>NC_080413.1:7295000-9795000 GCF_030265065.1 Corythoichthys intestinalis
TGACGTCACGCACACAATATGCTAGATTTCCGGGTTCTCGGGCGCCGGTCGTTTTAGCTTGACAATCGATCCAAATTTGATCATTTTCTTGGTGTTGCGATGTGTGTAATTACACGAAGTGGCATGATATGAATCCAAAAGGCATGTGTTTATGGTAGGGCTGTCAAAATTATCGCGTTAACGAGCGGGAGTTAATTTTTTAAATTAATCATTTAAAATATTTGACGCAATTAACGCACAAATGCCCCGCTCAAACAGATTAAAATGACAGCATAGTGAAAGGTGTACTTGTTGTGTTTTTCGGAGTTTTGCCGCCCTCTGCTGGCGCTTGGGTGCGACTGATTTTATAGGCTTCAGCACCCATGAGCATTGTGTAAGTAATTATTGACATCAATAATGGCGGGCTACTAGTTTATTTTTTTATTGAAAATTTTACAAATTTTATTCAAACAAAAACATGAAGAGGGGTTTTAATATAAAATTTCTATAACTTGTACTAAAATTTATCTTTTAAGAACTACAAGTCTTTCTATCCATGGATCGCTTTCACAGAATATTTATAATGGTAATGCCATCTTGTTGATTTATTGTTATAATAAAGAAATACAATACTTATGTACCATATTTTGAATGTATATATCCATCTTGTGTCTTATCTTTCCATTCTAACAATAATTTACAGAAAAATATGGCATATTGTATAGATGGTTTGAATTGCGATTAATTACGATTAATTAATTTTTAAGCTGTAATTAATTCGAATAAAAGTTGTAATCGTTTGACACCCCTAGTTTATGGCTAATTGATAGAATATTAGCATTTCCGCAGGTGTTGTAATTAGGGATGTCCCAATCCAGGTTTTTGCACTTCTGATCCGATACCGATACTGGCCGATACCGATACCGACCTATCTGAGCATGTGTTAAAGTTTAAAGTTATTTAGCCTCCTTACTTAGTTGTCAGACTCATGTTAAAAAGGTTTTAGTACTCTTGATAACAACTAGCCAGCTGAATTAGGTGAGTTTGAAAGACACACAACGGTTTTTAACAAGAAACTGACCTGTTTATTCAGTGACAAACACAAAACATTATAAATAACAAACAGAAATGGCATAGTCAGTCAGTAAAACGTGCAAATAATATTGTAAACTGTCTTAAAAAAGCAAAACACACCAACAACCTCAGTGGAAAATCCCACAAATCCCCCAAGCTATTAGATGTGTTTAATGTTTCGTGCATTAGTTACAAAAATTGTATAAAAAGCCTCTCAGGTTTAAATAAACAACTATTTCAGTATCAAGTTAACATTTTAAAACAGTAAATAAAATACTCAAGTCCCCATTCTGTATCAGCAGCGTTAAACTACATTCAAGTCATTTAATTTTGCGAATCAACTGTTAAAGTTGTTAAAATTGCTTCCGTTACTCCATAATTTCCCTTCTGTCTACTTTCGACATGTGAAAGTTTTAAAACTGTTTTGAAGATAGATTCAAGTCAAGATATTGCCGATTTAGGAGTATTTTAGATAAAAAGTTAATTAGGTTCGCTTGGAAGGTTCACAACAGCCTACTCGGGAAGTCTTCTGCTTTAAGATGGCGGCTGTTTACTAACGCATCTGGTTTTCAATACTTCAATGTTGCTAACGCAGTCGAGTCTATCGTTTTGCATCTAGTTCTATATACATATGATCTATTATATATTATCTCCAGTAAAACGACGTTGACGTAGTTTGTAGCGGCTGTCAGCAGCAGTCAGGTAATCTTGTGTTTTTTATCCAGCGGCATGAGTTGAGCTAAAGCCGTGAGTTGAGCATTGGCATTACCCGGGTCTAAACAAGCTTTATGTTTACTTTTGGGACGCAATGCGGTCAGTTTCTCATTGCGTCCCGAAGACCGCGCTGTGTATTAGTTCCGCTTTACTTGACATATTTCAGTAATCGCAATTTGGATGTTTGTGAATCGTTCTCAAATCTTCCACGGCCGAATCGCTCAAGGATGTAATGACGGCTGGGCATGTTGTACCGTGGTTCTAAGTGTTGGATGGTGCGTCATTACTCACGAGGGATAATGGCTCGTCATCCAGAATGAATTCTTCGGCAATGACTCCTGTTATTCCCTGGGTTTTGGGACTGTCGAGTGCCAGTTTGTCACGCATAGCAAAAGTTTCTGCCAGTGTTAGTTGCGTAGGACCTTTTTTTTTGTCTTCGGTTTTCTTAACATACTCCTCATATTGTTTGTGGTGGTATTTCGCTAAATGCTTGAATAGGTTGGTTTTATTAAAACTTGATACAGCTTTACCACCACCCTTGCCTTTATTGTGGCATATGTTGCACTCTGCCTCTTCGTCTTTGTCGTCTTTTAAGGTGAAATGATCCCACACAGCTGACATTTTTACCGATAAAGTCCCCGGTAACCTTGGAGACGGTAATGTAAATGTAGTGTGTTGAAGGTGTGCCGTAAAATGCGGACCGGATTTTAGGGAAACCGAAGCAAAAACTGGAATGGATTATGTAAATCGGTCGCTGGAAAACCTGGACCGGACTAAATCGGAAGTCTGGATCGGAATTTTTCCGTGTTGGCCGATCCGATACCGATGCGCATTTTTTGCCCATATCAGCGTTCGATCCGATCCAAATATCTCTAGTTGTAATACCCTTTAAGAACCAGTTCTCGATTCCCATCCCTACTCATTGAAGTACACCTAGCAATAGCAATACCTAGCACCTGCTAGAACCTGAAAATTTGTCCTCCAACAGGATAGTCAGAGGCATCCAAATCAAAGGTTGTCTTTTCATGTTGCGGTTGACTTGTTTTGGTCAAGCGTGCGTGTTGATTGATTGTGTGTGTGAAAGCATTC
This sequence comes from Corythoichthys intestinalis, assembly GCF_030265065.1. Classification (NCBI taxonomy): domain Eukaryota; kingdom Metazoa; phylum Chordata; class Actinopteri; order Syngnathiformes; family Syngnathidae; genus Corythoichthys; species Corythoichthys intestinalis. The sequence continues at coordinate 7,297,857 of NC_080413.1, forward strand.
TCGCAGGGCCTCTAGAGGTTAAGATGTCGTCAGATAAGCGAGTTCAACTCCGCAGGCAGAAACGGCTCTCGGCGGTGACTTCATTCGACAGACACCCGGACTGTTTTGTTTTGTGCACGGCCGCTCAAAGTAAAAATCGTGGCGGCGAGCAAAGTTGAGTGGGTAAGCGATATCTGCTGTGGAATTCCTCCACACTAATCTCTCCAAACAGAAAGAGGGGGGTTTAGGGGCGTGTGAGGTTTTGCAAAGTGGATCCCTCCGCAGGATCCATTTGTTGTTTGGATCCTTGGGAGATTTACTGCCATGTCACGGGATGGAGCTGGTAGCGGCTGGTGTTTTTTTTGTTGTTCTTGTTCTTGATGATGTCTTTGTTGTCTCAATGTCACAACAGCCAGCTAAGGACGTCCATTTTATTTGGGAACTGGGAGGGTGGCAGCCACCCTCCCAGTTCAAATGGATTGGACGTCTATTAGTGATAAACTCGTTCCAATTTACAGCAGAAGGATGAAAACAGCTTTTCTGTTTTTTAGTTGTAGAATATCCTAGAATTGGACGTCTACCACTGTCAATGGCCAATGAGTTAATCCTTAAAAATCAATGAATAGATATTTAAAACCCGATATTTTGTTACATCATTGGGCCCGATTTCCAGTTACGTGATCAGATCAGGGACATGCCGAGATACGTTAGAACACTTGACTACATGAACTGGTTTCTGGCCGAGTGTCGCCAGCCAACAGGATTCTTATTAACACACTGTTAGGAAATCAAGCGTTCACACCACCGACACTTGCAACCTTGTGTCACTTGACTCTCGGAAGTAGTCTGACTCGGTAGTCGTTAGACCGCGGAGGGAGGCCGAGTGTCGCCAGCTGCCCTTCACGTCACTGCGATCTTTATCAACACGCTCAATCAGCAGCCGAGACTTGCCGCCAGAACTTGGCCACACTTGAATCAGCAGCTTTAATCGCCCGGTGGCTTTCGGCCCGGAGAGTGCCGTGTCATGTTTAGTCTGACTGCAGTGTCATCCCTCGGATCTGGCAGTTGGAAAAGTTTGCTCTCTCCGCCGAGACAGTTGTTAGATTTGCTGTTTATTTTTGTTTTGTTTACTTGTTTGTTTGTTGCTTTTGTAGGGATATTCATGTCAATAAAATTTAGTTGAGGATGAACTGTTCCTGCAGCTAGCATTGGGCTTGGAATAAAGACTGGTTCTGCTTGATCAAATTTGACTGTATTAACAAGTGGTGTGACAATATATTAGGCCCGTCGCGGTGACAAATTTTAGTAGGGCTGCAGCTATCGAATATTTTAGTAATCGAGTAATTTACTGAAAATTCTATTGATTAATCGAGTAATCGGATAAAACTTTTTTTTTTTCAGGTAAAGAGCAATTATAAATATACATGAGGAAAAAAAGACATTTAATCCAATATTGAACCATTTTCAGTCAATAAATGTCTTTATTTTCGATGTACATTGTTGTACAGCCAACAATTGCATCTAAGATGTGACTAGAAGAAAAAAAAATCACTGCTTTCACTCAAAAAACTTCCAGATCTTATTTAAAAAAATAAAACATATTTCTTACCTAAAAATGTAACTACGCTTGTAATTACGCTTGATAACACACATCACTTGAAAGCTACGTGTTTTTCCTGCGTGTTTCAATTTAATTTCCTTTTGTGTCGAGCTATTTTTAAGTTTGTTAAGTTTTAAGTTAGTCTAAACCAGTGCTTCTCAATTCTTTTCTGTTACGCCCCCCCAAGGAAGACGTAAATGTTTCGCGTCCCCCCAACTCTGCCGCCACTGTAAATAGTATCATTTGTCTATAATATTATTATTACTATAAGTACGCCTCTGCCTCACATTGTATCCTTTTTTTCTATTAGAGAAAATAACAGATCAACTTATAAAGGATAACTTTATTAACATTGTTTTTTTTTTGTAACAGAAAAGACTTAACGCGCATCAATTTGCCTGAATTAAAAAAAAAAAAAAAAAAAGTCACATCCAAACTGTAAAAATACACTTAAGGTACATTTTTGACCATTTGATACTGAAAAATAAAATCAGTAAATAATAACAAATTCAAATTGATTAGAAACATTAACTCATGAGGACAATATGCCAAAAAATTTGACCGAAAAAAAACAAAACCTGAATTGAAGAAAAAAAAAAGTAGAAAAAAAAAAGGGTCTTTGGACAGAAGGACAGTTTTTATTTTCGCTGCTCGCTGCTCACAGTATCACATCCAGTTTGCAATGGAGTGGGGTTATTTTGCACTGAGCATGCTAACAGTGCTCACTGGTTTACTGATATAACACTGACAAAGCGGGACGATTTTTGGCGATATTCGGCACGTTTTCGCTGAAAAACAACCAAGCGGCTTATCAATGTGATTGGGGTCTAATGTCTTTAAGTGGCGTCTTAATTGATTTGGCTTCCGGCTGTCCGGTATAATCATTTTTAGACACAGTAAACAGTGGTCTTTCCTCATCTACCACTGTATTAAATGTCAAAGCCAAAAGGCAAACGGCCCGAAAAAAGCGCATTCTCGGCGGCCGAGGGAGAACCGTAGGTGAGGGCGGTCGTCGTGACGATCCCAAGCCGAAAAGGGCACTTCTCGGCCGGACACATGAGAACCAGAGAAGACAGTGGGTCGCTGCGTGAGTCGGGCCGGAAAACGGCTTTCGAAAGCGGCGGACAGCTCCTCTCCACAGCTCTCCAGCTCTTCATCAGTCTCTTCCTTGTGCTCTTGCTTACTTCAAAAATACTGCACGCACTTTGAAAATGAGAGCGCCACTGCCACCCATTGAGTGGATGTGCAAGAACACTTTATTCTAGTACGGCAAAAAAAAAAAAAAAAAGGCATGTTCCCCGAGGTCACGCGCGCCACCCCTGGCATCGCTCTGCGCCCTCCTGAGGGGGCGCGCCCCACTATTTGAGAAGTACTGGTCTAAACTGTAAGTACTGGTAGGATTTTGAGTTTTTGCAGTGTTCAAAATAAATGTGTGATATCTGCTGTATTGGAGCACATTTATTCAGTAATGACTACTGAGCTAAAACTGACAGTTAGCTTTATTATGTTTTAATTTTACATCCTCATCACTCTACAGCGCTGTGTTTTTACAGATTAAATAAAGTCTGTATGTAAGACACGTTAGCCACGGATCGGCAGTGGTCATAATCAATAAAAACCTAGCCCTCCAAAGGGCTAACGTTATGTTAGCGAGTGACAGTAACGATATATGTATTAGCGATGAAAAGTCTACTGCTTAAAGATGGCGGCTGTTTACTAACGCTTCCCAGACGCGGCCGAGTCTGTCATTTCGCATCTTGTCTTAAATGCATGCGATATCTATGAGACGCATCGGACACTACCTGCCACCAAAGTAGCATCATGCGGGCGTAGTTTTTAGCAACGTCGGCGTAGTTTGTAGCGGCTGTCGGCTGCGGTAAGTTTTTTTTTTTTTTGCTTCTTCCTCTACGCACGTGATATCAGCGTGTTGTCCCGCATTAAAAGTAGTCCAGGCAAAACGTGATGCTTAGAGCTGGCAAAATTAAACGATTCCTCGAGGTGAATAAAATTACCCGGATCAGTTTTTAAACTCGAGTTACTCGAGTATTCGTTTCAGCTCTAAATTTTAGTGTGCGGCAATTTATCTCATAAATTATTGCGATATGCGATATTATTGCGCCCACCCAAATTATAAAAAAAAAAAAAAAAACAACTTACAATAACACAGTGAAAATAAAGTATACAGTGGGGCAAAAAAGTATTTAGTCAGCCACCAATTGTGCCAGTTCTCCCACTTAAAAAGATGAGAAGTTTGTAGTTTTCTTCATAGGTGTACCTCAACGATGAGAGACAGAATGAGAAAACAAAATCCAGAAAATCCCTTTGTCTGATTTTTAAAGAATTTATTTGCAAATTATGATGGAAAATAAGTATTTGGTCACTTACAAACAAGCAAGATTTGTGGCTCTTACAGAACTGTAACTTCTTTAAGAGGCTCCTCTGTCCTTCACTCGTTACCTCTATTAATTAATACGTGTTTGAACTCATTCTCAGTACAAAAGACAACAGTCCACAACCTCAAACAGTCACACTCCAAACTCCAATACGGCCAAGACCAAAGAGCTGTCAAAAGACATACCAGAAACAAAATTCTAGACCTGAATCTTGCTGGGAAGACTTCATCTGCAACAGGTAAGCAATTTAGTGTGGAGAAATCAACTGTGGGAGCAATTATCAGAAAATTGAAAACATGCAAGACCACTGATCATCTGCCTTGATCTGGCGCTCCCCGCAAGATGTCACCCTGTGGGGTCAAAATCCCAAGAACAGTGAGCAAAAATCACAGAATCAAACGGGGGGGAGCTCGTGAATGACCTGGGGAGAGCTGGGACCAAAGTAATAAAGGCTACTATCAATATCACACTCCGCCACCAGGAACTCAAATCCTGTAGTGCCAGATGTGTCCCCCTGCTTAAGCCAGTACACGTCCAGGCCCATCTGAAGATTGCTAGAGAGCATTTGGATGATCCAATTAAAAAAACAAAAAAAAAAACAAGCTTGAATGAAGGAAAAAAAAGGATCGCGTCAAAGATCGCTAATTGCAACAGATGATCTTGCCCTAAGCAGAAATGCACATTCGCTGGACAAGGAGAGGTTTCACTCCCAGTGTTTTTTAGATGAAACCTTTACACAACAATATTTACATTTTAACTGACTTATCCATTTATAACTTATGATTTTTTTTTTAACACAAAGGCATGACATGTAGACTAGAGTTGACACAGTGGCTGAAAATGGCAAAACTTCACTTGAGAAAAAAAAAAAAAGTCGTACAGTAAATATTTTTCAGTTTTATTTAGAAGTGCTTTTACTTTTTTTTATAGCAATTAATTTTGTTCTTGCTCTAATCTTGAGCAACCTGAGCTGTGGCTGTGGGTAGTCTATAAGTTCTGTTTATTTTAATTTCATTAAAAAAAAAAAAATGTTTATTTATTTATTTTAACATTATATTCATGTTCCAATTTGCAAATATTTTCTGAAAAATAAAAAAAATCCGGAAAAAAGTTTTTTTCTTTTTTTTTTCTACCCATACCTCTCAAAATAACACATTTTGAAACAATAATTGCAATACCGTGATACCGTGAAACCGCGGTATTTTTGCTCACGGTTATCGTACCGTCAAAATCTCATACCGGCACATGCCTAGACAGTCTCAAGTTAAACCAGTTTGCACTATTTTATTGCAATGTTTTTCCCTTATTCAGATTTGTTTCAAGACGACAGTTACAGTTAGACTTCACTAGGATGGTTAATGCAGTTATTGCAATTTTGTTGTTTTATCACAATAGATTGGTTTATTTACATTTCAAAAGCTAGAAGCCATTCATTTAGGAATGTGATTGCACTTTAGTTAATTTATTTAAATGTTCAGATATTAAGATTTGATTCGAAAGAGGCAAAATAACATGCTTTTTCTCTCAAATATATTGTTATAATCATTTGTTTCTGATGTACTGTAATTATTTTCTGTATAAGAATTAATTTGGTGTTCAAAAAGTCTTTTTTTTTTACAAACTTGAGTCTTGAAAAAGAGGGGGTCGTCTTATAGTCAGGGCCGTCTTATATTCGGGCCAATACCGTATTTACTGTATACCACAAAATGATCCAAAAAGGTTATAATTTCAAACTCATGTTGTGAAATTGAAACAAATTTCAAGTTGAAACTGCGAAATGAAATAATAAATGGAGATAATTCCGACAAGTAAATGCTTGCCTTGTCGATCCTGGTTGTCATGGAAACCAACATCCAGGCCTGCATTAGACAGCACCTCCCTCCTGTAACAAGCGAATCTCAGCAAGACAAGAAAACTGTATATGCCTAAAATTGATTCATTCAATCTATTTTTGCCTTGTTCCGCTTACCATTTTCATTGTAAAAATGCTGTTCGCGAGTACAATTGTGATGCACGTCTAACATAAGCACTCCTAACCACGTGATCCTCATGCCGTCCTCATGTGAACTCGCCATAGATTCACACTGCATTATTTATACGCTGCAGAAACATGCGTGCCTTCCCCCTACCCCCATCCCTGTACCAGATTCCTCTAGCGCGTGAATCCTTTGGAAGTGTTTGTTTTGTAGACGTGCCAAAAAGGTCATTTTGCCGTATAAATGTCGCTTCCTCGGAAGAAGACTTCACATCTATATGAGTGCTACACTTTGAAGTCCGGAAATCTATATAACACGATCAAGCTCTTTCATAACGTTCGAGGCCGAAGCGAGTACCGTGCAGACTAGTGATCTTCTCTTGAAGCCTGACTGCTGCTGTTGTGTTGTTGTCATTATTGTTGTGGTCGGGCCTCTCCATTTTCAATTCGGTGCGAGGGCCCCCCCCCCCTTTTTTTTTTTTTTTTTGCTCACACAATAGCACAAAGCCGCAAAGAAGAAGAATGGCATGCCGCGGATCGGGACTTATTTTGTCAGCGATGGCGGTCATCGACAGCCCGGGAGTGACGACGTGCGAGGAAGGAGAAAAGGAAGGCGAAGGCAGCGAGGCGGCAGGGGGAAATTGATCGAGTCTGTGAGACAACGGCAGAACGCATTGTTGCCTGCAAGGCCTCCACGTATGTGCTGAAGCACAGATGACAAGATGAGAAGACGAGAAGTGGTTGAATGGTTGGAATGCGCCGCTAAGCCAGGGACAAAATATAGATCCCGTCTTACACAATACATTCTCTCTATATATACACTTCAAAGTCAGAAATATTTGGCCTGGGGTAAAATTTCAGTATTACCTTATAATGCATTACATTAACACGATTAGTTCAAACAGGTTTAATCCTCACATGCTTCAAACACATTTAAACTTCAAAACACTTTATTCATTAAGCATTCCTTTTCACGTGTTCTCTGTTTTAGGTGTGCACGTGTACAAATAGCAGGCAAAGTGACTCGTGGAAGTTTACGGGGAAACAAAACTCAAGTATATCGAAAGTAAATGTCGTTTTTAAATCGGACACACCCCGAAATAGTGTTTTTGGCAACTGTGCCAAATGTGAGTGATTGGTAAGCTTTTTAAAATGAGGCTTTGTGAAAAATCAAGCCAAATCAACTAGAGAAGGATTTGAGAGAGTAGATTTTTGCCTAAGCAGCCAAATTCAAAGCATCGGCATTGGAATTGACCCATCATACCCCAAAAGGAAAAGGAACTGAAAATCAACAGAAAATGATGTGCAGTAGGGCTGGGCGATATGGCCTTAAGCACGTATCGTGGTAAATTGAGCAGATTTACCTCAATGACGATAAATTCGCCCAAGCGGACTGTTATATAATTTGAAAATCTGAATCAAGGCATGAAATACAGATTAACCGTTTCTCGTTGATTTATTTACCAGCTTTCAGATGAATATGTGTAACAATCGTAAATGCAGTCTAAACATTAAGTATACAAAAATTTATTGTAAACAATAAGAATTCAAGTGAACATCTATAACAGCTTGTATGGCTTGAACAATGTACATTGTCAAAATCAATATGCCTGTGCAAACATATCATTGTAATACAAATGACTTATAGCTTGAACAGTACACTTCAAAAAGACAACTTATTGTTAATGGCTGCTGTGACATATTTACTTAACACAAGTGTTTACTTCAAGGTTTCAGGTTTTTTTTTCCCCAGTGCATTTTTAATACATGCAAGCACACATGAGCCCCCACACAGACACACACACATTGAAGCCGCATTGATCTAATGACACAGAATTAAGCACATAGAGAAAAATAGCTCGGACCATTAAACAGTCATATTAAAATTTTCACTGTTGGATTGTACTTTATGCTGAATGCTTTACTATGACAACAGCCATCAGAAATCACACATAAACAGAGATACACAATAACGTGACATACTAATTGCTGGATGCAGTCCGTGCCCAATCCACTCATTAAGTTCAGCTGTTTCGCCAAGGTTAGAGCCGCTATCCGACTCCTATCACGTTTATTTGTAGCGTTAGCCACTAGCGTTAGCCTGTGGCTTGGCTACTAGTAGAAAGCATTGAAAGCATCCTCTTTGGAAATCGTGAGAACAAGGGAGGACAGCGGGTGAAAGCCTGTCTGGATGCCGCCAAAAGTCTATTTAATGTCAGGTGAAAGTTTGGCGAACCTCCCTTAAGCCACACTCCATCACGTTTGCTTGTAGCGTTAGCTGCTAGCGTTAGCCACAGGGCTCTTGTTTGTTTGGCTTCCTGATAACCGCGTGACTCCATACGTAAGCACACTTTCTGCTTTCTTAAAGAGGAATGAACATTGCCGAACAACACAGAGTCAAAGCGGGATGAAAAGACTATATTTTCTTGTTTTATTAAATTACCGAATTTACCGCCATGGTCAAAATTACGTTGGTCATCGTGAAGAATTTCGGTGCCGGTAAATTTTCGGTTTACCGCCCTGCTCTAAAGTGCAGTGCCCCCAAATGAACTCATTGCCTGGCATTTGCTGCCACTGATGGCCATAGACGTTTAATCCATTTGAAGTGGGAGGGGTGACAGCACTGCCAACGTCCCAGTTCAAATGGTTTGGACGTGTACTCGTGATTAACCCATTCCAATTCCCAGCAGAAGGATGAAAGTAGCTTATTTCCTGATTATTATGACTTCAGTAGAATTTCCTAGAATGTTTTCCGATGTATCGATAAATAAATGTTGGATCGCCATCTTGTGAGATCAATGATCAATTGTTCAATGAACGATCATCGGACATTAATTCGCTGCCCCCCTTTAAATGCAATGGACGTCTAAATAAACGACTAATTTTCTTCCGATTAGTCAGCCGACTATTTGTACAATTAGTCGACTAATAATTAGGGCTGTCAAACGATTAAAATTTTGAATCGAGTTAATTGCGGCTTAAAAATTAATGAATAGTAATTGATCGCAATTCAAACCATCTATATAATATGCCATATTTTTCTGTAAATTATTGTTGGAATGGAAAGATAAGACAAGATGGATATATACATTCAACATACGGTACATAAGTACTCTATTTGTTTATTATAACAATAAATCAACAAGATGGCATTAACATTATTAACATTCTGTCAAAGCGATCCATGGATAGAAAGACTTGTAGTTCTTAAAAGATAAATGTTAGTACAAGTTGTTTTCGTTTTAATAAAATTTGTAAAATTTTCAATCAAAAAATAAACTAGTAGCCCGCCATTGTTGATGTCAATAATTACACAATGCTCATGGGTGCTTAAGCCCATAAAATCAGTCACACCCAAGCGCCAGCAGAGGGCGACAAAACTCCAGAAAACACAAGTAACTAGTTGGCATTGCACTGTACTGTCATTTTAATCTGTTTAAGCGGGGCATGTGCGTTAATTGCGTCAAATATTTTAACGTGATTAATTTTAAAAAATAATTAACGCCCGTTAATGCGATAATTTTGACTGCCCTACTAATAATTTTTATTTTATTTTTTTAAACTAATTTAGCAATGAAATTTTTGTTGGCGTTTTAATTCACAAAACATTTTTGAACACTTGAATTGTTTATTAAAGTACAAATAAACACGTAAATAACAATAATAAATCGCAAATAAACAAGGTTAAATGCTGATTGCACTAACTAGTGCAAAAGAATGGAATGTAAACAGATTCAGAGCCTTCTGGATCTGGAGAAGGCGTTCGACTCTGTGCCTCGGGGAGTCCTGGTGGGGGTTGTCCGGGAGTACGGGGTACCGAGCCCCTTGGTAAGGGCTGTTCGGTCCCTGTATGACCGGTGTCAGAGTTTGGTCCGCATTGCCGGCAGTAAGTCGAATTTGTTCCCAGTGAGGGTTGGACTCCGCCAAGGCTGCCCTTTGTCACCGATTCTGTTCATATTTTTTTATGGACAGAATTTCTAGGTGCAGCCGAAGCGTTGAGAGGGTCTGGTTTGGTGACCCCAGCATTGAATCTCTGCTTTTTGCAGATGATGTGGTGCTGTTGGCTTCATCAAGCCGTGACCTCCAACTCTTACTGGAACGTTTCGCGGCCGAGTGTAAAGCGGTTGGGATGAAGAACAGCACCTCCAAATCCGAGACCATGGTCCTCAGTCGGAAAAGGGTGGAGTGCCCTCTCCGGATTGGGGATGAGATCCTGCCCCAAGTGGAGGAGTTCAAGTATCTTGGGGTCTTGTTCACGAGTGAGGGTAGGAGGGAGCGGGAGATTGAGAGGCGGATCGGTGCAGCGTCTGCAGTAATACGGACCCTGCACCGGTCCGTAGTGGTGAAAAAAGAGCTGATCCGAAAGGCAAAGCTCACGATTTACCAGTCGATCTACGTTCCTACCGTCACCTATGGTCAATCGCATTTTTCATAAAGGGTGTAATTTTAAAGCTATTCTTAGTGTAGAATCTGAATTTTGAAGTATTTGGGATTAACTCCAGAAATCGTTATCTATATGACGAAAATGACATGCTTTTATTTTGAAATGTTCACCAGAAGTATGTTTGCTAAACCGCTAACCGTAAGCTTTACACTACGCAAAAAAAGCACTTTTCGTCATTGCATGTGGTGTCATGCGGTGTTTTTTTTTTATATTTTGTTTGCAAATGCTTTTAACCAGCAATTTTTCATGTTTAAAGTGTCACCCTTTAACCGCAGGTTTGCGTTTTGGAGAAGACTGCCAATGTTTTATAGCAGGCTAAAGTAGGTCGTCTTTTTTTCCCCATTAGCCTCAATTTGGCAATGCTAATGTTTACAGTGTTTCATATTGATGTGTTTCCTTATTTTGTATGTCTGAACTTCACATTCTGATGATTTTAACCAAACGCTTTATTCAAGCTACTGTTCAGCGTGCGATTGTTATCGCCAAGTCAAAAGATAACAAAAATCCCACAATGGCTATGCACGTGATAGCTTCAATAACCGGTAACTAACTCGATTATTGACCATATCGTCAATCCACATTGTTGCGTCATGGGTGAGTTTAGCACACGGAGATCCCTTGTATTGGTGACCTCCCTTAAGGTAGTGATAGCGCAAACTCAATAAATTCTACTGACCCTTTTTCCAGATCTCGCTATGGTTGATGCAATTGCGTCTGCTCGGTTAACCTGATTATCCAATGAACGTAACAGAAACATCATGTCACGGATGATAACATCCTTTTTTTTGTTGTTGTGTATTGTTCAATTGGGTCAATAGAGTACTCTGAAGGTTATGTTTTAATGTTGATTGTGTGCAAGACAATAGATGTCAATTCTGCACAATATAGTGTATCACAAAAGTGAGTACAATCCTCGCATTTCTGCAGATATTTTAGTATATCTTTTCATGGGACAACACTGACAAAATGACACTTTGACACAACGAAAAGTAGTCTGTGTGCAGCTTATATAATGGAATTAATTTCTTTTCTCCTCAAAATATCTCAAAAGATAGCCGTTAATATCTAAACCCCTGGCAACAAAAGTGAGTACACCCCTTAGTGAAAGTTGTCAATATTAACATACAGTACTACATGTCAATTGTCAATATTTTGTGTGGCCACCACTATTATCCAGAAATGCCTTGACTCTACTGGGCATGGAGTTGACCAGCGCTTCACAGGTTGCCACCGGAATGCTCTTCCACTCCTCCATGACGACGTTGCGGAGCTGCCGGATATTTGAGACTTTGCGCACCTCCACCTTCCGCTTGAGGATCCCCCAAAGATGTTCTATTGGGTTCAAGTCTGAAGACATGCTTGGCCAGTCCATCACCTTTACCCTCAGCCTCTTTAGTAAAGCAGTGGTCATGTTGGAGGTGTGTTTGGTGTCATTGTCATGCTGGAACACTGCCCTGCGACCCAGTTTCTGGAGGGAGAGGATCATGCTCTGCTGCAGTATTTCACAGTACATGTTGGAGTTCATGTTTCCCTCAATGGAATGTAACTCTCCAACACCTGCAGCACTCATGCAGCCCCAGACCATGACATTCCCACCACCATGCTTGACTGTAGGCATGACACACTTATCTTTGTACTCCTCACCTGGTCGCCGCCACATATGCTTGAGACCATCGGAACCAAACAAATTAATCTTCGTCTCATCAGACCATAGGACATGGTTCCAGTAATCCATGTGCTTTGTTGACATGTCTTGAGCAAACTGTTTGCAGGCTTTCTCGTGTACCGTCTTCAGAAGAGGCTTCTTCCTGGGGTGACAGCCATGTACACCAATTTGATGTGGAGTGCGGCGTATGGTCTAAACACTAACAGGCTGACCCCCCACCTCTTCAATCTTTGCAGCAATGCTGACGGTACTCCTGCAACGATATTTCAAAGAAAGCATTTGGATGTGACGCTCAGCACGTGCACTCAGCTTTTTTGGACAACCAACCCGTGGCCTGTTCTGAGTGGACCCTGCTCTTTTAAAACGCTAGATGATCTTAGCCACTGTGCTGCAGCTCAGGTTCAGGGTGTTGGCAATCTTCTTGTAGCCTTGGCCATCTTCATGTAGCGCAACAATATGTCTTTTAAGATTCTCAGAGAGTTCTTTGCCATGTGCTGCCATGTTGGAATTTTCAGTCACCAGTATGAGAGAGTGTGATAGCTGCACTACAAATTTGAACACACCTGCTCCCTATGCACACCTGGACCTAGTAACACTAACGAGTCACATGAAATTGTGGAGGGAAAATGACAAGCAGTGGTCAGTTTGGACATTTAGTGATGTTGTTTCTAAGGCGTGAACTCACTTTTGTTGCCAGGGGTTTAGAGATTAATGGCTATATTTTGAGTAATTTTGAGGGGAAAATAAATTAACTCCATTACCGTATTGGCCCGAATATTAGACTGCCCTGATTATAAGACGACCCCCTCTTTTTCAAGACTCAAGTTTGAAAAAAGACTTTTCGAATACCAAATTAATTTTTATACAGAAAATAATTACATTACATCTGAAAAAAAAAATGATTATAACAATATATTTGTGAGAAAAAGCATGTTATTTTGCCTCATTCAAATCTTAATATCTGAACATTTAAATATGTAAACTAAAGTGCACTCACATTCGTAAATGAATGGCTTCTGGTTTTTGAAATGTAAATAAACCAATCTTTTGTGATAAAACAACAATGCAATAACTGCATTAACCATCAAAGTGAAGTCTAACTGTAACTGTAGTCTTGAAACAAATCTGAATAAGGAAAAACATTGCAATAAAATAATGCAAACTGGTTAAACTTGAGTAGCTGAGATCTGTCATGACAGAACATCGCTTCAATGATATCTGGCGCCATGTAGCGTCGTGAATGGGTATGACGTCTAGACCGCGAATATATAAGACGACCCCCTCTTTTTCATCCTCATTTCAATGTCTTATATTTGGGCCAATATGGTATACAAGCTGCACACAGACAACTTTTCATTGTGTCAAAGTGTCATTTTGTCAGTGTTGTCCCATGAAAAGATGTACTTAAATATCTGCAGAAATGCGAGGGGTGTACTCACTTCTTTGATAAACTGTATCATTTGAACCTCGCCATCACAATGTGTGCATGCACAATTGTCCCATTGCAGGACATGCGAATGTTAATGCCCATGACTGTGTCATGTCATATTTATGAAGGTCTTATGACGCCGCTGTTAAATAAAGTGTTACCTATTAACCCAAATAAATAAACAAATAAGCCGCACTGAACCATAAGCCGCAGGATTCAAAATGAGGGATAATAGTACCGGCTTATAGTCCAAAAATTACGGTAGTCTAATGCAATGCAAGCAGTATTGATTGATTTAATACCATATAATTAAGGGTTATAAGAACGATTTGTCATTTCAGAAATATATATCTTACTGCCTTTTGCATTAATCATTACCTAAGAAGCCTGTCTTAACGACAAGTACCTTTCAGTATGAGTTCTAGTACCTAACAACCTTCATTAGGCCTGAAAAGAAATCAAGTTACAGAATGACACCAATTCAATCACTTGAGTCAATCAGGTTAGTCTGATGAATAAAGTTCACATTCACCAAAAAGTTCCGAAGCAAAGCATCACATAGTTTCCATTAAGTGGGAGAAAGCACGCATGCAGATGTAATTACAGGCCTGGGCTGCTGTAATTAGCTCAATAAAGAACCATAAAAGCTCTGTGATGTGTTGGAAGAAATACGGCAGCGTATCAAGGACGTACGAGAATGTTGATGGGATTGCCAGGAAGTAAAGTGTACAAAGTCAATGACTTCGAGTCAGGTTTTTTGAATGGATAGAAATGTCATTATCAGAACAAAAGCTAGGATCTTCATGCAGGATATGTAGAATCTTCATGTACCATATTTTTCGGACTACAAGTCGCACCTGAGTATAAGTCGCATCAGCCATAAAATGCCCAACGAAGAGAAAAAAACATATACAGTATAAGTCGCACCGGAGTATAAGTCGCATTTTTGGGGGAAGTTTACTTGACAAAATCCAACACATAGAACAGATATGTCATCTTGAAAGGCAATTTAATATAAAAATACAATCGAGAAAAACATGCTGAATAAGAGTACAGTGCATGAACAAGGAAATAGGAATATACTGTCCTCACCAGGATGCTACGGCTCGGTCCTGGCTATACAGCGAGCTAAACTCCCAAATGACGATGCTGGACATCCGTATAATTTTACTGAATCAATTTCGTCCTCGATACCAAGCAGGTTCGCATCGACGTAAATAAATGATAATTAGGTGCTATTACAGCAATGACACAAACGGTTAGCATGCGTTCGCTAGCATTAGCACATCGTTCAACCACACAACTGGCTCTAAGTGTCCGATCGCGGGTGAAAAACACAACAACAGCAACAGAAAAGATGATTCACACAGGTGTTGCCTCTGTAGAGATATTTTACAAGCATAAACAATGAACGTAGGTTCGCAGCCGTGTTTCTCTCTCGCTAACTCGCCCACTCACTCAGAGCTACGTAGCTGTCCGTCTTCTGGCATGTGAGCGCTCTTCTTCACGTAAACAAGTGCGAGTGCGCCCCCACGTGGGCGTGAAAGCGCCACAAAGTAAAAGCATGCATTTCAATATAAAAAAGTCAATAATACAATTGAACCGACATTGCCAAAGGCAGAACGCGTTAAAGTTATTCAGATAACTATAGCATAAAGAACATGCTAACAAGTTTACCAAACCATCACTGTCACTCCAAAACACCAAAATAACATGTGAAATGATATCCTAATGTGTTATTAATTTCACACATAAGTCGTTCCTGAGTATAAGTCGCACCCCCAGCCAACCTATGAAAATACTGCGACTTATAGTCCGAAAAATACGGTATACAAGAAAGAAGAAACAGCTGTAAGGAAGTTCCAAGATTTTATCTAATGTTTGTTTTGTGTTTTACTCATTTCCAGGTGCAGTAATCTTCACTGCACCCGCGATGATGCCATGTGACGGAGGGACCGTAACGCGACCGTAACCCCCTCGCCTCTTGTCTACTCGAAACCCCACCCACCGCGCTGACTGGTCGCCGCCATCTTGCCCAGGACACGGCCGGCTGCCACATGACTCAGTCCCTGGAGACCTAGACCACGTATGTTGTATTGAAAACTGATGAGTAGTGATGTCTAGATACGATATTCAGTCTTGCCGCCCGATACGGCTATTTTTGGAGTATCGGATTTGATCACAAGGTCCCATCCGATCCAGTCGTCACATGTGTTTTCAATACCATTGTCAAACCACTAGGTAGCCCGTTGAGTGTGACTACTTCTCTTTAGTACCGAATGATAGTAACCGAGCATCGCGTAATATTTATAAACAAAGTATTTCTTGAGGAGGTAACAGCGGGGCTCACTTCAATACAAAATATATGATTTGTCAATTACTGGTGAAATTATTTTTGTGGGAGGGATGGCAGTGATAACAAATGCTGCCACCCTCCTATTTCAAATTGAATGGACGTCTACTCGTGATAAACTCATTGTCAATCACCGTCAATGGCAGTGAAAGACTTAACTAACCGCAAAGATACCAAACTGTTGTTTTTGGCAGCACTTTTAATTTTCGTCTCAGTCTTTGGACGATAATACTCATTTGTGTTAGTCATATTTGAGTCGTTTCAAATGTGTTTGTCTTCGTCTAGTTTTAGTCGACCCTTACTAAAAATGTTTTCGGCTGTAAAATTAAAAACTTTTATTCCAAAAATACAAAAATAAATAAAGGTTTCCAACTTGAATTTTCGAACATTGACAGACGAGCACATATTGTAGCGTCTACAAGGACAATGCCACATACTCAGCAGGAAAACAGTACATTATTTTCAGTTACCGTATTTTTCGGACTATAAGTCGCACCCGAGTATAAGCCGCACCAGCCATAAAATGCCCAATGAAGATGAAAAAAAACATATAAGTTGCACCGGAGTATAAGTCGCATTGTTTGGGGAAATTTACTTGATAAAATCCAACACACAGAACATCTTGAAAGGCAATTTAAAATAG
Organism: Corythoichthys intestinalis; assembly: GCF_030265065.1. NCBI lineage: Eukaryota > Metazoa > Chordata > Actinopteri > Syngnathiformes > Syngnathidae > Corythoichthys > Corythoichthys intestinalis. The sequence continues at coordinate 7,314,339 of NC_080413.1, forward strand.
AAATACAATAGGGAACAACATGCTGAATAAGTGTACAGTATGATAATAATACACGATGCATGTACAACGAAATGCGAACGTGGCTGGTATGTTAATGTAACATAGCTATTAAAAGGTATTCAGATAACTATAGCATAAAGAACATGCTAACAAGTGTACCAAACCATCAGTGTCACTCCAAAACACCAAAATAACATGTGAAATGAAATAATAATGTGTTAATAATTTCACTCATAAGTCATTCCTGAGTACAAGTTAAACTACGAAAAAAACTGCAATTTATAGTCCAAAAAATACGGTAATTATACCCACCTGGACACCACAAACTCTATGTGAACTGTATGTTAAAAAAAAAAAAAAAAATGAGGACGTTAGCATTAGCCTATTGCTAACGCGAACACAAATGCTATGCCAATTAGTTAATCGATTAACTCGAGTAATTCGATGAGGAAAAGCTTCCAATTAAATTTTGCTGCTTCGAGTATTCAATGAATTAGTGGCGTTGTCATCGTTTGTTTTGAAAGTGTTGGCATTTTATTGATTTGGGTCGATATACTGCCCTCTAGTGGCAACATTGAATATGACGTAACTCATTTACACATGGCTGAATCCAGCTGCTCCCTGTTAAGACCAACATATGGTTTTGTTTTTGCTAATATATTTACCCATTTTTTTGTTTGTTTGTTTGTTTTTTTTAATTTTTTTTATGAGAATGTGTTTTAACGATCTGTTAAGAGCATTGTAAATAAATTGTTAACATTCTATAGTATTTAAGCTAGCAGACTTTTGCTATGAATTTAACGTTTTTTTTGAAAGTGTTTTTTTTTGCAAGTTTTGGACTGGTTGACCCCCAATTTACGAGCTTACCGTAAAAGAAACAGAAAACAGAATTTTAGCTTTTTATCGTCTCATCGTTATATAAAAAGTGTTAGTTGAAATATTTTTGTTGTCTTCATCATTGATAAAAGCAACACAGATACCAAAGTTTATTAAAAGTTCAAATGTATGCAACTTTAAATTAGCTGGTAACCAAAGCAATAAGGGACAGTTGATGCGGTTTGTCAGTCACGAGAGAATCTCCGTCTAGATAAACAAAATGCATAGCCGGCTGAAGTAACGGTATCCATAATAGGCTCCCAATTAGATTTTCAAGCCTTTCAAGATTACGTGTCCCTACGTTAATCTCATCCCTTGAACGTCCTAACGCCCCTGCGAAGGGTTCAGTCCAGGACGCGTGCACATGCGCAACACGCACACCAGCCGGGTTCTATTAACGATTCCGATGATGAATATTCATGTAGAATAATAAGTCTGCAAGGGAATCAGTGTGTTAACAAGTGAGGGAGGGAGTCTTGTAATGTAATACTTCTCATATAGTCTTTGTTTGTTGAGACAAATATGTTTTTTTTTTTTTAGATCTTTCATCGAAGTTATAAAACTTCCCAGCATTAAAATGAATGTGTTTTTTTCCTCCAAGGCTTTACATTGTTCTTAATGTTTAAACAATGATTTCCGCCTGGATGCATGGACAGGAATTTCCTCAACAACAGTATGTATTCATATTAGAGCTGGGAATCTTTGGGCACCTAACGATTCGATTACGATTACAATTCAGAGGCTCCGATTCGATTATAAAACGATCATTGATGCACCCCCCCCAAAATTCCAAAATTGTTCAAAAATCCTCTCAGGCTAAACCAAACTACTATTTCAGTATCAAGTTAGCATATAACAGTAAACAAATATACAAAAATAACAGTAAATAAAATACTCCAGTCCCCATTCTGTATCAGCAGCTTTAAACTACATTCAATTAATTTAATGTTGTGAATCAACTGTTACAGCTGTTAAAATTGCTCCCGTTATTTCATAATTTCCCTTCTGTCTACTTTTGTCAAAGTTTTAAACTGTTTCATCATTTCAAGATGGATTCAAGACAAGATTCTGCCGATTTAGGAGTATTTTAGATGAAAAGCTAATTAGGTACGCTACAACAGAGCCTTCTAGAGAGGTCTATCGCTTTAAGATGGCGGCTGTTTACTAATGCCGGAAAGTCTGTCATTTCGCATCTCGGTTCAATAATACATGTTCTAACACTGCCCTCGTCTGTCATTTTGCATGTAGTTCTACATATACAGTGGGGAGAACAAGTATTTGATACACTGCCAATGGGCAAACCCATTGGCAGTGTATCAAATACCTGTTCTCCCCACTGTATATGATATCTACTGTAGCCGTATGTTTGTAGCAACTAGCAACTGGGCGTTGTATGTAGCGGCTGTCGGCCCCAGTCAGGTATGATTGTTTTTTAATCAAGCGGCATGAGTTGAACATGATATTTACTCTCGGTTCATTCCTAATTGCGTCCCAAAGACCGCGCTGACTGTTTATCTCCGTTTTACTTGGTATAATTCAATAATCGGAATTTGGATGTTTGTGAATCCTTCTCGAATCTTCCACAGCCGAATCGCGAATAATCTAAGAATCGGAAATTTCGCACGCCTCTAATTCATATGTGAAAGCATTATAGTCCGTTTTTAAAGCATTCGGTGGTGCCTTGAGATGTAAGTTTTTGGAGATGAGACTCGTCATTTGGTTGATTAAATTGTGAATCAAATGGGAACCGTAATATCTTACAGGTAAATCGTCACTATCTTACAGTAATTTTTTTAACAAAAATTGATTGTAAATATAAGTATTCGTCAAAATTGTCCTTTGTTTCCTGAAAAATCTGAAATATTTGAGGAAAAAGCGGCATGGAAAATGAATGAATAATTTTTTAAGGCGTTAAGATCGGTTCTGTCCATTACTTTTACTGACAGAATACAGTGCCCTTCCATAATTATTGGCACCCCTGGTTAAGATGTGTTTTTTAGCTTCTAATAATTTTTTAAATTCAAATAATATGGGACCTTAATGGAAAAAAAGAGAAAAATCCAACCTTCAATCCAAGTGCATGTATTCAGTGGGGAAAAAATTCCACATAAAGAAATAATTATTTGACATCAAATAATGTGTGTCACAATTATTAGCACCCCTGGTGTTAATACTTTGTACAAGCCCCTTTTGCCAACAAAACAAGGTCTGGGGACTGAGATGGCCATGGGAGGAGCTTGATTTTGTGTCTGGTGAACCATTTCTGTGTAGATTTGGCCATATGTTTAGGGTCATTGTCTTGCTGAAAGACCCAGTGACGACCCATCTTCAGCTTTCGGGCAGAGGGCAACAGATTTTGATTTAAAATGTCCTGGTATTTCAAAGCATTCATGATGCCATGCACCCTAACAAGGTTCCCAGGGCCTTTGGAAGAGAAACAGCCCCACAACATCACTGACCCACCCCCATACTTCACAGTGGGTATGAGGTGCTTTTCAGCATGCGCATCTTTCGTGGCACGCCAGACCCACTTAGTGTTTGTTGCCAAAAAGCTCAATCTTGGTCTCATCTGACCAAAGCTCACGGTCCCAGTTGAAGCCTGGGACCGTGTGTATTTTTGTGCTGTTTTTCTGGATTTTGTTTGATTTTGCAAGGCCCACAGAAAATTCTATTTTCTATTGTTCTAAGTTCTATTGCTATATAAACATGGAACCCACCAAAAGAAAGACTAGACTCTCTTCTTTCAGCAGAAAAAAAGTTATTTCATATCTTTTTCCATTCTTTAGAAATCAGCATTAGAAAATATCTTAGCTTGAGCAATTTTCCAATTTCTGATGAAAAAACCGAGAAATTGAGCCTTTTGTGAAAGCATACATTTCAAACATAACTTTGACTTATACACAGCTATTTTTTGCTTTAGTTACATCCCAAACATCTGAATAATGTTTTCTTTTTAAAAAATAAGATAAACAACAAGACAAATAGAGCTTTTGATAGCAAAGTAACAATTTTTTTCCACATAACTAACTGAAAGATGATGCTGTTCTGGCTGCGACAGCCGGTTAAACTTTTCCCTCATCGCCGTCTGTCTCATAAAGATGAATTTTTTTGAGTCCCTGCGGGCTCTGCTCGCGAGCAGCACGAACGCAACGTCGGTCGTCCAGCGCCTGGCATCCCGGGCCTCCTACTGTTTGTTCTGCTTGGTCGTCCGCCGCCTGGCATCCATTCGGTCGTGTTCTGCCGGCGGCCGCCCGTGCGGTTTGGTCTTTCGTTGCCGTTGAATTGCGTGAGTCTTACCAAATGCGCTACTGCCCTCCAGTGGCCAGTTTTATTGCTTTAAAATGGATTTTCAGCTTTGTGCTTTGGAGGTAAATTGAATCACGACCCAGAGATGCCTTTTTTGGAGAAAAAAACAAAAACAAAACACAAACGTAAAAGACGTATAAATACGCTTTTGGGACACTGAAACATACAATAGAATACAATACAATACAATAGAATGTATTTATACGTTTTTGGGAGCAAATGAGTTAACAAATGCCATTTTCGTGTGAAATTTGGTGCGTAGTGGCTTACAGTCAGGTGCGCCTTTAGTGTGAAAATTATGGTAAATTTTGAGGCCTGACTTTGAATGGTCATCTTTCAATGTCATTCTTCGATTCGCCCTTTCCAGTCAAAATGGATTGTACGTCTTAATCATTAAAGAGCATACAACAGGAGAAAAAAAGTCTTAACTAGCATTATTATGTGAATTAGAATCATATTTTGAGACGATTCGACTATATACAACAATTTCGCAAAGCGCAGATGACGAGAAATTAGTTTTTTAATCTGCCGGTTAGCCACGCCTACCGTTATAGGGCTCTAGCGTCCCCAACAGGTGGATGACGTCAGCGGGTGACTGGGCTCATCGGTTTTACTATTCAGCCCATTCAGGGGGAATTATTCAAAACGAGGAAAACGCGACGAAGAGAGCCGCAAAATGTCATTGTCAGTCTCTCTACTCCAATATTTTTACAGGATATTCTTTTTATCCAAGTATTTTTCCCCAATAGCTAAATAAATGGCTTGAGAAGGGCCAGTCAGCCCGTCGAGGGGGAACTATTCACAACGAGGAAAACGCGACGAAGAGAGCTGCAAAATGTCATTGTTTCTGTCTCTTTACTTCAATATTTTCTACAGTATATTCTTTTTATCCAAGTATTTTCCCCAACTGCCTAATAAATAGCATGGTCATGACAAATAACAGTCTTGTGCTAAATGGAATATGAAATAATAAAAATGCACTTATTTAGGACGACATGGCAAAATTACTCCATATTGGGCAAAACTGTCGACTTCACCTTTACTGTCGCACCTCCCGAACGATATTTTATGACACCTAAATCGGACATATGTCATTTCCCTTTCCCGGCTTTGGAGAATGTAAACAAACCAAGAGGCGTGACAGTTAGCCGACATGTTAACGCGAACCGAGTGATGTTTCAAAGTCTTCGAAGCGGAAAATCACACATAACTAGCCCGGATTATTTGACATGACGACTGGGTTGTCGATTGTCTTCGCGGATCGGCAAACCGCCAGGCGGAGAGCAATTTACAGTTCGTTCCCCGGAGGAGGGCGGCTGCAGTTGTTGTGCAGCTAACGTGCAGCCAATGTGCACGAAGAGAGCTTTTTACATGCCTATCAATGATCAAACGTAAGTAGTCCTTTATTTAAAGAAAGTTGTGTTTACTTTGTAATCGCTGTATTCGTATGTGACATAATACAAAACAAGATGTTTACTCTCTTCCTTGTAAGTCCAATGGTCCCACAGTAGTAGGGCTTGTTTTGGCATATATCCACGGCGAATGGGAACCTTTTCAAACTCCAAAAAGGCGCACACGCCTCTCCCTCATAAAGCAAGGTTTTTCTGCAGCTGTTTGGCTGGCGTGATGCGCAAAATAAACGTATTAATCCACAAAATCAGCTGAATCCTTAGTCCTCATACACAACAGTACCGCTGTTTAGTGAAGAGGATGCCTTCACCCGTACACGCCACAGCGCCCTCCTCCTCAATGCAAGACCGAAGCCGGAAGTCACTCATTTTCATGCCGCGGGATTCAAAAAACTAAATAAATATAGCGATCGCTTCCACACACATCCAAGCGGTCCATATCATTCAGGAGCATAAAATACCGCGTGTATTATGAAATAAACATGCTTTTTCGTGTCACATGCACTTTAATGCCAGCCAATGATTTAATTTCCATTTAAGGTCAGTCTTTATCTTTGTCGTCTTATGCCAAGTACCGCCAAGTTGAAAACAGTTGAGACCTCATCTGAAAGCTCCCAGAAAAGGGAAACCTGGACGCGTGCCGTTTTGAATAATTTCCTATGTGTAAATTATGCATTCGGACAGGACGGTGAGAAAATATAATCGGTGAGCTCAATGATGCAATGAGATGTGCATCGGGTCCTTGTGCATGTTGTCGTTCATCAATTGCACACTAACGGCCAAATCAGTTTCCCCATTGATTAAACCGTGAACGCACTGACCCAAAACCCAACCTCACGCACGACGCGTTCGCCAATCGGAACTATTCATGTGAGTCGACTGATCGTGCAAGCGGGCGAGCGGGGAGTCAGCGGGTGCAGTGCAGCCTTATTTAACCGAGGCCGTGTATACGTTCCATATGTCCTATATCCGTGAGGGTGGGCCTTAGCAACAGTGACTGAGCATTCTCACGGATTGCACCAACCCCCAGGGTTTTCTAGAAAAGTACCGCAAAACCTTGCAGTCAACTTTGCATGTCTTTCAGGACTCGTGCCCCAATTGGAGATCAAACAGTATTTTAAAAAGAAGCTAGTAAACGGAAAAATTGCGTAAGACGGTGTTCTATGATATAAAAGAACTGTGAATCTAAGACAAAAGATAAGTTTGAAACGATAATTAGCCCTTTTATCCTTTACGTTAGTGACATGTCATAGGAGTCAAAGCTTTGCAACATCATTTACACGTCAGCAGGGTAGTTTTAATCCATTCAGAAATTAAAAAAAGCTAATTGCACAGTCATTCCAATGTGGAAGAGCCTGTTGCAAAAGAAAAACGAATAAATGTGCGAATTAAGTATTTAAACGGCAATTTAGTGTACACTACACGATAACAGGGTGAGTATCTATGCACATATATTTTATACAATTAACAATACTAAGAATTTCAATTGGAGTGTTTTATTGATTTGTCAGTTTTTTTCCTGTGGCTTAATTTGGCTTGCAGTATCAAGCTACTTTATTGAAGAAGTGCTAAGTTATTTTAAAAGCATGGAAACAGTCGTTAGTAGACTGATGGCTAACCGTGGAGGCGTGTTTGTGTTCTCATGTAAATTGTTTGTAAGTGTATGTAAAGTGGGGCAGATAAGTATTTAGTCAACCACTAATTGTGCAAGTTCTCCCACTTGAAAATATTAGTGAGGCCTGCAATTGTCAACATGGGTAAACCTCAACCATGAGAGACAGAATGTGGGTAAAAAAACAGAAAATCAAATTGTTTGATTTTTAAAGAATTTATTTGGAAATCATGGTGGAAAATAAGTATTTGGTCAATACCAAAAGTTCATCTCAATACTTTGTAATGTACCCTTTGTTGGCAATAATGGAGGCCAAACGTTTTCTGTAACTCTTCACAAGCTTTCCACACACTGTTGCTGGTATTTTGGCCCATTCCTTCATGCAGATCTCCTCTAGAGCAGTGGTGTTTTGGGGCTGTCGTTGGGCAACACAGACTTTCAACTCCCTCCACAGATTTTCTATAGGGTTGAGATCTGGAGACTGGCTAGGCCACTCCAGGACCTTGAAATGCTTCTTATGAAGCCACTCCTTTGTTGCCCTGGCTGTGTGTTTGGGATCATTGTCATGCTGAACGACCCAGCCACGTCTCATCTTCAATGCCCTTGCTGATGGAAGGAGATTTTCACTCAAAATCTCTCGATACATGGCCCCATTCATTCTTTCCTTTACACAGATCAGTCGTCCTGGTCCCTTTGCAGAAAAACAGCCCCAAAGCATGATGTTTCCACCCCCATGCTTCACAGTGGGTATGGTGTTCTTCGGATGCAATTGAGTATTCTTTCTCCTCCAAATACGAGAACCTGTGTTTCTACCAAAAAGTTCTATTTTGGTTTCATCTGACTATAACACATTCTCCCAGTCCTCTTCTGGATCATCCAAATGCTCTCTAGCGAACCGCCGACGGGCCTGGACATGTACTGGCTTCAGCAGGGGGACACGTCTGGCAGTGCAGGATTTGAGTCCCTGGCGGCGCATTGTGTTACTGATAGTAGCCTTTGTTACTGTGGTCCCAGCTCTCACTAGGTCCACCCGTGTGGTTCTGGGATTTTTGCTCACCGTTCTTGTTATCATTTTGACGCCACGGGGTGAGATCTTGCATGGAGCCCCAGATCGAGGGAGATTACCAGTGGTCTTGTATATCTTCCATTTTCTAATAATTGCTCCCACAGTTGATTTCTTTACACCAAGCGCTTTACCTATTGCAGAATAAGTCTTCCCAGCCTGCTGCAGGTCTACAATTTTGTCTCTGGTGTCCTTCGACAGCTCTTTGGTCTTGGCCATAGTGGAGTTTGGAGTGTGACTGACTGAGGTTGTGGACAGGTGTCTTTTGTACTGATAATGAGTTAAAACAGGTGCCATTAATACAGGTAACGAGTGGAGCCTTGTTAGACCTCGTGAGAAGAAGTTAAACCTCTTTGACAGCCAGAAATCTTGCTTGTTTGTAGGTGACCAAATAATTATTTTCCACTCTAATTTGGAAATAAATTCTTTAAAAATCAAACAATTTGATTTTCTGATTTTTTTCCCCCACATTCTGTCTCTCATGGTTGAGGTTTACCCATGTTGACAATTACAGGCCTCTGTAGTCTTTTCAAGTAGGAGATCTTGCACAATTGTTGGTTGACTAAATACTTATTTGCCCCACTCTACCTTGACTTGCACATTCCTAGACTTCATATATAAGTTCATAATTATCACTGGATTTTGATTCGGATAAATACCGTATTTTCGGACTATAAGTCACAGTTTTTTTCATAGTTTGGCTCCGGGTGCGACTTTAACTCTGAAGCGACTTATATGTGAAATTAACACATTATATCGTTTCACATGTTATTTTGGTGTTTTGGAGTGACACTGATGCATACCTGTCAAGTTGTATGGTTTCGGCGTAATTTGTACAAGTGAGCACTGATTTTTAAATGTGTATGCTGTACGTTCAAAATCTGTACGTTTTTCGTGCATTACGTTTTTTTTTTTATTCTCCGTTCGGATTTTGTCACCGTTACTATGCGTTACTACGTTGGTAGAATGACGTGAGAAAAGTCAGAGACACGGAGAAAGAAGAGCGGGAGTGGGAAAGAGGGAGTTGTGACGCCGTTGCAAACGCGATGCTAGGCTAGATGGTTCCAATAATACCTGACTGTAGCCGACAGCCTACAAACTATGCCCACATGATGCTACGCTAGATATCATATTTATATGAGCTACATGCGAAATGATACACCTGCCGGCGTTGGTAAACAGCCGCCATCTTAAAGCAGTAGACTTCTCAGAAAGGCTCTGCTGTAGTGAACCTTCCTAGTGAACCCAAGTAACCTTTTATATAAAATACTCCTAAATCGGCAAAATCTTGACTTGAATCTATCTTTAAATGATGAAACAGTTTTAAAACTTTCACATGTCGAAAGCAGACAGAAGTGAACTAATGCAAAAATGGGAGCAATTTTAACAACTTTAATGGTTGATTTACAACATTATATGACTTCCAAACATAGCAAAGGTTACTATGTTTGTTTTTATAAATGGAAAAAAAACGTGAAAGTTAACACCAGTTACTTTGCCAAGTAACTAATTACTCTTACATTCAGGTAACTGAGTTACTAAATTACTTTTTGGGAGAATTAATTTGTAACTGTAATTAATTACTTTTTTAAAGTAAAATTAACAACAATGGTCATAAAGATGCAGTCTTCAGAATGAAAACGACCTAGATATGTTTTTTTCCTCTTCGTTGGGCATTTTGTGGCTGGTGCGACTTATACTCAGGTGTGACTTATAGTCCGAAAAATACGGTAAATCAAATTGCAAGAATAAATGCTACTTGTATTGAATATTGGCAGTCATTTTGGGTGAAAATATCACACTTTTAAAACTCTGTTATTGTATTTTAAAGCTATGAAGGGCGCAGCTCTTCATGAGTGCGTTTGTGTTTTAACAGTTTGAGTTAGTAAATAAGCACGTCAGTCAGCTCTATAGAAACCAGGCAGGCATCCCAGCCTCTGCCTCGCATTCCCAGCCGGGTTCCCGACGTCACGCAGGGCCCCAAAGGAGCTTAAATAATGAAGTGGGACCTATTGAAAGTTTGAATGTACATTGAGAAGATTAAGAAGGACAATGTCGTAAGTGTTTAAGCGTGTTCCTTCCTTCCTTCCCCTGGCTCCCACCAATGTTAACCCACAGTCCTGGTCGCCAGGTGGTCTCGTCCTGGCTGGCAGGTGCTTTTCATAAAATGCCATTTCTAAGTTTTGTGGGGGGTGAACTTGTCAGATGCAGAAGCTGTGCTACGTGCGTTGTATTTTTTTCCTACCATTTCAATGACTAGCATTGGGCATATGTGGCCTCATGAAGCATTGTTGCACAGCCCAAAAAATATATGTGGAATCATAAAATTTAGCAGGATTTTCAGATTGTTTTAAGGATCTGAAAAAAAAATCAAGACATTAAATTAATTTTTTTTTTTTTTTTTTTTTTTTTTTTTTTTTATAATTATAGTGGAGGATTGAAAAACATTTTTTAAAATTATTATTTTGGTGGTGTTTTTTTTTTTTTTTTTGCCAAAAAGGAAATCTATCAATTAGTTATTCAATATATTATTCCATCAGAAAGAGAGAAGTTATGACTTTGTATTTGATGGCTGACAGTACAAATAAGGGGATGGATAAATATATTTCAGACAGAATTGCACTTTAATTATGTCACTTTTCTTCAACATTAACTCTTCTGAAAACTTTATATGGGATATTTTTGGTGATGTAGGTCACAATATTAACTGATTGGCTACCATTGACGGTCATAGATGTCCAATCATATGGGTCTTTTCTAGCGATGCACGATAATATCGGTCACCGAGAATTATCGGCCGATAATGGCAATTATGACGTCACACAGATAATCCAGATAAAACGAAATTCAACCGATAGTGATATCCGATAATTATATACTTGATTTAGCCTCCAAATGTGCGCAATCAACAGTTTTGTCCAATTCTGCTAGTTTTAAGGAGGCGTTTTTGCAGTGTAGTAATGTGATATATGTTAGGAATGGCTTACTTTTAAAGGCATTTTTGTGCAACTTGGGTGTTTACTTTCTAAGTAATTGTTGCCATTACCATTACACAACGTCATTGCCATTGTTTAGTTGTTGGAATTTACTACTTGTTCACATTTGATGTGGAAAAAAATAGCACTAAATTACATTTTTGCACAGTAACATTTGATCTTTGTATACTTTAAAATTTTACATACATGTTTGAATAGAATTATCAGCGTGACATTATCGGCTATCGGGTGGAAGGGGCAGGAAATTATCGGTTATTGATATCGGTTGAAAAATGTATTATCATGCATCACTAGTCTTTTCTAAAGGCGTGCGAAATTTCCGATTCTTAGATTATTTGCGATTCAGCCGTAAAAGATTCGAGAACGATTCACAAACATCCAAATTCCAATTATTGAATTATACCAGGTAAAGCGGAACTAAAACACAGTCGGCGCGGTCTTCAGAGTGCAATGAGGAACTGACCGAGAGTAAATATCATGTTCAACTCATGCCGCTAGATGTTGGACGTTTTGCCTGCACGTCGGCTGTCCTTCCGCCTCTAAGCCGCGACCGTCTGGTTTTTTTCGGTAGCCGAAATACTAGGAACTTTTTTTAGGTGTGGGGGGCTCAGGTTTAGTTTCGACAGCAGCAGCAGTGTCACCGACAGAGTAAAAACAGGAGTGGGAGGGATGAGCGCGACCACTCCAAGCCATTTCTCGCTGCATTTTTCCAGGCCATTTTACTGGATTTTGACTGATTTTGCAAGGCCCACAGAAAATTCTGTTCTATTGCTATATAAACATAGAACCCAGCAAAAGAAAGATTACTCTCTTCTTTCAGCAGGAAAAAAAGTTCATATCTTTTTCCATTCTTTAGAAATCAGCATCATAAAATAGCTTAGTTTGAACAATTTTCCAATTTCTGATGGGAAAACGGAGAAATTGAGCTTTTTGTGAAAGCATACATTTCAAACATAACTTTGTTACATCCCAAACATCTGAATAATGTTTTCCTTTTACAAAATAACAGAAACAACAAGACAAATAGAGCTTTTGATAACAAAGTGACAATTTATTTGCACATAACTAACTGAGAGATGCCGCTGTTGTGGCGTCATCGCCGCCTGTCTCATAAAGATGGATTTTTTTTTAGTCTCTGCGGGGTCTGCTCGGCGAGCATCACGGACTCAATGGCATCGTCCGCTGCACTGGTGGTGCCGGTCGTTTGGCTCTGTCGTCCAGCGCCTGGCATCCCGGGCGTCCTCTAGGTTGTTTTCCATTCGGTCATCTTCCGCCGGCGCCCTGGCCATGCAGCCCGTCCGCTCGTTGCCGTTAAATCGGGTTGCGGGTCTTACCAAATGCGCTACTGCCCTCCAGTGGCCAGTTTTATTACTTTATAATGGATTTTAAGCTTTGTGCTTTGGAGCTAAATTGAATCAGAACCCAGAGATATCTCTTGTAAAAAAAAAAAAAAAAAAAAAAAAAAAAAAAACAACGTAAAAGACGTATAAATACGTCTTTGGGACACTGAAACAATTAAAAATAGAGTGAATGTATACGTTTTTGGGAGCAAATGAGTTAACTGGGAGGTCTGTCAGAAAATCATGGCAGAGATCATTATTAGACGTCTAGCCCGGTCAATGACAGCCAATGAGTGCACTCTAAATGGTTAAACTTGTTTTGAACTTTAGCTTTCTTTAACTCTTATTGTCTCCTGAAAAAGTAGAAACAATCATCGTCAATGATGAATGAAAATCGTCAATGATTTATGTGGGGGAAAAAAATAGGCCATCTAATTCAACCCTCGTTTGAAATTTATAGCGTGCGTACTTGGTCAAATATGAAAACTTCAAAGCTTTTGGATTAACTGTGAACTGCGGATGGTTGATCATTTTAGACGACCAAGCGTGTAATCATACGACCTGCTCGCCGATGACAGCCAGCCAGTAAAGTACATACTGTACATACGTGCACATATAGCACATACCAGCGCTTGAAAGTGATGAGAAGTGTCCATTTCACAGTTATTTAGGACAGCTTGTTAAATCTGATCTTTTGTGTTTGCGTGTACGAATAGTATGTTGAGCAGTTTCTGCTTCTAGTGAATGATGCTTAATGATTACATTCCTATGTAGTAGTTGTGATGCAATCTTTGTAAAGTTCGTTTACGAACACTAGGGGTGTGACAATTAGAAGTGGGAACCTCTTGGTACCTCACGATACGATTTGCGATACAAAGCTCACGATAACGGTGATCTGATGACATGGCGAGACCAGGGGTCGCGTTAACCGAATATTTTCCGTCGTTGACCGGTTTTTTAAAACAGTGACGGAAAAAACTGAAGTCCATCCGTCATTTTGACAGGTTGCAATTTACACCCCAGACCTAGGCATGTGCCGGTTACCGGTTTCACAGTTTACCGTGGTGTGAAAACGTCGCGGTTTCAAAACCACTAAAATTTTCCGTCAGACCGTAGTACGGTATTTGCTATTTTTCTTGTGTCAAAAATGCAGCCAGAAGCGGCTTGGCGCAGCAGCGCTCACCCCCTCCCGTTTGTTGCTGTGCGTGAAAGTGACGCCAGTGAGCTAACCCAAAAACAAATACTCCAAACATAAGGCGTACTGTTCTTCTATTTATTGAGCTCTCAAATCGCGGTAAGCGTAATATACAAAATGAATACATTTAAAATGTTGTACAATTAGATTTTTCCATGTGAGTAGCTTCAACAGATTAGCACCATGGAAAAAGTTCGCCAAAAACAAAATACAATTTTCCTTTCAAATTCAATATACAAACTAACTAAAAGCTTACAAAGATGGGTGTTAGCCTAGGCTTAGCTGGGAGAGCAGCTTCGTTGAGTGTGACAGCCGCAGAGTGAGAAAACAAGCTTGAATGAAGGGGAAAAAGTGATAGTGTCAAAGATCGCTAATTGCGAAAGATGATCTTGCCCTAAGCACAAATCCACGTTCGCTGGATCAAGGAGAGGTCTCACTCCCAATGTTTAAAAAAACATTTTTTTTTAGATGAAACCTTTCCACAACAATATTGACATTTTAACTAACTTATACATTTTTAACTAACTTTTGAATTCTTTATGTTCTTTTTAACACAAAGGCATGACATCATGGAGACTAGAGTTGACACAGTGGCTGAAAATGGCGAAATTTCACTTAAGCTTTTCCACCCTCAAAAAAAAAAAAGTCATGCAGTATAAATTTTTATTCAGAAGTGTTTTTACTTTTTTATAGAAATTATTTTGTTCTTGCTCCAATCTTGAGCAACTTGAACTGTGGTTGTAAGTATAGTCTATAGGTTATATTTAGTTTAATTTTATTTAAAATGTTTTTTATTGATAATTTATTTATTTTAACAATATATTCATGTTCCAATTTGCAACTATGGTCTGAAAAAAAATCCAGTTTAATGGAAAAAAGTTATTTTTTTTTAACCCATACATCTCAAAATTTTTTGGACCTTTAATTGCAATACCATGATGCCGTGAAACCGCGGTATTTTTGCTCACGGTTATCGTACCGTCAAAATATCATACCGGCACATGCCTACCCAGACCACAGGGTGGCGAGTGAGCATATTAATTAGCTATTGTCTCTCTTGATGCATGACGTCGTTGGCCTTACTCGGAAAAATGTCAAGGCAACTGAGTGTTTGCCTGGCACGGCCAGACTGTTCTCCCTGTATTTTTCAAACACTGAGAGAAAAGTCTGGGACACAGCCTCTCGAGTAGGTACAAAATCAATCGACAAATCAGATTTGTTTATTTGCGTGACGTGTTCTTCACGAGCAACGTCACTCTTGCGCGCCGAAAGTCGTCTCTATAACACGGATGGCGAACGGGAGAGCCGAGAATATGCTCCTATCCGCGGTAAATTCAGTTTTAAATGAGCTAAAACACATCGACACGAGACATTGACAACAGTCTGTCTCGCGCTAGCCATGTTGAATAAACTCCGTTCTCCTCGTATGTTTACTTCCGCGCGCAAGTCCCTCGTCCTGCCCTCGTCGCTTTGCTAACTGCACGTCTGACCGTCGCTCATTGGTGCACTCCGCTGTCTGTTTGCCTCTTGTTAAGCTTGTTCGGACAGAATATTAATTAAAAATGAATGAAAACTAAATACTATTGAATATGTCATTATTATCATTTTAAAAATGTAAGTGATGGGTAAAAATAGATTATGACCGGATTTTTATGACACTGTCAGTCAAAATGACAGACAACGAAAAAGTCTAGCGCAACCTCTGGGCGAGACAACAATTTCGATACATTGGTCAGGAAATCATTCTAGGATATTCTACAAACAACTTATAAACAGAAAAACAAGCTTCTGCTGTGAATTGGAATGCGTTTATCGCTAGTAGACGTCCAATCCGTTTGAAGTGGGAGGGATGGCAGCGAATGAACGAATGTTACATAACGGCGTTATTCCCAACACTGGTGATCGGCATGTTCGTTTTTGAAAGCTTACCAGGAGAAAAGTAGCATAATTAACATGGTTTCTATTAGAGGTGTGCAAAATTTCCGATTCTTAGATTAGTCGCGATTCGGCCGTGGAAGATTCGAGAACGATTCACAAACATCCAAAATCCGATTATTGAAATATGTCAAGTAAAGCGGAAGTACAACACACTAGGTCTTCGGGATGCAATGAGGAACGCAGCGAGAGGAGCTAAACATCATGCTTGTCATTACCCGGCCCCTCGGGTAATGACAATGCTCGACTCACGGCTCTAGCTCAACTCATGCCGCGAGATAAAAAAAAAACAACAGCATACCTGACTGCTGCAGACAGCTGCTACAAACTACGTCCACATAATGGTACAGTAGATATCATATTTATATGGGACTAGATGCAAAATAACAGACTCTGTGGCGTTAGCAGCACATGTACAGAAAGCAAGATGCGGGCGTTAGTAAACGGCCGCCATCTTTAAGCAGTAGACTTCCCTGCAAGGCTGTTGTAGCGAACCTTCCAAGCGAACCTAATTAACTTTTTTATCTAAAATAATCCTAAATCGGCAAAATATTGACTTGAATCTATCTTTAAAATAGTTTTAAAACTTTCACATGTCGAAAGTAGACAGAAAGGAAATCATGGAATAACTGGAGCAATTTTAACAACTTCAACGGTTGATTCAAAACATTAAATTGATTGAATGTAGTTTAAAGCTGCTGATACAGAGTAGGGATTTGAGTATATTATTTATTGTTTATAACTGTTAACTTGATACTAGAGCCGATCGATCGGGTCCGATCACGTCATTTTCAAAGTATCGGAATCGGCAAAAAAATATCGGCCATGCTTTTTTTAAATATATATACATATATTTTTTTGATTACATCGTTTTCTAATTTTATTTAACGTTACAGACATAATATGTTACTCATCCAGAATTTTTAGTTTAGGCTTAAGGTAGGGTTATCAAATTTATCCCGATAACTGCGGTAATTAAAAAAAAAAAAAAAGTATCACGTTAAAATATTTAACACAATTAATGCATGCGCTGCATGACCCACTCACGCATTGTCTCGCTCAATCTGTAATGGCGCCGTTTTACCTATATAGTGAGATAAAAGGTGGCGTAAATTAAGTAGAGTGAATTTTGGCAGCCTTTGGAGCCTTTTTTTAATTGGCTAAAGCCTTACACTCCCTCTCCCTACGATTAGAAATATCATGGGAAGCAATGTGGGGAAGCAAGGTAGCAATTGATCTTTTTCTTAACACCTTATGTTATTTCCCAACACAGAGAAGATACATCAATTGGTAGCACTACGCACAGTGTTGGTTTCACTTCCCATCATGCATTTGGGTATGGCTATTGTATAATTTACTGAAAGCTCAACAAATACACTAGATGGCAATCTTTAGTCACAATATAAAAAGTCACAAGTCTTTCTATCCGTGGATCCCTCTCACAGAAACAGTTTTTGTAACTAATGTACAAAACATTAAAAGCAGCTAATAGTCTGGGCGGTCATCAATAATCGATTTATAATCGAATCGTAGCCTCTGAATTAGGGCTGTCCCAAACGACTAATTTTCTCCCGATTAGTCAGCTGACTATTTTTACGATTAGTCGACTAATCTTATAATTTTTTTATTTTGTTTATTTATTTATTTATTTTTTACTAATTTAGCAATGAAATTTTTGTTGACGCTTATCAATTCACAAAAACATTTTGGAACACTTAAATTCTTTATTGAAGTACAAATAATAACATTAATAAATCACAAATAAACAATAACTTCAAATGCTGATAGAATTAACTTGTGCAAAAGAATGGAATGTAAACAGATTCAGAACACTGACTTCTCCTTTCCAACATGATTCAAAACAATTCTTAAAAAAATACCTAGCATTAATATTCTAGTATACTGTAGTACTATATATAATAGTATTATAATAATTATTCATTGCCAATCAGACTTTTCATAAAGTGTGTCATTTTAAAGGTATTTTAGTGTAGAATCTGAAGTATGTGGGATTAACTCCAGAAATCGTTATTTATATGACGAACATGACATGCTTTTATTTTGAAATGCTCACCGGAAGTACGTTCGCTAAACCGCTAATTTAAACTTTACACTCCGCAAAAAAGCACTTTTTGTGATTGCATGTGGTGTCAGTAATAGATTTTTTTTCCTTTTGCAAATGCTTTTAACCAGTGATTTTTCATGTTTGAAGTGTCACCTTTTAACTGCAAGTTTTGGAGAAGGCTGCCTGTTTAATAGCCGGCTAAAGTAGGTCGTCTTTTTTCCCCATTCACCTCAATGTAGCAATGCTAACGTATGTAGTGTTTAATATAGATGTGTTTTCTTATTTTGTATGTCTGAACTGTAATTCTACAGCGTGTGGATGAGAGAAAAGAACTGGAGTCTCATATGCCATCAGCACGCACGCACAAATGGACGCACGCGCGCGCAGCTATAAAACGCAGCCATGAAAATGACCGCCCTCATTTTTATTTATCATGCGATAAATGGACTCATTGCATATCGCGACAGGCTTAGCAACTTTAATAATACATGTCATTAGTTAGTTAGATGGACTTACAATCTCCTGTCATTATCATTCACGGCCGACATGCAGCCAAACTTGGCATTGAAGAGACAGAACAGTATACCCTCCTTTGTTTCTTTAAAAATAAGTCAATGTTTTGGACTCTCTGGTGCGCTTTTTTTTGGCTTTGTGCCGCTTTCCCCGCGTGCATACCAAGCGTCCGACATTCTGAACTTTCCACACATATATTTTTTTTAACCCTTCATTAACCGTCGACGGGATGTTGTGCTCGTCGACGGATTTACGTCATCAATGACATCGACTATGTCGACTAGTCGGGACAGCTCTACTCTGAATCGTAATCGAATCGCTAGGTGGTCAAAGATTCCCACCTCTAGTTTCTATACGAGGGCGGGTCTTCTATTTTACTTCCGCTTTACGATGCGACGTCACGGTCTAAAAATAGCATGCGTGCGGTATGCCATTACCAGAAGTTCCCACCTCTAACATATACAGTGACAGTCATCACACAAGCATGGCAAAGGCTTCAAAATCCACCAGCAAAACAAAGGGTGGGGAGCTTGCGGGACCAGAGGGGCGGGGGTCCGCAGCCATTGTCGCAGCGTCGAGCGACTCTAATCCCTCCTGACTAGCCTTGTTTGCATTTGACCTCAGATCACCCCTCCGACACGCTACTAACACATAGTGCCTAAAAAAAGATACACCCGCTGTGCATTAACACTGTGCATGCATACGCTAAAGACCCCCGCCTACGATCTACTCGAGCAGCAATCTTGATCAAACACATTAAGATTTATATGCTTATACACATTCTCTGTGTTGCCAGTTGTGTAAACTGTTTTCATTCACTGACCGTATTCGTCACCATGTGTATAGAATGTTTTGCTTGGGCCCCACTACTTATAAATCCTTAATGCGTGATAGGATGTGTTTTAAAAAAAATAAAAGAGTATCTCTGAAAATTCTATTTCCAGGAACATAGGATGAAAATGAAATTTGTGAACAATAATGCACATTCACTTGACATTTTTGTTTGTTATGCTAAGTCTGTGTCAAAAACTGTACAATAAAATGTCAATATTTTTTTTACTCACAGTGGAAATGAATGGAAATGTGAATACTCACTATTACAGCCAGAAACTTGAAGTCTTCATTAAAAAAATAAATAAATTCTGGAGCTTGGCTCATCATGGTTTTTATGGCTTCACTTGTAGGTCAGTCAAAGCTGAAGATGAGCGCCGTCGGGGAAAGTCCTTTGGACCCTGACCCGGCCGAGTCGCGCAAGAGGAAGGGCTCGCCATGCGACACGTCAGCGCAAAGGTAACCACAAAAAGTCTGAGTACAAGGTACACACCTCCTGATATTTCCTTCTTAATTTCGCCACTTAAAAAGGTACTGTATTTAGTTATATCATCTAACCCATTGGTTGCTATTGGACATACATATTCCTCAATGGCAGTGAATACAGTGGGGAAAATAAGTATTTCGTCAACCACTAATTGTGCAAGTTCTCTCACTTGAAAATATTAGAGAGGCTTGTAATTGTCAACATGGGTAGACCTCAACCATGAGAGACATAATGTAGAAAAAAAACAGAAAATCACAATACTTCTATACTACTTCTCCAGCTTTTCAGACACTGTTGCTGGTATTTTGGCCCATTCCTTCATGCAGATCTCCTCTAGAGCAGTGATGATTTGTGGCTGTTGTTGGGCAACACGGACTTTCAACTCCCTCCATAGATTTTCTATGGGGTTGAGATCTGGAGGCTGGCTAGGCCACTCCAGGACTTTGAAATGCTTCTTACGAAGCCACACCTTTGTTGCCCTGGCTGTGTGTTTGGGATCAATGTCATGCTGAAAGACCCAGCCACGTCTCATCTTCAATGCACTTGCTGACGGAAGAATATTTTCAGTCAAAATCTCTCGATACATGGCCCCATTCATTCTTTGCTTTACACAGATCAGTCATCCTGGTCCCTTTGCAGAAAAACAGCCCCAAAGCATGATGTTTCCACCCCCATGCTTCACAGTGGGTTTGGTGTTCTTCGGATGCAATTCAGTATTCTTTCTCCTCCTGTGTGAACCTGTGTTTCTACCAAAAAGTTCTGTTTTGGTTTCATCTGACCATAACACATTCTCCCAGTCCTCTTCTGGATCATCCAAATGCTCTCTAGCGAACCGCAGACGGGCCTGGACGTGTACTGGCTTCAGCAGGGGGACATGTCTGGCAGTGCAGGATTTGAGTCCCAGGCGGCACATTGTGTTACTGATCGTAGCCTTTGTTACTGTGGTCCCTGCTCTCTGTAGGTCATTCACTAGGTCCACCCGTGTGGTTCTGGGATTTTTGCTCACCGTTCTTGTTATCATTTTGACGCCACGGGGTGAGATCTTACATGGAGCCCCAGATCGAGGGAGATTATCAGTGGTCTTGTATGTCTTCTATTTTCTAATAATTGCTCCCACAGTTGATTTCTTTACACCAAGCATTTTACCTATTGCAGAATAAGTCTTCCCAGCCTGGTGCAGGTCTACAATTTTGTCTCTGGTGTCCTTCGACAGCTCTTTGGTCTTGGCCATAGTGGAGTTTGGCGTGTGACTGACTGAGGTTGTGGACAGGTGATTTTTTTTCTAATGATAAAGAGTTAAAACAGGTTAACGAGGGGAGCCTTCTTAGACCTTGTTAGAAGAAGTTAGACCTCTTTGACAGCCAGAAATCTTGCTTGTTTGTAGGTGATCAAATACTTATTTTCCACTCTAATTTGGAAATAAATTCTTTAAGAATCAATCAATGTGATTTTCTGTTTTTTTCCCCACATTCTTTCTCTCATGGTTGAGGTTTACCCATGTTGACAATTACAGGCCTCTCTAATCTTTTCAAGTAGGAGAACTTGCACAATTGGTGGTTGTCTAAATACTTATTTGCCCCACTGTATATACTGTGTGAGGCTCAGCTCAGGTAAAATTTTTTATGTTCCTTATCCGATTACACGAATATTCGAACGAAATAGTTCATCGATTAAACGACTACTAAAAAAAATCGATAGCTGCAGCCCTAGTTAACATTACTTTTATTAAATAGGCCTTGCTTAGTTAAGCCACGCATATTCAAAGTCACAGATACTACAGTATAGATTAAAACCCGAGGATGGCCAAGTGCACAAAATATCAACACATCACATGCATATTTTGGTTTATATTGTTTGATAATGCAAAAAAAAAAACCTTATTCATGAAGTCGAAAGAATCATTCAGATAATCACACACTGTTTATATTGTATTACTCCTTGAGCCTGCTTCCCGTGTTTGACAACAAGTGCGCAGACGGATCATCAGATCACGGGTTAGCTGAAGTTTAGCCGAAGGGTCGAGGTGTAAGCAAGGACGCACGCACATGCACACACAGACTCGCGACTCCCAGAGTGAGCGCAGTGAGCCTTTTAAGGCCCAATAGCTGATGTAAGCTGATGTAACATTCCGGCTCGTATTTCCAAAAGCAACCAGTGACCTGCGCGTTCACACTACGTCCTCCTCCTCACCCTTTCCTATTCCCTCCCCTTAACACACCCACTTCCGCCCGCCCTCTCTGGGCCACCATGCCTGTGTGTTTTGGCCGGCCAATGCGCTGACCTACTTTTTGCTGTTGTCCTCACCCACACACACACAAACGTTTCATTTTTCGCATTTACTACGTAATGTAGCCACTGTTAACCGAGTGATTTTAGAGTGCATGAAGATGAGCTTTAAAGGGCGTAATTAATGCTTTAATACGTGAAGTCACGCATATTCCAAACCTTTATACGTGTAGCAATCACACTTGGTGTTAGAACAAACCATGCTTCTAATAAAAATGTAAAAGGAAAAGCCTACAAGAACAGCTGGAATTAAATTGGAGTTAATCTGAGGCATTTTGAATGATGGGAGGTAAGCACTGATTTACTATTAACGTGATTTTGAAGTGATTGCTTGAATCCAAACACAGCCACGTCCCCAGTTACGATAGTGTGTGGAAACCTGCTTACGTCCATTCATAAATATTTATACTTTTTTCCCTATGTTGATGGTACTTTTTTTTTTTAAATCATAAAAACCCTTCAATTGAACATTAAAGTGCTATCCATACTATGTGAAATATACAGCAGACTTCTAATAAAGCACGAGGGGAAATCCTGTATAGTAGGGTGTTTGAATTGAACTACTGAAACACATTTTCTCACTGTAGCCCTTAGATGCACAAGTTACTGGACCCTACACTCTTCCATAAGTGGGCCAAAAATGACCCATATTAGAACCAATGTGTTTTTATGCCATTTTGGTGAAGAATAATCACTTGTATATTAATTAGTAGGATTGTTCCGATCATGTTTTTTTCCTCCCGATCCGTTCCCGATCGTTTTAGTTTGAGTATCTGCCGATCCTGATATTTCCCGATCCGATTGCTTTTTTTTTTTTTTTTTGCTCCCGATTCAATTCCAATCATTCCTGATCCCGATCATATACATTATGGCAATCCATTAAGAAAAAAATGGATAAAACTCGGACGAATATATACATTCAACATACAGTACATAAGTACTGTATTTGTTTATTATGACAATAAATCCTCAAGATGGCATTTAAATTATTAACATTCTTTCTGTGAGAGGGATCCACAGATAGAAAGACTTGTAATTCTTCAATAATTAATGTGGCTTTGTATATTTTGACTAAATATTGCCATCTAGTGTATTTGTTGAGCTTTCAGTAAATGATACTGTAGCCATTTAACTTCTGCCCAAATGCATGATGGGAAGTGCAATCATGACTGTGCGTCGTGGTACCAATTGATATATCTTCTCTGCGTTGGGAAATAACATAGGGTGTTAAGAAAAAGATCAACTACTATCTTTTTTCCCCACATTGCTTCCCACGATTATTCTAATCGTTGGGAGAGGGATTGTAAGGCTTTAGCCATTTAAAAAACGGCTCCAAGGCCGCCAAAATTCACTCTATTCATTTTACGCTGCCTTTTAGCGCTATATACTGTATGGGTAAAACGGCGCCATTACAGATTGAACGCGACAATGCAGGAGTGGGTCGTGCAGCGCATGCGTTAATTGCGGTAAATATTGTAATTAGAAAACGATTTAATTAAAAAATATATATATATTAAAAAAGGCATGTCCGATATTTTTTCTGCCGATTCCGATACTTTGAAAATGACGTGATCGGACCCGATTGATCGGGACATCTCTATTAATTAGTATTATATTTAGGGCCACACAAGAATGATTTCATGCTTGAAATATCTTTATGATTCAATTAACATTTCTTGAAAAAAATAAAAATAAATAAATTTAAAAAATGAAACAACAGCAATTGACTTTATCCTTCTTTGTATTTTATCATCAATGATGAAGAGCTCTCATGCATCTTTTTGGTGAGACAGCGGTGCTAAGCCCTTGTGGAGGCACTGACCGATTTCTGAGGATATTGTGGCTCTGTGTTCTGCCCTGGGTGGGAGGTAATTCTCTCTAGTAAGAGCCCTACCAAGTCATTCTGTTGGCCATGATTTGGAGACTTTCTTCTTCAGAGGACACAAAAGTGGAATCTTATGAGTCTGATTGATCCTGTTCAGTTGGATTTCCAGGTGGACAACTGCCACTGCCACCTGGACTATAGTCTGGGTCCTCATCAACATGAATTTCTGACACTTGAGTCCAACTCCGTCACTGCCTCACCATCATCTGACATCTGTAGGACCATTTCAGCTGTAAATCTAGCAGCTATGACATTTTGGATAAGGAAACATAAGAGTAGTGTTTTCAATAGATCAATATGTAGCTGTATAAATAAATACACACACACACACTATATATATATATATATATATATATATATATATATATATATATATATATATATATATATATATATATATATATATATATATGCAGTAATGTTAGCTAACTTAGGCTAGGTTCATACCGCAGGTCTTAATGCACGAATCCCATTTTTTCGTGTTTTTCCGACACGACTGAACGGGAAAAATCACTTAAAAGTGGACCATTTCAAATTCGATCCAGGTCACTTTCGTATGTGGTTAAAATCCCATCCAGGCCACATTTTTCCAGAATGTGGCTGCGATCTGAACTGTCAAATCCCCCAAATTGGAATTCATACAGCAATTAACGTAAGCAAAGAGCGAGAGAGACAGGGCGCTACGGTAGCGGTGCAGCTGTGCATTAGCGCCTAGCTTTAACCCGGATTTTGGGGAAGTAGCGTGCTTGACAATAGTCACCAAAAAATAAAATGGGTTGAGAATAAGTCTGAGAATGCTTGGTTTTCTCTCTGCTCCAATGCTCCAGCGCTTGGGGGCCAGTTTGCTCAGCGTATCTCGGACTGCGAATTAGAGCGCATGTGTGATACTTGAACAGGCTCAATGGACAAAGGCAGTCTGAACGGGCACGCCAAAAAATCGGAATTGTGCATTAGGACCTGCGGTAAGAACCTAGCCTTAGTTAGCTAGCTAGTTATGAAGTAGGTTAATTTGTTGATAAATAATAGGAAAAAGAGTCATGAAAGACACACACACACAAAATACTATATGGACATAACACTTACAGTACACATATAAAATAATCTTCTTAAGGGATGTCACTTTTTACATACCTAGTCTGTGTGGTCCACAGTAAATTTATTCCTGACAGCTAAAGTTGATAAGATTGAAAGATTCCCATTGGATTCCATAGAAAATGCATGTGGGTCATTTTTTCCACTTGTGGAAGAGTAGGGTAGTAATACAAAAATGACAATTTCTTCAAATGTCCAAAAAGTTCATCAAAAAATTGAATGGCATTATATCAAAAACATGTTTTTTGAGGAATACCTGGAATATGAATTGATAACAATTTTTCAATCCGAAGATATTTCAAGAAAACAACCTCACCGGGTCATTTTTGACCCACTTGTGCATCTAAGGGATAGTCACCCTTATTATGAGGCAACCATATGCTGTCAGTTTACATTGCTTTTGTTCTTATCAATTGATCAATTCAAAATACAGGGTTCCCACAGGTCCTTAACTCATTTGCTCCCAAAAACGTGTATCTGCGTATAAAAGAAAATCTTCTGTTTTTTTCCCCATAGCCTAGAAAAGCGGCGGCGCGAGCTGGAGAGCCGTTACATCGGCGAGCTGGCGGAGCTGCTCTCCTCAAACATGGGCGACATCGCCAGTCTCAGCGCCAAGCCCGACAAGTGCCACATCCTGAAGAGCACCGTGGACCAAATCCAGCAGATGAAGCGGCACGAGCAGGGTATGCAACGTCCAGTTTAATCCTTTATATTATCCAAAAACTACTTACTGAGTGCTTCATCTCACCCCCGCAGAGAAAGCAGCTCTTCGGTCTCCGGATGACGCGGTGCAGAAGAGCGACATCTCCTCGAGTAGCCAGGGCCTGCTGGAGAAAGAAGCCCTGGGACCCATGCTGCTAGAGGTAAACATACCGCTATCCAATCGGGATAAAGAGACCATAAAACTTTTAAGCTAATCAAATTATTACCGTTCGACCAGGCCTTGGATGGCTTTTTCTTCGTGGTGAACCGCGAGGGACGCATCGTGTTTGTCTCAGAGAATGTGGTGAGCTATCTGGGTTACCCTCAGGAAGAGCTGATGATGACCAGCATCTACAGCATCCTGCACGTGGGAGACCACAACGAGTTTGTCCGCAATCTGCTGCCCAAAAGTCTGGGTGAGCGTCCATGGATTTAAATCATTTTAATGTCCTGCACGATTAGGCCTGTCGTGATAACAAGTTGGTTTCAGTTGGTAAAATATTGTCCCATAAATTATTGCCGATATGAGATGTTATTGTCAATTGTTTTTTGACCAATTCAACCACTGATATAGTGACAATACATCCTAATAAATAACCCATTAAAATGAAAGTTATTCTTAAATTTAAAAAAGAAATTAAAAATAATAAATGTTTAAAAAAAAAACACACACAACGCATAACGAGTCATTTGAAAGCTAAGTGCAGAATATGAAATTGTTGAGACACCCAATAGTATTTTTGTTCTCTCCCAATTAGAGCCCATCAAAAGTGTTTATTTGACTGTCATCTTGTCTTGCAAAGTGTGCATGTTGGCAAATTTGAAGACAAATTATTCATTGCTAATCAAAATTTTCATGTCATTTTAAAGCTATTCTTAGTGTAGAATCTGAAGTATGTGAGACTAACTCCAGAAATCGTCAGGACGTTCTTTTATTTTGAAATGTTCACCAGAATTACGTTATCTAAGCCGCTAACTGTAAGCTTTACACTCCGTAAAAATAAATAAATAAAAAATGTAAAAAAAAAAAACAAAAAAACGGTGCACTTTTTTTCATGCATGTGGTGTTGTTAATAGATTTTCCCGTTCTTTTTCCGTTAGCAAATGCTGTTAACCAGCAATTTTTTGTGTTGGAAGATCACCCTTTCACCACAATTTTGCGTTATGGTGAAGACTACCAATGTATTATAGCAGGCCAAAGTGGTTAGTACATTGTCTTTTTTCCTTTAGCTTCAATGTAGCAACGCTAACATTTTATAATGTTTAATATAGATGCGTTTCGTTATTATGTATGTTTGAACTTGAATTCTGTGCCATCTGTGAAAACATCTGTGAAAGGAACTGGAGTAGGGCTACAGCTATCAAATAGTTTAGATGAAATAGTTCGAATAATTGCGTAATCGGATGAGGAACATAAAAAATTAAAATACATCAGATGAGCCTCAAATGGTATTAAAAAAAAAAAATGAGGATCTAAGTGCGACAAAAGAAAATTGGCTAACCTACATAGGAAAGTGCGCTAGCTTAAATGCTATAAAATGAAAAAAAAAAAAAAAATTCAATACTCTTAAATGGTTCAAACACATATTCCCACAAAAAAACGGCTAAATATACCTATAAACTAAACTACAAATGCATTAAAAAAAACACCAGCTCTTAGCTTATGTTAGTCTTAACAGGGAGCAGCTGGATTCAGCCATGTGAAACGAGTTATATCACATTCACTGCTGCCACTAGAGGGCAGTGTATCCACCCAAATCAATAAAACTAAATGCAAACACTGTCAAAACAAACCTTACAACGCCACTTTAATTCAACGAATACTCAAAGCAGCAAGATTTAATTCGAAGCTTTTTTTTCATATCGAATACTCGAGTCAATCGATTAATCGTTGCAGCACTAAACTGGAGCCTCATATGCCATCAAAACGCACGTCTGCCGAGTGCCCGCAGCACACGCAAACACACGTACGCACAAATGTATGCACGCACGCAGTGATAAATCGCAGCCGGGAAAATTACCACCCTAATTTTGATTTACCGTGCGATAAATTGACTTACATATCGTGACAGGCTTATACACAACTAATGTTTCCATCGTTTTTAATATCATACGCATTTAATATGCCCTTTTTACAGAATCTGTACGAAATCATGATCACTAGAGATGCCGATCGATCGGGTCTGATCACGCCATTTTCAAAGTATCGGAATCGGCAAAAAAAATATCGGACATGCCTTTTTTAAATATATATATATTTTTTAAGTAAATCGTTTTCCAATTGTATTAAACGTTACAGACATAATTAGTTACACTCATCCAGAGTCTTTAGTTTGGGCTTAAGGTAGGTTTATCATATTTATCCCAATAACGGCGGCAATTAATTTTTAAAAAATGTATCACGTTACAATATTTAACGCAATTGCTGCATGCGCTGCACGACCCACTCACGCATTGTCGCGCTCAATCTGTAATGACGCCGGTTTACCTATATAGAGAGCTAAAAGGCAGCGTAAAATGAGTAGAGTGAATTTTGGCAGGCTTTGGAGCCTTTTTTTAATTGGCTAAAGCCTTACAATCCCTCTCCCTACAATTAGAATTATCGTGGGAAGCAATGTGGGGAAGCAAAGTAGTTATTGATCTTTATCTTAACACCCTATGTTATTTCCCAACGCAGAGAAGATATATCAATTGGTAGCACTACGCACAGTCATGGTTGCACTTCCCATCGTGCATTTGGGCATGGCTACAGTATCATTTACTGAAAGCTCAACAAATACACTAGATGGCAATAGTTAGTCACAATATACAAAGTCACATTTATCCTTTAAGAATTACAAGTCTTTCTATAAGTGGATTCCTCTCACAGAAAGAATGTTAATAATGTAAATGCCATCTTGAGGATTTATTGTCATAATAAACAAATACAGTACTTATGTACAGTACTGTATGTTGAATGTATATATTCGTCCGAGTTTTATTCATTTTTTCTTAATGCATTGTCAAAATGTATATGATGGGGGAAAATTATCGGGAATGATTGGAATTGAATCGGGAGCAAAAAAAAGCAATCGGATTGGGAAATATCGGGATCGGCAGATACTCAAACTAAAACGATCGGGATCGGATCGGGAGCAAAAAAACATGATCGGAACAACCCTAATGATCAGTAATTGTTTCTATGTGTGTAGTGAATGGCGTGCCATGGCCTCAGGAGCCAGGCCGCAGGAGCAGCCATACCTTCAACTGCCGCATGCTGAAGAGGCCGCCTGACGAGATGGACTCCGAGAACCAGGAGGCCCGGCAGCAATATGAAATCATGCAGTGCTTTAGCGTGTCGCAGCGCCGCGCCGCCGTGCAGGAGGAGGGAGATGGTGCGGAAACACAACAATATGTTAACAATAGCGCTCTTTGCTTTATCTTATCAGTAGAAATTCTCATTCATTTTCTGTTTTAGACCTGCAGAGCTGCCTGATCTGCATCGCCTGCCGAATGCCTCGTCCTCCGCCCGTCAGCACAGAGTCTTTTATTACTAAGCAGGACCCCACAGGTGACTTTAGGGTGGGGGTGACATATTCCTAGCTGATTTGAACCCTTTAACACCGAACGTGTCGGCAGCGACGCGTTTACGCATATCGTCTTTGAAGCTTCGTCAAGCTGTAATTACGTTACCCACGTGCCGCTGGTTGGTCTCATTTCAAAGTGCGGAAGTTGTTGTCCACACCATTTTTTATTTGAAGTCAATCGACCAAGTAAAACGGGAAATAATGTCATTTGAGTTCTATAGTTTTATTGCATTAAAACGCTGCATGGACCATGTGTCTCTCTCCATATTTCCATCATTTCTTGTCCTTTTTCAAAACCGAAAGCAGCACAAAAGACTAGATATCCCAAGAGCCGTTGTGATGTCAAGAAGGACGAGCCGAATATGAACCTTTTTAATATATTGCCGATCAATGCGCCAACTAAGGAAAGGGAGGCTTGCGATGCAAGCAACGGCCGGTTGGATAGAGCGAGCGACTTTGGAACGTGCAGAATTAATCAAACTAAATTTAGCGCAAGCTAATGCATTATTTCATTAACTCAAGGAAGAAGATGAGCCGTATTTGTCGTTGTTTTCCTCTGATGAGTCGGCATCTCGGCGAGTAGAAGTGAAAGCAGCGCGCAAAAGGCGGAAGAGTAGGCTGTGTGATGTTGTGTGTGACGCAGCTCCGTGACCTGTTCAAGAAGAAGCTTTATTGAGTGCGCAAAAAAAAAATTTTTTTAAACTTTATTGGCTCGCATGCCTGAAAAACTTGAATTGAACTGAACTACTTGTCAATATTTTTGAAAATACTTTTTTCAATGTTATATACATTTTTTTTCTTTACTATAATCTTTTCAATTTTTATATAGATGTGTGTTCGAGAAGCTTGATTGCATGTACGTATATACTTTTGATAAGGTGATGGGTACAATACCTAACTTCACAATGAGATATCCTCCAAACCTTTTTGTGTTAGATGATATATATATGGCGGAAAACACAGACAAGACTGAAAAAGCAGTTTCTGCTCTTGCACTCCTCATTAAAATAAACTGCAGTATTTTAAGCCAAAACAACTGTTGTGTTTGATAGAACAATATGTCTATATGCTGCCATAGCAGATTCATGGCGCATTAAGCCCCCAAACTATGTTTAATTAGTCTGTTTTACCCTGAAAATCCCCGTTTACAGACGTCGCGCAACCGCTTTTGTTTCAACCTAGCCATAAAAAGAAGGTAAGTAATTATATTTATTATTCAAAATGTCTGTCATTTTTAGCTTAGAATCATTAATTGAGGTCTAATATTTAGTTTAAAAAAAGAAAAGGACTTAAAAAAATTAGCCACTCGCATATTTTACACTTTTAAACAAATAACGTCACAATGAAAAATTTGGCATCTGTAAAAAAAGTCACGGATATCTACCTCATAACTATCGCTTAATTGTATTTTTTTTGTTACTGTCGCATTTTCCCCGATATGTTACATGATAAATAATCGATCCAAACAAAGAAATATTAAAAAATAACATTTAAAAGGGTAACTATATGAAAAAAAAACATCTCAACCACTCCTTGTTGTCTGCGATTTCTGCATCGCGACCCTTGTCATATCACCATGTTTCACCCATAAAATCCCCCAAAAATCTGCCTGTGGACATTCACAGCTGTGTCTTGACACTCAATGATACATGCTACATGAAGTTTTTGGATCGAAACAAGGTAGGTACGCGATAATATCTCGCTAAAATCGTGGCGTCTTTAATTCTGCTCTCGCCACCAGTTAGGGTTTTGCTGTTTAAATTTTTTTTTTTTTTTTTTAAATGCCCTCCCGTTCAAAATTTTTATTCCCCCAGAAAATTGAGATTTTAAGCTTTCCAATGATGTACCACACATGCATATCGGACAATTTTGAAATTTGGCCAAATCGGGGGTCTCAGAGCGGAACTTTAAGTCACCTGAGTGTTGTCCGCCATATATTTTTTTCTCACTATTTTGCTTTGTATATAACCTGTTTTGACCATAGTATGTGTAAAGGCCAAAAACGCCTATGACCATACCTGCTGTTTGTGTTGAATTGTCAAACATAAAACAATTCAGTCTTATTTTTTTCTCATGAATGTTTATCCTAACAAGTTGAATAAATATTATCAAGCTTCAAAACGGTTGGTCGAGCATGTTTGGTTGTCAATGGGACATCAACATTACAAATTTTGAAAAAAAGATTTTGGGATTTTTTTTGTCTTTTTGGGTCCAAAATGTGGATTATAATTGGTCAGTGAAGAAAACAACAGTTTGGACATGAAGTTCAATGTGTCCTGAAAAAAGGGACACAACTTGGCCATTGTGAACATTTTTTTCTTTGAAATATAAAGGCAGCATCAAAGGCATGCAAATTCGGCCAAAATAGGCTTAGGTGTTAAAGGGTTAAGATGATATCGCCAACCGCTAGGTGAAATTGATTTGATGCGATTAAGCTGATTTATATTTGTGCGTTATCCTCTCAGGGAAGATTGTCTCAATTGAAACCAGTGCTTTGCGGGCGACTGGCCGGCCCGGCTGGGAGGACCTGGTCAGGAAGTGCATCTATGCCTTCTTCCAGCCGCAGGGCAAAGAACCCTCCCATGCCAAAAAGCTGCTGCATGAGGGTGAGTCCAACTACTCATTTCATTGACTCATTTTGCTTTGTTACAAGTGCTGTGGTTGAAAACCGTGTGAGCTTACTTATTATATCCACCGGTTGCATGAAAAGTCAGGATTGAAATGAAACATGCTTTTCATGTTTCAAAGGCTTTTGGGAGTTTTTTGTTTTCAAATATTGCTTTAACTTGAAAGCACTTGAATATTTTGTTCTCAAACTTGGCGCTTAACTCATTCACAGCCAGCCAAAAGTATGTGTTGTGGTATTTGAGTAAGATAAGAAAATGTATGGCAGCCAAAGATTTTTTGGGTTTTATGAGGTAAAAGGTCAAGAGAGGTAAAAAACACAGCGAGGATTTGAATTTGGCTGCGTTGGTCTGCTATCTGAGCGCTGCTCTAGTTTTATAAATCAACTTATCGGCTCCCATTGGTCGCTGTCAGCGTTCCCAATCTGTATAGATGGGACGTCTATCACTGTCAATGGCACTGAAACATATTCATTCAATGCCAGATATCCCAGGTACATTCTAATGGAATATATTTAAACCTGTTGCCTTGGCAGCAGGATATAACATTTCTATTATTATTCTTTTATATTCAACATTTCCTTGGAGGTATATCTACTAGGGCTGCAGCTATCAATTATTTAGGTAATCGATTAATCTGTCAGTTAAATTAGTTTGAATAATCGAGTAATCGGATTACGAACATTTAATGCATTGCAGAATGAATTTTAGGATATGTAAAACAAACAAATGTTTATCCATGCAATAACATATATTTTGGCTTGCTAAGATTACACTTTCAAAAGAGCATTCAATAGGAATCCAAAATAAAATTCCTCAGGGTTTCTTCAAACAATGCAAAGTTGCACTTTCATTTTAAAATAAAATACCAGAGTTATGCCTCAAACGGTATTAAAAAAAAAAAATAAAAAATGAGGCTCTAAGTACAAGCGAACAATTGGCTAACTTGCATAGCAAAACTCCGCTAGCTTAAATGCTATAAAATGCTAACTTTTGTCTTTTTTACAGTGCTCTTAACAAATCGTTCAAACACATATTCCCACAAAAAACGGCTAAATATACCTGTACACTAAATTACGAATGCATAAAAAAACATAAGCTCAAGCAAAAGCTTACCTTATGTTGGTTTTAACAGGGAGCAGCTGGATTCAGCCATGTTAAATAAGTTATGTCATATTTACTGTTGCCACTGCAGGGCAGTGTATCCACCCAAACCAATAAAACTAAACGCCAACACTTTCAAAACAAACCATTTAACAGCCACTCTAAACTATATACTCGAAGCAGCAAAATTTGATTCAAAGCGTTTTTTTAATCGAATTACTCGAGTTAATCGATTAATCGTTGCAGCACTAGTATCTACCTACTAATGATGACCTAATTTTTGTGAGGGTTTTTGTCTTGGTATTCACCCCCAGTGATGACACACGGCACTGCCATCAGCCCGTTGTATCGCTTCACCTTGAGCGACGGCACACCGCTAAGCGCTCAGACCCGCTGCAAGTTCTGCTGCCCCCCCAACCCAGACGTTCAGCCCTTCATCATGGGCATTCACACTATTAACAGGTACTCATTTTAGGGCTAATTTCATAACAATAGCAGGTATATATTGGAATCTTTCTATTTTCCCAGGGAACACAACACTGGTAGCTCTCAGGAAAACACTAACCCCAGCCTTCAGCCAACCCTGGGCAACCTCGCCCAGGCGCCCTCGCGCTCGCCGGTCCTCGCTGCTGGCAGCAACTCAAAACAAACCTCAGGCCCCGCCGCTGCCTCAGCCTCCGCCGCCCCTTCCGCCTCGACGGGGCTTCACCCCGGCAACAGTAACGTGTCTCCCCAACGACTGAATCCGGCCGCCGGCTACCCGCCCTCCAGCCGGACGCGTCCCCAGCAGGGCAGTAGCCCGTCTCCTCTCAGCAGCCCCACCACAGCCGCCCCTACCTCGTTTATGTCGTCCGCCGTGTCGCGGGCCAGTCCCGGCTTGGCTGGGAGCCCGCGGGTGCCGGGCCTCCACTCGCCAGCCGGCGCACTGAACAGACAACTTAGTGGCGGAGACGCTAGTAACGGCGCACAGGCCGGGTCGAAAGGATGTTTCTCCAGACAAGCCAGCTTCTCGTCCTCCCGGCTTGGAGCGGACGGAGGGGTAGAAGACTCTGTCAAAGCCCCCCTGGCACCTGCCGCACCGCCTGCTCATCTCAGACTTAATCAGCCGCTGGACAGCAATGGGAAAGGAAGTGACGCTAGTGACATCCACTGCACCTCGTTGCCTCATCCCAAACCCTTTCCTCAGTGTCCTGCTTCCCACAGCACACTGACGGAACGACACAAAATCTTACACAGACTGCTCCAGGACAGCAACGATTCCACCTCCACCTGCTCCACCTCGACTACCGCAGCCACCCCTGAGGACGGCGTGAACAAAAGTGAGGTGGAGATCAAGAAAGAGCCGCCGTCCAGTCCCTTAGTGAGCACTGCGCTCCAGCGCTCGACTTCCAGAGAACCGCAGGACCACCAGCTGCTTCGCTTTTTGCTTGACACGGACGAGAAGGTGAATTTCACATTACCAGAATCTGGAATTTTGTCTTTAGACAGGCTAACAGAAATTAGCAGCAAGTAACTGTAATTACATACCAATTGCAACATACAGTGGTTCCTCTACTTCAAAATCAATTGGTTCTGGAACAAGGGCGTAGGTTTGGTCTCAATATTGGTAGGGACGATATAACAGCATAACCTGCATGGACACTTTTTGCTCGGGATGGGACATTAATAAGACCAAATAGATGATTGAACGTTCAGGGCTAGATTGCTCACGAATATGAACCTAATTGATTGATATGCTAAGTCAGGGGTTGCTCATTCCATCGATCACGATTGACCAGTGGATCACAACGGTAGTGTGGGTAGCTCGTGGCATCCCCCCAAAAAATGTTTTTGTTTTACTGTATTTACATAGTTAATTATGATTATGTTGTGTCATAGACTTCATAATAATATTGACGGGGCTTGGGGCCGATTAATACGGGGGGGGGGGGTGCCTGCATTGTTGGCGTGGAGTAGAATCACAGACAAAGAGCTTTTTTTGTTGAAAATTCTTGTGAAGAAATGCTTGAATCCCTGAATTCGTTATAGGTAAGGGCGTAAAACACACTCTATTCTTGGTTAAAAGCAAAAAACTGTGCAGTTAGCATTTATTTTACGTAAATATGTCGAAATACGATGTTAGTCTGTCAGTCAATGTGGCGGCCGCCTTGTGTAAACAGAACTTTTCCGGTGAAAATTCTTATGAATAAATGCTTAAATCCCTGAATTCTTTATAGATAAGGATGTAAAACAGTCTCGATTCTTGGTAAAAGCCAAAAAAAACAACAACCTGCAGTTAGCATTTATTTTACGTAAATATGTCAAAGTACGATGCTAGTCTGTCAGTCAATGTGGCGGCCACTGTATCTAAATAGAGCTTTTCTAGTGAAAATTATTGTGAATAAATGCTTAAACCCCTGAATTCTTCATATATATATGGACGTAAAAGAGTCTCGATTCTTGTTTAAAAGCAAAAAAACGTGCATTAGCATTAATTTTACGTAAATATGTGGAAGAATGATGCTAGTCTGTTAGACAATGTGGTGGCAGCCTTACAACGAAGAGCTTGAAGAGCTTTTTAAGTTGAAAATTCTTGTGAAGAAAACGAAAAATATAATGATTACCTTGAATCCTCGAACAAATCACTCCTGAGAGAATCCTTCCTGTTTGTATGCGGTACAGCTTTCGTACTTTTTCAGCATGTGTCGCTGCGACCGACTGCGAATAACTGAAGCGCATTGTGGGATGGCCCCCTACTTTAAGGTGTGGCGTAGTGAAGGTCGAATCTGACCCTTCAATATTGTTATGAAGTCTATGGTTGTGTTGTGTGAGAAACATATTAGGTTATGCAGCACCCGTATCTCTCTAAGCAGCTTCTTGCTTATGTGGTTCTATAGTTTCCAGCAGCGTCTACTACTTTTTTCATTTTAATTCATGGTAGCGGTAGAAAACACAAACAGAAGGACACTTCTCTCTGACCAGCTTCCTACTTGAGTTTTTCAGGTTAGCAAGTTCACACAGTGAACTCTGATACAGGTTGGACTTTCAGTAGCAAAATTAGTGGTGTGTTTCCCACCTCCTCAACATTGCCGTCTTTTTAAATTACTTACAGTGGCTGCTGCTGGCCGAAAAATAACTTCTAATATTCTTCCTCTTCGAAGGGGGCGATGGAGGTGCATGATATAGACATGTATTTCTGTCGGGGCTGTGTGAGTGTGAGCGTGCGTGTTTATGTTGGGGGTGGGTCAAGTTATCAGCCAATCAAACTTGCGCTTGAGAGAGAAAAAATGGACCGGCGCATTCAACGAGTGAAAAGGGGTAAATGTAAGTTTGAATATAATGAAAATAATTCACTTAATAACGGTAGAGTCAATTCTATCCTTGCAACATATGGGAAGACAATCTAAGTGATCTGTATAACTGAACTCATTATATAATAAATGTAAGGTTGCTTAAAGGTTGGTGGGGACAATTTGAGCATCCTGAAAATTTGGTAGTGTTCTGAAGTAGTCTCGTAAACTGAAACGTTTTCCATGCAATCTGTTCCAATCCTCCCAAAATCAGACATAAATCTTTTATAAAGCATAAAAATGCATCCAAACATGTGACAAATACATGTTACATTTCGATTATTGTAGGGCTGCAGCTATCAATTATTTTAGTAGTCAGTTAATCTATCAACTAGTTAGTTCGAAGAATCGAGTAATCGGATTAGGAACATTTTATGGGCTGCAGAATAAATTTTAAAAGATGTAAAGCAAAGATTGCACTTTCAAAAGAGCATTAAATGCAAAAACAAGATAAAATTCCCGAGTGTTTCTTCAAACTACACAGAATTGAACTTTCATGTAAAAAAATAAAAAATAAAATAAAATACCCGTGCTTAGCTTCAAACGGAACAAAAAAAAAAAAAAGAATGAGGTACAACAACAGAACAATTGGCTAACTTTCATAGCAAATGTCCGCTAGCTTAAATGCTGTAAAATGCTAACTAACTTTTTTTCTTTTTACAACGCTCTTAACAAATCGTTCAAACACATATTCCCACAAAAAAAAAAACGGCTAAATATACCTGTAAACGAAATTACGAATGCACAAAAAAACATAAGCTCAAGCGAAAATTTACCTTTTGTAGGTCTTAACAGGGAGTAGCTGGATTCAGCCATGTTAAATGAGTTATGTCAGGTTCACTGTTGCCACTACAGGGCAGTGTATCCACCCAAATCAATAAAACTAAACACAAACACTTTGAAAACAAACCATTAAATAGCCACTCTAATTAAACGAATCCTTGAAGCAGACAAATTTGATTCAAAGTTTTTTTCTAATTGAATTACTCGAGTTAACGATTACCGTAATTTTTGCACTATAGACCCTACCCACGTGACGTCACAACTCCGCTCTCCTGACTGGTGCCGCCCACTTGTCCGTCAACACATTGTGTTGACCTGTTACGGCTACGTACATTCCTCCTATTTACGGCGTGTTTTTCTGCTCGTTAACATTAATAATCAAAATGGTGAAGGCGTGTGTGGCGGTCGGTTGCAATAACAGAGAAGATAGACGGAGAGACTTGAAGTTCTACCGGATTCCGAGAGACACGGAGAGGAGAGAGCGAGATGGGCTGCTGCAATTCGACGAGAAAACTGGGCTCCAAACGATTACCACAGATTATGTAGTAGTCATTTTATATCTGGTAAGATGCATTTAATATATATTTAGAGGGTTTGGGGCTGACAACCACAATTAAGATCATTGCTAGGCTAATCGCCGACAACATACACGTATGTATGTAGTGAGAGTGCTATCGCTAAACCATATAAACATTAAAAGCCCTAGCTCCATTGACAAATGACATGAAATACATTAGACTTGACAGTGGATGTTAGCAAGAACAAAAGATTTTGAATTAAAAATTTCGTAACTCACCTTCCGAGCACAAGATTCCTGCCGAATTTTCGTGTACGAGGACCTGTTTCACCCAACCAGCAACGTAGCATTTATAAGCCTTCAAGCTCTTAAAGTTTTTCAAACTTTCGTGAGAATAGGCTGATTTTGTGTGGACAAGATAGTTGTAAATATCAGGGTCAGGCAGAGACGGCGAAGGCAGCCGGTCAAAAATCATCGATTTAGGCATCAAATATGGATCTGGCGACTGTATAGAACGAAGCTTTTCCACATAACGCCTTTTATGCAACACATCCAGTGAGTTTACGGCATCAGAAAGCACCGGGTCTTCCATGAAATGCATTTTAAATTCCTCGATCAATTGAAACCAATGCTAATACAGAGACAAAATGACGGACAAGTGGGCGGAACCATACAGCGAGCACGTGGTTTTGTGACGTCGGTGGGTAGGGTATATAAGCCGCACCTGACTATAAGCCGCCACCTACCAAATTTGACACCAAAATGACATTTGTTCATACATAAGCCGCACTGGACTATAAGCCGCGGCTATCCTCACTGTATTATGGGATATTTACACCAAAAGATATTAATCGGTAACACTTAATTGACAGCGGTATCATACCAAGACCGAATGAACCACCAATAAGCTTTGAACCAGTTGGCTGAAAAGCTTCATTGCTTCAAGAAGCTTCATTTGGCTATCACTGCTCCCTAGGGGGAGACAGTCAACCTCTGCTGCCACCTGCTGTCAACACTGCTGTCGTCCACCATGCCTCCTAGCATGCATTGCAGCGCTACAGATGTAAATGCCAATCAAAATTCATTTTCTGTGCTAGTTATTTCTTCAGTTACTGTTCCAGTTGTTTCATTAATTGCTAGTTATGGTATTTGGTAACACTTTATTTGACAGTGAATCCATAAGACTGTTATAAGACAATCATAATTATGACATGACACTGTCATGAACATTAATGAATGCTTATAACACATGTTATTTAATGTCATTTAGCAAATTATCTCACTTTTGAATGGATGTAAAAGATCCGAGCTGGACATAAATGGAGTTAGTGATATAATTTGCTAGTTGACACCGAATGACCTCTGTCATAATCATTCAGTAATGCCCATGATAAAGTCATGTCATAATCATGACGGTCTTATGACGCCACTGTCAAATTAAATTTTACCTATTAACCCAAATCAACAAATAAGCCGCACTGGACTATAAACTGCAGGATTCAAAATGAAGGAAAAAAGTAGCGGCTTATTGTCCGAAAATTACGGTAGTCGTTGCAGCAATAGTTCGTAAGTATTGGTACCACTGTATATGGAAAAAAATCTCCATGGCTTCTTAATCAGCTACTGCTAATCATGCTTACTGATTGACTTTGTAGGACTTGGGAGACCTGCCACCTCCCTCGGCGCTCAGCCTACAGACAGTTCGGGTGAAGGTGGAGAAGCGAAACACCGGGGACGCGTGCGTGGCAACAGTGGGTACGAGCCCCGTCGCCAAAGCCCCGGCTTGCGCCAGCCCCAAATCCAGTCCCGTGGGGGAGAGACGGCGAGACAGCCGCCGCGATAGCCGCGACTCCACTGTAACGACAAAACCGATTCGACAAGTTGACAAGCCTGTAAAAGTAGCACTGTTCCCTCATTTTTGTCTTGGTCTTTCACCCTATTCCCATCAGATGTCAGGTGGAGGCACGGACACAGAGACCACAACCCAGCTGCTACCCGCCCTCAGAGGCCCGAACGTGGCCAAGCAGGGCACAGATGACGTCGGAGTCCACCAACTCCCCTCTCCGGCCCCCCAGGCTCCAGCCCAACTCCAGTCCCCGGGCCCTCCGATGCAGTCTCCGCTGTCCCAGCCCCGCTTGCAGTCCCCATCGCCCCAGCTCCAATCACCCTCCCCCCAGCTCAAGCTGCAGTCACCCACCCAGGCACAGCCAGGTGGCATCAGTGTGAAGAGGGAGCCGCCTGGTACTCCGAATAGAGGTGCGCTTTCAATGTGTCACTGATGCTTAAATACCGATATAGCATGTAGAAAATGACTAACGATTCCAAATATGTGTTTTCTAAGGCAACAATGATGGTGGCCCCACTTCAGGCTGCAATCTCCAAAGTCAGTCAGCGTTTGATTTCTGCAGTCCTCCGACACCAAGCCAAGGAAAAGGACAGGGAGACCTCTTCCAGGGCACCAAAAACAGCAGCAGTCCCTTTCCTGAGGCAGAAATCGTCAACCTGTTCAGTTCAACCACTGGTAAGCTAAGGACCAGTGTTGTTTTCGTCAAAGAACATTTTTTTCATGACGATGACGAGACGATAACAAGCTAAAAACGTGTTTTGGGAGATACTAACATAATGAGCCTAGTGCCAGTTTTCGCCTGACGAGACGAAAATTGTTTCCGTCTCATGCTGGCCAATGTGTGACATGTAATGTGTAGTTAGCCTGCATGTTGCAGTGTCTGGTTGTGTCACTCATGTGATGTGCTGCGCTGTACACCCCCCACCTCACCAACACCCCCCCTTGCACACACGGTAAAATTTGTTTTCTTATCTTGGCCAGAGAGAATATGCAATGTTGCTTTAGCCTTTAAAGGTCTGTGCTGAGTGTTCATCACACACTAAATATAAGTCGTAGCATTAGCATAGCATTAGGCTAATGCTAACGGCAAGTGGCCTCTTAAACTCTCGGACAACATTTTTAGTAAACTTCAGCTAAAATTAGACGCAATTATTCTTAAGTTTTCGTCAACAAAAACTAGATGACACATTTTGAAAAGACTAAAATATAACTGATGAGTATTATCGTACAAAAGACTAAGATGAAAACATAGAGTTCACCATCAGTTGACTGGAAACGCGGCGGGGCCACTCCATAGGGGGCCTATTTTCAAAAACATAAAATTCAAATATCGCCGTTTTTAGAGTAAAATGTTACATTAAATAAAACACATAAAAGTTTTTTTTTTGTTTGTATGGACGCATAAATGTCTAAATGACTAGTTTTTTTTCCCAAACAACTTGCAGTTGGCCGAAAAATTACCGGATTATTTGAAAGTAAAGTTAGGCTATTGCGTATGGATACAAAATCCAACATGGCGGCCATCACAAAATAAAGAGCTTTTTAAATTGAAAATTCTAAATAAATTCTTAAATCCCGGAATTTCT
Organism: Corythoichthys intestinalis; assembly: GCF_030265065.1. Lineage (NCBI taxonomy): Eukaryota > Metazoa > Chordata > Actinopteri > Syngnathiformes > Syngnathidae > Corythoichthys > Corythoichthys intestinalis. The sequence continues at coordinate 7,355,287 of NC_080413.1, forward strand.
ATAAATATGAACGTAAAACAGGCTAGATTCTTGGACAAAACAGGCAGTTATCATTCATTTTCACACAAATATTTCAAGCTAAAGTTGTACAATTTTTTTTCCGTTAAATTCATTTTTTTCACAACGTTTCGAAGTGATTGCAACGTGCTATTTTATATAGTAATTAACTTGAATCCTCGACCAAATCACTCTTGAGACACTCCTGCCTTCTTGTATGCACTAAAACTTTTGTCTTATTTCCACCTAAATCCGGCGTTAGAATGCAGCGTAATTGAGTTATCACAGTGAAAGCTGCCAGGACAGTCTGCCTGGCCAGGCCCTCTATGAAAGCCGTGGCGCAATGTCTAAAGGAGTTGTGTCGTCAACTGATAGTGAAGTCTATGACGAAAATTACAGCCAAAAACAACACTGCTAAGGACATTATAACGCTTTCAGGAAGCAATTGACTGAAAAGTGTCCTACCAGCAATAGTCTGGGGCAATTTCAGTTTGAAATAGTATAATTTTGCAGAAAAAAAACAAGACCTGGACCACGGTACACGTTACTCCGAGACAGACGTGTATTCTGTCACGTCCATGCGGCGCGACAACAATAACCTAGTGCTCATTTGCACCTTAGTGTTGAAAGCGGCAGCCTAACCAATGATTTAAGATGAAGCCAAACAGAACTGTATACACTTTGTGACAACTTTTTAAACAGAGAAAATGCAATACTAACCAATCCACACAATGTAATGAGTGCCTTCAATTCCCGGCCTCATATTGCTCACTGCTGCCATCTCGTGGCGAATGCCTTCTATTGCCTTTTTCTAATTTTATTTGTATCCGTGTTGTGCAGGCCCGACCAAGTTGGATTTGGCGGAGTCACAGTTCCAGCCACTGACTCTGTCTGACTCGTTGTCCTTTGATGCCCTCGGAACGCCATTGCAGACACCTCTTACTTCGCCCCAGGAGTGAGTACTACGCACGCATGCACACTTAACTCATTCACTCTAAGCCATTTTCACCGGAGCAAGGCCCTTGGCTCCCGGCCGTTTTACTGGATTTTGACTGATTTTGCAAGGCCCAGAGAAAATTCTGTTCTATTGCTATATAAACATGGAACCCACCAAAAAAAAGATTAGACTCTCCTCTTTCAGCAGGAAAAAAAAGTTCACATCTTTTTCCATTCTTTCGAAATCAGCATTAGAAAATAGCTTAGTTTGAGCAACTTTCCAATTTCTGATGAAAAAACAGAAATTGAGCTTTTTGTGAAAGCATACATTTCAAACATAACTTTGACTTTAACAAAGCTATTTTTTGCTTTAGTTACATCCCAAATATCTGAATAATGTATTCCTTTTACAAAGGAACGTAAACAACAAGACAAATAGAGCTTTTGATAGCAAAGTAACAATTTATTTACACATAACTAACTGAGATGACGCTGTTGTGGCCGTGACAGCCGGGTCAACTTTTCCCTCATTGCCGCCTGTCTCATGAAGAGGGATTTTTTTGAGTCTCTGCGGGGTCTGCTCGGCGAGCAGCACGGACTCAACGACATCGTCCGCTGCACTGGTGGTCCCGGTCGTTCTCCTCGGTCATCCAGCGCCTGGCATCAAAGGCGTCCTCTCGGTTGTTCTGCTCGGCCGTCCGCCGCCTGGCATCCTTCCCCCGGCACCCCGGCCGTGCTGCCCGGCCGTTCGTTGCCGTTGAATCGGGTTGCGGGTCGTACCAGATGCGCTACTGCCCTCCAGTGGCCAGTTTTATTACTTTAAAATGGATTTTCAGCTTTGTGCTTTGGAGCTCAGTTGAATGACAACCCAGAGATGTCTCTTATGAAAAAAAACGTAAAAGATGTATAAATACGTCTTTAGGACAATGAAACAATTAAAAATAGAACTTATTTATACGTTTTTGGGAGCAAATGAGTTAATGAAGCTGTAATAATCACTCGACCAGTTCACCCAAGACATCAATGCCTATTGTTTACAGGGACTATAAAAAATGTAAACAAACTAAGCTTTTTTTTTTTTGAGCAGGCAGTGTGTGCCCTGTACGCTGGATGAAGTCCTAGGACCACCGAACACACCCGAGGCCCGGAATGATGAGAAAGCTCTGCTGGAACAGCTGGTCTCCTTCCTTAGCGGCACTGATGAAAGCGAACTAGCGGAGCTAGACAAAGCCCTTGGTATTGACAAGCTTGTGCAGGTGAGTATAATGTGTGATTACATTACGCTTCAAGTGGACTCTTTTAATTCCTGACTAATTGGCTTTGTTTCGCCCCAAAGGGCGGCTGCTTCGACCCGCTGGCCCAAAACTTTCCGCTTCAGCAAGTCACCGCTCCCCCACTTACATTGGACAGTAAACCACCCTCCTACCCTTCCCAATTCACGCCACCTATTCAGTTTTCCCCGGAGCTGGCGGCAGTAGGGCAGCAGGCGCTAGCCTTCGCTCCCGCTCGGGCGACTTTGCTCAGCGCGGCGACCACCACCGTTGTGGGAGTCCGGCCGGGGATGGTCCGGCCGCCGCAGGGGATGAGCCCTCAGCTCAGGCTGCCGCCCAACCAGCTGCGGCTACAACTGCAGCAAAGACTTCAAGGTCCTCAGCAGGTGAGGGTGAAATCAACTTCCTGGTATGAGATTTTGACGGTACGATAACCTTAAGCAAAAATACCGCGGTATCACGGTATTGCAATTATGGCTCTAAAATGGGTTATTTTGAGATGTATGGGTTAAAAAAAACTTTTTTCCATCAAACAGGATTTTTAAAGATTATTCACAACATATTTGCAAATTGGAACATCAACATGAATATAATGTGAAAATAAATAAATAAAATAACCAAAAATAATTTATTGGCTCGAATATAAGACAGTGTTTTTTTAATTGAAATAAGACTGAAAAAGTGGCGGTCGTCTTATATTCGGGGTGTAGACATTATACCCATTCACGACGCTAGATGGCGCCAGATATCATTTAAGCCAGACATGTCCAAAGTCCGGCCCGGGGGCCAAATGCGGCCTGTGGTCAAATTTCATCCGGCCCCCAGCCCCTGTCATAAAATCAATAACGTCTGGCCCGCACACAGACTTAATAAATCAGTCAGCAGTACTGCTACCACCATATGAAGTAGCTTACACACTAAATGCTGCTCCTCATTTACCCACCAAAAGGCAGCAGCACTCTAAACAAAATTACCCCGTGTAACCCTTTACTTCCAATTTTCTAAAATGGCGACAATCACCATAAAAAAGAAAGTTGACTGCGACGGCCGACGCTTCAAGGATAGGTGGAAATTGGACTATTTATTCACTAAAATACTGCCTCATTTGCAAAGAGATAGTCGCGATTTTTAAAGAGTTCAATGTGTGGCGATATTACCAAACAAGACATGCTGACATGTACGACAGGATTACAGAGAAGATACTCAACGAGAAATTGAAGCTACTTCAAGCTAGTTTTATTTCACAGCAGCAGTATTTCGCAAGAGCCCGAGAGACGAAAGAGAACGCCACAAAGGCTAGTTGCGAGATTGTTGAAATTATTAATTAAAGAAAATAATAAAGCAAATGTGACACACAGAATGGCTTGCTAAAATTTGCTTAAATATATTGTTCTACATAAAGGATGTCAGGACCACGCCAAATCTGGCCCCCTTTGCAAAAAGTTTGGACACCCCTGATTTAAGCGAATGCTGAACTTGACTCCCCAGGCCAAAGCGAACCCCTTATGGTTAAAGCAGTGATTGCAATTTTGTTGTTTTATTACCATATATTGGTTTATTTAAATTTCAAAAACCAGAAGCCATTCATTTACGAATGTGATTGCACTTTAGTTTACATATTTAAATGTTCAGATATTAAGATTTGAATGAGGCAAAATAACATGCTTTTTCTGTCAAATATATTGTTATAATCATTTGTTTCAGATGTACTGTAATTATGTTCTGTATAAAGAAAATAATTTGGTGTTCAAAAAGTCTTTTTTTCAAACTTGAGTCTTAAAATAGAGGGGGTCGTCTTATGATCAGGGCAGTCTTATATTCGGGCCAATACGGTAAATAACAAATATTTTTAAATGAAATTGAAATAAATCGAATTTAAAGACTTGTTGCTCAACATTAGAACAAGAACAATATGATTTTATATGAAACACATCCCACTTCTACTATTAAATTAAGTAGTTGAAAATTAAAGGAGAGGGGGAGTAAAAGACAGAGCACGTGTGTATGACTCATATCATTATTTACACATTACACACACACCGACAACACAGAAAGTCGCCGGAGAGAAAAAACAGGAAAGGCTATGTTATGAAAATGTTATTTTGAACACATGTTTACAATGGCGACAATGAAGACTTTTCAAAAGTAGGCTAATGGTAGAGAGGAAACTAGTTTGCCGTCTTGGCATGCTAGCTAGCAACGTTATCTGCCTCGTTAACAAGCTTACCTAATAGTATTTGTTTTGCCATTGCTAGACACACTAAACCAGCTGGAGTGAACTCTCGTAGCTGGTGGAAAATGTTCTTTTACTGAACGTAATTTTAAGACTGTAAGCCACTACTTTTTTCCCTCATTTTGAATCCTGAAGCTTATAGTACACTGCGGCTTATTTGTTGATTTATTTGGGTTAATAGGTAACACTTTATTTGACAGTGGTGTCATATGACTGCCATAAGACCGTCATAATTATGACATGGCATTATCATGCGCATTAATGAATGCTTATGACAAATGTCATTTAAGTGTCATCTGGCAAATGATGTCAGTTACTCAATTTATGTCCAGCTCGGATCTTTTACATCCATTCAAACGGGAGGTAATTTACCGAATGACACAAAATGACATCTGTCATAAGCATTCATTAATGCTTATGGCAGTGTCATGTCCTAATTATGATGGTTTAATGACACTCTGGTGGTGCCACTGTCAAATAAAGTGTTACCAAATTCCATAACTAGCAATTAATGAAACAACTAGAACAGTAACTGAAGAAATAATTAGCACAGAACATGAATTCTGATTTGTTATTTACATGAGTAGTGCTGCAATGCATGCTAGGAGGCATGTTGGACGACAACAGTGTTGACAGCAGGTGGCAGCAGAGGTTGACTGTTTTCCCGAAGAGGAGAGTGATGGCCAAATTAAGATTCTTGAAGCAATGAAGCTTTGTAGCCAATTGGTTTAAAGCTTCATGGTGGTTCATTTGGTGTTATGATGTTGCTGTCAAATTAAGTGTTTATATCGTTAGGTGTAAATATCCCATAATACAGTGAGGACAGCTGCGGCTTATCTATGAAGAAAATTCCATTTTTGTGTCAAATTTGGTGGGTGGCGGCTTATAGTCAGGTGCGCCTTTTATGCGAAAATTACAGTACCTGAAATTTTGTGTAAAGTGACGGATGATGGTCACGTAAATGTGAAATCATGCTGGAGGTCCTGCTGTCCTTCCTCCTCTAAGCCGTGGTCGTCTTTTTCTTTTCGGTAGTCGAAGTACTCCCATACTAGCGACTTTTTTGAGGGGGGTAAAAGCTCAGGTGCAGTTCAGCCATTATGCTTATTCTACAGTACAGCGACAGGACAGAGCAACAACCAGAGTGGGAAGGGTGAGCGTTGCCGCTTCAAGCAACGGATTTCTCGCTGCATATTTGGGACATAAAAAATAGTTAATACCCTACTATACAGTATGACGGAAAATATTAGTGGTTTTGAAACTGACGTTTTTATAACAATATAAACCTTGAAACTGGTAACCAGCACATGCCCATTGCCAATAATAGATGTAGAAGAAGGCATCACCCAAGTTGTTTGTGCAATTCCGCTTTTTAAAAATTGTGATAATTGATCTCATTTAGATGGTATTAGGTTGCTTCGGATTTGAGATCAGCAGAGATTTGGAGTCGAGGATGAAGAATAGGAGGATGTTATAGTATGAGTTAGGATTAGGGGTGTCTCAATATAGTTCTATGGCGATAATTGTTGTATCGTAAAATCTCGTAGATTGATTTCCCGGCCCATGTCTCGCCGTATCGCCTTATTTTGAGATGAATGTGAGCAAATCATAATGTATTCGAAGGTAATCAAAGGTTCCCACATGTAAAAAGCCACTGATGCCACGACATATTTCATAGTTGCAGAATCCATTTTGCTCTTTCAAGAAGTTGTGAACAGCGATCGTAAATGTCCTTGATCGATGACTAGTTTTCGTCTTAGCATCGCATTTGCACAAAGCCTCCTCAAGCCAGAGCCAAAGGAAAGACACATGAATAAATAATGGCTTGTGCTAGCCTGGCTTGTCCTCATCACTCTAATTCATCTTTTAGCCTTCCTCGGGTCATTTTATCGTTGTTGTCAATGCTCCTTCTGTTATTATCTCACTAACACAATTCCCTTCTGTCCTCAGCTCCAGAACCGACTGGCGATGAATACGTTCCCCGCAAGTGGAGGAGGTCCACATATGGCTGTTCGTCTGGGGGCGCCGCAACCTCAAATTCCTTCACAAGTAAGTCAAATCAATGACTCAAATAGTGTTTTATTCCTATTTAATGGTACTGTAAAAGTATTACTGCACTTGATGTTCGTATTTAGCGAAGCAGCAGTCTTGAATTTGATCGATGTGCTCTAAACGTCAATGTTTGTCCTGCGCCCTCAGCCTCCACTAAACGCTCAGATGCTGGCTCAGCGTCAGAGGGAGCTGTACAGCATCCAGCACCGCCAGCGTCAGCTTTTCCAGCAGAAGGTCATGCTGATGAGACAGAACATGGCCACCGCCGCACCCGCCGGGGGCGCCGCACCCGTCGCCGCCGCCAGGGTCCCGAAAATTGCCAACAACAACGCGCCTGCGCCTCAGCAGCAGCCGGCGCAGTTCAACTTCCCCGCCGGTTACAGCCTGGTATCGGGGAACCCTCCTACCTCACCCGGTCACTTCAGTGGCCCCATGCCAGGAGGGGCGCCCGTTCCGGGGAGCCCCGTTGACGGCAAGTTAAATAGCCAGACAACGTTGCTGGGCGGCGTGCAGGCTCCTCCCTTTGGTGGAGGATCGTCATTGCAGCAGCCAGGGCTGATGCAGCAGTTTGGGGGAGCTGGTAAGTCCAGGCAAGACTATAACAATCCAAATGAATGGATGAATAACTTTTAAATAGGGCTGTCAAACGATTAAAATTATAAATCGAGTTAATCACAGCTTAAAAATTAATTAACCGTAATTAATCGCAATTCAAACCATCTCTAAAATATGCCATATTTTTCTGTAAATTAGTGTTGGAAAGATGAGACACAATATGGATATATACATTCAACATACTGTACATAAGTACTGTATTTCTTTATCATAACATAAATCCACAAGATGGCATTAACATTATTAACATTTTTTCTGTTAAAGGGATACACAGATAGAAAGACTTGTAGTTCTTAAAAGATAAATTTGAGTGCAAGTTATAGTAATTTTATATGACAACCCCTCTTTATGTTTTCGTTTTAATAAAATTTTCAATCAAAAACTAATAGCTCGCTATTGTTGACGTCGCCTAGCGGGAAGTCACATGGGCTCCCTACCGTTCTTCCACAGTGTCTTTGTAAGGTAGTGATTAAAATACACCACAAGGTGTCAATTGTTTTAAAAATAATTAAAGCCAACGAGTGCGTTTTGCCCCTCGACTGACGCCGTAGTTTCCGGGTTCATTGTACCTTACGTTCATTTCAGTGTTGACTTCACAACATACAAGACCTCTGATAGTTTGTATATTGTAACTAAATATTGCCATTTAGTGTATTTGGTGAGCTAAACGAAATGTTTGAATCGAGTTTGACCAAAATCTGAGTGAAAGTTATGTGTATTTTGAATAGCTATTTTGATTGGGAATGCCAGTTCTCTTTGCATTGAGCGCTTTTCTTTTTGTGAACATTGTTTTTTGAGAAACAAGAATATTATTTTTGTTATGCTTTCACAAAATGATACTGTAGCGATTTAACTGTTCCGCCCAAATGCATGTTGGGAAGTTGGGCAACCATGACTGTGAGTGGTGGCTGCAAACGGTATATGTTCTGCGTTGTGTTCAATGAAGCATATTAAGAAAAAGATCATCTCCTGTCATTCTTCCCTATGTCACTCGCCACAATAATTATATTTTTTGTGGAAGAGTTGCCAAAGCTTATGCCAATATACGGTGTGGTATAATGAACGGCTGTGTCCACTCGCTTTTCTCTGCTTATTAGCTCTCAATGTGCAAAAAAAAAAAAAAAACGCCGTCATTGAAGACTGTTTGAGGCAATGCATGAGTAGGTCATTCCGCGCATGCGTTAATGCGTTAAATATTTTAACGTGATTAATTTAAAAAATTCGTTACCGCCCGTTAACGCGACAAATTTGACAGTACTACTTTTAAACATTTCGTTTCTGTGTGCAGCCATGGTGCAGCCGGACCCGCCTTTCCCTCCTGAGATGAGCCCTTCTAGTCCGCTGTTATCACCTCAGAACTCCACTTCCCAGAGTCCGCTGATGCAGCAAGCCCCGCCTTCTGGCTATCAATCCCCAGACATGAAGAACTGGCAGCAGACCAGCAACAGGTCAGTTTCTATTCCCCCAAAAGTTGGATTGTTTTCAATATAAGCGTCGTAATATTTTTTCTGTGTGCGCTACAGCCTTTTCAGTCCATCGCCGCAGCACAGCGGGGGTCAGACGTTTAGCCAGCAGGGAATGTACAACAACATGAGCATCACAGTGTCCATGGCGGGGAGCTCTGGCAGCGTGGGGTCCTTACCATCCTTGGGGCAGCCGGTCAGCAGCTTGAACAGCAGCGGCAGCGTGAGCTCACTGTGTAATGACCAGCAGGTCAGAACAAGCTTTAGTGTGTTCCTACATAAAAATATGACTTTTGACCATGATCTCATTGGCAGTGATGTCTGCTCTAAAAATGTACAGGTTCTACCACTTAAAACACTGAAACTAAGGAAGCAGATCAACACTCTTCCTACTGTTGCTTTAATGTTATATTTTAAAATTGGCTGCCATTGACAGCGTTAGACATCCAATTCATTTGAACTGTTACTGCGTTGCTGCACCGTCATACCAGTCTATCGCCTTGATTTGGTCACAGCAAGCCGACCCAGTCAAAACGAATCGGATGTCTATCGCTGTCATTGGAGCAGAACTGTGCAATGTTTGAGACAGGTGTGAAACTAAAGGCCCGGGGTTCATGTGCGACCTGTGATATTAATTGTGGTCTGCAAAAGTAAATCATATGCATCTAATTACTAGAGGTGTGCAAAATTTCCGATTCTTGGATTATTTGCGATTCGGCCGTGGAAGATTCGAGAACGATTCACAAACATCCAAATTCCGATTATGAAATATGCCAAATAAAGCGGAAGTACAACACACTCAGCGCGCCGCGCGGTCAATGAGGCGCGGAGCAAGAGTAGCTAAACATCATGCTTCTCATTACCCGGCCCCTCGGTTAATGCCAATGCTCAACTCACGGCTCTAGCTCAACTCATGCCACGAGATAAAAAAACACAACAACATACCTGACTGCTGCCGAAAAGCTGCTACAAAGTACATCCACATAATGTTACGGTAGATATCATTTATATAGGACTAGATGCAATATAGATTCGGTAGCGTTAGCAGCACACCTACAAAAAGCTAGATGCCGTCGTTAGTAAACGGCTGCCATCTTAAAGCAGTACACTTTCCTGCAAGGCTGTTGTAGCGAACCTTCCAAGCAAACCTAATTAACTTTTTATCTAAAATACTCCTAGGTCGGTAAAATATTGACTTGAATCTATCTTTAAAATAGTTTTAAAACTTTCACATGTCGAAAATTGGACAAAAGGGAAATTATGGAATAACGGGAGCAATTTTAACAACTCTAACGGTTGATTCACAACATTAAATTAATTGAATGTAGTTAAAAGCTGCTGATACAGAATGGGGACTGGAGTTTTTTTATTGAATGTTATTTTTGTATATTTGTTTACTGCTCTATGTTTAACTTGATACTGAAATAGTAGTTTTGTTTAGCCTGAGAGTATTTTTGAACAATTTTGGAACTAATGTACAAAACATTTATTTAAAAAATAAATAAACAAATACATAAATTTTAAAAAGGAGGGGGGTGCATCAATAATCGTTTTATAATCGAATCGGACCCTCTGAATCGTAATCGCAATCGAATCGTTAGGTGCCCAAAGATTCCCAGCTCTACTAATTACGGTAGTGTTTCTTGCCAAAATAAAATTTAAATGAAATTTTGTAGTCCTGAATTAAAGATCTAGGACTACAGAAATATTTGTTTATTCATTTTTAAAAACAATAAAAAATTTAAAAAAATACTGTTTTGCCCTTTATTAATATACCGTATTTTCCGCACTATAAGGAAAACCTAAAAGCCTTCAATTTCTTCAAAACTGACGGCGCGCCTTATAGAGCTGTCCCGACTGGTCGACGTAGTTGATGTCATCGATGACGGAAATGTGTCGACGAGCACACCATTCCGTCGACGGTTAATGAAGGGATAAAAAAATATATGCGTGGAAAGTTGAGAATGGCGGACGCTCTATATGCAAGCGGGGAAAGCGGCACAAAGCCAAATAAGCAGACCAGAGTGGCCAATATACCATTGACGTGTACGTAAACACGACCATAGTGCTGTGCCGTCACCCAGTTGTAATTTTGGAAGATGACAGGAGACCACAAACTGGCAGATCATAAGTCCATATAACTAACTAATAACGCGATATGCAAAAAGTCCATTTATCGCACGGTAAATAAAAATGAGGGCGGTAATTTTCACGGCTGCGTTTTATCGCCGCTTGCGTGCGTGCATGCATTTGTGGGTGCATGTACACGTGTGTGTTGATGGCATATGAGACTCCAATTCCTTTCACAGATGTTTATTGGTCATCAACATGCTGTACAATTTTCAGACATACAAAATAAGGAAACAAATCTGTATTAAACACTGTAAAACGTTATCGTTGCTACATTGAGGCTAATGGGGAAAAATGACAACATACTTTAGCCTACTATAAAACATTGGTAGTCTTCTCCAAAACGCAAACTTGCGGTTAAAAGGTGACACTTCAAACATGAAAAAATGCTGGTTAACAGCATTTGCAATTAAAAAAAAAAAAAAAAAATATATATATATATATATATATATATATATACACACTTGTACATTACCGACACCACATGACGATGACAAAAAGAGAAGTGCACTTTTTTTGCGGAGTGTAAAGCTTACGGTTAGCTGTTTAGTGAACGTACTTTCGTTGAACATTTCAAAATAAAAGCATGTCATGTTCAACATATAAATAATGATTTCTGGAGTTTACACTAAGAATAGCTTTAAAATGACACCCTTTCTTAAAAATCTGATTGGCAATTAATAACTATATAATTATTCTAATACTGGTATATATAGTAGTATAGTACAATATTAATGCTAGATAATTAATTTTTATTTTTAAAAATTGTTTTGAATCATGTTGGAAAGGGCACTAGTTATTGCTATCAGCATTTGACCTCATTGTGATTTGTTATTGTTACATACGTGTTTATTTGTACTTTTTTTTTTGTGTGTGTTCTAAAATGTTTTTATGAGGTGTCAACAAAAATTGTATTGCTAGTTTAGTTAAAAAAAAATGTAGATTAGTCAACTAATCGTTAAAAAAGTCTTCTGACTAATCGGGAGAAAAGCCCCTAGCACCTTATAAGCAATGCACTTTATATTTGGATCAATATTGGTTAATTATGGCAGAAAATTCCCTTTAGCACAGCTCCAGCTAGTGGATGCATGCAGCAACCAACTACTACTACTGCTGCGCCTTATAATGCGGTGCGCCCTATGTATGAAAAACATTTTAAAATAGGCCATTAATTCACGGTGCGCCTTATACTCCGATGCGCCTTATAGTGCAGAAAATACCGTATGTAAATGAATTAGGATGTCCTGATTGCATATTTTTGCGTCCGAGGCCGAGTCACTTGATTTTGAGAATCTGCCTAAACAGACCCAATCCTATACAGAAAAAAAGTTGCTTTTTATCTGAACAAAAGTTACAAACCAGTGACTTATAGTCCGAAAATACCTGAAAAAAATACTAAGAAATGTACTTATTAGGGCTGTCAAACGATTAAAATTTTTAATCGAGTTAATTACAGCTTAAAAATTAATTGATCGTAATTAATCGCAATTAATCGCAATTCAAACCATCTATAAAATATGCCATATTTTTCTGTAAATTATATATATATTGTTGGAATGGAAAGATAAGACACAAGATGGATATATACATTCAACATACGGTACATAAGGACTGTAGTGGCTATTTCACTCTACTGTCATTTAAATCTGTCTATGCTGTCCTCACTCCGAAGCGTCTACTTTTTCCAAAGCTAGACAGCTAGTGAACGACGCCTTAATAATTAGACTTCTTCCTTTTTCATCTGATTTATTAATAAAATGGCCTCAAACCATTGTCCTCTTTAGACCGTCGTAAAACTAGAAAATAAAAGTACACTAGCATTGCATTAGCAACAATGTTAGCTTAGCACGCTATACAGGTTCACTAAACATAAACAAAAAGCGTCTCATACAAAAAATAGAACATTTCGCTTACTAACATAATATGTACATTCTTTACAACAACCATACTTACGGACAAATCTTGTCCAAGGATCATATAAGCACAACATTATCAGCCCGAGACGTCGTGCAGCCATAATGAACTGGCAAGAAAACAATAAACCATGTCGCAAAGCGACCACAAGAGTTCGCTGTTGGACAGCACAAAAAGCCTTGCTGTAAAACTTACCAAAAGGCAGAATACTTTCTGAGCGGGACAAGTGCGTTAATAGCGTCAAATATTTTAACGTGATTAATTTTTAAAAATTATATACCGCGCGTTAACGCGATAATTTTGACAGCCCTAGTACTTATAATAGAATATTTGCTATTAAGAGGCTCAAAAACAGGATTTGCACAGCATTTATGTTAACAATTTCTCGGAGCTGATTAATCAACTCTCAATATACGTAGTTGTCCATTCATTTGTCATCAAAGCTGAGTGTGACAACCCATGTTTAAAAATGTTGTTTTCCCCTGCACAGGTGCAGCAGGTTCAAGTTTTCGCTGACGTCCAGTGCACCGTCAACCTGGTGGGCGGCGATTCCTACCTGAATCAGGCATCCATCGCGGGCGGCGCCGCCCAAAAGAGTCCTGGACCCCCGCCGGCCTCCCAGACCAGCCAGGCCCAACAGAAGAGCCTCCTCCAGCAGCTGCTCACCGAGTGACGCCCCTCCAAACCTCCTCTCGAAGCGTCGACCCACTACTCCCTCTTTACTCGTACGCCTCCTCTGGACCCGTGGCAGTCTCACCTCATTTCTGGACGGAGGGCGTCTGGCCGTGGGGGTGTTTAACCACTTCCCGTGCCGCGGAGGGCGCCGGCGAGCTGCCTGTCTGACAACCTGTCTGACAACCTGTCTGTCTGCCTCAGCCAATTCAAGGCAGTGTTGTCTTTGCTGCTCATCCCCGCCCCCGACCAACCATCACCTACCACCTGCTTCCCGGTCGCTGTCCAATCAGGACAGGGGAGTACCCCGGAGGGGCGGCGTCCCCCGCCTTGGCTTTTTTTTTGGTTCGCTTTTCCGGGAATGTGACGACGGAAGCTCGGTATCAGCTGGTTCTGCGATGCGCTCTCTCTGTCAGCCTCACAGTGCCTGGTGGAAGTTTGAGCTTCATCTTCTTTTTCTTCTTCCACACACGATGATTTGATTTTTGTTTGTTTTCTTCTCGGTTTTGTTCCGCTCTCTTCATCCTCATCATCTCGATCAACTTTGACAAACGACCGATGTACGGATGGGAGACGGACGGGATGCTGCTCACTTTTTGTTTAGTTTTCTTGGGAACTCTTTTACTTTTGTATTAAGTATAAAACAAAAACCGTGAGAGACTGTTGGGATTATTTAACAGTCGCGTGTTTATTAGCCCTCACCTCAGCAGCTGTGAATATGAGGCCAGCTCGGCCTCCCTCTTTCATCCTCTCTTTTTCTATACCGTGCTAACTCGGCCTATCAGTGTTGTTTGCCATGCGGGCGTGTGTAGTGTTGTACAGTACAGAAGGACAGTAACGGCCAAAAACACCCCTTTCACACAGTAGCGATTAGGAAAACGCGAGCATTGGTTAATGAATTTCCTGTTTATTGTTTACCAAAGTGAGGGAAGGTCAACATTTTCAACAGTTTTTAAAGTCGGAACTATTTTAGCACGGGTTTCACTAATGCTAGGCGATATAGAAAGTTTATTTTTATGATTCGGGCGGTTTTAAATCGTGATGATTATATGCCATGATTTGGTATTGACGGCACAAGGCATCTAGCACTGATTAAATACAATAATAACTAGGCCCTCGCACTTTGGCGCAACTCGGACGTCACGCAAACTCGGAGGGCACGCAGGTCAGGTTTGTGGCAGGTTGTCCCCCTCACATCCTCTCATGAGAACCTAACTTGGTCGAAAGTCACCTCTTTTTTAGCGGGGATTAAAAATACATTCACATACCTAAGAGAAAAAAGCCTATTGAAGAGGGTCCTAAAAAAATGGAGGCGCTACTGAGCTGTGCAGCCATGTCCTAATTCAAAACCAAAATGTATTTACTCTACGTTGAAAAAACCTAATGGGAGAGGCCTTTTTTTAAAAAGATCAAGGGGGCGCCACTGAATTAAGTTTGTTTTTGAGAGGTGGCAAAATAATCGAAATATATGCCAAGCTGCATTTATGTGAAAACTTTGGTTTTCGAGCTTTTTAAAGCCTTAAATTCTGCTGCCACTGGTTGGCGCTGTAGGATTGATGCATATGACCCCTACAGGGCCCTTCAGGGTACGACTCTCAACAAGCACAGGAAGTTTGGCGCATATATGTTGTATATCTGCCAAGTTATGACTGTTCAAAGCTTGTGGTGAGACAAATGGCTAGTCATTTTCACTTTCCTGTTTGGAACCCTCCGCTTCAACGAAACCTCAGTATTTTTCATCAGGCACCTGAACACGTCTTAAGGCTCCCCTGATGTAGGTTTGAGGTCAATTGATTTTTTACCCTTGGAGGAGGAGACTGTCTCGTAAAAAAGGGTGTTTCCTGTTCCCAGCAGGGGGCGCCAGGCCTAATGGGGAATTTTCAGGCTGAGATACCTCACATACATGCCAGATATGAAAATGATTGAACCTTGTATCAAGGAGTCATTTACTGCATTTGTCGTTTCGCCCAAAAATGGCCGACTTTGGCACCCCGCCCAGGTCAGACCCATGAAGGAAAACGCACCGTTTTGAAAATTTAAGCTCTCATATATCTCCTGAACAGTCTCACCAATTTTGAAGACGATCCAACTAACTCCCTCGGCGAAAAGGTCTCAAATGTGCAACCTGTAAATCAATAAAAATTTCACATTCGATCACAAATTAACGATTTCCTATTGGGTTTGGAATATGGGTGCCAGTGCTTTTTTGGAGCAGTTTTGGACAAGGTATAGACTCCCCAAATTTCATTGCCCTACGCTGACAAACCCTAATGTTATAGGCATATTTTGAAATTTCAAGGGTGCGCCACTGAGCCATTTTGTTGCATTTTTTTGCAACGTTGCAAAATTATCGAAATTTAAATTTTGCCGCTCATATGTGCAAATTTCGGTGAGTCATTTGACGAGAATTAAAAAAATATATATTTGCATTAACATAGGGCCTTCGCACGCCTCGTGCTCTGGCCCTATTTATCTGGGTCTTTGAAAAAAGACCCAAATAGTGTTAAATTAGGTTTTTTTTTGAATGGGATTTCTTCAGCGCGCCGCACAGCCCGAACCGTTTGACCAATTGGCACTGTTCGAACCGGAATTTTCATGCGACGCAGGGAATTGTTCGAACGACCCTGATAAATTTTCCGTGTAAAAAAGTTGTATATAGAATTTGGAAAAACTTTTTGGTTCCCTGGAAATTTGCCAAAAACTTACCCATTCATTTTGATGGGCCATTGACGTGCAAATTTCCCATTTACTTCCAATGGAATTTATATTGCATTGATGCCGTTGACGGCCATGTATGTCAATCTATTGATGCCAATGTACTTGGATTCCATTGACGGCTATGGATGTCCAAATTTTTTTTCCATTCATTTTCAATGGCAAAAAAAACAAAAACAATGTCCCCAAATCACAAGGAAATTACCTGATATTCAATAGGACGTGTCCCCCAATGATTCCATTGACGCATATGGATGGTGATGCCATTGACGGCCATGGACGTCCAAATTTTTTCCCATTCATTTACAATGGCAAAAAAGCCAATGTCCCCAAATCAAAAGGAAATGACCAGATATCAATAGGACGTGTCCCCCAAATATCCCCAAATGACCTGTATGACCAGGCCACGTCTGCCAAATGCCCCCAAATGACCTGATATGACTAGGCCACGCCCCCAAATGTCCCCGAATGACCTGACATGACCAGGCCACGCCCCCCAAATGTCCCTGATATGACCAGGCAACGCCCCCCAAATGTCCCCAAATGATCTGATATGACCAGGACACGCCCCCCAAATGTCCCCAAATTAACAGGAAGTGACCCGATATTGTCCCCGAACTGTCCCCAAACCAACCTGGGCGGGGCTAAGAGCTTTATCTCCACACAGCAAAGACCCAGAGTAATTTCTCCAGAAATTGCAGTTTCTAGTTAACAATAAAATAGAATAATCCTTAATAATGTAGGCTCATGTAGTCTAGATTTGGATACCAAATGTTAATTTTGTGCCCTACATCAGTGGTCTCCAACCTGGTCTTCAAAGGCCCGCTGTTGGTGCAGGATTTCATTCCATCCTAACAAGATGACTACACTTTTTCACCAATCTGGTGTTTTACAAGTGCAATGAGTTGATTGCAGTCAGGTGCGGCTTATTTTAGCAGAAACCTCATTGGCTCAGCTATCTGTGCTGGATCGGCAGGAACAAAAACCACGCTGCTATTGACGGCCATGGACGTCCAAATTTCCCATTCATTTCAATGGCATTTACTTAGTTTAATGCTATTGACTGGCATGTTTGTCCATTCTATTGATGCCAATGTACCTGGATGCCATTGACGGCCATGCTCGTCCAATTTTTTCCCATTTTCAATGGCAAAAAAAACAATGTCCCCAAATCAACAAGAAATGACCAGATATCAATAGGACACGCCACCAAATGACCTAATATGATCAGGCCACACTCCCCAAATGGGGCTAAGATCTGTATCTCCACAGAGCAAAGACCGAGAGTAATTTCTCCAGAAATTGCAGTTTCTAGTTGATTTAAGAAAACGTATAATAAATGTGTATGTTATTAGAATTGACAACAGCATTTTATCGCCTAGCATTAGTTGTTTCCCATATTTGTGCGCCAATTTTCCCAACAACCCACCTGGGCTCTGTGTGAAAGGGGTTATTATCGCAGCCGTTTTCAAGCTGTACTGAGAAATATTGCAGCGGAGGAGGAAGTAGTCGTTCCCCCACCTTCTATAAAATGTGAAGAAATTCATCCAAACGTACCCCAACCCTGCATCTTAGAGTTTAGCGCCTACGTCGCCATTTTTTGTCGTTTCCGAACCCTTCAAGGAAGCACTTCAGGCCGAGCTGGGTGCGTTAAAGTCGTCGTCGGTGGCAAACATTCTCTCACTCGCCCCGCCAAACCGCTTTGTTTACGGTATATTCGCGCCCGGGTTTTTGGCATCCTGCACTTAAAGACTCCCTCAAACGGACGGCGCCGTCAGGAGATGCTCTGTCATTCCACGCCCTACCTCAGAGCACTTTTCTTTTGATTTTCTTACGATTACCTCATCCTCTTCTCTACCAGACGTGCACGTCGCCTGGTTTTCGGACCTCGTTTCACACTGTGATCTCAGCTCGCTGGTTTCTTCTTCGGTTATTTTATATTTTGTGTATTACAGTGACGCAGTATCGATCCAGGAAAACCGCAATGTGCTCTTTCACACTTTGTAGACTTCATTACTTTTTTTTTCTTTCCAGTGACGACCATTTCTAGACTTTGCTGTATTTTTCTAAGGGAGTGACGGCAAATGAAAGTATCGGGCCAGGTCGAAATTCAGGAAGTTGTCGCGACGTGGTGAAAGGCTTTGACTTTTTTTACGTGTTGTAACTGAAAAGGTCTTGCTTGCCCCTCGCGTTCTTCCGTACCGCACTCATCCGAGCACACGGGTGCACAAAGTGGGCCTGGTTAATAATTGTAACCTAAACTTTGAAGTTGAAATGTATTTATTTGCATCCCAGTATCACACTAATTGGTTGTAAATTATACAATTACAGATAATTATCTATACAGTGCATCCAGGAGGTATCACAAGCCAAGTAGAACATTGGGAATTCTACACCATTTTTGCAGCTTTAAAAAAAGTCAGAATATATTTTGTTTGATGGTGCCTTGAGATGTTTTTTTCATGGCCCATAGTTCCACATTTTAATGAATAGAAATGCAATCAGCAAAAAAAAAATCGGCACTCTGAGATAATTTCGCAGCCAAATTATTGCCATATTTGGAAGAGGGGACACTCCCTTATACGCAGTTTTAGTGAAATTTTACGTTTTGATTAGGGATGTCCCAATAGCATATTTTTTGCATCCGAGTCACCTGATTTGGAGAATCTGCCGATACCTGAACTGATACCGAAAAAAAAATTGTTACGCCCCCAAAAATTTTAACATGTTACTAATTATTTTTAAACAAAAATAATGTGGAAAATATTTGCCGTTAGGCCTGCAGCTATCGATTATTTTAGTAGTTGATTAATCGATGAACTAGTTTGAATAATCGAGTAATCGGATAAGGAACATAATTACAATACCTGACCCTCAAACGGTATAAAAAAGTAAATAAATGAGCATATATGTACAACAAATGAACAATTGGCTAACTTACATCGCAAAAGTTCGGTAGTTTAAATGCTATTAAATGCCAATGTTTTTTTTTTTTACAATGCTCTTAATAAATAGATCAAACTAGGGTTGTTCCGATCATGTTTTTTTGCTCCCGATCCGATCCCGATCGTTTTAGTTTGAGTACCTGCCGATCCCGATATTTCCCGATCCGATTGCTTTTTTTTGCTCCCGATTCAATTCCAATCATTCCCGATAATTTTTCCCGATCATATACATTTTGGAAATGCATTAAGAAAAAAATGAATAAAACTCGGACAAATACATACATTCAGTACATAAGTACTGTATTTGTTTATTATGACAATAATTCCTCAAGATGGCATTTACATTATTAACATTCTTTCTGTGAGAGGGATCCACGGATAGAAAGACTTGTGACTTTGTATATTGTAACTAAATATTGCCATCTAGTGTATTTGTTGAGCTTTCAGTAGCCATGCCCAAATGCATGATGGGAAGTGGAACCATGACCCTGCTTAGTGCTACCAATTGATATATATTCTCTGCGTTGGGAAATAAAATAAGGTGTTAAGAAAAAGATCAGTTGCTACTTTTCTTCCCCACATTGCTTCCCATGATATTTCTAATTGTAGGGAGAGGGATTGTAAGGCTTTAGCCAATCATAAAAAGGCTCCAAAGGCTGCCATAATTCATTCTACTCATTTTACGCTGCCTTTTATCTCTCTATATAGGTAAAACGGCACCACTACAGATTGAGCGCAACAATGCGTGAGTGGGTCGTGCAGTGCATGCATTAATTGCGTGATACCGTGATACATTCGTAAAAAAATTACTGCCGTTATCGGGATAAATTTGATAACCCTACCTTAAGCCTAAACTAAAGACTCTGGATGAGTGTAACATATTATGTCTGTAACGTTAAATACAATTAGAAAACGATTTAATTAATCATCCCTAGTCTATAGTTTAGAATGACTGAATAAGGGGCATAGAGCATGGATTATGGTCATTGTGTCTGAAGTGAATGTATGTCTAGTGGTTGCATTTCCATATGAACGGCTGTTGTCTGTCCAACAACGACTTGCCAATTCAAAAGCACTTGGTTCATTTTGGCCACCTCTGGGTTTTCGGGGGGGGTAGACAATGTCAGCCATTGTTTGGGAGTAGCAGGAGTACCAGATTTCTCTGGGACTTCTCGTGTTAAAGATTAAAGCAACAAATAGCAGTAAAAGATGCTGAGTAACCAACTATTATAATTGCCCCCAAATAATTATTCTCTAAAACTTTACCGTTTCTTGCCCCAACCCCCCCACCCCCACCTTTGAACAAGTATATCCTCCCCTGGAGAGAATGATTTTGAATAGACTTCATCCTTACATTATGAAGTCTATGGATTTTATAACAAATTGGAATGTAGCTGTAATGTTGTCAAAGCTGTGAACACCTTATGGATGCATTGTATACATTGTATTTATTGCATTAAATCTTCAATTGATTCATTATAATCAAATTAAATAAAACTCTAGCTTTAGAATGTTTTTTAAAATTGAGTATAAAAGTTTGCCTACTCCTGATTCTAGCATGACTTTGCATCTTTTTGTCTTTTCTCTAGGTTTGGCGTTGAAAATTTACTACTGCGACGTGGTAAAAAAATGTAACGCTCAGAAATGTTTTCTCTCGTTTTTTTGTAAATTTCTGGCAAAGTGGGAGAATGTTTCATTTTCTTTTGTCGCGTGTCACAGTCCCTCCGGCAATGTTTTTTCTGCAGGGATGAGGAATCCTTTCCTCTCTTCACTCCACACTACAACAAAAAGCCAAAAAAACAAGCGATGCACGTTGAAATTCCAGATGTTATGCAACAGCTGCTCAATGGAAAGGCCTCCCTTTTCCTCCTCTTCCTCCTCCTAGTCGGCAGGTACAGGCTTTTTTGTTAACATGATGTAAATAACAAAGAAATGTGAATAATAATAGGAGAATCATCATCATCAAGACAAGTTTGTGGTAAATAACTACTCGCCTCCGTCATTTTTTAAGATTTTTTTTTTTTTTTTTTTAAATTCTTTGGATGAGGATGATGATGCGTATGTATATGACTATCAGTGCGTGTGATGAATACTGTATATTGTTATGGATCCTCTCCTTCCCTGCTCCACGTGTCCCATGCCAGAGAATGGTTTCTATAGCGACTGCTGAATGTGATTTTTACTGAGCGACGAGCAGTTTGGACTGGCTTTTGTTTTTTTTTATTTGTCGTCGTACGGGTTAATTTAAGAGAAAAAAGGCCATATTGTATATTATTTTTTTTTTCTCTTGTTGTCATAGCCGACGTGAGAGAGTGGAAGCTTTGCAGGGCGGAGAAAACACCACCAGACTGTGTGTTTGTTTTTTGTTTTTTTTAAAAAAGTTTTTTATGCCCCTTTTAGTTAGCGTAAATGACCAAAGCCTCAAAAAATGTATGCAAACTTTGTCACTGGACGTTAGCGCCCCCTGTTTATTAAGCTATGCAAAGGAAACAAACACTGGAGAGAGAGCACCAATCCAAAACCAAACCAATTATGTTCAGAAAAAAATTAGTCCATTATTGAAAAGTTGACTGTAGTACACATCTAGTGTTAGAATAATGCCAATTCTATATCTAGCAGGGCTTTTAAAAACTAAGGATCCTGCCCTAATACGTTGGGGGAAAATAATTACGTCCACACCAGCACGTTTGTGGAAAAAAAAAAAAAAATTTAACAGCCAACCACATATCAATGCACGATAAATAATTGTCCATAATACCCCTAAATAGAAGCAAAAAAAAACCACCTAATTTACTCCAAATGTAAACATTGGTCTCATTTGTGACGTAGGGACAAAGTTTGTCGCTGGCAAGTGACGTTTCCACAGTTAAATCTTCGGGTATCTGTGTCCACTTGATGGCGCCACAAATGCAGAATTCGTACATCTTCACTTTGGGCGCAGTTTTCAAGGACTAGGACTGCAGCTATCGATTATTTTAGTAGTCGATTAATCGATGAGCTAGTTCGAATAATCGAGTAATCGGATAAGGAACATAAAAAATTAAAAATACCTGAGCTGAGCCTCAAACGTTATGGAAAAATAAATGAGGATCTATGTACAGCAAAAGAAGAATTGGCTAACTTGCATAGCAAAAGTCCACTAGCTTAAATGCTATAAAACGCTAATGTTTTTTTTTCATCTTTTTCTTACATCGCTCTTAACAAATGCCTAGGACACATATTCCCACAAAAAAAGCTAAATATACTGTCAAGTTCAAAAATAGACCCTTAGGTAGACATTAGTAAAATTACCCAAAAATAAGGAGAGAAGACACTCAGTTTTCTTGGCCAAGGAGAGCAAAGAGGGACTAAGACAGAGGAATGCTAAATTACGCTGTATAGTCACCAAAATTGATCTAAGGAAAAACCCTCCTTGCTCTTTTTATTAGGGGTTTGTCCTAACACAGAAAGGGTGCCGCCCTGAAGGGAGAGGGAAAGCAAGCTGGAGACACCCATGTGATTTTGGTTGGCTATGTGTGAGCATGTAGGTGGAACTAACTAAATACACGTGTGTAAGCAACGGCACAGGTTAAAAATGGTCAGAATGACCCAGACACTTCAGTTATGCAACGCTGCGGCCATGGAAGATGTCCTCGAATGGAAAATTGTCCTCGAAGTTCTAGACGAAAGTCCAGACGCCAGGTGCTGAAGATGTCCCGGAAGGTCTAGTTACGCAATAATGGCCATGAAGCAAGGCAGTTGTCATCCCGACCCTCTTTACTCTTTGTAACACTTAAACATTATACTACAACCTAGTATAGCAAGCAATAGGCAGTGTATCCACCCAGATCAATAAAACTAAATGCAAACACTCAAAACAAACCATTTTAACGCCACTTTAATTAAACGAATACTTGAAGCAGCATAATTTCATTTGAATCTTTCTTTTCCCTAATCGAATACTCGAGTTAATCGAATAATCGTTGCACTCCTATCAAGAACCCTTGTTTAAATGTGCATGTTGATGATTGGGCATACTATAGAAAAAGTTCGTTTTGCCAAATACGCTGCTAGGTGTAGACATGGCAAAGTTAAAATTTTCAGAACGATGAAACACGCCACAGCTTGCAGGCCAATGATTGGATGTCATGTTGTCACTGGCACTGAGAGAGTTTATGGAAAGCCACCATTTTGTATACAAACTAAGCAATGTTTTTTTGTTTTGTTTTTTTTTTTTTAATTTTATTTTCAAGTAATTTTTTGCAGTGTCAGATTCTAAAAAAAAAAAAAACAACTTAAAAAAAATTGGCGATGCATCCCTTAAATTTACATTTTTATTCACTTTAATCCAGTTTAGCAGCAAAATTTGAAAGTTTGCAAAAAAAAAAAATTCATCAGCATTAATTAACTTTGAGGAGGGTGGCAGGTAGAGGTGTGCGAAATTTCAAAGTCTTAGATCATTCACGATTTGGCCGTGGAAGATTCGGGAACAATTTACAAACATCCAAATTCCGATTATTGACAAGCGGAATTAAAACACAGCGTGGTCTTCAGGACGCAATGATACCCCAAAATCAACTGGAAATGACCAAAAATCAGTATATTGGATTAGTGCTGCAACGATTAATTGATTTTGAAAGTGTTTGCATTTAGTTTTATTGATTTGGGTGGATACACTGCCCTCTAAAGTCTGCCTCATTTCACATGGCTGAATCCAGCTGCTTTTTTTTTTTTTTAATGCATTCGTAATTTAGTTTATATGTATATTTAGCTGTTTTTTTTTTTTTTTTTTTTTTTTTTTTGGGGGGAATATGTGTCTAAACCATTTGTTAAATCCAGCTGCTCCATGTTCAGACCAACATAAGCCAAGTTTTTGTTTGAGCTTTTTTTTTTTTTTTTTTTTTTAATTCTTTCGTAATTTAGTTTATTTGTATATTTAGCCTTTTTTTTTTTTTTTATGTGTCTAAACCATTTGTTAAGAGCATTGTAAAAAAAAAAATAGCGTTAGTTTTATAGCAATTAAGCTAGAGGACTTTTGCTATGTAAGTTAGCCCTTGTTCTTTTGTTGTACATAGATCCTTATTTATGTTTTAATACCGTTTGAGGTTCAACTCAGGTATTTTAATTTTTCATGTTCCTTATCCGATTACTCGATTATTCGAACTAACTAGTTCATCGATGAATCGACTACTTGAATAATCGATAGCTGCAGCCCTATATTGGATATTGTTGAATGATTTCCTGACCCATGTATCGATAATTGTTGTATCGCCGTATCGTGATCTCATGATATGGCGGTTTGCACCCCTAATTGCCACCATTAAATGCTAAAAGTATTTGCAAAAATTGGGGTCATAACGATACATCAGGTGGTTTAGCGATGATCCAATCAGAGATGTGCTGCTTTGTTCAAAAAACAAAAAAAAATCAACGATAGCACCCTTGGGACAAGATAAATTTGCTTTCCAGCTAGAGTAAATTTGGACATTTCAGTAATTCAGTTTGGCTAACTTCTTGACAAACCGCTGAAAACTGTGATCAGCTTTAGCAATGCTAGTTTGCTAGTTAGCTGTAAGTAAATGATGTGTGCGCCACATAAACACTCAAAAGTGTGGCACAATTAGCCCCCAAACTGCAAGTTTGAAACCTGTAGTTTACATATTAAGCAATTGAAAGCCTTTAAATCGAACTGTGGCATACCTTGTATAATTGTCAACTGTATCATTGTCCAAATGATCAAGATCGTTGTTTAACATCCCTTGCGGTTATCGTCAAAAAAATTCTTTCACCACAGTTTCAGATTTTATGAAATGAAAAAATGGGAGATACATGGTTTTCAATTATTAGCTTTATTTTTCATGACTCAGACCTCAACCTTTCAGAACATTCCGGATCACAGTACGACACCCTAACCCAGTTTCTCATTTTGTCAAAGCACTTCCCACTGTATGTTTTGATATCAAGTCTGGTTGCTTTTTCTCCGCTTTCAAGCGCTGATGTTCCACTTTCTCCCCTTGTACAAATTAATATAAATAAATATATAGAGATATAAATATGATACATTTTACTTATTTTTTTTCCTCCTTTGTATATGACCCTCATGTAAGGTTTGGTTGTGAAGAAAAGGCACGGGAGCAGCTACAATATGAGTGACAGTGTTCATTTCAGACGACTTTTTTTTTTTTTTTTTATGCATGTTGGGAGTTTTTCAGTCTTTTTTTGTTTTACAACCCCCCTGTCCACTACCACCTCCCACCAATCTGTTCAGGTGTGAATTGAAATTTTCATTTTTTTGGGGTGTTCAAGACAATCAGTGTGGGCCGCTTCGGTGCCCCGTTCCTGTTTCGGACTCATTTGTACAAAAAAAACAAAAAAACCACCTCTACTGGAACTTTTTTTTTTTGTCTGTGGCTGCTCAAGTTTACACACACTAAAGAAACACACTTCTCGAGTACACACAAAACACCTCGTGCATCATTTTTGATCCCTCGCTCTTTTTAAAAGAACCTTCTTTTGAATGTTT
This sequence comes from Corythoichthys intestinalis, assembly GCF_030265065.1. Lineage (NCBI taxonomy): Eukaryota > Metazoa > Chordata > Actinopteri > Syngnathiformes > Syngnathidae > Corythoichthys > Corythoichthys intestinalis. The sequence continues at coordinate 7,380,729 of NC_080413.1, forward strand.
TAGTTGTGTGTCTATTTTATTTGCTCCTATTTTGAGGTGAGGATGCCCACCTTCTCTGGAGAACATGATCCTTTCTTTTTTTTTTTTTTTTTTTTTTTTTTTTTTTTCGGACTAACAAATCTATAACATCTGAATATGAATGTGGGAATGCAACACATTGCAATAAAAGCACCATTTAAAATGTAGACACCGGCCGACTTTATATTTATTGGTGTGTTTTAACACTTAAAACAATAGAAAACGCCTACAGTAATTTTCAGACTATAAGCCGCCATCCACCAAATTTGGCACGAAAACATCATTTGTTCATAGATAGGCCGCACTGGAATATAAGCCGCCGCTTTTTGCGGTTTTCACGAAAACCACAACCACCATTAAAACCGTGAAAAATGAGGGAATGCAGCGGAAAAAATGTTCACTGTATTCCCCTGCTTTTTCGCGCAAATCGCTTAAAACGAGGGAATACAGCAAAAAAAAAAAAAAAAAAACTCTGTATTCCCCGCATTTCCGCGAAAAGCGGGGGAACAGTGAATTTTTTTCGCGGTATTCCCTTGTTTTTTGCGCTTTTCGCAGAAAAGCGGGGAATACAGTGAAACATTTTTTTCGCGGTATTCCCTCATTTTTTGCGGAAAAGCGGGGAATACAGTGAAATTTTTTTTTCTGTATTCCCTAATCCCCCCCCCGCGCTTTTTGCGATTTTTGTGAAAACTGCAACCACCGTGGAAACCGTGAAAAACGAGGGAATACAGCAAAAAAAAGTTCTCTGTATTCCTCCGCTTTTTCGCAAAAATCGCTAAAAACAAGGGAATACAGCAAAAAAAAAATTCACTGTATTCCCCCGCATTTCCGCGAAAACAACAAAAAATGCGAGAACCACGAAAAACGCTGTATTGCTTTGTTTTTCGCAGAAAAGCGAGGGAACAGTGAATTTTTTTTTTTTGCTGTATTCCCTCGTTTTTTGCGGAAAAGCGGGGAATACAGTGTAATTTTTTTCCGCTCTATTACCCTCGGTTTTCGCGGAAAGGCGGGGAATACAGTGAAACATTTTTTTCGCTGTATTCCCCCGTTTTTCGCGGAAAAGCGGGGAATACAGTGAAATTTTTTTTCTGTATTCCCTAATTTTTCGCCGTTTTCGGAACGATTCGACCAAGTGTGCCAAATTCCTTGGCTCTAAGCTGCCTAAGACCATAAAAAAAATCTGCTTTCTTTTAATGGTGAACAGAGAGTCATCATGGCAACGAACAGAGACATGTGGATGTGGGCTTTAAATTGTAGTTTTACAAAAGGTCTTGTAACTACAGTGACCAAACTGAAAATAACTGGACATGTATAGGTAAAAGAGTGACTTTCTGTTGCCACTAGTTGGCATTGCAGAGTTTATGCAAATGAACCCTCCAGGACCCTTCAGGGTACGACTCACCAAGCACGGGACGTTTGGCGCAGATATGTTGTATATCTGCCAAGTCATGAATGTTCAAAATTTGTGGCGAGACTAAATGGCGATGGCCATTTTCACTTACCTGATTGGACCCTTCAGCTTCAATGAAACCTCAATATTTGTCATCAGGCACCTGAACACATGTCTTAAGGCTCCTTTGACGCAGATTTGAGGTCAATTGAGTTCTTTCCCTTGGAGGAGGAGCCTGTCTCGTTAAAAATGCCGTTTCCTGTTCCCACCAGGGGGCGCCAGTCCTAATGGGTAATATTTCAATGCAGTTGTGTTCAGGCTGGGATACCTCTCATACATGCCAGGGAGTTATTAGTCATTTACTGAATATGGCGTGTTGCCATAAAAATGGCATACTTTGGCAACCCACTCAGGTCAGGCCCTTGAATGAAAACTCACCATCTTGATAACTTAAGATCTCATATGTCTCATGAACAGTCTCACCAATTTTGAGGACGATCCCTAGGCGCCAAGGTCTCAAATATGCACACTGTAAATCGATAAAAAAATTCACATTCAATCCAAAAGACTCAATTTTCTGTTGGGTTTGGAACATGGGTGCAAGAGACTTTTTGGAACAGTTTTGCACAAGGATATCGACTCCCCAAATGTCATCGCTCTATGTTGAAAAAACCTAATAGTAGAGGCCTTTTTAAAAAATTCAAGGGGGTGCCACAGAGCCATTTTGTTCCGTTTTTTTCGCATCGTCGGCAAGTATGTGCAAATTTTGGTGGGTTTATCGTGCATGTTAAGGCCTCCAAACTGGCCATTTCCATTTGCCATGAAAAAAAAATCCTTTGCATTCCAGTAGGGCTCTCACACCAGTTGGTGCTCGGGCCCTGATTCATGTTCTGTGGTAATTATTTCTTCAGTTACTGTTCCAGTTGTTTCATTTATTTCTAGTCATGGTTTTTGGTAAGGCTATATTTGACAGTGGCGCTGTAAAACTCGTAAGACAATCATTATTCTGACATGACACTGTTATGAACGTTAATGAATGCTTATAACAGAAGTCATTTAGTGTCATCTGTCAAATGATCTCTCTTTTGAATGCATGTAAAAGATCCGAGCTGGACATAAATGGAAGTTAGTGACATAATTTGCCAGATGACACTTAAAGGGTATGTCATGCCCTGGGAAAATGTTGATATTCCATCATTTATCCATAAACGCATGCCTTTTGTATTCATATCATGCCACTTCGTGTAATTACACACAAGAAAATGAGAGAAATTTGGCTCAATTGTCAAGCTAAAACGACCGACGCCCGAGATCTGGCAGATTGTGTGCGTGACGTCACTACAAGTGAAGAGAGTGCCACCGGCCACTAGGGGGGCAGCGCCTGTCTGCATCAATATAATTCCTTCTAGTGAGGGGAGAATTAGGGGTGTTTTGAGCTGTTTATGCTGATGCATTGTGTTCGTCCTGCACGTATTCCAGGTTCCCTCATGAAGAAACACCCCTCGTTGTCAATAAAAGACAATTCAGAATTGACAGTGAGGGGTGTTTCTTCAACAAGAAAAAGGCTCAGTGCTTTAATACTGAATGGCGGCGATGATGGCAGACAATTTCGTCTCTAGTTTCAGCGACGAATCAGACATAGAAGGACGTAACGAATGTTCATCTAATGGTGACGAGGAGAGTTACGAAGCTTTAATCGGTGTTTTAGGTTACCAATTTGAGCCCAAACGAACGCCAAAGCAGCGTAATGAAACTGTCATTGAGGGGAGCAATGACACTGATGAAACATCGGCAGCAGATCGTGTGGGAAACACCAATGATTTGTTTTGCATTTCTTTTTGTGAAGCTGATACGCCGTGACTGCAAAATAAAGGAATGCATAGAATAATTATCATTTATTGCGCTATCACAGCTTTTCGCTCTGCCAACAGACACAAATATGAATGGGATCAGAGGATTTGTTCTATATATTTTACGAACGATAATTTATACATGTGTCCAGTCCTGTATCCAATGCGTGACATTTTTTTATTATAAAAGAGTACTCACTCTGGCCATTTCGAGCTTGGCTGCTCCCCTCCTTTGCTTAGCCTTAGCCTCCTTTGCCAGTCATCGTCCTCTTTCTTGTTATCTCGGGACATTTAGGTGGCTGCGCGTGTATGGTCAGCACCGCATCTCCTTTGAGCAGCAATCTTTTAGCAAAACCCGATTTCACTTGTCCATAGTTCGAGAAGCTTTCAGGTGGAAAACGCGCACCATAGAAACCCGTGCCGGAGGCTGTGTCTAGAAAATTAGCCTTCTTTGCACGGACTAACTTTACCCATTGTCTGCGTAGTCCAGCTTTTTTTTTTTTTTTCGCGTTCAGGAACTCATGGATACTATATTCCGATAAATAGCTATTTGTACACCACATAGCACAGCAGTTTTGAACCATTCTAGTGATGTTTTGGTCAAACACACCCGAACGCTACTCTCTCGTCGATAAAAAACAATGGCACCTGGCTCCGCCTCGACTTTCATTCACTTGTCGTGACGTCCCCGCCCCATTCGGCTGTTTCTGGAACACTTTCGGAAATGTTTGTCATTTTCGATCTATTTTCGATAATTGCTCATTAATGTGATGGATTTTTTTGTTAACTTTATCAATATTTGTTATCTTGGCACATAACGGTTCTATTGATGTCTCACACCCCCTTTGCCGCTACATACCCTTTAATGACATCTGCCAAAAGCATTCAGTAATGCCCATGATAGTGTCATGTTATGATTATGACAGTCTTATGTCAAATAAAGTCAACAAATAAGCCACACTGGACAGAAAGCTGCAGGATTCAAAATGAGGGAAAAAACGGCTTAAGTCTGAAAATTAAGGTAGTATAATTGACATGCACACGAAATACATTTGCACGAAGTATTTCAGTACACGAATTGCACATTTCTTAGACCTGTCATCATGTTTATACTCCCAAAAAATTACACCACTTGAGAGTGCTGACTTTGTGTGATGACTGTGACGTCAGTAATGCCACGAAACGGGTAAAAAGTCGCTAATAAAATAGGCCCACATTCTTCATAGTTTCTGTACCTGTTCAGTCTGTAGCCTTTCTGAGACTCGATTCAGTTCCTGGGTCTGTTACAACTTGTTTCTCTAATGGTCGCACACTACAGAGGGTAGACAATGTGAGAGAAGTAGGCGGAACAATCTAAGCAGTGGCGAATGCCTCTCAACGAGGGAAGGTTCAAAGTCTGTCCACCTGTCAGTGCTTTGTGGCAATGGAAGGGCTCAGCGGCACACACTGCTCGGTAGGGAAAGAAACGAAAGTGCCAGAAGTCTCTAAACATAAACCGGCTGAGTGTCGGCGGGGTGTCGCCCACTCTGGGTGAGTATCCGGTCCTGCCCCTTGACTAGCGGGCTGTGGGGGTCCCGCGGTGTGTGCCATGTGGGTTGAGGGGTTGCGTCGGTGGGCGGTTGCGCGTCCCCTCATCCCTTCCCTGAAGGGTGGTTTATGGGGCCGCGGATGGTCCGGGGGACCACCCTATGTCCCAGGGGGCTCCCTTGCCGGTGCTGCAGCGGGAGGGATGTGCTGTGCTGGCTTACCACCCTATAGAAAAATTGTATCATGTTATAATATTAATCACAATTACTGCATGCGCTGCACGACCCACTCACGCATTGTCGCGCTCCATCTGTAATGGCGCCGTTTTGCCTATTTAGAGAGCTGAACGGCAGCGTAAATTGAGTAGAGTGAATTTTGGCAGCTTTTGGAGCCTTATTTTATTTGGCTAAAGCCTTTCAATCCCTCTCCTTACGATTAGAAATATCATGTGTAATGTGGGGAAGCCAGGTAGCATTTGATCTTTTTTCTTAATACCTCATGTTATATCCCATCGCAGAGAAGATATATGAATTGGTAGCACGGCGCACAGTCATGGTTCCACATCCCATCATGCATTTGGCCATGGCCTTCAGTATCATTTACTGAAAGCTCAACAAATACACTAGATGGCAATATTTAGTCACAATATACAAAGTCACAAGTCTTTCTATCCGTGGATCCCTCTCACAGAAAGAATGTTAATAATGTAAATGCCATCTCGAGGATTTATTGTCATAATAAACAAATACAGTACTTATGTACTGTATGTTGAATGTATATATTCTTACGAGTTTTATTCATTTTTTTCTTAATGCATTGCCAAAATGTATATGATCGGGAAAAATTATCGGGAATGATTGGAATTGAATCGGGAGCAAAAAAAAGCAATCGCATCGGGAAATATCGGAATCGGCAGATATTCAAACTAAAACGATTGGGATCGGATCGGGAGCAAAAAAACATGATCGGAACAACCCTAAAAATATTTTATTTTATTATTATTTTTTTTTTTGTAAATTAGATTTTGTTTAGCTGCCTTTGATAGCGACTTCCAGTCCATGCCGTATTGGACGTGCATATCCGTCAATGGCAGTCAAAGGATTTAAAATATATATCCATTGATTAAAAAAAAAAAAAAAAAAAATTAATTCAAGTTCTTGTCGACACAGAACATTACGCTAGCTCTGAATGCTATTTAGTGCTAGCAGTTTTGCTGTTGTAAGAGTTTGCTACTTGACTATAAGTAGCATTACAAAAATTACGACTTCATCACTTGATTAAAATTTTAATACACTACCTAATTTTAAAATGTTGTCTATTTTTGTTGTATTTCTACTCCACGCCGGCCCAGGCCATTTGGGGGCCCTAAGCAAAATAATGCAATGCAAAGGGGCCCATATTTTTGGCCCACCATTTCGTCACAGTGTACTGTGAAACCCATACATGCAATCCAACCCATACGTCCATATTTTGTATATTGTACTTCTCACCCCAAATGATTGTCAGTACTTACAGTAGGTAACGCCAAACCTTTTTCTAAAAGAGGAAAGAAAGAAGTTAAGAGCTTTTATTTTTTAAGCTTGTAATCAAGTATCAAAACTCACAAAAGTCAAATAAAGCAAACTGTAGTAAACAAAATAGAATATAAATTAAACAATTGCCAGATTGGGGGCCCCCTAGTGGTCAGGGGCCCCAAGCAGCTGCATAGTCTGCGTATAGGCTGGGCCGGCCCTGACTCCATGGCACCTTCATAACGACTTTGAGCTAAGTCTACATTCAGTGGCGCCACCAGGGGGTGGCCGTATAAATTTGTTGGCCACCCCACTGGCCACCCCGCTAGCCAGTATATCGTATCCCTGTTGGGAAGTACTTTTTATGTTTTCTTCATTCAGTAATAATTATTTTTGTGTCACATTAACATTATGTTAAGAAATATCCAGTTAAGATATGATTGCTTCTGTACTTGCTTTTATTTGTACCTGCCAGCACTTGCTTTTCCACAGTAATTATTTTCTTTTGGTAAATGTACACTTTATGCCTAATATATACATGACACAATAAAACAGAATTGTAGGGAACTCAAAATGATGACTGGACAGTTATGGACTATGCACATTAAATCATTAGTAACATCAAATATTACACAATACACCAAAGTATATTAGTAGTCGTGTCCTTAACTTTTTGTTATAGTTTCCCCCTGACCTTTTTTTACTGCAATAATATCATGAAAACCTGAAATTATGGCTTTTAGTTTTGGTGTGCCACCCCAAGATTTTAAGTGGCCCCATCTGGCCACCCCTATGAAAAATTTCTGGAGGCGCCACTATCTACATTTGTTCTATGTATAATATACATATACAACTTTGTGTCAAAAATTGTGTTTATATATGTATATACGATTATTAATGGTTCATTATACGTTTAGATTCTAATTTATTCACAATTAGACATTTCTGGACCTAAAATGAATAGTTGCCGATAATATCAAACATGGCCGCACGATGGCAGCAAAGCCTTTCTATTACCTCTTTTCAGCACAGTCCATCCTAAAAAGTATACAAGTAGCAGTTCACAACCATCTAGTTCATCCACATCAGAAGACTCACTGATAGTCTCCATGAAATCCTTGCCTTATAGGCTGCCGTTGATGGCAATAGACTTCCCATCCATTTTACACAAGGAGGGCCTGGTAGCGATCGTTCAATCGCCCTCTCAGGTCAAATGCATTGGACGTCTATCCCCGTCAATGGCATCCAATGAGTTAAAGCTCTCATGTTTAATTGATCAGTGCTGGCTGGCTGGTGTTTGCGCCCGCAGAGACGACACACACGCGCACACACAACATGGCCTACTTTGAAAAAGCTTTTCCCGTTTGCCTCGTCCCAATCCGGTCAAAATTTCCCAAGTCGCAGCTTGTTGTGAGCTTGTTGTTGCTTAGGAACACTTTTTTCCCTCCCTATCTTTTTTTTGAAGACCCCCCCAGTCGGTGGTCTCTTTTATGAATATCATTACATATCTCAGCCGACACAGCAAGACATCTTTCTCCTTCTTAATCGCTATTTTTGCTCTCCATCCAGCACAAGGGGAATTACTTTTTCTTATGTCAGTGCTTTGCAAAGTCTAATAATACAATTAAACACATCAAAACCTTGTTGAACTATAGAAAGATTTTTAGAACACTTTTGGTTGTTTTTGCCACTTCTTTTGAGATGCGAGTGTTTTGATCGAGGAGCATGGTTGTCGTCTTGTGCAATCAGTGGAAAATGTTGACATGACCGCATGTTCTCCAGTTTGTTCTTGTCCATTTGGGGTCTCCTAATCACAGTGTCATTGGGCCTTAACTGCAGGTGGGCCCTGCAAAGGTCACTGCTGGCGACCTCTCTCGTCTGCATTCTGTCTGGAGTCGCGGTATGGGGGCGCCACCCTCAATCCCCTCCCATTAGGCCTCCATCTGTTGGCAGGACGCTTACACGCCGCGATTGATGACTCGGTGACGTGAGTGACGGAGCGACTCGGACCCCCTCGGGTACCCCGACCGCCAGCCCCGGTAGTCGGCACCGTGCCAACAAGGCTAATGGGATGACGGATGGTGGATGCTGCTAGAGTTAATGCAAGATGCAAAAAAAAAAAAAAATCAAGAATACTAAACTGTAAAAGCAAAATATGAATAAACTAGGGCTACCAAAATTATCGCGTTAACGGGCAGTAATTAATTTTTTAAAAAATTAATCACGTTAAAATATTTGACGCAATTAACGCACAAATGTCCCGCTCAAACTGATTAAAATGACAGCACAGTGAAATGTGTACTTGTTGTGTTTTTCGGAGTTTTGTCGCCCTCTGCTGGCGCTCGGGTGCGACTGATTTTATAGGCTTCACCGCCCATGAGCATTGTGTAAGTAATTATTGACATCAACAATGGCGGGATACTAGTTAAATTTTTTGATTGAAAATTTTACAAATTTTATTAAAACGAAAACATCAAGAGGGGTTTTAATATAAAATTTCTATAACTTGTACTAACATTTATCTTTTAAGAACTACAAGTCTTTCTATCCATGGATCGCTTTAACAGAATGTTAATAATGGTAATGCCATCTTGTTGATTTATTGTTATAATAAACAAATACAGTACTTATGTACCGTATGTTGAATGTATATATCCATCTTGTGTCTCATCTTTCCTTTTCAACAATAATTTACAGAAAAATATGGCATATTTTATAGATGGTTTGAATTGCGATTAATTACGATTTATTAATTTTTAAGCTGTAATTAACTCGATTAAACATTTTGTTTGACACCCCTAGTATAAACACAATCATTTTGGTTTTATTTTTTTCCCCAAGTTGGATTAAAAACAGCTTTTAATAGCATGTAAACAAAAACAATGAATTAAAATGGAATTTTTCGTTTCCTTTTTGTTATAATAAAAAGTAGAAACATTTTTAACATTTGGAAGGATAGAAAATTAATAGGCTGTACGAATGAAAAAACTAGAAAAAAAATTAGATGAAAATAATAAAATATATTCGAAGTTAATTATTGGTTTTGAAATATGTCTAAAATATAAAACTAAAATATAAAGTCTTCGTTTTTAGACATAAAAATAACTTTTCAATACTAAATATGTGTGTTATTCTTATAACACAGTACTTCTCAAATGGTGGGGCGCGCCCCCCCAGGGGGGCGCAGAGCGATGCCAGGGGGGGCGCGAGTGACCTCGGGGAACATGCTTTTTTTTTTTTGCCGTACTAGAATAAAGTGTACTTGCACATCCACTCCGTGGGTGGCAGTGGCGCTCTCATTTTCAAAGTGCGTGCAGTATTTTTGAAGTAAGCAAGAGCACACGGAAGAGACTCATGCAGAGCTGGACTCACGCAGCGACCCACTGTCTTCTTCGGTTCTCACGTGTCCGGCCGAGAAGTGCCGTTTTCGGCTTGGGATCGTCACGACCACCGCCCTCACCTACGGTTCTCCCTCGGCCGCCGAGAATGCGCTTTTTTCGGGCCGTTTGCCTTTGACTTTTAATATAGTGGGAAATGAGGAAAGACCACTGTTTACTGAGTCTAAAAATGATTATAGCGGAGAAGCCAAATCAGTTAAGACGCCACTTAAAGACATTAGACCTCAATCTCATTGATAAGCCGCTTGATTGTTTTTCAGCGAAAATGTGCCGAATATTGCCAATTGTCACAATCGTCCCGCTTTGTCAGTGTTATATCAGTAGACCAGTGAGCACTGTGGTGAATCAGCGAAAATAAAAACATTCCTTCTATCCAAAGACCTTTTCCCCCCCTTCTATTCAGTTTTGGTTTTTTTCGGTCAAAATTTTTGGCATGTTGTCCTGAAGAGTAAATGTTTCTAATCAATTTGAATTTGTTATTATTTACTGATTTTATTACATTTTATTTTTCAGTATCAAATGGTCAAAAATGTACCTTGAGTGAATTTTTACAGTTTGGATGTGACTTTAAAAAAAATTTTTTTTTTTAACTTCAGGCAAATTGATGCGCGTTAAGTCTTTTCTGTTACAAGCAACACAATGTTAAAAAAGTTATACTTTATTATAAGTTGATCTATGTTACTTTTTTTCTTTAATAGAAAAAAAAGGACACAATGTTAGGCTGAGGCGTACTTATAATAGTAATATAGACGAATGATACTATTTACAGTGGCGGCAGAGAGTTGGGGGGGGGGGGCGCGAAACATTTACGTCTTCCTTGGGGGGGCGTAACAGAAAATAATTGAGAAGCACTGTTATAACACAATAAAGTGAAGCTGTTTCCACAGGGGGGCGCCCGTCTACAGACATCCTAATCAAAATACACCTGCGGCGCTTGTTCTAAGGTTTTATCCAGAGAAGAAGAAAAGTGTCAAGGTAAGACGCTAAAAATGTACAAAAATGACGATTAAAAGTTACGTTAAGACGATGGCCTGGGCACAAATTTACTAACTGATTACATTTTCACTTTTGAAGGCCTCCTGCGTGGTCAAAATGGACATTGTGAGGACGTTTTTGAAAGGATGGGGGACACAACAGGTAGCATGATAGAAGTAGTGTTTTAGCTTTGCAAACCTTTATAAAATACTGTAGGAGTGTCTGGAAATTAGCATTTAGCCTTCTTGAAAAAATAAGTGACTTTTAAAGGGTAGTACGGATAGAAAGACATGTAGGTCTTCAAAGATAAATATTAGTACCATAGGCAGAGTTTGACTTTTGGGACGGGTGTGTGTGTGTGTGGGGGGGGGGCAACATGTTGTCCCCCCAGAAAATTGGGATTTTAAGCTTTCCAATGATGTATCACACATGCGTATTGGACAATTTTGAAATTTGGCCAAAATGGGGGTGTCAGAGCGGAACTTTAAGTCACCTGAGTGTTTTCCACCATATGCAAAATACACATAAAACTTACTCAGACTTTGGTAAAACAAAATTTTAGCAACTTGTTTATATACAAACTATGATGCTGGGAGCCATTATCATGAATCTTGTACTGTGCGTTGTGAAGACCACACTCAAATGAACGTGAGGTACAATGAACCCACAGTAAAAAAAAATAAAAAATAAAAAAATGAACCCGCAGTACAGCATCGGTCGATGGACAAAACGCACTCCCTAGCTTGATCTCTAATTAAAACTCGCCATTGACACTTTGTGGTGTATTTAAATCACTACCTTAGATAGTGAGAGTGACACTGTGGAAGTACGGCAGGGAGACCATGTGACGTCACCTTCTGCGACGTCAACAACAATGGCGAGCTATTTATTTTTTTGAGATAAAATGTTACAAATTTTATTAATACTAAAACATTAAGAGGGGTTTTAATATCAAATTATTATAACTCGTACTAAAATTATCTGTAACTACATGTCTTTCTATTCTTGGTACTTCTTAAAATTACGTGACAATACTATTTTATGTTGTTTCCACAAGGGGGCGCCCATCTGCATACAGCAAAATGGAAGTACACCTGCTGTTGCTGGCTGAGACTTAACCATGAAAGAAGAAAGTCGTTCAGGTAAGAGTTTAAAAATGTCCAAAAAAGACGTTTAAAGTCACGTTAAGACAAATTACCGATCCACAAATATATTGCTAATTTTGCTTTTAGGATATTTTTTACTTATGAAGGCCTGCTATGTGGTCAAAGTGGACGCTTTGTGAACGTTTCTGAAACGAGCAAGACACTGCAGGTAAGCTACGATGCTAATTTAGCATGATAGAAGTACTGTAGTATTTTAGCATTGCCAACCTGCACAATACAGTCTGATTGTGTGGAAATTAGCATTTAGCTATCTTGAAGTAGCTAATTAGCATTAACATCTTTGCCATTTAAATATTGCAGAGTTAACCAGATAATGCGTGTTACATTGCATGAATACCTAATTGGAAACATTACAATTCTGGCGTTTTGTTAATTTTTCACATCCATTCTGATAATGTTTATTGTGTTGTGTGGTTATTGTGTTGTAATTATTTATGTTTGAGTAAAAAAAATTCTCAATCGTCGACTTTTATGACGAGTGTTGATAAGCTCTATATAAGACAGTACAGTTCATGTTTTACTACAGTAATAAATATATAAGCGGTGTAAATATCAACATTAGTAAATGTCACTGTTTCGCTGATGTCACTCATAAATGTAAAGCTTAAAGGTGACATGGACATTCCAACGACTATTTAAATTTACACAAGTTGCATGATTTATTTCAGTAAATTACAAAACAAATTAATAAATTGTGTAGCTTTCATGGGTTAAATTTGATAAAGGGAGTGTTATGTTAAAATGCATGCAGCCATTTTGTTGTTACATATCATGTAATCATTGGAAGCATTTAAATAAGCTCCAAAAAAGCCCGCCCCCCCCAAAAAAAGGTGGCTCTTCCAATAACTTTGCCACCAGCTGTCAAAATGAGCATGATTAGCGTTAGGGGCGACTAGGTGAGCGGGCTTCTCTCCGGAAGGAGGTAATTGAGGCCTATGGATGGCGGGTGCGCGGCACCTGCTCCCGGATGGCACCCTGCCACCACGCCGGTCCGCCTGCTGTGGAGGACATTCATCTCTTGATGAGGAATTAGGAAGTCATTAGGGAACTCCAGACGATGCGCGGCTTCACTTCCACGTGGCCGAGTGCACGACAGGCTAATCGGCCGTCTTGTTTACAACCTAAAAGAAGCCGCGTGTCCTGCTGGGCGGCTGACACATGACCACAGCGTGTGTTCGTCTCTGGGAATATGACCAAATATATCTCCGTTAACCTCATTTCTGTTACCTAAATCAACAGCGAACCCCTGTTTATTGGGGAGGGGTACATTCCATTCCACACATAAAATGAGAAGTAATAATCTGTGATAAAGACTACACACATTTGTAAATAGTTTTAATCCTTCCATTCACTTTTTTAACTAATTCTAAACCACGGTTTACTAAATCCGGACCTCGGTGCCACTTTCCTGTTGTGTTTTCCATGTTGCCCTCCTCCAATACACCTGAATCAAAATAATCTGGATCATTATCAGGCTTCTGGAGAGGTTGCTGATGATATAATCATTTGATTCAGGTGTGTTAGGGGAGAGAGACGTGGAAAACGCGACAGGAAAAGTGGCACCGAGGTCCGGATTTAGTGAACCCTGTTCTAAACCAATTGAGTAGTGCTGCAATGATTAATCGATTAACTCGAGTATTCAATTATGAAAAAATATTTGAATGTTGCTGCTTCGAGTATTCTTTTAATTAAAGTAGCGTTGTAATGGTTTGTTTTGAAAGTGTTTGCCTTTAGTTTTATTGATTTGGGTGGATACACTGCCCTGTAGTCTGCCTCATTCACATGGCTGAATCCATTTGCTCCCTGTTAAGACCAGCATAAGCTGAGTTTTTGTTTGAGCTAATGTTTTTGTTCATGCATTCGTAATTTAGTTTAAAGGTTTATTTAGCCCATTTTTGTAGGAATTGTTTAGAGCATTGTATAATTAAAAAAAAAAAAAAAAAAAAAAGTTAGTATTTTTATAGCATTTAAGCTAGCTGACTTTTACTATGTAATTTAGCCAATTGTTCTTTTGTTGTACCTAGATTCTTTTGTTTATTTTCTATACCGTTTGAGGCTCAGCTAAGGTATTTTAATCTTTTGTGTTCCTTATTCGATTACTAGATTATTCGAACTAACTAGTTCATCAATTAATCGACTACTAAAATAATGGATAGCTGCAGCCCTGCAATCGAGTGATGGCAGCTAATTCATCATTCCCTACCAATGCTGGTTAGAGTTTATTACAATGATACACACAAGTGGTCAACAATATACAGAGCCGCCAGTGGACTCAGTCACTTTATAGTACGAAAAGCCAGGGGCTACCGTTGAAATCCAACTAGTTCTAAACATTTTTTTTTTTTAACTCTGTCACTCACCAGGCCAGGAAGATAATTATTCACAAGCTTCATCGCTAATACAATGCTAACAGAGGGTGAAACTACAGGTAAGTCTGCTTTTTTTGTAATCTATCCTCTGTTGTTTGTTGAAAGAAACATGTTTTCATGCAGAACGTAATCTTGAAATGCTAAAGATCTGCCTGAAAGCTTCACTGCGATAATTTTTCTTAAATGTTAGCTAGTTAAGGATACACAGCCGATTGTGCACTTTGTCACTTTATTGTACAAAAGGCCACAGGTAAGTTTTAAGCAATCAGTTGTTGACACCCGCGTCACTCACCAGGCCAGGAAGGCAAATGTTAATCTTTTTTGTTTTCTATCCTCTGTAACTTGTTGAAAAAAGAAAAAACATTTTTCTTGGACGTTATCTAGTTTAAAGGGAACCACGGACAGAAAGACTTGTAGTTCTTAAAGATAAATGTTAGTATGAGTTATAATAATTTGATAATCAAACTCCTCTTAAGGTTTTCGTTTGATTAAAATTTGAAAAATTAGTTTTAACTCGTAGGTTGCCGTTGTTGACGATGCAGTGAACTGGGCGGTGACGTCACTGGCCAGCGCTGCCGAACTTAGTGTCACTCGTTAGCCACATAAACATGTCGTCGGTTCTGCCCTTCCAATTTGAACCTGTGTGAAAAGTCATGAGCAGGACAGGACTGTCAATATTTCACAAAACGAGCAGCAAAAGCAGTGAAATGAAGGTCTGAAGCAGGATTCGAAACCGTGTTTCCCGTGCATCAGACGAGCGCTTAGACAACAGGCCTATACTTCCGCCTGACGTTAGACAACATGCGTTGTATGTCTGTGCGGTAAAACCTGAAAGGGAAATGCAACTGATAAGAAAGTGCAACTGGGTTGACCACGGAATTAGAAAATCCGGCTCACTTCAGAAGGCAAGCAG
This sequence comes from Corythoichthys intestinalis, assembly GCF_030265065.1. Classification (NCBI taxonomy): domain Eukaryota; kingdom Metazoa; phylum Chordata; class Actinopteri; order Syngnathiformes; family Syngnathidae; genus Corythoichthys; species Corythoichthys intestinalis. Next base: position 7,395,846 of record NC_080413.1, read on the forward strand.
ACAACAATAACATGGAGATTGCGTAAAAGGGTTTTTTGAACACGCAAAAAAACACGCGATTGCAAAAAGGGAGACAAAAAGGGTCCATTACAGTAGGTCAAGAGCAAAATAAAAAAAATTAAAAAAAAAAACCCGAGGGAAAACGCGGTGAGAGGCAGACAAATGAAAAAAGGCAATGATGCAACTCGCAACAAAGGGACTATACAAACTGTCAAATATGTCAATATCTTGGCAAGCCGCCTAGGATCGGTATAAAGACACTACTAATGTGCTGGAATTGGATGCAGGTACGACGTTGGGAACTCATCCCACACCTCTGGAACAAAACAATCTGACCAGCAGCCAGCAGAATGTGATAAAATCGTGCCAGTCGTCATACTAGCTTCGCTTGCTCGCTAGCAAAGCTATTCTCTCAGTCCATCCCAACCGTGTCATCACCCCAGCATGCGTTGCACGTGTAAAACATGGCGTCCTCCTTAGGTTAAAACATGTACTAAATATTATAGATTTTTAAATCAATGACAATGATATATGTGTTTCTAAAGACATATTTTAGTAAAAAAGAACAATGGTGGCTTATTAGCGCCTTCAAGTCTTTTAAGTGGTCTTCTCACTTAAATACGTGTAGGCTCTAATAAACCACAATTGTTCTCTTGTACTAAAATATGTTGTTAGAAAAACATATAATGTTACATCAATGCCAATACTTTATAATATTTAGTCCATATTTTGACCGTTAGTTGGCGCCATGGTTTGCGGGCTCGCAGTGATGACGTAATTGGTATCTTTCCAAATTTGTAGCGTGTTAAACAATTGCTTATTACTGCATAAACTCGCGAAGTAAAATGCCATGATGTGCTGCTTTTGGATGCAATTTCCAGTCAAATGGAAACAAGGGGAGTGAAGTGAGTGGTCAAGGTGGAATTGTTATTTTTAGTGAATAAATGTGCTTAAGTGGAAGCTTCTCCCCCTTTTTGGTCCCTGTATGCACGTACCCTACCCACCACGCATTACAACTGGCGCCCGAACATTTTTCCTGGATCCTCAGTCAAGGAGGGATCCGTCTATTTTCTGGATCCGACGGTCCCACGACGTCTGCAATATTGGTTTCAGATCTGTCCATTTTTTTTTTTGATTCGTCGGTCCCACAGCGGCTTTTCGGATCAGTCTATTTTGTGGAATCGACGGCTGCGACATTGCCATGGGATCGGTCTAATTCCTGGATCTTCGAGTGAGTAAAAAAACGCTGATTTGGATTACTATTGCTATCTTTTATGTTGACTATTCTTCGTGGGAGTTTTCCCCAAATCATACTAAATAATTAAAGCACTCTGGCACGCTACAGTGACGGCAGTGACGTGGACCTTACAACAATGTTGGGAGTTCGTCAGGGAACGCGTGTTTGCGTACTGCTGAGCTCCCGAGTGAAGAGTGGTCAAGGTGGAAATATTTTTTGTGAATAAATGTGCATAAGTGGAAGCTTCTCCCCTTTTTGGTACTTTTATACACGTATCCTAGCTACCACGCGTTACAATGTACAAGACATGGATTACACAAGGTGTGCTCTTTGGCCTGTACTGTAAGCACACGACAGCTCTGGATGCTAACAATCTACGTAATTATATTGGGATAAGTTTGAAAACGCAATATGCTTACCTTGAGTATCTGCTAATAAAACCGGACAGCATACACTCTCGCTCCCAACCGGACTTCCCAACAGGACTCTCTCGCATCACCAGTTTTGCCCAACTTTTGTCTTATCAGGTATTTGCTGCACGCATTTTTCCCTGAAGCTCGTCTTGTGAACGACCGACAGTGCTGTCCTGCTCTTCACTTTTCAGATCTGGTTCAAATAGGAAGGGGAGAACTGATGACATGTTGGGAAAGCTAATGAGTGACATGCTGGAATTTCGGCAACCGGACCGGTGACGTCACGCACTGAGACGTAACAAGAATGGCGACCAATCACTTAAAATAATTTTACAAACTTTATTAAAACAAAAAGGGGTTTTAATATGTAATTATTATAACTCATACTAACATTTATCTTTTAAGAATTACTTGTCTTCAAAATAGAGGATCCCTTTGTCAGAGATTCCCTTTAACAATAGACATACTTTGTCAGTTTATTGTACAAAAGGCTCAGTTAACAGTTCTAAACAATCATTTGCTGACACCCTGTCACTCACCAGACCAGGAACACAAATTATTTATAGACTGCGTTGCTTATGTAATGCTAACAAACTATGAAACTACAGGTAAGTACATGCACTCAATATGTTTAATCATGTGAAACCTAATGGTTTAAATTCTAAAGTAAGCTGAAAGGCATCATAAAGATCAAAGTAGTAATTTTCCTCCATCATTTGCCACCCAAGGGCAATTTTAAACCTTTTCGAGTTGGGTCAATTACCAGCAGCCCAGTCATGCTGTATAGTAGAGGTGTTACTCATGAACCATGATACAGCGACTGTTCTCTGTCAGAGTAAAATTTTCCCTGATCGGTTGACTGAGCACCGCTCCACCCCTATAACCCATAGAAAACAGGTAAGGGATGCGTTTTCCTCCGTCTCCACCCGAATGCGTCGTAGTTACTCTGTCATCCCGAAAGCGAGTCGCTGACACTCCGCCGACTGCACACTCAATTAGCCGTCAACCTTTGGCAGGCTGGCACCAGAAGCTCGTCCAAGCGTTCCAACCTACGCCTGCCTAGAAGAAACCCTACGCAGAAGGAAAGAGACAAGAGGAACATTTTTTTTTTGGTCGTCTAGTGGAGAATAAAGGTTAATAACAGTCCTTTCTTGTGTCATATTTGACATGACCAGTCACGACGGTAATTACAATCATTACACTCCAAAGGATGTCGAGTTATCCCTCTTAAACACAGGCCACACAAAGGAAATCAATTATTCAATCAGAGCTCTCCCATTCAGCGCTGCCTGAGTTCACTTCATTTTGGGCCCGGGTGAATCTGCCGCAAATAAACCCGGCGACCGGCGCGAATAAAAGACTGCGCAGGCCCCCTAATTTGTCGCCTTTCAGCCGGTCAATCACGCTCTCAAAGGAATGCGAGCGTACTCTGACAATCAGCGCGACGTGAATGGGAATGGGTTTCATCTGCCGTTTTGCATAAGTTATCTGGCGATAAAGAGGAGCGCAGGAGGGGGGTGCGCGCTGGAGGGAGGGGGGTACAGTTGGCAAGCGCAGCCAGAAAACCCCACGTCCCCACCATCGCCGCCCACTCCTCCTTCAACTTATCCCTTAGCCATCCTCGTCTCGCCCGTGCCTACTGCGATTGGCAACGTGTAATTTAAGAGCACGGGCACAAAGACCAAATGCCAAGCCCATAATGGAAGCTGGATGTCTTCTGATTCTAATGGGTCTCTCAGCTGCAAGCCAAGGGCCTGTAATTAAGATCACTAGGACACCGGAGAGGAGACAGACACACAAAGCGCTCGAGACCCAGATCAAAAATAGAGAGGGGGAGAAATTTTAACGACTGGCACGGGGAAAAAATGTAAAAGTTGGACTTTTTCCAAAGGAGGCTATCTGGATCTGCTTTTTCGAAGATCATCCAGGAGACCAGATAAGAGTCAGACGCACAACGCCTTCAGGAGTTTGATAAAGATGAAGTAACAAGAAAATAAGAGTGACTAATGCATGCCAAAACAGAAAAGTTTGTATTGGTTTTATTGGACTTTGGTGTGGAAGCGCCTTGGAGGAGTATTTAGTCGGTAATGGATTGGAAGACCACCAGAATAACAGGGTGGAGATAGACTGACAAAGCATTCAGTACCTTGATCAAGAGGAAGCAGAGGAATATGTCCACTTTGCTCTCTCCTCCATCAGATCATACTACGATCACCATTTTTGGTGACGTAAACCATGCTCATGGGTCGTGCCGAACAGAAATTGTTCCAAATAAACATTAATGGTAACTTTATTCATGGCATTAAGGTCTCAAGTCTCAACTTTGCTTGTGTGGTAGCCTTACTCAAGTAGAAAAATGGTAAAATTTGAGTATTATCAATGAACTTTGGCCCAGTCTTGACTGTGACGAAGTATTGATTTTCGACATCGGCATAAATTCCATCAAAGTTCGATATGCCCTAATGTGTACGGGCCTCAGTTTCTGTCACATACATACAGTATTTATAAATGGACCTTTGTGTGTTTGTGTGTGTGTTCGGTCCCCTTTGGACTCCGAAAAAGCTGGACGCTCTCTGACGAAAGTTTACACGGTTGTACTTTGTTTCTGGAAGTGTTCTTAGATGGGTTTCATCTGTGTAGGCCTCCATTTAGTGCAGAAAATGAATTGGAACAGAAAATAGAAAATTCCTGATTGTGTAGGTGACAGTGCCATTTTTTTGGACAAAAGACACGTCTCTTGCGCAGTTGGCTTTCAAACTTTACGGTTTCATGTACAAATTTTAATGTGCTGTGATGATCCGTTGTGGCTTTGAGTACTCAACAAGATGCTGGATTTAAAAAAAAAAAAAAAAAATTCTGGAATATTAAAGGATTCATTACGGCAGGATATCTTTATCTTTAGGAAGGTGAGTTTGTGTGTGTTTTTAAAATGCCCAAACGACTGAGCGAAATTTGCCTAATCTTTCTCAGTTGTACGCTATGTGTCTGGGAGTGTTCTTGGATAAGTTTAATCTCTGGGCCTCCATTTTGTGCGGGAAATTAATTTGAAACTCAAAAAATTTGTGTAGAAAATGCAATTTCACTTATTCAACCGAGCAACGAAACAGCATACATAAAAAAAGTCATGGGGAAGCCCCAATTTTGAGGTTTATGTGTCGATTCAACAAACCTGGGCCCAACTAACCCAGCACAACTATTATGGCCAGGCGCCGAGCCATACTTCTAGTAACCTTTAACCCTTTAAAACGTGGGCCTATTTTGTCCAAATTTGCATGCCTTTGATGTTGCCTTTATATTTCAAAGAAAATGGCCTGGTTGGGTCACTTTTTCAGGACAACATAACCTTTATGTCCAAACTGTTATTTTCACTGACCAATTATAATCAACATTTTGGACCAAAAAAGAAAAAAAAAAAATCCCAAACATCCTTGTCAAAATTTGTAATTTGATGTCCCATTGATAACCATGCTCAACGAACCGTTTTGAAGCTTGATAGTATTTATTCAACTTGTTAGGATAAAAACTCAACAGAAAAGACTGAATAGTTTTATACTTAACAATTCAACACAAACATCAGGTATTGTCAAAAGTGTTTTTTGGCCTTTACTCATAGTATGGTCAAAACAGATTATATACATTAGACCAACAGTGCAAAATGGTGAATAAAAAAATTAATGCTGTTAACATATACAGTACATCATCAAACACAAAAAAGGTTTAGAGGATATCTCTTTGTGAGGCTAGGTATTGCACTCATCATGTTATAAAAAGTTTATACATACAACCAAGTTTCCTGAACACACACATCTATATACAAATTGAAAATATTGCTAGTGGGGGAAAAAAACAAATATAACATTGAAAAGTATTTTCAAGAATATTTACCATAAACTAGTTCAGTTGAGTTTTTTCAGGCATGCCACTCAGTTCTCCCTTGAACAATACACATGGTTATGTCATACATTACGTCACACAGCCCACTCTTCTGCCATTTGCGCACTGCTGTTAGCCGTCACCTTTCTCGTTTGCCGACTCATCTGAAGAAAACGATGACAAATGTGGCCTGTCCTCTTCCTAAAGTTTATGAAATAATGCATTAGCTTGTGCTAAATTTAGTTTTCGATTCATTCCGCACGTTTCAAAGTTGCTCGCTCAATCCAATCGGCCGTCACTCACTACCTCGCCTCCCTTCTCCTTAGGTGGCCCCTCGCTCGGTAAATTTTTAAAAATGTTCAGATTACGTCTGTCATTCGTGACCTCACAATGGCTCCTGGGTTATGTCAGTTTTCGTGGTGCTTTCGGTTTCGAAAAAAGCACAAGAAATGATGGAAATGTGGACATAAACAAATGGTCAATGGAGCGTTTTAATGTTTATTTATGAGGGCAATAAAACTCAAATGACATTATCTCCCGTTTTACTTGGTCTATTGACTTCAAGTAAAAATGGGCATGGACCTCAGCTTCCGCACTTTTAAATCACCAACCAGCGGCACGTAGGTGATGTAATTACAGCGTTACAAGGCTTCAAAGATGATTTGCGTAAACTAAGCTTGAGAACGATAAACCTATACGACCGGATATCCGGTTTTACAGGTGAGAGATACAGCTGTATCGATAAAGTTACCATTGGACAGTAATGAGCCATTAAATATTAAATGAACCGATAGTCGAGATAGAATTCGGCTATCGCGAGCACAAGAATCGGCTTCTAATGCCTTGTTCAATGCATTGCTTAATGCTGCGCTTGTGTCATTCACCACACAGCGCACTTAGATTGAGACCGCACGCATCATATAATATGGACAAGCACAACTCACGGTCGTGGTTGCCTCAACTTCCCATGCATTTCGGCAGAACCGCTACTAGTGGCTGTCATTACCCGATCGTCACGGGCGTGTCATAACAACGCGAGAGCTAACAAAACCATTGTAACGCACGCTCCGTAGCGTTTTCTTCACAGCCCAAAACGAAACTAGTAGTGGCAAGGAAGCAACATGCTAAAACAATGAACAGTTTTAGCACCGACGCCAGCGACGTCCAGCGATTGATTTTCAACGCACCCAGGAAAACAAAAGTCAGACTTTGAAGTGAGGAAGGCAGCCAGATCTGTTCGCATGGGACAGAGCTAGTGTGAAGTGTGGAGCGGTACAGAGATTGTGAGTTTTTAACCCTGAAAAATAACCCACTACAGTGGTGGAAAGGGCAGCACGACCCTCTGGAGATTTTTTTTTTTCCACGAAACGCAGTCTACTTAAACATGAACATGTGGATTAGTTGATCTTCCTCAAGAAAAAATCTGCCCTTCAAAAAAGATATGGATGGTGATGAGGAGTTAAAAAATGTGGAAACACAGGCATAAGTGAAAGACTTTGCTGTGTATAAGGTTAAAGTAATGATTATTGACCCGTCTGTCTAAAATGCCATGTTTTTATTCCCCCAATTATACCAGTGGTAAAGCATAATTTATTATTTATTTATGATAACATCGCAGGTTGAATTCTTTTTTTCTAGAGCTGCTGCATATAATTAATATTTTTTGTTTGTAAGATGTTTACGTTGAAAGTTTGCACTTAAATGACTTCTTGTGTTCAAAACACCAGGAAATACAGTAATTGAATTACTGCACTTTATTGTTGTCTGTCACTGGAGTTTTATTATCAATCCCATCCAACAAAATGACGGTCATATAGTACTGTAAGCCTTAATTTTTTTTTCATAGAAAAATAAAACATAACATTGATATGAAATTTGATTTAATTTTGCTATTAGAAATGTGATCTTTTTTATATGTTTAAAATACTGTACGAACACAAGCAACAAATGTTTACTATCGTATCGTTTTCACTCTGTATCGAACCGTATCGTTCTTAACTCATTCACTCCCAGCCATTTTCACCAGAGCAAGGCCCTTCGCTCCCGGCCGTTTTGACTGATTTTGCAAGGCCCACAGAAAATTCTGTTCTATTTCTATATAAACATGGAACCCACCAAAAGAAAGATTAGACTCTCTTCTTTCAGCAGAAAAAAAATTAAGTTCATATCTTTTTCCATTCTTTAGAAAACAGCATTAGAAAATAGCTTAGTTTGAGCAATTTTCCAATTTCTGATTAAAAAACGGAGAAAATGAGCTTTTTGTAAACGCATACATTTCAAACATAAGTTTGACTTTAACACGGCTATTTTTTGCCTCAATGACATCCCAAACATCTGAATAATGTTTTCTTTTTACAAAATAACATGAACAACCGGCCAAATAGAGCTTTTGATAGCAAAGTAGCAATTTATTCACACATGACTACTGAGAGATGACGGTTTGTCGCCGAGATGACGCCATTGTCGCCACGTCAGCCGTGTAAACTTTTCCCTCATCGTTGTCTGTATCACAAAGATGGATTATTTTTGCGTTTCTGCGGGGTCTGCTTGGCGAGCCGCTTTACTGAGGGTCTCACTCGTTTTGCCCAGTCGTCCAACGCCTGGCCTTCCAGGCGTCCTCTCGTTGTTTTGTCCGGTTGGAGCGCCGCCTGGCATCGTGCCGCCAGCGCTCCGACTGTTCACTGCTGTTGAATCGGGTTGCCTGGTCTTGCAAAATGCGCTACTGCCCTCCAGTGGCCAGTTTTATTGCTTTAAAATGGGTTTGGAGTGTTGTTCTTTGTTTCTCAGATTCAGTGGAAGGTATATATGCTTCTTATTAAAAAAAACGCAAAAGACGTATAAATACTAGGGCTGTCAAAATTAACGCGTTAACGCACGGTAATTAATTTTTTAAATTAATCATGTTAAAATATTTGACGCAATTAACGCACATGTCCTGCTCAGACAGTATTCTGCCTTTTGGTAAGCTTCACAGCAAGGCGTTTTGTGCTGTCTAACAGCGAACTCTTGTGGTCGCTTTGCGACATGGTTTATTGATTTCTTGCCAGTTCAATATGGCTGCACGACGTCTCTGTTGTGCTTATATGATCCTTGGACAAGATTTGTCCGTAAGTATGGTTGTTGTAAAGAATGTACATATTATGTTAGTAAGCGAAATGTTATATTTTTGTATGAGACGCTTTTTGTTTGTTTAGTTAACCTGTATAGCGTGCTAAGCTAACGTTGTTGCTAATGCAATGCTTGTGTACTTTTTTTTTGGTTGTTTTAAGACGGTCTAAAGAGGACAATGGTTTGAGGCCGTTTTATTAATAAATCAGATGAAAAAGGAAGAAGTCTGATTATTAAGGCGTCGTTCACTAGCTGTCTAGCTTTGGAAAAAGTAGACGCTTCGGAGTGAGGACAGCATAGACAGAATTAAATGACAGTAGAGTGAAATGCCTACTACAGTCCTTATGTACCGTATGTTGAATGTATATATCCATCTAGTGTCTTATCTTTCCATTCCAACAATTTATTTTACAGAATATACAGTGCTGCTCGAAAGTTTGTGAACCCCACAGCGATGGTCAGATTTTTTGTAAAAAAAACTAAAATAACCTTATTAAATGTTAAGTTATACCCAAATCCACAATACTGACATTCCAAATAATGGACTGAAACAAAAGAAATAGTTATATTGTCATTCTTTATTTAACAAAAGTGGTTTATTTAAGAAAAACTCAGATATCATGTGTGCAAAAGTATGTGAACCCCTTCAGTTAATAGGATATTGCGCCTCCTTTTGCAGAGATTACCTCAACCAAACGGTTTCTGTAGTGACTAATCAGCCTCTCACATCTACTTTGGGGGATTTTTGCCCATTCTTCCTTGCAGAACGCAGTCAGTTGAGAGAGGTTTGATGGGCGTCTGGCATGAACTGCTCGCTTCAGGTCCCGCCACAGCATTTCAATGGGATTTAGGTCAGGACTTTGACTGGGCCAGTCCAGAACACGAATCTTCTTCTTTTTCAGCCATTCCTTGGTTGTATTGCTGGAATGCTTTGGATCATTATCATGTTGCATGATCCACCTTCTGCCAAGCTTTAACTTCAAAACAGATGGCGTCAGGTTATGTTCTAGGATTTGACAATATTCCTCAGAATTCATGATTCCCTGGACTATGTGGAGTTGTCCAGGTCCTGAGGATGAAAAGCAAGCCCAGATCTTGACATTCCCACCTCCATGCTTCACTGTTGGGAGAAGGTTCTTTTGGTGGTATGCAGTGTTGACTTTTCGCCAGACATGGCGGTTTTGGTTGTGACCAAACAGTTCAATTTTGCACCTACATCAGTTGATGAAAACTGTTTTTAATTTAGTCTCGACAACACAACTGTTAAAAAAACAAAACAAAAAACTACTGAATTGATTGATTAGGAAATCAGGTTGAAATAATAGAAAATTCCAAAATGTTGAGGGGGTTCACAAACTTTTGAGCAGCACTGTATATATAATTCACAGAAAAATATGGCATATTTTATAGATGGTTTGAATTGCGATTAATTGCGATTAATTACGATTAATTAATTTTTAAGCTGGAATTAACTCGATTAAAAATTTTAATCGTTTGACAGCCCTAATAAATACGTTTTTGGGACAGTGAAGCATTTAAAAATAGAACGTATTTATACGTTTCCGGGAGCAAATGAGTTAAACTGTATCGAATTGTATCGAATCGCTCGGCCATAAAAATATTGTTTTTTAATCGAATCGTAACCTGTGTATCTAGATACATATCGAATCTGCTTCATGCCAGAGATTCCCAACCCTAGCGTAAACGTGTCGCCGACGACTCGTCCAGTCTTAAAGGGCTAATTCAGATTACCAAGAAATTGCAGAGGCGAAGGTTTAACATTAGCGATCCAAGTGCCCTACTAAACTACAGAATTTGCCACAGGGTTGACTGCACAAAAGTGTCTGTTTGCAATGACAGGATCAGGCGTTTCATACAAGCTGTACTGATTCTGAGGGTCTTTTCTCTGAGCCCGTATTTCTAATCACCACAGACAGAGGGGAAAATATTAACAACTGGCAGGCAAAGAACTGTAAATGTTGGCCTTTTATCTATAGACTTTGGCGTGGCGTTGAGTGCGAAGAAGCGTCTGTTTGCGACATCCCGATCAATCCAATCACGGTAACTGGGCATGCTCTTATTCTAGTGGGTTTCTTCCTTGGGCCCAGATCTGTAAAAGCTTGGCCTTATTTCAATGCACTTTGGCACTCGGACTGTGTTTGCGCCGGTCTGCGATTCATTAGGCCCCCTCATCGCTGAAAGTTGTCCCGGTTAACTTTCCAGGATGCACGCCTCTCTTTGATTGCTTATGGAGGGTGACGCTCAGCGGAGAGCAGCTTCACTTCAGAGAGAATTCCGATTAGCAAGCGGCGACTCCATCAGCATTCCTGTAGGGATATTTGATCAATCTGACTGATGAAAGGACTCGCGCGGGCCTTTATATCCGCACGGAGGACAGGAAGTGTCGTCCTCGCCACCGCCGCCACCGCCGCTCGGCTCCCCAGCGTTATTTTGGTCCCGGGGACACACTCGAGCTGCTGGTGCTCCGGGTGGTTGTGTGTTCAGACCTTTTTCCGTTTAATTAGATTTGTTAAAACAATTTTTGGAGTGCTTTATTCGGTAAAAGCTCTCAGGGGTTAATATCCGCGGAACACTTCTCTGTTCGCCTTCTTTTCACCAATGGAGCATAAATTATTTAAATTATTCAGAATTGTGCGACCTTTTATCTCACCCCCTTTGAAGGCGGCAAATTAAAAATGCAAATGGGCTAACTAATTAATATGCAAATGCATTCATTCCCAGTTAACAATTAGCAATTAAACCTGCAGTGTCTAGAAAGAGCACTGGCAAAATTAGCAACTTATTTTTTCTGTTTGAAAAAATAGTCAGTCCCGCACGCAGGCACGAAAAAAAGAAAAGATGATTGACGAGATGACTCGAACCGACGACCACCTGCTTCGCCGTAAACAAAACGAATAGGCGCAAAAAAAAATCAGAGCGGTGCCATGTCGCCCCCAAAAACAACAAAGGTGTCATCTTTTTTCAGTCATCTTTTTTGTCCCGCTTGTATGTTGCCTTTTGTTACTCCATCAAGCCTAATTAGAACGTTTAAAACTATTTGTAGCTGGCTATAAAACTCCAAATGTCCACGATTTTGACATGTTAGCATCGCGTGATCGTCTGTATTTTGCTTTGTGTCAACATTGTCATGCTAAATGACATGTCAGACGGAAATATACATCAAAGACGTAACTTTTCGGTCTGACTTGTTTGGATTTGCTATATTTTTGTACATGCGTGACATTCAACAACGACTGGGACATATAAATTGTTAATTGCTAGCAACAAACATTCACGACACGCTCAATTTTTTCAAGTCAGACCAAAACCTACCGTAATTTTCGCACTATAAGGCGCACCTGACTATAAGCCGCCACCCACCAAATTTGACACAAAAACAGCATTTGTTCATAGATAACAGAGGAGTTCCAAAAAACCAATTATTACATGCATCGCGATTTGACACGTGACGATTCGATTACGATTCATAAAGGTTAGAAAAATGTTTTTCCCTCGTAACTTTATGGCAGCCGCTCGTGGCAAACGAAATTCAAGACACGTCTGCCGCCAGGCACAGTTAACAAGCGCACGTAATGATGGATGTTGATGGTTACTGAGAGTGAGATTTACTCCTTTTTAAAAGTCTGGAAAATAAATTTGTGTATGAGACAGGCAGGACCAGATGCGTGACCCGGTGGTCGCACTTTTGTGCGCAAGGTATTTTTTTAGAGCAAGGGGAAGAGAGAGAGTTTGTTGCTCTTTGTCATTTAGATGTCCAGCAGTAGTTTTAAGGCATTTCAACTGAAAAATGTCCTGAGTGTGTTGCTAAGACCTGTGTGCATCTAAAAGAGGTGAGTACACGAACCCTCTTGTACTTTTTTAGCCTTTGTTGTTGTTTTTGAGACGTTAATAGTTAGCGCCGAGCGCTTAGCTAATGAGCTAATTCGCCAACGTGTATTTCATATGCAGAACGTGTAAAACCACGATTAAGTACAGCGGTAACACTACAAACATGCGAAATAGTACAGAATTCTGTGAAAACAAAGTATATTGGTTAAAAGAAGTCTTATTTCTAGACACTTTGTTTCCAGAAAATGTGGAATTCATTCCACCTGTGTAAATTTTATTGTATTGTTGAGAGAAATACATACTCCCTTTAAAATGGCTAATGTTTTTGCAATTTCTTGTAAAAAATAAATCAATAAAAAAACATCTTAAGGGCTTTTTGTTGTATGGGCATGTTTCCATCGCTCCTGTTGAATCATTACGATATTTTAAATAAATAATGGACATAAATTTGTTTGGCTATCGTATTAAGTAGTAAGGTACGATGCATCGATAATCGTGATAATCGCGATAACCGCGATCATTGTCAATGCAGTGATCGTTTAATAATCAGATCGTAGCACCCTGAATCGTAATCGAATCGAATCAAGTCGTGGGGTGCCTAAGATGGCACATCTCTGATAAGCCGCAGCTGTCCTTACTATATTCAATCAATCAATATTGGCACCAAAAGATACCAACTGGTAACACGCTGGCATCATGAGACTGTCATAGGACCAAATGAACCACCAGAAGCTTAATTTGGCCATCACTGTTCTCTTGGGGGAGACAGTCAACCTCTGCTGCTACCTGCTGTCAACACTGTTGTTGTCCAACATGCCTCCTAGCATGCACTGCAGTACTTAGATGTAAATAAATCAAAATTTATGTTCCGTGCTAATTATGGCTTCATTTACTGTTCTAGTTGTTTCATTAATTGTTAGTTAAGGAATTTGGTAACAATTTATTCTTATGACAGATGTCATTTAGTGTCATCCAGCAAATTATCTCCCTTTTGAATGGATGTAAAAGATCCGACCTGGACATAAATGGAGTTAGTGACATAATTTGCCGAATGACACGTAATGACATCTACCATAAGCATTCATTAATGGACATGATAAAGTCATGTCATAATAATGACTGTCTTATGGCAGTCTTATGACGCCGCTGTCAAATAAAGTGTTACCTATTAACCCAGATGAATAAACAAATAAGCTGCAGGATTCAAAATCGGGGGGAAAAAGTAGTGGCTAATAGTCCGGAAATTACGGTAGGTAATGTTTTATCAAATCCTATACATGAACTCGGCATCCCGTTGAGAATATTTTTTTCCTTCAGCATAATGTTTTGAGTGAATGACTAATAAATTTAGCAAAACTAAAGCAGCTAAAATGCTAAAATTTTAATTATGTCAGCCTATGAAATACTGTTTTAATGGATCCTAGCATTATTTGTGATAGCATAGTGAGTATTTGACATTTACTGAGACACATCGTTACTAACTCAGATGACTCTTAAACTGCGTTCAGATTACAGGCAAATCCGATTCCAATCTGTCTTGTACTCAAATCTGATTTTTAGGGCTTTCTGTTCATTTTTTTTCTTAGCAAGTGTTCAAACCGGAATTGAGAGTATTAAGACTGGGCCACGTTATTGACCCATCTGATGGGTTTCTTTGACAAGGAAGGCGTCATTCAGCAGTAACAATATGCAACATGCGAGAAAATATCTACAACGTACACAATCAACATTACTAGACTATTATGGCATATTAGCCAGTATACGGCGGTTTAATTGGCTTACTTACTTGCACTGCCATCATTTATATGCTCCTCCTAGCCATTTACGCCAGGCAACAAATTAATTTGGGGGATTTCGTATCATTTTCAGTTTTTTTTTTTGCACTTCCTTTTCCTTGCGGCATTTTCAGGTTACTTCTTGTTGATTTTGGGTTACTGAGTTGGAAGTGACTCAAGAATGTCTCCAAATGAATAGGAAGTGACTCAAATCAGCAGGAAGTAACTTGTAAATGCCCTAAAATGAACAGGAAGTGACCTGTAAATGCCCAGAATAGGCTTTGAGGGCGCCGGTTTCAGTGTAATTGACGGCACTAGACGTCCAATCCAGTCAAAATGAATTGGATGTCTGCCGCCATCAATGACAGCCATTGAGCTGACGTAGACACTATTCTAATGGAAGATTTTGTTAGCGACCTGTTGGTTCCTTTTTTTTTTTTAACCTACTTACTGCTACAAAGTATCACAACGCATCACCTTTTGGATATATTGTCACACCCCTATTATACATATGGTACTGTTTTCCTCAGCATGCTCCAATCCTTTGAACCGCTCTGCACTTTGATTGGCGCGCTCTAGTTTTCAGTCGCGTCGAGTGACGTCACCGACAGTCAAATTGCATTTGAACTATTCAGATTGAGAAGCATGTTTTCCACCTCTGATATGAAACCACCTCCTGTATGTGGTTTCAATCCGTCGCAAAAATTGGGATTTCTGTGCTTTGCGACTGTTAAGTCTACAAAAGAGCCATCCAGTTTCAGTCTGAGTGGGCTAAAATTGGATTTTGGCTGCCAGATTGAACAAGGCCTTACGAACTAGTTTCTACTTGGAAACCATTTCGACAATTTCTGTCAATATTTCAGACATAGACAGTCAAAAGTACAACAGTCATTGTAGAACTTTAACATTTGATTCAATTTTAATTCTTCTATTTCCATTTTAATTCTTTCGGTTCCTCCATCCATCGTAATATGAAATCTTTGTTAGGTCGTAATTTGAACCAAAATCTGGTTTAATGTTTGGGTATAAATTCAGTAAGATATTATTTTCAACCGATGTGAATGTGATTTATGTTCAACCGTGTTTTCGCCTGCTTGATGGCGAACCCGCCATCTTGGTCATTCCCTCACCCTTCCTGCTTCCCCTCTTCATGTCCTGTAGGGCAGTGTTTTCCTGGGCCGGCAATGTGTGGCAGAAAATGACAAATGCAAAACAACATGTCGAGGCTAAAATCCATATCAAGTGGAGGGAAAATGTCACTCACTGTACACTGAAACCGTTTTTTTAACAGCGGCTGCTCCTAAAACTTGTCGGCAAATATCCGTGGTCGCAAGCATAATGAGTTGTCCAATCATGAAAGGTTTCTTAGCTTTAGCAATATGGTTCGTCATGAGGTATGATCCTCTCGGTGCATTCACTTTTGTTGCCTCGTTTGCTAGCTTTTAGCCACATTTTATGCAGAATGGACTTGGTTGTAGGCTCCTCTTCTGCCTCAGCAGGTGGCCTTTTCCTCGAAAAAAGTTGTCCAAAAATGTCACTGCCCGCAGCACACAGCCAACAGCAGCTAAAGTTATTGTTTACATTGACTGGTGCTGGGCTGCTATAGGCGTTCAAACACCCTAGTAATTGCAGCCAACCACTAGATGGCGACCTATTCAAATCTTTACTCGGATTAGTCTATAGAGTAGACAGAGATATTGATGTGTCAAGAGCCACAGGCCAGATTGCAGTGGTTAATGAATTATTTATTTCATTGCGACCCGGTAGCAGATGCGCGACGGACCGTTACCGGTCTGCAGCCCGGTGGTTGGAGACCACTGCTTTAGGGTAATAGTAAAATAAAACTTACTTGAATTTCGTCAACATTTTTTGTGGCTCACTTCCAAGCTGCTAAATCTGGATGCAAAGGACGACTCTGGACAGAAGTTTAAGACTATTCTGCGTAACGCACGCAGATAGACTTTGATTTCACTGACGTGAAAGAACAGGACGCTATCGCCACGCACTTTTCCTATTTCCCCCCCCCTAACCCAATCTTACACTCCACGGTATCTCCCGCATTACACCTCACGATAGCGGACGCGCCGCAGTCGACATCAATCATGCGCGGCGAGCCTCCACTCTGCGCATTTTAGCGCGTGGCGATGCCGCCGCGCGATAGCGGGCTAGGTGCCGAGGGCCAGGAGGCGTGAACCGCACCTCCTTAAAGGTTATCTGCTATACACAGACCCGGGGGCACCCGCCTCGCGTACCTCGACGCCATTCAGCCGAGGAAGTACAAAGTGATGCGTGCACGGGGAGATCGGTGTCGGCGTGACAATAGAGGTCAGTCAGTCAGTCAATCATCAGGGGAGGCGGAAGGGGACAAGAATGATGTTCCTTTTTTTTTTTTTTTTTTTTATTAACATGCCTCCTCATATACAAATCATAAATGTCAGTGTTAGACTTGATCTCTGGTCTACGAAAGAGCATTGTAGTCATAATGGGGGAAAGAATTCTACCACGAGAACAAAGTCTGACATGTATGACAATGGTCATATTTATAGAGAAGAAAAGGTGTAATCTTACAAGAAGTTTTTTTTTTTCGTTGGGCAATGGAACTAAATTTTTAACGAATATATATATATATTTTTTTGAAGTGAGCATAATCTTTTGAAAAAATGGTCTTACATTTTTGGGGGAAACAATGGTTCGCTTGACAAACAACAGAATAAAGTCAAACTTACAAGAATTATATAGTTTTTTTTTTTAGTTTTGTGCTGTTGATATTATCGTGTAGCTGAAAATATCGGACGATAAAAGCATTTTAAAATTATATTTGATATTGGCATCATTTTTTAATTATCGGTTTTGGACCAAAAGACGTTGCCCAGAGGTGGGTCGTTTACTCGGTTACATTTACTTGAGTAACTTTTTGAGAAAAAAATATTTCTAAGTGTAGTTTTACCTCACGATACTTTTTACTTGAGTAGATTTTTTAAGACGAAACACTACCTTCTCCCCTACTTTGGACTACACTAGTTTTCCTGTTTATTCTATATATTGACTTTATTTTTGCCACAGTAGCACTACCCGTTTCATCAATGAGATGTCGCAACAATAAACACATGATTTCATTATATCATTCAGAGGTAACAATGTTTTTTCTCCACTAGAGGGCACTCATTCACTTTGGACGGGGGAATGGTTCGTAATGCTTGGTCTGAATTTGATGATTTTTATGTCATCTTTTTGGCATAATACGGTCATGTAAAAGGCTCAGCAACTCAGCTGGAATCCCCAACCCAACAGGGACAGTTACCAATCTGTGGCGCATTTGCTACCAGCCGCAGAAAACTAATAAATAATTTGTCAATGACCGTAACCTGGCCTGTGCCTCTTGACTAGTGCAGCAACGATTAATTAACTGGACTAATACGATTAGGGAAAAAAAGTTTTTAATCAAATTTTGCTGCTTCTAATATTCGTTTAATAGAGTGATTTGTTTTGAAATTTTTATTGATTTTGGTGGATACACTGCCCTCTAGTGGCAAAAGTAAATATAACAAATCATTTCACATGGCTGAATCTAGCTGCTCTCTGTTAAGACCAACATAAGGTAAGTTTTTGTTTGAGGTAATGTTTTTTTTACACATTCCTAATTTAGTTTATAGATGTATTTAGCTGTTTTTTTTTTGTTTTTTTTTTTTGCTGGGAATACGTGTTTGAACGATTTGTTAAGAACATTGTAAAAAAAAAAAATCAGTAGCGTTTTACAGCATTCAAGCTAGCGGACTTTTGCTATGCAAGTTAGCCAATTGTTGTCTTGGTGTACTTAGATCCTCATTAATTTAAAATTGTTTGAGTCTAAGTTCAGTTATTTTAATTCATTTTTAAATGAAAGTGCAATCCTGCATAGTTTGAAAAAACTCGGGAATTTTATTTTGTATTTGCATTTAATGCTCTTTTGAAAGTACAATCTTAGCAAGCCTATATGTTCCTAATCTGATTGTACAGTTATTCGAACTAAATACTTAATAGATTAATCGACTACTAAAATAATTGATAGCTGCAACCCTTGTACAATGGCTGGTCACAACTTGGCACAGCAGGTATGCTTATTGACCATTAGAGGTCTCCAAGCTAAAATGCTTGGGATTTATTATGTGAGCAGACCATCTGAATTCACGGAGCAACAATTAAATGAACAATAAATCATTTTAAAAAAATAATGAATTTATAAACTCATGAATTAGCCATAATATGGTAAGTCCACGACCGCATACGTTGGTATCTGTTGGATATCGGATTTTGTTGGACAATATCGGATTTTGTTGGACAATATCGGTTATTGGTTACATGTCATTATCGGAAAACTGTCATTTTTATTGTTTCTATACAAATAGCAAAAATATTTAAATAATATAATTGTTATGAAAATACTCTATTTTTTTTATTAGAAATAAATTTGTATTTTCAAGGAAAATTTTTGAGACTATAATCACTTTTGGAGGAAGAAAATGTGCAATTTTCCTGGTGATTAACATTTTTTTTTTTTTTTTAAACCAATTATGGTACAATGTTTATTTTGAGGACAGAAGAAGCAGAATCATTTTAATTTTGAACACATTTTCAAGCGTAAAATCATTAATTTGAGGAAAATTTAGAAAAATGTTCAATCGCCTGCTATTGACAACAATAGACGTCCAATTCATTTAAATTGGGAAGACTGGCATTGAATGCTCATCTATTAGTACTACTGACAGCGCGAGATCTCCAATCCATTTGGACTGGGAGAGACTCATTCTCATAAAAAAAAAAAAAAAGTGAAAATGTTATTGTCATTTAGCATTAGCATTTTAGCATTTCTATTTTAATAAGGAAAGATCATTTGAAAATCTTAAAATTAAGTTTTTATATGTATGTGTATATATGTGTATATATATATATGTATATATTTTTTTTTTACAAGAAAAAAAGACACTGCTGACTTTTTCAAAGAAATCCGATTTTCTTCTTGTGTTTTTTTTCCCCTTTCTTCAGTGTGTGGCCTTAATACTCACTGGTACTCGTCAGGCTGCAGCTCACGCCGGAGGGCTGAGCGGCGCCACCTTTGGCACGGTGATTACTGCGCCTTTAAACACCAGCGTCTTTCATTAAGTCGCATTTAGTGCCCACTTCCCCCGACGCCCCCGGTGTTATATTGCCAAAGAAGCTTCATATTTTATTTATTGCACTTTAATATTGTTTTTGAATATTTGCGCTGCCTTTAGGCCTCTCGCGCCGTCACGTCGCCCTCTTTAATTTCTCCCTGGAATTGATTTCCTATGGCTGCGAGTGACGTTTGATTAAAAAAAAATAAAAGTGTCGCGGCGTGAAAATGTAAACGAAGCCGTTCGTGACAATATCTTTGGATTATGCTCGCGTTTACCCCCATTTAATTGAATTGATTCTTGTTTACGTTGCGCGCCCGGCGCTAGATTGGGCGGCGTTTAAGAAATTCACACCTCGCCCGCCCGCTCCGCTTCCTCGTCCGGTTTAAATTTTTAATACGCTCGCACGCTAATGTACAGCGGCGTAATTAGCGCGGTGCACGGCAGAGGCTCGGCGGGCATCTCTTTATCCGCTCGCTCGTGGAATAAATAGAGCTAAAACACAAGAAACGCGAGCAAAGAGTCTCTTTCAAGCAAATAGGCTGGGGGTGGGCTAGATAATTAATTCCGAGATTAATGTACTGTAGCAGTGGTGTGTTATTAAAACGCTATTTTTAAATTACAGCTCAGAAAGCACCCCCTTGGGATTAAGAGTGTTAGCCACTGATCTCTGCTTAAGTTATGGGAGGAAACGCAGGGGGTAGGAGGAGGGGGGCTACTTTATATGCCCAGGTCGCTGCTTCTTACGGAAACGACGCAGAGAATCTTTTTTGCCGTTTGCTCTCCTCGGCGCTTCGCTTAAATCGCCTTTAGTCTCCTCATTAATGCACTTAGAACTTTTTACTGGATAGATAGAAGGAGGCCGCGTTGGGCTAGCAGCGGGCGTTTGATGTCCCGATATCAGGCCGTGTTTGCTGGGAAAACACGTTTGTTTGCCGTGGCCGAGATGCCACGCAAGCTTTCGGTTGAAAGGGACTTCAGTGATGGAATCGGTCACCTTTGACCTGAAAATCCGGTTGACCAACGTTAATACACTGCTGTTGACGGCGATAAACTTTCAGTCAGTAGCGGATGCTGGTTTTTCAATGAGGGGAAGCACAAAGTGTGAGTGCTTTGCAACTAGAGGTGGGAATCTTTTGGCAGCTAACGATTCGATTATGATTACGATTCAGAGGCTCTGATTCGATTATAAATTAGGGTGACCAAACGTCCTCTTTTGCCCGGACAAGTTCTAATTTCACGTAGTATCCTGGTCGTCCGGGCGGGTTTTATAAATTCATAAAAATGTCCGGTTTTGATGATTTTTCACAGGACCAATTTGAAGAGAATCCCTCTGGCCGCTGGGTGGCAGCGCCTGCCTGCGATGACATGGCTCCTAGTAGTAGGGAGGGAAGGAGTAGTTCTTCTTGTTTTTGTTGGCAGTTTACCCCTATCATGAGGCATTACCGCCATCTACTGGGTTTACGGTTTGGCCACAACGCCTGCCCAGTTGTTAAGTTTTTAACGATAAATACGCATATAATGGCAACTGTTGACTTTTGTCGGAGCTTTGACTGTAAAATCCTGTTTGGTGTCGCATCGTTGCGCTGCCGATTATTGTAAACTTTTATAGCAAAGTTTGATTTTTGCCTCAGCTAGCTATCAGTAAGCTAAACCACGCTAGGCATTATGGGAAACTGAGTTTTTCATCTGCTACGTTTGGAAACATGCTGATTGAATAGTTTGTCAGTTTATTTCGGTTATTGTTTGTGTGTAATCTAGAACATTGAATGAGAATATCAATTGAAAGGGAATAACAATTTGTCACGGACAATTGTAGTGTTAGTAATTTATAAAAATGTTTAGTTGGCACATAGCCCACTGTGTGTATGTGTATTGACTGGACTACATTTCCATGGGTCTACATTATATATATATATATATATATATATATATATTTTTTTTTTAGTCATTATTATATTTTTTTTTCTATAAACTGCATTTTTCCATCCAGAATGAGGGGGCACACTCTAAATATATTAAAGTGATATAGGCGTCTTTGAGTGAACTTGGAGTAAAATTCAAGTATCTTGAGGCCGGGCTGAGTGTCCTCTTTTTTGGAAATCAAAACATGGTCACCCTATCATAAATCGAGACCTCGCTTTTAATGTTTTGTACATTAGTTTCAAAATTGTTCAAAAATCCTCTGAGGCTAAACCAAACTAATATTTCAGTATCATGTTAACAGTTTAAAACAGTAAATAAAATACTCGATACCCATTCTGTATCAGCAGCTGTAAACTACATACAATTAATTTAATGATGTGAATCATCCGTTAAAGTTGTTAAAATTCTCCCGTTATTCCATAATTTCCCTTCTGTCTACTTTCGAAATGTCAGTCTTAAAACTGTTTCATCATTTAAAGATGGATTAAAGTTAAGATTTCGCCGATTTAGGAGTATTTTAGATAAAAAGTTAATCAAGTTCACTGCAACAGAGCCTTCTAGAGAAGTCCACTGCTTTAAGATGGCGCCTGTTAACAACGCGGCAACTACTAAACGGCAAGTCTGTCATTTTGCATCTAGTTCTTTTTACATATTCTACCGGCACACTTTGCATCTAGCCTCTATTTGAGACAGTGGAGGGGCTCAGCGGCAACAACTGCTAGGTAGGGAAAGACTCTAGACTGCCAGAAGTCAAGTCTCCAAACACAACAGCTACAAATAAAAAATAGAAATGGAAGCGGAATTTTTCGCTCGAAGTTTTTAACAAAGCAAGTGTTGCTAGGATGATTATTAAAGTCTGGTTAAATTCAGAAAACTAGAATGAAAATAGAAAAATGCTTCCGTGGATGTGACTACAAGACCACTGATTCACTCATTTCGCTGTCATTCAAAAAGGGATTCGGCCTCAGACAGATCATCCAGTCATCATGCAGAGAACAGGCATTCCAATGCCCATAGACCTCCCTAGAGACACACAGCTTCCAATGGGTGGGATAAAACCAGCCTTTAGCCCAGTTGTTCCCAAACCGGTCCTCAAGGACTAGGGGTGCACGATATCCATTTTTTGAAACCGATATCGATAACTTCCTGCTCCTCAAAGCCGATACCGATATCGATAACCGATAAATATATGATTTTTGAAATGTATAACCTGAGTTTTTGAACACCTGAAGGTTTAAAAAAAAAAAAAAATAGTGGTGCGTTTCACTTCTGCACTGCCCGACAGCCAGCTAAGAATGAATGCACTTCCATAAACCACAAGGCTTGGTCTTTTTTTGCTTTGATGGGAAGACACTTGTCTTAATATTGTGAAAGTACAACAGAAAAGTACACATATTCAATACTCAATATACAACAAACTTCACAATACACTTATATACACAACTATAATATGTATAGCATAGCACACTAGCTTGAGCTACTAAAGCATTGGCGTGCTTCTATAACACGACTTATGAAGTTCTGTACATATGACCTTTCACCACAGAAGTAAACATATTTTGCACATCCATATGTAATAGTAAACATAAAATATATACATATATTTCCTAGGCGGAAACGTAACAGAAAGCATTCACGACTGTCAATGCTACCGCTAGACACCGCAATGTGTAAGTGATTGAACCAAACTACTGTAACAAAAAATAGGTGCATTGAATTATTCTGACCAGCAGGTGGGAGCAATGCCCCGCAAATGGTCAACTGATTTCCCATACTATTGTGTAAACTGCAAAGCCAGAACAGTACATATTATCGGTTCTATTATAAATGTTATTGGATTTATCGGGATGACGTCATAATTCCTATTATCGGACCAATAATTATCGTGTACCAGTATCAAGAACCCCTGTGGGACCTGGTTTTTGTTCTTACCGATCGAGCACAGACCGTTTAACCAATGAGGTTTCTGCTAAAACAAGCAGCATCTGACTACAATCAACTGATTAAACTTGTAAAACACCAGATTGGTACACATGTGTCGTCCTGTTTTGCTGGAAAGAAATCCAACACCCACAGCGGCCCGATGTGGAATAGTTTGGGAACCCCTGCTTTAGCCAATGATTCGTCTCGTTTCATTGTAGAACAATACACTCAACTCTGGAGACGCACCAGCGTCAACATTGTTCAAAGGACAGTGAAGCTGCGCGAATGAATGAAAAGCAAGCTAATAACCAGTGATAAGAAGCTAATTCTGAACAAAAGTTTAGCGCGTTGTAGCGCATATTTAGTTAATCACATGTCCACACAACAGAATACATTTGATCACTTATTTTTGGACATTTTTGGGGGAAGCTGGGCTTCCATTTTAGTCTTGCAGAAATAGCCGTTCTACACTGCTTTCAGTCCATTTGAAGTGGAAGGAATGACAGTAAATGATCATGTTTCAGTGCTATTGGCGGCTGAAGGATTTATGGTTATTGCTTAGGCTTAAAGTTTAGGCTTGTATTAGTAGGTTTGAAGACCAATAGGTTGAAGGTCAGTTTAAATGGAACATTTGACTTAAATTTGTAGGCTCTCATAAGCCACAATTGTTCTCTTTTACTAAAATAAGTTATTAGAAATACATATATTATTGCCATTGATTTAAAAATCTATAATATTTAGTACGTTTTTTTGCGTGCAATGGAAGCTTGGGGTGATGAAGTAGTTTTTCAGTGTCACTGGACGAACACTATCGGTGTTCTGCAATACTTTCCTGCACATCGAGACGTCCAACACATGCACACATCGGTTAAAAGCGGCGAGTACTTACTATTTGTGATTTTATTGAGTCTTGTATTACCTTTTCATTGCCTCGAAATACTTTTTGCATGTGTTTCCCTGTCATACTTTTAAGCATATTGTTTTCTTGTGGTAGCCTCAAAGCAGATTATTGATCTGTTGACCACATTATTCACATAGCATATTTAAACCACTCTTGTTCAATATGACTGTTTAAATATTTTTTAAGGCATCTTTAGAATGTTCTGTCTGTATGCATCTAAACAAAACAAGCTGGTGTAGCACATTTTGGCAGAACCGTTTTTTTTCCTACCCTCGTCTCGTCTCATCCAGTCTTTCCTGTTCATCTTGCTTTTGCTGCTAATTTTGTGAAATGTCGACAGTGCTGTCATGCTCATTAATGTTCCTCT
This sequence comes from Corythoichthys intestinalis, assembly GCF_030265065.1. Classification (NCBI taxonomy): domain Eukaryota; kingdom Metazoa; phylum Chordata; class Actinopteri; order Syngnathiformes; family Syngnathidae; genus Corythoichthys; species Corythoichthys intestinalis. The sequence goes on from NC_080413.1 coordinate 7,420,350, forward strand.
CGGGTTCAAATGAAAGTGTTGAAAAGATGACATGTTTATGTCGCTAGAGTTGTACTCTGGAAGCCTGGCAGGGTAACCATGTGATGTCACCGCCCTGCGACGTGAACAAATACGGCGACCTGCTAGCTAACCTAATTTTACAAATTGCATTAAAACGAAAACACCACGAGGGGTTTCAATATCAAATTATTGTAACTCAGGATAACGTTTATCTTTTAAGAACTACAAGTCAATGGATCCCTTTATGGGTTAGCCTATATGGGTTATGGGCTAGTATATATGGTTAACGTGTGGTTTGTGGTTTAAGATTTAGTGTCACGGTTGAAATACCATTGAGGTCAGTCCTACTATTAATGTTCAGGTTAGTGTTGTGGTTTAGTGTTTCATGTTAGGGTTTGTGTGTAGTTCACCACAAAAATCTGAAGGTGTTTTTTTATATGATGATATGACATTTTAGAGCTTTAGTTGTAATACCGTGATAATGTGATCCGGCAATATTTTTGCTCAAGGTCAAGAAAATGATTTCGGCCCATGCCTACCAATAACTCTTAATTGTTTTTTTTTTTTAATCATAGTATTTTACTCATTGCCCACCAGCAAGTTAAAAGCCAATCCTTGTGTTCCGAACGTCACCAAGCACCTGTGGCTGCTGGCTGATCAATCCGGGACCCGTGGCGACAGAAGAGACCAGTCCGTCCAGCTCACTGTAATTAGCACGGGCCCTGTTGATTCACCGATAATGAGCGGCAGTTCATTAGCTCTGCGCTAATTGCCGCCCCCCCAGCACCTACCACCCACGGCTGCACTCCCCAAAAACTTTTCTCATCTGCGAGATAAAAGCAAAAAGATGGGTAACCTGTTGGGAAATGGGAGCGGAAACAGATGGAGAATGGTATTTGCATTCATTTGGACTTATTCTAGCATGAATGTGAAAGTGATTGCGCAGATGCACGTAGGCAGGATGCAGTTTTGTCCAAGGACACTATGGAGAGAGTCTGTACACTAATTGTGAGCCACTGTTTGCTGATTCAGCCTCGACTCAACCACTGCTGGCATATTTACGTCAAGGCAGAAAAAAAAAAAAAAAAAAAAATATTAAGCTGGAATTGAATATTATATTGTTCAGAAATCATAAATATGAAATTCAACATCTTGTTCTTGATTGGGTATGGTTCTGAGAATAAAAATGTTATCCTTCATCCTTTATTAACAAACACATTTAATGCAAACATGGACATAAATCTTCATAGACAAAAAAGACGCCACCACTTCAGGGCATCATTTCTTGCTTATCTTTGTTTGCACATCTGCGCTAATTGCTCATCAAAAGCTAATTGATGTTGTTAATTTATGCTGTTCACGACACTACAATGTACCACTTTGTTAGGTACACCTGTTCAAACGACTAAACATTAACTCACTGACTGCCATTGTTTGCGCTAAACATCCATTCCATTATTTACGAATGATTGCTGTGTCATAGCATTTCTCCTATTTACAAGTGTTGAGTCCGCCTTCCCTCCTTCCACCCGTTATTATACTCACTTAGATGATGAAAAACATTTTAATTTCGGTAAAGATAGTGGAATATCTGGCCTTTAAACTAAACTGTTTCTGCGACTGGAACTATTTGAGTTCCTAGGAACGTTTTTAGACTCAGGAGAAGTACCTACGATACGGTAAGAAGACAAGCTCGAAAGACTTTTTAATTGAGATCTAAACAAGTATCTCCAACTACATGGAACTTAAAATAGGTTGATACTGCAGGTCTTAATCCACAAATCTAATTTTTTCGTGTTTTTCCGAGTCGAGTGAGACATTATTTTGACGGTCTGAACGGGACCGTTGCATAAAAGTGGACCATTTCATATCCGATCTGGGTCACATATGTATGTGGTTAAAATCCAATGTGGGCCATATTTTTCCAGAATGTGGCTGCTGTCTGAACTGTCAAGTCTCCCAAATCGAAATTCATGCAGCAATTATGTCAGCAAAGAGCGAGAGGCACAGAGGACAGCAGCGATGGAGCAATACATTAGCGTTAGCGCCTAGCTTGAACTCTTTTAGGGAAGAAGCAGGCTTGACAACAGTTATAAAAATAAATAAATAAATAAAATGGGGGCAGAATAAGTCTGAGAATGCTCGGTTCTCTTTCTGTTCGCCGAAAGAGCAATATTTCAATATTGCTAGAATGGCCGAGAGTTGGGGCAAACTGCCTATATCTGGTATGTCATTCACGCCAGTGGCGTGGTTAGGCCTATTTTAGGGGGGGCTAAAATATTGTCAAGCCCCCCTCAATTGCTGTTGTTTTTTTAAAAAAACAAAAATAATAATAATACAAAAAAATGCTGATTTTCACGATAAAGTTGCCAGAATGTTAGTTCATCATATAACCTATTATTATTAACTTAAATATGATTATAAATCTGTGTTTCCCTTCACTTCATAGAGTAAGGTACAGCGCCCCTTCAGTGCGTCATCCATCCATTCATCCATCCAATCCATTCCACTTGTTCATATAGACAACACCTACATCATCCGCCTTTTACCTGTGACCTTGTTGTTTTGCGTCATAAGTTACATCCCAGCTCTAAAATAATGCTGCTACTTAGTAGGTGCTAGCTAGTTAGTCTGAAATGCATTGTGAAGGTCCTGGCTGTTTATAGAGTTAAGTGTGCACTCTTTCTACCACTATATTTGGGTTGACTTCCTTCTGGAGTATCAGCTGTGTTTCTCACTTTACGCATAGATGAATCCAGGAGCGGAGCTCATTTACATATCAGGGTTTCCCCTACACATTAATTATTGTGGCGCACTGCCAAACAAAAATAAAAGCCGCCACACCGTGCAAAAGACATTTAAAAAAAAAAAAAAAAAATCTTAAGGCAGTTTCAAACTAGCGGCAGCCTAGTGTGAAGAGTTCAGCAGCAACCTATTCATTGTGTATCGTAATTTCCATAACACATCAATCTACGAAGTAACTTGCAATTGTAGCCATTTTTTCCTGTTGTTCTACTGTATTAAAAGAAATAGACTGAAACAACAACAATAATAATAACGAATAAATTATTAGTCTTTGTTAGCTGTTTGTGAAGTTTTGTGCTTGTACGCTAAGTTCACTTACATCCTGGTCGTCTCCTGGGGGCTAAGCCCCCCTGTTCTTAAAACCTAGTGCCGCCCCTGGTGGACGCACAGTGCATGGGTGCGTTCTATCGATCCATATAAATTTAGAACATAAAACTGAACGGGGATTATTTATGTCATTTGTGTCTTCTTTTTGGAAATCAAAATATGATCACCACGCCTAGAATGATGTAGAGCCAGCCTGTTTAGTCCAGAGCTTTTGTAGTCATTTGTTTTGATGTTTCTGCGCATGCGGGTCAGTTTGCCCAGCGTGTGTCGAACTGCAAGTTAGTACGCATGCGTAATACTTGATATTCAGATATACTGGACGGGTACGCCAAAAAAACAGATATGACAAACAATCGGAATTGTGCATTTATGAACCTAGCCGTACTGTCTGTCCTGTGTCCATGCATGGTCAATCTAGGTTTTTGCACTGGTAAGTCTTGTATCTCGTGTTTTATGGTTATACTGTTCTCCCGTTCTTTTTTTGCTGTTTTATTTCCTTTTGTAGCTCCAATCAGACCTCTGCAAGCGCCAACGTTTTATTTCTACTCAGTCATAGTTGTGCCTGTTTTTTTCCACTTTTAAGCAGATACTTAGCGATCTGCCAAATTGGCCACTTGAACGCTTTGTAGCGAAAGTAGCGACGCAATCCTCGGACAGGCGGACGGGCTTGTCCACAAGTGCGGTGATAATACCAGCCGGGGTCGCGTGTTCCGACTTAACAAGTGTCCATTCGGAAGGCAATCTCACCTCGAGCGAGCGATCGGCGTCTGCTGAGAGTCTTTATCGGCGAGGCCGTGATGAATCCCCAGCAGACCGGCACTCCGCCGCATATGCCGAGTGAGCGCGCATTTAAATGAAACCTCTCCCGGTGTGCATATTGTATGACACGAGGACGTCTAAACTCTCTGCCTTGTCAAGCGCTACATCAAACACAATAACAACAGCAGCAAGCCTCCTCCTCCCCCTCGTTCCTTTTTGCCTGCTTTCTTTAATACTTTCCCTGACATTTCCCTTTCTTGGGCCTCATCTCCAAAGGCTGCTTTCATGTGCCTTTCACGGTGGACTCATATACATTCTTTAAAGGCAACTTACCTGAGCGCCACGTCACGGCGTGTTGCCGCAGTCAATCACTCCCTGCGGAGACTGCGAGAGTCCTTTTGTCGACTGGGGTTTTGAACCAGAAGGCGCGAGGCAGGAACCTGATGATCACAGCATCAAAGCTGCCAGTCAGCCTCCGGGCGGAGCTGCCTTCTATTGACAAGCTCGCTTACGGAAATGAACGCAAGTATGATTGGGAAAATGTAGTTAGGGCAATTCTCCGATTGATGAAAAAACAGACTGTAGCCAAAGAGACCTTCCTTGGTTTCAAGAAACTTGAAAACCCAATGTAGTTCTGATTTTAGTGTACCAGTGTGGAGTTTGCGTGTTTTATGTTGGTTATCTTCAGGTACCAAAAATGTATGTTGCTTTGTAACGGTCACCTGTTTTCCTAACGACATCCACCACACGGTGGCGCCTCTTTATGCAATAATGCTTCAAAAAGTCTCTTGCACCCATATTCCGAACCCAACAGGAAATTGGGTATTTTGCATTGAATGTTGAAAAACATGCCATTTTTGTCGAAAACCGTCGTTTGAGACCATTGCGCCGAGGCAGTTAGTTGGATCCTCCTCAAAATTGGTGAGACTCTTCATGGGACATATCAGATCTTAAGTTATCAAAATGGTGAATTTTTATTTATGTTTGTTTTCTTCTTCTGTTGCTACTCGATTTTTGTTGGTGTCAATTGTGACTGCGTGTGCGTGGCCCGTTGTACTCCGGAGTGACAAGTGGTTGAGCTGAATTTGTTTATAATTTTATGTAATAAAAGTGCATAAGTGGAAGTCTGCTCCCGAATTTGCTTCTTCGTTAAGGATTTTGCCATCCTGCGGTGACAGCGTTGACCCTATATCGTCTATGAGCATTCGAAGTTCTGCGTCAAGGGAACGCGTTTCTCTGTAATTCACCACCAAGCCACTAGAGGGGTGTGGCGTTGTGTTTGTATGGTTTTGGGGGACTCATGTCGAATTCCTTTGGTTTTCTTCCGGTTAGACAACAATGACAAAGTAGATGGAGTGTTTGAATGTGGTTCTACAGATCATTGAACAACAAATGTTGATCATTCAAATGTTGAGGCGTAGGCGACAGAGAAGACTGTTTCGGAGGTGGTCTGTCTGAACCGGCGAAATGCACTTTCACATGTCAACGGACCGGTTTGATGACCTACTGTGCCGTATGCAGCCTTCGCTATTCCACCGGACAACACATAGCATGCTTGTTGATGCCACACAGAGACTGGCAGTCACATTACGAATTCTAGCAGGCTTAGTCCATTTTTGAGTGTAGCTCAAGAATGTTTGTAAATGGCGGTGATTTTGCTCTGAACGGTAAACAACAGTCTGTACGGACCTATCACAGTCCATTAACGTCACATCACCACGCGTTGAGGTGCCGCGTTGCCAGGATTTTGTGGAGGTGCACGTCAGGTTACGGCGTCAGGCCGTAAATCTGGTCTGCGTTGACGGCGTAGGTCTGCCGTCACCGCTACGCAGAAGCATACATCAGCCTTGACTTTTTATGCACGCATCCTGCCCTGCTACGCGTTTTAAATGGCACTCGAACATTTTTTTGCTCGACCACAGTGAAATTTTGGATCCCAACGTGACTTCATCTGTCTCACGTGAATGGTTGTGGGCGATCCCTGTGCCTCTGATGATCGCAGTTTTCTCGACCGCGGCTGCGACATTGACGTAAGATGGATCCGTCTATTTCTTGGATGCAACGGTCCGACCGGTGTTTCAACTTTGGCTTGGGATCTGTCTATTTCTTGGATACTCCAGGCGATACGACCTCAGGCCCAGACGTTGCCCCAGAATGACGCCTGGTTGGGCTGTTAGGATATGGGCCTGTGCCTTTCACATTGACAGACTTGACCTGGAGTGAGCAGTTTCTGGCCGTTGGCACTGTTTTGTGCGGCTCTTCTTTGTCATGTGTTGATTTGGGAACCGTGCTAGCGCAATTCCAATGACCCGGGCTGGCGGAAACCTAACAACCCGGCCAAAAGGCCCAACTCTGCGCGTTCACCTTAGTTTAACCCCTTGTACTGACTGCATTCGAAAAGATGGAAAAAAGGCTTCCAAACACAAGTTGACAGCAATCAGACAGCAAGGCAAAACAGCAAATAGACCCTGATGAGGAGGAAAGCTGCCTCCAGGGTCACCAAATCACAAGTCAACAAAAGATTCTGGAGAAAAATGACAACAATTAGTTAAATGTTCAGGCTTTTAAATGCTCTGGTGAGGCGGGCTGTGGTCCAGAAGAAGGGTGTGTTTGGGCATTGTTTAGGGTTATTGTCTGTTGTGGATTGGACAGGAGAATTTGGGCGTTACTGTTGACAAGGCAAAGAGATTTAAGGGTTTTGCTATCCTCAGCGCCACGTGAGTGCTGAGTGTTCATTTCTCAGTCACGGGTACTTCTTGTTGTCCGGTGTTCCTTGTGGCAAAAGAGGATGTTCCGCCATTTGTTCTGGACTGTCCAGAAGAGTTGATTGCGGGATTTGGTGGTGCAGACGTGGGCTTGTCGATGTCTTGCCAATCACCTGCTTGTCAGCGTCAATCTCCCTCAGTCAGCTGCGTGACACACACATTGGGCTTCCGTGGTTAGAAGGCCTCCTGTATCTCTTATGCCCTTATCTGCCCGTTGTTTTGGTGCTGCAATTTCCAATCATTCTAAGTTCCATAATAAAAGTGCAAAAGCAGAAGTCTGCTACCTTTCTTACTTTTTATGCACGCATCCTGCCCTGCCACGCGTTACAGCTTCCTTAACCAGTGTAAATTTCAGTGTGGTTTGTTTGTGTATATTTGCTGTGTCGCTCTCCAAAGTTACCTTGGACAGGTTCAAGCTCACTAGTGAAAACGGAGAGTATCAAAAATGGATGGAGGGATTCAAATGACAAAATCCAAGTGTCAGAATTTTGATTTGTGGCGTTGTTTACATGTGTTACATTCGAAAGCAAACCTTATGCAATTGGATCAGGCTTTTGAGTTCAGGCCTTCTCCACATGTAGATAAAAATCTGCTGTGTGAAATTTACATGGAACAAGTTGCAGTGGATGGTCCTTTGATCATTTAGGAGTTTTTTTTCCTCCTTAACTCTTCTAGATTTCAATGCATGGATACTGGTATGTGAGACATATGATCCTCCTCTGCAGTTTCTAATCATCAGACTATTGCGTTCATCAGTCAGCTCTGATGGTGGAGCAGAGTCGGGCGTTGATGAAATTCTGAAAAGTACGCGCGATTGTACAAGTACTCAATGAGATGTGCTGAAGTCATGTGACAGATTTAAATGGCAGAGGACAGGAAGCAAGTACAGATGAAAAGTCAAGAGAATTCTTCATGTTTCGCACCATTTGTTCCAGAGAGAACAGTAAGTGCTATGGGACAACCTTGAAAAGGAAACTTTTCATTTAGCTGGACAATTTTCTGGACTACATCGATTTAATTCTTGAGCCGTTGTTATTTTTTGAATATCACGTGAGTCTTGGGTTGGGCATTGTTTGAATTTGAACAGATCCGATTCCACGATACTCAATTCTGATTCTCTTAATAGGCAGGGTAAAAAAAAATTGCAGTTTATATTAATTTCTTCTCGATTATTTTTTAAATTATATGAACTTTCAATTAACTATGCATTTATCAATTATTTATCAATCACCTTGAATATGATGAAGTTTAAGATGTTTATTTTTCCAAAGCTCACAGAGAAAACATTTACTCACATAATCTCTTGCCTATTTTTTTAGAGTGTCTTATGCTGCAGGCATTTTTACATGTTATTGAGTTCCCACTTATGGGCTAACCTGGTGCAGAATATCAAACAAAAAAACTATAATAACAACTTGTGAAACCCAGTCCAGATTAGCAACGGGTACAATATAAAATCAGACAGTTTTTGTTGAGAAAAATGATCATATCTGCCTTCTCAGGCAGTAAGCGTTAGCGTTCTAGACAGATAGCGTCTCCTACAGTGGAGAACACACATTCACTGGGTGTAGATGAAGCTTGAACGCCTAAATATGACAAAGCGAGGAAAAAGTTGCAAATATTACGTAGGTACGCTGTGAGCCGCTACGCACTTTACATACACGTACCTTAGGTGGGAGCTATGACAAAGCATTAATATAAATTCTTCTATTGTTTATAATTTGATGTAGATGAGGCAAAATAAGGATTTCCATATTTGAAAACCAACTCTAAAACGAGATGCTTTTAATAATGTTGATTTTAACGGACGCGGCAACGCGCTACGTAAAATATGTCGCTGCTTATATAGCTACATTAGCCCGATTTAATAATACGATTTATTCTCGTACTATTCCATCCGTCTAACCATCATCTACCGCTTAGTCGGGGGTCAGGTTGCAGGGCAGCAGAAGACAGACGTAATTTGTTTTACTTACTTGGTTCTGATTGGTTAGAGGACCGGCGCACCGCGTCAAATACGGGGCACTCAGCTATGCACTACTCGGCACTTGTATTCCATGAAGCCAGAGGTGTTTAATCATATTGGTCGTGCAGCCACCTTTGCATGATATACAGTGGGGCAAATAAGTATTTAGTCAACCACTAATTGTGCAAGTTCTCCCACTTAAAAATATTACAGAGGCCTGTCATTGTCAACATGGGTAAACCTCAACAATGAGAGACAGAATGTGGAAAAAAAAAAAAAAGAAAGAAAATCACAGTTTGATTTTCAAATAATTTATTTGCAAATCATGGTGGAAAATAAGTATTTGGTCTACACCAAAAGTTCATCTCAATACTTTGTTATGTACCCTTTGTTGGCAATAACGGAGGCCAAACGTTTTCTGTAACTCTTCACAATCTTTTCACACACAGTTGCTGGTATTTTGGCCCATTCCTCCATGCAGATCTCCTCTAGAGCAGTGATGTTTTGGGGCTGTCGTTGGGCAACAAATAACAAATAACCCTTAGGACAGACTTTGGGCATCCCTGGAAGTATAGCAACCATAGTCCATTTCTTCTCATCCTCACTACATTCAGATTTAACTACAAAAACATTGTTCCTTCGTATATTGAATAAAGTTCAAGCTAAATAAACAAACGAACAAAAAACACCCGCCATAATTATTCATAATCCCAACGATTTGTGTGGAGCTTTTGGCTCAGTAGTCATTTTGGCATTTCTTGCATACATTTGCACACAAATGCGGTGCCTTGCTTGCTTTCCCTTGCGTTGGTCCAGGCGGAACGCAGGAACGGCTGACACACAAAGATTGGTTTTGTTTTCAATGCTTCCGCCATTTTGACACTCAGCCTTGTTGATGTCATGCGGATAAACACGCATCTGTGTTTTGTAGCTGCCATGGACTCAACTTTGCTGTCATATAACTGATATTGGATATTTCCAAACAAAGCTCTACCAGTTAGAAACAGAACATTGAGAAGTTGTGGTGTAACTAACATCACGTCTGGCTAACGTCCCTCATTTCCGTGTCTTTATATCCCTGTCTCGCCCACCTCGGTGGACATCTTTCATGTTTTGCACGTTTCCCGCCCGCCGCAGAGATGGGTCGCCATCCGCGGGCAAGGCTCCGTGCGGCGTCGTGCCAGATTTGCATAAATAAGCTCGGCGTCACAGCATGCCCACGCCATTGCCCAGGTGCAGGCGCATTTGCATATAGAGCCGTGATAGGGCTCCCCCGGGTCCCCTCGGTGACTGCGACGCGGGCAGGGGGCCGGCGCCGCCGCAAATGAGATCTGAATTGGAACCTGGCCGCCCTCCATTTTATGTGCGCGTGCGGAGGTGCCGAATGACCGCGGAGAGAAATAAGAGATAACAAGGGAGCGAGAGAAAGATGGAGGCGGGAGACGGGTGACACGTGGCGCCTCCCCCCTCTCGGCTCCCCCGCGATCCTGCACGCTTGACTTGTAAAGCAGATTATTGACAGCAGAGGGGGATCAATCACTTGTTTACATTATGTAATGAATCCCACGATGGCTTTCAGTGACGCCGTTGATATATTACCCCGCTCGCTATTGGATGCAAAGCAAAGCAATAGCGAGTGCAATACTTGTTGACTCCCTCTGATGGCCCCCATCATGCTTTTCCATTACCGCTGGGTCTCGGTGGCCTTTTGAATCTGCGCTATACGGCGAGGCAGGCCCACTCCTGATTAGTCACATGTCGCTCCTCTGACAATACGACTCGCGCCATCTGAGCACCATCCCGCCGTCTCCGCGACGATGAGAAGGAGTAGGGTTCTGATGGGCCGCCAGCCGGAGGAGCCTTGTGGGATAGCAAGGAAGCGGGAAGACTCAGTTTCGTTGGACTTCAGCTACCGCCAGCTGGCCCGTCTATTACTTCTTGCTGCTGAAAAGCAAACCTTAACTATGCAGTTATACATGGTGCTTCAGAAAGCTGAACACAGGGACAAAAATATACATTTCAATAGGAAATGATCCAACATCAAGCGAGTGACCCCAGATCAGCAGTAGGCAGGACTGTTCCAGACTAATTTGGTACCCCAAGAAATATGTTTGCTGGTTAGGGTTTAATTATTTGAATTGCGAATACCTGAATACACCCTGTGGTGAAACGTGGACACATCATCAGTGATGTACCTGGGGTCATAGGGTGTTTCGGGTCTTACATCGAAACACCCTATGACATATAATTTAGCTTTAGCAGTATGTCACCTAGACCCTATGTAAATAACCGCTAGCTTGCAGTTGAGCTAAGTAGACATGTTTATACAATTTAAAAAATAATAATTTTTTTTTCATCACAAAAACTGTCTTTTTCATGTTTATGCTCCTCTTCTTTCTTCTTTCCAAAATGCGAGCCGGAGGGCTTTTGTCTTTTTATGATGTCGTTCAATTGCGACCGATTGCATAAAAATAACACCTTCAGGTAGCTCTCTGGTCTGCGGGGTGGTGAGTGAGATTAGAGAATGTGGTGAAATTACCGCATTACAGGAAACAGAATTATTACATTATTAGAGAGACATTGTCAGGGAAACTCAACTTTGAACTCCAAGACAAGTGTTACCTCGATAGCTCGGTTAGAGAAATGAGTACGACCCCAACCATGGATTGCTTTTCTTCGAAGGTTTAAGTACAAGAGCTCTCGGCTACAGACGCGGAGCCACGCACAAAGCGCCTCTCCGCATGTGGACCAATGAACAATGCAGGGCATGCCTCTATTTATGAGTTGACATCATAAAAACAAAAACAAAACTTACTAGCATATCCTGGTAAACACATCTCAAGTTACAGAAAAACATCTCTCATAGGGGAAAACCACCTCAAGTTACAACCTTGAACACCGTCTGTGGCTAGAATGAAGTCTGATAAGCCACAGTTGCCGCATTGTATTCATTCAGGGCATATTGAAAAACATAGGAACATAACAGTCCATATTTGGGCATATTGTGATACCATCTACATTCGTCAAGGCCATGAGAAGGCACACTCAACAGATTAATATAACAATGATACTCTATACTCCAATGTTCTCATCATTCAAGCATAACAAAAAGCATACAAAATATAATGTATAATGGTTGTGTTTTAAGCATGAATAAAATTATCTCACAGACATATGACTATATGCATTGTTGTTCTTTTGTTTTATTGTCTTGTATATTTTTTTGAATACTGTTATTATTTTGAATACTGTTATTATCAGTTATTATTTGAACTTTTTTTTTCTTGACACCCTTTTGGACTCTGCGACGCCCCTAGCATTAGCCTAGCTCGCCCTATGGACTGCACAGGTCTGGCAGGAAGAGACCCTGAATTTTCTTAAAATCAACAGCAAGTCATCAGAAGTAAGTGACCCGTAAATGCCCCCCAAAATAAACAGGAAGTTACCCGTAAATGCCCCAAAACAAATAGGAAGTTACCCCTGGAGTTTACGGAACTAGTAAGAAAGAATTCCAAATTGCATTTTCTAATTAAGAACATATTTTTCATGTGATCCAAAATGTACTGGACAGCTTGGATGTGTGCGGAAGCGATCGATATATTCAACTTTTTGAATCGTGCGCCATGAAAATTAATGACTTCCGGCCAGTCTAGGTTTGAGGAAGAAGGTGGATGTGATGTCAGAGAATGAGATCTTCACTATACAGCCATACTATGGTATGCAGAAGGACTGCGGATTCAGCTGATTTTGCAGATTAATTTGTTTATTTTTCACGTCACACCAGTCCAATGTGCTGCAGGCTTCTGTTGCTACATCAGGGAGAGTGGTGTGAGCCTTTTTGGGCAAAACAAGTCCGACATTCAAGGGACCATTGGAGGGACGAGGAAGTAAGATAGTTGTTTTATATTACTATGTCAAATACTGGGATCATGGCACGTTTTAATAAGGAGGTGGTTTGCATTTTGTGGCTTACAATGCTTGCTGTCGGGAAGCAGGCAGTGCTTGCTTTCATCAGCTAGTGACCATGGCATGTGACAAGCTAAACAAGTTAAACTGATTTGAATTTTTAGTAAAATAAGACCCATAAATTCAATATTACGAATCCGCTTTTGTCAATGGATGATTCGAAGCAACCCAATAAAACATTGTAAGTGCTGCTGTAAAATTATTATGTATTGTTTTGTTTCATCATACGCTTATACGAGGGGGTATCATTGCAAAAATCAAGTGTAGCTTCGTACCGACGGTTTGACCTCAATTAACGCGGGACGACTGCATGAAAATGGCGCAGCACAAACTGAAGGCCAAACAAGAAGCGTTTGTCTCTCGTCAAGGGTGCCGAGAGCTCGCTAATTGCTTCTGCACGTGTTGTTTTTATTTCATTTATAAAAGTGCTGTGATACCCCGATGACCCTTCTTATATTCGTGTCATCAATCTTTATTCTGACGGTGCTGAATGCTCACCAGAGGCTAGAAGAGTCTGACATCACCTTTTGGACTCGGGACCAATTAAAACCAATGCAAGGCCAGGAATCATTCATTGTAAATTAGCATGAAAGTATATTTTCGGAATTCAAAGTTGATGTATGAGTGCCCTGTTTTTCGTGTTGAGACAGTGAATTATCATGTTTCACTGCCCTTGACGACCATAGTTGTCCAATCCATTAAAATGGATTAGGGCTGCGGCTATCGAATATATTAGTAATCGACTGAAAATTCTATCGATTAATCGAGTAATTGGAAAACTTTTTTTTTTTTTTTTTAGGTAAAGAGCAATTATAAATATACATTAGGGAAAAAAGGCCTTTAATCCAATATTGAACCATTTTCAGTCAGTGTCTTTATTTTCGATGTACATTGTTGAAAACAGCCAACAATTGCATCTCAGATGTGACTAGAAAAAAAATTCACTGCTTTCACTCAAAAAACTTTCAGATCTTATTACAGATTTTTAGATCTATTTACAGATTATATAAAACCTGTATGTAAGACACGTTAGCCACGCATCGACAGTGGTCATAATCAATAGAAACCTAGCCTTCCGAAAAGCTAACGTTACGTGGCCGAGTGACAGTAACGTTGAATTAATTAGCGATGAGAAGTGTACTGCTTAAAGATGGCGGCTGTTTACTAACGCTGCCCAGACGCGGCCGAGTCTGTCATTTCGCATCTAGTCCTAAATGCATGCGATATCTATGAGACGCATCGGACACTACCTGCTACCAAACTAGCATCATGCGGGCGTAGTTTTTAGCAACGTCGGCGTAGTTTGTAGCGGCTGTCGGCTGCGGTAAGTTTAAAAAAAAATTTTTTTTTTAATTGCTTCTTCCTCTACGCACGTGACGTCAGCGCGTTGTCCCGCATTAAAAGTAGTCTGGGCAAAACGTGATGCTTAGAGCTGGCAAAATTAAACGATTCCTCAAGGTGAATAAAATTACTCGAATCAGTTTTTAAACTTGAGGTATTCGAGTTGCTCGAGTATTTGTTTGAGCTCTAAAATGGATTTGATGTTGTTGGAATTCGCCAAGCCGCACGAAAACGGCGACAGCCGAACAGAAATGGTGCTCGTTCACCTCTTATGTTAACCCTTTGTACTGACTCCATGTTCCAAAAGTTTGAGGAAGACTCACCGAAAGCAGGTTGACAATTTATTTGTCGACAATGGTCAAAAATCAAGGCAAAAACAGACGACGGAGGAACAATTCTGGATCCAAAACAAGGCTACATGGCAAATGTTTCCGAGCAGCAAATCTGTGTTATCTCAGTGTCCAGTGTTTTTTAAGGCTGCGGTAGAGTGGGTCGGGCCGAAGGGTGTTGTTTTGGGATCATCCCTCCGTGGCCGGTTTTGGGCGGTTAGGTTCATGCGTGGATGGGAAGAGGTTGCCACAGCGACCGACGCTGGTCTTGACGTCCCAAGCGCCCGCTATCAACTTTGTTATCTGGGCTGGCGCTACTTGTTTTAGGACAAAGCGCGCTTCTCTTTGTCCTTGTTGGTTGTCGGGAGAACTGATTGCAAGAGTTAGTCCGTCAATCTTGCTCGTGACGCACACGTTGGGCTTCTGTGATAAGATGGCGTTGTGTATCTATTCTGCTTCTTTTCATTAAACTATGGTGTGCTATTTATTTTATATTAGGTGTGTTAAAATGGGACAGTCCTACAGTAAATATGAGAAATGATACTATTCCCTGATTAATTATATTACGTGTGTTAGAGTAATGCAAAGAATTAGACTGTGCCTACGAGAAACTGTACCATTTTTCCATTTCCCCCTCATGAGCCCTGATAAGGTGATTCACTTTACTGTGTTCAAGGGCATGGAGTGAAGTCTGCCTAAACTATAGTTAGATTAATGTGTTAGACTAATGCAAACAATTATATGGCGTGTGCAAGAACGGTACCTATTCCCTTCGATGTCTACCCTAGAAATGGACTAAACTAGTTCTAACAGGTCTTCTTAAGTCTTACGTTTTACTTGTTGAAATCTTCAGAAATCCTGAAAATGAAACGGCACTTTTTATTTTTATAGTCACGTCATTTTTAATGCTTAATATTCATCTGAAAATGTGCTGTCTAGAGCCCTGTTAGCAGCTCTCCAAACCTGTGATGCATATGCGGTCCACCAGTGGGAGTATGACTATGATTGAGCTCCAAGGTGAAGGCTAATAGCAAACACGAATGCTGAAAAGACGATCACAAATGAGCTTGTTGAACTCTTGCTCGCATTTCATGTCATGCCAGTCGTTTTTTTTTTCCTTTTCAATCCTTGACAAGTGTAATCAATGCATTGATTGATACACTATGTTTTGGCTTGTCCATGCGTCGCACACCGCCTGCCAAACGGGCTGTGGACGCGCCGGCCCGAAAGGACGCCAAAAGCCTGGCGTAACCTCCGCTCGCCTTCTAATTCGGGGAGCCTTTTGTTTTTGCCTATTTATGTGTTTGGCTCCAGCTTCTCAGATGGTCGCTTCTCAGCGCTAATGACATTGGCACATCCACTCGGACAGGCCTCCCGACACCGAGGATTGCGTCGGCATCAGATTGACTACATTGGCGGTCGTTCGCAGGAGTACAAACGGTTGTCTTTCAGGGTTAACGTGATTAATGTTTGCGGTACGCATCAAGAAAAATTACATTGTTTGACAACACCCTGATTTCGAATGCTCGACTATAGCGTCGCCATTAGCATCAACGCCAAGGCTCGTCTCTCCGAACTGCCACAGTAAAGAATGAAATCTTTAATACACAAAAGCGTTCGCTCGAACGACCGTCCCTCGGCGTTCCCCGACGGCAAGCAGACGGGACCCGGCGGCCACCGTCGGCGCTCGCTTCTCGACGCTAATGACATTGGCACATCCAGTCGACGGCCTCCCAACACGAAGGCCTGCCGCCACCGCGGTGTCTTCGGAGAGCTCCCATTTAGCCATTCTCTGTGATTCCCCTCTCAGGAAACAAGCAAATCATTTTCTCATAGACACGCTCATTAGCCACCCTCTCTTCACCCGCCCGCCCTCCTTCCTCCTTTTACACTGCCAGTTTCAACATTGGAATATTCCCCCGCGCGCCTCGGCAAACATCGGAGGTCTCGTCGTTTTCCAACCAAAGTCGCCGCCGCCCGCCGCGCGTGCCAGCGACGCCCTCCGAGGAGAGCGGCGAGATGCCAACGCAATAATGCCAGAAGAAGAAAGGAAAAAATAATAGCTGGAATGCGGAGATACTTAATGACGTGATGTTTGGCTGGCGTGCTGGAAAACGCAAATGTGTCTGATTGTCTGTCCACCATGTGTAGGCCGACGCATTCATGCCAGAAGAAGAGAAAGTTGCTTTTACGGTATGATTAGTTGTGAATCTGACGATAAATTCAAATTTAGGGTTACGAGCAGTGGCGGAACAAATGTAAACAGGGATCAAGTGCGATGAGCATAAACGGGACCCCACGAATTGACTGTCCAATGGGGTGGGGGGGTTGCTAGTCGAAATTTATTTGCAGGCCCCTCAAGACGATCGTCTGGTGTATGTGTGTGTGTGGGGTGCAAGTGGAAATATTTTTGTGGGCCCCCTTCAGACAACCGGCCAAGCGTGTGGCAGATATTTTAACACTTAAAACAACACTAGGTAACGTTTCAACCTTTATAAAATATTATCATAACATTTGTGATATGTCGACTGACAACTCGTTGAATGACACCTCTTTTATGTGTGTTCCTGCCACACAAAAAAACGACTAAAAATGCGCTGACTGCTTTACGGCATACGTCACTTTCCCCTCTCCCCATTCATTATAAAGACAGAAGACGATGCTAACGATTTCGCGCGAATTCTGCAAAGATGGCAGAGTTTTGTCTCAGGCTACATTTACACTAGGACAGTGGTCATTAACCTTGTTAAAGTTATCGAACCCCACAAGTTTTACATGTGGATTAACCCAATCCTTCGGAATTAGATAATAAAGTTTATTTAATTTTTTTTTTTTCCAAACTCAAAACAAATATATACCATTTACAGGTCCGCGCATCATTTGACCTTTGTTTGACCCTCCTACAGACCCAGGCTTGGGTGCCCCCCCCCCCCAAGTTCCGCCCTTGGTTGCAAGCATTTTAAGGGACGAACAACACCTGCTTTAGGCTCTTCACTGTTAATTTTAGTAATTTTTAAAAACATATCTATTTTGATTTTTTAAAATTATAAATCATGATTACTGTAGTTTTCGGACTGTAAAGTGCATCTGACTATAAGCCGCCACCCACCAAATGTTTGACAAGAAAACGACTTTTGTTCATAGATAAGACACACTGGACTATAAGCTGCAGCTGTCCTCACTGTATTATGTGATATTTGCACCAAAAGATATTAACCGGTAACACTTTATTTGACAGCGGCGTCATAAGACCACCATGAAGCACCGTAAAGCTTTGAACCAATTAGCTGCAAAGCTTCATAGCTTTGAACCAATTAGCTGCAAACCTTCATTGCTTCAAGAAGCTTCATTTGGCCATCACTGCTCCCTTGGTGGAATTAGTCAACCTCTGCTGCCACCTGCTGTCAACACTGTTGTCCAACATGCCTCCTAGCATGCATTACAGCACTACAGATGTAAATAACAATCAAATTTCATGTTCTCTGCCAAATTTTTCTTCAGTTACTGTTCCAGTTGTTTCATTAATTTCTAGTTATGGTATTTGGTCACACTTTATTTGACAGTGGCACCATAAGACTATCATAAGAAAATCATAATTATGACATGACACTGTCATGAGCATTAATAAATTATTATAACCGATGTTATTGAATGTCATGCAGCAAATTATCTCACTTTTGAATGGATGTAAAAGATCCGAGCTTGACATAAATGGAGTTAGTACCATAATTTGCCAGATGACACTTAATGACATCCTTCATAAACATTCAGTAATGCCCATGATAGTGTCATGTCATAATTTTGACGGTCTTATGACAGTCTTATGACGCCACTGTCAAATAAAGTGTTACCTATTAACCCAAATAAATTCACAAATAAGCCGCACTGAACCATAAACTATAACTAATAAAAAAGTAGTGGTTTATAGTAGACATGTGCCGGTTACCGGTTTCACGGTTTACCGTGGTGTGAAAACGTTGCGGTTTCAAAACCACTAAAATTTTCCGTCATACCTTAGTACGGTATTCGCTATTTTTCATGTGCCAAAATGCAGCCGAAGTGGCTTGGTGCGGCAGCGCTCACCCCTTCCCGTTTGTTGCCGTGAGTGTCAGTGACGCTATTCTGCTAAATAGCCAGCAAACCCAAAAACAAATCCTCCCAACACAAGGCGTACTTTTCTTCAATTTATTGAGCTCTCAAATCGTGGTGAAATATACAAATGAATACATTTAAAACGTTGTACAATTGTATTTTTCCACGTGTGATTAGGTTCAACAGGACAGCAGTAGCACCATTAAAAAGTTCGCCAAAAACAAAACACACATTTTCATTTCAAATTCAATATACAAACTAACTAAAACTTACAAAGACGAATGTTAGCCTAGGCTAAGCTGGGAGAGCAGCTTCGTCGAGATTTTATGTCTCACACTCACAGCCGCTGAGAGAGAGACAAGCTTGAATGCAGGGGGGAAAGAAAAAGAATCGCGTCAAAGATCGCTAATTGAGAAAGGAGGTCTCACTCCTCACTCCTCACTTTTTTTTTGTTTTGTTTTTTTTTTTAGATGAAACCTTTCCTCAACAATATTTACATTTTAACATTTATAAAAATAACTTATACATTTTTAACTAACTTATTAACTTATGAATTCTCTGTTCTTTTTAACACAAAGGCATCATGTAGACTAGAGTTGACACAGTGGCTGAAAATGGCGAAACTTCACTTGAGCTTTCCCCCTCAAAAAAAGTCATGCAGTATATATTTTTAATTTTATTTAGAAGTCTTTTTACTTTTTATAGCAATTATTTTGTTCTTACTCTAATATTGAGCAACTTGAGCTGTGGCTGTGGGTATAGTCTAGGTTCTATGTATTTTAATTTTATATAAAATATTTGTTATTTTGTGTTAATTTATTTATTTTCACATTATATTCATGTTCCAATTTACAAATATGTTTTGAAAAAAAATCCTGTTCAATGGAAATTTTTTTTTTTTTTTTTTTAAACCCATACATCTCAAAATTTTGGAGCTATAATTGCAATACTGTGATACCGTGAAACCGCGGTATTTTTGCTCACGGTTATCGTACCGTGAAAATCTCATACCGGCACATGCCTAGTTTATAGTCGGAAAATTACGGTATATTTTTTAAATAAATGAATTCATAAATTAAACAATGTTAATAAAATTGTTAAAATGAATACAAACAAAAATACACTTTGCTTACAGTTGATTTCGTAGTTTTTTTTTTGTTTTTTTTTTCCCTACCATTGATGGCTATTATGGTCCCAATTTAATCAAATATTTTTTTATTTCCTAACATTGATGGCTATAATGGTCACAATTTAATCAAACTGGGAGGACTGGTTGTGAATGCTCATGTTTCAGTGCCATTGACAGTGCTAGACGACCAATCCATTTTGACTAAACGGATTGGACGTCTACTGCTGTGAATGGCAACTAATGTGTTCAATGAGTTCGGATTTAGATTAAGAACCTCGGACCCCAGTAGTGATGCAGATGTGCTAACCGCTCGTCCACCGCGCAACCCCGTCTTGATTGTATTCCCCTAATATGCTCGGTGCGCTAAATCTGCATTGAAACGCCAGAGAAAAGAGAGATCAATATAATAGCTTTGGCACCTGGCCCGAACGGTCCGCACAATAGGGCCGAGCCTTTTGGAAATCATCAGCGCGTAGCCCCGCGTGTTTGGGGGATAAAAATAATTCCTCGCCTCTTTGCCAAGCGAGCGCCAGGCACAATGCCCGCGTCTGAAGGGAAGGGTGCCACGCGGGCCTCGCAAATTGGCTCCGACGATCACCGAGCGAGCATCTTCTTTTCTTTGTGTGTTTGGGTGTGTGTGCGGAGGAGCAGAAGGAGGCGGGGAGGCGCATTCAGGCGCGGGGGGGTCGTCGTGGGAGAAGGCGGCGGTGGGTACGAAAGGGGGTAAACAATCCCAATGATTTCCCAGCTCTGGCACAGTCCAGGATGTGGATGGCTGCACTGGAGAGGAATTGCGTTTATTTGGCACGCCGCTTGTTTCTTTATTGGAGTGTGAGAGAAAGATGGTGGGGGGAAAAAAAAGACAAAAGGGGGGTGCCTCGGCCAAGAGGAGGGAGGCAAGCTTGTTGTCGGATGAGCGAAGATGCTCAGTAGAAATTACTTGACGAGCGCCAAGACGGGAAAAAAAGGATCGTTATTTGCAAACACAATGTGGTACAAAAGTATTGGGTCATGTCTCGAAACTCATTGACAGCGATGGACATTCAATCTATTTGAAACTTTCACATGGTTTGGATGTCGATCATCAAATTGTGGGTTTGTGACTGTTTTTTTTTTTTTTTTTTTTTTTTTGTTGTTAAGACTTGAAATGATAACCAAACACAGGTGCAATTATGTGATGTGGGTGATTGTTAGAGTTCCCAGTATACAGTTATGTGAGAGCGATAAGGGAAGTCAAGATAAGTGTAATTGCCTCACATTCAAACACATTCTAAGCTTGTAAATAAACTCATTGCAGCTCAACTTAGTAGTAAGAAGGGATGTCCCCGATTATGTCATTTTCAGAGGTTCGGAATGGGGTGAGAAAGTGAAAAAATCAGAATTTCGCGGTTTAAGATGGAATCATGCATAAGTGATAATGTCTGAAGGAAATATTTTTTACATTTGGATGAGCTTTTCTTTTTCTCAATCAATTGCAGAGGTATACCGTCAGTACTTAGGCGGAGTTTGACTTTGGTGGCAGGGGAGGCAAAACGTTGATGACCCCGAAACGCAATGTCAGCAATAAAAATTAACTTACAAGATGTATGCTTAGATAGTAGCTTAGCCCATGCTCGTACATACTGGCATCCCATCTGTGTTTGTGTGTGTGAGTGTGTGTGCTAGCTTGCGCGTTTATCTGTCTCACCTAGTGGAGAAGTAGACATCGCATCCTTTTTGACTGAATAGTCCAGCCAGAATCTATCCTCAGGTGGTTTTTGGCCGTCTCTAAGGTGATAGTCACATGTGTTCGAAAATAATTTTGACCCATTATAAAAATACATTTTTTGTTCATCTAATTCATTGTTGTTGTTTGTTTTATTGCTTTACAACTTTTATAGACAACATTTTACCGGCAAAGTCTTTATTTTAAATTCATATATAGAAAAGTCAATACATTAAAGTAGTTTTTCGGCCACCGGGGTGGGGGTGTTATGACCTCTCTTAATCTCCGCATATGCATCGGTATTCGAAAAATATGGACAATAAAAAGCATTTTGTTATGCATTGTTGACCATTCTGTAGAGCGGGGTGCTGATTGTTATTTGCTCCAAAATCTACTTTTGCATAACCATAACTACTTCTTGAAAAAACTCATATGTTGCTCACATAACATAATTAACTGTGCGTTGCGATCAACATAATGGGCACTTTTGCCAGGGTTTCCCCTGAAATATTTTGAAACCGTGGTGGTGGTGGTGGTGGTGGTGGGCTGCATCGGAGTCGGACAGCCCCACCAGGTCGTGCCATGGCAAAATTGTTTCATATCATGACAAATAAGAATTTGTTTAAACAACATTTATCTTTTCCAGTAAGAACTATTACAAAGAACTATTTGCAAAGTTTGCATTCTGCCTGGGAACACTTGATTTTCCTGGATTTAAAAACGGGGGGGGAAAAAACCCACAACAATTTGAGGGCTCTTTTATCAGGGAAATCAACAATAGGTGGTCCATTTATCGTCAAAGTCAAAATATTAAAGGATTCCCTTATTTGTAAAACCAATTCTAAAACACAAGATGCCGTCAATATTGATTTTAACGGAGGCCGCAACACGCTACGTAAAGTACGTAACTGCTTATTCAGCTCATTAGCCCTACATAATAATACGACTTCGGAGTAATAGCACAAGAGGAAGTCGAACTATTACTACGAGAATAAATGTAGAATTAAAGTACAAATCTCATTTGCAAGACGTGGCTGCTTTTATTATAGTGTGGCGGTGCGCCACAATCTTTTATGTGTTGGAGAAACCCTGCCTGCTGTGGAGAATAGAAACCATACCTTAGAGTTAGTTAACATTTTAAGTCATTTTTTTAAAAACTTTTTTTGGTTATATAAAAATCTTAGCCTTATAAAAACTTGGCGGCTAGACTGGCTGTGAATCTTTCAATGCCATAGACGACACTAGACGTCTGATCCATATCGACTGGGATTGGTTCTTTCGCCTCTCCCAGTTGAAAGTGATCTGACGTCTTGTGCTGTCAATGGCAGCCAATGAACTCAAACTGCTGGCTGTCTATCGTAACTTAGCGTCTCCTTACTTGAAGCGACATACGGTTACTGTCGGCTGTAAACGCGCAGAAAAAAAATCCACGTCAAACTACACGGTTGTTGTGTGTAGGTGGAAGTTGTGCGTTAGTTTTATGACTGACGTGGAAAAGAACTCAAGAATTTTTACAATTTGAAGATTCTGTGGTACTTATTGTACAGTCTAAAGGCACTGATCCACAGTCCTGTTGCCAATCACATCCAATGTGTTCAGCACTGCAAACATTGCCCCAAAGGACCTCTTGAAAGTAATACTCTCCTATCTGGCTATCTCTACAGTCTTGATATATTTTCTAGGAACTAAAAGCAGGAAAGGTTCCTGCAGTTAAACACTATGTCCAAAGTTGCTGTGATGCAAACATGCTGATATATGTCCTGGTGACTGATCGTCACTGTTGGTGGCTCGTACCACACAGAACTAAACGCTTTAGATCTAACACACTAGCCCCTTTTAGACATACGCTGAACTCCCAGGATTTAAACAAGTTGTCCTAATGTCTGAAAGCGATTTCCTGGGTCGACTGCCACGGAGATGACAGTGCCATTAACCAGGTCGAGTCTTCCTATAATATCCGGGACTTACCTGGGTTGCACTATATTTGAAAGCAGCTGTTTAATTCCCGGGTCACAGCACGAAGGCTGATGACGTAAATGTCATAGTTGGCCGATCATCATCCTCTTTCTTCGCAGTAAGATGAAAAGAGGTAAACAATCACCGCCATCAGACTAGTTACACATACGTACTTATTTAGGGTGAGCATATTTTGATTTCCAAAAAGAGGACACTCGGCCTGGCCTCGAGATACTTGAATTTAAATTCACTCAAAGATTCCTATATCACTTCAATATACTTGAAGTGTACCTCCTCCGTCTGGATTGAAAAATTTGGTATATATAAAAAAAAAAAATTAGCCATATGTAACCAAACATTCAACATACTGTACATAAGTACTGTATTTGTTTATTATAACAAATCAACATTATGGCTTTAACATTATTAACATTCTGTTAAAGCGATCCATGGATAGAAAGACTTTTAGTTCTTAAAAGATAAATGTTGGTACAAGTTATAGAAACTTTATATTAAACCCCTCTTAATGTTTTCGTTTTAATAAAGTGTGTAGTGGATCGGCTGAATCCTTTGAGGACGTCTGGAACCCTTTTTTGGTATATGTTAAAAGCGCAGAATGTCATCTTTGTGTGGATGTTTGAACGTTGCCCTAAATATTTTGGGAATATTAGTTTTTCTTGAGCTGTGCCTTTTTCCCTTTTAAACGGGAAAATAACATAGTTTTTAATTCTTTTTTTTTTTTTTTTTTTAGATATGTGCCCTGGGTTTTGGGTGGGTTGAGGGTTTTCGAAAAAAAACTTGTAAAAATTTTTCATCTTATTTTTGTTGTTTTGTTTGTTTTGTGTTTTCTGTGTTTTTTTTTTGTTCTTTTTTTTGTTTTGTTCTTTTGATATGGTGGAAAAGGAAAAAAATGATCACATCTTGTTACTTATGTCATGACTTATTTGACCAATAAACAAAGTTTCCCTCCCAAAAAAAATAAATAAATAAAAATAAAGTTTGTAAAATGTTCAATCAAAAAATAAACTAGTAGCTCGCCATTGTTGATGTCAATAATTACACAATGCTCATGGTGCCGAGCGCCAGCAGAGGGCAACAAAACACCCAAAAAACACAAGTAACAAGTGGAAATGACACTGTGCTGTCATTTTAATCTGTTTGAGCGGGGCATGTGCGTTAAATGCGTCAAATATTTTAACGTGATTAAAAAATTAATTACCGCCCGTTAACGCGATAATTTTGACAGCCCTAGTTTTTTCATTGCGAGCAAAATAAATGAAGATGTTACTACCAAAGCATTTGTTATTGCAATCATTTTCTGGTTGAAATTTAGCAGTATCTGGCAGAATTGCAGGGGTGCCAATACTTTTGGCCAGCACTGTAAGAGCTGTGATTTCCGTCTGAATTGTTGCAGTGACTGTAAACTGATCTTCTAATGGAATCAGAATAGTAGTAGCATTTCCGCAGTCTTGCTACGTTTATTTCCAGGAATTGAAATGTTTCAAGCAGTTCGAGCAGATTTTTCAAATGGGTTTTTAAGTTCTATACGAGTTCACCTACTTGTTACTGTCAGTCGGCGGTGTGGTCATGGTACATCTAGACGTACTCGTTCGATAGCCGCATACCTTCGCATCTAAAAGTCTTACCCCCCATTCCGACGCCCCCGCGTACAGGTATCTCCGCCGCCTTACAAACAAGGCCGCCGCCGACAAAGCCTCAGCGGGAGAGACAGATTAAAAATGACAATCAGTCGGGGGGGTTGCACGGCGACGCCTCAACGGGGTGCGGGAGGTGTGGGGGTGCGCAGGTGCCTTTGTTAAGAGACACCCCCGCGCTCTAAAGGGCCTAATTATCTGCTGTTATTTTGGCACTTATCAGCCTGCCGAATAACTCCCCCTGCTCCGCCGCCGAACTCACACAGCGAAAAATTACTCACCGGCTCCCGGTGAGGTATTGTGCCACGCCGCCGACAAGGTATGCATATTATGTGCTCGGCTGGAAATTTCACCGCCGTGTGTGTGTGTGAAGAGTGATTAGGAAACAGGGAATTGTCACAGAAAAGATCCTTTATTTTATTCTTTTGCGTGACGTATCATTCAGCATTTTGAGTCATTCCCCCAACTCACCCCCTAAAAATCGAGGCGACGGCGTGATGCGGATCGGGTACTAGGGGGCACTGTTGCGCGTGCTTTGGAGCCGCAGCCTCGCCAAGGCGTAATTGGACAGTTTTATGGGGGATATGAACTCTGAAGGGGAACTTAAGCCATCTAATCATTGGCATTCAGCGTATGCTATTCATATGCATAAACACAAATAAAAGGCACAAAGAGGAGCGGGGGCTTCTTCCAAAGGAAGTCAAGCCACCCAAAAAAAGCGCTCAGAATGGAAGTCAAGATTATAGGAAGTTCAGGTAGAAACGAATGAATACACGTTTTCTGCCTAATCCACGGAGCAAAAAGCGCACATGGATTAACCGGCGCGTACCGGACATAAATTTAGGTACACTTGCACTAAATAGGAAAATGCCGCTTTTACAGAGATAATAATGCTCTTTTCTTTGAGGTATTAATTTAACAATGTTTGTTAATGTGCCCATGGGAACGCAGTACATCGTATAGAGAGCTTATTTTGCCACATGAGGTTTTGTATTTGAGTATGAGGACTGGGATATGCTTATGACTCAAGATCATTTTATATTTGCTGCCATTGACGGTAACAGAAGTCCAATTCATTTTGATTGGGAGAGGCTTTGGACCGATGCCATCAATGGGACAGAGACATAAACATTCCCTGCGAGCCTTCCTATAAATGAAGTGGACGTCAATCCTTGTGAATCCCAGACAATGAGTTTAAAGATGTTATTACGGGCCTTGACCTGAGTGTATTTGTATTTTCATTAATTTTATTTATATATATGGCGGAAAACAGTCAGGTGACTTCAGGTTCCGCTCTGAGACCCCCAATTTGGCCAAATTTTAAAATTGTTCGATATGCATGTGTGATACGCCATTGGAAAGCTTAAAATATCAATTTTCTGGGGGAAGAAAAATTTTGAACAGGAGGGCATTTAAAAAACAAAAACAAAAAAACATTTTTTTAAAACAGCAAAACGCTATCTGGAGGTGAGACCACGCGAGAGCAGAATTACAGACACCATGACTTTAACGAGATATTATCGCGCACTTACCTCTTTTTGATCCAAAAACTCCATGTAACATATATCACTGAGTGTCAAGACACAGCTGTGAATGGCCACAGCTGGATTTTTGGGGGATTTTATGGGTGAAACCTGGTAATATAACAATATGTCGCGATGCAGTAATCGCAGACATCAATGAGAGGTCGAGATTTTGTTTTTCATATATTTACCCTTTTAAACGTTTTTTTTTTCCCAATTTTTCTTTGTTTGGATCAATTATTATCACCTAACATAATGGAAAAATGCGACAGTAACAAAAAAAAAAAAAAAGAATTAAAAAAAAAAATTTTTTTTTAATGAAGTGATAGTTATGAGGTGGATATCCGTGACTTTGTTTAAAAGTTTAAAAAATTATTCACTCGCATATTTTAAAGTAATTTAAAAAAAAAAAATTAAAATATTAGACATCAATTCATAATTGTAAGCTAAAAATGACAGACATTTTGAATAATGAATATAATTAATTACCTTGGTTTTATGGCTGGGTTGAAACAAAAACGGTTGCGTGACATCTGTAAACGGGAGTTTTCAGGGTAAAACGAACAAATTAAAAATAGTTCGGGGGCTTAAAGAGCATATGACACGAGAAAAAAAATCTTAAATGGCATTATTATGTGAATTAGAATCATATTTTGAGACGATTCGACTATATACAACAATTTAGAAAAGCACAGATGACGAGAAATTAGTTTTTTAATCTGCCGGTTAGCCACGCCTACCATTATAGGGCTTTAGCGTCCCCAACAGGTGGATGACGTCAGCGGTAGACTGGGCTCATCAGTTTTACTATTCAGCCCATTGAGGGGGAATTATTCAGAACGAGGAAAACGCGACGAAGAGAGCCGCAAAATGTCATTGTTTCCGTCTCTTCAATATTTTTACAGGATATTCTTTTTATCCAAGTATTTTCCCCAATAGCTATATAAATGGCTTGAGAAGGACCAGTCAGCCCATCGAGGGGGAACTATTCACAACGAGGAAAACGCGACGAAGAGAGCGGCAAAATGTCATTGTTTCTGTCTCTTTACTTCAATATTTTTACAGGATAGTCTTTTTATTCAAGTATTTTCCCCAATAGCTATATAAATGGCTTGAGAAGGACCAGTCAGCTCATCGAGGGGGAACTATTCACAACGAGGAAAACGCGACGAAGAGAGCGGCAAAATGTCATTGTTTCTGTCTCTTTACTTCAATATTTTTACAGGATATTCTTTTTATCCAAGTATTTTCCCCAATTGCTAAATAAATGGCATGTTCATGACAAATAACAGTCTTGTGCTGAATGGAATATGAAATAATAAAAATGCATTTATTCAGGACGACATGGCAAAATTACTCCATAATGGTCAAAAATGTCGACTTCACCTTTACTGTCGCACCTCCCGAACGATATTTTATGACACCTAAATCGGACATTTGTCATTTCCCTTCCCCGGCTTCGGAAAATGTAAACAAACCAGAAGCCGTGACAGCTAGCCGACATGCTAACCCGAACCGAGTGATGTTTCAAAGTCTTCGAAGTGGAAAATCACACATAACTATCCTGGATTATTTGATATGACGACCCGGTTGTCGATTGTCTTAGTGGATCGGCAAACCGCCCGGCGGAGAGCAATTTACAGTTCGTTCCCCGGAGGAGGGTGGCTGGATTTGTTGTGCAGCTAACGTGCTGCTGCTAATAATTAGCATTAGGAGAGCTTTTTACATGCCTATCAATGATCAAACGTAAGTAGTCCTTCATTTAAAGGAAGTTTGTAGTGTTTACTTTGTAATCGCTGTATTCGTATTTGACATAATACAAAACAAGATGTTTACTCACTTCCTCATAAGTCCAATGGTCCCACAGTAAATATCCACGGTGAATGGGAACCTTTTGAAACTCCAAAAAGGTGCATACGCCTCTCCCTCATACAGAATGATTTTTCTGCAGCCGTTTGGCTGGCGTGATGCGAAAAATAAACGTATTAATCCGCAAAATCAGCTGAATCCTTCGTCCTCATACACAACAGTACACTGCAGCATGAAGAGGACGTCTCCTACCGTACACGTCACAGCGCCCTCCTCCTCAATGCAAGACCGAAGCCGGAAGTCACTCATTTTCATGGCGCGGGATTCAAAAAACTAAATAAAAATAGCGATCGTTTTCACACACATCCAAGCGGCCCATATCATTCAGGGGCATAAAATACCGCGTGTATTATGAAATAAACATGCTTTTTCGTGTCACAGGCACTTTAATACACCATGAATCTGCTATGGCAGCAGCATATAGTTTTATCAAACACAACAGTTTTGGCTTAAAATACAGCCATTTCTTTTAAAGAGGAGTGCAAGAGCATAAATTGCTTTTTCAGTCTTGTCTGTGTTTTCCGTCATATATATATATATATTATATGTATATATGTATTTTTTTTAACCCCTTCAGACCTGAGCATGCTGCTGAAGAACATGACGTGTTTGTGTCTCTTAATCAATAAATACACTGAATTTATTTGCTCTTGCCACTTCTGAGAGAGATTGGACGGAACTTTACCCATTGAAATCAAAACATGAGGTTTAGCGCGCCCTTTTTGCTATTTTTGTCTCTTTTAAAATGGCTGAGACAAAACGCAACCTCAAAAAGGCAAACGTAAATGCTCATTTTTCATTAAAAAAAACAAAACAATGTAACTATAACATTAAAAATAACCAATATAAGCATGAAATATACCCGACCAAAAAATTGCAGTTTGTTCTGGTATTTGAGTAGAGTAAAAATCAGT
The DNA here is from genome assembly GCF_030265065.1 of Corythoichthys intestinalis. Taxonomy (NCBI): domain Eukaryota; kingdom Metazoa; phylum Chordata; class Actinopteri; order Syngnathiformes; family Syngnathidae; genus Corythoichthys; species Corythoichthys intestinalis. The sequence goes on from NC_080413.1 coordinate 7,449,451, forward strand.
GAAGATTCTTTTTTTTTAATGCCTAGCAGAAAATTTGCGGGTCTGAAGGGGTTAATCAACATTTTATTCATTTATACATGTATTGTAATTAATATAAAACAAATAAAATAATTAAAAAATATGTATAATTAGAATTGAGACCTGTCATATCAAATGTCAAAAATGTGGCCGACATGACCCAAAATGTGATGTCCATATACAGGCTTTGGACAAAAAATGGAAACACCTTAAAAATTCAGCAAAAACTAATTTATTATGGAGTAGGTCCGCCTTTTGCAACAATTACAGCCTCAATTCTCTGAGGTTTTGATTCATACAACTTGTGAATTGTTTTCCCAAAGGAATTTTAAGCCATTCTTCAGTTAGAATACGCTTGAACTCTTTTAGGGACAATGGCGGGGGAAATCGACGTCTTAATTGAATCTCTAAAACTCAAAAATGTTGAGGTATGGGAATTGTGCCGGCCATACGAGATGCTCATCGTCATTACAATCAGTGTTGTTTTCGTCAACAATGACGATAACGAAAATATTTCGTCAACGAACAATATTTTCATGACGATGACGCGCTGAAAACGTTTCTTGCGAGACTAAAACATAACGAGATGAATGCCAGTTGTTGTCTGACGACACGACAACAAGATGAAAATTCTCCATAGTTTCTGTCATAAATTCACAATGTGTGATATTTTCTTATTTTACGTGTAGTAGGTAGCACACATTTAGCAATGTTTGGTCGTGTCGCTCATGTGACCTGCCCCCCCCCCCCCCCCCCCCCCCCCCCCGCCACACACACACGCTTACTCACCAGCTTCAAGGTTACTTTTGTGAAACATATTTGTCAGGTGCTACTTGGTAAGTTTTGCTTTCTTATTTTCGCTAGATATGCCATGTTGCTTTCGCCTTTAAAAGTCTGTGCTGAGTAGGGTTGGGCATCGTTTGAAATTGAACGATTCCGGTTCCAATTCCGATTCCATGTTTCGATTCCGGTTCCGAACGATTCCCGATTCTTTTAAGAGGCAGGGTCATAGTTTATATTAAAGTCTTAACTTCCCGACATTTTTTTTTAAAGATAAATGAACTTCTCACAAGGCTAATTATAACTTGTATGTAAATATCAGTCTTTAAACTCGAGCAATTTTTTTCCGCTCGGTGGTCAGGGCATCGAAACAAGGAATCGAAATGTAAAAATTCGAACGATTCCGGATCCCATCAAAACGGTTTCCATCAATGCCCGATGCCCAACGCTAGTGTTGAGTGATAATCACACACTAAACCAGAATGTCCAAAGTCTGGCCGGGGGCCAAATGCGGCCTGTGGTCAAATTTCATGCGCCCCCCAGCCTCTGTCATAAAATCAATAACGTCTGGCCCGCACACAGACTTAATAAATTGGTCAGTAGTACTGCTACCAGCATATGAAGTAGCTTACACACTAAATTTACCCACTAAAAGGCAGCATCACTCTAAGCAACATTACCCCGTGTGACCCTTTACTTCCAATTTTCTAAAATGGCAACAATCAACAACAGAAAAACAAAGTTGATTGCGACAGCTGACGCTTCAAGGATAGGTGGAAATTGGACTATTTCTTCACTAAAATACGCAACAACTGTGTCCGCCTCATTTGCAGAGACAGTTGCAGTTTTTAAAGAGTTCAATGTGAGGCGATATTACCAAACAAGACACGCTGACATGTTCGACAAGATTACAGGAAAGATACGCAGCGAGAAATTGAAGCAACTTGAAGCTAGTTTAATTAAACAGCAGCAGTATTATAGAGTCGAAAGAGAATGCCACAAAGGCTAGTTGTGAGATTGTTGAAATTATTAATTAAAAAAAAAATAATGATAAAGCAAATGTGACACACAGAATGGCTTGCCAAAATTTGCTTAAATATATTGTTGTACGTAAAGGATGTCAGCCAAGAACGGCCCCTCACATTTTTACCGCACCAAATCTGGCCCCCTTTGCAAAAAGTTTGGACACCCCTGCACTAAACTAACTTGTAGCGTTAGCATTAGCATTCGTGTTAGCATTAGCATTTAGCGCGGTGACCAGTGTTGTTATTCTTACTTTATAAAAGTAATTAATTACATTTACAAATGACTTTTCCCAAAAAGTAATTGAATTAGTAACTCAGATCAATATAAGAGTAATTATTTACTTGGCAATGTAACTGGCGTTACTTTTTTAATGTTTTACACGTTTTTGCATGATCCATTCTATAACGTCTTTCACATCAAATACAGTATGTTTATATTAACTGATTCAATTGAATTTTTCTTCATTCCAAAAAGAAAAAAAAAACTGGTAACACTGTTTGAAGTTGAAATGTTTTTTTTTGGACAATAGGCCCTATCCCAATTCTTTACCCTACACTTATCTAGACGCAGGGGAACTAGATTGTAACCTTTGCTATGTTTGGAAGTCATTTAATGTTGTGAATCAACAGTTAAAGTTTTTAAAATTGCTCCCGTTATTGTATTAGTTTTGTGTACTTTTGACATTTGAAAGTTTTAAAACTGTTTCATCATTTAAAGATTCAAGTCAAGATTTTGCCGATTTAGGAGTATTTTAGATAAAAAGTTACTTAGGTTCGCTAGGAAGGTTCGCTACAACAGAGCTTTCCTGAGAAGTACCTTAATTTCCCGAATATAACGTGCACTTTTTTCCCCCAAAATCAACTTGTAAAATCATGGTGCGCATTATAAACGGGTACATGGATGGAGACAGAAATATATATTACATATATATAAACCGATTTTTTTTTTTTAATTTATTGATTCGGCCACATTGTGTTGAAGAAACGTACGCGGTGATCCGTTGCCGACCATTACGGTACGTGACGTCACCATTTTGTTTTGGTAATACTTCACTCTAATCGGCTGAATGATTTCGTCTGTTAAATTCTGCTTTTTTCACTCTTCACAGCACAGAATTTAGTTTCTTGAACTCATTTACGTCAGCGTTTATTGCAGCTCCACAACTCGGACCATAACAAACGTAAGCACACAGACTTTCTGTGTCCGTCAACTATATCTGTCTCTCGGGAAACTCAAACCCAAATAACAATAGTTCCTATTGTTACTGACGTGTCGACAGCGATGAGCTCTCACGGATTTCCGACTTACGTTCTCACTTTCATTTTACCGTATCAATCCATGGAAGAAACATTTATTCATCATGATGAAACGAGCAAGTTATACAGCAGCCTTTAAAAGAAAAGTCACATCTGTTTTGTTTTCTAGATTCTGGTAAGTTGGAGAAGTTGTCAAATGATATTATTACTGTAAATATTGCCAGTTTATGGTAATGTTTTGAACTACCAATGTGCTATGCTTGTGCTGTGTTTCAGCATTCAGTAAAATGACATTTCTGTATCTGTACACGAGCTCTGTTTTATTGTATTCTTCTATTTATTGGTGCTAAAATTAGGGTGCACGTTATAAACGGGTCCAGTAATTTCCCCTAGATTTTACAAGTAAATTTGGGATGCGCATTATACACGGGTGCGCCTTATATTTGGGAAATTACGGTATACTGCTTTAAGATGGCGGCTCTTCACTAATGCCGGCGAATCTGTCATTTCGCATCTCGTTCTATATACATGTGATATCTACAGTAGCATAATGTGGGCGTAGTTTGTAGGCTGTTGGCTACAGTCAGGTATTGTTGGAACAACTCCTTTCCCTCCCGCTCTGCTCTCTCTGTTTCTCTCAGACAACATGCGCGTCATTCAACCCCTTTGCAGTAATGCACTAATGCACCCCTCAGTAATGGTAACAGCGTTGTAAAGATGAGAAAAGTAATTAATTAGATTACTCACTACTGAAACAAATAACGCCGTTAGTAACCACATTGACTCGGTGTCTTTCTTAAACTCTTGGAAAACATTTTACACACAGTTCATGGCGTCCAGGTGAATTAATTGGAAATAATGTGCTGTTTGCCTGCTGAGTGTGTATTATCATCATGAAAATGGTGATGTCCTTCTAGACTCTACAGTTATGTGCTCGTCTGTCATGTTCATTTGAATCTGTTAGAAACCTTTACTTAATTTATTCATGGACTAAAACTTTTGAAATTTATAGAGGAAAACATTTTGACAATTGTCGACAAAAACTAGACTAAGACGAACACATTTTGAAAGGACTAAAATATGATAAGGTTAATAAGTATTGTAGGCCAAAAGACTAAGACGAAAATTGAAATGGCTGCCAAAAACAACACTGATTAGAATGTCTCTTATGCCATTTTTTTAACAATTATATTAAATGATTATGATGCCAAAATGTCAGGTGTTTCCATTATTTTGTCCAACCCCTTTATGTGGACACCAGGTTTTTAATGAGGTTATTTTTTTTATTTACCAAAAACAGTTAGTCACTTACTCTATAAAGGGTAAAGAAAAATGTATGTAAATTAAGTTTATGCTCATATTTATTAATGGAATTGATTGGGTGTATTGTGTGTATTTATATATGTGCCTGTGTGTAATGCTCACACGAAACCCAATGAGGGGTTTTAAACAATTTTAAATGGACATTGTAATACATTAATAACACAATTTATAGGGGTGCACGATATCCATTTTTCGAAACATATACCGATATCGATAACTTCCTGCTCCTCAAGGCCGATACCGATACGATAACCGATAATACATATATAATTTTTCAATGTATATTCACCTGAGTTTTTGAACACCTGTAGGTCATAAATACTAGTGGTTGATTCAGCTTAGATTTGCCTTTGACCGAACCAGAATTTTCATGATGACATGAACATTATTATAATGAAAAAAACAAAGACAGTAACAAAACTTTGCATCCTGGAAAAACAGGAGTGGAAACAAACGCACAAATCCCAATCCGACACAGTGCCAAAAATACTATTAATAGGGCAGATGATATATTATGTTATCGGATTTATTGGGATGATGTCATAATTCCTATTCTCGGACCGATAATTATCGTGCACCTCTAACAATTTATATATTTGAATATGTATTATGCAAGTACAAATACATATTTAATATGTGTATTTTTTTTTGGTACATAGAGGCGAATTGCATTTGTACTACTACAATAATAAGCAGTATGTATTTTTAATTATGAATACATGCATCTAATTTTTTGATGTGTTAATTCATATATTAAAGTGTCCATCAAGTGTATTTTCTTTCCATTTGTGTCTAAATAGATAGTACTAGTGTACCTTGTAGTCAGGAGATAAGTCAAATCATTAGGAACACTTTAATTTGTAGCGGATCTGATTAGTTTGCAATAAAGTCGGTCAGTGCGTGACATTGACACATGTGTACTTGCGCGTGTGCTCAACCAGCCCCGCTTGTATTCATATGTATTCATAACACGCCGTGGCATTTTCCCCCCCCCCTCTCAACATGTTTGCCCTCATAAATTTATTTTGCGCGTGTGTGTGCTACTTCTCCAGCCCGTGCAAACCTCCTCCTCCTCTTGGCTGTATCCGCTAATGTAAGCGTCCGCATATAATATGCAGATAATGTCGCGTCGGCGTATCCCGACCGTGTCGGCCCCACCGAGTTACACGGGATCACACGACAAGGGGACGGCGGCCGGGGAGCGCTGGGGGTGGGTACAAGCGTCCCCCTTGTAATTGAAAAGAAAAAAAAAAAACTTCTCGTGTGGGTCTATTCCGAGGGGATCCAGCCTTTAGATGGCGCCGCCACTCGTCACGAGGGCCACGGCCGAGCGTCAGCCTCAGCGTGGGGTGCCGGAATGGGGACAGTCCCCAACGGTCCCGGGCCTCCATCCCTCCCTCCCCTCCTATCCTCCCGCCTCCTCCTTTTTGGCGCTCTTTTCCCTCTCGTGTGCAAATGGCGCATCGCTCTCCTTCTTCTTGTGATCTTTGGCTCCTCTTCTTCTCCGTTGCTGTGATCTCCCGCTTCCTGTTTCCCTCCCACTCGCCCGCTTCCTCCTCTCTATCTTTGTGTCGGTTTGTCTCTCTCCCCATGGCCCGTCCTCGCTTCATCTTCCTCCGTGTGTTCGCTCGGCGTTGCTGCCGCCGCTGCCACCGCTATCTTTTTTTTTTTTAACTTACTTTTTTGAGTGTGTGTGTGAGTGAGAGTGAGAGAGGTGAAGTAGGAGAAGAAGAATATATGGTCCTGTTGTGGGTGTCTCAGCACCTGCGCTTTGTAAGGCAGTCATTTACATGTTTCTTAACTTTTTTGGGCGGACACGTCTCGTCCTCTTGCAATATTTCATCGGGACGTTTGCCTTTTCGGGAAGTTTTACCCTAAAAGTGAAACAAGAGCAGACAGTAGTGTGTTGTGGACATTTTTACATGACTTTGGCCCTGTAGATTACACTGGGTGACCCATACTGATTGAGTAGTTAGCATGTTTGTCAGACAAAGGTGACACAAGTCTCGTTTTACTGAACAGTTTTATAGGTTATTCCTGAATTGGAGGACATTTGGGCCTTCAAATTCTTGTAAAATAAGCTTTCACTATTCAGAAAAACGGGGTTTCAAATCCATACAAATGTTAGCTTTTTCTCAGACGTAGAAGCTAGCTGTTTATCTAGCTGTTACTGCTGACCAAGACAACAAACGTGCTCATATATTGTGCTCATATAAAATCTGACTCTCCATTTGCATAGGCGGAGTTTGACTTTTGGGGCATGTTGATGACCCCGAAACGCAGTGTCAGCAAAAAAATTAACTTACAAGAATATTTATAATAATAGGTTGACATTGAGCGTTTTTTGTTTCCAATCATTCTTGAGGGGAATTCTAAATCAGGCTGCATAGGCAATAGTTTTAGCCAAGATCGTCATCCATTTAATATGGTACACCAGTTGCTTCAATTAAAAAAAAAAAAGTTGCTTCAATCAAAATGTATATTTTCAATAAAAAAACGCTTTAATCAAAAAAAAAAAAAAATGCAAAATTAAATTTGAAACTAAATTGACAGCTATTTTTCTTTGATTGATTTGTGGCCACATTTTGGCTAGGATGTTTTTGTCTTTATTATTCAATCAAAAAATAAGTTGCTTCAAAAAAAAAAATTTATTTAATAAAGAAAAATCACTTCAATCAAAAAAAAAAAAAAAAAAATCCAATCATAGAAAACGTTTTTGAATGCGAAAAAATACTTGAGATTGAAAAATTTGCATTTGAACACTTAATTTTTCATTGAAAAAGTTTCTTTGTTGAAGCAATCCTTTCTGTGTTCGGGCCATATTATGGGTAGGACATTTGTGTCTAAATCATTCAATCCCAAAAAAAGTTGCTTCAACCAAAAAAAAAAAATTTTTTTTATCAAAGAAAAAAAACATTTGAAAAATAAAATTGCCCTCCCCTATTTTTTTTATTGATTATTATATGCAAAGCAAATGACCGTCTAAGGTGCTAGTTACCAAAATAATTTTGACCCATTATAAAAATATATTTTTGTTCATTTCATTAATTTTTGTTGCAGTTTGATTGCTTTACAACTTTTATATATACACGAAAGTCAGTTTCATGCAATGACACTTTTCGGCCACCGCCCCCCCCCCCCCCCCCCAAAAAAAAAAATCCGCTTATGGCCGTTTCTACAACCAACAAAATGCTCGAAATAGGACGACATGACAGAGCCGCAGACGTATGCACGGCGGATTTTCTTGTGAGAGAAATCAACTCAGGTTCCAAGAAGGTTAGTGCAGGTGGTGAAACAAGGAAAAAGGTGACTCTTGCCATTGAAATTAAGATGGAAATGATTTTTAAAAAATGAGCGTGGGGTGCACATCCGTCAACTGACTCAACAATACAGCCGTAAAATGTCGACAATCGCCACGGTCCTCCTCCGACTTCCGTTCGCTAGTCTTTATAAGGTGACAATTGTGGTCACATCACCAAAGAAATCGCCAGCTTCGTCAGGTTTCTAGCATTTATTTCAGAACGCTTGCAACACAACATGCCTACTGTTAGCCGCAGTTGACGGTGTTCTCAACAAAACAATAAAGAGAAAGTTTCGGTACAGCACTCAAACACGCCCGCCACATTAGTACCCGATTCGTTGCATTATTACAGGAATTATTATTATTTTATTATTCCTGTTTTTATTAATAACTGTTTTGCTATGTGTAATTGCCATTTGTAATAGTACCAGCTAAGCCTGAACGGTATATCGTTTAAACATCGCCATTGCGATGTGCGCATACGCGATAGTCCCATCGTAAGGACGTGTGATAGTTTAAAAAAACAATTTTTTTCCAATACACAAACCTTTGTTCTGCTTCATTCGCTCGCACAGCCTCTCACCCCCTTTCCCAGCTCTCAGTCACTGCGGCACTTGCTTTTTAAAGTTAACGATGGCTTTGATCTGGCCAAAGAAGCCGGGCAGCAATCTGTCATTCATCGTTTAACTTGTTAAACAGTTTCTGCAAGGAAGCGCTGGCTGAAATGAATGTGTCTCTGGGGGGAGAATGTGGAGACGTTCGTGACATATAAAATAAATGGCAGAAGTTATTATGAGGAGTTTGTAATTTCTACATGTCACTCCAAGAGTCACAGCCGTGTTAGGTAAACAAAAGCATTTAATAAAGCCAAGCATTTTTCTACTTCATTACTTTATTCTTGTTTAAAAATGATTCAGTGGGACAGTTATGTTTAAAACTGATCATAATTATTACATTTGAAGTGCTTAAAAAACATTTGTTAAAATATACGTACCTCTTGGTACCTCACGATACGATACGATTTGCGATACAAAGCTCACGATAACGATCTGACGATATGGCGATACAACGATTATCGATACCTTTGTAGAATATCCTGGAATGATTTTCTGACCAACAAATAATAAACCGAAAAACAAGCTTCTGCTGTGAATTGGAATGAGTTTATCACTAGTAAACGTCCAATCAATCTGAAATGGGAGGGTGGCAGCGAATGAACATTCATTCATTCGCTGCCATCCTTCCCACTTCAAACGGATTGAACGTCAATGGCCGTCAGTGGCAGCCAATGCCAGGCAATGAGGTAATTTTGGGCCATTTAAGGTCATTTAACTGTTGATTTTCAGTTATTTCCTGTTGATTTGGGGGTATTTTATGGGTCACTTCCTGTTTATTTTGAGTTACAGAACAGCAAGTGACCTGGGAATCACCCAAATGAATAGGCAGTGACTCAAACACAACAGGAAATTACCTATAAATGCCCTCAAATGAACCGCAAGTGACCTGTAAATGCCCTGAAAACCCACAGTCTAAATGGATTGGGCGTCATGCACCGTCAATGCAGCCTTAAGCCTGAGTTATACTCCTGCGTTGCGGTGACGGCGAAGTGATTACGGCGTCAGTGAGCATTCGATAGTTCTGCGGTGAGGGAACGCGTTGCTCTGTAATTCACTGCCAAGCCACTAGAGGTGTGTGGCGTTATGTTTGAGGGCTTTTGGGGTATGCTTGTTGACTTCCGCTAGTCTAGTTTAACGGAGAAAAAATAAACAATGCAGCATGGAACCCTTGAATGTAAATCTTCTGCTCATCAACATTGAATAAATGTTGATCATTCAAATGCTGAGGGGCAGGCGACGCAGAAGACGGTTTCGAGGCGGTCCTGCCGACTTTTGATGCCGCACAGAGAGTTCTAGACTCGGGTGGAGACAGCTAGCTGTGGCGGCTAGCTTCAAACTGGCGTCGAGCACTGCGTCCAAGGTCTGCAAAGCCCTCCAGCCCGATTTGTTTGCCGTGTCCTACAACCACCCACAGCAGATTTCTAGCGTCTATGGAACTTCCCAAACTACGTTGGGAGCCTTGTTTTTAGCGTTATCATAAAAAGCACCGAGGCACTCTCAATCAGTGATGATGTATCGTGTGTGAACTGTCTGTTATTGAAAATTAAAGATCAAAACAACTCTTTTGACACCAAACCTGTGCTTTATTCCTCATATACTTGAAGTGTGACACGTAAAGAAGTCACAGACTCACAGCAAACATATGTACACAATAAATGATGAAGTGCACCAACCAAATATACGACATAAAGTGATAAAAAGTTGGCCGTTTTTGGCCGACTGGGTCACCGCTTCGTGTGGCCACTCAATTCCGAACACACACGTCTCGGTGGTTCTTCCATTTTTTTTTTCAATCGCCGACCTTGCCATTTGGCAATCATAATAATGTCTTGACGAGACTTGCTCTTCGATGATACTCCCGTCGGCTTGGTTCATTTTTGCGTGTAGAAAAATAATGGCGGTGATTTCACGCTGAACCGGAAACAGCAGTCTGAGCAAACCAATCACAGTCCATTTCCGCCACGTCATATGCGTTGACGTGACGTTAGGGTTTGAAAAATCAATAGGAGCGCGTCAGGCTACGGCGCAGGGTCGTAAATCGGGTCTTCCTTCACGGCGCAGGTCTGACGCGGAAGTATAGCTCGGCCTTAAGTGTTAACTGAGACACTATAATGGTGCAAGATTTTGGTAGCAACTTGTTGGTTCCTTTTTAGTTTAATGTTTTTAGACATTGACACCTTTTTAAAACGATATCTCGATTCTTGGCAGGAGCATATCGATAAACTTTTGGGATACAAAGTATCACGATATATCACCATTTTGATATTTTGTCACACCCCTAGTTCCCACCCCTACTCTGTCATAGTGTTAAACTAGCATAAACTTATCCAACCGCCAACATGTTGGCATTTCTCTCCCTCATAATGAACACGACGATTTAGATTCATTGCCTAATCTTGATCCGTATCTGCCGTACCACCATGAACAAGTGATTTGTTGCTCATTCGTTACTTTCACAGACAAGCTAGGCCATATTTTCCCACTCCTACCTGTTGAAAAACTTGACAAATATAAAACCGAGCGATTCCAAATGACAAGTTTAAACAGAAGTGAAAGAATGCTGGAATGGCACAGTTTACAGGCATGTACCCTGTCCTACCATGCCCTCCATCTTCGGGCCTCCTTATAGCGCACCCCCCTTTTTTTCTTCCTCTTCTCGCCCCTCCCCGGGTGTGCCGTGAGAGCAGATCATTGTCATCTTTTCTCCTTCTATCTGCTTGCCGCTCTGGTGACACGCACATTATTTACTTTATGGCCGAGGACTCCATCGAAGCCCCCCACCACCCCGCCTTCGCACCCTCACCACCCTCCATCAGTCACACGCCACACAATGGCTTCCTGCTTATCTGCACGAGTGTCCCTTTTTTTACGGCACTTCAGGGCGCCGTAACGCGCCGTAAATTTCTTCTTTTTTTTTTTTTTTCTTTGCTGCTCGCGTATTCGAGAGCCGCCGCGCTTTTCGGATTGGCCCAGACTGCAAGAGTGCCGATGGAAAAAAAAAATTACGACTGTTTTCTCACACACCCGTGCTTTTTTTTTGTGTGTGCACGCGGTTGTAAACACGACAAACCTCCCGAACTCGGATTCGGGATAAATAAGGCAATGATTATTTTTGTTGTAAGAGTTGAGGACCGACATTTTTGACCATGTCCGGCGGCCCAATTACCTCGCGCCCCCCCTTCGTCGTAACACATGGTACGCGTTAACCCCCCCCTCCCAATTATTCCCGCATAAGCAGATTGTGTGCAACATCAAACCGGCGACGGGGCTGACTGGTGTGCGGGCCGCCTCCAGCAGAGTGCTCTTTCTTTCCTATCATTTGATCTCATATTGTAATCCCAGGTGCTTTGAATAATTTATGGGATACAGCTTCTCGTTAAACAATAATTTATATGTGTCTATGAGAATTGATTCCACAGGAATGCACATCTAAATAATGAGAGAATCTGCTGCATTTCATCTATAAGAAGAAGCCGCAGCGCTGGGGATAATAATAGCGAAACAAAGGCGGCTTTTTCCTCTCCGTAACAACAACAACAACAACGGCGCGCCCGCAATAATCACGGCGATAATAAAAATAAAAATGATATTTACGGAGGCTACTATTTAAATGAGTTGAAGCAACTTCATTTGGGGTTTGTTATTCAACATTCGGCGTGGCCCTCGATAGACGTCCAATCGTTTTAGCAGGGAAGGATTTTGTTTCCGTGCCATCGACGCCGATATATGTCCAATCTGTTTTGACTGGGAGGGGCGATATAGCAGCCAAGAAGTTAAAATATAAAACACTTAACACAAATGATTTTGTATGTTAAGTATTCAATGCTCACTTAGTTGTTTTTTGTAGTTTGAAACTCGCACTGCCATAAACAGCCACCCACTTACAAAATGGATGAGTTGCCACAGAACACTTCAGACTGTGTACCAAGCTTAACGATGATTGGCGCATTTGTGCCTTTGATCATAGAGCTACCGGGGCATCTCTGGCCAGATCAAAGATGCAAACAATCATGCTTAACTTGAAGTACCAAACGCCAGCTGCATTGGTGCCCAAGAAAAACAGTTTGGTCACATTGCTTTTCAGAAGGGAGTGTGAGAGGCTCTACAGGTATGAATCAGAAAAAACATTAATGTTTTTTTAATTAAAAAACCTGAGACTTTTCACCATATTCCGACCCTATGAAAAATGGCAGCCCGATATCTGATCATGTGATCAGATCGACAACTTACATGAATACAAAGTGGTCATAGTGAGTCAACCAAAGGATTCCCAGAGCTATTCAAATCTGGTGAAAATTCTTCTAATTTTAATACCGCAAACCCCCCCAAAAATCCCAATGTCACTTTTTTCCCAGTATCGTTCAACCCTAGCCTGTATGTTAGCCATGCAGGGCTAACGTTACATTAGCAAGGTACAAAAACGTTACTCTTATTTATTAGCGCTATGTTAACATACGTTACGCGGGCGGGTCAGGCGGTGGCGCCCGGCTCGGGTTTCGGGGGCGGTCATCGGTCGCGAGGTCCAGCCAGGGGTGCGGAAGCGTCAACGGGGCCACGGGTAGCCAGGGCCTGGCGGGGTTAGTGTTATACAAGCGCCGTCTTACAGTGAATACATGAAACTGTGTTTGCCTTGGTCTCCAGCGTGAAACGCTCCGACACTTTTGACATTTTCTGCATTTTCTTGGTGCCTTTGTCTTTGCTTTCGTCAGCTCTTTCGTCGTTACCTCTATATTCATGCGTGGTTAAAATCAAATATATCCGCTGCCTCTCCCTTCTTCCTATACGCACATGACGTTAGCGCGTTGTGCCGCATTAGAAGTAGTCGGGGCAAAACGTCATGCCTCGAGCTGGAAAAATTAAACGCATACTCGAGACGGAGAAAATGCCTCGATCAATTTTTAAAATCGGAATACTCAAATTATTCGAGAAATCATTTCAGCTCTAATATTGTCACACCCCTGGTTCAAACTGTTCAGCATGTTTTATCGAATTTTATTATAAGACGATATAAAGTATGTATGACTCCTGTTTTTTTTTTTTTTTTTTTTGATGAATACTTGGCCCTACTGTGCTACTCTTTGTTAGTATATTGAATTTATCGATCTCGTCGTGGCTATGGCGGTCATTAACGATTATTTTGACAGTTAACTACTCACCAGTTCTCATATATGGGAAGAAAAAAAAAAGCATACTATTCTATTTTAATGATAAATGTGCATTGGAACCAAAAAACTATCCTCATATTTTGTGACTGTATAATTGTTACAAATATCTTTTTTTGATTAATTACAAAGACAACCAGTCTGATTTCATCAAGAATTACAGAAATCTGGCAATATTTAGTGTTAAGAGGCTCCAAAAAGACGATTCAGACAACTTTTATTTTTGAAAAAAAAAAAAAAGTCTGCAAAATGAATCGACTAATAAAATAATTCATGACTTTGTTAAATTGATTCGTTGTTGATTCGTCAAATAATCGTGGCATCGGTCGTCGTAACCCAAGGAACTGATTTTGATTTTTAGTCACATTGGCATATGCACATTTTTGCTGCATCAATTAAACAAACAAAAGCAAGATTCTTTAAAGTCAAGTGCTAAATAGAAAACCCATTACATGTTGCAGCCATAGACATTTAGCCTTTTTACGTCTTGAATTTTCAAAACCAAACGTAGTCCTTGAGCTCAAACATTTCTAAGATCAACAAAGCAGAAATAAATGATGTTCAATTTTGGCTTCTTTTTAACGTGAGGACGTTTCCATTGTGGCGACAACCGACGTGAACTTTCTCAGTGTAGCGGCGACCTCGCGGTTCCCTCTCTTCTATCTACTTTATGGTCGAGGGGGGAGCGGGGGGCTGCTCTACCATCCATCCTCATGCATGATGAATTTATTGTTAATGCAAAAGGCTTGTAGCGCCCAGTGCTAATGCCCTGGGAGGAATGATGCAACTGATTCCTTCTGAGGCGGAACAATCCGGATGTTCATCAGTGTGTGTGTGTGTGTGTGTGTGTGTGTGTGTGTGTGTGTGTGTGTGTGTTTGTGAGAAGAAAAGCTGAAGCTTCAGAATTTTATATCAGTGCGGATTGTCGCAAGCCCATGAAAAGCATGTAAGTCCATTTTAAACACAATAGTTTGACTTTTTAACATAACTTGAGCATCAAATCTGCTGTTGAAGTGAAACCACCCCCCCAAAAAAATGTATTTTTAACCCTTCATAAGGCAAGTGACTAGTTTTGCTGATTAAAAAACTTTCATGAAATTATATTGTTTATTTTTTTATGAATCCAAAAATGTATAAATTAATAAAAGGCTATTTACAAAGTTCATAAAATTAAAATGAATAAAAACAGAAACGGAACTCTTGTTATGGCCCTCGACAACACTAAAGTGGATATTTAAAAAACAAACAAACAAACAAAAAAAAAAAAAACAAACAAAAAAAAAAATATATATATATATATATATATATATATATATATATATGTCATAGTATTTGAATGTGTGTTCTATAAAGGGTTTACTCTAGGGCTGCAGCTATCGATTATTTTAGTAGTCAATTAATCGATGAACTAGGTAGTTCGAGTAATTGAGTAATAGGATAAGGAATACAAAAAATTAAAATACCTGAGCTGAGCCTGAAACGGTTTTAAAAAAATAAATAAATAAATGAGGATGTAAGTACAACAACAACAAAAACAACTGGCTAACTCACATAGCAAAAACAGCTCGCTTAAATGCAATAAAACTTATATATAATTTTTTTAGGGCTGTCAAAATTATCGCGTTAACGGGCGGTAATTAATTTTTTAAATTAATCACGTTAAAATATTTGACGCAATTAACGCACATATCCCGCTCAAACAACAATGTACTGCTCCAACAGCAGTGTAATGTCCGCTTGTTACTTGTTTTTTCGTATTTGGCGCCCTCTGCTGGCGCTTCGGCCTAAATGATTTTATAGGTTTCAGCACAATGAGCGAGCATGGTGAAATTATTGACATAAACAATGGTGAGCTACTAGTTTATTTTTGATTGAAAATATAAAAAAAAATTGAATAAAACAAAAACATTGAGGGGTTTTGTTATAAAATTTCTATAACTTGTACAAACATTTATCTTGTAAGAACCAAGAAAGTCTTTCTATCCATGGATTGCTTTAAGAGAATGTTAATAATGTTAATGCCAGCTTATTGATTTGTTATAATAAACAAATACAGTACTTATGTACCGTATGTTGAATGTATATATTCGTCTTGTCTTATCTTTCCATTTCAACAATAATTTACAGAAAAATATGGCATATTTTATAGATGGATTGAATTGCGATTAATTACGATTAATTAATTTTTAAGCTGTAATGAACTCTATTAAAAATTTTAATCATTTGACAGCCCTAATTTTTTTACAATGCTCTTAACAAGCGGTTCAAACACATATTCTTACAAAAAAAATGGCTAAATATACCTGTAAACCAAATCACAAATACATTACATCTTATGTTGGTCTTAACGGGGAGCAGCTGGATTCAGCCATGTGAAATGATTCATGTAATATTCACTGTTCCCGCTAGAGGGCAGTGTATCCACCCAAATCAACACAACTAAATGCAAAGACTTTCAAAACGAACTATCTCAACGCCAGTTTAATTAAATTAAATTTAATTTGAATCTTTTTTTCAATCGAATTACTCGAGTTAATTGATTAATCGTTGCAGCACTAGTTTACTCTTTCACTTTCTTTGACAGCAATAGACACCCAATCGATTTGGACTAGAAGGGCTGACAGCGATCATTTGTTCTAGAATTGATGTGAAGAACATTTTTAATCTAAAAATTGAGAATGTGAGTCATTTTTCACGGAAAACAAAGAATAAGTGCATATAAGTTTTGTCACTTTGTCTGTCTAGACATGTTGCTGCACTCCGACATCTGTTCCATAATTGTGATATTGTATAACACCGCTACATCGATGCTAATGATATCAAAGTGATGTTTAATATAAGGCTGCCACTAACGATTATTTTCCTAATCGTTTAATCAGATGATTAATTCAATGATTAATCAATTAATCGGACAAATGTCACTTTTTTCAATTGCCTTCACAATTTACCTTGAAGTTGTTTTTAGGTATGTTTTGAGTAACAATGAAGACAAAATGAATGACTAAAAATATTTTATTACAGCTTCCTGACTTAACTGTAGTCTACAACTGTATCGATTATCAATTTCGTTTACAATTTTATTAATCAATTAGTTGTTGCAGCCCTTTTAAGAAGCTAGTTTAGATGGTAAGATGTCAGAAAATTGGCAAAAATGTTAATTGTTGATTTCCAAAGTAAAAGATTTTTGTTGATGTCCTACTTCGACTTCATAAAAATATAATAAAAAATTCTGATAATTACAACTGAAAAGCTAATGATATCAAAGTGGTGTTTTAATTCAGTGGCTGCAATTTGCTTTTTTGCACATTTAACATTGGTTGGAATTGACAGCAATAGATGCCCAATCCATTTGGACTAGAAGGGCTGACAGCGATCATTCGGTCTATAGAACCGATGTGAAGAAAATGTTTAATCTGTGGATTGTCTCGTAAAAATCGACAATATTAGTCATTTTCCATAAAAAACAAAGAATTAGTGCTCATAAATATTGTTGTATTGTCTGTCTACACGTGTTGCCGCACTACAAAAGCCACTCCATAATTGTGGTACAACACCGCTACATAGACACTAATGTTGAAAGTTTTGTTGTTTTAATTAAGTTGCTGCAATTGGTGTTTTTTTTTTTTTTTTTTTGTACATTTAACATTGGCTGCAATTGACAGTGATAGACGTCCAATCCATTTTCATCATTCACTGCCAGCCACTCCTTATCAAAATTATTTTTGACAAAATTGACATATAATAATTAGGGCTGTCAAACGATTAAAATTTTTAATCGAGTTAATTACAGCTTAAAAATTAATCGTAATTCATCGCAATTCAAACCATCTATAAAATATATCATATTTTTCTGTAAATTATTGTTGGAATGGAAAGATAAAACACAAGATGGATATATACATTCAACATACGGTACATAATTACTGAATTTATTATAACAATAAATCAACAAGATGGCATTAACATTATTAACATTCTGTTAAAGCGGTCCATGGATAGAAAGACTTGTAGTTCTTAAAAGATAAATGTTAGTACAAGTTATAGAAATTTTATATTAAACCCCTTCTTGATGTTTTCGTTTCAATAAAATATGTAAAATTTTCAATCAAAAAATAAACTAGTAGCCCGCCATTGTTGATGTCAATAATTACACAATGCTCATGGGTGCTGAAGCCCATAAAATCAGTCGCACCCAAGCGCCAGCAGAGGGTGACAAAACTCCAAAAAACACAAGTAACAGGTGGACATTGCACTGTGCTGTCATTTTAATCTGAGCAGGGCTTGTGCGTTAATTGCGTCAAATATTTTAACGTGATTAATTTAAAAAATTAATTACCGCCTGTTAACGTGATAATTTTGACAGCCCTGATAATAATTCTTTTTTTGTTTTTCAACATAAGGCGGAAAACACTCAGGTGACTTGAAGTTCCGCTCTGAGACCCCCAATTTCGCCAAATTTAAAAATTGTCTGATATGCACGTGTCATCATTGGAAAGCTTAAAATCTCCAATTTTCTGGGGGAAAGAAAAATTTTGAACAGGAGGGCATTTGAAAAAAAAAAAAAAAAAATTAAACAGCGAAACCCTGACACCAAGAAAGCATAATTAAAGACGCCATGATTTTAACGAAATATTATCGCTTACTTACCTTGTTTCGATCCAAAAACCATGTCTCACCGAGTCTCAAGACACAGATGTGAATGGCCACAGCTGGATTTTTGGGGGATTTTATGGGTGAAACATGGTAATATAACAAGAGTTGCGATGCAGAAATCGCAGACATCAAGGACTGGTCGAGATGTTCTTTTTCATATATTTAAAAATGTGTTGTTTATTTTTCCCAATTTTTCTTTGTTTGGCTCGATTATTTGTCATGTAACTTATTGGGGAAAATGCGACAGTAACAACAAAAAAAAAATACATAGCGATAGTTATGAGCATGGGTGAAAGTGGGCCAGAACGGTCAGGAACGCAGTTCCGGTATAAGATTCAGGGCCAGAACGCAGTTCCAGTATAAGATTAAGGGCCGGAATGCTGTTCCGGTACACGGTGCTTTGTTTCCAAAAATATGACGGCAACTGTCAAAACGCTATGTTTAAAAAAATAAAAAATGTTAAGCTGCCACACATGCATTTCAACTCCAAAAAGAAAACAATCTACCAACATCAGATATACATACACAAGTGTTAACAACTAGCATAATAAAGTGCTTGTGTAGCGTAATCCGTTTCCACCGATATTTATTATTTATTTTATACCACGGACGGCATGGTGGTTTCCCCAGCTGCTGCAGTTATCTGAGTCTGACAATGATGAGTCACATCAATGTGCGAATGCACGCAGCAAAGCAAAACGCCTGGACTCATTTATCCGTTCAGTTGGCTGACATACTGACATGTGATCAGCAGAGATGCTGTGCATGTTTTCTGGAACAGCAAAAAAAAAAAAAAAAAAAAAAACTAGGGCTGTCAAAATTATCGCGTTAACGGGCGTTCATTAATTTTTTAAATTAATCACGTTAAAATATTTGACGCAATTAACGCACAAATGCCCGCTCAAACATATTACAATGACAGCACAGTGAAACGTGTACTTGTGTTTTTCGGAGTTTTGGCTCCCTCTGCTGGCGCTTGGGTGCGACTGATTTTATAGGCTTCAGCACCACCCATGAGGATTGTGTAAGTCATTATTGACATCAACAATGGCGGGCTACTAGTTTATTTTTTGATTGAAAATTTTACAAATTTTATTAAAACGAAAACATGAAGAGGGGTTTTAATATAAAATTTCTATAACTTGTACTAACAGTTATCGTTTAAGAACTACAAGTCTTTCTATCCATGGATCGCTTTAACAGAATGTTAATAATGGTAATGCCATCTTGATTTATTGTAATAATAAAGAAATACAGTACTTATGTACCGTATGTTGAATCGATATATCCATCTTGTGTCTTCTTTCCATTCCAACAATAATTTACAGAAAAATATGGCATATCTTATAGATGGTTTGAATTGCGATTAATTACGATTAATTAATTTTTAAGCTGTAATTAACTCGATTAAAAATTTTAATCGTTTGACTCCCCCCCCCCCCCAAAAAAAAAAAAACGGTTGTTGAATAAATGCGACAAAAAAGGGCAATGCAACATAAAATGGATCAAATCTTTAAGAGCAACGAAAGAGTTGACGAGGCTTATTCATCATATTTAGTTTTGTTTGCTCTGATGGGGAGGTTCAGAACATCTTGGCTGTCAATGTGCACTTTGGACTTATATTTGTTCATTTATGTTAGGCTACTGATTCATTTCCTTATGATTTAAAAAAGTCATTGTTTGCGCGACCTTCAAAAATATATTCCATTTCACTCTGCATAATATAAGTCATTTGTACTTATTTTTCTGAATGTATGTTACTTATATCTTATAATAAAAAAGTAAATGTTTACATTAACTTCAATTTTAAAATACATCCTATGTTCTTACGTAGTTAAAATTGAGATTTGGCATTTAGTATGTGAGGAAATGAGGGAAAATAAAAATTAGGAGATGATTGGGGTTATTGCTGTTTTTGTTTTTATTTTGCAAATCATTGAAAAAATACAATTTTAAATGAAAATGTATGTGTTATAGAATTAACTGTGCTAAAACAGTTTTATTGGCATTTCAGTAGTTCAAGAGGTTTTACCCCCCCAAATAAATAAATAAAAATAAAATTCTGGCTCCGTGGCGACTTTCACGTCGGGGAGTTCCGGTAAGAAATTCTAGCCACTTTCACCCCTGGTTATGAGGTAGATATTCGTGACTTATTTACAGACACCATTTTTTTCATTGTGGCGTAATAGGTTTAAAGGTTTAAAATATGCGAGTGAATTATTTAAAGTTTTAAATTAAAGGTTTTGAATAATTACCTACCCTCTTCTTATGGCTGGGTTGAAACAAAGTGGTTGCGCGACGTCTGTAAAAGGGGGTTTCCAGTGTAAAACTGACAAATTAAAAATAGTTTAATGCGCCATTAATCTGCTATGGCAGCACAAAGGCATATTGTTCTATCAAACTCAACAGTTCTTTTAGCTTAAAATACAGCAGTTTCTTTTAAAGAGGAGTGCAAGTTTTTCAGTCTTGTCTGTGTTTTCCGCCATAACATTTTTAACATCGCAGCTTCTTCGCAAACATAAATCACATAACGTAAAATAACTATTTCCCCGCGTTAATTGGACTTCATCCGAAGTCGCTATCTTTATACCCCAAACGTGTTGATTTGCTAACCGAAAACTGACAGTCGAGCAATTCCTCGTCAACGACGGAAGCGCGACGTCGCCCCCGAACTTTTATCACCGCGCGCTCGCTAAACGAGGAACTTTGCCGACTTTTTTTTCACGGAAAGCGGCGGCGACCAATTATCCCCCCAAAGTGTGGCGCTGTCAGAAGTCTCCGTCAAGTGCCTTGACACCTTGTCACTTGTTTTCCACATTTTTTTTTTTTGGTACCAACTCCAAACAGGATACGGTTTGAAAAAAAAAAAAAAAATCTGCAGTTGAATCGCTCCAGGGTTCGGATTTAACTTGGACCAATACATTTTTAATTATCATTTCTTTTTTTTCCTCCCCTGAGGTGCTGGGATAAACGCTCGGTGTTGTTTGTAATCTCTCCCGCCCGAAAAAAGGGGGTAAAATTGAAAAAAACTATTTTATTTTTTTTTCCCCGACAAAAAAAGCAACATTAAAACGCGTAAACGTCGCTCATTAGTGACAAGATTTGAAGCGTCACGTGAGGCGTCGGGGAGGGGGGGACGCAAAAACAAGATGATAAAACGTAGATTAGCATTTTAGAAAGTGCCCGCGTCCCGTGCATCATTCTGCTTCAAAGAAGAAAAAGATAAATGATGATGCCATTAAAAGTGAACTAATTAAGGAATGCTTCTTTTAAAAACTCATTAACTGCACCCTCATTTACATAATGATGCATATTAATTAAGTTTTAATGAATCTGAGCTTCCATCACGTCCCCTCTCCTTGGCAGCGGCGCCGCGCCATCGCCACAAATGAATAAACACTTCTTTTCTCTTAAGTATATTTCTCTTGCCTTTCGCCCGTAAATGGGAAATGGCTTTTTTTTCCCAACAATGGACACAAACAAACAAAAGCCTTCAATGACGACTCCGTCGGAAAGCGCGCACGCGACACTCCCCCAAGGTCCAACGACAACAAAAACAATTTGCAAATATATATTTTAAATAAGAGTGAAAAATCTCTCATTGTGTCCTGTAAATTTTTTTTGATTTTTCCTTTCCCCCCTTCTTTTAAATCGTTATTATTATTTTTTTCCTTGAGAGAATCTTCATTAATTCCAGCCAGCGTGGTTGTCGTCTTGCTATGTGACAGGCAAAGGCTTTCTTCTAATGAGATGCATTTTAAATTAGAGCGCACCTCTCCACGTCGCCAGCTGGTGCCTGCTCAGGTGCGTCTGTGTTGTGAATGACGGAATGCGCGCACACACACTCGCACACACACACACTCATCCTCACTCCTTAGCACCCTCACTCAACAAAGAGAGTGACTGGTGTTAATCCCGGCTTTTAGCGCACTTTCATTATGTCAAGCCACTCAATTATTATTAGTATTCTCTTTTTTGGGGGAGGGCATTTAAACTGGACTAATGTCACTTTTTTTGTCTCTTACTCGTTCGTTTTTGAAAGTACCTCCTGAAATGCTCGTGAAACATATGTTTTGATGACAACATATGTCGTGCCTTCAAAAAACAATTGAACAATGACAAATTGAATAAAAAAAAATTGTGAGAATCTCAGTGTATACAGAATATCTCATTAAGTTTGACTTTTTAACATAACGCCAACGTCAAGGTCTTTCTTCTCGTTGTTGTGGAAATGAAATAATACTAAATACATCTTTAACATACAATACAATACAAACTTTTGACACATTCGTTGTCATTGACGGCAAAATGTCCAATCCAGTTGAGCTTGGAAGGCTGACAGTGATTATTTGCTGCATTGGATGTATATCAATTACCAAATGATTAGACTAGATCAGGGGTCGGGAACCTTTTTGGCTGAGAGAGCCATAAACACCACATTTTTAAAAATGTAATTCCGTGAGAGCCATACAATACGTTTAAAACTAAAAATACAAGTAATGTGTGCATTTTATGTCATTTCAACCTTTTTAAAGTACAATAAGTAGGCATGTGCCGGTATGGTATTTTGACGGTACGATAACCGTGAGCAAAAATACCGCGGTTTCACGGTATCACGGTATTGCAATTATAGATCCAAAAAATTTTGAGATCTATGGGTTAAAAAAAACAAACTTTTTTCCATTGAACAGGATTTTTTTTTTCAGACCATAGTTGCAAATTGGAACATGAATATATTGTTAAAATAAATAAATTATCAATAAAAAAAATATTTTCAATAAAATTTAACTAAATATAACTTAAAGACTATACTCACAGCCACAGCTCGTTTCTCAAGATTAGAGCAAGAATAAAATAATTTCTATAAAAAAGTAAAAACCCTTCTGAATAAATTTTTTTTAAAATTTATACTGCATGACTTTTTTTTTTTTTTTTTTTTTTTTTGAGGGTGGAAAAGCTTAAGTGAAGTTTCGCCATTTTCAGCCACTGTGTCAACTCTAGTCTACATGATGTCATGCATTTGTGTTAAAAAGAACATAAAGAATTCATAAGTTAGTTAAAAATGTATAAGTTAGTTAAAATGTCAATATTGTTGTGGAAAGGTTTCATCTAAAGAAAAACAAAACAAAAAAAAAAACATTGGGAGTGAGACCTCTCCTTGATCCAGCGAACGTGGATTTGTGCTTAGGGCAAGATCATCTTTCGCAATTAGCGATCTTTGGCGCTATCACATTTTCCCCTTCATTCAAGCGAATCAAGCTTGTTTTCTCACTCTGCGGCTGTCACACTCAACGAAGTTGCTTTCCCAGCTAAGCCTAGGCTAACATTCATCTTTGTAAGGTTTTAGTTAGTTTGTATATTGGATTTGAAAGGAAACTGTGTGTTTTGTTTTTGGCGAACTTTTCCCATGGTGATAATCTGTTGAAGCTACTCACATGGAAAAATCTAATTGTACAACATTTTAAATGTATTCATTTTGTATATTACACTTACCACGATTTGAGAGCTCAATAAATTGAAGAACAGTATGCCTTATGTTTGGAGTATTTGTTTTTGGGTTAGCTGGCTGGCTAGCCGATAGCGTCACTTTCACACACAGCAACAAACGGGAGGGGGTGAGCGCTGCTGCGCCAAGCCGCTTCTGGCTGGATTTTTGACACAAGAAAAATAGCGAATACCATACTACGGTCTGACGGAAAATTTTTGCGGTTTTAAAACCGCAACGTTTTCACACCACGGTAAACCGTGAAACCGGTAACCGGCACATGCCTAACAATAAGTCTCCGAATTCTTTTTAATAACATTGTTATGCTGTTGCTAATCAGTGATGAGTATTTCTCACCATTAATGCGACTTCTGGTGCTGCATGGTGTTGCTGATGGCTTTGTAGTCTGGTTGATACTTGATGGGGTTAAGCGTCATGCAGGCATTGAGAAACTTTCTTTTCATGTTCACGAAGAAATGACACGAATCCTATGTTTTTTCCAACCATACACGCAAGTTTGTCCATTGGTAGATTTTTTTTCTTTAGCGAACTCAATGAAGGACTTGAATAAATCTTTCCCTCTTGTTGTCCCTTGCATAGCCAAAACTGCCAGACTTTCCTCACGTAGTGTGTAAACGACAACATACTGTGCGATCACGCTGAACTGTGATAAATTGCTTACGTCCGTTGACTCATCCAAAGCGAGTGAAAAAAATGAGCCGAATTTATGTCCTTCATGTGTTGCCTCAATTTGATTTGACATCATGATGGTACATTCGTGAACAGTTCTCGCTGACAGGGGCATGTCTTTTATCCGTTTAATAATCTTGTCTTTATCCGAAAAGTCGTCAAAAAGTTCATTGGCAACATCAAGCATGAATGCTTTGGCGTACTCCCCATCGGTAAATGGCTTCCCGTTCCTCACAATTGCTAAAGCGCCAGCAAAGCTAGCCAAATTCCAGTGACCTTGTTTGGTCCAAACACAGAGTTGCTACTGACTAGCTTGCACTCTTGTAACAAGCTCTTGACATGCTTTCTTCCTGTTGTCCCCCGCCGGATATTTCGATGCAAATGTAGTATGGCGTGTGTCGAAGTGCCGCTTTATATTTGACCTTTTCATAGATGCAATTTAATCATTGCATTTGAGACACACCGCAGAACCTGCTTTCTCCGCAAAGGCAAATTCCACTGAAAAGTACGATACTCCTCGTCTTTTTTTCGTTTTTGCCATCATCTCAAAAGGGTTTCTAAAATTGGCGGGGAAAACGAAACTAAAACCGTGGGAAAATTACTACGCACATGCGCACATCGGCCGCTCTTTTTGACAGGAAAATACGGCGACCCCACCCGATCAGTGTCTGCCTCATCTGTGTTGCCAATTCGATTGATAGACAGATAAATACATAGATAGACACAACGACATGTGCGTTTGCCACTTTCCCACTAAAATAACTGCGAACCGGCTTTCAGATATGGCTCGTGAGCCATAGGTTCCCGACCCCTGGACTAGATAGTTTGACTTGATCGCTATGAAAAGTAAGATTACAATTATCCTTCTATTTTCGCAGTTAATGGGGACCAGAACCCACCGTGATAATGCATAACCGCAAAGTAGCGCACACTCCTCAAAAATACAAACATTTTATTTATTTTTATTATATGGCGGAAAACACTGAGGGGACTTGAAGTTCCGCTCTGAGACCCCCAATTTGTCAAAATTTCAAAATTGTCCTATATGCATGTGTGATACATTATTGGAAAGCTTAAAATCTTAGTTTCTGGGGGAAGAAAATTTTTGAACAGGAAGGCATTTTGAAAAAATAAAAGTTTTTTTAAACAGCAAAACCCTATCTGGAGGTGAGAGCACGCGAGAGCAGAATTACAAACGCCATGACTTTAACGAGATATTATCACGTACGTACCTTGTTTCGATCCAAAAACTCCATGTAGCATGTATCACCAAGTGTCAAGACACAGCTGTGAATGGCCATAGCTGGATTTTGGGGGGATTTAATGGGTAATATAACAAGGCTCGCGATGCAGACATCAAGGAGTGGTCGAGATTTTCTTTTTCATATATTTACCCTTTTAAACGTTATTTTTGTCAATTTTTCTTTGTTTGGATTGATTATTATCTAACATATCGGAGAAAATGGGACAGTAACAAAAAAAATTTTTTTTTTAATTAAGCGATCGTTATAAGGTAGATACCTGTAACTTTTTTACAATCGCCATTTTTTTCAATGTGATGTCATTTGTTTTAAAGTTATGCGAGTGAATAATTTTTTTATAGTTTAAAAAAAAAAACTTTTTTTTAAACAAAATATTAGACATCAGTGAATGATTCTAAGCTAAAAATGACATTTTGAAAAATATAATTGTTTTCATGGCTGGGTTGAAACAAAAACGGTTGCGCGACGTCTGTAAACGGGGGGTTTCCAGGGTAAAACGGACAAATTAAAAATAGTTCGGGGACTTAATGTGCCATGAATCTGCTATGGCAGCATATAGACATATTGTACTATCAAACACAACAGTTCTTTTGCCTTAAAATACAGCAGTTTATTTTAAAGATATACAGTGGGGAGAACAAGTATTTGATACACTGCCAATGGGAAAACCCATTGGCAGTGTATCAAATACTTGTTCTCCCCACTGTATATGGCGGAAAACACAGTTTCTGCTCTTGCACCCCTCTTTAAAATAAACTGCTGTATTTTAAGCCAAAAGAACTGAGTTTTTTTTTGTTTTTTATATTATTAAAGGCTTAGATTTGCTTTTAATTTTTTCTTAAATGGCTAATTTATTACTTGAGATGGTTGTTCTAGTTCAAATTAAAAAAAAAAAAAACTTTACCCGGAAACTTTTGCACATTTCCATATGCTAGCATATAAATCCACAATAAAGTTAAAGCGCAAGGATTTACAAAAGCTTCTGTATTTTTTGCTCCCGTCTTATGTTTTTTTCCACTTTAAGATGATGAAAATATATGAAATATTAACATTCCAACACATTTTTTTTTTTTTTTAGACTTTTAACGCCCTTTTTTGATACAACCGATGCTATAAGCTAACTGTTTTGTATGCAAATGCTTGGTGACTTGTTATCATCCCATTAAACTTTTAATTAATGAAACCCTGTTATTTAAGTCATTAAGTTCCTGGTTCACTGAGTTGTTCTGTTACAAAAAATAAATAAATAAATGAATAAATACTCGTAAACCTTTGCACTTCTCCGGGTGCTAGCTTGTTATTGCTATACAATGAAAGCCATGTTTAAATTATGTTAAAGCCAGCTCAATGATTGACAAAAAGCTTATGTTAGGTTTTTTTTGTATGTTTTTAAAGATTAAAATGCTAACATTCCAGCAATTTTTTAGACTTTTAACCCCCATTTTCTTTCATATGAGCGTATAGTGCACTGTATGCAAATGCTTAGTTTTTTCATAACATCCCATGAAACCTTATAAGTCCACTTTAAGGCTTCTTTCATGATTGATAATGCTGTAAATCCAAGTTTTTTTCTTCCCTCCCTTTTAATGGCTTATAACATTTTAAAACACTAAGAGTCCAGCACGTTTGAGTGGATAAAACACTTTTAATGACCGCTGTCTTTGCCACTGTCAATAAAACTGTGTTTTATGGCGTTGTGTTTCCACGTTAGTCCATTTATAGACAATCCAGTTTGACTTTTTTCACGTCAAACATACTGTCCAGTCGAAACCCCTCATAAAAATCTTTCATTGTGTCATATTTTTAACAAGTATAGCCATCAACTGCCGGAATTTTCCGTCAAAACAAACAGAAAAAGCTTCTGTCTTTATTGTTGTGCTGTTGGTTTGAAAAACAAAACAAAAAACAAAACAATCATTATGCCTTTTAATACAACACATACACACATAAAACACACGCTAACATTCCAGCACACGTTTAGCCAAACAAAATACTAGCGTCTGTTAGCAGCTGCTTCCGGTGCAGGTGTGTGCGCAAGGGTGAAAGGTCGCACCAGTCGGATGATTGCGAGTACACGGGCAGAGCGCGTCGCCGCCGTGTTGGGAAACGCGGGGGAAGCAGATGCCCGTTAATTAGGGGAAATGTGACGGACAAGATTTGATCAGCGAGGGGTGCGCCTGCCTCCCGCAGCATGGCAGCTGTTGTGAGGGCGATGCTAGCGGGGATGGTGTGCCTCTGTGTGCGTGTGTGTGTGCGCGCACGTCCCCACAGGGCACCGCCACACTTCACAGACGCGCCAGCGAGCGTCCGCAGGCCAACGCGCAGCCCCGGCGAGAGGAACTATTTACGGCACAATACGACGCAACTCATTAAACTCTTCGCACCCCCCGAAAACTTTTGTTTGTTTCCGCAGCATTTAGGCGCACTTTTCTTTTAGCTTTTTGGGGAGGGGAAGTTGGGAAAGTTGGTGCCTCGTCCGTGCTAGGGAAAAGTGCTTCTTGGTGTTTATAGTGGCTTGCTAGGCTAATTATCGACCGAAATTTGCCAGCAACGAGCTAATTTAGAGTCTTTATTCATTTTTCAGGTTGAATCTTTAAGAAGTGAAAATGTTTTTTGAGTCAGACCCTTCAAAAACTTTATGGACCTTCAAAATAAGCAAATTTTACAGGGTTTAGGGTTAAATTTAGGTTAGGGTTTAAATTTAAGGTTAGGGTTTATTCAGGGTTAGCAATTTAGCTTTCATAGGAATTTCGCCAATTCAAAACCAACTTTCAAATATGGCGCTAAATATTTTAATTTCATGTTTTTTTTTCATTTGTCTTTCTTGTTCATGAATAATTTTTTTTTTCTTGGTGGAAATATTTTTGGAAAAAAAATAAATAAATAAATAAACGAAGTCAAGTCTTCAGTTTTCAGTCTGTTTTTAAATTTGGGTTTTTCAGTGTTGAAAAAGTACTGAAAGTTTCTTGTAAAATAGAAATAATCCAGTCACTTGATTTAGAAAAGTGAGCACATCCTTGAAATTTATTTTACAGCAGTTTTTCAGCCACTCCTTCCACCCAGTTCTTTATGCATGCTGCATTTTCTTCGCCATAACAGCACAGCGTGACATATACTGTATGTTACACGTTTAATTTCACGATATGGAGACTCTAACTCAGAATTTTGAAATTTCGTTCTCCAAAAAAAAAAAAAAAAAAAAAAAGATAGATGCAAGTCAATCCAGTGTTGTTAATAACAGCGTTAGAGTAGCGGCGTTACTTACGGTGTTATTTTTTTCAGTGGTAAGTATCAAATTAACGTATTACTCGTACTATAAGTCGCACCTGAGTATAAGTCGCACCAGCCATAAAATGCCCAGCGAAGAGGAAAAAAAACATAAGTCGCACCGGAGTATAAGTCGCATTTTGGGGGAAAATTTACTCGATAAAATCCAAGCCACATATGTCATCTTGAAAGGCAATCTAAAATAAAAATACAATAGAGAACAACATGCTGAATAAGTGTACAGTATGATAATGTTACATGATGCATGAACAATGAAATGCGAACGTGGCCGGTATGTTGACGTAACATAGCTATTAAGAGTTATTCAGATAACTATAGCATAAAGAAACATGCTAACAAGTTTACCAAACCATCAGTGTCACTCCAAAGCACCAAAATAACATGTGAAGTGATATGATGTGTTAATAATTTCACATAGAAGTCACTTCAGAGTATATGTCGCAACCCCAACCAAACTATGAAAAAAAACTGTGACTTATAGTCCGAAAAATACGGTACTTCAATTACTATAAAATTACTGTTTTGATATCGCTTTTCAATCTGTTTTCAGATTTGGGTTTTTCATTGTTGAAAAAGTACTAAAAGTTTCTTGTAAAATAGAAATCAGTCAGTCACTTCAGTAACTTTAAAATAATTGAAAAATGAGCACACCCTTAAAATTTATTTTACAGCAACTTTTCAGTCAATCCTTCCCCCCAGTTTGTTATAAATGCTGCATTTTCTTAGCCCATAAGAGCCCAGCGTGACATATATTGTATGTTACACTTAGAATTTCACAAATTGACTCCAATTTTGAAATTTCGTTCTCAAAAAAAAAAAAAAAAAAAAAAAAATTGATAGATGCAAGTCAATACCAGTGTTGTTAACAACGGCTTTAGAGTATAACGGCGTTACTTACGGCTTTATTTTTTTCATTAGTAAGTAATCTAAGTAATCTAATAAATTTTCTGGTAACGCTGTTACCGTTACTGAGGATGTAAAGGCGTGCGTTACTGTGCGTTACTACGTTGATTGAATGACGCGAGAAAAGTGAAAGACACGGACTCGCTGAGACGAGAGAGTGGGGAGGAGGGAAGAGAGTTGTGATGCCATTGCAAATGCGATGGTAGGTGGCTCCGATAATACCTGACTGCAGCAGATAGCCTACAAACTACGCCCACATGATGCTACGGTAGATATCACATGTATATAGAACTTGATGCAAAATGACAGACACGGCGGCGTTAGCACATGTGTAGAGAACGAGATGTGAAATGATAGACTCGCCAGCGTTAGTAAACAGCCGCCATCTTAAAGCAGTAGACTTCTCAGGAAGGCTATGTTGTAGAGAACCTTCCTAGCGAACCTAAGTAACTTCTTATCTAAAATATTCCTAAATCGGCAAAATCCGGACTTGAATCTATCTTTAAATGATGAAACAGTTTTAAAACTTTCACATATCGAAAGTAGACAGAAGGGAACTAATGCAATATGGGAACAATTTTGACAACTTCAACGGTCGATTCACAACATTAAATGACTTCCAAACATAGTGAAGGTTGCTATGTTTTTTTTTGCTTTTTTGTTTTTTTGGAATGGAAAAAAAAACATGAAAGGTAACACCAGTTACTTTGCCAAGTAACTAATTACTCTTATATTTAGGTAACTGAGTTACTGACTCAATTACTTTTTGGGAGAAGTAATTTGCAACTGTAATTAATTTTTTAAAGTAAGATTAACAACACTCAATACATTCTACGTTGAGGCTAATGGAAAAAGGAAATGTATTAACCACTTTAGCCTACAGTAACATATTGGCAGTGTTCTCCACAACACAAAATTGCGTTTAAAAGATGACACTTCAAACGTGAAAACTTGCTGGATTAAAGAATTTGCAAGCGATGCAAACAAACAAAAAAAATCTATTACTGACACCGTATGCTTGACGAAAGCGAGTGTAAAGCTTACAGTTAGTGGCTTAGCAAATGTACTTCCAGTGAACATTTCAAAATAAAAGCACGCCATGTTCAGATTTCTGGAGGCAATCGCATATACTTCAGATTCTACACTAAAACTAAATTTCAAATGACACCCAATATATGAAAAATCTGATTGGCAATGATAATATGATGTAATAAATGATGATAATTTGGGTTCAAATTTGTTGCATGCGCACTTTGCAGGACAAGATGACAGTCATTTTGGATCAAATTAACACTTTTAGTGGGCTCTAATTGGCAGACAACAAAAATGATATTGGGTTTCTCACCTATTTCATATTCTGCACTTAACTAGCTTTAAAATGACTCATTGTGCATAGTGTTTTTTAAATTTTTTTTTTTAATATTTATACATTTTAATATAGTTTGTGTTTTATTTAAGAATAAAATTTCATTGCATTTGAATAGGTGATTTATTTGGATGTATTGTCACTAATAGGTTATAAAAAGCAGGCAATAATATCGCATATCGGCGATATTTTATGAGACAATATATCTCCTACTGAAATTTGTTATCGCGACAGGCCTATTTATTATTGCTCTTTACCAAAAAAAAAAACAGTTTTATCAGATTACTCGTTTAATCGATAGAATTTTCAGTCGATAGCTGAAGCCCTACTTATTACACATATTCATTTTGATTTTTCTTTTTTACAAATTAAAAAAAAAAAAAGGTTGTTTTGTTTTTCAAATTCCGGGATTCTCTGACAATCGCTACATGTTGCAGGCCTTTATGAGTTGATTTATTAATCAAATTAGCAAAAAATACACTATACAGGCACTTACACAACTTGTAAGCTAATAAAATAATATGCATATCGTCATTGATTCTTTTAACTAAAGGGTCTTTTCAAGTTATGATTCAAATTCTTTTACAAATTTCAATTCAAATGTCATTTAATTGAGATTTTTACGGCATTAGTTTAGTTATCTATAAGAATGTTTCCAATTATACATACAGTACTGTGAATATCAAGTAAGTCAGCAAAGCCAAATGTTCTTCCACTCTTTTCATTTCCTTCCATTTCATCTGCCTCTTCTATCGTGTAATATATGCTAGTGATATGGGGAGATAATACGTCCAAATATGTATTATTTATAATCTGTACAGTAAATGTGTCATTTGTTAAAAAAAATATGTACAGTAGTTGACCAGAGTGCAAGAAGTGCTTGAAATTTGGTCTTAAATTATCGTAAAAGGTGCTTGAGGTAAAGATTCTGAAAATACTGTCACAAAAATATTTTGTTTTTTTATATTATTTAACCATATTTTTGGTGTTTCAGGCAAAAGTACAACATGTTCTGATTATCTTCATTCATACCTGCGCGGTGATCTCCTCAACACTTGGATTCATTTTAAAGTTTAACTCCAGCAGTTTTTCTCCTCCCTAAACTGGCATCAACACTTTTTCTTCTCCGTCTTCGTCATCTTTGTTGTCGTCTCGTCTCCGCCTCGGCTGCCAATGTTCGATTCCCGCACGGCAAACTGACCACCCTGGCCCGCTTAAACTAAAAATTTCCTCATTAGAATTCATACTTTGCTTTTTGAAATGCGTTCAACTTCGCCAAAATGAAACTTTCTAAGACTTTCAGCTAATTGGATATGTTTTTTTGTCTTGAGCAATTTGATATTAAGTTTTTTTAGGGGGCGCTAAATGACTTTATTTCTCGATCGCGCGGCCGCGGCGTGTTTGAAACGACACGAGACGACAAGAAGCAGCCCTCTTCCTCCCTCCCTCCGCTCCCCTAAAAAGCCGGCGCCGCCGCCCACGCCGCCAGCTCGCAGCACCTATTAAAACTTATCTTTCTTTAATCAATTGTTAAATGTCATAGACAATCATCATTTAGCCGCGTCTTGCTGTCGGATTCCTTTTAATCTGGCTGTAAATAGGGCAGCCCTGTCTATCACTTCGCTTCCTGCCACACACCAGAGACTTAAGGTGTTTCAACAATAGCTCGCGAAGAAAAAAAGAAAAAAAAAAAAAAACAGGAAAAAAAAAAACAAAGGAGCACTTTTTTGATGCATCACCCTCCTCCTCCTCCCTCCTTCTTCCACTTCTCAAATCCCCGCAGAGAACACCAAAGGTATGAAAAGTGAAGAAAGGAAGGAATAAATCCGGGCGATGATGAATAATTTGAATGTGGAAATGAAGCCGTTTGGAGAGAGCGCCAGAGAGAGAGACCGCACAAGGAGCAGCCATGGGGAGCGTACAATTAGGTCACCCCAAAATATATAAAAAATAAATAAAATCAAATAAAAAAAATAAAAAAAAAACTCTCCTCCAGAAAGTCTTTCTTGGATTTGTCAAATTCACTCGACTTCACTGCCAACAGAATCGCTGATTTGGCTGTGAAGTACAGGGGCGAGCGAAAGGAGGGACGAGGCGTCTCATCATTTATGGAAAAATGACACTTTTTTTCTCTCCCACTCTTTTAAATTGAAGTCAGGCGAGCCTCTCAGGGAAGGACAGAAGGCAGACATATTGTCTTGGATGTACGCGTTGTCGCCCATACCTGTTTAATGACACTTGGAAAAGGGGAAAAAAAACAGAAAAAGTTACGTCCCCTCTTTGCCCCAATCCAAACTTTTTCCCCCTTAAAGTTTAAAAAGCGTCAGTGCCACTAAAGTCACCTTCAAAACGTTTGTTATATTGTGAAACACAATATCCCTTCAAGTTGGGAACTCACCTGATCTGGCAAGTGAAGGAATTCCTCCCCGAAAGGCGGAAACCAGCAAAATATTTTGGAAATTGAAGCAAAATTAGCTGCAACTCCAATTGGTGATTGATATGTGAAAGATTGCGTGTATGGCGGTGCTCGCGTGCGGCTAGATGTGATCGGGCGCGCTCGGGTGGGCTTTCCCTGTGCCGGGACTGGCGGTGGGGCGGCGTAGGGTTGGTTGCCAACGGGCTTAGACTCACAAGGGATTCACACGATTACTGGGTTCTAGATCACAGAGCTGATTTGTGTACACTCTACCCCTTCCAATCACTTAGCTTATAGACTTCCCCACCCTCCTCCCCTTCTCTCCCGGGTCAATAGGCCCCCCACATGGTGTCAACCGGAAATACTGATGACGAAATGCTGACGATAGCACTAATATGCAGTCCCTTACAAAAGTCTTGTCGCTTATCCATTTTGTAGAAACAATTGCAAATAACCTGACTTTTAGTTATTCAATTGGTTTCAGAAATGGCTCATATGAAACCTAACGCCCTCCCAAATGATGTTGAATGTACAAAAATATATTTGTTTCACTGAAAAAAGATTTATCATTTAATGAAGACTTAAAGGTCAAATTTTGGCAAGACAAAAGTTTTGTCGCCTACAGAAAGTAGTGTGAAAATTGAACAAAAAATGCACTTCAAATACAAAAATGTTACATAGCATAAGCAAATTAAGTAGTGGTGCTATGAGATCCAAATTTAATATTTTGTATGACTTCCATGGGCTTCGGCAAGGATTCATACAATTTATTGATGAAGTCATTAGGAACATCAAAGAAAGCAGTCATGCATGCTTCCCAGAGTTCATCAACATTCTTGGGTTTCGTCTTCCGTGCTTCCTCTTTCATCCTACCCCAGACATGCTCAATGATGTTCATGTCTGGTGACTGGGCTGGCCAGTCCTGGAGGATCTTGATTTTCTTTGCCTTGAGGAACTTTGAGGTAGAGATTGAATTATGCGATGGAGCACCATCCTGCTGCAGAATTTGTCCCTTTTTATGGTTAGGAATGTAAGAGGCAGCTAAGATTTGTCTATACTTCAGACTATTTATCTCTCAGGGTGCAGACAATCAAAAAGCCGTGTGGCATTTGCCAAGGCCCACAGCCTGTCAAAAGGGGCCCACATGGATCCGAGATTTACTCAGAAAACAGTGAAGTTTGGTGGTGGCAAAATCATGGTTTGGGGTTACATCCAGTATGGGGATGTGCTAGAGATCTGCAGGATGGAAGGCAACATAAATAGTCTGAAATATCAACAAATCTTAGCTGCCTCTTACATTCCTAACCATAAAAAGGGACAAATTCTGCAGCAGGATGGTGTTCCATCGCATAATTCAATCTCTACCTCAAAGTTCCTCCAGGCAAAGAATATCAAGATCGTCCAGGACTGGCCAGCACAGTCACCAAACATGAACATCATTGAGCATGTCTGGGGTAGGAGGAAATAGGAAGCATGGAAGACGAAAGCCAAGAATGTTGATGAACTCTGGGAGGCATGCAAGACTGCTTTCTTTGATGTTCCTGGTGACTTCATCAATAAATTATATGAATCCTTGCCGAAGCCCATTGAAGTCATACAAAATATTAAATTTGGATCTCACAGCACCACTACTTAATTCACTTTTGTTATGTAACATATTTTTGCATTTGAAGTACATTTTTTTGTTTAATTTTCACACTACTTTCTGTAGGTGACAAAACTTTTGTTTTGCCAAAATTTGACCCTTATGTCTTCATTAAATGATAAATCTTTTTTCAGTGATTTGTACATTCAACACCATTTGGGAGGGCCTTAGCTTTCATATGAGCCATTTCTGAAACCAATTGAATAATTAAAAGTCAGGTTTAGGGCTGCAGCTATCGATTATTTTAGTAGTCGATTAATCGATGAACCAGTTAGTTCGACTAATCGAGTAATCGGATAAGGAACATAAAAAATTAAAACACCTGGGCTGAGCCTCAAATGGTATAAAAAACAAATAAATGAGGATCTATGTAGAACAAAAGAACAATTGGCTAACTTACATAGCAAAAGTCCGCTAGCTTATATGCTATAAAATGCTAACGATTTTTTTATTCATTTTTTACAATCCTCTTAAAAAATGGTTCAGACACATATTCCCACAAAAAACGGCTAAATATACCTATAAACTAAGTTACGAATGCATTGAAAAAACATTAGTATAACAAAAACATAGCTTATGTTGGTCTTAACAGGGAGCAGCTGGATTCAGCCATGTAAAATGAGGCAGACTAGAGGGCATTGTATCCACCCAAATCAAAAAACTAAATACAAACACTTTGAAAACAAACCATTATGACACCACTTTAATTAAACAAATACTCGAAGCAGCAAAATTTAATTCGAATCTTATTTTCTAATGGAATGGTATCATTGACAATCATTGACAATTACAAAATGTGATATGATTTGCCCGAAGGAACCGAAGAAGACAAAGGCGGACGGGATGAAGCATAATCTTATCAGTTTGCCGTCCCCCATACAACTAAAGACGCACATTCAGGCATGGAACATACATCAAAACTGTACACAATCAACAATCTGAGTTTAGTAACTTAGCGTCCAGTCAAGCAGCTCAATTAATTTCAGGGCGTACAAGGTTATGGCTTAGTCATGTCCCTGACATTTTGCTGTGGCCATGTGTGTGGCAAAAGTGATTATGTGTTATCACAGCTGGTGTGAGTAGCGGCAACAATTGGCGCACACAAAGGCGGTGCTGGTTAAGCAGGGCAGTCTTGGTCTTGTGGTCTGCCAGCTTCATGAGCACCATCGCCGGTCCTCTCCCCCAAGATGGGAGCAGAAGGCAGCGACGGATGTCCAGCGGTTCCATGTTTATTCCATACTCTTTTAGCTTAGCAATTGCCAGTTGCGCCACTGTGTCCCCTGTCACTCGAGTTATTCGATTAATCATTGCAGCCATAGTCAGGTTAATAGCAATTGCTCCTACAAAATGGATAAGCGACAAGACTTTTGTCAAGGACTGTATTTGAGTTAGTGATACAGTGATACAAGTCAATCACCAGATCTTAACCCAACTGAGCATGAATTTCAGTTCTCAAGTCAAAACGTAAGACTTGACAAAGTATTAAAAAAAAAGGAGAAAACATTTCATGATGTCGATGAGTTCCAGACTTCAGGCAGTGTTCGCCTGCAAAGGATTCGAAATAAAATATCGAGAAGTAATATTTTACATAGGGTTATGTTTTATTTGTCCAATTACTTTTGAGCCGCTCAGAGGATAAGTGTTTGTATAAAAATTGCTGTCATTCCTAAACCCCTTTTACAATTTGGGCGTGAAAACTCCCAACTTTCGGCAGAGAGTCCGTACTTTTTGGTCAAATTTATTATTATTATTATATACCTTTACCGTATTGGCCCGAATATAAGACGGTGTTTTTTGCATTGAATTAAGACTGAAAAAGTGGTGGTCGTCTTATATTTTCGGTCTAGACGTTATACCCATTCACGACGCTAGATGGCGCCAGATATCATTGAAGCGATGTTCTGTCATGACTAGGGGTGCAACGGTTCAGTTAGCCCACGGTTCGGTTTGAACCTCGGTTTTGGGATCACGGTTTCAGTTCGGTTTCAGTTTGCGTTTTGCTTTTTTTTATTTATTTATTTATTTTTTAAACTGCCTTTATTTTGCTTTTAAAAAAATGAAATAAACACTTAAATGTAAACATTTTCGACTGTTAAAATGCCTCTTAGCTCTTTGGCAAGTGTAGTGACTGACTACTGAAATACACACACAGTAGTAAAAAAGTTACTTGGCAAAGTAACTGGTGATAGCTTTCATGTTTTTAATGAAAAAAAAACATAGTAACCTTTGCTATGTTTGGAGGTCATTTAATGTTGTGAATCAACCGTTAAAGTTGATAAAATTGCTCCCGTTTTTGCCTTAGTTCTTAGACTTCTGTCTACTTTCGACATGTGAAAATTTCAAAACTGTTTCATCCTTTAAAGACAGACTCAAGTCAAGATTTTGCCGATTTAGGAGTATTTTGGATAAAAAGTTGCTGAGGTTCGCTCGGAAGGTTTACTACAGGAGAGCCTTTCTGAGAAGTTTACTGCTCTAAAATGGGGGCTGTTTACTAACGCTACCGTGTGTCATTTCGCATGTAGTTCTATATGCATGAGGTATCTAGGCGTAGATTGTATGATGTCGGCCACAGTCAGGAAATATTGGAGCCGCCTAGCATCGCGTTTGCTATAAACCAAACGCGTGACCAAATCCAAACAGATGGAAAAAAAAAACAAAAAAAAAAACGCAATGCACGAAAAACGTGCAGATTTTGAACGTAACGTACGGCGTACACATTTAAAAACTGTAGCACGGGACGTCCAACTATCAGCGGTCAGGGAGAAACTGTGCTTTCGCGAAATCATCTTCGATGGCTTTGCGTGCCATTTCATAAATGTCGGGGATTATGTTGTTGGCGAAATATGTCCGCGAGGGAACAATATAACGCGGGTCAAGCGTTGCAATTAAATTAACTAAGCCCGCATCTTCAACCACGGAATATGGTTGCATGTCTTTTGCAATGCACATCCCCACTGCGTGGGTTATTTTCTTGTGTTTTTCTGACCTGATATTGTAAGGCTTTTGGAACGCCTCTTCTATAGACCCGTGTGTTTTTACTGGTGTCATCTTCGGGGTTGTCCTACTCTGAGAAAGCGATGTCTGTGGATGATGCCGGCTGAGGTACCCAAGTCATGTTAGAAGTGTTGCCGTTAGCATAGGGAACAAGCGCTAAGCAATGCTTGCAAATAGTTTTTTTTTTTTCAATATTTTCTCTCCGTCTGCATTGTAGTCCACGGGGAAACTGAAATGTTGCCACACCGCAGATTTGAAAGAAGCCGGTGCCTCCTCAAAAATCGGTCTGTCGACTCCTCCGCTCGCCATAACTTTTTTTGTTTTCTTTCTTGTTTCACTTTCACCTCACTCGTAAGCGAGAGAGGGCGGTACTCGGCTCCTATTACACAGGTGCTTGACAGCGATTGGACATTTACTCGCGGGGCGGGAATTTCTCCACAGCTGCGCTTCACGTCACACACAGGCACACAGAGTTTGACCAATTCATTCCACAAGCGTTCGGAATAAATTACTGTAATTGCAAAACCAAAAAGGCGCGGTTCATAAAGGCGTATTGAACCGTACGGTTCGCCCTGTTCGGTTTTGAACCGCAAACCGTTGCACTGCTAGCCATGACAGATCTCAGCTATTCCCAAGTTTAACCAGTTTGCACTATTTTATTGCAATGTTTTTCCTTATCCAAATTTGTTTCAAGACTACAGTGAGACTTCACTTTGATGGTTAATGCAGTTATTGCAATTTTGTTGTTTTATCACAATAGATTGGTTTATTTACATTTCAAAAACCAGAAGACATTAATTTACAAATGTGATTGCGCTTTAGTTTCCATATTTAAATGTTCAGATATTAAGATTTGAATGAGGCAAAATAACATGCTTTTTCTCTCAAATGTATTGTTATAATCATTATTTTCAGATGTAAAGTAATTATTTTCTGGATAAAAATGAATTTAATGTTCAAAAAGTCTTTTTTCAAACTTGAGTCTTGAAAAAGAGGGGGGTCGTCTTATAATCAGGGCCGTCTTATATTCGGGCCAATACGGTAATTGGAATGTTCATTCGCCCCTCCCAGTCAAAATAGATTGTACGTCTCATGCCCTCAATGGCAGTCAACGAGTTAACAAACCTGTCGAATATGTCAAAATTACTTATTTTATCATTTTTCAAGACGCACCTGAACATTGCGTGCCAACCGTTCGGCGTCCATCTTGTCCTCCGACACTCATTCTTGACGTGCCAAAGCCCAACCCCCCCCCCCCCCACTAATAAATCAAATATGCAAATGGCGCACCCTCCCTTCCCGCTTTCACGCCCGTGTGACATTAAAACCCGAACGGTCGCTGCGCCTCTGGATTATTCATTTGAAAAAGTTTCTCAAATGGCTGAGGTGGAGAAGAAGGTTGACGCCGGTGATGATTGGGTGGGTGTGGTGACTGACTGAGACCCTGAGGATTTGACTGGAGCGCACCCAGCAATACTCAAGAAAAAAAAAAGTGCTTTGTTAGAAGAGCGAGAGGCATCCCTTGGGCTGTCTCTTTGAATAAGCCAGGAGTAAAGCGTCTCACACACACATACACACACTTCTCACTCACTCTGTTCCCAAACTACCCAGCAGCCACCCATCCACCCACCCTTCCGCCCACCCTCCTTCTCCCCTCAGACCGACAGAAGTATAATTGTGCCACAGGGTTTTAGCTGCGGTGACATATCTGTCACCTGGAGACAACGAGGCGCACCGTGCTCTCCGGAGGAGCCTCGTCTTCCTGTTGGGTGTCATGGTGAGAGGCAAGCGAGGAGGGTGGGTTGGAGGGGCGAAAGACGGGGAGGGGGGTGCTCGTTTGTTGACTTTTGTCACCATATTGATGCTTTGTAAACTTTATGCCCCCCCCCCTCCCCACGCCAATTGAAAACAAGGGTGGAAAAAAAAAAGTTTGGAGCGTGAAGGCGGAAGGCCGGTGTGAGATTTGTCACTTTTTCAGTCGCCGGGTGTCATTAACATATTCGATTCCAGTTCCCTGTTTTGTCCCATGTTTTGACTGATAGAAGGTATGTAACAGTATAAGCATCAAATCCTAAAAGAATAAAAGTTTGCCTGTCGATTTTCAAGTATTAGACTGGGCAACAATTGATTGCCAGTCGATATCTTTTGTAAAAACTAGGGGTGTCAAAAGATTAAATTTTTTAATTGAGTTAATTACAGCTTAAAAATTAATCGTAATTAATCGCAATTCAAACCATCTATAAAATATGCCATATTTTTCTGTAAATTATTGTTGGAATGGAAAGATAAGACACAAGATGGATATATACATTCAACATACGGTACATAAGTACTGTATTTCTTTACTATAAAAATAAATCAACAAGATGGCATTACCATTATTAACATTCTGTTAAAGCGATCCATGGATAGAAAGACTTGTAGTTCTTAAAAGATAAATGTTAGTACAAGTTATAGAAATTTTATATCAAAACCCCTCTTCATGTTTTCGTTTTAATAAAATTTGTAAAATTTTCAATCAAAAAATAAACTAGTAGCCCGCCATTGTCAATAATTACTTACACAATGCTCATGGGTGCTGAAACCTATAAAATCAGTCGCACCCAAGCGCTAGCAGAGGGCGGCAAAACTCCGAAAAACACAACAAGTACACCTTTCACTGTGCTCTCATTTTAATCTGTTTGAGCGGGGCATTTGTGCGTTAATTGCGTCAAATATTTTAACGGGATTAATTTTAAAAATTAATTACAGCTCGTTAACGCGATAATTTTGACAGCCCTAGTAAAAACCAGTGTTGTTTTTGGCAGCCATTTTAATTTTTGTCTTGTTTTGGGGACGAAAATGCTTACCGTATTTTCCGGACTATAAGTCGTACCAGCCAAAAAATGCGCAGTGGAGAGGAATAAAAAAATATGTCACATTTTTGGGGGAAATTTAATGAATAAAATCTGACCAGACATGTCATCTTGAAAGGCCACCTTGCTCACGATTAGCTTTTTTTGTTTTCTTTATTACAGTAAGAGTAACCTCATTTCGCCAGTCCCTTACTAGTTTCTCGCTAACTCCAAACTTTCTTTCTGCTGCTCGATGCTGGTTTTCAAAAGCATATTTCACTAGTTGCAGCTTGTTATCTGCAGAATGATTTTCTTTTCAGTTCTATTTTGTTCAACCCTTCTGTGTTTTTATTTGTATTTATAAGTTACCGTCAATGTTGAAACACAGGCCTTGAGCACCGCCAGCCAAACTATGAAAAAATTGCGACTTATTGTCCGAAAAAGTATTAGTCTTAGTCATACTTTAGTCATTTCAAAATGTGTTCGTCTTCGTCTAGTTTTAGTCAACAAAAACAAAAAAAGTTTCGTCTGGTTTTAGTCGACAGTTCTCAAAATGTTTATTATTTTGGTAGTCGATTAATCCATGAACTAGTTAGTTCGAATAATCGAGTAATCGGATAAGGTACATGAAAATTTATAATACCTGAGCTGAGCCTCAAACGGTATGAAAAATAAATAAATGAGGATCCAAGTACAACAAAAGAAGTATTGACTAACTTCGCAAAAGTCCGCTAGCTAAAATGCTATAAAATGCTGTTTTTAAAAAAAAAAAAAAAATTTTTTTTTTT
Organism: Corythoichthys intestinalis; assembly: GCF_030265065.1. Taxonomy (NCBI): domain Eukaryota; kingdom Metazoa; phylum Chordata; class Actinopteri; order Syngnathiformes; family Syngnathidae; genus Corythoichthys; species Corythoichthys intestinalis. The sequence continues at coordinate 7,491,258 of NC_080413.1, forward strand.
ACGTTTGTAACAAATGGTTCAAACACAAATTCCCCACAAAAAAACGGCTAAATATAGCTATAGAAAAAATATTAGCTTAAACAAAAACTTAGCTTAAGTTGGTCTTAACAGCAGCTGGATTCAGCCATGTGAAATGAGTTTGTGTCATATTCACTGTTGCCACTAGAGGGCAGAGCACCCAAATCAATAAAATGTATTTATGTATAAATATATATATATATATATATATATATATATATATATATATGGTGCTGCGTCACCAGTAGGTAGATGGCGAGATAGTGTAAAGCGCTTTGAGCGCCTTGAAAGGTGGAAAAGCGCTATATAAGTATAACACCATTTACCATTTACCATATATATATATATATTAGGGCTGTCAAACGATTAAAATTTTTTATCGAGTTAATCACAGCTTAAAAATTAATCGTAATTAATCGCAATTCAAACCATCTATAAAATATGCCATATTTTTCTGTAAATTATTGATGGAATGAAAGATCAGACACAAGACGGATATATACGTACATTCAACATACTGTACATAAGTACTGTATTTGTTTATTATAACAAATCAACAAAATGGGATTAACATTAACATTCTGTTAAAGCGATCCATGGATAGAAAGACTTGTAGTTCTTAAAGGATAAATGTTAGTACAAGTTATAGAAATTTTATATTAAAACCCCTCTTAATGTTTTCGTTTAAATAAAATTTGTAAAATTTTCAATCATAAAATAAACTAGTAGGTCGCCATTGTTGATGTCAATAATTACACAATTGTAATGGTCATAAAATCTGTCGCACCCAAGCGCCAGCAGAGGGCGACAAAACTCCCAAAAAACACAAGTAACAAGTGCACATGACCCTTTGCTGTCATTTTAATCTATTTGAGCGGAGCATGTGCGTTAATTGCGTCAAATATTTTAACGTTATTAATTTAAAAAATTAATTACCGCCCGTTAACGCGATAATTTTGACAGCAAAATATAACGTAAATACTTCCAAAACAAAACATTACGCCACTTTGATTAAACGAATACTTGAAGCAGCAAAATTTAATCTGAACCTTATTTGTAACCGAATTACTCGAGTTAATCGATTAACCGTGCAGCAATAAACATGACAGACGAGCACATAACTGTAGAATCTACAAGGACATCACCATTTTCATGATGATAATACACAGCAGGAAAACAGCACATTACTTGCAATTAATTAAACTCACTTGGACGCTACGAACTGTATGTAAAATGTTTTCCAAGAGTTTAAGAAGACACAGAGTGACCACGCTAAATGCTAACGCAAACGCTATGCTAACGCTTAAGTCTGTGTGTGTATGGGGGCGCCAAACGACCAAACACTGATGAATGCGTTCTGACTACACATACAATAAGAAAATATCACAAATTGTGAATTTACGACAGAAACTATGGCAAATTTTCATCTTGTTTTTGTGTCGTCAGATGACAACTGGCAGCCATCTCGTTGTTTTAGTCTCCCAAGACACGTTTTGAGCAACGTGATGTCATCGTCGTGAAAAAGTTGTTCGTTGACGAAATATTTTTGTTATCGTCATTGCTGGCGAAAACAACACTAAGCATGCTGCTGAAGGACATGACACGTTCGCGCTTCTAAGGGGCAGTTTACATGGCGGCTCTGCGACACGAAGACGCAATGACTGTGTTGCGGAGCGGCCTCGGGTTCGTATGGTGTCGGCGAAGACGGAAGGGTAAGACGCAAACCTTGGAATCCTTCCTCCAAAGTGGAAGAATTCGATTGTGGGGGCTGGAGATCCCTAATATTCATGTAATGCTGTTTTCAGGCTTAGGGTTTTTTTCTGTGAATTATGAAGATTGGTGAATATAAAAGGGATCCAGGAAGCCATGTCTCTGCACAACTGCTGCTTTTATGAATCAAAACAAAAATTTACATTTAAAAAAATTTAAAAAATCAATTGCTCGTACTGCGATGGGACTATCGCGCACGCACACATTGCGATGGGGATGTTCAAATGCTCTATTGTGCAGGCCTAATGTCAATTATATCATTGTAGCCATAGCCACAGTTATTTTAAACAATGTTAATTATTTATGAAACAAAATACACTAATTCATGATTAAAAAATATAATTTATCATTCACATTTCTTTTCATGACCAAAAATAGTTACAAAGTGGCACCTAGTGTTAAATAATCACACCTATTGAAGTTTGAGAGTTAAAAAATGTGAGAATGTTAAGTGACGATTTCTATTATTTGTTCTTAGATATTTTTGAGGCGGTTACTAAAGTTAACCCTTAAATGCCGGCAATATGAAGCAATTGTCATAGAATCACAAAATTTGAAAAATAAGGTCTTAATGAATTTTTTTTTTTCAAATTTGTAAAACAGAAAGAAAAAATATGTGTAATAAGCGCTTTAATATCTATAACCCTTGCTAAATCCTGTTTTTTTTTCTCATAGAACCTGCAGATGCATGAGTTGACTTGCAGCCATTATTTTTTTTTTGGAGGATCATGAAATCATGAAAATCATGAAATTCTAAGTGTATCAAATGTGATACATTTGGCAAGAACGGGTTAAGCTTCACTCTTCTAACTTTGAACTCTTTTGTTGCCATTGACGGCAATAGACGTCCAGTCCACTTCGACTAGGAGGGTTGCCAGTGAATGGTCCCTGCCATCAATGGCAGCCAATAGGTTAACAGTAGTTAACTTTTTCAGTAGCCAGAGTTAAGTGTGTCAATAGAAACGCCGCTACCACGTATGACCTACGGGGAAAAGTTGTTAACAAATAGTAGTTCCGGGAGTTGATCACGTCGGACCTCCGCGGTTCCGTCGTGTCGCCGATTATCTCCCAGCCCAATTCTCTCTTTCTGTCACTCCTCGTGTGCGTCGGGTGGTCCCGCCTCTTTAACAATGCATGAGCGAGGCAAACGCGAGAGGGGACGCTCGCGCACTCCAACTAGGTCAAACTGTCTCAGGAACAAAACACAACAGACCTCAAGTTTGCGCAAATCATTACAGCAAAACAAACTCGTCACTCGCTTGACACTTTTGCACCACCGCCGTGATAATAAAAATAATAATAAAGATGAAGAGGAAGAAGAGAAATCTCCATTGCAAATTAGCCTCCGTGCCGGCTTGTGAAGTTTGGCCTGTTTGAAATGCATATGAAAACGCCACAACTTACCTTGTCGCTGACATCAGGGCGGGGGGAGGGAAGAGGGGTACGAGGGGGAGAAGAAAGGCGACGCGCTCTTTGAGGGCCGCCCTGCCGCTGTGTGTACACAAGGCGTACGCGCCAAATAATAATAATAAAAAAAAAAGCCAGATAAACCGGCGGCGCACGTTCATAAAATATACATTGGCTTCTTTGTCTTTCGTTAAGATCTTCCGCAAATAGCGCTGATGCGAGGAAAGCGAGAAGAAGAGAAGAGAGGAGAAAAAGAACGGCGCTGGCGGGCGTGTTTGAACAACGACTTAACCCCAAACTTAACTGTACTTTTCCGGCTCTTACGGCACGCAACCTGGGAGTGTTAATTGCGGCGGCATCAGTCTCTTTAAGTGTTATCTGATATATTTTATATTAATTCTAAAGATGTCCCGATCACGTCATTTTCAAAGTATCGGAATCGGCAAAAAAATATTGCACATGCCTTTTTATAATATATACAGTATATATATATTTTATAAGTAAATCGCTTTCTAATTGTATTTAACGTTACAGACAAAATGTCTTACACTCATCCAGAGTCTTTAGTTTTGGCTTAAAGTAGGGCTATCAAATTTATCGCGTTAACGGCGGTAATTAATTTTTTAAAGATTAATCACGTTAAAATATTTAATGCAATTAACGCATGCGCTGCACGACCTACTCACGCGTTGTCGCGTTCAATCTATAATGGCGCCGTGTTACCTATATATAGAACTAAAAGGCAGCGTAATATGAGTAGAGTGAATTTTGGCAGTCTTTGACGCCTTTTTTAACTGGCTAAAGCCTTACAATCCCTCTCTCAACAGTTAGAAATAACGTGGGAAGCAATGTGGGGAAGCAAGGTAGTATTTGATCTTTTTCTTAACACCCTATGTTATTTCCCAACGCAGAGAAGATATATCAATTGGTGCCACTACGCACAGTCATGGTTGCACTTCCCATCATGCATTTGGGCAGAACAGTTAAATGGCTACAGTATCATTTACTGAAAGCTCAACAAATACACTAGATGGCAATATTTAGTCACAATATACAAATTCACATTTATCCTTTAAGAATTACAAGTCTTTCTATCCGTGGATCCCTCTCGCAGAAAGAATGTTCATAATGTAAATGCCATCTTGAGGATTTATTGTCATAATAAACAAATACAGTACTTATCTACTGTATGTTGAATGTATATATTCGTCCGAGTTTTATTCATTTTTTTTCTTAATGCATTGCCAAAATGTATATGATCGGGAAAAATTATCGGGAATGATTGGAATTGAATCGGGAGCAAAAAAAAAAAGCAATCGGATCGGGAAATATCGGGATCGGTAGATACTCAAACTAAAACGATCGGATCGGGAGCAAAAAAACATGATCGGAACAACCCTAATTAATTCATTTGGACAGGACTGCAACAGTTATTCGATTAACTGCAATCATTATATCCCCACACCATTAAAAAAAAGTTTGAAAAACATCTGCCCGGAAGTTTCCCAGTTATGTTACTGCTAATTTGGCATGGAAATAATGTGCTTGGTGACCCTAGCCAGATGGATACATTTCTCTGTAGATAGGGAACAAAAATTATTTCTGTTATGTAAGAATATTTTCTGTTATGCCCCTCCCAGGAAGACGTAAACGTTTCACGCCCCCCCGCCCTTCCTAACTCTCTGGCGCTACTGTAAATAGTACAATTTGTCTCTAAAATTATTATTATAAATACACCTCAGCATAACATTGTCATTTTTTAATATTCAAAGGAATAATACAATTTTTTTAAAATGTAAGATATCCATCCATCCATTATCTACCGCTTAAACCGAATGAATTCATATTGATTAGCAACATTAATTTTCAAAGACAATATGCCAAACAATTTGACCGAAAAAACAAAAATCGAACAAAAACGACGGTGTCATTGGAAAATTACGTTCTGGTCGGGTCGGGCTGGGCTTCTCTCGCGCTAACTTTTTAAAAAGAAATACCGTATTGGCCCGAATATAAGACGGTGTTTTTTGCGTTGAAATAAGACTGAAAAGTGAGGGTCGTCTTATATTCGCGGTCTAGACGTTATACCCATTCACGACGCTAGATGGCGCCAGATATCACTGAAGCGATGTTCTGTCATGACAGATCTCAGCTACTCTCAAGTTTAACCAATATGCATTATTGTATTGCAATGTTTTTTCTAATTCAGATTTGTTTCAAGACTACAGTTAGTTAGACTTCACTTCGATAGTTAATGCAGTTATTGCAATTTTGTTGTTTTATCACAATAGATTGGTTTTTACATTTGAAAAACCATAAGCCATTCATTTACCAATGCGATTGCACTTTAGTTTACATATTTAAATGTTCAGATATTAAGATTTGAATGAGGCAAAATAACATGCTTTTTCTGTCAAATATATTGTTATAATCATTTGTTTCAGGTGTACTGTAATTATTTTCTGTATAAAGATTAATTTGGTGTTCAAAAAGTCTTTTCAAACTTGAGTCTTGAAAAGGGGGGGGGTCGTCTTATATTAGGGCCTATACGGTATATTGTAATGTCCGTAACTAAGTGCGTTTCCGGTCGGGTAGGGGCGGGCTTATGTCGCGCTAACTTTTTAAAAATAAATATATTGTAATGTCCGTAACTATGCATGGCCCCCTTAAGAGACAATCGGACTGGGGAGCTGTGACGTAGCGGGAAGCGAGTTGAGAGAATGGGAGAACGGGCAGGAAAGCGAAAGTGAGCGGTCGTGTTGCTGCGGCCCGCTGTTATTTTGTTATTGTTTTCTTTATTATTGTTACCACAATAAAGTGGTTAAACCAATTCCTGTGTCGGCTTCGCTGAATGTAACAAATGTGGTGCTTTGCTCTCATACGAGAGCAGAAAGACTGGCAGGTCTGACTGACGCATCCCCTCTCTTTCCTCCTTCTCCTGAGTCCTCACAAATGAAACATAGAAATTTCGGGTTTGTTTCGGGCTCGGGCCTGCAAATCAAAGTAATTGATCGGGCTTGGGCTGGGCTTTAATACCTGCGGAACCGGGTCGGGATGGATTTTTTAGGCCCTATCTTACCTTACTCCAGTGCTCTTTGCTGTGTGCTCTTGCTTGGTTCAAAAATACTGTGCACACTCTGAAAGCGCCATTGCCACCCACTGAGTTGATGTGCAAGTACACTTTTATTCTAGTACAGCGCACGCGCCACCGCGGGCATGGCTCTGCGCCCCCTATTTGAGAACTACTGCCCTACATAAAGTATTTCAAAATTCACCTATTCAGAGTAAAACTGGACGATTGTATGATCATGATCATTGATTGTGGAAAAATTTCGGTGATCAGCTGTACGGCTGAACGTAATTGGAAAAAAGTAACGCTGCAACTTTTGGTGGGATTTGCGATATATTAAACCCGGATTTTTTTTTTATTAAATGACTTGAATAGCTCTGTTTGGGAAGACTTTGGTTGACTGACCATAAACACATTGTAATTTTATAATACCATTTAGTCCAGGCAAGGGGGGGGTTCAGCTGCGATAGAAGTGCAACAATTAATCGAATAATCACAACTATTTTGATGACCTATCAATCGTTTTGGACCTTCTTTACCAAAATCTTGTCTAAATTCTAGAAATTATAACATACATATAACATCTCAGTTATAAAATTCAAATTTCTTCATTTTTGTTAATTCGAAGTAGTCCATGAACGTAAATCTGGCTCTTACTTTGAAAAACCACAATTTTTGCCAATTTTCGGACATCTTACTGTCTGAACTAGCTTCTTAAAAGGGCTGCGACAATCGTTTAAAATTGATTAATTAATTAGTTGCCGTTGAATTTGATAATCGATACAGTTGTAGACTTCTGTTAAGTCAGGAAGCTGTCGTAAAATAGTATTTTTGAAGGAGATAGTCATCCATTTTGTCTTCATTGTTACTTACAACATGCCTAAAACAACTTCGAGGTAAATTTTGAAGGTAATTGAAAAAAGTGACATATAACGGATTACTCGATTAATCAATGGAATTTTCAGTAGAATACAAAGTAAATTATAAACAACATAAAATGTCAACTCTGAATGGCCACTGACACACATTTCTGCCAGTATTCCTTCCAACGAAAAAGAGGGGGTCGTCTTATAATTAGGGCCGTCTTATATTCGGGCCAATACGGTATATTGTAATGTCCGTAACTATGCTCGGCCCCCTTAAGAGACAATCGGATTCGGGAGCTGTGACGTAGCGGAAAGCAAGTTTAGAGAATGGGAGAACGGGCAGGACAGCGAAAGGGCCATTTTACCTAACAAATTTCATTCGGATCTATCCATGAATAATGGATGAGTAGCCATCTTATTCCGTGTCCTCACCAAATAAAAGAACAACAAAGCAAGTGAGTTCTGGAGCCCTCCTTTCGGGCATTCTAAAAATGTTCTCTTCGAGGTTCGAGAACATCTATTTTTGGATTTTCTGTTTTTCTGCAGTATTTTTCCACAAATTTCCCTTTAGTGGGATCTTTTTTGGGCCACCAACCTGTGAAAAGGGGCTTAGAGGTGCTTTATCTTTGATTAAGTCATGATTTTAAGGGTTTGATAAGAAAAAAACGGCATTATATCGTACCACTGGTTATATATTTTTTATCCTTGCATTTTCAGTGGCTGTCAATAATCGGAAAATTTTAACTATTCGTTCACTTTCATAGTAAATAGCGACGATCTACTGTACATTGTCTCGCCCTAGCACACATTCTGGGAGTGTATTAATTACTTCTTCTTCATATTCATCTTTTTTTTCGTTCTTCTGCTAACGCCAGCGAGCAGCTGGTGCGTCAGACTCGGCTGCCCAGGAAGTGGAAGTGTTGTGGTGAGACAGATGCAAACGTTATTTTAACACAGCGTTCCCGTTCTTTGGCTTTTGGATGCCGGGGGTGCGCCTCACTGCTTTTGTTTCGTGAGAAATGACTGATAGCCGTCACCATGGCAACCATACATCTGTTGAAAGGAAACATGCCATTAAACCGATACATAAATGGTGATTGTCAAAAGGCAATCTCATTTTTGCGTTTTTGCTCATAATAAACTCAAAACATAAGTGTTATTTTCGGTTGTCTTGAAGGATAAATACCATTTTGACAAATGACATTACAGGTAAATTGAGCTATGAGCAGGGCCGGCCCAGGCCATTTGGGAGCCCTAAGCAAAATAATGCAAAGGGCCCCATATTTTTGGCCCACCATTTCGTCAGAGTGTACTGTGAAACCCATACATGCAATCCAACCCATACGTCCATATTTTGTATATTAATCAGATTTTGTTGCACTGCATACTTCAAACTTCTCACCCCAAATGATTGTCAGTACTTACAGTAGATAGCGCCAAACCTTTTTCTGAAAGAGGAAAAAAATAAGTTAAGGAAGAACTTTAATTTTTTTTTAAGCTTGTAATCAAGTCTCAAAACTCACAAAAAGTCAAATAAAGCAAACTGTAGTAAACAAAATAGAACACAAACAATTGCCAGATTGGGGGGCCCCTGGTGGTCAGGGGCCCTAAGCAGCTTCATAGTCTGCGTATAGGCTCGGCCGGCCCTGGCTATGAGCCGTGGTGGAATGTAACAGTAAAAGTACTTTGTTACTGTACTTGAGTACAAATATGAACTGGTATTTTTTACTTCACTATTTACTAGAGATGTCCCGATCGATCGGGTCCGATCTGGTCATTTTCAAAGTGTCGGAATCGGCAAAAAAATATTGGACATGCCTTTTTTAATATACTGTATGTATACTGTATATATATGTTTTTTTAAATTGTTTTCTAATTATATTTAACGTTACAGACAAAATGTCTTACACTCATCCAGAGTCTTTAGTTTTGGCTTTAAGTGGGTCAAACTTATCGCGTCAATCGGCGGTAATAACATTAAAATATTTAACGCAATTAACACATGCGCTGCATTACCCATCTCACGCATTGTCGCGTTCAATCTATAATGGCACCGCAATACGTGTACATAGAACTAAAAGGCAACGTAAAATGAGTAGAGAGAATTGTGGCAGCCTTTGAAGCCTTTTTTTAATTGGCTAAAGCCTTACAATCCCTTTCTCAATGATCAGAAATATCGTGGGAAGCAATGTGGGGAAGAAAAGTAGTAGTTGATCTTTTTCTTAACACCCTATTTTATTTCCCAACGTTGAGAAGATATATCAATTGGTACCATTACGCACAGTCATGGTTGGACTTCCCATCATGCATTTGGGCAGAAGTTAAATGGCTGAATTATCATTTACTGAAAGCTCATAAAAATCCACTAGATTGCAATATTTAGTCACAATATACAATGTCACATTTATCCTTTAAGAATTACAAGCCTTTCTATCCGTCGATCCCTCTCACAGAAAGAATGTTAATAATGTAAATGCCATCTTGAGGATTTATTGTCATAAAAAACAAATACAGTACTTATGTACTGTATGTTGAATGTATATATTCGTCCGAGTTTTATTCATTTTTTTCTTAATGCATTGCCAAAATGTATATGATCGGGAAAATTTATCGGGAATGATTGGAATTGAATCGGGAGCCAAAAAAAAAAAGCAATCGGATCGGGAAATATCGGGATCGGCAGATACTCAAACTAAAACGATCGGGATCGGATCGGGAGCAAAAAAACATGATCGGAACAACCCTACCTTTAACCATTGTGTTTTCTTGTGGTAGCTTTAAAGCAGAGTGTTGTTCTGTTGACCACATTAGTCACATAGTGAATATAAACCGCCCCCCCCCCTTTTTTTATTTTTTATTTTTATTTTTTTATATAACTACATTCGAGTATTTTCCTCAGGCATTTTTAGTACGTTCTGCCGGTATGCATCTAAACCATGGGTGTCCAAACCTGTCCGCATGCGCCGCTGTGGGTCCTGGTTTTTGTTCCTACCAATCGAGCACAGACAGTTTAACCAATGAAGTTTATGCTAAAACAAGCAGCACCTGACTGCAATTAATTGATTACACTTGTGAGACACCAGATTGGTGAAAAGATGTCATCTTGTTTTGGAGGAATGAAATCCAGCACCCACTGCGGCCCTATGTGGAATAGTTTGGACACCACTGATCTAAACAAACAAGTTAAAAGCGCACGCTAGTACTTTAGGTGTCAAATTTACTTCTTGGTGGAAGTTTCGCCGATGTAGCACATTTTGGCAGAACACCGTAAACAACGTTCTGAGCCACCAATCACAGTCCTTTGACGTTCACGTCACAACCCATTGACATGACGCGTAGTCAGAATTTTTGGAGGTGCACGTCAGGCTATGGTGTAGAGTCCAAATTGGGGTCTGCGTTAACTGTGCTGGTCCACCGTCACCACAACGAAGAAGCATAAATCATCCTTAAAGTGCATGTGACACGAAAAGCATGTTTATTTCATAATACGCAATATTTTATGCCCCTGAATGATATGGACCGCTTGGATGTGTGTGGAAGCGATTGCTATATTTATTTAGTTTTTTTAATCTCGCGCCATGAAAATGAGTGACTTCCGGCTTCGGTCTTGCATTGAGGAGGAGGGCGCTGTGACGTGTACGGGTGAAGGCGTCATCGTCACTAAACAGCCGTACTGTTGTGTATGAGGACTAAGGATTCAGCTGATTTTGCGGATTAATACGTTTATTTTTCGCATCACGCCAGCCAAACGGCTGCAGAAAAATCTCGCTTTATGAGGAAGAGGCGTGTGCGCCTTTTTGGAGTTTCAAAAGGTTCCCATTCACCGTTGATATTGGCCAATCCCTCCTACTGTGGGACTATTGGACTTACGAGGAAGTGAGTAAACATCTTGTTTTGTATTATGTCAAATATTAATACAGCGATTACAAAGTAAACACTACAAACTTTCTTTAAATAAAGGACTACTTAGGTTTGATCATTGATAGGCATGTAAAAAGCTCTCCTCGTGCACATTAGCTGCACGTTAGCTGCACAGCAACTGCAGCCGCCCCCCTCCGGGGAGCGAACTGTAAATTGCTCTCCGCCGGGCGGTTTGCCGTTCTGCAAAGACAATCGACAACCCAGTCGTCATGTCAAATAATCCGGGCTAGTTATGTGTGATTTTCCGCTTCGAAGACTTTGAAACATCACTCGGTTTGGGTTAGCATGTCGGCTAGCTGTCACGCCTCTTGGTTTGTTTACATTCTCCAAAGCCGGGGAAGGGAAATTACATATGTCCGATTTAGGTGTCATAAAATATCGTTCGGGAGGTGCAACAGTAAAGGTGAAGTCGATGTCCCGTGAAGGCGTGGATGCGCACTTGGTCACCATTTGGACTTTTGTGACTCAACAGCAACCTGTTTTTGTCTTACAGTTGTAGCTTTAATGACTAAGTTTGTAAAGGAATTCATTTGTTATGTCATTCAGCCTTCCCAACTGAATTTAATGAAACTACAACCCAGTCGTCATGTCAAATAATCCGGGCTAGTTATGTGTGATTTTCCGCTTCGAAGACTTTGAAACATCATTCGGTTCGGGTTAGCATGTCGGCGAGCTGTCACGCCTCTTGGTTTGTTTACATTCTCCAAAGACGGGGAAGGGAAATGACATATGTCCGATTTAGGTGTCATAAAATATCGTTCGGGAGGTGCAACAGTAAAGGTGAAGTCGACAGTTTTGACCATTATGGAGTAATTTTGCCATGTCGTCCTGAATAAGTGCATTTTTATTATTTCATATTCCATTTAGCACAAGACTGTTATTTGTCATGACCATGCCATTTATTTAGCAATTGGGGAAATACTTGGATAAAAAGAATATCCTGTATAAATACTGAAGTAAAGAGACAGAAACAATGACATTTTGCAGCTCTCTTCGTCGTGTTTTCCTCGTTGTGAATAATTCCCCTCGACGGGCTGGCTGGTCCTTCTCTAGCCATTTATTTAGTTATTGGGGAAAAATACTTGAATAAAAAGAATATCCTGTAAAAATATTGGAGTAGAGAGACTGAAACAATGACATTTTGCGGCTCTCTTCGTCGCGTTTTCCTCGTTCTGAATAATTCCCCCTCAACGGGCTGAATAGTAAAACCGATGAGCCCAGTCTCCCGCTGACGTCATCCACCTGTTGGGGACGCTAGAGCCCTATAATGGTATGTGTGGCTAACCGGCAGATTAAAAGACTAATTTCTCGTCATCTGCGCTTTGCTAAATTGTTGTATATAGTCGAATCGTCTCAAAATATGATTCTAATTCACATAATAATGCCATTTAAGACTTTTTTTCTCATGTCGTATGTGCTTTATTGCTACCTCAGTATTCCGAATCATGATTACCTTTGCCTTTTCTCCCCTGATAGCTGACCTGATAAAGGAGTCTTACTACACGACACACTTTAAAAATGTTCCCACATGTTTCTTACCAGCTACATTTCTTAGCATCTTGTCACATCCATTCAGCACCCAACCATCCATGTAGGACACGAGCGCCTCACCTTGTCGGGCCGATCCCGCCTTCACAGGACACTCTACATGCATGCATATATATATATGTGTACCTGTGTGTGTATATATATATTTATTTATATGTATGATTGGTGGTAGAGGAAGGGAGCAGCAGGAGTGACAGCGCTCCCTCCCCAAGGTCACATCCAAGGAGAGCGCAGCCAATTACTATGCAGATCAGACGTGATGGCGTTTAGGGGGATTGCTGCGATGCAATCACATTAGCTGGCCAGAGAGGAATCTCCCGGCTGACCCCAATCACGGGGGGCTGCGGCGGCGGGGTCGCACGCCAAGGTGCCGCCGCCTGTGTTTTCTTTGCGCAAAACACTTTTTCCTTATCGCGGGCCGCCACGTGATTGTCAAGTCAAACAATCCTCGACAGCTTCGAACCCTCCCGTCGCTGTGCACTTGCATATATTGCCCAGGGATTGCACTTTGTTGTTGTCCCGTGAAGGCGTGGATGCGCACTTGCTCACCATTTGGACTTTTGTGACTCAACAGCAACCTGTTTTTGTCTTACAGTTGTAGCTTTAATGACTAAGTTTGTAAAGGAATTCATTTGTTATGTCATTCAGCCTTCCCAACTGAATTTAATTAAACTACATCATCTATTGGGAAGAAATGGAGCTTGGATCAAGTTACACAGAATGGAAAATGACTCGCAAGTACCGTATTTTCTGTACTAGAAGTCGCACTTTTTTTTCATAGTTTGGCTGGGCCTGCGACTTATAGTCAGGTGCGACCTATATGTTGCCTCTTATATTCAAGGCGTGTCCTCTACTTCGAGTTGGTGCAGTTGTTCAAAAGTGATGCTGAAGATGAAAATGGATTTGTGAGTGTTTTGGACTGTTAATATGTTAAGCCAAAACATCACGGTTTCACAGTATTGCAGTCACAGCTCTAAAATGTGTTACTTTGAGATATCTGGGCTAAAAAAAAAAATTCCCATTGAAAAGGATTTTTATTTTTCAAAACATATTAGCAAATTGTAACATAAGTATAATGCCATGTTAAGCTGAATTTAAAAAAAAAAAAGATATATTCTAAATAAAATTAAAATAATGCAGTCCTTTAGGTGAGCCTAAACCCATAGACACAGCTCAACATTATTACCATCAGAACAAAAATAATTGAATTATTTTCCATTAAAAGCATGTGTGTATGACTCGTATCATGTTTACATTATACACACATGCTTTCTCAAGACAGACAGGTGCCAGAGAGTAAAAAAACACGTTTTACCACCGCTAAACACACTAAACATGCTGGAGTTAACTCTCGTAGCTGGTGGGAAACGTCATGACAGTGTTTACCAGTGTTGTTTCGTCACCGATTTTTTTCATGACGATGACGAGACGATAAGGAGCTAAAGAGGCGTTTTGCGAAACTAAAACATAACGAAATTAATGTCAGATTTCGCCTGACGAGACAAAAACGTGACGAAAAGGTGCCAGTTCCCGTCACATGTTCACAATGTGTAACATTTTATGTGTAGTTAGCATGCATCAGAGCAGTGTCTGGTTGTGTCACTCATGTGACGTGCCGGTATCCGATCCAGTCTCCCTATTGCTTGTTTTGAGACACATAAGATTTGTCTTCTTATCTTGGCCGGAGAGAATATGCAATGTTGCTTTAACCTTTCAATGGTCTGAGCTGAGTAATCATCAGACACTCAATGTAACTCGTAGCGTTAGCATAGCATTCGCGTTTACTTTAGACTAATAGTCCTCTTAAATTCTGGGACAACTTTTACTTACTTGAAGTTCGTGGCGACCAGGTGGGTACAATTAATTGAAATTAATATATTGTTTTGCTGCTGAGTGTGTATTATCACCAAGTTGGCTACATTATGTGCTGGTCTGTCAATGTTCATTCGAAATAGTTGGAAACCCTTACTTTTAGAGCAGGGGTGTCCAAACGTTTTGCACAGGGGGCCAGATTTAGTGTGGTAAAAATGTGGAGGGTGGACCTTGGCTGACGTCCTTTACGTAGAACAATATATTTAAGGAAATGTTAGCAAGCCAATCTGTGTGTCACATTTGCGTTATTTATTTATTTATTTTTTGTGGTCAAACGATGAATCGATTAACTCCAGTATTCGATTAAAGAAAAAAGATTCGAATTAAATTTTGCTGCTTCGAGTATTCGTTTAATTAAAGTGATACACTGCCCTCTAGTCTGCCTCATTTCACATGGCTGAATCCAGCTGCTCCATGTTAAAACCAACATAAGCCAAGTTTTTGTTTGAGCTTTTTTTTTTTTTTTTTTTAAATGCATTCGTAATTTAGGTTATTGGTATATTTAGCAGTTTTTTTTTGTGGGAATATGTGTCTGAAGAGCATCAAGAGCATTGTGAAAAAAAAAAAGCGTTAGTGTTTTATAGCATTTAAGCTAGCAGACATTTCTTTTGTCAATCCTTATTTTTTATACCGTTTGAAGCTCAGCTCGGGTATTTTAATTTTTCATGTTCCTTATCCAATTACTCGAGTATTCGAACTAACTAGTTCATTGATTCATCGACTTCTAAAATAATCAATAGCTGCAGCCCTAATTTTTTAAATTAACAATCTCGCAATTAGCCTTTGTGGCGTTCTTTTTCGACTCTCGGGCTCTTGCAAAATACTGCTGTTATATGTAATGTAATAATGCTGCTGTAAAATTAAACTAGCTTTAAGTTGCTTCAATTTCTCGCTTCTTCCCTGTAATCTTTTTGTACATTTCAGTGTGTCTTGTTTGGTAATATCGCCTCTGGTAATATCGCCTAACATTGAACTATTTAAAAACGGCGCACTGTCTCTTTGCAAATGAGGCAGACACAGCTGTTGCGTATTTTAGTGAAGAAATAGTCCAATTTCCACCTATCCCTGAAGCGTCGGCCGTCGCAGTCAACAGTTTTTGTTGATTGTCGCCATTTTAGAAAATTGGGAGTAAAGGGTCACACGGGGTAACGTTGCTTCGAGTGCTGATTCCTTTTAGTGGGTAAATGAGGAGCGGCATTTAGTGTGTAAGCTCCTTTATATGCTGGTAGCAGTACTACTGACCAATATATTAAGTCTATGCGGGCCAGATGTTAATGATTATTATGACAGAGGCTGGGGGCCTTATGAAATTTGACTACGGGCCGCATTTGGCCCCCAGGCCGGACTTTGGAAATGTCTGTTTTAGGTTGTTTTTTTTTTTTTTTCAATTTTACAGACGAAAACTTTTTTGAGTGAATGTCGACTAAAACTAGACTGAATTAGTCTTGAGTTTTTGCCAACAAAAACTAGACGAAGGCACATTCGGTAATGACTAAAGTATGACTAAGACGAATACGTATCATCCAAAAGACAGGGACTAAGATGAATTAAAAGGGCTGCCAAAAACAACACTGGTGTTTACTAACCTTTAATTTTGTAGAAACGCGAAATCATATTGGAGGTATTGCCTCCTCAGCAGCCACCCTCCGCAAACGTGTTTTACATGTCGGTTGGCCCTCCTTCTCAAAGCCGCGACCGTCTGTAACTTTTCTGTAGCTGAAGTATTCCCATACCAGCAATTTCGTTTTCTTGGATGGGGGAAAAACTTCAGGAGTTTCACCTCCTCCAGCTATTGTGTAGCACAGCTGACTCACTGACACTGAGCAACAACCAGTGGGGGAGGGTTGAGCATTGCAGCTGCATTTATGTGAGATAAAAAATAGCTAATACCTTCGGGACGGTATGACGGAAAATTTTTGCGGTTTATAACCGTGACGTTTTCATACCACGGTATTCCTCGAAACCGGTAATCAGCACTGTCTATATTGTAGCGATGCACAATTTGTTTTTAGAACTCAACAATTTTTTTTCAACATTTTTATGCCATATCAGGGCTCCTACCCATACTCGTATCGGTACAACACTTATTTATACAAACTAATCATTCCACTTCTTTGTATGCACATTACTGCCAACTACAGGAATGGAGTTGCTTTGACCTTTCGCATTCTGACTGAGGTTTTCAGGAAAAAGTCATTGACATGTGCAATAAAATGACTGACAAGTGTTGACCATCAGTACTCCCAATGGCGTGGACATTTTTTTCCACTATTCGCCTCGCAGGTAAACGCTTGGAGGGCAGATTGCAATTTACCTCGCCAGCCCCCATGGGTGAGCAGTGTGTGTGTAGACGTGTGTACGCGCACATATGTGTTGGTTGTAAATACGCAGCCACCCCCCCATTCGTTTTATTCCCCCCTTCCCCTATTCCCCCCCTGCTGCCCGTATGGCCAGTAATGAAGGCGGAGTTTGATCAGGTCGGCCTCGGCGTTCCCGGGAAGATCTCACTTGAGCCACTGGCCCGTAATGGAATCTGCATCTAATGCATACATAAATCACAGCCCTCTTTCAGGACATTTTCATATGCATAATGTCCTCCAAGCTCCCCGCCACCACCCTCCTCTTAGAGCCTTCCCATTTCCTTCTCTTTCCACCCAATGAGCTTTGTATGGTCCAGGGGGGAGGGAGGGGAGGTAATAGTGATAGAAACAGAGAGGCAATGAGTTCCGTCTTTTTTTCGCCTTTTTATTCAAAGGGAATAATTCCGGCGTGCCTCCGAGAAGACGGGATGAGATGATGTTGAGGATGTTCTCAAGGTGGCCGCCCAACACCTGTTCTCACCGTGCGATGAAAGCAGAGGAGGAGGGAGGAAAAAATAGATAGTAATCGGCAGAGAATTTGTCAAAAAGGACAGTCAATATGGCCTCCCTCCCCCTCGTTCCTCCGCCTTTGTTATGCTAATACACACGGATGCGGCAGTAAGATCGCTGCCCGCAAACCTCACAATCTTAAATCTGGCTGGCTGGCAAGATTGAAAACTTGCGACAAACGCATTCCACTCCACTCCTGTAGGTGGCAACCATTAGTAAGTCATAACAACAAGCTGCTCGGAAATAGTCCCAACATATTTTCCTCGACAGTGTAGTTGTTTATTAAGCACTTTTTGTGTTTGTTTTAGTGACTGCACTCAAAACACAACCGCCACATTAGACCCCGGTTCTGTGTATCAAATGCAACTGCTTAGCACAGCACAACAACATTTGGCGATGTTTAATTGTCCGTCATCTTGCTATTGTTGATTTTGAATAGCGTGCGCGCTGTATTGCTGCTTCCCAAGGATGCTCTATGTAGCGTCCTGGCTGTGACGCTGCACAAAAAGTAGCAAAAGTGCTCCGGTTGCATTCACAAGCGAAGCAGGGTGCGCTTAATACGGACCGAGACCCACGATTTTTGAGTGCACCTGTTCGTTTGGTCCGAACTAGAGTTCGGATGTGCGGACTATCTGAGAAAAAGAACTCTGGTCCATTTGAAACAGACCAAACAGTGCTAGTGTGAAAGCGCCCTTAATGACATCTGTCATTAGCATTTATTAATGCTCATGGCAGTATCATGTAGTAATTATGACTGTCTTCTGACAACTTATGAACCTACTGTCAAATTGTTAGAGTATTTTTTATGTGAACGCCATGAAGATACAAAAAAACTACAGATGTCTGGATCGCATATTTTTGCAACCGAGTCACATGATTTTGAAAATATGCTGATACAAAAGTTCCAAACATTTTACAGTACTGTTCTGTTTTCAGTAGTGAGTGTTTCAGAGTAGAAAACACATACAGATTTTTGTTTTTCACATAAGTTTGCTAACCAATTAAATACAGTGGGGCAAATAAGTATTTAGTCAACCACCAATTGTGCAAGTTCTCCTACTTGAAAAGATTAGAGAGGCCTGTAATTGTCAACATGGGTAAACCTCAACCCTGAGAGACAGAATGTGGGGAAAAAACAGAAAATCATATTGATTTTTAAAGCATTTTCTTTCCAAATTAGAGTGGAAAATAAGTTTTTGGTCACCTACAAACAAGCAAGATTTCTGGCTGTCAAAGAGGTCTAACTTCTAACGAGGCTCCGCTGCATTAATGGCCCCTGTTTTAACTCATTATCGGTATAAAAGACACCTGTCCACAAGCTCAGTCAGTCACACTCCAAACTCCACTATGGCCTAGATCAAAGAGCTGTCGAAGGGCACCAGAGACAAAATTGTAGACCTGCACCAGGCTGGGAAGACTGAATCTGCAATAGGTAAAACGCTTGGTGTAAAGAAATCAACTGTGGGAGCAATTATTAGAAAATGGAAGACATACAAGACCCACCGATAATCTCCCTTGATCTGGGGCTTCATGCAAGATTTCACCCCCTGGCGTCAAAATGATTACAAGAATGGTGAGCAAAAATCCCAGAACCACACGGGGGGACCTAGTAAATGACCTACAGAGAGCTGGGACCACAGTAACAAAGGCTACTATCAGTAACACAATGCGCCGTCAGGGACTCAAATCCTGCACTGCCAGACGTGTCCCCCTGCTGAAGAAAGTACACTAGAGAGAGAAGTTCGCTAGAGAGCATTTGGATGATCCAGAAGAGGACTGGGAGAATGTGTTATGGTCAGATGAAACCAAAATAGAACTTTTTGGTAGAAACACAGGTTCTTGTGTTTGGAGGAGAAAGAATTCTTAATTGCATCCGAAGAACACCATACCCGCTTTGAAGCATGGGGGTGGAAACATCATGCTTTGGGTCTGTTTTTCTGCAAAGGCACCAGGACGACTGATCTGTGTAAAGGAAAGAATGAATGGGGCCATGTATGGAGAGATTTTGAGTGAAAATCTCCTTCCATCAGCAAGGGCATTGAAGATGAGACGTGGCTGCTGGGTCTTTCAACATGACAATGATCCCAAACACAGAGCCAGAGCAACAAAGGAGTGGCTTCGTAAGAAGCATTTCAAGGTCCTGGAGTGGCCTAGCCAGTCTCCAGCTCTCAACCCCATAGAAAATCTGTGGCGGCAGTTGAAAGTCCGTGTTGCCCAACGACAGCCCCAAAACATCACTGCTCTAGAGGAGATCTGCATGGAGGAATGGGCCAAAATACCAGCAACAGCGTGTGAAAAGAAAACGTTTTGCCTCCGTTATTGCCAACAAAGGGTACATAGCAATTAGGGTTGTTCCAATCATGTTTTTTTGCTCCCGATCCAATCCCGATCGTTTTAGTTTGAGTATCTGCCGATCCCGATATTTCCCGATCCGATTGCTTTTTTTTTTTTTTTGCTCCCGATTCAATTCCAATCATTCCCGATAATTTTTCCCGATCATATACATTTTGGCAATGCATTAAGAAAAAAATGAATAAAACTCGGACGAATATATACATTCAACATACAGTACATAAGTACTGTATTTGTTTATTATGACAATAAATCCTCAAGATGGCATTTACATTATTAACAGTCTTTCTGTGAGAGGGATGCACGGATAGAATGACTTGTAATTCTTTAAAGGATAAATGTGACTTTGTATATTGTAACTAGACATCTAGTGTATTTGTTGAGCTTTCAGTAAATGATACTGTACCCATTTAACTTCTGCCCAAATGCATGATGGGAAGTGCAACCATGACTGTGCGTAGTGGTGCCAATTGATATATCTTTTCTGCGTTGGGAAATAACATAGGTTGTTAAGAAAAAGATCAGCTACTACCTTTCTTCCCCACATTGCTTCCCACGATTATTCTAATCGTTGGGAGAGGGGATTGTAAGGCTTTAGCCATTTAAAAAAAGGATCCAAAGGCTGCCAAAATTCACTCTACTCTTTTTACGCTGCCTTTTAGCTCTATGTACTGTATGGGTAAAACGACGCCATTATAGATTGAACGCGACAATGCGTGAGTGGGTCGTGCAGCGCATGCGTTAATTGCGGTATAAATATTGTCATTAGAAAACGATTTGATTAAAATATATATATATATATTAAAAAAAGGCATGTCCGATATTTTTTTGCCGATTCCGATACTTTGAAAATGACGTGATCGGACCCGATCGATCAGCATCACATCTCTAACAACAATGTATTGAGATGAACTTTTGGGATTGACCAAATACTTATTTTCCACCATGATTTGCAAATAAATTCTTTAAAAATCAAACAATGTGATTTTCTGTTTTTTTTTTTCCACATTGTGTCTGTCATGGTTGAGGTTTACCCATGTTGACAATTACAGGCCTCGCTAATCTTTTCAAGTAGGAGAACTTGCACAATTGGTGGTTGACTAAATACTTATTTGCCCCACTGTATTTAATTGGTTAGCAAACTTATGTGAAAAACAAAAATCTGCAGAAGTAGCACACTTTCTTCCCATCACAGTAAAATAGGTCAAAGAAACTCGTACGTTAAAAGGCAACATTCGACTTTTCACGTTGGTGGTCGTGCTGCACCTGTTCTCGCCTTGCCATGAAAGCACTTTAAAAATAAAATAAGATAATAATCGTCGCAGAATTTGTCAAGAAGGACGGTCAATCCGCCCTCCCTCACGCTCACTCATCCTCTCGTCCTCCTTCCTTTCGCTCTATCCCGCCTTTGTTATGCTAATCGGGACGGATGTGGCAGATCGGCGGCGATTTTTCATGTGCGAGTGACGAGAGATAAAAGGCGAGTGACGAGGTGTCGCCGGCGTCCGCTAGCGCGCTAACAAGCTCTCGCATTGTGACGCCCGCCGCCCATTTGCATCCACGAGACGCCACTCCAGCCCACCTCCTAAAACTTTATGCCCCCTCGTTAGGGCCGGCGGATTAAAACGTCGGGCCGGCCCGCACGTGCGGGACATATGCGCCTTAACGAGCGGGGGGAACGCCGCGTGTTTATTGGCGGCTCCTCCGAGCTGCCGTATCAGCACGGCCCTAACGCGTCCTTAATCACATTTGCATTTTTATTTTGGAGATATTCCTCAAACGTTTGCATTATTGAGGATTTATGACCAGCTCCTCACCACATCCTCCATCAACTTCACTCATAAAGAAGATTTTCCATAACTCACGGGCGAGAGGAATATGATGCCCCCCTTCCCCCGTACCTCTGAAGTAATTAGATAGCAGAATTGTGATATGGAAAAGTTTGAATAAATCACTTTGTTTATGACGGAAGAGGCCTTGAGCCCCCGGTCGAGACCACACATTTGCTTTTTTCCTCGTCACGGGTGACTTTTGATTATCCTCAAACATTTGCGTCTTTTTTTTAAGCTTTAATTTAACCCGCGTGTGCGTGCGCGAGACATG
Source organism: Corythoichthys intestinalis (assembly GCF_030265065.1). NCBI lineage: Eukaryota > Metazoa > Chordata > Actinopteri > Syngnathiformes > Syngnathidae > Corythoichthys > Corythoichthys intestinalis. The sequence goes on from NC_080413.1 coordinate 7,513,055, forward strand.
TGGTAACAATGAGACCTTATCACAACAACGCAAGTGTCGGGACGCCAGGAAAGAGGATGATCAAAGGGGAGGTAAATGTTTTTAAAATGTCTGACAGGAAGTAAGAGGGTGCCCTTACTGGGTGGGATGGATTGTTATTGTGCCATTGACGATGGTAAGCGTCCGATGGCGTGGCTGGAAATGAAGACAAACCAGTGGCGCCTCGGCCACCCCGCTTGCTAGTAAATCGTAGATTGTTGTAGCATCAGTTATGCATTTCATCCCAAATGCAAATCTGCCAGCACCTGCTTTTCCCCAGTATTATTATTTTGTTTTGTTAAATGTACACCTTATGCCCAGGGGTGAAAGTGAGCGGGAACGGTCAGGAACGCAGTTCCGGTATAAGATTCAGGGCTGGAACGCAGTTCCGCTATAGACCCTACCCACGTGACGTCACAACTCCGCTCTCCTGACTGGTGCCGCCCACTTGTCCGTCAACACATCGTGTTGACCTGTTACGGCTACGTACATTCCTCCTATTTACGGCGTGTTTTTCTGCTCGTTAACATTAATAATCAAAATGGTGAAGGCGTTTGTGGCGGTCGGTTGCAATAACAGAGAAGATAGACGGAGAGACTTGAAGTTCTACCGGATTCCGAGAGACACGGAGAGGAGAGAGCGAGATGGGCTGCTGCAATTCGACGAGAAAACTGGGCTCCAAACGATTACCACAGATTATGTAGTAGTCATTTTATATCTGGTAAGATGCATTTAATATATTTTTAGAGGGTTTTGGGCTGACAACCACAATTAAGATCATTGCTAGGCTAATCGCCGACAACATACACGTATGTATGTAGTGAGAGTGCTATCGCTAAACCATATAAACATTAAAAGCCCTAGCTCCATTGACAAATGACATGAAATACATTAGACCTGACAGTGGATGTTAGCAAGAACAAAAGATTTTGAATTGAAAATTTCGTAACTCACCTTCCGAGCACAAGATTCCTGCCGAATTTTCGTGGACGACGACCTGTTTCACCCAACCAGCAACGTAGCATTTATAAGCCTCCAAGCTCTTAAAGTTTTTCAAACTTTCGTGAGAATAGGCTGATTTTGTGTGGACAAGATAGTTGTAAATATCAGGGTCAGGCAGAGACGGCGAAGGCAGCCGGTCAAAAATCATCGATTTAGGCATCAAATATGGATCTGGGGACTGTATAGAACGAAGCTTTTCCACATAACGCCTTTTATGCAACACATCCAGAACGAAGCTTTTCCACATAACGCCTTTTATGCAACACATCCAGTGAGTTTACAGCATCAGACAGCACCGGGTCTTCCATGAAATGCATTTTAAATTCCTCGATCAATTGAAACCAATGCTAATACAGAGACAAAATGACGGACAAGTGGGCGGAACCATACAGCGAGCACGTGGTTTTGTGACGTCGGTGGGTAGGGTATATACGGTGCTTTGAGTCTGAAAATATGACGGCAACTGTCAAAACGCGATGTAAAAAAAAAAAATACAAAGCTGCCAACCAAGAATTTCATCTCCAAGAAGAAAACAATCTGCCAACATCAAATTTACATACACAAGTGTTAACAACAAGCATAATAAAGTGCTGTGTAGGGTAATCCGTTTCCACCGACATTTATTATTTATTTTATTCCACGGACGGCATGGAGGTTTCCCCAGCTGCTGCAGTTATTTGAGTCTGACGAATCCACGCAGCAAAGCAAAACGCCTGGACTCATTTATACGTTCAATTGGGTGACATACTGACATGTGATTACCAGAGATAGTTAGCTCTGATTGGTTCAGATGTGCAATTTCTCTGAAAAAAGAAAACTAGGGAAATGCAACAGAAAATGGATCAAATCTTTAAGAGCAAGGAAAGAGCTAAAGTGGCTTATTTATCATATTTTGTTTTATTTGCTCTGATGGGGAGGTTCAGAACATCTTAGCTGTCAATGTGCACTTTGGACTTATATTTGTTAATTTGTGTTAGGCTACCGATTCATTTCCTTATGATTTAAAAAAGTAAATGTTTGTGCGATCTTCAAAATAGATTCCATTTCACTCTGCATAATATAAGTCATTTGTACTTATTTTTTCTGAATGTATGTTACTTATATCTTTGTTATTAAAAAAACACAACAAAAAGTAAATGTTTACATTATCTTCAATTTCAATATACATCTTATGTTCTTAGGTGGTTAAAATTTAGATTTGGCATGTAGTATATGAGGAAATGAGGGGAAAATAGAAATTAAGAGATGGGGGTTGGGGTTATAGCGGTTTTTGTTAATTTTTATTTCGTAAATCATTGAAAAAAATACAATTTTGAATGAAAATCAGTGTTTGTATGTTATAGAAATAACTGACCAAAACCGTTTTCTTTGAATATCAGTAATTTTGATCCCCCCCCAAAAAAGTTTCTTTTTTTTTTTTTTTTGCATTTCAGTAGTTTTGACACCCCCCCCCCCCCCCCCAATAAATAAATAAATAAATAAATAAAATAAAATAAATAAAATAAAATTTCTGGCTCCGTGGTGACCTTCACTTCGGGGAGTTCCGGCAAGAAATTCTAACCACTTTCACCCCTGCTTATGCCTAATATATACATACGTAACCCAATAAAACAGAATTGTTGTGGAACTCAAAATGTTGACTGGACAGTTATGGACTATGTACATTAAATCATTAGTAACTATATTATATTTATTATAACAATAAATCAACAAGATGGCATTAACATTATTAACATTCTGTTAAAGCGATCCATGGATAGAAAGAAAAATTGCTCCCATTATTCCAAAATTTCCCTTCCGTCTACTTTCAACATGTGAAAGTTTTAAAAGTGTTTTGAAGATAGATTCAAGTCATGATTTTGCCGATTTAGGAGTATTTTAGATAAAAAGTTAATTAGGTTCGCTTGGAAGGTTCACAACAGCCTACGAGGGAAGTCTTCTGCTTTAAGATGGCGGCTGTTTACTAACGCATCTGGTTTTCAATACTTCAGTGTTGCTAACGCAGTCGAGTCTGTCATTGTGCATCTAGTTCTATATACATATGATATCTATTCTCTCCAGTAAAACGACGTTGACGTAGTTTGTAGCGGCTGTCAGCAGCAGTCAAGTATTCTTGTGTTTTTTATCCAGCGGCATGAGTTGAGCTAAAGCCGTGAGTTGAGCATTGGCATTACCCGGGTCTCTGACAAGCATTATGTTTACTTTCGGGTCGCAATGCGGTCAGTTTCTCATTGCGTACCAAAGACCGCGCTGTGTATTAGTTCTGCTTTACTTGACATATTTCAATAATTGGAATTTTGATGTTTGTGAATCATTCTCGAATCTTCTATGGCCGAATCGCTCGAGGATGTAATGAAGGCTGGGCATGTTGTACCGTGGTTCTAAGTGTTGGATGGTGCGTCTTTACTCGCGTGAGATAATGGCTAGTCATCCAGAATGAATTCTTCAGCAATGACTCTTGTTATTCCCTGGGCTTTGGGACTGTCGAGGGCCAGTTTGTCACGCATAGCAAAAGTTTCTGCCAATGTTAGTTGCGTAGGACCTTTCTTTTTGTCTTCGGTTTTCTTAACATACTCCTCATATTGTTTGTGGTGGTATTTCGCTAAATGCTTGATTAGGTTGGTTGTATTAAAACTGACAGCTTAACATCACGCTTGACTTTATTGTGGCATATGTTGCACTCTGCCTCTTCGTCTTTGTTGTCCTTTAAGGTGAAATGATCCCACACAGCTGACATTTCTACTGATAAAGTCTCTCGGTAAATTGGGAGACGGTAATGTAAATGTAGTGTGTTGAAGGTGTGCCGTAAAATGCGGACCGGATTTTAGGGAAACCAAAGCAAAAACTGGGATGAATTATGTAAATCGGTGCGCTGAAAAACCCGGACCGGACTTTAAAAAAAAAAAAAAAAAAAAACTGGATCGGAATTTTTCCGTGTTCCGATCCGATACCGATGCGCATTTTTTTGCCCATATCGGCTTCCGATCACATCTCGAGAGTGCGGCGTATGGTCTGAGCACTAACAGGCTGACCCCCCACCTCTTCAATCTCTGCAGCAATGCTGGCAGCACTCCTGTAACGAGTCACGGGACATTTTGGAGGGAAAATGACAAGCAGTACTCAATTTGGACATTTAGGGATGTAGGTTTTTTCAAAGGGGTGTACTCACTTTGGTTGCCAGGGGTTTAGATATTAATGGCTATATTTTGAGGTAATTTGAGGGGAAAATAAATGGACTCTATTATATAAGCTGCACACAGACTACTTTTCATTGTGTCAAAGTGTCATTTTGTCAGTGTTGTCCCATGAAAAGATATACTTAAAATATCTGCAGAAATGAGATCGGTATACTCACTTTTGTGATACACTGTATATATGATTTTCATACAACTTTTGTTTTAAAAATCAGTCATCACCATCAGTTTGTTTTTTTCTGTATACATTACACGTTATTTAAATGTGTAATTTATAGTACAGGTAATGATTCCTAATACAGAAACGAGTTTGTTTATAATGTATATGCATATTCTTACCTTTACCCATCATTTATCAGGAAGTAATATGAAATTGAATTTAATAAAAAACATGTAACCAAACAGCTGTTGTGCTATATCTGAAAAAGGCAGATATAAAGCAATCCTGTGTTGTTTTTCATAAATTATATGAATGCCATGCATTACACAATATGTAATGAATCCCCATATTATTAGGAGTAACACAAGTTTATGTATATCATTCAGGTTCGATAAAATTGGGTTTTCTTTCCATTCTTATTCATGACAGCACCCCCCAAATGGAAGCCAAGTGGGGGGCAGTGACCTACCCCATCCAGCAGATGGTGCCGTAGTGGGAAAAAAAAACTGTTTTCCAGACTTCCCACTGAGCTTTCCTGCTTAAATTTGGACTTCCTAAAATTCCCTGGTGATTTGATTGTATTCTTGCTTGTCTGATTGTTAGCGTCACCTGTGTGCCATCAGTCGTCGTCAAGACACCCCCCCACCTCTCTTTTTTTTCAGCCCGCCACCCACTGTGTTCTCTCACCTGTGTCTTGTTTGCTAATTAGTCATCTTGCGTTTCCTCGCTTGCTTTCACTTCTCACTGTCGCCTCCTCTTCTCCCTTTTTTTTCTCCTCCATCTTTCTCTTCTAGCCACTCGTTAGTTTCATCAACATCACTTCCTGCCTAGTGATGACTTGGCTACGTTTTACTGATGCCGACTTTTTTCCCTTTTCACACAAACGAGTTCTACAAAAAGCTCTTGAAATCGGCAGGAACATTTCAAAACATTTTACTGTTGTAATTGCAATACTTGCAATATACCCTGATAGTTTTAGTCATTAAGAATGATATGCTTACCAGTGTCTGAGTGAACAGAGTGAATCTTAAGTAAGTGTTGCACCGATACCATTTTTTTTTTTAGTTCCCAATACCGTCGTGCGTAACTGGCAGCCATCTTGGGTTGGGCAACCAGCAGTTGCAAGCTATTGCGCTGCATGGTCACATTAGTTGCTTTGCACTGTAGGAACTATGCGCAGTTCCTAGAAACTTGGAGGACCATGACGTCATTTTGTGTGTTCGCACAAGTAGGAACTAGGGACCAGAAACTTGAGTTCCGAGAATCACTTTAGTTCCTACTCTGAGGTAGGGACTTTCAATGGGGTCATAGGAACTTGATTATTCAGGTGTTTGGTGATTTGAGGAAATCAGCAGCTATGTCTCTTCCATATTTGCACTACTCGAGGAGCTGCCATATTTAAAAAAAAAAAAAAACTACTTTGTACTAAATCTGTGCGCCCTTCTAGTTGTGTGTGCAGGTCATTGACTAAATACTAGGGGTGTAACGGTACACAAAAATCTCAGTACCTACCTCGGTTTTGAGGTCACCGTTCGGTTCATTTTCGGTACAGTAAGAAAACAAAATGCAAAATATAAATGTGCTAGTTGTTTATTACACACCTTTCAACAATAGGAACATGAGCCTATACAAAGCTAGAATTCTGCTCAAAAAGTAGCAGGTATTTAAAGATAATCCAACAACAATTTGCCTTTCAGACCCCGCATTTTGGTCAGCTTTCTGAAAGGAAAAAAGAAGTCCTGTGCTAAAGAGAAATGCAATCCCAATGACAAAGATTTTAACATGTATTTTACAAATGAAATGCTTCAATAAATCATTTTTATTTCTTATGAACGGTTTTCAAAAGCTTTATTGGTGGATTTTCTCAAGTTAAAGCGCCACACAGAAATGAATAAATTTAATTGTGTAAGCAGGATCTGTGTATTATTCTTATTATTTAATTATAGGTGTTTTAGCTCGTTTGAATTTATTTCATTTAAATGGGCTATTATTTATTTTATTATGTGTTTATATTTTACAAATGTGATGTAGTATTCATTTATATTGTATATTTTATGTTGTATAACTTTAGTTCCTGTGTGAATATTAGTTCCTACTTGTTTTGTTGTGGTAGGAGGGTTTTGTATTGAACACAGGGCCGTGTTGATTATTATTATAGCAGAGAAGACAGCAGTAAATCAACAAAGACAAGTCAACTGTGCCCCCATCTACCACTCAAGAGATCTGATGGACTCGAAAAACTGGGTTACGATTGCATATTAGTTTGAAAATCGACCAGATCCACCGAATTTTTACACGAGTGACTTCCGGTCTGCCCGATGCTAGCTACCAGTAGTAGTATTGATGCAGGAGGGTCACGTCTCGCGTCAAATAATAAACTCTGCCGTTCTTTTCACGTGCGTCGTGATGAGCCGCTTCTGGGATGCGTCTAACACGCGGCCGCACTGCGACTGGTGTGCATCGGCTTATTGAGTTTAACGCCCGCGTTTCGCTGCGTTCTCGTGGCGGCCATGTTGTTGCGCCGTTGACGTTTCCTGGTTGTACTGTCCTACCGTGTTGGTGGCCATTATAGTAGAGAAGATGGAGTAAATATAATCTACACAAAGAAACTGTAACTCGATCGACTCACAGCCTGGAAAAGTAAGGGTTACATTACGTCTGAAACTCGTTCGGTACGCCGCCGTTCCGAACTGAGCACCCCGTACCGAAACGGTTCAATACAAATACATGTACCGTTACACCCCTACTAAATACGCACTATAACGCGCCCAACTTTTGTTCAGAATTAGGTTCTTATCACTGGTTACGATCAGACTTGCTTTTCATTCATTCACGTAGCTTCACAGTCCTTTAAACAGAACGGAAGCTGTGTGTATCCAGAGTTGGGTGTACATTTTGCCACTACAGCGAAAAGAAACGAGTCATTGGCTAAAGTCTGGGTTTACCCCGCCCATCGGACGCTGAGCTTTTCTGGGGGTCTATATACAGTGGGCAGGGCTCGCCTGGCTTGGACTCTGGCTTCTCTGCATGAAAATTAAATGATCTGTCTGAGGCTGACTACGTTCTGGTACTGACATGAGCGAATCAGTGATCTTGTCACATTAACATAGGCGGGAGGCATTTTTCAATTTTCATTCCGTTGTTTTGAGATGAACCAGAGACTTTCATACTCATCCTAGCGACACTTGCTTAGTTAAAAATGACTACCAAAAAATCGACCTTATTTCTGGGTTTTTTTTTTTTTTTTTTCAATTGTAGCTGCTTGTGTTGTTACTTCTGGCACTTTAGTTTCTTTCCCTATTGAGCAGTGGATGCCGCTGAAATTCTCTGGGGGTCTATATACAGTGGACGGGACTCGTCTAACCTGGATGCTGGCTTCTCTGCATGGTGATTAAATGATCTGTCTGAGGCTGACTCTGTTTTGATACTGACATTAGCAAATCAGTGATCTTGTCGCATTCACATCCACGTGAGGCCTTTTTCAATTTTCATTCCGTTGTTTTGAGTTGAACCGGAGACTTTCATAGTAATCCTAGTGCTAAGTTAAAAACGACTAATGAAAAATCAAGCTTATTTCTGGTGGGGTTTTTTTCTATTGAAGGTGCTAGCTTTTGGGGGACCTGACAGGCACGTGAGATGGCGAGGATAGACAGTCAAACAATTAAATACAGGGCCCGGGGATCCTTGGCGTGAAGAGCCCGGGCGAAGACTCCAAATAACGAGAGGCGTAGGTAAGATCCCACGACAAAGTAAAAGGGTCGATGATCAGATGAAATACAGTGGGGCAAATAAGTATTTAATCAACCACTAATTTTGCAAGTTCTCCCACTTGATAATATTAGAGTAAACCTCAACCATGAGAGACAGAATGTGGAAAAAAAACAGAAAATCACATAGTTTGGCTTTTTAAAGAATTTATTTGCAAATAATGGTGGAAAATAAGTATTTGGTCTATCCCAAAAGTTCATCTCAATACTTTGTTATGTACCCTTTGTTGGCAATAACGGAGGCCAAACGTTTTCTGTAACTCTTCACAAGCTTTTCACACACTGTTGCTGGTATTTTGGCCCTTTCATCCATGCAGATCTCCTCTAGAGCAGTGATGTTTTGGGGCTGTCGTTGGGCAACACGGACTTTCAACTCCCTTCTCACCCCGTGGCATCAAAATGATAATAAGAACGGTGAGCAAAAATCCCAGAGTAACACGGCGGGACCTAGTGAACGACCTTCAGAGAGCTTGACCACAGTAACAAAGGCTATTATCAGTAACACAATGCGCCGCCAGGGACTCAAATCCTGCACTGCCAGACGTGTCCCCCTGCTGAAGAAAGTACACGTCCAGGCCCGTCTGCGGTTCGCTAGAGAGTATTTGGATGATCCAGAAGAGGACTGGGAGAATGTGTTATGGTCAGATGAAACCAAAATAGAACTTTTTGGTAGAAACACAGGTTCTCTTGTTTGGAGGAAAAAGAATACTGAATTGCACCATACCCACTGTGAAGCATGGGGGTGGAAACATCATGCTTTGGGGCTGTTTTTCTGCAAATGAACCAGGACGACTGATCTGTGTAAAGGGAAGAATGAATTGGGCCATGTATCGAGAGATTTTGAGTGAAAATCTCCTTCCATCAGCAAGGGCATTGAAGATGAGACGTGGCTGGGTCTTTCAGCATGACAATGATCCCAAACACACAGCCAGGGAGACAAAGGAGTGGCTTCGTAAGAAGCATTTCAAGGTCCTGGAGTGGCCTAGCCAGTCTCCAGATCTCAACCCCATAGAAAATCTGTGGAGGGAGTTGAAAGTCCGTGTTGCCCAACGACAGCCCCAAAACATCACTGCTCTAAAGGAGATCTACATGGAGGAATGGGCCAAAATACCAGCAACAGTGTGTGAAAAGCTTGTGAAGAGTTACAGAAAACGTTTTGTATTATAGTATTGAGATGAACTTTTAGTATTGACCAAATACTTATTTTCCACCATAATTTGGAAATAAATTCTTTAAAAATCAAACAATGTGATTTTCTGTTTTTTTTCCTCCACATTCTGTCTCTCATGGTTGAGGTTTACCCATGTTGACAATTACAGGCCTCTCTAATATTTTCAAGTGGGGGAACTTGCACAATTAGTGGTTGACTAAATACTCTTTTACCCCAGTGTATTCACTAACTGTGGACTGAAATAGACGATCCACCGACATGAAAGAGCTCTGGCTGGCTTATGTAGGTGGTTGATGACGATTGCCGGCACTTGCCATTCTTCCACCCGTCAAATGCTGGTCCTGTAATTGGATGACAGACACAGCCACACACTCGCCTAGACGGGGCCTGAGAATTGTAGCTTCTTGTGTTTGGAGACTTGACCTCTGGCACTCTAGTTTCTTTCCCTATTGAGCAGCAGACGCTGCTAAGCCCCTCCACTGTTACAAAGCACTCATAGGCGTACAGACTTTGAGCTTCCCGTCATTGAAAGACCAGCATTCAACACTGGGGAGGAGGGATAGTAACTAGAGAAGAGGAAGAGAGATGATAGGACAGATAAGTGTGTGTATGGTGCATGTGTAAAAAGTGTGTCGTGGGGTACCAAATCTATTCTAAACACATGTCCTTTTTAGTCTAGTTTAACTCATTGGATGCCACTGAGTGCAATAGATGTCCATTCTATTTGAAGTGGAGGGGTTTTTGGACACCTAGCGATAAACTCATTTATCACACTCACGTGATGGCGCTAAAAGAGTTCAGACGGACACCCTGATTTCCTTCATTTGGGTGGACGAGTCAGAAAACGTACACGTCACACGCTTGGTGAGGTTCAAACCTTGTGAAAGTAAATAAAGAAATAAATAGTCTGGCTTGTGCGCACGCTCGAATAGGACACAACGAGACGGAATAATAACATCAGGAATCTTTAAACGCACCCGCATTTGGGCAACAATAAAGGCCGATCGGCCATGATCGCGGCGCAAAATTAACACACGCACACGGTAACTTCCATCCTATTATATGCAGTAAAAATGAAGAAGATTGTAGGGGGGGGGCATTTAAGAAAATGCAAATGGCGATCCATCAATCAATTTGTTGGTCCCAAAACTGCCATCAAAGGGGCAGAGGCTGTGAAGTATGCAATCCCATCAACAAAAACGCAGCATAGAAGGGAATCCTTCAAGCTTAATTAATAGGGAGTCTGCCACTATTACTTGGTTTGTTTAACGCGCCTCACACAGAGGGCAACTTGTCCTTTTTTTTTTGGGGTTGGGGGGAAATCACAGCTTCAAATTGTTCAACATTGCTCATGCAAAAACCCTCCAAAACAATCCATCTGGGCTTTAATCCTTTCCTCTCGCGTCTCGACATGTCATTATTTTGATCCCGCGTAACAATGGCGGCGGTGCACATCACTAGGATAATTATTGCCAGACACTGACTTCTATTTGGAGAGGAAGTACTACCTACACTCGCGCGCGAAAAAGAACACCTCGCCGCGCCGAGATAGCCAATTACATCTCGGTAAACAGCGAGCGGCGAGCCTCGTTTTGCGCAGAGCGTCGGCGACGATCTATAATAAAAGTCAATAGCGGAAGAAGAAGGAAAAAAAACAGTCAAGTTAGTTGGGGAAATGTCAAGCTGGAACTTTGTGTAGATGAGTCAATGTAAATAACGCTTTAATAAGCGCCGTCGCTCGTTCGGCGGCGGAAATCAGACGTGAAATTCGTCCGAAAAACAACACATTTCGCCCTCGCGAGCTAATAACTGAGAAGCTTAAACAAAAGATCACTCAGGCGTTCATTTGAATATTTAAACCCTTTTCTAATAAAACTCACCTTGATTTCATTTCACCCAAAAAAACACATTGCGGAAAAGATAATGAAACAGTCGTAACTTGTTTAAGGTCTTTGTCCATACTTCTGAAAGTGCAAAAATAGAAACTTGGAAAGTACAATTGTTTAAAAACTAAACAATTTTAACGCATTGATTGCCATTGGGAGGGGCTGCCAGCCAAATAGATTGGACGTCTATAGACGTCAAAGGCAGCCAATGACTTAACAGTGTATTTAATGACATTGTAATAATGTAGGCTGTTAAATTGAACCTATTGGGGAAAAAAAGGGCTTTTAGTGTTGGAAGTGTTGAAAATTGCTATACAAATAGCCATCTAAGCTAATTCCTGTTAGCTTGTCTACGGTGTTTAGCATGGATTATTAGCATTAAGCATGCTCGCTTTGGTTTGACAAAAATTATTTAGTTTGTAGGATGAAGGAATCTGACCTTTTAGCCAGATTGCCGGAACCGTGCTGGCACAGCTCTAACGACCCGGGCTGGCGAGACCTTGGCAACCCGGCCAATAGGCCAGATTCCGCGTGTTCACCTTAGTCCGTGGGCTCCAAACCTGTCCGCAAGGGCCGCTGTGGGTCCTGGCTTTTGTTCCTACCAATCGAACAAAGACAGTTTAACCAATGAAGTTTGTGCTAATACAAGCAGCACCTGACTGCAATCAACTGATTACACTTGTGAGACACCAGATTGGTGAAAAGATGTCATCTTGTTTTGTAGGAATGAAATCCAGCACCCAGTGCGGCCCTTTGTGGAATAGTTTGGACACCACTCCCTTAGTCTAAACCCCTTGTACTGACTCCATTTTTGAAAGCTGGAAAAAGGCTTCGAAACACAAGTCGACAGCAATCATACAGCACAGAGTGACCCAGGCGAGGATCCAAGGTCACCATATCACAAGTCAACAAAAGGTTCCAGAGAAAATAATGACCATGCTTAGTTAAACACTCAGTCTTCTGAAGGCTCTCGCGGGGCGGGCCGTGGGCCGGAAGAAGGGTGTGTTTAGGTGTTGTTTAGGATTATTGTCTGTTTGTGGATTGGACAGGAGGATTCGGGTGTTACGGTTGTCAGGCCAACGATGGTTGTGGATTTTGCCACTTCAGCGTCAAAGGGGCTTTTGGAGTCTTGTCAGTTGTGCTATCAGTTGGATATCGGGCGTTTTCCAGTGTTCCTTGTGTTGGGACAGGACGTCCCGCCATTTGTTCTGGACTGTCCAGGAGAACTGATCCCAAGAGTTGGTAGTGCAGACGTGGTCTTGTCAGCGTCAATCTTGCTTAGTCAGTTGCATGACGCACACGTTGGGCTTCCGTGATAAGAATGTGTCCTATATCTCTTATGCCCTATATTCTGCTTGTTTTCCTCAAACTATGGTTTAAGTGCTATTTATTTTATATTGGGTGTGTTACAGTAATACAAACAGTGAATACGAGAAACTATGCTATTCCCTGATTGATTATATTGAGTGTGTTAGAGTAATGCAAACAGTCGATCGGTAAATATGAGAAAAGATACTATTCCCAGATTGATTATATTAAGTTTCTTAGAAAAATGCAAACAGGCCAAGTTTTTTTGTCTTCATGTCAGTTATATACTATATATTGTTGACCTTTAAACCCATCAGTGTTGTTTTTGTCAACAATGACGATAACGAAAATATTTAGTCGATGAACAATTTTATCATGATAAGCTAAAAACGTGGCTTGGGAGACTAGGACGTAAAGAGACGAGCGCCAGTTTTCGTCTGACAAGTTTTTGTCATGTTCATGTGATATTTTCAGATTGTACCTGGATTATGTCAGCTTGCTTGGGTCAAGTCACTCATGTGACATGTGCTGCGCTTCTCCTTCCTCACCAGAGTTTAGGATGTGTTTCAAGCTAGGCTGCGCTCCATCTTGCTTGTTTTGAAACACATGGTAAGATTTGTTTTCTTATCTTGGCAACAGAGAAAATGCAGTGTTGGTTTTGCCTTTAAAGGTCTGTGCTGAGTGATCACACACTAAATGTAACTCATCGCGTTAGCATCAGCATCATCTTTAGCGGGGCAAGCATCCTTTAAATGCTGAGACTTTTTTTTTTTTTTTTTACAGTTCGTGGCTTCTTGGTGGGTTTAATTGAAAATGCTTTTCCTGCTGAGTGTGTAGTATCATCACTGTCATCAACTTGGCGTTTTCTTTGTGGACGCTACAAGATGTGCTCGTCTGTTTATATTCATTCGAAATTGTTGGAAACCTTTAATTTTGGACTAAAACCTTTGAATTTTACAGACGAAAATATTTACTCTACTAAGGCTATGTGTACATATAGCAGGGCTTTTGGCAAAACAAAGAACTTTTTGTACGGCTTGGCCTATCATCCACATGCACACGCACATTTCAAAGAGGGTTCTTAAAAACGCTGTCCAAAGTGAAGAAATCTGTGCGAAATCTGCGTTTGTGGCGACATCATGTCCACACTGATAACCAAAGATTTAACTGTGGAAATGTCACTAACTGCGACAAACCTTGTCCCTACGTCACTCAGGAGACCAATGTTTACATTTGCAGTAAATTAGACAGGTGCTTTTTTGCTTCCATTTATTTACAAACTCTTGCAGTGCTTCATATTGAAGAACACATGCGAAGGATGGGGGTATTATGGACAATTATCACGCATTGTTATGAATGTACTTAAAAATGAATGAAAGCTTTTTTTTTTTTTTTTTTTTTTTTTTTTTTTTCTACAAACGTGGTGACGTGGACGTAATTATGTTTTCCCGAAGTTTTAGGGCAGGATCCTTGGTTTTAAAAAAACCTGCTAGGTGTAGACATGGCCTAAAACTAAACAAAGTTTGTATGAGAGTTTGTCGACTAAAACTCGATGAAGACTAGCACATTTTAAAATGACTAAAATATGAGTAAGACTAAGAAGTATAATGTGGACCAAAATTAAAAGGGCTGCCAAAAACAAAACTGAAAGTAGAGGTGCATCAATTAATGGACAACTAATCGATTAGCATATTAATCAATTAACTATTTTGATCGCAATTAATCTTTTAGGAACTTATTCACCTTAAACTTGTCGAAGTTCTTGAAATTATAACATACATATAACTTCTCAGTTGTAAATATTACCAGATTTCTTGATATTTTTGTTAAGTCAAAGTAGGACATGAACAAAAAAATTTACTTTACATTTACTTTAGAAAAAAACAATTCACATTTTTGCCAATTTTCGGACATCTTACTGTCTAAACTAGCTTCTTAATAGGGCTGCAACAACTCATCGATTAAATCAATTAATGAATCAATTGCCAACGAATTTGATAATCGATACAATTGTGGACTACTATGAAGTCAGGAGGGTGTAATAAAACTTTAATTTTTGAAGAAAATCGTTATCCATTTTGTCTTTATTGTTACTTACAATACCTAAAACAACCAGATAAGTTGTGAAGGTAATTGAAAAAAGTGACATTGAACCGATTAATCGTTTAATTAATGGTCAGATTAATAGATCTGCCCTAGCTGGACGCCATTAAAAGACAGTGGTTATGCATTCTGTTCCATATGCCTGTTTTTATGTTTGAGTTTGAGAAAATTAAAAAATGACTAGGCCTGCAGGCAGGACTGAACGGGCCCTCGTAGTTTGGCACAACGGCATGCAGGTCAGGGTGGTGGCAGATTTTCCTCCTCTCATAATCGCATGAGAACCTAACTTGCTCGAAAATTGTCTCTTTTTTTGGTATTAGAAATGCATTGACACACCTAGGTGAAAAAACCCTATCTAAGACGGTCCTACAAAAAAGGAGGCACTACTGAGGTGTGCAGCCACACACTTATTTAAAACCAAAATGAATCTTCTAATTACGCCAGTTCGACCTTCATGGCTCTAAAATATATATAAATATATTTATTTATAAAATAAATATTCTCAGATTTCTGTCACATTTACTTTTGTGGGCCTTACAAAATGATTTTGCTGCCGAGTTTGACACTGTGCACGAGAGCGTCGTTCACATTATGTTGTATTTAACAGGTGAGACATTTTGTAAGTGCAAAGTCGTATGATCCTAACAATAGACACTAAAAGCATGTGTGAGGGGTAAAACTATATTTGGAAAGCTACAGTGTATAAAAATTATTATGCAGTCTTTCTGTTTCATGGATTTTCACATATCACTGGAGGATCTGGAACATATCCTCAGTAATAAAGTGGGGTTCACTCTACCCTATTAAACCGATTAATCGCCCAGCCTTACCGCCTTCTTTAAGATGTGGACCGGCATATCCGTGAAGTCACTTTAATTCCCGTGTTGGCCACCATTTCATTATTGACGAGGCCGAGTGAATTGGAGACCAAATCCTTACGTTAAGTGCAATATTCAAATTGCGCTTCCCTCCCTCGCCCCCTTTTCGGTATGAGCTGTGACCTTCGGAGGGGCACGTGGACGGCGGCCCCCTATAACCCAGGCAGTTAGTTTGCCTTAGGCACATGCGAAATAAGCATATGTATATTGATATATTGAGGCGCGGACGTCCCTGGGCTATGCAGTCAGGCGGGATATATATTTATATATATGGCGGTGTCCGGTGCCGTGTCCGCTGATGAGAATGGGAGCAGGAATGGGAATTCACTCGGGGCGGGGTGGCGGATAAGGGTTGCCGGGGGTGGGCGGGGGGGTGCGCTCGGCGGGGTTTCAATCTCCCTGCAAAGCATTTGAATATAGGCTGCTGATTTATTGCCTTATTCGCTCTGTCTTCTCTATGCAAATGCGCAAGCGCTGGGGTGGGAAAGGGGGGGTAGAATTGGGTTTTTCTGGTTCTGGGTGAGGGAGGGGGACACTTTGCTTGAATGCATAATGAGATTCCCAGGGTCATCCCGCCGGTATGTCAGGGACCTGGGCCGAAAGTTGGTCTCTGGGGGCTTTGGAGGGGGTGCCTGCAGGAGAAGAAGGGGCCCCTGCTAGGATGAGTCCCCAGGTTGGGGTGGAGGGGTGTGAGCCTTGCAGTTTCACTCAAGTTCCTGCCAGGGTTGGAGTCGTGGGGGCAAACGTTGGGGTTCAAGGGCTTCATTTTTTATGAGAAATTCATTTTGGTTAATGCAATTTCATTACTGGGGAAAAAGGCAGATTTTCTTTCTTTTCTATATAATTTGTGATCAATATTATTTGTAGTTAATGAAACAAAAAATCATATCTACTGTATTAAAAGATACAATTTTATTGAGTTAAACTGTGTTTCCTAGAATTTGAGATTTCAAAGGTTATATTTTCACTAGGAAAAAAAATGCCACTTCTAAAACGAGTAAAAAACATTACGTGAAATGAAATAAGATTTGCTTATAACAAGAACATTTTGCCAATGGAACAAGCAATGTTTGTCTTGGTAAGAATCCTTAAAATAAGACTTCCATTCAGGATGAATGAGATCTGGAAACTAGTTATATTTTACTAGTTCAACGAGATCTTGAAACGAATTATATTTTACGAGTTAATCCTTAATGGATGTCTTATTTTAAGAATTCTTAGCAGGACAAAAATTGCTTGTTGCATTGAGGCAGAATTTTCTTACTTGTTATAAGCAAATCTTATCTCATTTCAAATAATTTTTCACTTATTTTAGAAGTGGTATTTTTTGCAGTGTTTATATCTCATTGAGTTATTTTATACTTCATTAAAGTATAAGTAATCCAATTAATGATTAATATAGCACTAATAATTTTTGCGAAGTAATAATTAACCCACAAAACCAATTGGGCATGGACATAAGCTAATTAAACATTATAAGAATAATTTTAAAAATTACCGTAGTTTTCGGACTATAAGCCGCTTCTTTTTTTCCCCTCATTTTGCATCCTGCGGCTTATAGCCAGTGCGGGGTATTTGTTGATATATTTGGGTTAATAGGTACACTTTATTTGACAGCGGCGTCATAAGACTGTCATAAGACTGTCATAATTATGACATGACACTATCATGAGCATTAATGAATGCTCATGGCAGGTGTTATTCAGTGTTAAATTATGTCACTAACTCCATTTATGTCCAGCTCGGATCTTTTACATCAATTCAAAAGTGAGGTAATTTAACGGAATACACTAAATGAAATCTGTTATAAGCATTCATTAATGCTCATGACAGTGTCATGTAATAATTATGATTGTCTTATGGCGCCACTGTCAAATATAATGTTACCAAATACCATAACTAGCAATTAAGGAAACAACTAGAACAGTAACTGAAGAAATAATTAGCACAGAACATAAATTTTGATTGTTATTTACATCTGTAGCGCTGCAGTGCATGCTAGGAGGCATGTTGACGACAACAGTGTTGACACTAGGTGGCATCAGAGGTTGACTGTCCCCCCCAAGGGAACAGTGATTGCCAAATGAAGCTTCTAGAACCAATGATGGTGCATTTATGACAGTCTTATGATGCCGCTATCAAAAAAAAAAAAAAAAAAAAAAAAGTTTTTACCAATTAATATCTTTCGGTGTAAACATCCCAAAATACAGTGAGGACAGCTGCGGCTTATCTATGAAAATTTTGTGGGTGGCGGCTTGTAGTCAGGTACGCCTTTTAGTTCGAAAATTACAGTAAGTGATTTCATGTTTGTTTATGTAACTTACAAACAAAAAATATTAATTTTTTTGTTGGTTTCTTTCAAAATACTTTATTTTTGTAGTAATTCAAATAAAACAATTCATTATTTTTGTTTTGTTTTGTTTGTTTTTTAACAAGTAATCAATACAAAATGTTTTATTTTACTAATATTTGTTACACACAATCTAATGATAAAGAACATATTAATACAGTATTCTTCTACAAGATATGACACTTTTCTTACTAAAGTGAATGCTCGTTGGTCCGGATTAAAGAAGGCTTTTTGCCCCCCGCCCTAGCATGTAGCGCTGAGTCCATTAGCCTCATAAGCGCATCCCCGCCCCCCCTCGAATCGGCCCAATTATGGATCTGATCTGTGTGTTTAATAATTGCCCTCTTTAGACTCATTCAATTGTGTTCAAATGAGAGTGGAATTGATTTTCTTTTTAGGATATTAGCCGATTACTCTCACTACCTCTCCCCCTCCTTTCCATTTGAATAATGGTTATTTCTGTGATCTTTGCTCAGCATGGTGGCATGCCCTTAAGGTGGGGCGCTGCCGTAAAGCCCATGCTGAAAGTATCAAAATATATTAAGTCGTGTCCTTATATTAGGATTCTTTTTCAGCGCCATTGACGATGATAGACGGCTGGCAGCAAAAACTCACTGTCAGGCCTCCCAGTCCAAATAGATTGGACATCTATCCCCACATCTAGTTAGTTAATACTCTAAATTTGTATTTTGTTCATCAATACAGAGATCCCTCGCTACTTCGTGCTTCAAACTTCTTGCCCTCAGTCTATCGCGGACTTTTTTTCAATTAAAAAAAAAAAACAAAAACAGATGAGCTGTCCCGAGCCGATCGCGTAGTCTCACTTTCCCTACCTCCCGCCCTCTCCCTGCTCTTTGTTGGTCAGGCAGTGAGTGCACTGGAGTTGATTATTATACTTGAACAATGAATGACCGATGTTGATCTTTGATGTTGCCAGAGAAGCATCAAAGCGCCGCATGCGTCAGTCATCGTTTAACTTGTTAAACAGTTGATGTGGCAACTCGTTGTGTGTAAGTGAGCAGCTTCAGCGGATTTGAGTGGACTCACTCAATGAAGCATTTAATAAAGCCAAGAATTTTTCTGCATTATTGTTGTTTAAAAATAACAGCAACATGTTTAAAACGTATGATAATTATTTCTTTAGTAGAAAAAAAATTATTAGAATATATATTAACACATAAAAGTTTTTTCTTGTTTTAATTTGGGGGGAAAAGTGATAAAACATGTCTCATATATCCAATGCTAAATCTGGATAAATACATTGAACACACACACACAAATATGGGGATAGAGGGGGCGCTACTTTGCGGTTTTTCACATATCGTGACGGGTTCTGGTCCCCATTAATCGTGAAAAACGAGGGATCACTGTAGTCTATATTACTAGAATGGCTCTGATGTTTGCAAATTGGACACCAGGGGGCAGGGAAATACATAACAACATACTATGTATAGGTTTTACGATAAATTGCAGAATAAGGCTGTCACTCCAATGCAACAGTATTCGTCGTTTTTTTACCCTAGAAGATTTGGGATGCAATTGTACCTTGAGATATGAGTTCAATTCATTCCATGACTTTGCTTGTACCTAACGACAGCTGCTGCCATGTGGTGGTCAGGATCACCTCTGTGAAGTTGGTCCCCCATTCTACGCAAATTTATAGAATTATGTCATTTGTTTGTGCTGCTATCGTTTATGAGATATTAACAATTCTTTTAAGTCAATCGTCAGTCGACGTATCATCACAAATGATATGAACATTTTTTGTAAAGTTTGAAGAGTTACCTAGTGTTGCTTTAAGTTAGCATAATTCATGGCGCTTTTACGTTTTTACACAGAAGAAATCTGACCTTCTAGCCAGACTGCCGGAATGGCGCCAACCAAACCGCCGGATCCACGCTGGCGCAGCTCCAACGGCTTGGGCTGGTCATACTCCGCGCGCTCACCTTCGTCTTAACTGTTTGTACTGACTCCATTTTGAAAGGTTTAAAGACGGTTTACCGAAAACAGGTTGACCATTTATTCAGGTTGACAGCGATCAAAATGGCAAGGCGAAACAGAAACACTCAGGCGGGAGGCAAGCTTGTTCCAAGGTCACCGTATCAGAAGTCAACAAAAGGTTCGCGAGAAAAATTACAATGCTTAGTTAAACTTTCAGTCTTTTGAAGGCTCCCGCTGGGCAGGCCGTGGGCAGGAAGAAGGGTGTGTTTGGGATTATTGTCTATTTGTGGATTGGACAGGAGGATTCGGGAGTTACTGTTGTCCGTGCAACTAGGGTTGTGGATTTTGCCACCTCAGCGATAAAGGGACTCTTGGAGTCTTGTCAGTCGTGTTATCAGTTGGATATTGGGTGTTCTCCGGTGTTCCTTGTGTTGGGACAGAGTGTCCCGCCGTTTGTTCTGTACTGTCTGGGAGAGCTGATTGCAAGAGTTGATGCGTCAGTTGCATGACGCACGCGCTGGGCTTCCGTGATAAGAAGGCGTTCTTTATCTCTTATGCCCAATATTCTGCTTGTTTTCCTTAAACTATAATATAAGTGCTATTTATTTTAATATTGGGTGTGTTAGAGTAATACAAACAGTGTGAGACACTACGAGAAAAGGTACTATCTCCTTCAACGCTGTCGTTGAAATGATTGCGTTAAAAGTTGACATGAAATCAATGGAAGACTCGCTCCCAGCCATTTTCACCGGAGCCACCCGATTCGATCCTGGCCGTTTTACTGGATTTTGACTGATTTTGCGAGGCCCACAGAAATGTTTGTTCTATTGCTATATAAACATGGTACCCACCAAAAGAAAGATTAGCCTCTGTTCTTTTTGCAGGAAAAAAAAGTTCATATCTTTTTCCATTCTTTAGAAATCAGCATTAGAAAATAGCTTAGTTTGAGCAATTTTCCAATTTCTGATGAAAAAACAGAAATTGAGCTTTTAAAATAACAAATAACAAAATAACGTAAACAACAGGACAAATAGAACTTTTGATAGCAAAGTCACAATTTATTTACACATAACTAACTGAGAGATGACGCTGTTGAGGTTGCGACAGCCGGGTAAACTTTTCCCTCATCGCCGCCTGTTATATAAAGATGGATTTTTTTGTAGTCTCTGCGGGGTCTGCTCGGTGAGCAGCACGGACTCAACGGCATCATCCGCTGCACTGGTGGTCTCGGTCGTTCTGCTCGGTTGTCCAGCCCCTGGCATCCCGGGCGTCCTCTCGGTTGTTCTGCTCGGTCGTCCGCTGCCTGGCATCGTGGACGCCATTCGGTCATCCGGCGCCCCGGCCGTTCGTTGCCGTTGAATCGGGTTGCAGGTCTTACCAAATGCGCTACTGCCCTCCAGTGGCCAGTTTTATTTCTTTAAAATTGATTTTCAGCTTTGTGCTTTGGCGCTAAATTGAATCAGAACCCAGAGATGTCTCTTGTAAAAAAAAACATAAAAGACGTATAAATACGTCTTTGGGACACTGAAACAATTAAAAATAGAACATATTTATACATTTTTGGGAGCAAATGAGTTAAGCGCACCCAGCACCTGGAGCTGTGATGCTCCAGGCTGCGACGCTACTCGGAGGAGAACCAAAGTACAGTGCGCACGCTATTCAAAATCAACAATGGCAAGATGACAGATGATTATCCATGGCCAAATGTTGTTGTGCTGCGCTAAGCAGTTGCGTTTGATACACAGAATCTGGTTCTTAATGTGGCGGTTGTGTTTTGCATGCTGTTCCTGTTTCTTCAGTGGCCAGTTTTATTGCTTTAAAATGGATTTTCAGCTTTGTGCTTTGGAGCTAAATTGAATCAGAACCCAGAGATGTCTCTTGTAAAAAAAAAAAAAAAAATATGTAAAAGACGTATATATACGTCTTTGGGACACTGAAACAATTAAAAATAGAACATATTTATACGTTTTTGGGAACAAATGAGTTAAATTGAATCGTGGCAGATGTCGTAATATCGGAAATTTTTTTCATTTACACTCTTACAGCTAGCGCTTGTGTTCGTATATGACGACTATTGGCGTCAATGGCAACAATGACCTAAAAGGCTTGAAACTAAAATACCACTGAATAACTGACATCCTGACCACATTTTTGATTGACATTTTCAGTTCAATCCCAAATGTACCGTGTCCACTCTTTAAAAGCTTCTCAGAACAGAATAATCAAGAAAACGCGCTGCGAGGTGTCGCCGCATCCCGATGGCGTCCGCGGCGGCAGACGGCCATTGAAGCCCACCCGAGCCCATCAATAGATAGACAATAGACAATAGGCCCGTCTGACACTTAAAATATTAAAGAGCGGAATATGCACCGCGACGTTGATCTTCCCTATCAATATTTAACAGCCTTTTATGCATGTATGCTGACTTGTCCAATTTCATTAAGGCCATTTGTCATGGTCGGGGGGCAGCGGTCGGTCCCGGGCCCTGGAGGAGTCCCGCCGCAAACCAAATGGGGCTTGTCGCGAGCGGGGGGTTGCGAACGGAAGGGAGAGAAAAAAAAAGTTGTTTGCGACGGTATATATGCAAATTTCTGCAAACAAGCTCTGCAAAAAGTCGGCGCTGGCAGAGTCTGAAAGACTGCCGAGCGGCTGCGACATTATCGGGCGTGTTCAATGCGGAATTAACATATTTTCCCGCGGATTTCGGTCATTTGAGGAAGGCGGCGCGTTCGCTATCAAAGAGTCCGCATTCATCTGGGCTTTGAGTGTCATTGTGCGCCAACGTATGTGCGCACGTCGGGTTTTTTCGCTTGTGTTTTTTTTTTTTTTGTGTCGGAGTCGCCGCACGGACGGGTTTGTGGGCGTCGCTCGGAGCGCGGTGACTAAGACAACGCGCAACCGGCTCTTATTTGCCGCTTGTACATTATCGCATTTCCTCCCGACAATACATCTCGATTCCTAAAGGCAAGGAATCTCAAATGTGACATTTTAACAACCCTTATTCCTTTCACACCGCACCATTATTTCTTTTTTTTTTTTTTTTTTGCACTTTAGAGTCATTTTCATTCCAATCCTGAATTACCAATTTGTCTTTGTGGCACAGGCAATTTACATGCATCCCTTTTTTTTCCCACCGTTCCTTTTCTCTCTCTCCCCCCTTTTTTTTATATGCTAAATGCACTAAAGTGTAGCATTTTTCCCATCACAAGGATATTTTCTGGGCTCTAATTTCATGGTTTTGATGGCGAGCGAGTGCGTCTCGGGAGGAACTGCGCCTCTTGTTCTCATAGCTCCTGGGTGACGTCTTGATGACAAGTGTCTTTAATATGCATGGAGAATGGCAGCTCCCACATTTCGTCCCCGCAGTTTGGCACGTCGGGAGGAAATTGCCCGGCGTTGGGCTGCAGTTACTTTCGGAGACGAATGTCAGTTACCGTTCAGGAGGAGACCCCGGCCTTTTATGATTATTGCCGCTGTGTACCGCCATTAAAACGAACACGTGCGCACACGCTAGAATGGCGAGCGTTGCTGCTTTTTTGCATGATCCTTCGCCAGGCCTGCCTGACCGCAACGTCACCAAGCTCAAGTGGCATCAAGGGCATGAAAGTATGTTTGTAATGTGACCCGGATGACGAGAAAATAGGGATTATGCTACAGTACTGATTTCATATAAATTCTATTCACTGTATAAAAGGAAAACGAAATGCTGTTGTAGTGTAGCAAAAAAAAAAAAAATGCACAATTGTAGTCAGGATCGCAAACCTTTAGATAAGAATTTAGAACATATTTAGTCTTTTTTCCAACCCTTTCAGGGACAGGGAAGCTATTCAAAAGTTGACATGACCTTTGACCCTTTATAGTGCAAGTGATAATTTTTGGTCACAAAAACAACTTAAATATTAGCAATTGTTATTATATAATTTTTTAAAATTATTCATCAACGTATTTTTTCATATTATTTGAAATATAAATTAATACCTTAATAAAAGCTCAATTAAAGTTAAAATGAATACAGCAGAAATACACTCCGCTTTTTGCCCCAAATAATAATGCAGCTCGGAAAATGAATGAATATATGAATATTGTATTTTTCTGTTCTTTTATTTTTTTAATATATTTTATTTTTATTTTCTATTTAATTATAAATACACTTCTAAATTATTACATGAATAAAAGCGAAATTAATTAAATCGAGCAAAAATACACTTTGCTCTCGGCCCCAAGTAAAACTCGAATGTATTATTCTTATTGTTATTATTATTGTTATTATTATTATTATTTTTTTTTTTACCCTTTCAATGACATTGGTCACTCCAGGGAAGCTATTCAAAAGTTGACGCGACCTTTGACCCTTTATAGTGCAAGTGACAATTTTTGGTCGTATAAGCAACTTATTTTAGCAATTATAATATTTTTGAGATTATTCATCAACGTATTTTTAAAAATATTTTTGTAATGATAAATTAATACCTTAATAAAAGTGAAATTAATTAAAATGGATAAAACTAAAGTATTATTTTTTAACCCTTTCAGAGGCATTAGTCACTTCAGGGAAGCTATTCAAAAGTTGATATGACCTTTGACCCTTTATAGTGCAAGTGACAATTTTTGGTCATAAAAACAACTAAATATTAGGAATTATTATATATATTTTTTAACTCATTCATCTTCATTGTATTTTATATATTTTATCATAAATGAATTTATATATTAATCATAATTGCTAGATTAAATAAAAATGAATATGCTCTGCTTTCTGCCCCAAATACAACTCTAAAGTATTATTATTATTATTATTATTTTAACCCTTTCAGGGACATTAGTCACTAATGTAAAGCTATTCAAAAGGTGACACGACCTTTGACACTTTAAAGTGCAGATGACAATTTTTGGTCATTTAAAACAACTTAAATGATAACAATTACTAATATATAATTGGCTGGCAACCAAGTCAGGGCGTACCCTGCCTACTGCCCATAGTTAGCTGGGATTGGCTCCAGCACCCCCGTGACCCTAGTGAAAATATGCACCTCGGAAAATGACTGAATAACTATTGTATTTATGTTATTATAAAATTGTATATACATTCATAAATTAAGACATGAATAAAAGCTAAATTAAAACGATTCGAGCAAAAATGCACTTTGCTTTTGGCTCCAAGTAAAACGTGAAAGTATTATTATTATAATTGTTTTTCTTCTAATTATTTTTTTAATCCTTTCAGGGACACTGGTCACTACAGGGAAGCTATTAAAAAGTTGACACTTACGACCTTTGACCCTTTATTGTGCAAGTGACAATTTTTGGTCATTATAAACAACTTAAATATTGGCTATTATTATTAAATTTTTGAAATTATTGATCAATATTGTATTTTTACTTTTATTTAATTATAAATTTATGAATTAATACCCTAATAAAAACTTAATTAAAATTATTCGAGCAAAAATACACTTTGCTCTCTGCCCCAAGTAAAACTCGAAAGTATTATCATTATTGTTATTATTATCATTATTATTATTTTTTTAAACAATTTTAGAGATATTGGTCACAAAAGGGAATCTGTTCAAAAGTTGGCACTTACGACCTTTGACCCTTACGACCTTTGACCCTTTATAGTGCAAGTTACAATTTTGGTCATTAAAAACTTAAATATAAGCAATTATTATTATACATAGTTTTTTAAATGTATTATCAATATTGTTTTTATATTTATTCAGTTATAAATAACTATAAATTAATACCTGAATAAAAGCTAAATTAATTAAATTAAAATCATTCGAGCAGAAATACACTTTGCTTTCGGCCCCAATTAAAACTCTAAAGTATTGATTCATTTTTTTCATATTATTTAACTAATTGCATGCCATTGATCACGATAGATGCAGGGTCGGAACTTAGGGGGGTTCTGAGGGTGAAACCACACCAGGGTTTGCGGGCGTAAATTGGCCATTGTCGAGCGAGCAGAGGGTCAAATACAAAGGTAAGATGATGCGTGGAGCTGTAATATGGTGTTTAGGTGTTAAGTTGTCAAGAACGGCCTGCAAAAATCATATTGAGGCGCCTGTAAAAGTGTGGCGGGGCCCACAAATATTTGTCCACTAGCATCCCCCTACCCCCGATGTACGGTCCACTTGGGGGGGTCCTGTTTCTGCTCATCGCACCCAGGCTTTGTTCACAATTGTTCCGCCACTGGATAGACGTCAAATTCATTTAAACTGGGAGGACTTGAACTGTGAGGATTGGCCGTAAAAAAAAAAATTTTTTTAAATAAAAATGATTCGAAAATAAAAAAGTTTTATATGTTTCACAAAAATTCATGAAATTTTTAAGGCAATTTGTCCAGAAGAAAAATAGAACACAGCTATTTAAGTCTCATTTTATGTGACTAAAGCACAAAGTGTAACCACACTTTCCAACGAGTTGCTCATTTCCGACGATTGTCCTTTTCGAGCGTTCGCAATCGTGCGGTTTGGACATTCGGAGACGCCTTCTAGCGCTTTTACCGATGGACGAGGTGAAGAGATGACGAGCGAAATGCACTTACCGGTGAGTCGCGTTCGCCACGTTTGCTGAAAACAACACTTTGCCATCCAGTTTGGGATTCTTGTTTTCCATTAATTGCTCCTCCAACAATTTGCCCTCTTTGTTCATCAGCTTGGCGATAAAACGCTGGCATTTTTACACCGACCACACGCTGTGCATGAAAGCATGAAAATGTAGGCCTGCTCGCTATAAGTGACACTCGCCGGCCGCTTAGCCTAAGTGCTATTAACGCTGCCTTTTAATGTTAAACTGTACACGCAACAAGTAAGCAGGAACTTTTCAAGAGATAGAAAGTCAGCACTGCTGCTAACAAACTTACAAATCATGTCTTCAGGTTTTTAGTTGTTTCTTTTGAAGGATGGTGACAGTCTGTTTCTCTGCGAGTAAGATTTGTTTCGAGCCAAAATCAGGAATGAGTGCGGGAATGATCACGGCGGAGGCACATGGAACATGACACTTGCTACCCAATTATTGAAAGCCAGCGGCAGATCTGGCGCTTAAAAACAAACTAATACACAAACTTGTTAGCTTGTTGTCTTGCCTCGCTTCGTTTTTTTTTTTTTTTGCGCTGTGAGATGTGAATTAAAGCAAATTTATCACAATGCCTCAACAACAAACCAACCAAAAGTAATACTCAAACTAGAATTAAGTTTAATAAAACTTGTATTTGTGAGGGGAAACGAAACGTGCCTGTTTTAATGAGGAAAAAAAATGACAATTTAATTTTCTCCTTCTTTGTTTCACACTTAACTACGCACTCGCACCAAGCAACCACTCCGGTGGCCAACATCCGCCACACTTGTCGCGGTGCTAATCAATCTCCGCAAACATTCGTCGCGAGCGCGCCGGTCTCCGTCCCCGCTGAGTGACATCTCATTTGGACCTCTTTGCATGTTCTGCGGCGGAGAGACGCAATTACCTCACAGACACGCAGGGGGCGGCACCTCGGCAGGGACTCGGCGCTGACAATTACACTCGGACAGGTGCGAACACGGCGGAATAATAATCATCATAATGAGAAGAAGACTGCGTTTCTTAATCAGTCGTCACATAGTCTTCGACAACTTATCCGTCACATTGTGTGGAATTATTCTAGATCAAAAATTATAAGTCGTTAAAGTCTAGTTCCAGTTGAATCCAAGTTCAAAACTTGACTTAGACCTGATCTGAGAAATATTTGACTCTTAGGTAATACAGTGGTACCTATACTTACGAATTAATTTTATTCCAGGACCTGGTTTGTAAGTCTAATTGGTCCTATGTCGAGTGGGATTTTCCCACAGGAATACAATATAATTGAATTAATTCGTTCCACGGCCCAAAAACCTATGCTTAATCCTTAATAAATACTGCTGGTACAATTACAAATAGCCACTAGCCCTGCAAGTAAGACTGAATGGGCCCTCGCAGTTTCCTGCAACTCGGACGGCACGCAGATCACGGTGATGGCAGATCGTCCCCGTTGCATTATCTCATAAGAACCTAACTTGCTCAAAACTCGCCTCTTTTTTGGGGGATTAGAAATGCATTCACACACCTAGGAGAAAAGAACCCTATTGAAGAGGGTCCTACAAAAAAGGAGGCACTACTGAGCTGTGCAGCCACGCCCTTATTCAAAACCAAAATAAATCTTCTAATTGGGCCAATTCGACCGAGTGTGCCAAATTTTGTGGCTCTACAGTCCCTGACAAAAGTCTTGTCACTTTTCCATTTTGTAGAAACAATTGCTAATAACTAGGGCTGTCAAACGATTAAAATTTTTAATGGAGTTAATTACAGCTTAAAAATTAATTAATCGTAATTAATCGCAATTAATCGCAATTCAAACCATCTATAAAATATGCCATATTTTTCTGTAAATTATTTGTGGAATGGAAAGACGACAAGATGGATATATACATTCAACATACGGTACATAAGGACTGTATTTGTTTATTATAACAATAAATCAACAAGATGGCATTAACATTATTAACATTCAGTTAAAGCGATCCATGGATAGAAAGACTTGTAGTTCTTAAAAGATTATTTTTTTTTTTTTTTACAATTTATAGAAATGTTATATTAAAACCCCTCTTAATGTTTTCGTTTTAATGAAATTTGTAAAATTTTCAATCAAAAAATAAACTAGTAGCCCGCCATTGTTGATGTCAATAATTACACAATGCTCATGGATGGCTGAAGCCTATAAAATCAGTCGCACCCAAGCGCCAGCAGAGGGCGGCAAAACTCCATAAAACACAATAAACAAGTGGTGTTTCACTGTACCATCATTTAAATCTGTCTGAGCGGGTAATCTGCGTTAATTGCGTCAAATATTTTAACGTGATTAATTTTAAAAATTAATTAACGCCCGTTAATGCGATAATTTTGACAGCCCTACTAATAACCTGACTTTTAATTATTCAATTGGTTTCAGAAATGGCTCATATGAAAGCTAAAAGACCCTCCCAAATGATGTTGAATGTACAAAAATATATTTGTTTCACTGGAAAAAGATTTATCATTTCATGAAGACTTAAAGGTCAAATTTTGGCAAGACAAAAGTTTTGTCGCCTACAGAAAGTAGTGTGAAAATTGAACAAAAAATGTACTTCAAATACAAAAATATGTTACATAACATAAGCGAATTAAGTAGTGGTGCTGTGAGATCCAAATTTAATATTTTGTATGACTTCCATGGGCTTCGACAAAGATTCATACAATTTATTGATGAAGTCATCAGTAACATCAAAGAAAGCAGTCTTGCATGCCTCCCAGAGTTCATCAACATTCCTGGGTTTCGTCTTCCATGTTTCCTCTTTCATCCTGTTCATGTCTGGTGACTGAGCTGGCCAGTCCTGGAGGAACTTGATCTTCTTTGCCTTGAGGAACTTTGAGGTAGAGATTGAAGTATGCGATGGAGCACCATCCTGCTGCAGAATTTGTCCCTTTTTATGGTTTGGAATGTAAGAGGCAGCTAAGATTTGTTGATATTTGCCAAAATTTGACCTTTGTCTTCATTAAATGAGAAATATTTTTCCAGTGAAACAAATACATTTTTGTACATTCATCATCATTTGGGAGGGTTTTAGCTTTCATATGAGCCATTTCTGAAGCCGATTGAATAATTTAGAAGTCAGGTTATTAGCAATTGTTTCTACAAAATGGATAAGCGACAAGACTTTTGTCAGGGACTGTACAAGCTGCCATATGTCTGTGAAAAGAATCTACTTTTAGTGGCAAACAAATGGTCTTCACGGCAAGAGACAGAGAAATGTGATCATGGGCCTTAAAATATAGTGTTACAAAAGGTCTTGTAACTACAATGATCAAACTGAAAAGAACTGGACATATATAGGTAAAATGAGTGACTTTGTGTTGCCACTAGTTGGCGCTTTTGCTGACTCCTACAGGACTCTTCGGGGTACGACTCTCACCAAGCATGGGAAGTTTGGCACAGATATGTTGTATGTCTGCCAAGTTATGACTGTTCAAAATTTGTGGCAAGACAAAATAGCGACTGTCATTTTCACTTTCCTGTTTGGACCCCTCTACTTCAACAAAACATCAATATTTTTCATCAGGCACCTGAGCACATCTCTTAAGGCTTCCCTGATGCAGATTTGAGTTCAATTGATTTTTTTTCCCTTGGAGGAGGACCCAGTCTTGTAAAAAAGGGCGTTTCCTGTTCCCAGCAGGCGGCGCCAGGCCTATTGGGTAATATTTCAATGCAGTCATGTTGAGGCTGGGATACCTCAGATACATGGCAGATATAAAAATGATTGAACATTTTATCTGGGAGTTATTGGTCATTTCCTGAATTTGGCGTGTTGCCAGAAATAAAAGGCCAACTTTGGAACCCCAACTCGGTCAGGCCCGTGAATTTTGATAACTTAAGATCTCATATGTCTCATGAACAGTCTCACCAATTTTGTGGAAGATCCAACTAACTCCCTAGGTGCTAATGTCTCAGATATGGACACTCTAACTGGATATAAATTTTATACTCTATTAGGGCTGTCAAAATTATCGCGTTAACGGGCGGTAATTATTTTTTTAAATTAATCACGTTAAAATATTTGACGCATTTAACGCACATGCGCTGCTCAAACAGATTAAAATGACAGCAGTGTCATGTCCATTTGTTACTTGTGTTTTTTGTCGCCCTCTGCTGGCGCTTGGGTGTGACTGATTTTATGGGTTTTTCAGCAACCTGAGCATTGTGTAATTATTGACATCAACAATGGCGAGCTACTAGTTAATTTTCATAACTTGTACTAACATTTATCTTTTAAGAACTACAAGTCTTTCTATCCATGGATCGCTTTAACAGAATGTTAAGAATGTTAATGCCATCTTGTTGATTTATTGTTATAGTAAACAAATACAGTACGTATGTACAGTATGTTGAATGTATATATCCGTCTTGTGTCTTATCTTTCCATTCCAACAGTAATTTACAGAAAAATACGGCATATTTTATAGCTGGTTTAAATTGCGATTAATTACGATTAATTAATTTTTAAGCTGTGATTAACTTGATTAAAAATTTTAATCGTTTGACAGCCCTATACACTATATGTTCCTGCCGTGAATCGATATATTGTTTTAAAACGTGTCACTGAACCAACAGGTTGCTACCAAAATCTATATTGTTTTAAAACGTGTCACTGAACCAACAGGTTGCTACCAAAATCTTTCACTAGAATCGTGTCTGTTTTAGCTTATTGGTTGCCATTGACGGCACTAGATGTCAAATCCATTTTGACTGGGAGGGTCAAAGATAGATTGGACGTGTAGCGCCGTCAATGGCACTGATACAGAGCATTCACAGCCAACTTTCCTGGTTTGGGGCATTTATTGGTCACATGTTCATTTTCAAGCATTTATAGGTCTGTTCCTGTTGATTTTGAGTCACTTCCTATTCATTTGGGGACATTCCCAGGTCGCTTCCTGTTCAGTAACCCAAAACCAACAGGAAGTGATCCGTAAATGCCCCAAAATCAACAGGAAATAGCCCAGAAATGCCCCAAAATGTACAGGAAGTGACCAGAAATCAATATTGATAATTGTTTTACCACCATATCGTCATTATCGTGAGATTAGTATCGCAAATTTATCATATCGTTAGGTACCCAGAGGTTCCTAGCCTTAGCTGCTAAGCAAGTGGAATTGGATTTAGACTAGCGCAAAGTTTAGGGCCGGCTATCTGGATTCAAAAGTCAAACTATGGATAATTTTAAACGTTTGCATTGGTTTAGACCAAAACTTAGTTCTGGACTATGAGTTTACAGCCTCAAAAACTGAACATTTGTACTGGTGGACCTGAACGAAAGTTTGCAATTACACTTTGACACAAATGCGAAAAAACAATGTCAGACCATCGCTTAAGGTCTTGCGGCTGGATAAAGGCCCAACCCCCAAATGTTTTATGTACCTGAATCAAAGATTAGACCTAGAATTTGGACCTGATCATAATATCGGTCTTCTGGACTTTAACCTTTACATTCAAACTCTGCATGTCTCTAGACCAGACAGAAGATTTGGAATGGAACTGTCTAGAGAAGCGTGGACTAACGCTCTAAGACTCAGTTCATAGAAGAGTTTTGAGTTTTTTCCAAGAAATTTAGCAGTTTTTTTCTCCCCAGCATCTCTTCCGTACAAACGAGGGAGTGCATTCAGCAAATTCCCCTGCAGATTGCTTAGCAGAATACAGTACATGTCTGGGTGTATATGTGTCAGGGACAAAGGTGCTCCAATTCATGAGTTTTTTATTCATAACCAAAATTTGGGGTCGCGAGTGCGCTTCAGGTACTCCACCGCTCTACTGAAGAGTCAGAGAAAAACTGATTGCTTAACAGCTATCGAACAATTTCCTGACGTCACTTCTGAAGGGCTGCAAATTGATTAGATGGGGCTTTACAAGGCAAAGGCCTAAATAGTAAAAATCTTTATTTATTTATTTTATTTTTTAATTTTTTTATTTGAATGGCGTTTTCTCGGTGTGCCGCACAGCCCAAAACGTTTGACCGACCGGCACTGCTGAAATATAAAAAATGACCGGAATTTTCACATAACGCAGGGAATTTTTCAAATGACCCTCAAAAATGTTCCGCTTCTCCGTAAATGGGGGTTAAAAAAATAAAAAATGTATTTCATCCTACAATTTTTGACCAAATCGCATAATTTACACATAAAAAATTCCAGGCCGTTGACATTCAGTTGGCGCCCAAGTAAGTCGATGCCATTGACGGCCATGTACGTCCAAATTTCCCATTCATATTCAATGGCAGGAAAACAGGTCTTTGTGATTTTTGACCATTTACTATGACAGCCCATTGACATTCAACTGGTGTCCAAGTAAGTCGATGCCATTGACAGCCATGCATGTCCATGCCATTGACGCCCATGTACGTCCAGATTCCCCTTTCAATTTCAAGGTAGGAAAACATAGGTCCTTATGACTTTTGACCATTTACCGTGACAGCCCAATGACATTCAACTGGTGCCCAAGTAAGTCGATGCCATTGATGGCCATGTACGTCCAAATTTCCCAATCATATTCAATGGCAGGAAAACAGGTCTTTGTGATTTTTGACCATTTACTATGACAGCCCATTGACATTCAACTGGTGCCCAAGTAAGTCAATGCCATTGACAGCCATGCACGTCCATGCCATTGACGGCCATGTACGTCCAAATTTCCCATTCATTTTCAATGGCAGGAAAACCTAGGTCTTTGTGATTTTTGACCATTTACCATGAAAACCAATTGACATTCAACTGGCGCCCAAGTAAGTCGATGCCATTGACAGCCATGCACGTCCATGCCACTGACAGCCTTGTACGTCCAAATTTCCCAATTATTTTTACTGGCAGGAAAACATTGGTCCTTGTGATTTTTGACCATTTACCATGACAGCCCATTGACATTCAACTGGCGCCCAAGTAAGTCGATGCCATTGACAGCCATGCACGTCCATTCCATTGACGGCCATGTACATCCAAATTTCCCATTCATTTTCAATGGCAGGAAAACGGCTCCTTGTGATTTTTGACCATTTACCATGACAGCCCATTGACATTCCACTCGTGCCCAAGTAGGTCGATCCCCCAAAATTCGCCAAATTCTGTTCGTCATTTTTAATGGGATGCCATTGACAGCCTTGTACGTCCAAATTTCCCATTCATTTTCAACGGCAGGAAAACAGGTCCTTGTGATTTTTTACCATTTACCATGACAGCAGATTGACATTCAACTTGCGCCCAAGTAAATTGATGCCACTGACAGCCATGCACGTCCATGCCATCGACGGCTATGTACGTCCAAATTTCCCATTCATTTTCAATGGCAGGAAACAGGTCCGTGTGATTTTTGACCATTTACCATGACAGCAGATTGACATTCAACTCGCGCCCGAGTAATTTGATGCCACTGACAGCCATGCATGTCAATGCCATTGACGGCCACGTACGTTCAAATTTCCCATTCATTTTCAATGGCACAAAAACATGTGTGGTTGTGATTTTTGAGCAAAAAATTACCATGACAGCCCACTGACATTCAACTCGCGCCCAATTAAGTCGATGCCATTGACAGCCATGCACATCCGTGCTATTGACAGCCATGTACGTCCAAATTTCCCATTCATTTTCAATAGCAGAAAAAACTGTGGTTGTGATTTTTGACCAAAACCTTACCATGACAGCCCAATGACATTCAACTGATGCCCAAGTGAGTCGATGCCATTGACAGCCATACAACAGGACATGTCCCCCAATAAACAGGAAATGATCTGATATCAACAGGACATGTCACTGAAATTTCCCCAACTCAACAGAAAGTGACCTACCTGATAGATCTCCAGAAATTGCAGTTTCTAGTTAATAATTTAATTACAACTGATTTCTAGTGGGGGAAAAGTGTATTTGGTACATGATAACAATAAGTTATGATCTTCAACTCTCACTTCAAGGTAAGGTACAGGTAAGACTAACTTCCAAGAAATTCCACCGCAGGGTTCCCCCCCCCGTCTTAACATACAAACGTGCCTAAGCGAGTGCATATAGCGAATTAGCATGCAGACATCTCGACAGCATAGGTGTGTGTACATGTACGTACGTGCTCTTGTGTGTGTCGGGTTCACAGGCCCGGGCTTTGACATTCACGCTACACCACCTACGCGTTGGGGTCCCATCTCGGGTCATTTACATATCTTTGAAAGACAGATTGAAAAGAAGGAGAAAGAAGGGA
The DNA here is from genome assembly GCF_030265065.1 of Corythoichthys intestinalis. Lineage (NCBI taxonomy): Eukaryota > Metazoa > Chordata > Actinopteri > Syngnathiformes > Syngnathidae > Corythoichthys > Corythoichthys intestinalis. Next base: position 7,547,615 of record NC_080413.1, read on the forward strand.
CCGGAGCGGCGAAGGGGTGGGGGCGGCGGCGGGTACGAGGGGTCGGGCGGTGGGTGACAGGAAAAGGGGAGAAAGGGAGGAAAAAGAGCAAAAAGAAGACCAAGCCGGAAGATTAGATTCCCCCCATCAAGGAAATGAGGGGGGAGTTCGGGGGTTGGGGTGCGCAGAGGGGCCTACTGGGAGGATCCTTCTTCATATTTGTGTGTGAATTGTTTATCACGGTGACAGAAGCGTGCCAGGCCCGAGATAAAGGCAGCGCTCCATCACGGGGGCTGTGACAGCGGGAGGACACGGCGCGGCACTCACCGCCACAGCCCCAGAAATATTATTAATAGATGCCGACTTGATTTGCCGCGATTGCGCCGCCTTGGCACCGCTTGATTGTGGCCTGTGAAGTTCCGTCCAAAGGGGGAAGCTATTTTTCATGAAGTGACAGAAGTCGACGCCGTTTTCTATCCTACCCCCCCACTGCCACCCCTTCCTGCACCAGCACCCCCATCCCCACCCGCCCCACCGCCGCCTTCCTCCCTTCAGTTGAGCAGTTGCATCTCTTTCCAAGGAGCTGATATGCAAGACTGCTTATTATGAGAGCGTGTCAGATTTAGAGGGAGGGGAGAAAAAACAGGCAGGGACGAATAGTTGCTCTTTTTGATGGGACGGCCTGTGAGATGGCCTGTAGATGATATCCAGTGTGTGCGTGTGTGTAAGCAAATGTGCATGTGCCAAGCATGCATAATCCTGACAAGCAAAATCGCGGATTTTTTTTTTGAAGACTAAGTGCGAGTATCACACATGTGCACATACATAAATGTATAAATTCACACAAGGGTGATGGTAAACTTGGGATTTTTCTTTTAAGAACACGCATGCATGTTACATCATGTCAACACCAATGCTGATAGGATCACCACTGTCGAGGTCTCCATGACTGACTCAGAACTAAGATCGTTGACAAGATGTTGGTTTTGGACCAAATCTCAGAACTTTGGACTGGACCAGTGTTGTTTTTGGCAGCCCTTTTAATTTTCGTCTTAGTCTGTCTCTGTGTTGTTTTCGTCAACGATGACTATAACGAAAATATTTCGTCGCCGAAGAATTTTTTTCTTGACGATGACGAGTTGATAACGACCTAAAAACGTGTCTTTGTAGACTAAAACATAACGACATGAATGCCAGTTTTCGACTGACGAGACGAAAATGCACCATAGTTTCTGTCTCATGTTCACAATGTGTGACATTTTATATGTAGTTAGCCCGGATCGTAGCATTGTCTGGTTGTGGCACTCATGTGACATGCTGCGCACCCTTAACTCACCCGCGAGTGTCCTCTCCAGTCTCCACATTGCTTGTTTTGGAGACACACACTAAGATTTGTCGGTAACACTTTACAATAAGGGTCCCTTAATTAACATTAGTTAATGCATTTTTAGACAATAACTCATGTTTAAGTAACATGACAATAATTCATTTAATCCCTTATCTAACCTTTATTAATTTATTAATTAACATGAGTTAATGCATTAGTTAATGCATTTTAAGACAATAATGTTTAAGTAACATTACAATAATTCATATAATCCCTTATTTAACATTTAGTAATTTATTAACATTAGTTAATGCATTAGTTAATGCATAACCAGACAGTAACTAATAGTTTGGTAAAATTAAAAATATTTATAGCCCTATATAGGGTTAGGGTTTGTTAACCTAAGCATTTATAATTTCTTAGTTAAGGCACACATGTGCTACACTTTACAATAAGGGTCCAAGAAGCATTCAGTAATGGTTGATAAAGGTTAAGGGGGGGAGACTTAAGCACTTATAATTTCTTAGTTGGGGGACACATGTGCTACACTTTACAATAAGGGTCCCAAAAAACATTCAGTAATGGTTAATTAAGGTTAAGTAATACTTATGAGGTACATTCACGTGAAATAATACCATACTTAAGGTTAGGTTTTAATATATATAACACATTACTTAACATGAATTCACATATACATTAGTGCATTAAGAAATAGTTATTAATGTATACTGGTACTAATAAGTGATTGCTATTTTAAAATGAGAAACATTGCTCTGTGAGTCCTTGGGTGCTGCTAACCTAACCTTAAGTATGGTATTATTTCAGTATTACTAAACCTTAATTAACCATCACTGAATGTTTTTTGGACCCTTATAAAGACCCTTGTAAAGTGTAGCACATGTGTGTCCTTTAACTAAGAAATTATAAATGCTTAAGTTAACCCTTTAAGGTCTGGGCCTATTTTGTCTTATTTTGCATGCCTTTGAAGTTGCCTTTATATTTCAAAGAAAGAATTGTTTACGATGGCCTGGTTTGGTCCCTTTTTTTGTGACACCTTGAACTTCATGTCCAAACTGTTGTTTCCTTCACTGACCAATTATGAATCATCATTTTGGGCCCAAAAAGACCAAAAATTCCAAAATCGTTTTGTCAAAATTTTTAATATTGATGTCCAACTGACAACCAAACATGCGTAACGAACCGTTTTGAAACTTTGTAATATTTATTCAACATGTTAGGATGAACATTCAACCAAAAAAAACGTATAATAAATAGTCTTATATTTGACAATTCAACATAAACAACAGGTATAGCCATAGGCGTTTTTTGCCTTTATACATGCTCTAGTCAAAACAGGTTATATACAGCAGACCAAACAGTGAAGAACAGTGAAAAAATATACCATCTAACACAAAAAGTGTTTAGAGGCCATCTCTATATGAGTTTAGGTATTGCGGCCCATCACCTGATGAAAACTATGTACACACAATCAAGCTTCTTGAACACACATTTATATACACAAATTGAGAAGACTGATTGTGGGGAAAAAAAAAATATATATATATATAACATTGGGAAAAAAAGTATTTTCAAAAATATTTACAATAAATAAGTTAAATTTTTTTCAGGCATGCCACTCCGAAAAGCAGTTTCGTCCTGGAATTAGACACAGGGCTACGTCACACAGCCCACACTTCCATGGGGTGTCGGTCCTCTTTCCACCCTTCCATTTTCATTTCACTTTACTTTCATTGTCACTATAAATGTACATGAAAAAAAAGTCAGTATTTATGAAAATAATAAAGTATAAAATAAAAATATATACAGAAATAAATAATAATGGAAATCTATATGTATGACAATAGAAAGAATACCATAGCTGAATATGTGCTACATCCCTAATCTTCATATAGAAGGAAGACCACAAATTATACTTTGATCCGATATGCACATTTTATTATTATATACACAAACACACACTTATATTGCATCAAAATTAACTTTGTCTTGCAATATCAAAAGAAACTTTCAAAAGAAACTTTTTCAGCAGCAAAAAAAAAGTGGGTTGGCTTACCTCTGCTCGTCGATGGCGTCACCCACGTGTTCAAATCCGTCACTATCTTCACTCGAGGACTCTTCCGAAGAAGACGATGATGACGAATTTGGACCATCCTCTTCCTCACGTTGATCATAAAGCACAATTGCTTGCGCTAAATTTAGTTATCCGTTCATTCTCAAAGTCACACAAAGTCGCTCGCTCGCTCGATTCAAACGGCCGTCGGTCGCCACCTCGCTGCTTCAGAACACTCCTCCCTCTCGTTCGGTGGAACCTCGCACGGCAGTTATATTTATTTTAAAAAAAAAAAAAAACTTATGTTGTGCTTCCACTGTGACTTCGAAAGGGTTCGTTTGATTTGTGTTTTTTTCATGGAGCTTCCGTTTTGAAAAAGGACAAGAAATGATGGAAATATAGACATAAACAAATTATCCATGCAGCGTTTTAATGTTTTTTTGAGAGGACAATAAAACTATAAAACTTAAATGACAATATCTCACGTTTTAGTTGGTCGATTGACTTCAAATAACAACGAGAGTAAACCGCAACTTCCGCACTTTAAAACGAGACCAACCAACGGCATGTGGGTGACGTAATTAAAATGCGAGGGCGCTTCAAAGACGACGTGCGCTGAGGACGCGCCGGCGCGTCCTTCGACTCTCAAGGGTTAACAAACCCCAACACTAAACCCTAACCCTATATACATGTAGGCCTATATATATTTTTAATTTTACCAAACCATTAGTTACTGTCTGGTTATGCATTAACTTATGCATTAACTCATGTTAATTAATATATTGATAAATGTTAGATAAGCAATTATATTAATTATTGTAATGTTACCTAAGCATTAGTTATTGTCTAAAAATGCATTAAGTAATGTTAATTAAGGGACCCTTATTGTAAAGTGTTACCGATTTGTCTAATCTTGGCAAGAGAGCATAGCATTCACGTTAGCATTAAGTATTCATGCTCACGTTAGCACCAGGCTATTGCTAAAAGCGAATGTCCTCTTAAACTCTTGGACAACTTTTTTTTTACATCCAGCTTGTGGCATCCAGGTGGGTATAATTAATTTTCGTCAACAAAAGCTAGACTAAAACAAACTCATTTTGAGATGACTCAAACTCGACTAAGACTAATAAGTATTCGCGTTCAAAAGACTAAGACGAAAATGAAAAGGGTGCCAAAAACAACACCGATATGTCTTTTGTACGATAAAACTTATTAGTCTTAGTCAAATTTTAGTCAACTCAAAATATGTTTGTCTTCGTCTAGTTTTTGTTGACGAAAACGCAAGACTAATTTCGTCAAGTTTTAGTCCACGGTAACTAAAACTTTTTTGCCAATTTTTTTTTTTTTTTTTTTTTTTTAAATTCTAATAATAAATAAATAAATAAATAAATAAAGGTTTCCAGCTATTTCAAATGAATCCTGACAGACGAGCACATATTTTAACGTCTTAAAGAACAACACAAACTTGGTCATGATACAACAGTACATTATATTCAATTAATTATAGCTACTTGGACACCACGAACTGTATGCAAAAAAAAAAAAAAAAAAAAACCATTTAAAAATCAGAATTTAGAGGACGCTCGCCGTTAGCATTAGCCTAATTCTCACGCGAATGCTATGCTAATGCTATGAGTTACATTGGATACACTTTTGGTTAGCTCCAATAATTTGGGACTTGAGTAAAGCATATCGATACAAACTCAAGGACCTGGGATTACACTTGATCCTGAACTAAGAACTTGGTACCAGACTTGGAATCAAGCTCAAGTTTAAAACTCTGTAGACACTTTAAGAACTCCCACTAAATCAGGAGTTGGCCAAAGTACAATTATCTGGGACATGGCCTGGAACTTGGAGGCCATGAGACTCATAGTTTAGATCAGTGGTTCCTAACCGGGGTTCGATCAAACCCTAGGGGTTCAATGAGTAAGCCTCAGGATTTTGGTGGAAGTTAAGAAATGCAGAGCCCTATTTTGTACACTGACTAAATCTAGGCAAAGTGGCATTTTAGACCAGGTTTTGGGCTGGTTTGCCCTCAATTTACAGGCTTTATTTCATTTCTTTCAACTGCTAGCCCGCTAGCTAATGGGAGGAGAAATCGGTTTGCTCGGTGGAAGGTTGACTCGCACTCGGTATGAGGAAGTATAACAGATTTTATTATCTAGGCAGCGTGAACTGCCTAGATAATAAAATATTTAAAAAAACACACACATTTGCGTCATTTTACGTCATGAAAATAGTATGCGATGCAAGGATGTAAAAATAAAATGTGAATGTAGACATGAAAACAAAAGGAACACTGAAATGAAATGAGTTACATTTCATTAATTTCATTTTAAATTATTTGGAGTAAATGAGAAATCTGGAAGAAATCTGAACACGAATTCATTTAGATGTTAGCTTGCTAGGTTTTGAATTTGCGAAAAAATGGCTTTATTATGAAATTCCGAAGGGTTCGTTGAAGGCACCTGTGAAACTCGTGGGGTTCCGTATCTTTAGTAAGGTTAAGAACTACTGGTTTGGATCCAAAATCAAATATTCCAGAAACGTTAATTTGGACAGCAGCTCAGAATTTGGGGCTGCGCTGAAATCAACGCTTAAAGAACTGCTACCAATGTAACAATGACCAATGTACCAAAAGTACCAGGGCCTTTGAACTTTGATCCCTTTAATATCAGAATAAGTCTTTGATCCCAGATCAACAATCAAAGACCCTTGGACCGTATAAATTTAAATCGTACAAATAGTGGCAAAATTAAAATCAGAATTTAGGCTTTTTGGACGAACGAAAATCCCAAGAACAAAGCCTAACCTTGGATGACTGCTGCTTTGACACTTTAAAACTTACTTGATATTTGGAACTCTAGACTGAACTTAAACTTCATAAGCATCACTATTCCCAAGACTAGATCAGAACTTATAATTGGAATACTCGTCTGGACGTGGACCCCATAAAATGGAGTCATTCTGAGCAGCTATCACACGTGTGAAGATGAATAAATTGACAAGTTCACACCAAGTTGGCAACTTGGGATTCTTCTTTGCACATGGTATCAACACCACTGTTATAATCCACACATTTCCAACCCACCCCCCAGTGAAAAGTGAGGCTGGGGGGCATATACACATTATTCCATGAGAGGGCATCACTGTGCCAGAGTGATGAATAGTAAATTTGCCTAAAACTTTTGCCTGTCAAACTTCCTCTTTGAAAGCGAGATTTCTGTTTCAGTCCGGGGCCCACCAACAAGTTTCACAGACCACCCCCGACGCCATCACCGCACCCCCAACACTCTCTCCCGCCTCCCCTTCTAAGAGCACCAAACAGCATGGAAGAGCCCAGCCAGGATGTGTGACTATGACAAAGACAGTGAAACCTTTTTGTGTTGCTTCTCGCAACCGCAGACAAGCAGAGTTGGTTAAAGTACTCCCACTCTGTACTTAAGTAGAGGTATAAAAACACTTCGGTAAAAAGTTGAAGTACAGATTCAACTTCGTAAGTTCAACTAAAAAAAAGTACAGTACAGATTTGGAAATGTACTTGGGAACTCCATTGTCAAGAACCTGTTTTTAAAGCTAGCTCATGGGACATATTAAACTTGTATATCAAGGTACTAATCTACCTTAAAAAATCTTCTAGTTCAGGAACAAAGTAGTTGTATGCGGTTACTTCCCACCGCTGTAGACGTTGCAACAACTGCAGACCGCCAGCCCTTAGCCCCGCCCTCCTCTGACCTGGTTTGCTAGCCACAGTGAGAGCCGCCTGTGGCAGAGTTTCTCAGGTCTGCACCTGGCGACCGCAACTTATGTCCTCACTGGTGTTGAGACATTTTGGTTTGGGGATGGGGGCAGGAAGGCGGAGGAGCTGCGGTCGTACGGGCGCAAATGGCGGAGGCCCTAACCTCATGCAGGAAATGCGCTTATCTTGTAGCTAGAGGCCGCAGTGGGGCTGTGACACCTGCTTGGGAAAGGCCTGCGCCGGGTGTTGGGGTGACAATGACGGATGAAAACGCTCAGATAAGGTTTACCAACTCATGCTGGATAGATGTACGAAAATAGATGTGTGGATTTTAAACTGTGTCAACGTCACTGCTAGTAGTCTCGTTGATTGTAGCTAACAATGCTATGCTCGTACCACATTATCTCGTTCAGTATTGATTACGATAGACGTCTAATAGTGTGAAATTTTTCATCTTTCTGCTGTGAATTTATAGTTTTTCTGGAGTTTATGTTAATAGCAGCCAATGAGTTAAATGGTGTGGGGTTAGGGTTAGCCTTACAGGATTAGGGTTAAGGTTCTAACTTTATAGTGTTGTATTTTATATATTAAGTATTCTGAAGAATGGGTCATAATCCGAGCGGTACTTCTTGATTGACGTAAGGCGGCACTTGCCAAAACAAAGCCTTCTGATGTTTCGTTTCGTTTACGGGCTAACAGATAAGATTCTCCATAATTATTGGCACCCCTGAAAAAGATGTGTTTTTTAGCTTCTAATAATTTTTTAAAAATTCAATTAATATGGGACCTTAATGGAAAAAAAGAGAAAAATCCAACCTTCAATACAAGTGCATTCATTCAGTGGGGAAAAAAATCCCACATAAAGAAAAAAATATTTGACATCAAATAATGTGTGTCACAATTATTAGCACCCCTGGTGTTAATACTTTGTACAACCCCCTTTTGCCAACAAAACAAGGTCTGGGGACTGACCAAAGCACACGGTCCCAGTCAACTGTCACACGGTCAACTGGGACCGTGTGCTTTGGTCAGATGAGACCAAGATTGAGCTTTTTGACAACAAACACTCTAAGTGGGTCTGGCGTGCCACGAAAGATGCGCATGCTGAAAAACACCTCATACCCACTGTGAAGTATGGGGGTGGGTCAGTGATGGTGTGGGGCTGTTTCGCTTCCAAAGTCCCTGGTAAACCTTGTTAGGGTGCATGGCATCATGAATGCTTTGAAATACCAGGACATTTTAAATCGAAATCTGTTGCCCTCTGCCCGAAAGCTGAAGATGGGTCGTCACTGGGTCTTTCAGCAAGACAATGACCCTAAACATATGGCCAAATCTACACAGAAATGGTTCACCAGACACAAAATCAAGCTCCTCCCATGGCCATCTCAATCCCCAGACCTTGTTTTGTTGGCAAAAGGGGGTTTTACAAAGTATTAACACCAGGGGTGCTAATAATTGTGACACACATTATTTGATGTCAAATAATTTTTTTCTTTATGTGGGATTTTTTTTCCCCACTGAATGAATGCACTTGTATTGAAGGTTGGATTTATATATATATATATATATATATATTAGAAGCTTAAAAAAAATCTTTTTCAGGGGTGCCAGTAATTATGGAGGGCACTGTACATTCATTTCAGAGGGCCACCATTTTGTCCAACACCACCCTCCTCTATCGACCAGAACTTAGTCACACTGCACCGTTTGAAAAACTTCTACTGTACATATGGCTTTGGCACGTTATGTTTTCGTGCACCTACACTCTAGCACCGTTTGGACAGTTTTAAACAGACCAGAGTTCTTCTTCTCAGATAGTCCGCTTCTTTTTGTTAATGTGAACGCGCATCCGAACTGTAGTTCAGACAAGCAAACTCTGGTCCGCTCAAAAATCGTGGGCCTAGGTTCGCTTTGACTCATTAACTCCCAGCCACTTTCACCCCGTTCGCTCCCGGCCGTTTTACTGGATTTTGACTGATTTTGCAAGGCCCACAGAAAATTCTGTTCTATTGCTATATAAACATGGAACCCACCAAAAGAAAGATTACTCTCTTCTTTCAGCAGGAAAAAAAAGTAAATTCATATCTTTTTTTTTTTCCGAGAATTTTTTTTTAGAAAATAGCTTAGTTTGAGCAATTTTCCGATGAAAAAACAGAGAAATTGAGCTTTTGGGGAAAGCATACATTTCAAACTTATCTTTGACTTTAACAAATTTTTTAAAAAAAATTTTTTTTTTACATCCCAAACGTCTGAATAATGTTTTCCTTTTACAAAATAACATAAACAACAAGACAAATAGAGCTTTTGATAGCAAAGCAACAATTTATTTACACATAGCTAACTGAGAGATGACGCTGTTTTTGTCGTAACAGCCGGGTAAACTTTTCCCTCATCGCCGCCTGTCTCATAGAGATGGATTTTTTTGAGTCTCTGCGGTGTCTGCTCGGCAAGCAGCACGGACTCAACGGCATCATCCGCTGCACTGGTGGTCCCGGTCGTTCTGCTCGGTCGTCCAGCGCCTGGCATCCCAGGCGTCCTCTAGCTTGTTATGCTTGAAAGCGGAAGAACAGGGTGCACGCTATTCAAAATCAACAATGGCAAGATGACAGATGATTATCCATGGCCTAATGTTGTTGTGCTGCGCTAAGCAGTTGCATTTGATACACAGAATCGGGTTCTAATGTGGCGCTTGTGTTTTGCATGCTGTTCCTGAACGGACTGAGTGAGAGTGAAGGCCAAATTATACCGCGTCTATGGTACGAATCCGCCAAGCTCCTTGTTGACTGCGTGCGCCACAGTACGTCAAAAATAGGACGAAACACACCGGCTGCGCACAACTATGGTCAGTGAGCTCGGTCTCACCATGATCTCGCGTGATTGCGTGCGATAATGTGGTATTAAAAACACACTTGCATAGATACTTATCTTCCATCCACATAGCTGCTTCTATGGCGTTCCATGCAGAGGCCTTTTTAATGTTGTCCTTATAAAAAGGATCTGCTGTGTAGTAAATTACTTTGCAACTTTCCACCTCCATAATGAATCGTGCATCATCCATGTTCACTGGTGTTTTACACCGTGAATAAGCACCTGACCTGTTGACTCCAAGCCTGGCTCCGCTCATTTAGACGGATGCGTCTTCGGCAAAAATTGAAAATAGCCCAAACCATTCGGCAGGCTCCGGCACGTCGGCGATGGTCCGCAGTCAATCCGTAGCGCATATGCGGCCGGTATAATTTACACAATATGATAGAATGGAGCGAATTGGCTCCACCGCTATAACTTGGTGGACCCGGACCGCACACTCGTCCGGTATGATTTTGCCTTGACAGTGGTCGAGACAGACGGAGCCTCTCGGGGCGCCCGTTTCTTGAGTTTCGCTCGCCTGGAAGTGGTGACAATTTGACAGTCGAAAAAGTCATGAAAGTGAGAACGAATGCGGGCCTGTGTGACTTTCATGATTTAGTTTTCCCGCCAGTGTTTCCCACTAATGAACGAGACTGTGGCGCCCCCCCGCCCCCATTTTTTTGTGCGTGTTCAATGTATTTATTCAGATTTTACATTGGAAAAAAGATACATATATATAAGACATGTTTTTTCACTTTTTTCACCAAAGTATCATTTATAAATTGTTTTCAAGCACTTCAAAATATAAGAATTATGATGTTTTAAACATGTTACTGCCCCACTGAATTATTTTTTTTAAACAAGAATAAAGTAGTAAGAAAATGCTTGGCTTTATTAAATGCTTCATAGTGAGTCTACTCAAACCCTCTCAGGCTTCGTTAAACGGTGATTCACACATGTGCAAAGTTTTTCTTTTTATATATATTTTTTTGTTTGAAGCAACTTATTTGATTGAATAATAAAGACACAAATGTACTAGCCAAAATGTGGCCCAAACGCAAAACAACATTACTTCAATGGAAAAATTTGTTTCAATCAAGAAAAGTAGTTTTCAAATGCTTTTTTTGTCTCAAATTTATTTTTGCAATCAAAAACAATTTTTTTTATTAAAGTGACTTTTTTGGGATTAAAAGTATATACTGTATTTTGATTGAAGCAACTTTGTTTTTGATAGAAGTTACTTAGTTTTTTCGATTGAAAAATAAAAACACAAATCTACCGCCATCGTTATTGAGAGAGAAAGAAATTAAGAAAGCTTTAAAACTAAAAGCCACCGGGGAGTCTGTTTTTTTTTTTTTTTTTTTTTTTTTTAATATTTATATTTCATTACATAGACATGCCTCGTAGGGAAAGGAGATTGAGGGATTAAAAAAGGAGTTGGATGAGGCTGCTAAAGGCAGTGGATACCTCATCAACTGGGTGAATAGCAGACCTGGTAAGAACAAGTTTGCAAGGATAGTCGGGTATTAAATACAATTATAAACACAATTACAATGTTATTTTTCTATAAGATTTTATGTCATTGCTTTATTAATCATTAGGTGCTAGAGTTGTTAAGTATGGATAATAATGAAATAATGGTTTTGAGAAAACTGTGCTGTTGGTGGCTCAGTGACCATCTGATGTGGTTTGTTCTCAGATGAACAAGTTGAGGAAGGAAGTTTTGATGCTGAGGTTGAAGGAAGAAAAGAGGCAGACTGACTGAGTCACAGCCAGAAAGTGTTGATGACAGTTTTGATTTCTATCCACTGTTGCCCCCTCCCAATTAAAGTATGTCACAGTCGCAGCCAATTATTATCTAAAGCTGGCTAAAATTGAATTTATGTTGTTTTAAGGTGTATTAAATACTTGTTCATGTGCTTCTTTTGATCTATGAGCACCCGCCCCTCCACCGGTCTCTGCACGGCCCTGCTGAAACACAGTGTTGGTCGACAGAGCTCAATATTTTGTTGGGGTGTACAGTGTACTGGAACATATTTCCTCCACACCCTTCTCACCTTTTTAACCCCTAACCCATTTTCATGCCTGGCTATGTGAGTATGAGTCTGGCCACCATTCAGCAGAAAAAAATGTCCAGGGCGGAGTCAGCCACAGCAAATAGACAGCGGAGCGGACCAATCAGCAACGGGCTGACGCGACGTCGGTAAAGCGACAAGAAACTAGCGAGAGACATTTCAACATATTCAACATGGCTAGCGCGAGACAGACTGTTGTTTTTAGCGACTCGATGTGTTTTTGGTCATGTAAAACCGAATTTACCGCGGATTGGAACATATTGCCGCTGAGTCTGGTGTACCAGGCTACGGGACTACTGTCTGCTGCATTTGGCGCGATTCGGCGACACCGCATACAGCAATTTATATTACATTCAGTGGTCTCAAAATGCCCTAAAGAGATCCACCAGGCTTGAAAATGGACACACACACCCTACCCCGAGGGTCAGAGACCCTCCCACCACAGTCTCCTAAAATCCTGTGGGAAACACTGCCCTCCATGAAATTTTTTTTTTTTTTTAACATACTGCAGTTCGCTTGGCATAGATTTGGGAGGGAGCGACCCTGCTGTTGGCTGAACGGCGACTTAATTTATGCTACATTATGTACCAGAAGTATCAGAAGCAATGCAAAGTTTGAAGAAAATTAGGCTGTTTTCGGTTGAAAGTGTCATGCCCTCAAGTTATCTTTAAATCATCAATGATAATGTAGGTACTTTAAAAACAAATTTCTAATTTTACAAGATCTAGTTAACCTTTACGAGGAACTGTGTGTAGGAGAACAACCTTGGTCCATGGGGCAAACGCTGCCTCCCAAAGACATCTGACTGCAAGTAGCTAGCAGTCTCCTCTTGTAAATTTCCATTGCAAAATACGTACCTAACGTCAACGCATAAATAGTCGCTTGCCGTACTTAAGTGGGGCAACGCTAGTTGTTCGGAGCGCCGGGGGCGAGTGGGGGGGGGGGGGTTGTCACGTGACCCCAACCTCCGCTGGGACCCGGGCCTCCGGCACGCATCCGCACTCCAAGACGTTTGCTTTATTCCGCGCCCGCCTCGCTCCGAAGAGTGTTCCGTCTCAGGAGTCAATGTTGAGCATCAGCTGACAAATTAATTCCAATAATATTCAAATGCGACGGCGGCGTGACGGCGGGTTCTTCCTGATTCTGAATTATGCGTATTCAATCTGCGCCCGGGCCCGCAGTCTGCTATTTGGAGTGTTCTGTTTTTCAAGCAATCTATTCCCGATATTGCTCCCATTTTGCCCGAGACACCTTGTAATATTACGCCGGCCGGCCTTCCTTAATGGGATCCTCCTCCCTTCTTCTTCTTCCTCCACCTCCTCCTTTTTTTTTTTCCCTCCACCATTTGAATAAACGCACTCAATTAAATCAAACCTGGAATAGTGTAGCTTTTAATTGAAAGGGAATTATGCTCTATATGATTTGAGAAACGATCTCTTGGGAGGCGCCGGTGCTCCTCAACAACTCACCAATTAGACGACTCGTCTCTTAAACGGGTGCCGCCTCCGTAGGAAGTGGCCTCGCATTAAGGCCTTAATGATCGGGGCACTTAGCAATTACCCCGGCAACCCGATTTGCTCTCTCGTTAAAACAAGACGTCGTATTAATATCGCTTTTTATTTCCTTTCGCCGGCTCATGAAAAAAAAAAAGAAAAAAAGCAGCTTTGCCGGCGGTTTAAGCGTATTCCATTTTTTTAGATGTACAATCACAGCATTAATGCAAAGCTGAGTGAGACAAATATATTTTATATTTCACTACGCGCTTTATTTGGCTCAAGTGTTGAGAAGGATTGTGTAAATGCTCACTTTTGATTAATGTTGTAAAAGGGACATTAGTTAGGGGATTACAAAAAAAGCTACTTCATAAGCTTGAAGCCATTAAAACATCAAAGTATTCCTTTTAATTGGACTTAAATTAATATTACGAGACCTCATTTAATAAGTTTCCTTCAGTTTCTAAGTTGTATGAATCCAAATAAATCCTATTGCTCGTTTGTATGATGTTGACATAAGTTGGTAGTAATGCTCCACATAATTTTTTTTTTTTTTTTACATTGTGTACTTTTCAGATTATGTATTAATTTTTATGAAGAGGAACTAATACTTTTAATCCGTCACTTTATATTAGTCAAAGTACTGTTTTTTTCCGAATTTGCACTTTTCATATTTTGTTTGTAATGTTCATAAATACCGTATTGGCCCGAATATAAGACGGCCCTGATTAAAGACGACCCCCTTTTTCAAGACTCTAGTTTGAAAAAAGACTTTTTGAACACCAAATTAATTTTTATACAGAAAATGATTACAGTGCATCTGAAACAAATGATAATAACAGTATATTTGAGAGAAAAAGCATGTTATTTTGCCTCATTCAAATCTTAATATCTGAACATTTAAATATGTAAACTAGGGTTGTTCCGATCATGTTTTTTGCTCCCGATCCGATCCCGATCGTTTTAGTTTGAGTATCTGCCGATCCCAATATTTCCCGATCCGATTGCTTTTTTTTTTTTCCCCAATCATTCCCGATAATTTTTCCAGATTATATACATTTTGGCAATGCATTAAGAAAAAAATGACTAAAACTCGGACGGAGATTCAAGATACAGTACATAAGTACTGTATTTGTTTATTATGACAATAAATCCTCAAGATGGCATTTACATTATTAACATTCTTTCTGTGAGAGGGATCCACGGATAGAAAGACTTGTAATTCTTAAAGGATAAATGTTACTTTGTATATTGTGACTAAATATTGCCATCTAGTGTATTTGTTGAGCTTTCATTAAATGATACTGAAGCCATTTAACTGTTCTGCCCAAATGCATGATGGGAAGTGAAACCATGCCTGTGCGTAGTGGTACCAATTGATATATCTTCTCTGCGTTGGGAAATAACATTGGGTGTTAAGAAAAAGATCAATTACTACCTCTCTTCCCCACATTGCTTCCCACTATATTTCTAATCGTAGGGAGAGGGATTGTAAGGCTTTAGCCAATTAAAAAAAGGCTCCTAAGGCTGCCAAAATTCACTCTACTCATTTTACACTGCCTTTTAGCTCTATATATCGGTAAAACGGCGCCATTACAGATTGAACGCGACAATGCGTGAGTGGGTCGTGCAGCGGATGCGTTAATTGCGTTACATATTTTAACGTGATAAATTTTTTGGAAAAATACCGCCGTTAACGGGATAAATTTCATAACCCTACCTTAAGCCTAAACTGAAGACTCTGGATGAGTGTAACACATTATGTTTGTAACGTTAAATCAAATTAGAAAACGATTTAATTAAAAAAAAAAAAAAAATCTTAAAAAAAGACATGTCCGATATTTTTTTGCCGAATCCGATACTTTGAAAATGACGTGATCGGACCCGATATGGGGACATCTCTAATGTAAACTAAAGTGCAATCACATTTGTAAATGAATGGCTTCTGGGTTTTGAAATTCAAATAAACCAATCTATTGTGATAAAAGAACAAAATTGCGATAAATGCATTAAACATCAAAGTGAAGTCTGTAACTGTAGTCTTGAAACAAATCTGAATAACGAAAAACATTGCAATAAAATAATGCAAACTGGTTAAACTTAAAAGAGTAGCTGAGATCTGTCATGACAGAACATCACTTCAATGATATCTGGGGCTATCTAGCGTCGTGAATGGGTATAACGTCTAGACTGCGAATTTAAGACGACCCCCACTTTTTCAGTCTTATTTCAATGCAAAAAACACAGTCTTATTTTCAGGCCAATACGGTAATATACAGTGAAGAAAATAAATATTTTAACACCCTGCAATTTTTCAATTCCTCCTACTTAAAAATCACGGAGGGGTCTGAAATTTTCATCATAGGTGCATGTTCACTGTGAGAGAGATAATCCAGAAATCACAATTTATGATTTTTTTTACCATTTTATTTGTGTGAAACTGCAAAAAAGTATTAGAATACCTTAGAAAATTAACGTTGTATACAGTAGCCTTTGTTTGTAATTAATGACTTCAAACATTTCAAATGATTTTCACCAGGTTTGCACACACTGCAGGAGGGATCTTGGCCCACCCATCAGTCAGGTTTCTCAGCTGTCGCTGAGAAACATTGAGTTTGAGCTCGCTCCAAAGGTTTTCTATTGGGTTTAGGTCTGGAGACCGGCTAGGCCATGGTAGAACCTTGTTATGCTTCTTATATGGAGCCACTCCTTGGTTTTCCTGGCTGTGTGCTTTGAGTTATTCTCATGTTGGAAAACCCAGGCACAACCCATATTCAATGCTCTGACTGAAGGAAGGAAGTTGTTCCCCAAAATCTCACAATACAGGATCCCCGTCGTCCTCTTTTTTAATACAGTGCACTCGTCCTGTCCCATGTGCAGAAAAACACCCCCAAAGCAAGAGGCTACCACCCCATGCTTCACAGTACGGATGGTGTTCTTGCGATTGTACTCCTCATTCTTTTCCTCCAAACATGGTTAATGGAATTATGACCAAAAAATTATATTTACTGTCATCTGACCACAAAACTGCTCCCATGATTCCTCTGCATTATCCAAATAGTCATAGGCAAACTTAAGATGGACTTTGACATGTGCTGGTTTAAGCAGGGGAACCTTCCGTGCCATGCCTGATTTCAAACCGTGACGTTTCAGTGTATTACCATTAGTAACCTTGTAAACGGTGGTCCCAACTCTTTTCAGGTCATTGCTCAACTCCTGTTGTGTAGTTCTGGGCTCATTCTTCATCTTTCTTGGATCATTGAGAACCCACGAGGTGGTTTGGGGCTCCGGTCTCGCACCGCCCTGCAGCGGCTTCTCGGCATCCCCCTGCTTCTGCCTTTCCCTGTCTTTTCTGCCTGGGTAGCCGCCACGCGATCCGCAGCGGGATGCTGGCTGGGTGCTGGCGTACTGGCTGTTTAAGGCCTGCTCCTGTGGGGTGCACTGCACTGCCCTGGGCTTGGTGGCCTGTGCAGCGTCCTGCGATGTGCGGGTGGTGCCGGTCCGGGTGAGTGGGCGTGGGGGGTGGTGGCGCGTTCCCTTACCCCATTCCTGAAGTTGATGGGGGCACGGATGGTCCAGGGGACCACCCTGGATCCCAGAGGGATGACGACAGCTCCTTTGCTGGGCTGCGGGAGGAGTGATGGGCTGCGCTGGCTCGCACCCCGCCGCCAGCTGGCTGGGGGGGCCGTGGCCCGGAGGCGCCACCCGCATGGTGTCTCCTCTTGTCCGCAGGTCTGACGCATGTTTGGTGGGATTCGCACGTGGCTGGGTGTGATTGGGTGCGCTTGGGTGGGGGCCTCGGTGCCAGGATTGGCAGTGGGGCAGCGTAGGGTAGGATGCCAACAAACTCACACTCACATGGGATTCACACGATTACTGGGTTCTAGATTACAGGGCTGATTTGTGTACACTCCACCCCTCCCAATCATTTCTCATAGACTCTTTCCCCCCCGACCCCCCCTGCCTTTCCTGGGTTGTCGGGCCCCCCACATGGTGGCAACCGGAAATACATCTTTTTCTGTCTGTCTCCCCTATTTTCTTCTGTTCCCCTATAACCCCTTCCTGTTCGCTACTTTGTCTTAAGGTATGTTGAATGATCAAAATGGGAGTATATCATTCTCTCATGTGTTAAAACTGTTCAGACCAATCAGACACCCAGATTTGCAAAATAGCAGGGTGTTGAAATACTTTTTTTCACTGTAAATCAGAAGTGACTCAACAGTTACTCAGTAAAAATTAAACTAGAAATTTCTCGAGAAACTGTCGGCATACATTGCTCTCCCATGGGTGACTTCATGTACTGTAGACTGGGACATTTAGCGCCGTCAGTGGTGCTGAAAGCCAGTCTTCCTTCTTTGGGCACCTAACGATTCGATTATGATTCAAAGACTCCGATTCGATTATAAATCGATTATTGATGCCCCCCCCCCCATTTAAAAAAAAAAAATTCAATAATCGGAATTTGGATGTTTGTTAATCTTCCACGGCCGAATCGCGAATAATCTAAGAATCGGAAATTTTGCACGCCTCTAGTCAGTACCTGTAGTTTTGGGGTAGTTTGTTTCATAGTTCATTTGTGTTGCATTGAATGAGGTGTGTCCAAACTTTTGGCCTGTACTGTACACACACAGCTTTACAACAAATATGACTACACCCATGTAAAACAGTACGGTATTTTTTTTTAAATCACTATGCAGGATCGACATTTGCAGATCTCAAGGTCAAACAACTCTCAACTCAAAAAATCGGCCGTGACGGTGAACGTTTATAGGGTCTGAATCAGGCTCATATTGTGTAGTCTGTGTAAAGTATAAAATGAAAGCGAGTGGTCCAGATGGTGTTGAGCGCAGCCGTAAAATTGACAAAAGAGGGCAGCAAGCTTCTGCTGATGTCTACGGACAGAACTTCAGTGTGTGTGTGTGTTAGTTTGCTCGTGTGTCAAGAAGATGGGGTCTGGGTAAAGCGGGCCTGGTTCCACTCAGAGAAGACCGGCCCTCCCCTCCCTATCCCTCTCTTGTCTCAGATCAGTTTACTTGAGTTCATCACGCACGCACACACATACGACAGAAGTGCATGTGTGTGTCCAAAGTGTGTGTCTTTTGTGAACTGGCAGCCAGACCACATCTGAGGCCGAAGTGTGCTGAGGGAGCAGATTGCGAGCTGACGTCTTTCTCCTCCTCCTTCTCTTCTTCGTGTTCTTCTTCTCGGCGTCCCCGTTGCGCGAGGTGACCACTGGCTGACACATGTCGCCGTTCCTCGCTCCTTTTCGTCGCTGATTAGCTACTGTGTGTCAGCAGTTTGTCGCATTAGCGGCGAGGTGACGGCGCGCTCCCCAAAAGAGGGGGAAAAACGACCCGTTTGGGAGTCAAACCAATGTCAGATGTTAGTTAAGCCTCTGAAACGCAGAAGCGAGTGTTCACACTTGCGGAATACCCTAAACTGAAATGACGTTCCAACTGTAGTTGTTGTGACTTCCAGCATTCACTTTCTCACGATTACGACGCAAACTTTCTACTGCTACTTTGACGCTACTTAGCTATAGTCGCTTCAGTTTGAAGTTATGTCAAGGTAACTCCAATGAGTTAAGTACCCTCTGTAGACACATATCCTGTGTCCTGACCTTGAGGTGTGCCTGCTACATGATATACGAGTAGAAAATACTAGGCCGGTCTTGCATCGCAAAGCTTTGTGTGCTTCACCGTCATGCGACAGCTACCAATAATAACGCCTATCGTTTTCCTGGAGTTACTGACTGGATCAGGTCATACTACAAAGTCGACAGGAGGGCAAAGACAAAGGTCAGATGAACAACTTGCTAAATAGGGTTACCGCAAAACGCCTACTGACAAAAGGGATAGTTTTATCTAGAGCTGAAACGATTACTCAAATAATTAGAGTAACTCGATTTTAAAAATTGATCGAGGAATTTTCTCCGCCTAGAGGAATCGTTCAATTTCGCGAGCTCTAAGCATGACATTTTGCCTGGACTGCTTTTAATGCGGCACAAGATGCTGACGTGCGTAGTGGAAGAAGAGAGAGGCGGCGGATACATTTGATTTCAAACATTTCAACTCGGGTTGTTCCGATCATGTTTTTTTGCTCCCGATCCGATCCCGATCGTTTTAATTTGAGTATCTGCCGATTTCCCAATCCGATTGCTTTTTTTTTTTTTTTTGCTCCCGATTCGATTCCAATCATTCCCGATAATTTTTCCCGATCATATACATTTTGGCAATGAATTAAGAAAAAAATGAATAAAACTCGGACGAATATATACATTCAACACACAGTACTGTATTTGTTTATTATGATAATAAATCCTCAAGATGGCATTTACATTATTAACATTCTTTCTGTGAGATGGATCCACGGATAGAAAGACTTGTAATTCTTAAAGGATAAATGTGACTTTGTATATTGTGACTAAATATTACCATCTAGTGTATTTGTTGAGCTTTAAGAAATGATACTGTAGCAATTTAACTGTTTTGCCCCAATACATGATGGGAAGTGCAACCATGACTGTGCATAGTGGCACCAATTGATATATCTTCTCTGCGTTGGGAAATAACATAGGGTGTTAAGAAAAAGATCAACTCCTACCTTGCTTCCCCACATTGCTCTCCACGTTATTTCTAATTGTTGAGAGAGGGATTGTAAGGCTTTAGCCATTTAAAAAAAGGCTCCAAAGACTGCCAAAATTCACTCTACTCATTTTACGCTGCCTTTTAGCTCTACATATAGGTAAAACGGCGCCATTATAGATTGAACGCGACAATGCGTTAACTATTTTAACGTGATTAATTAAAAAAAACATTTATTACCGCCGTTAACGCGATAAATTTGATAGCCCTACTTTAAGCTAAAACTAAAGACTCTGGATGAGTGTAAGACATTTTGTCTGTAACGTTCAAACAATTAGAAAACGATTTAATTGAAAAACTAAAGACTCTGGATGAGTGTAAGACATTTTGTCTGTAACGTTCAAACAATTAGAAAACGATATAATTGAAAAAAAAAAAAAAAATATATATATATATATATATATATATATATATATATATATATATATAATATTAAAATAAGGCATGTACGATATTTTTTTGCCGATTCCGATACTTTGAAAATGACATGATCGGACCGATGCCGATCGATCGGGACATCTTTAATTTCAACCATTCATAAATATAGAGGTAAAGACTTACAATTTAGACTTAAACTGAAAACAACTAGAACTTAAAAATAGCTTGACACAAATGGAAATTCAATTGAAACGTGGAAAAACCACCTGACCTTTAAGTGATGTGTGTTATCAAGCGTAAGATCTTTAAGTTTTTTGAGTGATATCAGTGAATTTGTTGGGTTTTTTTCAAGTCACATCTGAGATTTTTGGCTGTTTACAACAATGTAAAGTGGTATGAAAAAGTATATGCACTTTTTGGAATTTTGTTTGGAATCAAATGTGATCTGATCTTTGTCAAAATCACACAGATGAAAAAACTGCTTTAACTAAAACCACACACAAAATTTTAGGTTTTCATATTTTAATGAGGCTAGTATGCAAACAATGACAGAAGGGGGGGGGGGGCAAATAAGTAAGTGAACCATTGCATTTAATATTTTGTGGCCCCCCACTTTGGCAGCAATGACTTCAACCACGTGCTTCCTGTAGCTGCAGATCAGTCTGGCACATCAATCAGGATCAATCTTGGCCCGTTCTTCTCCACAAAACTGCTGTAGTTGTCAGATTCCTGGGATGTCTGGCATGAATCGCTGTCTTTAGGTCATGCCAAAGCATCTCAATGGGGTTCAAGTCTGGACTTGACTTGACCACTCCAGACCGTGTATTTTGTTCTTCTGAAACCATTTTGAAGATAACTTACTTCTGTGTTTTGGATCATTGTCTTGTTCTGGCATCCATCGTCTTTTTAGCTTCAACTGTCTGACAGAGGGCCTCATGTTTTCCTGCAAAACGTTTGAATTAATTTGTCCATTAATGATTGCAAGTTGTCCAGGCCCTGAGGTAGCAAAACAGCCCCAAATCATGATGCTCCCTCCACCATGCTCCACCTGATGAAGTGTTGATGTTGGTGAGCTGTTCCGGTTTTCCTTCACACATGACGCTGTGTGTTACTCCCAAACAATTCAACTCTGGTTTCATCAGTCCAAAAAATATTTTGCATAAACGTCTGTGGTGTGTCCAAGTGCCTTTTCGCGAACATTCAAGGTGGAAAAATGTTTTTTTTTTTTTTTATTTAGTTTTTTTAGACAGCAGTGGCATCCTCTGTGGACTCCTCCCATGAACACCATTCTTGGCCATAGTTTTAAATATAGTTGATGTGTGTACTGAGATATTGGACTGTGCCAGTGATTTCTATACGTCTTTAGCAGAGACGCTAGATCTCTTTTTTTTTTTACCTGTCTGAGTATTCTGCGCTGAACTCTTGGCATCATCTTTGGTGGAAGGCCACTCCTTGGGAGAGAAACAGCAGTGCCAAACTCTCTCCATTTGCCGACAACTTCTCTGACTGTCGATGATGAACATCCAGAGTTTTAGAGATGGTTTTGTATCCTTTCACAGCTTTATATAAATCAAGAATCCTTGATCGCAGGTATTCAGACAGCCCTTTTGACCAAGCCATGATGCACATCAGACAATGCTTCTCATCAAGACACATCTTACCAGGTGTGTGTTTTATAGTGGGCTGGGCAACTTTAAACCATTCATCAGTGATTGGGAACACACCTGACTTAAGATTTGGGGTAAAAATTGGTTTCAATTGCGCTTTAAGTCTCCTTAGGCAGAGGGTTCACTTACTTATTTTCCCCCCTTCTGTCATTGTTTGCATGCTATCCTCATTAAAATATGAAAACCTATAAACGTTTGGGTGCCTTTAGTTAAAGCAGACACTGTATTTTCATCTGTGTGATTTTGACAAAATCAGATTACATTTGATTGTGATTTTATGCAAAAATGTGAGAAATTCCAAAAGGTCCAGATACTTTTTCATACCACTGCACATTTAAAATAAAGACATTGATTGCCTAAAAATGGTTCAATAGAATACTCGATTACTAAAATATTCAATAGCTGAGCCCTAATTATTTCCTATTAAGGCTGAACGTCAAAGTTGTTAACTCATTCAATGCCATTGATAAACATCAAATTAGTTTGAACTGGGATGGCTGGGATTAAATTATCGCTGATATCTCCGCGGTTGAAATGGACGCCTATCACCGGCAATGAAAGCCAATGACTTAAGTGGACCTCTGAACTAAATAGACTGCAACCACATGACTAACGCTAAAGGCCTGACATATAGTTCCCACTCTGGCAGAAGTCTGACCTAGAAATGCTAATATTCAAACTTGAGCCCCACTAGCAGACCCCTGATCCCTAAATCAATATAATTAGCGCTGGCCACCGAACAAACGTGTCACCGCGATGACATTATGACAGTTGACAGGATAAAAACAAAACAACAAAAACGGGCTAAGCGCTTGGGGAACGTTCCATTCTTCTGTGGTCCAAACCGGACAAGCTCGTCCGGAGGAGAAAAAGTCCAATTCAGCCGCAGTGATGTCATTCTTTCATGTCAGCAAAGCTTGTGACCACAACTGGGAAACCGAGAGATTTGCGCTCATCTTGGGAAAAGACAGTTTGCACTGATCTCAAGGCCGTGTTCTGCCCCCTTAAGACGGGAGGGTCACTTTGGAGCAAGAGAAGACTAATTTGCCTGGGAAGTTAGCAATATTGATATGCTATGCTCATTACAACTGCATGCTAACAACTGTTTGGACGCTTCACTTAACGGTTTAACTCGCATAAACTCAATTTTAAACAAAATTCAGGCTTGCAAACATATCACAGATGTTATAAAGAAGGATTCAAATTAGCATTTGCTAGCCTTGGCAGAGTTCTCGACTTAGCGCTCTACTTACTTTTAGACTGTTTACTTCTTCTCGGAGTCATTATTAACATGATCCGAGCCTCCAAACAAGCGAAAACAAACAATTAAAGTCATGAGTCACCGCCGAGTATGGAAGCAATCTCAGCGCTTCACACGTGCAAACATGGCCGCTTGTTTGTTTGTTTGGAGTCGAGGATAAAAATTGCCCTCGTGCAGAAGGTGCTCCATTACCACCGGAGCTGACCGCACAAAACAAAGCCCCACACACGCACAAACACTAACAAACAATTAAGAGCAGCGAGTGAAACCCAATCACGGGGAGAATGACAGCCATCACGCTCGCTTGACCGAGCTCGCTCCCGCGGCGACCGGTCCGAGGCAGCCTTGCGAGAAGGTGAACCGGACCATATTTGCCTCCATTTCGCCGACGGCATCTGTTCCATAGCTTACATTAGCAGTTACGCGCCGCGCCGGTATTAGTCACGGGCCCCGGAGTTGTGTAATTCAGACTTAGCAAAGCGTGCCATCCAGCAGCGCGACTTTGCTTCACCGGCCCTCCAGCCGAGCGCCGATAGGCTAATGTTGGCTGTAATGACGGCCAATTAGAAGGGATCAGCGAGCGGGACGTGCAAACACTCCGGACTGGGCGGCTTCGGGAAAATTAGACCCCCTTGGCCCCCGCTTCTGGCTAGTTTTATGCTTCATTGTGAAGATAAACTGATTTGAAGTTGGTGTTCTGGAGAGGCATCGCCTAGTATCGGGGGCAACGGGGTCCTAGACGGTGTCGGACCACCCACTAAGGTGGTGCAAAGTCAGGACCACTTTTGCTGCACTGTGGATTAATTTGTTCTTGAATCAACCTTTCTCATTAACTCATTGGCTCGAAAAAAAAAAACCAACAACATTCAGCACAGTAACTGGAACAGTTTACCACTTACAAAACCGAAACTAAGGAAACAGATTACCGTAATTTTCGGACTATAAAGCACACCTGACTATAGGCCACCACCCACTAAATTTGACACGACAACGGCATTTGTTCATAGACCAGCCGCACTTGGGTATAAGACGCCGCTGTCCTCACTGTGTTATAGGTGTCACACATTACTTGAATAAGTTATTTAATTACTGATTACTGATTACGCCTCAAAAAAGTAATCTAGTTACTTTACTGATTTTTACTTTACTTCATTATCACAGTAACTAAGTTACTTTAAAAGTAATCTGTCAATTACTTTTTACCCATTTTTCTCCCTTTGCCGCCTCAACATAAGAATGACAACAGAAAAATGTCATCACATGTAATTGACTTTCCGATGATTGAATTTAAAGGGGAATATCAGAATTTCGCGCTAGCTCAGCCACTCTTGAGCCCTGAAACTAAGAAATATCTGACAAACTGCTTGGAATTTGTTGAAATCAACTCCACCGACCAATCAAACCCCGCTAACTGTAAGATTAAGCCTAATGTCAAAACTTCTGAATTTCGGGTTATGTTTAACAGCATATCAGTGCCAATGTCAAACAATGCAAACTGACTGCACAAAATTGCAAAGGTGGTGGTGGGCGCGGATGCGCGTCCACAACCCGGAAGTACTCCTCACACACAGGCGGTCAACTTGGAGCGATGACTGCCCGTCGTTGCTACAGCAAAGCTACGAAACTTTTTTTGTCTCTTTTGTCTGCCAATTTTTGGAGTTTTGTGTAAAATGTAGGTCTGTCAAGCAATTAAAATTTTTAATCGAGTTAATCACAGCTTAAAAATTAATTAATCATAATTAATCGCAATTCAAACCATCTATTAAATGTGCCATATTTTTCTGTAAATTATTGTTGGAATGGAAAGATAAGACACGAGACGGATATATACATTCAACATACTGTACATAAGTACTGTATTTGTTTATTATAACAATAACTCAACAAGATGGCATTAACTATCAACTGTTAAAGCGATCCATGGATAGAAAGACTTGTAGTTCTTAAGATTAATGTTAGTACAAGTTATGGAAATGTTATATTATGTTAATGTTTTCGTTTTAATAAAATTTGTAAAAATTTTCAATCAAAAAAATTAAACTAGTAGCTCGCAATTGTTGATGTCAATAATTACACAATTCTTATGGTGCTGAACCCATTAAATCAGTCGCACCCAAGCGCCAGCAGAGGGCGACAAAACTCCCAAAAAAACCAAAACAAGTGTACATGACCCTGAGCTGTCGTTTTAATCTGTTTGAGCGGGGCATGTGGGTTAATTGCGTCAAATATTTTAACGTGATTAATTTAAAAGAAATAATTACCGCCCGTTAACGCGATAATTTTGACAGCCCCAGTAAAATGTTCATGATTTATTTATTTTTCCCCATTCTCTTTTGTGTTTTTTTTACTGCAAGCAAAATAAATTAATTTATTACTACCAAAACATTTGTAATTGCAATCATTTTCTGGATTTTTTTTCATTTCATTTTCTGGAATTGCCAAACTTTTTGGCCAGCACTTTGCTGTGCCAGTTGTTTCATTAATTGCTAGTTATGGTATTTGGAATCACTTTTTTTGACAGTGGTGCCATAAGACTGTCATAAGCCCATCATAATTATGACATGATACTGCCATGAGCATTAATGAATGTTTATGACAGATATCATTTCGTGTCTTCTGGCAAATTATCTCACTTTTGAATGGATGTAAAAGATCAGAGCTGGAAATAAATGGAGTCAGTGACATAATTTGCCGGATGACTTTAATGACTTCTGTCATAAGCATTCATTAAAGCCCATGATAGTATCATGTCATAATTGAGACGGTCTTATGGTAGTGTTATGATGCATAAGCCGCACTGGACTATAAGCCGCAGGATTCAAAAGGAGAGGAAAAAGTAGCATCTCAGTCCGATATAGTCCGAAAATTACAGTTTTAATTTTCTGATGGTTCTGTCAGAGTTAATGTTATTTCATAGATGAACCGGTTCACTGCCATTGACGGCGAACGACGCAATAGATTGGAAATATATCATGTGAAGGCCTCTGGTCTCTCGGTTTAGAAACGCTGCATACTGGAAAAGATCGGCGCCTTGCATCCATTGAAATAATAAGCTGACCCAAAGAGCTGCTCGCCTTTGAGCCGCAGCCAAGCCATCTGAATCCACTCTGCCCTTCAAACCGGGGCTTGTTTTTCAAAGGGTTCTCATGTGTGTGCGGCGGGCGACCATGCCGTGCTCGGAACCAGCCAAAAGGGGCGGCGTTGGCGTAAGTCACTTTAGAAATAGCGGGGCGTCGACATGTCCAAAAACTTTTTGGCCCGAACTTGAAGCTCGCCGTGAGTACTACTGAGATAATCGGCTTTAATCGATTGCACGTTATCTATTGAAGATTGTGCGACGACAAAAAAAAAAAATGGCAGACCTGACTAATAGAGCTCAAATTGCGTTGGTTTACAAATATTTTAACCAATTTAAACTTCTTTAAAGCATCCAATAAGGTTAAAACTGGGGCTGCAGTAATCGAATACTTTAGTAATCAAGTATTCTGAAAATTCCATTAATTGAGTAATCGGATATAATATATATTTTTTCTATTAATATACAGTGGTATGAAAAAGTATCTGAACCTTTTGGAATTTCTCACATTTCTGCATAAAATCACCATCCAAAATGGGTAATAGTAGGGCTGCAGTAATCGAATACTTTAGTAATCGAGTATTCTACTGAAAACTCCATTGATTTATCGAATAAAATGTTTTTTTTTTCTATAAATATACAGTGGTATGAAAAAGTATCTGAACCTTTTGGAATTTCTCACATTTCTGCATAACATCACCACATGTGGTCTGATCTTTGTCAAAATCACACAGGTGAAAAAAACTGTCATTTTATATTTACCAATTTTAGGCCTTCATATTTTAATGAGGATAGTATGCAAATAATGACAGAAGGGGAAAAAAATAAGTAAGTGAACCTTCAACCAGACGCTTCCTGTAGCTGCAGATCAGTCTGGCACATCGATCAGGACTAATCTTGGACCATTCTTCGCTACAAAACTGCTGTAGTTCAGTCAGATTCTTGGGATGTCTGGCATGAATCACTGTCTTTAGGTCATGCCACAGCATCTCAATGGGTTTCGAGTCTTGACTTTGACTTGGTAACTCAAGAACATGTATTTTGTTCTTCTTAAATGATTCTGAAGTTGATTTACTTCTGTTTTGGATCATTGTCTTGTTGCAGCGTCCTTCCTCCTTTTAGCTTCAACTGTCTGACGGATGGCCTCAGGTTTTCCTGCAAAACATCCTGATAAACTTTTAAATTCATTCTTTCGTTAATGATTGCAAGTTGTCCAAGTCCTGAAGTAGCAAAATGACCCCAAATTATGATGCTCCCTCCACCATGCTTCACGTTAGGGATGAGGTGTTGATGTTAGTTAGCTGTTCCATTTTTCCTCCACACATGGCGTTGTGTGTTACTCCCAAACAATTCTACTTTGGTTTCATCAGTCCACAAAACATTTTTGCCAAAACTCCTGTGGAATGTCCAAGTGCCTTTTTGCGATCATTAAATGAGCAATTATGTTTTTTTTTAGACAGCAGTGGCTTCCATTCTTGGCCGTAGTTTTACATATAGTTGATGTGTGCACAGAGATATTGGACTGGGCCAGTGTCTTAAGCAGACACTCTAGGGTTCTTTTTTTAACTTATCTGAGTATTCTGCGCTGAACTTTTGGTGTCATCTTTGGTGGACGGCCACTCCTTGGGAGAGAAGCAACAGTGGTGCTTTTCTCTTTGCTTTTGTTGGCTTCTTCGTTGTTACCTCTACATTCATGCGTGGTTGAAACCAAATATATCCGCCGCCTCTCTCTTCTTCCTATACGCACTGAGGTCACTGAGATTTGCTGCATTAAAACTTGTCCGGGCAAAATGTCATGCAAAATTAAAAACTGGCAAAATTAAACGATTCCTCACAGAGAAAATTCCTCGATTATTTTTTTAAATCGGGTTACTCAAATTATTCGAGTCATCATTTCAGCTCTACCTAATATATGTCATAGACTTTGAAATGATATTGACGGGTCAGATTAGTCCTTCACTGCGTCACGCTTTCAAGTAAGGGGCCATCCCATAATCCGCTTCAGTTTTTCGCGGTCGGTCGCAGCCACACATGCAGCGATCCAACGCCGGATGTATGTTGAAAAAGTACGAAAGCTGTACCGCATACAAACAGGAAAGATTGTCTCAGGAGTGATTTGTTCGAGAATTCAAGGTAATTATTATGTTTTTTGTTTTTTTTCACAATTTTCAACGTAAAAAGCTCTTTGTTGTAAGACTGCCGCCACATTGTCTAACAGACTAGCATCATTCTTTAACATATTTTTGTAAAATAAATGTTAACTGCACTGTTTTTTGTTTTTTTAAATTTTCTTTTAACGAAGAATTGAGACTGTTTTACGTCCATATCTAGAAAGAATTTGGGGATTTAAGCATTTATTCACAAAAATTTTCACCAGAAAAGCTGTTTCCATATGGCGGCCGCCACATTGACTGACAGACTAGCATTATACGTTTACATATTTACGTAAAATAAATGCTAACTGCACTTTTTTTTTTTTTTTTTTACCAAGAATTGAGACTGTCTGACGTCCACATCTATAAAGAATTCAGGGATTTAAGCATTTATTCACAAGAATTTTCACTGGAAAAGCTCTGTTTACATATGGCGGCCGGCACATTGACTGACAGACTAGCATCGTACTTTGACATATTTACGTAAAATAAATGCTAACTGCACTTTTTTTTTTCTTCTGCTTTTAACCAAGAATTGAGACTGTCTAACGTCCACATCTATAAAGAATTCAGGGATTTAAGCATTTATTCACAAGAATTTTCACCGGAAAAGCTCTGTTTACATATGGCGGCCGGCACATTGACTGACAGACTAGCATCGTACTTTGACATATTTACGTAAAATAAATGCTAACTGCACTTTTTTTTTTTTTTTTTTTTGCTTTTAACCAATAATCGAAACTGTTTTACATCCATATCTAAAAGAATTCAGGGATTTAAGCATTTATTCACCAGAATTTTCACCGGAAGAGCTCTGTTTACATATGGCGGCCGCCACATTGACTGACAGACTAGCATCGTAGTTTGACATATTTACGTAAAATTAATGCTAACTGCACTTTTTTTTTTTTTTTTTGCTTTTAACCAATAAACGAGACTGTTTTACATCCATATCTAAAATGATTCAGGGATTTAAGCATTTATTCACCAGAATTTTCACCGGAAGAGCTCTGTTTACATATGGCGGCCGCCACATTGACTGACAGACTAGCATCGTACTTCGACATACTTGCGTAAAATAAATGCTAACTGCACTTTTTTTTGCTTTTAAAGGGAATCGAGACTGTTTTACGTCCATATCTATAAAGAATTTGGGGATTTAAGCATTTATTCAAAATAATTTTCAACGAAAAAAGCTCTCTGTGATTCCTCTCGGTCAGCTTTGACAGCCACGCCAACAATGCAGCCCCCCTATTAATTGGCCCGTGGGCCGTCTATATCATTATGATGTATATGTATTGTATGTATATATGGCGGAAAACACTCAGGTGACTTGAAGTTCTGCTCTGAGACCCCCAATTTGGCCACTTTCAAAATTGTCCGATATGCATGTGTGATACATCATTGGAAAGATTAAAATCTCAACTTTCTGGGGGAAGAAAAAATTTTGAACAGGAGGGCTTTTTTTTTTTTTAAACAGCAAAACCCTATCTGGAGATGAGAGCACGCGAGAGCAGAATTACAGACACCCTGACATTAACAAGATATTATTACGTACTTGTTTCGATTCAAAAACTCCATGTAGCATGTATCACTGAGTGTCAAGACACAGCTGTGAATGGCCACAGCTGGATTTTTGGGGGGGGGGATTTTGTGGGTGAAATATAGCAAGTGTCGCGATGCAGAAATTGCAGACATCAAGGCGTGGTCGAGATTTTCATATATTTACCCTTTTAAACATTTTTTTTTCAATTTTTCTATGTTTGGATGGATTATTTATCATCTAATATTTTGGAGAAAATGCGACCGTAACAAAAAAAAACCACAATTAAGTGATAGTTATGAGGTAGATATCTGTGACTATTTTACAGATACCATTTTTTTCATTGTGATGTAATTTGTTTAAAATTCAAATATGCGAGTAAATGATTTTTTTAATGCCATTTTTTTTTTTAAACGAAATATTAGACATCAATTAATGATTCAAAGCTAAAAATGGCAGACGTTTTGAATAATAAATATAATTAATTACCTTTGTTTCATGGCTGGGTTGAAACAAAAGTGGTTGCGCGACGTTTGTAAACAGGGGTTTCTGGGGTAAAACGGACAAATTAAAAATAGTTTGGGGGCTGCGCCATAAATCTGCTATGGCAGCATATAGGCATATTGGTCTATCAAACACAACAGTTGTTTTGGCTTCAAATACAGCATTTTCTTTTAAAGAGGAGTGCAAGAGCAGAAACTGCTTTTTTAGTCTTGTGTTTTACACCATATATGTACAGTTGTGGTCAAAAGTTTACAAACATTTGTGAAGAACATAATGTCATGGCTCTCTTGAGTTTCCAGTTATTTCTACAACTCTGATTTTTCTCCGATAGAGTGATTGGAACAGATACTTCTTTGTCACAAAAAACATTCATGAAGTTTGGTTCTTTTATGACTTTATTATGGGTTAACAGAAAAAGTGATCAAATCTGCTGGGTCAAAAATGTACATACATGGATCTGAAAAAGCGAATCATTGACTTGAACAAGTCAGGAAAGTCACTTGGAGCCATTTCAAAGCAGCTGCAGGTCCCAAGAGCAACAGTGCAAACAATTGTTTGTAAGTATAACGTGCATGGCAATGTTTTGTCACTGCCACGATCAGGAAGAAAACGCAAGCTATCACCTGCTGCTGAGAGAAAATTGGTCAGGAGGGTGAAGATTCAACCGAGAATCACCAAAAAGCAGATCTGCCAAGAATTAGAAGCTGCTGGAACACAGGTGTCAGTGTCCACAGTCAAGCGTGTTTTGCATCTCCATGGACTGAGAGGCTGCCGTGGAAGGAAGGAAGCCCTTGCTCCAAAAGCGGCACCTTAAGGCTCGACTGAAGTTTGCTGCTGATCACATGGACAAAGATAAGACCTTCTGGAGGAAAGTTCTGTGGTCAGACGAAACAAAAATTGAGCTGTTTGGCCACAATGCCCAGCAATATGTTTGGAGGAGAAAAGGTGAGGCCTTTAACTTCAAGTACACCATGCCTACCGTCAAGCACGGTGGTGGTAGTATTATGCTGTGGGGCTGTTTTGCTTGCAATGGAACTGGTGCTTTACAGAGAGTAAATGGGATAATGAAGAAGGAGGATTACCTACAAATTTTTCAAGATAACCTAACGTCATCAGCCCGAAGATTGGGTCTTGGGCGCAGTTGGGTGTTCCAACAGGACAATGACCCTATACACTGCAAAAGTGGTAATGGAATGGCTAAATCAGGCTAGAATTAAGGTTTTCGAATGGCCTTCCCAAAGTCCTGACTTAAACCCCATTGAGAACTTGTGGACAATGCTGAAGAAACAAGTCCATGTCAGAAAGCCATCAAATTTAACTGAACTGCACCAATTCTGTCAAGGGGAGTGGTCAAAGATTCAACCAGAAGCTTGTGGATGGCTAGCAAAAGCGCCTAATTGAAGTGAAAATGGCCAAGGGACATGTCACCTAGCAAAAGCGCCTAATTGAAATGAAAATGGCCAAGGGACATGTTACCAAATATTAGCGCTGCTGTATGTATATTTTTGACCCAGCAGATTTGATCGCTTTTTTCTGTTCACCCATAATAAAGTCATAAAAGAACCAAACTTCATGAATGTTTTTTGTGACAAAGAAGTATCTGTTCCAATCACTCTATCAGAGAAAAATCAGAGTTGTAGAAACAACTGGAAACTCAAGAGAGCCATGACATTATGTTCTTCTCAAGTGTATGTAAACTTTTGACCACAACTGTATGTAACGTACGAGTTTTCTTGCTTATAGACTAGTCGACTCGTCGCAAATAAAATCTGAGGCTAGTCGGCGGGGCAATTAGTCAAAAATCCCAACTTTAGACTGGACATAAATAACACATTGTATTTACGGTATGTTTATGATACTCTCTAAAAATGCTCTGTCACACCCTAATCTGACCTATCTTTTCTCTTCCTAACTTATTGGTTCCTCGGTGTATCCTTCCCCGCATGGTTCTCCTTATTTGATTTGATTTGGTAATGGTAATCGTAAAAACCTTGCAATGCTACTTATAGCCTGGGTAGTGCGCATCGGCTTTAGACCAAACCTCCCCCCGTACATTCTATAGATTGAAGACAAGCTTTGACCCATGCATGCTAAAGCTCCCTTTTACGAGGCACTGTATGTCATTTTTATAAAACATCATTCTGAGTGTGCTAGGGACCCCAAAGGGCGCATGTGGGTCACGAGTAAAACCGCGTCTGAAGCCAAGTGTCGCATGTACGCAAACACCAGCGAGTCTCTCGTGAAAAGACTCCACCGCACATAACAGGATGTTAATTTGGGATGTTTATGAGCGTTCATGACATATGGTATGAAGGCGCCGCCGCCATCGCTGCTCTCAATAAGTGATTGGCACTTTTTCCCTCTGGATTTTTCCGCGACCACATTAGATATGTCTGCAAAGTGTTTAGAAAGACGGGAAGAAGCGTCTGCGTTGTAGACACGTCATCGACGTCGAATACACAAGAGGTCGCCTAATTGCCCCCTCTGACTTATTTGTAGTGACAGGGTTCACTCATTCATATGAACAATTTGTTTAGTGAACACACCAAAGAGCTAGAACACAAAGACACGTGCGTTTGGTTTTAGGGTGGATTTACGCTGTTAATATGTCGGATCCGAGTTTCTTGTAAGATGAAAAGACGGGATGTTTTAGTAGCTGTAAACTGAGCAATTTAACAGAGAACAGTAACCATGGAAAAAGGCAGAAAATTGCCTGCTTGGTAGACGGTTAATGTTTGCTCACATGATTATGTCAGTAAAACTGTGGTTGATTTCCTCTTAATTTTGCAGTTTTTACCTGTTGAAAGTTTTGTTCGAAGATAGTTGTTTGCACTAGGCTTGTCGCGATAAATTTTAGTAGGCGATACAATGTCTCATCAATTACTGCCGATATGCGATCTTATTGTCATTAAAAAAATTTTTTAGAAAAAAACAATTCAACCACTAATGTAGTGTCAATACATATGAATGAATCACCCATTTAAATGCAATAAATTGTTATTCTAAAAAAAGTTGTCAAACGATTAAAATTTTTAATCGAGTTAATTCCAGCTTAAAAATTAATTAATCTTAATTAATCGCAATTCAAACCATCTATAAAATATGCCATATTTTTCTTTAAATTATCGTTGGAACGAAAAGATAAGTCACAAGACAGATATATACATTCAACATACGGTACATAAGGACTGTATTTGTTTATTATAACAATAAATCAACAAGATGGCCTTAACATTATTAACATTCTCTTAAAGCAATCCATGGATAGAAAAACTTGTAGTTCTTAAAAGATAAATGTTAGTACAAGTTATGGAAATTTTATATTAAAACCCCTCTTAATGTTTTCGTTTTATTAAAATTTGTAAAATTTTCAATCAAAAAATGAACTAGAAGCTCGCCATTGTTGATGTCATTACACCATGCTCACTCCCCAAACCCATAAAAGCATTTGGACGCAAGTGCCAGCAGAGGGCACCAAACAACAAAAAACAAGTAACAAGCGGACATTACACTGCTGTGATTTTAATCTGAGCGGGGCGTGTGCGTTAATTGCGTCAAATATTTTAACGTGATTAATTTAAAACATTAATTACTGCCCGTTAACGCGAATAATTTTGACAGCCCTACTAAAAACACAAACTATATTAAAAATAATAATATGAAAACACACACACACAATGCCTAACTTGCTATTTGAAAGCTAGCTAAGTTTATGTAGAATATGAAATAAGCGTGAAACCCAATGCCATGGCTGTTTTTTGGCAATTAGCCCATGAAAAGTGCTGATTTGATCCAAAATGACTGTCATTTTGTCCTGCAAAGTGCGCGTTAGCAAATTTAAGGCCAAATTATTCATTGCCAATCAGATTTTTTATAATGCGTGTCATTTTAGAGCTTTTTTCATAATGCGTGTCATTTTAAAGCTACATATCTTAGGGTTGAATTTGATGTACGTATGTGAGAATAACTCCAGAGAGCTTTATGACATCATTTTATTTTGAAATGTTCACCGGAAGTAAGTTCGCAAAGGCGCTAACCGTAAGCTTTACACTCGGTCAAAAAATAAATAAATAAATAAAAAAATAAACTATTTTCGTCATGCGTGAGGTCTCATTTGTAGATTTCTATATTTTTCATTTTCAGTTTTCATGTTTGAAGTTTTACCTTTTAACCGCAATTTTGCGTTTTGGAGAAGACTGCCAATGTTTTATAGAAAGCTAAAGTGGTCTTTTTTCCATTAGCCTCAATGTAGCAATGCTAACGTTTTACAATGTTTAGTATAGATGTGTTTTCTAATTTTATATGTCTGACTTAAATGAGTCATTGGACTTTAGTTCTACGATGTTTTGATGAACAATAAACATCTGTTAAAGGAACTTGAGTCTCATAGGCAATAGACACGCACGTGTGCCGAGTGCACATGCAAAAACACAACGCGGCGATATATCGCAGCCTGGAAAATTACCGACCTCATTTTTATTTATCATGCGATTAATTGACTTATTGCATATTGCGACAGGCTTAGTTTGCACTGCTGGCCAAAAGTATTGGCACCGCTGCAATTCTGTCAGATAATGCTCAATTTCTCCCAGAAAATGATTGCAATTACAAATGCTTTGGTCGTAATATCTTCATTTATTTTGCTTGCAATGGAAAAACACAAATGAGAATGAAAATCGTTCTAATTTTACACAAAACTGGGCCGGATAAAAGTATTAGCACCCTCAGCCTAATACTTGGTTGCACAACCTTTAGACAAAATAACTGCGAACAACCGCTTCCAGGATCCATCAATGAGTTTCTTACTCTGCTGGAATTTTAGACCCTTCCTCTTTGGCCAAGTGCTCCAGGTTTCTAAGATTTAAAGGTTGCCTTCTCCAAACTGCCATTTTCAGATCTTTCCACAGTTCTATGGGATTCAGGTCTGGACTCATTGCTGGCCACTTTTGAAGTCCCCAGTGCTTTCTTTCAAACCATTTTCTAGTGTGTTTTGGGTCATTGTCCTGCTGGAAGACCCATGACCTTTGAGGGAGACCCAGCTTTCTCACACTGGGCCCTACATTATACTGCAAAATTTGTTGGTAGTCTTCAGACTTCATAATGCCATGCACACGGTCAATGAGTCCAGTGCTAGAGGAAGCAAAGCAACCCCAAAACATTAGGGAACCTTCGCCATGTTTGATTGTGGGGACCGTGTTCTTTTCTTTATACTCATTCATTCCTCCGTGGAGAGTCGGAACGGGTCCATACAGTCCCGGCCCGGCTCCCCTTTGATTTTAATGCATCAAACACCAAGGTTGTGGGATGGATGGGACCTGTTTGGGGGGGACATCACAGTTACCTCCTCACGGCAGGCCCAGCCATTCCCGCACCTGTTTTTAACGCACTACACACATCATACTCCATGGAGAAGCTCCAGCAAAGCGCGGTGGGACGGGCGGCTGTGTAGACATTTCATGCAGCGGTCCCACTGCCCCGAGCAGAGCTCTCCTATTTTGATGCATAAATTGCACTACCCTCCCCACACAATTCCATCACGGTGCTGCCAGCCCAGGAACTGACAGCCACAGTAATGGGCTGGTAGGTGGGTCCCACACTTTTTTTCTATGGCGTGGCTCCCGGAGCGTTGCCTCCCCTCTGCCTGGGCTGCTGGCCGCGGGAGTGGGGGAGGTCGGGGCTCGGATCTCGCGTCGCCCCGCGGCGGCTCCTCGGCGTTTTCCTGCTTCTGCCTTCCCCTCTCTTCTCGGCCTGGGTATCTGCCCTGCGGTCCGTCGCAGGTCGCTGGCTGGACACCAATGTCGGCTGGGTGTCCCCTGCCCTGCCCTGGGCTTCGTGGGCCGTTGGGGGTCCCGTGGCGTGCCGTGCCGGTCGGGGGGTTGAGGCTGTGCCTCGTGGGCTGGGTGGACGGACGGGGGTGGGCGTGGGGTTGGTGTTGCGTCCCCTCTTCCCTGAAGGTCGGTTGATAGGGCCGCAGGTGGTCCGGGGGACCGCCCTGGATCCCGGGGGGGGGGGGTAACGATGGCCCCTTTGCTGGGCTACGGGAGGAAGGATGGGCTGCCCTGCACCCCCAATCCCCCAATTTAAAGTGGACAGGTGGGGCAGTGACCCAACAAATCCAGTAGATGGAGTATTTACTAAAAATGTGATGATTTTGTTTGCTTCTTGTAAACTTTTTTTTTCTCGCAAATGCTACAAAACCAATTTCTGCCAAGGTTTGAGGATTTTAGTTGCAATTTTGACTTAAAACACAAGTTTCTGCGTGTAGTTTGTGATTATTTAGTCCATTGGTTAGCATTATAGTTAGTCAGGAGCATTACTCGTGAAAAATTCTGCTCAATTTATTTAATTCTATTGCTACTTTGATGGTGCTATAGCGGGAAAATATTGCTTCATGTGTTCTTTTATGTCATTTTTAATTTGACAAAAGCACATTTTCTCATGGCTAGCTAGTTTGTGTATAGTTGTGACCCATCAAACCATTAGATGGAGCTGTTTTGTTGTAAAAACAATATGTTTTCGTAAGATGTAGTGACGGGATTAACTCATTCATGTACACGATTTATTTTCACCAAAACATCAAAAGCTAGCGAACACCGAGACACATGCGTTCCGTTTCAGGGTGGATTTGCACTGTTAACACGTCGTATCCGAGTCGCCTTTCTAGTGAGATGAAGAGATATAAAGAAATAACGAGCGTTTTACGGGGCGCCTCAGCAACCGTTAAACGAGCGCCAACGTCATCCAGTAGCGTCCGGGTCGCACATGGGCACGCCGTACTATCTCTGGTAAGCAGATAAAGCGCAGACCACAGCCGGCGCGAGGGGTGCTAGTCATTACGCGGCTGAACATTTGGATAACACATGGATTCACCTCTTAGATAAATCAGTCACGAGGAGCCTCCTCCTACAAATCTGCACGACATAAGAAAGCCAAGACACTTGAACGTAATTGTCCCGTTGGGTTTGACCTCCAGTTCAAATAGATTTCAACCTGTTGCTGCTTTATTTATGTGTCCATGTGTGTCATCTGCTAACAGCGGATGTGGAGCATCCACACACAGGTCAGCCGGTGGAGCGCTGCTGGTACTTGACATAAATCTGAATAACACTAGAATTTCCCAGTGATGCCCTGAAATGTGACTAATGAGTTGATTTCTTGCTACAGTTTTGGAAGCCTTCTGTATGTTATTACTATTTTTCCAATTCACACATTTCTAAGGATTCCCCCCCCCCAAAATCACATGAAGCAGGGTTGTATTTTTATGAGCCCCAAAAGCATTCATTTTCTTTCTAAAATTCTTTTATTTTAGGGTTAGGGTTTTTGTATGTATTTCTAAATATCCATTGAAAGAATCTGACCTTCCAGAGGAATCACACCAGCCGGGCCAGCGGAACCCCGACAACCTGGCCAAAAAGCCAAACTCTGCGCGTTCACCTTAGTCTTAATCCCTTGTCTTGACTCCATTTTGAAAGCTGGAAAAAGGCTTGGAAGCACAAGTTCACAATTTATTCAGGTCGACAGCGAGCATACAGCACAGAGAGACCCAGGCGAGGAGGCAAACTGGATCCAGGGTCATGACAGCAATTATTTAAACACTCAGGCTTTTAAAGGGTATTAAAACACTAAGGGGCTGTGAGATATCAATAGAACCGTTACGTGGCAAGATAACAAATATTAACAAAGTTAACAAAAAAATAAATCACATTCATGAGCAATCATTGAAAATAGATCGAAAATTACGAACATTTCCGAAAATATTCCGGAAACAGCCGAATGTGGCGGAGACGTCATAACAAGGAAACGAAAGGTCGAGGCAGGTGCCATCGTTGTTTATCGATGAGAGAGTTGCGTTGGTGTTTTATCAAAAAATCGCTAAAATGGTTCAAACCTGTCATGCTATGTAGTCTACAAATAGCCATTTGTCGCAATGTAGTACCCATGAGTTCCCGAACTCGAGAAAAAGAGCTGGACTACGCAGACAATGAGTAAAGTTTGTGCTAAGAGGGCTAATTTTGCAGACCTAGCCTCCGGCACGGTTTTGTGTGGTGCGCATTTTACACCTGAAAGCTATTCGAACTATGGACAAATGAGATCAGGTTTTGCTAAGAAATTGCTGATAAAAGCAGATGCAGTGCCCACCATACACACGCAGCCACCTAAATGTCCCGAGATATCAAGAAAGAGGACGATGACTGGTTCTGATGAGACCAACCCAGGCTAACCAAAGGAGCGGCGCAGCCAAGCTCGAAATGGCCAGAGTGAGTACTCTTTTATAATAAAAAAATATCACGAATTGGATATAGGACTGGACACATGTATAAATTATCGCTCGTAAAATATATAGAACAAATCCTCTAATCCCATTCATATTTGTGTCTGTTGGCAGAGCGAAAACCTATGATAGCACAATAAATGATAATTATTCTATACATTACATTATTTTGCGGTCACGGTGTATCAGTTTCACAAAAAGAAATGCAAAACAAACCATTCGGTGTTTCCCACAAGATATGTTGCCGGTGTTTCATGAGTGTGATTGCTCCCCTCAATGTTCCTTTCATTAGGCTGCAATGGCTTTCGTTTGGGCTCAAATTGGTAACCCAAAACACCAAAGAAAGGTTCATAACTCTCCTCATCACCATTAGAAGAATGTTCGTTACGTCGGATTCGTCGTTGCAACTAGAAACAAAATTGTCCGCCATCATCGCCGCCATTCAGTGCTAAGCACTGAGCCGGTTGTTTCCTTGTCGTGACGTCAAGCACACAATATGCTAGATTTCCGGGATCTCGGGGGCGGGTCCTTTTAGCTTGACAATCGATCCAAATTTCTATCATTTTCTTGGTGTTGCGATATGTGTAATTACACGAAGTGGCGTGATCTGAATCCAAAAGGCATGCGTTTATGGATAAATGATGGAATATTAGCATTTCCCCAGGTGTTGTCATGCCCTTTAAAGGCTCTGGTAAGGCGGTCTGTTGTCCGGAAGAAGGGTGTGTTTGGGCGTTGTTTAGGATTATTGTCTGTTTGTGGATTGGACTGGAGGATTCGGGCGTTACTGTTGTCAGGGCAACGAGAGTTAAGGATTTTGCCATTCCCAGCGTGAGTGCTGAGTGTTCAATTCTCGGTCGCAGGTTCCTCCATATCTCATGTTCCTTGTGGCAAGACAAAATATCCCGCCATTTGTTCTGGACTGTCCGGACGAGCTGATTGCGGGATTTGGTGGTGCAGACGTGGGCTTATAGATGTCTTGCCTATCACCTGGTTGTCAGCGTCAATCTTGCTCAATCAGCTGCATGACGCCCGTGTTGGGCTTCCGTGGTCAGAAGGCGTCCTGGATCTTTCTGTCCTTATCTGCCCGTTGACTTGGAATTGCAAGTTCTTGTAATTCCAAGTCCAACTGTTCATAATGTCAAATATATTCTGCTTGTTTTACTTAAACTATGATATGAATGCTATTTATTTTATATTGGGTGAGTAATACAAACAGTCAAACTCTAAATACGAGAAAACTCTTCCCTTCACCGTGCATTTTCCTATGGCACCTTGTTCAGTTTACGTTGTCACTGATGAACACACATAGAAATATATCTCCATTGTCAAGCCCACAAAAAACATTTCAATTGTCTGCCATTGATAGACAATTTCAGTTAAATGTCCACAATACAGTGGGGAGACCAAGTATTTGATACACTGCCGATTTAGCTGGTTTTCCCACTTGCAAAGCATGTAGAGGTCTGTAATTTGTATCGTAAGTTCTCTTCAACTGTGAGAGACAGAATCTAATACAAAAAAAAAAAACAGAAAATCACGGTGTATGATTTTTAAATAATAAATTTGCATTTAATTGCATGAAATAAGTATTTGATACATCGCAAAAATCGAACTTAATATTTGGTACAGAAACCTTTGTTTGCTATTACAGATACCAAATGTTTCCTGGAGTCCTTGACAAGGTTTGCACACACTGCAGCTGGGATTTTGGCCCACTCCTCCATGCAGATCTTATCCAGAGACTTCAGGTTTCGTGGCTGCTGCCGGGCAACACGGACTTTCAGGTCCCGCCATAGATTTTCTATCGGGTTCAGATCTGGTGACTGGCTAGGCCACTCCAGGAGCTAAGATGCTTCTTACGGAGCCACTCTTTAGTTGCCTTGGCTGTGTGCTTTGGGTCGTTGTCATGCTGGAAGACCCAGCCACGACCCATCTTCAGGGCTCTCACTGAAGGAAGGAGGTTGTCAGCCAAGATCTGGAGATACATAGTCCCATCCATCCTCCCGTCAATACGGTGCAGTCGTCCTGTGCCCTTGGCAGAGATGCAGCCCTAAAAAATGATGTTTCCTCCTCCATGTTTCACGGTGGGGATGGTGTTCTTGGGGTTGTACTCATCCTTCTTTTTCCTCCAAACACGACAAGCCGAGTTTAGACCAAAAAGTTCCATTTTGGTCTCCTCCGACCACATGACCTTCTCCCATTGCTCCTCTGGATCATCCAGATGGTCAGTGGCAAACTTCAGACGTGTCTGGACATGCACTGGCTTCAGCAGCGGGACCTTGCGTGCGTGGTAGGATTTTTAATCCATGACGGCGTAATGTGTTTCCGATGGTTTTCTTCGAGACTGGTTCCAGCTCTCTTCAGGTCATTGACCAGTTCCTGCCGTGTAGTTCTGGGCTGATCCCTCACCTTCCTCATGATCAGTGATGCCCCACGAGGTGAGATCTTGGATGGAGCCCCAGAACGAGGCAGATTGACGGTCAACTTGAACTTCTTCCATTTTCTAATAATCGCTCCAACAGTTGTTACCTTCTCACCAAGCTGCTTGCTTATTTTCCTGTTGCCCATCCCAGCCTTGTGCAGGTCTATTATTTTATCCCTGATGTCCTTACACAGCTCTTTGGTCTTGGCCATTGTAGAGAGGTTGGAGTTTGTTTGTTTGTTTGTTTGTTTGAGCATGTGAACAGGTGTCTTTTATACAGGTAACAAGTTCAAACATGTGCAGTTACTTCCGGTAATGAGTGGAGAACAGGAGGGCTTCTTAAAAAAGAACTAAGAGACGAAATATTTACTAGTTGGTAATGTATCAAATACTTATTTCATGCAGTTAAATACAAATTTATTATTTAAAAATTATACAAGCTGATTTTCTGGATTTTTGTATTAGATTCCGTCCCTCACAGTTGAAGAGAACTTATGATCCAAATTACAGACCTCTACATGGCTTGCAAGTGGGAAAACCAACAAAATCGGCAGTGTATCAAATGCTTGTTCTCCCCACTGTATGTGACGTTTTTATGTGGAGTTAGCCTGTATCGTAGCAGTGTGTGGTTGTGTCATTCATGTTACGTGCCAGTGTTCTCTCCGGTCTCCAGGTTTGCTTGTGTTGAAACACACACTGCAAGATTTGTTTTCTTATCTCGGCAAGAGAGAATATGCAATGATGCTTTAGCCTTTAAAGGTC
Organism: Corythoichthys intestinalis; assembly: GCF_030265065.1. Classification (NCBI taxonomy): domain Eukaryota; kingdom Metazoa; phylum Chordata; class Actinopteri; order Syngnathiformes; family Syngnathidae; genus Corythoichthys; species Corythoichthys intestinalis. The sequence continues at coordinate 7,589,831 of NC_080413.1, forward strand.
TGTGCTGCGTGATCATCACACACTAAATGTAACTTGTAGCATTAGCATAGCATTCATGTTGGAGTTATTATTAGGCTAATGCGAACTGAACTTTCGCACAATTTTTTTAAAATACAGTTCGTGGCATCCAGGTGGGTATAATTAATGTAGTTTTCCCGCTAAGTCTGTATTATCACAAAGTTGGCACGAAGTTGACATGACAATATCTGCTTGTCTGTCAATGTTCATTCGAAATAGTTTGAAACTAGGGCTGTCAAACGATTACAATTTTTAATCGAGTTAATTACAGCTAAAAAATTAATTAATCGTAATTAATCGCAATTCAAACCATCTATAAAATATGCCATATTTTTCTGTAAATTATATATATATTCTGTCAAATAAATTGTTGGAATGGAAAGATAAGACACAAGATGGATACATACTAAGCCTGCACAATATATCGTTTGAACATCGCCATCGCAATGTGCGCATGCGCAATAGTCACATCGCAGGACGTGCAATTTTTTTTCTTTTTTTTCAACATTTAAACTTTTGTTTTACTTCATGAACGCAGCAAGTGTGGAGATCCTGGATTAAACTGAGTTATAAAAATTAAGGCCGATGGCGCCATTTTTCAGAGCATCGCAATTTAAAAACAACATACATTCATGTTTTTCTGCTTCAAGCTCATACAGTAGGAGTGGGAACCTCTTGGTACCTCACGATACGATACAATTTGTGATACATAGCTCACGATAACATTGATCTGACGATATTGCGAGACAACGATTATCGATACATGGCTCAGGAAACCATTCCAGGATATTCTACAAATAACTAATAAACAGAAAAACAAGCTTCTGATGTGAGTTGGAACGAGTTTATCACTAGTAGACGTCCAGTCCATTTGAACTGGGAATGTTCAAATGTTCCCTCCCACTTCAAACGGATTGAATGTCTATGGCCATCAGTGGCAGCCAACGCCAGGCAATGAGGTAATTTTGGGCCATTTAAGGTGATTTACCTGTTGATTTTCAGTTACCTCCTGTTGATTTTGGGGTATTTTTTGGGTGACTTCCCTTTTATTTTGTTACAGAACAGGAAGTGACCTGGGAATCACCCCAATGAATAGGCAGTGACTCAAACTCATCAGGAAATGACCCGTAAATGCCCTAAAATGAACAGCAAATGACCTGTAAATGCTCTGAAAATCGGACAGAATGACTTTGAATGCTCTGGTTTTGAATGAACGAATGTTCCCAGTCTAAACGAATTGGGCGTCGAGCACCGTCAGTGCAGCCTTAGAGTTACTGAGACACTATTATGGTGGAAAATTTTGGTAGCAACTTGTTGAATCCTTTTTAATTTCAAAAAAAATTTTTTTAGACATTGACACCTTTTTAAAACGATATCTCGATTCTTGGTAGAAGCATATCGATAAACTTTTGGGATCCGAAGTATCACGATATATCACCATTTTGATATTTTGTCACACCCCTTTCATACAACACCACAGTGTATCACTCTCCCTCCTGCTAGGCAGCGCGACCAAACAGTGCAGCTATCCCGAACGGAGCTATTCAAGTTATTTGGTGAAAATTTTCTCGTTTTAATATCGCAATATAATATCGCAAACTCCCCAAAAATCACAATGATAGTTTTTTCCAATCTCGTTCAGGCCTAATACATACATTCAACATACGGTCCATAAGGACTGTAGTGGGCATTTCACTCTACTGTCATTTAAATCTGTCTATGCTGTCCTCACTCTGAAGCGTCTACTTTTTCCAAAGCTAGACAGCTAGTGAACGACGCCTTAATAATCAGACTTCCTTTTTCATCTGATTTATTTTTTATTTTTTTTTTTTATTTAATAAAATGGCCTCAAACCATTGTCCTCTTTAGACCGTCGTAAAACTACAACAAAAAAAAGTACGCAAGCATTGCATTAGCAACAACGTTAGCTTCGCACGCTATACAGGTTCACTAAACATAAACAAAAAGCGTCTCATACAAAAAATATAACATTTCGCTTACTAACATAATATGTACATTCTTTACAACAATCATACTTATGGACAAATCTTGTCCAAGGATCATATAAGCACAACATTACAACGTAGGCGTCAGCCCGAGACGTCGTGCAGCCATATTGAACTGGCAAGAAAACAATAAACAATGTCGCAAAGCGACCACAAGAGTTCGCTGTTAGACAGCACAAAAAGCCTTGCTAGTAAAACTTACCAAAAGGCAGAAGAATACTGTCTGAGCGGGACATGTGCGTTAATTGCGTCAAATATTTTAACGTGATTCATTTAAAAAATTAATTACCGCGCGTTAACGCGATAATTTTGACAGCCCTATTTGAAACCTTTATTTATTTTTGGAATAAAACTTTGTAAAAATGTTAAACATTGACTAAAACTAGATGAAATTAGTCCAGTTTTCGTGAACAAAATCTACACGAACACACATTTTGAGATGAATTAAATATGACTAGGACTAATAAGTATTATCGTCCATAAGACTAAGACGAAAATTAAAAGGGTTGCCAAAAACAACACTGATCAGCACGCGATTTCTCCCAAAATTGCATTTTCGTCGTATTTGAGAGGCCTTGATACGGCACCCCCTGCCTTCAACTTGGGTGACCCCTCCAACAGCAGCAGCAGCACATGTGCCCGGACTTTGGAAATATGTGCGGTTGGCTGCATGGGGAGGAGGAGGAGGAGGAGGAGGAGGTAGCGAGAAGAGAGGGAAACTTGCTTTTAATAAACAAGATAATGGCTGCCATACGCCCCTGCCTCCCGTTTCCACGATCCTTTCACCCTCGACATCGCACGTTTTCTGAAAGAATTATACTCGTTGTTTGGCTCCAAACTATTGCCACGGCTTCGAAAACCTCACGACGAACAGAAACGACGCGAGCGACGGTGGAATATTTACAACGTTGGGTTTTGTTGTTAATTTGTTTTTAGGTGACCAGCTTGAGGCTGTCAAGAAATATCAAAGGTACACGTGGAGATAATTATTTTCCGGTGGATGGCGTTCACCCGCGCTGCCCTTTTATTCGTTTAGTTCTGTTTGCCAATTAGCCAATTAGCCTCCAGATAGGAGAGCTCCAACTTTCCTTATTTGGGGTGCGTCCTTGCTTGATAAAAGACACAAATCTCGTCTAATCTGATTAAGTTTATCTTGGAACTAATTGACAGTGATCGCTGACTAACCTCCGACTTCATTTTGTTATCATGTTAATATAGTTTTTTAATATAGTAAGTTTTTCTTACAACTTTTTTTATGTGATGTTTGTTCCACTGCATTTCGTCTCATTCCTCTTCATCGGACAAATTGCCGCGTGTCGGGTGAAACCCACAGCGGACCATGAGTGTGTCAGCTGCCATGCCAGTCCATAAATGAGTCATTGACATCCGAGGCAACAAAGTGAGTCATGGCTGTGATCCATGCCGGCTGCTTGAAGTGCGCCCCAGAGTCGCGTCCCGCTAGGCTCCGAGCCCGTCGACTGTACCGCCGCCCTTTCAGTCTTGTTTCCAAACAACCTTTTCTTTTATTTCCCTCCTCCTCGATTGTTTTTCTTATCCCCGGCTGTCGAGAAACCCTCCGAGGCCGCTGCCCGGGCCGTTTTGCGCCAACTCGTCTTGGCTCAAATGCTTGCGCTCGCGTGCAGAAATGCAAATGAGGGCCGATTTTGAGTCAGACAAAAATGCAATTGTCCATTACATTGTTGGTCTTTTGTGACAATTTAATGCAGACAAAGTGCATTGACAGCACTTGAGTCAAACACGAGGTCGCTACATTTTTTTTTTTTTTTTAAGCGAGGAAGTAAATGTGCATTGACGTCATGTTTACAGAGAATATTTCGTTTTTTGTTTGTTTTTACGAAAAATAAATAAACTCATTGACTGCCATTGATGGCGACAGATGATGGCTAAAATGAGAATATTACCTTTTTTCCAATATTGCTGATTTTGATTTTTTTTTTTTTAAAAAAACTGTGATCCCTCACTACTTCGCGCTTCAAACTTGGCACCCTCAGTTCATCACGGATTCTTTTTTTTCAATAACAAAAATAATATATGAATGCAGTATTTTGTAGACGTAGTCTCTCACTCTGGTTCCTGCCACTTTTTTGGGTCAGGCAGTGCACTCGAGTTGCTTTTTAAAGTTATTGATGATTGAAAGACGTTAAGGTTTGATCTTGCAATGGGCGCTTGGAAGCCGAAACTTCAAAGCGCCGCATGCGTCAATCATCGTTTAACTTGTTAAACCGTTGCTGTGGCTCATTGTAAGTGAGCAGCTTGAGCAGTGAGCGGATTTGAGTGGATGTAGCTTTTAATAAAGACAGTCTTTTTCTATTTTATTCTTGTTAAAAAATAATTCGGTGGGACAGTAACATGTTTAAGACATCATAATTATTACATTTGAAGTAAAAAACATTCAAATATATCATTTTTTTTTTTTTTTTTTTTTTTTTTTTTTTTAAACCTGTCCTGTTCAGCTGTTTGACACGGAGAATGGAAGTCTAAGTGCCCGGATAGTCTGAACAGTTTTAATGTTTCACATTGAGAGTCTGACATACTCCCTTTGTGATCATTCAACATACCTCATTTATTATGACAAAACAGCGAACAGGAAGGGGTTATGGGGGAACAGAAGAGAAGAAACACAAGAGAAGAAAGAGAAGAAACACAAACAACAACAAGAAATACATTGAAGGCCTAACTACACTAACTACTAATATGTTGGTGCTATCTTCAGCTAAAAGTATTTCCGATTGACACCATGTGGGGGGCCTGTTGACCAAGGAAAGAGGGGGAAGAAGGTGGGGGAGTCTATAAGCTAAGTGATAGAAAGGGGTAGAGTGTACACAAATCATCTCTGTGATTTAGAACCCAGTAATCGTGTGAATCCCTAGTGAGTGTAAGCCTGTTGACGACCAACCCTATGCCGCCACGCCACCAATCCCGGCACCGGGACCCCCGACCCGAGCGCGCCCGATAACATCCAGCCTCACGCTGGCCCTGCCGGGCACGCAGCAGCCACACAGACGAGCGGAGACGCCACACGGGTGCCGACACAGGGCCACGGCCCCCGCCCAGCCAGCCCGGGGAGGGAGGGAGGGCGGTCCCTGGGGGGTCTGGGGCAGCGCAGCCCAACCCTCCTCCCGCAGTCCAGCAAAGGAGCCCCCCCCTGGAATCCAGGGTGGTCCTCCGGGCCACGCGCACGCCCATCTACCGGCCCTCGGGGATGGCAAGAGGGGACGCACCACCAACCCCACGCCCGTCCCCAACCCCGTCCGCACACACGGGCCACGCCGCCGCAGCCCCCCAGCCGACACGGCACGCCACAGGGCCCCCAGCGGCCCACCAAGCCCAGGGCAGGGCAGGGTCCCCCGACGTAGCAGGCAACATCCAGCCAATACACCGCTGCCCAGCCAGCGATCCGCGGCGGAGCACAGGGCGGATACCCAGTTAGAGAAGAGAGGGGAAGGCGGAGGCAGAAGAACGCCGAGGAGCCGCCGTGGGGCGACGCGAGACCAGAGCCCCGACCTCCCCGACTCCCGCGGCCGGCAGCCCAGGCAGAGAGGAGGCCACGCCTCGGGAGCCTTGCCATAGAAAAAAAGTGTGGGACCCACCTACCACCCTACTACTGTGGCTGCCAGGTTCCCGGCTGGCAGCCATAACCCAGCACCGTGATGGGATCATGAGGGGAGGGTAGGGCAATGTATGCATTAAAATAGGAGATCTTGGCTTGGGGCAGTAGGACCGCAGCATGGAAATTCAGCCCAGCTGCCCGTCTCACCGCCCTTTGCCAGAGCTCTCCTGTGGAGTATGATGTGTGTGGTGCTTTAAAAAAAGGTGCAGGGATGGTAGGGCCCGCCGTGAGGAGGTAACCGTGAGGCACCCCCCCCAACCAGGTCCCAACAATCCCACAACCTTGGTGTGTGATGCATTAAAAACAGGGGGGAGCCAGGCCAGGACTGTATGGCCCCGTCCCAACTCTCCCCAGAGAGATGAATGAGTATGTAAGTGCCAGGGTGAAAGATATTTACAGTGCTGAAGTGAGGCGTGCGTGAATTAAGAGGCAGGCTCCCGCGGGCGTGGCCCGGTCCACCGGAGCAACCGGCCTCAGTGCGGGAGAAGCGCCAGGGTCCCGATCAACCCCTGCCCCAGACCACCCACGGCGCACCCGCAACCGCCCACCCCTCCCCCCGCCACCCAAGCACCCACCCCGCACCCCGAGCAGGCGCCATCTAGCGTCGTGAATGGGTATAATGTCTAGACTGCGGATATAAGACGACCCCCCCTTTTTTAATCTTATTTCAATGCAAAAAACACTGTCTTATATTCTGGCCAATACGGTATTTAACTTAACATTTGTATGTTCTTCCACATCTTTACCAGTGAATTTGGCACCATGGACATAATTTTTGGACAGAATTGGTAGGTTTAGCTCTGTAAACATCTCGTTCGTACACTATTTCCATGCTTTTACTATTAGGGACAAACGGGAGGTTGACCCGCTTAGCCACAATTGCTAACCTCATGAATATTAATGAGCAAAAGTGACGTGTTGCTTGCGGTACGCCATTGTATTTGATTATTCTAATTTTAATGAAGGATAACTCGTAAGCTAAGTCAAGGAAAAGCTTTTACGTGTGAAGCCTATTTTTTTCCCCGCCAACACAATGCCCGGGGATCCCCTATCCTCTTTTATTGAGTGTTTGCACGGCCGTTTTGGCCAGACGCTCAAACTCTGGCAGGCCTGCAGCCTAAGCTTGCCAGGACACACAGGAGAGACCGGCTGCGAGCGTGTCGCTCATCCTTGCCAGTCCGCCGCCGTCCGTAATTCAAAATGACAGCGTGATGAAAGTAGAGGTGTAGAGCGCTACGTGGGGCTGTGATGTGACGGTGTCACCCACTTTGTCTCCATGTAGAGCTCAGTGTGCCAATACTGGGAGGAATGCGATGACAGGATCTGCTAACCTTAAAAACAAAGTCCTCGATTGGACGATTCCAAAATAGCAAGAGTTTGTCTGAAATGGCAATTTTAAATTCCAGATTTCTTACGCGCAGAAGTGAAGTAGCCACCAATGCAACATACATTTATTGTGCTAAACCTTCTCTGCGAGCCAGTAATTTAACTGTCAGCCGGACAAGAAGATTATTTTCCTCGACGGTAACTTTGCAACGGACTAAAACACGCGGGAGTTAGCTATCTCCGCTCGGAGACGTTACGTAAAGAGCGGCGAGGAGGCTATTAATTACACTACCTGCTGATAGTTGAGAGTATTAGCCCGCGTGGCTAATGCAGCTGCCGTTTGACCGCCACTGAGCTCTCTAATGTGTCCGCGGGGAAAACCAGCCCTTCTAATTAATCCTGAGCTGACGGCCGAGCCAGGACATCCCCGGGGGAGGCATCAGCGTGGGGGTGCGCGCTGATATGAGGCGCACCAGCACACTTATCCACAGATTAGACTCAACACCCTCACTTGGGACAATGAAATGCGACACCTCTGTTGTGAAGAAGATGACTCGTTCCAAGGTAGAGCCTTGCCGGAAGAAACCTTTGAAGACGATGTAACTTGCGCAGGCGATTTCATATGCAAAGAGGTCAGATAACAGAACGCGCGACCTGATTTACTAAAATCGCTAATAGCGCTGCTATATATATATTTTTTTCAATATGCAGGTGAGGCTCTGAATATCTGGCATCTCCTATCTTTGCTTTAGTTGTTTTGAAAAAACATGACACAAGGTTCATGGATACGTCATTCAAGTAAAGTTCAGGGCAAGTGACTATACAGTGGGGCAAATAAGTATTTAGTCAACCACTAATTGTGCAAGTTCTCCCACTTGAAAATATTAGAGAGGCCTGTAATTGTCAACATGGGTAAACCTCAACCACGAGAGACAGAATGTGGGGGGAAAAAAACAGAAAATTACATTGTTAATTTTTAAACAATTTATTTGCAAATCATGGTGGAAAAGAAGTATTTGGTCAATACCAAAAGTTCATCTCAATACTTTATGTATCCTTTGTTGGCAATAACGGAGGCCAAACGTTTTCTGTAACTCTTCACAAGCTTTTCACACACTGTTGCTGGTATTTTGACCCATTCCTCCATGCAGATCTCCTCTAGATCAGTGATGTTTATGGGTTGTCGTTGGGCAACAAGGACTTTCAACTCCCTCCACAGATTTTCTATGGGGTTGAGATCTGGAGACTGGCTAGGCCACTCCAGGACATTGAAATGCCTTTTACGAAGCCACTCCTTTGTTGCCCTGGCTGTGTGTTTGGGATCATTGTCATGCTGAAAGACCCACCCACGTCTCATCTTCAATGCCCTTGCTGATGGAAGGAGATTTTCACTCAAAATCTCCCGATACATGGCCCCATTCATTCTTTCCTTTACACATATCAGTCATGCTGGTCCCTTTGCAGAAAAACAGCCCCAAAGCATGATGTTTCCACCCTCATGCTTCACAGTGGGTATGGTGTTCTTCGGATGCAATTCAGTATTCTTTCTCCTCCAAACACGACAGCCTGTGTTTCTACAAAAAAGTTTTATTTTGTTTTCATCTGACCATAACACAGTCTCCCAGTCCTCTTCTGGTTCATCCAAATGCTCTCTAGCGAACCGCAGACGGGCCTGGACGTGTACTTTCTTCAGCAGGGGGACACGTCTGGCAGTGCAGGATTTGAGTCCCTGGCGGCGCATTGTGTCACTGATAGTAGCCTTTGTTACTGTGGTCCCATCTCTCTGTAGGTCATTCACTAGGTCCCCCCGTGTGGTTCTGGGATTTTTCCTCACCGTTCTTGTTATCATTTTGACGCCACGGGGTAAGGAGGGAGTTGAAAGTCCGTGTTGCCGAATGACAACCCATAAACATCACTGCTCTAGAGGAGATCTGCATGGAGGAATGGGCCAAAATACCAGCAACAGTGTGTGAAAAGCTTGTGAAGAATTACAGAAAACGTTTGGCCTCCGTTATGGCCAACAAAGAGTACATAACAAAGTATTGAGATGAACTTTCGGTATTGACCAAATACTTATTTTCCACCATGATTTGCGAATAAATTCTTTAAAAATCCAACAATGTGATTTTCTGTTTTTTTTCTCACATTCTGTCTCTCATGGTTGAGGTTTACCCATGTTGACAATTACAAGCCTCTCTAATATTTTCAAGTGGGAGAACTTGCACAATTAGTGGTTGACTAAATACTTATTTGCCCTGTATTTGGCACTAATATTATCATATTGTAGCATTTACAAGGACAACGCCAACTGGATGATGATAACGCATAGTCAACAGGAAAACAGTACATTGTTTTCAATTAATTGTACCCACCCAGACGCCACGAATTGTATTTAAAAAGAGTTGCCAGAGAGTTGAAGATGACGCTTGCCACGCTAAATGCTAATGCTAACGAGAACGCGTATGCTCTGTTAATGCTCCGAGTCACCTAGCATCGCGTTTGCAACGGTGTCACTACCCCTGTCACACTTCCTCCCCCCAGGCAACTGTGAAAAAAATCAGACCACAGGCAGTTTATTCAACCAAATTGTAGTAACGACGCTAACGTGCCCCTATACATCCTCAGTAACAGTAATGGCCTTGCAAAGATGGGAAAAGTGAATAATCAGATTATTTACGACTGAAAAAAATATTGCCATTATTAGCAACACTGATTATCACATAAATGAAAAAGGTATTAATCTAAAAAAAAAATAGGGGAAAAGGAGCATATTTATGTCCTGTCTAACGTGCTGAAAAGTTTCCGCGGTCTGAAAAGGTTGCCTGAATCTCATGCATGTTTGTCAATATAATTTGCCGGGCTATTGGACTCAGAGGAGGGCCGGCGGGTCCCTTAAGGTTTGCGCCTCAAATGCCAACATCTGTCTGCCAGCGGCGGGAGAATGAGACGCGGCGGCGACACCTTGGCGCCGGCTATTCTCTGCTTGACAGAAGCCACAAGGTGCAACTTTGGAGATGAAAACATGCAAATCCTCCAGAGTGCATGGAGCCCTTTAACATTAATCAGATGAAACTTGCTGCTTGAATGCCTGATGTCATCTTCCAGGCATCCTTATTGGAACGTGACATTACCTTCAGCGTAGACTTTTACTCAGGCCGAAAATATTTCATGAAGTTTGTTTTGAATGAGCATTGCTTGCTGAAATACAGAATTTTGGCATTTCAAACACTTAGTTTATCAAGTTATAGTGCAAGTGAATATTTTTCATACTTTAAAAAAAATCTTAACCCCGTCGCAAAAAAAGGCATCCACATATGAGGACAATAACATTGCAACTTCTACGTTTGTTATCGTACAAGTGTGGCTGAAATGACCCTAAATTTGATGTATGTGGATGCCAGGCAGAGTTGTTTTCGTCAGGAATGACGACAATGAAAATATTTCGTTGACGAACATGACGGTGATGAGCTAAAAACAAGGCTGTGTCTCAAGCTAGGCTGCGCTCCATCTTGCTTGTTTGGAAACACGGTAAGATTTGATTTCTAATCTTGGCAAGAGAGAATATGCAATATTACTTTAGCCTGTAATGATCTGTGCTAAGTGATCAACAGACGCTAAATGTATTCCTCGCATTAGTGTAGCACCGTACTTCTCAAATAGTGGGGGGGCGCAGAGCGATGCCAGGGGGGGGCGCATGTGACCTCGGGGAACATGTTTTTTTTTTGTTTTGTTTTTTGCCGTACTGGAATAAAGTGTACTTGCACATCCACTCAGTAGGTGGCAGTGGCGCTCTCATTTTCAGAGTGCGCGCAGTATTTTTGAACTAAGGAAGAGCACTCAGCACACACAGACAACAGATATGAAGAGCAGTGTGCCGCCGCCGTTTTCGAAAGCCGTTTTCCGACCGGACTCACTCACGCAGCGACCCACTGTCTTGTCCGGTTCTCACGTCGCCGCCCGAGAAGTGCCATTTTCGGCTTGGGATCGTCACGACGACTGCCTTCACCTACGGTTCTACCTCGGCCGCCGTGAATGCGCTTTTTTCGTGCCGTTTGCCTTTTAGCTTTAACTTTTAATACAGTGGGTGATGATGAAAGACCACTGTTTGCTGTGTCTAAAAATAATTATAGCAGACAGCCATCAGCCAATTCAATTAAGACGCCACTTAAAGACATTAGACCCCAATCTCATTGTTAAGCCGCATGATTTTTTCAGTGAAAACGTGCCGAATATTGCCAACAATCGTCCTGCTTTGTCAATGTTATATCAGTAAACCAGTGAGCATTGTTAGCATGCTCATTGCAAAATAACTCCACACCACTGCAAAGGAGGTAAATACTGTGAGCAGCAAAAATAAAACTGTCCTGTCCAAGGACACTCTTTTTTTTTCTTTTATTCAGTTTTGTTTTTTCGGTCAGATTTTCTGGCATATTGTCCTCATGAGTGAATGTTTCTAATCAATTTTAATTTGTTATTATTTACTGATTTTATTACATTTTATTTTTCTGTTTCAAATGGTCAAAAATGTACCTTGAGTGTATTTTTTAGTTTGGATGTGATTTTTTTTTTTTTAATTCAGGCAAATTGATGCACGTCAAGTCTTCTCTGTTACAAACAAAACAATGTTAATAAAGTTATACTTTATTATAAGTTGATCTATAGTACTGTTTTTTTTTTTTTTTTTTTAGAAAAAAAGGACACAATGTTAGGCAGATGCGTATTTATAATAGTAATTTTATAGACAAATGATACTATTTACAGTGGCGGCAGAGAGTTTGGGGGGGGCGCGAAACATTTACGTCTTCCTTGGGGGGGCGTGGCGTGGTGTAGCATTAGCATTAGCATTAGCTTCTGACCCGCGAGCGTTCTCTTAAAACACTGGCCAGTCTAAAGCAGAGCCACTTGGCATTTCTGGTCAGTAGGTCTAGAGGATTTTAAACGCTCGGACAATTTTTTTTTTTTTACATACAGTTCGTGGCTTCTAGGTAGGTTAAATATAGAAATAACGTACTTCTTTTTCTGCAAAGTTGGCACTCTCCTTATAGACCCTATAATATGTGCTGGTCTTTGTATGTTCATTTAAAATTGTTGGAAACCTTAATTTATTTTTGGACTAAAACTTTTACAGACAAAAATATTTTGAGTAACTGTCAACTAAAACTAGACGAAATTTGTATGAGATCTCGTTGACTAAAACTAGACAAAGACAAAAACATTCTGAAATGACTGAAATATGACTGAGACTAAAAAGTATTTTTGTCCAAAAGAATAAGACAAAAGTGAAAAGGGCTGCCAAAAACAAAACTGGTGCCAGGGCTTTATGCGGTTAAGTTTTTGTTAAATTACTAAAGATATGTGGATGACAGGTCTCATTATAATTACCCTTGCCAGTCGCAGGGTATGTATTTGATTCCGGATGTCTCTTTGTGTTCACGAAAAGAAGCGAGCAAATAAAGGGATTATTATAAAACGTGCAGCATGAGATTAGTTAATTTGGGGGTAATTAGTTCAAAGGTCACAGAGGTCAGAAAAGGAATTTTGCAATACATAATCACGGATTAGCCTATTAAACTAAAATGTGTGGAGTTAGTGATCTAATGTGAAGAGAAAGGGTCAAAGGTCACAGAGGTCAGTAAAGGAATTTCGCGTTAACATAGTAACACATTCGCCTATTTTACTCAAATTTGCAAGGTCGATGAGAAGAGAAAGGGTCAAAGGTCGCAGAGGTCAGAAATGGAATTTAGCAATATTTGATCACGGACTCCACTGTTCGAAGTTGATCTTCTCAGTCGTTCTCTCATTGGAGATGATACAGGAAGGTTAGGTGGATGTGTGGCACTTTTTGTTCTGCCACTAAAGAAGATACAGGAAGCTCAGGTGGTTTTTTGTCACTTTATTTTTCAGCTCCAGCATCATTAGATTGACTCTCTGTAGCCATACGAGCCTTTAACAGGCTCCTCCGATTTCTCCTCAATCTGTGTCCATCCTCTGTCTCAACAATGAAAGATGTTGGACTGATTTCACTGAGCCCAGTAGCTGTTCCGTCCCAACAATCCGGTCCTTCGATCCTCACATTGTCATTCACGAAGATGACAATAAAGCTGACTTATGACCGGTGACCTAACTCAAAATTGCAGAGTCGATGAGAAAAAGAGTCAAAGGTCACAGAGGTCAGGCAAGGAATTTTGCAATACATAATCATGAATAGGCCTATTTAAACCTATGTTACTTAATTTTGCAGGGCCGATGAGAAGAGAAAGGGTCAAAGGTGGCAGATAAGGCATTTTTGTCCCAACAATCTGGTCCTTTGATCCGGACATTGTCATTCACGAAGATGACATTAAAGCTGACTTATGACCGGTGACCTAACTCAAAATTGCAGAGTCGATGAGAAAATGAGTCAAAGGTCACAGAGGTCAGACAAGCAATTTTGCAAAACATAATCACGGATAAGCTTATTAAACCCTATTTTACTCAAATTTGCAGGGTCGATGACAAAAGAAAGGGTCAAAGGTCGCAGATAAGGCATTTCTGTCCCAACAATCCAGTCCTTCGATCCTCACATTATCATTAACAAAGATGACAATAAAACTAAATTATGACTTAACTCAAAATTGCAGAGTCGATAAGAAAAAGAGTCAAAGGTCGCAAAGGTCAGAAATATGGCGATGCTTTGATTTTGGCTGGTCTGTTCCTCTAGTTATATTTTTATTTTCTTACTGTTAATCATTATTTTTTATATATATATTTTTTATTTCTAAAGTTTTGTTTTTCTGTTTTTCATATTTCAGTGTTTAACTCATTGCCTGCCATTGACGGCAAATATGCATTTAAACTGGGTGGACTAGCTGTGAACTTTCACCTCCCAGTGCCATTGACGTCACTAGACGTCCAATCCATTTTGATTGGGAGGGCTGGCAGCGATCACTCACTGCGGTCCCTCCCAGTCAGAAGGGATTGGTCATCTAGTACTATCAATGGCAATACAAATATGACACCTTACCCAGTAAAGTAAAACTAATGAAGTTCATAAATACATGTTTTTCTAACACGAGTGTAAAAAATACACTATCGCATAACGGAATAGGACACGATAACTTGAACTAAAAATTGACGACAAATATCAAAACCGCCCCCAAGGACGTTGTTAGAAAAAATATGTTACTTGGCTAAACTAAACTTAAGTCACGTAAACACGTAAACCAACGTGACATATTTGTTTGCTCCATGACACCCCAAGTATAGATCAAAGGCAGCAGGAGTACTTATTTCTTTTTTAAATGAATACATTTAGCGCTTTTTTTTTTTTTCATATGACAAACAATACATTTTTAATGCACGCGTCCCTTTGAAGAGCACCAGAATAGAACCACCAAAGCGTCACCGTCACAAAGTGCACAATCGGCACATTTTGTCAAAACAGAGACATTTATTTGCATTTTGTGTGTTTGCGTGTGTGTTACCTTTGTGCGTTATGTGCTGATGTTGTTCCAGCCAAATCACATTTTATTACATTTTTTTCTTATTTATATGTTTGTGCGCCTGCAGAATGGACCAATGGGGCACTCGGTTCGAAATGTCACTATGGAGACGAGCTTCAGGCATCCTCCGCTGAAGGTAAGTGATCAACTTCATCACACGTTATACACAACCACAAACACACACACACACAGGTTAGAGGACCTGACCGTTGCCTTTTGAAGGCATATGGAGTTAGGGATTTAAGGATTCCCTGCAATATTAATGTCCAAAATGTCAGAGGAAAGCTACGTTCAAAAAAATAAAAATGAGGCTGGGGATTGTAGTGTACAACACGTATAATGAATGAAGTGTAGGATGCGCGCTTCAGTTAGGATTTCTGCTTGCAATATAATAAATAGGAGCATTTGTTTTCAGTTGAAAAAAAAAAGATAAGAGACAAGACTTTCAGTCTGCCCGACAACACTTGGTCAAGTTGACGTAACAGTTGAACTCCAGCTGAATTTTTTAAAAAATGTATTATGACTGTTAACCCTGTTTCTAATAAGTCAAAATAAATGAATATCATTAGGGCCCAAGCACTAAGCGTGCGAAGGCCCTATTGTTTTGCAAAGGATTATTATTATTATTTTATTTTTTTCAGGGCAAATGAAACAGCCAATTTGGAGGCCTGAACATGCACGAAAAGTCACCAAAATTTGTACATACGTGCGAAAAAAATTGTAAATTTTGATAATTTTGCAACGTTGCAAAAAAATCTAACAAAATGGCTCAGTGGCCCCGCCCCTTGAAATTTTAAAATTGGCCTATAACATTAGGGTCTGTCAGCGTAGAGTGATCAAATTTGGGGAGTCTGTACCTTGTCCAAAACAGCTCCAAAAAAGCATTTACACCCATATTCCAAACCCAACAGGAAATCGGTTATTTTGGATCAAATAAGAAACTTTTATCGATTTAGAGGGTGCACATTTGAGACCTTTCGCCGAGGGAATTAGTTGGATCATCGTCAAAATTGGGGAGACTGTTCAGGAGACATATGAGATCTTAAGTTTTTAAAATGGTGCGTTTTCATTCACGGGTCGGACCTGGGCGTGGTGCCAAAGTCGGCCATTTTTTCGGCAAACTTACAAATTCAGAAATGACTAATAGTTCCTTGACACAATGTTCAATCTTTTTCATATCTGGCATGTATGTGCGGTATCCCACCCTTAACACGAGTGCATTGAAATATTACCCATTAGGCCTAGCGCCCCCTAGTGAGAACAGGAAATGCCTATTTTTACGAGACAGGGGAAAAAATTCTGTTGACCTCAAACCTGCATCAGGGGAGCCATAGGGCATGTGTTCAGGTGCCTGATGAAAAATACTGAGGTTTGGTTGAAGCAGAAGAGTCCAACAGGAGAAAAATGACTGAAACCATTTCGTCTCACCACAAGTTTTGAACAGTCATAACTTCTACAACATATATGCGCCAAACATCTCATGCTTGTTAAGTCAACTCTGAAGGGTCCTGTAGGGGTCATTTGCATCAACCCTACAGCGCCAACTAGTGGCAATAGAAAGTCACTCATTTTTCTAATATATGTCCAGTTCTTTTCAGGTTGGTCATTATAGTTTGAAGACCTTTTGAAATACATATTTTACAGCCCATGTCCACATGTCTCTGTCTGTTGCCGTGACGACCCTTTATTCGCTCCTTTTTTGTAGTACTCTGTCCAATAGGGGTTTTTATCTCTTAGGTGTGTGAATGTAAAGAGGCAACTTTCGAGCATGTTAGGTTCTAATGAGATGATTAGAGAGGACGATCTGCCACCACCCTGACCTGCACACTGTCCAAGTTGCGTGACGTCCGAGTTGCGCTAGATTGCGAGGGCCCGTTCAGTCCTGCTTGCACGCCTAGTTTTATTGTTTTTTCCAAAAATATTTTTTACTGAAAAATAAAAATGGAATAATCACTGTTGTTTCCTCATTTTATTTATTTTTATTAAAAAGTATTTAAATACAAAAATAATACAATATTTAAACTAGTGCTGTCAAATTTATCGCGTTAACGGGTGGTAATTAATTTTTTTGAATTAATCGCGTTAAAATATTTGAGGCATTTAACGCATGCGCGGAATGACCCGCTCATGCATTGCCTCAAACAGATTACAATGACGCCATTTTTTTGCATATTCAGAGGTAAGAGGCAAAGAAAGGTGTCTTGCTTTGTGCTTTTTCTTAACAAAGGTATACCACACGTGACGTGCTAGCACTTTGTGTCTTTATTAGCACATTCAGCTTCAACATTAACACAGCTTACAGCTCTCGGCAGGCCATAACTCTAACTCACTCCTGCATCATGTGAGTAAACAACGTGGGCGCCGCGTGCACTTCAGGGTGCCTCGGAAAGCTTGCATCACTAAACAAAAGTCAACATTTTAATAAATAAAAACAAAACAGAACAAAACAAAAAAAACGACTGGAGACAAAATGGCGGACAAGACTCCGTTGTCGTAAAGTCGAAATTATCTAAGTCGGGTACGTTGCAACCCGTGTACTACCTTTGTTAACAAAAAAGTTCATTAATTGCATTCTCTTCTTTATATTTGGGCTGTCAAACGATTAACATTTTTAAGCGATTTAATCACAGCATAAAAATTAATTAATCGTATTTAATCGCAATTCAAACCATCTCTAAAATATACCATATTTTTCGGTAAATTATTGTTGGAATGGAAAGATAAGCCACAAGATGGATATATACATTTAACATACTGTACATAAGTTCTGTATTTGTTTATTATATCAATAAATCCACAAGATGGCATTAACATTATTAACATCATTTCTGTTAAAGGGATCCACAGATAGAAATACTTGTAATTCTTAAAAGATAAATGTTAGTACAAGTTATGCTAATTTTATATTAAAACCCCTCTTAATGTTTTCGTTTTAAGAAAATTTTACAAATTTTCTATCAAAAAAATAAACTAGTAGCTCACCATTGGCACATTGGCTCCCTGCCGTTCTTCCACAATGTCTTTTTAACTACATAAGGTAGTAATTGAAATACACCACAAGGTGTCAATGGCGAGTTTTAAATTAATTAGAGCTCTAGCCAACAAGTGCGTTTTGCCCCTCGACTGATGTTGTTGTTTCCCGGTTCATTGTACCTTACGTTCATTTGAGTGCTGGCTTCACAACGTATGAGACCTCTGATAGTTTGCATATTGTGACTAAATATTGCCATCCAGTGTATTTTTTTAGCTAAACGAAATATTTGAATAGAGTTTGACCAAAGTCTGAGTAAGTTTTATGTGTATTTTGCATAGCTATTTTGATTGGGAATGCCAGTTCACTTTGCATTGTTGTTTAACTGTGTGAGAATAGGGCCTCATTAATACAGATTGAAGCGCTTTTCTTTTTGTGAACATTTTTTTTTTTTGAGAGAGAGAGAGAGAGAGAGACAGGAATATTAGTTTTGTTGTGCTTTCACTAAATGATACTTATGTGTGTTGTGAAGGAGTTGCCGAAGCTTATGCCAATAAACGGTACGGTCCAATGAACGCCTGTGTCCACTCGCGCATGCGTTAAACAGTGTTGTCACAGATTACTTAAAAAAGTAATTTAATTACTGATTACTGATTACACCTAAAAAAACTAATCTAGTTACTTTACCGATTACTTTATTATCAAAGTAACTAAGTTACTTTAAAAGTAACTTATCAGTTACTTTTTACCAATTTTTCTCCTTTTGCTGCCTCAACATAAAAATGACAACAAAAAAATGTCATCGCATGTAATTGAATTTTTCACATAAGGCTTAATCTGAGTTAGCGGGGGTTTAATTAGTCGATGGAGTTGATTTCAACGACCATTGACTCGCGCTAGCTTAGCCACCTCGGAGCCCTGAAACTAAAAAATAACTGACAAACTGCACAGAATTTGTTCAAATCAACTCCAACGTCTAAATAAACCCCTGCTAACTCCAAGATAAAGCCTAATGTCAAAAATTCTGAACTTCCCCTTTAAAATAAAGACCTAGCTGTTAAAATATTGTCTATAAAAGTTGTAAAGCAATAAAACAAACAACAAAAATTAATGAAATGAACAAGAATCCTACAACGTATTTCATAATGGGTCAAAATCATATTTCAAGCAGATCATTTGACTAGCACCTAAGACACTAGCTTTTGCTTTGCTAAGCCAAAACTACACCTGTGAAGGCAAGATGGATATTTAGAATTTCTGTAAACCTAAGCTTTCAAACGCAACCAACAACTGAGCTTGAACAGTTTTATATATATGTATATATACAGTAGCCTATTGGCCAAAAGTTTGGCGACACCTCAAAGGTGGATACTTTGAAGAATGTAGAATATAAAACCTGTTTTCAGTTATTTCACTTTTTTTGGCCATTCCACATGTTCGTTCATAGTTTTGATGTATTCAGAGAGGATTTACAATAGTGGTGAAAATATATAAAATGTAAAGATGTTTAGGTGTGTCCAAACTTTTGACTTTTGTTTGTCATCAACATGCTTTACCCCCAGCCCCACAAAAGTCAAAATCCGCCCATGGTTACAAACACTGACAATAAAATGTGCATAAGCGCTGGTTACAAATTGTAGAAGTGTTGTCTTGTTACCTGTAGGCTGTTTCGAGTTTTGTCGTGTTGTACTGTAATTCCAAGTGCTCCTTTGTTGATTTAGCGACCGACAGTCATTTTCAGCCAGCGTAAAGTTTGCAACGCACAGAGATATTTTTGTCATCTTTACTGGACAGAAATGTGAAGTAATGAGCAAAGGCATCCATTTGCCGTATATATCCTGCCTTTCACTGTTAGCCTCGCGGCCTTGTCAGAATGCTATGTTGTTGACCGCCGTGGCAGACAGCCTTAAACAGCATCGTAGTTTTTGTTTTTTTACCGTTTTTTTTCCCCCATTGAGAAATGCTCTTCATACATGACTACAGTATTCTTCATTCTACATACATTATGAGGCAAAAACAAAATAGTCACGCACAGGCACTAGGGAAACTAACTTTAATCGGATTACTGGCTTGGAAAAATGAACGCGTTAGATTACTCGTTACTGAAGAAAGTAATCAGATTACGCGTTACTGACAACACTGGTTAAATGCGTCAAATATTTTAACATGATTAATTCAAAAAATTAATTACCGCCCGTTAACGTGATCAATTTGACAGCACTACAATTATTATAAATTTTGTAAACATGAAAAGGATACTTAGTGTATTTTCCTTTTAAAAAATAAATAAATAAATAAATAAATAAATAAATATGAGAATATTTGTTTTTATTTTTAATGGCAATAGAATAAATATAAATGAAAACTATATCAGAGTAGTTCCTATTGGGACACTCAAAAAAAAAGATTCGGACAATTTTTGGGGGGTATCAATGCAGTCTCTATAAACAATGAGTTGAAATCCTAATAGTTGTCGATTCATTTCAGAGTCAACTGGTTTGCTTGTTCATCTCTAATAACAGACATAATGACCCTCTGAAGGAAACCATAATTACGATGTGGCCCGTGACAAAGATGAGTTTGACAACCCAGTTATTGCTTTGAGTTATTAACAAAAGCTTGCAATCCTTGAAATATACCTTTGTTTGCGGGAAAACAACCGAAAAGTTTTTCAGCTTCCTACTTGAGTCTGGCTTTTCACCCCTTAACCGTTTCTCCTTTACGTACCAAAACTGGTAAACATAACGACTACTTTTTAATGTCATCATAGAAGCGTAAAGTTGAGTAGTCAGTCCAATAGCAAGTTGCTAACACACATGAGGACAAGCAAAAGAACAAGAAGTGTGGTATGATGTTGAAAGTTAGCGCGTGTGATTTGTTGTAAAGCGATTACGCCGCTGATGACTCCCAGTAGAGGAATGTTGTGTTTATCCACCTCAAATGAAACATCAATTTAGCACCCTACCCAAAACCCCCCTCTCCGTCCTCCTTCCCTCCCTCCCAGTAAATGAAGCAAATTCAAACAAGGGGCGCTTGTTGGCGTCTCCTGCGAGGACGTAAGCTCCTTATGACAAAATGCTTTGTTTGCCACCCCCCCTCGCCGCTACCCTTAGTCACAAATCATTAAGTGCTTGGCTGGGGTGTTTTAGCGCGATGGCTGGCGTGGAAAACGACGAGCCGCCGCCGTCCCTCCAGCGCGCGGGATTACGAGGCCGCGTGTTTGTGAGCTTGTGACTCTAATGGGCTGGTAATTACCGTTTGTTTATGAGTTTATCGATGCGTGCCGCCACCGAGCCTACGCGCAGCTTCCAGGCGATGGCGGATAAGACCCCCCTTTACCATACCCGGCACCCCCCCCCTCAACCCCCCACTAAAGAGCCGGTTAGCTCGCGTTGTGAACTCCCACTGTGATCGTATTAGCAGGACTGACACTTTTGATGTGCGACGCTCAGTGTCCGGGGGCACGTGTCTATCTTGACTTTGGCAACCTTGGCGATGGCGAACGACGCAAGTTCTCACTTTGATGTTACAGTCGAGAGCTGTGAAGACCGAATGCGCGCAAACACAGAACAGAAAATGTTTATTCTGATACACAAAATGAACATCTGTTTGACCGTTGAATTAATGCTATTGTCTAGATATGTGTTACTATATTTGTGTTCATATTATTTAATATATTCATTTCTATGTTGTTTGTCGTTCTGACTTTATTTGGATAAGATAAGAGTGAAGCTCTCTGCTTCTTCTCTGAAGCAAGATCATAAACGGATAACACAGCTGCCTACTAAAACTCCACTTTCTTGTGGGAGTGTGCCGGTATGAGATTCTGACGGTTTGATAACTTTAAGCCAAAATATCACGGTTTCACAGTATCACGGTATTGCTGTTACAACTCTAAAATGTGTTACTTTGAGATAACAGGGTTTAGAAATAAAAAAATAAATGACTTTTTCCCCATTGAACAGGATTTTTATTAACATATTAGCAAATTGGATCATAACTATAATGTTAAGTTAAAATAAATAACAAAAAATATCTGAAATATTTCAAATAAAATTAAAATAAATGATGTCCTTTAGGTAAGGGTGTAACGGTACATATATTTGGATTGAACCGTTTCGGTACGTGGTCCTCGGTTCGGAACGGAGGCGTACCGAACGAGTTTCTGACGTAATGTAACTAGTGTTTTTCCGATCATGTTTTTTTGCTCCCGATCGTTTTAGTTTGAGTATCTGCCGATCCCGATATTTCCCGATCCGATTGCTTTTTTTTTTCTTCTCCCGATTCAATTCCAATCATTCCCGATAATTTTTCCCGGTCATATACATTTTGGCAATGCATTAAGAAAAAAATGAATAAAACTCGGACAAATATATACTGTACATTCAACATACAGTACATAAGTACTGTATTTGTTTATTATGACAATAAATCCTCAAGATGGCATTTACATTATTAACATTCTTTCTGTGTGAGGGTTCC
Source organism: Corythoichthys intestinalis (assembly GCF_030265065.1). NCBI lineage: Eukaryota > Metazoa > Chordata > Actinopteri > Syngnathiformes > Syngnathidae > Corythoichthys > Corythoichthys intestinalis. The sequence goes on from NC_080413.1 coordinate 7,611,746, forward strand.
ACGGATAGAAAGACTTGTGACTTTGTATATTGTGACTAAATATTGCCATCTAGTGTATTTGTTGAGCTTTCAGTAAATGATACTGTAGCCATGCCCAAATGCATGATGGGAAGTGGAACCATGACTGCGTAGTGCTACCAATTGATATATCTTCTCTGCGTTGGGAAATAACATAAGGTGTTGAGACAAAGATCAATTGCTACCTTGCTTCCCCACATTGCTTCCCATGATATTTCTAATTGTAGGGAGAGGGATTGTAAGCCTTTAGCCAATTAAAAAAAGGCTCCAAAGGCTGCCAAAATTCACTCTACTCATTTTACGCTGCCTTTTATCTCTCTATATAGGTAAACGGCGCCATTACAGATTGAGCGCGACAATACGTGAGTTGGTGGTTCAGCGCATGCATTAAATGCGTTAAATATTTTAACGTGATACTTTTTTTAAAAATTAATTACCGCCGTTATAGAGATAAATTTGATAACCCTACCTTAAGCCTAAACTTAAAGACTCTGGATGAGTGTAACATATTATGTCTGTAACGTTAAATACAATTAGAAAACAATTTAATTAAAAAATATGTATATATTTAAAAAAGGCATGGCCGATATTTTTTTGCCGATTCCGATACTTCGAAAATGACGTGATCGGACCCGATCAATCGGATCGGGACATCTCTAAATGTAATCCTTACTTTTCGAGGCTGTGAGTCGATCGGGTTACAGTTTCTTTGTGTAGATTATATTTACTCCGTTTTCTCTACTATAATGAGGACCAACACGGTACGACAGTATAACCCAGAAACGTCAACGGCGCGACAAGTGGCCGCGAGTGTTAAAGTCAATCAGCCAATGCACCCCAGTCGCAGTGTGGCTGCGTGTTAGACGCATCCCAGAAGCGGCTCAACACGACGCACGCGAAAAGAACGGCAGAGTATATTATTTGACGCGAGACGCGACCCTCCTGCGTCAATACTACTACCGATAGCTAGAATCGGGCAGACCGGAAGTCACTCGTGTAAAAATACGGTGGATCTGGTCGATTTTCAAACTAATATGCAATCGTAACCCACTTTTTGAGTCCATCAGATCTCTTGAGTGGTAGATCGGGGCACAGTTTACTTGTCTTTGTTGATTTACTGCTGTCTTCTCTGCTATAATAATAACCGACACGGCCCCGTGTTCAATACAAAACCCTCCTACCACAACAAAACAAGTAGGAACTAATATTCACATGGATGGTTCTGATGGCCCATAAAAGGCACGTGTATGACTCGTATCATGTTGACATTATACACACTCTCTCTTTCTCAACACAGACAATTGCCATTGAGAAAAAAAAACACCCACCTTTTACCACCGCTAGACACACTAAACAAACTGGAGATAACTCTCGTTGTTGGTGGGAAACGTTCATGACAGTGTTTACTAAACTTTAATTGTGTATAAATGCAAAATCATATTGGAGGTATTGCCTCCTCGGTAGCCACACTCCGCAAACATGTTTTGCATGTTTGGCCCTCCTCCTCTAAGCCGCACCCATCTATAACTTTTTTTATAGCCGAAGTATTGTCCAACCAGTGATTTCGTTTTCTTTGATGGGGGAAAAAGTCCAGGAGTTTCACCTCCTCCAGCCATCGGTTAGCACAGCTGACTCACTGACACTGAGCAACAACCGGTGGGGGAGGGTTGAGCCTTGCAGCTCCAAGCGAAGAGATTTTTCCCTGCATGTTTGGTACATAAAAAATAGCTAAGGAAAATTTTTCCGGTTTTCAAAGCGTTTTCGTATCACAGTATACCTTGAAACCGGTAATCGGCACATGTCTACTTTCTTGTGAGCAGTGTTGTTTTCATCAACGATGACGATAACGAAAATATTTCGTCAACGAACACTTTTTTCATGACAGTGACGTGAAGATGATGAGCTAAAAAGTCTTGGGAAACTAAAACATGACGAAATGGATGCCAGATTTCGTTTGACGAGACGACAACGAGATGATAATTTGGCTTAGTTTCCGTCATGTGTTCAAAATGTGTGACATTTTCTGATCGTCATGCCATGATGCACATCAGACAATGCTTCTCATCGAGACAATTCTTACCAGGAGTATGTTTTATAGTGGGCAGGGCAGCTTTAAACCACTCATCAGTGATTGGGCACACACCTGAATTAAAATATTTGGTAAAAATTGGTTTCAATTGCTCTTTAAGTCTCCTTAGGCAGAGGGTTGACTTATTTTTTCCCCCTTCTATCATTGTTTGCATGCCATCCTCGTTAAATACGCAAACCTATAAATGTTTCGGTGGTTTTAGTTGAAGCAGACACTGTATTTTCATCAGTGTGATTTTGACAAAGATCACATTTGATGGTAATTTTATGCAGAAATCTGAGAAATTCCAAAAGGTTCATGCTTTTTCATACCATTGGAACTGGGATTGTCTCCAGCACCCCCGCGACGCTCGTGAGGATAAGCACCTCGTAGGATGAATAACTGAAAGAATGTTTAATTTACCCACCGTATGTTTGTGTTATGTGGTGATTTATCATACCCTTAGTTTGCTGGTTTTTAGGTATCTATTGGCTGTTCCGCATCATTGATTCAAGAAGTATCAACGCTCTCGAGTTGACGACAGTGTGTTTTTATAACGCGCCATTAAACTTGACGATAGGAACAATAGACGGAATTTATGAAGATGCATAATTTACTATCGTTTCGTAAGTCGTCATATCGCCTAGCGCTAGTCTTCGTATTCGGAGTGAGTTATGCGCACATCCTCAAGTGCGACCGACCGGGAGGTCCAGGTGACCACTTTGACGGCTCCTCCTCCTCCCGTGGGAGGTCCACAAATCTCTGCCGGGCTTTGGTGGGTCGGAGGGTGCGTCTTTGCTGAACCCGGCAGAGATTTATTGAGGCTTCAGCCCAAATGACGCGTTGGTCTTTTTTTGTTCTCTTACTCTGCTGCCAAGTTAAGCAGTAGCGTAATTAAAACCCTCATGAGAATCCCTTTCAAGTACACAATGGCCTCATGCACACACACACAAGCAATCTATGCTGTTAAAGGCTATTTGACCACACGCAGGGACACACACACACACGTGGAGGCTGCATGTCTTCACACGTTGCATGAAGATGCAGGGCAGGATTAGATCGTATCTCAAGGAGAAATTTACATAACAGCAAATTATTGTGCTTCGAGTTTTGGGACGTTTTTTTTCCAGTCACTAATTTTAGTCGACAACATAGTTTGTCATTAGTAGACGTCCGATCCATTTGAACTGGGAGGGATGGCAGCGAATGAAATTCGTTCATTTGCTGCCATCCCTCCCACTTCAAACGGATTGAACGTCTATGGCCGTCATTGGCAGCCAATGCCAGGCAATGAGGTGATTTTGGGCCATTTAAGGTCATTTACCTGTTGATTTTGGGGTATTTTATGGGTCACTTCCTGTTTATTTTGAGGTACAGAACAGGAAGTGACCTGGGAATCACCCTAATGATTAGGTAGTGACTCAAACTCACCAGGAAATGACCTGTAAATGCCCCGAAAAATCGGACAGAATGACTGCGAAGGCTCTGGTGTTGAATTAGTGCTGCAACGATTAATCGATTAACTCAATAAAAAAAAAGATTCAAATTAAACTTGCTGCTTCGAGTATTCGTTTAATTCAAGTGGCGTTGTAATGGTTTGTTTTGAAAGTGTTTGCATTTATTTTCATTGATTTGGGTGGATACACGGCCCTCTAGTCTACCTCATTTCACATGGCTAAATCCGTCTGTTCCCTGTTAAGACCAACATAAGCTAAGTTTTTGTTTGAGCTAATGATTTCCTTGAATGCATTCGTAATTTAGTTTAAAGGTATATTTAGCTATTTTTTGTGGGAATATGTGTCTGAGCCATTTGTTAAGAGCATTGTAAAAAAAAAGCTTCTTTTTTTTTTTTTTTTTAAATAGCATTTAAGCTAGTGGACATTTGCTATGTAAGTTAGCCAATTGTTTTTTTTGTTGTACATGCCCTGTGAGGCTCAGCTCAGGTATTTTTAATTTTTTATGTCCCTTATCTGATTACTCGATTATTAGAAATAGTTCATCGATTAATCGGATACTAAAATAATCGATAGCTGCAGCCCTATTTCCATTGAACGAACGTTCCCAGTCTAAATGGATTGGGCGTCGAGCACCGTCAATGGCAGCCTTAGAGTTACCTGAGACACTATTATGGTGGAAGATTTTGGTAGCTATTTGTTGATCCCCCTTTTTATTTATTTATTTTTTGTTAAACACTGACACCTTTTTAAAACGATATCTCGATTCTTGGCAGGAGCATATCGACGACCTTTTGGGATACAAAGTATCACGATTCATCACCATTTCGATATTTTGTCACACCTCTAGTAATGACTATGTTAATATTTGTCCATCCACTGTAGATGCCTGTCTGTCCACTCACATAATTTTAAATCTTGGCACTTCCATTCAAAAGTGAATCCCAATATATTTTAGAATCTGTAGTGCTGTAAAGTAAAAGACCACTTTGGTGCTGAAGGATTTTTTTCCCCCTTTTTAACGACATCAACATATGGTGCAAGATTATGCAGCGAATGGCAAATGCAAGAATTAGCCAGAATGTGAAGAAGACACTCCCATCACACAGACACACATGCAGCTACTATATGGGACAATTACTCATGTTAAACACTAACAGATGCCATCTTGATTAAATTTGACCGCACAAACACAAACGCATGCTAGAAGAAGAAGGAGAGGGGGATGAAAAGGGGGTGCGTCAAGGGTTCTCAGAATTCGACCTCCAAGTTTTGACCATTTAGGCGGATTTGATGTCGGTCGAGACCTACTACAGTATGTCTATGAATAGACATCTTTAAATAACTGGTGTGAATGGACAAACATTCAAACGGATGTTTACCTGTGTTTATGAAGCTAACAAAGGAAAAACATTGGCGTCCCATTAGCGGCGGCGACCTACACTTGGGCCCCTTGTTTGTTTACGGTCTCTTGACACGCGTGCGGCGCGGGGCCCGGGTCCCGCACGGGTCTGATGAGGCCCGCTCGGGACCCATCTAGGGCCCATCTGTTTATTCTGCAGGGGCATGCCCAGGAGGGCCCCCAAACAGGCGGGCCTCTTAAAGGGACACTCTCGTTCCAGCCAGGTAAACACCATACACACGCTCGGCACTCGTGGGGATTTAGGAGGATATTGAGAATAATGTGGTAAACAAAAGATGCTTGAAAAAGGTGTGTTTGTAATATTTTACTTGATAATGATTTAACAAATGACCCGTAACTAACACATTTTGATACAGTGCCCTCCATAATTATTGGCACCCCTGAAAAAGATGAGTTTTTTAGCTTCTGATATTTCTTTTTATTCAAATAATATGGGACCTCAATGGAAAAATCCAACCTTCAATACAAGTGCATTCATTCAGTGGGGAAAAATCCCACATAAAGAAAAAATTATTTGACATCAAATAATGTGTGTCACAATTATTAGCACCCCTGCTGTTAATACTTTGTACAACCCCCTTTTGCCAACAAAACAAGGTCTGGGGACTGAGATAGCCATGGGAGGAGCTTGATTTTGTGTCTGGTGAACCATTTCTGTGTAGATTTGGCCATATGTTTCGGGTCATTGTCTTGCTGAAAGACCCAGTGACGACCCATCTTCAGCTTTAAGGCAGAGGGCAACAGATTTTGATTTAAAATGTCCTGGTATTTCAAAGCATTCATGATGCCATGCACCCTAACAAGGTTTCCCAGGGCTTTTGGAAGCAAAACAGCCCCACAGCATCACTGACCCACCCCCATACTTCACAGTGGGTATGAGGTGCTTTTCAGCATGCGCATCTTTCGTGGCACGCCAGACCCACTTAGAGTGTTTGTTGCCAAAAAGCTCAATCTTGGTCTCATCTGACCAAAGCACACGGTCCCAGTTGAAGTCTGGGACCGTGTGTATTTTTGTGCTAATAATTGTGACAGACATTATTTGATGTGAAATCATTTTTGTCTTTATGTGGGATTTTTCCCCACCGAATGAATCCACTTCTATTGAAGGTTGGATTTTTTTCCCCTTTTTTTCCCCATCAAGGTCCCATATTATTTGAATAAAGAAAAAAATATTAGAAAACTAAAAAACACTTTTTTTTTCAGGGGTGCCAATAATTATGGAGGGCACTGTAGAATATTTCCATAATGTTCTGTTTGGTTCTGTTCTGTCAAAAATAAAACTGCAGAATTGTCTCTAAGGGCGCTTTCACACTAGCACTGTTTGGTCAGTTTTAAATATACCAGAGTTCTTTTTCTCAGATTGTCCGCTTCGTTTCGTAAATGTGAACACGCATCCGAACTCTAGTTCGGACCAAACAAACGAACTCTGGTCCGCTCAAAAATGGTAAGTCTCGGTCCGCTTTAGGCGCACCCTGCTTAGCTTGTGAATGCAACCTGAGCAGGGTGTGCCTTTGCTAATTTACGTGCTGCGTCACAGTGTGGAGCTGTGATGCTCCAGGCTGTGACGCTTCACACAGTGCATCTTTGGAAGCAAAAGTACAGCGTGCAGACTATTCAAAATCAACGACAAGAGGACAGATGATTATCCAAGGCCAAATGTTGTTGTGCTGCACTAAACAGTTGCATTTGATACACAGAATCGGGTCTAATGTAGTGGTTGTGTTTTGCATTAAGAGTGTGACAATATCTCGATACAGCGATATATCGCGATATTTTGCAACCCAATTGGTTATCGATATGCCCCCGCCAAGTATCGATACTTTTATCTGAAATATTGGCCATACAATGGAGTATGGATGCTGTAAACTGTTCAATGTTTGTTGAGCAATTCCTTGGTGGTCCACTAGGGGTGCTCAAGAGTGGCGGTGAAGGTAAAGTGCACACAAGTCGTCTAGAGAAAAAGTGAGGAAGCTCCAAGTGGGTTGAGAAAAATAAAGAAGCTTTGTGAGAACGGTGGAGGAAAAAGTGAGAAAAATATTGCTATAAATCACACGTGTGGACACACTTTAGATTTTACTCCAACAAAAAAGGAAGTTAGGTGAACAAGGACTTTGCTGTATGCAAGAATTGTCTAACAAAAATAAGGTTCACTGACAGCTGCTTGGCTTTCATCACTTGAGGTAAGAAAGTTTTGCAATGTAACTGATTTTTTAATTTACATGTATTATTTTGATGACATTTGGTGTTGAATGATATAAAATAAACCAGGACCCTAAACTGGATGAAAATGAATATCGAACAATCTTACATGAATTTACTGATTTATTTGATATTATTTGAGAACCACTTTCCATCTAGTTTACTACACAAAGTTATTACCGCTATTTTGATACAATAAGCTATAAAGTTAGCTTGAGTAATAGGAAGTTTTTTTTGTTTTTTTTCCCCAGTGAGTTGAATTAGGAGTAGACAAACAAAAAAACTCTAATGAATCAATTCCAGTAAAGATAGAGGAAGTCAGTCATATTGGTTGGTTTGATTGTGATGTGATTGTAATAACATATCAACACTTTTGGTCATAAATCTTTTTGCCCATTTCAAGATGTACTTAACACATTCGCTGCCTTTGACAGCATCAGGCGTCCAATTCATTCGCCGTCAGCCTCCCAGTTCAAATGGATTGGACGTCTACGACAGTCAAACTCATTCAAATTTACAGCCCGCAAGATTGTACATCTATCATCGTCAATGGCACTGAAAGAATTCACAAATCTTGATAAATTGACTTTAACTGAAAAGTCTGCCCTCAAAGTGTTTCCCTTTGCAACATTGCATTGTGTGGACATGTCCATCACGAGTATAGCTATAAAAAGCTCTCAACAAAAAAGACACAGGGAGTCTCCATTTTGAACGGCCATTTCAGTTGGCAACGTGAAATTTAGAGAACGTGTCGTTCAATGTGTCAAAAGGTTCTCGAGAGGCCTTTGCAAAACAGACACAGGTAGTCTCGCTTTTAAGTGGCTTTTAGGCTTATTTAGACCATTTCCAGAGACCAACTTGTCCTAGATATTTTCTGCTAAATTGGAAACACTTATACTAGACGGATAGGCAATGCTGAATTGCGACAAATTTGAGTTTTCAACGAGGGGTGGGAACCTCTGAGTACTTCATGAAACATGATTCAAGATAACGATTACCTCATGATATGGTGATACAACAATTATCGATACATATGTCAGGAAAATAATGCTACGATATTCTACAAAAAAAGCAGCCTCTCTGAAGTTGGACCCCCATCAGTTAAAAAAAAAAATTTAAAAATCATAAATCGTTTGTGCTACGTTTGTGCTGCTATTGCTTTTGATATTGGTTTGGGGCCATCTTATCTCACCAATGTCCTTTAAATAAAAGTGATGAGGCACCTTTGCGTGAACTTCAAGTAAAATTTAAGTTTCTCAAGGCTGGGCCGAGTGTCCTCTTTTTTGGAAATCTCATGGAAGTTCTCCTACTTGAAAAGATTAGAGAGGCCTGTAATTGTCAACATGGGTAAACCTCAACCATGAGAGACAGAATGTGGAAAAAAAAAAAAAATCACATTGTTTGATTTTTTAAAATAATTTATTTTGAAATTAGAGTGGAAAATACGCATTTGGTCACCTACAAACAAGCAAGATATTTGGCTGTCAAAGAGGTCTAACTTCTTCTAACGACGTCTAACGAGGTTCCACTAGTTGCCTGTATTAATGGCACCTGTTTTAACTCATTATCGGTATAAAAGACACCTGTCCACAACCTCAGTCAGTCACACTCCAAACTCCACTATGGCCAAGACCAAAGAGCTGTCAAAGGACAACAGAGACAAAATTGTAGACCTGCACCAGGCTGGGAAGACTGAATCTGCAATAGGTAAAACGCTTGGTGTAAAGAAATCAACTGTGGGGGCAAGTATTAGAAAATAGAAGGCATACAAGACCACTGATAATCTTCCTCGATCTGGGGCTCCATGCAAGATCTCACCCCGTGGCGTCAAAATGATAACAAGAACGGTGAGGAAAAATCCTAGAACCACACGAGGGGACCTAGTGAATGACCTACAGAGAGCTGGGACCACAGTAACAAAGGATACTATCAGTAACACAATGCGCCGCCAGGGACTCAAATCCTGCACTGCCAGACGTGTCCCCCTGCTGAAGTCAGTACACGTCCAGGCCCGTCTGCGGTTCGCTAGAGAGCATTTGGATGATCCAGAAGAGGACTGGGAGAATGTGTTATGGTCAGATGAAACCTAAATAGAACTTTTTGGTAGAAACGCAGGTTCTCGTGTTTGGAGGAGAAAGAATACTGAATTGCATCCGTAGAACACTATACCCACTGTGAAGCATAGTGGTGGAAACATCATGCTTTGGGGCTGTTTTTCTGCAAAGGGACCAGGACGACTGATCTGTGTAAAGGAAAGATTGAATGGGACCATGTATCGAGAGATTTTGTGTGAAAATCTCCATCAGCAAGGGCATTGAAGATGAGACGTGGCCGGGTCTTTCAGCATGACAGTGATCCCAAACACACAGCCAGGGCAACAAAGGAGTGGCTTCGTGAGAAGCATATCAAGGTCCTGGAGTGGCCGAGCCAGTCTCCAGATCTCAACCCCAAAGAAAATCTGTGGAAGCAGTTGAAAGTCCACGTTGCCCAAGGACTGCCCCAAAACATCACTGCTCTAGAGGAGATCTGCATGGAGGAATGGGCCAAAATACCAGCAACAGTGTGTGAAAAGCTTGTGAAGAGTTACAGAAAACGTTTGGACTCCGTTATTGCCAACAAAGGGTACATAAGAAAGTATTGAGGTGAACTTTTGGTATTGACCAAAAACTTATTTTCCACCATGATTTGCAATTTGTTTAAAAATCAAACAATGTGATTTTCAGGGGGTTTTTTTGTGTTTTTTTCCCCCCACATTCGGTCTCTCATGGATGAGGTTTACCCATGTTGACAGTTACAGGCCTCTCTAATATTTTCAAGTGGGAGAACTTGCACAATTAGTGGTTTACTAAATACTTATTTGCCCCACTGTAACTGAAGATATTGTTCTTTGATTGCACCAGGTTATATGTTACAATATTACCAATAAATTCATGTTATTTTTGAGTTTTTTGTTTTGTTTTGTTTCATTTTGCACGCTATATACAACGTTGTAAGATTAGTCACCAATTTGTAAGGGCATACGTCACTGTTTGTAAGATTGCCAACGGCCTCCGGTTGACAGGTATGCTGGCGTCGTAAAGTCTAAATCGCGTAGATTCGAGCCCGTCGTAACCCGGGGACCACCTGTATTGTCACACTGCTGTTTTCAACAATGCGTGGGCAAATTGTGCCACGGAAAACGAAGTATGTATTTAATTCCAAGGCCCCTTTTACTCCCGACCTAAGGGAGACGACGCCATCCGAAAGAATAACACCGGCAAACTTAAGTGACTTAAGAAAAGTGCGAGGCAAATGAGGGGTTGCCATATAGTTAATGTAGAGCAGCCGTCCTCCCCCTCGCCGCTAAATCCGACGCGGAATACACGGAATGATCTCAAAGGCAAACGCTGCTTGTTGGTGGATCTTTTTATGTGGAGCAGAAGGAGACTTGAAAAGTGATACCTCGGCGTACCTGCTTGAAAGCCTCTCTTCCCCCCTCAGCGAGGGATTAAGAGCACAATGTTTTTTCCTTTTTTCTCTCTTTCCTTTTTTTTTTTGCTGTTATTCTCCGCCGCCGTGCTCCACCCTCCTCATTAAAGACCGTGCATATTCTCCCCGGAGAGTCCTCCAACATTACAACTCTTCTCCAGGTACAGCTCTCTAGGGTCCCCTGGCTCCTTCTCATCTCCTCCCCCTCACCCCTTCGCCGTCCCTCGCCTTCTTTTCGACACCCCCGCCCGACTCGCTCCGCCACCCCGACGCCCTTTTCTCCCACCTTGCCGCCACCTTTATCTCGGCGCACCTTGCGTCTCTCCCTTCGCACCTTTTCCATCTACATACGCCAGGGTTTATTTTGAAGTTGCGGCCCACAACAGATATTCAATATTAATGAGGACCCTCATGAATTTTTGAGCTCTAATTAGGCGGCTCTCGCTTCGTTAACCGAGAGGGTTCGGGGCGAGAAATATCCCGACGCCTCCCTCCCTCCCTTTGTGATGTCCCGCACCGGTGATGGCGACGGGACGAAGGCGGCGCAAGGATGGGGAGGGGGTGTATAGTAACGAGCGGGCCTCATTATAAGACAGCTGGCCATTAGTTTGTGTGTTACGAGGTTGTATCATCTCTGCGAGCGGTCGCCTGCTGGGCCGTTATTTAGCCATTCTTTTTCATCGCCTCTCCAAGTGACGCAACGGCCCGCGATGCGATCGAGTGTTGCGGGAAAAACACGTTAGCAGGAAGGTGACATGCTGTGTGACCGCGGGATGCCTGTGAATGTCTCGCTCTTGACAGTGATGTTGAAGGAAATTAGCACGTCCAAAAATAACAGTCGTTTTTGCATGTGGCCATTTTATTCGGTCTTATTTGACTCTATCGGCTTACTCCGATATTCCAAACAGTGGCGCCTCCAGAAATTTTTCATAGGGGTGGCCAGATGGGGCCACTTAAAATATTGGGGTGGCACACCAAAACTAAAAGCCATTATTTCAGGTTTTCATTATATTATTGCAGTAAAAAGGTCAGGGGAAAACGATCAGAAAGACTTAAGGACACGGCTACTGATACAGTGCCTTGCAAAAGTATTCGGCCCCCTTGAATCTTGCAACCTTTCGCCACATTTCAGGCTTCAAACATAAAGATATGAAATTTAATTTTTTTGTCAAGAATCAACAACAAGTGGGACACAATCGTGAAGTGGAACAATATTTATTGGATAATTTAAACTTTTTTAACAAATAAAAAACTGAAAAGTGGGGCGTGCAATATTATTCGGCCCCTTTACTTTCAGTGCAGCAAACTCACTCCAGAAGTTCAGTGAGGATCTCTGAATGATCCAATGTTGTCCTAAATGACCGATGATGATAAATAGAATCCACCTGTGTGTAATCAAGTCTCCGTATAAATGCACCTGCTCTGTGATAGTCTCAGGGTTCTGTTTAAAGTGCAGAGAGCATTATGAAAACCAAGGAACACACCAGGCAGGTCCGAGATACTGTTGTGGAGAAGTTTAAAGCCGGATTTGGATACAAAAAGATTTCCCAAGCTTTAAACATCTCAAGGAGCACTGTGCAAGCCATCATATTGAAATGGAAGGAGCATCAGACCACTGCAAATCTACCAAGACCCAGCCGTCCTTCCAAAATTTCTTCTCAAACAAGGAGAAAACTGATCAGAGATGCAGCCAAGAGGCCCATGATCACTCTGGATGAACTGCAGAGATCTACAGCTGAGGTGGGAGAGTCTGTCCATAGGACAACAATCAGTCGTACACTGCACAAATCTGGCCTTTATGGAAGAGTGGCAAGGAGAAAGCCATTTCTCAAAGATATCCATAAAAAGTCTCGTTTAAAGTTTGCCACAAGCCACCTGGGAGACACACCAAACATGTGGAAGAAGGTGCTCTGGTCAGATGAAACCAAAATTGAACTTTTTGGCCACAATGCAAAACGATATGTTTGGCGTAAAAGCAACACAGCTCATCACCCTGAACACACCATCCCCACTGTCAAACATGGTGGTGGCAGCATCATGGTTTGGGCCTGCTTTTCTTCAGCAGGGACAGGGAAGATGGTTAAAATTGACGGGAAGATGGATGCAACCAAATACAGGAACATTCTGGAAGAAAACCTGTTGGTATCTGCACAACACCTGAGACTGGGACGGAGATTTATCTTCCAACAGGACAATGATCCAAAACATAAAGCCAAATCTACAATGGAATGGTTAAAAAAAAAAAACGTATCCAGGTGTTAGAATGGCCAAGTCAAAGTTCAGACCTGAATCCAATCGAGAATCTGTGGAAAGAGCTGAAGACTGCTGTTCACAAACACTCTCCATCCAACCTCACTGAGCTCGAGCTGTTTTGCAAGGAAGAATGGGCAAGAATGTCAGTCTCTCGATGTGCAAAACTGATAGAAACATACCCCAAGCGACTTGCAGCTGTAATTGGAGCAAAAGGTGGCGCTACAAAGTATTAACGCAAGGGGGCCGAATAATATTGCACGCCCCACTTTTCAGTTTTTTATTTGTTAAATAAGTTTAAATTATCCAATAAATTTTGTTCCACTTCAAGATTGTGTCCCACTTATTGTTGATTCTTGACAAAAAAATTAAAATTTTACATCTTTATGTTTGAAGCCTGAAATGTGGCGAAAGGTTGCAAGGTTCAAGGGGGCCGAATACTTCTGCAAGGCACTGTATACTTTGGTGTATTGTGTAATTAGGCTCGAGCGTATGACGTGGCACTCGCGAGGTTTCCGCCGCTATCGCCATTGTGGAAGCGAGAAACATAAACAGTGAGGCATTTCAACACATCAAATACAGCATGATGTCCATTTCGCGTAGTGGTGGAAGCTTGTCGACATCTTTATTCCATTTGTGTTCGGCTTGCTCGTGAGGGTCAACATTGTTCATATCCTTAGAATTGCTCACATATCTGTCCTTCGCCGTGGTAACAAGTTTGTCTCTGTATCGAACTGGCAAGTTTTCCCTACATTTTTCCATCTTTGGCACTCGTAGTTGAATTGTATTTGCCGTTAAGTTTAAATGTCCCGTGATGCAGACGTGCTTCCGAAATGGCTGCGTTGTCGCAAATCTCGCACGATCCCGTGCTGCTGTGATGTAAACGCTCGAGCCTAATATTTGATGTTACTATTGATTTAATGTGCATAGTCCATAATTGTCCAGTCAACATTTTGAGTTCCACAACAATTCTGTTTTATTGTGTTATGTATATATTAGGCAGAAGGTGTACATTTAACTAGGGCTGTCAAACGAGAAACGAGTTAATCACAGCTTAAAAATTAATTAATCGTAATTAATCGCAATTCAAACCATCTCTAAAATATGCCATATTTTTCTGTAAATTATTGTTGGAATGGAAAGACAAGACATGACGGATATATTAATTCAACCTACTGTACATAAGTACTGTATTTGTTATAACAATAAATCCACAAGATGTCATTAACTTTATTAACATTCTTTCTGTGAAAGGGATCCACGGTTAGAAAGAATTGTAATTCTTAAAGGATAAATGTGAGTTTGTATATTGTGACTAAGTATTGCCATCTAGTGTATTTGTTGAGCTTTCAGTAAATTGTACTGCAGCGACTTAACTGCCCAAATGCATGATGGGAAGTGGTGCAACCATGACTGTGTGTCGTGGCTGCAAATGCTATATCTTCTCTGCGCTGGGTACATTACAGGGTGTTAAGAAAAGGATCAACTCCTGTCATTCTTCTCCACGTTGCTTCCCACAATATTTATAGTTGCTGTGGGAGAGATGACAAAGCTTTTGCCAATTAAAAGCACGGCCCCAATGAATGCTTGTATCTACTCCACTCTGCCTCTATCTCTGTATAGAAGTAAAACAGCGCCGTTGTAGGCTGTTTGCGGCAATGCGTGAATGAGTCGTACCGCGATTGTGTTAATTGTGATAAATATTTCCACGTGATTAATTTAAAAAAATTTATTAGCGCCCGTTAACTTGATAAATTTGACAACCCTACATTTAACAAAACAAAATAAATGCATTCATTTGGGATGAAATGCATAACTGATGATACAACAATCTAATGATTTACTGGGTGGGCGGGGTGGCCAGTGGAGTGGCCCACCAATTTAAAGGGGTGGCCGTGGCAACCCCCTGGTGGCGCCACTGATTCCAAAAGCATGCCCATAAATTATAGTGTTGTGTATGATTGTTTGTCCATTTGTGCATGACATTGACTTTTTCACCTGTCTTGGTTTTGTCTCTGTCTCGACTCAAAGTCTTGGTGAGTTCTGGTCACGGTCTCGCTTTCTCCCTCATGGTCACTAAGTAACGCTTTACTTTAAAGTGCCTATGACATCGAAAAGCATGTTTATTTCATATTTCACACTGTATTTTATGCTCCTGAATAGAGCTGAAACGAATAGTCGAGCAACTCGAGTAACTTGAGTTTAAAAACTGATCCGAGTAATTGTATCCACCTCGAGTAATCGTTTATTTTGACAGCTCTAAGCATCACGTTTTGCTCGGACTACTTTTAATGCGGGACAACGCGCTGATGTCACATGCATAGAGGAAGAAGCCCCC
Source organism: Corythoichthys intestinalis (assembly GCF_030265065.1). Lineage (NCBI taxonomy): Eukaryota > Metazoa > Chordata > Actinopteri > Syngnathiformes > Syngnathidae > Corythoichthys > Corythoichthys intestinalis. Next base: position 7,626,964 of record NC_080413.1, read on the forward strand.
CCACCCCCCCCAAAAACAACTGCAACCGACAGCCGCCACAAACGACGCCGACGTTGCTCAAAACTAGCCCGCATGATGCTACGTTGGTAGTAGGTAGCGTCTGATGCGTCTCATACAGATCACATGTATGTTGAACTAGATGCGAAATGACAGTCAGCGGCGTTAGTAAACAGCCGCCATCTTCAAGCAGTAGAGCGCTAAGCGCTAATAAATAAGATTAACGTTACTGTCACTAGCTCACGTAACGTTAGCCCTGCGGAGGGCTAGGTTTCTATTAATTCTGACCACTGTCGATGCGTGGCTAACGTGTCTTACATACAGGCTTTAACATAACATAGCGTTGTGGAGTGATGAGGGTGTAAAATAAAAACTTAATAATGCTAACTATCAATTTTAGCTCAGTAGTCATTGCTGGATAAAACACCAAGTAGCACTGGTCCCGAATGTGCTCCAATACAGCCTGTATCATACATTTATTTTGAACACTGCAAAAACTCAAAATCCTGTCAGGACTTACAGTTTAGAATATATATATATTATTATTATTATTTATTTTTAAAAATAAAATCTAAAGGTTTTTTGAGTGAAAGCAGTGAATTAGTCTTTTTTTTTTTTATTCTAGTTACATCTGGGATGCAATTGTTGACTGTTTTCAACAATGTACATCAAAAATAAAGACATTGATTGACTGAAAATGGTTCAATATTAGATGAAATGTCTTGTTTTCTCATGTATATTTATAATTGCTCTTCGCCTAAAAATATACAGTATATGTTTTATCCGATTACTCGATTAATCGATTGAATTTTCAGTCGATTACTCGATAACTAAAATATTCGATAGCGGCAGCCCTACTCCTGAATGAAATGGACCGTTTGGATGTGTGTGGAAGATGAAAATGGCCGTGAAAACAGCAATTACAAAGTAAACACTACAAACTTTCTTTAAATAAAGGACTATTTACTCACGTTTGATCATGGACGGACATGTAGAAAAGTTCTCCTCAGAGACATCTTGTTATGTTAGCTGCACAACAACTGCACGCCGCTCTCTCACTGTTTACATCTTTGCCGGTTAGTTAAGCATTAATTTACGCCATATTCGTGTTGACCATGCAGCAGCTACACGCTCCTCCGACTTTGGTTGGTTTGTCCGGCGGTCATTATCCAGCTGCTGTCCTGGCAAACGAGCTCTCCTGCCCGCAGAAGGGGAAATGCAAGCTTTAACTTGCTCGCTGCCGGGTGGGTTGCCGATCGGCGAAGGCAATAGACAATCCCGCCTCTGTGTGACATCATCCGGGGTATTTTTGTGTGATTTTTCGCTTCCAAAGGCGAACATATGACTTTGAAACATCACTCGGTTCGTGTTAGCATGTCGGCTAGCAGTCACGCTTTGGTTTGTTTACGCTCTCCGAAGCCGGGGCAGGGAAATGACAAAAGCCGGACTAACTCCGGTGGCATAAAATATCGTTCGGGAAAGTGCAAGAAGTAGACAGTTTTGACCATTATGGAGTAATTTTGCCATGTCGTACCGAATACATGCATTTTTAATATTTCATATTCCATTTAGCACAAGACTGTTATTTGTCATGACCATACCATTTATTTAGCAATTGGGGAAAAATACTTCTCTAAAAATTATGTCCTGTAAAAATATTGGAGAATGACATTTTGCGGCTCTTTGTCGCATTTTCCTCATTCTGAATAATTCCCCCTCAATGGGCTGAATTCTAAATTAGTAGAAACCATGACCCTGCCAATGGCATCCTCCTGTTGGGGACGCTAGAGTGCTATAATGACAGGCAGGGGCTAAACGGCAGATTAAAAGACTAATTTCCCAACATCTGCGCTTTGCTATATTGTTGTATAAAGTGGGATCGTCTTAAATATGATTTTAATTCACATAATAATGCTATTTAAGACTTTTTTTTATCCTGTCACAGGCACTTTAATCTCATTATTTTCTATGAGTAACGAGCTATCTAACACATTCGTTTTTCCAAACCGGTAAACTAATTAAAGTTAGTTTTCTTCGTGTCTGTGCGTTACTATTTTGTTATTGCCTCATAATGTATGCGGAATGAAGAATATTGTACTTATGTACGAAGAACATTTCAAATAGAAAATGTCAGAAAGGTTCCCATCTTCTCACTACGGGTTCGTTTCCATGGTAACCGCTCACTATGACTTCCTGTATTGGTCTCGAGTTACACACAGTATTTTGGGACTAAGGAAAGCGTGTGCCAGCACGGGACACGGGTGCACATTCGAGCCGAGTGCAGCTACCTATTGAGATGTGCGAGGGAATGTTGATCTGTTTGCGTCCGTGAATGAACATATTTTTCCTTCATTCTGGAGGGTTCCAGCGATAGGTTGGGGACGCTACATGAGCGGCCGTTTCGTAGCTTTGCCGTTGCAACGTAGGGTAGTCATCACTCCAATTCGGCAAGCATTTTTTACATCATATTCGTCCATCTATCCTGTTGCACATTTATGCTGTGAAGTGACGAGTTCGTTTAGCACCTTTGGGATGTGTTGTAAGTCCGATTGAGTGTAAAGTGCTTATTTGCCGCCACGTTTCGTGGCCAAATGGACAGCGTGTGTGTACAGCGTATTTCCGGATTGTGCGCGCGCATTAGCGCCCGCCCCCACCTTTGTGTTTATTGCGCTGTGCGATTCATTTTTGGGTTGTCGATTATTGTGCAATCAATTTGCATTGTTTTGCATTGGAACTGATATGCTGTTAAACGTTTACACGAAGTTCAGAATTTTTTTTCATTAGGCTTAATCTTCAAGTTAGCGGGGGTTTAATTAGTCGGTGGAGTTAAATTTTAACAAATTCCATGCAGTTTTTCAGTTATTTGTAAGTTTCAGGGCTCAGGAGTGGGCTCGGGCTCGGGCCTGCAAATCAAGTTGATTGATCGGGCTCGGGTCGGGTCGGGCTGGATTTTTTAGGCCCAAACTAAAAAAAAATGGACATACTGTACGTATTCATACAGTCAATGGGACTAAACATACAATCATCCTGCTTCATGTGGTGATGCGCGATAAATTATTTCATACTGTTGACGTACCAAATCTTATTTTATTGCCCTGACAGCAGGCTTTTTTTCTTTTCATGGACATAAGTAAACTGGCATATTCACGCATTCACAAATCACACAATCTGTAAATTTGCTGTCAACAGACCCGTCGCGCTCTACTTGCCAAAGCGGTGTTGGATTTTGCGGTGAGGGTGGATTTGAATTCCTCATAACTGAAGTAAGGTGCCCGTGCCATCGTCACAAGTAGTGTTTGACTCTTGTCTCCGCCCCCTTTTATGTGAACGCGCAGTAACTCTGACTGGTTTGACACAGGTTCGACTAATCAACCTCATAATCAGCGTCGTGGCACCGATTGACCACAAACTAGACAACCAGGTTTTGTCAACCCCGGATACCCGTTGGTAAACTGGATTACTTCTGGGGAGGTTGAACTCTGTTTGTACAATAGGCCACTGGTCTCATCCCTTCTTTCCTGTTCGTTTTGCTTTTGCTGCTGGTTTTGCGAAATATCAACAGTGCTGTCATTCTCATTAATGTTCCTCTCAGGTTCAAATTTAAAGGGTTGAACAGATGACATGTTTATGTCGCTAAAGTCATACTCTGGGAGTCGGGCAACGTAACCATGTGACGTTACCGCCCTGCGACGTCAACAAACAACATTACAAATTGTATAAAAATGAAAACATCAAGAGGGGTTTCAATATCAACTTATTTTAACTCATAATAACATCTTTTAAGAACTACAAGTCTTTCCATCCGTGGATCCCTTTAAGTGATTATTGCTTTCTTTTTGTTCCTTAATTGTATGTGATCATCTCCTGTTCTTTAAGAGAAAGAAGAAAGACAAAAACTTTTTTCTTCGTCAATACTTACCAGATTTCATTCCTATCCATTCACGATTAACAGAAGAGTAGCGATTTTAGCGTCCCCAGCAACAAGAACAAAGCGAGTGACCTTTTGACCCCACCCTGGGAAGTCTTAAAAAATTCATAAACGACTTCTGTAGCATATGATGGGATCTCTGGAACGTGTCATCAACACAAGACTGACCGTGACGACAAGGACTGAAATAAATCAGGGATCTAAATACAAAGTGATGAAACAGCTAGGAACAATTGGGCAAGAGAGAAGTGGCTGATTGTGCATAATATGAGGAGCAGGGCCAAACTAATGAAAAACAAGACCAGGACGAACACAAAGTCAAATAAAGAACCAAACTAACCAGTCTAAATGTTATTTGCAAGCTAGCTTACCAGTTTAGAGGGTACCCTGCCTGTCATCCAAAATCATTTGGGATCAACTCCAGCCCATCTGACACGCTAATGAGAACGAGTGCTATACAAGATGGATGAATGGATGGATTCACCCCACTTGGTATCTGTTAGTACGAAACAAGTAACTGTCAGGTAGAACAAGGCGAGCGGTGTGATTCCGCGTTTTAGTTGAGTTGTAAGTAAAGCGGAGTGTGTATCGCAAAGCATGTGTCATGTCCACCTGAGTGCCTCCATCATACTCTTCTCCCACGTGAAGCCGGCTTTCCCCCAGAGCTCTTCTCCTCTCTGTTTTTGCTTCCTGATCCCCTCAAAAGGTGTGTCAGGATCAGCGCGGCTTCGACATCCCGAGCCCGACGCTCCCGCCCCCTCGCGCCGCCGCCGTGCCTACTTGTGCATATGCAGAGGAAGACGCGCGAAAACAAGGCGAGGAGATGCACACCTCTGACAGCCGGCATCAAGCAGGCGGCTGACAGAATAAGGGCGGCGATGATGATCTGAGACATCGGGATGTGAAGGAAAGAGGAAGGAGAAAGGCCTTTCTTTTTCTTTTCCCCACGCTTCATTTTTCCATACCTGTCCCCCCCCCCCCCCACGCGCACCCCTACTTGACACGCCTGACTCGTGTGGCGTTAATCTCCCCAGAGGGAGGCGGCGTCCCCACCGCCGCCAACACCACCCCCGGCTTTTCTCCTCCTTGTTCCACTCCTTTCCGCCATTTCCATTTCAAAACCCATCAAAGGCGGTCACTAACGACGCGGCCTTTCATCAGATGGTTGATATCGTGACGCTCCCGTGACGCTCTCGCCACGTTCTTCGTTTAATCCCGAGTTTGCCTCTCCGAGCAAGATGCCGCTAGCGGGTGGGTGGTAAGCAGGAGAGGGGAGGATAGAGGGAGGTAGGGACGTGCCCGTGGCTCTCCCAGGAGGATGTCTTTGTCATCCGGAAGCTTTTACACTTTTATACACCACCCAAAACATCAGCGTTACGGGAAAAATGGAGATTATGAGCACTATTTGATGAAGCCTGAGATATAGGCTGATCTTGTCATGACATATTCATGCATATTCGTGAAGCTTGATCTATTTTTAATCCATCGCAGTGGTCGTAAACACCGCAAACACACACACTGGATGTAGCAGGGGGCTACTTTAGCACATGGCGAGCAGTTCAAGGTATCAGTGTCTATAGCTGGAGGGCACCACAGATATGAGTGTGGGGGATGTTGTGTGTGGATGGTTCATTGCCCACATTTTTCTGCAGGTTGATGGGTTGAACCGGTTTGGCAGGTGGCCATTTTAACCAGTTAAGCCAGATGTTGAAGGGGTGCATGTCTTAAGAAGTTTGGGAAAGACACTGATGTAACCCTATTACGATTATTATTACATCTGCCCGTAAGTGAAACATGATGAAAGATTTAGGGCTGTCGCTATTGATTATTTTAGTAGTGGAATAATCTATCAACTACCGTAATTTTCGGACTATAAAACGTGACTTTTTTCCTTCATTTTGAATCCTGCGTTTTATAATCCACTGCGGCTTATTTGTCGTTTTATTTGGGTTAATAGGTAACACTTCATTTGACAGCACCGTCATAAGACTGTCATAATTATGACATGACACTATCATGGGCATTACTGAATGCTTATGACAGATTTCGTTAAGTGTCATCCGTCAAATTATGTCACTAACTCCATTTAGGTCCAGCTTGGATCGTTTACAAAAGTGATATAATTTGCCAGAAACAATAAATGACATCTGTTATAAGCATTCATTCATGCTCATGACAGTGTCATGTCATAATTATGATTGTCTAATGACAGTCTTATGACGCCACTTTCAAATCGTTACCAAATACCATAACTAGCAATGAATGAAACAACTGGAATAGTAACTGAAGAAATAATACATCTGTAGCGCTGCAATGCATGCTAGGAGGCATGTTGGACGACAACAGTATTTACAGCAGGTGGCAGCAGAGGTTGACTGTGTCCTTCAAGGGTGCAGTGATGGCCAAATGAAGTTTCTTAAAGCAATTCATAGTGGTTCATTTGGTCTTATGGTGAATGACAGTCATATGATGCCGCTGTCAAATAAAGTGTTACCGGTGAAAATCTTTTGGTGTAGATATCCCATAATCCAGTGAGAAAAGCTGTGGTTTATAGTCCAGTGCGGCTTATCTATGAACAAATGCCGTTTTCGTGCCAAATTTGAAGGGTGCGGCTTATAGTCAGGCGTGCCCTATAGTGCAAAAATTACGGTAGTTCGAGTAATCGGGACAGGAACATTTAATGCGTTGTAGAAGAAATTTTAGGAAAAGTAAAACAAAGTCTGGCAAAGATTGAACTTTCAAAAGAGAATTAAATGCGAATACAAAATAAAGTTCCTACATGTTTCTTCAAACTATGCAGAACTGCACTTTTTATTTAAAAAAAATAATAAAAAATTTAAACTACCTGAGTTTAGACTCGAACCAAGGGCACAGGTTAGATCTCAACTTTGGTAGGGACGATATAACAGCATAACCTGCATGTACACTTGTTGCCGGGGACGGGACAATAATAAGACCAAACAGATTGGGTGAATGGGGTCAGGGCTACATTTCTCACGAATCTGAACCTAATTGATAGGCTAATTGGTCCTCACATACCAACCAGCCCTGTTGTCTTTTTACATTACTTACAGTGGCTGCTGCTGGCAGAAAAAAACATCTATTATCCCTTGTCATCGGATCGGAGGAGGTGGCATGTTGTATTCGTGTCGGGGCTGTGATTGCGTGTGTGTGTGTTTGAAAGTGGGGGGGGGGGGGGGGGGGGCGTGGGTGAAGTCATCAGCAAATCAAACGTGTGTTTGAGGGGAAAAATGGACTGGCACATTCAGCAAGTGAAAAGGGGTCAATGTAAATCTCAACATAATGAAAGTAATTCACTTAAATAATGGTAGGGTCAATTGGAACAACATGTGGGAAGACAATCTCAATGACCTACTGTATATAACTGAATTCATTGTATAATGCAAATAAGGTTGCTTAATAGTTGGTGGGGACAATTTGAGCATCTTGAAAAGTTGGTAGTGTTATGTCCCAATGAAAACCTACGTCCTTGCCTGAAACGATATCAAATAAATAAATAAATAAGGATCTAAGTACAAACAAAACATTTGTCTAACTTGCAAAGCAAAAGTCCGCCAGCTTAAATGCTATTCAATGCTAATGTGTTTTTTACAATGCTCTTAAGAAATCGTTCAAACACATATTCCCTCCCCCCCAAAAAAACAACAACAACAACAAAAAAAACGGCTAAATATACCTATAAACTAAATTACGAATACATAAAAAAAAAAAAAACATATTAGCTCAAACAAAAACTTACCTTATGTTGGTCTTAACAGGGAGCAGCTCGATTCAGCTATGTTGAATGTGTTATGTCATATTCACTGTTGCCACTACAATGCAGTGTATTCACCCAAATCCATAAAATTAAATGCAAACACTTTCAAAACAAACCTTTACAACGCCACTCTAATTAAACGATTACTCGAAGCAGCAAAATTTGATTCGAGGCTTTTTTTCTAAGCTAATTACTCGAGTTAATCGATTAATCTATCAACTAGTTAGTTCGACAAATCGAGTAATTGGGTTAGCAACATTTAATGCGTTGCAGAATAAATTTTGGGAGAAGTATAAGGCTGGCTAAGATTGCACTTTCAAAAGAGAATTAAATACACTTCCATTGAAAAATGAATTAAAATACTTGAGCTTAGCCTTGAACAATGTAAAAAATAATAAATAAATGCGGATCTAAGTACAACAAAGGAACTATTGGCTAACTTGCATAGCAAAAGTCCGCTAACTTAAATGCTATAAAATGCTAACTTTTTTTTTTCACAATGCTCTTAACAAATTGTTCAAACACATATTCTCACACACATAAAAAAAAAAAAAATGGCTAAATATACTAATAAACTAAATTACGAATGCATCAAAAAGCATATTAGCTCAAACCAAAACTTACCTTAGGTTGGTCTTAACAGGGAGCAGCTGGATTCAGCCATGTTAAATGAGTTATGTCATATTTACTGTTGCCACTAGAGGGCAGTGTATTCACCCAAATCAATAAAATTAAATGCAAACACTTTCAAAACAAACCATGACAACCCCACTCTTATTAAACGATAACTCAAAGCAGCAAAATTTGATTTGAAGCTTTTTTTCCAATCGAATTACTTGAGTTAATCGATTAATTGTTGCAGCACTAATTGATATTATATAATTGATATTATAGATACACAAAATTATAATAAAAAATACAGGGGGGGGTTGTTGTTTGACACTACTTCTTTTACTTTATGCGGTGGATTCTCGTCCCCACTGTATTTTTTTATTTAAGGAACACCAGAATGTCAGTTGTACTATAATACAAACGCAATATTACCAGGGGAGTTCATAATTTGAAGTTATTTACTTGTGATGACTTCGGCGGAAAGAAGCCCACCAGGCCGACGCGGAAAACAGAATTTTTCGCAAGTACGGATCCAAAAGTGGCGTTCGTCAAGTTCAGCAAACGCGAGATTTAAGCCAAGGAGCTCTCCCTATATCCCGCCTCCCCCGTAAGTCTTTGAATGCCGGAGTTATTCCCGCATAGACACCGCGGAATGCGCTCATTATGCCTCCTTTGCTGAGCATTTTGTTAAACCAACAGCGCTTGTGCCGTCGCTCTGGAAACAATCCCCCAAACATCCAGGAAGGATCTCATCTCCCGCCGCCGCGTAAATACTCAAAGAGATGACACCCTTCAACAGTCTGTCATTGTACTTTACTAGGGAGGAGGAAGAAAGTGCGGGGCCAAATCATAAGCCATTATGCTCCGGGACGGCGTGGCGGTGTATCCGCATAAAGCACCGGCGACAACCTCCAGCAAATTACCCGGCAGGCCCCGCGAGGAGGGGGAAATATCACTAATTGCCCTCCATTCTGTCAGGTCAATTGACTCTAATTGGAAAAATAATAAAAAGCACACTACCCCAGGAGCTGCGAGAGAAGCAACCGGCAGGGTCGCTTTTTTGGGAGGTGGTGGGGGGGGGTGAGGTAGAAGAGCAGGAGGAGGGGTGCGCGAATTCCTCTCCCTGTTCCCAAACAATTACGGCACGTTTTTCGCTCTCGCCGTAATTACAGGAAAAGAGGGCACGGGTTACATGGCAGGCGAGGCTAATAAAATGATATGTGATGAGGTATTTACAGGCATAATACGCTGCCTCCTTATAGTCCTTCAGGAGGCCCGTTGCGGGCGTGGTGATGGGACGATGCTCAATGGTCAAGCGCCTGAACAGTTTACTCATTTGCAGCCATTGACGGCGATAGACATCCAGTCCAATTTTGATTGCTTGCTGGCAGTGAAATCAGTTGGACTCATTTTACTACAAACAAGAACAGAAATGATTTTTTTCAAGGATACTTCAGATTATGGTCTTTACTTTCAACTAACGCCAGTATCTACAGGCAATGGCAGACTTGGCAATTTTGGGGCCTAAGGCGAACATATCCAGGGACCCTCTTCATGGGTCAGGGGTTAAAAAGGTGAGAAGGGTGTGGAGGAAATATGTTCCAGTAGGGTTGTTCCGATCATGTTTTTTTGCTCCCGATCCGATCCCAATCGTTTTAGTTTGAGTATCTGCCGATCCCGATATTTCCCCGATCCGATTGCTTTTTTTTTGCTCCCGATTCAATTCCAATCATTCCCAATAATATTTCCCAATCATATACATTTTGGCAATGCATTAAGAAAAAAATGAAGGCTAGCTTCATACTGCAGGCCAATGTTCCGTCTAAATTTTCATATGTCTGAGCAGACACACGAGCTCCCTGAGCACACTGAGGACCACTGTGAGCAACATCAGGTGTGTACGCTGTGGCCACACACCAGTATCACGCCTGTTCAAAACTTTGGATCAAAGCAGCTTACATGGCTTATTAAAAGAATTAGATTGCAGCAGCAATTTTCATTAGTTTACTTTTAATATAATTGACTTAAAATGAAAAACACAAAAACTTTGTTGTTCATGAGATGTGTACTATGTTTAGAAGGAACATTGCTGCAGGCCCTAATGCACAAATCTGATTTTTTTTTTTGTTTTTCCGGTCTGAACGTGACTATTCGCATAGAAGTGTTCATTTCAAATCCGATCCGGGTAACTTTTGTATGTGGTTTAAATCCGATCTGGGCCACATTTTTCCAGAATGTGACGGCGGTCTGAACTGTCAAGTCTCCCAAATCGGAATGAATGCAGCAATTACGTCAGCAAAGAGCGAAAGCGGCACACAAGACGGCAGCGATGTAGCTCTTCATTAGCGTGAACTTTTACCACGCAAGGGGACTTCATAATTCACAGTCTAATTATTATTTTAAAGTACTATGTTTGTTCTTGGTTTTGTTCAAATAAAAATTGACCCCCAAAAGCACAACTTACTGTCTGTGAAAAAATTAGGACACCCTGTTAAATATTCCGTTCTTTGTTAAGAAATGTTCACATATCAATGTCTGATCTTGTTATTCCTTTATCTCTGTAAAAAAACAAAAATGCATATTCTAACTGAGGAAAAAGTTAGGACACCCTTCCATTTAATCGCAAGTGTTACCCACTTTGACTAAAATAACTTCAGTGAAACGCTTTTTGTAGCCATCTACCAGTCTTTGGCATTGGTCTGAAGAAAGTTTGCCCCACCCCTCAATGCAGAATACTTTAAATAGTGACTGACTGTTGAAGTGAGTAAAAACACCATGGCGAGTTCAAAGTAGCTGTCTGAGGCCTTCAGAAAGAAGTTTGTAGATGCTTATGAGTCTGGTAAGGGATTTCAAAAGATCTCAAAAGAATTCAAATCAGCAATTCCACTGTCCGGACAATAGTCTACAAGTGGAGGACATTCAAAACAACTGCCAAACTGCCCAGGTCTGGCCTTCCAAGCAAGTTCACCCCGAGAGCAGACGGCAAGATGCTAAAAGAAGTCTCCAAAACCCCATTTTTATTTAAAATGTCCTGGTATTTCAAAGCATTCATGATGCCATGCACCCTAACAAGGTTCCCAGGGCCTTTGGAAGCGAAACAGCCCCACAGCATCACTGACCCACCCCCATACTTCACAGTGGGTATGAGGTGCTTTTCAGCATGCGCATCTTTCGTGGCACGCTAGACCCACTAAGAGTGTTTGTTGCCAAAAAGCTCAATCTTGGTCTTATCTGACCAAAGGACAGTATTTTTGTGTGTTAAATCAAAATCTGTTGCCCTCTGCCCGAAAGCTGAAGATGGGTCGTCACTGGGTCTTTCAGCAAGACAATGACCCTAAACATATGGCCAAATCTACACAGAAATGGTTCACCAGACACAAAATCAAGCTCCTCCTATGGCCATCTCAGTCCCCAGACCTTGTTTTGTTGGCAAAAGGGGGTTGTACAAAGTATTAACACCAGGGGTGCTAATAATTGTGACACACATTATTTGATGTCAAATATTTTTTTTCTTTATGTGGGATTTTTCCCCCCACTGATTGAATGCACTTGTATTGAAGGTTGGATTTTTCTCTTTTTTTCCCATTAAGGTCCCATATTATTTGAATTAAAAAAAAAATATTAGAAGCAAAAAAAACATCTTTTTTTAGGGGTGCCAATAATTATGGAGGGCACTGTATACTCCAAAAAATACGGTAAATTCCATCTTGCGAGCATTCACTTAATTCAAACTTTAAAATTTTACACCTGTAATTTTATTTCCTCCTTATCTTAACACTTTATCCCTGCAACATCCTAACATTACCTCTCTTTTTTCCAAAAGAAAAAACAACTTTTTTATTTTGCGCGTTGAATGACTTATGGAGGAGGCGGGATACGCGAGAGCTCGTTGGATTAAATCTCGCTATTGATAAACTTGATGAATGTCATTTCTCTACGCATACCTGCAAAAAGACAGGATGCTCCATTTCACAATGGCCTGGTCTTCTCCCCCCCAAACCCCCCTTTCAATGCCGGCATCAAAAAAATATATAATCTTCCCAACTAAGCTCGCCTTGGCGTATCACCACCGCTGAGTCTCTAAAGCGGAGCAAATCTCCTCAAAGTGCCGCGCCACAAATAAATAGGCTTCATTTACCTTTTTTTTTTTACCGAGGCAGCCGCACCGGGGGCCATAAAAGGGCCGGCGAATAATAGCGGCGACTTGTTTGGAGACGGAGACGACGACGACACGGTGGGTTAGCGGAAGAAGAAGATGCAAATTGGAGGATGCAAGGAAAAACATGTTAGATACCGCGGGGGTGAAATTTATTCCATGCATGTGAATATTATACACGCACCCCCTCGACATAAAGCGCGACATTCACTACATCTGTTGTGTTAAGTGACTGTAATTTAGGTGACATTGGCACAAAGCCTCTTAATGTAGCCCCGACGGACCACCCCCCCGCCGCCCCCCCACATATCCAGCCATCCACCGCGGGCACCGCGCGGGAGCAAACGCAGGCATCTCGCAGCTGGAGCGGCGTCAAGCATCATTTGCCTCCCCACGTGATTAATTACACTTTGATCACTCGCATCCAAATCCGATTCATTTCGCCGCCGTGTCAGGCAGGCGTCAAACCGGACGCTTTTTTATGAGCTTTTAACATACCAGGGTAATGTCGTGAAGCGCGGGAACGTTCGTTCGTTCGGGTGTCATCGGCGGCAATTGGAAGGCGCGGGAACAGATGGAACGCGTTTGATTTGAATTGATCTTTTTTTTTTTTTCGCTTTTTGTTCGTTCACCCTGAGGCATTATTGGATTTGAATGCTTTACTGTTACGTATTTGTCAATGCGATATTTATTAATTCGCAGGTGTCAAACTCGAGACTCGGGGGGCCAGATCTGGCCCGCTACGTCATGTTGCATGACCCGCAAAAGTCGACTTTATTCCTCGCTAAAATGAAATTTTTTTAAGAGATCGGGAACTCCAGAAATGTTTTTGTTTTTAATTTTTTTAACTAGCTTAAAAAAAAAAATCATTTTTATAGTTAAAAAGTGTTGACTATTTTCCCCTTTTTTGTAGTTCTTTAAAGACCATATGACACGAGAAAAAAAGTCTAAAATGTCATTATTATGTGAATTATAATCATATTTTGAGACGATTCGACTATATACAACAATTTAGCAAAGCACAGATGACGAGAAATTAGTCTTTTAATCTGCTGGTTAGCCACGCCTACCATTATAGGGCTTTAGCGTCCCCAACAGGTGGATGACGTCAGCCGTAGACTTGGCTCATCGATTTTACTATTCAGCCCATTGAGGGGAAATTATTCAGAACGAGGAAAACGCGACGAAGAAAGCCGCAAAATGTCATTGTTTTAGTCTCTCTATTCCAATATTTTTACAGGATATTCTTTTTACCCAAGTATTTTCCCCCAATAGCTATATAAATGGCTTGAGAAGGACCAGTCAGACCGTTGAGGGGGAACTATTCACAACGAGGAAAACGCGACGAAGAGAGCAGCAAAATATCATTGTTTCTGTCTCTTTACTTCAATATTTTTACAGGATACTCTTTTTATCCAAGTATTTTCCCCAATTGCTAAATAAATGGCATGGTCATGACAAATAACAGTCTTGTGCTGAATGGAATATGAAATAATAAAAATGCATTTATTCAGGACGACATGGCAAAATTACTCCATAATGGTCAAAACTGTCGACTTCACCTTTACTGTCGCACCTCCCGAACGATATTTTATGACACCTAAATCGGACATATGTCATTTCCCTTCCCCGGCTTCGGAGAATGTAAACAAACCAGAAGGCGTGACAGCTAGCCGACATGCTAACCCGAACCGAGTGATGTTTCAAAGTCTTCAAAGCGGAAAATCACACATAGCTATCCTGGATTATTTGAAATGATGACCCGGTTGTCGAATGTCTTAGCGGATCGGCAAACCGCCCGGCGGAGAGCAATTTACAGTTCGTTCCCCGGAGGGGGGTGGCTGGAGCTAACGCAGCTAACGTGCTGCTGCTAATGCATTAGGAGAGCTTTTTACATGCCTATCAATGATCAAACGTAAGTAGTCCTTCATTTAAAGGAAGTTTGTAGTGTTTACTTTGTAATCGCTGTATTCGTATTTGACATAATACAAAACAAGATGTTTACTCACTTCATCGTAAGTCCAATGGTCCCACAGTAAATATCCACGGTGAATGGGAACCTTTTGAAACTCCAAAAAGGCGCATACGCCTCTCCCTCATACAGAATGATTTTTCCGCAGCCGTTTGGCTGGCGTGATGCGAAAAATAAACGTATTAATCCGCAAAATCAGCTGAATCCTTCGTCCTCATACACAACAGTACACTGTAGCGTGAAGAGGACGTCTTCTACCGTACACGTCACAGCGCCCTCCTCCTTAATGCAAGACCGAAGCCGGAAGTCACTCATTTTCCTGGCGCGGGATTCAAAAAACTAAATAAATACAGCGATCGCTTCCACACACATCCAAGCGGTCCATATCATTCAGGAGCATAAAATACCGTGTGTATTATGAAATAAACATGCTTTTTCGTGTCACAGGCACTTTAAAGGGATCCTCTGTTTTTAAGACAAGTAATTCTTAAAAGATAAATGTTAGTATGAGTTATAATTAGGGTTGTTCCGATCATGTTTTTTTGCTCCCGATCCGATCCCGATCATTTTAGTTTGAGTATCTGCCGATCCCGATATTTCCCTATCCGATTGCTTTTTTTTTTTTGCTCCCGATTCAATTCCAATCATTCCCAATAATTTTTCCTTATCATATACATTTTGCATTAAGAAAAAAATAAAACTCGGACGAATATATACATTCAACATACAGTACATAAGTACTGTATTTGTTTATTATGACAATAAATCCTCAAGATGGCTTTTACATTATTAACATTCTTTCTGTGAGAGGGATCCACGGATAGAAAGACTTGTGACTTCGTATATTGTGACTAAATATTGCCATCTAGTGTATTTGTTGAGCTTTCAGTAAATGATACTGAAGGCCATGCCCAAATGCATGATGGGAAGTGGAACCATGACTGTGCGTAGTGCTACCAATTGATATATCTTCTCTGCGTTGGGAAATAATATAAGGTGTTAAGAATAAGATCAATTGCTACCTTGCCTCCCCACATTGCTTCCCATGATATTTCTAATTGTAGGGAGAGGGATTGTAAGGTTTTAGCCAATTAAAAAAGGCTCCAAAGGCTGCCAAAATTCACTCTACTCATTTTACGCTGCCTTTTATCTCTCTATAGACCCTACCCACGTGACGTCACAACTCCTTCCTCCTGACTGGTGCCGCCCAATTGTCCGTCAACACATCATGTTTCCCTGTGACGGCTACGTACATTCCTCCTATTTACGACGTATTTTTCTGCTCGTTAACATTAATAATCAAAATGGTGAAGGCGTGTGTGGCGGTCGGTTGCAATAACAGAGAAGACAGACGGAGAAGACGGAGAGACTTGAAGTTCTACCGGATTCCGAGAGACCCGGAGAGAAGAGAGCGAGATGGGCTGCTGCAATTCGACGAGAAAACTGGGCTCCAAACGATTACCACTGATAATGTAGTAGTCATTTTATATCTGGTAAGATGCATTTAATATATATTTAGAGGGTTTTGGGCTGACAACCACAATTAAGATCATTGCTAGGCTAATCGCCGACAACATACACGTATGTATGTAGTGAGAGTGCTATCGCTAAACCATATAAACATTAAAAGCCCTAACTCCATTGACAAACGACATGAAATACATTAGACTTGACAGTGGATGTTAGCAATAACAAAAAATTTTTAAATTGAAAATTTCGTAACTCACCTTTCCAAGCACAAGATAGATTCCTGCCGAATTTTCGTGGACGAGGACCTGTTTCACCCAACCAGCAACGAAGTATTTATAAGCCTCCAAGCTCTTAAAGTTTTTCAAACTTTCGTGAGAATAGGCTGATTTTGTGTGGACAAGATAGTTGTACAGTTCAGGGTAGCTAGCAGATGTCAGGCAAATACGGCGGAGACAGCGGGTCGAAAAACATCGATTTAGGCATCAAATATGGATCTGGCGAATGGATAAACTGAAGCTTTTCCACATAACGCCTTTTATGCAGCGCATCAAGTGAGTTTACGGCATCCGAAAGCACCGGGTCTTCCATGAAATGCACTATAAATTGCTCGATCAATTGAGACCATTGATAATACAGACACAAAATGACGGACAAGTGGGCGGAACCATACAGCGAGCACGTGATTTTGTGACGTCAGTGGGTAGGGTCTATATAGGTAAAACGGCGCCATTACAGATTGAGCGCGACATTGCGTGAGTGGGGCGTGCAGCGCATGCATTAATTGCATTTAATATTTTAACGTGATACATTTAAAAAAATAATAATAATTACCGCCGTTATTGGGATAATTTTGATAACCCTACCTTAAGCCTAAACTAAAGACTCTGGAAGAGTGAAACATATTATGTCTGTAAGTTAAATACAATTAGACAACGATTTAATTAAAAAAATATGTACCCTAATTTTCGTACTATAAGGCGCACCTGACTATAAGCCGCCACCCACCAAATTTGGCATTAAAACGGCATTTGTTCATAGATAAGCCGCACTGGACTATAAGACGCAGCAGTCCTGTGTTATTGCTATGTATGTATTATGGGATATTTACACAAAAAAATATATTAACTGGTAAAACTTTATTCGACAACTGCATCATACGACTGTTATAAGACTAAATTAACCACCATGAAGCTTTGAACCAATTGGCTTCATTGCTTGGCCATCACTGCTCCCTTGGGGGAGACAGTCAACCTCTGCTGCCACCTGCTGTCAACGCTGTTGTTGTCCAATATGCCTCCATGCATGCATTGCAGTGCTACATATGTAAACAACAATCAAAATTCATGTTTTTTGGTAATTATTTCTTCAGTTACTGTTCCAGTTGTTTCGTTAATCGCTAGTTATGGTATTTGGTAACAATTTTTTGACAGTGGCGCCATAAGACTGTCATAATTATGACATGACACTGTCATGAGCATCAATGAATGCTTATAACAGATGTAATTTAGTGTCATCCGGGAAATGATCTCACTTTTGAATGGATGTAAAAGATCTGAGCTGGACATAAATGGAGTTAGTGACATAATTTGCCGGATGACACGTCATGACATCTGTTATAAGCATTTAGTAATGGTAGGTAGGTAGGTAGGTAGGTAGGTAGGTAGGTAGGTAGGTAGGTAGGTAGGTAGGTAGGTAGGTAGGTAGGTAGGTAGGTAGGTAGGTAGGTAGGTAGGTAGGTAGGTAGGTAGGTAGGTAGGTAGGTAGGTAGGTAGGTAGGTAGGTAGGTAGGTAGGTAGGTAGGTAGGTAGGTAGGTAGGTAGGTAGGTAGGTAGGTAGGTAGGTAGGTAGGTAGGTAGGTAGGTAGGTAGGTAGGTAGGTAGGTAGGTAGGTAGGTAGGTAGGTAGGTAGGTAGGTAGGTAGGTAGGTAGGTAGGTAGGTAGGTAGGTAGGTAGGTAGGTAGGTAGGTAGGTAGGTAGGTAGGTAGGTAGGTAGGTAGGTAGGTAGGTAGGTAGGTAGGTAGGTAGGTAGGTAGGTAGGTAGGTAGGTAGGTAGGTAGGTAGGTAGGTAGGTAGGTAGGTAGGTAGGTAGGTAGGTAGGTAGGTAGGTAGGTAGGTAGGTAGGTAGGTAGGTAGGTAGGTAGGTAGGTAGGTAGGTAGGTAGGTAGGTAGGTAGGTAGGTAGGTAGGTAGGTAGGTAGGTAGGTAGGTAGGTAGGTAGGTAGGTAGGTAGGTAGGTAGGTAGGTAGGTAGGTAGGTAGGTAGGTAGGTAGGTAGGTAGGTAGGTAGGTAGGTAGGTAGGTAGGTAGGTAGGTAGGTAGGTAGGTAGGTAGGTAGGTAGGTAGGTAGGTAGGTAGGTAGGTAGGTAGGTAGGTAGGTAGGTAGGTAGGTAGGTAGGTAGGTAGGTAGGTAGGTAGGTAGGTAGGTAGGTAGGTAGGTAGGTAGGTAGGTAGGTAGGTAGGTAGGTAGGTAGGTAGGTAGGTAGGTAGGTAGGTAGGTAGGTAGGTAGGTAGGTAGGTAGGTAGGTAGGTAGGTAGGTAGGTAGGTAGGTAGGTAGGTAGGTAGGTAGGTAGGTAGGTAGGTAGGTAGGTAGGTAGGTAGGTAGGTAGGTAGGTAGGTAGGTAGGTAGGTAGGTAGGTAGGTAGGTAGGTAGGTAGGTAGGTAGGTAGGTAGGTAGGTAGGTAGGTAGGTAGGTAGGTAGGTAGGTAGGTAGGTAGGTAGGTAGGTAGGTAGGTAGGTAGGTAGGTAGGTAGGTAGGTAGGTAGGTAGGTAGGTAGGTAGGTAGGTAGGTAGGTAGGTAGGTAGGTAGGTAGGTAGGTAGGTAGGTAGGTAGGTAGGTAGGTAGGTAGGTAGGTAGGTAGGTAGGTAGGTAGGTAGGTAGGTAGGTAGGTAGGTAGGTAGGTAGGTAGGTAGGTAGGTAGGTAGGTAGGTAGGTAGGTAGGTAGGTAGGTAGGTAGGTAGGTAGGTAGGTAGGTAGGTAGGTAGGTAGGTAGGTAGGTAGGTAGGTAGGTAGGTAGGTAGGTAGGTAGGTAGGTAGGTAGGTAGGTAGGTAGGTAGGTAGGTAGGTAGGTAGGTAGGTAGGTAGGTAGGTAGGTAGGTAGGTAGGTAGGTAGGTAGGTAGGTAGGTAGGTAGGTAGGTAGGTAGGTAGGTAGGTAGGTAGGTAGGTAGGTAGGTAGGTAGGTAGGTAGGTAGGTAGGTAGGTAGGTAGGTAGGTAGGTAGGTAGGTAGGTAGGTAGGTAGGTAGGTAGGTAGGTAGGTAGGTAGGTAGGTAGGTAGGTAGGTAGGTAGGTAGGTAGGTAGGTAGGTAGGTAGGTAGGTAGGTAGGTAGGTAGGTAGGTAGGTAGGTAGGTAGGTAGGTAGGTAGGTAGGTAGGTAGGTAGGTAGGTAGGTAGGTAGGTAGGTAGGTAGGTAGGTAGGTAGGTAGGTAGGTAGGTAGGTAGGTAGGTAGGTAGGTAGGTAGGTAGGTAGGTAGGTAGGTAGGTAGGTAGGTAGGTAGGTAGGTAGGTAGGTAGGTAGGTAGGTAGGTAGGTAGGTAGGTAGGTAGGTAGGTAGGTAGGTAGGTAGGTAGGTAGGTAGGTAGGTAGGTAGGTAGGTAGGTAGGTAGGTAGGTAGGTAGGTAGGTAGGTAGGTAGGTAGGTAGGTAGGTAGGTAGGTAGGTAGGTAGGTAGGTAGGTAGGTAGGTAGGTAGGTAGGTAGGTAGGTAGGTAGGTAGGTAGGTAGGTAGGTAGGTAGGTAGGTAGGTAGGTAGGTAGGTAGGTAGGTAGGTAGGTAGGTAGGTAGGTAGGTAGGTAGGTAGGTAGGTAGGTAGGTAGGTAGGTAGGTAGGTAGGTAGGTAGGTAGGTAGGTAGGTAGGTAGGTAGGTAGGTAGGTAGGTAGGTAGGTAGGTAGGTAGGTAGGTAGGTAGGTAGGTAGGTAGGTAGGTAGGTAGGTAGGTAGGTAGGTAGGTAGGTAGGTAGGTAGGTAGGTAGGTAGGTAGGTAGGTAGGTAGGTAGGTAGGTAGGTAGGTAGGTAGGTAGGTAGGTAGGTAGGTAGGTAGGTAGGTAGGTAGGTAGGTAGGTAGGTAGGTAGGTAGGTAGGTAGGTAGGTAGGTAGGTAGGTAGGTAGGTAGGTAGGTAGGTAGGTAGGTAGGTAGGTAGGTAGGTAGGTAGGTAGGTAGGTAGGTAGGTAGGTAGGTAGGTAGGTAGGTAGGTAGGTAGGTAGGTAGGTAGGTAGGTAGGTAGGTAGGTAGGTAGGTAGGTAGGTAGGTAGGTAGGTAGGTAGGTAGGTAGGTAGAATCATCTCATAATTATGGCTGTCTTATGACGCCACTGTCAAATAAAGCGTTACCTATTCACCCAAATAAATCAACAAATAAGCCGCACTGGACTATAAGCCACATGATTCCAAATGAGGGAAAAAAGTAGCGGCTTCTAGTCCAAAAATTACGGTATACACCTGTATATATTTAAAAAAGGCATGGCCGATATTTTTTTGCCGATTCCGATAGTTTGAAAATGACGTGATCGGGACATCTCTAGTTCCCGGTCTAAATAGATTGGGCGTCGAGCACCGTCAATGCAGCCCAGAGTTAACTGAGACACTATTATGGTGGACGATTTTGGTAGCAACTTGTTGGTTCATTTTTATTTATTTTTTTTTAGACATTGACACCTTTATAAAACGATATCTAGATTCTTGGCATGAGCATATCGATAACCTTTTAGGATACAATGTATCACGATATATCACAGTTTCGATATTTTGTCTCATTTGTTTAGTAGTCGTAATAGGAAGCTTTTAAAAAAAGGATTTGGACCAATTTTAGGCCAGCAATGTCTTTGAACAATCCATGGACTATCAAAATAGTTTTATTCAGTTTCAATTTGATTCATTTGATAATCAATTTTTGATTAGTTCATCATCACTACAATGTTGTGGTGACAAAGCTGGGTTTAACATTAATTTGAGAAGTGTTATTACTTTTGCATTAAGACAGCCAAGGTGTGACAAAACCCCAAAAGAAATATAAAATCGCATAGTTAATCCTTTAATACAGGATGATTATATATTTTTCCCACTATAATTGTAGTCAAACTTTCAATTGTACACTTTTTGCAGTTTTGAAACTTGGGCATATCACTGTTTAAACCTTCTACTGGTTGGGTGTGCTCCTCAAAAGCACCTTCAGGCGCAAAAACAGGTAAATTCCTCTTTTAGTCTGAGTGAAATTCCTGTCCTAACTGTTTGTTTTGGAAGCCGGCTGCTGTCAAGATGTCCTCCTAATCCCCTCACACGGGTCAGGTCACATCTTGGTTTATGATACGGCTTTTACCAATGTTCTCGGCAGATTTACTGTCAAGTAATTCCTCACTGATGAATGAGGAAGTGACCTTTGTCATTTTTAAGAACACACATGAAGTTGTTTTTTTTTCTTTTTCAACTAAACGGCTCCCTTAATTCCTTTAAGTTTTGGCGGAAGTCGCCAGAGGGGAGCCGTGAAATGCTTTCAGTTCTACGCCTGACCTTGGGAATATTTCGGGAATGCGAGCCTGAGTGACAACGGTAGAGTGCAAGGCAAACATGGCGACCTAAGTAGTCGCCGTCTGTACTGTACGCGCACGCCCGGAGGCCTCCAGCCTACTGGCGTGTTGGCACAACCTCCTACGAGTGCGTAAATGGATAAGAATTTGATGCTTATTTACAACCGTCAGCCTTTTTATTAGGAACGTGTTCGCGGTCAAAAGAGAGCCAATGAAAAATGTCTTTATGCTGATGCTTGCTGAAGCTTTGACCCTCTGGAGTTGACTTGATTGTTGGTTCTGTAAGAAGAATCTTGGGAATCAGTTGCCACGTTTACATGGAGCCAAATATTCCAATTACAATCGGAATATTTGTTCAAACCGAATAAATGTGTTCCATATAAACACCTCATTCGGAATGAACAGGCCCAAACCGAATGGAATTTCATTCCGATCACAGGGGTGGAATATTCCTTTTCCCAAACCGATTAGAAGTAAAATTATATCATGTAAACGGGGAAGCGGAATGGTGTCTGGTTGCGTTCTTTCTGCACATGCTCCGTACTGACGTGGTGACATCACTTGGTGACGTAAGTAACGTCACTTGCAACATGGCTTCCAAGCACACGCACAGCGCACCCACAGAACCTTTTATAAGATTGGCGTGTCATTCTGAAGTTTTGTTTCCACTCGAAAAGTTAAAACAGCAGCTGATCTGACGATCGATCTCCATGTTTTGCAACGTGACGCTTTGTTTTGATTAATCTGCGCATGTCAGACGGCAGTTGTCAAACGTCCTTTCGGAATAAAGGCAGACACATGTAAACGCTGGATCGGAATAGATGAAGTGACATGTAAACAGCTGATCTGAAATTTCCATTCGGAATGATTTGGATCAGTATGAATAAAAGTCAGCATGTAAACGTGGCAAGTGTTGTTTGTCAATGTTTTTATCTTCGTCTACTTCTAGCTGACAAAATCTCATACAAATTTCATCTAGTTTTAGTCGAGAGTTCCTCAAAATATTTTCGTCTGTAAAATTCAAAAAGTTTTAGTCCAAAAATAAATCGCCATTCTGAAGCTAATGCTAACGCTAGGAGTTACAATTAGCATCTGATCATTAACCAGCACAGACCTTTAAAGGCTACAGCAACATTGCATATTCTCTCTTGCCAAGATATAAAAAAAAAAAAAACAAACGTGTTTCCAAACAAGCAAGATGAAGTGCAGGCTAGAACGCTAGCTAGCCTAATTTAACGTTTTACACTCCACACTGTGCAATTAAGGACGCCAGCGTCCCCTTGATTTCTGTGGGCCATAACGTCTGTTGTACTCATTATAAAGACGTCATTTTTTTGGTCAGTATATCGAGGAATAGTAGCTCTCTCTTTCGTTTAACACTAGATGCTGGCACTGTTGCATGGTAACTAAATGAGTTTTTCTGCGCTGACTTGAAGTTAGTGATTTGATGTTCGCGTTAGTGGACGCTCTCTTGTATCCGTGATGTTTCATATCTCGTCTCTGCTGGAATAATCAATTTTTCTCACAATTACATTGACAAAATGGCATTACAACGACAAGGCAGGGGTAAAAGAGGCGTAGAACACCAGTAGAAGAGCATCCGGTCCTTAGCAGGTGCGTAGAAGCTGGGAATTATGCAAAGTCTGATGATGAGTCCCCAGAAAGAGGGGACATGGATTCGGAGGAAGAGGATTTGATCAACAATGGCATTGATCCCATCCAAGAAGGTAATAAAATGAAAAAATAGTCATTTATAGTGAACAGACCCCTCCCAGATGTAAAAGAGGGTTGGTTTCATTTCATTGAAATGAATACAAAATGTTATTTTTCATGTTTCATGACAATTATGTCTGTTGTTTCCAAAATAGTCAAAAAGTGCAAATTTTGGATGTCAATTACTCCGTGCTCAATTACTCAGGCTCGATTTGCAATATGTGAAATTAAAGCTAAAATGCTAAATTTTTATGAGCAGTTGTCAAAACCTTACTGAGATTTATAGTTTTTCAGTAATCAAGCAATGTGTAGGATTTTCCATATTGGCCATTTGAATTTAGCTGGTTATGACACTTTCAAAAATGTACAAATTTTGGAAAAAGTTCATGACATAATCCTATGATCATTAGGAATAAAAAAAATACGTGTAAACATGGCATATTTGAACTGTTTTTTAGTTTATAAATACTGAAGGAAACTGACGTTTTAGCCGGAATACTCCAGCCGAACCGCCGTATCCGTGCTAACACATTTCCAACGACCTGGGCCGGCGGAACCCTGGCATCCCGGCCAATAGACTGAACTCCACTCGTTCACCTTAGTGTACTGACTCCATTTTGAAAGCTGGAAAAAGGCTTTGAAACACAAGTTGACAATTTATTCAGGTCGACAGCGATCAAACGGCAAGGCAAAACAGCAAAGAGACCCAGGCGAGGAGGCAAACTGGATCCAGGGTCACCATATCACAAGTCAACAAAAGGTTCCTGAGAAAAATGAAAACGATTAGTTAAACATTTAGTCTTATAAAGGCTCTGATGAGGCAACCTGTGGTCTGAAAGTAGGGTGTGTTTGGGCGTTGTTTAGGATTATTCCCTGTTGTGGGCTGGCCGGGAGAGTTTTGGGTGTTACTGATGTCAGGGCAACAAGAGTTGAAGATTTTTCCATCCTCGGTGCCACGTGAGTGCTGAGTGTTCACTTCTTGGTCCGGGTTTCTCTGTATCAGATGTTCCTTGTGGAAAGACAAGATGTCCGGCCATTTGTTCTGGACTGTCCGGAAGAGCCGATTGCAGGATTTGGTGGTGCAGACATGGGCTTGTAGATGTCTTGCCTATCACCTGGTTGTCAGTGTCAATCTTTCTCAGTCAGCTGCCTGACGCACACAGAGCTCGACCAATTCATTCCACAAGCATTCGGAATAAATTAATTGCAAAACCGAAAAGGCGCGGTTCATAAAGGCGTATTGAACCGTACAGGTTCGGCTTTGAACCGCAAACCGTTGCACTCCTACTAACTACACATAAAATATCACACATTGTGAACATGTGACGGAAACTATTGCTCATTT
This sequence comes from Corythoichthys intestinalis, assembly GCF_030265065.1. NCBI lineage: Eukaryota > Metazoa > Chordata > Actinopteri > Syngnathiformes > Syngnathidae > Corythoichthys > Corythoichthys intestinalis. The sequence continues at coordinate 7,651,450 of NC_080413.1, forward strand.
TCGTCACGTTCTCGTCTCGTCAGACGAAAACCGGCATATGTTTTAGTCTCCCAAAACACGTTTTTAGCTCGTAATCATGTTGTCGTCATGAAAAAAGTATTTGTTCACAAAATATTTTCGTTATTGTTGACGAAAAGAACAGTGTTCGGAAGTAACTTTCCCAACACTCCCAAAGATAAGAGCAAGGAGGAGCGGCCTGGCAAAAGTTGCAGAGAAGAAGCTTTGCGACAAGCTCGGCAACTGTGATCCTCAAGGGCGAGAGGGAAAAAAAAACAAAAGCACACAATAGCAGTGGCCTACATTCTCGTGGAGTGCTCTCAGCGCCAACACGGCTTATTTTCATACACCATTAATTGCTTCAATAGATTGGCTGTTGAATTCTTAATGTGCTATAAATTCCATGTTTGTTTTTTTTTCCCCGGCATCGTTTTCGTTGTCATCGGCGGCCTTGGCACCAGCGAAAGGAAGGGAAAAAAATCCATATTCGCTCGTCTCGGACTCGATGCCGACGGACTACCGTCTCGGTTACGTCGCTATTGTGCGTCCACGGCCTTGTTCTTTGTGCCGTCTTTCACAATGCGAGTGGAAAAAAAAGAAGAATGTGAGCGGCGGGGAGGGTCATCGAGTTGCCAAACAGATTATCCGGCGGCACGGCGACAACTTGAAGGGACATTGACGGGTTTTTTCTTTTTTTTGTGTGTGTGCGGGATGAGTCGTCTCTGCGGGGCTTTTACCTGTACCAGTCGAGCCCGTCTCCCAATCCATTTTAATGCATCACCAGCAGGGCTTTTCCTTCCCGGCTTAATTCATACGCCGAGACTTTGCATGTTTTAAGCTCTATGCAAATATTATTGGATTTTCCAAGGATTTGGGCGGATTTCCTGCCATGGATTTTCCTTTACAAATGTCTTTAGAAAATAAAGTGAACCTATTTTATTTAAATTCGCTTTGAGAAGCCAAACAAATATTTAGACGCCGGAAATCTTCTCAAGTAAGGACCCAACTTTAGTTTTTTTCCTCTCTCGATATTTGGCGTTGACTTCCACGTTGCTAATCTTCTCGAGTGGGAGTTGAACTTCAGATAGGATGTAGAGCAATCTTACTGGTCATTGTTGACGGGCGAAAATGGATTTTTAGGCCATCTTGGAAAAATGGGAGGATTGTAAATTGTGAGAGTGGTTGGAGTTTGAGTATAGGAGTGGTACCAATGAGACTGGAATTTTCCTCTGACCAGTAATTCAAGGGGGTCCTCTTAACGACAGAGTTCCATTCCTATGGTGACTAAGGGTGAAACAAAATATTGAAATGGTGATATATCGTGAGACTTTGCATCCCAAAAGGTTATCGAAATTCACATGCCAAGAATCGAGGTACGTTTTAAAAATGTTTATGTTAAAATGCCGGGTGGGCGTGGGATTGGTGGTACGTCCCATCCCTGAAGGCCGGTTGATGGGGGCCCAGGGGAGCACCCTGGATCCCTGGGGGGTGACAATTGCCCCTTTGCTTGGCCGCGGTAAGAGGGATAGGCTGCGTTGGCTCATCCCTCCCTGGGCTGGCTGGGGGCCATGGCCCTTGGGTAGCGCCTGCACGGTGTCTCCGCTCATCTGCGTCGCTGTCGCATGTTTGATGGGGCTCGCGCACGGCTGGATGTGATTGGGCCCGCTCGGGCGGGGGGCCTCGGTGCCGGAATTGGCGATGGGGCAGCGTAGGGTCAGTTGCCAATGAGCTTACACTCAGAAAGGATTCACACAATTACTGGTTTCTAGATCACAGAGCTGCTTTGTGTACACTCCACCCCTCCCAATCACGTATCTTATGGACTCCCCCCCTTCTTTCCCTGGTCAACAGGCCCCCCACATGGTGTCAACCAGAAATACATCTAGCTGACCTGTTGATAGCACCAACATATTCATAGTTAGTGTTGGCATTAAATGTATTTCTTGTTGTTGTTTGTGTTTCTTTTTTTCTGTTCCCCCATAGCCCATTCCTGTTCGCTGCTTTGTCTTAATAAACGAGGTATGTTGAATGATCACAATTGGAGTATGTCATACTCTAATGTGAAACATTAAAATTGTTCAGACCAACCGGAGACTTAGACTTCCATGTCAAACAGCTGAACAGGACAGGTTTAGAACAGAAAAACAAAAAAAAAAGACTGGGGTGGGCGAATCATAGATTTCACTATCAGTTGACGGGACACGGAGCTGATCCATAGGGGGCCTATTTTCAAAACCAAAGCCGCTAGTGACCTATAACCAAAACAGCCACCTCGATTGGACATATATAAGTCTCCATGAGGAAAGAAAGCCCGCAAACAGTTTGCTGAAGACATGTCAACAAAGCACATGGATTACTGGAACCATGTCCTATGGTCTGATTAGACAGGCGGGTTTTTTTGTCTACTGTCTTCAGAAGAGGCTTCCTGCTGGGGTGACAGCCATGCACACCAATTTGATATTGAGTGCGGCGTATGGTCTAAGCCAGACATGTCTAAAGTCCGGCCCGTGGTCAAATTTCATCTGGCCCCCCGCCTCTGTCATCAAATCAATAACGTCTGGCCCGCACACAGACTTAATTGGTCAGCAGTACTGCTACCATCATATGAAGTAGCTTACACACTAAATGCTGCTCCTCATTTACCCACTAAAAGGCAGCAGCACTCTAAGCAACATTACCCCGTGTGACCCTTCCAATTTTCTAAAATTGCGATAATCAACAAAAAAAAGAAAGTTGACCGCGTTGACCAACGCTTCAAGGATAGATGGAAATTAGACTATTTCTTCACTAAAATACGAAATCACTGTGTCCGCCTCATTTGCAAAGAGACAGTCACTGTTTTTAAAGAGTTCAATGTGAGGCGATATTACCAAACAAGACACGCTGATATGTACGACAAGATTACAGGGAAGATTCGTTGCGAGAAATTGAAGCAACTTGAAGCTAGTTTAATTTCACAGTAGGATTTAGCAAGAGCCCGAGAGTCGAAAGAGAACGCCGCAAAGGCTAGGTTCATACTACAGGTCTTAATGCACGAATCCAATTTTTTCGTGTTTTTGCGACTCGAGTCAGGCATTAACTTGACGGTTTGAACGGGACAAGTCACATAGAAGTGGACCATTTCAAATCCAATCCGAGTCACTTTCGTATGTGGTACAAATCCGATCTCGGCCACATTTTTTCAGAACGTTGTCGGTCTGAACTGTCAAGACTCCAAATCGGAATTCATGCAGCAATTATATCAGCAAAGAGCAAGAGGCACGGAGGACAGCAGCCATGGAGGCATTAGCGCCTAGCTTGAACTCTGCTTTTAAGCACGAAGCGGGCTTGACCACAGTCATAAAAAATGAAGAAAAGAATAAGCCTTACAATTTTCCATTTTGATTCTGTGCGCCGAATGAACAATATTTCATTATTGCACACATGGCGGCGTCGGGGCAAACTGACGCACCCACGTCATTTCACGCACACACGTAGAGGATTATGTGTGTGGGTGTATGCGTTCTGTCAGTCCATATAAACTAAAGACTAAACGGGGATTATTAATGTCTGTTATTTGTGTCCTCTTTTTGGAAATCAAAATATGATCACTCTGGAATGACACACAGCTAGCATGTGTAATTTGTTTTGATGCTTCTGCGCATGCGGGTCTCTTTGCTGAGCGCATCTCGGACTGCGAATTAGTGCGCATGCGTGATACTTGAACGGTCTCAATGGACAAAGGCAGTCTGAACAGGCACGCCAAAAAAACAGATATGGCCCCCTTTGCAAAAAGTTTGGACACCCCTGGTCTAAGCATTACCAGGCTGACCCCTCACCTCTTCAGTCTCTGCAGCAATACTGACAGCACTCCTGTAACGAGTCAAATGACATTTTGGAGGGAAAATGGCAAGCAGTACTCAATTTGGACATTTAGGGATGTAGTTTCTAAGGGATGTACTCAATTTTGTTGCCAGGAGTTTAGATATTGACGGCTATATTTTGACTTATTTTGAGGGGAAAATAAATGAACTCTATTATACAGTATAAGTTGCACACAGACTACTTTTCATTGTGTCAAAAAGGGGCATTTTGTCAGTGTTTTCCCATGAAAAGATATCCCTAAATATCTGCAGAAATGCATGGGGTGTACTCACTTTTGTGATACACTAGCTATTTTTCTTATTTCAAGAAATTGAAGTGAGTAAAATTGACTTCCAGCAGTGGCAAATGATTTCACTTATTTCTAGTAGATTTACACTGAAAACGAGTGAATTTAACTCATTTTAACGAGGTATGATTTGCAGTGCAGAACAAAAATATCTGTACCAGGACACCCCTTTTTTCCAGTCCAGGCCTCAGTTAATACTCCAGTACTACTGCCATAGTCGGATAAACTTCAAAACTGAGTTGTTTTGAGTGGAAGGGACAACTGCTTTCAAAACACAGACAAGATTCTTCCTCAGTCTCAGTGTTTTACTGCTTCTGTTACAAACAACAACGCTACCTCGGATTTCAGATCCAGTAGTTTTTTTTTTTTTTTTTTTTTTTTTAATTATTTATTTATTTGCTGCTTTTTTCAACACAGCAAGCGAATCGTGAAAGTTTTTGGTGTTCAACTTCACACCCTAGTCCTGTACCCCGCAAAAAAAGGCTTGAGAAAAGCGTGCTGCTAACTCTGTCTATAATTTAATGGCACCTCTCCATGAGGTTCCAGTTCTATCAGAAAGGCCATAATAGCATCGTACTATGTGCGGAATTTGAGATGCACATGTTTTTGATCAGCGCTGGCTGTTTGTACTCTACTGTGTATTTGTCCCTCTCCGCCATCTTTGGAGGTTGAGCTGGTTCACCAAGTTTTAGATCTATTTTATTAAAAAAGCAACACCTTCAAACATGCTTCATGATGTCACTCCCGCACTACTTGTTGCCTTCTGTTTGTGCCCCTTTCGGTTCTCACAGTTTAGTCTGTTGGTGGCTTTTCGGGCCTGGGGGGGCTGCGGTATGAAAGGGGTGGGGGGGTTCTGACCACAAGCTGAAGGCTTGATTACAGCCCTGGCACGAGAACAGAAAGCGGCGGGATGGAAGGCTGGAGGGTCTTGACTAAAAGCAGCTGTGGGGCGGCGGCGGGGTGGGGGGGCCAAGGGGGCGGTTTAAGTCGGGGGGGTTCAAGGGCTCAAGACGACTGACCTCAGCAGAAACGCACATGGAAGTGCTAAGATGTCCATGACTTGGCACGTGTGTCGCTATTAATCACTTAAGAGCTTCCTGTTTGTACTTTGACGTGCGTTTAAAAGCTACACTACGTTCAATCTGGACTTTGGCTCTTGACAAAGTGATGGAAAACTTGAGCGCCAGATTACATTTAAAAGGCTGGATCACCGCGGCCAAGTTTAGTGCTTGTGTATGGTTTTTTATCTATTTCTAACCAATTTGGTCTTTTATGACTTCTGCCACGTAAGCATGATTTAAAAAAAAAAAAAAAAAAAACATGGCGTAATTTGCTAAAATGATTCCGATTCTCGTTATGTAAAAGCTGTATTTTGCAGTATTTTGAATTTTATTTGAATTGTGTATATCCATGTTTTTTACGTAATTCGACTACAATTCTCAGGCGTACTTTTTAAATAAATGTGGACAAATTTTTACAAATTTAAATGATGACCTGTTGTTGGAGCAGCTTCTTACTCTATGCAACTGGTCATGTGGCTTTAAAAAATAGATTATTAACAGATTTGGACTAATAAAAGTCTTACTTTGTTAAAATTTGTGCAAAATTCTCAAAATTTTATAAAGAGTGTATTTTGCCATTTTTGTATCAGCTTGTAACCAGGGGTGTGACAAAATATCAAAAATGGTGATGTATCGTGATGCTATGTATCCCAAACATTTTTCGAGACGCTCCTGCCAAGAATCAAGATATCGGTTTAAAAGGTGTCAAGTTTAAAAAAAAAAAAAAAAAAGAAAATATTTTAGCCTGCAAGCAGGACTGAACGGGCCATCGCAATTTGGCGCAACTCGGACGTAACGCAATTCGGACAGCACGCAGGTCAGGGTGTTGGCAGATCGTCCCCCTTTCATGATCCCACGGGAACCTAACATGCTCAAAACTCACCTCTTTTTCTGGGATTGGAAATAAATTCACACACATAGGAGGAGAAAACCCCATTGAAGAGGGTCCTACAAAACAGGAGGTGCTACTGAGCTGTACAGCCGCGCCCCAATTGAAAACCAAAATGAATCTTCTAATTGGGCCAATTCGACCAAGTGTGTCAAATTCCGTTGCACTATAAGCTGCCTAAGTCCCTGATGAAATCTACTTCCTTTTAATGGTGAACAAAGGGTCATCATGGCAACAGAGACATGTGGACATTGGCCCCAAAATCAACAGGAGTTGATCCTGAAAGGCCCCAAATTCAACAGGAAGTGACTGAAAATCAACAGCAAATGACCTGCTGACATGAATCTGCTATGGCAACGTATAGACATATTGTTCTATCAAACACAACAGTTCTTTTGGCTTAAAATACAGCAGTTTATTTTAAAGAGGAGTGCAAGAGCAAAAACTGCTTTTTCTACCTTGTCTGTGTTTTCCGCCACATATACAGTATATAAACAGTATATATATTAGGGCTGTCAAATGATTAAATTTTCTAATCGAGTTTATTACAGCTTAAAAATCAATTATTCGTAATTAATCGCAACTCAAACCATCTATAAAATATGACATATTTTTCTGTAAATTATTGTTGGAATGGAAAGATAAGACACAAGATGGATATATATACATTCAACATACGGTACATAAGGACTGTATTTGTTTATTATAACAATAAATCAACAAGATGGCATTAACATTATTGACATTCTGTTAAAGTGATCCATGGATAGAAAGACTTGTAGTTCTTAAAAAATAAATGTTAGTACAAGTTATAGAAATTTTATATTAAAACCCCTCTTCATGTTTTCGTTTTAATAAAATTTGTAAAATTTTCAATCAAAATATAAACTTTTAGCCCGCCATTGTTGATGTCAATAATTACACAATGCTCATGGGTGCTTAAGCCCATAAAATCAGTCGCACCCAAGCGCCAGCAGAGGGCGACAAAACTCCCCAAAACATTACACATGGACACTTGGACATTGCACTATGCTGTCATTTTAATCTGTTTGAGCGGGGCATGTGCGTGAATTGCGTCAAATATTTTAACGTGATTAATTTAAAAAAATAATTACCGCCCGTTAACGTGATCATTTTGACAGCCCAAATATATATGTATATATTTGGTCTCTTTGTTTCATTATCGATATCGACTGAATGAACAGTTTTAACGTGCCAGAGGGGAGTTTATTGTAAGCCTACTCCCTGTTTGTTTGCTTATCTTATGTTTTATCAATCGCATGCGATTAATGGCGATAGGCATCCATTCATTTAAACCAGGATGACTGGCTGTTAATTGTCATGTGTCAATGCCATTGACGTCTCGTACCGTCAATGGCAGAGAAAACAAAATAGAGTGAGTGGTGATACAAAAACATGATTGATTATATACTGTATGCTACCTAGCTATAAGTAGCATTGCAAGCCCTCATCGAAATTTATCTTCTGACAACAACTCAGTGACGCGAGGACTTTTTGGATGCCGCAGCCTAAAGCATATTAGAACTTTACGGCGGCATAATCCGATGAGAATCTTTTAAAAAGGTGATCCCTCTTCATATGCATAAGCGACATGTGCAAATGGCGGCATCTGCATCTGTATATGCATAAGTACACATTTCAGCCTTATTCGGTCATGAAACAGGATGCGATTGGGCCAAAGAGCTATTGAGTCAGCTTATTGAGACTTGGAGTAACTCCTCGTGAAGCTTTTATCTATTCAGTGCAAAGAGAGGAAAAAAACTTGATGGGAATAATGATGGCTCCTGGAGAGCTCCCTAATGGCAGCCAAGCATTTCTAAAGGCTAAACGGGCCTTTCTGCTCGTTCTGTTCGTCCAATCGGAGTTTTCGCGCTCTCTCGTTAACTTTCTGGTCCGGGAGCTAAATTCAGAAACGTATGTTCATATTTGGTCCATGGTGGTCAATGGCAAACATTGAGTTTAATTTTGAGGCATTTCATGCCATTTGCTGTTGATTTTAAATCACTTCCTGTTGATTTTGGGTTACAGGACAGGAAGTGACCCGGGAATTAATATGCAGGGACTCAAATTCAGCACGAAGTGACCTGTAAATGCCCCAGAAAATCGGAAAGGCCGGCTGCAAATGCTCTGGTTTCGAATGAATGCACGTTCGGTCTAAATGGGCGTCTATGGCACCCATTGAGTTAACAAAGACACTATTCTAATGGACGATTTTGGTAGCAACTTCTTGTTTTGTTTTTTTAACGATATATCCATTCTTGGCAGAAGCATATTGATAAGGCCTTTAAGTGACGGCTTTCTGTCCGACAAACCCGCCGGCACTTTTTCAAAGGAGGCCGACGGGGGGAATAAGTCCGATTCAGGGGCTCGACACACGGGAGGCGATGAGCGATGGCAAAATACGAAAGTCATCGATGTTGAGCTAAAAGCTACAGTCTCCCTCAAGGGACATCGACAGAAATAAAATAAATTTAGGCAATCTGAAACTGTCTCGTAAACATTAGCATGATATAGTATTTAAGCTAGCAGACTTTTGCAATGCAAGTTAGCCAATTGTTCTAAACATTAGCATAATATAGCATTTAAGCTGGTGGACTTTGCCATGCAAGTTAGCCAATTGTTATCAACTTTAGCATTATGTAGCATTTAAGCTAGCGGACTTTTGCTATGCAAGTTAGCCAATTATTGTAAACATTAGCATTATGTAGCATTTAAGCTAGCGGATTTTTGCCATGCAAGTTAGCCAATTGTTGTAAACTGTAGCATTATATAGCATTTAAGCTAGCGGACTTTTGCTATGCAGATTAGCCAATTGTTGTAAAAATTAGCATTATATAGCATTTAAGGTAGCGGACTTTTGCTATGCAAGTTAGCCAATTATTGTAAATATTCTCATTATATAGCATTTAAGGTAGCGGAATTTTGCTATGCAAGTTAGCCAATTGTTGCAAACTGTTGCATTAGCCTATATAGCATTTAAGCTAGCGGACTTTGCCATGCAAGTTAGCCAATTGTTATCAACTTTAGCATTATATAGCATTTAAACTAGCAGACTTTTGCTATGCAATTTAGACAATTATTGTAAACATTAGCATTATATAGCATTTAAGCTAGCGGACTGTTGCTATGCAAGTTAGCCAATTATTGTAAACTGTAGCATTATATAGCATTTAAGCTAGCGGACTTTTGCTATGCAGATTAGCCAATTGTTGTAAACATTAGCATTGTATAGCATTTAAGCTAGCGGAGACAAACGCAGACTCAAAGCATGATGCTATCAACCCCATGTTTCACAGTAGGGATGGTGTTCTTGGGAAGGTACTCATCATTCTTCTTCCTCCAAACACTATGAGTGAAATTAAGACCAAAAAGTTCCATTTTGATCTCATATGACCACAGGACATTCTCCCATGACTCCTCTGGATCATCCAAATGGTCATTAGCAAACTTAAAAGGGGCCTGGACATGTGCTGGTTTAAGCAGGGGAACCTTCAGTGCCATGCATAATTTTAAAACATGATGTCTTACTGTATTACCAACAGTAACCTTAGAAATGGTGGTCCCAGCTCCTTTCAGGTCATTGACCAGCTCCTTTTGTGTAGTTCTTTGCTGATTCCTCACCATTCTTAGGATCTTTGAGACCCTACGAGGTACAGTAAATCTTGCATGGAGCCCTCGTCCGAGGGAGATTGACAGTCATGTTTAGCTTCTTCCATTTTCTAATAATTGCTCCAACAGTGGGTCTTGTATCACTAAGCTGCTTGGCAATTGCCCCGTAACCCTGTCCAGCCTTGTAGAGGTCTACAATTCTGTCTCTGGTGTCTTTGGTCTTGACCATGTAAGGAATTGTAGTCTTCCTGATTGTACGGGGTTTACAGGTGTTTATATACAGCTAACTGCCTCAAACAGGTAAAAAAGTCAGACTTAAAAAGTCCACCTCCACTCCACTTATTAGTTGGACTTTTTAAAGGCGACCAACAGGTCTGAGAGGCTCACAATTCTAGCTAATAGACAGGTGCAGCAGTATAATAAAAATAAATTGTAGGGCTGTCAAACGATTAACATTTTTAATCGAGTTAATTACAGCTTAAAAATTAATTAATCGTAATTACTCCCAATTCAAACCATCTATAAAATATGCCATATTTTTCTGTAAATTATTGTTGGAATGGAAAGATAAGACACAAGATGGATATATACATTCAACATACGGTACATAAGTACTGTATTTGTTTATTATAACAATAAAGCAACAAGATGGCATTAACATTATTAACATTCTGTTAAAGCAGTCCATGGATAGAAAGACTTGTAGTTCTTAAAAGATAAATGTTAAGTTATAAAAATTTAAATCCCTCGTAATGTTTCCGTTTCAATAAAATGTGTAAAATTTTCAATCAAAAAAGAAACTAGTAGCCCGCCATTCTTGATGTCAATAATTACACAATGCTCATGGGTGCTTAAGCACATAAAATCAGTCGCACCCAAGCGCCTGCAGAGGGCGACAAAACTCCAAAAACATTGCACATGGACACTTAGACATTGCACTGTGCTGTCATTTTAATCTGTTTGAGCGGGACATGTGCGTGAATTGCGTCAAATGTTTTACCGGAATTATTTTAACGGAATTAATTTAAAAATTTAAATAAGATAATTTTGACAGCCCTAATAAATTGTTTAAAAAAAAATCAACTGTGATTTCTGGATTTTTTTTCTTGAGATTGTCTCTCACAGTGGACAAGCACCTAACATGAACATTTCAAATGTGCCCATCATTTCTAAGTAGGAAAACAAAATCACATGGTGTTCAAATAGTTATTTTCCTCACCGTGCCCTGTGACCTGGGCTAACGCAAACTTTTGAATAGATGTCCAACTATCCCTGAAAGTGTTAAGGCCCGTCTCATTTGGAAGGCTCGCCTAATTACACATCCGCGTGCCGTTTGATCGACAGCCCGATCAAAGCGATGAGGGTCATCCTCGGAGGAGCGAACGCCTTTGTCTCGAAGCAGGACGCGTTATTGTTGTTTTTTGGCAGCGGCCTGTCTTAAAATCCCCCCCTCCCGTCATTCCCGACCTCCGATGGGAATCACGTCATTACCGGGAATCGGGAGATGCTGTTGGCTGGCGTGTCGGAGTGTCAAGCGGCCTTCGGTGGCGTTGTTTGAGCTCGGCATAAATTTGGATGCGCGAAAACATCAAAGGCGCCATATAAATGCCTTTCTCTTCATGTTGTCATGCTATCTGTGAATCACCCACCCCCACCGGCTGGCGGGGCCCCCTCCCCCTCAGGGCCGGCCTTATTTACATTTTCAAATCTGCATTTTTCATATAGATCTGTCTGCCTCTGATTTTAATATCAGTGATGTTTCCCACGACACCTTTTGTTTTATTATGCATTATGAATTTCTTCCACTCTTACTCCGCCCTCTCTCACTCTCTCTCTCTCCTTCTGTCGCTCGCTCGCCTCCCATCTTTTTCTAATCCCTATCCCCCCGCGCTGGCTTTATGAGTCCCAGCCTTGTATCGCGGGGAGGGGAGATTTATCATTTCAATCTCATTTCAATAAATAAAATAATCTCTCTTCTCCTGTACGTGACAGCAGCTAATAGTATTTTGTTATCGCCAGTGAAACTTTGCAGACTTAGTGCGGCGGGGCTCAAACGCTTGGCACGTGGTGGCGCCGGCGCGGGCGAAACGCCATCGCCGTGTCACAACAGGCAATTTGCTCAGGAGAGCCGATGTAGGGGTTGACAAAGTTTTTACAAAATTCTGACGATACTCTCGTAATCTTAACGTCGAATGAATTCTGAAGTTTCATGTTTTGGAGCAAAGGTAGAATCAGAAATTCGGAATATTGCAAAAAAGAAAGTCACAAAATCTTCAAAAATTGTTCCTTTATGATTAGGGGTGTGACAGTATCTCAAAAAGGTGATATACAGAGTATCACAAAAGTGAGTACACTCCTCGCATTTCTGCAGATACAGTGGGGCAAATAAGTATTTAGTCAACCATCAATTGTGCAAGTTCTTCTACTTGAAAAGATTGGAGAGGCCTGTAATTGTCAACATGGGTTAAGCTCAACGATGAGGGACAGAATGTGAAAAAAAACCAACAGAAAATCACATTGTTTGATTTTTAAAGAATTTATTTCCAAATTAGAGTGGAAAATTTGGTCACCTACAAACAAGCAAGATTTGTGGCTTTCAAAGAGGTCTAACTTCTTCTAATGAGGTCTAACAAGGTCTAACATGGCTCCACTTGTTACCTGTATTAATGGCACCCGTTTTAACTAATTATCGGTATAAAAGACACTTGTCCACAAGCTCAGTCAGTCACCCTCCAAACTCCACTATGGCCAAGACCAAAGAGCTGTCGAAGGACACCAGAGACAAAATTGTAGACCTGCACCAGGCTGGGAAGACTGAATCTGCAATAAGTAAAACGCTTGGTGTAAAGAAATCAACAGTGGGAGCAATTATTAGAAAATGGAAGACATACAAGACCACTGATAATCTCCCTCAATCTGGGGCCCCATGCAAGATCTCACCCCGTGGCGTCAAAATGATAACAAAAACGGTGAGCAAAAATCCCAGAACCACACGGGGGGACCTAGTGAACGACCTACACAGAGCTGGGACCACAGTAACAAAGGCTACTATCAGTAACGCAATGCGCCGCCAGGGACTCAAATCCCGCACTGCCAGACATGTCCCCCCCATGCCGTCTGCGGTTCGCTAGAGAGCATTTGGATGATCCAGAAAAGGACTGGGAGACTGTGTTAAGGTCAGATGAAACCAAAGTAGACCTTTTTGGTAGAAACACAGGTTCTCGTGTTTGGAGGAGAAAGAATACTGAATTGCATCCAAAGAACACCATACCCACTGTGAAGCATGGGGTTGGAAACATGCTTTGGGGCTGTTTTTCTGCAAAGGAACCAGGACGACTGATCTGTGTAAAGGAAAGAATAAATGGGGCCATGTATCGAGAGATTTTGAGTGAAAATCTCCTTCCATCAGCAAGTCTTTCAGTATGACAAGAACCCCAAACACACAGCCAGGGCAACAAAGGAGTGGCTTCGTAAGAAGCATTTTAAGGTCCTGGAGTGAAATGTATTGTCATATTTTGAGCCTCAACCTCCTTCCCTCAGTCAGAGACTTGAAGATGAGTCGTGGCTGGATCTTCCAAAATTACAACGATCCGAAGCACACAGCAGAGTTGACCTAGGAGTGAGTGGCTGCGTAAAAGGCATATCAAGGTTCTGGAGTGGCCGAGCCAGTCTCCAGGGTTATTCATTACAAAATCTTTGGCTGAAGCTGAAACTTCATGTTTCTCGACGACAGCCCCGAAACCTGAGAGATCTAATGATTTGTGTGGAAGAATGGGCCAAATCCCTGTTTCCATGTTTGAAAACCTGGTGAAGATCTAGAGAAAGTGTCTGACCTCTGTTATTGCAAACAAAGGCTTCTGCAATAAATATTAGCACTGATTTTCTCAAGGGTACAAATACTTTTGAACCCCAGTAAATTCCAAGTAAATTATTTTTAAAAAGTCAGACCTCTACCTATTTTCTAAGTGGGTGAACTTGCAAAATCACAAGGGGTGGAAATCAGGGCCGGCCCAGGCCATTTGGGGGCCCTAAGCAAAATAATGCCAAGGGGCCCATATTTTGGGCCCACCATTTCGTCACAGTGTTCTGTGAAACCCATACATGCAATCCAACCTATATGTCCATATTTTGTATATTAATCAGATTTTGTTGCACTGCATTCTTCAAACTTCTCACCCCAAATGATTGTCAGTACTTACAGTAGATAACGCCAAACCTTTTTCTAAAAGAGGAAAGAACGAAGAAAGAATTTTTTTTTTTTTTTTTTAAAGCTTGTAATCAAGTATCAAAACTCACAAAAGTCAAATAAAGCAAACTGTTGTAAACAAAATAGAATATAAATTAAACAATTGTCAGATTGCCCCCTATCTGGGCCCCCTAGTGGTCAGGGGCCCTAAGCAGCTGTATAGTCTGCGCATAGGCTGGGCTGGCCCTGGTGCAAATACTTCTGCATACCTGTCAAGTTGTACGGTTTCGGCGTAATTTGTACAAGTGAGCACTGATTTTTAAATGTGTACACCGTACGTTCAAAATCTATACGTTTTTCGTGCGTTATGGTTTTTTTTCTCCATTCGGATTTTGTTACCGTTTCAGCAACGAGACACTGTGCGTTACTATGCGTTACTAAGTTGGTTGAATGACGCGAGAAAAGTCAGAGACACGGAGAAAGGAGAACGGGAGTAAGAAGGAGGGAAGAGTGTTGTGACGCTGTTGCAAATGCAATGCTAGGCTCGGTGGCTCCAATATTTCCTGACTGTAGCCGGCAGCCTACAATCTAGCCCACTTGATGCAACACTAGATATCGTATAGAACTAGATGCGAAATGACAGACTCAGCGGCGTTAGTAAACAACCGCCATCTTAAAGCAGTAGAGTTCTCAGAAAGGCTCTGTTGTAGTGAACCTTCCTAGTGAACCTAAGTCACCTTTTTTTATCTAAAATACTCCTAAAACAACAAAATCTTAACTTGAATCTATCTTTAAATGATGAAACAGTTTTAAAACTTCGAAAGTAGACAGAAGGGAACTAATGCAAAAACGGGAGCAATTTTAACAACTTTAACGGTTGATTCACAACATTAAATGACTTCCAAACATAGCAAAGGGTTTTTTTTTTTTTTGGTCGCTTTTTTTAAATGAAAAAAAAAAAAGATGAAAGGTAACACCAGTTACTTTGCCAAGTAACTAATTACTCTTAACATTCAGGTTACTAATGCAATTACTTTTTGGGAGAAGTAATTTGTAACTGTAATTACTTTTTTAAAGTAATATTAACAAAGCTGGTCATAAATAGGGATGGGAATTGATAGGATTTTTACGATTCCGATTCCATTATCGATATTGCTTAACGATTCGATTCTTTATCGATTCTCTTATCGATTCTAATTTGGGGGAAAAGAAGAACAAACGTTTTGATTGGCATCGAGTTTGTTTAATCAGAAGTCACAGCCTTACTAACTCACAACGAGGTCAAAAGAGGCCCAAAACCTCAATATTAACTGTGTCAATAAGTGGTAAATGCACAAGAATGTGTAACATTTTACTGAAACATTTTTCTAATAGAAATAAAAAATATTGGTATATATTGGCATATAGGTCGTTGGTCTGCCGTTGGCAATATGTGTTTAACTTGCAGGGGTCCCCAAACTTTTTCCTGTGAAGGCCACATAACTTTTCCCTTCTCTGATGAGGGCCCGGGGTCAGTTTGTAACAGGAAAAGTGTGACGATTGCAGGAGTGCCTAAATGTAAAAAAATATTGTTTTTCAGAAAGCCACAATCAAATAACCCTTTCTGGATTCTTCACGGAGCAAAAGTAAATAAAATTTTAAAAAATGTATAATATAATAATAATGAATAATAATAACACTATTAATCAAATAGATAATTACCAAATAACCCTCTCTGTGTTCTTCACAGAAAAAGTTCAGAAAATAAATAACACTATTGAGGAAAAAAAAAAAAAAATTCAAAATGCTCTCTGGTATTGTTCAGGGGGCCGGACCAAATGTCGGGGCTGGCCGTAGTTTGGGGACCCCTGTTAAAGTGTATTATTTACCAGTATATTGAAATGCATGCCTATTAGTTTTTATGGTGTTTTCACGCTCAAGTGGGGGCGCCCTTGCGCTTCCTCATGCGAAGAAGAGCGCGCTCACGTGAAGAAGAAATGCCGCATCCAAGCGAGTGAGCGAGTTAGTGAGAGAGGGAAGCACTGCTACGAGCCTACGTGTTTTGTTAATGTTTGTAAAATATCTACAGAGGCAACGCCTGTATGTATCATCTTTTGTGTTGTTGTTGTGTGTTTCCACTCGTGATCGGACACTTAAATCCAGTTGTGTAGTGGTTGGAACGATGTGCTAATGCTAGCAAACGCATGCTAACCGTTTTGTTATTATTGAATTAGCAGCTAATCATCGCTGATTCACGTTGATGCAAACCTGTTTGTTATTGGGGACTAAATTGATTTGTTTCATTTCTATTTTTAGTTTCACTCTTCAAGTGATGGTTGAATAAAGTCAGCAAATTATACCAACGTCTTCTGTATCGTCATTTCGGAGTTTAGCTAGCTGTATAGCTGTCTCGGTGAGGACTGTGCAGTCTATTCCCTCCCGATGCAGTTATCTCCACCTTGCAATGACTGCAAGTCATTTTGTTGTAATTTTTCCTCGTGAAGTGAAGACACACTTTCGAGCGTTTGAACCTACGTGCTGTCGTTGTTATGTTTACGGCTGCAATGCTCGTGCTAAACCATCGTAACCTTTCATTTTCACCCTCTTTCCTGGTGAAGTGTAGCCAAACTTTGGAGCGGGTGGTTCTTGGCGCCATGTTAATTTGATGCGTCTGGACAAGAAGACACGTCACGACGCAATATGCGTCTTTTTAGAATCGTTAAAGGGATCGTTAAGGCTTTTTCATTGTGATGTCGAGGCCTCGAAACACTCGGAACCGGTTCGGAATTGGAATCGGATTTCGATTCCCATCCCTAGTCATAAAGAGGCAGTGCAGAATGAAAAGTGACGAAAGCGGAGACTTTATTCTGCCAATTTGCCTGCAAGTATAGACCCTACTCACCTACGTCACAAAATGACGTGTCGCTGTATCCGGCCGCCATATTGTCCGTATTTTTTAGACTTATTCTCATTGTTTTCAATTAGTCGTGCGAGTTATAGAGCAATTGATGGAAGCCCCGGTGTTATCTGACGCTGTAAACTCATTGGATGCGTTGCATAAAAGGCGTTATTGTGGAAAAGCTTCAGTTTATCCATTCACCAGATCCATATTTGATGCCTAAATCGATGTTTTTCGACCCGCTGTCTTCACCGTCTTTGCCTGATATCTGCTAGCTACCCTGATATTTACAACTATCTTGTCCACACAAAATCAGCCTATTCTCACGAAAGTTTAAAAAACTTTAAAAGCTTGGAGGCTTATAAATACTTTGTTGCTGGTTGGGTGAAACAGGTCCTCGTCCACGAAAATTCGGCAGGAATCTATCGTGTGCTCGGGAAGGTGAGTTACGAAATTTTCAATTCAAAATCTTTTGTTCTTGCTAACATCCACTGTCAAGTCTAATGTATTTCATGTCATTTGTCAATGGAGCTAGGGCTTTTAATGTTTATATGGTTTAGCGATAGCACTCTCACTACATACATACATAATATGTAATAAATATGAAGTGCGATAGCACTACTCCAGATTGTCCCTAGTTGAATTTATTTTTTGGCTTTTGACCTCAATAGTGAAATTGTAAATTAATTGTATGACAACTGTCTGATTATCCCCTTATAATTATATATTTTCAGGTAGTTCATTCACAACGTCTGAGTGTATGTTGTCGGCGATTAGCCTAGCAATGATCTTAATTGTGGTTGTCAGCCCAAAACCCTCTAAATATATATTAAATGCAGCTTACCAGATATAAAATGACTACTACATAATCTGTGGTAGTCGTTTGGAGCCCAGTTTTCACGTCGAATTGCAGCAGTCAATCTCGGTCTCCTCTCCGGGTCTCTCGGAATACGGTAAAACTTCAAGTCTCTCCGTCTATCTTCTCTGTTTTTGCAACTGACCGCCACACACGACTTCACCATTTTGATTATTAATGTTAACGAGCAGAAAAACACGCCATAATAGGAGGAATTTTAAGAAGCGTTAATGCATTAACATGACGAGTGTACAGACAACATGGCGCGGGGGCGTGGCTGTGACGTCACGTGAGTAGGGTCTATTGCTGATCATTTCTCAGAATAAGCAAAAGAAATGTTCCCTGACTCAAATATTGTATCGGTTCGATAATCTTATAAATTGACCTTTTTAATTTAGAATTGGACACACAACGAACTACCTTCAAGTCAAACTGAATTGCGAGCTGAAGTGCAGCCATCAAAAGACATGATAGAAATTGCCAAAAGTGCACCTTGATTCATGTAAGAATGTCCGAACCATGTGATGACGCATCACAGTCATATTAGCTTTTTAATTGACCCAAATCTAAACTAGTGAGCAACGTTATTAGTAGAGGTGTGCAAAATTTCCGATTCTTAGATTATTCGCGATTCGGCCGTGGAAGATTCGAGAACGATTCAAAAACATCCATATTCCCGATTATTGAAATATGCCAAGTAAAGCGGAAGTACAACACACTCAGCGCGCCGCGCGGTCTTCGGGGCGCAACGAGGAAGAACGCAGCGAGAGTAGCTAAACATCATGCTTCTCATTACCCGGCCCCTCGGGTAATGCCAATGCTCAACTCACGGCTCTAGCTCAACTCATGCCACGAGATAAAAAAAACACAACAACATACCTGACTGCTGCCGAAAAGCTGCTACAAAGTACGTCATCCACATAATGTAATGGTAGATATCATTTATATACGACTAGATGCACCATTGATTCAATAGCGTGAGCAGCACATCTACAAAAAGCTAGATGCGGCCGGTAGTAAACGGCCGCCATCTTAAAGCAGTACACTTCCCTGCAAGGCTGTTGTAGCGAACCTTCCAAGCAAACCTAATTAACTTTTTATGTAAAATACTCCTAAATCAGTAAAATATTGACTTGAATCTATCTTTAAAATAGTTTTAAAACTTTCACATGTCGAAAGTAGACAAAAGGGAAATTATGGAATAATGGGAGCAATTTTAACAACTCTAACAGTTGATTCACAACATTAAATTAATTGAATGTAGTTTAAAGCTGCTGTTACAGAATGGGGACTGGAGTTTTTTATTTACTGTTATTTTTGTATATTTGTTTACTGCTATATTTTAACTTGATACTGAAATAGTAGTTTGGTTTAGCCTGAGAGGATTTTTGAACAACTTTGGAACTAACGTACAAAACGTTTAATTTAAAAAAAAAAAAAAAAAAAAAGGAGGGGGGGGTGCATCAATAATCGTTTTGTAATCGAATCAGAGCCTCTGAATCGTAATCGTAATCGAATCGTTAGGTGCCCAAAGATTCCCAGCTCTAGTTATTAGCAGGTTTATTATATGTTATTGATAGCAGGTTTATTATATGTGTCAGTTTTAAATGACACGACCTCCTAATTGACTGTAAATGATTATGGGGCCCCCATCTTGTGCACACAGACCCCAGTTTGGCCTCCATTTGTCGTAACATCCTGTTCTGCTCGCGATTAAACGCACTTCACCTAGGAGTCGCGCGAACCCTCTCGTAGCCATCCCGTCCTCTTAAAACGCGAGCGGGCCGCACTCGTGTACGCTTTTATCTGCCGGCTCTTGTAAAAAGCGCGCCGCTGTCAGGCACGCGCCCGCCAGAACAAGAGCAGCCATCAAGACGACAGTTTTATTTTAATTGCTATCTCCCCTTCCCCTCGCGGTCCTTCGTTTCCCCTTACCCCCGGAGCAAATCAACAGCGAAAAATGTAAAAGGACTGACAGGAAAACAATTGCGTTTCAAATTGAACTCCCTGCAGAGTGTGTTCACTTCCTTAACCTGACATCCTCTCTTCCCCGCACATGGCAGTGCGGGAGCGGCACGCCGCAGCCGCATTGAGGAGGCGGAAGGCGGGCGGCGGACGAGGAGAGGGGGGGGTGCGGCTAGACCGTCCTTTTGAATATGTGTTTTCTGTTTATCATTAGCTGACTGGGTGCTTCATCATTCGGCGAAAATCCCTATCTGCTGAACATAAGGCCGAGAGACAGCGGGGAATCAATCTTTTGTGCTTGGGCAGATAAACACAGGACGCAATCAGGGGGAGACGGAGCGACGGAGCAGGCCGCGGGACTCACGCCGCCGGTGATGGATGGCGGAAGTGAAAGTGTCAGGATGGCATTATGCAAATGGGGGAGGCATCCGAGCATCGCCCCGGTGATTATGGGAGATGGGAGAGCAGCCTGTGGTCCCCTTGGCACCCGGGCAGCCATTTTTGCTAGGGGGGGGTGAAAGAAGGCTGGGGGAAGGAGGGAGGGAAGAGCGTGTCACGGTATCATTCCCTCGCATGCGCCACCCCCTTCCCCCTGCCGACTAGAAAGAGGAGGAAGAAGTCTATAGCGGAAGGAGAGGCACAGGTGTCATTTACGGAAACAAATGACCGGCCGTCGGTTTCCCTGACGAGGGGGGCGCGCCTCCACCGCCGTACCCTGAAGGCGCTCAGGCAACAATCATCCATAATCAGATCTAATCAGCTGGACAGAAGGAAAATCCATGCTTAGAAATCAAAGTTCATTTGGGCTAGGTTGGGGCACGTCGGGTTGGTCGGTTAGTTGGTTCTGTTGTTTCATTTTGTTTGGGTTTCGTTGGTTAATTGATTTAATTGATTGGGGTGGATTTGTTTGTTTGTCTGACTGCTTTTTTCAATGACGCAATACAGTGGTACCTCTACATACGAATTTAATTCGTTCCAGGACCTTGTTTGTAAGTCGAAATGGTCGTATGTCGAGCAGGATTTTCCCATAGGAATACATTATAATTCCATTAATTCGTTCCAAAGCCTAAAAACATACACTAAATTCTTAATAAATACTGCTGGCACTGTTACAAATGGCAATTAAACATAGAAAAACAAGTTATAAATAAATAAGTCAGAATAATATAATAATAAGAAGAAGAATTAATAATTATTCCTGTAAATAATGTAACGAATTGGATTCTAATATGGCGGACACTTTTTACTGTCCCTGAACGCACCGCGAAGCTGACGTCATAGTGAGATAGGTCGGTGCGGTAGAGATAATACTTTCGTTTTCTTGAGAGCAGTCAACTGCTTAAGACAATGGGCGTTTTGTGTTGGATAAGTTCTTAAATAAATGATAAAAACGTGACGAAGCTGGCGATTTCCTTGGCAATGTTACCACAATAATAATTGTCACCTTAACTTATAAATAGTGGCGAACGGTGGTCGGAAGAGGACCATGGAGCTGTATTGTTGAGCCAGTTCAGGGACGCGCACCCCAAGCTCATATTTTTCTATAACTTGCATCTTCATTTCAAAGGTAAGCATTACTTTTTTCCTTGTTTCTCCAACTGTATCAACTTTTTTTGAAAACTGTGTTGATTTCTCACACAAGAAAATCCACCATGCGTTCGTTTGCAGTGCTGTCATGTCGTCGTATTTCGAGCAACTAGTCGGATGTAGAAACAAATGGCGGCTCAAATTTTACGTCGGATGTCGAAAAGATCGTGTGTCGAAGTGATCGTATGTAGAGGTACCACTGTATATGCCTTTTGTTTTATTTCTATTTTAATTGACTGGTTTGGTTTTTAATTGTTGTTGTTAGTTCGAGTTCCTGATTGTCTGTTTTTGTTTTTAATTGTCTCGCTGATTTCAGTGTGATCTAAAGCACTTTGAATTACCTCGCGTTGAATGGTGCTTTACCAATGAAGTTGGTTGGTTGGTTGGTTGGTTGGTTGGTTGGTTGGTTGGTTGGTTGGTTGGTCGGTTGAATGGATTTCAATTGAGGAGTTGAGGAGGTTGGTTAGTTGAATTGGTTATTTAGGTCCATTGCTTAGCTTTGTTTGGTTGGTTTGTGTTGGTTGTTAGGTCGGTAGGTTGATTGAATTGATTTTGCTGGATTTGGTTGGTTGGTTTCACATTGTTTTGGTGCGTTGGTTGGTTGGTTGGTCGGTCGGTCGGTCGGTTGGTAATTTTGGTTGATTGCTTAGTTTGGTTTGGCTAGCTTGTGTTGGTTGTTAGGTTGGTAGGTTGATTGAATTGATTTTGCTGGATTTGGTTGGTTGGTTTCACTTTGTTTTGGTGCTTTGGTTGGTTGGTTGGGTGGTTATTTCGGTCGATTGCTTATTTTGGTTTGGTTGGCTTGTGTTGGTTGTTAGGTCAGTAGTTTGATTGAATTGATTTTGCTGGATTTGATTGGTTGGTTTCACCTTGTTTGGTGCGTTGGTTGGTTATTCCGGCCAATTGCTTAGTTTGTTTTGGTTGGCGTATGTTGGTTGTTGGGTCGGTAGGTTGATTTAATTGATTTTGCTGGATTTAGTTGGTTGGTTTCACTTTGTTTTGGTGCGTTGGTTGGTTATTTCGGCCGATTGCTTAGTTTGGTTTGGTTGGCTGGTGTTGGTTGTTGGGTCGGTAGGTTGACTGAATTGATTTTGCTGGATTTGGTTGATTGGTTTCACTTTGTTTTGGTGCGTTGGTGGCTGGGTTGGTTGGTTGGTTGGTTGGTTGGTTGGTTGGTTGGTTGGTTGGTTGGTTGGTTGGTTGGTTGGTTGGTTGGTTGGTTGGTTTCACTTTGTTTTGTTGGTTATTTCGGTCGATTCCTTCGTTTGGTTTGGTTGGCTTGTGTTGTTGGGTCGGTAGGTTGGGTGAATTGATTTTGTTGGATTTACGTAGTTGGTTAGTTTCACTTTGTTTTGTTGCGTTGGTTGGATGTCTGGTTGGGTATTTCGGTCGATTGCTTTGTTTGGTTAGGTTGGATTGTGTTGGTTGATAGGTCGGTAGGTTGATTGAATTGATTTTGCTGGATTTGGTTGGTTGGTTACACTTTATTTTGGTTGGTTGGTCAGTTGGTCGGTTGGTTGGGTCGATTGCTTGGCTTGGTTTGGTTGGCTGGTGTTGGTTGTTAGGTCAGTAGGTTGATTGAATTGTTATTGCTGGATTTGGTTGTTTGGTTTCACTTTGTTTTAGTGCGATGGTCGGTTGGTTGGTTCGTTCGATTGCTTAGTTTGTTTGGGTCGGCTTGTGTTGATTGTTAGGTCGGTAGGGTGATGGAATTGATTTTTCTGGATTTGGTTGGTTGGTTTCACTTTGTTTTGGTTGGTTGGTTGAATTGATTCGGTTTGGGTGGTTCAAACAAGAGTTGTATGGGTTACATTGATCAGTTTGGTTTGTTTGGGTTGGTTATTTTAATTAATTGTGTTGGATTGGTTTGGCTGGTTTCATTTTTTTTTCGTTTGAGTTGGTTAGGTGGTTGATTGAATTGATTTAGCTGAATTTGGTTGGTTGGTTGGTTGAATTGATTCAGTCAGGGCGGGGGTCAGCAACCCGCGGCTCTAGAGGGTCTTTAGCGCAGCCCTAGTGGCTCCCTTAAGCTTTTTCAAAAATGTTTGAAAATGGAAAAAGACGGGGAAGGAAATATATATCTTATTTTTTATATGGCTTCTGTAGGAGGACAATCATGACACAAACATTCTTCTAATTCAGCAATATTGTAATGAAGTTAAACTTGAGGCATCATCGTACAACAGAGTTGTCATGGGGTGTGTCATTCTCTATAGCAGTGTTTTTCAACCGGTGACCCACGGCACACTGTGAGAGATCGTCAGGTGTGCAGCGGGAAATTATTATTATCATTATTATTAATTAATTAATTGATTTATTTTTACCTGGTTGGGGGTAGTTGCTGTAGGAAGGAAGTTGGAGGTTGAAGTTTTCAGTCGTGTGCAAATGAGTGAGGTATTGCTCGTGTCGCGTTCAAGAACTGCTCGGATTTCTAGCCATCAGCCACCTTGCTGTCCGCGACTAAGTGGACCCCTGGATGTCTGCTGTACAACATTTGTTAAGTGTCGATATACACAAAAAGTGTCCTTTTCATTTTATCCATCTGTGACAACGGTCAATCCTCCTCCTGTGTTTTATTCCAACACATTGTCGAGGACAGCAAGGTGGCTGATGGTTAGAAATCCGAGCAGTTTGAACATGACACGAGCAGCTATTCAACAGCGTCACGGTGCAAGGTAACTGCCCCCCCCCCCCCCCCCCCCCCAAAAAAAAAAATTAAAAACAGAGACTGAGAGCTGTTGAAGAAGATTCCTGCCAGGATATATTGGCTTTGTGTTCATCTAAACAGGCTCAAGTTTCACACTGAGTATGTATAAGTATTAGGAAATGAATCATATAATTAAATATACTGTACAGAAAATAATTTTGGAACATTTTTGGTTTGTGGTGTGTCGCGAGATTTTTCCAATGTAAAATAGTGCCGTGACTCAGAAAACGTTGAAAAACACTGCTCTATAGGATTTAATCATAAAGGGTCATTATGTATTTGTAGCCAACTTAGTCATTGTTATTAGTAGGTTAATATAGCTGCTATAGATACATACAGTTTATTAAGGTTTTTACTTTTTTGTGGCTCCGGACATATTTGTTTTTTTTGTCCAATATGGCTCTTTCAACATTTTGGGTTGGCGACCCCTGTGTTAGGGTAATTGAGTTGTTCGGTTAGTTGAATGGGTTAGTGAGTGAATGGGTTGGTTATTTTAATTGATTGTGTTGGATTGGTTTAATTTTTTTCGTTTGAATTAGTTGGGTGGTTGATTTAATTCATTCAGTTAGGGTCGTTGAGTTGGTTGGTTAAGTGAGTTGGGTTTCCTTTGCTTTGGTTTCAAAGTTAGCTTTGTTTGGATCAATTTGTTGTTTGGTTGGTCATGCGACTTGCTTGAAACTGAGACTTATGTTTTAGTTTACACAGTATAAGCCACCTCTGTGATGTACCCATCTAATCTGTATCGTGCTGTCCCAAACCGGACAGGAACATTCTCTTTTAAAGTCCTGTAATGTCGCGAATGTGACCCCCAGCCCAGTACAACAATAGAACTATCACTTTCACTGCTCACATGCACAATGTCAATGACAAGTGTGCGGGACATAATGGCCCCGAATGCTACTTGTATTTAAATGAGGGGCACGTCAGGTACCTGAGGGAGCGTCCTCGGCCCAGAGGGGGGATCCATCCTCCGGTCCCTGCTGCACCATTACTGCGAGATTGGATGAAGATGGAGACGTGGAAAAAAATGAGCTGATGGGGGACAACGCAAGGAGAACACCGCCGCCCGTGATGTATGTGTTGCGAGGTAACGCGAAGATAGCTGGGTTTGTGTTTTTTTTTTTTTTTAGATGTGAAATTAGCAGCCGGAGTTTGATGAGGCTATTTCTTTCCCATCAAATGAGCTTGTTCCAGGCCCTTTTCGCTCAAGTGTTGATCGGGCGTTTTGTTTTGTCCTCCAGAGGGACGGTGGCAGAGGTGCCCGTCCTCCACCTCTCGACGTCAGCGCTCGCCATCAGCGCGCCAGACAATAGCGCCGGGTTCCGCCTGATTGGATCCATTTGCATTGGACACCTCCTCTGCATATTGATTGATGGGTTTAATCAGCGAATCAGGGGGAGCGCTCAGACATCAATCTCTGTCAGGCCCCTGCCTTTCTTCCGAGCCTGTGATTCCCTGCTAGGACTCATCAAGGGAAGCAAGTTTAGACAGAGAATGACAGAGGTGGCGAGAGGGAAAAGAGATAAAACACTAAAAGATAAAAAAAAAAAAAATAGGAAGGCGTGTGCATGGGGAAGTGGAAGGAGAAGCTATTAGATCTCGGATGGCTTGTTCCGATTGGTCCCGTTCGAAGTGGACCAGCCGGAGCATAAAAAGAAGCCTGTCCGACTATGAAAACGAGTTAGGGCTGTTCAAGTGTGGAATCATCCGCCGGATTACATTTGTGTACCCGTCGTTAATTGATCACGTGACTACATTAGGACCACCCCCGAGCAGAAGCGACGGCTGGAAGTTTTTCACAAGGCTTATATCCGTTCAAATCTGTTTACAAAGAAAACACAGATGTCATGGCATCCTTTACTGAGTCCTTTTACAAAGTTATAAGCAGTGTCCCACACTAACCTTTCAAACGACATCTGATCTTGACGATATATTATTATTTGTGACACCTGACCGAGACTCGTTCAAACCGAGAAATCACTCAAACCAAGTCAATTTTAAGACTTTAACGAGTCAAGACCATGACCGAGGCCAAAACAAACTCAAAACCACGACTGATTTTTTTGTGAGTGAACTCTAAAAACAGACCAAAACACTGGGTGACACAAAAAAACGGTAACCACCTAAACTTGAATAACTTGAAATAACTAATAAATTCCTTATATTTTTCGGATTTACCAAGAAGAACTAATGTTCTAAAGGTTTACCAAATTTGATCTTCCAGATACCATGGACTGCTGACATCTGTAGTTGTCTATCCATGATGCTCATTGCAATTCTTGAAAGAACGGTTTGGATGTCGTGAATTTTCTGTCTAATGAATGAAATACAGATGTTCAGAACCCATGGGACTGTGCATAACCTCAATGGTAAAGACACTAACAGACAATCATACGCTGGACGATCGGGGAGGGTCATCGAGAACTTTGCCTGCCAGATCCAAATATGCTTGCATCGCCGGGTAGCTCATTTGGAGCACATTTTTTGAGCACCAGTGAAACAGAGTTTTTGTAGTACAGACTTGTAACTTTAGAGATGTCTGTTACAGAGGCTTCACCTAATGTAGCTGAAGTTTTGTTATAATTCAAAACACATTTTGGAAGTTAATCGATTTTTAGTGATGACCGTTTTTTTTTGTGTGTGTGTGTCACCCTGCATTCTGGAACCAATACCAATCTATAACATGTAACCCTACGCCACATTTAAACTGTAGCAGTGAAAAACGGGATTTATCCTGTTTTTGTCCTGAATTGATTGCTCTGTTTTACTCAGGCTTTATTTACTAAGTTCCCAGTTGTACATCTGACATGAGGTTGAAAAACCTTACTATTGTAGTATTAATCAAACAATTGCACGTGTCACTATGATCTGAGTCACAAGTAAGTCCCGAGTCTCATCTGTTGTGGGCAAGTCGAGTTGAGTCTCGAGGTCAGGTCGGGTCGAGTCTCGATGTCAGGTCGAGTCGAGTCTCGAGGTCATGCCGAGTTGTGTCTTGAGGTCTGGTAGAGTCTCGAGGTCAGGTCGAGTGTCGAGGTCAGGTCGAGTCTTGAGTCTCGAGATGAGTCTCGAGATCAGGTCGAGTCTTGAGCCGAGTCTCGAGGTCATGCTGAGTTGAGTCTCGAGTTTGGGTCGAGTCTCGAGACAAGTCTCGAGGTCATGCCGAGTTGTGTCTCAAGGTCATGTCGAGTCGAGTCTCGAGGTCAGGTTGAGTCTCGAGTCGAGTCATCAGTCGAGTCTTGAGTCTTGTCTTGAGGTCAGGTCAAGTCCAGTGTTGAGGTCAGGTCGAGTCTTGAGTCGCGTCTCAAGATGAGTCTCGAGATCTGGTCGAGTCTCGAGACAAGTCTCGAGGCTAGGTCGAGTCTCGAGACGAGTCTCGAGGTAAGGTCGAGTCTCGAGGTAAGGTCGAGTCTTAAGTTGAGTCTCGAGGTCAGGTCGAGTCTCGAGGTAAGGTCGAGTCTTAAGTTGAGTCTCGAGGTCAGGTCGAGTCTCAAGGTCAGGTAGAGTCGAGTCTCGAGTCGAGTCCCGAGGTCAGATCGAATCGAGTCTCGAGTTGAGTCCCGAGGTCAGGTCGAGTCTCGAATCGAGTCTCGAGGTCAGATCGAGTCTTGAGTTGAGTCTCGAGATGAGTCTTGAGATCAGGTCGAGTCTTGAGTCAAGTCTCAAGGTCAGGTCGAGTCTCGAGACGAGTCTCGAGGTCAGGTCGAGTCTCGAGACGAGTCTCGAGGTAAGCTCGAGTCTTGAGTTGGGTCTCGAGGTCAGGTCGAGTCTCGAGGTCAGGTAGAGTCGAGTCTCGAGTCGAGTCCCGAGGTCAGATCGAATCGAGTCTCGAGTTGAGTCCCGAGGTCAGGTCGAGTCTCGAATCGAGTCTCGAGGTCAGGTCGAGTCTTGAGTTGAGTCTCGAGATAAGTCTTGAGATCAGGTCGAGTCTTGAGTCAAGTCTCAAGGTCAGGTCGAGTCTTGAGACGAGTCTCGAGGTCAGGTCGAGTCCCGATTGTAGTCTCAAGGTCAGGTCGATTCTTGAGTCGCGTCTCGAGGTCAGGTCGAGTCTCGAGTCGAGTCCCGAGGTCAGGTCGAGTATCAAGTAGAGTCTCGAGTTGAGTCTCGAGGTCAGGTCGAGTCAAGCCGAGTCACAAGGTTGTAAAGACTGGTCTTGTCAAGTCAAAAGGTTGTCTAGTCACAGGTTAGTCAAGTCCTTCACTAATTTTCCCCAGCCCACCCACAAAGCACTCAGGTTTATATTTGAGAGAAAACGTGACTGTCAATGTACTGAGTCAATGTAAAAAACAAACACAAAAAAACAGTATTGTCTGCAGGGAATTAACCAGCATTAAGCTGCAAGTGGAAACCAATCTACAATACAAGTTTTTCATTTCAGCTTGTCAGGTCTTCAGTCATTGTCTCATGCGTCAAGTCGATTAGAGTCTCGAGTTATTGCCTCACAAGTCGAGCCGATTACCAGATGCTCCCAACTTAAGAAAGTCAAGTCTGAGTCTGCCTTTTTTTTTTCTTCAAGTCCAAGTCGGGTTTTGAGTCATCAAATTTGCGACTGGAGTCGACTAGAGTCCTTGTCCCTGTGACTCCAGTCCAATTGTCTGGTATTTATCTCACCTCACATTCCACTCTTAATCCCTCCGTGCTGTCCCACAATTTAGGAATCCTTGCTTTTGAAACAACAGTAAACCCCCGTACGTCATTAGAATTCTACACTCGCGTCCATTCAAAGCCTTATGACAGATCTGCCAAATAAAAAAGACTATTTTGATCTGTATTTTAATCAAAGTCTTTTCTTTTGTCTTTGAGCTTCTTACTTTTAATTGAGTTTGTGTTGCTGTAATTATCCGGCGAGAAGGAAGCGAAGGATCTGGCAGCTCAAGGTGTCACTGGTACATTTTTCACGTTGACACGGGAAAGGCGGGAAAGGTCCTTGTGTATCCCCTGATGAGGTGTACAATGGCAATCGCAACTCAATTAACACTTTCTATATATACAAGTGTGCGACACACACACTCACATGAACCCAAACAAGGTGTGCGAGCCTCTATACTGATACTGTGACTGTGGCAGCTATACCTGTTGTTGGACCTGTGAAGTCACATGAAGACAAAAATCACACTGGGAGGGAAAGGAACACAAAAGAGTAAATTGCTGCCTATTTGTCACATGTTTTACATTTGAACAAAGTACTTTTAAACTTATTAATGTATACCGTTTTTACCATATGTCACACGGAACAGCAAAATAAGTCGAACATCATCAAAACAAGTACAGTCTTACCTTACGATACGATTTGCATACAAGGCTCACGATAACGATCTCGCGATATGGCGATACAACAATTATCGATACATTGGTCAGGAAATTAATCGAGGATATTCTGGATAGGGTGGGGTAGAGGAGGAAATAGTGAATTGGAATGAGTTTATCACTAGCAGATGTCCAATCCGTTTGAACATTGCTGCCATCCCTCCCTCATCAGACGGATTGGACGTAAATGGCCGTCAGTGGCAGACAATGCCAAGCGACGAGTTCATTTTAGGGGGCATTTTGTGTTATTTCTAGGGTTGTTCCGATCATGTTTTTTTAATCCCGATCGTTTTAGTTTGAGTATCGGCCAATCCCGATATTTCCCGATCCGATTGCTTTTTTTTTTGCTCCCGATTCAATTCCAATCATTCCCGATAATTTTTCCCGATCACATACATTTTGGCAATGCATTAAGAAAAAAATGAATAAAACTCGGACGAATATATACATACATATATAAACATAAATAATAATAAAAATATAAACATACAGTACAAAAGTACTGTATTTGTTTATTATGACAATAAATCCTCAAGATGGCATTTACATTATTAACATTCTTTCTGTCAGAGGGATCCACGGATAGAAAGACTTGTAATTCTTAAAGGATAAATGTGACTTTGTATATTGTGACTAAATATTGCCATCTAGTGTATTTGTTGAGCTTTCAGTAAATGATACTGTGGCCATCCCAAATGCATGATGGGAAGTGGAACCATGACTGTGCGTCGTGCTACCAATTGATATATCTTCTCTGCGTTGGGAAATAACTTAAGGTGTTAAGACAAAGATCAATTGGCACCTTGCTTCCCCACATTGCATCCCATGATATTTCTAATCATAGGGAGAGGGATTGCAAGGCTTTAGCCATATAAAAAAAGGCTCCAAAGGCTGCCAAAATTCACTCTACTCATTTAACGCTGCCTTTTAGCTCTATATATAGGTAAAATGGCAGCATTACAGATTGATCGCAACAATGCGTGAGTGGGTCGTGCAGCGCATGCGTTAATTGCGGTAAATATTTTAACGTGATAAATTTTTTTAAAAAATAATTACCGCTGTTAACGGGATAAATTTGATAACCCTACCTTAAACCTAAACTAAAGACTCTGGATGAGTGTGACATATTATGTCTGTAACGTTAAATACAATTAGAAAACAATTTAATTAAAAAATATATATATAATAAAAAAAAAAGCATGTCCGATATTTTTTTGCCGATTCTTTGAAAATGACGTGATCGGACCCGATCGATCGGGATCGGGACATTTCTAGTTATTTCCTGTTGATTTGCTGTCACTTCCTGTTGATTTTGGGGCATTTACAGGTCACTTCCTGTTGATTTTATGTTACTGAAAAGGAAGCGACTCATGAATTTCCCCAGATGAAAAGGAAGTGACTCAAAATCAACCGGAAGTAACCTGTAAATGCCCACTAGGCTCGTTGTGAATGCTCTAGATTCAGTGCCACTGACTGTGCTAGACTTCCAATTAAAAGAATTGGATGCTAGTCACTCCAGCTTGCACACACGGTAAGATTTGTTTTCTTGTCTTGGCCAGAAAGACTATGCAATGTTGCTTTAGCCTTTAAAAGCCCGTGCTGAGTGATGATCACACACAAACTGTAACTCGTACCGTTAGCATACCAAGGCATTCGCGTTAGCATTAGGCTAATGCTAACGTAGAACGTCCTCTTAAACTTTCGGACAACTTTTTTTTTTCTTTACATACAGTTCGTGCCGTCCAGGTGGTTATAATTCCATGAAAATAATGTACTTTTTTCATGTGTACACAAGTCAGTACATGCGAACGATCGCTTGCAGAACTCCCAGTCAAAATAAATTGGACATCTATTGCCGTCAATGCCAGCGCAAGATGAACATTCACTGCTCTCAAATTAATTGACAGCACTCATCTAAACTTTATATACAAATAGAACTTTGTGTGTGTTTGTGTTTGTTCATTCCAGATGGACTCTGAAATCTCTAGGCGGATTTTGACGAAATTTTAGACAGTTGTACTGTATGTGTTTGGGAATGTTCTTAGATGGGT
Organism: Corythoichthys intestinalis; assembly: GCF_030265065.1. Taxonomy (NCBI): domain Eukaryota; kingdom Metazoa; phylum Chordata; class Actinopteri; order Syngnathiformes; family Syngnathidae; genus Corythoichthys; species Corythoichthys intestinalis. The sequence goes on from NC_080413.1 coordinate 7,682,711, forward strand.
TTGTTCTCTGCAGGCCAATTTATTCGAAACTCCAAAAATTAGCACAGAAAATCCATGATTGTGGAGGCGACAGCGCCGTCTTTTGGGCAAAAGTGCAATTGCAATATCCCAGCTGGCTTTCAAACTTTACGCTTTCATGTACAAATTTAAAGACCAAATGTGAAGTAAGGTTGGTCAACCATGTTTTTAATAATATCAATGGCTAAACTATTATAAGCATATTTTCGTTTTTATTTTTTTATTTATTTTTTTAACGCAACCCTTCCAGATTCTTTGTTTAACCCATAGCAACGCCCTTGACAACGAAAATGCTTTTCTTTGACAATCTTCGGAAATCTTCGGAAATTACGTCACACCGAGAACTGCGAGGGAAATCTGCAATACACACAGTATTGTTGCATTGCTTCTCAGTAAGATGCCACGGCGGTGTGTGGCGATGTATTGTTTTCAATTTAAAGAAAAGTTGGTTGAGTGGCCAAAGGATAGCAGAGCACGTAAATGGGGATCTTTCGTTCACACGAAACGAATGAATTTCACGCCATCATCGAGTAGTGTTCGCAGCTACAAACACTTTGAAGATGCCTGCTCCCTCAACTGGTCTGCTTATGTTTAAGGATTTGCAAAAAAGTAAGTGTGATTTTTGGATAGATGACTGATGACTTTGTCAAAGCAAAACTGCCAACTGTTGTGGAATGAACAGCAGAAGGTAGCGACGCTAGCCGAAAGGTAACTCGAGGCAAAACCCCGATCGTGTTGTGGAATAAACAGGAGAAGCAAACTCGTGGCAATCCTGATCATAGTTGTATTGAGTTCATTTTGCCTACACTTATAAATTCGTCAATACTTTGCTTTAATCCCAGCCAATAGTAGGTGGTTTATCCACCTAACATGCCTCGGTGAACACCCCCGGCCCCGTCAGATGGTCCGAAAGCGGAAGTGTTCGCCGAAACACGTCAGGCAAACAAAAGCTAACGTCGCTAGCTTCCACCGTTCATTCCACAACACGATCGGGGATTCGTCAAAACGTTTCTTTTATCCCAGGCAATAGTAGGTAGTTTATCCACCTGACATGCCTCGGCAAACACCCCCGGCCCCGTCAGAGGGTCTGAAAGCGGAAGTGTTCGCCGAAACACGTCAGGCAAACAAAAGCTAATGTCGCTAGCCTCCACCGTTCATTCCACAACACGATCGGGAATTTGTCAAAGCTTTTCTTTTATCCCAGGCAACAGTAGGTGGTTTATTTACGTGACATGCTTCAAATCATAAAAATAATAACAGCCTATATCTTACCAATCTTGTGATCTCGATGGGTCTTGTCTCCATTCCATGTCAGGTAGTCTGGGCACGTTGTTTGCATCCTGATTAGCGTCTGGCTAATACATGTATGGTCCAACATAAAATTCCGACCTCCTCCTCTTCCTCCATCTCTTCAAAAACTTGAAGTCGCTGTTCTCGGTGTGACGTATCACTTCCGGGTTCGTCCCCTTTCAGGCCCGAACTTCGGAAACGCGATTATTTTGTCAAATATACAACATATAAATTATTTTATCATGCTTTATTTGTTGGATAATGTATAATTACTTTAATTGTGACCCTATTTGCCATTTTATGAAATTACTTCACATTTGGTCTTTAAATGTGCTGTGATGATACGTTGTGGCTTTGAGTACTCCACAACAAGATGCTAGATTTAAAAAATAGGATGTACAATTTTCCGTAATATTACTAATAGATTCATTTCTGCAGCGAGTGTTATTTGTTATGTGTTACACCCACAATGGTTCATGGGTAGTTGTGGCAAGCATGATTGAGAATTTGTGTGGTGTATTGGGCATGGGATGGGTATTATCACAAAATTGGCGTTGTCCTTGTAGACGCTACAATATGTGCTCATCTGTCAATGCTTATTCGAAATAGTTGGAAACCTTTATTTATTTTTGGAGTACATTTTTTTTTTTAAATTACAGACGAAAACATTTTTCAGTAAGAGTCGACTAAAACTAGACAAAATTAATCTTTAGTTTTTCTAAAAAAAAATCTAGACGAAGACAATCACATTTTGAGGTGATTAAAATATGACTAAGACAAAAATTAAAAGGGAGGCCAAAAGCAACACTGCATACAGGACTCTTAATTTTTGTAATGCACTAATATTTTACATGTGTTTTATTGTTGGTTATACTATGGTTGTAATATATTTACAGTGCCCTCCATAATTATTGGCACCTCTGGTTTAGATGTGTTTTTTTAGCTTCTAATATATTTTTTTTTAATTCAAATAATATGGGACCTTATTTGAAAAAAAAAGAGAAAAATCCAACCTTCAATACAAGTGCATTTATTCAGTGGGGGAAAAAATCCCACATAAAGAAATAATTATTTGACATCAAATAATGTGTGTCACAATTATTAGCACCCCTGGTGTTAATACTTTGTACAACACCCTTTTGCCAACAAAACAAGGTCTGGGGACTGAGATGGCCATGCGACGAGCTTGATTTTGTGTCTGGTGAACCATTTCTGTGTAGATTTAGCCAAATGTTTAGGGTCACTGTCTTGCTGAAAGACCCAGTGACGACCCATCTTCAGCTTTCGGCCAGAGGGCAACAGATTTTGATTCAAAATGTCCTGGTATTTCAAAGCCTTTATGATGCCATGCACCCTAACAAGGTTCCCAGGGCCTTTGGAAGCGAAACAGCCCCACAGCATCACTGACCCACCCCCATACTTCACAGTGGGTATGAGGTGCTTTTCAGCATGCGCATCTTTCGTGGCACGCCAGACCCACTTAGAGTGTTTGTTGCCAAAAAGCTCAATCTTGGTCTCATCTGACCAAAGCACGCGGTCTCAGGCTTCAACTGGGATTGAATTTGAATTGATTGGATTGGATTGAAATTGGTTGGATTTTTCTCTTTTTTTCTCCATTAAGGTCCCATATTATTTGAATAAAAAATAAATTATTAGAAGCTAAAAAACACATCTTAACCAGGGGTGCCAATAATTATAGCGGGCACTGTATTTTATTATGTACTAAAACACCCGAAGCAGGCATGTCTAGGATTATTGATTAGCATGTTAGCAAAAATACACTGAAAGAAATAACTCATTGGATGAACACAAATAAATTTTGGGCAGGATTTCCATCCATTAAATTTATGTAGCCCCAACTCAAACTAAGTACCTCCTTGTAATATGATAAAATAGAGTTCGTCAAACTCATTTTTATCAAATACAGCCAAAATAAAATTAGAACTTTAACTGGCCTCAACTTATTTACATTTGTTTAGCTCAAATTAATATAGTCTAAAATATTTTTTTTCATACTTCATTTGACCCTCATGCCAGACAGAACACAAACTCTGGTTAGTGTTTTTTATTTAAAACAAAAATACATCCCAATTTACAGTATACCTATCATCAACACGGAACTCATCAAAATAATGATGAAAAACATTCTCTTAAGTTTTATCCTCTATGGTGAAGACTGCATGACCTATCACATTTAGAAAAGTAATCTGCTGACTTCAAAAGTGGTTCAAACAAAGTAGCACAAGTACTAATAGAACAATAAGTACAATATTTGCAAAGGCTAAGGCATGGTATAAACAGCTCCAACATTTCATTAAACATGAAACCTTAGCATAAAGTGCAATATGTAACGCATGCAAACACAAATATATATGTACAACACACATGTAGAAGTACAAAACAGAACCTGAATAACATTTAAATTTCTTTTGAGTCCAGTCAGCCTATCCGTATGTCCTCAATCACAATTCCCACGTCCTCTGGCTCCTCATGTCCATCTCTTCTGATTGTGTAAATCCCCATGACTGTGGTGGCGATGTCCCTTTCTGCATCCTCAGCAGCAGATGACTGAACACAGAAAACAAATTTAAGTAAAACGCAAAACAACAAACAGAGAATCATATACAAAATATAAATGCACAGTTACATTTAGCCCCACGATATAATAGATCATGCAAGGTGCAAGAGTGCCGATGCCATTTGTCGCATTCCACAAGTTGTATAAACTCTCTCTCATGTAGTTTAGCTAGCTAGCTAGCTAGCGAGCAAGCCCGCAATGTCTGACTTCACTAACGGTGAAATTTGTCTCACGGTCTTTTCACAGCAAGCTTTTAAAAATATTACATGATTGCGTACTCACCAATGAGTGGGATTACAGCGCCTTTCAGCATCTCTGTAACGTATAACCTCGCAGCAGTGCCGAAAGAAGTTGTCGGTGAAAAAGCAAGTCCAAACGGGGATGAACAGAGGCTGGGCGCGCGTTGCTTTGCACATGCGCAATGGGCGGTCCCAATTCAAATGAAACGCATTCATTTTGAGTTCTGAATGTGAATATAAAATTATTAAGTTGACACTATGAAATGTACATATATTTCGTATTTAATAGATTTGTTTTAGCAAATCAAACAAAAATTTAATGTGTTGCATCAAAGAAGGGCTTGGATCAGTTTTTCCCTTCAAACTCTTTGTGATGTTTATTTGATAGTACTGAAACATTAAATTGACTAAAGAGGTGTTTATGGGACGTTTAACGTCAATTTAGAATTTCTTTTACCCAATGAACATTTTTGCCTTTTATGTTGGAATCTCTGTAATGAACTTCTAACTCATTTAGCTACGTATATATTGACCAGATTTGACTCCAAAATACATACTTTCATAGCTACAATTCTCAACCACTGTCACAATGGCTGCCTTGTTCAACTCCATTGGATAGCGACAATTCCTACTCGCTGTTTCTTTTATAGTTTTTAAGTGAGTCGAAGCAAATACGCCTGTGGCTAAGTAAATGACGAAATACAAGGCCCGACACCGGCGCGGGTCCAGCAGCGGCGGCGTAACAGTCAGTAAAAACAAAATCATAAACAGTCCATGAAGTCAAACATTTGTTGTTTTATTTCCTCCATTAAACTCAAATGACTTCCTGTGTGAATGTGGACGCGATGCAAAGGGCCCTATAATAATCCCGCTCTGGAGAAAATAATAATAAAAAATAAAAAACAGAGGAGGAGGAAGAAACTTTTAATACCCACGCTCTTAATGACGGCGCGCGCAATTAGAGCGGCTGCATTTTGTCCGTTTTTTTTTCTCTGTTTTCGCTCTCGCCGCGAGTCACAGGAAAACAAATAAAGCGTCTCGATTTAGAAACCTTATTAGACTTTGGAGTCCCTCAGCAATTAAAGTATTACAAGTGAAGTGCCTCAGCATTCTGAGGTGGTCCGCGCCTCGCTGGTGGTCCGCTCGTATGCGAACAGATGCGGCGGTAGACGTCCGGTCCATGTGAACCGGGGGGGCTGGCAGCAATCAGTTGGCACGGATCTGAGGTCTATCGTCAATGTCAGGCGAAGAGTTAATCTCCTTCGTCCGACAAATTGGCATCAGAACCCTGATTTGATGTCTTATCAAATGACTTACCCGGAGGAAATGAATGGCTGCCATTGATGTAGTTTCACTTAGCCCCAAACACTGCGCTCCTAATTGAATGATTAGATTCCTCGCCGCTTTGCGCTATCTTCCTCTCAACCGCTAATTGCGCGGCGCCGGCCAGAGGAGGACGCCCCGACGTAAATAAAATCATAAAAGCCATAAAATATATATATAATAAAAGTAATAAAGATGATTCATCCGGATGTAATTGAATAACACCTTGTGATAATTGGTGATCATTAACAAGAAGGGGTGTTCGTATGACAGGAGTAATTCAATTTGTTTGGGAGAACGAGAGCTCATAAGAGGGGGGGAGTGGTTGGTAAGTGTGGCTTGCAGTGAAACGGTTGTGGGTTTAAATCTTGTTTTTTTTTTTTTTTTTAAATTCGGGATTTAATTTAGGCGTATTTTTAGTAACAGTGTTGCAAATCTGTAGTGTTAGCTTTTTCTGAGGAGTTTGAACTAGCTGTAGCTAGCTTTTACTGCTGGCCAAGAGGAATAACTTATTTCTATGTCAAGAATTGTTGTTTTTGTCAACAATCATTACGAAAATAAATAGTTGGAAACCAATTTTTTCAGAACTGTTGAAATTTCCCCCCCCCCCCCCCCCGGCCAAGGTGCACGGAAAACAGCGACAGCCGAACAAAGTGCCGCTCTGCCGATGCTGCCTCCGCACGCGCCGACTGGGAAGGCCGAACCTCGCGCGTCCACCTCCGATATTAACCCTTTGTACTGACTCCATGTTCCAAAATTTTGAAAAAGACTCACCGAAAGCAGGTTGACAATTTATTCGTCGACAATGGTCAGAAACAAGGCAAAAACAGACGACGGAGGGACAATTCTGGATCCAAAACAAGGCTACATGTTTCCAAGCAGCAAATCTGTGTTATCTCAGTGTCCAGTCTTTTTAAAGTCCGTGGTGAAGCGGGCCGTGCCGAAGGTGTGTCCGAAGGTGTGTCTGGGCGTTGCTTTTGGGTCTTCCCCTCTGTGGCCGGTTTTGGGGGGCTTAGGTTCGTGCGCGGATGGGAAGCCCGTTATCAACTTTGTTGTCTGGGCTGTCTCTACTTGTTTTAGGACAAAGCGTTTTGTCCTTGGAGTTTGCTGGGAGAGCTGATTGCAAGAGTGCGTCAATCTTGTTCGTGACGCACGCGTTGGGCTTCTGTGATAAGACTGCATTGTGTATCTCTTCTATTTCTTCTCATTAAACTATGGTGTGCTATTTATTTTATATTAGTAGTGCAGTCCTACCGTAAATATGAAAATGATACTATTTCCTGATTAATTATATTACGTGTGACAGAGTAATGCAAACAGTTAGACGGTGCCTACGAGAAACTGTACCATTTTCTCATCTCCCCCCTCATTAGCCCGGATAAGGTGATTCACTTTACTGTGTCAAAGGGCATGTAGTGGAGTCTGCTTAAACAATAGTTAGATGAATGTGTTTGACTAATGCAGACAATTATATGGTGTGTGCGATGACGGTAACTTTTCCCTTCAGAACATAATGGCGAATGCCGGTTTTCGTCTGATAGGATGAAATGAGATGAAAATGTGCCATAGTTTCAGTCATATGTTCACAATGTGTGACATTTTCTTATTGTATGCGTCGTTAGTCACCCTGCATCGTAGCAGTGTTTGGTTGTGTCATTCATGTGACGTTCAGCCCCCCCCCTATACATGGCCACTCGCCAGAAGAGGTGTGCAAAATTTCCGATTCTTAGATTATTCGCGATTCGGGGTGGAAGATTCGAGAACGGTTTACAAACATCCAAATTCCAATTATTGAAATATGCCAAGTAAAGCGCAACTAAAACACAAAGTCGTTGATGATCTCAAATCTAGCATACCAAGTGATTCAATGCTTGTTTCTTCTTCTACTGAGTGATTGTCCACGAATAAGAATGTTAAATAAAACAAATGTTCACACAGATATGACACGGCAATGAAAATAACATTAAAACGCAGTTGTAATGAGAAAATTATTTTCAAACCTTATTTTCTCTTATAATAAATAAATAAATTTACTCAGAAATACTGCATTTTGTTGTAATTTTGTATCTGGATTATTTAAAATTCAAAGGGTAGGATGTAAAATCTACTATTCTTGAATGACCCTAAACATAAGCGGATTTTAAGGGGGGGGCAGGGGGGCCAGCCCGCCCTGGTGGCCAAAAAGTGTCATTGCATGAAATTGACTTTCCTATATATATAAGTTGTAAAGCAATAAAACTGCAACAAAAATGAATGAAATGAACAAAAATATTTTTATAATGGGTCAAAATTATTTTTCAAACAGATCATGTGACTAGCACCTTAGATGGTCATTTGCTTTGCATATACTGTAAGTAAAAAAAAAAATAGGGCAGGGCAATTTTATTTTTCAAATGATTTTTTTCTTTAATTGAAAATATATATATATATATATATATATATATATATTTTTTTTTTTTTGATTGAAGCAGCTTTTTTGGGGATTGAATGATTTGGACACAAATGTCCTACCCATAATATGACCCGAACACAAAAAGGATTGTTTTAATCAAAGAAAACTTTTTCAATAAAAAATTAGGCGTTCAAATGCAAATTTTTCTATCTCAAACATTTTTTTCGCATTCAAAAACGTTTTCTATGATTGAAATCTTCTTTTTTTTGATTGAAGTGATTTTTCTTTTTGAAAATATATATATTTTTGAAGCAACCTATTTTTTGATTGAATATTAAGACAGAAACATCCTAGCCAAAATGTGGCCCAAACACAAATCAACATTACTTCAATCAAAAAAGTTGCTTCAATATAGGCATGTGCCAGTTACCGGTTTCACGGTTTACCGTGGTGTGAAAACGTCGCGGTTTCAAAACCACTCAAATTTTCCGTCAGACCGTAGTACGGTATTCACTATTTTTCATGTGTCAAAAATGCAGCCAGAAGTGGCTTAGCGAGGCAGCGCTCACCTCCTCCCGTTTGTTGCTGTGTGTGAAAGTGACGCTATCGGCTAGACAGCTAGTGAACCCAAAAACAAATACTCCAAACATAAGGTGTACTTTTCTTCAATTTATTAAGCTCTCAAATCGTGGTAAGTGGAATATACAAAATTAATACATTTAAAACGTTGTACAATTGTATTTTCCCATGTGTGAGTAGCTTCAACAGATTAGCACCATGAAAAGTTCGCCAAAAACAAAACACACATTTTCCTTTCAAATTCAATATACAAACAAACTAAAAGCTTACAAAGACGAATGTTAGCCTAGGCTTAGCTGGGAGAGCAACTTCGTCGAGTGTTACAGCCGCAGAGTGAGAAAACAAGCTCGATTCGCTTGAATGAAGGGGAAAAGGGGATAGCATCAAAGATCGCTAATTGCGAAAGATGCTCTTGCCCTAAGCACAAATCCACGTTCGCTGGGTCAAGGAGAGGTCTCACTCCCAATGTTTTTTTATTTGTTTGTTTAGATGAAACCTTTCCACAACAATATTTACACTTTAAACTCACTTATACATATTTAACTAACTTATTAACTTATGAATTCTTTGTTTTTTAACACATAGGCATGACATAATGTAGACTAGAGCTAACACAGTGGCTGAAAATGGCGAAACGTCACTTGAGCTTTTCCACCCTCAAAAAAAAGTCATGCAGTACAATTTTTTAAAATTTTTATTCAGAAGTGTTTTAACTTTTTTATAGAAATGATTTTGTTCTTGCTCTGATCTTGAGCAACTTGAGCTGGGGCTGTGGCTATAATCTATAAGTTATATTTATTTTAATTTTATTTATAATATATATTTTTTTAATTGATAATTTATTTTAACAATATATTCATGTTCCATTTTGCAAATGTATTCTGAAAAAAAAAAAAAAAACCTATTCAATGGAAAAAAAATATATTTTTTAACCCATACATCTCAAAATAACACATTTTGGAGCTATAATTACAATACCGTGATACCGTGAAACCGCGGTATTTTTGCCCACGGTTATCGTACCGTCAAAATCTCATACCAGCACATGCCTACTTCAATAAAAAAAAAAACTTGACTCAAAAAAAAAAAAAAAAAATCAAAGAAAAATAGCTGTCACATGCATTTTTTGAGTTTCAAATTTATTTTGGCATTTTTTTGATTGAAGCGACTTTTTTTAATTGAAAATATATATTTTGATTGCAGCAACTTTTTTAAAATTTTTATTGAAGCAACTTTTTTTTTTTTTTTTTGATTGAATAATAAAGACACAAATCTACCTCCATATGGCTCTGCCCAGGGGATACAATTTTTGACTGGGGTAACTTCATTGGCACGACTCCGGCGGGCGTACCATATTCAATGGATGACGATCTTGGCTAAAAGTATTGACTTAGCAGCTTCATTTAGAATTCCCCTCAATAATGATGGGAAACAAAAAACGCTCATTGTCAACTTATTATTATAAATATTTTTGTAAGTTAAGTTTTTTGCTGCCCCCCTTTGCCCCAAAAGTCAAACTCCGCCTATGACCCTAAAAACATAAAGGTCACCAAAGGAGTAGTACTACAGAAAATGCATGGATATTACAGGACTGCCACTAGGGGGGGTGCTGAGGCTTTAATGACATGTGCCACACACACATACATGCTGAAAAAAAGTGAATGTGATCACATTACATTAGCACCTTTTGATCTTGAGCCTCCTTTGTAACACTCGGGCCGTTTAGCACCGACTCGGCCCTCCTCGGCCTTTATTTCCTCCCCGTCCACGGTGGCCCGAGGGGGGCCGACGCGACGTATCAATATTTGGCGTTCGGCGTTGAGCATTTCCAGTGGATTAGCCTTCGCCCCAGCACGTTTCTTTTGGCGTCTCGCCAGAGCCACGAGCTTTGATAACAGGTTTTGTCTTGCTCCTGTGCATGTGTATGTGTGCGCGTGTGTTCATAAGAAAAAATTCTGCCGTCACACATCAACCAAAGAAGAAGCGGGACGGTGCCCTGCGGGATGCCACGCAGCCGCCACTTTTTTTTTCTAGTTTTTGAAAGCAGGACCTCCCAACTCCTAACAGCTGCTGCGAGTGTGATGGATGATTTGCTAGCGAAATAATGTGTACGTCGTTTGTCTAATTGGACAAGATTGCAGACAGAACGAGAGCGAGAGAGCGGCCGATAGGGAGCATGTTTGTGTTTCCAATAGTGGTCTACCAGGGTCATGGCCATTTAGGCTGGAGTCCAAGATTCCATTTCTGATTGAATGATTACATCTCATTTGTAAATATTCCAAGATTGAGAGCCGACCAAGTCAAATACTGTAGTTTTTGTCCTTCAAACATATTAAAACACTATTTTGAAAGCATTTGTCAGCACTTGCTCTGGCTCTCTCGCTCAAGAAATGAGAGCCAATTCGCAGTTCTCCCCCAAAAAGACGCCAAGTGTGCTTGCTTCAAGCTATTTGTCACTTCATGTTCAAATTTACTCTGAACAATAGACAAATCGTCATTATAGGCCTGATTTATTAAAGATTTGCACATGCACAAACAGGTGCAGACTTGATGTAAAAGCTCAATGACTCAAATTCTAAGCACTTCATGTTGTCCGTCTAGGAAGGAGTAATCAATACGCTCCTATTTTAATATAAATGAATGCTGTCAATTAATTTGGGAGCAGTGAATGTTCATCTTGCACTGGCGGTGACGGCGATAGACGTCCAATCCATTTTGACTGGGAGATCTGAAAGCAACCATTCACAAGCACTATAAGTCGCAAAGGCCAAAATGCACAATGCCAAAAGTTAATTAAACTGTAAAAAATGTAGTGAACTGAGGATCACCCTCTTATAGATAGTTAATTGATGATTAACAAGTATGGATTTCTTGTGTATGTTAATATAATTTGTGTTGAAATTTTGCAATTTAAATTTTACAATAAAATCCAGACATTTATTCTGGAAATTTTGAAAATGTTTATTTAGTTTTTGAAAATAAAGGTTTGAATCGAGCGGTGTATCACCTGCACCAATACACATGAAAGTTAGTATAAGTCATTACAGATTTATTTTGCATTGATCATTTAGCATATCAATTAATTAGGTTCATATTGGTGATAAATGTAGCCCTGACACCTGTTCACCCAGTTTGTTTGGTCTTATAACTGTCCCAACCTCAGCAAAAAGTGTACTTGCAGGTCATGCTGTTATATCATCCCTACCAATGTTGAGACCAAACCTATGCCCTTAATATCAATGTACAGTGGGGCAAATAAGTATTTAGTCAACCACTAATTGTGCAAGTTCTCCCACTTGAAAATATTAGAAAGGCCTGTAATTGTCAACATGGGTAAACCTCAACCATGAGAGACAGAATGTGGGAAAAAAAAAACAGAAAATCACATTGTTTGATTTTTAAAGAATTTATTTGCAAATCATGGTGGAAAACAAGTATTTGGTCAATACCAAAAGTTAATTTCAATACTTTGTTATGTACCCTTTGTTGGCAATAACGGAGGCCAAACGTTTTCTGTAACTCTTCACAAGCTTTTCACACACTGTTGCTGGTTTTTGGGCCCATTCCTCCATGCAGATCTCCTCTAGAGCAGTGATGTTTTGGGGCTGTCCTTGGGCAACACAGACTTTAAACTCCTTCCACAGATTTTCTATGGAGTTGAGATCTGGAGACTGGCTAGGCCAGTCCAGGACCTTGAAATGCTTCTTACGAAGCAACTCCTTTGTTGACCTGGCTGTGTGTTTGGGATCAATGTCATGCTGAAAGACCCAGCCACGTCTCATCTTCAATGCCATTGCTGATGGAAGGAGATTTTCACTCAAAATCTCTCGATGCATGGCCCCATTCCTTCTTTCCTTTACACAGATCAGCTGTCCTGGTCCCTTTGCAGAAAAACAGCCCCAAACATGATGTTTCCACCCCCATGCTTCACAGTGGGTATGGTGCAATTCAGTATTCTTTTTCCTCCAAACATGAGAACCTGTGTTTCTACCAAAAAGTTCTATTTTGGTTTCATCTGACCATAACACATTCTCCCAGTCCTCTTCTGGATCATCCAAATGCTCTCTAGCAAACCGCAGATGGGCCTGGACGTGTACTTTCTTCAGCAGTGGGACACGTCTGGCCGTGCAGGATTTGAGTCAATGGCGGCGCATTGTGTTACTGATAGTAGCCTTTGTTACTGTGGTCCTAGCTCTCTATAGGTCATTCGCTGGGTCCCCTGGTGTGGTTCTGGGATTTTTGCTCACCGTTCTTGTTATTATTTTGACGCCACGGGCTGAGGAGGAAGTTGAAAGTCCGTGTTGCCCAACGACAGCCCTAAAACATCACTGCTGTAGAGGAGATCTGCATGGAGGAAAGGGCCAAAATACCAGCAACAGTGTGTGAAAAGCTTGTGAAGAGTTACAGAAAACGTTTGGCCTCCGTTATTGCCAACAAAGTGAACATAAGAAAGTACTGAGATGAACTTTTGGTTTTGACCAAATACTTATTTTCCACCATGATTTGCAAATAAATTCTTTAAAAATCAAACAATGTGATTTTCTGTTTTTTTTTTTCCACATTCTGTCTCTCATGGTTGAGGTTTACCCATGTTGACAGTTACAGGCCTCTCTAATATTTTCAAGTGGGAGAACTTGCACAATTAGTGGTTGACTAAATGCTTATTTGCCCCACTGTATAAGTCGCAGGTCCAGTCAAACTATGAAAAAAAAAGTACGCCTTTTGGTCTGGAAAATATGGTAGTGACTTTTAACACTAGTCCCAGAGAATTCTGGTACTCCTACTAGTCCCAAATAATGGCCGATATGGCTTCTACCCTGGAAAACCCAGAGGTGGCAAAAATGACCCAAGTGATTTTGAATCAGCAAGTCGTTTTCGGACGGACAACAGCCGTTCATATGGAAATGCAACCACTAGACATACATTAACTTCAGACAAAATGACCACAATCCATACTCCATGCCCCTGATTCAGTCCTTCTAAACCACAATTCGTGCTTTAGACTCAAATTGCAGTTCGAAAATGCTTTTATTTTTTCTTCTCCAAAAACAATGTACACATTTGGGCCATTCTTCTCTATGTGTGGAGTATAGGAGAAGTGAATTAAAAATGTGTAAAAAGTGTCAAACTACATAAAGAAATGTAATTAAATAATTGTAGCTTGAATTGAAATGACACAAACTATCACATGAGTCACAGAGGAAAGGACAAATCGGCCATTGCTCGGGAAAATTAGGAGTGTTAGTCTTGGAAAAGGCCAAGTCGGCCTCTGCTGGGTTTTCTAGTGTTAAATGACTTCTTTTCAATGAGGAGAATTGGCAAAGAAGTGGATTTGTGAACACCTCAACAAGTCAAATTTGAGTCTTGCTCAAGTCAAGTCATGTGAATCAAAGCCCTCACCTCTGCTCACCAACTCCCCATCCCTGTTCATGTGTCATAAAATAACATTGTGATCTAATGAGCAAATGATACGTTTTCGTGTTCAACATACGGGAGCAGCAGTCCATCAAGGAGATCTAACCACGCGGTGGCAAATTTGCATAACGTGAATACAAAGTGGGTCATTTGGAAGAAGAAAAAAAAAAAAAAGGCGTGTTCACCAAAGCACCCGCCCCGTTCACGTCTCACGTAACGCAAACGAGACGCCCGGACCATTTGACTCCGACGGGGGTCTGTAAAGGAATCATTATCCCTATGACCCCCCCGAGCTATTAATTCCATCTCTGCAGACAAATTCATTTACATGAAAGCCCACTCGCACACACATTTGCGGGCCCGCAGGTGAGCGCCAATCTAACCCAACATTTCACGCGATATTAGCATTCCTCGCCGCCCCAGAGTGCCATTAATAACCGCCCCCCACCCCGCCCGGCCCCCACCGTGACTGAAGGGATCAACATGTTTTAATTACGCCGCCGATTTTGCACAAACACGGCAAGTAAACAGGACGGCGAAGTAAAACGCGGCGGGCCGGGAGGGGGGAGCCGGACGGCTCGCGGCAAGGTGGGTGTGGAAGGGGGTTATGAAACGACATTTGGAAAGGGAGGCGGCATGTCCGGGCATGGACGTTTTGGTCTGATCCACCGCATAAGTGTAGACATCAAAGAAGGAGGGGGGGGGACAACGACCGTAGGGGGCTGGAAATATTAAAGCTTGTTAACTTTGAACACATCTGTTTGTCCATCAAAGCAACATGCTTGACTTTTATGGGGGACTCATTGACATGCTTCAAGGTGAAGTACAGTAAACCCCGTTTATCGTAGGGGAGACATTGGCGAACCAAGAAGTTAAGAATAAATGTTGCTTATGTGCTTTTAACACATTTCAGCTCTTTAACCCTATCAGGGACAGAGGACATACAGTGCTGGCCAAAAGTATTGGCACCAGTGCAGTCCTATCAGATAATGCTCAACTTCTCCCAGAAAATAATTGCAATTACAAATTCTTTGGTCGTAATATCTTCACTTATTTTGATTGCAATGAAAACACAGAAGAGAATGGGGGGAAAAAATCTAATCATTATCATTTTACACAAACCTCCAAAAATCGGCCAGACAAAAGTATTGGCACCCTTTGAAAAATCATGTGATGCTTCTCTAATTTGTGTAATTAACTGCTACTTACCTGTGGCACAAAACAGGTGGCGACTAGGGTCATCATGTTTTTTTGCTTCCGATTCGATCCCGATCATTTTAGAGTATCTGCCGATCCCGATATTTCCCGATCCGATTGCTTTTTTTTGCTCCCGATTCAATTCCAATCATTCCCGATAATTTTTCCCGATCATATACATTTTGGCAATGGATTAAGAAAAAAATGAATAAAACTCGGACGAATATATACATTCAACATACAGTACATAAGTACTGTATTTGTTTAGTATGACAATAAATCCTCAAGATGGCATTTACGTTATTAACATTCTTTCTGTGAGAGGGATCCACGGATAGAAAGACTTGTGACTTTGTATATTGTGACTAAATATTGCCATCTAGTGTATTTGTTGAGCTTTCAGTAAATGATACTGTAGCCATGCCCAAATGCATGATGGGAAGTGGAACCATGACTGTGCGTAGTGCTACCAATTGATATATCTTTTCTGCGTTGGGAAATAACGTAAGGCAGGAGTGTCCAAACTTTTTGCAAAGGGGGCCAGATTTGGCTTGGCAAAAATGTGGGGGGCCGACCTTGGCTGACGTCCTTTACGTAGAACAATATATTTAAGCAAAATTTAGCAAGCCATTCAGTGTGTCACATTTGCTTTATTATTTTTTTTAATGAATAATTTCAACATTCCCGCAACTAGCCTTTGCGGCGTTCTCTTTTGGCTCTCAGGCTCTTGCGAAATACGACTGCTGTGAAATTAAACTAGCTTCAAGATGCTTCAATTTCTTGCTGCTCCCTGTAATCTTGTTGTACATGTCAGCGTGTCTTTAATGGTAAAATCGCCTCACATTGAAATCTTTAAAAACAGCGACTGTCTCTTTGCAAATGAGGCAAGACACAGTTGTTGCGTATTTTAGTGAAGAAATAGTCCAATTTCCACCTATCCGTGAAGTGTCGGCCGTCACAGTCAACTTTTTTTTGTTGATTGTCACCATTTTAGAAAATTGGAAGTCGAGGGTCACACGGAGTAATGTTGCTTAGCCCTTAAATACCTGCAATATGAAGCAATTATCAGAGAATTTGAAAAATAAGGTCCTAATGAAAGAAAATTCAAAATGAATGTGTGTAATTTTTTTTCTTATGGAACCTGCAGATGCATGTGTTGACTTGCAGCCATCATTTTTTTCCCAAAAAGAAATGTCAAAATTCTAAATTTGTCTGAAAATCATGAAATTTTAAGTCTATCAAATGTGATACATTTGGCAATAAAGGGTTAAAGTGCTGCTGCCTTTTAGTGGGTAAATGAGGAGCAGCATTTCGTGTGTAAGCTACTTCATATGCTGGTTGCAGTACTGCTGACCAATTTATTAAATCTGTGTGCGGGCCAGATGTTATTGATTTTATGACAGAGGCTGGGGGCCGGATGAAATTTGACCACGGGCCGCATTTGGCCCCCGGGCCGGACTTTGGACATGTCTGACGTAAGGTGTTAAGAAAAAGATCAATTGCTACCTTGCTTCCCCACATTGCTTCCCATGATATTTCTAATCATAGGGAGAGGGATTGTAAGGCTTTAGCCAATTAAAAAAAGGCTCCAAAGGCTGCTAAAATTCACTCTACTCATTCTACGCTGCCTTTTACCTCTCTGTATAGGAATAACGGCGCCATTACAGATTGAGCGCGACAATGCGTGAATGGGTCGTGCGGCGCATGCATTAATTGCGTTAAATATTTTAACGTGATACATTTTTTAAAAAAATTAATTACTGCCGTTATTGGGATATATTTGATCACCCTACCTTAAGCCTAAACTAAAGACTCTGGATGAGTAACATATTATGTCTGTAACGTTAAATACAATTAGAAATCGATTTATATATATTAAAAAAAGGCATGGCCAATATTTTTTTGCTGATTCCGATACTTTGAAAATGACGTGATCGGACCCGATCGATCGGGCCCGGGTAAATCCCATGTCACCTTACACGAGAATTTACCGGGACATAAGTCTAAAAGTGGCTGTAGTTTCAGGCATTTGCATTAAATTGACAAAAATCTCACTTTTTGGTCAGAAACGAGTGGTTTTAGTGAAAACAAGCAGTGCTCTCCTGCCGATTACTGGAGAACAAAAAAAGCTGGAAACCAACTTTTTTTGCTGGTAAAAGAAGAGAGAGTCCTCTTGTTTTGCAATGCCACACAACACAATATCGTAAGGGTCTTTAAATATCACTCTAACAGCTTTAAAACTCCGCTTGACAGATGAATAAACATTCACAAATCAATAAAACAGATTTCAAATCAGCACAAAAAGCTGACATTGCTACAAAAAACAATGACAGATGAAAATGAAGGACGTTGTCACGATAATTACGCTTATTTTTAATTCATTTTGTAAACATGCAAGTCAGTTTTAATCATTTTTAATTTTTAAACTTTGTTTTGCAGTCACCGAAAATGCTTTTTTTCCTATTCGTGGACTTTTTGTTTCATTTGATTCGACTGATTCTTGATAACCTTGGCGGTGACTAAAAGCAAAGAGAAACTTGAAGGTTAAGACTCGAGACTTTACGGACTTGCACAAATGTGACTTTTGGCGAGGTGGAGTATATTGAAACGCCCCCTGTTTACCTTTGCTGACCCAGCCTGCCCGGTCAAGTTCAGCCTGTTGAAACACTGCGCGTATGCGTGTCTTCTATTCTCCGACACGACTGACAAGACCGCTTTCAGGCGTCATTCCAAAGTCTCACACAAAGCTGCTTTTAAGTGCGTGCGTGTCAAAGGTGTACGAACACGCCAAAGGCTGGAGAAAAGTGCGTATACGAACTGCACGCAAGTGTGTATGAACTCTTTCTGTCCAATCATGTGGCTCTTCAAAAGTAATATTGAATGCTCTTTCAATGAGTTTATCATTAGTCTTTTTGCGTCCAAAATGTTGATTATAATTGGTCCGTGAAGAAAACAACAGTTTGGACATGAAGTTTATGATGTCCTGAAAAAAGGGACCCAATCAGGCCATTGTGAACACTTTTTCTTCTTTGAAATTTAAAGGCAACATATACAATGGGGCAAATAAGTATTTAGTCAACCACTAATTGTGCAAGTTCTCCCACTTGAAAATATTAGAGAGGCCTGTAATTGTCAACATGGATAAACCTCAACCATGAGAGACAGAATGTGGAAAAAAAAAAACAGAAAATCACAGTTTGATTTTTCAAGAATTTATTTGCAAATCATGGTGGAAAATAAGCATTTGGTCGATACCAAAAGTTCATCTCAATACTTTGTTATGTACACTTTGTTGGCAATAACAGAGGCCAAACATTTTTGTAACTCTTCACAAGCTTTTCACACACTGTTGCTGGTATTTTGGCCCATTCCTCCATGCAGATCTCCTCTAGAGCAGTGATGTTTTGGGGCTGTCGTTGGACAACACGGACTTTCAACTCCCTCCACAGATTTCCTATGGGGTTTAGATCTGGAGACTGGCTAGGCCACTCCAGGACCTTGAAATGCTTCTTACCAAGCCACTCCTTTGTTGCCCTGGCTGTGTGTTAGGGATCATTGTCATGCTGAAAGACCCAGCCATGTCTCATCTTCAATGCCCTTGCTGATGGAAGGAGATTTTCAATCAAAATCTCTCAATTCTTGGCCCCATTCATTCTTTCCTTTACAAAGATCAGTCGTCCTGGTCCCTTTGCAGAAAAACAGCCCCAAAGCATGATGTTTCCACTCCCATGCTTCACAGTGGGTATGGTGTTCTTGGGATGCAATTGAGTATTATTTCTCCTCCAAACACGAGAACCTGTGTTTCTACCAAAAAGTTCTATTTTGGTTTCATCTGACCATAACACATTCTACCAGTCCTCTTCTGGATCATCCAAATGCTCTCTAGCGAACCGCAGACGGACCTGGGCGTGTACTTTCTTCAGCAGGGGGACACGTCTGGCAGTGCAGGATTTGAGTCCCTAGCGGCGCATTGTGTTACTGATAGTAGCCTTTGTTACTGTGGTCCCAGCTCTCTGTAGGTCATTCACTTGGTCCCTCCGTGTGGTTCCGGGATTTTTGCTCACCGTTCTTGTTACCATTTTGACTTGTAAAAAGAAAAGTCAAAATGAATATGTGTAATAAGCGCTCTAATATCTATCACCCATGCTAAACCATGTTTTTTTTTTCTCATAGAACCTACAAATGCATGTGTTGACTTGCACCCATTGTTTTTTTTGTTTGTTTTTTTTTTTCAAAAAGAAATGTAAAAATTCTAAATTAGTCTCAAAATCATTTTTAGGTTTATCAAATGTGATACATTTGGCAATAAAAGGTTAAAGTGCTGCTGCCTTTTAGTGGGTAAATGAGGAGCAGCATTTCGTGTGTAAGCTACTTCATATGCTGGTTGCAGTACTTCTGACCAATTTATTAAGTCTGTGTGCGGGCCAGACGTTATTGATTTTATGACAGAGGCTGGGGGCCGGATGAAATTTGACCAGGGGCCGCATTTGGCCCCGGCCCGGACTTCGGACATGTCTGCAATAAAGCATCTTTGGGATGTGGTGGAACGGGAGATTCGCATCATGGATGTGCAGCCAACAAATCTGCACCAACTGTGTGATGCCAACATGTCAATATGGACCTCTGAGGAATGCTTCCAGCACCTTGTTGAATCTATGCCACGAAGAATTGAGGCAGTTCTGAAGGCAAAAGGCGGTCCAACCCGTGACTAGCATGGTGTACCTAATAAAGTGGCCGGTGATTGTAGTTATGAACTCTATGACTGTAGTTTGGAGACCTCTGGTTTCAATGAACTGGACATCTATCGTTTTTGATGGCAGCCAATGAGGTAAAAAAAATATGAATGAAAATTATACTGGATTTGTATGACAAGGTTGCTCTAAAATATGACGCTATAATGATTGGGAGGTCATGGGTGTCAAAAACCAAGGGTTGATGTTAGGGCTGTTCCGATCATGTTTTTTTGCTCCCGATCCGATCCCGATCGTTTTAGTTTGAGTATCTGCCGATCCCAATATTTCCCGATCCGATTGCTTTTTTTTTGCTCCCGATTCAATTCCTATCAATCCCGATCATTTTTCCCGATCATATACATTTTGGCAAAGCATTAAGAAAAAAATGAATAAAACTCGGACAAATATATACATTCAACATACAGTACATAAGTACTGTATTTGTTTATTATGACAATAAATCCTCAAGATGGCATTTACATTATTAACATTCTTTCTGTGAGAGGGATCCACGGATAGAAAGACTTGTGACTTTGTATATTGTGACTAAATATTGCCATCTAGTGTATTTGTTGTGCTTTCAGTAAATGATACTGTAGCCATGCCCAAATGCATGATGGGAAGTGGAAGCATGACTGCGTAGTGCTACCAATTGATATATCTTCTCTGCGTTGGGAAATAACATAAGGTGTTAAGACAAAGATCAAATCCTACCTTGCCTCCCCACATTGCTTCCCATGATAATTCTAATCGTAGGGAGAGGGATTGTAAGGTTTTAGCCAATTAAAAAAAGGCTCCAAAGGCTGCCAAAATTCACTGTACTCATTTTACGCTGCCTTTTATCTCTCTATATAGGTAAAACGGCGCCATTACAGATTGAGCGTGACACTGCGTGAGTGGGTCGTGCAGCGCATGCATTAATTGCGTTAAATATTTTAACGTGATACATTTTTTTTTTAATTCATCACCGCCATTATCGGGATAAATTTGATAACCCTACCTTAAGCCTAAACTAAAGACTCTGGATGAGTGTAACATATTATGTCTGTGACGTTAAATACAATTAGAAAACGATTTAATTAAAAAAATATATATGGCGGAAAACACAAGACTGGAAAAACAGTTTCTGCTCTTGCACCCCTTTTTAAAAGAAACTGCTGTATTTTAAGCCAAAACAACTTTTGTGTTTGATAGAACAATATGTCTATATGCTGCCAAAGCAGATTCATGCCACATTAAGCGCCCGAACTATTTTTAATATGCCCGTTTTACCCTGAAAAATCCCGTTAACAGATGTCGCGTAACCGCTTTTGTTTCAACCCACCCATAAAACGAAGGTAATTAATTATATTTATTATTCAAATTGTGTGTCATTTTTAGCTTAGAATCATTAATTGATGTCTAATATTTCGTTTAAAAAAAAAAAAAACGACAAAAAAAATTCACTCGCATATTTTAAATTTTTTAAACAAATTACGTCACAATGAAAAAAATGGCGTCTGTAAAAAAGTCACGGATATTTACCTCATAACTAGTGAGATTTTAAGCTTTCCAATGATGTATCACACATGCATATCGGACAATTTTGAAATTTGGCCAAATTGGGGGTCTCAGAGCGGAATTTCAAGTCAGCAGAGTGTTTTCCGCCATATATATATTAAAAAAAGGCATGGCCGATATTTTTTTGCCGATTCCGATACTTTGAATATGACGTGATATGCATCCGATCGATCAGGACATCTCTAGTTGATGTCTTTTTACATTATTTATGACAGAGGAGCCAAGTGCAGATACCAGAACAAAAACAGCACACCTCCGTCACACCACCGCCCAAAGGTGGCAGGAGGAAGGGGGGTTGCGGGGGTGATGAGTCTGGCGGTGTCCCGGTCCGAGGCCCAGCGGTGGGAACGCTGTGTCTTTTTGTTCCTGGCGGATAAAGGAAGCTTTTGAGAGGCTGCGTGTGTTTTTGTGGCCGCGGGCCGTGCTCGTCCTTGGCTGTGTTGTGCAGGCGCTGCTGGGGTTGGGGGGGGATGCGGACACACAGGACAGCGGGCAGAGTTACTCGCTGCAGGGCCGCAACCGTGTAACAGTGGATCGTCTGACACGAGAGGAACGGCCAAGAAGGGGCGAGGCGTGAAGGCGTTTAAGAAAACGACCACGAGTCGGCTCATGTATCCGTTCCGCTGTCGTTCCAGGTCAACCATTGTCGGGCCGCGTCGACTTCCCACAATGCAACTCGGTCCGTGTCGGGTGAACTTCCAGTGCACTCACAACCCGTCTGACCTTTTTAGCTTCCAGCCGGGGCCGTGTTGATTGAGCCACCTTCAGGACAAACATAATGTCTGAATACCACGAAACCTGACCTCCGTTTGGGCTCTTCTCGATGACGTGTTTTCACCTGAGATTCACTTTTAGATACGGCTAGCCAGCATGGGAAAAGCGGGATCTATTTTCACGGCTCAAACATGTAGTTACGCGTAGACATAATTATAAAGCCGTAAAAAACAAGCAATTAAAAATCCACAAAATAGTTGTGGCGCAAAGGATGAACCCCGATATAGACGTCGTGTGTGAAAAGGTGTCTGGGTGAAGTGATCATGTTAAACGTCGCCACGAGAGGAAGGCGCCTCGGGTGTCGCTTTCCCGTCTCCTGTCGGACCGCCGCTGACTGCCGACGTCCTTTAAGCTGCTGGCTTGATTGTCACGCCTTTAATCTCGCGATACGCCCACCAAAGTGTGACGGGGAGTTTGACTGCGCGCAGATTGTAATGGATGGTTCGGCTTTCGATGACATTCGGACGTGCTCTCTGGACAAGACGAGGGAGTCTCTTTTAGCTTTAAAAAAATAAAAATCTTAATACTAGGGGTGTCAAACGATTAAAATTTTTAATCGAGTTAATTACAGCTTAAAAATTAATCGTAATTAATCACAATCGCAATTCAAACCATCGATAAAATATGCCATATTTTTCTGTAAATTATTGTTGGAATGGAAAGATAAGACACAAGATGGATATATCCATTCAACATACGGTACATAAGTACTGTATTTCTTCATTATAACAATAAATCAACAAGATGGCATTACCATTATTAACATTCTGTTAAAGCGATCCATGGATAGAAAGACTTGTACTTCTTAAAAGATAAATGTTAGTACTAGTTATAGAAATTTTATATTAAAACCACTCTTCATGTTTTCGTTTTAATAAAATTTGTAAAATTTTCAATCAAAAAATAAACTAGTAGCCCGCCATTGTTGATGTCAATAATTACACAATGCTCATGGGTGCTGAAACCTATAAAATCAGTCGCACCCAAGCGCCAGCAGAGGGTGCCAAAACTCCAAAAAACACAAGTACACATTTCACTGTGCTGTCATTTTAATCTGTTTGAGCGGGGCATTTGTGCGTTAATTGCGTCAAATATTTTAACGTGGTTAATTTAAAAAATTAATTACTGCCCGTTAACGCGATAAATTTGACAGCCCTACTTAATACTAGAGCTGGGAATCTTTGGGCACCTAACGATTCAATTACGATTACGATTCAGAGGCTCCGATTCGATTATAAAATGATTATTGATGCACCCCCCTTTTTTTTGTTGTTTTTTTTTTCAATGTTTTGTACATTAGTTCCAAAATTGTTCAAAAATCCTCTCAGGCTAAACCAAACTACTATTTCAGTATCAAGTTAGCATAACAGTAAATAAAATACTCTAGTCCCCATTCTGTATGAGCAGCTTTAAACTACATTCAATTAATTAATGTTGTGAATCAACTGTTATAGTTGTTAAAATTGCTCCCGTTATTCCATAATTTCCCTTCTGTCTACTTTTGTCAAAGTTTTTAAAACTATTTCATCATTCAAAGATAGATTCAAGACAAGATTCTGCTGATTTAGGAGTATTTTAGATAAAAAGTTAATTACCATAATTTAACTATAAGCCGCTACTTTTTTCCTTCAATTTAAATCATGCGGCTTATAGTCCAGTGCGGCTTTGATTTGTTGATTTATTTGGGTTAATAGGTAACACTTCATTTGACAGCGGCGTCATAAGACTGTCATAATTATGACATCACACTATCATGGGCAGTGTTGTTAATTTTACTTTAAAAAAAATAATTAATTACAGTTACAAATTACTTCTCCCAAAAAGTAATTGCGTTAGTAACTCAGTTACCTGAATTTAAGAGTAATTAGTTACTTGGCAAAGTAACTAGTGATAATTTTCATGTTTTGTTTTTTTCTCTCAAAAAAATCTCCCCCCCCCCAAAAAAAAGGTCACACAATGTGAAGTTTAAAGGGTTTTTGGGACAATTGGCCCTAGCCCAATTCTTTACCCTCCACTTAACCAGACACAAGGGTATTGCGATAACTAGATAGTAACCTTTGCTATGTGTGGAAGTCATTTAAAGTTGTGAATCAACCGTTAAAGTTGTTAAAATTGCTCCCGCTATTGCATTAGTTCCCTTCTGTCTACTTTCAACATGTGTAAGTTTTAAAACTGTTTCATCATTTAAAGATAGATTTAAGTCAAGATTTTGCCGATTTAGGACCATTTTAGATAAAAAAATAAATAAAACAAAAAAAAGTAGGTTTGCTCGGAAGGATCTCTACAACAGAGCCTTCCTGAGAGGTCTACTGCTTTAAGATGGCGGCTGTTTACTAACGCATGTAGTCCTTAAAACATGTTGCCAATGCAGCCGTGTCTATCATTTGCATCTAGTTCTACAATATGTGATATCTACCGTATCATGTGGGCGTAGTTTGTAGGCTACAGTCAGGTATTATTGGAGCCCCCTAGCATCGCATTTGCAACGACGTCTTCCCCACTCCTGCTCTGCTCTCTCGTCTCCGTGAGTCCTTCTCTCTGACTTTTTTTTATTCAACCAACTTAGTAACGCATACTAACGCACGCCTTTCCCGCCTCAGTAACGGTAACGGCGTTGCCAAGATGAGAAAAGTAATTGGATTACTCACTACTGAAAAAAATAACGCCGTTAGTAATGCCGTTATATTGTAACGCCGTTACTAACAGAACTGATCATGGGCATTACTGAATGCTTCTGTCATTAAGTGTCATCCAGCAAATTATGTCACTAACCCCATTTATGTCCAGCTTGGATCTTTTACATCCATTCAAAAGCGAAATAATTTGCTGGATAACACTAAGTGACGCCTGTTCTAAGCATTCCTTAATGGTCATGACAGTTTCATGTTATAATTGTCTAATAACAGTCTTATGGCACTACTGTCAAATAAAGTGTTACCAAATACTATAACTAGCAGTTAATGAAACAAGCGGAACAGTTACTGAAAAAAATAATGACCACAGAACATGAATTTTGATTGTTATTTACATCTATAGCGCTGCAATGCATGCTAGGAGGCATGTTGGACAACAACAGTGTTGACAGCAGATGGCAGCAGAGGTTGACTGTCTACCCCAAGGGAGCAGTGATGGCCATATGAACCGTCTTGAAGCTATAAAGCATTGCAGCCAATTGGTCCAAAGCTTCATGGTGGTTCATTTGGTCTTACGACAGTCATATGATGCCGCTGTCAAATAGTGTTACCGGTTAATATCTTTTGGTGTAAATATTCCATAATACACTGAGGACAGCTGCGGCTTATAGTCCAGTGCAGCTTATCTATGAAAAAATGCAGTTTTCGTGCTAAATTTGGTGGGTGGCAGCTTATAGTCAGGTGCGCCTTATAGTGCGAAAATTATGGTAGGTTCGCTACAACAGAGCCTTCTAGAGAAGTCACTGCTTTAGTACTGCTTTAACATGGCGGCTGTTTACTAACGCCGGAAAGTCTGTCATTTAGCATCTCGGTTCAATAATACATGTTCTAACACCGCCGTCGTCTGACATTTTGCATCTAGTTCTACATATATATGATACCTACTGTAGCCGTATGTTTGTAGCAACTAGCAACTGAGCGTTGTTTGTAGCGGCTGTCGGTCGCAGTCAGGTATGATTGTTTTTTTCATCTAGCGGCATGGGTTGAACATGATATTTACTCTCGGTCCGTTCCTCATTGCGTCCCAAAGACCGCGCTGACCGTGTTTTACTTCCGTTTTACCTGGTATAATTCAATAATCGGAATTTGGATGTTTGGGAATCGTTCTCGAATGTTCCACGGCCGAATCGCGAATAATCTAAGAATCGGAAATTTTGCACGCCTCTAGTGTTTACTAATCTTTACCTTTGTATAAATGTAAAATATTGCAGGTATTGCCTCCTTGGCAGCCACCCTCAGCAAACATGTTTTACATGTTGGTTGGCCCTCCTCTTCTAAGCAGCGACCGTCTGTAACTTTTCTAGCCAAAGTTTTCCCTTACCAGTGATTTCGTTTTCTTCGATGAAGGGAAAAGTTCAGGAGTTTCACCTCCTCCAGCCATCGTGTAGCACAGCTGACTCACTGACACTCAGCAATAACCGGTGGGGGAGGGTTGAGCCTGACAGCTGCAAGTGAGGAATTTCTTGATGCATTTTGAGGACATGAAAAATAGCTAATACCCTAGGGATGGTATGACGGAAATTTTGCAGTTTTGAAACATTCACGTTTTTATACCACGGTATACCTTGAAACCGGTAATCGACACACATCTACGTGTCATTTTAATAAAGTAAAATAAAAGATAGGATACAGCGAGGTTCAATAAGGTACTGTTTACGCGACTAAAAATAAAAAAAAATAAAAAAACTGGAGACAAAATGGCGAACTAGACTACGGCATCGTAAAGTTGAAATCACGTAAATCGAGTACGCCGTAACCCGGGGACTACCTGAATATCATTCCACATGTTGTTTTCACACTAAACCTTAAGAGGGCGCTCAATGCCTATGTTTCGACATTAGCTGTAACTTTTAAAAACAACACGAAAGGGCTGAACAAAATTGCACCGAAATTAAAATGATATTTTGGAAATTATAAACTGCAATAGTGAAATATGCAGCTGAAAACATTAATCGAGCAGCACAAAGAAAGTTTGGAGTTAGCGAGAAACTTGTAAGGAACTGGTGAAATGCAGAGGTTACTCTGAAACTGAAATGAACAAAAAAATAAGCTAATCGTTCCCTTAAAAATCCGATTTATACTCCTGTGTGACTTCCGTTTTTTTCCTCTTCATCGCGCATTTTTTGGCTGGTGCGACTTATACTCAGGTACGACGTATAATCCGAAAACTACGGTATTTGCCCCGACAGACGTCTGCCTAGCAACAAGTCTGTTTTATGTTTGGTTTTTTTTTGTCTTAAAGCCTTTTATCCTACTTCCACCAATCCCTCATAAATGTGGTATTTTAAGATGAGTTATGGCATTTAAACTGCCTGGCATTCCGCTTTATGACCACGCAAATTATCCGCACAGAGGAAGTGGTTCTCCTTTGGAATCTTAACAGGAAGTGGACGGTCCGGACAAAACCAGCCTTGACGTGTTCCCTCTGTCTGGAGGGCCGTGCCGAGGACGACCTTTGAACCGGAGCACTGTGGCTGAGCGACTATTACGAGACGCTAATTGAGCGTGGCGCGCCGCGTAAAAACGTGTCGCAGCTAATTGGCGCTGTCGAGGCGCACTTAGACGCTTTCTAATTGGACACTCGGCTTTATCCGGATTTATGACGGCACACGTTAAAAAATAAAGTCAATTGTTTGATTTATAGTAAATTTTGTTGGTTCTGGTAACATTGATATTCGATTTTCCTATTTTATAATGTATACAATGACATGCCTCTAAGTACTACGTAAAATGGGCAGTCAAAAATTGTATGCGAATGGACAAAGATTTTTTTTTTTTTATATTAGTTTTTAGTAGGGGTGTCAAACGATTAAAAATTTTAATCAAGTTAATTACAGCTTAAAAATTAATTAATCGTAATTAATCGCAATTAATCGCAATTCAAACCATCTATAAAATATGCCATATTTTTCTGTAAATTATTGTTGAAATGGAAAGATAAGACACAAGATGGATATATCCATTCAACATACGGTACATAAGGACTGTATTTCTTTATTATTACAATAAATCAACAAGATGGCATTACCATTATTAACATTCTGTTAAAGCGATCCATGGATAGAAAGACTTGTAGTTCTTAAAAGATAACTGTTAGTACAAGTTATAGAAATTTTATATTAAAACCCCTCTTCATGTTTTCGTTTTAATCAAATTTGTAAAATTTTCAATCAAAAAATAAACTAGTAGCCTGCCATTGTTGATGTCAATAATTACTTACACAATGCTCATGAATATAAATATAAAATATAAAATCAGTCGCACCCAAGCGCCAGCAGAGGGAGCCAAAACTCCGAAAAACAAGTACATGTTTCACTGTGCTGTCGTTGTAATCTCTTTGAGCAGGCTATTTGTGCGTTAATTGCGTCAAATATTTTAACGTGATTAATTTAAAAAATTAATTTACGCCCGTTAACGCGATAATTTTGACAGCCCTAGTTTTTAGTATTTTAAACTTTCTTACCTGATTGAAATGAATGGAAATTCCATTAATATGTTCTAGTCAACTCCTAATACTAATAATTTTTTGAAAGAATTCCTAAATTTTTGCCTTATTTATGTGTCAAATCTATTGACATTTTGCTGCTCCTTCTGTTGTACGCACCAAAGCCACTCGCAGGCATTATATTTCAGAAATATGAGAATCTAGAGCCAGTCACTCGTTACTCTTCTGTAAACTGCTATAATATTGTAATGGTCATTTTTTTGCAGAGGATAAAGAATATACACCTGTGAGTTTTGTGTTCAACTGCAAGTGGCAGAAAGTTTTTTTTTTTTTTTTTTTTTTTAAATAAATTCTGTTGATAAAAATCAGCTCCAAAACAACTTATCTTGAAAAACTTCATTCAGGTTCATTTTACCTCAAGTTACAACTTTATCTATTTTATTGCACTTTCATATCATGATCCGAATTTTCTTTTTTTGAACGTTCCCATGTGTGCAAAGCCCATTTAAATCCCTTTGTGTACAAAATGGGATGCAAAAATAAATGGGCCTTGCCTTACCTTGAGGCAGCTTATAAATCGTAAAAAGTTTAACTACTGACACTTAATGAAATAATAAGAATAATTCAAAGATTTATATAAACGAGTGCCGTTTATACAGTATACCCATTCACTCAATAGACGTCAAACCCATTTTAACTTCATTTTTCAGTGCCATTGACAGCGATAGACGTCCCTTGTAGCCAATGAGTATGACATAACCGTATCAAGTTTGTTGATGTGTTTACTGAGTTTCAGTATTGTAAATGGTAAAATGCCAACATGTTGCGACCAAAATCTTCCATTAGAATAGTGTCTACGTTAGCTCACTGGCTGCCACTGTGTGGAAAATAATTCAATTATTTTTGTTCTGATGGTAATAATGTTGAGCTGTGACTGTGGGTTTCGGCTCACCTGAAGGAATGCATTTATTTTGATTTTATTTAGAATATTTTATTTATTTCAATTTATTTTAACTTAACATTATACTTATATTCCAATATGCTAATGTTTTGAAAAATAAATTCCTATTCAATGGAAAAAAGGTTGTTGTTTTTTAAAACCCAGATAACTCTTACACTTTAGAGCTGTAATTGCAGTACCGTGAAACCAGTGATATTTTGGCGTAAGGTCATCATATGTCAGAATATCGTACTGAGGCATGCCTAAAAAATGTTCTGTCCTCACTAAACATGAAGTTGTTCAGCTTGATAGACAGCAAACAAGGCAATTGTGGTTTTTGACTTCTTCACTTTTGACAATTTGTAAAGTTGTAACAGACATATGTACACTTAGAGTATATTCAAAACGACATGCATTTTCACAGTAAAACAATTGGCACAAACCAAGTGGTGTTCAAACGTCCCTCTAGTCTCATTAATATGTAGATTTAGTAGACTAAATTAGCCTAATTTGCCTAACAAAAGTCCGCTAGCATAAATGCTATGAAAGCTAACGTATTTACAATTCTCATAGCAAATCGCTCATACGTAACATGACAAACTGTAGCTGTAAACTAGGGTTGTTCCGATCATGTTTTTTTTTTGCTCCCGATCCGATCCCGATCGTTTTAGTTTGAGTATCTGCCGATCCCGATATTTCCCGATCCGATTCCTTTTTTTTGCTCCCGATTCAATTCCAATCCCGATAATTTTTCCAGATCATATACATTTTGGCAATGCATTAAGAAAAAAATGAATAGAACTCGGACGAATATATACATTCAACATACAGTACATAAGGACTGTATTTGTTTATTATGACAATAAATCCTCAAGAATGCATTTACATTATTAACATTCTTTCTGTGAGAGCGATCCACGGATAGAAAGACTTGTAATTCTTAAAGGATGAATGGGACTTTGTATATTGTGACTAAATATTGCCATCTAGTGTATTTGTTGAGCTTTCAGTAAATGATACTGCAGCCATTTAACCTCTGCCCAATGCATGATGGGAAGTGCAACCATGACTGTGCGTAGGGGCACCAATTGATATATCTTCTCTGCGTTGGGAAAGAACATAGGGTGTTAAGGAAATGATCAACTACTACCTTTTGTCCCCACATTGCCTCCCACGTGATTTTTAATTGCTGAGAGAGGTATTGTAAGGCTTTAACCACATAAAAAATGGCTCCAAAGGCTCTCAAAATTCTCTCTACTCATTATATGCTGCCTTTAAGCGCTATCTATAGGTAAAACAGCGTTTTTATAAATTGAACGCGACAATGCGTGAGTGGGTCGTGCAGCGCATGCGTTAATTATTGTGATTAATTTTAAAAAATTAATTACTGCCGTTGATAGCCCTACTTTAAGCCAAAACTACTCTGGATGAGTGTAAGACATTTTGTCTGTAACGTTAAATACATTACGATTTAAATAAAATTTTTATTATTTTTTTTAAATTATATTTTTTGCTGATTCCGATACTTTGAAAATGACGTGATTGGATCGATCGATCGGGTTCAATCACATCTTTACTGTAAACTTAATTTCAAATGCATACGCAAACATATATTAGCTGAAACAACTTACAGTCTTATGTGGGCCAAACCAGAGCACAGCTGTCCTTTATCCATGTCAGACAAGAGTCTGCTCCTCAGTCACAAGGCGACGGTACAGCCAGACCCAATGCTGCCAATAGAGGGCAGTGTGTCCTCCATAATTAAACAAAATACAATGCTTTTGGACTTTTTGGATAGTTATTTTGTAGGGGTACTTAACGGGTTAATTCCGACTTAACACGGTAATTCCGGTTACGACTCCAGTGAAGGAACGAAACTCGTTCGTAACGTGGGAGCGAGGTTACGCGCGAGTTCTGTGGGTGGGAAGGTGGGAAGTCGGAGTTTCCTACCCCCGACCTGGAAATACAGTATATCATTGGAATGCCACTCGAACTGGGAGGGCTTAGTCGCGAAGTCGAGAAAAAAAATACCCAGACATCACGAGTTGCTTCAATCTGACGTCTCTCTACAAAATGGCGCTGACTGTCGAAAAGCAGACTTTCAATAGTAAAACTTAAAAAAGGCAGTTTACAGTTTGTGCTGTGTACCTCAGCCGTCATTTTTCCTCCACTATTTGGTCGTTTACGAGAAGGCAGGTTCACTGGAAGTCTAAATGTCTTTTGATGGCCAAAATAAAAAACAACAGCCATCTTTCCTGTTTACATTTGCTTGGAACGCTACGAGGTCGCAACTGGTATCATCCGAGTGGGGTAAGTCTGACTTCCCAGCTTCCTCGAATGCAGCATGAGCGCGAGTGGCCGAATCACTTCTCTCTATTGTGGTCACTTTACTCATTCAAAAGAAATAATCCTGCAGAATGAAAGGAATTACGACAGTTTGGTGTGACATTATTTTGGCCTTATGGGTATTTCGAACAATAATCTGCAAATTGAATTTATTTGACTATCTTAGATCTGTTAATATCGTTTTATATTAGCATGCTAAGATTGTACCATTGACTCACGCTAGCTTAGCCAATCCGGAGACCTGATACTAACGAATATCTGACAAACTGCATGAAATTAAACCAGTACTCCTCAAATAGTGGGGCGGGCCCCCCCAGGGGGGCACAGAGCGATGCTGGAGGTGGCGCATATGACTTTGGGGAACATTCTTTTTGCCGTATGAGAATAAAGTGTAATTGCACATCCACTCAGTGGCTGGCAGTGCCATATCAGCGTGTGCGGAATATTTTTGAACCAAACGAGCATACAGCAAAGAGCACTGGACATATGAAATGCAAAAAGGAAATATGATGAAGCGTATGTAGCATTTGGCTTTGACTTTTAGGACAGTGGGGGACGCGGAAAGACCAGTCTGTTTACTTTGTCTAAAAACGTTCACAGCGTACAGTAGAAATTTTTTTTTTTTTTTCAGCAAAAATGTGCCAAATATTGCTAGCAATCCTCCCGCTTTGTCAGTGTTAAATCAGTAAACCAGCAAGTACTGGCAGCATCATGTAAGGTGGCATACCAAGTTGCTCAGTGCAAAATAACCCCACACCATAGCAAAGGAGCTGATACTGCCTGCAGCAAAAATAGCAAAAATAAAAACTGTTCCCCTTTCCAATGAAACTGTCGTTTTTGTTCTATTAATTTTTATTTTTTCGTTGTAATTGTTTGGCATATTGTCCTCGTGAGTTAATATGCTAATCAATTTGAATTTATTTATTGATTTTATTAGATTTTATTATTCAGTATCAAACGGTCAAAAAATGAATTTTGAGTGTATTTTTACAGTATGGATGTTTTTTTATTTTTACACTTTATTGTAAGTTAATCTATATTTGTTTTTCTTTAATATTACAAAGAACACAATGTTATGCAGAGGTGTACTTCTAATGCTAAGAATGTTATAGAAAAATGATGCTACAGTGTATTTACAGTGGCGGCAGAGTTGGGGGGGGCGCGGAACGTTTACGCAGGGCCGGCCCAGCCTGTACGCAGACTATGCAGCTGCTTAGGGCCCCTGACCACAGAGTTTTGAGACTTGATTACAAGCTTAAAAAAAATAAAAGTTCTTCCTTAACTTCTTTCTTTCCTCTTTTAGAAAACGGTTTTGCGCTATCTACTGTAAGTACTGACAATCATTTGGGCTGAGAAGTTTGAAGTATGCAATTCAATTCAATTCAATTTTATTTGTATAGCTCTAAATCACAACAACAATGTCTCAAAGGGCTTTACAGAAATGAAGCAACAAAAATGAATAGATACAGTTCAAGTCCTGGGTATCCCCTATCCTTAAAAGACCCTCCATGCCGGCAAGGAAAAACTCCAAAAACTCCAGAGTCAATTGGGAGAAAAATGAGAAACCTCGGGGAGTACCACAGTCAGGAGAGATCCACTCCCAGGACGGATAGACAGGAACCCCAGAACTGCTAGTGGGAATTAGCAGGCTGAAGTTACAGTCCGTAAAAATACAGTGGAATAAAGGAGCAAGAAGAGGTCCATCTAGCCAGATGAGACGGGGGAAGCAGCGAGGACGTCTATCCAGCCAGGGGTCCGGACAGTCAGGAGGCTGCAGCTGAAAAATAGCCCCTCCCCAGAGGGGAGGGGGGAAAGGGGACACCAGGTGACTAGTGATGAAGAGACTAGACAACTAGATATTAACATTGGAAAATAGAAATAAAGTTAGACAAGTGGTAGGTAGAGTAAGAAAAGGAGATAAAACTCAGCGGCTGTACTTCCCCCAGCATTATAGCTTCTAGTGCAGCTTAGACTAAACTGTGAGTCTACTCCGACTTCAAATAGCCTAACCATGAGCTTTATCGAATAGGAACGTTTTTAATCTAATGCATGTATGCAGTGCAACAAGATCTGATTAATATACAAAATATGGACGTATGGGTTGGATTCCATGTATGAGTTTCACAGTACACTGTGACGAAATGGTGGGCCAAAAATATGGGGCCCTTTGCATTATTTTGCTTAGGGCCCCCAAATGGCCTGGGCCGGCCCTGCGTTTACGTCTTCCTGGGGGGAGCATAACAGAAAACAATTGAGAAGCACTGAATTAAACTAATTAAACCACTGCTAACTCGAAGATTAAGCCTAATGTCCAAAACTTCCCCTTTAAATTTGTACATTTATAAATGTCAATAAATATCACCACATGTGGTGTGGAGGTTTTTATTTATTTTTTTTTTTATGCTCCTCCGCTTCTATCCTCTCGGGTTGTTTATATTTTGTTAGCGTGCGAGTCAACACGTCCGTCTTGTGCAGTATTCCGAGCCCGTCTGACAAAAGAATCAATTTGTCCGCTCTTCTCTGGGGCCGCAGTTCAGCACTTTAGCAGCCAATTGGCCTGACACTCATTACCTGACTAATAAATCAACAGCGGCGCAGCCACTCAATGAATTACTCAGCGGCGGCTGGCCGAGAGGGGGAAACGAGCGGCCCTTAACCAACGCGTGTTCCCCTACGTGGAAAATAAGCATATGTTCAAGAAAATGAGCCCGTAAAAAGCATTTTGTGTGCCCGCGTGTTGTTTCGCTCGTTCCCAGCGGCCGGCCGAGGCGCTGTCATTCAAGATGTGGCCTTTCCACACTCGTAAAGAAAGCATAAAACACACTTTGTGCTCCCATAAAGTGCTTTGCAGAGGTGAGATTTATGTGGCCTTTCTGCAGGTCCAAATGGAGAGCGGCGCTTTTCTCAATATGGCGTTGCTTTGACAAGTGCTAAAATTCCAGTATATTTATAAAGTCATTCATTACCATTGACGGCAATAGACTTTCAATACATTTAAAGTGGAAGGGCTGGCTATGGATGATCATGTTTCAGTGCCATTGACGGCGATAGACGTCCAATACGTTTTGACTGGGAGGGATGGCCGCGATTATTTCGCTGCCAGCCTCTCCCAGGATTGGACGTCAATCGTCGTCAATGGCAGCTAAAGAACATGAAATTAAAACCGTATTTTGTTGCTGGTCAGGGATATTTCATGCTTTTTTTGGTTATTTTAATGTTAATGTGTTGTTAATGAGAAATGAGCATTTTACATTATTCTTGTTGAAGTTGTGTTGGGTCAGCCATTTTCAGAGAGCCAAAAATAGCAAAGAGGGCGGGCCAAACCTCATGATTTGATTTCTCAACATTGGTGGGGACAATATAACAGGATGACCTGCATGTTAGGGATGGGCGATACCAGTGATTTTGGATTCGATCCGATACCAAGTAATACCAAGGCCAAATATTGCGATCCCGATCCGATATCGATACCGGAAGTTCATATTTTATTAGGGCTGTCAAAATTATCGCGTTAATGCGCGGTAATTAATTTTTTAAATTAATCACGTTAAAATATTTGACGCAATTAACGCACACGTCCCGCTCAGACAGTATTCTGCCTTTTGGTAAGTTTTACAGCAAGGCTTTTTTGCTGTCCAACAGCGAACTCTTGTGGTCGCTTTGCGACATGATTTATTGTTTTCTTGACGCTGACAGTTCAATATGGCTGCACGACGTCTCGGGCTGACGCCCACGTTGTAATGTTGTGCTTATATGATCCTTGGACAAGATTTGTCCGTAAGTATGGTTGTTGTAAAGAATGTGCATATTATGTTAGTAAGCGAAATGTTATATTTTTTGTATGAGACGCTTTTTGTTTATGTTTAGTGAACCTGTATAGCGTGCTAAGCTAACGTTGTTGCTAATGCAATGCTTGTGTTCTTTTTTTTTTGTAGTTTTTCGACGGTCTAAAGAGGACAATGGTTTGAGGCCATTTTATTAATAAATCAGATGAAAAAGGAAGAAGTCTGATTATTAAGGCGTTGTTCACTAGCTGTCTAGCTTTGGAAAAAGTAGACGCTTCGGAGTGAGGACAGCATAGACAGATTTAAATGACAGTAGAGTGAAATGCCCACTACAGTCCTTATGTACCGTATGTTGAATGTATATATCCATCTTGTGTCTTATCTTTCCATTCCAACAATTTATTTTACAGAATATATGTATAATTTACAGAAAAATATGGCATATTTTATAGATGGTTTGATTAATTGCGATTAATTACGATTAATTAATTTTTAAGCTGTAATTAACTCGATTAAAAATTTTAATCGTTTGACAGCCCTATATTTTATATATATTATATATACACACAACCCTGCAGAGTTCTCAGCCATTCTGATGATATCCAATATACAACTACAGCAAGCACTCAAAAACTATTAAAAGTCTCTTTGTGTCAATTATGCATTGCAATGAAAAAACTGCTGCTTTTAATAACTAGCAAAGCAGTTTCCCTACAAGCTCACAAACCAATCCATTATCAACAAAATCTGATTAGTCAGTCTCACTCTTTAACCATGACCCTTAAATTCATATGCACAGAACATTTCCCTGCTACACATTGTATTTGATCAAATTTTAATCTACCCAAGTTAGATATTTTTGATCTAATTAAAGAACGAATTAGTAGTAGCATGTTACCACCCTCTAATGGTTGATCATTAAAAACAAATCCAATAAACATTAGTCACTTGCTGTTTTTGAATTTTATTCTACTAACACAATTTTCAAACAGATTTTGAAAAAATTGAAACAGACCTTTAACAAAATAAAAATAAATAGCAACAAAACATAAGAAATCAAGCATTTAATTGTTTGAAACAAAACAATATGGAAAAATAGATTTCACAGAAAAATATTAAACAAAATAAATACTAAACATCAATTAACAAGAAATAATAATAAATGAATAAGAAATAATAATAAGGTCAAGTAAAGCATTAGGTCAGTAAGTTTCCTTGAGAATCTTTTAAGTCTGCAGCAGGATAGTTTAAATCTCTAAATATTTAAAGGGATCCTCTATTTTTAAGACAAGTAATTCTTAAAACATAAATGTTAGTATGAGTTATAATAATTTGATATTAAAACCCCTCTTAATGTTTTTGTTTTAATAAAGTTTGTAAAATTATTTTAAGTGATAGGTCGCCATTCTTGTTACGTCGCAGTGTGTGACGTCACTGGCCCCAAATGCCGAAATTCCAGCTTGTCACTCGTTAGCTTTCCCAACATGTCGTCAGTTCTACCCTTCCTATTTGAACCAGATCTGAAAAGTGAAGAGCAGGACAGCACTGTCAGTCGTTCACAAGACGAGCTTCAGGGAAAAATGCGTGCAGCAAATACCTGATAAGACAAAAAAGTTGGGCAAAACTGGTGATGCGAGAGAGCGCTGTTAGGAACTCCGGTTGGGAGCGAGAGTGCATGCTGTTGGGATTCGGGAACTCCGGTTTTATTAGCAGATATTCAAGGTAAACATATTGCGTTTTCAAACGTTTTCCCAATATAATTATTTAGATTGTTAGCATCCAGAACTGTCGTGTGCTTTACATACAGTACAGGACAAAGAGCACACCTTGTGTAATCCAGGTCTTGTACATTGTAACACGTGGTAGCTAGGATACGTGTATAAAAGTACCAGAAGGGGGAGAAGCTTCCACTTATGCACATTTATTCACAAAAAATAATATTTCCACCTTGACCACTCTTCACTCGGGAGCTCAGCAGTACGCAAACACGCATTCCCTGACGAACTCCAACATTGTTGTAAGGTCCACGTCAGAGTCACTGTCGTCACTGTAGCGTGACATAGTGCTTTAATTATTTAGTATGATTTGGGGAAAACTCCCACGAAGAATAGTCAACAAAAAAGATAGCAATACTAATCCAAATCCGCGTTTTTTACTCACTCGAAGATCCAGGAATTAGACCGATCCCATGGCAATATCGCAGCCGCGATTAGGCCGTCGAATCCACAAAATAGACTGATCCGAAAAGCCGCTGTGGGAGCGACGAATAAAAATAAATGGACAGATCCAAAACCATTATTGCAGACGCGATGGGACCCTTACTTGACTGAGGATCCAGGAAAAATGTTCGGGCGCCAGTTGTAACGTGTGGTGGGTAGGATACATGCATACAGGGACCAAAAAGGGGGAGAAGCTTCCACTTATGCACATTTATTCACTAAACATAGTAATTCCACCTTGACCACTCACTTCACTCCCCTTTTTTCCATTTGACTGGAAATTGCATCCAAAAGCAGCACATCGTGGCATTTTACTTCGCGAGTGTCGGCAGCAATAAGCAATTGTTGAACACGCTACTCATTTGGAAAGATACCAATGACGTCATCACTGCGAGCCCGCAAACCATGGCGCCAACTAACGGTCAAAATATGGACTAAATATTATAAAATATAGCCATTGATTTAACATTTTATGTGTTTCTAACAACATATTTTAGTACAAGAGAACAATTGTGGTTTATTAGAGCCTACATGTATTTAAATCAGAGGATCATTTTAACAAACCATTCACTTAACACTTTTATTAAAGTCCCTATACCTGATTTTTTTTTTTTTTTTTTTTTGTGGAATAAGATAAAATATGTATTTTGTATTTTTGAGTTTGGACAGGAAAATAATAATTCCCAATTTGTGTGAGCCTGAGAGAAAAGTAGTACAAAAAGTGTGCACAAAAATATACCCCAAAAAATAAACAAAGAAAATATAATATATTAATCCCAAATATCGATACTTTTGCTTGGGGATCGATACCTAAAACTCAACGCGCTGGATCGAAATATTGATATTTTGGTATCGAGCCGCCCATCTCTACTGCATGTACGGGACATTAATAAGACCAAACACATTGGGTGAACGTGTGTCAGGGCTAAATTTCTCACAAATACGAACCTAAATAATTGGTAGGCTAAATGAGCAATGCAAAATAAAAATGTAGTTACTTGCATACTACATACTTACTATACTAACTTTCATTTGTATTGGTTCAGGTGATACACCATTAGATTCAAAGATTTTTTTCTTTTTTTTTTCTTTTCAAAATATACTAAAGAAACATTTTGAAAAATTCCAGAATAAATGTCTGGATTTTATTAGCAAATTTAAATGTTCAATTTTTAAACATAACTTAAATTACATTACAATACACAATAAAAACAAACTTGTTAATTATCTCTAACTACCAATTTCTTAGTCAAGGAATAACAAAAAAAATAAATAAATAAAATGGAGTCTTCCTTCAGGTAAAA
The DNA here is from genome assembly GCF_030265065.1 of Corythoichthys intestinalis. Taxonomy (NCBI): domain Eukaryota; kingdom Metazoa; phylum Chordata; class Actinopteri; order Syngnathiformes; family Syngnathidae; genus Corythoichthys; species Corythoichthys intestinalis. The sequence goes on from NC_080413.1 coordinate 7,721,541, forward strand.
CACTACTGCTTTTGTCCACTAGCACAGCCAAACTCAACAAAAAATCTCCTTCGGGCTGCTTTAAAATCACATAAATAAAATAAAAATACAAATTAGGGAGAAGGGGGTTAACCTCGAATAACTACATTTCTCACAGTTTAATTAACGTTAACGTAAAAAACACATACTGGGAGACACTTCCCTCAAAGCAGCTAACGACTCAATTTCTGCAGGTTAGAAAATTCACACAGTTTAATGTTATGCTAACTTTGATGCAGGTCAGACTTTCAGTAGCAAAATTAGTGGTGTGTTCCCCACCTCCACAACATTGACGTCTTTTTACATTATTGTATTTGTTGTATTTATTGTATTGCATCGTATTTCTGTCAGGACTGTGAGTGTGTAGTGTGTGTGAGGGGATGGGGGGTCAAGTCATCAGCCAATCAAATGTGCGTTTAAGGAACAAAAATGGACTTGCACATTCAGCAAGTGAAAAGGGGTAAATGTAAGTCTGAATATAATGAAAATAATTCACTTACTAATGGGAGGTTCAATTCTATCCAAACAACCTATGGGAAGACAATCTAAATTATCTATGTAATTGAACTCATTATATAATGCAAATAAGGTTGCTTAAAAGTTGGTGGGGACAATTTGACCATTCTGAAAAGTTGGTAGTCTTATGTCCCTGCCGTCCCTATGCAAACCTACGCCCTTGATTTATTGGTTTAGAGGCGCGAGCGCGTCATGTCCTTTGTTTTCAAAAACTGCTCAAGAAACATTTTTAAAATTTCCAGAATGTCTGAATTTTATTAGCGAATTTAAATTGCAATATTTGAATATAACTTTGAAAAAAATTATATTAACACACACATCAAATACAAACGTGATAATAATCTCTTAACTATCCAGGAGTGTCATAAAAGAAAATATTTGTCTTAAGACCACTCAAAATGATCCGTCTAAATAAATTCAATATAACTGAAAAAACGTCTTAGGCGGGCAATAACGAAATAAATAAATGGAGGTGTCCTTCAGGTAAAACACTAGTGCTTTTGTTTTGCTTTTGTCCACAAGAGAGCCAAACTCGGCAAAAAATAAAAGCTCCTTTGGACCACTTTAAGACCACATAAATAAAATAAAAATGAAAATTGCGAAAAAGGGAGTAAACCTCGGTTCACAACATTTCTCACAGTTTAATGTTAACAGTAGAAAACACATACAGGAGGACACTTCTCTCAAAGCAGCTTCCTACTCGAGTTTTGCAGGTTAGTAAATTTCCACAGTTTATTGTTATGCTAACTGATGCAGATTGAAAATTTTTGGTGTGTCCCCCACCTCCACAACATTGATGTCTTTTTATGTTACCAACAGTGGCTGCTGCTGGCCGAAAAATAAAAAAAACTTCTAATATCCCTCCTCTTCGAAGGAGGCGGCATGTTGTGTTTCTGTCGGGGCTGTGAGTGCGTGTGTGTTGTGTCAAGTCATCAGCCAATCAAACATGCGTTTGAAGGAAAAAAAAAAGTCACATATAATGCTAACTGATGCAGATTGGACTTTCAGTAGCAAAATTTGTGGTTTGTCCCCCACCTCCACAACATTGATGTCTTTTTACATTACCTACAGTGGCTGCTGCTGGCCGGAAAAAAAAAACAAAAAAACTTCTAATATCCCTCCTCTTCGAAGGAGGCGGCATTTTGTGTTTCTGTCGGGGCTGTGAGTGCGTGTGTGTTGTGTCAAGTCATCAGCCAATCAAACATGCGTTTGAGGGGGGAAAAAATTGTCACATGTTATGCTAACTGATGCAGATTGGACTTTCAGTAACAAAATTTGTGGTGTGTCCCCCACCTCCGCAGCATTTATGTCTTTTTATGTTACCTACAGTAACTGCTGCTGACCGAAAAAAAAAAAAAAAAACTTCTTATATCCCTCCTCTTCGAAGGAGGCGGCATGTTGTGTTTCTGTCGGGGCTGTGAGTGCTTGTGTGTTGTCAAGTCATCAGCCAATCAAACATGCGTTTGAGGGAGAAAAAAAAAAATTGTCACATTCAGCAAGTGAAAAGTGTAAATTTAAGTCTGTACATAATGAAAATAATTCACTTAATAATGGTGGGGTCAATTCTATCCATACAGCGTATGGGAAGACAATCTAAATGACTGTATATACAAAACTGAAGTCATTATATAATGCAAATAAGGTTGCCTAAAAGTTGGTAGTGTTATGTCCCTTCTGTCCCTATGCAAACCTACGCCCTTGATCTGTATATAATTGCTATCAAAGTTAAACAGTTAACTTTAATCTTCAGCGATTAAACTAGAACTGAACTTTACCCCCGCAAGCCCGGAAGTTGGCGACTTCCTCCCTTCGTCGTCCAAAAGGCTTCAAGGAGTCTTGTGGATGGCGCTAACTCACAAACAAACCGTGTCGCTCAGTGCTAAAATTGGCAGCCGACGCCAGAAGGCAAGAGGCCTGGCGAGGCCCGGCTGGCTCGGCGTGAAATGTGGCAGCGAGCGCAAACACGGCGGTTGGCGGGCATGCCAAAGCTGCCTTGTCAAATGAGACATGGTGGAGGGCGCGTGACGCACTAAGCGCATCTTCATTCCCGCTAAGTGCTGGTCCAGCCTGGAACGCTGACAAACGGCTTGAAATGGGATCGTTTGGCATAAATGTGTCATACAGAAGGCGGCGGTATGTTTATTGAAGTGTCGAGTCTTTCTAGGAATACGCTACCGCATTTTCCACACAGAGCTGAAACATACACGCCAGTAAGTATTGTTTGCACTGTCCGTGTTGCAGCTTCATGTATGCTAAAGTAGCAGTTGTGGAAAGGTACACAATAACCGGGTATAAAAATAGAACTCTGTCGTATTTTACTGTCCATACAGTGCATTTTGCTCGCAAGTCAAGGCACACATAAAAATACAGTGATCCCTCGCTACTTCACGCTTCAAACTTTGTGCCCTTTTTAAATTAAAACATTTTTTTAAATACAGTGTTTTATTTAAAAATGTTAAAATATTTGCGTGAGTACATAAATCATTGTTTTCTTTTATATATATCTTATTCATATCATAATTATTACATTTGCAGTGCTTAACAACTATTTACTTACGCGATTTCGACTTTTTTGACGCTGGAGTCTCATCCGCCATGTTGTCTCCAGTTGTTTTTTTTGTTTATTTTGTCTCATTAACAGTACCTTATTGTACCTCACAGTATCTTATTTTATATTTTCTGTCCTCACTAAACGTGAAGTTGTTCAGCTTTACAAACATCAAACAAGGCAATTGTGCTTTTTTTAGTTCCTTCAATTTTGACAATTTGTAAAGCTGTAACACGCATATGTACACTTATGTTCGAAACGACACACATTTTGACAAGAAAACACCTGACACAAAACAATTGGTGTTCAAACATTTATCTAGTCGCAACAATATGTAAATTTAGTACGTTAGCTTAGTTTGCCTTACAAAAGTCCGCTAGCTCAAATGCTACGAATGCTAATGTGTTTAAAATTCTCATTGCATATCGCTCACACGTACTCCACAAACTGTCGCTGTAAACTTAATTACAAATGCATACACAAACATATACAGTGAGCCTTCGCTACTTTGCGCTTCAAACATCGCGCCCTCAGTCCATTATGGATTTTTTTTTTTCAATTAAAAAAATATATACAGTATATACACGATTTTATAGAGATGTCCCATCCGAACACGTACAGCCTCTCACTCTCCTTCATGATGCCTTGCTTTCTCACCAGGCAGCTGCAACTTGGTAAAGTTAGCGATGAGTGACAAGGGAGCTGCTTTGAACTTGCCAGAGAAGCTTGAAAGTACCAAACTTCATGATTCATATGTATCTCTTTCCAATGCTAAATCTGAATAAGTACATTGAACACCCACATTTTCCCTTAATGTAAACAAGCTACACCTCTACTTCGCAGATTTCGATTATCGCGGCGGGGGGTCCCCATGAGCTGGGATCACTGTATTAGCTGAAACAACTTACAACCTTGTGTAGGCCAAACCAGAGCGCAGCTGTCCTCTGTCCATGTCAGATGAGAGTCTGCTCATCAGTTATAATGTGAGAGTCCAGCCAGACCCAACGCTGCCACCAGAGGGCAGTGTATCCTCCATCATTAAACAAAATAGAATACTTAAGGACTTTTTGGATAGTTATTTTGGGATACTTAAAGGGTTCATTCTGACTTACATGGAAATTCGGTTTGCATCGCCAGCGTAGGAACGGAAATCGTTCGTAACCCTTGGGCTTCCGGTATTTGATCTGTATCTCTCTCCAATGCTGTTAAATCTGAATAAATAAATTGAACACACCAAAATTTTTTAAATGTAAATAAGCTGCGCCTCTACTTATGGATTTCAATTTTCGGCTGGGGGTCAGGTCACTCATATCTCAAAGCACCATTGTACATAATAGTACTCATAAACACAAAATTTTCGGACATAAACCGCTACTTTTTTTCCTCATTTTGAATCCTGCGGTTTATAGTCCAGTGTGGCTTATTTTTTTATTTATTTGGGTTAATAGGTAGCGCTGTATTCTACAGCGGCATCATAAGACTGTCATGAATATTTTTGTAGTCTTTTTGCAGACTGAATGAACCACCATGAAGCTTTTAGCTAATTGGCTGCAAAGCTTCATTGCTTCAAGAAGCTTCATTTGGCCATCACTGCTCCCTTGGGGGACACAGTCAACCGGCTGTCATCCAGCAAATTATTATAATTAATTATTATTAGTTTGACATCCATTTAAAAGTGAGATAATTTACCGGATAACACTAAATGACATGTTATTTAATGCTCATGACAGTGTCATGTCATAATTATGATTGTCTTATGACACTCTTAAGGCACCACTGTCAAATAAAGTGTTACCAAATGCAATAACTAGCAATTAATGAAACAACTTGAACAGTAACTGAAGAAATAATTAGCACGAAACATGAATTTTGAATATCATTTACAGCTGTAGCACTGCAAAGCATGCTAGGAGGCATGTTGGACAACAACAGTGTAAAAGCAGGTGGCAGCAGAGGTTGACTGTCTCCCCTAAGGGAGCAGTGATGGCCAAATTAAGCTTTTTGAAGCAATGATGCTGGTTCATTTGGTTTTATGACAGTCTTATTATACCGCTGTCAAATAAAGTGTTACAGGTTAATATCTTTTGGTGTAAATATCCCATAATACAGTGAGGACAGCTGCGGCTTATAGTCCCTTGCGGCTTATCCATGAACAAATGTCGTTTTCGTGTCAAATTTGGTGGGTGGCAGCTTATAGTCAGGTGCGCCTTATAGTCCAGAAATTACGGTATATTTACTCTTTCACTGCTAGCCTATGATTAAACATAGTATTCCCAAAGTATGTGTTGTGGTAGTTGTTAAACAAAAAAGAAAATGTGAATCAAAAACACCCATGTATTTACTAAACAATGATGATCAAAATAGTAGTCAATTCATTTGATAATTCATTCGTAGTCAATAATCATAGCGACCCTATTGCATTGCACACGGACATAATACACACATGTATAATATATATCCATTCATATACACACTTCGTGTATAAATTAACCATGATTTCTTTCCCTCCAGATTCTGCCTGTGATTGGGCTGTTCAGATATACAGTACCTAATGAAGTGTCTGGTAAGTGTTCAAATTTCCACACCGCTACACTTGCATCAACAACAGCTGTTATACTTGTACTTTTTCGGTGCCGGGCGTTATGAGGCAGAAACAATTATGAAAAAATGATATGTCTATAGTGTACCAGCACATTGTGTGACTGACATGTGTCAGACGGCAGACTGGCCCTCCAGCGCTTACGTCTGGCTCGCACACGACTTCTTTTTTTTCCCCCTCTTGCGCTTCAAACGAGAGGCAGAGACCATTCGCTACCCCGGTGGTCTCTGATGTGTCAACACGCTCGAGATGTACGAGCGCGTCGTACCTGGCGTCCTATCTTAATTGTCTGGGCGGAGTCATTGGGCGTGTGCTGTTCGGGGGAGGTTCCATTTTATGGGTCCCTATCAAGTCGTGCATTTTTTTAGTGTTTGAAATGGCTATCTAAGTAAAGGTGTTTTGTAGTAAGATCATATTGTAGCGTTGTGATGTGCCGATATAATACTATGGCAGTGTCATGTCATAATTATGATGGTCTTATGACAGTTTTATGTCGCCACTGTCAAAAAAAGTGTTATCAAAATCCATAACTAGCTATTAATGAAACGAGTAGAACAGTAACTGAAGAAATAATTAGCACAACACATGAATTTTGATTTGTTATTTACATCTGTAGCGCTGCAATGCATGCTTGGAGGCATGTTGGGCAACAACAGTATTGACAGCAGGTGGCAGCAGAGGTCGACTGTGTCCCCCAAGAGAACAGTGATGCCACTAATAAAGCTTATTGAAGCAATGAAACTTTGCAGCCAATTGGGTCAAAGCTTCATGGTGGTTCATTTGGTCTTTTGACAGTTTTATGACGCCACTGTTGAATGCAGTGTTACCGGTTGATATCTTTTAGTGTAAATATCCCATAATACAGTGAGGACAACTGCGGCTTATAGTCCAGTGCAGCTTATCAATGAACAAATGCTGTTTTCGTGTCAAATTTTGTGGGTGGCAGCTTATTGTCAGGTGCGCCCTATAGTGCGAAACCTACTTGTAATACATTTTTAATTGCATGGTGAAAATTGATACAATTATGACAACTTTCTTCCAACTCACTTTAGTTTTGAACAGACGTTAAACTGACGTACCACAAATGTTAAGTGTATTCAGTAGTGCTGCAACTTAAAGCTATCCAGTTCCAACAGAAGCAGCACGGTTTCATTCTTTTTTTTTTTTTTGGCTCAAATATAAAGATATCTAATTATCTACTAGTACTTGTGACTTGTGGTTTTTAACTTTTAGGACTGCTATATATTAATTTAGAATAATAAAAATATAACAAAATAAATTAATATTGATATCGGAACTGATTGTGTGGTCTGTGTTCTGTGTGGATTATGTACAGTGGGGAGAACAAGTATTTGATACACTCCAATGGGAAAACCCATTGGCAGTGTATCAAATACTTGTTCTCCCCACTGTATGTATCGCTATTTTCGATTGTTTCGCATGCACTACTTACGTACGGTTGGTAGGGGGAGCCAATTCAGGACATCTTGAGGCCAATCATGCTAACGATATGGAATCCAATCAATGTAGCAAACTAGCACTAATTGTGTGCCCTCTGCTGGTCAAAATGTACATTGCAGGAACAGGTCTATTGAGGGTGAAAATGACGATACACGTATAAATTGTCGTTAAAAAAAATATTTATTGTTTTGCATGGATTAAATTACGAGTGATTGTTACTAGAGATGTCCCGATCGATCGGCGGTCCGATCACATCATTTTCAAAGTATCGGAATCGGCAAAAAAATATCGGCCATGCCTTTTTTTAACATATATTTGTTTTTTAATTAAATCGTTTTCTAATTGTATTCAACGTTACAGACATAATATGGTACACTCATCCAGAGTCTTTAGTTTAGGCTTAAGGTAGGGTTATCAAATTTATCCCGATAACGGCGGTAATTAATTTTGTTAAAAATGTACCACGTTAAAACATTTAACGCAATTAATGCATGCACTGCACGACCCACTCACACATTGTCGCGCTCAATCTGTAATTGCGCCGTTTTACCTATATAGAGAGATAAAAGGCAGCGTAAAATGAGTAGAGAGAATTTTGGCAGCCTTTGGAGCCTTTTTTTAATTGTCTAAAGCCTTACAATCCCTCTCCCTATGATTAGAAAGACCATGGGAAGCAATGTGGGGAAGCAAGGTAGCAATTGATCTTTTTCTTCACACCTTATGTTATTTCCCAACGCAGAGAAGATATATCAATTGGTAGCACTACGCACAGTCATGGTTCCACTTCCCATCATGCATTTTGGCATGGCTACAGTATCATTTACTGAAAGCTCAACAAATACACTAGATGACAATATTTAGTCACAATATACGAAGTCACAAATCTTTCTATCCGTGGATCCCTCTCACAGAAAGAATGTTAATAATGTAAATGCCATCTTGAGGATTTATTGTCATAATAAACAAATACAGTACTTATGTACTGTATGGTGAATGTATATATTTGTCCGAGTTTTATTCATTTTTTTCTTAATTGCCAAATTGTATATGATCGGGAAAAATTATCGGGAATGATTGGAATTGAATCAGGAGCAAAAAAAAAGCAATCGGATCGGGAAATATCGGGATCGACAGATACTCAAACTAAAACGATCGGATCGGGAGCAAAAAAACATGATCAGAACAACCCTAATTGTTACAGTTGTTTTTGAATCCTGTCTTGTCATTTTTGTTGTATTTTAGGTTTATTGTGCTGTTACAGCCCTTTGCTGCCTTTTAGCTTCTAATTTATCTTAATCAATTAGGCTCTATTATTATAAACCAACAAGGTTAATCTATTCAGTTGGAAAAAATCCAGTATGTACATGCAGTTTTATGAATTCTTATGCTATCCATTTTCACTGATTCACAAAAAATGATTCGGCTTCTAATAGCCCTTTTTTAAGCAAGCCCTTGTTGAGAGGCATGAAGGAAGGTTCTTGTCCACCTTAAAAAGTCTGGAAACGGAGCTAACATGATGATAACTTGAAATTTTGAGACTGAAGGCGAGTATTCAAGTTATGCAATTGGTCTGCTACAGAAGGTTTTTAGGGCTCGAGCACCAACTGGCGCGACAGCCTTATTGTAATGCAAAAATGATTATTCTTTTTTCAGTGAAATGAAAATGGCCAATTTGGAGACCTGAACATGCTCATAAACTCCCCAAAATTTGCACATTCATGCGGCTTTGCGTAAATTTTGATAATTTTGCAATGTTATGAAAAAATATAACAAAATGGCTCAGTGACGCCCCCTTGAATTTTTCCAAAAAGGCCTCTCCTATTAGGCTTTTTCAACATAGAGCGATGAAATTTGGGGAGTGGATACCTTGCGCAAAACTGCTCCAAAAAGTCTCCTGTATCCATATTTCAAACCCAACAGGAAGTCAGGTGTTTTGGATTGAATGTGAAATTTATATCGTGTTACAGGGTGCATACCTTAGACATTGGCACCTAGGGAGTAAGCGTGATCCTTCTCAAAATTAGTAAGACTGTTCATGAGACATATGAGATCTTAAGTTTTTATAAGGGTGAGTTTTCATTCACATGTCTGACCTGGGCGGTCTGCCAAAGTCGGCCATTTTTTTGGCAACGCGCCATATTCAAGAAATCACTAATAACTCCCTGATACATGGTTCAATCTTTTTCATATCTGGCATGTATTTGGGGTATCCCAGCCTGAACACGACTGCTAAAAAACTTTACCCATTAGGCGTGGCCCCCCCTGCTTGGAACAGGAAACTGCCTTTTTTATAAGACAGGCTCCTCCTCCAAGTGAAATAAAATCAATTGACCTCAAATCTGTTTCAAGGGATTCTTCAGACATTCGTTCAAATGCCTGATGAAAAAATATTGTGGTTTGGTTGAAGCAGAGGAGTCCAAACAGGACAGTGAAAATGATTGTCGTCATTTTGTCTCGCCACAAATTTTGAACAGTCACAACTTGGGAGACACGCTGTACAACATATCTGTGCCAAACTTCCCGTGCTTGGTGAGAGTCGTACCCCGAAGGGTCCTGTAGGGGTCATTTGCATCAACCCTACAGTGCCAACTAGTGGCAACCGAAAGTCACTCATTTTACTTATATGTGTCCAGTTCTTTTCAGGTTGGTCATTGATTTTTCCAGACCTTTTGTAATACTGGCCCATGTCCACATGTCTCTGTCTGTTCCTGTGACGAACCTTAGGATACATTTTTTCAGGGACTTAGGCAGCAAATAGAGCCATGGAATTTGGTACACTTGAGATTCATTATTTTCGAATAAGGGCGTGGCTGCACACCTCAATAGCGCTTCCTTTTTTGTAAGACCCTCTTCAATAGGGGTTTTTTCACCGAGATGTGTGAATGTAGTTAAAATCCCCGCAAAAAAAGGCGTGTTTCGAGTATGTTAAGTTCTCATGAGATTAAGTTTCAGTCAATTTTTTATTTTTTATTTTCCACTTTAATCCATGCGTTTTGGCCATATGTATCGCCATATCGTACAGCACTACTGTACAGTGATGACATTATTTACTCATTCACAGCGGAAGATAAAGAATACATGCATTTGAATATTGTCCATCCACGCAAAAGCATTGCTAGTTGGTGGTAAGTCATACTTGAGTCCAAATGAGAACGTGCAAAAACACCCACGTCTTGTGCGTCACCCTATGATGAAACTCGCTCTTCCGCAGTCTCCGTGAGTGAGAAAAAGGTAAATGTGTGTTTTTATGGAATGGACAGATAAGAAGATCCGTTGCAGAGCCAGCAGGCTTGCCGCTGATTAGCATAGCTTAGCTCAAAGCGGCAAATGGCTTACCCCTCCAAAAAAAACAAAGATGTAGCCAGCAGTCCCTCTTAACGCTCACTAATTAACATCTTTCATCTATTTAGTGGCATTGGTGCAAAAAATAACGTCGAAAAAAATATATATTTCGGAGTGTTGAGGGTGCCAAGCGAGCGGCAGAGACCCCCGAAAGATAAAGCCCGCCACGTTATCGGCGTTTTGGCGGGCGCACATCAAACGCGGGAGATACACGGTGTTAATTAGCGGCTGAGGAGCTGAAAGGCGGGCTAGCGACGCGGCTAACACCGGCGCTAACTCGAGTAAACGTCTCGCGGCAGGCTGGCGTGCCACTTTGCACTTCATTGGAAATTAAAACGCGTTTTGAGTCAAAAGAAAACTGTAGAAAACTGACGCGCAGCTGAAATGTGGGAATGTTTTAACTCTTTCAGTGCCACTGACGACTAGGGTTGGGAACCTCTGGGTACCTCACGATTCGATATGATTTGCGATACAAGGCTCACGATAATGATGATCTCACAAAATGGCGATATAATGATTGTCGATACATGGGTCAGTCAATAATTTTACAATATTTTATTACGCAAATATATTTCTGCTTTGAATTGAATTGAGTTTATCATTCGTAGACGTCCAATTCATTTGAACTGGGAGGGTGGCAGCGAATGGACGAATGCCATCCCTCCCACTTCAAACAAATTGGGCGTCTATGGCGGTCGGTGACAAGAAATGAGTTTATTTTGGGGCATTTCAGATCATTAGCTGTAGATTTTCAGTCACTTCCTGTTGATTTTGGGGCATTTCTGGGTCACATCTTGTTGATTTTGGGTCACAGAATCTCCCCAAATACCTCTGTAAAGTTGGCCTCCCATCAGACGTAAATTTATGGTAAAATTATGCGTGCATATCTGAGACATTGGTACCTAGGGATTAAGTCTGATAATTCTCACAATTGGTAAGACTCTTCATGAGACATATGAGATCTTAGGTTTTCAAAATGGTGAGTTTTCATTCACATGTCTGACCTGGGCGGGCTGCCAAAGGCGGCCACTTTTTTGGCAACGCGCCATATTCAAGAAATCACTAATAACTCCCTGATACATGGTTCAATCTTTTTTATATCTGGCATGTATTTGAGTTATCCCAGCCTGAACACGGCTGCATTGAAACATTACCAATTAGGCCTGGCGCCCCCTGCTGGAAACGGGAAACTCCCAGGACAGGCTCCTCCTCCAAGGGGAAAAAAAGATCAATTGACCTCAAACCTGTTTCAAGGGATTCTTAAGACGTGTTCAAATGCCTGATGAAAAATATTGTGGTTTGGTTAAAGGAGTCCAAACAGGAAAGTGAAAGTGACAGTCGTCATTTTGTCTCGCCACAAATTTTGGTCACAACTTGGCAGACATACTGTACAACATGTTTGCGCTAAAACAGTTTTCTTTGCATTTTAGTAGTTTAAGAGGTTTGACCAAATCCCCCCCGACGCCCAACCCCCCGACGCCCAAAAAAATGAAAGAAAAAAATCAATAGATGAATAAAATTTCTGGCTCCGCGGCGACCTTCATGTCTGGGAGTTCCGGCAAGAAATTCTAGTCACTTTCACCCCTGGATATACTCTAATTATTTTCTGTATAAAAATTAATTTGGTGTTCAAAAAGTCTTTTTTTCAAACTTAAAAGGGTCGTTTTATATTCAAGGCCGTCTTCTATTCGGGCCAATACGATATGTCACTAACTCCATTTATGTCCTGCTCAGATCTTTTACATCCATTCAAAAGTGAGATAATTTGCTGGACAACACTAAATGACATCTGTTATAAGCATGGTTCATGACAGTGTTATGTCATAATTATGATTGTCTTATGGCACCACTGTCAAATAAAGTGTTACAAAATACCATAACTAGCAATTAATAAAACGACTGGAACAGTAACCGAAGAAAGAATTAGCACAGAACATGAATTTTGATTGTTATTTACATCTGTAGCCAGTGTTGTTAATCTTACTTTCAAAAAGTAATTAATTACAGTTACAAAATTATGTCTCCCAAAAAGTAATTGCGTTAGTAACTCAGTTACCTGAATGTAAGAGTAATTAGTTACTTGGGAAAGTAACTTGTGATAATTTTCATGTTTTTTATTTTTTTCTCAATTTAAAAAAAAAAAAAAAAAAAAAACAGTTCACACAATGTGAAGTTTAACGGGTTTTTTGAGACAGTTGGCCATAGCCCAATTCTTTACCCTAAACTTAACTAGACACAGGGGTATTGCGGATATTGTAATAACTAGATAGTAACCTTTGTTATGTGTGGAATTCATTTAATGTTGTTTAATCAACCGTTAAAGTTATTAAAATTGCTCCGTTATTACATTAGTTAACTTCTGTCTGTGTTTAAAACTATTTCATCATTTAAAGATAGATTTAAGTCAAGATTTTGCAGATTTAGGAGCATTTTAGATAAAAAGTTACTTAGTTCGCTAGTAAGGTTCTCTACAACAGAGCCTTCCGGAGAAGTCTACTGCTTTAAGATGGCGGCTTTTTACTAACGCATGTAGTTCTTTATCATACATATTGCTAATGCAGCCGTCTGTCATTTGCATCTAGTTCTGTATATACAGTGGGGAGAACGAGTATTTGATACACTGCCAATGGGTTTTCCCATTGACAGTGTATCAAAAACTTGTTCTCCCCACTGTATGTGATATCTACCGAAGCATCATTTGGGCGTAGTTTGTAGGCTATCGGCTACAGTCAGGTATTATTGGAGCCACCTAGCATAGTAGCATCGCGTTTGAAACGTCACCCTCCCTTGCCCCCCCCACTCCTGCTCTGCTCTCTCGTCTCCGTGAGTCCGTCTTTTTCAGACTTTTCTCGCGTCAGTCAACCAACATAGTAACGCACGCCTTTCCCACCTCCGTAACGGTAAAGGCGTTGCCAAAATGAGAAAAGTAATTAATTAGATTACTCACTACTGATGCCGTTAGTAACGCCGTTATATTCTAACGCCGTTATTAACAACACTGTCTGTAGCGCTGCAATGCATGATTGGAGGCATGTTGGACAACAACAGTGTTGACAGCAGAGGTTGACTGTCTCCCCCAAGGGAGCAGTGATGGCCAAATGAAGCTTCTTGAAGCAATGAAGCTTTGCAGCCATTTGGTTCAAAGCTTCATGGTGGTTCATTTGGTCTTATGACAGTCTTATGATGCCGCTGTCAAATAAAGTGTTATCGGTTAATGTTTCTTTGGTGTGAATATCCTATAATACAGTGAGGACAGCTGCGGCTGGTGGTGGCGGCTTATAGTCAGATGCGTCTTATCGTGCGAAAATTACGGTATTTCAATCCAAAAGACAAAGACAAAATACAAAAAGGCTGCCAAAAACAACACTGGTTGCAACTTGTTGGTTCCTTTATATTTTTAAACAGTTACACCTTTTGAAAACGATATATCGATTCTTGGCAGGACATCGATAACGTTTTGGGATACAAAGTATCACGATATATCAGCATTTCGATATTTTATCACACCCTTACTGATGTGATGCGGCTCTTTACAAATTGAGTTTATTGCTAGTAGATGTCCAATCCATGTGAAATGCCGTCAATGAAAGACAATGAATTAAAACAATATTTTTCCCTGAAAATTTTGAGAACGCTTTCCCAACAATTTTTTTTCTCATCGCTGCTGCTTTAGAGATCCACGTCGTTGCGCCACACACCTCGCGCCTCACGCTGCGCTGAACTACTTAAGTGACGGCGCGTCTTCTTTTTGTCGTCGCCGCTACAACAAGACAAGCGGCCGCGCGTATCTCGCCGCGTACACGCTTCCCCTCCCGTGACGGCACCATTTGCATATCTAGAAAGTATTTCCTGGTAAGTGGAGCAGCGGGCGGTTCTCGGGAGAGGCGCGCAGACACAGATAGAAATTTGTATTAAAAAAAGAAGAAGAACAAAAGCGGCAAAGAGAATGTCTTTCATGATCTGGCGTGTTCAAAGGCAAACTTGGGGGTGCAGTCAACAAGGGAGACGAGGCAACAACCGCTCTGCGCTGGAGAAACGAACGCACGCACGCGTCCGTGTTTTAAACATTCTGTTGATGTTCACTTGAGTTATTGAAACACGAGCGGAAAACATGTCTGTCCAGTTACAAATGTGAGCATTTAGCTGTCCGTTTGTTGCCTTCCCACTCCATGTCAGGTTCAGAGGTCAAAGGTCAGCACTTATGAGTCTCAGGAGGCATCGGCCTCATTACTCCGCGGGGCTATGCTCATGTTTACGTGACCTTTGACCTCGTGAGAGAGCCCCCCTCGTACTCTCTTGCCATTGTTGGAGTCCGCCTTCAACCCGAGGGGTCAAGTTCACCATCAACACATGAAGGCCTTCACACACTTGAGAATAATTCAAGGTGGTGTTGTTATTACAATAATACAGTGGAGGTTAACACTAAAAAGATCTGGGTAGTTTTCTTTTCCTCCTTTTTTTTTTTATAGCTGCTTTACTAACTTCTATTAACTTCAACTAACTTTCTTCTAATTCCAATTCCTTCCTTTTTACCTTCTCTCATCCTTCCTTCTTACTTCTAGTCCACCTTGTCTTTCTCTTTCCCTTCCTTTTCACCTTCCTTCCATCTTTTCTTGTTACATACTTTTTATCCCTTCCCTTCTTATCCTGTCTTCTTTCTTCCATTTGCTTCTCCTTCCATTCTTCTCTTCTTCCTTCCTTACTTCTATCTGTTCACCTATTATTCCCAGACCCGTGCCGCCCATAAGGCAAGCTAGGCAAATGCGTAAGGGCGCAGCAGCGTCCAAAAGGGTGTCAAGAAAAATATTCAAATAATATTTGATGACAGCAGTATTAAAAAATTATACAAAACAGAAGAACAACAAAACCTTTCGTAGTAAGTCTTTAAATAATAATGAAATCATTTTTCTAGTGTGTCTTCTGCCCATTTCACTTTTTCCTGTGATGTGATCATTTCACCACAGACCCTAGTCTCACCACCCAGCAGACCAGCGAGCTACCTGAAGGTGCTATTTTTAGCCTCCGCAATGGAGCGACGTTACGGCAACAAGTCAACTTCATGAATAGACAAAAGCCCTCCGGGTCAGAAGAAAAAGAAAGCAAGGAGCCTTGGAACTACCAGTAGACCTTAGGGGTGTAACGGTACACAAAAATCTCAGTTCAGTACGTACCTCGGTTTTGAGGTCACGGTTCGGTTCATTTTCGGTACAGTAAGAAAACAAAATGCAAAATATAAATGTGCTAGTTGTTTATTACACACTTTTGTGCTTTCAACAATAGGAACATTAGCCTATACAAAGCTAGAATTCTGCTCAAAAAGCAGCGGGTATTTAAAGATAATCCAACAGCAATTTGCCTTTCAGACCCCGCGTATTGGTCAGCTTTCTTTCTGAAAGAAAGAAGAAAAAAGAAGTCCTGTGCTAAAGAGAAAAGCAATCCCAATGACAAAGATTTTAACATGTATTTTACAAATGAAATGCCTCAATGAAACATTTTTTTTTCTTATGAACGGTTTTCAAAAGCTTTATTGGTGGATTTTCTCAAGTTAAAGCTCCATGCTGATAAATTTAATTGTGTAAGCAGGATGTGTGTATTACTCTTATTATTTAATTACAGGTGTTTTAGCTCATTTCAATTTATTTTATTTAAATGGGCTATTATTTATTTTTTTATGTGTTTATATTTTACAAATGTAATGTAGTATTCATTTATATTGTATATTTTATGTTGTATAACTTTAGTTACTATGTGAATGTTAGTTCCTATTTGTTTTGTTGTGGTAGGAGTGTTTTGTATTGAACACGGGCCCGTGTTGTTTATTATTATAGCAGAGAAGACAGCAGTAAATCAACAAAGACAAGTCAACTGTGCCCTGATCTACCACTCAAGAGATCTGATGGACTCAAAAAGTAGGTTACGATTGCATATTAGTTTGAAAATCGGCCGGATCCACCGTATTATTACACGTGTGACTTCCAGCCCGATCCTAGCTAGTAGTATTGACACAGGAGGGCCGCGTCTCATGTCAAATAATAAACTCTGCCGTTCTTTTCGCGTGCGTCGCTTCTGGGACGCGTCTAACAAGCGGCCGCACTGCGACTGGTGTGCATTGGTTGATTGACTCTAAACGCCTGCGTTTCAATGCATTCTCGCGGCGGCCACGTTGCCGCGCCGTTGACGTTTCTGGGTTATACTATCCTACCGTGTTGGTCCTCATTATAGTAGAGAAGACGGAGTAAATATAATCTACACAAAGAAACTGTAACCCGACCGACTCACAGCCTCGAAAAGTAAGGGTTATATTATGTCAGACACTCATTCGGTACGCGTCCGTTCCGAACCGACTACCACGTACCAAAACGGTTCAATACTATTACATGTACCGTTACACCCTTAGTAGACCTGCATTCTGAGAACGAATGTTCTGTTGGGGTGGTATGGAACTAGAGCATCTGTGAGATAAGATGGCCCCAAACCATTAATGGTCTTAAATGTAAGAAGGAGGATTTTAAATTTAATGCTAAACTCGACTGGAAGTCAGTGAAGGTCTTGGAGCACAGGGGTGATGTGCTCTCTATTATTAGTTCCTGTTAAAAAGTGTTGGTGATGACGGCTAGACACGTCACGAAAGAAGGAGTGGGAGGCCTATGTCTAGCATCGTGATTTTTGCATTTTAGTAGTGGTCGTGTCACTTATGTGACGTGCTTTGCCTCCCCACGACCCCCCCTGCCCCACACACAGGCTTAAGCGTGTGCCCATTCCAGGCTCGTTTTGTGAAACACATGTGTCAGGTGCTGCTTGGTAAGTTTTGTTTTCTTATCTTGGCTATGCCATGGTCCTTTCGCCTTTAAAGGTCTGTGCTGAGTGATCATCACACACTAAACTAACTTGTAGCGTTAGCATAGCTTTCGAGTTAGCATTAGCATTTAGCGCGATGACTCGTTGAGTGTCTTCTTAAGCTCTTGGAAAACTTTTTACATACAGTTCGTGGTGTTGAGGTGAGTTTAACTAATTGCAAATTATGAGCTGTTTTCATCATGAAGATGTTGATGTCCTTGTAGACTCTACAATTATGTGCTCGTCTGTCAATGTTCATTTGAAATTGTTGGAACCCATTTGTCGGATTTTTCGTTGACTAAAACTAGACAAAGATGAACACATTTTGAAATGCAAATATGACTAAGACTAATAAGTATTTTCGGCCAAAAGACTAAGACGAAAATTAAAAGAGCTGCCAAAAACATCACTGGCAGGTGGGAACCATAAGGCAATTTAAGCAACTGCCTAAGGGCGCACCAGCGTCCAAAAAGGCGTCAAGAAAAATATTCAAGTAATATTTGATGAAAGCAGTATTCAAAAAATCATACAAAACAAGAAAACAAAAGAACAACAAAACCGTTCATAAGTCTTTAAATAATAATGAAATCATTTTTCTAGTGTGCCTTCTGCCCATTTCACTTTTTCCTGTGATGCGATAACTTCACCACGGACCCTAGTCTCACTACCCAGCAGACCAGCGAGCTACCTGAAGGTGCTATTTTTAGCCTTTGCAGTTGAGCGACGATATGGTGACAAGTCAACTTCATGAAAAGACAAAAGCCCTTGAGGTCAGAAGAAAAAGAAAGAAGACAGCAAAGACGTGAAGAAAAACAGAGGTTTGTTGTGATGATTTTTTTTCAACAGCATAAGCACGTAGACTTAGCGCAACTGCAAGCTAGCGGTTATTTACATAGAGCTTATATGACTTAGTGCTAAAGCAAAATTATACTGTATCATTAGCCAGCTTGTTGTTTTAGAAATATTTTCACTATTCAGCCAGCTGTGGATTAGATTCAGTTAAATTTACTCCCCCTCCAATTTTATAGAAATTTGGACAAAGTGTATGGGAGACTAAAAGTGTCTTGCTTATTTTCATGTGATGTGAACCACTTTTACCTTGTGTTAAATTGTGCTTTTTAAATAAATATGCCTTGCCTAAAAGTGCCAAGGTTAATTAAATAAATACACAAATATGGAATTAACAATTTCAAAGTTCTTCGGTATTGGGGACTAAAAGTGCCACGTATTTAAATGCAAACATTTGTTATTAAATGTGTCATTAATTCATTAAAATGGCGTTCACATTCATGTAAAAACATATTCAATTTATTTATTTATTTTTGCTATCATGTATTATTGAATTCATTATTATTGGATAGTCCTGTGTAGTTGCCGTGCTTCAAGAATTTATTTTCTTTTAAATACGCCCGTCAAAAATAGTGGCCGGATCCAATAGACAGGTACAGTAGGCTGCAAGAATTTAGGCGCTATTATGGTAATGTCATGCTGGTTTCACAATCAACAGCTATTTGACTAATATAATGTAACATTCCACTTTTTTCTCTTTGTAGATGCTCTTCTGAAATATTTTCTTTCTACCTCTGTACATCCTGGGCCATCTTTTACAGTGAACTTAACCACATCAGCACCAAGTCCAAGCCCACCAAGTCCAGGAAAGAAGTGCACCTTCCAAAATAATATAAAAGTGCAATTGCTGCTTTTGCATCAGTAAAGACAAGGTGAGTAAGAATGTAAGTCAAAGTGAAAAAAAAAAAAAAAAGTTGCATTTTCAAGTGTTCTGTGTGTCTTTATATAGGTTTGTGTGGGGGAGAGTGAATCATATTGTAATAACAATTGTAATTTATTTAATGCATTTGTTTTTGAAGTGTTTTCATTCGTGCTTTTGAATAGTTATTACAGCATTTTTCTTTTAATTTCTGCACTTGTTCGTTGTTTTTTTTAATATAATAAATTACAAAGAGATAACGTGCTTTTTCAATGTGTTTAAAATAGGGTTGTTCCGATTAGGTTTTTTTTGCTCCCGATCCGATCCCGATCGTTTTAGTTTGAGTGTGTGCCGATCCCGATATTTCCTGATCCGATTGCTTTTTTATGCTCCCGATTCAATTCCAATCATTCCCGATAATTTTTCCCGATCATATACATTTTGGCAATTCATTAAGAAAAAAAATGAATAAAACTCGGACGAATATATACATTCGACATACAGTACATAAGTGCCATCTAGTGTATTTGTTGAGCTTTCAGTAAATGATACTGTAGCCATTTAACTGTTCTGCCCAAATGCATGATGGGAAGTGCAACCATGACTGTGCGTAGTGGCACCAATTGATATATCTTCTCTGCGTTGGGAAGTAACATAGGGTGTTAAGGAAAAGATCAACCACTACCGTTCTTCCCCACATTGCTTCCCACGATACTTCGAATTGTTGAGAGAGGGATTTTAAGGCTTTAGCCAATTAAAAAGAGGCTCCAAAGACTGCCAAAATTCTCTCTACTCATTTTACGCTGCCTGTTAGCTCTATATATAGGTAAAACGGCGCCATTGTAGATTGAACGTGACAATGTGTGAGTGGGTCGTGCAGCGCACGCGTTAATTGCATTAAATATTTTAACGTGATTAATTTTTTAAAAATTAATTACCGCCGTTTACGCGATAAATTTGATAGCCCTACTTTAAGCCAAAACTAAAGACTCTGTATGAATGTAAGACATTTTGTCTGTAACGTTAAATACAATTAGAAAACAGTTTAATTAAAAAATATATATATATTAAAAAAAGGCATGTCCGATATTTTTTTGCCGATTCCGATACTTTGAAAATGACGTGATCGGACCCGTAGTTATTACACCATTTTTCTTTTAATTTCTGCACTTGTTCGTTGTCTTTTTTTATATAATAAATTGCAAAGAGATAACGTGCTTTTTCAATGTGAGTGTTTAAATATATGTGGTGAAAATGGGGGGGGGGTTGGGGGGTGCCAATAAATATGTTGCCTAGGGCACCAAATTGGCCAGGAACGACCCTGGTGGGAACCAATCTAGGATCCAAGTTTTTCATATCAGCTTTTCGAGTCTCGAGTCATTGTCTCACGAGTCAAGTCTCGAGTTATTGCCTCACAAGCCGAGACGAATCTCGGACCCTCCTTGCTCAAGCAAGTCAAGTCCGAGTCTGCGTTTTTTTTTTTTTCTTCAAGTCGAATTACTTGTCAACAAATTTGTGACTCAAGTCCCTGTGACTCGAGTCTGGAATGTACCTGTACCAGAAAGGCTCTTGGTTGATTAATTTGTTTAAGTACATTTTTAATAGGGTGCAATTTCCAAAGATAAAAGGGGAAAAAACTGTCTTTGGCTTTCATGTTGGGACGAGGTTCAGTCTGGAAAGATTATTGGATCCAAACATATGTCCACGTTTGGCTTTCAAACGTCCATGTATCCTTTTCCTCCACTCTTTTTTTCTACCCTTCATTTTTAAGTCTTTCATCCCTGTTGCCTGTCCATCAAGCATTGAGTCCCTCCTACCTGTAATTACCTGATTGGCAGTGAGACGGCCGCTGACTCGCTTCAACTTTTACGGGGAACCTTCTGGTCCTTTCTTTTTTTTTTTTTCTTTTAATTAAAAGATGGTTGGGTGGCAAACCGCGCTGGGCTGACGCACTAGTAGAGGTTGTGGCTGCAGGCAGAGGGGGGAGCGCCATCCAGGAAAAACATTGTTAATTACGTTTGACAGGTATCTATTAAAGTGCATTCTTAGACCTAGGAGGCCCGCTCATATTTTGTGCAATCTAAACTGTTGCCCCAGTCGATAATACACCACTCATTTGCCATTTACTGCCTATATCCTGCCTTGTTTCTGTCACGTTCCGCCGCTGGTCAGAATTTGTTTTGTTGCAGAGCCGGCTGTGGGGGCGTGCCGGCGTCGCACCTGCAGCTAATCCCTGCTCATCAGCGATAGTATATAAACGCAGGCCATCCAAGAGAAGAACGCCGAGATATTTTTCTTGCTGGTCGCCATCCACATATACTGCTTTCGAGTCGCGTTGTATTTGCTCTCTGGTTCGTCTGACGTCTTAGTTCTGTGATCCTCTACCTTGTGCAGGTATTGAGTGTATTTTTGTTTGTCTTTTGGCGCTCTGCCCTCCGCTCAGTTTTCGCGTTTTTTGATCCCCGTCGACCTATTTTGTCACGGACCCCTTTTGTTATTCCCTTGTTACCGCGTTCACGTGTTTTTTAATTTTGTGATTAATAAATCCCCGAACGCATCCTCTTTGTTGTCTGTTTTGGGTCCAGTCGTTTCTCCGCATTCGCGGATCCCTAACAGAATATCTCGGCCATAACTATGGACCCTGCAGACAGCGAGCCAGGACAGAACGCTAACTCGCACGATCTTGTTTTAAGTGAGATCATGTCGGCGATAAGAGCCCTTACAGTTAATATGTGCTCTCTTGAGGCACGGGTGGATCAGGTTTGCGCTTACCGTTCCGCTTCACCTGCGACCGCGGCGTCTGCGCACGTTCCCCTCGTGGCGCCGTCTGCCCCGGCTTCCATTCCGTTGCGTGAGCCAAACATTCCGCACCCGCCACGCTATGGGGGGGAACCCGGCTCGTGCGGGCAGTTTCTCCATCAATGTTCACTAGTTTTTGACCAACAACCACTCACGTACTCCTCAGATAGATCCAGAGTAGCGTTCGTTATGAGCCTCCTAACCGGAAAAGCGGCAGCGTGGTCCATGGCAATCAGCAACCAGTACCCCGAAGTTCGTAACTCCTTTCTTGAATTCGTCGGGGAGATGAGGAGGGTTTTCGATCACCCCATTCGGGGTAAGGAGGCTGGCAGTCGCCTGCTAGACCTAACTCAGGGCAAACTTTCCGTCGCAGACTATTCGGTCTCATTCCGCATTCTCGCTGCGGAGAGCGGCTTTGATGACGCAGCTTTACGCTGTATATTCCGGAGGGGGCTAAATCCGCTTGTGAAGGACGAACTAGCCGCCCGCGATGAAGCAGCGGATTTGGAGGACCTTATTGGACTTGCGGTACGTTTGGACAATCGACTTCGAGAGCGAGAGCGCGAGAGAGGCGTCGAGTGGCACGGCCGGTCAACAAACGCAGTCATCGGGAGGGCTGCCCCAGCGGCGCGCATTGCTGTCTCCCGTCCGGCTTCCCTTCCTTCGTCGGACCCTGAATGGCAGCCAACGACTGACGAGGAACCTATGCAGCTCGGCGGGAAGAGACTCACCGCAAGGGAGCGCCACCGACGCATGGCATCGCGGCTCTGCTTGTACTGCGGAGAACCTGGCCATCACGTCGCTTCCTGCCCCACGAATCCCCGTGCAGCCTCCGGCGGCCATCTTGCCCAGGTACCGACATCAGACAGTGGCCACGCAGCGAGGCTTTTCCCCTCTAGTGGCACACCACCACCTCAATGTGAGTACCCGCACACGGCTACTAAGACTGCCAAACAGCTCAAGAACACGAGACTACAATTACCAGGGATTATTACGGGGGGAGAGCGCAGTTGCAAGGTAACTGTTTTAGTCGACTCGGGGGCTGATGACTGTTTCGTGGATTATTCAGTCATAGACACACTTGGTGGTTCTCTAATTAAATTGAAGGAGCCCCGGGAGGTACGGGACCTTAACGGAGACTTGATTTCAACCATAACACATGAGACTGACGTTCTCACCTTGGTGGTATCTGGTAACCACAGTGAGCGTCGGCCCTTTTTTGTTATGCCCACCAAATTGGCTCCGGTTGTTCTTGGTTTAACCTGGCTTAAGCAGCATAATCCAGACATTAACTGGGAGGTCCCCAGAATAGATAACTGGAGTGTCCATTGTCACTCTCATTGCTTGCGTGCGGCCTCAGCTTCCCCGGGAGCATTTGTGTCTCGTAAACCAACACCAATTGACTTGTCTTTAGTACCCAGTGAATATCATGACCTCAAGTTGGTTTTTAGCAAGGACCTAGCACAGTCACTTCCACCACATCGCCCCTATGATTGTTCCATTGATCTGATTCCCAACTCTAAATTGCCCTCCTCTAGACTGTATCAGGTGTCCAAGCCGGAGCAGGAGGCCCTTAATGAGTACATAACATCGTCTCTCGCGGCCGGGCTAATCAGACCGTCCAAATCCCCTTTGGGGGCGGGTTTTTTTTTCATTGATAAGAAGGATAAATCGCTCCGACCGTGCGTTGATTATAGGGGCCTGAATGAAATAACAATTAAAAACAAGTACCCCCTCCCTCTCCTGGACTCGGCGTTTGCACCTTTGCAGTCCGCAACGGTTTTTACGACTCTAGACTTGCGCAACGCTTACCATTTGGTAAGGATAAGGGAAGGGGACGAGTGGAAGACTGCGTTTAACACCACCAGGGGCCACTTTGAATATTTGGTTATGCCGTTCGGACTAACTAATGCGCCGGCGGTGTTCCAAAATCTGGTTAATGACGTTCTTAGAGATATGATTGGCCGTTTTTGTTTTATATACCTAGATGACATTCTTATTTTTTCCAGAGACCTCGACGAGCACAGACAGCACGTTCGGCTGGTCCTACAGAGGCTGCTCGAGAACCGTTTGTATGTTAAAGCTGAGAAGTGCAAGTTTCATGCACGATCGGTCCAGTTTCTGGGGTTCATTGTGGAGAAGGGCCAGTTGAGAGCTGATCCAGCAAAGATACAGGCTGTGGTCGAGTGGCCTTCTCCGACATCAAGGAAGCCCTTGCAAAGGTTCCTCGGGTTTGCCAACTTCTATCGGCGCTTCATTCGCAACTACAGTCAGAAGGCCGAACCTTTGACAAGGCTTACATCCATAAAGGTTCCATTTAAATGGACCCCAGAGGCCGAGGCTGCTTTTGTAGCACTAAAACAAGCTTTTACGTGTGCCCCTGTTCTCACTCACCCTAATACTGATTTGCCGTTTGTTGTTGAGGTGGATGCCTCAGATTCAGGAGTGGGGGCGGTCCTGTCTCAGCGTTCCCCAGTCGACCAGAGGGTTCACCCCTGCGCCTTCTTCTCACGTCGTCTCAGTCCCGCTGAACAAAATTACGACGTCGGCAACCGGGAGCTGCTGGCCATCGTCCTGGCACTACAGGTGTGGAGGCACTGGTTGGAGGGAACATCGGAGCCGATCGAAATCTTTACAGACCACAAGAACCTGGCATACATCAGGGCAGCCCAACGACTGAACTCCCGTCAAGCGCGCTGGGCCCTCTTCCTCACCCGCTTCAACTTTACCATTACATACCGCCCCGGGTCTCGCAACACCAAGCCGGATGCCTTGTCAAGGATCTTCAGCCCTGTCCACCATGAGTCAGTTCCGGAGCCTATTGTGCCTGCAGTCCGTGTGTTGGGAGCACTGCAGTGGGAGGTGGAGAGGAAGGTCGCCAGGTCCTTACAAGACGGGGCTGTACCAGTCGGGTGCCCAAAGGACAGACTATTCGTGTCTCAGGAACACAAATCAGAGGTCCTACAATGGGGACACGCCTCGAAGGTTGCCTGCCACCCAGGGGTCTCACGGACACAGTTCCTCATCTCCCAGAAGTTCTGGTGGCCTGGGATGAAAGACGAGATCCGAGAATTTGTTCTTGCTTGCTCAGTGTGTGCCCGTAACAAGGCATCCCATTGTGCCCCCTCTGGTTTCCTGCGCCCACTACCGATTCCGTCCCGTCCATGGTCCCACATTGCCTTGGATTTTGTCTCTGGTCTTCCTGTCTCCCGGGGAAAGACCGTGGTGCTGACTGTTGTCGACAGGTTCTCAAAGATGGCACACTTCATACCTCTGCCCAAGCTGCCTACCGCTCTAGAGACTGCAAATATACTCGTCAGGCATGTCTTCCGCATCCATGGCATTCCATCGGACCTGGTGTCTGACAGGGGGCCGCAGTTCGTGTCGCGCGTATGGAAAGCTTTTTGCAAAGCCATGGGTGCTACAGCAAGCTTGTCATCAGGGTACCACCCTCAGACGAACGGCCAGACTGAGCGGGCAAACCAAGATCTGGCAGCTGCTCTTCGGTGCGTCTGCCACCAGCACCCGTCTTCCTGGTCCTACCATATCCCTTGGGTGGAATATGCACACAATACGCTCATCAGCACGGCCACAGGTATGTCGCCTTTTAAGACTGCATATGGCTACCAGCCTCCTGTGTTCCCTACTCAGGAGTCGAATGTCTCCATTCCGTCGGTGCAACAACACCTGAGACGAGCCCATAGAGTCTGGCGAGACGCTCGTGCGGCACTTTCGAGAACGGCAGTGCGCAACCAGCAGTTGGCTGATCGCTTCCGGAGACCGGCCCCTCAGTACCAGCCGGGCCAGAAGGTTTGGCTCTCGACTAAGGACTTGAACGTTGCTGGGGTCGCCAAGAAGCTGGGTCCCCGTTTCATTGGACCGTATGAGGTGGAAAAGGTGGTCAACCCGGTGGCCGTGAGGCTAACGCTCCCTCCGTCCCTCAAGATCCATCCGGTCTTCCACGTCTCCCTGCTGAAGCCTGTCTCCTCCAGCCCACTATGTCCCCCAGAATCGCCTCCTCCGCCTCCAGGTCTGATCGACGGTGACCCGGTCTACACAGTGAGGTCCATTTTAGACTCCAGGAGAAGGGGCAGGGGGGTTCAATATCTGGTCGACTGGGAGGGCTACGGTCCTGAGGAACGGCAATGGGTCCCCCGCTCCTGGATCCTGGATCCCTCGGTCATCCACGACTTTCATGCGCGCTGTCCCGGGAAACCAGGTGGGTCGCCAGGGGGCGCCCGTTGAGGGGGGGGTACTGTCACGTTCCGCCGCTGGTCAGAATTTGTTTTGTTGCAGAGCCGGCTGTGGGGGCGTGCCGGCGTCGCACCTGCAGCTAATCCCTGCTCATCAGCGATAGTATATAAACGCAGGCCATCCAAGAGAAGAACGCCGAGATATTTTTCTTGCTGGTCGCCATCCACATATACTGCTTTCGAGTCGCGTTGTATTTGCTCTCTGGTTCGTCTGACGTCTTAGTTCTGTGATCCTCTACCTTGTGCAGGTATTGAGTGTATTTTTGTTTGTCTTTTGGCGCTCTGCCCTCCGCTCAGTTTTCGCGTTTTTTGATCCCCGTCGACCTATTTTGTCACGGACCCCTTTTGTTATTCCCTTGTTACCGCGTTCACGTGTTTTTTAATTTTGTGATTAATAAATCCCCGAACGCATCCTCTTTGTTGTCTGTTTTGGGTCCAGTCGTTTCTCCGCATTCGCGGATCCCTAACAGAATATCTCGGCCATAACTATGGACCCTGCAGACAGCGAGCCAGGACAGAACGCTAACTCGCACGATCTTGTTTTAAGTGAGATCATGTCGGCGATAAGAGCCCTTACAGTTAATATGTGCTCTCTTGAGGCACGGGTGGATCAGGTTTGCGCTTACCGTTCCGCTTCACCTGCGACCGCGGCGTCTGCGCACGTTCCCCTCGTGGCGCCGTCTGCCCCGGCTTCCATTCCGTTGCGTGAGCCAAACATTCCGCACCCGCCACGCTATGGGGGGGAACCCGGCTCGTGCGGGCAGTTTCTCCATCAATGTTCACTAGTTTTTGACCAACAACCACTCACGTACTCCTCAGATAGATCCAGAGTAGCGTTCGTTATGAGCCTCCTAACCGGAAAAGCGGCAGCGTGGTCCATGGCAATCAGCAACCAGTACCCCGAAGTTCGTAACTCCTTTCTTGAATTCGTCGGGGAGATGAGGAGGGTTTTCGATCACCCCATTCGGGGTAAGGAGGCTGGCAGTCGCCTGCTAGACCTAACTCAGGGCAAACTTTCCGTCGCAGACTATTCGGTCTCATTCCGCATTCTCGCTGCGGAGAGCGGCTTTGATGACGCAGCTTTACGCTGTATATTCCGGAGGGGGCTAAATCCGCTTGTGAAGGACGAACTAGCCGCCCGCGATGAAGCAGCGGATTTGGAGGACCTTATTGGACTTGCGGTACGTTTGGACAATCGACTTCGAGAGCGAGAGCGCGAGAGAGGCGTCGAGTGGCACGGCCGGTCAACAAACGCAGTCATCGGGAGGGCTGCCCCAGCGGCGCGCATTGCTGTCTCCCGTCCGGCTTCCCTTCCTTCGTCGGACCCTGAATGGCAGCCAACGACTGACGAGGAACCTATGCAGCTCGGCGGGAAGAGACTCACCGCAAGGGAGCGCCACCGACGCATGGCATCGCGGCTCTGCTTGTACTGCGGAGAACCTGGCCATCACGTCGCTTCCTGCCCCACGAATCCCCGTGCAGCCTCCGGCGGCCATCTTGCCCAGGTACCGACATCAGACAGTGGCCACGCAGCGAGGCTTTTCCCCTCTAGTGGCACACCACCACCTCAATGTGAGTACCCGCACACGGCTACTAAGACTGCCAAACAGCTCAAGAACACGAGACTACAATTACCAGGGATTATTACGGGGGGAGAGCGCAGTTGCAAGGTAACTGTTTTAGTCGACTCGGGGGCTGATGACTGTTTCGTGGATTATTCAGTCATAGACACACTTGGTGGTTCTCTAATTAAATTGAAGGAGCCCCGGGAGGTACGGGACCTTAACGGAGACTTGATTTCAACCATAACACATGAGACTGACGTTCTCACCTTGGTGGTATCTGGTAACCACAGTGAGCGTCGGCCCTTTTTTGTTATGCCCACCAAATTGGCTCCGGTTGTTCTTGGTTTAACCTGGCTTAAGCAGCATAATCCAGACATTAACTGGGAGGTCCCCAGAATAGATAACTGGAGTGTCCATTGTCACTCTCATTGCTTGCGTGCGGCCTCAGCTTCCCCGGGAGCATTTGTGTCTCGTAAACCAACACCAATTGACTTGTCTTTAGTACCCAGTGAATATCATGACCTCAAGTTGGTTTTTAGCAAGGACCTAGCACAGTCACTTCCACCACATCGCCCCTATGATTGTTCCATTGATCTGATTCCCAACTCTAAATTGCCCTCCTCTAGACTGTATCAGGTGTCCAAGCCGGAGCAGGAGGCCCTTAATGAGTACATAACATCGTCTCTCGCGGCCGGGCTAATCAGACCGTCCAAATCCCCTTTGGGGGCGGGTTTTTTTTTCATTGATAAGAAGGATAAATCGCTCCGACCGTGCGTTGATTATAGGGGCCTGAATGAAATAACAATTAAAAACAAGTACCCCCTCCCTCTCCTGGACTCGGCGTTTGCACCTTTGCAGTCCGCAACGGTTTTTACGACTCTAGACTTGCGCAACGCTTACCATTTGGTAAGGATAAGGGAAGGGGACGAGTGGAAGACTGCGTTTAACACCACCAGGGGCCACTTTGAATATTTGGTTATGCCGTTCGGACTAACTAATGCGCCGGCGGTGTTCCAAAATCTGGTTAATGACGTTCTTAGAGATATGATTGGCCGTTTTTGTTTTATATACCTAGATGACATTCTTATTTTTTCCAGAGACCTCGACGAGCACAGACAGCACGTTCGGCTGGTCCTACAGAGGCTGCTCGAGAACCGTTTGTATGTTAAAGCTGAGAAGTGCAAGTTTCATGCACGATCGGTCCAGTTTCTGGGGTTCATTGTGGAGAAGGGCCAGTTGAGAGCTGATCCAGCAAAGATACAGGCTGTGGTCGAGTGGCCTTCTCCGACATCAAGGAAGCCCTTGCAAAGGTTCCTCGGGTTTGCCAACTTCTATCGGCGCTTCATTCGCAACTACAGTCAGAAGGCCGAACCTTTGACAAGGCTTACATCCATAAAGGTTCCATTTAAATGGACCCCAGAGGCCGAGGCTGCTTTTGTAGCACTAAAACAAGCTTTTACGTGTGCCCCTGTTCTCACTCACCCTAATACTGATTTGCCGTTTGTTGTTGAGGTGGATGCCTCAGATTCAGGAGTGGGGGCGGTCCTGTCTCAGCGTTCCCCAGTCGACCAGAGGGTTCACCCCTGCGCCTTCTTCTCACGTCGTCTCAGTCCCGCTGAACAAAATTACGACGTCGGCAACCGGGAGCTGCTGGCCATCGTCCTGGCACTACAGGTGTGGAGGCACTGGTTGGAGGGAACATCGGAGCCGATCGAAATCTTTACAGACCACAAGAACCTGGCATACATCAGGGCAGCCCAACGACTGAACTCCCGTCAAGCGCGCTGGGCCCTCTTCCTCACCCGCTTCAACTTTACCATTACATACCGCCCCGGGTCTCGCAACACCAAGCCGGATGCCTTGTCAAGGATCTTCAGCCCTGTCCACCATGAGTCAGTTCCGGAGCCTATTGTGCCTGCAGTCCGTGTGTTGGGAGCACTGCAGTGGGAGGTGGAGAGGAAGGTCGCCAGGTCCTTACAAGACGGGGCTGTACCAGTCGGGTGCCCAAAGGACAGACTATTCGTGTCTCAGGAACACAAATCAGAGGTCCTACAATGGGGACACGCCTCGAAGGTTGCCTGCCACCCAGGGGTCTCACGGACACAGTTCCTCATCTCCCAGAAGTTCTGGTGGCCTGGGATGAAAGACGAGATCCGAGAATTTGTTCTTGCTTGCTCAGTGTGTGCCCGTAACAAGGCATCCCATTGTGCCCCCTCTGGTTTCCTGCGCCCACTACCGATTCCGTCCCGTCCATGGTCCCACATTGCCTTGGATTTTGTCTCTGGTCTTCCTGTCTCCCGGGGAAAGACCGTGGTGCTGACTGTTGTCGACAGGTTCTCAAAGATGGCACACTTCATACCTCTGCCCAAGCTGCCTACCGCTCTAGAGACTGCAAATATACTCGTCAGGCATGTCTTCCGCATCCATGGCATTCCATCGGACCTGGTGTCTGACAGGGGGCCGCAGTTCGTGTCGCGCGTATGGAAAGCTTTTTGCAAAGCCATGGGTGCTACAGCAAGCTTGTCATCAGGGTACCACCCTCAGACGAACGGCCAGACTGAGCGGGCAAACCAAGATCTGGCAGCTGCTCTTCGGTGCGTCTGCCACCAGCACCCGTCTTCCTGGTCCTACCATATCCCTTGGGTGGAATATGCACACAATACGCTCATCAGCACGGCCACAGGTATGTCGCCTTTTAAGACTGCATATGGCTACCAGCCTCCTGTGTTCCCTACTCAGGAGTCGAATGTCTCCATTCCGTCGGTGCAACAACACCTGAGACGAGCCCATAGAGTCTGGCGAGACGCTCGTGCGGCACTTTCGAGAACGGCAGTGCGCAACCAGCAGTTGGCTGATCGCTTCCGGAGACCGGCCCCTCAGTACCAGCCGGGCCAGAAGGTTTGGCTCTCGACTAAGGACTTGAACGTTGCTGGGGTCGCCAAGAAGCTGGGTCCCCGTTTCATTGGACCGTATGAGGTGGAAAAGGTGGTCAACCCGGTGGCCGTGAGGCTAACGCTCCCTCCGTCCCTCAAGATCCATCCGGTCTTCCACGTCTCCCTGCTGAAGCCTGTCTCCTCCAGCCCACTATGTCCCCCAGAATCGCCTCCTCCGCCTCCAGGTCTGATCGACGGTGACCCGGTCTACACAGTGAGGTCCATTTTAGACTCCAGGAGAAGGGGCAGGGGGGTTCAATATCTGGTCGACTGGGAGGGCTACGGTCCTGAGGAACGGCAATGGGTCCCCCGCTCCTGGATCCTGGATCCCTCGGTCATCCACGACTTTCATGCGCGCTGTCCCGGGAAACCAGGTGGGTCGCCAGGGGGCGCCCGTTGAGGGGGGGGTACTGTCACGTTCCGCCGCTGGTCAGAATTTGTTTTGTTGCAGAGCCGGCTGTGGGGGCGTGCCGGCGTCGCACCTGCAGCTAATCCCTGCTCATCAGCGATAGTATATAAACGCAGGCCATCCAAGAGAAGAACGCCGAGATATTTTTCTTGCTGGTCGCCATCCACATATACTGCTTTCGAGTCGCGTTGTATTTGCTCTCTGGTTCGTCTGACGTCTTAGTTCTGTGATCCTCTACCTTGTGCAGGTATTGAGTGTATTTTTGTTTGTCTTTTGGCGCTCTGCCCTCCGCTCAGTTTTCGCGTTTTTTGATCCCCGTCGACCTATTTTGTCACGGACCCCTTTTGTTATTCCCTTGTTACCGCGTTCACGTGTTTTTTAATTTTGTGATTAATAAATCCCCGAACGCATCCTCTTTGTTGTCTGTTTTGGGTCCAGTCGTTTCTCCGCATTCGCGGATCCCTAACAGTTTCTACTTTGGAGCAGGCATGATTGATCTGGAGATTATTTTTATTCTACTGGTGTGGTTGCTTGAGAGCGCCTTGTTGTTGTGGTGTGGAAAAGTCTCACGACGTGACATATTTATGTGCAGTCATTAGAATTATGCTCGTCAAAACGGCATCCGTCCATAGTAGTATTTGATTGACAGTCGAGCAGGGTGTGGTTTCCACGAATTCAGCATTTTAGAGGGTTTTTAGCCTCATTTTACATACTTTTAAGCCTGGCAGGTTAGTGCCTTTGACAAGCTTTCTAAAGCGAGAAAAACATTTGAAATATGATTTAAAAAATTGGGACTCCTTTTGAGCCGTCACCTAATCGTGGTGGGGTGGTTGTGTTTCCCAATGATCCTAGGAGCTATGTTGTCGGCGGCCTTGTGCCCCTGCCAGGGTCAACCATGGCAGACAGTACCTAAGTAAGGGACTAGACAAAGGATGGATCAAAAGACCTGTTATGATGAGCACCAATTTTGATCACAGTTTTCCCTCGCCCGGACGCGGGTCAGCAGGCCTCTCTCTGGACCCAAGCCTGGCACGATGGCGATACTTATCACCCCAGACTCAAGGCTTCAACTGGGACCGTCCCAGGCTTCAACTGGGACCATCCCAGGCTTCAACTGGGTTTGTGTGCTTTGGTGAGACGAGACCAAGATTGAGCTTTTTGGCAACAAACACTCTAAGTGGGTCTGGCGTGCCACGAAAGATGCGCATGCTGAAAAGCACCTCATACCCACTGTGAAGTATGGGGGTGTGTCAGTGATTCTGTGGGGCTGTTTCCCTTCCAAAGGCCCTGGGAACCTTGTTAGGGTGCATGGCATCGTGAATGCTTTGAAA
This sequence comes from Corythoichthys intestinalis, assembly GCF_030265065.1. Classification (NCBI taxonomy): domain Eukaryota; kingdom Metazoa; phylum Chordata; class Actinopteri; order Syngnathiformes; family Syngnathidae; genus Corythoichthys; species Corythoichthys intestinalis. Next base: position 7,753,860 of record NC_080413.1, read on the forward strand.
TACCAGGACATTTTAAATCAAAATCTGTTGCCCTCTGCCCGAAAGCTGAAGATGGGTCGTCACTGAGTCTTTCAGCAAGACAATGACCCTAAACATATGGCCAAATCTACACAGAAATGGTTCACCAGACACAAAATCAAGCTTGTGAAAGATTAGGTGCTGTTTTGCTGGGAAAGGGGGGTTGTACAAAGTATTAACACCAGGGGTGCTAATAATTGTGACACACATTATTTGATGTCAAATAATTATTTCTCTATGTGGGATTTTTTTCCCAACTGAATCAATGCACTTGTATTGAAGGTTGGATTTTTCTCTTTTTTTCCATTAAGGTCCCATATTATTTGAATTAAAAAATATATATATATTAGAAGCTAAAAAACACATCTTAACCAGGGTTGCCAATAATTATGGAGGGCACTGTATATTTTGACTTTTAAAACATGTTTAGAATGTCATGTTTGGTCAGAAAAGTCCCATTATTTTTTTTAATCGGGAGGGGGAAGCAGGTGGGCTACTTAAAAAGTTTACCGAAACATTTCCAACACTGGGCACTCTCATAATAGGCACGTTAGACCAGATTTTTTTCATTTTTTAATTTCTTTTTGTTCCTCATTCCGCTGCAGTGACGCAAATCAGACTCGGCCACTTGAGAGCAAAACATTGCAATTGTGTCTTTTGAGGCTCAAGGCTTAAATCCAGCCTGAGAGCGCTTTACTCTGCCCCTCGTACCAGCGTCTATAGACAAATCAGGCTAATCAAATGCGTGGAATCATAAAGTGAGATGTTTTTTAATTGGTTATTCAAGGCTCCTTTTCACTATTAGCTCAACGAGCACCCCCGCATCTCCTCGGCAAGTTTGTTCGCCACAATGGCCCAGTGATTGTAATCACACACTTGATTTTACGACCCGGCAGGTGAAACGTGAAAAGGATGCGTCTGATTGGGCGGGACTGAAGGAATGGCTCGTCTGTCTGCTCTTATGGACGGATGTATGGCGACTGATGTCTCTCATATGGTGTACACAAAAAAAAAAAAAAAAAAAAAATCTTGCCCGGAGACTTTTCACGTGGTCTCTGCGGAATTTAAGTGAAGTACATGCGTTTGAAGATGATGAATGACACAAAAGTCGTCAATTATCTTCATATTGATGCTGGAAATAATGAGGGTTTAACACACACACTTGATTACTACATTAAAAGAACCGCACTGGATTTGTACTAAGCAAAAATTGTCTTTCATCTTTTCCAAAGCTCATACATACATATGTAATATTAAGGGTGTGACAATATATCAAAAATGTGTTGTTTGTCGATCCATTGTAGCCCAAAACGATATGCTCCCACCAAGAATCGATATATCAATTTATAAAAGTATCCAATAGGTTGTTACCAAAATCTTCCATTAGAATAGTGGGTAACACTTTATAATAACTATCCGTTTTACCATTAGTAAACTGTTGATAAATGACTTATTGTTGATTTGTGAAGTATTTGTTAACAGTTTGTTAAGCATATACAGGGTGTTTTTAACCTGAAACACAGTTTGTGTAGAAACGTTTCAAGTTTTTGTGTGTAACGTTTGGCATTTCTATCTTTTCAGGTTAAGAAATGCCGTTCACTTCAAAAGAAGGCATTTCGCAGGCAGCGCTCATGTTGCACATTTATGAAAATCTGCCATAGAACCAACAAATATTTGTACTTTTCTTTGTATATTTAACCAATAAAACTTCAACATAAAGTGTATATAGTTTTATTAAGATCCATCAACTAGCTTGGGCATTTAGAATGGGGTCAACCTTATTGGAACACCCTGTAAAGGCTTAACAAATTGTTAACAAATACTTCACAAATCAACAATAAATCATTTATCAACAGTTTACTAATGATCTATTAACTAGTAAAACGGATAGTTATTATAAAGTGTTACCGAATAGTGTCTACCTTAGCTCACTGGCTGCCATTATCATTGGTTTTGGCAGGTTTTTTTTTGTTTTGTTTTCTTGTTTTATTATTTTTATTTTCTTTTGTCCAAATAGATATCATAGTATAGTATGATATAATAAGATATGCAGGGTTTGGATAAAATAATGGAAACACCTGACATTTTGGCATCATTGAATATAATTGTTAAAAGGCTACATTTCTCACAAATATGAACCTAATGAATTGATAGGCTAACGAACAATGCAAAATAAATCTGTATTCACTTATACTAACTTTGACATGTATCGGTTCAGGTGATACAATGTTCGATTCAAACCTTTGTTTTCAAAAACTACCAAAGAAACATTTTGAAGTGCATTACCGTAATGTACATAATACAAACAATGATTCAAATGAGGGACTGTTAGCTTGACTTTGTTTTCCTCGTGGAGGCTGGCTTGACCACAGTAGTTTTGCAGGTTAGCAAGTTCACACAGTTTAATGTTATGCTAACTGGAGGTCGGACTTTCAGTAGCAAAATTAGTGGTGTTTCTCCCACCTCCACATAACATTGATGTCTTTTTACATTCCTTACAGTGGCTGCTGCTGGCCAAAAAAAACGTACAATTTCCCTCCTCTTCGAAGTGGGCGGAGGAGGCAGAATGTTGTCGACATGTACCTGTCGGGGCTGTATGAGTGTGTCACTAGCCACGTTTACATGCTGACTTTTATTCATACCGATTCAAATCATTCCGAATGGAAATTTCAGATCAGCTGTTTACATGTCACTTCATCTATTCCGATCCAGCGTTTACATGTGACTGCCTTTATTCCGAAAGGACGTTTGACAACTGCCGTCTGACATGCGCAGATTAATCAAAACAAAGCGCCACGTTGCAAAACATGGAGATCGATCGTCGGAGTGCTGCTGTTTTAACTTTAACCCACTTGTTGTGTTTGTGGGGTCGTATCCGCTTCTGCTGTTTTGCTCTTTTGCCTTGTAGTAGCCGGTTTTCCACCGGTTTCTAATCTGGTCAACGCTCCGGTCTATTCCGGTGTAGGTGCACTATCCTATTCCCCTCACTATCCACTCGCGGGGGCCTGCGCTTGTCAGTGACGTTCCTTATTCTCGCTATATGTTTATACAACTTTAACATTTGTTAATCATACGCTCTGCGTGGAGTATCATCCATCGCTTTTCCTTTTTAAATGGGCACTTTTAAGCGAATGCAAGGAGTAACAAGGGGAACATTTTTAAACAGGCATTTCACGGGACAGCATTTCCTCGGCCAATTATATAGCTTATATAGCGAGAGCGAGTGGACAGTGAGGGGAAGAGGATAGTGAACCTACACCGGCTTCGTGTAACCTCTCGTGAACTTTTTTTAAATAGTTCACTGTTCCTCGTTTTACGCCCGTCTAAGCGAGCAATTATATTCAATTCTTTTAAAGTTTGAATTAAATACAATCTTTCCGCCGGACTCCAATTAGGTGTGCTGTGCTTGGAAGCCATGTTGCAAGTGACGTTACTTACGTCACAAAGTGACGTCACCACGTCAGTACGGAGCATGTGCAGAAAGAACGCAACCAGACACCATTCCGCTTCCCTGTTTACATGATATAATTTTACTTCTAATCGGTTTGGGAAAAGGAATTTTCCACCCCTGTGAATCGGAATGAAATTCCATTCGGTTTGGGCCTGTTCATTCCGAATGAGGTGTTTATATGGAACACATTTATTCGGTTTGAACAAATATTCCGATTGTAATTGGAATATTTGGCTCCATGTAAACGTGGCAAGTGTGTGGCCGGGGGCAGGGTCAAGTCATCAGCCAATCAAACTTGTGTTTGATGGGGGAAAAAATGGACTGGCACATTCACTTAATAATGAGAGGGTCAATTCTATCTTTACAACATAGGGGAAGACAATCTAAATTACAGTACCTAAATAACTGAACTCATTATAGAATGCAAATAGGATTGCTTAAAAGTTGGTGGGGACAATTTGAGCATCCTGAGAAGTTGTTAGTGTCATGTCCCTACAGTCCCTATACCCTTGGAAATACAGTATCGGCAGATTCTCAAAATCAGGTGATTCAGACTCACTTGCAAAAATATGCCATCGGGAGATCCCTAATATATAACATGCACATACTGGTACAGTATATATAAATGGAAGACATTTTTAAAACCTCAACATAGTTTTGTGTCATATTAAGCATCTACCAGGAAGTACAAAACTACATAAGACTTTATTCTTTAGACTTGGCAGAAGCATGTCATAGTTCTCTAAAGGTCAGTGTCACCTTAAACCATGTAATGACAGAGTCAAAGAAAAAAAAATGCAAGTGATATAATTAAAGTGCTAAGCTAAAGATAAAATCCGCATGCTGGTGTGTCACTTAATGAGCTGGCGAGCATATCTGGTGTTCTGCCAAAATGTCCTACACTGGCGAAACATCTACTCGAGGCGAATTTGACACGCTAAGTACTACCGTGTGCTTTTAGCTTGTTTAGTTTCGATGTATACAGGACCACCGTACTAAAAAATGCCCTCGGAAAATACTTAAAAATAGTAATATCAAACAAGGGTGGTTTAAACACGCTAAGTGACTAAGGGTCAGCAGATCAACACTCTGCTTTAAAGCTACCACAAGAAAACACAGTGCTGAAAAGTATGAGAGGGAAACACACGCAAAACGTATTTTGAGGCAACTAAATGGTAATAAAAGACTCAATAAAAGTAAAATTAGTAAGTACTTGCCATGTAGGAAGGAATTTAAGAACACCGGGTCGCTGGCATGTACAGTGTATCACAAAAGTGAGTACACCCCTCGCATTTCTGCAGATATTTAAGTATTTCTTTTCTGTGTGCAGCTTTTATAATAGAGTTCATTTATTTTCCCCTCAAAATAACTCAAAATATAGCCATTAATATCTAAACCCCTGGCAACAAAAGTGAGTGCACCGCATGGAAACTATGTACATCCCTAAATGTCCAAATTGAGTACTGCTTGTCATTTTCCCTCCAAAATGTCATGTGACTCGTTACAGGGGTGCTGTCAGCATTGCTGCAGAGATTGCAGAGGTAAGGGGTCATTCCCACACCCATGCTTGAGTGTAGGCATCACACACACTTATCTTTTTACTCCTCACCTGGTCGCAGCCACACATGCTTGAGACCATCAGAACCAAACAAATTAACCTTCATCTCATCAGACCATAGGACATGGTTCCAGTAATCCATGTGCTTTGTCATTTGACATGTCTTCAGCAAACTGTTTGCGGGCTTTCTTGTGTACCGTCTTCAGAAGAGGCTTCCTCCTGGGGTGACAGCCATGCACACCAATTTGATGTAGAGTACGGTGTATGGTCCGAGCACTATCAGGCTGACCCCCCACCTCTTCAATCTCTGCAGCAATGCTGACAGCACTCCTGTACCGAGTCACATGACATTTTGGAGGGAAAATGACAAGCAGTACTCAATTTGGACATTTAGGCATGTAGTTTCTAAGGGGCGTACTCACTTTTGTTGCCAGGGGTTTAGATATTAATGGCTATATTTTGAGTTATTTTGAGGGTAAAATAAATGAACTATGTTATATAAGCTGCACACAGGCTACTTTTCATTGTGTCAAAGTGTCATTTTGTCAGTGTTGTCCCATGAAAAGATATACTTAAATATCTGCAGAAATGCGAGGGGTGTACTCTCTTTTGTGATACACTTCATTCCAATAACCTTGTCAAAGGATGCTAAGCTAACGTAGTGCTCTGATCATAAACAGAAACATCAACGAGAGCCCCAAAAAAAGTTGCTTTTTACGAGGGCTGTCAAACGATTAAAATTTTTAATCGAGTTAATCACAGCTTAAAAATTAATTAATCGTAATTAATCGCATTTCAAACCATCTATAAAATATGCCATATTTTTCTGTAAGTTATTGTTGGAATGGAAAGATAAGACACAAGACGGATATATACAGTACATTCAACATACGGTACATAAGTACTTTATTTGTTTATTATATCAATAAATCAACAAGATGTCATTAACACCACTAACATTCTCTTAAAGTGAACCATGGATGGAAAGACTTGTAGTTCTTAAAAGATAAATGTTAGTACAAGTTATAGAAGTTTTATATTAAAACCCCTCTTAATGTTTTTGTTTTAATATAATTTGTAAAATTTTCAATCAAGCTCGCCGTTGTTGATGTCAATAATGACACCATGCTCACTCATGGTACTAACCCATAAAATCAGTTGGACCCCGAACGCCAGCAGAGGGCGCCAAACACCAAAAAACAAGTAGCAAGCGGAGATTACACTGTACTGTCATTTTAGTCAGTTTGAGCGGGGCATGTGCATTAATTGCGTCAAATATTTTAACATGATTAATTTAAAAAATTAATTACCGTCCGTTAATGCGATAATTTTGACAGCCCTAATGAAAACCCCTCTTAATGTTTCCGTTTTAATAAAATTTGTAAAATTTTCAATCAAAAAATACTAGTAAAATAAATTTTAAAAACTGGTAGCTCGCCATTGTTGATGTCAATAATTACACAATGCTCATAAAATGAGTTGCACCAAAGCGCCTGCAGAGGGAGACAAAAAACACAAGTAACAAGTGGACATGACACTGTGCTGTCATTTTAATCTGTTTGAGCAGGGCATGTGCGTTAATTGTGTCAACTATTTTAACGTGATTGATTTAAAAAATTAATTACCGCCCGTTAACGCGATAATTTTGAGAGCCCTACTTTTTACGTATATGCTTTCATAAAAACTTGTTTTCAACTTTTTTTGGGGTCAGAAACAAGTGTTTTGGGTGAAAGCTACAGCTGATTACTAAAAAACTGAATAAGTTAGAATCAAACTTTTTATTTCCGGCGAAGAGAGAAGGGTCTACTCTTTAACTTGGTAGGTTCTGTGCTTGTCACAGAACACTGCTGCGCTGTGATTGGTCAAAGCACATTTTGGGGTTGCTGTTCAAAAGGTTTTATTACCGCGAAATGGCGGTTTGAGTGCTCGGCCACCCTGTTGATACACCTGGTCCCTGGCGGGGCCCCAAGGGGGAATATTTGATACAACATGTAACGTTATCAGGACAAACTTGTGCATGCTTTGGGCCGTAGGCGTTAACTGTTTAAAAAAAATAAAAAAAAAAAGGCAGTGACTGTTTTTCTGGCTCGGGCCCGAGCTTTGCCTTTTTTGGCCGTTCGAGAGATGTCTGAGTGATTTATTGCTTTGTTTGTTATGTCGTTTTATGTACATTTTGTACTTTACTAGGGGTGAGCAAAGAATGACCCGTGGTGGTCTTTAATCCCACCCACTTGAACTGAAGCGGGGGGCAAACGTTTGAATTTAATGGTCCTCTTTTATCTTTTAAATGGACAAATTATTCATTAACTCATTCAATCCCAGCCATTTTCACCGGTGCAACCCATTTGCTCCTGGCCGTTTTACTGGATTTTGACTGATTTTGCAAGGCCCACAGAAAATTCTGTTCTATTGCTATATAAACATGGAACCCACCAAAAGATTAGACTTTCGTCTTTCAGCAGAAAAATAAGTAAGTTCATATCTTCTTCCATTCTTTAGAAATCAGCATTAGAATATAGCTTAGTTTGAGCAATTTTCCAATTTCTGATGAAAAAACCGAGAAATTGAGCTTTTTGTAAACACATACATTTCAAACATAACTTTGACTTTAACACAGCTACAGTATTTTTTGCTTTAGTTACATCCCAAACATCTTAATAATGTTTGCCTTTTGCAAAATAACATACACAACAAGACAAATAGAGCTTTTGATAGCAAAGTAACAATTTATTTACACATAACTAACTGAAAGATGACACTGTTGTGGCCGCGACGGCAGGGGTAAACTTTTCCCTCATCGCCGCCTGTCTCATAAAGTAGAGCTGGGAATCTTTGGGCACCTAACGATTCGATTACGATTACGATTCAGAGGCTCCGATTCGATTCTAAAACGATTATTGATGCACCCCCCTCTTTGTTTTTTTTTTTTTTTTTTTTTAATGTTTTGTACATTAGTTCCAAAATTGTTCAAAAATACTCTCAGGCTAAACCAAACTACTATTTCAGTATCAAGTTAACATATAGCAGTAAACAAATATACAAAAAAACCAGTAAATAAAAAACTCCAGTCCCCATTCTGTATCAGCAGCTTTAAACTACATTCAATTAATTTAATGTTGTGAATCAACCGTTAAAGTTGTTAAAATTGCTCCCGTTAATCCATAATTTCCCTTTTGTCTACTTTCAACATGTGAAAGTTTTAAAACTATTTTAAAGATAGATTCAAGTCAATATTTTACCGATTTAGGAGTATTTTAGATAAAAAAGTTAATTAGGTTTGCTTGGAAGGTTCACTACAACAGCCTTGCAGGGAAGTGTACTGCTTTAAGATGGCGGCCGTTTACTAGGTCCGCATCTAGCTTTTTGTAGATGTGCTGCTAACGCTACCGAATCTATATTGCATCTAGTCCTATATAAATAATATCTACCATAACATTATGTGGATGATGTACTTTGTAGCAGCTTTTCAGCAGCAGTCAGGTATGTTGTTGTGTTTTTTTATCTCGTGGCATGAGTTGAGCTAGAGCCGTGAGTTGAGCATTGGCATTACCCAAGGGGCCGGGTAATGAGAAGCATGATGTTTAGCTACTCTCGCTCCGGTGCTCATTGACCGCGCGGCGCGCTGAGTGTGTTGTACTTCCGCTTTACTTGGCATATTTCAATAATCGGAATTTGGATGTTTGTGAATCGTTCTCGAATCTTCCACGGCCGAATCGCGAATAATCTAAGAATCGGAAATTTTGCACACCTCTATCATAAAGATGGATTTTTTTTTTAGTCTTTCCAGCACGGACTCAACGGCCTTGTGCGCTGCACTGGTGGTCCCGGTCGTTCTGCTCGGTCGTCCAGCGCCTGGCATCCCGGGCATTCTCCCGTTTGTTCTGCTTGGTTGTCCGACGCCTGGCATCTTGGACGTCCATTCGTTTGTCTCCCGCCGGCGCCCCGGTCATGTGGCCGGCCGTTCGTTCCATTGAATCGGGTTGGGCCAGTTTTATTGCTTTAAAATGGATTTTCAGCTTTGTGATTTGGAGCTAAATTGAATCAGAACCTAGAGATGTCTCTGGTTAAAAAAAAAAAAAAAACGTAAAAGATGTATAAATACATCTTTGGAACAATGAAACAATTAAAAATAGAACTTATTTATACGTTTTTGGGAGCAAATGAGTTAATAGTCATTTAATTTTATTTATTCATATTTTGAATTTATTGCTACTTTTTAGTTTAGTTAATTAATTAATTATAATAACAACAACAACAATGGTTAATCAGTTGCAACAAAATGACCAACTGTGTTCTTTTTTTTCCCATGCGTGGCTTAATATTCTCTCCCTTTGTCTCCGTCTGCATTCCTGGCACATGCAAGCCAACAATTAAGTGTGCGCCCAATGAATTAAGTCAGGCTGCATCCACCTTGACGGTCCGGTTTTCCAGTGCCCTGACATTTATCCACAATCAAGTGAATGTCCGCTTCTATGCGGCTGGCTGTCAAAGTGGGAGCGGCTCGTCACTTGCGCCGCCTGATGTGGCCTTCGTTTTTTGGCAGCCAAAGTGGCGCTTCCTGTACCGACCAGTCCGTTGTATAACCGGGCCAGCAATTATGTGAAAAGCGACCCACACGTGAAAGTCCCGCTGTCAGAGGTGTCATTGGGTTTACTCACTTTGTCTTTGTTTGTTAAGAACGTATATACAGTAAATGTTCAGAACTCAGTGATGCCTGGCATGTTGGGAGTCAACGTGGTACGACTTACAAGTGTGCGACTGTGTAATTTAAAAAACACAAAAACACAATCAGTTTGAAATGACCCTCAATAATCTTTTCCAAAAGTCCAGTTGGCAAAAATAAAAAAAATTAAAAACTAGGCCTGCGAGCAGGACTGAACGGGTCACGCAGATTAGGGTAGTGGCAGATCGTCCCCTTTCATCTCCTGAGAACCTAACATGCTCAAAACTCCCCTGTGTTCATCATCACATCAACATCTTCATGATGATAATACACACTTAGCTTTAAAATAGCATATTATTTGCAATTAATTGAACTCACCTAGACGCCATGTACGCTATGTAAAAAGTTTTCCAAGAGTTTAATAAGACACTCACTGAGTCACCGCACTAAATGCTAACGCTAACGCTATGCTAACACTACAAGTTACATTTAGTGTATGATGATCTCTCAGTTAAGACCTTTAAAGTGCATGTGACACGAAAAAGCATGTTTATTTCATAATACACACGTTATTTTATGCCCCTGAATGATATGGACCGTTTGGATGTGTGTGGAAGCGATCGCTATATTTACTTAGTTTTTTTAATCCCGCGCCATGAAAATGAGTGACTTCCGGCTTCGGTCTTGCATTGAGGAGGAGGGCGCTGGGACGTGTACGGTAGACGACGTCCTCTTCACTATACAGTGTACTGTTGTGTATGAGGACGAAGGATTCAGCTGATTTTGCGGATTAATACGTTTATTTTTCGCATCACGCCAGCCAAACGGCTGCCGAAAAATCATTCTGTATGAGGGAGAGGCGTGTGCGCCTTTTTGGAGTTTCAAAAGGTTTCCATTCACCGTGGATATTTACTGTGGGACCGTTGGACTTACGAGGAAGTGAGTAAACATCTTGTTTTGTATTTTGTCAAATACGAATACAGCGATTACAAAGTAAACACTACAAACTTCCTTTAAATAAAGGACTACTTACGTTTGATCATTGATAGGCATGTAAAAAGCTCTCCTCATGCTCATTAGCAGCACGTTAGCTGCACAACAACTCCAGCCACCCTCCTCCAGGGAACGAACTGGAAATTGCTCTCCGCTGGGCGGTTTGTCGATCCGCGAAGACAATCGACAACCGGGTCGTCATGTCAAATAATTCAGGCTAGTTATGTGTGATTTTCCGCTTCGAAGACTTTGAAACATCACTCGGTTCGGGTTAGCATGTCGGCTAGCTCTGACGCCTTCTGGTTTGTTTACATTCTCCGAAGCCGGGGAAGGGAAATGACATACGTCCGATTTAGGTGTCATAAAATATCGTTCGGGAGGTGCGACAGTAAAGTAAAAGTCGACAGTTTTGAACATTATGGAGTAATTTTGCCATGTTGTCCTGAATAAATGCATTTTTATTATTTCATATTCCATTCAGCACAAGACTGTTATTTGTCATGACCATGCCATTTATATAGCAATTGGGTAAAATACTTGGATAAAAAGAATATCCTGTAAAAATATTGAAGAGACAGAAACAATGACATTTTGCCGCTCTCTTCGTTGCGTTTTCCTCGTTCTGAATAATTCCCCCTCTATGGGCTGAATAGTAAAACCGATGAGCACAGTCTACCGCTGACTTCATCCACCTGTTGGCGACGCTAAAGCCCTATAATGGTAGGCGTGGCTAACCGGCAGATTAAAAGACTAATTTCTCATCATCTGCGCTTTGCTAAATTGTTGTATATAGTCGAATCGTCTCAAAATATGATTCTAATTCACATAATAATGCCATTTAAGACTTTTTTTCTCGTTTCGTATGCTCTTTAAAGGCTAAAGCAACATGGCATAGGCAAAATAAGAAAAAACTTACCAAGCGGCACCTGAAACATGTTTTGGAATGGGCATACGCTTAAGCCTGTGTGTGTTCGGGGGGAGACGCAGCACGTCACATGAGTGACACGACCAAACACTGCTAAAATGCGTGCTAACTACACATATGATGAGGAAATATCACAAATTGTGAATTTATCACGGAAACTATGGCGAATTTTTGTCTTGTTCTCGTCTCGTTAGAGGACAACTGGCTTATAAATCTTCGTTTTGTCTCTGAAGACACGTTTTTAGCTCGTCATCGTGACGTTATTGTCCCCCAAAAAATTGTTCGTTGACGAAGTATTTTCGTTATTGTCATCGTTAATGAAAACAACACTGCATAGACGTCCAAACCGTTTGAAGTTGTAAGGATGACATTCGTTCATTCGCCGCCAACCTCCCAATTCAAACCAAATGAACGTCTACTAGTGTTACCCATTCCAGTTCACAGCAGAAAGACAAAAATATGAATAATTTCTGTTTATTTCTTTTGTAGAATAACGATTTCCTGAACCGGGTATCGATAATTGTTGTATCGCCATCTAGCGAGATAATCATCAGAAATTTAGAAGTTATTGCGACATCTTTTGGTCTTGAATTATATTTTTAAGGTCTTAAAAAGCATTAAATTTGAGTTTTAAAAGGGTGCAAGAACCCTGTCATAACTCAGGAAACCAAAGTATAGTTGGGAAAAAGGTCTCCTTAAAGTGAGATTCGCTAACCCTCCGCTACGAACAAACATCCGTCACCTCGACACGATCGGACCCCGGGGGTCAGCGCCCCGCTGTAGCCATTCGCCGCGCTTCTGCTAACTTGCATCAAAGCACACGTGTAAGTCGTCGGGATTAGAAGAGCGTAGCGAGAGGAGAGCCCCAACCTATTCACGGCTGGCACGGCCGCCGCCGTCACCGCCGCCGCCTCCTCCTCGGCACCAGCGAGTTTTTAATGCATCCCATTTAAGTTTAATTACTCCAATCTCGGCGAGGGCACACAGGAAGAAAAGGCCCGGGCGCTTGTGCCGAGCAGATTACCCCACTGCCCTGCCAAGTCCACGGCGCGCTGCATCCTAAGATAGAATTCAAATTCAAATGCGGGGCTAAAGAAAGTGCAGCTGTCACCCCTCTGGCCTGCGAAGCCCCAACCAGATCAAAGATGAGCTGTCCTCCTCCCCTGCTTGTGTAAAAATGAGCTGTCCTGGCCGTGCCAGTGTCTCGTCCCCCCGGGGCACCTAATCCTCCTCTCCTGACTCCACACTGACAGTCTGAATAAAGGCGTTAAACCCCGCAAAATAATTACCAATTAAAACGGATGGAGAAGTCATCAGGTAGAGGCTGCTTGCCGCTGCTTCTGCTGGTGGCGGAGGGTTTTCTTCTTCTTCTTCTTCTCCGTCTGTGCCAAGAACAACCTGTGCTTGCTCCTTTATGGCTGAGTGACCTTACAGAGTCCTATCACAGCAGGAACAGACTTCTTGGATGTCGCAGGAAGTTTGTTACCACCCACGACCCCCTGAAAAAATGAAAACGCTGCCTCTGCGCCAGCTAGGCAAAGTTTCGCAGAGGAGAACTTGTTTAATCTCCTACCTGGACCGCTCTCAGGGTACACGCTCTTGATTGGCTTAAGCTGACAACTTGAAGGATATCGGCTCCAAGTTACTTTAGTTGATTCCTGCTAAAACTGTTGGAACTTTATGTGTTACTTAGACATAAGTAGAGCTTATAGGGGTGTGACGAGACATAGATCTGGATCGATATGCTGATTGGTTAAGTAACGATAGAATCAAATCGATTTTTTTACATTTAAAGTTAAGCTAGCAGGTTAAAACCAAATTGCCGTTCGAATGACGATGCTTGTTTCTACAATTTTTTTTTTTTTACAGTTTTACTCTGGTACAATACTCAGATCAGAAATGAAATTCTCAAAACTACTTGTTCAATCCTCACATCATGTCGTACAAGTAGCAAAATACACGTGGATTACATGCAAAAGCCAGTTTTCTGTGCAAAATTCTTTGTCATTCGCTCAAAATTTTAAATTTCTGTGTCAATGAACATGTCACTGTTGTCAGAATGATAAGTTCTTGTTTCATTGTGTACTGACAAGACACTCGAATTGCTTAGACATGTTCTTCATTGAACAGTTACTGTTCATGGAAGCATAAGCGGAGTTTAAGAGGGGGGCACCACCATGGTGGCCGAAAAGTGTCATTGCATGTAAATGACTTTCCTATATATGTACAGTGCCCTCCATAATTATTGGCATCCCTGAAAAAGATGTGTTTTTTAGCTTCTAATAATTTTTTTTTTTAAATTCAAATAATATAGGACCTTAATGGAAAAAAAGAGAAAAATCCAACCTTCAATACAAGTGCATTCATTCAGTGGGGAAAAAAATCCCACATAAAGAAAAAATTATTTGACATCAAATAATGTGTGTCACAATTATTGGCACCCCTGGTTTTAATACTTTGTTCGACCCCCTTTTGCCAACAAAACAAGGTCTGGGGACTGAGATGGCCATGGGAGGAGCTTGATTTTGTGTCTGGTGGACCATCTCTGTGTAGATTTGGCCATATGTTTAGGGTCATTGTCTTGCTGAAAGACCCAGTGACGACCCATCTTCAGCTTTCGGGCAGAGGGCAACAGATTTTGATTTAAAATGTCCTGGTATTTCAAAGCATTCATGATGCCATGCACCCTAACAAGGTTCCCAATGCCTTTGGAAGCACACGTTCCCAGTTGAAGCCTGGGATCGTGTGTATTTTTGTGTGGGACCAAGATTGAGCTTTTTGGCAACAAACACTCTCAGTGGGTCTGACGTGCCACGAAAGATGCGCATGCTGAAAAGCACCTCATACCCACTGTGAAGTATGAGGGTGGATCAGTGATGCTGTGGGGCTGTTTCGCTTCCAGAGGCCCTGGGAACCTTGTGAGATCTTGCATGGAGCCCCAGATCGAGGAAGATTATCAGTGGTCTTGTATGTCTTCCATTTTCTAATAATTGCTCCCACAGTTGATTTCTTTACACCAAGTGTTTTACCTATTGCAGATTCAGTCTTCCCAGCCTGGTGCAGATCTACAATTTTTTCTCTGGTGTCCTTCGACAGCTCTTTGGTCTTGGCCATAGTGGAGTTTGGAGTGTGACTGACTGAGGTTGTAGAAAGGTGTCTTTTATACCGATAATGAGTTAAAACCGGTGCCATTAATACAGGTAACAAGTGGCGCCTCGTTAGACCTCGTTAGAAGAAGTTAGACCTCTTTGACAGCCAGAAATCTTGCTTGTTTGTAGGTGACCAAATAATTCTCCACTCTAATTTGGAAATAAATTCTTTAAAAATCAAACAATGTGATTTTCTGTTTTTTTTCCCACATTCTGTCTCTCATGGTTGAGGTTTACCCATGTTGACAATTACAGGCCTCTCTAATCTTTTCAAGTAGGAGAACTTGCACAATTGGTGGTTGACTAAATACTTATTTGCCCAACTGTATATGGCATGTTTTGACGACAAAATAGTTAAAAATAGGGTTGTTCCGATCATGTTTTTTGGCTCCCGATCCGATCCCGATCGTTTGAGTATCTGCCGATCCTGATATTTCCCGATCGATTGCTTTTTTTTTTTGCTCCCAATTCAATTACAATCCTTCCCGATAATTTTTCCCGATCATATACATTTTGGCAATGCATTAAGAAAAAAATGAATAAAACTCGGACGAATATATACATTCAACATACAGTACATAAGTACTGTATTTGTTTATTATGACAATAAATCCTCAAGATGGCATTTACATTATTTAATATTCTTTCTGTGAGAGGGATCCATGGATAGAAAGACTTGTAATTCTTAAAGGATAAATGTGACTTTGTATATTGTGACTAAATATTGCCATCTAGTGTATTTGTTGAGCTTTCAGTAAATCATACTGCACCCATTTAACTGTTTTGTCAAAATGCATGATGGGAAGTGCAACCATGTGCATAGGGGCACCAATTGATATATCTTCTCTGCGTAGGGAAAGAATATAGGATGTTAAGAAAATGATCAACCACTACCTTTCTTCCCCACATGGCCTCCCAGGTTATTTTTAATTGCTGAGAGAGGTATTGTAAGGCTTTAGCCACATAAAAAATGGCTCCAAAGGCTGTCAAAATTCTCTCTTCTCATTATATGCTGCCTTTTAGCGCTATCTATAGGTAAAACGGCGTCTTTATAGATTGAACGCGACAATGCGTGAGTGGGTCGTGTGCGGCGCGTGCGTTAATTACTTAATGTGATTAAGTAAAAAAAATTAATTACCGCCGTTAACGCAATAAATTTGGTAGCCCTACTTTAAGCCAAAACTACTCTGGATGAGTGTAAGACATTTTGTCTGTAACGTTAAATACAATTAGAAAGTGATTTAAATAAAATATATTTATATATTAAAAAAAGGCATGTCCGATATTTTTTTGACGATTCCGATACTTTGAAAAGGACGCGATCGGATATCTTTAGTTAAAAACATAAAAAGTTGCTTTGATTTTTAAGTTTTTTTGGAGTTACACTTGTATAGTGCCTTTCCAACTTCAAGGCACTCAAAGCGCTTTGACATAATCTCCTCATTTACGTTCTGACGACTATTTGTTTTGCTACGTGAAATTGCCTTTTGTAATAGTACCAGCAGTATTTATTAAGGATTTAGTGTAGGTTTTTGGGCTGTGGAACGAATTAATGGAATTGTAATGTATTCTTATGGGAAAATTCTGCTCGACATACAACCATTTCGACTTAGAAATAAGGTCCTGGAACGAATTAACTTCGTATGTAGAGGTACCACTGTATATGCGTGTAAATGGGGCGCAACTTTATTTTGGCATACCAAGATCAATGGCCAATTCACGCTTATGTATGGAAACCAAGACAAAATTTTGACTTATAAATCGTTACATAACGATTCCGTCGAAAACTAGGGCAATTTTTGCTCTACTTTGCAGGTACACATCAATGCACTATTGTATTAGTATAGAAGCTATACACAAACTCGAACCATTCATGTACTCAAATTTCAAAAAGTCACCCGGCCGTTGTAGCGGCGTCCTAATTGACGCCGTCGTAACCACCAGCTGATAGGCGAGCACGGTAGCAACGAAGAAAGGTTCTCTTGACGTTCTAATGCGTTTGAGAGGCACTCTGACATCAGGTGGCCTTGGAGCACAAAAGGCGGCGTAGAAGAGCCGAGGCCTCAAAGTCTGCGCCGGTGATTGCTCTCCGATAATGACACCTTCTCTTTTTTTCATATGCACGCCTTCTTGTTTGTCCTTCACGGGGCAATTATCGAACAATGTCGTCAAAAGGCTGCGGACTTATTGCGGTCTGCCAATGACGAGCTAAAGTGGGTTTTCTAATGAAGATGGCCTGGAGGCCTTGTATCGCTTTTATAGGCAAATCATTTTGTTTTGTTTTCTTTGTCCTCCCTAAATGATCAAAATTGTCCTTCCGCCTTAAAGATGCTCGTCTTTCAAGCAGATGCTAAAATGTCGGGCCGCTAAGGAAAATGTAAATGAAGGGGAAAAGCTTTAGATTGACTGTTGATTACACAAACATTGCTTATGGCTTGGATGTGTGCACGTGCAAATAATGGAAATGATCTGTTGGCAGGGTCAAACTGTCACCGCCGTGAGTATTTGAAGGAATATTTTTATTTTTGTCTAAAGTTGACTACCTGTCAAAGATTGACATGGCTGCTAAAGTCAAAACAAAAGTTTTGTCAGACTTTTTCATCTGAAAAAAACTGATCTGTAGTCAGTTAAATTAATCTTTACGTATAAAGGTGAAAACCGCATCTAACCTTGTTAAAATTTGTTCCAGTCTAGACTCATTACGGCCCCAAAAATGTCCAAAATACAAATTGTTTATTTAAACATAAGAACAAATTGCTAACTGTGATATTTCTTAGGCTGCGTTCAGACTGAAGGCATACAGTGGAGCAAATAAGTATTTAGTCAACCACCAATTGTGCAAGTTCTCCTACTTGAAAAGATTAGAGAGGCCTGTAATTGTCAACATGGGTAAACCTTAACACTTGCCACGTTTACATGAAGCCAAATATTCCAATTACAATCGGAATATTTGTTCAAACCGAATAAATGTGTTCCATATAAACACCTCATTCGGAATGAACAGGCCCAAACCGAATGGAATTTCATTCCGATTCACAGGGGCGGAATATTCCTTTTCCCAAACCGATTAGAAGTAAAATTATATCATGTAAACAGGGAAGCGGAATGGTGTCTGGTTGCGTTCTTTCTGCGCATGCTCCGTACTGACGTGGTGATGTCACTTGGTGACGTAAGTAACGTCACTTGCAACACGGCTTCCAAGCACACGCACAGCGCACCCATACAACTTTTTAAATGAACGGCGTATCATTCTGAAGTTTTGTTTCCACTCGAAAAGTTAAAACAGCAGCTGATCTGACGATCGATCTCCATGTTTTGCAACGTGACGCTTTGTTTTGATTAATCTGCGCATGTCAGACGGCAGTTGTCAAACGTCCTTTCGGAATAAAGGCAGTCACATGTAAACGCTGGATCGGAATAGATGAAGTGACATGTAAACAGTCAGCATGTAAACGTGGCTCATGAGAGACAGAATGTGGAAAAAAACAGAAAATCACATTGTTTGATTTTTAAAGAATTTATTTCCAAATTAGAGTGGAGAATTATTTGGTCACCTACAAACAAGCAAGATTTCTGGCTGTCAAAGAGGTCTAACTTCTTCTAACGAGGTCTAACGAGGCGCCACTTGTTACCTGTATTAATGGCACCGGTTTTAACTCATTATCGGTATAAAAGACACCTTTCTACAACCTCAGTCAGTCACACTCCAAACTCCACAATGGCCAAGATCAAAGAGCTCTCGAAGGACACCAGAGACAAAATTGTAGACCTGCACCAGGCTGGGAAGACTGAATCTGCAATAGGTAAAACGCTTGGTGTAAAGACATCAACTGTGGGAGCAATTATTAGAAAATGGAGGACATACAAGACCACTGATAATCTCCCTCGATCTGGGGCTCCATGCAAGATCTCACCCCGTGGCGTCAAAATGATAACAAGAACGGTGAGCAAAAATCTCAGAACCACACGAGGGGACCTACTGAATGACCTACAGAGAGCTGGGACCACAGTAACAAAGGCTACTATCAGTAACACAATAAGCCGCCAGGGACTCAAATCCTGCACTGCCAGACGTGTCCCCCTGCTGAAGAAAGTACACATCCAGGCCCATCTGCGGTTCACTAGAGAGCATTTGGATGATCCAGATGAGGACTGGGAGAATGTGTTATGGTCAGATGAAAACAAAATAGAACTTTTTGGTAGAAACTAGGGTTGGGAATCTCTGCCGATTCGATATGTATCTAGATACACAGGTTACGATTCGATTTAAAAAACGATACATTTTTATGGCCGAGCGATTCGATACGATTCGATACAGTTTAAGAACGATATGGTTCGATACAGAGTGAAAACGATACGATAGTAAACATTTGTTGTGTGTGTTCGTACAGTATTTTAAACATATAAAAAAGACCACATTTCTAATAGCAAAATTAAACAAAATTTCATACCAATGTTATGTTTTATTTTTTTATGAAAAAAAAAAAATTAAGGCTTACTATATGACCGTCATTTTGTTAGATGGGAAAAAAGATATGAACTAACTTTTTTTTTTCCCGCTGAAAGAAGAGAGTAATCTCTCTTTTGGTGGGTTCCATGCAGTGTTGTTAATCTTACTGAAAAAAAGTAATTAATTATAGTTACAAATTACTTCTCCCAAAAAGTAATTGCGTTAGTAACTCAATTACCTGAATGTAAGAGTAATTAGTTACTTGGCAAAGTAATTGGTGATAATTACTTTTTTTTTTTTTTTCCTCCCAAAAAAAAAAAAAAAAAAAAACATTGGCCACACTATGTGAAGTTTTTTGTGAAGGTTTTGGGTACAATTGGCCCGAGCCCAATTCTTTACCCTAATTTACCCTTTACCCTGAATCAGCTGTTAAAAGTTGTTAAAATTGCTCCCATTATTGCATTAGTTCCCTTCTCTCTACTTATGACATATGAAAGTTTTAAAACTGTTTCATCATTTAAAGATAGATTCATGTCAAGATTTTGCCGATTTAGAAGTATTTTAGATAAAAAGTTACTTAGGTTCGCTAGGAAGGTTCTCTACAACAGAGCCGTCCTAAAAAGTACTGCTTTAAGATGGCGGCTGTCTACTAACTCATTTAGTGCCATGTCTGTCATTTTGCATCTAGTTATATCTATGTACAGTACATGTGATATCTATCAAGTCTACCATATCTACCATAACATGCGCGCGTAGTTTGTACTAGCTATCGGCTACAACATGTATTATTGGAGCTACCTAGCATCGCGTTTGCTCGGCGTCACAACTTTCTTGCCTCCTCCATACTCCTGCTCTGTCGTCTCTGTGAGTCCGTCTCCCTCAGACTTTTCGACCAATATAGTAACGCATAGTAACGCATGCCTTTCCGTCCTCAGTAACGGTAACGGCGTTGCCAAGATGAGAAAAGTAATTAATTAGATTACCCACTACTGAAAAAAATAACGCCGTTAGTAACGCCGTTATATTGTAACGCCATTATTAACAACACTGGTTCCATGTTTATATAGCAATAGAACAGAATTTTCTCTGGGCCTTGCAAAATCAGTCAAAATCCAGGAAAACGGTCGGGAGCGAAGGGGGTTGGCTGGGAGTGAATGCGTTAAGATGTAAAAGAGGTCGACATATAATCACAAATGTATTTTATAAAGGTTGAAAAGTTAGTGTAGTGTTGCTTTAAAACACGATTTTACATGTAAACCTTGAAGTGAAAGTTTCTAGGGGGGGTGTTTATTCGTGAATCATTTTGAAAATGTAAAATGCTTTTCAACGTTGCCTCTAGAGGACATCATTGCCCATTTTCAATCGTTCTGCTTTTTAGAGGAATGGTTCGGAAATCATCAACATTGTTTCCCAGATGTTTTTATTCATTAAACCAGTTGTTTGCTAGATTATTTATTTGTAAATTCATTCATTTTATTATTTATGTGTTTCCTTTTACTTTTTAACATGGTTCCACTTCCAAATGATGTAACTTTGTCTTCATTTGGATTTGAATTTGCGTGCGGCACTTTGTTACGGCTGTGGTTGGTTGCTATATAATTTTGTTGAGTTGTGACAACTTCTTGTTCTGCCACACTAAACTGCAACAATACACTGTTAAAATCTTTCCTAATCAATAATTAGACATGGTTAAGCGTTCAATCAGTTCCTTGAGCCCTTAAACGTCTTTTAATGCGCGACGCATCAAAGTGGTCGACGCTCGACTGATTTTGTCTTGATTGCATCAAAACATGACATTTATTTTGTGCGTGTTTGCACCCCAAATCCCGAATTAAAAGCCCCTTCTTCCCGTTGGTGAGTGTTTGTACAGATTGGAGGCACGTCGGAGTTTGTGAGTCGGTCGCTCACGTTTGCTCGCCAGCTGCTCGAAAGCTGCTCGACGAGTTAGTCCGACGATTAATGACACGCGAGTGTTGACTGCGAAAGTTGAATGAGGGCAAATGTTTAAAGTAGGATGGATTAAATCCAGAGGCTGTTAAAAATGTATTATCTCATTGGCTGCCATTGACAGTGCTAGATGTCTAATCCAATTTGACTGGGTGGGGAAAATCAACGGTTAATCGGAAATTGAGTCAGTAAAAAAAACAGCAATCGGCTTAATTGTTTGACTATTCATGTTTTTGGGTGACCAGTGGTTAAAAATACATTTTCTGAACGGAACATGTTTTACAGGACACACAGGAGAAGACAATCATTCCATGTTAGAATGTCATCATCAGTTTTGTGGTTTGGTTTAGTGAAACAAAGGAATAATCAGGGCTATTCTTGTTTGTGGTTGTAAGTCATTTTCTGTAAATGGAGGAAGATTGTGTAACTGTTTCTACAGATACTAGTCATAAATATTGTTAACTTATTGACAGCTGTGGACGCGTATATTCATCATATCAAATTGCTGACTGCCAATGACGTATTTCCTCTATTTGTCATAAAGAACTCCCCCAACTTGTCTGTGAAAATCTGATATTTTTAAACCACTTTAATAGAGCTGCAACAATTAATCGATTAATCGACAACTGTTCGATTAGCAAATTAATCGACAGCTATTTTGATAACCAATTAATCGTTTAGGACTTAAACTTGTCTAAATTCTTGAAATTATAACATACATATAACCAGTGTTGTCACAGATTACTTGAAAAAGTAAGTTAATTACTTATTACTGATTTTGCCTCAAAAAAGTAATCTAGTTACTTTACTGATTACTTCATTATCAAAGTAACTAAGTGACTTTAAAAGTAATCTATCAGTTACTTTTTACCCATTTTTCTCCCGTTGCCGCCTCGACATAAGAATGACAACAGAAAAATGTCATCACATGTAATTGACTTGCGGATGATTGAATTTAAAGGGGAATATCAGAATTTCACGCGAGCTTAGCCACTCTGGAGCCCTGAAACTAACAAATATCTGACAAACTGCTTGGAATTTGTAAATTTGAAAAAAAAGTTTCATTAGGACTAGGGTTGTTCCGATCATGTTTTTTGCTCCCGATCCGATCCCGATCTTTTTAGTTTTGAGTATCTGCCGATCCCGATATTTCCCGATCCGATTGCTTTTTTTTGCTCCCAATTCAATTCCAATCATTCCCGATAATTTTTCCCGATCATATACATTTTGGCAATGCATTAAGAAAAAAATGAATAAAACTCGGACGAATATATACAGTGGGGAGAACAAGTATCTCCACATTCAACATACATTCCCACAAACACCTGCTAAACATACTGTACCTATAAACTAAATTATGAATGCATTAAGAAAAAAACAGCGCAAACAAAAACTTTGCTTATGTTGGTCTTCACAGGGAGTAGCTAGATTCAGCCATGTGAAATGAGTTATGTCATATTCACTGTTGCCACTAGAGGGCAGTGTATCCGCCCAAATCAATGAAAGTAATGCAAACACTTTCAAAACAAACCATTACAGTGGAATACTCGAATCAGCAAAATTTTATTCAAATCTTGTTTTCTAATCAAATTACTCGAGTTAATCAATTAATCATTGCAGAAATAATAATAAACATTCATTTTTTTATTTGTACGAAAATATACGATTATCATCATAACATTGCCATTGAAAAATATAAACATAAAATTCCTGAGTATAAACGCAACAATTGTTGGTCAAAAACATACAATTAGGGTTGTACCGATCATGTTTTTTTTGCTCCTGATCCGATCCCGATCGTTTCAGTTTGAGTATCTGCCGTCCCGATATTTCCCGATCCGATTGCTTTTTTTTTTTTTTTTTTTGCTCCCGATTCAATTCCAATCATTCCCGATAATTTTTCCCGATCATATACATTTTGGCAATGCATTAAGAAAAAAATGAATAAAACTCGGACGAATATATACATTCAACATACAGTACATAAGTACTGTATTTGTTTATTATGACAATAAATCCTCAAGATGGCATTTATATTATTAACATTCTTTCTGTGAGAGGGATCCACGGATAGAAAGACTTGTAATTCTTAAAGGATAAATGTAACTTTGTATATTGTGACTAAATATTGCCATCTAGCGTATTTGTTGAGCTTTCAGTAAATGATACTGTAGCCATTTAACTTCTGCCCAAATGCATGATGGGAAGTGCAACCATGACTGTGCGTTGTGGTACCAATTGATATATCTTCTCTGAGTTTGAAATAACATAGGGTGTTAAGAAAAAGATCAAATACTACCTTTCTTCCCCACATTGCTTCCCAAGATTATTCTAATCGTTGAGAGAGGGATTGTAAGGCTTTAGCCATTTTAAGGCTCCAAATGGTGCCAAAATTCTCTCTACTCATTTCACGCTGCCTTTTAGCTCTATATACTGTATGGTGGCGCCGTTATAGATTGAACGCGACAATTGGTGATTGGGTCGTGCAGCGCATGCGTTAATTGCATTAAATATTGTAATGTGATAAATGTAATAAATAATTAATTCTCACCGTTAACGCGATAAATTTGATAACCCTACCTTAAGCTTAAACTAAAGACTTTGGAAGAGTGTAACACATTATGTCTGTGACGTTAAATACAAATAGAAAACGATTAAATTAAAAAATATATATATATATATATATTAAAAAAAGGTATGTCCGATATTTTTTTTGCCAGTATTGATTCCAATACTTTGAAAATGACGTGATTGGATGGGAAATCTCTAATTAGGACCTTTTAGGAATTTTGGGATTCTCTGATAATTGCTTCATGTTGCAGGTATTTAAGGGCTAATGTCAAAACTTCTGAATTTCGGGTTTGGGTTAACAGCATATCAGTGCCAATGTAAAACAATGCAAACTGACGCCACAATAATCAACAACACACAAGTGGATTGTACAGTGCAATAAACACAAAGGTGGTGGCGGGCGCGGATACGCGTGCAGCCGTGCACATTAACAACCCGGAAGTACTCCTCTCAACACACACGCGGTCAATTTGGCCACAATACGTGGCGGCAACTAAGCACTTTACACTCAATTGGACTTACAACACATCCCACAGATGCTCAACGAACACATCACCTCACGGCATAAATGTGCAACATGCATATGATGTAAACAAAGCTTGCCAACTTGGAGCGATGACTGCCCGTCGTTGCTACGGCAAAGCTACGAAACGGCCGCTCATGCAGGGGGTCCAACCTTTTGCTGATACCCTCCAGAATGAAGGAAACATTTTAAATATGATGGTTCACTTATTTTTTTCCTCCTTCTGTCATTGTTTGCATACTATCGTCATTGAAATATGAAAAGCAATAAATGTTTGGGTGCTTTTAGTTAAAGCAGACAGTTTTTTCATCTGTGTGAATTTGACAAAGATCAGATCACATTTGATCGTGATTATTTATGAAATGTGAGAAATTCCAAAATGTTCAGATACTTTTTCATACCACTGTATACTGACTATTCAGAAGCTCTTTTTTTTTTTTTTTAAGTAGTTTTATATAGTCATCAAAAGCACTTTCTCAAGCTTCTTTTTGTTGTTTTCCTGTTTGAGTCACCCCAAAAGCTTAAAATTGTGGTCAAAGTCACTATTCTTGATTCTGTGTGTCTTAAATAGGCTTCCAAACAGCAATATAGAGAACTCTGCATTGACAACAGCGGACAGCAAAGGAGTTCAAACATATTCCCATCATCATTTACCTGCTTATTTCTAATATTACATGCAGGAAATCATGTACAATGTCATTCCAACTGGTGGACTTTACAAGGTTACCGTCCGAAAGCGACGATACTCATCTCTATCATCTTTGCTCGTCGTGTATAGGAGAAGCTTTTGGGAACAGTAAGGAGGTGTCACCTTGCAATAAGTGGATTAAACGTTGGCCCGTCAGCCGCCAATGCGCCGTAATCGGAGACGATGGTTTGACAAGCGTGTGATCAAAACGGATACTGAGCCCAAACAAGTTCAACCCATAAATTGATCCAGGAAAAAAGATTAAAACACCCACACGGGCCAGGTAAACAGAGTATACGTGTTGGGTTTATTGCGCGCTACAGTACTGTAAATATGCGACGCTATGCCCGGGAGGCACATTTTAATTACAGGGTTAAAGGTAAGCAAGCAGAAGAGTAGGGGAAAGAAAGTGTTCCTATAGAGGCAAGCATCAAACGCTTCACGAGGTCCAAAACGTGGCAACGAGCGGCGTCGGTGTCGAACACGCCCAGAGTACTTAGCCCTCGGTCATTCTGGCACGCTCTCACAAGACAAAAGACAAGTCGTATCAGCAATGCAAAGCGTCCCTCGGGTCACAACTCATCAGTCGAATACCAACGTCGCTGCGAGGCTGACGAGGCTTAGCTCGTTGGAACTTTTAACTCTTTCCGCACACGCTGACCCCATAACCAGACATGTGAAGTTCATTTATTGTGCGACAAAGAATCTTTACTTTATTTACCTATAAAAAAAAATATATTGTTATTGCACCGGATTATAAATGTACCAGTTTGCCTTATTATGAGGCCCATAAGTGTATATCAATGCACTGCATTTGTCATTTTCACTGCTTCTTTACTGTTCGTATAGTACCAACAAAAATGTACAAGTGATCTAAAGCTAAACTAATCAGGAAAGACCGATGGTGATTTCTAACTGTGCTATAAGTAAGCTTGTAATTAACAAGTACCGTGTTAATTATTTCTTCAGTTACTGTTCTAGTTGTTTCATTAATTGCTAGTAATGGAATTTGGCAACAAATTATTTGACAGTGGCGCCACAAGACTGTCATAAGACCATCATGACATGACACTGCCATGGGCATGAATGAATGCTTATAACTGATGTCACATGATGTGATCGGGCAAATGATTGACCTTTTGAATGGATGTAAAAGATCCGAGCTGGACATAAATGGAATTAGTGACATAATTTGGTGGATGACAGTTAATGGCATATGTAATAAGCATTCATTAATGCCCGTGATAGGGCTGTCAAAATTATCGCGTTAACGCACGGTAATTAATTTTTTTAATCAATCACGTTAAAATATTTGACGCAATTAACGCACATGTCCCGCTCAGACAGTATTCTGCCTTTTGTTAAGTTTTACAGCAAGGCTTTTTTGTGCTGTCTAACAGCGAACTCTTGTGGTCGCTTTGCGACATGGTTTATTGTTCTCTTGCCAGTTCAATATGGCTGCACGACATCTCAGGCTGACGCCTACGTTGTAATGTTGTGCTTATATGATCCTTGGACAAGATTTGTCCGTAAGTATGGTTGTTGTAAAGAATGTACATATTATGTTAGTAAGCGAAATGTTATATTTTTTGTATGAGACGCTTTTTGTTTATGTTTTGTGAACCTGTATAGCGTGCTAAGCTAACGTTGTTGCTAATGCAATGCTTGTGTACTTTTTTTTGTAGTTTTACGACGGTCTAAAGAGGACAATGGTTTGAGGCCATTTTATTAATAAATCAGATGAAAAAGAAAGAAGTCTGATTATTATGGCGTCGTTCACTAGCTGTCTAGCTTTGGAAAAAGTAGACGCTTCGGAGTGAGGACAGCATAGACAGATTTAAATGACAGTAGAGTGAAATGCCCACTACAGTCCTTATGTACCGTATGTTGAATGTATATATCCATCTTGTGTCTTATCTTTCCATTCCAACAATTTATTTTACAGAATATATATATACTTTACAGAAAAATATGGCATATTTTATAAATGGTTTGAATTGCGATTAATTGCGATTAATTACGATTAATTAATTTTTAAGCTGTAATTAACTTGATTAAAAATTTTAATCGTTTGACAGCCCTAGTCATGTCATAATTATGACTGTCTTATGGCAGTCTTATAACGCCGCTGTCAAATAAAGTGTTACCTATTAACCCCAAAAAATCCACAAATAAGCCGCACTGGACAACAAGCCACAGCTGTCCTCACTGTATTATTGATATTTACTAGATTTGTTCCGATTATGTTTTTTTGCTCCCGATCCGATCCCGATCGTTTTAGTTTGAGTATCTGCCAATCCCGATATTTCCCGATCCGATTGCTTTTTTTTTTTTGCTCCCAATTCAATTCCAATCATTCCCGATTATTTTTCCCGATCATATACATTTTGGCAATGCATTAAGAAAAAAATGAATAAAACTCGAACGAATATTTACATTCAACATACAGTACATAAGTACTGTATTTGTTTACTATGACAATAAATCCTCAAGATGACATTTACATTATTAACATTCTTTCTGTGAGAGGGATCCACGGATGGAAAGACTTGTGACTTTGTATATTGTGACTAAATATTGCCATTTAGTGTATTTGTTGAGCTTGCAGTAAATGATACTGTGGCCATGCCCAAATGCATGATGGGAAGTGGAACCATGACTGTGCGTAGTGCTACCAATTGATATATCTTCTCTGCGTTGGGAAATAACATAAGGTGTGAAGAAAAAGATCAATTGCTACCTTGCTTCCCCACATCGCTTCCCATGATATTTCTAATCATAGGGAGAGGGATTGTAAGGCTTTAGACAATTAAAAAAGGCTCCAAAGGCTGCCAAAATTCACTCTACTCATTTTATGCTGCCCTTTATCTCTCTATATAGGTAAAACGGCGCCATTACAGATTGAGCGCGACAATGTGTGAGTGGGTCGTGCAGTGCATGCATTAATTGCGTTAAATGTTTTAACGTGGTACATTTTTAACAAAATTAATTACCGCCGTTATCGGGATAAATTTGATAACCCTACCTTAAGCCTAAACTAAAGACTCTGGATGAGTGTACCATATTATGTCTGTAACGTTAAAAAAAATTAGAAAACGATTTAATTTAAAAAAATATATATATATTAAAAACAGGCATGGCCGATATTTTTTTGCCAATTCCGATACTTTGAAAATGACGTGATCGGACATCTCTAATATTTACCCAAATGAACCACCATTAAGCCTTGAACCAATCGGCTGTAAAGCTTCATTGCTTCAAGAAGCTTCATTTGGCCATCAATGTTCTCTTGGGGGAGACAGTCAACCTCTGCTGCCACCTGCTGTCAATACTGTTGTCGTCCAACATGCCTCCTAACATGCATTGCAGCACTACAGATGTTTAAATAACAAATTAAAATTCATGTTCTGTGTTAATTATTTTTTCAGTTACTGTTCTAGTTGTTTCATTCATTGCTAGTTATGGAATTTGGTAACACTTTATTTGACAGTGGCGCCATAAGACTGTCATAAGACCATAATAATAATGACATGACACTGCCATGAGCATTAATGAATGCTTATAACAGATGTCACATCATGGGATCTGGCAAATGATCTCCCTTTTGAATGGATGCAAAAGATCTGAGCTGGACATAAATAGAGTTAGTGACATAATTTGCTGGATGACACTTAATTACATCTGTCATAAACATTCATTAATGCCCATGATAATGTCATGTCATAATTATGACGGTCTTATGGCAGTCTTATAACGCCAATGTCAAATAATGTGTTACCTAAAAAAATATGCTAGTTGGAACTGAAGCTGCTGAAGAACTGTACATCAAACTAGGGGTTTATATCTATATATCAAAGGAACCAACAGGTTGTTATCAAAATATTTCACTAGAATAGTGTCTGTTAGCTCATTGGCTGCCATTGACAGTGCTAGACGTCCCATCCATCTTGCTGGGAAGGGGTCAAAGATAGATTGGACATCTAGCACCATTCCCAGTCAGTCTTCCTGGCTTTGGGGGCATTTGTAGGTCATTTCATGTTGATCTTGTGCCACTTCCTATTCATTAGGGGACTTTCCCAGGTCGCTACCTGTTCAGTAATCCAAAATCATCAGGAGTTGATTCATAAATGTCTCAAAATCAACAGGAAAGCACCCAGAGATGCTCCAAAATCAACAGGAAGTGACCTAAAATCAATATATTGTATATTGTAGAATGATTTCCTCACCCGTGCAGCGATATTTGTTGGATCGCCATCTCGTGAGATCATCGTTATCGTGAGCCTTGTATCGCAAATCATATCGTATCATGCTACATCAATCTATGGCTAGGTTAATACCGCAGGTCTTAATGCACGAATTCGATTTTTTCGCGTTTTTCCGACTCGAGTGAGGCATTAACTCGACGGTCTGAACGGGAAAAGTTGCATAAAAATGGACCATATCAAATCCGATCTGGGTCACTTTCGTATGTTGTTTAAATCTGATCTGGGCCACATTTTTCCAGAGTGTGGCTGAACTGTCAAGTCTCCAAAATCGGAGCAAGAGCAGCACGCAAGACAGCAGCGATGTAGCTGTTCGTTAGTGTTAGCGCATAGCATGAATTCGGCTTTTACTTCGCAGGAGGCGGGCTTGACCACGGTCATAAAAAACTACAGTGAAGAAAAGGATAAGGCCGATAATGCTCGCTTTCATATTGTGAGCCAAATGAGCAATATTTCAGTAGTGCTTATATGGCCGGGTCGGAGCAAACTGACGCACACACAAGGCTTATGTGTGTGCGTCATGCATGCACAGTGCATAGTTATTTGTTTAGATGCTTCTGCGCATGCGGGACAGTTTGCTCAACGTGTCTTGGACTGCGAATTAGTGCGCATGCGTAATACTTGAATGGGCTCAATGGACAAAGGCAGTTTGAACGGGCACGCCAAAACATCAGATATGACAAACAATTGGAATAGTGCATTAAGACCGGTGGTATGAACTTAGCCTAAGTTACTCTTTGCATTTTAGGACCTCATCATCAATGAACTTCAACAACTTCCGAGATGGCACCATATTCTATTTCTGCTTCATCGTAAAATCAAGCACTGGGATAACGTTTTAAAGGTACTGGAAAAACTAGAAAATTGGTCTTGAAAGTCTTTTAAAAGTGCTTGAATTTGGCAATGAAAAAGTTGTACGAACCCTGCACAAGGAATAAAGACCATATTACACGAGTCATAAAATCACTACACTGGCTTCTGGTGAATCAATTGATAGACTCTTAAGTCTTCCTGCTGGTGTACAAAACACTTAAAGGCCTCGGACCAAAACACATGCCGGATTTGCTTGATTCCCATGAAACATCCAGACCCCTTAGGACATTTGGAACTGGTTTGTTATGTGTTCCAAGAACAAGACTCAACTCTGAAACAAATTACATGAAGATATGTGGTATGCTCAAATGGTTAGGTCCTTTAAATCAGGGCTAAAAACACGTTTGTTAACAATCGCGATATCCCTAATTGCCCTGATTGTTCAAATCTGCAAGTATGACATGTGTTGTTTCCTATTTTAATTGTTTAGCTTTTAACTGTGTCTTGCTTTTATTTGTTTTTATTTCTTTTTAAATTAATTTTGTTTTGATTGTTTCTTGTTGATTTTAACGTGATGTAAAGCAGCTTGTGTTGAATTGGGCTATACAAGTAAATTTGCCTTACAAATTTGAGGGTATTGTTTTCGTCAACGATGGCGATTACGAGAATCTTTCGTCAACTAATTTTTTTTTCGTGATGGTGATGACTTAAAAAGGTGTCTTGGAAGACTAAAACTTAACGAGACATATGCAAGTTTTCGTCTGAGGAGATGACAAAGAGGCAAAATTATGACATAGTTTCTGTCATATGCTCACAATATGTGACATTTTCATATTGTACGCGGAGTACATCAGCCTGCATTGTAGCAGTGCTCACTGGTGATAAAATGTGCTTCAAGTTGGGCGCCAGCCTTGCGTGTTTTGAAACACACGGTAAGATTGGTTTTCTTATCTTTGCAAGGGAAAATAAGTTGCTTTAGCCTTTAAAGGTCTGTGCTGGGTGATCATCACACATTAATTATAACTCTAGCATTTGCGTTAGCAATTAGCATTTAGCTTGGCGAGTGTCGTGTTAAGTTCTCAGACATATATATATATTATATACAGTGTTGTTAATAACGGCGTTACAATATAACGGCGTTACTAACGGCGTTATTTTTTTCAGTAGTGGGTAATCTAATTAATTACTTTTCTCATCTTGGCAACGCCGTTACCGTTACTGAGGACGGAAAGGCATGCGTTACTATGCGTTACTATATTGGTCGAAAAGTCTGAGGGAGACGGACTCACCGAGACGACAGAGCAGAGCAGGAGCGGGGAGGAGGCAAGAAAGTTGTGACGCCGAGCAAACGCGATGCTAGGTAGCTCCAATAATACATGTTGTAGCCGATAGCCGACAAACTACGCCCGCATGTTATGGTAGATATGTTAGACATGGTAGATATCACATGTACTGTATATAGATAAAACTAGATGCAAAATGACAGACATGGCACTAAATGAGTTAGTAGACAGCCGCCATCTTAAAGCAGTAGGCTTTTTAGGACGGCTCTGTTGTAGAGAACCTTCCTAGCGAACCTAAGTAACTTTTTATCTAAAATACTTCTAAATCGGCAAAATCTTGACTTGAATCTATCTTTAAATGATGAAACAGTTTTAAAACTTTCATATGTCGAAAGTAGAGAGAAGGGAACTAATGCAATAATGGGAGCAATTCTAACAACTTTTAACAGTTGATTCAGGGTAAAGGGTAAATTAGGGTAAAGAATTGGGCTCGGGCCAATTGTACCAAAAACCTCCACAAAAAACTTCACATAGTGTGGCCAATGTTTTTTTTTTTTTTTCTTTTGAGGGAAAAAAAAAAAAAAGTAATTATCACCAATTACTTTGCCAAGTAACTAATTACTCTTACATTCAGGTAATTGAGTTACTAACGCAATTACTTTTTGGGAGAAGTAATTTGTAACTATAATTAATTACTTTTTTTCAGTAAGATTAACAACACTGATTATATATATATATATATATATTTTTTTTTTTTTTTTTTTTTTTTTTTTTTTTGTTACATACGGTTCGTGGCATCCAAGTGGGTTTAAATAGTTGAAAATCATGCCCTGTTTTCATGCTGAGTGTGTATTATCATTTGAGATGTCCCGATCGATTGGGTCCGATCACGTCATTTTCAAAGTATCAGAATCGGCAAAAAAATATCGGCCTTTTTTTAATTAAATCGTTTTCTAATTGTATTTAATGTTACAGACATAATATGTTACACTCATCCAGAGTCTTTAGTTTAGGCTTAAGGTAGGGTTATCAAATTTATCCCGATAACGGCGGTAATTAATTTTTAAAAAAGGTATCACGTTAGATATTTAACGCAGGTAATGCATGCGTTGCACGACCCACTCATGCATTATCGCGCTCAATCAGTAATGGCGCCGTTTTACCCATTTAGAGGGATAAAAGGCAGCGTAAAATGAGTAGAGTGAATTTTGGCAGCCTTTGGAGCCTTTTTTTAATTGGCTAAAGCCTTACAATCCCTCTCCCTACGATTAGAAATATCTTGGGAAGCAATTTGGGGAAGCAAGGTAGCAATTGATCTTTTTCTTAACACTTTATATTATTTCCCAACGCAGAGAAGATATATCAATTGGTAGCACTACGCACAGTCATGGTTCCACTTCCCATCATGCATTTGGGTTGAATGGCTGCGGTATCATTTACTGAAAGCTCAACAAATACACTAGATGGCAATATTTAGTCACAATATACTAAGTCACAAGTCTTTCTATCCGTGGATCCTTCTCACAGAAAGAATGTTAATAATGTAAATGCCATCTTGAGGATTTATTGTCATAATAAACAAATACAGTACTTATGTACTGTATGTTGAATGTATATATTCGTCCGAGTTGTATTCATTTTTTTCTCAATGCATTGCCAAAATGTATATGATCGGGAAAAATTATCGGGAATGATCGGAATTTAATCGGGAGCAAAAAAAAAAAAGCAATGGGATCGGGAAATATCGGGATCAGCAGATACTCAAACTAAAACGATTGGGATCGTATCGGGAGTTAAAAAACATAATCGGAACAACCATAATTATCATCACAAAGTTGGCGTTGTCCTTGTAGAGGCTATACTCTCCTGCCGATGTTTATTCAAAATTGTTGGAAACTGTTATTTAGTTATTTATTTTTGGACTTAAACAAGATTTTTACAGACGAAAACATTTATAGTCATCGTCGACTAAAACTAGACGAAGTTTGTGTGAGCTTTCGTCAACTAAAATCATAAGAATATTAAAATATGACTAAGAAGAATTTTCGTCCAAAAGATGAAGACTAAGATGGAAATGAAAAGGGCTTCTACAAACAACATTGTTTGAGGGTGGAAAAAATATCACGTTATCCCTAGAAAAAAAAACAGTTTACACACACATTATAAGGTGCGCCTAATGAAGTGGCCAGAAAGCGTCAAATTTAAAAGCTTCTGACTTTATTAATTTAAATGTACACACAGACAGACACAGGACAAAGACGCAGGTCGTCCGTGACGTTCCCGAGGAAGGAATTTCGCAAAGAACACGGTCAAGTCAGAATCTCTTTTCTGCGCGCCGTCAAAGAGGAGATTAACTTGTCAAAATGTAGGTCCGAGTCCAGACGGGGTCCTTTTGAGTGGATATTCCCCTCAGTCTGATCTGCCTCGCAGACGCTAATAGCGCCGGCTCAAAAGGCAGAGCGGGAAAACAGTGGAGGGAGAGCTTCAGCTTTAGGATCGCTTTACCTGGATTCGGCAGCGTGGCGCTGGTGGATTAGCGCCCGGGGGCCTCGCCGCACGCTCGTCTGCAAACGCCCCCACCATTTACGTGCCGCAGGTGTACACACGCACATTACGACACATTAAAAGTAGTACTTTGAAAGAAGGGAAATTGGCCTAAATTGGTCAAAGTCGTATATAAATCGTCAGATCGTCGTTTTTTTATGCTCAAGTGAGGCATACCAGCATACGTTTCTTGCACAATGTGAAAGTGAAACATGACACCTCTAAATGCAATGTACAGTTAATCCCCATTAAACTATTTCAGAAAAGATTCAAGAATAAACGCACCTCAGAAACTTTCACTTTAATTTTTTTTGTGCCACCTCGGCTGTGAATTTAAATGACTTTGCCACTAATTTAAGAATAAAAGACATCCAATCCATTTGAACTGAGAGGGCTGGCGGAAAATGAACAGTTCCTTCCTTGCCAGCCCTCTTAGTTCAAATGGATTGGACGTGTATTGCTGTCAATGGCAGCCATTGAATTACTGTTACTTCCTATTAATTTTGGCTTTTTTACAGGTTTACTGTTGATTTTGGGTCACCGTCAATTATGTAGCATTCCCATGTCACTCTAGTTGAATTTTTTTGCATTAGAATTAGAAACTAGAAGACTCACTCATGTGAAAAAATTTGGAAACCCCATTAAATATTCAGTCCTTTATTAACCCTTTAATACCGAACGTGTCGGCAGCGACGCGTTTACGCATATCGTCTTTGAAGCTTCGTCACGCTGTAATCACGTTGCCCACGTGCCGCTGGTTGGTCTCATTTGAAAGTGCGGAAGTTGATGTCCACACCAGTTTTTATTTGAAGTCAATAGACCAAGAAAAACGGGCGATAATGTCATTTGAATTTTATATTTTTATTGCACTCATAGATATGCATTAAAACGCTGCATGGACTATGTATCTATCTCCATATTTCCATCATTTCTTGTCCTTTTTCAAAACCGAAAGCAGGACAAAAGACTACATATCCCAAGAGCCGTTGTGATGTCAAGAAGGACGAACCGAATGTGATCATTTTTAATAAATTTCCGAGCTAGGCGCTAACTACTGAAATGGAGGCATGCGAAGCAAGCAACGGCCGGTTGGTTTGAGCGAGCGACTTTGAAATGTGCAGAATAAATCTAAAAGTACATTTAGCGCAAGCTAATGCATTATGTCATTAACTCAAGGAAGAAGATGAGCCATATTTGTCATTGTTATCTTTGGATGAGTCGCCGTCTCGGCGAGTAGAAGTGACAGCAGCGCGCAAACGGCAAAAGAGTAGGCTTAGGCTGTGTGACATTGTGTGTGACGCAGCTCCGTGACCTGTTCAAGAAGAAGCTTTATTGAGTGCGCAAAAAAAAAAAAAAAATTTATTGAGTCGCATGCCTGAAAAATTTGAATTGAACTGAACTAGTTGTCAATATTTTTTACAATAGTTTTTTTCAATGTTATATATATTTTTTTCTTCACTATAATCTTTTCAATTTTATGTAGATGTGTGTTCGAGAAGCTTGATTGCATGTACGTATATACTTTTGATAAGGTGATGGGTACAACACCTAACTTCACAAAGAGATATCCTCCAAACCCTTTGTGTGATAGATGATACAGTGGGGAGAACAAGTATTTGATACACTGCCAATGGGTTTTCCCATTGGCAGTGTATCAAATACTTGTTCTCCCCACTGTATATATAATCTTTTTCTCACTATTTTGCACTGTATATAACCTGTTTTGACCATAGTATGTGTAAAGGCCAAAAACGCCTATGACCATACCTGGTGTTTGTGTTGAATTGTCAGACATAAAACTATTCAATCTTATTTTTTTCTATTGAATGTTTATCCTAACAAGTTGAATAAATATTATCAAGCTTCAAAACGGTTGGTCGAGCATGTATGGTTGTCAATCGGACATCAACATTACAAATTTTGAAAAAAGATTTTGGGATTTTTTTGTCTTTTTGGGTCCAAAATGTGGATTATAATTGGTAAGTGAAGAAAACAACAGTTTGGACATGAAGTTCAAAGTGTCCTGAAAAAAAGATCCAACTTGGCCATTGTAAACATTTTTTCTTTGAAATATAAAGGCAACATCAAATGCATACAAATTTGGCCAAAATAGGCTTAGGTGTTGAAGGGTTAAGGAACGTTCACATATGAATGTCCGATCTTGTTTTTCTTTTTTTTCTGGAAAAGAAAGTTCATTTAATAGCAGGTAAACAACAAATATTAATATTGTTTTACTCATTAAACCAAATTTATCAACAAAAATGCATATTCTAACTGAGGAAAAGGTTAGGACACACTTCCACCTAATAGCTAGTGTTACTCTCTTTGGCTGAAATAACTTCATTGAGACTCTTTGACATCAGTCTGAAGAAAGTTTGCACCACTCATCAACGCAGAATACCTCCTACAGTGACTGACTGTTGAAGTAAGTGAAAACACCATGGTGAGATTGATGGTGAGAAGATTGTAGACACTTATGAGTCTGGTAAGGGATTTCAAAAGATCTCAAAAGAATATAAAATCAGCCATTCCACAGTCCAGATAATAGTCTCCAAGTGGAGGACATTCAAAACAATTGCCAACATGCCAAGGTCTGGCCGTCCAAGCAAGTTCACCGTGAGAGCAGACCGCAAGATGCTAAAAGAAGTCTCCAAAAACCCTAGAATATCGTCACGGGACCTACAGCAGGCTTTTGCTACTGTTGATGTGCATGCCTCTACAATCAGAAAGAGACTTCACAAGTTTAACCTTCATGGGAGGTGTGCAAAGAGGAAACCTTTGCTCTCCAAGAAGAACATGAAGTCCAGACTGACGTTTGCTAGAGTGAATGTAGACAAAGACCAGGACTTCTGGAATAATATTCTTTGGAAAAATGAATCTAAACCTGAATTATTTGGACACCAGAACAGAGGGCATGTTTGGTGTAAAGCCAATACAGCATTCCAGGAAAAGAACCTCATACCGACTGTGAAACATGGAGGTGGAAGTGTCATGGTTTGGGGATGCTTTGCTTCAGCAGGACCTGGCCAGCTCACCATCATAGATTCCACCATGAATTCTATCGTGTATCAGAGGGTGCTTAAGGAACATGTGAGATCATCTGTGAAAAAATTAAAGCTGAAGAAAAACTGGACCCTGCAACATGACAATGACCCAAAAGTAAACACACCAAGGACTGGCTGTAAAGGAAGAAATCAGTCCTAGAATGGCCGAGTCAAAGCCCAGATCTTAATCCCATTGAGATGCTGTAGGGGGGACTTGAAACGGGCTGTACATGCAAGACACCTCTCAAACATCTCACAGCTGGAAGTATTCTGCGTTGAGGAGTGGGGCGAACTTTCTTAAGACCGATGTCAAAGACTGGTAGATGGCTACAAAAAGGTTTTGGGTTCACTTCCTGATCATATTGGGTCACTTCGTGCCAATATCGGGTCACCTCCTGTTGATTTTGGGGCATTTCAGGGTCACTTCCTATTGATTTGGGGGCGTTTAGGGTCACTTCTTGTTGATATCGGGTCACATGGGTTGGAAATCAATAGGAGTGAATAGAAGTTTTTGTGCTATTGAAATGAATAGTGAATAGGACCATTGGAAATGATTGGGAAATTCTGACCATTGAAATGAATTGCTATGTTTTGGGCAACTTTTGGCCTAAACATATGTTTGTATCAAAAACAAATTGATTGGATGTCTATTGCTGCCAATGGCAGCCATTTTGTACCTGTAATTTAGGGGCTTTTAAAGCTTTTTCTGTAGGCTTTGTTTCACTTCCTATTCATTTTTTGCGCATTTACAGGTCACTTACTGCTGACATTTTTCTCTTCCTGGTCATATTAGGTCACTTCCTGTTAATTTGGGTGCATTTTGTGTTGACTTTCAGATCATATTGGGTAACTTCCTGTGGATTTAGGGGCATTTCGGGGTCACCTCCAGTTGATTTGCAGGCATTTTGGTTCACTTTCTGATCATATTAGGTAACTTCCTGTAGCTATCGGGTCACCTCTTGATTTGGGGCATTTTGGGTTCACTTTCTGATGAAATTGGGTAACTTCCTGTAGCTACTGGGTTACCTGTTGATTTTGGGGCATTTGAGGGTCACTTCCTGTTTATTTGAGGACATTCCAGCGTCACTTCCTGTTCATTTTGGGTCACTTACTGTTGATTTGGGGGAATTTTGGGACCCCTTCCTGTTGATATGGGGGTATTCCGGGTAGACTTTCTGATTATATTGGGTATCTTCCTGTAGCTATCGGGTCACCTTTTGATTTTGGGACATTTCAGGGTCACTTCATGTTGATTTAGGGGTATTCCAGGGTCACTTCATGTTCATATTGGGTTATTTCTTGTTGATTTGGGGGCATTGGGGTTCACTTTCTGATCATATTGGGTTACTTCCTGTAGGTATCGGGTCATTTGTTGATTTTGGGGAATATCAGGGTCACTTCCTGTTGATTTGGGGGTATTTCGGGTCACTTCCTATTGGTATCGGGTCACTCGGGTTGGAAATCAATAGTAGTGAATGGAAGTGTTTTTGCTATTGAAATGAATGGCGAAGACCATTGGAAATGAATGGGAAATTTTGACTTTGATTTTGGCAAATTTTTGCCAAACTGTACATTTTTAGCAAAAATTATAAAAATCGTTTGCGGCCCTTAGCATCCTGAATTTTTTGAGGTATAAATTATTTGATTGGGACAAAAATTGTAGGATAAGTTGCGTTTGATTTTTTTTTTTTTTTCTCAGCTCAACGGTCAGTTTTGGGGTGTCAAACGAAAGAGAGCCTGCATCGCTTTAAAATTCCGGTCGTTTTGGTGTATCAACTTTGTCGATGGAGCAAATGGTTTTGGCTGGGTGAAAAAACTTTTTCAAAACAAATATTTCAAAGCTACCATCAATAAACAGGTTATCACACTCCAAAATATATATTTTCTTATTTAATTTTATTTTATAGTATTTAAATGAATGCCCTCTTAAAGGGATAAGGTCAGTGTTTGATAACTGTTCCTCTAGGCAAGTGAAGTTATGAATTGTTTTTAATTAAGCCAAGTTGTGTATGATGGAAGCTCCCATGCATCAATCAAAAGCATTTTACTCAATCATCTCATGATGAAAGAAAAGAACAAGGGCCTGCTAATTATCTTTTCAGGCCTCATGTATGTAAGACAAGAGACCAATCCACCTGGCCGGCGTTCCACGAAAAGCATCTAGGTCAGGAATTTCCACGGCCAGAGGTGCATTCCGCCACTCCTAGGAGCTGTGTGCGTTGGCTACGTGCCATGCACAACAACAAACCGACCTAAAGAACAAACCGGAGTGACTCCAAATAACCTTTTTGGCAGTGTGGGGACAACGCCAGGATTTTAGGAAGCTTTCCTGGCTCCCATAACGCTGCTTCCGAAAAGTTCAATGAACTTTTGGTTGCGATCCAAATTTGTACAAGCTTAACTGAGCACTTGGAATTTTAGGCACATATTTTGTCGGAAATATTACTACCCCTCAAATTTTTGGTCAATTCTGAATATTTACGACAAAAAATGAACAACAGTTGATGTGAAAACAACCATTTTTTCCCCAGTTTTATTTAAAACTGCAGAACAGAAAAAAAACAAGCAATAAAATTGACTGCACTCTAAACAGAATCTTAACAAGCTTCAAAAACTCCACAGCTTACAATCTGCCATCAAGCTATCAGGTGCATAACACCCCCTAAAATTATTGGTCAATATCTTGTTCACCTGCATAATCTTGCTTGTACTCTTGTTGCTGCTTCTAGTGCTCAGCTACAATATACAGTACACTGGTGGCCAAAATTATTGGCACCCCTGCCTTACCTTCTGTCAGACAATGCTCAATTTCTCCCAGAAAATGATTGCAATTACAAATGCTTTGGTAGTAATATCCTTATTTATTTTGCTTGCAATGAAAAAGCACAAAAGAGAATACGAAAAAAAAAATCATTATCATTTTACATAAAACTCCAAAAATGGGCCGACAAAAGTATTGGCACCCTTTGAAAAATCAAGTGATGCTTCTCTAATCTGTGTAATTAACAGCACCTGTTACTTACCTGTAGCACATAACAGGTGGTGCAAATCCAAAAATGGGCCGACAAAAGTATTGGCACCCTTTAAAAAATCAAGTGCTGCTTCTCTAATCTGTGTAATTAATAGCACCTGTTACTTACCTGTAGCACATAACAGGTGGTGGCAACAACTAAATCACACTTGCAGCCAGTTAAAATGGATTAAAGTTGACTCAACCTGTGTCCTTGTGTGTACCACATTGAGCACGGAGAAAAGAAAGAAGACCAAAAAAGAACTGTCTGAGGACTTAAGAAGCAAAATTGTGAGGAAGCATGGGCAATTTCAATTTCTCCAAAGACCTGAATTTAATCAATAAGTGTAAAGTCCATGGCACTGCGGCTAACCTCCCTAGATGTGGACGGAAAAGAAAAATGGACGAGAGATTTCAACAAAAGATTATGT
The DNA here is from genome assembly GCF_030265065.1 of Corythoichthys intestinalis. Taxonomy (NCBI): domain Eukaryota; kingdom Metazoa; phylum Chordata; class Actinopteri; order Syngnathiformes; family Syngnathidae; genus Corythoichthys; species Corythoichthys intestinalis. The sequence continues at coordinate 7,794,183 of NC_080413.1, forward strand.
GGGTGCTGGATAAAAAACCTCGACAAACATCCAAACAAGTTCAAGCTGTCCTTAAGTCCGAGGGTGTATCTGCACAATCTTTCGTTGAAATCGCGCGTCAATTTTTCTTAAATGTACAACACAGACAGTAAATGTACACTTATTGATGACACTGCTCACGGTAGACACAGGAACATTCAGGTCTTTGGAGATAAGCTTGAGAACGATAAACCGATACGACCGGATATCCGGTTTTACAGGTGAGAGATACAGCTGTTATCTAGGGATGGGAATCGAAATCCGATTCCAATCCCGAACCGGTTCCTAGTGTTTCGAGGCCTCGACATCACAATGAAAAAGCCTTAACAATCCCTTTAACGATTCCTAAAGACGCATATTGCGTCGTGACTGTCTTGTTGCCCAGACGCATCAAACTAGCATGGCGCCAAGAACCACCCGCTCCAAAGTTTGGCTACACTTCCCCAGGAAAGAGGGTGAAAATGAAAGGTTACGATGGTTTAGCACGAGCATTGCAGCCGTCAACATAACAATGACAGCACGTAGGTTCAAACGCTCAAAAGTGTGTCTTCACCTCACGAGGAAAAATTACAACAAAACGACTTGCAGTAATTGCAAGGTGGAGATAACTGCATCGGGAGGGAAGGTGAATATAACTTCATCGGGAGGGAATAGACTGCACTGTCCTCACCGAGTCAGCTATACAGCTAGCTAAACTCTGAAATGACGATACAGAAGACGTTGGTATAATTTGCTGACTTTATTCAACCATCACTTGAAGAGTGAAGCTAAAAATAGAAATAAAACAAATCAATTTCGTCCCCAATAACAGGTTTGCATCAATGTAAATCAGCGATGATTAGCTGCTAATACAGTAACAACAAAACAGTTAGCATGTGCTCGCTAGCATTAGCACATCGTTCAAACCACTACACAACTGGATTTAAGTGTCCGAGCGCGAGTGGAAACACACAACAACAACAACACAAAAGATGATACATACAGGCGTTGCCTCTGTAGATATTTTACAAACATTAACAAAGAACGTAGGGTCGTGCCAGTGCTTCCCTCTCTCACTAACTCGCTCACTCGCTTGGATGCGACATTTCTTCTTCTTCGCGTATAAGTGCGCTCTTCTTCACGTGAGCGCATTCTTCTTCGCGTGAGGAAGCGCAACGGCGCCCCCACTTGAGCGTGAAAGCACCATAAAAACTTAAAGGCATGCATTTCAGTATACTGGTAAATAATACACTAACAGGGGTCCCCAAACTACGGCCCACAGGCCGGATACGGCCCGGCCCGACATTTGGTCCGGCCCCCTGAACAATACCAGAGAGCATTTTGAATTTTTTTTCTTCTCAATAGCGTTATTTATTTTCAGGCCTTTTTCTGTGAAGAACTCAGAGAAGGTTATTTGGTTATTATCTATTTTAATAATAGTGTTATTATCTATTTGATTAATAGCGTTATTATTATTTATTATTATTATATTATATTATTATTTTTATTTTATTTACTTTTGTTCCGTGAAGAATCCAGAAAGGGTTATTTATTGTGGCTTTCTGAAAAACAAATTTTTACACTCAGGCACTCCTGCAATCGTCACACTTTTTCTGTTACAAACTGACCCCGGCCCCTCATCAGAGAAGGGAAAAGTTATGTGGCCCTCACAGGAAAAAGTTTGGGGACCCCTGCAAGTTTAACACATATTGCCAACGGCAGACCAACTACCTATATGCCAATATATACCAATATTTTTTAATTCTATTAGAAAAATGTTTCAGTAAAATGTTACAGATTCTTGTGCATTTGCCACTTATTGCCACCGTTAATACTGAGGCTTTGGGCCTCTTTTGACCTCGTTGTGAGTTTGTAAGGTTGTGACTTCTGATTAAACAAACTCGCTGCCAAGCAAAACGTTTGTTCTTCTTTTTCCCCACATTAGAATTGATAAGAGAATCGATAAAGAATCGAATCGTTAAGCAATATCAATAATGGAATCGGACTCGTAAAAATCCTATCAATTCCCATCCCTTGCTGTATCAATAGTAAAGTTACCATTCGACAGTTATTAGCCATTAAATATTCAATGAACCGATAGTAGAGATAGAATTCGGCTATCGCGAGCACAAGAATCGGCTTCTAATGCCTAGTTCAATGCATCGCTTAATGGGATAATAATTTAGCTTTTACTTCACATGCTGCGCTTATGTCATTCACCACACAGCGCACTTAGATTGAGGCCGCACGCATGATATAATATGGACAAGCACAACTTACGGTCATGGTTTCCTCAACTTCCCATACATTTCGGCAGAACCGCTACTAGTCGCCGTCATTACCTGATCATCACGGGCGTGTCATAACAACGCGAGAGCTAACAAAACCACTGTAACGCACGCTCCGTAGCGTTTTCTTCACAGCCCAAAACGAAACTAGTAGTGGCAATGAAGCAACATACTAAAACAATGGACAGTTTGCGCACCACGCCAGCGACGTGCAGCGATTGATATTCAACGCACCCAGGAAAAAAAAAGTCGGACTTTGAAGTGACGAAGGCAGCCAGATATGCTCGCATGGGACAAAGCTAGTGTGAAGCGGTACAGAGATCGTGAGTTTTTAACCCTGAAAAATAACCCACTACAATGGTGGAAAGGGCAGCGCGACCCTCTGGAGATTTTTTTGTCTCCACGAAACGCAGTCTACTTAAACATCAACATGTGGATTAGTTGATCTTCCTCAAGGAAAAATCTGTCCTTCAAAAAAGATATGGACAGTGATGAGGAATAAAAAATGTGGAAGCACAGGCATAAGTGAAAGTTTGTATTGATGCCGATGTACTTAGATTCCATTGACGCCAATGTAAGTCGATGCCATTGACAGCCATGGAAGTCCAAATTTTTTCCCATTCATTTTCAATGGCAAAAAAAAAAACAATGTCCCCAAATCAACATGAAATGACCTGATATCAATAGAACGTGTCCCCCAAACATCCCCGATTCCATTGACGTTTATGGAGAGTGCTTCCATTGACAGCCATGGACGTCCAAATTTTTTCCTATTTCATTTTCAATAGGAAAAAAAAACAATGTCCCCAAATCAACATGAAATGACCAGATATCAATAGGACGTGTCCTCCAAACATCCCTGATTCCATTGACGGTTATGGAGAGTGCTTCCATTGACAGCCTGGACGTCCAAATTTCCCATTCATTTCTAATGGCATTTACTTTGTTTAGTGCCATTGACGGGCATGTTTGTCCATTCTATTTACGCCAATACAGTGCCTTGCAAAAGTATTCGTCCCCCTTGAATCTTGCAACCTTTCGCCACATTTCAGGCTTCAAACATAAAGATATGACATTTAATTTTTTTGTCAAGAATCAACAACAAGTGGGACACAATCGTGAAGTGGAACAACATTTATTGGATAATTTAAACTTTTTTAACAAATAAAAATTGAAAAGTGGGGCATGCAATATTATTCGGCCCTTTTACTTTCAGTGCAGCAAACTAACTACAGAAGTTCTGTGAGGATCTCTGAATGATCCAATGTTGTCCTAAATGACCGATGATGATAAATAGAATCCACCTGTGTGTAATCAAGTCTCCGTATAAATGCACCTGCTCTGTGATAGTCTCAGGGTTCTGTTTAAAGTGCAGAGAGCATTATGAAAACCAAGGAACACACCAGGCAGGTCCGAGATACTGTTGTGGAGAAGTTTAAAGCCGGATTTGGATACAAAAAGATTTCCCAAGCTTTAAACATCTCAAGGAGCACTGTGCAAGCCATCATATTGAAATGGAAGGAGCATCAGACCACTACAAATCTACCAAGACCTGGCCGTCCTTCCAAACTTTCTTCTCAAACAAGGAGAAAACTGATCAGAGATGCAGCCAAGAGGCCCATGATCACTCTGGATGAACTGCAAAGATCTACAGCTGAGGTGGGAGAGTCTGTCCATAGGACAGCAATCAATCGTACACTGCACAAATCTGGTCTTTATGGAAGAGTGGCAAGAAGAAAGCCATTTCTCAAAGATATCCATAAAAAGTCTCGTTTAAGGTTTACCACAAGCCACCTGGGAGACACACCAAACATGTGGAAGAAGGTGATCTGGTCAGATGAAACCAAAATTGAACTTTTTGGCCACAATGCAAAACGATATGTTTGGCGTAAAGGCAACACAGCTCATCACCCTGAACACACCATCCCACTGTCAAACATGGTGGTGGCAGCATCATGGTTTGGGCCTGCTTTTCTTCAGCAGGGACAGGGAAGATGGTTAAAATTGACGGGAAGATGGATGCAGCCAAATACAGGAACATTCTGGAAGAAAACCTGTTGGTATCTGCACAAGAACTGAGACTGGGACGGAGATTTATCTTCCAACAGGACAATGATCCAAAACATAAAGCCAAATCTACAATGGAATGGTTCAAAAATAAATGTATCCAGGTGTTAGAATGGCCAAGTCAAAGTCCATACCTGAATCCAAACGAGAATCTGTGGAAATAGCTGAAGACTGCTGTTCACAAACACTCTCCATCCAACCTCACTGAGCTCGAGCTGTTTTGCAAGGAAGAATGGGCAAGAATGTCAGTCTCTCGATGTGCAAAACTGATAGAAACGTACCCCAAGCGACTTGCAGCTGTAATTGGAGCAAAATGTGGCGCTACAAAGTATTAACGCAAGGGGGCCGAATAATATTGCACGCCCCACTTTTCAGTTTTTTTATTTGTTAAAAAAGTTTAGCGGCATGGAAAATGAATGAATGAATGAATTATCCAATAAATTTTGTTCCACTTCGCGATTGTGTCCCACTTGTTGTTGATTCTTGACAAAAAATTAGAATTTTATATCTTTGTGTTTGAAGCCTGAAATGTGGCGAAAGGTTGCAAGGTTCAAGGGGGCCGAATACTTTTGCAAGGCACTGTATACTTGGATTCCATTGACGCCTTTGTAAGTCGATGCCATTGACGGTCATGGACGTCCAAATTTTTTCCCATTCATTTTCAATGGCAAAAAAAAACAATGTCCCCAAATCAACATGAAATGACCAGATATCAATAGAACGTGTCCCCCAAACAGCCCCGATTCCATTGACGGTTATGGAGAGTGCTTCCATTGACGGCCATGGACGTCCAAATTTCCCATTCATTTCTAATGGTATTTACTTTGTTTAATGTCATTGACGGGCATGTTTGTCCATTCTATTGATAGCCCTGGGCGGGGCAAAGATTTGTATCTCCACACGGCAAAGACCCATAGTAATTTCTCCAGAAATTGCAGTTTCTAGTTTTAAAAGATGCACTGTCTCTTTAAGGGACGGCGTCGCTGGAGCGCGCAGAAGTTGACTCTCCGACAGAAGTCAGCCAAAATTGGGAAAGGACACACTTTTGGCAGCCCTTGGTCAAAAGTGTAAAAGTGGCGACATAAACCAGATTAGAGGAGTAAGTGACATTTCTGCATGGCGAGGAAGCAAGAAGGAAAAATAGGGGCGTTGTGGTGAGGTACATGCATTAAACCGCCCACCTCCCCTCCTCCATATTTCCTCCTCCATCCCTCATGTTTTATGTATCACGCGATCACAAGTGATTGTAAGAGAAATTAATCAATAACAAAGCCGGCGGGACACGAGGACGACACATGCCGCCACTCTTTGCCACCTCTGCTTCATGCATCCATTTTGATTTAGGGGTGAGCGGAGGGTGGAGGGGGGGTGTTGGTGTTGTTCGCCCACGTCTAGGTGAGTTTTTTTTTTTTTTTTCCACACGCGGGAGGAGCTCCATATGGCGGGGATCAAAGGTGTCGCCGGGTGCACGGTTCTGCTTGGTCGCCAGCCACCGCCGTTAATTAGAAAACAAGATCAGAGGCAGTATTAAAATCCAATTAAGGCCGTATGAACAGATTGCCAAGTGATGTTCACTAATGCATTACTGAGCACCATGCAAATTTTAGTGGCAGCATTTGGCTTTATGTGATGTGTTTGTGTCATTAAGGCTGTGCGCGCGCTGGTGTGTTTGTGTGTGTGTGTGTGTGTGTTGCGTGACATTGCCTGATCTCTCGCTTGATACACACACACACAGTCATACGCGCTCACACACATATCTAATCTCATCCAAACAATCAGCCAAAAGCTCTGCAGGGTAACAACACGCGCAGTCAGATGGGCTGATACGCCGTCTTACAATTAAAGAATAATTGGGAATGCTGAATTATTGATCCGTCATAATTGAGTTCTCTCTGCGTTTGATTTGTTTGGAGAATGCGGCGGCTGCAACGGGAAAATCCGCTAGATTTGGATCAAGATCTGCTCCAATTTGCAACCTCCCCCTCAATCCTACAGCCCACTCAAAAAATATCAACTTTAAGTGGACCCAAATCTCATACACTCGTACTGTTAATCTGGATGATGCGCCGGATACATGCAATTACACGATAGCTCGATCGTATCGCATTATTCATCCGTCGAGGGAATGTGTCGTATCATTTGCTGTATCATAATCGGAGCTGTATCGTATCAAATTTGGATCGTAATATATTGCCAGAGGTGGGTGGAGTAGCCAAAGATTTAACTCAAGTAAGAGTAGCGTTACTTATAAGTAATATTACTCAAAAAAAGTAATCAGGGTTTCCCCTACATATAAGAGATTGTGGCGCACCGCCACACCAAAATAAAAGCCATCACGCCTTGCAAATGAGATGTTTTCTTGTTTTTTTTTCGAAGGCCGTTTCAAACTATCGGCAGCCAAGTGTGAAGGCAACCAGCGACAACCTATTAATTGTGTATTGTAATGTCCGTAACTAAGCGCAGCCCCCTTAAGAGACGATCGGACTGGGGAGTTATGACGCTGGGGGAAGCGAGTAGGAAGACTTGGAGAACGTGCGAGATAGCGAGCGATAGCGGTCGCATGTCGCGGCAGCCCGCTTTTAATTTATTGTTTTTCTTTATTATTGTTACCAAAATAAAATGGGTAAGCTAATACCGACTCCTGTCCTTCTTCCCCATATCTGGGGCTTTACAGTAGTTTGGATCAGACTTTTTGGCAAAAGTGAGCGGTGGTCGGCCTTTTTGGACAGAAGATTAAGTTTGAATGAATGCGCGGCCCAAAATAGAGCCTAGCGCCGCCGTGCTAACGTCAGCAACGAGGTGACACTTAACTCATTTGCTCCCAAAAATGTACAAATACGTTCTATTTTTAATTGTTTCAGTGTCCCAAAGACGTATTTATACGTCTTTTACGTTTTTTTTCACAAGAGACATCTTTAGGTTCTGATACAACTTAGCTCCAAAGCACAATGCTGAAAATCCATTTTAAAGCAATTAAACTGGCAGTAGCACATTTTGTAAGACCTGCAACCCGATTCAATGGAACGAACGACCGGGGCGCCGGCAGAAGACAACCGAATGGACGACCAGGACGCCAGGCGCGGGAAGTCCAAGCAGGATGACCGGGACCACCAGTGCAGCGGACGATGCCGTTGAGTCCGTGCTGCTCATCGAGCAGAGCCCGCACCGCCGTGCTCGGCCGCTCACGTCCCCCGCTACCCTCCAGTGTCCCACGACTCAACAAGAAACGCGTATGGCCAAACCAGTTCCCCCCCAGAAACACAACATGCCCCACACAAGTTCACCAGGCAAACTCCGTCACGAGGCAGTGGTCACCACAAAAGACTCAAAAAAAATCCTTTTTGATGAGACGGGCGGCGATTGTTGTGTATTTGTTACACTTATAAATATTAGAATGATCAGGCCAGTGTGGGTGAACACCGTGTAGCACACGTCTTTAATCTCACTACTTTGCACTGCGCCGCACACATCAAACATAAACATATATTCCCCGCATACCCAGACATGACATGTCAAACAAGGATGTGCTTCCCAGGGCGAACCAATCGATCTAGGATGACATAGATCAATCTATCAATATATTACAGTGATGAGGGAAAAGTTTGCCCCGGCTGTCACGGGCAAAACTGCGTCATCTCTCAGTTCAATAGTTTAGTTACGTGTAAATAAATTTTTACCTTGCTAACAAAAGCTCTGTCTTGTTGTTTATGTTATTTTGTAGAAGGAAAACAGAAAAGCAAAAGAGAAAAATAGCTGTGTTAAAGTCAAAGTTATGTTTGAAATGTATGCTTTTACAAAAAGCTCAATTTCTCTGTTTTTTCATCAGAAATTGGAAAATTGCTCAAACTAAGCTATTTTCTAATGCTGATTTCTAAAGAATGGAAAAAGATATGAACTATTTTTTTTTTCTTTCTGAAAGAAGAGAGTCTAATCTTTCTTTTGGTGGGTTCCATGTTTATATAGCAATGGAACAGAATTTTCTGTGAGCCTTGCAAAATCAGTCAAAATCCAGTAAAACGGCCGGGTGCGAAGGGGGTTGCACCGGTGAAAATGGCTGGGAGTGAATGAGTTCATGACATCTGTCATTAGCATTCAGTAATGCCCTTGATAGTGTCATGTAGGGGTGTAACGGTACACAAAAATCTCGGTTCGGTACGTACCTCGGTTTTGAGGTCACGGTTCGGTTCATTTTCGGTACAGTAAGAAAACTAAATGCAAAATATAATTGTGCTAGTTGTTTATTACACACCTTTGTGCTTTCAACAAGAGGAACATTATCCTATACAAAGCTAGAATTCTTCTCAAAAAGTAGCGGGTATTTAAAGATATTCCAGCAGCAATTTGCCTTTCAGACCCCGCGTATTGGTCAGTTTTTTTTCTGAAAGAAAGAAGAAAAAGAAGTCCTGTGCTAAAGAGAAAAGCAATCCCAATGACAAAGATTTTAACATGTATTTTACAAATGAAATGCCTCAATGAATACTTTTTTTCCCTTATGAATGGTTTTCAAAAGCTTTATTGGTGGATTTTCTCAAGTTAAAGCGCCACAAAGAAATTAATTTAATTGTCTAAGCAGGATCTGTGTATTACTCTTATTATTTAATTACAGGTGCTTTAGCTCATTTCAATTTATTTTATTTAAATGGGCTATTATTTGTTTTATTATGTGTTTATAATTTACAAATGTGATGTAGTATTAATTTATATTGGATATTTTATGTTGTATAACTTTAGTGCCTATGTGAATATTAGTTCCTACTTGTTTTGTTGTGGTAGGGGGGTTTTGTATTGAACAGGGGGCGGTGTCGGTTATTATTATAGCAGAGAAGACCGCAGTAAATCAACAAAGACAAGTCAACTGTGCCCCGATCTACCACTCAAGAGATCTGATGGACTCAAAAAGTGGGTTCCGATTGCATATTAGTTTGAAAATCGACCGGATCCAACGTATTATTACACGAGGGACTTCCGGTTTGCCTGATCCTAGTTACCGGTAGTAGTATTGACTAGAGCTGGGAAGCTTTGGGCACCTAACGATTCGATTACGATTCAGAGACTCCGATTCGATTATAAAACGATTATTGATGCACCCCCCCCCCCCTTTTTTTTCTCTTTTTTTTTTTTTTTAATGTTTTGTACATTAGTTCCAAAATTGTTCAAAAATACTCTCAGGCTAAACCACACTACTATTTCAGTATCAAGTTAACATATAGCAGTAAACAAATATACAAAAATAACATTAAATAAAAAACTCCAGTCCCCATTCTGTATCAGCAGCTTTAAACTACATTCAATTAATTTAATGTTGTGAATCAACCGTTAAATTTGTAAAATTTCCCTTTTGTCTACTTTCGACATGTGAAAGTTTTAAAACTATTTTAAAGATAGATTCAAGTCAATATTTTACCGATTTAGGAGTATTTTAGATAAAAAGTTAATTAGGTTTGCTTGGAAGGTTCGCTACAACAGCCTTGCAGGTGTACTGCTTTAAGATGGCGGCCGTTTATAACGTCTGCATCTAGCTTTTTGTAGATGTGCTGCTAACACTACCAAATCTATATTGCATCTAGTCCTATATAAATGATATCCACCGTAACATTATATGGATGTACAGCTTTTCGGCAGCAGTCAGGTATGTTGTTGTGTTTTTTTATCTCGTTGCATGAGTTGAGCTAGAGCCGTGAGTTGAACATTGGCATTACCCGAGGGGCCGGGTAATGGGAAGCATGATGTTTAGCTACTCTCGCTCCGTTCCGTCCCGAAGACGGCGCGGCGCGCTGAGTGTTGTGTACTTCCGCTTTACTTCGCATATTTCAATAATCGGAATTTGGATGTTTGTGAATCGTTCTCGTATCTTCCACGGCCGAATCGCGAATAATCTAAGAATCGGAAATTTTGCACACCTCGAGTATTGACGCAGGAGGGTCGCGTCATGCGTCAAATAATACTCTGCCGTTCTTTTCGAGTGCGTCGTGTTGAGCCGCTTCTGGGACGCGTCTAACACTCGGCCGCACTGCGACTGGTGTGCATTGGCTGATTGACTTTAATGCCCGCGTTTCACTGCGTTCTCGCGGTGGCCACGTTGTCGCGCCGTTGACGTTTCTGGGTTATACTGTCGTACCGTGTTGGTCCTCATTATAGTAGAGAAGACGGAGTAAATATAATCTACACAAAGAAACTAACCCGATCGACTCACAGCCTCGAAAAGTAAGGGTTACATTATGTCAGAAACTCGTTCGGTATGCCTCCGTTCCGAACCGAGCACCACGTACCGAAAGAGTTCAGTACAAATACATGTACCGTTACACCCTTAGTGTCATGTCATAATTATGACGGTGTTATGACAGTCTTATGATGCCGCTGTCAAATCAAGTGTTATTTATTTACCCAAATAAATCAACAAATAAGCCACAGCGAACTATAGACCCTACTCACATGACGTCACAACCACGCCTCCGCGCCATATTGTCCGTCTACTCATCGTGTTGATGCATTACCGCTACGTAAATTCCTCCTATTATGGCGTGTTTTTCTGCTCGTTAACATTAATAATCAAAATGGTGAAGGCGTGTGAGGCGGTCGGTTGCAATAACAGAGAAGATAGACGAAGAGACTTGAAGTTCTACCGTATTCCGAGAGACCCGGAGAGGAGAGCGAGATGGACTGCAGCAATTCGACGAGAAAACTGGGCTCCAAACGATTCCCACGGATTATGTAGTAGTCATTTTATATCTGGTAAGATGCATTTAATATATATTTAGAGGGTTTTGGGCTGACAACCATAATTAAGATCATTGCGAGGCTAATCGCCGACAACATACAGTTTCAAATTCAAGATGCTTATTTCTTCCACCATCATTACATTTTGAATAATATTTAGCTGGTACCAAGTGAAAGAAGCTGGCCTCGTCTACGGATCATCAGTTAAACAGGTGTGTCCAAACCTTTTGCAAAGGGGGCCAGATTTGGTGTGGTAAAAATGCGGGGGGCTACCTTGGCTGATTTACATAGAACAATATATTTAAACAAATTTTAGTAAACAAATTTTAGCAAGCCCTTCTGTGTGTCACATTTGCTTTATTATTTTTTTTTAATTCATAATTTCAACAGTCTCTTCTTTGTGGCTTTCTCTTTCGACACTCGGACTCTTGCGAAATACTGCTGCTGTGAAAAAAATAAACTAGCTTCAAGTTGCTATAATTTCTCGCTGCGTACCTACCCTGTAATGTTGTCGTACATGTCAGCATGTCTTGTTTAGTAATATTGCGTCACATCAAACTCTTTGTAAACAGCGACTGTCTCTTTGCAAATGAGGCAGACACAGTTGTTGCGTGTCTTATTGAAGAAATAGTCCAATATCCACCTATCCTTGAAGCGTCGGCCATCGCAGTCAACTTTTTTTTTTTTTATTGATTGTCGCCATTTTAGAAAATTGGAAGTAAAGGGTCACACGGGGTAATGTTGCTTAGAGTGCTGCTCTTAAAGTTTTTCAAACTTTCGTGAGAATAGGCTGATTTTGTGTGGACAAGATAGTTGTAGATATCAGGGTAGCAGATGTCAGGCAGAGAGGGCGAAGACAGCGGGTCGGACAATATCGATTTAGGCATCAAATATGGATCTGGCGAATGGGTAGAATGAAGCTTTTCCACATAACGCCTTTTATGCAACGCATCCAATGAGTTTACAGCATCTGAAAGCACCGGGGCTTCCATGAATTGCTCTATAAACTGAACGACTAATTGAAACCATTGCGAATAAGGCTAAACAGAGGCGGACAATATGGCGGCCGGATACAGCGACACGTCATTCTGTGACGTTGGTGAGTAGGGTCTATAAGGGAGGGAATAAAGTCGCGGCTTATAGTCCAAAAATTACGGTAACCATTTGCATTTTGTTGCATTCTTTTCTTGTTGTAGTAGATGAATTAAAAGGTCTGAATAAGTTTCGCCCGCGCAACAAACCAAAATGAAGTCCGTGTCTGCTGTTTTTTTTTTTTTTTTTGCTACGATGACAAAAGCACATGAACAGGACGTACTCATAATTACCAGTTAACATGTGGTAAACATCATCTTTCCCAGAACAGGTGAAGGCAGCATTAATCCGAATAAATGCGTCTATGTAAACTTAGCCACTGTATGGTTTAGCATCGTATCTCATCCGAATAGTTAGCGTTCTTCGTCGTTTCAAACCAGTGCCAGTGACGGACATGCGAGTTCCTAACGTCAACATACATAAAAGTGGCTATTGATGATCTATCATTGAGCACCGCAGACAGATATTGAGCAAGTGAGGGCATGTGCAGCACAGAGTGACAAGTGGATGCAGCTGGTGGCCCGTGGCCCCGAGCAGCCACATTAGGGCTGACGAGGGCTGCTAATGTGCGTCTGAATGGAGCCCCTTTTGAGACGCAAAATAGAATTCTGATTAGAAAGGCAGGAAATACACATGTGGAGTGCCGGAAATTGTTACAATGTCGAGCCGTGGCACATTTGGCAGCGTCTCAAGCTGCGTGGGGAGCAATGAGATCTTAATGAAGGCATGTGCCGCCGACACCGCGCGCACATTTGCATGTCTTTTATGGCTCTTCACTCGCTTTCAGCCACAAGAAGAAGAAGACGTCGGCGAAGACGAGTCCTCGCGTTCCGTTCCTCACTTCCACAGGAAGCTTGAACTTTTATCTTTTCATCAGGCACGCAAAGGACACACCATTAGGTACACCTGCACAATTAAAGGACTGCCAATAGAGACGCTTATTCCTGTGAACAAAGAAATAAAAAGAACATTAGTGGAAGATTGTCATTTGTTTCAGATCATTGAGTGGACTGTTTTATTCAAATTTCTTGAAGTTGTTAGTGGAGCAGCACGATTGCTTCACTCGGTGCTGCCAAATCAATAAAATATACCAATGTGTTGGGTAAAAGTGGGTTTTTCCCTTGTTTTTCCTTGAAAACAAAGGGTTTCGTGAGGACGTTTATGTTTTAATATAAAAATTAGCAATCTGAATATTTTGACAGCTTCTGACCCACTTTAATGGTACTCTATCATATTTTAATGTGCATGTAAGGAACGTGATAAACCGTTTTTTTAGCTCAATGGCTACCATTGTCGGGGCTAGACGTCCAATCCATTTTGACTACGTGTTTAAATCCTACGAGTTTAGATCCCGGTTAAAATGGATCGGACGTCTAGCGCCATCAATGGTAGTGAAAGATGAGCAATCACAAACAGTCCCTCCAGTTTAAATGAAATTTATGTCTGTTTTTGTCAATTGCAGGCAGTGGGTAAAATGCAATTTTAATAGTATTTTGAATGAAAATTTATTAAATGGTTTTAATTTTTTGCCATATAAAAACAATTACTAAGTTTTGCTAAACGTACAATAGCTTTACTAGATTATTGATGAATTAAAATAATTTAAACATTTAAAACAACTAGTGCTGTCAAATTTACCGCGTTGACGGGCCGTAATTAATTTTTTAAATTAATCACGTTAAAATATTTGACGCATTTAACGCATGTGCAGAATGACCCACTCATGCATTGCGTCAAACAGATTACAATGACGTGGTTTTGCACATTGAGAGCTAAAAGGCAAAGGCGAGTGGACAGAAGCGTTCATTGGACTGCGCCGTTTATTGGCAACTCCTTCACAACAAACATAAGTATCATCTAGTGAAAGCCAGTGTTGGGCACGTTACTTTAAAAAAGTAATTAGTTACATTACTCACTACTTCCAAAAAGTAACTGAGTTAGTAACTGAATTACTCTATAGTAAAAGTAACTAGCTACCAGGGAAAGTAACTATTTCCGTTACTTTAAAAAGAACTTGTATGTCAAAGAATTTGAAATTTTCTGAGCAGTATTCGAGTCAGTGGAATAGAGAAGAACAGACAGGTAGTTCACTTGTTAGGTGCTTCAGCAGATTTGAATTGCTTACCACAGATGTCGACAAAAGCTTTGCCCCGGGACATAAATTACACACTACATGCAGGTACTTTCCTTTAATTTTGACAAACTTGAAATAGTGTCTATATCTCCACTTCTTAAAGGACAATTTTTCTTTTGAATGCTCTGCCATCCCAACCCTGTGCATCTGTTTTGCGTGTGTGTGTGTTTGCCGCACGCGCTGTTCCGGTTTGCTTGTGAAATCACCGGCTCTGATTGGCTTACCACGACACATGACTCTAACCCTCAGCCAAGCACAATCACTTCCATCGCATCTCTCGAGGAGCTGCATTCAGGTAGGCTCGTTTCCCGACAATTCACGTCACCTTCAAAGCGTCTGCCGTCCTCAAGATGGAAGCAGAATTATTGCTGGCTGACAGTGGGAGATGGGAACGAGGCTAGCATCAGGTGTAGTGAACACAGAAACGTTAACAAACTTTGGAAAGCATTGTCTAATTGAATGAGCAGGGACAAACAGCTTGGAGTCAGAAGTACGTGCGCTATTCTCGAACCTGAACGCACCCCAAGTCTTGGATGACAAATCAACAGAGCAGAGAGTCGACTCGACACGGCTGGTGGTTTCTTCAATTTATTCAGCGTAAGTAACGCGCCGCTTTTAGTTAGATTACCCCGTTACTGAAAAAATAACGCCGTTACGTAACGGCGTTACTTATAACTGCGTTACTCCCAACACTGGTGAAAGCACAACAAAAATAATATTCCTATCTCTCCAAAAAATAATGTTCACAAAAAGAAAAGCGGTTCAAACTGTATTAATGAGGCCCTATTCTCACACAGTTTTCCCAATCAAAATAGCTATGCAAAATACGCATAAAACATACTCAGACTTTGGTCAAACTCTATTCAAACATTTCGTTTAGCTCAACTAATACACTGGATGGCAATATTTAGTCACAATATACAAATTATCAGAGGTCTCGTACGTTGTGAAGCCAGCACTCAAATGAACGTCTAAAATAAAAAACAGGGAGCTACGGCGTCAGTCAAGGGACAAAAAACACTCATTGGCTTGATTTCTAAGTACTGTAATTTAAAACTCGCCATTGACACTTTGTGGTGTATTTCAATCACTACCTTACGTAGTTAAAGACACTGTGGAAGAACGGCAGATTTATTCATCGTAATTAATCTCAATCGCAATTCAAACCATCTATAAAATATGCCATATTTTTCTGTAAATTATTGTTGGAATGGAAAGATAAGACACAAGACGATATATACTTTCAACATAAGGTACATAAGTACTGTATTAGTTTATTATAACAGTAAATCAGCAATAACATTATTAACATTCTCTTAAAGCGATCCATGGATAGAAAGACTTGTAGCTCTTAAAAGATAAATGTTAGTACAAGTTATAGAAATTTTATATTAAAACCTCTCTTAATGTTTTCGTTTTATTAAAATTTGTAAAATTTTCAATCAAAAAATAAACTAATAGCTCGCCATTGTTGATGTCAATAATTACACCATGCTCACTCATAGCGCTGAAAGTCATAAAATCAGTTGGACCCAAACGCCAGCAGAGAGCGCCAAACACCAAAAAACAAGCAACAAGCGGACATTACACTCTGCTGTCATTTTAATCTGTTTGAGCGGGGCATGTGCGTTAATTGCGTCAAATATTTTAACGTGATTAATTTAAAAAATTAATTACCGCGATAATTTTGACAGCCCTACAAAAGATATTAACCTGTTACACTTTATATGACAGCTGCATCATAAGACTGACACGAATGCGTATGACATGTCATTTAGTGTCATCGGGCAAATTATCTTAGTTTGGAATGGTGGTTTTATACTTGTACAGCACCTTTCAAGGCCCTCAAAGCACATCCATCTACTGGCAACGCAGCACCAGGAGCAATGTGGGGTTTGGTATCTTGCTCAAGGATACGATTTCATCAGGGCAGTGAATTGAACCCACAACCTCTGGGTTGGGGGGACAACTATCCTACCACTGAGCCACACCTAACGGCAGGATGATTGTAAAAGATTCGAACTTGAAATAAATGGAGTCAGTGACAAAATTTGCCTTGGCATTCAATGACACACACGTCATTAGCATTCATTAATGCCCATGATGACGGATAATGACGGACTTATGACAGTCTTATGACGTCGCTGTCAAATAAAGTGTTGCCTATTAACCCAAATAAATCAACAAATAAGACGCACTGAGCTATAAGTCTCAGGATTCAAGATGAGGGGAAAAAGTAGCAGCTTATAGTCCGCAAAGTACGGTATATAAGGAGTGTTTACAAAATCGATTGAGATATATCGCGATATTACGTCACACAATTCTCGTATCGATCCAAAATCCGCCTGTATCGATCCTTACATTTGTGTTTTTGTTGGAAATAAACAATTCGGTGTTTGCACTTATACTCCCGTCCAGTAGTTGACAGCACGCAGCAGCATTGCCTTGCAGTTTGCAGAAGTAACATCAACACTCGACTAATCCGAGTCGAGATTTGTGTACGTCGCCCTGTTGTGGTTGCTCAGATTGGTCCTTTCATAAGTGAAATTTGAACTCATTTTGGCTGCAAAAACGGAGGCATTGCGTATTTAGAATTTGGACTAAAGCAGGTTTGCACTAAAAAAAGAGAATTTTAAAATAGAAGCCTTATGTTATTCAAACATAAAACAAAAACATTTTTACTTGAGTGCTGGATGAGGTTTCAGGAATACATTGGTATAAATGTACTTTTATGTCCATTTTGCCTAGTTTTTTCCAAAGTGATATAGAAATATCGCAAATACCGTCTTCAAGTGTAGTATTGGGATTAATCGGGATCGAATCGAATTACGACCTGTAAATGGTGGTATGAATCTTATCACCAAATATGAGGCAATACACATTCCTAACATATATGTAATAATTATTGAACACATTTAATGGTAGACAAAATATTTACTTTCTATGTCGCTAATAATACTGTGCTTGATGTATTTTTTTGGTTTGTTTTTATATTTTATGTGTTTTTAAATATATATATACATTTAATTCAGTGTCAGAACAGTTTTTTTTTTCATGTTTACTCTCACTCAAAAATGAATAAAAGACAAAAATAAACACAATCTTCTCCCACACAGGGGGGAAACATATCCAGGTGAAATTCATTGACAAGTAACGAGTGTAAGGTTGCTATCTCGTTAGGACTGAAAGAGGGGCAGATGTGGCCATTCAGCCGCTTCCTCCCGATTGGTCAGAACTGTCACTAGCATCATTTAAAAGTACATCCCTAGACCTGACCAAGTTACGGCTTGCTCCTTTGCTGTCATCATGGCTGGTTGGGTGTCTTTTGGGTAAGTTTTTGTGTGGCGAACACCAGTAGAAGTCCTTCTTTTGGTAATTTTTGCTGTTTGTTTGCGCTATTAGGGCTTTGCTCCTTGTTTTGATGGCTGGTGCTACACTCTGCCACCCGTTGAGTAAGCAAGGTAAGCTGTAATTGTTAGTCGATGAATTGAAGTGATAATAATGTTCATTATCCATTGTTGTCAATGGTGTAGCATTAGACATTGCTAACTGCTAAGAGGCTATCTCTTGTACGAAAATGTGGCTCCTCTTGTTTTCCTTTTTAACAAGTAGTGTTTTAGTTTGTGAGGCATAAGAATGTGTAGCACTTTTTTCAAAATTTGAACATGTGCAAATCAACACTAAGCTAACACAATAGTGGCAAAGCACTAGCTAAAATAAAGCTTCTCGGTTAAGTATGATTCTGATATTTGTAAGCGTTTTAAACTTGGTTGGAATTCAGTTTGTACGCAAAACTGCCTTTAACGTGTTGATTTCATTTTGTTTAGCTGTTGGGCCTAGGTCAATTTCAAGCAGTATTTACAGACCTCGTACTCTATTGGACCAAATGCCAAAGCAAGAACACTTGACTCAACAGAAATTTCCTGTGGCAAAGCCTCCACTTGCAGATGTTGACTCTAGTCAATCTGATTTTGTTAAACCATGGGTTCCTGGTTTGTAACCTAAATAATCTTTAACTATTTTGTGGGCTTTTTCCTGTTCGTATTTTTAGTTTACATTTTTGCTTCCAGGTAATGTAAAACCAGTTGAGCCTCCTGCAGTTTCAGCCGATGAAGATGTTCCCAACCCAGTGGACCCTGATGAGGAACCTGAGTCGTCAGGCAGTGTTGCAGTCAACACACCTGCAGTGTCTAGTGTTCTCCCCCAACCCGGTCCGTATTTCCCACCAACCGGGCCCTATTTCCCACCACCTCCCCCTCCAGAACCAGAATTCCAGCCTGGTGACTTGTTCCGATTGGAGAAAACATTTGACCATGGCGACTATGAGTCGGAGTACGAAACCCATGGCTCCCCTCAGGAACCTCGTCCCTGGCCGGCGCCAGGTCCGCTGCCAGGTCCGCTGCCAGGTCCGCTGCCAGGTCCGCTGCCAGGTCCGCTGCCAGGTCCGCTGCCAGGTCCGCTGCCAGGTCCGCTGCCAGGTCCGCTGCCAGGTCCGCTGCCAGGTCCGCTGCCAGGTCCGCTGCCAGGTCCGCTGCCAGGTCCGCTGCCAGGTCCTTATGACTCTAGACTAGCAAGAGTATCACCGATTGTAGATCCTTTCTGGCCAACCTACGGCAGGCGTTTTGTGCCTTATCCCTTTGATTACTATTTCTTGACTGGCCAGTATCCTCCAGGAACCGCAACGCACTACACTGTCAGCTTTGAGCGCGGTAGGAACTACAACCAGGATAATCACTATGAAAAGCACGAAGAGGAGCAAGAGCCTGACTGGCAGTGGGTGTTCCCACATCAACATCCTCAACAAGGCCAGTTCTCGGACGAGGTCAAACATCAAGACCACAGTCAAGTAAAGCACCCGCATCAACAGACAAAGCATCATGAACAAGGCCATTTCTCCGATGAGGTCCAACATCAAGACCACAGTCAAGTAAAGCACCTGCATCAACAGACAAAGCATCATGAACAAGGCCATTTCTCCGATGAGGTCCAACATCAAGACTACAGTCAGCACCAAGTGCCTGGTCAAGTAAAGCACCCGTCTAAGCATCCTGAACAAGGCCATTTCTCCGATGGTCAACATCAAGACTACAGTCAATACCACCTTCCTGGTCAAGTAAAGCACCCGTCTAAGCATCCTGAACAAGGCCATTTCTCAGATGATGATCAACATAAAGACTACAGTCAATACCACCTGCCTGGTCAAGTAAAGCACCCGCATAAACACCCAACATATCCTGATAATGGCCAACATCTATACTACGGTCAAAACAATTTTCTTGGTCAAGTAAAGCACACGCATAAACACCCAACGCATCCTGGACAAGGCCATTTCTCCGATGAGGTCCAACATCAAGACTACAGTCCGTACCACCTGCCTAGTCACGTAAAGCATCCGCATCAACAGAAGGTAAGTGTTACAACAGTTCTTGAGTCATTTCCCAATCTAAACATGACTGTTTTTGTTGCAGGGGGTACACTGAAAGCCTCTGCAGGGTCTTTGAATTTGAATAAATGGAGAAACCTAAATGTTGTCTTTTGACTTTATTTTGAAATTTCTCTTGTAAAACTTATTCTTAATCCTAATCTTTGCTTTGACTTGCCTGGCCCGGCCAGACTGTTCTCCCTGTATTTCTCAAACACTGTGAGAATGGTCTGGGACCCAGCCCATTAACGGCCTCTCGAGCAAGAACAAAATCAACCGTCCAATCATTCGTTTATTTGCGTGATGTGTTCTCGAGTAACGTCAATCTTCCGCGTCGGAAGTAGTCTCCACAACAGATGGCGAACAGGAGAGCCAAGAATGTTCCAATCCACGGTAAAATCAGTTTTAATTACCAAAAACACATCGACAAGTGTCTCGCGCTAGCCATGTTGAATAAACTCCACTCTCCTCGTATGTTTAATTCCGCGCGCAAGTCCCTCGCCGCTTAACCAACGTCACGTCCGCCCGTCACTGATTGGTCCACTCTGCTGTCTGTTTGCTGTGGCTTGCTCCGCCATGGAAATTTATCCGCTGAATGGTGGCCAGACCCAATAGCTGGAACAGCGTTGTCTGGTGTACCAGGCTATGCTTTGACGCTCATGACTTGCCAATTTCCCTGCAAACTATCAACATTTAATGGTAGTCATGGACCATGCATCTGACCTGCTAATGTAAATCCTATACATTGGTGGCTTGGTAAAAGATTTTAAGCCAAATTTCTAGTGTGTATTTATAAAACGTCGAACTAGATGGCATTTCTAAACTCATTGGCTGTCATTGAAAGAATTTATAGGAATTTAAATGAATTGGACATGTACTGTTGTCAATGGCAGTATTACATTTTAAAACTTAAACCCCTTAAATGTAAACTTATTTGCTATAAAACTTGGCCAATTTAGAGCCTAATGAAATTAACTGCAACATGGCACCTGACTAAAATTTGACACAAACTAAGTCGTGAGTTTCCTATTCCAAAACTCTTTACTACACCCCCCCGCCCCCAACATGAATTGGTTAGCAACTCCTTCCTCTACTTGACTCTACTGATCCTACCCTTAATCTATTTGAACCCTTGCTTTGAAAGCCCACCACTGAATTGGGGGGAAAAACTAACCTAGCCCGTACTTTTAAAGCCAAACTTGGCTTCTTTCAAATTCATCTATTTTGAAACCCAAAGGCTGCGTTCAGACTGCAGGCGTATCTGAGTCCAATCACATTTCTTATATCTGATTTTTAGCAAGTGCCTAAATCTGTGCCTGTTCAGACTGGGCCATATTGACACATCTGAAAGGTTGCTGTGGCAACAAAGGTGTCATCCAGATTAGTGACATGTCCAGTCAAATCCCATTTGAGCTGTTGAGACTGAAGCATCTTGTCCAAATCTGATATGAAACTACTTGCTGTATGACCTCTGTGAAGTTGGCCCCAAATCAAATGCAAATTTACAGAAAAATTGTCATTCGTTTGTGGTATCGTTCAGCTTAATTCTTTTATAGGTCAACCAGCCCCAGCATTTTTGATTAAAAGGCTAGGAAAGGGGTCAGTCTGTTTTTGCTGGCGAATTTTTTTTTTTTTTTGAGGTATCGTGATGTCAATCGCAGCACCTCCGTCGCAGCTGAAGTTTACCAACTCAGGTGTCCCAACTGGTGCAAACATGGCACAAAGAAAATTGGCACCCCTTCGGGTCCATTCGGGTGGCTTGAGATACTCGAGTGACTCGCGCGCCCCCCCCCATTTACTGCAAAATGGACCTGAAGGGTTTCCATACGTTTGTGCTATGTTTATGCTAGTTGTTGTGACACTCCTGTTATTGAGAGTTGGTACGCTTCATTAGCCGTGACAGAGGTTCTGCGATTGACGTCATCACTCGAAATTAAAATCTCAATAGTGGTCCCTTGTTTTTCGCAGTTAATAGGGACCAGAACCCGCCGTGATAAGTGGAAAACCGCAAAGTAGCGCCCCCAAAAAACGTTTTGTGTTCAATATGTTCAGATTTAGCATTGGAAAGATGTATGACTATTTTTTTTTTTTTTTTTTTTAATCGCAAGTATAATATATATGTAATATATATTTTAGTAAATGTTTTTTAAGTACTTTAAATGTAATAATTATACACATTTTGCTGTTCCAAATTTTTAAACGAGAATAAAGCAGAAAAATGCTTGGCTTTATGAAATGCTTCAGTCCACTCAAATCCGCTCTTACAATGAGTTGCCACAGCAACTGTTTGACAAGTTAAACGATTGACGCATGCGACTCTTTGATCTTGTCAGAGGAGCGAACTTCCATCATTAAATGTCTGTCAATCACTGTTTACCATAATAAGCAACTCCAATGCACTCACTGCCTGACCGACAAAGAGCAGGGAGTGAGAGACTACGCAATCGGCTCGGGACAATTTTTTTATTTTTTTTTGGGGAAGAAAAATCCACGATTGCGCGTGATGTGGATGTTTGAAGTGCGAAGTAGCGAGGGATCACGCTATAAAACGAAAGCAGCATAAATGGCAACATTTCGGGTCCGTTTTGCAATAAATGGTGAAGCTGCGTGACGTCATCACTTGAAATTATCTCAACAATACAAACGAAAATTAATAGATTTCATAATGATATTGACGGGGCGTGAGGCCGAATAATGGGGGGCCTGCATTGTTGGCGTGGCCGTCAAAGCTGACCGAGTGGAATAACAGCTTTTTTCGTTGAAAATTATTGTGAATAAATGCTTAAATCCCTGAATTCTTTACGGATATGGACGTAAGTCAATTCTTAGTTAAAAGCAAAAAAAACACAAAAACGTGCAGTTTGCATTTATTTTACGTAAATATGTCAAAGTATGATGCTAGCCTGTCAGTCAATGGGTTAGGGTTTAGGACCGCCATATGTAAACAGCTTTTCCAGTAAAAATGATTGTGGATAAATTCTTAAATCCCTGAATTCTTTATAGATATGGTCGTGAAACGGTCTCGATTCTTGGTTGAAAAGAAAGAAAAAAAAAACGTGCAGGTAGC
The DNA here is from genome assembly GCF_030265065.1 of Corythoichthys intestinalis. Taxonomy (NCBI): domain Eukaryota; kingdom Metazoa; phylum Chordata; class Actinopteri; order Syngnathiformes; family Syngnathidae; genus Corythoichthys; species Corythoichthys intestinalis. The sequence continues at coordinate 7,816,967 of NC_080413.1, forward strand.
ATTTATGTTACGTAAATATTGCGAACTATGAGGCTAACCAGTAAGGAAATTAGTGGCCGACATATGTAAACAAAGAGCTTTTTCCGTTGAAAATTCTTGTGAATAAATGCTTAAATCCCTGAATTCTTTATAGATATGGACGTAAAAGAGTCTCGATTCTTGGTGAAAAGCAAAAAAAAAAAACGTGCAGGTAGCATTTATTTTACGTAAATATTGCGAAGTATAGTGCCAATGCTGTAGCGGCTAATTTCGCCCATTGATTTTTTTCACGTTTCAAAATGCACGCATGGTACGAAAAATATAATTACGTTGAATCCTCGAACAAATCACTCCTGAGACTATCATTCCTGTTTGTATGCAGTACAGCTTTCGTACTTTTTCAACATCTATCGCTGCATGTGTGGTTGCGACCGTCTGCGAATAACTGAAGCGGATTGTGGGATGGCCCCCTACTTGAAGGCGTGACGCACTGAAGGTCGAATCTGATTATGAAGTCTATGCGAAAATTATTACAGCACAAACCAGCACAAACGTTGACACCATTTTTAGCCATTTTTAATCAAAATGGTTGACATCAAATTGACATATAAAATATCCCAAAAACGATAGTAGCGCAAACAAAAATTGTTACAGCACAAACGAGCACAAGCCTAGCACAAACGAATGACATAATTTTTCTATAAATTTTCATCTGATACGCGGCCAACTTCCCGTATGTGTTTCAATCAGTCTTGCAGAAATCAGATATCTGTGTTTTGTGACTGTTCAGCCTACAAAAGAGCCATCCAGTTTCAGCCTGGATGGGCTAAAAATCAAGATTTTGCCTGCCAATCTGAACAAGGCCTAACTCATGTCATCCTGAAATGCTGATTACCGTTGTAGAACCGTTTAAATACAAAATGGCTCCTCATGCCATATATCCATCCTGGGATGCATTGATACATTTAAAAGCCATACATTGTAATGCACATCTGGTCACCCTGGCGGCGACTCTTGACGGATGTGTGACATTTTAGCACGCCGCCAAAATAAAAGCCCGTCCATAAACAGCATCTCGGGGGGGCTTTGGGTGATCTACGGTGCTCGTGGCGGTCTCCGGCGAGCGGCCCAATCTGTTACTGTGACACGGACGCCATTAATGGACAGTGGGCATCCTAATTTATGTAACAAATCACCTTTGAAAGCCCGGCCATTGATCTTTAATTAGAGGCAGCTGTTAATCAGCGTTATGACTCCTCGGTGGCGTCGTCATGCTTCCTGCTGCAGTCTGTTCCTGTGCCAGAACAGCAGCATCAGCATCCTACTTTTGTCTTTGTGTGCCACGCAACTAAGGTGCGAGTCTCACAAACAAGAACAAAGGCAGCGTCGTAAAAAAAGTACACGATTGTACCATTTAAGTATACAGTGTAATCCTTGCGGTTTTTGTTTTCAAGGTAACTTTTTGTCTTTTACACAGACAAATGTGAAATTACGGTTTTGTACGACCTCGGTTTACGTGTCTGTTTCACGGTAAACTTCAAATGAGTGACAAAAGCCCGCCTTTGAAATGTCAGTTCACGAGTTAAGCAAAATTTCTGTGTTCAGGAGGGCTCGGAGTAGCTCGTGCGCTACACCTAACCCAACCTTTCTTTTCTTATGTTTCCAATTGTCTTTATTGACTGTATTTTTCATTTCAACTCCAGGAACTTGCTTCCTCTACACCGCCTGGCAGACAATAGCGAACGCAATAACCGCATAACTTCGGTGGAAAATCAATGAGCGGTAAGCCACATTTTCTATTGTGAGTGTTGCTTTTATATAGCAAGTGTGTTACTTTGTCAATGATATACTTTGTTGTTGTATGGCCTTGGATGACTACGATCGAGAGATGTTTTTAAATCATTCGCTGCTGTTGACAGTGATGTTCGTAAAATATCCATTTGAACTTCAGTCATTGGCTGCCATTGACGGTGATAGATGAACCAGAGCTTAAAATGAGTCGGATTTACGTTGACCACATAGTAACTTTAGCATGTTACCAGTTACAACACTGAAATTAAGGGAATACATCAACAACCTTACTACTGTTATGGGACCTTCTCTGTAATGATTGGTTTTGTTGATAGCGGCGTTACAGTATAACAGTGCTTTTAACGGCATTATTTTTTTCAGTAATGAGCAGTGTTGTCGCTCACGTGTTACTAAGTAACGCATTTTTGTACCTTAATTTTTGCACTATAAGGCCACCATCCACCAAATTTGGCACGAAAACAGCTATTGTTTATCGAAAAGCCGCACCGGACTATAAACCGCTGCTGTCCTCACTGTATTATGGGACATTTACACCAAAAGATATTAGCTGGTAACACTTTCTTTGACAGTGGCATCATACGACTGTCATAAGACCAAATGAACCACCATGAAGCTTTGAACCAATTGGCTGAAAAGCTTCATTGCTTCAAGAAGCTTCATTTGGCTATTACTGCTACCCTTGGGGGGGACTGTGAACCTCTGCTGCCATCTGCTGTCAACGCTGTTGTTGTCCAACATGCCTCTTAGCATATATTGCAGCACTACAGATATAAATAACAATTAAAATCCTTTTTTTTTGCAAATTTTTCTTCAGTTACTGTTCCAGTTGTTTCATTAGTTGCTAGTTATGGTATTTGGTAACACTTTATTTGACAGTGGCACCATAAGACTGTCTTTAGACAATCATAATTATGATATGACACTGTCATAAGCATTAATAAATGCTTATAACTGATGTCATTTAGTGTTATCCGACAAATTATCTCACTTTTAAATGGTTGTAAAAGATCCAAGCTGGACTTAAATGGAGTTAATGACATAATTTGCCGGATGACACTTAATGACATGTGTCATAAGCATTCAGTAATGCCCATGATAGGGTCATGTCATAATTATGACGGTCTTATGACAGTCCTATGACGCCGCTGTCAAACAAAGTGTTACCTATTAACCCAAATAAATCAATAAATAAACCGCACTGGACTATAAGCCACAGGTTTCAAAATGAAAGAAAAAAGTAGCGGCTCATAGTCCGAAAATTACGGTGTCCTGGTAATGAGCAATGTAACGTGTTTCTTTTCCAATTTTGGGGGGTTTGGATTTTTCCAAACCAGTAATCTGATTAAAGTTGGTTTCCTTAATGTCTGTGCGTTACTATTTTGTTATTGCCTTATAATGTATGTAAGAATGAAGAATATTGTAGTCATGTAAGAAGAGCATTTCAAATAGAAAATGTTAGAAAGGTTGACACTGCGCGTTCGTTTCCATGATAACCGCTCATAGATACTTCCTGTTTTGTCTTGAGTCATACGAGCTAAGTGTTTTGGGACTGAGAAAGGCGTGTGGAGCCAGGGTGCTCATTCAAGCCGAATGCAGCCACTGTTGAGATACAGTATGCGAGGGAATGTTGATCGTTGCGCGTCCATGAATGAATGTATTTTTCCTTCATTCTGGAGGGTCTGATGGGCACTTATACAGTATGCTGTTGACCCTAACCCCTAACTTTTTGACATTAGGCTTAATCTTCGAGTTAGCGGGGATTAAATTAGTCTGTGGAGTTGATTTCAACAAATTCCATGTCCATGAATGAATGTATTTTTCCTTCATTCTGGAGGGTTCCAGCGATAGGGTGGGGTCGCTACATGCGCTGCCGTTGATACGGCGGGTAGTCGGCGAGCATTGTTTACATCATTTTCGTGTTGCACATTTATGCCATGAGGTGACGTGTCTGTTTAGCATCTTTTGGATGTGTTGTAAGTCCGATTGATTGGAAAGTGCTTAGTTGCCGCCACGTTTTGTGGCCAAATTGACCGCGTGTGTGTATGATGTACTTCCGGGTCGTACACGCGCATTCGCGCCTGCCCCAACCTTTATGTTTATTGCACTTTGCAATCCATTTGTAGGTTTTTCATGATTGTGCAGTCAATTTGCATTGTTTTACATGGGCACTTATACAGTATGCTGTTGACCCTAACCCCTAAATTTTTTACATTAGGCTTCATCTTCGAGTTAGCGGGGATTTTATTTGTCTGTGGAGTTGATTTCAACAAATTCCATGCAATTTGACAGTTATTTATTAGTTTCAGGGCTCCTGAGTGGCTAAGCTAGTGCGAGTCAATTGTGGTTGAAATCAACTCCGTCGACTAATTAAACCCCCATTAACTCTTAACATTAATCCTTGTGTGAAAAAATCTGATCTTCCCCTTTAAATTCCGTTATCGGATAGTCAATTACATGCGATGACATTTTTCTGTTGTCATTCTTATGTTGAGGCTGCAAAAGCCGTTACCATTACTGCGGATGTGAAGGGGTGTGTTACTACAATTTGATTGAATGAAACACGAGTTGTCCAGTTTTGTCACAGCTTCCTGGGCGAGCGTAGTGTGGGAGGGGGGAGGAGGAAAGGGGGTGGTTACTCCGTTTCAAACGCGATGATGATTGACTAGGTGGTTCGGAGCGTTAGCATAGCATTCGCATTCTCGTTAGCATTAGCATTTAGCGTGGCAAGCGACCACTCTCGGGCAATTAAGTTTTATACATAGTACGTGGTGTCCAGGGGGTACAATTAAGTGAAAATAATGTACTAATTTTCTGCTGAGTGTCCATTATCATCACCAAGTTGGCGTTGTCCTTGTAAACAGCACAATATAATTTTTTTTTTTTTAATGGTCACTTCCCCTAAACTTTTCTTGAATGACCTAACAGGAACTTCTTTACTGTTCTCTTAACAAATCGTTCAAACACATATTCCCACACAAAAGTCTAAATACTCCTCTAAACTAAATTAAAAATGCATAAACAAACATATTCGCTCGAACAAAAACTTAAAGCCTTACGATGGCCTGAACAGGGAGCAGCTGGATTAAGCCTTGACAAGCTTTTTCATATTTACTGTTTTTACCAGAGGGCAGTGTAGCCTCCCAAACCAATAAATGCAACACTTTCATTAACAAACCATTAAAATGCGACTCTAATTAAACGAATCATCTAAGCAGCAAAATAGAATTCGAAGCTTTTTTTCTAATCGAATTAATCGATTAATTGTTGCAGCACTGCTGCCATACTCTAAAAATGAGCTGTTTTGGCATTGACCAGAAAATAACTTTGTCAAAAACGATCGCTGCCACCCTTTCTCAGTCAAAATAGATTGAACGACTATCATCGTCAAAGGCACTGAAACATGATCATTCAATGCTAGCCATCCCAGTTGAATTGAATTTGATGTCTATCCCTGTCAACAAACATCAAGCTAACGGTAAAATTTCACCAAATTGTGTACAGTACATTTCCCAAGAAGATTATAACATGTTTCGTACAAAAGTTAATTTCCTGGAAGGATAATTTGGTTGTAATGTAGCTAGACTCGGCCATGTGGCCAACAAACACGCACGCATTCCCAGCGTGTGACTGTACAAAGACAAAAGAATAAAAATCTGATAAAAGGCAAATGATTTCCTTCATAAAAGGCATAGACGTGGAGTGTTTTATGGCTGCCTCTTAAGTTAATGACACAGAATTAAATTCCCACGGGGGCTTGGATGTCATCATCGCTCTGACGACGTTTTTCCTTTTCATGGTCATCTCCTGTCAAAGTCGACTCATTTATCTGTGCAACTTCACACGCAGGATTTGGACAGTCACGCCTTTCTTCTAAGCATTTGTGTGGCGTGAAAGCTTATTAACTCGTTCGCTACCGTTGACGGAGATGGACGTCAAATCGGCAAACCTACACCTTTTAATCAAAATGGATTGAACGTCTGTTACATTCACAATGAGGGAATTTGGTTTTGTAGCGCGGCCGATAAAAGCATTTTAAAATGATATCGGATATTATCGGCATAATCTTTTTTTTTTAATCGGTTTTGGGCCAATATGCATGTTCCCCTTCAAAGTGAAATTTACAAGCCTTCTGCTTTGTGCAAGCGATGGTCAAAGCTTAGCACAAAAGTTATGCTTATTGACCATTAGATGTCTCCAAACTAAGGTGCTTGGGATTTGTTATGTGAAAATCAATCAATAAAAATCAAAAGAACAATAAATGATTGAAAAATAATGAATATGTTAATTCCACGATCGCATATATCAGTATCAGTTTGATATCGCTATTGGATTTTTGGACAATATCGGGATATCAGTTAAAAAAGTCATTGTTGGACAACTCTAGTTTTTTAGTATTGGTTCTACTGGTTTCAAGGGTGTACTTGGTCAAAGGTTCTGAGACACTTCACCTTCAGTCGGATTAGAAAGTGTTTCAAAACCTTTGACCACGGGGGTGCTTTTAAAGTTTAGCGAGCAAGTCATAGTCAAGATGTTGTTTGAATGATTTTTCATTTCTGGAAAAAGCTTAGAATTTTTTCACCTTCACAGGCAAGAAATTTTTTTCTGTATTGTATCAATTTACTGTACATTTATTCATTTATAGCTGTTATGTTCAGCTACTGGTCTGAACAGTTTTAAGTAGGGCTGTCAAAATGATCGCGTTAACGGGCGGTAATTAATTTTTTAAATTAATCACGTTAAAATATTTGACGCAATTAACGCACATGCCCCGCTCGTACAGATTAAAATGACAGCACAGTGCAATGCCAACTTGTTACTTGTGTTTTTTGGAGTTTTCTCGCCCTCTGCTGGCGCATGGGTGCGACTGATTTTACGGGCTTAAGCACCCATGAGCATTGTGTAATTATTGACATCAACAATGGCGGGCTACTAGTTTATTTTTTTATTGAAAATTTTACAAATTTTAGTAGAACGATAACATTAAGAGGGGTTTTAATATAAAATTTCTATAACTTGTACTAACATTTATCTTTTAAGAACTACAAGTCTTTCCATGAATCGCTTTAACAGAATGTTAATAATGTTAATGCCATCTTGTGGATTTATTGTTATAATAAACAAATACAGTACTTATGTACCGTATGTTGAATGTATATATCCATCTTGTCTTATTTTTCCATTCCAACAGTAATTTACAGAAAAATATGGCATATTTTATAGATGGTTTGAATTGCAGTTAATTACGATTAATTACGATTAATTAATTTTTAAGCTGTAATTAACTTGATTAAAAATTTTAATCGTTTGACAGCCCTAGTTTTAAGTAGAGTTGCAGCACCGCGACCCTCGTGAGGAAAAAGTGGCATGGAAGATGAATGAATGAATGTCCAATAATAACTTTTTAACCGATAACCAATATCCTGATATTGGTCATCTCCCAAATTCCGATTCCAATATCAAAGCGATTCCGATATATGTGGTCGTGGACTGAGCATATAGCTATAACTGCTGTGCTAAGATGTGACCAGCCCTTGTACAAAGTCAGAAGGCTTCTACAGAAGACAACATGCATATTGGCCCAAAACCGATGATAAAAAGAAAATTAAAAAAAATTAAAAAACGATGTAGATATTATCCGATATCATTTTAAAATGGTTTATTGGCCGACATTATCAGCTACCCCACAACTCTAGTTTTAGTGTATCATATGGGAGTTTGAAATACAGTGATCCCTCGCTACTTCGCGCTTCAAACTTCGCGCCCTCAATCCATTGTGGATTTTTTTTTTTTTTTTTTTTCAATTAAAAATATATGTACAGATGAGCTGTTCCGAGCTGATCGTGTAGTCACTCTCGCTCCTTCCCTCCCTCCCTCTTCCTGATCTTTGTTCGTCAGGCAGGGCACAGGAATTGCTTATTAAAATTAACGATGACTGACAGATGTTTGGGTTTGAACTTGGCAGAGACACGAACTTCAAAGCGCCACATGCGTCAATCATTGTTTAACTTGTTAAACAGTTGCTGTGGCAACTTATTGTAAGTGAGCAGCTGCGAGCAGATTTGAGAAGTCACTCAGTGAAGAATTTAATAAAGCTAAGCATTTTCCTACTACTACTATATTCTTGTTTAAAAATAATTTGGTGGGACAGTAACATGTTTTTAACTTATCATAATTATTACATTTGAAGTGCTTAAAAAAGCGCTACTTCGCGTTTTTCACTTGTCGCAACGGGTTCTGGTCCCCATTGACCGCGAAAAACGAGGGATAACAGTATCGCCATAAACTGCTGTGATGTGACCAGCCCTTGTACAAAAGCAGAAGGCTTCTACATTCACTTTAAAGGGAACATGCATGTTGGTCCAAAACCGATGATTTAAAAAAAAAAAAAAAAAAATCATTTTAAAATGTTTTATTGGTCAAAATTATCGGCTACCCCACAACTCTAGTTTTAATGTATAAAGTGGGAGTTTGATATACTCCCATTGTGGTCATTCATTATGTTTTATTATTTTATTCATTATTTACTGTACTTTTAAAATTTAGCCTTCAAGTTAAAGCCAAAACGTCTTTGGTCGTATTAAGTTTGCCTTGTAATTTCACATAGACTAGTTGCGGTCTTACAATACATTGCAGTGTTGTTTTAGTGAACAATGACAATAACAAAAATATTTCGTCGACATACTATTTTTTTCATGATGGTGACGATGACAAGCTAAAAACGTGGTTTGGGAGACATAACGAGACGAAAATGTGACATCGATTCTGTCACATGCCTACAATGCGTGACATATTCATATTGTACGTGGAGTATGTCAGCTTGCATCGTGGCAGTTTTCGGGTCATGTAACTCATGTTAGATGTGCTGCTTCTCTCCCTTATCACCGGAGTTTAGAATGTGTCTCAAGCTAGGCTGCGCTTCATCTTGCTTTTTTAGAAACACGGTAAGGTTTGCTTTCTTATTTAGGCAAGAGATAATTTGCAATGTTGCTTTAGCCTTAAAGGTTTGCACTGAGTGATCATCAGACACTAAACGTCCTAAAAATCCTAGCTTTAGCGTAGCATTCGCATTAGTATTAGCTATAGAATGGCGAGCGTCCTCTTAAAACACTGACCAGTATAAAACAGAACCACTTTGCTTTTTTTGGTCATTAAGTTTAGAGGATGTTAAACGCGCGAAAAATTTTTTTTTTTTAACATACAGTTCGTGGCTTCTAGGTTGGTTTAACTGAAAATAATGTACTGATTTTTCTGCTGAGTGTGTTATCATCACAAAGTTGGCGTTGTACTGGTAGACGCTACAATATGTGCTCGTCTATGTTCATTCGAAATTGTTAGAAACCTTTATTTTTGGACTAAAACTTCGGTATTTTACCAATGAAAACATGAGTAACTGTCGACTAAGAGTAGACAAAGACGAAAACATTTTGAAATGACTAAAATATGACGAATAAGTAGACTAAAAAGGGCTACCAAAAACAATTTAGGCTGCCGAAGTGTCATTTGAGATTAACTTTTATTTTCCTTTTTCTGTTGCCTTCACAAGTTCTCTCCTTTCTCCTCATCAAAACACGCGGTGCATTTTTATCCCCTCGGAAATTTGTCTCACAAACGATACTCCATTTGCAATGCGGAAAAACAAAAAAATTTGACACAACACAAAAATGTATTAAAACTGATGAAAATCAAATGCAAAGAGGGGGGTGCATGTCAAACCAATCACTATCTCCCACATAAAGATTAGAATTTATGCAGCCTTCGAAATACTGGAGAATATCGTATCGTTGTCCAAAAAAATCGATATCTCATCCTCGTGAATTTAGTGATGAGCACATCGATAAACATTGTCATTTTTATGAAATGCAGTTTTACTCAAATGTCTGAAATGTTTTACCAACAAAACTGCCTAGTATTTATTTTTTTGCATTAGGTCTAATGTAACTTATTGTGCACATAAAAGCCCCATAAATTCAAATAAAGTTGAAATGCAATCATGACAGACTTTGTAAGAGAAATTGTACCAGTGTCCAAAGAATCAACACTGAATTTTATCGACATAAATTGACAAATTTGCCAAAATTGATTCACACCCCTAATAAGTTCAACGCTTTACAAGATATTTTTTTACGTTACAAATTACTCAAGTTTGAGCAAAGATGCGCCACCGTCACATTCCATTCATCCACCGCAGCGCTGAGTATTCGTGTACGGACCGGTGTGAAAATCCACCGCAAACGGGCCTCGCGTCGCCTTGTGATTAACACACAATAAAAGAATGCGACGAGAGGAGGGGGGGGGCTTAAAAGAGCGCGAGGAAAAAGCTGCCCAGCCAAAGATGGCTACGCAACGCACTCTATAATTAAGTCTGGATGAAAGCTCATCGCGCTCAGCTTCACACACACTTTGTTTTTACGACATAATGACAGTCAGGCCGAAATCCGACGAAGGAGCTTTAATACGGCACCGCCGCGCCCGGACGACGGGGGATGCTGACCCCCCTCGGGCGCCGTCTACCTGAGATGGAGCCCACCTGGGAGGTCCAGGTGAAAATAAGCTTTAATGCATCCAATGAGTTAACTCACTCTTTGTTAAAAAATTGGAAACCACAGTAAATATGCTTGTTTTACCTTCAAATTGCAACAATTTCCAAATTTCTAATGATGTTATAATTATAATGACAGGTCTAAGTTGAAGACATTATATTAGAAATAATTATGGTCTTAGCGATAATGACTCCCTCTACCCTCTAAACCCTCGGTCCCCACCCAATCAGCCCCGTCCCTCCGGCCCTACAAAACCCGAACCAATTAATTGCTCGTTATTAAATAAAGGCATTAAGTACTTATACTTATTTATTTATGCTTAATCTGTAAGAGAGTCATTCTGTCATGGTTGTCCGGAACCATAAAGAGCAGAAGTCGCAAATGAAGAGGATTGGGAATGTATGCGTATAACTCTGTGCACGGTTAACGGTCACTGAGAAATGTTCTTTTTTTTTTTATCACAGAATCACACGTCTGAAGGGATTTACACATGACTGGGTGCAATTAGACACACTCAAGTAGAGAAACTATCGGTGCCACGATTAGCGATCAGACAGCAAAGAATAGGATGTCAAAATATCCACGCTTACAAGTGATTTACACAATACTAGGTTCTACAACTCACATTGCTGATTTGTGTACGCTCTACCCCACCTAATCACATTTCTTTCCAACTCCACACTAGGGTTGGGAATCTCTGGCATGAAGCCGATTCGATACGTATCTAGATACACAGGTTACGATTCGATTAAAAAACGATACATTTTTAAGGCCGAGCGATTCGATACAGTTTAAGAACGATACGGTTCGATACAGAGTGAAAACGATAAGATAGTAAACATTTGTTGAGTGTGTTCGTACAGTATTTTAAACATATAAAAAAGACCACATTTCTAACAGCAAAATTAAACAACAAATTTTCATACCAATGTTATGTTTTATTTTTTTATGAAAAAAATAATAATAATAATAAGGCTTACTATATGACCGTCATTTTGTTGGATGGGATTGATAATAAAATAAAACTCCAGTGACAGACAACAATAAAGTGCAGTAATTCAATTACTGTATTTCCTGGTGTTTTGAACACAAGAGGTAAGTAATTTAAGTACAAACTTTCAACGTAAACCGCTTACAAACAAAAAATATTAATTATATGCAGCAGCCCGAGAAAAAAAGAATTAAACCTGCAATGTTATCATAAATAAATAATAAATTATGCTTTGCCACTGGTATAATTGGGGGAATAAAAACTTGGCATTTTAGACAGACAGGTCAATAATCATTACTTTAACCTTATGCACAGCAGAGTCTTTCACTTATGCCTGTGCTTCCACATTGTTTTTTTCCTCATCACTGTCCATATCTTTTTTGAAGGGCAGATTTTTTTCTTGAGGAAGATCAACTAATCCACATGTTAATGTTTAAGTAGACTGCGTTTCGTAGAAAAAAAATCTCCAGAGGGTCGTGCTGCCCTTTCCACCATTGTAGTGGGTTATTTTTCAGGGTTAAAAACTCACGATCTCTGTACCGCTCCAAACTAGCTCTGTCCCATGCGAACAGATCTGGCTGCCTTCCTCACTTCAAAGTCCGACTTTTGTTTTTCCTGGGTGCGTTGAAAATCAATCGCTGCACCGAGCTGGCATCGGTGCTTAAACTGTCCATTGTTTTAGCATGTTGCTCCGTTGCCACTACTAGTTTCGTTTTCGTTCTGGGCTGTGAAGAAAACGCTACGGAGCGTGCGTTACAGTGGTTTTGTTAGCTCTCGTGTTGTTATGACACGCCCGTGACGATCGGGTAATGACGGCGACTAGTAGCAGTTCTGCCGAAATACATGGGAAGTTGAGGCAACCACGACCGTGAGTTGTGCTTGTCCATATTATATCATGCGTGCGGTCTCAATCTAAGTGTGCTGTGTGGTGAATGACACAAGCACAGTATGTGAAATAAAAGCTAAATTATCATCCCATTAAGCAATGCGTTGAACTAGGCATTAGAAGCCAATTCTTGTGCTCGCGATAGCAGAATTCTATCTCTACTATCGGTTCATTGAATATTTAATAACTAATTACTGTCGAATGGTAACTTTACTATCGATACAGCTGTATCTCTCACCTGTCAAACTGGATATCTGGTCGTATCGGTTTATCGTTCTCAAGCTTACTCCACACCCCTCCTCTTTCTCCTCGGTCATCAGGCCCCCCACATGGTATCAACCGGAAATACAATTAGCTAACAATAGCACTACGATACAGTGATCCCTCGTTTTTCGCAGTTAATGGGGACCAGACCCCGCCACGATAAGTTAAAAAACACGAAGTAGCACCCATGTACGTCATGTTTTTTCAGTATATATATATAATATATTTATAAGTATATATTAAAAAAAAAAAATGTATATGGTGAAAAACAGACAAGGCTGAAAAAGCCGTTTCTGCTCTTGCACCTCTCTCTAAAATATACTGTTGTATTTAAAGTAGGGCTGTCAAATGATTAAAATTTTTAATCGAGTTAATTACAGCTTAATAATTAATTAATCGTAATGAATCGCAATTCAAACCATCTATAAAATACGCCATATTCTTCTGTAAATTATTGTTGGACTGGAAAGATAAGACACAAGACTGATATATACATTCAACATACGGTACATAAGTACTGTATTTGTTTATTATAACAATAAATCAACAAGATGGCATTAACATTATTAACATTCTGTTAAAGCGAACCATGGATAGAAAGACTTGTAGTTCTTAAAAGATAAATGTTAGTACAAGTTATAGAAATTTTATGTTAAAACCCCTCTTGATGTTTTCGTTTTATTAAAATTTGTAAAAATTTCAATCAAAAAAATAAACTAGTAGCTCGCCATTGTTGATGTCAATAATTACACCATGCTCACTCATGGTACTAACCCATAAAATCAGTTGGACCCAAGCGCCAGCAGACACCAAACACCAAAAAACAAGCAACAAGCGGACATTACACTATACTGTCATTTTAATCTGTTTGAGCAGGGCATGTGCGTTAATTGCGTCAAATATTTTAACGTTATTAATTTAAAAAATTAATTACCGCCCGTTAACGCGATCATTTTGACAGCCCTAATTTAAAGCCAAAATAACTGTTGTGTTTGATAGAACAATATGTCTATATGCTGCCGTTGCAGTTTCATGGTGCATTAAGCCCCCAAATTATTTTGAATTTGTCCGTTTTACCCTGGAGACCCCGTTTACAGACACCGCGCAACTGCTTTTGTTTCAACCCAGCCATAAAAAGGTAAGTAATTATATTAATTATTCAAAATGTCTATCATTTTTAGCTTAGAAGCATTAATTGATATATATTTAGTTTAAAAAATGACTATAAAATTATTCACTCGCATATTTTAAACATTTTATTTTTAACTTTTAAACAAATTATGTCACAATGAAAAAAATTGTGTCTGTAAATAGGTCACGGATATCTACCTCATAACTATCGCTTAATTCTTATTTTTGTGACATTTTCCCTGATATTTTAGATGACAAATAATCGATCCAAACAAAGAAAAACTGAAAAACGTTTAAAAGGGTAAATATTTGAAAAAGAGAATCTCGACCACTCCTTGATGTCTGCAATTTCTGCATTGTGACCCTTGTTATATTACCGTGTTTCACCCATAAAATCCCCCAAAAGTCCGGCCATTTTTTTGTGTGTGGCAGGGTTCCTGCCACCCTCCTCAAAGTTAACTAGTGCCGGTGAAAGCGATACAGACCCCCTCAAGATATAAAAGAGGTGTCATTCAACTAGTTGTCAGTCGACATATTATCACAAATGTTATGAAAATATTTTATAAAGATTGAAAAGCTACCTAGTGTTGCTTTAAAGTGGTGTTTGACAAAGCCATGATAGCAATTACTTTACATTATAGAGCATATGACACGAGAAAAAAAGTCTTAAATGGCATTATTATGTGAATTAGAATCATATTATGAGACGATTCGACTATATACAACAATTTAGCAAAGCACAGATGACGAGAAATTAGTCTTTTAATCTGCCGGTTAGCCACGCCTACCATTATAGGGCTTTAGCGTCCCCAACAGGTGGATGACGTCAGCGGTAGACTGGGCTCATCGGTTTTACTATTCAGCCCATTGAGGGGGAATTATTCGGAACGAGGAAAACGCGACGAAGAGAGCCGCAAAATGTCATTGTTTCAGTCTCTCTACTCCAATATTTTTGCAGGATATTCTTTTTATCCAAGTATTTTCCCCAATAGCTATATAAATGGCTTGAGAAGGACCAGTCAGCCTGTCGAGGGGGAACTATTCACAACGAGGAAAACGCGACGATGAGAGCGGCAAAATGTCATTGTTTCCGTCTCTTTACTTCAATATTTTTACAGGATATTCTTTTTATCCAAGTATTTTCCCCAATTGCTAAATAAATGGCATGGTCATGACAAATAACAGTCTTGTGCTGAATGGAATATGAAATAATAAAAATGCATTCATTCAGGACGACATGGCAAAATTACTCCATAATGGTCAAAACTGTCGACTTCACCTATACTGTCGCACCTCCCGAACGATATTTTATGACACCTAAGTCAGACATATGTAATTTCCCTTCCCCGGCTTTGGAGAATGTAAACAAACCAGAAGGCGTGACAGCTAGCCGACATGCTAACCCGAACCGAGTGATGTTTCAAAGTCTTCGAAGCGGAAAATCACACATAACTATCCTGGATTATTTGACATGACCACCCGGTTGTCGATTGTCTGCGCGGATCAGCAAACCGCCCGGCGGAGAGCAATTTACAGTTCGTTCCCCGGAGGAGGGTGGCTGGACTTGTTGTGCAGCTAACGTGCTGCTGCTAATGAGCATTAGGAGAGCTTTTTACATGCCTATCAATGATCAAACGTAAGTAGTCCTTCATTTAAAGGAAGTTTGTAGTGTTTACTTTGTAATCGCTGTGTTCGTATTTGACAAAATACAAAACAAGATGTTTACTCACTTCCTCGTAAGTCCAATGGTCCCACAGTAAATATCCACGGTGAATGGGAACCTTTTGAAATTCCAAAAAAGCGCATACGCCTCTTCCTCATACAGAATGATTTTTCTGCAGCCGCTTGGCTGGCGTGATGCGAAAAATAAACGTATTAATCCGCAAAATCAGCTGAATCCTTCATCCTCATACACAACAGTACACTGTAGCGTGAAGAGGACGTCTTCTACTGTACACGTCACAGCGCCCTCCTCCTCAATGCAAGACCGAAGCCGGAAGTCACTCATTTTCATGGCGCGGGATTAAAAAAACTAAATAAAAATAGCGATCGCTTCCACACACATCCAAGTGGCCCATATCATTCAGGGGCATAAAGTACCGCGTGTATTATGAAATAAACATGCTTTTTCGTGTCACAGGCACTTTAAAGTCAGTATGCGATGATATAGTTTCAATTGTTTTTTTCTTTCAAAAAACATATTGGTACAGTATCGGTTGGAATTGGGAGCCAAACAATTGTATCGTTGCAACACTATTTTTTTTATGCACGGCCTGAAATCTGATTCTTAAGAAAAATGGAAAGTAATAGAATGTACAGTCTTGCTAAATTGGATATTTCATGGAAGAAAAACTTAAATTTAGCTTGTATATATCGAAGCTTCTCATAGTGCAGTTATTATGCCTTGCTCAACGGCCATGTTGTGACCAAGTATCCCTGTGGTTTACCCAACCGAGTGTAACGGCCGTTTATTCGTGTGGTCCCGGTTCTCCGGCACCATCCAAAACCACGGCTGTCAAGTGACCGGCGCCCCTTACAGGCCTCTCCACTCCCTACCGTGTTTTCCAGCCACTTTCCAGTGCCGGCATCTGGGCTGGATTTCCTCTCCCAGAATGCTCGCTGGGCGGGCCTCGCCACTCCGCCGTGAAAGCCGGTCAGGGACGGCAGATTAGTATGTGGGCTTGCGCCGAGGGGCCGGCGGGTCCCGCCGCCTGTGATCCGCCAGTAAAGCGGAATCTCTGCGGCGCTCCTGCGGTTCAGTGCGGCCCGGGCGGCGGACCGCGGTCCCTGCTGACACCCTGTTCCAGCGGGGACATGGTTTTACTCCACACCGTGATTTGCCGCTCTGACTTTTTAAGAGAACGGCCACGCTTTGACGCGTAGAAAAAGCCACTTTCGTTTTATATGCTCATTATGAATGATAAAGGTTCAGAATGAACGAATATCTTGTTCTGATTCATTGTTGTTTTTGGCAGCCCTAAGTTTTGTCTTAGCCTTTTGGATGAAAATGCTTAGTAGTGCTAGTCATATTTTAGTCATTTCAAAATGTGTTTGTCTTCTAGTTTTAGTTGACAATTACTCAAAATGTTTTTGTCTGTAAATGTCATATCGAAAACTAAATTTAGCGCAAGCTAATACAATATTTGATTAACTCAAGGAAGAGGATGACAACGTTTTTGTCGTTGTTTTCCTTGGATGAGTCGGCGTCTCGGCGAGTAAAAGTGACGGCGCGCAAACGGCGGAAGAGTGGGCTGTGCGACGTGTGTGACGTAGCTCCGTGTCGTGTTCAAGAGGAAACTATTGAGTCGCGAAAAAAAAAAAAAAAACTTTATTGAGTCACTTGCCTGAAAAAATTGAACTGAACTACTTGTGGTTATTTTTTAAAATACTTTTTTTCAAGGTCATATTTTTTGATTTTTTTTTTCTACATTATCTTCTTTTCAATTTGTACATAGATGTGTGTGTTCGAGAAGCTTGATTGCATGTATATACAGTGAGGCAAATAAGTATTTAGTCAACCACTAATTGTGCGAGTTCTCCCAATTGAAAATATTACAGAGGCCTGTAATTGTCAACATGGGTAAACCTCAACCATGAGAGACAAAATGTGGAAAAAAAAAACCAGAAAATCATGTTTGATTTTTAAAGAATTTCTTTGCAAATCATGGTGTAAAGTAAGTATTTGGTCAATACCAAAAGTTCTTCTCAATACTTTGTGATGTACACTTTGATGGCAATAACGGAGGCCAAACGTTTTCTGTAACTCTACACAAGCTTTTCACACACTGGTATTTTGGCCTATTTCCTCCATGCAGATCTCCTCTAGAGCAGTGATGTTTTGGGGCTGTCGTCGGGCAACACGGACTTTCAACTCCCTCCACAGATTTTCTATGGGGTTGAGATTGGAGACTGGCTAGGCCACTCCAGGACCTTGAAATGCTTCTTACAAAGCCACTCCTTTGTTGCCCTGGCTGTGTGTTTGGGATCATTGTCATGCTGAAAGACCCAGCCACGTCTTATCTTCAATGCCCTTGCTGATGGAAGGAGATTTTCACTCAAAATCTCTCGATAAATGGCCCCATTCATTCTTTCCTTTACACAGATCAGTCGTCCTGGTCCCTTTGCAGAAAAAAAGCCCCAAAGCATGATGTTTCCACCCCCATGCTTCACTGTGGGTATGGTGCAATTCAGTATTCTTTCTCTTCCAAACACGAGAAACTGTTTCTCTACCAAAAAGTTCTATTTTGGTTTCATCTGACCATAACACATTTTCCCAGTCCTCTTCTGGATCATCCTAATGCTCTCTAGCGGACCGCGGACGGGTCTGGACATGTACTTACTTCAGCAGGGGATTTGAGTCCCTGGCGGCGCATTGTGTTACTGATAGTAGCCTTTGTTACTGTGGTCCCAGCTCTCTGTAGGTCATTCACTACGTCCCCCCATGTGGTTCTGGGATTTTTGCTCACCGTTCTTGTTATGATTTTGACGCAACGGGGTGAGGAGGGAGTTGAAAGTCCGTGTTGCCCAACGACAGCCCCAAAACATCTCTGCTCCAGAGGAGATCTGCATGGAGGAATAGGCCAAAATACCAGCAACAGTGTGTGAAAAGCTTGTGAAGACTTTAAAAAAACGTTTGGCCTCCGTTATTGCCAAAAAAGGGTACGTAACAAAGTATTTAGATGAACTTTGGTATTGACCAAATACTTATTTTCCACCATGATTGGCAAATAAATTCTTTAAAAATAAAACAATGTGATTTTCTGGGGGGGGGGGGGTTCCCACATGCTGTCTCTCATGGTTGAGGTTTACCCATTTTGACAATTACAGGCCTCTCTAATATTTTCAAGTGGGTGACTAAATACTAATTTGCTCCACTGTACTTTTGATAAGGTGATGGGTAAAATACCTAACCTCACAAAGACAAATCCTCTAAACCCTTTTTTGTTATATACATATATATATTTAAATTCTCTCTATTTTGCACTGTATATAACCTATTTTGACCATTGTATGTGTAAAGGCCAAAAACACCTATGACCATACCTGCTGTTTGTGTTGACTTGTCAAACATAAAACTATTCAGTCTTATGTTTTTCTATTGAATGTTTATGCTAACAAGTTGAATAAATATTATCAAGCTTCAAAACGGTTGGTCAAGCATGTTTGGTTGTCAATGGGACATCAACATGACAAATTTTGAAAAAAGATTTGGGTTTTTTTTCTTAGAAATATAAAGGCAACATCAAATTTGGCCAAAATAGGCATAGGTGTTAAAGGGTTAAGCATATTAGCACATAGGCTTAGTACTTGCAGTTTGTAAAATGTACGCATATTTGTCAGTCTATTCCTCACTGAAAGGGCGATTTTCGTTGTCCACTTTTCTTCTCTTGGTCAACTTTGAGCATGACATTTTGTTAGATTCGGTTTTCACTGGTGGCATGTAAACAAACAGAATAAAGTGCTGGGTGCGACTTGTGTTTCACACTGCTGCGGTCCGTCCACTCTAGTGAGCAGCATGCAGGCTCTCTCAGCTAATGAGCGCATCCATGCACGCTCTCTAAGCCAATCAGCGCCACTATTCAGGCTCTCTCAGCCAATCTACGCATCGTTGTCATAGAGAGGACAAGACAAGTGGGAACATGGAAGATATTTGACTAAAACTGAACCAGAATTTAGCGATAGAATAGCGCATAGCGATAGATCGGCGATACATTCAAATAATATATGTTAAAAAACAGTGGGGGTTTTTTTCCGTTTTTAATCGAGTTAATCACAGCTTAAAAATTAATTAATCGTAATTAATCGCAATTCAAACCATCTATAAAATATGCCATATTTTTCTGTAAATTATTGTTGGAATGGACACAATAAGACACAAGACGGATATATACATTTAACATACTGTACATAAGTACTGTATTTGTTAATTATAACAATAAATCAACAAGATGGCATTTACATTAACATTCTGTTAAAGCGATCCATGGATAGAAAGACTTGTAGTTCTTAAAAGATAAATGTAAGTACAAGTTATAGAAATTTTAGATTAAAACCTCTCTTAATGATTTCGTTTTAATAAAATTTGTAAAATTTTCAATCAAAAAATAAACTAGTAGCTCGCCATTGTTGATGTCAATAATTACACAATGCTCATGGTGCTGAAACCCATAAAATCAGTCGCACCCAAGCGCCAGCAGAGGGCGACAAATCTCCAAAAAAACACGTTACGAGCACATGACACCGTGCTGTCATTTTAATCTCTAATATTTTAACTAGGGCTGTCAAAATAATCGCGTTAACAGGCCGTAATTAATTTTTTAAATTAATCACGTTAAAATATTTGACGCAATTAACGCACATACCCCGCTTAGACAGATTTAAATGACAGTACAGTCAAATGCCCACTTGTTAATTGTGTTTTGTGGAGTTTTGCTGCCCTCTGCTGGCACTTGGGTACGACTGATTTTATAGGCTTCAGCACCCATGAGCATTGTGTAAGTAATTATTGACATCAACGATGGCGGGCTACTAGTTTATTTTTTGATTGAAAATTTTACAAATTTTATTAAAACGAAAACATGAAGAGGGGTTTTAATATAAAATTTCTATAACTTGTACTAACATTTATCTTTTAAGAACTACAAGTCTTTCTATCCATAGATCGCTTTAACAGAATGTTAACAATGTTAATGCCGTCTTGTTGATTTATTGTTATAATAAACAAATACAGTACTTATGTACCATATGTTGAATGTATATATCCATCTTGTGTCTTTCCATTCCAACAATAATTTACAGAAAAATCTGGCATATTTTATAGATGCTTTGAATTGCGGTTAATGACGATTAATTAATTTTTAAGCTGTAATTAACTCGATTAAAAATTTTAATCGTTTGACAGCCCTAATTTTAACGCGATTAATTTAAAAAATTAAATACCGCCCGTTAACGCGATAATTTTGACAGCTCAAGTGCCATTTGCTCAGAGGTGTGCCGGGGTCCAGTCGTGGACCGCGGTCCTCTAATTGAGGACCCCGGCTTTAGTTAAATGCGGTCTCTAAATGATTCACCGATTATAAACATGAGTTTTCTGACAAAACCTGTCACTCCGCCAAAACGTCCTCCATTTTCTTCGGAACCAACTCTTCCTCCCCCTCTCCCCCCCGATGACGGTACACAAACAGCATAACTGCGAATATGAATCACTCTTCTTTTTGGCTGCCGAGCTTTTTGACAGTCTCGCGCTTTCGCCGCCGAGAAGCGTGAATAAGGGAACCCTCCAGGTATTTCTTGATATCGGGCCAACATTAGTCAAGCCCAACCTCCAGGCGACAATGGAGTGCAGAAGGATGAGCGCCCCCTCCAAGTGAAATATAAATAAATGTGAAGAAGAAGAAAAAAAAAGAAGAGAATCGTCAGGGTACACGGTAGCGTGAAGTGTGGCGGCGTCATACATAATTCAGCAAGCTGAAATAATTGCCAGGGCGAGATATATTCTAAAAATAAATCCAAATGCAGCTACAAATTGCCCGCGCAGGATTTTTTTTTTTTTATCGAGAGGACGGCTTTTGAGACGTTCCTAAGTGTGCGAGGAGGGAGGGCTGACATCTGGGTGCCATGTTGAGGCTTTTTCGGGTCTTCTGGTCAGCAGAAACGCGCACACCGAGAGGATGTCATGTTCCCACACAAGTCTCATCCTCGCCGTGGCAACACTACTGACACAACAATTGGACTCGCATGACTCGCCGCACATGTTCGGGGAAAAAAAAAAGGTCACCATGAAAGTCTTGAGAGCTCGCCGTGACAAACGATCTCCTTCGACATTCCGGGCGCCATCTTTGACATGCCCGAGAACAAAGTTGTATTCGCCCCGTGCGTTTGCAGCGGGCCGTAAATCACGTCGCCGACCTCAAACGTGCAATCATGCAATTTCATTTGGCAGAATTATTCCCGTACGGAACCCTTCTATTTTTTTAAGCTTCCCCGCCGACGTGTAATCAGAGGCCACACAAATGTTCCGGCCACGACGGGAGGTTTTTGAAAAAATGGGCTAGGAGACGCCAGCGGGTGGCCAAGAGTCTTCGTCAGATGATTTTATGGAAAGGTGTCAAAGTCAAGGCCAGATCCGGTCCGCTGTATTATTTTGGGTGGCATGCGAAAGTAAGCAAAGTACTCTAAATAAAGTACAGGTAATCCCCGCAACGTAGAAGAAGGGCGCACACGTACAAACGAGGAAGAGCCATTTGCTCCTAAAGAGAGGGGAAAGAGCTGTAAGCCTGCGCGCACATTTGTTGCTTGTGAAGCATCCATAAGATGCAACGCCTGTATATAACACCTTTTGTACTGTTTATTGTGCGTTTTCAACGTGGTTGAATACTTGGGGCGAGTTGATATGATCGTTTTTGATGACGTGCAAACGCTAGCTGATACATGCTAATCGTTTGTGTGGACTGTTATTGCCGTAACAGCAGCTAGTCCTAAATGCAAATTTGAATTGCTGTTATTGAAGGTGAAACTGATGTAATTTCATTTGTATTTTAGTTTCATTCTTTTTTTTTTTTTTTTTTTTTTTTAAACCTGTCCTGTTCAGCTGTTTGACACAGAGAATGGAAGTCTAAGTGCCCGGATTCTGAACAGTTTTAATGTTTCACATTGAGAGTCTGACATACTCCCATTGTGATCATTCAAAATACCTTTTTATTCTGACAAAGTAGCGAACAGGAAGGGATTATGGGGGGACAGAAGAAAAGAAATACAAGAGAAGAAGGAAAAGAAACACATACACAAACAACAACTAGAAATACATTGAACATCTAAACTAGTTACTAATATGCTGGTGCTATCGTCAGCGAGATGTATTTCCGGTTTACACCATGTGGGGGCCTATTGGCCAGTGAAAGAGGAGAATGGGGGTGGGGGTGTCTATAAGCTAAGTGATTGAAAGGGGTAGAGTGTACACAAATCAGTTCTGTGATCTAGAACCCAGTAATCCTGTGAATCTCTTATGAGTGTAAGCCCGTTGGCGACCAACCCTACGCCGCCGCATCGCCAATCCCGGCACCGGGACCCCCAACCAGAGCATGCCCTACCACATCCAGCAGCACGCAGGCCCCACCGGGCGCGCGACAGCCACGCAGACGGGCGGAGAAGCCGCGCGGGCGCCAACCCAGGGCCACGGCCCCCACCCAGCCAGCCCGGGGAGGGAGGGCGGCCGGGGGGGCGGGTGGCCATGCGCAGCCCATCCCTCCTCCCGCAGCCCAGCAAAGGAGCCATCGTCCCCCCCCCCCCGGGCCACCCGCGCACCCATCAACCGGCCTTCAGGGATGGCAGGAGGGGACGCATCACCAACCCCACGCCTACACCCACCCCCAACCGCCCACCCGGGCCACGAGCCACAGCCGCAGCCCCCCAACCGGCACGACATGCCACGGGACCCCCAGCGGCCCACCAAGCCCCAGGCAAGTATTTTAGTTTCATTCTGCAAGTGTTGTTGTCATGAGCAGCTGAATAAAGTCAGCAATAAAGATGTCGATCAAGTCATTTTCAAAGTATCGGAATCGGCAAAAAAATATCATAACATGCCTTTTTAATATATATATATATATATATATTTAAAATTAAATCGTTTTCTAATTGTATTTAATGTTTCAGACTAAATGTCTTACACTCATCCAGAGTCTTTAGATTTGGCTTAAAGTAGGGCTATTAAATTTATCGCGTTAACGGCGGTAATAACAGTATAATGTTGAATGTAATTAACACATGCGCTGTACTACCCGCTCACGCATTGTTGTGTTCAATCTATAATGGCACCGTTTTACGTATACATAGAGCTAAAAGGCAACGTAAAACGAGTAGAGAGGATTTTGGCAACCTTTGAAGCCTTTTTTTAATTGGCTAAAGCCTTACAATCTCTCTCAACAATTAGAAATATTTTAGGAAGCAATGTGAGGAAGAAAGGTAGTAGTTGATCTTTTTCTTAACACCCCATGTTATTTCCCGGAACGCAGAGAAGATATAGCAATTGGTACCACTACGCACAGTCATGGTTGCACTTCCCCTCATGGATTTGGGCAGAAGTTAAATGGCTACAGTATCATTTACTGAAAGCTCAACAAATACACTAGATGGCAATATTTAGTCACAATATACAAAGTCACATTTATCCTTTAAGAATTCTTTAAGAAGTCTTTCTACCCGTGGATTCCTCTCACAGAAAAAATGTTAATAATGTAAATGCCATCTAGAGGATTTATTGTCATAATAAACAAATACAGTACTTATGTACTGTATGTTGAATGTATATATTCGTCCGAGTTTTATTCATTTTTTTCTTAATGCATTGCCAAAATGTATATGATCGGGAAAAATTATCGGGAATGATTGGAATTGAATCGGGAGCAACAAAAAGCAATCGGATCGGGAAATATCGGGATCGGCAGATACTCAAACTAAAACGATCGGGATCGGATCGGGAGCAAAAAAACATGATCGGAACAAACCTAGTCAGCAATCCACAGCATGGACGTCTGACATCGCCATATCAGAGCTTAGCTCGCTGTCTAGCTAGGACTTAGCTTCAACGTCTTGGCGAGTACAGTGCAATGACTTGTAATACATGTTTTTGGATAGTTATTTTTTAGATTTAAGGTTTTTAGGGGGTACTTAAAGGGTTAATTCCGACTTACACTGTCAGTGGTGGCTGCAAATGGTGTACAGTATGATCTGCATTGTGTTCAATTAAGCGTGTTAAGATAAAGATCGTCTCCTGTCATTCTTCTCCCACGTCGTTTGCCACAATACTTGTATTTGTTGTGGAAGAGTTGCCAAAGCTTAAGCCAAAAAAAGGCGCAGTCCAATGAACGCCTGTGTCCACTCGCAGTTCTCTGCCTTTTCGCTCTCAATGTGCTAAAACGGCGTCATTGTAAACTGTTTGAGGCAACGCATGAACAGGTCATTCCGTGCATGCGTTAATTGCGTCAAATATTTTAACGTGATTAATTTAAAAAATTAATTACCGCCTGTTAACGCGTTAAATTTGACAGCACTAATATTAATACATGTACAATAATATGATATGTAATTATGTCTAATAAAACTATGTAATAAAAGTTAAGTTTACTGATGACAGTTTCTTTGCTAAAGCCATCTCCACCCTGAGCTGCCATATGTAACACCACATCACCTAATGCCCCATATTCATTTACATGCAATATTCTATGTGCAATATTTACTTAAGTGCAATATTAACATGCAATATTCAAGCCTTCACTGTCAAACTGCTGCTGCTTCACCTCGATTATTTGCACTGCTTGAAAATAGGACTACAGTGCCCTCCATAATTATTGGCACCCCTGAAAAAGATATGTTTTTTAGCTTCTAATAATTTTAATAATTTTGTTTTTTTGATTCACCCCCATACTTCACAGTGGGTATGAGGTGCTTTTCAGCATGCGCATCTTCCGTGGCACGCCAGACCCACTTAGAGTGTTTGTTGCCAAAAAACTCAATCTTGGTCTCATCTGACCAAAGCACACAATCCCAGTTGAAGCCTGGGACTGTATGTATTTTTGTGTGAGACCAAGATTGAGCCACTGTGAAGTATGGGGGTGGGTCAGTGATGCTGTGGGGCTGTTTCGCTTCCAAAGGCGTTGGGAACCTTGTTAGGGTGCATGGCATCATGAATGCTTTGAAATACCAGGACATTTTTAATCAAAAGCTGTTGCCCTCTGCCCGAAAGCTGAAGATGGGTCGTCACTGGGTCTTTCAGCAAGACAATGACCCTAAACATATGGCCAAATCTACACTGAATTGTTCACCAGACACAAAATCAAGCTCCTCCCATGGCCATCTCAGTCCCCAGACCTTGTTTTGTTGCCAAAAGGGGGTTGTAGAAAGTATTAACACCACAGGTGCTAATAATTGTGACATACATTATTTGAGGTCAAATCATTTTTTCTTTATGTGGGATTTTTCCTCACTGAATGAATGCACTTGTATTGAAGGTTGGATTTCTTTTTTTTTCCATTAAGGTCCCATATTATTTGAATTAAAAAATATATATATTAGAAGCTAAAAAACACATCTTTTTCAGGGGTGCCAATAATTATGGAGGGCACTGTATGTCATACAGATTTCACATTTATATTTATTTAGATTTTATACTTTTATACTTGAAAGTAGTCACTTTTTGAGATTTTAACTTATCCTGCACTGTAAAAGGAGATGCTCCATAATTTCATTGGACAACTGTATAATGACAATAAAGGGCTATTCTATTCTATAGATTCTATTCTATTCTATTCTATATGTAATAGCTGCTAAATTTCTTAATTAGGAAAGAAAAGAAAAAAAAAAACCTAAGAATTTTAAAAATGATTTGGAACAAATAAACTTCCTGAAATTAAAATAAATTTATTTCCCAGATGCAGTGTATCACTACAAAAATTGCACACTACATTTAAACTTTAAAAATTAGAAGAACATTATTTACTCATTGGCAAACTATCGCTGCTAGCCTTCCCAGTCAAAATGGATTAAACGTCTATCACCGTCAACAAGTGACTGAATACAGCCCATTACTATTTTTTATCAACATTTGTAATAACTCCAAATCACTTCAATCCTTACAAATATGAGAAAATTTCCATACCAAATTTCTCAAGAGAAACACTCAAATTTTATTTCTTTTTGTTGTTTTGTTTTTAAAAGCAACAAATTTAATGAAACGCTTGTCAACGAGCCACCACGCATCGCCGACTTTGTAATTAAGTCATTAGATTCATCAGGAAATGAAAACAATGAAACTATTTTATGATGGTGCTAGCGATGTGACTGGCGTCGTAAAAAACAAAAAGTGCGATTCACTCCCACTGAACGAATCCGCTTCCTCCGTCTTCCCCCCCGCGCGTGTTGCCGTGGGAACGGCGCCGACGACTCGATCTGGGCGGCGTAACGACAACAAAAAGAAATGACAACCAATGCAGAGCGTCTTCAATCATAGAGCAATTGCAACATTTATTGAAGTGTTGGCTTTCTTGTATTGATTTTTCAACACATTACAAAAATACATATATGCTCAAAACAGCAGGTGTTCTGAGATGACTTTTTTTTTTTTTCATTTGTTTTTGTTTTTTTTGTTTTTTTGTTTTCACAACAATTCACTCCCCCCCAAACCCCACCCCTACCCTCCCCTCTTCCCTTTTCCCCACCGGAAATAAAAAGCAACAAGGAAAAAAAATTTTTTTTGTACAAAGAGCCAAAGTGAAAGTTGTGAAAAGTGAAATCAGGGTTGTTGTTGTTTTTTTTTTTTTACTTGATATTTCTCAAATTGTGAGTGTCATCACAAGACCTTCGAGCAACCGAACACACGTACACGCGCGCATACAAAATCTTAAAACAAAACCGGAAAAAAAACACATTAGGTGGAAAAGTGTCCCTGCAAGTCCTCTTTTTTTGTTGTTTTTTTCGTAGATTTTTTTTTCCTTTTCCCCCTTAAAACAAAATGGCACCTCACTCTGGCATGATTGTGTCTCTCTAAAATCCCTTCACCAGCATAGAAAAAACAGAGGAAACAATAGTACATTTCAAGGATGGCATACTTTTGTAAACATAAGTCTGAACATGATCAAAAATCCGGGTTTTTTCCCGCTTATTGGAACACAAATGACGACGAGGACATTTTATTTTTTATTTTTTTCCCCCCAAATGAAATATAGCGTCTGCTGCTTTCATGTGGCTTTCTGTCTTTCCCCCTCTCCCTAAAAAAAGCCGTCCAAAAAACACATTTCATATGCTTCCAATTTGATTTGAACGACTCTTGTGCGCTTGGTCAAGGTCCCGCCGCCAATGCCGCTCGCACATCTTCATCCTCCTGCCTTTCATTTTGACAACAAGTGAGGGGGGCTGTCAGGGGGGCCTCCTTCAAGGTCGCGCAGCCAGATGTGCACGACATTATCATAACTCGTATGCAGTTTTTTGATTATTTTGTGGTTATTTTCTTGCCTTCCTGTTTATTCTCATGCGAAATGGCTTTTTTATAACCCTCCTGTTACGTGACTTTTGCCGGGTCAGATTGACCCGAGGGTTGTGCAAGTGTTAGAAATTAGTGCTTTAACGATTAATCGATTAACTCGTGTAAATTTGTATTTGTTTGATTAGAGTGCTTTGTAATCCGATCGGCATCCCGATCGACCAGGTCCGATCACGTCATTTTCAAAGTATCGGAATCGGCAAAAAAATATCGGCCAAGCCTTTTTTGAATATATATATTTTTTAATTAAATCGTTTTCTAATTGTATATAACGTTAAAGACATAATATGTTACACTCATCCAGAGTCTTTAGGCTTAAGGTAGGGTTATCAAATTTATCCCGTTAACGGCGGTAATTAATTTTTTAAAAAATGTATCACGTTAAAATATTTAACGCAATTAACGCATGCGCTGCACGACCCACTCACGCATTGTCGCGTTCAATCTGTAATGGCCCCGTTTTACCTATATAGAGAGATAAAAGGCAGCGTAAAATGAGTAGAGTGAATTTTGGCAGTCTTTGGAGCCTTTTTTAATTGGGTAAAGCCTTACAATCCCTCTCCCTACGATTAGAAATATCATGGGAAGCGATGTGGGTACGCAAGGTAGCATCTTTTTCCTAACACCTTATGTTATTTCCCAACGCAAGGAAGATATATCAACTGGTAGCACTACGCACAGTCATGGTTCCACTTCCCATCATACATTTGGGCATGGCTACAGTATCATTTGCGGAAAGCTCAACAAATACACTAAATGGCAGTATTTAGTCATAATATACAAAGTCACAAGTCTAACTATCCGTGGATCCCTCTCACAGAAAGAACGTTAATAATGTAAATGCCATCTTGAGGATTTATTGTCATAATAAACAAATACGGTACTTATGTACTGTATGTCGAATGTATATATTCGTCCGAATTTTATTCATTTTTTTCTTAATGCATTGCCAAAATGTATATGATCGGGAAAAATTATCGGGAATGATTGCAATTGAATCGGGAGCAAAAAAAAGCAATCGGATCGGGAAATATCGGGATCGGCAGATACTCAAACTAAAACGATCGGGATCGGATCGGGCGCAAAAAAAACGTGATCGGAACAACCCTAGTTGTAATGGTTTGTTTTGAAAGTTTGCATTTAATTTTATTGATTTGGGTGAAAACACTGCCCTCTATTGGCAACAGTGAATATTACATAACTCCTTTAACATGGCTGAATCCAGCTGCTCCCTGTTAAGACCAGCATAAGGTTTGTTTTTGTTTGCGCTAATATGTTTTTTTACGCATTCGTAATTTAGTTTATAGGTATTTTTTACTTTGTCGGAATATGTGTTTGAAAGATTTGTTAAGCGCATTGTAAAAATGCTTAGCAACTTACAGCATTTAAGCTAGCGGACTTTTGCCATGCAAGTTAGCCAATTGTTCTCTTGTTGTACATACATCCTCATTTTTATTCATTTTGTATCGTTTGAGGCCTAGTTCAGGTATTTTAATTTATTTTTAAATGAAAGTACAATTCTGCATAGTTTGAAAAAACACTCGGGAATTTTGTTTTCTATAGTATTCGCATTAAATGCTCTTTTAAAAGTGCAATCTTAACAACCCTTTGTTTAACATCTCGTAAAATTTATTCTGCAACACATTAAATGTTCATAATCCGAATATCCGATTATTCGAACTAACTAGTTGATAGATTAATCGGCTACGAAAATAATCGATAGCTGCAGCCATATTAAAAATTATTTTAAAAATTAAGCTCAGACTTACTTCCAATCCATTTTTGACTGGGAGGCAATCAAATTGTTCGGACGTGTATGGCTGTCAATGGCATTGAGACCTAAACGTGTCAGAAACTGAATTTCTAAGACTTTGATTGTAAGTAACCCTGGGCGTTGAAACGATAACGGTAATTATCGTCATATAATTTTTGTCAGCAGAAATAGTAAAAACGAGAGTTTTCCAATATTATCCGGCAGCCGATAATATCGGCCGATAAAAGCATTTTAAGATTATATCGAATAATATCAACATCGGTTTTTCATTATGTTTTTTGGGCCAATATGCATATGGCAGTGCTGTCATGTCCACTTATTGCCTGCATGTATTTCTGGTATTTCTTCGCCCCCTGCTGGCAACTAGGTGTAATTACTTTTTATTATTTCCAGAGCTAAATGGACGAGCTAATGTCTGCAGCTAGTTTACCATAGCAGTTCTTGCCATTTCACCACGTTGATTGTGCATTATACTAGCGTGGCTTTAAGTTATATTCAGAGGTGGGTAGTAACGCGTTACATTTACTCAGTGACATTTACTAGCTGGCGCTTAGGTGTAATTACTTTTTATTATTTCCAGCACTTTCTGTTGACGTAATCATATGTCTACGCCAGCTCATTGCGAATAGAGAGCAAAATGGACGAGCTAACGTCGGCAGCCAATGTACCTTAGCTGTTCTTGCCATCTCACCATGTTAATTGTGCCTTATACAAGCATCACTTGTAAGTTATATTCAGAGGTGGGAAGTTGCGCTTTACATTTACTCAGTTACATTTACTTGAGTAACTTTACTTTAACTGTGCAATACTTTTTACTTCAGTAGATTAGTAAAGAAACACTACTCTTACTCCACAAATTTTGGACTACTCTAGAGTCATTTTTCATCTTTATTCTACATATTATTTTTGCCAGACATTTCTCAGTTTCACCAATCAGACTTCGAAACAATAACCACATGACTCCATTATACCAATCGGAGGTAACATTGTTTTTTTCTCAACTAGAGGACACTCATGCTCTTTGGACAGGTAGTTTCATAGTTTTTATTTTCTGGTCTGAATTCGATGACTCTTTTTAGCCTAATATGGTCATGTAATCAGTGATACTACAGTACAATAATAACATTTCATATAGATGAAGTTTTGCTGAGAAAAAAAAAACATTAAAAAAAATCTGACAATGTAAGCAGTTACTCACATGTTACTCATTTCTTGAGTATTCTTTTCAATGAATACTTTTTTACTTGTACTTAAATAGATTTTTGGAAGAGTACTTTAACTTTTACATGAGTATTTTAATTTGAAGCGACACTACTCTTACATGAGTCAAATATTTGGCTACTCTACCCACCTCTGGTTATATTCTTCCTTTGTTTTATATTCATGAGCGTTGTGACGTATATTGGAGATGTCTAGATTTTGCTTTGTTTGCATTTGTGGTGAATGTGGTTACATTATTTCATTGCTTGCAAGGTGTACTACCAGTTGCTGTTCAATGAGACATTTGTGACTTTGGGGCATCACACTACAATTAGCCGTAATATGTTAAGTCAACGACAAAATATATCGGTATCGGATTTTGGGAGTTGGACAATATCGGGATATCTGTTATCGGTTAAAAATCTCATTATCAGACAACTCTAAAGAAACACGTTCAATAAAAGTCGATAGATTTAAACTGTAATTACACCACTCGAACACCAGAAAGAAGGGGGGCGCTGATGCGACGTGAACCCTATCTAAAAAAAAAATCAATTTGACCTTAAACATCCAAATGAAAAAAACATCCCAAATAGCAATTTCACTTTAAATAAAAATTATTAAAATTTAAAACAGGTCAATTTGACCCATCGACGGAACAGGAGGGTTAAGGAGGGACTATGTGGGAGGAGCCAGAGGCAATAATGCACATTAACACACACACGCATTCACACACAGGATGACGACGCAAGCAGCTGGTCTTCTTGATTGTTTTTAGGCCGCCTCTTTCGGAAAACAGTCAGGGCGCATATATTTAAAAAAGAAAATAAAAACTAACAAAAAAGTAATATATTTACATAAATGGGACTTTTTTTCCCCTCTCAACATGAATCACAAGTAGTCTTAACTTAACAAGTGGACATATTAAATATGGTGGTTCAATCCTCCATGGGCGAATGCATTAAGTGCAACCGTTTTTTTGTTTTTTTTTGTTGGTTTTACGTCCTGACCGACAGAAATACAGCAACTGTATTTGCGTTTAAGCGCATATTTTCCCTCTATAAATTAATTTTTTTTTAAAAATCAATTATTGTCAGGGTGACATTGAGCAGTGCTGGAAAGGAGGGGGGCTGGATTGTAGTCCGCTGCTGCACTTAGCATATAGAAAACATCATTTACTCACTCACGTGATAATAAGCTTCCTTAGAGGACAAAACTGGATTATTATCGTCGTTGCTAAGGGCGACATCTTTCCAATTATTTTTAGGAATAATAAAAAAAAATAACAAATTTGAGCACATTTCAAAATAAAACCCACAAAATGTATCTGCACATGCCAAATAATACCAAATAAAAAACAACCAAAAAAAATATCCAATAAATACAGAAATTATTGCACAGTAGAAAGGCTCCATGGAATTCCTAAAATCCTCCGACGGCTCCGGACAAGGTTAAAAGTTTTAATATTCTCAGGCGACGGGGGACATTTAAAAAAAAAAAAAAAAAAAAAAAGGAGGGGGAAACACCAATCAGTCTTGTTTTTTTTTTACGTAAAGAGAGATTATCCAGCCATGCCCCTTGTTCAAAGTAGTCATAGGAAAAGATGTCTGTGTAGATTCTCAGTCATCCGGGTCAAGGTAATCCACAACGGTTGAATCGAGGAAATTGGATTCTTCTCGGTTGTCCAAGACTTTTCACTGCTAATCCAAAAGGCTTCTTGAGTTCTAAATTTTAGGTGTGGAGACTCCACACTGGGCCAGTTTGCTCGGCGTGTGTAAATATCCAAAATGCGTCTGAAACAAAAGAGTATAAACTCAATTACTACCCAATACGGGAAATAAACCACTGTATATGATGGTTGCGTTTAATCTTTCAACCCTAAAAAGAAAACTTTCTGAGCCATTGATGGTAATAGACATCCAATCCGTGTTGACTGGGAGACAGATTGGACATCTATCGCTGTCAATGGCATTAAAAAAGTTCAACTTGAAGTGAAAGTTTCAAAGGCGAGAGTTTGTTCATGAACCATTTAGAAAATGTCTCCCTTCGTCAATGGCAGCAATTGACTTAAATTTTTTGACTTCATTAGCAATTTCGACCAGTTTGCAAATTCCAAACGCTTTGCAAAAGTACAACAACAAAAAACAGATGAACTGCTAAACACGAATGCAAAATGACAGCAAAGGAAGCAGACTTGCAACTGTAGAAAATGTTTAGTGGCTATCTTAGGGTAACCAAACGTCCTGTTTTGCCCGGACAAGGCCTCTTATTACGTGCCCTCCGGAGCGTCCGGCCGGGCTTCATAAATTTGAGAAAATGTCCGATTTTTATGATTTTTCACGGGACCAATTTGAAGAGAATCCCTCCGGCCATTAGGGGGCAGCGCCTGCCTGCGTTGACGTGGCTCCTACTAGTAGGGGCAGGAGAAGGAGTAGATCTTCATTTTTGTTGGCAGTTTACCCTTTGTTTCATGAGGAATTACCACAATCTACTGACGGTTTGGCGAGAGTTTAGACTACATTAAGGAGTTCAATCAGGAGTTATGAAAGACGTGGCTCCATACACCATTCTGTAAGTTTATCTCCTGTTAATGTCGACCATGTGTCTTCTGTTGTATATAGGTTTATATGTGTACACAGAGATGCAGTATATTGTATGTGTCTTGTAATTGTTCTGCGTTACTTTATTTGGTTGAATGCTAGTATTATATTTTAAATAGCTGTGTTTCTTATGGTTTTTTTTTTTTTTTTTACGATAAATACGTATATAATGGCAAGTGCTGACTTCTGTCGGAGATTTGTACTGGTGAAATCTGTAAAATCCCATTTGGTGTCGCATCGTTGCGCTGCCGATGATTGTAAACTATTATAGCAAAGTCTGATTTAGCCTCGGCTCCCGTACTCGCTAATAGGGTAGCAATCAGTAAAGTCAGCCGCGCTAGGCATTATGGGCGATGTAGTTTTGAACTGCTGCGTTTGGAAACATGCTGGTTGAATAGCTTGTCAGTTTATTTCGGTTATTGTTTGCGTACATAGCCTGCTGTGTGTGTGTATTGACTGGACTACATTTCCATGGGTCTGCATTATATATATATTTTTTTCGCCATTATTCGTTTTTTAAATTGTTTGAATATTTTTTGGGGAAGAATAAAGCCTGTTGAGTAACCAGTTGAGAAAAAAAAAGTGGGTGATATAGGCATCTTTGAGTAATCTTCGAGTAAAATTAAAGTATCTCGAGGCCGGGCCGAGTGTCCTCTTTTGTGGAAATTAAAACATGGTCACCCTAATCTAGTATGATGTATTAGTTAGCCGCTAACATTAGCTAGTCAGATGTGTGTGGTTACTTTTGTTGTAAGTCTGATTTACAGCTGTTGTGAGCTGTAAATCAGATTTACACGGGAAGTAAGCACAAACTTGAATCTCACAGGCTAACGTTAGCAGCTAACATCATACAACGATCTCTATTCCATGAATTAACGGCTAACGTTATATAACCATCTCTACTACTTCTGAAAAGCCTAGAGCAAAGATGACAAAGCGATAACTACTAAACTGTGTCTAATGTTGTAAGTCTGCTTCTGTTGTTGTATTTTTGTGTTCGTATTATGGCAGTTGATGTGTTTTTTTCTTTTGCATTTGGAATTTGCAGACTCCCTGACACTTCCCTGCCACCGTAGTTTTCAGACAAGCAGAACACTGTTAAAACTGTAAAAACTACTCCCTACTAGCTAAAAACATGAAGTAGGAGGAGCCAAAGGCAATAACTCCACCCCTAAAATATTGACTCATAGAAGCCTTTTAGACCGCAGGTGAAACATCTTTCCTAACAACCACAAAATTCCATTCCTACATTCAATATTTGCAGATCATAGGGAAGATGAGTACGCGTACATGTACGTTTATGTGTGTGTGACGCTTAGCTTCGCTCGGCTTGCTCCAGTTTGACCTCGCTGGCCATCAAGTGTTCGCCGTGCCACTTCTTCATGTGTTTCTCCAGCGTGCTATAGACGCTGAAGGGCATGTGGCAGATGTCGCAGCGGTATACCTCCTTGCCGAACTGGCCGTGCGTCTTCATGTGGCGTGTCAGCTTGGAGCTCTGGGCGCAGGCGTAGCTGCACAGGTCACACTTGTAGGGCCTCTCGCCCGTGTGGCTGCGTCGGTGCACCGTCAGGTTGCTGCAGTTCTTGAACACTTTGCCGCAGTATTCGCACGTGTCGTTGCGCCGATCCTTGGAGCTGGGCGGTCGGCCGGGTCCGGGTCCTCGCAAGAGGTGCGGCGTGCTGCTGCCGCTCCGGCCCGAGGCGCTGCCGCCCTCCATCAGTTCCCCCGGCGGCGTGGAGAAGCGCAGGCTACCCGTTTCAGAGGAGGAGTGCTCCGAGGAGGTGGCGAAGGGGGACTGGCGTGAGTCCGTGAAGCCCAGGAATGGCTCCCGGATGAAGTGGCGCGAGGCGGCATACCCGGCCAAGAGCTGGGAGTAGACGTTTTCCGGCGAGATGAGCGGGAGAGTGGGCTGGAGCTCCAGCTGATCCCGCTCAATCTTGATCCTCTTGTTGTTGTTGGACGGATTGGGGCTGGTGATGGGCGTGGGTCGACGCTGGAAGAGCCCCGGGAAGGATTCCGCCTCTGATACGCTAACCCTGCCGTTCATCACGGGCCTGGTGTCCGGCTCGTCAGGGTCCCTGCCCTGCTCCCTGTCGCTCTGCCGCTCTCGATCCGGTTCGCCCCCGTTGGCGCTGTCTCCGTTGGGCTGCCTCTCGAGGTTCCTCTTGTTGGGGTTCAGTCTGAGATGATTGTCAAGATGGTTGTACGGGTGCATGATGCTTACCCCGCCGCTTTCACCTACTCGCTCGGCACTCAGGTGCTTCTCCTTGGGAGACTGCCTCGGCCCGTTCTCCCGGTTGGAGTTAAACTCTTGGGAATCCTCGCTTAGGTTGGAATCTGGGCGACTTCCATTCCTTAGCTCTTCCTCCTCTTCTTCTTCCTCCTCTTCCTCCTCCTCCTCTTCTTCCTCCTCCTCATTGTCCATGCCCAACACTCTTCCGTCAGCTTCGCGAATCTTGTCTTCCCCCTCTCCTCCGTCTTCTCGGTTTTCTGCCTCAGGGGAGCCGCCCATGGAGCCGGACTTGTTGTGCATGTGGGTTTTCATGTGCCTCTTGAGCTTGCTGGCCTGGGAGCAGGCGTGGTCACACAGGTGGCACTTGTACGGCCTCTCTCCGGTGTGGCTGCGGCGGTGCACGATTAGGTTGCTCTGGAATTTGAAGATCTTCCCGCAGAATTCGCAGGATTTTGATTTCCCTGCCGACTGGTTCTGACTTTGGGTGTCAGGGGGGCTGGAGGAACCGTGTGCACCCTGGGGGGTGGGCTGCTGCGGGGCATAGGTGAGAAAGGCCGGCGGCTTGGAACCCGGCTGGAAGAGCGTGGGACTTAGCAAGCGGTGCATGGGTGGCACGCGGTTGGGCGACAAGGGTGGCGTTGGCCCTCCGTTGTTGTTGGTGTTGCCAGCCAGCTCCCTCAGACGCCGGGAGAAGTCCATAGATGGGGGCTCCATGGGTGTCAGGCGCATTACTCTCTCGAAGGCACTGGGGTGCTGGGAGAGCAGCCCCATCTCCTCCGGGCCCAGCCGCTCTAGCGGGGGCCTGGGAGGGGGCGGCGGGCTCACAAAGGGAGGGGTTGCCGGCAGCCGGGTCTCCATGAAGCCCGGTGGCGGAGGGTGTTCCCTGAGCAAGGGCGCAGCCATTCGCAAGAGGTGGAAGGGGTTGTTGGCGTCGCCCAGGAAGGTGGGCAGCGGTGAGCGGGGCAGGGCGTCGGCACCCGGCGGGGGCGGTAGCGCCATGCGAGGGGTGAGCGAGCAGTTGGCCAAATGGTTGTCCAGGTAGATGCGGATTCCATGAGTGTGCTGGGCGTGCTGGAGGAGGAACCAGGCGCTGGTGAAGGTCTGCTTACAGCTGGTGCAGATGTAGCTGGATGGCTCGTCTTTGTCTGCAAGGGGGGGGCGACATAAATGACATTTTGAGTTAATGTCCTTTATCCCACAAATGAAATACAGATTCAAACCAGACACATGGACTCAAGTATCAGGACACCAACAAAACACGCAGTTGGCGTGCCAGCGTTTCAATCTTCTGGGAAGAGGGGGAATTTTTTTGTCCATCTCCCGCACAAACTCTTCCAAGCATGACCTCGAAAGAATGAATCGTGGGCAGGCGGATGGTGGGGGTGGTCAGGGAATTCTGTTCGTACCGCCAAATGATAAATTAATTAAGAGAAAGACTCTCGTCCAGATAGTCTGCGCCCGTTTGTCCGTCTGGGCGTGATGTTCTTCCCGTGTGTGTGCATGTGTGCGTGCATACAGGCTAATGCAGATGGCAGGTAGCGCCCTAAGGCCACGACACATTATGCAAATTTTGATGTCAGCCTCGGCTTTAATATACAGATCCATCTCGTCTATCCTGTCATTTCCATATGGAGGCGGCAATGTTGGGGTAGGGGCAGGCATGCGAAAAGCTGGTGTGGTGGGGGTGTAAATATGGGATGTTAATATAAAAAGATGGAGGGGTGATATTGGACAAAAAGCGAGACGCACAAAAGAAAGCGGTGAGATGATTGTGTAACACGTTTTTTTTTTTTTTTTTTTGTGCAGTTGGAATGCGGCTGCGACGCACACACAAAGTGCAGACGGCAGCGACCCTCATTGACAAATTGCTCGTCGGAGTGACTTAATAAGGCCAAATGAATCGATCAGTCACTGCGCTCAGGCCTTTGTTGGGATTTATCTAATTCAACGCAGACCCTCCGCTTCCCTCTAAAGGCATCTGCATCTGCTTATGAAGCGTCGCCGGCTACTGCGGCCCTCATTCCGCGCCTCGGAGGGGTTTCTCACATTTTTAGTGAAGGGGGGGGGGGGGGGGGCAACCAGGAACTCCTTTACTTGGGGCCACCTTATAATCCTCACTCTGTTTAGAGCTAAGGTGAAAGAAGATAGCCTCTTTCAGGCAAATACCCCCTGTTGCTTTTCCCACAGAACCCTGCCAAGGTGAGATATAGTCGCAAGCGGACACGCTTTCATGTCAGCGAAAGCGTATAAAATACTCGTCGGACAGTGACCATTGCTTTTAAAGCAACGGGGCGAGTTTATGTTGCGTCAACTTTACCTTTGTCTCTCTTGAGCCCCTTTCAGACTTATATCCTGGTAAATTCCTGTGTAATGTGAGGTGGGATTTACACGTGTCATGGCTTTCAGACATGGGGAGATGTCCCTGGTATTACCCGGGTTGGACACTTTCAGACTTGTTCCGTGTTAGAGCCTCGAAGCCCTGCGAAGGCGGGATTTTTCCGACTCTCTCCCTCGGCTCTAAGATCCAATATCAATTTAATTTTGTGATATTTACAGTTTAATTTTGCTATTTCCAGTTTGTCATGTTGATAATTGCGATGTTTGTTTACCGCGAAGAAAGAGGAAATGACAATCGGCCCGCGCTGTTACCCGGGAGTTAAACTGCTGCTTTCACATATGCCAGGTTCCGGGTAAGTCCCGGACATTATACTCGGACACGACCCGCAATGTCCGTGTCATTTCCGTGTTCGTCGACCCGGGAAATTGCTTTGACATAAGGGCTATTTCTTAGTTTAGCGTATGTCTGAAAGGGGCTTGGGTGAAATAAGCATACCCAAGCGGTGCCTAAGATATTTAGAAGAAGAAAAAAAACATTTTTGTGTTCTGAAAAAAAATAAAATGACATTTCTGAGACTCTATGTCATAGGTGTCAAACCAGTTCCACAAAGGGCCGAGTGGGTGCTGGATTTTGTTCCAACAGATAACGCGCAAACAGTTTAACCGATGAATTTTCTGTTGAAACAAGCAGCACCTGACAAAGTTTAACTGATTACCCATGTAAGAGATCAGATTGGTCAAAAGGTGTCCTTTTCATTGGTTGGAAAGAAAACCTGCACCCACTTGGCCCTTTATGGAGTCAGTTTGACACCAGTGCTCTAAGGCTACGTTCATACTACAGGTCTTAATGCATGAATCCGATTTTTTCATGTTTTTCCGACTCGAGTGAGGCATTAACTTGACAGTCTGAACGTGACAAGTTGCATAGAACAGGACCATTTCAATTCCGCTCTGGGTCACTTTCGTATGTGGTTCGAATCCGATCTGGGCCAAATTTTTCCAGACTGTCACGTCGGTCTGTATTGTCCAGTCTCCCAAATCGGAATTCATGCAGCAATTACGTCATCAAACAGCGAGAGAGACGCTACGGTAGCGGTGCAGCTGTGCGTCATTAGCGCCTAGCTTGCCTTGAACACGCCTTTTTAGGAAGGGTCGTACTTGACAACAGTCATTAAAAAAAAATAAAAATGGGTTGAGGATAAGCCTGTGAATAATCAGTTTTCTGTCTGCTCCATATAAGCAATATTTCAACATTGCTTACACGGCCGAGAGTCGGGGCAAACACCCCGTATGTGCATGTGACATGCACGGACAGTGCGTGCATGCTATCGATCCATATACTTTGAATATAAGCCTAAACTGGGATTATTTATGTCTGCGGGTCGTCTTGCGTACTCTTAGGGGCCATTTACACGGCAACCGAGGCGGTGGCAACGTATAAAGTTTTCCATAGAGCACTATTGTTTCCGCAGCGATGGTGCAAAAATTAGTAAACACCTTCGAGAGTGGAAATCTTGAAAATGCTCCCATCTGTCGTCGCCGTCTAAACAGCTAACAACGAAAAAGTCCGTTTTTGGCGACAACTGGCTTCTGTACTCCAAAACAGTAGGTGGCGATACATGGAAAGTTCAGCAGTCTATGAAAACGTCTTCAAGTAGCAACCTTATAGTTATGTTAAGAAACAGCTCTACCTCCTTATCAGTCCACACAAAATTACTCTGCCTGTAATTTGCGCAGGACGAAAGAGGAAACCGCAGAGGTGAAGAGTTACACGCAGTGTTGTTTTCAGCAGCAATGACGATAACGAAAAATTTCGTCGACGACTAATTTTTTTAACGACAATTACAAACAAAAAGGTGGCTCGGGGAACTAGGACATGACGAGACGAATGACAGTTTTCGTCATTTTTGTCATATGTTCACAATGCGTGACATTTTCATATTGTACGTGGAGTACGTCAGCTTGCATCGTAGCAGTGTTTGGGTCGTGTCACTCGTGAGATGTGTTGTGCCTCTTCTTCCTCACCAGAGTTTAGGATGGATCTCTAGCTAGGCTGCGCTCCATCTTGCTTGCTTGGAGACACGGTAAGATTTGTTTTTTTCATTTTGGCAAGAGAGAATATGCAATGTTGTTTTAGCCTTAAAAGGTCTGTACTGAGTGATCATCAGACGCCAAATGTAACTGCTAGCATTAGCGTGCGCATTAGCATTAGCTTCAGAATGGCGAGTGTCCACTTAAAACACTACAGAGCCACTTGGCTTTTTTAGTCAGTAGGTCGGGAAGATGTTAAACACAACTTTTTTGAACATACAGTTCGTGGCTTCTAGGTAGGTTTCATTGAAAATAATGTACTGATTTTCCTACTGAGTGTGTACAGGTATTATCATCACAAAGTTGGCGTTGTCCTTGTAAACGCTACAAGATGTGCTCATCTATGTTCATTCGAAATTGTCGTAAACCTTTAGTTATTCTTTGACTAAAACTTTTGAATTTTACAGATTAAAATATTTTGGGTGACTGTGGACTAAAACTATACGAAATTTGCAACAACAGCAACGAGACTTGGGTGTCGTTAAGTCGAAATCGCCTAACTCAGGTCCGTCTTAACCCAGAGACTACCTGTATTTTGACATGCGAAGATTGGCCAAACCGAAAATAAAAGTAGAAGAAGAACCGGTAGCGACATCCGTGTCAACAAAACATCACAAGTTTATAGACGAAAACATTTTGAGAATTGTTGACTAAAACTAGACAAAGACGAAAATATTTTGAAATGACTGAAATATGACTATGACTCATAAGTATTTTCGTCCAAAAGACTAAGACAAATGTCCAAATTGAGTAGTGCTTGTCATTTTCCCTCCAAAATGTCATGTGACTCGTTACAGGAGTGCTGTCAGCATTGCTGCAGAGATTGAAGAGGTGGGGGGTCGTCCTGTTAGTGCTCAGACCATACGCCGCACTCTACATCAAATTGGTGTGCATGGCTGTCACCCCAGGAGGAAGCCTCTTCTGAAGACAGTACACAAGAAAGCCCGCCAACAGTTTGCTGAATACATGTCAACAAAGCACACGGATTACTGGAACCACCTCTTATGGTCTGATGAGACGGGCGGGCTTTTTTGTGTCTCCTGGGGTGACAGTCATGCATACCAATTTGATGTAAAGTGCGGCGTATGGTCTTAGCACTAACAGGCTGCCCCCCCCCCCCACCTCTTCAATCTCTGCAGCAATGCTGACAGCACTCCTGTAACTAGTCACATGACATTTTGGAGGGAACACGACAAGCAGTACTCAATTTGGACATTTAGGGATGTAGTTTCTAAGGGGTGTACTCACTTTTGTTGCCAGGGGTTTGGATATTAATGGCTATATTTTGAGTTATTATGAGGATAAAATAAATTAACTCTATTATATAAGCTTCACACAGACTACTTTTCATTGTGACAAAGTGTCATTTTGTCAGTGTTGTCCCATGAAAAGATAAACATCTGCAGAAATGCGAGTGGTGTACTCACTTTTGTGATACACTGTACTTCATAATTGATTCTGTATTCTTTTTTGGGAGGCCCAAACTTGGCTAAGTACTTCTTTTAGAACCCTTGTTCCCGTCTAGAGACTGATCCCAGATCAGTGTCTGCTACATGAGGCTAATTTAGCGCTCTGATTGGTTGAGCCTTTTCTCCTGGGTGGGCTGGGGCGAGTAGTTTTGGGGGGTTGCGGTCAGCAAAGGCTAATGAGGAGCTCATTTACTCATTCTGTCACTATTTCTCTGCTATTAGCAGAGATCTGTTGCACTGTTTTGGCTGGGTGGGACGCGACCTGACTCCTGTTACTAATGTGTGTGTGTGTAAGTGTGCGCAAGTGGCGGGCTGCCTGCCTGTGTTTAGTTTGGCTTGGCTTCACACGGCCGCTTGGCAGCGCAGAGCTGGACAGCTTAGCAGCTTGGACGGGGAGACGAGAGCGCAAGATGGAAGGAGGGGGGCGGAAAGCGGGGGTCTTTGAGGACCAGACTTGCTAGGCCAG
The DNA here is from genome assembly GCF_030265065.1 of Corythoichthys intestinalis. Classification (NCBI taxonomy): domain Eukaryota; kingdom Metazoa; phylum Chordata; class Actinopteri; order Syngnathiformes; family Syngnathidae; genus Corythoichthys; species Corythoichthys intestinalis. Next base: position 7,858,772 of record NC_080413.1, read on the forward strand.
AGTGCATTTACAAGCCCCTGAGGACTTGGCAGCTGTATAATCTGATCACCGAACACGGATCAATACGCAAAATGGTAATGGGGACGGAGTGATTTGTCGTTGTTTTGTTTGTTTTTAATATTCCATCCATCAGCGCGTGCGTGCGAGCCAGCGCAATAAATAAGTCGTCCTTCCCACCGCTGCCGCCGCAGCTCTCACTTCTTTCCCTCCACAGCCGCCACAACTGCAATGCATTTGCATCTAGTCATAACTTAGCCCGCCGCGCCATACGCCGTTAAGGGAGGCGTGTCGGCTAATAGAGTGACAGCTGATGGCTGCTGCCTAATGACCACCAAAGACACATTTCATCAACTTCCTGAACAAGCTATAACGGAGGGGTGTGAGGAGTGATGAGAGAAAGTTTGAATAGAGAGTGAAGCGTAACGAAAACACCTCTGTTAGTGTTGTGTGGAGATTTAAGCTAGCAAAATTTGTGCTAAGGATGTTTGCATCACTTCCTGTTCAGGCAGGAACTTGTGAAATGATTAGCGTATTCTTTTACCGCAGTTTTTTTTTTTTAATAGTTTGGCCGGGTGTGCGACATTATTATATCATTTCTCATGTTATTTTCACATTAAACTGCGAGAGAGCGCTCAAGGCCTGCATTTCAACATTGGCGGTAACTTATAAATACAACTGAGAAGGGCTGAACAAAACAAAACAGAAAATAACATGTAACGTTAGCATACCATACGCTTATTCAGCCTGTTGTTCTCTGTTCTATTTTTATGTTAAAACTGCTTTTCAAGCGATGTTGTTTTTGGCAGCCATTTTGGATGAAAATACTTATCAGTCTTAGTCATATTTCAGTCATTTTCAAAATGTGTTCGTCTAGTTTTAGTCGACATTTCTCAAAATGTTTTCGTCTATAATCTTAAAAAGTTTAAGAAGACACCCAGTCAATCTGGTTAATGCTAATTCTAACGCGAAGGCTATGCTAACGCTACAAGTTAGTTTAATGTGTGATGATAACTGAGCACAGACCTTCAACGGCTAAAGCAACATAAGCATATCTAGCCAAGATAAGAAAACGTTTCCCAAAGGGAGCCACACACTGTGGCGGCGGGGGTGGGGGGGGACATAATGTCACATGAGTGACACAACCAAACACTATTAAATGTGTTGTAACTAACAATAAGAAAATATCACACATTGTGAATTTATGACAGAAACTATGGGGAATTTTCATCTCGTTCTCGTGTCGTCAGACGAAATCTCGTTATGTTGTAGTCTACTAAGATACATTTTCAGCATGTCATCATGACATCATCGTCATGAAAAAAAATTGTTCGTTGACGAAATATTTTCGTTATCCTCATCGTTGAGGAAAACAACACTGCTTTCAAGATGGCACGTCTGTTCTTGGCGTTGGATTTCTATCTAATAAATTTCCCCCCAAAATGCAGTGCAACTTACCGTATTTTCACGACCATAAGGTGCACCTAAAAGTCAAAGATTTTCTCCAAAGTAGACGGTGCACCTAATTATGTAGTGCGCGTATTTTGTGGACTGAGTACAGATGTGTTTTTCTGACTGAGGAATTTTTGAAAAGGTGGACGTACTGTAAGTGAGAGGCGCATGAGAACCATAAAGGGACAAAGTTGCGTGTAATAGGGGGCATGCCACTGGTAGCTGTAACGTTCGAGTGTGTGCGTTAAGCTAAAAAACTTTGGTTTGGCGAAGGACCCTCGAAAATGGCATCTACTTATGCGAAACAAAAAGAAATGGCCACACCTGGTGATTTTTAAGAGGAAGACACTCTTTAAAGAAAAGTTTGATGTTGTTGCCGTGTTTTAAGGAGACCTAACCCGGCTCTTAAGTTTGGATACAGAAGATGTGGACTTTAATTGATTTGTGGATTGATGTGGGTACTTTGTTAATCTTTAATAAAAGACAATTGAACTCTTTTTTTTTTTTTTTTTTTTTTTTTTTTTTGCACCTGGTGCTTTTTGAAAAAAACAACAACAAAAAACAGTAATGTGCATTCTAGCGCGCATGCTAGCATATGTTTTACATGCTCCCAATAATGCTGTGCGCCTTGTGTGTGTTGTGTGTGGTAAATACAAAAATATCACCCGAAAATGAGTCTGTGCCTTTTAATATCGTGCGCTCCATGGTCGATAAAATAAGGTATATGTTTATTTTTCCTTTTCATTGAGCATTTTTTTGGCTGGTGCGACAGCAATTTCAACATGTTTAGCAATTTAATAGTATGATTTTAACAAGTTTCATGCATGTTTTTGTTGCTTTTCCCCAGTAGATTACATCGCTTCCTTTCCAAACAGGAAGTTCGGAAGTAAGGCACGCCAGCCACGTGCCAATTGCTACAATCTTGGCTTCACTTGATTGCCTAGCAGAATCACTGTAAGTGTCATTTTATTGTATATTATTAAATTTTAGCCTGTTATATGTTAAAATTAGGACTCTAACTCATTAATTCTCATATATATATATATATATTAAATGAATTAAGTGAATTCATGTTTAATTATCACGAGTAGACACCCAATCCATTTGAAATGGAAGCCCTCCCATTTCAAATGAACTTGACGTCTATTGCCGTCAATGGCAATGAGTTAATTACTAATGCTTTAACTAAAAAAAATTAACACATTTTAATCTCGGGTGGCGTTCCAATCAGGGAACCTTTAAACAACACGGATAGTGAACAATTTTCTGGTATACTGATTAAACTGATGCACGTATTAGCTCAGCTGATGGCTATAGAAGTAGAGAAATCCGATTAAATTAGCGCTTTTCATATCAAAACGTGTGTTTGGGCAAATATATCTATCTATTTGATGTTCCGGTCTTTACATAATTTGTCCACGAAACTACAGGCCGATGTCTAAATATGTCTTCAAATTAAGTTGCGGAATCACTTCAGCTATCATATTTTTTTTTCTAGGGTTCCTTGCAGTTTTAGGCCTCCGAAGTGCTCATTTATAGAAGAAAGATGTGCATTTTTTTCTATTTAAATATCTTAAAATGTTAGTGAAAGTAAGATCATTTAGGTTTTTCTTCTGTTTTCTATTAAAATGTATTTAGTCACACACTATTTTTTAATGTATATTTTTGAGACAAATATTCCTCTGCGATTAATCAAGATTAATTAATTACAAAGCCTCGAGTTAAAATGGATGAAATATAAGTGAAATGGAAAGTGGCATTATTAACTCACGCATTCGCACACTTGGCTTTGAGTCATCCTCATTCTCGCCAATTAGTGAATGAAGCAAGTCCGTGCCATGCTTCATGTTGCAGCAATTAGAGTTGAAGGCCCGCCTATTGGTCACCACCATGGTCAAGTAGCAGTTAGTAGATTTAATGACACACACCATGGACTGTTATGTACAGTATGTACTAATACTCCAAGTGAAATCCAAATTAGCATTGAATGATTGAAATGGATTGGACGTCTATATCCGTCAACGAAATGTGTTTTTTTTAAGAGTGTAGTCATTGTGGACGGATATTAAGAAGAACAAAATACAAATACGAATGTTAAATGTCCTTTTTGACCATTGAAAGATGCAATTTTAATCTAAACTATGAAGGGAAATTGTATTTTTGCTGACATGCTAATTGCTAATCGATAATCTTGGACATGCCTGCGTCTGTTGGTTTAGTACAAAATGAAGATGTAACAATAGTGTAAACAACAATAAAATATATCTAAATTACGAGTGCATTAGAAATATTTGAGTGGCCAGACAAAAGAGCCCCTTATGCAAGAAATGAATGACTAAGTGATAAGTATAGGACATAATAACGGATTACAAATATTACATATAAAACACATTCATGTTATGGAACATTTTCTAATGCTATTGATATTATTATTTAATCCCACAAAATAAATTTATTTTGTATTAATAATCACGAAGAAGAAAAGCATTTAATTTTTGTAATGTCAAAGTAATAATTTATAATGGTCAAAACTCCAAACTTTTTAACTCATTGGATTCCTAACTGGTTAATAACACATTTCACTAGTGCTGCAACGATTAACTCGAGTAATTCTATTAGAAAAAAAAGCTATTCGTTTAATTAGAGTGGCATTGTAATGGTTTGTTTTGAAAGTGTTTACATTTGGTTTTATTGATTTGGTTGGATATACTGCCCCCTAGCGGCAAAAGTTGATATGACAGCACTAATTTAACATGGCTGAATCCAGCTGCTCCCTGTTAAGACCAACATAAGGTAAGTTTTTGTTTGCGCTAATGGTTTTTCATGCATTCGTAATTTGGTTAATAGGATAGAATATTTGTTTGAACGATTTGTTAAGAGAATTGTAAAAAAAAAAAAAAAAAAGTTAGCATTTTATAGCTTTTAAGCTAGCGGACTTTTGTTATGTAAGTTATCCAATTAGTCTTTTGTTGTATATACTTAGATCCTCATTATGGATTTTTTTTTTAATACCGTTTGAAGCTAAACTAAGGTATTTTATTTTAAGAAACACTCGGGAATTTTATTTTGTATGCACTGTCAAAGGAGCATTGAACCCGAAATCTTAGCGAGCCTTTGTTTTAAATCTCTTAAAATGTATACAGCAACGCATTAAATGTTCCAAATCCGATTGCTCGATTATTTGAACTAACTTGTTTAGAGCTGCAACGATTAATCGATTAACTCGAGTAATTCGATTAGTAAAATCTTCAAATCAAATTCTGCTGCTTCGAGGATTCGTTTATTTAAAGTGGCGTTGTAATGGTTTGTTTTGAAAGTGTTTGCATATAGTTTTATTGATTTGGGTGGATACCCTGCCCTCTAGTGGCAACAGTGAATATCTCCAGCTGCTCCCTGTTAAGACCAGCATAAGGTTAGACGTATATTCAATAGTTGTTGTTTTTTTGTGTTTGTACGATTTGTTAAGAGCTTTGTAAGAACAAAAAAAGTTAGCATTTTATAGCATTTAAGCTAGCGGATTTTTGCTTTGCAAGTTAGCCAATTGTTCTTTTGTCGTACTTTGATCCTCATTTATTAGTTTGATACCGTTTGAGGCTAAGCTCAGGTATTTTAATTTACTCCTAAATGCATTTTTTGCTCTTATGAAATGAAAGTGCAATTCTGCATAGTTTGAAAAAACACTCGTGAATTTTATTTTGTATTTGCATTTAATGCTCTTTTAAAAGTGCAATCTTAGCAAGCCTCTCCTAAAATTTATTCTGCAACGCATCAAACATTCCTTATCCGATTACACAATTATTCAAACTAAATAATTGATTGATTAATCAACTACTAAAATAATCCGATAGTTGCAGCACTAATCTTGTTGATAGATTAACTGACTACTAAAATAATCGATAGCTGCAGCCCTACATAGCGCATTCCGACATGAAACTTTTTCTCCTAACTTTTTTACGCGACATGTGTTTAATTTTATATATAGAATTCATGGCAAACTTGTTAAAAAAAAAAAATGTAATGGATCCGGCAGGACTTTTGGACACCTGAGAGCTTGCGGCTTTTTGGCAGGCCAAAGCAGGTAGACAGGGGAAAAAAAACACAATGGCGAGATGGGCTCAGGAGGCCACGCTGGGCCGCACGCATCAAAACAAAAGCCGATGGCCAGGAGCCCTGCAGGAAGTTATTAAAACACTGGCACATGTACACCGGTGCTGTTAAGGTGGGCTGCTAATAACATTCTCTTTCTCCTCTTTTTCATTTCTTGCTCAAACCGCCGCGCCAATTAAAGATCTGAGCTTTACATCAGCTTTTATTCCTTCCAGATTGCTTTTTATAGCCATTATTTTTGCCTTCAAGTACAAACAAAATGCCAGCCAATGGGGCTGTTGACTGCTCGCATATGGCCACCGTCGAGAAATCGGTTGGAGGAGCTCGTAGCGGAGGTAGACAGCGGGCATATGGCGCAGACATGTGGATTTGTCTTTAATTTAGGAATTCACATATGCCGTCGCTCCCGCCATCGACGCCTCTGTCGCAATCTCGCGTTAATCCGCACGGAAAAGCTACCAAATGGAAGCGATCGCACTCAGAGCTTGTGTTGACAGCACATTTACATAGCGGGAACTTTACTAGAAAACTTTTGAAGGGCTATTATATGTTTAGAGAGTAATTATTGCAAAAGTTGACATGCTACCCATTACATAATACTAATACTAGGAAGATGGCATCATTTTAAGCTAAAAAGTTTCAATTTTTTTGGTAACACTTTGACAATGGCATCATAAGACTGTCATAATTATGACATGACACTGTCATGAGCATTAATGAATGCTTATGACCAGAGGTGGGTAGTAATATGTTACATTTAGTCAGTTACATTTACTTGCTGGCACTTAGGTGTAAATACTTTTCATTGTTTCCAGAACTGTTGACGAAATCATATGTCGACGCAAGAGCTAAATGGACGAGCTAACGTCTGCAGCCAGTTTACCTTAGCAGCTCTTGCCATCCCACCACGTTGATAGTGCATTATACAAGCAATGCTTGTAAGTTATATTCAGAGGTGGGTAGTAACACGTTACATTTACTCAGTTACATTTACTGAAGTAACTTTTTGAGAAAAATGGATTTCTTGGAGTAGTTTTACCACGTAATACTTATTACTTGAGTAGAATTGTGAAGAAACACTATTCTTACTCCACTAGTGTTGTTACATTTTTCATCTTTAGTCTACATATTGACTTTATTTTTGCCAGAGATGCCAACAGTGGCCGTCTCAGTTTCACCAATCAGACGTCGCAACAGTAACCACACGACTCCCAATATACCAATCAGAGGCAACAATGTTTTTTCTCCACTAGAGGACACACATGCTCTTTGGACAGGTGATGTTTCATTTTTTTTTTTTTTTTTTTTTTTGTTGTCCGAATTTTTGTGTTGTCTTTTTGGCCAGATATGGTCATGTAATAGGTTATAGTACAGTATGATAATGACATTTCATATAGATGAAGTTGTGCTGCGAAAAAAAACATACTTTTTTTTTTTTTTTTTTAAACAGACAATGTAAACATTTACTCACAATGGTACTCATTATTTGAGTATTCTTTTCAAGGAATACTTTTTCACGTATACTTGAGTACATTTTTGGATAACTACTTTTACTTTTACTTGAGTAATATTATTTAGAAGTAACACTACTCTTGAGTCAAATTTTTGGCTACTCTACCCACCTCTGCTTATTTTCTTCCTTTGTTTTATATTCATGAGCATTGCGTAGTATATTGGAGATGTCTATAATTCATTTTGTTTGCAGTCTGGTCTGAATTCAAAGACTTTTTGGCCTAATATGGCCATGTAATAGGTTATAGTACAGTATTATCCAGTAATAACATTTCATATTGATGAAGTTCTGCTGAGAAAAAAAGTATACAATTTTTTTTTTTAAATCTGGCAATGTAAGCAATTACGCACAATGTTACTCATTATTTGTGTATTATTTTCAACGAATACTGTTTTAGAAGAGTACTTTTACTTGAGTAATATTATTTAGAAGTAACGCTACTCTTATCTGAGTAAAACTTTTGGCTACTCTACCCACCTCTGCTTATGACAAAAAATTTGCTGGATGACACTTAACATCTGTCATAAGCATTCATGAATGCTGCAGATATTTAAGTATATCTTTTCATGGGATAACACTGAAAAAATGACACTTTGACACAATGAAAAGTAGTCTGTGTGCAGCTTATATAATAGAGTTAATTTATTTTCCCCTCAAAACAACTCAAAATATAGCCATTAATATCTAAACCCCTGGCAACAAAAGTGAGTACACCCCTTTCAAAAAACGTACATCCCTAAATGTCCAAACTGCTTGTCATTTTTCCTCCAAAATGTCAAGTGACTCGTTACAGGAGTGCTGTCAGCATTGCTGCAGAGATTGAGGAGGTTTCCAATGCTGTAAAATCTGAACAAATACATTGAACACACCAAAAAAAAAAAAAAAAATCTAAATAAGCTCCACCTCAACTTCGATGATGTCAAATTTTCACAGGGATCCTCATTAACCGTGAAAAACGAGGGATCACTGTATATTTTTCAACATGTCAATGGGTGCCCAGTAAAAAGTTGCCAAAAAAATAAAAACTTGAGGAGCACTCTGATTAGACCTCAGCCTATCTAGCCAAAATATATATATAATAACTAGGGTTGTTCCGATCATGTTTTTTTGCTCCCGATCCGATCCCGATCGTTTTAGTTTGAGTACCTGCCGATCCCAATATTTCCCGATCCGATCTCTTTTTTTTTGCTCCCGATTTAATTTTTCCCGATCATATACATTTTGGCAATGCATTAAGAAAAAAATGAATAAAACTTGGACGAATATATACATTCAACATACAGTACATAAGTAATGTATTTGTTTATTATGACAATAAATCCTCAAGATGCCATTTACATTATTAACATTCTTTCTTTGAGAGGGATCCACGGATAGAAAGACTTGTGACTTTGTATATTGTGACTAAATATTGCCATCTAGTGTATTTGTTGAGCTTTCAGTAAATGATACTGTAGTCATGCCCAAATGCACGATGGGAAGTGGAACCATGACTGTGCGTAGTGCTACCAATTGATATATCTTCTCTGCGTTGGTAAATAACACAAGGTGTTAAGATAAAGATCAATTGCTACCTTGCTTCCCCACTTTGCTTCCCATGATATTTCTAATCGTAGGGAGAGGGATTGTAAGCTTTTAGCCAATTAAAAAAAGGCTCCAAAGGCTGCCAAAATTCACTCTACTCATTTTACGCTGCCTTATATCTCTCTATGTAGGTAAAACAGCGCCATTACAGATTGAGTGCGACAATGCGTGAGTGGGTCGTGCAGCGCATGCATTAATTGCGTTAAATATTTTAACGTGATACATTTTTTTTAAAATTAATTACTAAATTTGATAACCCTACCTTAAGCCTAAACTAAAGACTCTGGAAGAGTGAAACATATTATGTCTGTAACGTTAAATACAATTAGAAAACGATTTAATTAAAAAATACATATATATATTAAAAAAAGGCATGGCCGATATTTTTTTGCCGATTCCGATACTTTGAAAACAACGTGATCGGCATCCCGATCGATCGGGACATCTCTAATAATAACATACCCTCCAAATTAAATAGGCTAATCCGTTGTCAGGTTATCACAAAATTCCTTTCCTTACCACTGTGACCTCATTACCCCAAAATTTTATCACCTCTTCACCATTTCTTATTGCAAAGATATCCTGCAAGTTTGCTAATAATCCCTTTTTTCATTCTTGAGTTATCTTGAATACAACCGTACGGCTGCCAACTGGCGTTTGTTTAAAAAAGAAAAAAAAAAAAAAAAAGAATATCACAAAGTGTTTAACATTTTAAACTATTAAATTTTTCAATAAATCTCGCAAAAAGTTTCAAACGATTAAAAACGAGAGCAACAATTTGTGCCAAGAAATCAATATCAAAATTGTTATACCATGCTTGTTTTCTTTCTTTAAGTCCTTACAAATCGGCGAGAAAAAAATCAAAAAGCAAATCACAAAGTGTGTGACGATTTAGGCCAAGAAATCCTACAGCGTTTAGCTAATATTTCACCACCTATACAAACGCCCTGACTAGCACACTACCTAAATGGGCTGTCGTCGAAAATCAAGACGTGTGTTTGTGTGTTGGTCCCAGGGGTTATAGGTTGGCCGCACTGCTCCGACATTCCATCAAGGACGAGGCGGCACAACACATTTACACTCGGAACAAAGCCGCCTGCAGGCGAGGCCGCTGGGACGCCAACCTGTCCCCGCCGGCCCCTCCCCACCTCTAGCCTCCAAACACACACACACACGTGTACACACAAGGGAGGACGCAATGTGCACCTGTCAGGGGTTAGCTGACACCTCTCCTGCTGGCAAAGCAGCTCCTCATTAGCATGGCTGTGATCTAGGGGTCCCCGGGGGTCCCAACCTCCACACCTCACCCCCGTGCCCACCTCTGCTCCTCCTCTTTCCTCTTCAGGCTGCCGCTTCGCTCTGATGGCTTGTTTGTCATGAAGGCGACTAATCAAGGGGGGCACGGGATCAACCGGGGACAGCGACTTCAGGCGATAAGATGCCGCCGTCGTTGTCCTTGCTTGTATGGGGGTCATTCCAGAGGTGGAGGACATTTTATGTCCCGCCCACCATTTTAAATAATCAACTTACGTACATGCGGTCGCTAACTAAGAGGAACGAATCCTTGAAAAGTTACCAAATTAGTCTGGAATACCCCATAAAATGCCATTTTTCTTTTGTCTCACCCTCAGTTTATGGAGTATTATTTGTTTCATGGCTGTCTCTTCTAATTGTGGCAACAATTGTTTTTGTAAACATTATATTTCTAATGTCGATTATCCGTCGGCGTGAGTCCCGCAAGATGCACTCAACCCTTTTAAACTTTTTAGCATGGTAGAAGAAAGCAGTGAATCACATGATACACTGGACTTGACATCTTCAAAGGACATGCTAAAAGAAAGCTGAAGCTAATTGATGTTATCTTTTCCATTTTTTCATATTTTTAATAAAATAACTTGACTCGACTGAATGTCTCATGCAACCATTATGCATGCTATCAGAATCATTAACCTTTTTTTCTGTTTTTGTTTAAAAGTAAGTTTGTCCTTTTGGTTAGCAGTAACAACTAGCTAAACAGCTAGCTTCTACTTCTGAGAAAACGCTAACATTTGTATGAATTTGCAACCCTTTTACTGTGAATATTCCAAATATGGTAAACGCCAACTAAAATCAGCAATAATGTTAGTATTGAATTTGGAGACATGCTAAAAGAAAGCTAAAGCTAATTCATGTATCCATTCTATATGTTCATATTTTTGATAAAATAGCTTGCCTCAACTGAATGTCTCAATCTACCTCATGCAACCGTTATGCATACTATCAGAATCATAAACCTTTTTTTTTTTTTTTAAACTAAGTTTGTCCTTTTGGTTAGCAGTAACGACTAGCTAAACAGATAGTTTCTACTCCTGAGAAAACACTACTTTTTTTTTTACTGTGTTTATACCAAAGATGGTAAACGCCAGCTAAAATCAATAATAATGTTACTATTGAGTTGACCCTGCCTTTGATTGTTTATTGGTTATTATTTAGAGTCGTCAGATAATGACTTTTTTAACTGATTTCCCAATATTATCCAACTCCAAAATCTCATACCGATATATGCGGTTGTAGACTTAAGATATTTTGGCTAATTATATTGTGATGCTCCACTGGATGCTTTAATAATGATAAATGTAACAACTTCACAGGTTTCCAAATAAACATTCTGTGAAAAATATAGGAACAACTTCAGCTGAAGTAATGGAAAAAGTTTCATTATTCTTTAATCGCTTATTGTTTATTTAATTTTTGCCCTTGAATGGTCTGCTCACATCACAAATCCCAAGCATCTTAGTTTGGAGACATCTAATGGTCGATAAGCATAACTGCTCTGCTAAACTGTGACCAGCCTTGTGCAAAGGCATAAGGCCTCTACATTGACTTTGCAGGCAACGTGCATATTGGCCCAAAACCGATAATGAAAAACTGATGTCGATATTATGGGGATATTGTCGGGTCTTCTTTTCGGCCACAGTGTTGTTTTCGTCTACGATGACTCTGACGAAAATATTTCGTGATAACACCATTTTTTTCTTGACGATGACGAGACGATAGTAAGCTAAAAACGTGTCATGGGAGACTAAAAAATACCGACACAGATGCCAGTTTTCGTCCAAAGAGATGACAACAAAGTGAGACAAAAATGAGCCATAGTTTGTCACATGTCCATAATGTGTGACATTTATGTGTAGTTAGCCTGCATCATACCAGTGTCTGGTTGTTTCACTCATGTACAACTTGTAGCGTTAGCATAGCATTCACGTTCGCATTAGCATTAGGCTATTACTAATGGCGAGTGTCCTCTTAAACTCTTGGACAACTTCTTGTTACATACGGTTCGTGTAATCAAGGTGGGTACAATTAATTGAAAATAATGTACTGTTTTCCGACTGAGTGTGTATGATCATGTGATAGATTTGTAGATGCTACAATATGTGCTCGTCTGTCAATGTTCATTTGAACTAGTTGAACTTTATTTTTGGAATAAAACTCTCGAATTTTACGGATGAAAATATTGAGTAAAAGTCAACTAAAACTAAATGAAATTACAGTAATTTTCGCACTATCAGGCGCACCTGACTATGAGCTGCTACCCACCAAATTTGGCACAAAAACGACATTTGTTCATAGATAGGCTGCACTGGACTATTAGCCACGGCTGTCCTCCCTGTATTATGGGTTCTTTACACCAAAAGATATTAACCGGTAACACATTATTTGACAGCAGCACCATACGACTGTCATAAAACCAAATGAACCACCATGAAGCTTTGAACCAATTGGCCGCGAAGCTTCATTGCTTCAAGAAGCTTCATTTGGTCATCACTGCTCCCATGGGGGAGACAGTCAACCTTTGCTGCCACCTGCTGTCAAGACTGTGTCCAACATGCCTCCTAGCATGCATTGCGGCACTACAGATGTAAATAGCAATCAAAATTCATGTTCTGTGCTAATTATTTCTTCAGTTACTGGTTCAGTTGTTTTATTAATAGTTAGTTATGGTATTTGGTAGGCAATTATAATTATGACATTACACTGTCATGAGCATTTATGAATGCTTATAACAGATGTCATTTAGTGTTATATGGCAAATTATCTCACTTTTGAATTGATGTAAAAGATCCAAGATGGACATAAATGGAGTTAGTGACACAATTTGCTGGATGACAATGACATAAGGATTCAGTAATGCCCATAATAGTTTCATGTCATAATTATGACAGTCTTATGACAATGTTATAACGCAGCTGTCAAATAAAGTGGCACCTATTAACCCAAATAAATTAACAAATAAGCCGCAGGATTCAAAATAAAGGGAAAAAGTAGCGGCTTACAGTCCAAAAATTACGGTAGTCTGTGGTTTCGTCAACAAAAACGAGACGAAGACAGACACATTTGGAAATGACTAAAATATGACTAAGACTGATAAGTGTTATCGTCCAAAAGACTAAGACGAAAATTAAAAGGGCCCCCAAAAACAACACTGATCGGCCGATATTATTGACTCTTCGATCATAATGCACAACTCTACTATAATTGAATATGTATAAGAACATCAGAAAAGTGAAGACTTATTTTTCAAGACTTTTAAAGCCCAACTGTCCCCCAATTTTGGAATGACCCATGAAATGAAGCTGAGTACGACTGCGGAGGGTGGCAATAGCAGCTCACACAGTGGGGCTGTCTCCAAGATAAGTAGAACCAGCTTCATCTTACTAACCATATACATCTGGTGCAAGCAACTAAAATATCTGACAGTAAAGAAAAAAACGAAGATTAGATGGATTTCTTCAGCGGGTCAATTTTCTCGAGTGTTACTTGTTGACAAGCTCATAATTCTCACCAGTAACGTGGCATTATATCAATTGATGTTAGCATAAATGTGGTTTTGTTACGGAGTTGGGAGCCACCAGCCAAGGCCGCGATGAGTTTGCTGCCTAAACGGTCTGTCGTATAAAATGAAAAATCAAGTCAACGGGATGGTAATAAATACAGATTCGCGTCAATATTGCAAAAAAGTGTACAGCTAAAGCATAGACGGATGAGAAGCAAATGAAGTGAGGCTACGGGGTGGTTAGTCAGGTCTGGTTACATGTTGAAATTCATTGCCTTAATGTACAGAATGGATAGCGGCAATATGGGAGAAACCAGCAAAGGTTTCAAGCAGTTTTCTGCCTTTTAGAAAATCAAAATGGGAATTAAACCATAAGGGGATTTGAAGGGGGGGGCCCTGTATATATATATATATATATATATATATATATATATATTAGAAAAAAAAGATTTTTGATTGAAGCAACTTGGGGGGATTGAATGATTTAGACACAAATGTCCTCATAATATGGCGTAAGCACAACAAGGATTGCTGATTGCTTCAATCAAAGAAAAAAATTTCAATGAAAAATTTAGTGTTCAAATGCAAATTTTTCAATCTCATATTTTTTTGCATTCAAAAACTTTTTTCTATGATTGAAAATTTTGGGGGGATTGAATTGATTTTCCTTTTTGAAAATCTTTTTTTTTTTTTTTTTTGAAGCAACTAATTATTTGATTGAATAATAGAGAAAGAATTCCTAGCCAAAATGTGACCCAAACACAAATCAACATCACTTCAATTAAAAAAAAAAAAAAAAAAACTTCAATCAAAAAAAAAATTTAAAATTAATCAAAGAAAAATAGCTTTCAAATGTCGTCATAATATTGCGTAAACACAACAAGGATTGCTTCAATCAAAGAAAACTTTTTCAATGAAAAATTTAGTGTTCAAATGCAAATTTTTCAATCTCAAATATTTTTTCGCATTCAAAAACTTTTTTCTATAATTGAAAAAATTTTTTTTTCATTGAAGTGATTTTTCTTTTTGAAAATTTTTTTTTGTTTTGAAGCAACTTATTTTTTGATTGAATAGTAGAGAAAAATTTCCTAGCCTAAATGTGACCCAAACACAAATCAACATCACTTCAATCAAAAAAAAACTCGACTTCAATCAAAAAAAAATTTAATTAAAAAATTAATCAAAGAAAAATAGCTTTCACGTGCATTTTTTTTTAGTTTTTTGAGTTTCGAATTTATTTTTGCATTCAACACATTTTTTTTTATTGAAGCAACTTTTTTTTGATTCAATAATAAAGACACAAATCTACCTCCATATGGCTCCGCCCAGGGGATACAATTTCTGACTGGGGTAACTACATTGGCACGACACCGGCGGGCGTAGCAAATTCAATGGATGACGATCTTGGCGAAAAGTATTGCCTAGGCAGCCTGTTTTAGAATTCCTCAAGAATGATGGGAAACAAAAAATGCTCATTGTCAACTTATTATAAATATTCTTGTAAGTTAATTTTATTGCTGACACTGCGGTTTGGGGTCATCAACATGTTGTGCCCCCCTTGCCCCAAAAGTCAAACTCTGCCTATGAATTAAACATTAGCGTTTTCATCGAATTTACCGCCATTGACGATGATGGACGTCCAGTCCATTTAGCCAAAATGGTTCGGCCTTCCATCACCAACATGTACAGTATATAGTTTAAAGAAACACATTTTCTTGAATTATTCCACCGCTCTAAATGTTACTGTAATCTAGGCTGACGTAAATAATTCTCGTGTGACAAGCGCATAAAAATGCAAAAAATAAAATATTAGCAGGTTGCTTGCGAAGCAGCGGAAATGAGAAGGCCACCTGTAGATAGTGACATACGGTTGCACGGAAAAGGAAATTAAACTGCTCATTCGCTTTCATTTTCGCCGAGCCGGCACGCGTGGGCCGCCAGAGGCGACGCGGCCCGTCTAGGCGATGACAGCAGGACGCGCCAAAGCGGCGCGGCCGCCGCGAAGTGTCAAGTGAAAACTGCCACTAATTGAATTGCAAAGTTGGAAAGTGATGAAAACAAGATGAGTCAAGACCCCTCCCCACTAAAAGCCTTGTGTTGCTTTTTCTTTTTTAATATGTCAGAATGACACGCACACTCATATGGTCTACTGTACAACAAGATGTGATGTACCATGACCAACCTAGGTTCTAAATAATAATTAAGCATCAGCCATCTGTCCATGGTGGGAGATTCAGATATGGTGTATATCGGACAAAAGTTTGCAAAAGTACGCCACTTAAATGAGAATAAAATGACGATTTGTGTCTTTTCGGGCATGGCTTTTTATGTGGGTCTATTCATGATAGACACACCTCCTGAATCACGTTTTGCTAAGTGTAACTGGTTTACATTGAGGAGGGTAGTTCTAAATACAAAACATTGCTCCAAACCAGTGTTGTTTTCGTCAACTACGACCTAACAAAAATATGATGTCGACAAACAATTGTTTTCATGACGATGACGAGACAATAGCAAGCTAAAAATGTCTCTTGGGAGACTAAAACGTAATGTGCCAAATCCACGTTTTCGTCTGACGAGAAGGAGACGAAAATGCGCCATAGTTTCTGTCACATGTTCACAAAGTGTGACATTTTATGTGTAGTTAGCCTGCCTCTTTGTGTCACTCATGTGACATGCATTCATCCTCTAGTGTAGTGTCCTCTCCGGTCTCCTCATTGCTTGTTTAGAGACACATACGTTAGGATTTGTTGTCTTATCAAGAGAGAATATGCCATGTTGCTTTAGCCTTTAATGGTCTGTGCTGAGTGACCATGACACACTAAATGTAACTCGTAGCGATTGCATAGCATTCACATTTGCAGTAGCATTAAGCTATTGCTAAAGATGAGCATAATCCGAAACTCTAGGACAATTTTTTTTTTTTTTTACATACAGTTCGTGGCGTCCAGGTGGATATAACTAATTGAAAATAGTGTAGCCTACTGTTTTGCTGCTGAGTGTGTATCGTCACGTGATATTTGTAGACCCTGGTCAATGCTACAATTCATACTCGTCTGTTCATGTCCTTTGAAATAGTTGGAAACCTTTTTTTTAAATGTATTTTTGGAGTGAAACTTTCGAATTTTACTGACGAAAATATTGAGTAAATATTCACTAAAACCAGACGAAATTAGTTTTCGTCAACAAAAACTGGACGGAGACACATTTTGAAAAGACTAAAATATGACTAAGACTAATAGGTATCATCGTCCAAAAGACGAAGACGAAAATTAAAACAACGCTGCTTGAAACAAAAAATATTGGACTTTCTGTTTTTTTTTCGAGTATGGATTACTGACTTTTTTTGTGGGTTTATTTACAATAGACACACCTCATGAACCATGTTTTGCTAAGTGCAAATGGTTTTAGGGGCATATTTTTTGGGTTCAATTCAGGAGGATAATGCTAAACAAAAAAATTAGGAGGATCGTTCTAAACAAACAAAAACAAAAAAACATTTTATCAAACCAACATATTGGACTTTCTGTATTTTTGGGGTATTTTTTTGAGTATAGTTTTTTAACTTTCTTGTACGTCTTTTTGTAGGTAGATTTGAGTCTTTATTATTATATCAAAAAAAGGTGCTTCGACCAAAAAGTTGCTACAATCAAAATTTTCAATTGAAAAAAGTCACTTCAATTTAAAAAAAAAAAAAAAAAAAAAAGACTCATATAAAAGCACTTAAAACTATTTTTCTTAGAGATTTTTTTGGGGGGGATTGAAACCATTTTTTTGATCGAAGTAATGTGGATTTGAGTTTGGGCCAAATTTTGGTTAGGACATTTGTGTCTTTATAATTCAATCAAAAAATAAGCTGCTTCAAACAAGAAAATACTTTCAGAAGAAAAATCACTTCAATCAAAAAGTTTTTTCTTTTTTTCCATCATAGAAAAAAAAAACTTTTGAATGCAAAAAAATATTTGAGACTCAAAAGTTTGCATTTGAACACGTAATTTTTCATTGAAAAGGTTTTCTTTGATCGATGCAATCTTTTTTGTGTTTGGGCCATATTATTGGTAAGACATTTGGGTCCAAATCATTCAATCCGAGTTTTTTTCAATCAAAAAAAAAGTATTTTCAAGCAAAGAAAAAAAATCATATGCAAAAATAAAATTCCGCTCCCCTAAAAGTATTTAAATTTTTAGGGGGAAATATTATTTTTATTTGAAATTATTGTTTTTGTTTGTTTTTATGAACTCCATTTTTGAAGTGCAGAAAGTTTGGAACGCACTTTTTTTTTTTTGATTGAAGTCATTTTTGACAAAAAATAACTTCAATCAAAACAAAAAAATTAACCAAAGAAAAGTTATCAAATGCTTTTTTTTGTTTGTTTTATTGCGTCTCAAATTTATTTTTACGTTCATTTTTTTTTTTTTTTTTTATTCAAGTGACTTTTTTCTATTAAAAATACGTATATATTTTGATTGTAGCAACAATTTTTGGGATTGAATAATAATCACACAAATCTTCCTCCATAGGTCTGTTAAAGATACACTTCTCCCGAATCATGCTTTGCTAAATGCAACGGGTTTGAGGGGCATTTGTTTTTTTTTTGTTAGATTCAGAAGAGTAGTCCTAAGCCAAAAACTTTGCTTCAAACCAAATTATTGGACCTTCTGTATTTTTTTGAATATGGATTCTTAAGAGTTTTTTGTGGATCTTTTTTATGATAGACACCTCTACCGAATCATGCTTTGCTAAGTGCAACTGGTTTGAGGGGCATTTTTGTTGTTGTTGTTAAAATTTAGGAGGGTAGTCCTAACCCCAAAACATTGCTTCAAACCAAAATATTGGACTTTTCGGGGGGGTTGTGTGTATAATTATTTTGTTTTGAGACTTTTATGTGGGTCTACTCTTGATACACGTGTTGCCAACTAGTGCTACAATGATTAATTGAGAAGCTCGAGTAATTCGATTAGAAAAAAGCTTCGAATCAAATTTTGCTGCTTCGAGTATTAGTTTAATTTGAGTGGCGTTGTAATGTTTTTTTTCGGAAGTGTTTGCATTGAGTTTTATTGATTTAGGTGGATACACTGCCCTCTTGTGGCAACAGTGAATATGACATAACTCATTTAACATGGCTGAATCTTGATGCTCCCTGTTAAGACCAACATTAGGTAAGTTTTTGTTTGAGCGAATGTTTTTTTTAATGCATAATTTAGTTAATAGGTATATTTAGTCTTTTTTTGTTGGAATATGAGCTTGAACGATTTCTAAAGAGCATTGTAAAATAAATGTTAGCATTTTATAGCTTTTAAACTAGCAGACTTTTGCTATGCGAGTTAGGCAATTATTTTGTTGGACTTCGATCCTCATTTATTTTATTTTTTTTTATGCCGTATTTTAATTCATTTTTAAATGAAAGTGCAATTCTGCATCATTTGAAGAAACTCGGGGAATTTTATTTTGTATTTGCATTTAATGCTATTTTGATCTTAGCTAGCTTTTGTTTCTCCTAAAATCTAATCCCGCAACGCACTAAATGTTCATAATCCGATGACTCGATTATTCGAACGAACTAGTTGATAGACTAATCGACTACTAAAATAATCGATAGCAGCAGCCCTATTGCCAACTAAAACTAGCTTTGGTGGCTGAATTTCTTAAACTTCATAAAATCCTTGAAATGGCCAGAAACTTTCAAATTGGCACTTCGGCCAATCGGGTATGGATTACTGACTTTTTAGTCGGTTTTCTCTTGATACATATGTCTACCAAATTTCATTTGGCTAGATGAAACGACCATCAGGGGCTGATTTTTTTTTTTTTTTTTTTTCTGAGGACTCTACGGAGGGACATCTGGAAATGATGAACATTACTTTGAAATGGCCACTTCCTCCAAATTGGCAGACTATTTGCATATGGCTTCTTGAGACATTTTTGTGTGTCGACTCTTGTCAGACATGTCTACCAAATTTCAAGTTGCGAAGTAAAACTGGCTTTTGGGGCTGAATTTTCCCAAAAATTCATTGGCACTACTGACAGACTACTAGCGATGTTGAACCAGACCATAAAATGAGCACTTTGAACCAAAATGGCTTATCCCGGAGCTCCCTAAAGCATCGTGCATAATATTTCTAGTTATTGGTGGAGAACCAGGAACTGAGTGAGCATTACCGGTGGGGTCCGTCGCAACACTGACAAACTAAAGAGGACAATCGAGCAGCCGCTGCCCAAAAGGAAGAAGAAAAGAAAATTGATGTCTGTTGAAGAAGCCGGGGGAAAATGCTTTTATCACTACCACCTGCCATTCTATTGTTAATAGCAGAATTACCAGCACTTAAAGGTGCCGTTGTAGCGTCGCACAGCAGGAGGCGGCATCAAGGAAACAATAGCGTCATCGGCCGCTACGGGAGAAAACACGCATCTTTAATAATAATAGCGAGGCGCAACAAGCAGAATGTGAAATATTCCTCTGGAAAAGGTCACCACCGGGCCTTTTAGATGCCTTTGAACGGATAAAAAGCGGCTTTGACGACTTTGAGCTCGTTCCAATCCAAATCAGCTTGAGCCAAGCCCCTGAGGGACGCCCACTTTGTCCGCGCTGTCAGTGTCCCATTCAGCGCCGTTCCCTCGCCTTTATTGACTCCGACGTGCCAATGCGGCTTAGACGGGTTGTTAGATGTTTCGCGGGATCAATGCGCTTCACAGACAACGCGCCCACGTCTTCCTTTTCTTTTAAAAGAGGAGAAAGAAACGCCGCGCAACACCAATTCGCCGATCGTTCACTGCCAGTATTCCCAGTGTTGTTCAATTTATTGGACATCTATTGTTGTCAATGGCAACTTGAGTTGTGTCAAAACTTGAAATGGCCAAGATTTGTGAACGAGCTAATTACTATCGCCCATAAACAATGCGACGGTGATTGCGGCGCTCTGTTCGAGTGAGTCGTCAAATTGCCGCTAGCTGAATGTTTGGTTAATTGATTAGCCGAGTGTCATCAAATGTCTCCGCTAATCAATTAATGATTTTATAGAAACAATACCGCTAATCTTATTTGCTTGTGATTTAAGTTTTTTTTTCGATACACAAAGATAATTCAATGTAGTAGTTTGGAACAGAGAAAGGTTTGATGGGGAGTGACGGTGTTTCAGTGCCATTGAAGGCGATAGATGTCCGATCCATTTTGAATGCGGATCCATCCATTCATCCATTTTCTCCCGCTTGTCTGAAGTCAGGTCGTGGGGGCAGTAACTTCATTAGGGAAGCCCCCAGACTTCCCTCTCCCAAGCCACTTCATCCAGTTCTTCTTGGGGGATCCCAAGGCATTCCCAGGCCAGCTGGGAGACAAAGTCTCACGGCCTCCACCCAGTGGTACGTGCCCGGAACACCTCACCAGGGAGGCGCCCCGGAGGCATCTTAATCAGATGCCCAAGCCACCTCATCCTCCCAGTGGCGCAACCAGGGGGTGCCCACGGCCACCCCTATAAATTGGTTGGCCACCCCACTGGCCACCCCGCTTGCCAGTATATCGTTAGATTGTTGTAGCATCAGTTATGCATTTCATCCCAAATGAATGCATTTATTTTGTTTTGTTGAATGTAGGCTGTCAAATTTATCGCGTTAACGGGCGGTAATTAATTTTTAAAAATTAATCACATGAAAATATTCATCGCAATTAACGCATTCGCAGTACGACTCATTCACGCATTGCCACAAACAGCCTACAATGGCGCCATTTTACTTCTATACAGAGATAAGAGGCAGAGTGGAGTAGATACAAGCATTCATTGGGGCTGTGCTCTTAATTGGCAAAAGCTTTGTCATCTCTCCCACAGCAACTATAAATATTGTGGGAAGCGACGTGGGGAAGAATGGCAGGAGTTGATCTTTTTCTTAACACCCTGTAGTGTACCCAACACAGAGAAGATATAGCATTTGCAGCCACCACACACAGTCATGGTTGCACCACTTCCCATCATGTATTTGGGCAGAACAGTTAAGTCACTACAGTATCATTTACTGAAAGCTCAACAAATACACTAGATGGCAATATTTAGTCACAATATACAAACTCACATTTATCCTTTAAGAATTACAAGTCTTTCTATCCGTGGATCCCTTTCACAGAAAGAATGTTAATAATGTTAATGCCATCTTGTGGATTTATTGTTATAATAAACAAATACAGTACTTATGTACAGTATGTTGAATGTATATATCCGTCTTGTCTTATCTTTCCATTCCAACAATATTTTACAGAAAAATATGGCATATTTTAGAGCTGGCTTGAATTGCGATTAATCATGATTAATTAATTTTTAAGCTGTGATTAAATCGATTAAAAATTTTAATGGTTTGACAGCCCTAGTTAAATGTACACCTTAAGCCTAATATATATACATAACACAATAAAACAGAATTGTTGTGGAACTCAAAATGTTGACTGGACAGTTACGGATTATGCGCATTAAATCATTAGTAACATCAAATATTACACAATACACCAAAGTATATCAGTAGCCGTGTCCTTAAGTCTTTCTGATAGTTTTCCCCTGACCTTTTTACTGCAATAATACAATGAAAACCTGAAATTATGGCTTTTAGTTTTGGCCACCCCAAGATTTTAAGTGGCCCCATCCGGCCACCTCTATGAAAAATTTCTGGAGGCGCCACCTCATCCTCCTCATCAGCTCCTCATCTCGATGTGGAGGAGCAACGGCTCTAATCCGAGACACTCCCGAATGACCGAACTTATCACCTTATCTAAAAGGGAGAGCCCGAACACGCTACGGAGGAAACTCATTTTGGCCACTTGTTCTTTCGGTCACGACCCACAGCTCGTGATCGTATGCGAGGGTAGGAACCAGTGTTGTTAATAACGGCATTAGTTTTACGGCGTTATTTTTTCAGTAGTGAGTAATCGAATTAATTACCTTTGTCATCTTTGCAACGCCATTACCGTTACTGAGGATGTAAAGGTGTGCGTTACTATTAGGGCTGCAGCTATCGAATATTTTAGTAATCGAGTAATCGACTGAAAATTCTATCGATTAATCGAGTAATCGGATAAAACATATATTTTTAGGTGAAGAGCAATTATAAATATACATGAGAAAACAAGACATTTTATCTAAACTTGAACCATTTTCAGTCAGTCAATGTCTTTATTTTCGATGTATGTTGTTGAAAACAGCCAACAATTGCATCTCAGATGTAACTAGAATAAAAAAAAGATTAATTCACTGCTTTCACTCAAAAACCTTTAGATCTTATTAATATATATATATATATCAGAGGTTGCGCTAGACATTTTCGTTGTCTGTCATTTTGACTGACAGGGTCATAAAAATCCGGTCATAGTCTATTTTTACCCGTCACTTAAAATGACATATTCAATAGTATTTAGTTTTCATTCATTTTTAATTAATATTGTAACGCTTGCTTGGCGGCGAAAAATTAGACACGGCAGTCGTGGTATTTTTCTCCCTTTTTGCTCTGCTTACCGCCAACAACTCCGCCCCCAAAGAAAAAGAGGCAACGATATACCGTAGACCCCAATCACCAACGTCACACAATGATCTTAATTGTGGTTGTCAGCCCAAAATCTTCTAAATATATATTAAATGCATCTTACCAGATATGAAATGACTACTACCTAGTCTGTGGTGATCGTTTGGTGCCCAGATTTCTTGTCGAATTACAGCAGTCCATCTCGCTCTCATCTTCGGGTCTCTCAGAATACGGTAGAACTTCAAGTCTCTCCGTCTATCTTCTCTGTTACAGCAACCAACCGCCACACACGCCTTCACCATTTTGATTATTAATATTAACGAGCAGAAAAACACGCCGTAATAGGAGGCATGTACGTAGCGGTAATGTGTAAACATGACGAGCTGACACACAATATGGCGGCTCCGGTCAGGGGGGCGGAGTTGTGACGTCATGTGATTGGGGTCTATACACAGGCGGCAATCTAGTCCACCAATTGGATGACGCGCTGGCACACCGGGTGCACCAATAAGAACCTCGCGTTGATGTGTCAATCACGGTGCCGCCGCCAGACCCCGGTGACGCTACAATATTCTGACAGAAGAGCCAACGACGTCATGCATTAAGAGAGACAATAGCTAATTAATATGCTAACTCGCCACCCTGTGGTCTGGGGTGTGAATTGCAACCTGTCAAAATGACGGACGGACTTCAGTTTTTTCCGTCACCGTTTTAAAAAAACGGTCAACGACGGAAAGTATCCGGTTAACGCGACCCCTGATATATATATATATATATATATATATATATATATATATATATATATATATAAATGCTGTTACGCTTGATAACACACATCACTTAAAAGTTAGGATATTTTCCCACATGTTTCAATTGAATTTCTATTTGTGTCAAGCCATTTTTAAATTCTAGTTAAGTTTTAAGTTAGTCTAAACTAAGTCCTGATAGGATTTTGAGTTTTTGCAGTGTCAAAATAATTGTATGATACAGGCTGTATTGGAGCACATTAGGGACCATTGCTACTTGGTGTTTTATCCAGCAATGACTACTGAGCTAAAATTGATGGTTAGCATTATTGAGTTTTTATTTTCCACCCTCATCACTCCACAACGCTATGTTATGTTAAAGCCTGTATGTAAGACACGTTAGCCACACATCGAAAGTGATCATAATTAATAGAAACCTAGCCCTCCGCAGGGCTAACGTTACTTGAGCTAGTGACAGTAACGTTAATCTTATTTATAAGCGCTTAGCGCTCTTTATTAGCGCTTAGCGCTCTACTGCTTTAAGATGGAGGCTGTTTACTAACGCTGCCCAGACGCGGCCGAGTCTATCATTTCGCATCTAGTTCAACATACATGTGATCTCTATGAGACTAATCAGACGCTACCTGCTACCAACGTAGCATTGTGCGGGCTAGTATTTAGCAACATCAGCGTCGTTTGTAGCGGCTGTTTGTTTTGTTGTGTTTTTTGCTTCTTCCTCTACGTACGTGACATCAGCGCGTTGTCCCGCATTAAAAGTAGTCCGAGCAAAACGTGATGCTGAGAGCTGTCAAAATAAACGATTACTCGAGGTGAATAAAATTACTCGGATCAGTTTTTAAACTCGAGTTGCTCGAGTAGTCGTTTCAGCTCTAGTTACTATGCATTACTACGATGGTTGAATGACGCGAGAAAAGTCTGAGAGACACAGACTCACGGATAAATCAGAGTGGGAGTTCCCACAGGAGGGAAGGGAGTTGTGATGCCGTTGCAAACCCGATGCTAGGTGGCTCCAATAATACCTGACTGTAGCCGATAGCCTACAAACTATGCCCACATGATGCTATGGTAGATTTTATATGTATATAGAACTACAGTGTATCACAAAAGTGAGTACACCCCTCACATTTCTGTAGATATTTAAGTATATCTTTTCATGGGACAACACTGACAAAATGACACTTTGACACAATGAAAAGCAGTCAATGTGGAGTTTATATAATAGTCCCCCCCCCCCCTCTAAACCCCTGGCAACAAAAATGAGTACACCCCTTTGAAAAAACATACATCCCTAAATGTCCAAATTGAGTACTGCTTGTCATTTTCCCTCCAAAATGTCATGTGACTCGTTGCAGGAGTGCTGTCAGCATTGCTGCAGAGATTGAAGAGGTTGGGGGGAAGGGGGGGGGGTCAGCCTGTTAGTGCTCAGACCATTCGCCGCACTCTACATCAAATTGGTGTGCATGGCTGTCACCCCAGGAGGAAGCCTCTTCTGAAGACGGTACACAAGAAAGCCCACCTGTCTCATCAGACCATAGGACATGGTTCCAGTAATCCATGTGCTTTGATGACATGTCTTCAGCAAACTGTTTGCAGGCTTTCTTACCAAGAAGGGCAAATTGGTAATGCAGGCATTTAATGGAGCCGCGCTATTGTGGCATCTCTTCCACAACTGTTACAACTATTGTGGCAAGCGACAAGGGGATGAATAACTGGAGATGATCTTTTTCTTAACACCATGTATTGTACTCAACGCAGAGAAGATATACCATTTGCTGCAACCACTGTGACTCATGGTTGCTCAAATTCCCATCATGCATTTGGGCAGTTAAGGACATTTAAGTCGCTACAGTATCATTTAGTGAAAGCACAACAAAAATAATATTCCTATCTCTCAAAAATAAAATAATGTTCACAAAAAGAAAAGCGCTCCATGCAAAGTGAGCTGGCATTCCCAATCAAAATAGCTATGCAAACTAATACTCTATTCAAACATTAAGTTTAGCTCAACAAATACACTAGATGGCAATATTTAGTCACAATATACAAACTATCAAAATGACTATAACTTGTACTCACATTTATCTTTTAAGAATTACAAGTCTTTCTATCAGTGAATCCCTTTCACAGAAAGAATGATAATGTTAATGCCGTCTTGTGGATTTATTGTTATAATAAACAAATACAGTACTTACAGTTGTGGTCAAAAGTTTACATACACTTGTGAAGAACATAATGTCATGGCTCTCTTGAGTTTCCAGTTATTTCTACAACTCTGATTTTTCTCCGATAGAGTGATTGGAACAGATACTTCTTTGTCACAAAAAACATTCATGAAGTTTGGTTCTTTTATGACTTTATTATGGATTAACAGAAAAAGTGATCAAAACTGCTGAGTCAAAAATATACATACATGGATCTGAAAAAGCAAATCATTGAAGTCAAGTCAGGAAAGTCACTTGGAGCCATTTCAAAGCAGCTGCAGGTCCCAAGAGCAACAGTGCAAACAATTGTTTGTAAGTATAAAGTGCATGGCACTGTTTTGTCACTGCCGCGATCAGGAAGAAAACGCAAGCTATCACCTGCTGCTGAGAGAAAATTGGTCAGGAGGGTGAAGATTCAACAGAGAATCACCAAAAAGCAGATCTGCCAAGAATTAGAAGCTGCTGGAACACAGGTGTCAGTGTCCACAGTCAAGCGTGTTTTGCATCTCCATGGACTGAGAGGCTGCCGTGCAAGAAGGAAGCCCTTGCTCCAAAAGCAGCACCTTAAGGCTCGACTGAAGTTTGCAGCTGATCACATGGACAAAGATAAGACCTTCTGGAGGAAAGTTCTGTGGTCAGACGAAACAAAAATCGAGCTGTTTGGCCACAATGCCCACAAATATGTTTGGAGGAGAAAAGGTGAGGCCTTTAACCCCAAGTACACCATGCCTACCGTCAAGCACGGTGGTGGTAGTATTATGCTGTGGGGCTGTTTTGCTGCCAATGGAACTGGTGCTTTACAGAGAGTAAATGGGATAATGAAGAAGGAGGATTTCCTTCAAATTCTTCAAGATAACCTAACGTCATCAGCCCGAAGATTGGGTCTTGGGCGCAGTTGGGTGTTCAAACAGGACAATGACCCCAAACACACATCAAAAGTGGTAATGGAATGGCTAAATACGCTTGAATTAAGGTTTTCGAATGGCCTTCCCAAAGTCCTGACTTAAGCCCTATTGAGAACTTGTGGACAATGCAGAAGAAACAAGTCCATGTCAGAAAGCCATCAAATTTAACTGAACTGCACCAATTCTGTCAAGAGGAGTGGTCAAAGATTCAACCAGAAGCTTGCCAGAAGCTTGTGGATGGCTACCAAAGGCGCCTAATTGAAGTGCAAATGGCCAAGGGACATGTTACCAAATATTAGCGCTGCTGTATGTATATTTTTGACCCAGCAGATTTGATCACTTTTTTCTGTTCACCCCTAATAAAGTCATAAAAGAACCAAACTTCATGAATGTTTTTTGTGACAAAGAAGTATCTGTTCCAATCACTCTATCAGAGAAAAATCAGAGTTGTAGAAATAACTGGAAACTCAAGAGAGCCATGACATTATGTTCTTCACAAGTGTATGTAAACTTTTGACCACAACTGTATGTACAGTATGTTGAATGTATATATCCGTCTTGTCTTATCTTTCCATTCCAACAATAATTTACAGAAAAATATGGCATATCTTAGAGATGGTTTGAATTGCGATTAATTGCGATTAATTACGATTAATTTTTAAGCTGTGATTAACTCGATTAAAAATTTTAATCGTTTGACAGCCCTAAAAAAGCAGAAAAATCGCAGTTAGAATGTGTACATAAAATCGTATTAAATCGAGGCCCTGGATTTCGTTCAAGGCCGTCGAATTAAATCGTGTTAGAATTCCTATCAAAATGAAATTGGCGATTTACACCCCTAAGATATATTTCTCCTGCGTCGCAGTCTAACAAAGGAAAAATTTGTGACTATATTGTTCTTTCCCTTTTTTTTAAAGTCTGATTGTCCTATGATGTAACAGCAACTTCCAATAACAACAACTTCACTTTCCCATGGGCTGCCAACCCTAACGTCTTTCTCTTGCCGCCGCGGGTACCGAAACCTTCCCAGGTGCGTCCGACTGCCTTCCCGCCGCAAATAGAGACACGCTCGTCCCTCGGCGCGGACACGCCCGGCGCATACTTTTCCGAAAGTGTGTTTGAACGTGCGTTTGACGGGTCTCCATTTGGCCTGGGGGACTCCCCGGAGACGTTTGTGTGGCCTGTCTTTCGCTCTCCCTCAATTGGTTCTCATTATCTGTCTTTGCGGCTGTTATCACGCTGATACATTTCCTGCTGTTGGCACAGCCCCTGCATAGCTGATGGTTAAAAGAAAGCAGCTTTCATCTAGCCATTGCCTTTAGGACACACACACGAAATATACGAAATGGGGACCGCCAGACCACAAGCCCGGACAAGCCTCGTTGGCACAAATCGCAACGATAGCATCTCAACTTTATTTCATTTTTGAAAAAAAATGAAAACAAAACAAAAAGAAACGTGGGAAATTTTGGGTAAAAAAAGAAAATAAAAGACGGGTTAGGTCAGGCGAGCGGGCAGGACGTGGCACGATGCGACACATGTTGTGTTTCAAAGTTAAGTCATAGCACCGCTTAATAAAAAGCAGATTTACATTTCTAATGAATAAAGCCAGCAGTCAAATGGTCTTCATAATCCTCTTATTTATTTAAATAACCTCCACCCAAGTCCTCTCACACCCCCCTGAGGAAAATATAGAAAACATGCAAATAGTTGGAGGCTTTAATATTTGCCAGATATGTCTAATCATTTCTGCCCACCCTCATAAATTTTAGCAGCGCTCGCAGCCACAACAAAAGACTTTTTTTTTTTTTTTTGCCTTTTCTTTTATTGCTTTTACATTCAATTATAATTTTCTATTTAGAATGATGCAACTTTATTCTCCGTAAAAACGCAAGGTCTTTTGAGGAGTTACGTCGCAGGTGTCAAAGTCGAGGCCCGGGGGCTAGA
The DNA here is from genome assembly GCF_030265065.1 of Corythoichthys intestinalis. Taxonomy (NCBI): domain Eukaryota; kingdom Metazoa; phylum Chordata; class Actinopteri; order Syngnathiformes; family Syngnathidae; genus Corythoichthys; species Corythoichthys intestinalis. Next base: position 7,887,556 of record NC_080413.1, read on the forward strand.
TCTGGCCCGGCATGCAATTTTGTGGGCCCTGTGAAAGTTTCTCAAATTACAGAACAGTGTTGTTTTTGCCGACCCATGCAGAGCGCTGAGTTGACTTTCACTGTGATAAACTCAAAAACACACTGCGTTCTAACGCCGGATTTAGGTGGAAACAGGACGAAGGTTGTATTGCAAACAAGCAGGCAGGAGTGTCTTAAACGGTGACTTGGTTGAGGATTCAAGGTCATTATTATATTAAACAGCACCATGCATGCACTTTGAAATGTTTTGAAAAAATCAATGGATAAAATTAGTAGAGATGTCCCGATCGATTAATCGGGTCCGATCACGTCATTTTCAAAGTATCGGAATCGGCAAAAAAATATCGGCCATGCCTGTTTTTAATATATACATGTATATATTTTAATTTGCATTTAACGTCACAAACATAATATATTACACTCATCCAGAGTCTTTAGTTTAGGCTTAAGGTAGGGTTATCAAATTTATCCCGATAACTACGGTAATGAATTTTTTAAAAAATGTATCACGTTAAAATATTTAACGCAATTAATCCATGCACTGCACGACCTACTCACGCATTGTCGCGCAAAATCTGTAATGGCGCCGTTTTACCCATATAGAGAGATAAAAGGCAGCGTAAAATGAGTAGAGTGAATTTTGGCAGCCTTTGGAGCCTTTTTTTAATTGGCTAAAGCCTTGCAATCCCTCTCCCTACGACTGGAAATATCATGGGAAGCAATGTGGGGAAGCAAGATAGCAATTGATCTTTTTCTTAACATCTTAAGTTATTTCCTAACGCAGAGAAGATATATCAATTGGTAGCGCTACGCACAGTCATGGTTCCACTTCCCATCATGCATTTGGGTATGGCTACAGTATCATTTACTGAAAGCTCAACAAATACACTAGATGGCAATATTTAGTCACAATATACCAATTGATATATCTTCTCTGCGTTGGGAAATAACATAAGATGTTAAGAAATAGATCAATTGCTACCTCGCTTCCCCACATTGCTTCCCATGATATTTCTAATCGAAGGGAGAGGGATTGTAAGGCTTTAGCCAATTAAAAAAAGGCTCCAAAGGCTGCCAAATTTCACTCTACTCATTTTACGCTGCCTTTTATCTCTCCATATAGGTAAAACGGCGCCATTACAGATTGAGCGCGACAATGCGTGAGTGGGTCGTGCAGCGCATGCATTAATTGCGTTAAATATTTTAATGTGAGACTTTTTTTTTAAAATTAATTACCGCCGTTTTCGGGATAAATTTGATAACCCTACCTTAAGCCTAAACTAAAGACTCTGGATGAGTGTAACATATTATGTCTGTAACGTTAAATACAATTAGAAAACAATTTAATAAAAAAAATATATATATATTAAAAAAAGGCATGGCCGATATTTTTTTGCCAATTCCGATACTTTGAAAATGACGTGATCGGACCTGATCGATCGGCATCCCGATCGATCAGGTCCAACGATTTCAAATGCACATTGACAGACGAGCACATATTGAATTGTTCACAAGGACAACACCAACTGTAAGTAAAAAAAGTTGTCCGAGAGTTTAAAAGGACGGTCGCCGTTAGCATTAGGCTTAATGCTAACGCGAATGCTATGCTAACACAAAAAAAAGCAAAGAAAATAGATTTTTTTGTTTGTTTGTTTTTTTATTGAAACAAAACAAATACAATGTTTTCTGTCCATTTTTTTAATTAAAAGTTTTTAATCAAAAAATGAAAAATATTCACCTTTGGAAATGGTAAAAAAAAAAAAAAAATTATTTCATTCATTCTTAAATACTGTAGATATAGGGTATATATTGAAGGAGATAGTACCTTTTCTCGAAGGTACCGTCTAACTGTTTGTATTACTCTAACACACCCAATATAAATTAATATCACTTATACTATAGTTTAAGGAAAACAAGCAGAATATAGGGCATAAAAGATACACAGTGCCTTCTTATTACGGAAGCCCAGCACGTGCGTCACACAACTGACTGAGCAAGATTGACGCACCAACTCTCGTATTCAGTTCTCCCAGACAGTCCAGAACAGATGGCAGGACACTCTGTCCCAACACAAGGAACACCGGAGAACGCCCGATATCCAACTGATAACACGACTGAAAAGACTCCAGGAGCCCCTTTGATGCTGAGGTGGCAAAATCCACAACACTTGTTGCTCGGACAACAGTCCGCCTGTCCAATCCACAAACAAACAATAATCCCAAACACACCCTTCTTCCTGCCCACGGCCCGCCCCGCAAGAGCCTTCAAAAGACTGAATGTTTAACTAATCGTTGTCATTCTTATAGGGAACCTTTTGTTGACTTCTGATATGGTGACCTTGGAACGAGTTTGATCGCTGTCGACCTGAATAAATTGTCAACTTGTTTTGGGTAAGCCTTCTTTAAACCTTTCAAAATGTCAGTACAAAGGGTTAAGACTAAGGTGAACGCACGGAGTTTGCCGTTCTGGCTGTATTACCGGGGTTCCGCCGGCCCGGGTCGTTGGAGCTGCGCTAGCACGGGTCCGGCGGTTCGGCTGGCACGGGTCCGGCAATCTGCCTAGAAGGTCAGATTCCTTCAATATGTATATATATATATATTTTTTTTTATATTTACCTTTATTTTTTTATGATTTTTATTTTATTTTGGAATTTCAAACTTTAAGATGTATTTTTCAATTTAATATTTTTTTTATTAATACAATTTTTATATTCTGTATTCCTCCAATGCTTTGTGTACATTTATTAAAGGTAAATTATTCTCTAGTGCGACTTATAATATGTTTTATTTTCCCCTTTTTGCATTTTTGGGCTAATGCGACTTATACTCAGGTGTGATTGACATTCCAAACAGTACTGTACTGCCAGCCCTTCCAGAACAAATCCATTGGCCATCTATCTCCGTCAACTGTAACCAGTGAGTCAACATGACTCCGTGTTACGAGATGTCTCCCCGCAGCGATGTTAGCATTTCCCCTCATCTCGCAGTTTTGCGTCAGCGTAATTGCGCGAGACAAGTAAGTGGATGCGGCGAGGGAAGTTGGGGGTGTATTATGGTAGCGGGGGCAAGGGTGTAAGTGCAGCATGAAAAGCTCTCAGCATCTTGGCGGCGGCTAAAAAGCCAAATAAACGACGTCACCGAGCGGGACGCTAATGAGATAAGAGGAGGAAGAGGCGCGAGGCGGTCCGAGGCGCTAACAAGCCAAGTCGCTTGTTTTTTTTCTCAAGACGCTAATGGCAGGGAAAAGAGGCGAACGCGGCCCGACAATAGCACAGCACGGTCGGGCTTTCGGACTTGTGATAATGACAGGAGAGGAACTGCTTCCACTGACTGAGAGGAGAAATGTGTTGGTAAAATAGCGAAATTCTCAAAATTGTCAGATGATGATGACCGCAATTTCAGAGTGCGGAAAATGTTGTTTATAGTGTTTTTATGAAATGATTTTGTATTTTCTATTGCAACTTTGTTTTGTGAAACATTGCTAAAACGACATGTTTATTTTGTCATTTTTAAGAATATGTTACTTTTGAAAAATATATTTAATATAGTGTGGATTGGGCACAGGCTTAATTCACCGGTGAGTAAGCGTGTGTGTGGGCCCAGGGGGAGGCGCAGAACATCACACGAGTGGCACGACCAAACACTGCTAAATGTGTTCTAACTTACAAATACAATAAGAAAATAGTGAATTTATGATGGAAACTATAGCGAATTTTCATCTTGTTCTCGTGTCGTCAGACGACAACTGGCAACCATATCGTTAGGTTTTAGTCTCCCAAGACACGTTTTCAGCGGGTCATAGTAACGTCGTCATGAAAAAAATTCTCATTGACGAAATATGTTCGTAATCGTTGACGAAAACAACACTGGCTACTTGTAAATGCCAATTTGAGTTTTTATTAAAGATGAGACTGATTTAATTTTATATTATCTTAGTTTCATTCTGCAAGTGTTGATGTCACGAGAAGCTGAATAAATTTAGCAAACCACATTGCATTGTTGCAGTTGACTAACTTAGCTAACTAACAAAAGTCCGCCAGCTTAAATGCTATTTATTGCTAATTTTTAAAACAACTGGCTAACTTGCAAAGCAAAAGTCCGCTAGCTTAAGTGCTATTTCATGGTAATATTTACCAAATAGTTTCTGGTATTTTATTTCTTTCAATGTCTCCCGGTTGCTCCGTAAAAAAAATAACAAATATTTGTGTTATATACAGTTTATATTTCTTTTCTATCTAAATAAAATTGGTGATTCACACAACTCAGATATACTTAGAAGAAATATAGCTTAAGTCCTAATTAAACTAAACTCGGAAGGGCGAATGAAATAGCGTCATGTTTATAAATATGTGCAGTATTTGTGAATTGTGGCTTGATTTAAACAAAATCTAAATTGAAACAAAAGCAGCTAGAAAATGTTTGATAACGTTCACCCCTCAAGTGTACGTAACATCGTATTAAATCGATCAATCGAAAGCCTTTGAATCAAATCGTGGTGATTAACCCCCCCCTCCCAATTATAATTAAATTAGGCATTTACGTACACCTCTCAAATATGTTTCTCCTGAATATAAGTCGCAATCAAACTACCGTAATTTTCAAACTATAAGCAGCTGCTTTTTTCCTTCATTTTAATCATGCGGCTAATATTCCAGTGCGGCTTATTTGTTAATTTATTTGGGTTAAAAGGTAACACTTTAATTGACAGCACTGTCATAAGACCGTCATAATTATGACATGAGACAATCATGGGCATTACTGAATTCTTATGACAGATGTCATTAACTGTCATCCGGCAAATTATGTCACTAACTCCATTTATGTCCAGCTTGAATCTTGTACATCTATTCAAAGGTGAGATAAGTGAGCTAGATTGTCTAATGACAGTCTTATGGCGCCACAGTCAAATAAAGTGTTAGCAAATACCATAATTAGCAATTCATGAAAAAACTGGATCAGAAACTGAAGACATAATTTGCACAGAACATGAATTTGGATTGTTATTTACATCTGTAGCGCTGCAATGCATGCTAGGAGGCATGTTGGACAACAACAGTGTTGACAGTAGGTGGCAGCAGAGGTTGACTGTCTCCCCCAAGGGAGCAGTGATGGCCAAAAGAAGCTTCTTGAAGCAATGAAGCTTCGCAGCCAATTGGTTCAAAGCTTCATGGTGGTTCATTTGGTTTTATGACAGTCGTATGATGCCGCTGTCAAATAAAACGTTACCGGTTAATATCTTTTGGTGGAAATATCCCATAATACAGTAAGGACAGCTGCGGCTTATAGTCCAGTGAGGCTTATGTATGAACAATGCTGTTTTCTTGCCAAATTTGGTGGGTGGGGGGGCCCCAGGCAACAAGCAACATGCTGCCCTTATAGCGTGTGCAAGTAAGAGAGTCAGTTGGACTTGAAGCAATAGAAGAAAGAGTAGCAACACAAAAATACCACCGTCGGATACGGAGGTATATACCTTTGTGTGAAATCAGTAGTCAGATTGGCCCTACGACCCACCAAATTCAAATTATTCCGTAAAAACCACTGGTGGACTACCGACCGAAATGAGTATTAAATTTGCTTCTTTAAGATTATAAGAAAAATATAACATATATGCAACTAAAATAAAGTATTTGACGAGGAATACGATAGACCTATTAATAGACTTTCTTGGAAAAATTAACATTTCCTTAAGTAGTCACATGAATAATGAGGTGGCCTGTGAAAATCAACATAAAACAACTCGGCAAGGACTTGCCAGAGAGTACTTGGTGAGTCTTTAAACAATCATGTGGTATTAATAGCTGACTGGGCTTTGTTAAACATGTATAATCTACGTGAGATGGTTAGTACTGATTGGGATTGATAACAGAATCGTTAGATAATCAGCCAAATGATTCCATGGTATTGAAACACTCCGTACACTTGTCGCTGCGACAGTGCAGTAAAGCTGCTTGTGCTAAATCTGTTGGCCCTCTGGGGCCCGCTGCTGGCTGGGGGGCCAAGGCAATGGCCTGGTTTGCCTAATGGGACGCGACGCCTCTGGTGGCGGCCTATATTCAGGTGCACCTTATAGTACGAAAACTACAATAAGTGAAAAAAATGTGACAATATTGTTTTTATTCCTCATTGTTTAAATGTGTGAATGTTGTATGCTGTAACAAAAAACAGCTTTCACCAACAACTTAACTCTATAATGGGCCACCAACTCAGTCTTTCTCCTAAAACCTTACCAGGGAAGTCAAGTCACCTGTTGCGTCAAAAACACTTTTTTTTTTTTTTTTTTTTTTACATTATTTTGTTTGCGATGTGACAACTTAAGTCTGGTAAAATTCCCAACTACTTTCTGGAATCCATCCAGCGACTTTATCCTAATGCTGCGAGCTTTACACACAAGCGCTAGCACGTTTGTGGCAGGGCTAAGGCGACACTGTGTTTGTGTTTAACACCAAAATTGTGTAGAAAAGAAAAAAACTGATCAACGTGGGGGCTGTAGGGGGCTTGGAACTGGTCGGAATGCGGCGCGAGCTTCTCTTAATGGCTCATTTTTTTCAGGGGAGGGGGGTCGGAGCAGAGAGTGCACGCACACATCTGGAGCGCGCGGCACATGCTGCAAGTTAGCGGTGGCGCTCGCACTCCAAATTAGTGGCCACTTTTATTCCCCCGCTGTGGTTGGAAAATATCAAATCTGCTGCCATATGAGTGCCATAAAGCTGCTTGTGCTGCGTTTGATGCCTTCATGTGGGAGTCCTTAACTCATGTGTATGTGTGCGCGCTATTTAGTGAATGTCGGTCTTGTCAGCGTATTCCAGCGTGCATTTTTCCACTCTGCGTTAATTGTACAGTCAACCCCTGTTTATATCGCGGTTAGCGCGAGAAGATTTTCTATCTTTCTATGTGCAGTGTAATGTAGTCGAATCTGGAACGTGCCACCTGCGATAAACGGGGGTTCGCTGGACTTTTCTTTTTGTGTGTTTGTGTTTGAGGTGAGAAAGTGATGGAGCTCACTGCACCTTCACATGCAAAAGAAGCAGATGTCCCCACAATGTGGTCTTGTCTGAGGGATTTCATTTCAATTCAGTGTTTTCACTTGTTATAGAACATTCTGAACTTACGACTTGAAGAATTACACAATTTAGTATAAAGAACTGTATGACAACTTCATCAGTTTATCCTAAAATTGCAGTTTTACTCTCAAATTTTCTCTTAAACGCGCAAATAGAATTATTTTTTTTAACACATACAGTGCAAAAACTCCTAACTAAAACTCCAAGTAACTTTTAAAAAATTCATTTGAACTTTGTCCATAATGTTTATTGTTAGGTTTTTCTAACCTGGTAATTGTTCTGTAATTAATTAATCATAATTGTTAAAGGCTCAACCCTGGTAAATAAGTATAGATAATAAAAATTCAAACTTCCATCTCCAAGAATAAAACCTGGCGACCCACCAGGCTCATAAAGCACTTGGGGAAACCCTAGAGGGGAACACTGTAATCCAGGGGTCCCCAAACTACGGCCCGCGGGCCAGATACGGCCCGCCTCCAAATTTGGTCCGGCCCCCTGAACAATAGCAGAGAGCATTTTGAATTTTTTTTTTTTTTTTCCCCCAATAGAGTTATTTCCTGGCTTTTTTCTGTGAAGAAACTAGAGAGGGTTATTTGGTTACTATGTATTTAATTAATAGTGTTATTATTATTAATTATATTATATTATATATTAATATTTAGGGCTGTCAAACGATTCAAATTTTTAATCGAGTTAATTACAGCTTAAAAATTTATTAATCGTAATTAATCTCAATTAATCGCAATTCAAACCATCTATAAAATATGCCATATTTTTCTGTAAATTATTGTTGGAATGGAAAGATAAGACACAAGATGGATATATACATTCAACATACGGTACATAAGGACTGTATTTGTTTATTATAACAAATCAACAAGATGGCATTAACATTATTAACATTCTGTTAAAGCGATCTATGGATAGAAAGACTTGTAGTTCTTAAAAGATAAATGTTAGTACAAGTTATAGAAATTTTATATTAAAACCCCTCTTAATGTTTTCGTTTTAGTAAAATTTGTAAAAATTTCAATCAAAAAAAAAACAACTAGTAGCCCGCCATTGTTGATGTCAATAATTACTTACACAATGCTCATGGGTGCTGAAGCCTATAAAATCAGTCGCACCCAAGCGCCAGCAGAGGGCAGCAAAACTCCATAAAACACAATTAACATGTGGGCATTTCACTGTACTGTCATTTAAATCTGTCTGAGCGGGGCATGTGCGTTAATTGCGTCAAATATTTTAACGTGATTAATTTTAAAAATTAATTACCGCCCGTTAACGCGATAATTTTGACAGCCCTGATTATATTATATTATATTATATTATATTATATTATATTATATTATATTATATTATATTATATTATATTATATTATATTATATTATTATTTAATTTTGTTCTGTGAAGAATCTAGAAAGGGTCATTTCATTGTGGCTTACTGAAAAACAATAAATTTTTACATTTAGGCACTCCTGCAATAATCGTCACACTTTTTCTGTTACAAACTGACCCCGGCCCCTCATCATAGAAGGGAAAAGTTATGTGGCCCTCACAGGAAAAACTTTGGGGACCCCTGTTGTAATCCATTGCTTTTTTGTTGCTTAAATTTTGTGCCCTCAGTGCATCACGGCCGTTTTTAATTTTGTCATAATAGTAATAGAGTTCTACAAACATAATTGTGTACACTTAATTTAAATCTACGTATGTATGTACACTTACACACAGAATGGAGCAATGTACAGTATGAATTTAAGTTATTTATGCAAAATGTTATGTATGTTGTATTTTAGTTATGTTTCAAAGTGTTCTTTAATGTTATGATGACATAACATATGCATTTATAGGGTTTTATTTACACTTATTGATATTATACTGTATCTATTCCTTGGCCAGAAATGAAGAATCCTGTCAAAATAGCTGCAAGCCCAAACACTACGCTTCCCAGCATGCCGCACAACTCCTCCAGGTGTGGCTGCTTAAGCCACTTAATTGCAGCCGACCTGGAGGAGTATATAAAAAAGACCAGAGTGAGGCCATGTCTACATGTAGCAGGGTATTTGGCAAAAAGAAGAACTTTTTCAACGGTTTGGCCTATCATTCACATGCACACGCACATTTAAACGAGACTTCTTAAAAACTGCGTCTAAAGATGAAGATTTGTGAATTCTGTGTTTGTGGTAAGGACACTGATAACCGAAGATTTAACTGTGGAAACATCACTGACTGCGACAAACTTTGTCCCTACGTCACACATCAGACCAATTATTTTTGGAGGTAATTAGCCAGGTGCTTTACTTTTTTTTTTTTTTTTTTTTAACAAACTCTTGCAGTGCTTCATATTGAAGAACACATGCGAAGGATGGGGGTATTATGGACAATTATTTTTTTGCGCATTGTTATTAATGTACTTAAAAATGAATGAATGCTGGTGTGGACGTAATTATTTTTTCCTCACGTATTAGGGCAGTATCCTGGGTTTTAGAAAGCCCTGCTAGGTGTAGACATGGCTTGAGAGAGAGGAGGCACGGAAGGAGATCGACAGCAAGACCTGAAAGAAAGTATTTTGAAAACAGACCTAAGTTAACTTTATGAGACGTTTAGTTTGTTGTTTTTTTTTTTTTTTGCTTTTTGTGCCGCATTTCGGCCACTGTCTTGGGGAAACCTGCTCTTTTGTGAATAAAGAAGCTGTGTGTTGGAAACCTTGGCACCCCGAGCTCTTTCCTGGCTAGGCCTACCTCATGTGATGTCACAATATATAATACACACACACAAAAAAATGTTTATGTTAAAAATGGAGGGGGGCCCACTATTTTGCATTTTTTAAATTTCCGTAGTCGGTTGTAGTCCCCATTAACATCGATAAGTGAGGGATCACTGTACTACATAAATCTTTTTTTTTTTTTTTAATCACATCAGAGCAGCAAAAATGTAAATGTTTTGAAAATGTCATTAAAGTTTTAAGACACTTCACCATTCAGTCAGATGAAAAACTGTCAAAACCTTTGACCAAAGGTGTTTTTTTTTGTTTGTTTTTTTAATCTTGTAACGTTTACACTCTATGCTTTCTTTCCCAAGGCACGTTTGCAGTGGCGGAACAGATATGAACAGGACCCGGGTGCGATGAGCACAAACGGGACCCCCCACTCCAAGTGGATTGTGCTTGTGGACAATTATTCGCGGGCCCCTCAAGATGATCGTCCGGTGAGCGTGTGTGTGTGGTGTACAAGCGGATTTTTTTTTTTTTTTGCGGGCCCTCTAGACAACCGGCAAAGCGCGGGGGACGGAAGTTTTAACACTTTAAAACACTATACAATGGTACCTCATTTTTCCCGGTCAATGGGGACCAGAACCCGGCGTGATAAGTAAAATTCCGTGAATTTTTTTTTTTTTTAAACGAAATGAGACATCAATTAATGATTCCAAGCTAAAAACGACAGACATTTTGAATAATAAATATAATTGATTAATTAGTTATATGGCTGGGTTGAAACAAAAGCAGTTGCGCGACGTTTGTAAACGGGTTTTCTGGGTAAAACGGACAAATTAAAAATAGTTCGGGGCTTAATGCGCCGTGAATCTGCTATGGCAGCATATAGACATGTTGTTCTATCAAACACAACAGTTGTTTTGGCTTAAAATACAGCAGTTTATTGTAAAAAGGAGTGCAAGAGCAGAAACTGCTTTTTCAGTCTTGTCTTTGTTTTCCGCCATATATTAATAAATGGTTTTTTAGCACTTCAAATGTAATAATTAAGAGAAGTTTTAAACATGTTACTGTCCCGCCGAAATATTTTTAAACAAGAAGTAGAAAAATGCTTGTCTTTGTGAAATGCTTCATTGAGTGTGTCCACTCAAGTCCGCTCAAGCTGCTCACTTACACTGAGTTTCCACAGCAACTGTTTAACAAGTTAAACGATGATTGATACATGCGACCCTTTGAAGTTTTGGCTTGCAAGCATCTCTGGCAAGATATAACCATCTGTCCATCATCGTTAACTTCAACAAGTAACTCAAGTGCACTGCCTGACCAAGAAAAACAGCAGAAGGGAGAGTGAGACTATCCGCAATGGACTGAGGGCGCTAAGTTTTAAGCGCGAAGTAGCAAGGGATCACAGTATTACAGTTCCACGCCATCATCTTAGCTTTTTGTTTGACCCTCAAATCGCCCACCCACGTCCACTCTACGCCCGCAAACTGGGCCTCTTGGAGGCCCGTCCCCCCAGAACCCCTACATTCCGCCCCTGCACATTTGTAATTTTCTCTGATGTCCTAATCCTCCCTCATAGCTACCGATCTCCAGCCTTGTTCCATTAAACCCCTCAAAAAAAAAACGCTATTCCCGGCCAACTTTGACACGATTCCCCCGCCGCCGTCCGAGTCGCTGCGCGGCCTGCTTGCTGTTTACTTCCTGTTTACGTGTGCGCCACGCCGTCCTTAAGGAGGTCAAAACATCCCCGAAAACACGCGCGCGGACCCCATATCCGATGCATGCATTCCGATTGAACATGTTTTTCCTATTTAATCTGCCGCTTGACAGCACGGTCGTCCGCATTTGTAGCTACAAAAAAGGCATTAGAGGGGAGGTCGGAATCATAAACAAGTTGGTGTTACTTGTGAAAAAAAATTGCTTAAAATGGAAGCAGCGTACTCTGCTCCCCGCTGACTGACGGAGAGAGAGAGCGCAAACCAAAATAGACGCGCACATGCCTCGCAGCAGACGTAAGATGGATGCGCTGGCACGCTTTCAAAACACTTGATTTTTTTTTGTTTTTTTTTTTTGTAAACACACAAGTGGCACTGCGTTCACCCTTAATCACACCCCGTGAGCTCGGACATCAAAATGAAGGTTTTTTTTTTGTTTTTGTTTTTTTCACGTGGGGGTGAAGAAAGAGGGGGGGAAATCATCGGGAGTAATTAACGCATTTTCATATGCAAATGTGATTAATGCAAAACTACAAAGTCATTATGCAAATGAGCTTTTCCTTGAGCCTCTGTACAAATATTCGCCGCTCAAATCAGGGATCAGTCTCGCCATCTTTTTTTTATCTAACCCCCCCTTCTTCCCCGGTTCTCTCTCTGTCTCTCTCGTAGAGATAATACGTAAGTAGCATGTGAAGTTATTTGGAAGTGCGCGCGTGCGCGTGTGCGAGCGGGACGCCGCCTGCCTTCTGATTGCGGGGCTGCTCGGCAATGGAGCGAGACAAGGAAGCGGGCGCGCAGGGGAAGGTATGAATATGCAAAAGCCTGATTGCTTTTCATGATTAAAGCCTATTTAATATGCAAATGAGAGCAAGCCAGGTGATTAAAAGAGCACTGGGTGGTGGGGCACAATAATAAAATACCCAAAAAAAAACAGAAGGGGTGAAGGGGATTCAGCTTCAGTGTTTGACCTCTTTGGCCAGTAAAGTCATTTCTTACTTTTGGGGTCGCTTATTGAAGGCGTAGGCCTGCCACGGAAGACTGTAGACGCCCGATTTATTTTGAGTGGGAGGGGTAAATGAACGTCAACGAGATAAATTGACCTATTTTAAATTTTAGCACATCTTTTACAAGTGAAATTGCTGTTTTGTAATGTTTTTTTTTTCATCTGGATGTTTACTCATGGAGGTCAAATTGACGTTTTTTTCCCTCTACGTTTAATATTCTAATTTAGTGCTGCAACGATTAATCGATAAACTCGAGTAATTTGATTCGAAGAAAGATACGAATTAAATTTTGCAGCTTCGAGTATTTGTTTAATTAAAGTGGTGTTGTAATGGTTTGTTTTGACAGTGTTTGCATTGCAAGTGTTTGTGTTTGCATAGTTTTATTGATTTGGGTGGATATACTGCCCTCTAGTGGCAACATGAATATGACATAACTCATTTCACATGGCTGAAGCCAGCTGCTCCCTGTTAAGACCAACATAAGATAAGATTTTGTTCGAGCTAATGTTTATTAATTCATTTGTAATTTAGTTTATAGGTGGTATATTTAGTAAAAAATTGTAAAAAAAAAAAAATTTTAAAGTTAGCATTTTATAGCATTTAAGCTACCAGACTTTTGCTATGTAAGTTAGCCAATTGTTCTTTTGTAGTACTTAGATCGTCATTTATATTTTTTTAATATATTTTTATGATATATTTTTTTATTTAATATATTTTATTTTATTTGTTGTACTTAGATCGTCATTTATATATTTTTATATATATTTTTTATGATATTTTATTTTATATATTTTAATTCTTTATGCTCCTTATCCAATTAACAGATTATTCGAACATCGATTCATTGACTACTTAAATAATCGATAGCGGCAGCCCTAGTCTTCTATTCTAATTTTTATTTATGAAATATTCATGGTATTTCTTACTGTGTTATTTTATACAGTTGTAACTCTACTTACGAACGTCTCTGTATACATAATTTTCAAGGTAAGCCACGCCTCAACGGGAAAATTTTGCCTCTTGTTACGAAAGAAATTTCAGGGTACGAACTAAAGTATGTACAGTGCTCGCAGCTCCTAGAGTTTACTGAACTTAACATACTTATCTGCTCTGCCATTGGCTATTGCATAGCATTCCTCGCATCCAATTGGTTAAGAGGGACCTCTACTGTATGTGTATATGTGTATCCTAGTGTCCTCTTAATTCACCCCTCGTGTTCCGACGGCTTTATTAACTTTTATTCTTTAGTCTTGTGTGTGTGTGGGGGGGGGGTCACATTATGTACAACTCTGATTTTATGTTTATTGTGCGATAATTGTAACATTATTTGTTACATGTTTTGATGCATTTTTATGCAATATAAAAGATTTATGCCTAATTTTGGGGGGCTTGGAACGGATTAGGGCATTTACATGGAAAACACGGCCCTACTTATAGAATTTTCAAGTTACAAAACTACTTCCAGAACCAATTAGTTTCATAAGTAGATGTACCACTGTATTCAGATTTTTACTCATAGATATCTAATTGACCTGTATTTTGGTAAAAGAAAAAAAACGTATTTTGGGGTATTAAACTTGTTTTTTCTTGGCTTTATGAAGGTTAGTGACACATGTTTATCATTAGATGAAGGTCTTAAAAATTCAGTTTTTGACACGTTTGACTCTCATTGCCATTAACGTCCGATCCATTTCGACTGAGAGGGGCGAATGAACGTTGAACCTTTAAATTTTAATGCATCTTTTAAAGTGAAAATGCTATTTGTGATGTTTTTTTTCCATTTGGTTTACTCATGTAGGTGGAATAAACTTTTTTCCCTTACTTTTTATTGTATAATTTTTATTCACGAAATATTTTAACACATATTTTGCTGCAAAATTATTAGTAGGTGATTTCATATTATTATGTAATTGACCCATCTTTTTGTTTTAAAAAAGGTATTTGGGGATTAAACATGTTTTGCTTGGCTTTATGAAGGTTTACAGTTAGATGAATGTATAAAAATTCAGTTTTTGACACGTTTAGCTCTCATTGCTATCGGGAATGCGAATGAAACTTGAGCTTTCACAGAGTGCTTGCAGTTTAAATGTAGAAAATTTGAAATTATTACTGTTACCTGTCATTTTAAGACATTTATTAATGATACTTGAAGGGAGAGTCTTGCAAAAAGGCACAGTGTTGGAATACAGATATAACTAGTAGTCAAAAAAACAATTTCTACAAATGTATCGCCAGACGCGGTTAAAATATGTGTACTCTTTTATGTCTTTTTTTTTTTTTTTGTAGCACTGTTTTAGCTGAGTGGCCCGCCAGGCTTATAAAGCACTAAAGGAAACCCTGGTTGTCAGTGGCAGACAAAACCTAAATTTTCTGCTATTTATTTTATTTATATTTTTCCAAATTGTTTTTATTTATTTTTGTAATTTAAAACACCCCAAAAGGGAAAAAAAACGGCTTTTTGACACTACTTCCCATTCTCCTACTAATGATGCAACAATCAGGAGCAACATGGGATTCAGTATCTTCATCAACGACACTTCGATATGGTCACCAAGACGGGGGAATCAAACCTACAACCGCTGAATTCAAGCATGACGACCACTGTGCCATGCAGCCCCATTTAAACAAAAAATGAAGTAAAATGAAATGCCATTTTGATCGGCAAAACAATTAGAATTTTGATGAAAAACGACCTAAAATGTGATATTTTTGTTCAAAAATATGTGCCCTCCCAGTTCAAAGTAAATTGGACGTCTATCCCCGTCAGTGGCAGCCAACGATTTATTGCCATATCATATATTTTTTAATTATTCATTGTATTTTTAACTACATATGCCTTTCAGAGCACCGCTGCATTTATCTTGGCACCGTTCTCTTCTTTTTAGGAACTGCAGACCAAAACATAACAATTTAAACAGTCACAATTACAGTATGAAAACCAAAATAAGCCTCACGTAATTCTGTTTCTGACTCACAGAAAGTAATTTTCCAAATAAAAGACAAGTCCAGACTAGGTCAAATGAGGACAGACTGTAGTTGATTACTTCGATACATTGTTTGAAAAGCACGTCTTGGTGATGCCGTAGATTTCAAATTTTCACCTTTTTGTGGGTTAATCTCAAACATAAAAGGGTGTTCACTTCATCCGTGCTTCCTAACGCACTTTGCTAGCCGTCAAACCAATATTTTGGCAGTCGGGCCCAACAGTACGGGCATCGGCCCCTCCTCCGTTCCCTAATGAAAAAAAAAGTTGACAGCCAAGTGGACGAAAATGCAGCGAGAGAGATGTTTGAGGATGTCGCTGTCACCGCCGCGTCTTATGAAATATTCACCCCCTGATCTCTTTTACACTACGCGTGTGTGCGAGCGTGCGCGCGTGTGTTCGGGCCTCAAAGCGTTCCGAGGGGGCGCGCCGACGGCCGTCCAGGGAGGGAGTTCAAAGCCGGGCCAGGCTCATCTTAGCATCCTGACACGAATCGTTCTTCGCAAACACACAGATGGATGGGACTAATTTACTGTTTATCTGCGGTTCAGAAACCTCACAAAATCCTCTGCTCTCCAACCCAACAATTACACCTTTTTACTCATTTGCTTCCATTGACAGCGATGGACGTCCAATCCATTTTGACTGGGAGGGCTGCGTCCATCGCCGTCCATAGAAACAAATATGTTGATATGCGTAGGTGCGACTTCTATATGTGTAAGTCTCAGTGCTGGGTTAGATGTCTACGAGGGCGTAGTTTGGTTTCAATATTGGTAGGGACGATAACCAGGGGTGAAAGTGGGCCAGAACAGTCAGGAACGCAGTTCCGGTATAAGACTCAGGGCTGGAATGCTGTTCCGGTGTTCTGCCAAAATCTCCTACATTGGCGAAACATTTTACATTAGTCAAATTTGACACCCAAAGTACTACCGCGCGCTCTAAACTTTTTTTTGTTTAGATGTATACAGGCAGAAAGTACTAAAAAAATGCCTTACGAAAATACTTAAATTTAGTTATATCAGATAAGGACGGTTTAAATACGCTACGTGACTAACGTGTTCAACTGCTTCAAATCTAACACAAAAACACACAATGGTTAAAAGTATGAGAGGGTAATACATGCAAAAAAGTATTTTTGAGGCAATGAAAAGGTTCAAAAAATTTAAATAAAAACAAAAATAGTGAGTACTCGCCGCATCTAACCGATGTGCGCATGCGTGCGGATGCTTGCGCAAGCGCGCAGAGCATTGTGTAGGACGTTTCGCTGCGTAGTAAGAAATGGCCGAACACCGGTACATGGTGCTTTGATTCCAAAAATATGACTGCAACTGTCAAAATGCTATGTAAAAAACAAATGCTAAGCTGCCACACATGCATTTCATCTCCAAGAAGAAAACAATCTACCAACATCAGATTTACATACACAAGTGTTAACAAGTCATAATAAAGTGCTTGCGTAGCGTAATCCGTTTTCACCGATATTTATTATTTATTTTATTCCACGGGCGGCATGGAGGTTTCCCCATCTGCTGCAGTTATCTGAGTCTGACGATGATGAATCATGTCAGTGTGCGAATGAACTCAGCAAAACAAAAGGCCTTGACTCATTTATCCGTTCAATTGGCTGACGTACTGACATGTGATCAGCAGAGATACTGTAGTTAGCTCTGATTGGTTCAAATGTGCATGTTTTCTAGTACAGAAAAAACAAAAAGTTTGTTGAATTGATGCGACAAAAAAAGGGCAGTGCAAATTGAGGAGGCTTATTTATCATATTTAGTTTTATTTTTTCTGATGGGGAGGTTCAAAACATCTTAGCTGTCAATATGCACTTTGGACTTATATTTGTTCATTTATGTTAGGCTACTTATTCATTTTCATATGATTTAATAAAGTCAATGTTTGCGCAATCTTCAAAATATATTCCATTTTACTCTGCATAATATAAGTCATTTGTAGTTATTTTTACTTAAATCTTTATTATTAAAAAGAAAAAGAAAAAAGAAAAAGTAAATGTTTACATTGACTTCAATTTTAATATACATCCTATGTTCTTAAGAAGTTAAAATTGAGATTTGGCCTTTAGTATGTGAGGAAATGAGGGAAAATAAAAATTAGGAGATGGAGGTTGGGATTATTGCTGTTCTTCTTAATTTTTATTTTGCAAATTATTGAAAAAATACCATTTTGAATGAAAATTAGTTTTTGTATGTGTTATAGAAATAACTGTGCCAAAACAGTTTCTTAGCATTTCAGTAGTTTTCATGTCTCCTTTAAGTAAAACACTTAGCAAAATTAGTGGTGTGTTCCCCACCTCCACAACATTGACGTCTTTTTTACATTTTCTTTTTTTTTTTTTTTTTTTACAGTGGCTGCTGCTGGCGGAAAAAAAAACTTCTAACATCCGTCGTCTTCGAAGAGGGCGGAGGAGGCGGCATGTACTGTATTTCTTTCGGGGCTGCAAATGCATGTGTGTGTTGGGGGCGGGGTTGGGGGGTCAAGTCATCAGCCAAGCAAACATGCGTTTAAGGGGAAAACATTCAGCAAGTGAAAAGGGGTCAATGTAAGTCTGAACATAATGGAAGTACTGTAATTCCCTTGATAATGGTAGGGTCAATTCTATCCTAACAACATATTCTATATACCTGCAGTCATTATATAATGCAAAAAGGGTTGCTTAAAAGTTGGTGGGGACAATTTCAGCATCCTGAAAAGTTATGTTATGTCCCTATTAGAGATGTCCCGATCGATCGGCATGGTCCGATCACGTCATTTTCAAAGTATCGGAATCGGCAAAAAAATATCGGACATGCCTTTTTAAAAAAAAATTATTTTTATTTTTTTTCATTTAATTAAATCGTTTTCTAATTGTATTTAACGTTACAAACATAATCTGTTACACTCATCCAGACTCTTTAGTTTAGGCTTAAGGTAGGGTTATCAAATTTATCCCGTTAACAGCGGTAATTAATTTTTTTTTTTAATTATCACGTTAAAATATTTAACGCAATTAACGCATGCGCTACACGACCTACTCACGCATTGTCGCCTGTAATGGCGCCGTTTTACCTATATATAGAGCTAAAAGGCAGCGTATAATGAGTGAATTTTGGCAGCCTTTGGAGCCTTTTTTTAATTGCCTAAAGCCTTACAATCCCTCTCCCTATGATTAGAAATATAGTGGGAAGCAATGTGGGGAAGAAAGGTAGTAATTGATCTTTTTCTTAACACCCTATGTTATTTCCCAATGCAGAGAAGATATATCAATTGGTACCTCTACGCACAATCATGGTTCCACTTCCCATCATGCATTTGGGCATGGCTACAGTATCATTTACTGAAAGCTCAATAAACTAGATGGCAATATTTAGTCACAATATACAAAGTCACATTCATCCTTTAAGAGTTACAAGTCTTTCCATCCGTGGATCCCTCTCACAGAAAGAATGTTAATAATGTAAATGCCATCTTGAGGATTTATTGTCATAATAAACAAATATAGTACTTATGTACTGTATGTCATTTTTTTCTTAATGCATTCCCAAAATATATATGATCGGGAAAAATTATCGGGAATGATTCGAATTGAATCGGGAGAAAAAAAAAAAAAAGAAAAAAAAAAACAAGCAATCGGAACGGGAAATATCGGGATCAGCAGATACTCAAACTAAAACGATCGGGATCGGCTCGGGAGCAAAAAAACATGATCGGAACAACCCTAGTCCCTTCCGTCCCTATGCAAACCTATGCCGTTGGACATCTATCACTAACTTGTCAATGCCAGCAAACAAGTTAATATATACGCGTTTTACCTGAGTAAAAGTAGCAGGAGGAACAAAACTTGGGGGGGGGGGGGGGGGGGGGGGTTGGGGGGAGTGCAACTTCAAGTCCGGTCTACTGTTTTTTTGTATTTTGTCCCTTTCGAGGTAAGAGTTTGGACTTCTATCACCATCGATGGCAGCAAATGAGTTAATAGAAGTTTTACTTAAGTTGCAGAATTTGTCAAGCTCGTAGGAAAAAAAGGCATGTTTTTATAGTCTTGTACATTTTTTCCCTTTTCCAGGTAAAATGGGTTAAACGTCTCTCGCCATCGATGGTATGAACACATCAAAAATAACAAAGCTGACTTTTCTGACACTGTCAGAGAGCTGTTCAATGAGCATCATTTGTCTTTTTTGGCATTTTTAGTTTCCATCACACTTGTTTCTAATATTACGATTTTGTGTTCATTGATTTAATTTCTGAATTAATCATGGAGCTTCCAAAAATAACAAGACAACCCGGAATGCCTAAAAAGTTGCTCATTAGAAGATTTCACAGAGCGAGCGAGTGCTGTTTTTTTTTTACTCCGACGTGACAATTGACGAGCATTGTCGAGGTGTCGCGCAGCGTTTGTAAAATAAACATCAAAATCGAAGATGACTTTTGTCACGCACACGTAAACGCTGAGGATGTCTTTCACAGGAAGCCGACATGCGAACCTGAAGAAGAGACATTTCACATACGGGCGGCATTAATGCACGCTAAGTGGGAAATAATTGTGAAAAAAACAAGCTAATGGTGACGATTTGGCTGCACGTGCTCAATTTCGTGACCTTCCGAGACCTTTAAGATGTTGTCGTTGGAGAGTTTTGAACTTCATATTTTGGGGATGACTTTGACTTTATAAGAAATTACATTAATTTATTTAATACATTTCTAGTCCTATTTTTTTAAACCAAACCAAAAATGAAGTATTTTTAGTTTCATATTTTTGGCATCACTGCTACTTAATAATTTAAATAATAAAATTAATTTTCTTTTAATTAAATTTCAAAAATATTTTACCCCTTAGAGATATTGACAGCTATTCAAAAGTGTTTTTTTTAAACAGTTTTTGATCATTGAAAAATATAAAAATAAGCTATTTTTATCATTTTTCTGTTCTATTTTTTAATCTTTTAAATTTTTTATATCATTTTTGTCATTCAGTGCTCCAGACTGCGACCAAATGGTCACATTTTGCGACTAAAATTAGAGTCGGAGCGAGTATTTTTTTCATCTACTCACACATGCATGACCAGTAACATCCACTAGTTGGTGGTAAGTTAACGAGCTTGTTTGCCCATGGAAAATATAACAGACGAAAAATGTGGACGATGTGTGAAGCAGTCGCCACCCGGCCAATGCCGAATGAACTGGAGTATATTAAAAAAATACATCGGCGAAAATTAAAGCACAAAAGGGAACCACGTGGTAACCCAAGTCACACAGGCGCGAAATCGCTTTCACTTTCGTGACTTTTTGGACTGTCAAATTATTGCCACTTCCAGGAGAGCGACACTCAGGAAACGGGCACCCGGAGAGGCCCCGCCTCTACCATATTTGTGCGCAATGATTGAAACATCCCAAGAAACGATGTTAGGCTTTCTTTGTCGTTTTTTCAAGATTTTTTTCAATCGCAGCTCGGCGACTGCTTGTAAAAGCAGAGCGTGAATACGCTCTCCCTCCAGCGTGATGCATTCAAATGCGTTCACGAAGAAACAGTGGTCACTCAACTGACTCAGACAAGCTGGCAACATGTATACATAGCGAGTCGTTTAATCGGATGATTAATTATCCGATTAATCAGATAAATGTCACTTCTTTTAATTACCTTCAC
The DNA here is from genome assembly GCF_030265065.1 of Corythoichthys intestinalis. Lineage (NCBI taxonomy): Eukaryota > Metazoa > Chordata > Actinopteri > Syngnathiformes > Syngnathidae > Corythoichthys > Corythoichthys intestinalis. The sequence goes on from NC_080413.1 coordinate 7,908,693, forward strand.
AATTTACCTTGAAGTTGTTTTCAGCATGTTGTCAGTAACAATGAAGACAAATTGAACGACTGTTTTGTTTCCTTCAACTGTATCAATTATCAAATTTGTTGGCAACTAATTTATTAATCGATTGAATCGATTAGTTATTGCAGCCTCCTTAAGAAGCTAGTTTAGACAGGACAAGATGTCCATAATTGGCAAAAAAGTGTGAATTTTTTTATTCCAACGTAAAAGCAGATTTTTGTTGATGTCCTACTTTGACTTAACAAAAATATAATGAAGAAATCTGATAAAATTTACAACTGAGAAGTTATATATATATGTTATAATTTCAAGAATTTAGACAAGTTTAGGGTGAAGAAGATCCTAAACGATTTATTGGTTATCAAAAATAGTTGTAGATTAATTTGCTAATTGATTAGTTGTCAATTATTCGATTCATTGTTTCACCTCTAATATATCGAATATATGCAGTACAGGCCAAAAGTTTGGACACACCTTCTCATTCGTGCAATTTCTTTATTTTCATGCTTATTTACCATATTGGCCCGAATATAAGACGACCCCCTCTTTTTCAAGACTCAAGTTTGAAAAAAGACTTTTTGAACACCAAATTAATTTTTATTCAGAAAATAATTACAGTGCATCCGAAACAAATGATTATAACAATGTATTTGAGAGAAAAAACATGTTATTTTGCCTCATTCAAATCTTAATATCTGAACATTTAAATATATAAACTAAAGTGCAATCACATTCGTGAATGAATGGCTTCTGGTTTTTGAAATGTAAATAAACCAATCTATTGTGATAAAACAACAAAATTGCAATAACTACATTAACCATCAAAGTGAATTCTAACTGTAACTGTAGTCTTGAAACAAATCTGAATAAGGAAAAACATTGCAATAATAATGCAAACTGGTTAAACTAAAAAGTAGCTGAGATCTGTCATGACAGAACATCATGCAATGATATCTAGCGTCGTGAATGGGAGGAGTAGCTGAGATCTATCATGACAGAACATCGCTTCAATGATATCTGGCGCCATCTAGCGTCGTGAATGGGTATAATGTCTAGACCGTGAATGTAAGACGACCCTCTCTTTTTCAGTGTTATTTCAATGCAAAAAACACTGTCTTATATTTGGGCCAATACGGTACATTGTAAATTTTACTGAAGGTAATAAAACCATGAACATGTTTGGAATTATGTACTTAACAAAAAAAGCTAAAATAACGAAAAACATGCATAATACGCTACCATCTTCAAAGTAGCGACCCTTTGATTTGATTACTTTTTTGCCATTCTCTTGATGAGCTTGAAGAGGGAGTCACCTAAAATGGTTTGTGACTTCACAGGTATGCCTTTTCAGGGTTAATTAGTGGAATTTATTGCTTTATCATTGGGGTCGGGATCTTCATTTGTGTTGCATTGAGTGAACTTTGGCCAAACATTTGGCCTGTACTGTATGTATACACACATACACACTGTATGGCTCTCGTTGGAATCACATTTTAAAATACGTTGGATGTTTTGGCTCTTTCAGCTTTCTGCTTTTTTAAACTTTTTCAGATATATACAGGTAGTCCCCGGGCTGCGACGTACCCGACTTGCATGATTTCGACTTTACGACGCCTAAGAGTCCGGCATTTTGTCTCCAGTCATTTTTTTTTTTTTCAGTCACGTAAACAGTACCTAGTTCCCGTTGCCGTTCTTCACGTCAGGATCCCTTATTCCCCCAAGCAGCGTTGCCGCCATCCTGCAGTTGCTTTCGACCGGGAGATCCGCCTTCAGATCCCATTTACTTTTTTCCTGAGGTTGCTGCTGCTTTCCCCCAAGCTCAGACTCCTCTTGCAAGTCCCGATCCAGTTTTTTGTGTTTCGACAGCGGGCTCACATTGAGAGAGGCGACGGTGGTGACCTGAGCGGCCTTGATATTCCCCTTACCTCGCCTCCCCTTCTTACAGCGCGCCCTTTTCTCTCAGCACGGCGACTCACTCGTGAGTAAAGCCCAAATAGTCATTGAATATAACGGGATATAACAAACTCACAGTATCTTATCTTATTTTTTACTTCATTTTCTTAATATGACATACAATGGATGTTTTTGCATAGTTAATTTGAGATTAGGGGTACTTAAAGGGTTAATTCCAACTTGCGCAGAAATTTGGGTTACGTCGCCAGCGCAGGAACGGAACACGTTCGTAACCTGGGGACTACCTGTATTTATTTTTTATCATGAATGGGACACTCGGTATCCATGTTAAAGCCTAGGAAAAAAAATACCATGTTAACCTAATTTGTGAGCAGTATACTAGTTGATCTCAAAACTGATAGAGAATAAAATATGAATTCATAAGTTTGTAGTTTTTATGCATTTACTGCGAAAGTATCGATTTTCCGTTTTACCCTGAAAACCCCCGTTTACAGACGTCGTGCAACCGCTTTTGTTTCAACCCAGCCATAAAACTAAGGTAATTATTATTTATTATTCAAAATGTCTGTCGTTTTTAGCTTAGAATCATTAATTGATGTCTCATATTTCGTTAAAAAAAAAAAATACTTAAAAAATTGATTTACTCGCATATTTTAAACTTTTAAACAAATTATGTCACAATGAAAAAAATGGCGTCTGTAAAAAAGTCAGATATCTACTGTACCTCATAACGATCGCTTAATTGTATTTTTTGTTAGTTACATTTTCTCCGATATGTTGGATGATAAATAATGGATCCAAACAAAGAGAAATTGAAAAACGTTTATAAGGGTAAATATATGAAAAAATCTCGACCACTCCTTGATGTCTGCGATTTCTGCATCGCGACCCTTGTTATATTACCATGTTTCACCCATAAAATCCCCAAAAAATCCTGTGGCCATTCACAGCTGTGTCTTGACACTCAGTGATACATGCTACATGGAGTTTTTGGATCGAAACAAGGTAAGTACGCGATAATATCTCGTTAAAATCATGGCGTCTGGAATTCTTTTCTCGCCTTCTCTCACCTCCAGATAGGGTTTTGCTGTTTAAAAAACTTTTTTTTTTTTTTTTTTTAAATGCCCTCCTGTTCTTCCCCCAGAAAATTGAGATTTTAAGCTTTCCAATCATGTATCAGACATGCATATCGGACAGTTTTGAAAGTTGGCCAAATTGGGTGTCTCAGAGCAGAACTTCAATTCATCTGAGTGTTTTCCACCATAAACAGGTATCAATTAATACAATGTTAATAAACGCTAAATTAATGAAATAAAAATGAATTAAAAGATGGTACTTATAGTATTTAACTCATTGCATGTCAATGACGGCGATGGACGTCCAATTCATTTAAAAAGGTAAGATTGGTCGTGAATGCTCGTTTCCGTGCCATTGACGGCAGTAGACGTCCAATCTCTTTTGATGACTGCCATCAATGGCACCCTTTGAGTTGAATAACGAAGCCAAATTTCATGCTTTAAGCGTTAATATTATTGAATGATTACAAAAATAAATACAATATTTTGATTTTTAAAAAATGAATGCAACACCATAAAACAAAGTAACACTTTCCCCAATTTGTCACTGCCGCATAATCTTTCATATGCATTTAAATTCGGGCTGAACCTTCCGAATGACGGCCGTGCGTGACAAATTTAAAGAGGAGCACATTTTCGACGTTCTCCTTCCGAAACGGGCGTGACATCACGTCTGCGCTAATTGTTTCCGACGTGGAAATTGTAAATGATCAAACCTCCCGTCGACGTAATCCCCGCCCTGATGGCCCATCACCCGTTTAATCCCTTCTTCTGCATGCACATAGATAAATTTTAATGTATTAACTCAAACGAACTGGACGTCCGTTGCCGTCGATGAACTAAATGCTTGAAAATGCAGCATTTAAGGAGCATAGGAGGCGGGGATGTCCTACTCATCACCTTCTTCTTCGCTCTTTACAATTGGTTTCAGCTCAAGACCCCCCGCAGGCTTGTGTGCGCGCCTCCGTGCATGTGTGTGTGTGACGAAACACACACTCGAGTCTAGCTAATGAAATCATCTGTGGCTACATTAATCCCTCCTGAAGGCCACAGTCAAAATAACAAGGATTCTTTTAAACGCGGCTATCTTTCGCAGACAGGTGACATCCGCGCACACGCTTTCTAAAAAAAGGAGCTTATCGAAGCGCTTTTCTGATGTGCGGCAGCCAAAATGTCCCCGCGAAGAAAAATGGCCTCATTACAAGGGTGATGTCAAAGTTGGTGCCACACAAGCGTGCGAGTTAGAGGAGCTCTTGTCGCGTTTTTTTCTTTTCTTGTGTCAACTTAGTAAAATGGCCCTGCAATTAAAGATGACCACAAGGGATGTAGCGTGTGACCATAAGAAGAAAAGTGTACACAGACAAAGTTAGCTGAAAAGAAGCTAAAATGTCTTTATAGTTAGCGGTTAGCTCATATCACGCTAACATGGAAAGAAGAGTAATTGTGAAAAGGTAAAAAGTACTCATTCGTGTATTTTCTTGGTATGTACAATATATCATTTAGTGCTGCAACGATTTATCGATTAACTCGTGTAATTCGGTTAGAAAAAAGCTTTGAATCCAATTTTGCCGCTTCGTTTAATTGGAGTGGCGTTGTAATGGTTTGTTTTGAAAGTGTTTGCATTTAGTTTTATTGATTTGGGTGGATACACTGCCCTCTAGTGGCAGCAGTGAATATGATATAACTAATTTAACGTGGCTGAATCCAGCTGCTCCCTGTTAAGAGCAACATAAGCAAAGTTTTTGTTTGCGCTAATGTTTTTTTAATGCATTCTAAATTTAGTTTATAGGTATAATTAGCCGTTTTTGGGCAATATGTGTTTTAACAAGCATTGCTAAAAAAAAATATATATATATAGCATTTAAGCTAGGGGACTTTTGCCATGCGAGTTAGCAATATGGGGTTGAATTGTAAGTTTTTGTTTGAGCTAATATGATTGTTTATGCACTTGGTCTGCTCCCTGTTCAGACCAACTTAAGGTAAGTTTTTTTTTTAGCTAATGCATTTGTAATTTAGTTTGTAGGTATATTGAGCCAATTTTTGTTGGAATACGTGTTTGAACAATTTGTTAAGAGCATTATAGCATTTATGCTGGTGGACTTTTGCTATGCAAATTAGCCAATTTTTCTTTTGTTGTAATTAGATCTTCATTAATTATAATTTTAATACCGTTTGAGGCTAAGCTCAGGTATTTTAATGTATTTTTGATTGAAGTTGCAATCCTGCATAGTTTGAAGAAACAATCAGGAATTTGATTTTGTATATGCGTTCAATGCTCTTTTGAAAGTGCAATCTTATCAAGATTTTGTTTTACATCTCTAAAATTTATTCAGAAACGCATTAAATGTTCCTAATCCGATTACTTCATTATTTGAACTAACTTGTTTTGAGCTGCAACGATTAATCGATTAACTCGAGTAATTCGATTAGAAAAAAGCTTAGAATCAAACTTGGCTCCTTTGAGTATTAATTTAATTAGAGTGGCGGTGTAATGGTTTGTTTTGAAAGTGTTTGCATTTAGCCTTATTGATTTTAATGGATACACTGCCCTCAAGTGGCAACAGTGAATACATCCAGCTGCTCCCTGTTAAGACCAATATAAAGTTGTGTTGTAAGTTTTTGTTTCAGCTAATATGATTGTTTATGCACTTAATTTAATGGTATATTTAGCTGTTTTTAGTGGACATATGTGTTTGAACGATTTATTAAGAGCATTGTTGCAAAAAAAGTTTGCATTTTATAGCATCTAAGCTAGCGGACTTTTGCTGTGCAAGTTAGCCAATTGTTTATTTGTTGTACTTAGATCCTGTTTTTTTTTTTTTTCATTCCGTTTGATGCTAAACTCAGGTATTTTAATTTAATTTCAAATGAAGGTACAAATCTGCATAGTCTGAAGAAACTCGCGGGTTTTATTTTGTTTTCGCGTTTAATGCTCTTTTGAAAGTGCAATCTTAGCAAGCCTTTGTTTTACATCTCCTAAAATTTATTCAGCAACGCATTAAATGTTCCTAATCCGATTACTCGATTATTCCAACTAATTTATTGATAGATTAATCGACCACCAAAAAAAAAAATCGATGGCTGCAGCGCAAATATCATTTGAACATACATGCGCAATAGTCCTGTCGCAGACGTGCCATTACAGTGGTACCTCTACTTACGAACGTCTTTACATACAGAATTTTCAGGTTAAGATACGCCTCAATGCGGAAATATTGCGTCGTCTTACGAAATAAATTTCAGGATATGAAAGGTAAAACTACAGTTTCGCTGATACTCGCAGCTTCCAGAGTTTACTAAATGTAATGTACTAATAGCTGCTCTGCCATTGGATGTTGCCTAGCCTTCCTGGCATCTAGTTGGCTACGAGGGACCTCTACTGGATGTGTATTCCAGCGTCCTCTTCATTTGCCCCTTGTGTTCTGACAGTTTTACATGAGTGTATTAACTTTTATTCTTGTTTTTTTACATTATGCACAACTCTGATTTTATGTTTATTTGGCAATAATCTTAATTATAGCATGTATTTGTTATGTGTTTTGATACATTTTTATGTATTATAAAATATTTATGTCTGAATTTTAGAGGGCTTGGAACAGATTAGGGCATTGACATGGAAAATACGTCTCTAATTACAGAATTTTCAAGTTACGAAACTACTTCCAGAATCAATTTCCCACTGTATTTTTTTTTTTTTTAGACATGCACTTGTGCGAGTCAAGTTGGTGAACGCTGTCAGTATCTTTGGGGCAAGACACACAGGAGGCAATGTCGCTCGCGTTCAATTCATTTTCCATGGCACAAGTGCGAAGAATAAAAAATCGCCAATACTCGTTTCGGCACGTGAAATTTCGCGCTCATGCGCGTATCTGTGCACACGTGGACCATCGACACGATTTACGAAAATGGTTCTTTTTCTGTCGTCTGGCACTACAACCAATCAGCAACGGATATATTGATTGACAAATCACCTGCGATGACACTGGCCAACCAGGGAATTGACATCCACATGCCACAGTTTATCAACATGGGGGGAAACAAAAAAACAACTTTGTCATCATGGAGGAGCGTATCATTTTAGCAGTGTGTGGCCAGTACATACTTTATGATACTTCTCGGCATGATTTTCGGGACATAAATAAAAAGCAGCAGTATGGGATGTTATTAAATGATGGTATTCTCCATTGACGATGCTAGTTTTTTGGATGGGGTGGATCCAGAGTCGTTTGTTTTTGTTTTATAAAGTAAGGTTAAAATCGGCATCCCTGTCAATTCCAACAAAACCTCCTGCGTCCGCATAGTCGCATTCGGAAAAGACCACAAACTTTAAAATTCCCTCCAGATTCATAGCCGATCAGAGACAAACGATGAAGTGCAGGCAGAGGTTTGCCGCTGCAGTCGCACGGTGACATTTTGCTCATTTCCTCCCATGTGTACTAGGCTGTGTGGCGCATCTACTCTTTTATTTTTTCATTTAAAATATGTTTAAAACTTTTGCTGCTGTTGAGGTATGAAATACAGTGTTAAATAAGTCATCTCTTTTGTGCAGGGACATGGCCTCCTGGATCCTTTTTGTATCATTCACAGATGAAACCCCTCTAAATCTGGATTAAACGGTGTTATATAAATACAATGGTGAGTCAAGCAAAGTCTTCCCATACAGAACTGTTCAAATTACCTGGTGGAAATTCTTGGAGTTTTTATATCGCAATATATATCACAAACCCCCAAAGTGTCGCAATGTCCATTTTCTCCAATATCGTTCAGCCCTAGTGAAACATCCAATCCAATTTCACTAGGATAATCCAGCTAAAATGGATTTGACATCTATTGCCGACAATGGTAGTGAATGGCTGTTCCACCAAAAATCGTTATTTTATTGCACACGATGCCCTCTAGTGGCAATGAGTGTATTCTTTTTTTTCCCCCCAAATTTTTTTTTAATGATTTGCGAATAAACTCTCACCTTAGACACTTTCACTTTCAGATTGGCATTACAATTTTTTTTTGCAATCATTTTATAGGGTCTGACTCATTATAGACAGTGAGAAAACAGCCCCCCATTTCTATTTTTTTTTTTTTTTTTTTAAAGTTACCCTTTAGAGAAACTTCTCTTATACAGGATAATGGCAGCGAATTAGTTAAATAAGTGAGTTGTTTCACCGAAAGCAGTCGTTTATTCACAGCTAATCTTGCAACAACAACAAAAATCAGTCAATCCTAAATTTTCGGACAAATGAAATTTCATGCAATGACCCACAATTAAAGATGTAAGAAATTTAAGACCTACCACATGAATTTAAATAGTTTTTTTTTAGGACATTTAATCAAAATTAGTAAATTAGGCCCGTGGGAATCTTGAAATATCCTTTTACTATCTTAAATTTTGGAAACCTCAGAATCACAATAAGGTCCCCTGAAAATCTTATTTCATTAAAATGGCTCACAAAGACAAACATGAATGTCCTCATACCTCCTTTCTCCTGTTTAGGACAGATCCCCTTAGCTGGAGTCAGCCTCCTGTGGACGTCCTCGTCGCTACCGGGCGTCGCTTGCACGCCCACCTCCACGGGCAGCATCGGAGCCCCTCTCCCCATCCCCAGGGCGTGGCCCCGGGGGGAAATGGGGATGCTGGCGGCGCCGCCGGCCTCTCCGGGCTTGACGGAGAAGGAGCCCGGCACCCCCTGCGGAGGGCCGCGGCATAGGCGGCGCTTGTGCTCGATGAAGACCAAGATGTCGCCCAGAGGGAAGTTGGTCTGGCACTGGCCGCACGTCAGCAGGTCGTGCTCTTCGGGGCCCCGCAGGGCGGGGGCCGGGGATGGAGATCTCACCGCTGTGTCATTGACGTCGGCTGCAGGAGGGACAAAAAGGAAAGATCAGTGAGTAATTATGATGTTTCAGTGCAACGTCCAATCCATTTCTGCCATGCTAGACTCTTTCAGTGAAAATGGATTAGACGTCTATTGCTGTCAGTGGTAGTGAATGAGTTTTTTTTTTTTTAAATGGTGATATAAAATTGAAACAGATTTTTACAGGAGTTTATTTAACTTTTATATACTGACAATACCTTTATTGATACTTTATCTTAATCAAAAAATAAATTACTTTTTTAACTTATAAAGGCAAAATTTTCATCAAAGTAAAATATTTAGCTTTTCTTAATCTGGCTGTGTTTTTTAATTATCCTTCCTTTGTTTACTTTATTTGTTCCTATTTTTTTTTTCTCTCTATAAGACAAAAAGTTAGATCCATCAAAATGTGGTCTTTACTTCTCTTTTTGTGTATATTATTTTTATGTTTACTTTTTAGGTTGCAACAGTAATCTGCCAATTTTGACTAAGTAAGAGAACACTAATGATTGCTAGTATTTCTAGTTTTTATAAGGGCAGTAATAAAGTAAGTGTATATTTTATATCCGATTTTTGACAAAAACTAGTCTTAAAACCCCAAAAAATATGTTCTGAATACTGAATTTTTTTTACTGAATTTTTACTGAACTTTCTTCATTTTATCTAAACTGGAAAAAAAATAACTGGTGGATTTACTTGATAAAATCACCGTCAAATCAAACTGTGCTTGTGAACTGAACTTCATTTTGCAATCATTAAAATGTACTTAACAGAAGTAAGTGCAAATTTTTACAATGATTTTATCAAGTAAATCCACCAGTTATTTTTTTCAGTGTATCTATTGTTCAGTACATATTTTTTGTTTGTTTTTAAGACTAGTTTTTGTCAAAAATGGGATGTAAAAACATACATTTACTTCATTACTGTCCTTAAAAAACGACTAGAAATACTATCACTCATTTGTTTTTACTCTTACTTACTTACTTACTTGTGAACTTAGCTTAATATGGCAAGCAGTAAATTTTACTTAATAGAAGTGAGTAATCATTGTTACAATGATTTTATCAAGTAAATCCACCAGTTATTTTTTTTCAGTGTACATACAGGACTTGGACAAAATAATGGACACGCCTAACATTTTGGCATCATGATCATTGAACATAATTGTTAAAGAATGGCATGAGGAACATTCTAATGAAGTTGAGTATCCCGAATGGCCAGTACAATCCCCAGACCTCAACATTATTGAGCATTTATGGTCAGTTTTAGAGATTCATTTAAGATGCTGATTTCCACCGCCATCATCTCTAAAAGAGTTAGAGGGGATTCTAACTGAAGAGTTTCTTAAAATTCCTTTGGAAACAATTCACAAGTTGTATGAATAAATACCTTGGAGAACTGAGGCTGTAATTGCCGCAAAAGGCGGACCTACACCATGTAATACAGCCCATATTGAAAACATATAGGCAGATTTAAGGTTGCAAAAACAATAAAAATGAACAAGGGAAATATTATATTGTAATTATAATTTTAAATGCTTAAGAGATGTGAAAACATGGACAGTAAAAATAATAATAGATAAAAGAATAAGTAGTGGGAAACTAAAATACAAAGAAATGATGATGATTGTGGATAGGGAAGTCAGAACAGGTGAGTTTTGAGTCTGGATTGTAAAAAAAAAAAAAAAGAAAAAAAACATATATATAAGAGTTGTTCCGATCATGTTTTTTTTTTTTTTTTATCCCGATCGTTTTAGTTTGAGTATCTGCCGATCCCGATATTTCCCGATCCGATTGCTTTTTTTTTGCTCCCGATTCAATTCCAATCATTCCCGATAATTTTTCCCGATCATATACATTTTGGCAATGCATTCAGAAAAAAATGAATAAAACTCGGACGAATATATACATTCAACATACAGTACATAAGTACTGTATTTGTTTATTATGACAATAAATCCTCAAGATGGCATTTACATTATTAACATTCTTTCTGTGAGAGCGATCCACGGATAGAAAGACTTGTGACTTTGTATATTGTGACTAAATATTGCCATCTAGTGTATTTGTTGAGCTTTCAGTAAATGATACTGTAGCCATGCCCAAATGCATGATGGGAAGTGGAACCATGACTGTGCGTAGTGCTACCAATGGATATATCTTCTCTGCGTTGGGAAATAACATAGGGTGTTAAGAAAAAGATCAATTACTACCTTGCTTCCCCACATTTACGCTGCCTTTTAGCTCTATATATAGGTAAAACGGCGCCATTACAGATTGAGCGCGACAATGCGTGAGTGGGTCATGCAGCGCATGTCTTAATTGCGTTAAATATTTTAACATGATACATTAAAAAATCAATTACCGCCATTATCGGGATAAATTTGATAACCCTACCTTAAGCCAAAACTAAAGACTCTGGAAGAGTGTAACATATTATGTCTGTAACGTTAAATACAATTAGAAAACGATTTAATTAAAAAGAAATATATATATATATATATATATATATATATATATATATATATATATTAAAGGCATGTCCGATATTTTTTTGCCGATTCCGATACTTTGGAAATGACGTGATCGGACATCTCTAATATAAATATTTATTAGCTAATTTAAGTAAATGACCTGAAAATTTAAGATGATTTTCGGGGGGAAAAAGTTTGATAATCCCTTTGTTCATTCTTGAGTTATCTTGAACACCTACAAAGAGACGAGATTAAATGCATAACTCATACATAGGTTTCGCCTAGCGGTGGAGGTAAAAAAAAGTAAACATCACACGAAAATAATGATGGAACTTCTATTTTAAGCCAAATTTACTCTAAATCACTTAACTCTGACAAAAGCTAGTCTTAAAAAACAATGAATTTACAAATACATGAGCAAATTTCAACAAAATTATCCAACAATGCAAGACAAAAAGTCAACTTCACACCAAAAGAATGTTACATCTCATTTTCAGCCGAAATTATTCTCACCCAGTATTACAAGTTAAACAAGTTATAATACAAGTAAAATATCTACAGTATAAAAAGAGACTACCTTCTTTCATTTCATCTCATCTTGGCAACCGTCCTCATTTTATTTTAAAACACTCTTTGTGTTCGACATCAAACACCCACATCCACGCACCAAATTTGCGGTGACGAGATGACCCGATAAGAGCATCCCTTCGCCACCGCTCGACATCGTCGTCCCTTCGCGATTGTCGAGTTCATGGAATAATCGAGCCGCCGAACACCTGCTTAACTTATCTGCCACACATCGGCGTGGGCGGTACCCCGAAACATGTACGCGTGCTTCATGTATGTGTGTTTTACGAGTGTGTGTGGCCAGGAAGCTCTTCATCTCTTAGTGCATGCCGAGTTTCCGCTGGCGGCCTTCGCTTCTTTTGCAGAGCTGTCACACGCACACACATACACGAGACAAGGCCGCATCCATCCTGTGTGTGTCTGCGTGTGGCACACAAAAAAAAAAAAAGACAATGCGTGTGTGCGCAGGTGAGTCGAGCGGCGTATTCTCCGCAGACATAAAATCTATAGAGGTCCTGTTACCAGAGTAAATCTCATTCTTCACACATCTGACACGGTCATTAATAACCATTACACACACGTGCGCGCACACACACCCCGTCGGCGTCGACTTAGTCCCTCAGCTTAACGCAAATCCCTAAAGGACGACCTCGAAAAAAGTGTCCTTTTCCCCAAGCCGGAAGCTCTGAGGAAGCTCCAGGTGGGATGGACGGATGGGGGAGGAGAGGGTGTCTAGGTACCCAGGGAGAGGTGCTGATGCCTGGGAGAGATGTACAGCACCCCCCTTCCCTTCCTCCAAGCTCCATCTCGCTTCTCTCCAAACATGACACCCCTAATAATTGCTAAGGCTAAGATAACGACCGTGTGTGTGCATATCTGTGTGTATTTATGTGTGTTATCAGTGCAAAGATCCTAAACTGGCTTATCTCCCGTCTCAAACTGTCAGAGCGCCGTTCCTCCTCCAAACTTCCCGTCGCGCACCGTTTTTCCTTCCCCCAATTTTCCCCAAATGTTTTGCTATTCATTCACCCATATTTTTTTTTTAAACACCCTCCCAACCCCCCGCTCGCATTCGCCTACGTTCCACTCCTGACATGGAAGGCTGGCGCGGCGCCAGATCATTTCCATCTCATCATCTTTGGCGGCGGCGGAGGAACACAAACGCATATTTACCTGCGGATCACACAGCTTGTGGCCGGAATTCGTGGAGAAACACACAGGCGCGCGCGCTAATAGATGCGAGCGGCAGCCATATTGCGTGCAAGCACGCACCACGTATATTAGAGGCAAATCTCCGAGCTAACAACAAGGCGTGTTACTATTTGCGGCGAAGATGATGAGACAGGTGGCGAGATGGCGTCGGGAAAGGAAGACGTTCAGAAGCTTCGTGTGATATAAACGGGTACGCAAAGCATGGCCTGCTGCCAACACGTGACTAGCATCAACTTAGCGTTAGCAAGAATTTGGAAATATTTCGTTTAGGGCTGCTGCTAGCAAGTATTTTAACAGTCGATTAATTGATTCACTAGTTAGTTCGAATAATCAAGTAATCGGATAAGGATCATAAAAAAACCTGAGCTGAGCCACAAACGGCATTAAAATAAATAAATGAGGATCTACTGTAAGTAAAACAAAAGAATTTGCTAACTTACATAGTAAAAGTTCGCTAGCTAAAGTGCTCTAAAATGCTAGCATTTTTTTAATAATGCTTTTAACAAATGGTTCACAAAAGATTCAAACACATATTCCCACAAAAAAAAAGAAACTAAATTACGAATGCATCACAAAACCATTAGCGCAAACAAAAACTTAACTAATGTTGGTCTTAACAGGGAGCAGCTGGATTCAACCATGTGAAATGAGTTGTCATATTTACTGTTGCCACTAGAGGGCAATGTATCCACCCAAATCAATAAAACTAAATGCAAACACTTTCAAAACAAACCATTACAACACCACGTTAAAGGAATACTCGAAGCAACTAAATTTGAATTCGTGTTTTTTTTTTTTTTTTTTTTAAACAATGCTATTAACAAATGGTTCTAACACATATTCCCACAAAAAACTGCTAAAGATATCTATAAACTAAATTATGAATGCATTACAAAAGCATTAGCTCAAACAAAAACTTAACTAAAAATGGTCTAAACGTGGAGCAGCTGGATTCAACAATGGGAAATTAGTTATGTCATATTCACTTTTGCCACTAGAGGGCAGTGTATCCACCCAAATCAATTAAACTAAATGCAAACACTTGAAAAACACACCATTACAACACCACTTTACTTAAACGAATACTCAAAGCAGCTAAATTTAATCTGAATCTTTTTAATTTGTTTTTTTTTCTTTACAATGCTCTTAACAAATGGTTCAAACACGTATTCCCACAAAAAAACTGCTAAAGATACTTATAAACTAAATTACAAATACATTACAAAACCATTAGCTCCAACAAAAACTGAACTAATGTTGGTCTTAACGGGGAGCAGTTGGATTCAGCCATGTGAAATGAGTTATGTCATATTCACTGTTGCCACTAGAGGACTGTGTATCCACCCAAATTAATAAACGTAAATGCAAACACTTTCAAAACAAACCATTACAACACCACTTTGATTAAACGAATACTCAAAGCTGCAAAATTTATTTAAAATCTTTTTTCTAATCGAATCACTCGAGCTAATCGATTAATCGTTACAGCACGAATTTTGTTAGTCCGATTGTGTTATTGCCGAAGTTGATTTTTGGAACTTTTTCGGAAAATGAAGAATGAATGGCGTCGATTTGAGATGGTCGTCGCAATGAATCGCAAGTTATGTCAGTTTTTGGGAGGGAAAAATACCGTAAAATTGATGATCAAATTGACCATTTTAGATATATTATTAACATAAACAAAATAAAAATTATTTGGAAAATACAGTGGTACCTCTACATATGAATTTAATTTGTTCCACGACCTGGTTTGTAAGTCGAAATGGTCGAAAGTAGAGCCTATAAGAATACATTATAATTCGATTAATTGCTAAATCTTTCATAAATACTGCTGAAAAAAATACAAATAGCAATTACACGTAGCAAAACAAACAAATTATCAATACAAACAGGAATAATAATGTAACGAATCGGGTTCTAATGTGGCGGTTGTGTTTTGCATGCTGTTCCTGAACACGCCGTGTGACAGACGTGAGAGAGGTGCGTTAGAGTGGGAAGTTTTACTTTTTTTCACGTTGTTGCTGGCGTCGGCTACGTCAGGCAATAGCCGTGTTGTGTTGTTGTGTTGTACACAAGTTCTGAAATAAATGATTAAAAATTCTGACGAATCTGGTGACTTCCTCTCTGATGTTACAATAATATTAAATCGGGAAATAAAAATGCGTTTTTAATTGTCACCTTATACACTGCAAAATTACACTGCCTTAAAACTAGTTAAATTCCCAGGTTTTCAGTGCAAATCTACTAGAAATAAGTGAATTAGTTGAATTTTTCTTTTATCACAGACAATTGTTTTAGGTTGTTTTAATTACCTGACATGTTTCGGCAACTACGACATTGGAGAGCTACCTAGTAGCGCTACTACCTGGACCAGCATCCTGGAAGAGTGAATGCAGAAGGCGTGACTCGCCTGTCAATCTGACAGGTGAGTCTCGCCTTCATCCATCAGCTGATAAAGACGCATTACACCAACACCAGTGACTCTCTGGTGAAGGCGGAAGTAGTCGCCGAAACATTTCAGGTGATTAAAACAACCTAAAACAAAAGAAAAATTCAACTAATCTATAAGTGTAGACAAAATGAACTCAATACAACTAGAAATAAGTGGAATTATTGGCCAGTGCTTCAAGTAAATTTTAGTCACTTAGATTTGTTAAAATTAGAAAAATATCTAGCTGAAAATAAGCTTCAAAGACTTAGTTTAACCAATATATTAGTATATTTCATCTGCGAAAAAAAAAAAGCTTAGAAATACATCGATATTTTTTCAAAACATTATTTGAAAGCAAATGTTTCTTGATTTAGCTGAAAAATGACCAACTTTTAGATGTATGGGTTTAATAAGAACAAATTGTAATATTAAAGTAATTGGAATAATCTGACACATTAATCTGTTAAGTAGTCGTTAACACTCAAAACAAGATGAAGAAAATTATTTAACTGGATTTAAGAAACAGTCTCTATAAGACGTTATAGATTTGCAGTGTAGAGACTGGACATATTGTCGTTCTTTCACATGCATACCATGCTTGTATTTTTCTATCATTTACATCTTAATTTTCAATTGGAACCCATGTTGATTTCTCTCACAAGAAAATCCGCCGTGCGTCCGTCTTCGGGGGAAAACAATGAGATTGCGACACTGTCATAAATCGTCGTATTTCCAGCATGTCGTCATATGTCGAGACTAATGACGAGTCAAATTTAAATCGGATGTTGAAAGGATTGTATATCAAGGTACCACTGTAAACTGTTTTATGTATATACATATAAAAATTGGTACAGTATATTTGTTATATACCTATGCCATCTATCCATTTAAAAAATTAAATATGGCGCTTAAACACAAAAGTATCTGTACACCTATTACTGTATTACAGTAGTTTTATGTTTTGTGTGCAATTACAATTGCTGATCTATTGTTTTTTTAACTACCATATGTTCCCGACTATAAGTAGCACTATTTTCATTGTTTAGCTCTTAATATGTTACGTTAACAGATGCCTATTTAGCCTGTTGTTCTCCATTTTACCATTATTACTTTAACATATGTTTGTTCGTGGTTTCTGATCATTAAAAAATTGCCCCACAAAAATGCTACTGATAGAGTTGGCTATGTATTTTTTTCTTTTCATCGTGCATTCTTTAGCTTGCGCGACTTATAGTCTGAAAAATACTGTATTTGTTTGACACATGTTCAATTTGACTAAAGAAGAATGAAAACGGGTATTTCAGCTCACACTAGTTTTTCTAAGATTATTAAATGTTTCAATCGTCTTGAATTGTGCTTTTTTTACACGAACAGAAAGGCAGCGGATGTCATTTGAATTCATAATCTACATCTTTAGCCATGATTGTTGATTCATATTTAACACGATAAATTACATTTGTAAATTTGGGTGGGGGCGCTGTTAATCTCTGCTAAACACTTTGCGGAAGTAAACACTGACAGACATTGTGCAATATATTTGTGTACCTTTCTCAATGTGTTTTATTCTCCTATGAACATGAATATCGTAATTTTCAGACTATAAGACGCTACTTTTTCCCCTCATTTCGAATCTTGCGTTTTATAGCCCAGTACGGATTATTTGTTGATTTATTTGGCTTAATAGGCAACACTTTATTTGACAGCGGCATCATAAGACTGCCATAGGACCGTCATAATTATGACATTACACTATCATGGGCATAAATGAATGCTTATGACAGGGGTCGCGTTAACCGGAAATTTTCCGTCGTTGACCGTTTTTTTAAAATGGTGACGGAAAAAACTGAAGTCCGTCAGTCATTTTGACAGGTTGCAATTCACACCCCAGACCACAGGGTGGCGAGTTAGCATATTAATTAGCTATTGTCTCTCTTAATGCATGACGTCGTTGGCTATTCTGTCAAAATATTGTAGCGTAACCGGGGTCTGGCGGCGGCACCGTGATTGACACATCAACGCGAGGTTCTTATTGGTGCACCCGGTGTGCCAGCGCGTCATCCAATTGATGGACAAGATTGCCGCCTGTGTATAGACCCCAATCACGACGTCACAACTCCGCCCCCCCTGACCGGAGCCGCCATATTGTGTGTCAGCCCGTCATGTTTATACATTACCGCTACGTACATGCCTCCTATTACGGCGTGTTTTTCTGCTCGTTAATATTAATAATCAAAATGGTGAAGGCGTGTGTGGCGGTTGGTTGCTGTAACAGAGAAGATAGACAGAGAGACTTGAAGTTCTACCGTATTCTGAGAGACCCGAAGATGAGAGCGAGATGGACTGCTGTAATTCGACAAGAAATCTGGGCACCAAACGATCACCACAGACTATGTAGTAGTCTTTTTATATCTGGTAAGATGCATTTAATATATATTTAGAAGATTTTGGGCTGAAACCCCAATTAAGATCATTGTGTGACGTTGGTGATTGGGGTCTATATCGTTGCCTCCTTTTCTTTGGGGGCGGAGTTGTTGGCGGTAAGCAGAGTAAAAAGGGAGAAGAATACCACGACTTCCATGTCTAATTTTTCGCCACCAAGCAAGCGTTACAATATTAATTAAAAATGAATGAAAACTAAATACTATTGAATATGTCATCATTATCATTTTAAAAATTTACGTGACGGGTAAAAATAGACTGACCGGATTTTTATGACCCTGTCAGTCAAAATGACAGACAACGAAAATGTCTAGCGCAACCTCTGGCTTATGATAGATGTCATTAAGTGTCATCCGGCAAATTATGTCGCTAACTCCATATATGTCCAGCTCAGATCTTTTGCATCCATTCAAAAGTGAGATAATATGCCGGATGAAACTAGATGGTATCTGTTATAAGCATTCATGAATGCTCATGACTGTGTCATGTCAAAATTATGATTGTCTAATGACAGTCTTATGGTGCTACTGTCAAATAAAGTGTTATCAAATATCATAACTTGCAATTAATGAAACAACAAGAACAGTAACTGAAGAAATAATTTGCAAAGACTGTGGATTTTGATTGTTATTTAGCGCTGCAATGCATGCTAGGAGGCATGTTGGACGAGAACAGTGTTGACAGCGGGTGACAGCAGAGGTTCAATGTCTCGCCCAAGGGAGCAGTGATGGCCAAGTGAAGCTTTTTGCTCATGGTGGTTCATTTAGTACCAGTTAATATCTTTTTTGTGTAAATATCCCATAATACAGTGAGGAGAGCTGTGACTTATAGTCCAGTGCGGATTACCTATGAACAAATGCCGTTTCTGTGTCAAATTTGGTGGGTGGCGGTTTATAGTCAGGTGTGCCTTATAGTCCACAAAATACAGTAATTTGATTTCATAATCTACATCTTTAGCCATTATTATTGATTCATATTTAACACATGATGTTACATTTATCAATTTGGGTGCCGGGCGCTGTTAATCTCTGTAAACACGTCGCGGAAATAAACACTGACAGACATTGTGCAGTATATTTGTGTACCGCTTTCTCAATATACTTTATTCTCTTATAAACATGTAATTACTAAAAATATGAAAAATACTAAAGGTCAGCTTTCTAGTTTTGGGAATATATTTGGTCTGTAAGCCACAATGCAAGGGTGATGGACGTTCGTTCCCCCCACCCATTCAAAATGTATTGGACATTTCGCAGTGTCAATGGCAGCCAATAAGTAAAACAAGTGGCCTTAAAAGTGTTATTACAGCAGTTATACTTTTTTTTTTTTTTTTAAATACGCAATCCCAAATGTGATCCAGTAAAATGCTAATCGTGCCTCTAAACGCCCGAGTAGTTCTGGTTGTTTTATTTATTAATAACTGCAAAATGTTTGCGATTCTGTGTTTTTACCTTGTGAAGCACTTCGAGAGTCGTCTTTGTTAGGAGTAACGACATGAATAAAATGTGAAAACATACAAGGTTACAAATTTGCAGCAGCCTGAGTAAAGTACGCTGGCGTTGTCTTTGATTAACCTCCTCTAATGAAATGTACTCAAGTACAAAAGTAAAATTTTACTGTCTGATATATACAAATACCAATTTTCATAACCTTCACCGCACGCGACAGTTTCCCGCTTTCATTACTAAAATTGCTTAGGGGTTTAATTAATTCCATGACACTCGTCAAATATCTTAAATCATCATGAAGATACCAATGTGGAAGTGTTTTACAACTATTGTAAGTGATTTAGTCATCTACTGTATAGTTAGTCATTTTTCTCAGAGGATAAAGAATATACACACGTGAATTTTACATTGTAAACAGTGCTCCAATCTGAAATTTTTACTTCAAAGTCAGAGCAAAGTCAGGTTTATAGGTTAAAGAAGCACCATACGAGTAGTAGTGCTGTATGATACGACGATACATAACTTTCAATTAACTTTTCTATCGTCATTATTGCCATAAATAGACCTGTGCAATGCACATCATGGCTGACATATGGCACCCATTTTGCTACGTTTTGGGATTCCATAAGCCATAGTAGTACCACTAATCAGCCTCAAGATGGCCCTATTTGCACTCAATAGTTAGCCAATTGGCTCCCCTGCCAACTGCATGTGAGTAACGCATGTAAAACAATTGAAAATAGTAACACATTTACTCCACACAGATGGCACAATTCGTTTCTGTATCAATATTGATTAATTTATTAACAATTAGAAAATTCCAATTCTGGATAAATCAGCCTCAAGATGGCCCTATTTGCACTCAATAGTTAGCCAATTGGCTCCCCTGCCAACTGCATGTGAGTAACGCATGTAAAACAATTGAAAATAGTAACACATTTACTCCACACAGATGGCACAATTCGTTTCTGTATCAATATTGATTAATTTATTAACAATTAGAAAATTCCAATTCTGGATAAATTACGAAGGTAGCTTAACTGTGATGGTTGGTATATCGGGTCAATTTCTGTTCATTTTGGAGCATTTCAGAGTTCTCGGTCTGTAGTGCTGCAATGCATGCTAGGAGGCATGTTGGACAACAACAGTGTTGACAGCGGGTGGCAGCAGAGGTTTACTGTCTCCCCCAAAGGAGCAGTGGCATTTCAGGGTGTTTCAGGGTCACTTCCTGTCAATGGAATGGAGAATCGGGCCAGTGGAAATGAATGGGAAAGTTTTTGGTTAATTTTGGCGGGACCATATGTTTTTGCTGCAAGAAAAGTAATGGTGCCTGGTGCGCTTCAGTATCTTGGATTTTTTTATGTGTAAATGCATAACGCAGACTTAAATTGATGGGACACAGGGTGCGGGGCCGATTCATAGGGGGCTTATCTCCAACAAAGCTGGCCGAGTGGAAACACAGAGCTTTTTCTGTTGAAAATTATTGTGAATAAATGCTTAGATCCCTTAATTCTTTATAGATATGTACGTAAAACGGTCTCGATTGTTGGTTAAAAGAAAAAAAAACGTGCAGGTAGCATTTATTTTGCGTAAATATTGCGAACTATGAGGCTAGTCAGTAAGGAAATTAGCGGCCGCCATATGTAGACAAAGAGCTTTTTGCATTGAAAATTCTTGTGAATAAATGCTTAAATCCCTGAATTCTTTATAGATGTGGACGTAAAACAGTCTCGATTCTTGGTTAAAAGCAAAAAAAAACATGCAGTTAGCATTTATTTTACGTAAATATTGCGAATTATAAGGCTAATCACTAAGGGAATTAGCGGCCGCCATATGTAAACAAAGACCTTTTTATGTTGAAAATTCTGGTGAATAAATACTTAAATCCCTGAATTCTTTATAGATGTGGACGTAAAACAGTCTCGATTCTTGGTTAGAAGCAAAAAAGAAAAAAAAAAAACGTGCAGGTAGCATTTATTTTACGTAAATATTGCGAAGTGCCAGTGCAGTAGCGGCTAATTTCTCCAATTTTTTCACAACATTTCAAAATGCATACATGGTACAAAAAATATAATAATTCCAATGAATCCTCGAACAAATCACTCCTGAGACAATCCTTGGTACAGCTTGTGTACTTTTTCAACCTAAATCTGGCGTTAGATTGCTGCTTGTGACCGACTGCTAATAAATAAAGCGGAGTGTTGGATGGCCCTCTTCGGGAAGGCGTGACGCAGTGAATGGGGAATGTGTCATGTCAATACATTATGAAGTCTATGGTAAATGATTTGATTTGGCTAAAAACTAGTGTTTTGATTTTTTTTTTTTTATTATTAAAAAAAACCTTTGAGCGAATGGTAATTTTTGGGGTGTTAAAGAAGAGGTCGCATCGTGCGAGAATTATGGTCGTTTTGATGTAAGAATAGTGTCGATGGGTCAAACGGTTTTGGCCAGGCCGCGCGCCGTAGAAATGCCATTGAAAAAATAAAAGGAAAATTTTACTTTTTATTTTAATGATATGCTTACTTGATATACAGCAGTCCTAAAAGCCAAATCCACTAGCCACAAGTCTTAGTAAATCACAAGATATCTTTACATTTGAGCAAAAATGTATGTCATACTGTCCTGATTCTTCATAGTTTTTGGGTTGCAGCACAACTTGATACATTTAACATTCGTGGCAGGCCCGTTTAATATCAATCCAAAAATAAAGCGAGTGGGAGGGGCAGTTGTCATAATCGTTGTATGTTGTGTTATAAATGACTTATGTCATATTTATTTCCATATCGCACAGTACTAACTAGTAGTTAGTATTTATTCACCTGTGGGGAAGCGCACATACAAGAAGCGATCACGCGTGGAAGGGGACGGCTGGTGCGCGCACACAAGGGTGTAAAAATGGAAAGATGCTCTGCAGCGGCGTGAGAGCCTGTCAAACACGCGGTTGAGCCGTGAAACTCAAGCTGCTTGGCCTGCGCTAACTCACTCTCGCACGTACACACAAGATGAAGTCAAGCAGCCTTAGATCGCCCCCTATCTGCAATTGGTGCCACTACTGCTTTTCACTCGTCGGCTAACATTGACATAACATGTTTAATCCATTCTAACTGGCCGAGCCTCCCAGTTTAAATGGATTGGACATGCATTGCTGTCAACGGCAGCGAATTAGTTAATAAATTTCCGAATCTCAAGCTCATTTAAAGCCTGGCTTTGTTACAGGAGCGTCATTTGCGTTGCGGCGGAGGTTGTTCAAAGCGAGCTGGAGGGGGCGTTTTGCAAGCTTACATCCGCGGCCTTTAATAAATGCCATAAAAAGCCTAATGATGGCTGCCCAGCTGATATAAACGATGCCTGGCTGGGAGGGGGGCGCAGTGGAATTTTAAGGAAAGGGAATTTAGCCCCCCCCACCCCCCTTGTCTTTGTTTGTGTTTTCCGGGCTAAAAAAAAAAAAGACAAGTACACCTCCAGGGGGTTGAAGTTGGGGGGTTGTGTTTATCAAATACATAGTGTTAGCAGCAAATATAGTTGTTGTTTTATGACTTTTTTGACGTTTGTATCTATTATTTGACATCTAATGAGTTCAAATTAATTTGTAGTTGTTGTTGTTTGTCCTCCCCACATGAAGCACATCAAATTATGGCACGTTCTTTGTTTAGATTTTTATTATTATTATTGAGTTTCTTAAATGTCACTTTTTTGCCTTTTGTCTGTTTTTTTATATATGTGCTTTTTTCCAATTTTATTTATATATATATATATATATATATATATATTTTTTTTTTTTTTTTTTTTTTTTTTTTTTTTTTTTAACTTTTGTATTATTTGTTTATATATTTTTAACTTTGGGACTCTGGCTGAGTTGTATTTTCAGGATTTTTTCTTTGAATATGTGCTTGAATGTTTTTTTTCTTTCGTTATTTAATCCAAAACTTGAATTCTGTCCCTCTCCTTTTTTTTTTTTTTTTTTTTCTCTTTTTTCTTTATTTTGGGTTTTTATTATTTCATTTTTATTTTTTATTTTTTTCCCCCAAGATTTTTGCTTGTTTTTTTTCTTCTTCATGTGTCATTTTTTTTCTTTTATTATTTAATCCAAAACTTGAATTCTGTCCCTTTCCTTTTTATTGTGCCTTTTTTCTTCATTCCTGTTTTTTATTACTTTATTTTTATATTATCATTTATTATTTTTATGATATCCTCATTTTTTTCCCTAAAGATTTTTACTTGTTTTTGTCTTCTTGGTGTTTTTTTTCTTTCAATATTTAATCCAAAACTTGAATTCTGTCCCTATTTTTTTGGGCCTTTTTTTTTTTAGTATTTTTATTATTTTATTTTATTTTATTTTTCCCCAAGATTACTACTTGTTTTCTTTGTTTTTATTTTATTTTATTTTTCCCCAAGATTACTACTTGTTTTTTTTTGTTCATCTGTTTCTTTTTTTTTTTTTTCTTTCCTTATTTAATCCAGATTTTTATTTATTTAATTTTTTGCATGTTTCTTCTTGTCGGTGTGTGATGGTGTGCTTGTGTGTGCGCTGTTATTTTTGTGCTCTAAGATTGTAAGCTTTTAGTGTTTTGCTTTTTTAATGCTTTCATCCACTCATACACACACACACAGACCCACACACTCACACCTGAACACATAATATATATGTAAATATGTATATGTATATATATGTGTATATATACAGAAAATGTTCATGAATGCTCACCTCCTCCTTAATGTCTTTGTTTGCTTCCCCCCCCCATCTTAAAAACCGAAAAGAAAACATACAAGAGTACCCCCAGGGGCGGTGGTGTTGCAAAGTAGAGGGGGCGCCTGGTGGAAGTGGGGTGGTGGGGGGTTTCGTGCGGGTGATTGCGGCTCCCGTCGGGAATAAACGACAACGGCGACGACATCGCAGATGGCGGCAATCAAAAATTCAAACGACAAGCGGCCTCGCTTTAGCTTCCGCCGCCTCCGCGGGGAACGGCAAAGGGGATCGTCGAGGGCTCGGCCGCCGATCCCCGTCGCGAGGAGACGCCAGGCGTGACGCGGAAAGATCGGCGTCGGCGTTTGACAAACTTTTCCGCGATAAGATAGCGAGTGAGCGAGCGCGGCGTACAAAATTCATCAGATCTGCTCGGCTGACGCCGCTAAAATATTCAAGCAAAATGAAGGAACAAAGTGAAATGGCCGACAGCCAATCGGGAGCCAATCAACGCCTGCGAGCTCGTCGTCTGCTTACTTACACACAGTTTGCTGTGTGTGCGCGAGTGTAGCCATATGGTGCAAATAAAGAAAGGGGGAAAAGTGTCATGCAGATCAGATCAGGGAAAGGCGCATCCGCTATACATGACGCCATTTGTCAAGCAGCTAACACTCAAGTTCACACATTTTATGCAGGGAAGGGAAGAAAAAGTCTGCAATATGTAAGGGTTACATATTGGCGGTATCGCTTTTGCATAATGATGTTGTGATGCTTGCTAAAAGTTGAAATTTGGGTCACTGGAACAAAAATGGTTTACTCCTTGTTGGGTAGTTCACGAAATATTTTTTTAAATGACTATATAGTGTTTATAAAATCAGAATTGAAATCTAATTTTTGGATTGAATCTAGTTAAAAGCATTTTGAATTTGGTCAAATTTTTTCCCGCGAACTTCACGCAGTCAATGAAAAACATTGGAATATTGACTAAATGGTTTGTTTGTTTTCTAAACTTGATCCAAAAGTTTTTTTTTTTAATTGCAGCTTTTTAAAAAAAAAAAACAAACAAAAAAAACAACAACTGATGGCTCACAAGAAAACTTAAATTTGGATATTTTGCAAATTTTTAAAGATGTATCTGCTTTTCTTTTTCTAGTATTGTTCCTTGTTTTCATCCAAAACACAGATTTTGCTTTGATTTCTGATTTCTATTCATTTATCTTTAAATATATGCATAAATATATTTAATGTTTTTTTTTTATTTATCTAAAATTTTAAATGTTATTTTGTTATTTTTATTTTTTTTAACATTATTTGGCATATTTTTTTAAACATTAAAGCATTTTTTGTATATTTTTTTAATCCAAATTTTAAAAATCACTTTATTCCTCTGGTCCATTTTTGAATATAGATAGATGGATACATTTCTATCTATCTATTATCTTTAAATATACGTATATATAATATAGATAACTTTTTTAAAAATTAATCTAAAATTCAAAATGTTATCTATTTTTTGTCATATTTTTTAAACATAAATGGATTTTTGGTATATTTTTTTTAATCCAAATTTTAAAAATCAGTATTCCTCTGGTCCTTTTTTGAGTATAGATAGATAGATAGATAGATAGATAGATAGATAGATAGATAGATAGATAGATAGATAGATAGATAGATCTTTTTATCTTTAAATATATAGAGATATCTTTTTTTATCTAAAATTTAAAATTTTGTTATTATTATTGTTATTTATTTAATTTTTTTGGGCCATGTTTTTTTAAACATAAATTTATTTTTTCTATATCATTTTTTAATCCAAATTTTTTAAATCAGTATTCCTCTGGTCCTTTCTTGAGTATACTTTAAAAAACTTTTTTTTTTTTTTAATTCATGTTTTTTTCTTTGTTTTTTGGGGGGTTTTTTTAAGATTTTTTGGCATATTTTTTAAATATGCATCTCCACATTTTCACAATTCTAAAAATATACTTTGTTGTGTTAAAGCTAAAAAAAACATTTTTAAAAAAAAAAATATCATAAAGCATTGGCTCTTACAATTGACTGAACATTACCCGCAACGTTTAACCCATTCTGTTTCTTTTTCATCCATAATGTAAGTATCTTCATCCAAGAAAATTTTCAAATTCATGCTTTATATTGGGCACTTTCATATTTTTAGTAGGCTTAGTTGAAATCCAGTATTCTACTTAGTGCTTTATCACTCGGAATGCTGTGTAAACCAACCCCAGTTTTTCTTTCTATAAGGCTTTTTCTCACACCGCATAAACTGTTTTGCACATTGAAGCTATCTTTTTCTCAGCTCTATCCGAGAAACTAAAGACTAGGAGCGATATTGCTATTAGCCTAATAGTATTATTGTAGGATGAAAGAAGAAGTAATAGCGCAGCATGAAACTGACGGTAGTTTGTTTAAACCAAATCTCCAATTAGTATATCTGCTAACGCATTAGCTGTCATTGACGGCAATAGACGTCCAATTCATTTTGGGTTAGGTTAGAGTGGCATTAAGTGGTGCTATCTTGTGGCTTGTAGAAGCTCAGTTGGAGTGATTTTAGGAGCTTCATAAAGAGCTTCATGTGAGGAGCGAAAAAGTGAGTTACACATTCATAGGTCAATATGAATAGCTGGACATAATTATTGTATTCCTAACAGTTGCTAACAATGATAACATCATACTAAAATATGAAAACAGACTCCTTAATCTGTCAAGATTATGATGACAATTTATGCGTTGTGCTACTTCTGTTCTTCCTCAAATTAAAAAAAGTAATAAAATTAACTGCTTGGAACTTGAAAACTCATTAGTTGGGACAAGTGCATCCACAAGTAATTGATATTACAGTAAAATGATCAAAACTGATAACTATGTTGATAGGTGATTAGTTATTTAGGGATGTTTTAGACCAGGGGTGGCCATTACGTTGATCGCGATTGTCCAGTAGATTGCAACCCTAGTGTGGGTAGCTTGCGAGATCAAAAAAATATATAAATGGCGGGAACACAGACAAGGCTGAAAAAGCAGTTTCTATTCTTGCACCACTCTTTAAAATAGACTGCTGTATTTTAAGCCAAAAGAACTGTTGTGTTTGATGGAACAATATGTCTATATGCTGCCATAGCAGTTTCATGACGCATTAAGCCTCCGAACTATTTTTATTTGTCCGTTTTACCCTGGGGACTCCCGTTTACAGACACCGCACAACCGCTTTTGTTTCAAGTCAGTGATAAAAACAAGTTAAGTAATTATATTTATTTTGGAAATGTAGATCACGGATCTCTACCTCATAAGTATAGCTTAATTGTATTTTTTTTGTTACTGTCGCTTTTTCCCCCCGATATATATAATATATATAATGAATATTTGATCCAAACAAAGAAAAATTGAGAAAAAAAAGTTTAAAAAGGTAAATATTTGAAAAAGAAAATCTCGACCACTCCTTGATGTCTGCGATTTCTGCACTGCGACCCTTGTTATATTACCGTGTTTCACCAATAAAATTCCCAAAAAGTCCTGCTGTGGCCAATCACAGATGTGTCTTGACACTCGGTGAGACTTGCGTGTTTGGACAACAAGGTAACTACCAGATAATATCTCGTTAAAATCATGGTGTCTTTAATTATGCTCTCTCATGCTGTCACCTCGAGTTTTGGTTTCGGGGTTTTCCTTTTTTTTTTTTTTTTTTTTTTTTTTAAATGCCCTCCTGTTCAAAATTTTTCTTCCCCCAGAAAATTGAGATTTTAAGCTTTCCAATGATGTATCACACATGCATCTAGGACAATTTTGAAATTTGGCCAAATTGGGGGTCTCAGAGGCGAACTTCAAGTCACCTGAGTGTTTTCCGCCGTACATTTGTTGTGTGAGCAACTTTTTGCTGTTAAGGTAGATCGCGGGTTGTCTCCTTAAAAAGTAGCTCTTGGAGCCAAAAAGTATGAGCACCACCGTTTTAGACGTTAAATTTTTGTTTTGTTTTGTTTTGTTTTTAATTTACTGCAATTTTTGGACTATAAAATGTTATGAACTGTAAGCAGCAGATTTATTTACACTAAAAGACATGCATTTCATTTGACTTTAAAAATCCCCGAATAAGACACAATGGACTTTATTTAAACTGCAGTGTTCAAAAATTGGCGGTTCATAGACCGAAAATGTTCATTTTTAATCCCCCCCCCCATAAAAAGTCAACATTCTCTATATCAAACTTTTCATGAACGTATACGACTTCTTTTTTTTTTTCACCATTACTGGACACTCATTTAAGTCATTTGCTGCAATTGACGGCCCAAGACGTCATATTGGACGTCTAGCGCGGTCAGTGGCACTTAAAGAAGAGAATTCACGAACAGTCTTCCCAGTTTGAATATCACTGTCATTGTCAGTGGCATGCAGTGACACTTATAGAAAATTAAAAAATACAGTTCTCAACAATTTAGAATATATTCTTATATATGATAAAAATTGATCACTTGCCCTATGAAGAGCTTAAAGGTCTAAGTGTCATCTTTTATATAGCGCTCCCTGAAATGGTTAATATTCTTTCGTTTTAATCAGAAAAATTCAATTCACTTATTAAATATATCATTTACTTCCCATGTATATTTTGTTTTTAATTCAAAACCAAAACAGGGAGGGGGAAAAAAAGTAAATATTCTTTGATTTGATACATATTGATTTGATTCCTTGATGAAAGTAGTTGATTATCTTTTGTAATTGATCAAAATTAGACATAAAATAGCATAATCTTTGGTTACATTGCAGATTACTAGCTAAAATTTAAAACCATAGACTTCATAATATATTGATGGGGCGCGGGGCCAATTAATAGGGGGGCTATCTCCATCAAAGCTGAGCGAGTGGAAACACAAAGAACTTTTTATGTTGAAAATTATTGTGAATAAATGCTTAAATCCCTGAATTCTTTATAGATATGGACGTAAAACAGTCTCGATTCTTGGTTAAAAGCAAAAAAAAAAAAAAAAAGGCAGTTGGCATTTATTTTACGTAAATATGTCGATTGTGCTGGTAGTCTTTAAGCCACTGTCCCATATCACTACAAAGAGCTTTTTACGTTGGAAATTCATGTGAATAAATGCGTAAATCCCTGAATTCTTTATAGATATGGACGGAAAACAGATTCGATTATTGGTTAAAAGAGCAAAGAACCGGGCAGTTAGCATTTATTTAACGCAAATATGTCGAATGTGCTGCTAGTCTTTAAGCCACTGTGCCGCCGCCTTATCACCACAAAGAGCTTTTTACGTTGAAAATTCTTGTGAACAAATGCTTAAATCTCTGAATTCTTTTTTTATATTAAAGTAAAAAAGCCAAATTCTTGGTTGAAAGCAAAAAAACGGGCATTTAGCATTTATTTTACGTAAATATGCCGAATGGGCTGCTAGTCTTTAAGCCACTGTGGCGCCGCCTCATCACCACAAAGAGCTTTTTACGTTGAAAATTCTTGTGAACAAATGCTTAAATCCCTGAATTCTTTCTTGATATAAAAGTAAAAAAGTCTCGATTCTTGGTTGAAAGCAAAAAAAACGGGCATTTAGCATTTATTTTACGTAAATATGTTGAAGTACGATCTTAGTCTGTTAGTGAATGTAGCTAGCGGCCGCCTGATGTAGAGCTTTTCCGGTGAAAATTCTTGTGAATAAATGCTTAAATTCCTGAATTCTTAATTGATATGAACATAAAAGAGTCTTGGTTCTTGGTTAAAAGCAAAAAAAAACTGTGCAGCTACCATTTATTTTACGTAGATATGTCAAAGTACAATGCTAGCCTGATAGTGAATGTAGCTAGCGGCCGCCTGATGTAAACAGAGCTTTTCCGGTGAAAATTCTTGTGAATAAATACTTAAATCCCTGAATTCTTTATTGATTTGAACGTACAACAGTCTCGAGTCTTGGTTAAAAGCAAAAAAACGGGCAGTTAGCATGCATTTTACACAAATATTGCGAATGATGACGCCAATGCCATAGCATTAATTTCTCCCATTGATTTTTTTTTTCTACCATTCAAAATGCATGCATGGTACGAAAAATATAATAATTACCTTGAATCCTCGAACAAATCGCTCCTGAGACAATCCTATCTGTTTGCATGCGGTGCAGCTTGTGTACTTTTTCTTCTTTCTTTTGTACCCACGTGCGTGGGTAGTGCAGCGCATGCGTTAACTGCGTTAAATATTTTAATGTTATTACCGCCGTTGATGCGATAAATTTGACAGCCCCACTTTAAGCCAAAATTTAAAACTCTGGATGAGTGTAAGACATTTTGTCTGTAACGTTAAAGAAAATTAGAAAATAATTTAATTAAAATTAAAAAAAAAATATATATATATATATATATATATATATATATATATATTAAAAAAGGCATGTCCGACTCCGATACTTTGAAAATGACGTGATCGCCCCGATCGATCGGGACATCTCTAGTTAAGAGCATTGTAAAAAAAAAAATTTTAATTTGCATTTTATAGCATTTAAGCTAGCAGACTTTTGCTATGTAAGTTAGCCAATTGTTCTTTTGTTGTACATAGATTCTCATTTATTTTTTAATACTGTTTGAGGTTCAACTCAGGTATTTTAATTTTTCAGGTTCCTTATCCGAAAACTTGATTATTCCAACTAACTAGTTCATCGATTAATCGACGACTAAAATAATCAATAGCTGCAGCCCTACTCTGGTATATTTATATTAGGGCTGTCAAACGATTAAAAATTTTAATCGAGTTAATTACAGCTTAAAAATTAATTATAATTAATCGCAATTAATCACAATTCAAACCATCTATAAAATATGCCATATTTTTCCGTAAATTATTGTTGGATTGGAAAGATAAGACATAAGATGGATATATACATTCAACATACGGTACATAGGGACTGTATTTGTTTATTATAACAATAAATCAACAAGATGGCATTACCATTATTAACATTCTGTTAAAGCGATCCATGGATAGAAAGACTTGTAGTTCTTAAAAGATAAATGTTAGTCCAAGTTATAGAAATTTTATATTAAAACCCCTCTTAATGTTTTCGTTCTAATAAAATTTGTAAAAATTTCAATCAAAAAATAAACTAGTAGCCCGCCATTGTTGATGTCAATAATTACTTACACAATGCTTATGGGTGCTGAAGCCTATAAAATCAGTCGCACCCAAACGCCAGCAGAGGGCGGCAAAACTCCATAAAACACAATTAACATGTGGGCATTTCACTGTACTGTCATTTAAATCTGTCTGAGCGGGGCATGTGCGTTAATGGCGTCAAATATTTTAACGTGATTAATTTAAAAAATTAATTACCGCCCGTTAACGCGATAATTTTGACAGCCCTAATTTATATTGACGTTTTTTTACCCTGATGTGTTAATTAATGATCGGAAATGAAATGAAAATGAAACGTGAGTCGACTAATCGCAAAAATAATCAATTAGCCAACTATATAAATAATCGCGAATGACTCACTACCTCCCACTGACGACGATAGACGTCCAATCCGTTTGAACAGCGAAGGTTGGCAGCGAATGAACGAACGTTCATTCGCTGCCAACCTTCGCTGTTCAAACGGATTGGACGTCTACTAACGTCAAACTTTGGAACGCACGTCCTCTCATTCCATATTTTTTGATAAACGTCGTTCTAATTTGCGGTTATGCCTCCACCTGTCCAGAAATATGCCACCATTCCCGTTCCGCGCACCTATGTATGCCCCTTCAGGGCTGATCAACCGCGTGACTCGGATGACGGCGTGAATGCAAGCGGCCGGCCACCTGCGGCGATTCAATGTAAGCGGACACCCACCGACAGTTGACACCTCAACTCACGTTATTCCCTTTAAGAAAAAAAAATGACGGTAATAACCGCTCACTATGTGTTGACTTAATCAAATGTCGTCTCCCTCCTCCAGCCCGAGGTGGAGATTCAACGCCGGATACCCGGATCCATCCACCTTAAGGAAACAGCCCACAGTGACAAGCTCAAGTCCATAGTGAGGCAAGTTTGACCGTTTTTTTTGCCGTCCTCCTTTTTTTGTTGTCTGAGTGTAAACACAAATTGGAACGGGCCCGAGGCGAGGTTGCCGCGCTTTCGTCCCCGAGATGAGTTCAAGAACAAGTTGGGCGTGATGAAGCTCGCAGCGCTAACCGGAGAAGGACAAACGAGTTTAAAACTGCAGGTTCGGAAAAATATGGCGATTTTTGTTGTTGTAATATGGATTGAAAAAGCTTGATTTTTGTGATATTTTTAGGTTTAAAAAAAAAAAAAAAAAAGGTTAAATTAAGTTTAATTCACTGGTTGACATTGACGGCGATGGACGTCCAATCCAATTTGACGGGGGCAACCTTCCAAGTCAAAATGGATTCGACGTCTATAACAGTCAATGGCGTTGAAACATGAATAGTTCAGTTTGAATGGATTGTTCAATCGATTGTCGTCTGTGGCAAACAATAGAAAACTTTTGACACAGAAAAGTAACTCTCAAGAAACCTTTATCAATATTTTGACCAAAAAAATTACCCTAAAAAAATATTTTTTTGGGGTAAAAATAAATTTAAAATTGAACCAAATACTTACCCTAAAAATTTTTTTTTTTTCTTCTTTATTTTAAATATATAACAGGACAAGCAAAGGAGGTAAATCAAACACGAAGTGCAACTTAAGTAAGTTTTTTATCACTGTTTGGACAAAAAATTAACCCTGTAAATAAAAGAAATTGACCCCAAAAAATATTTTTTGTTAAATATTTTGACCCAGAAAGGCCCTTTAACATATAAAATTTTGGAAAGACTTAAATGAATGAAGTTCAATTCGAGTGGATTGGACGTCTATCAATTTTGACCCAGAAAATAAACCTTCAAGAGATATTTTGACCAAAAAATTACCCTAAAAAAATCTTTTTTTTTTTTTTTTTTTTTTTTTTTTTTTTGTAAAAATAAATTTTTTAAAAATTAAAATAAAAAATTAAAATGAACTAAATATTTACCCAAAAAAATGCTGATTTTTTTTTTTTTTAAGATACAGGAAAAGCAAAGAAGGTAAATAACACATGAAGTGCAACTTGCGTTACAAAAAAAGTAAATTCTCAAGAAAATAAATTCTCTAATATTTTGCCCCCAAAAATACCCTAAAAAAATTATTTTTTGTAAAAATAATTTAATTTTTTTTTTTTAATTATTTTTTGTAAAAATATTTTTTTTAAATGAAACAAATATTTACCTTAAAATGCTGGTTTTTTTTGTTTTTTTTTAGATATAACACTACAAGCAAAAAGGGTAAATAAAACATGAAGTGCAATTTGAGTAGCAAAAAAAAAAGACTTAAATAAATGAACCAATTTTTTTTTAACTAAACGTCTATCACCCTTAATGTCATTGAAGCATGATCAGTTCACTTCGAGTGGATTGGACATCTATCGTTGTCAGTGGCTGCCAATGAGTTCATAAAAAATGATTTAACCAAAACTTGAATAGGAAAAAAAATGAATATTTTGACCAAAAAAAAGGATTTTTTTGGTCGATTCAAAACTTTTTTGGGGGGATCACAGGTCAAATTGCATTGGACGTCTGTCGCTGTCAATGGCATTGAAACATGATTAGTTCAGTTCAAATAGATTGGATGTCTATTGTTGTCAGTGGCAGCCAATGAGTTCACCGTATAAAAACAATAGAACTGGGTGGGGGGGAAACACAATTTTGGCCCAAAAAATAAACTCTCAGGAATTTTTTATCAATATTTTGAGCCCAAAAAAATTACCCTAAAAAATCATTTTATGTAGAAAAATAAATAAAAATATGAACCAAATATTTACCGTAAAAATGCTGATTTTTTTATTTTTTTATTTTAAACATATAACATGCCAAGCAAAGAAGGTAGTTAAAACATGAATGAACTGCAACTTAAATAGCAAAAAAAACTTTAGAAATTTTATAAAAAATATTGGGGGAAAAAAACCTCAAAAAATGATTTTTGGGGGGGGGGGGGGGGTGAACACATACAATAGAGATCTAAAAAAAAAAAATGACTCCAAAAAAAGACTTAATTGGGGGGAAAAAAAGAAATAAACTAATAATTTTGATGAAAGTTGAACCAAAATGTGACAATTTTGGTCAAAACGTTTGCCCTGTCAGTTCAAATAATTTAGACGTCTATGGCAGTCAATAGCAGCCTTTAAGTGAAACAATGTGAGATATCAGGAAAAGCCTGTATAAAGCACCTGAAGTTTATTTGGCTTTCATTATAAGTCTATTAATTGTGCTGACATTATAATGGTTCATTCCGTACTACATTATACAGTGTGAACACTTATGCAATTACATCATTGGTATAATTTCAAAGTTTTTGCTTTTTTTCATCACCATAAAACTGGGATTTGAACTAGGGTGTGTAAACTTTTTTTACTTTTTTATTTCTTTATTTTAAGCAACCTCATTTACAATAACAACAGTGGACAATTTAAAGCACAGGTGTCAAACTCAAGGCCCGGGAGAGAAACCTGGCCCACCAGATGATTTTGTTTGGCCCGAGAAAGCAAATCATGTGCATTCATCCATTTTCTACCGATTAATCCGGGGTCGGGTCGCGAGGGCTGCAACCTTTAGCAGAGAAGCAGTACATGCAATACAATTTCGGTCACTTTTGAAAATGTTGCGATACTGCTAGCATTTTCCCCTCATTTTTAAATATACTAAATATTTGCTTTGGATTTTAAAACAAAGTACAATATTAATTTGTGTATTTGCATTAAAGCTGACCAACATTTTTTTTTCTCCTTTTTCTGTCGCATGAGTGTTTTTAACTGATTCTATACAATTTGAAATCAGCCATCAGTTTATTTCGGTATGCTTTGGTTTTCATGCAAATCAGCATATTAGTGGTATTTTAAACAGTAATATTTTCGCCCTATTCCAGTTGAACTTTTTAAGTCCTGTGCCTCGTTATATACATTTTTCTGAATATTTGTCAACATTAGCTTGCCATAGTTGACTGATTTTCCACATATTGGTGCACTTTGGCAGCGGTGCAGTACAGTGCACAGTACATTGTGCATATTGTTAGTCTCCTATGTCTGCAGTTGTCTAAAACACTATAACAGGTTTTTGCTATATATTGTTACTTTTGTGCTATGTGCCCGCTATAAACCCACTTTTTTGATAATATCGCTTCGCAATAATTTTGCATCGCTCAAAAAATTTCAATCTCGACTTACAAAATATCTAGCATTGACAAAAAAAACCTTAAATCAGATTTCACATGCAGCACCAAATTGTAATATATCATGCTCATACATTTTTGCAGGTTTGCAGAAATGAACCATCACATCGACGTGACCCGCGACTAAAAAATGACTTCTACGTCCAAGATTTACACGCTTAATAACGTTACCCTGATGTGGTAAGAAACTTATCTTTCCAAGAAAAAACCCACACAATTCAACGTGTATTAAATCTTGTGTTCACTGTAAAATATAGTGATTCTTTACATGATTTATGCATGACTTAAAGCACGTGAAACGTTTTGCGAGTTCCCTTCCGCGGTATAAATGACACTCATTTACTTACACACACACTTGCAACCCATCAAATAAACCGGAGGTGTGTCTAGTCGTCCAAATTCAGATTGTTGAGGTGGGCTGGCACGTCGGGGGTGACATTCAGACTTCCGTTACACACACGGCAACACTTCTCACGTCTTTTTTTTTGCCACAATTGTTGCTTACAGAACCACAAAAACTTTTAACAATATTTTGCTTTGTTGTGATGATCAATACAAAATACAAGAAATTAACCAAGAGTGTATAAGCTTCAAATTTTGAATGTTTTGATGGAAGTTTGCGCCCTGCTGGGGTTGACATTCGGACTTCCGCTAGACACACACACACAAGACACACTTCTTATATGTTCTTATCGCATTTGTTAGTTCTAAAGCAAGATTCAACCCACACAAACTGCTCATTTGAAGCTAAATTTGCAGCTTTTGCCTCTCACGCACATCTCTTTATAATGCTTTGACTCATCTTTACAGGCGATGGTCGCGAGTAAACAAGACAAACACGCTGACTTTTAAGCACACACACTGTGTGGAAGTGTGTGTGTAGTGTGCAAAAACAGGTAGGACCAGATTGAGGCCCTTCTATTTCGCACGGCCGATCATCCTGTTCTCCGAATCGGCGAGACGCTTCTTGACACCTCGTTGTAGATCAAGTTCAAAAGCAGGTGTGTGTGTTATGCAAAAAAAAAAAAAAAAAAAAAGGCGTCAAACTAAGTGACCCATGGCTGCGAGCGGGGGTGGGAAATATTTAACTGTAACGCCAAATTTGTCCCCCCCCCCACAATGAGTGCCCTGAAGCAGACAAATGAAAATCAGCCAAGTTTTTTTTTGTCTTTGTCAGGTAAATGTCACAAAGAAACACACTTGACAATAGCACACACCCTGAGGTAGTCACACTGTAAAATTAATTGTCTGCACGTCAATCAAGAGGACTAATTAAAAAATAATGCAAAAATGTCCAGTGTCCCTTGCTGATTATTATAATAACAGCTGGAATAATATTACAAACTTAACATAATAGCCTGAAAGAGCTTCTCGATTGTTTCACAAAGTGATGAGGATCAATAATTTGTAACACACACACACACATAAAACATTGGCCACAGATTACATCATGAGCTGGTGTGCATTGAATTAGTGCGATTAGGCCTCGTCTATCAAATTGGATCGAGCTGGCAGCACGGAGAAGATGAAGGTTCAAATTGATATTAGGATTTGGATTATAGGACACTTTTAATCTTTTCCCATACAGCAAATAGATAAGTGTGTGTCATCACAAAAAGGCTGTGACAAGATAAATTCTTTTAAGAAATCAAATGAGTAAAAGTTCTTATCTCGTCATGCATGATTTGGTCTGGTTAAACAAACTTTAGAGCACGATCGGGGTGTGTGTTTGTGTGTGTGAGAGGCCCGGTGGTGTGTGTGATTACAATAAGAAGCAAGTTGGATGTGCACGTGCGATGCACAAGTATTAAAAATGCTGAAATGTTTTGCATAGTTTAATGTTTAGAATTTTAGGAATGGAGATGGAAAAAGTGCTGAGAAATTGTGAGAAATTGTTATATTTAGGACTGTTGGGATTTTATTGGGATTGATTTTTAGATGGAGATTTTAAATTTGCTTGCGTGCCAGTGGAATTAAAAAATTTAAATTTTGTGAGCGATCAAAAAAGCGCATCTCACCTGGTGCCGTCTCCCGGTGGCTCAACGACAAGTGCTGCGGGTTCACCTGCTTGCGGCGGGACATCGCCCCGGCATTTACTCTGGCATCGCCCGGTGAACGGCACTTGGAGTCGGCTCGGACCGTCGTGTCGGTCCGCTGTGTCTCTCGGGTGCACGGAACTCTTACTCCTCCTCTTATTTTTTTCTTCAAATGTTTATTTCTATCAATTTGCTCGCTTTCCTCGGTAATTGCTCAAGTTTCGCGTGTGCACGCTGTCCAAAAGAAAACACCTGGACGCGTGCGCCACAATAGCTGCAAAAAAAGAAAAGCACCACACACAAAAAAGCTGGGAAATCCTGCGCTGGGATGCTGCGTTCTGGTCAGTGTTAATTTAAGATCCCCTGCGAGCACCTTGTTTTCGCTGCACTAAAAAAAAATGACCCTTTGGCACCGGCTCCTTGTGTGCGTTTTGGCATCGGCGCGTGGAACGGCAACTCTTGGCTCCTGTGGCTGGAGACTCGCTGATGGAGAGAGAGAGAGAGAGAGTGAAAGAGAGAGAGAATGCACGGGCAGACAAGACACCTCCTCCTCCTCTTCTTCCTCCTCCTTGTCCAACAAGAGAGTCCAAATGTTTCCTCCTGCTTTCCCTGTTGGGTCTTGTTTAAGAGGACGACCCCATTTGTGTGTTGGGGGGGTTGAGAGTGGCTGGCAGGGCCGGATCAAGTGGGGCCAAAAAGGGCTGGGGATGTTTACGCCCACCCTTGTGGAAGGGGTTTTTGTTATTTAGTGACAAAAATGGCCCAAGCGTCAGGGGTGGGTATACAGTAGCCAAAAATGTTACTCAAGAAAGAGTAGCGTTACTTCAAAATAATATTACTAGGGCTGTCAACGATTAAAAATTTTAATCGAGTTAATCACAGCTTGAAAATTAATTAATCGTAATTAATCGCAATTTAAACCATCTATAAAATTTGCCATATTTTTCTGTAAATTATTGTTAGAATGGAAAGATAAGCCACAAGACAGATATATACATTCAACATACTGTACACAAGTACTGTAAGTATTGTTTATTATAACAATAAATCAACAAGATGGCATTAACATTATTAACATTCTGTTAAAGCGAACCATGGATAGAAAGACTTGTAGTTCTTAAAAGATAAATGTTAGTACAAGTTAGAGAAATTTTATATTAAAACCCCTCGTTTCATTTTAATAAAATTTGTAAAATTTTCAATGAAAAAATAAACTAGTAGCTCGCCATTGTTGATGTCAATAATTACACAATGCTCATGGCGCTGAAACCCATAAAATCAGTCGCACCCAAGCGCCAGCAGAGGGCGAAAAAACACCAAAAAACACAAGTAACAATTGGACATGACACTGCTGTCATTTTAATCTGTTTGAGCGGGGCATATGCGTTAAATGCGTCAAATATTTTAACGTGATTAAAAAATGAATTACCGCCCGTTAACACGATCATTTTGACAGCCCTAAATATTACTCAAGTAAAAGTAGTTATCCAAAAAAATGTACTCAAGTACAACTAAAAAAAAAGTATCCACTGAAATGAATACTCAATGAGTAAATTTTTGAGTGACTGCTTTTTTTCTTTTTCTTTTTTTTTTTTTAAACAACGGACGGAAAACACAGACAAGACTGAAAAAGCAGTTGCTACTCTTGCACTCCTCTTTAAAAGAAACTGCTGTATTTTAAGCCAAAACAACTGTTGTATTTGACACAACAATATGTCTATATGCTGCCATAGCAGATTCATGGCGCATTAAGCCCTCGAACTATTTTAAATTTTTCCACATTACACTGGAAACCCCCATTTACAGACGTTGCGCAACCACTTTTGTTTCAACCCAGCCATTAAACGAAGGTAATTAATTATATTTATTATTAAAAATGTCTGTCGTTTTTAGCTTAGAATCATTCATTGATGTCTAATGTTTCGTTTAAAAAAAAAAAAAAAAAAACACTTTAAAAAAATGTTCACTCGCATATTTTAAACTTTTAAACAAATGACAACACAATGAAAAAAATGGCGTCTGCAAATAAGTCACGGATATCTACCTCAGAACTATCGCTTAATTGTATTTTTTTGTTACTGTCACATTTTCTACGATATGTTAGATGATAAATAATCGATCCAAACAAAGAAAAATTGAAGAAGAAAAAAAAACGTTTAAAAGGGTATATATTAGGGCTGTCAAAATTATCGCGTTAACGGGCGGTAATTAATTTTTTAAATACATTAAAATATTTGACGCAATTAACGCACATGCCCCGCTCAAACAGATTAAAATGACAGCAGAGTGTTATGTCTGCTTGTTACTTGTTTTTTTATGTTTGGCGCCCTCTGCTGGCGCTTGGGTCCAACTGATTTTAGGGCTCTCAGCACCATGAGTGAGCATGGTGTAATTATTGACATCAAAAATGGCGAGCTATTAGTTTATTTTTTGATTGAAAATTTTACAAATTTTAATAAAACAAAAACATTAAGAGGGGTTTTAATATAAACCTTATATAACTTGTACTAACATTTATCTTTTAAGAACTACAAGTCTTTCTATCCATGGGTCGCTTTAGGAGAATGTTAATAATGTTAATGTTGTTATAATAAACTAATACAGCACTTATGTACCGTATGTTGAATGTATATACCCGTCTTGTGTCTTATCTTGCCATTCCAACAATAATTTACAGAAAACTATGGCATATTTTATAGATGGTTTGAATTGGGATTAATTACGACTAATTAATTTTTAGGCTGTAATTAACTCGATTAAAATTTTTAATCGTTTGACAGCCCTAGTATATATATGAAATATCTCCACCACTCCTTGATGTCTGCGATTTCTGCATCGCAACCTTTGTTATATTACCGCGTTTC
Source organism: Corythoichthys intestinalis (assembly GCF_030265065.1). Classification (NCBI taxonomy): domain Eukaryota; kingdom Metazoa; phylum Chordata; class Actinopteri; order Syngnathiformes; family Syngnathidae; genus Corythoichthys; species Corythoichthys intestinalis. Next base: position 7,948,934 of record NC_080413.1, read on the forward strand.
ACCCATAAAATCCCCCAAAAATCCAGCTGTGGCCATTCACAGCTGTGTCTTGACACTCAGTGATACATGCTACATGGAGTTTTTGGATCGACACAAGGTAAGTACGCGATCATATCTTGTTAAAGTCATGGCGTCTGTAATTCTGCTCTCGCGTGCTCTCACCTCCAGATAGGGTTTTGCTGTTTATTTTATTTTTTTTAAATGCCCTCCTGTTCAAAATGTTTCTTCTCCCACAAAATTAAGATGTTAACCTTTCCAATAATGTATCACACATTAATATCGGACAATTTTGAAAGTTAGCCAAATTGGGGGTCTGAGAGTGGAACTTCAAGTCACCTTTGTGTTTTCCGCCAATGGTATTTTTTTTTTCCCTCAGCTTTTTTTCTCAGACTTATGAACTGTTGTTATTAGAGGCGTGCAAAAATTCTTAGATTATTCGCGATTCGGCCGTGGAAGATTCGAGAACAATTCACAAACATCCAAACTCCGATTATTGAATTATACCAGGTAGAGCGAAACTAAAACACAGCGCGGTCTTCGGGACGCAATGAGGAACGAACCGAGAGTAAATATAATGTTCAACTCATGTTGCTAGATAAAAAAAAAACGGCCGACAGCCGCTACAAACAACGCCCAGTTGCTACAAACATACGGCCACAATAATGCTACGATTGATATCACATATATGTAGCGTTAGATGCGAAATGACAGACGGCGGCGGCGTTGGAACATGTGCAGAGAACTAGATGCGAAATGACATACTTGCCGGCGTTAGTAAACAGCCGCCATCTTAAAGCAGTAGACTTCTCTGGAAGGCTCTGTTGTAGCGAACCTAATTAACTTTTTAACTAAAATACTCCTAAATCGGCGAAATCTTGATTTGAATCTTTAAATGATGAAACAGTTTTAAAACTTTCACATGTCGAAAGTAGACAGAAGGGAAATTATGGAATAATGGGAGCAATTTTAACAACTTTAACAGTTAATTCACAACGTTACATTAATTGAATGTAGTTTAAAGCTGCTGATACAGAATGGGGACCTGAGTATTTTATTTACTGTGTTTAACTGTTCACTTTACACTGAAATAGTAGTTTGGTTTAGCCTGAGAGGATTTTTTAACTATTTTGGAACTACAGTAATGTACAAAACATTATAAGCAGCTAATAGCTGAGGTGGTGCATCAATAATCGATTTATAATCGGAATCGTAGCCTCTGAATCGTAATCAAATCGTTAGGTGCCCAGATTGCCACCACTACTTTTTACAATGATACTGTACAATAACCCATTACATAGCCACATTAAGCCAAAGAAATTTAGAAAATATATAATTAGAGAGAAAAAAAACGGTAATGAAGCATTATAAGACATTAGTCTTAGTCATATTTTAGTGATTTGAAAATGTGCTTGTCTTTGTCAAGTTTTAGTCGATGTTTACTCAATGTTTACAAGGACAACACCAACTTCCTGGTGATAATACATTCTCAGCAGAACAACAGTACATTATTTTCAAATATACCCACTTGGACACCACGAACTGTATGTAAAAAAAAAAAAAAATAGTTACAGTTTAAGAGGACGCGTGACGTTAGCATTACCCTAATGCTAATGCTAAGAGTTACATTTAGTGTGTAATGATTACTCAGCACAGACCTTTAAAGGCTAAAGCAACTTTGCATGTTCTCTCTTGCCAAGGTAAGAAAACAAATTTTACCGTGTGAGCCAGCCTGGAGACTGGAGAGGACAATGGTGAGTTGGGTTGGCGCAGCACATCACATGAGTGACACAAACAGATACTGCTACGATGCAGGCTAACTACACATTAAAATGTCACACATTGTGAACATGTGACGGAAACTATAGAACATTTTAGTCTCGTCCGATTGGCAATAGTCTCGTTGCGTTTTAGTCCCCCAAGACACGTTTTTAACTCGTTATCGTCACGAAAAAAATGTTAGTTGAATAAATGTTTTCGTCATGGTCATCGTTGACGAAGACAACTCTGGGGCGACTGAACATTCACAAATCAATTCCAAGTCAGTTGCGGAAAAGGTGTGGTTTATTTAGTCAATCTTCTTATCCAATTACAATCTAACTTAAAAACATTTTTATTCTTTTCAAAACATACAGGGAAAAGGTGTTCAACATTGAAAAAATATTTTTTAATTTTTTAAAATCTATCGTTCATTTTAAACATTTTGGATTTTTTTTTTCAACATGTATTTAACATACCGGTAAGTAAAAAAATAAAATTTAAAAAAAAGTATTTTTCAGATCAAACTGTAATGTTTTAAATAATAGTTATTTTTAAAGTAATTGAAAACATATTCAACATATGTTAATTTTTTTTTTTTTTTTTTTTTTTTTTTTAATTAGAGGATTTTAAATTTGAGTTGCAGGCGGCAAACAAACACTGAAACAACAAAAACACAGTCTTAAATCAATTTAATAAGGTTAAATTTGAATATTCTCATTTTAATTGTCTTATTTATCGTTGAAACTTAATAATTCACAACAATCCATCTCAGTTCAAATAGATTGTACAGCTATCGCCGTCAATGGCACTAAAAGAGAGACAAGCAGGCTGCATCCTCGTTGATGACATGCCTACAAACACGCATGTTGCGAGACAACAGCGCCCTCTGTTGATCCATTCAAGTAGCAAACATGCTCAGCTTTCCCTATGGTTTCATACAGAGCTGGACAAAAGTATTGGCACCCCTGCAATTCTGTCAAATAATGCTCAATTTCTCCCAGAAAATAATTGCAATTACAAATGCTTTGGTAGAAATATCTTCATTTATTTTGCTTGCAATGAAAAAACACAAAAGAGAATGGGGAAAAAAATTAAATCATTCTCATTTTAAACAAAACTACAAAATTGGGCTGGAGAAAAATAATGGCACTCTTTGAAAAACCATGTGATGCTTCTCTAATTTGTGTAATTAAAAGCACCTATTGCTTATCTGTGGCACAGAACAGGTGGTGGCAATAACTAAATCACACTTGCAGCCAGTTCGAATGTATTAAACTTGACTCAACCTACATCCTTGTGTGTACCACATTGAGTGTGTAGAAAAGAAAGACAACCAAAGAACTGTCTGAGGACTTGAGAAAGCAAAATTGTGAGGAAGCATGGGCAATCTCAAGGCTACAAGTCCAACTCCAAAGACTTGAATCTTCCTGTGTCTACCGTGGGCAGTGTCATCAATAAGCGTAAAGCCCATGGCACTGTGTCTAACCTCCCTAGATGTGGACGGAAAAGAAAAATTGACGAGAGATTTCAACGAAAGATTGTGCGGACGGTGGATAAAGAACCTCGATTAACATCCAAACAAGTTCGAGCTGTCCTGCTGGAGGTTCCTTGATGTTTTGAGGTTGCTTTGCTGCCTGTGGCACTGGACTGCATTATGAAGTCTGACGACTAGCAACACATTTTGCAGCATAATGTAGGGCCCAGTGTGAGAAAGCTGGGTCTCCCTCAGAGTTCATGGGTCTTCCAGCAGGACAATGACCCAAAACACACTTCAAAAAGCACTAGAAAATGGTTTGAGAGAAAGCACTGGAGACTTCTAAAGTAGCCAGCAATGAGTCCAGACCTCAATCCCATAGAACACCTGTTGAGAGATCTGAAAATGGCAGTTTAGAGAAGGCACCAGTGGTTAATTTGAGCTGGATCTTGCCGGAACAAGATCCGGCACCTTTTTATTTTGGCCTCCCTGTGTTCCGGGACTTATTTGGGCAGATCCAGCACCTCTTGTGCATAGAAAATAATAATAAAAATATAAAAAGTTTGGGGGGAAAGACGAGAGGAGTCGTTGGCATTCGACCGCGAACTTTCTACTACTCACAGCTCTCCAGTCCCAGCGTCTCTCAAACGGACTGTGCACAGTGTCTTGTTTTGAGCTTTTTGTTGACAAAGGTATCAAACACATGACTTGCTGACAACTTTCTTTCTTTATTAACACATGGAGCTAACAGCACGAACACCGCTTCGGGCTCTCGGCAGGCTGTGCCTCTCTATATCACTCCAGCATCACGTGACCAAAACAACAGTAACGTTGCGTGCACTTCATGGTGCCTCGGAAAACATTATACCAGAATATTACACATAGTTACGGACATTACAGTATGAAATAAAGTAATACCGTATTGGCCCGAATATCAGACGGTGTTTTTTGCATTGAAATAAGACTGAAAAAAAGGGGGTCGTCTTATATTCGCGGTCTAGACATTATACCCATTCACGATGCTAGATGGCGCCAGATATCATTGAAGCGATGTTCTGTCATGACAGATCTCAGCTACTCTCAAGTTTAACCAGTTTGCATTATTTTATTGCAATGTTTTTCCTTATTCAGATTTGTTTCAGGACTACAGTTAGTTAGACTTCACTTTGATGGTTAATGCAGCTTTTGCAATTTTGTTTTATCACAATTGATTGGTTTATTTACATTTCAAAAACCAGAAGCCATTCATTTATGAATGTGATTTCACTTTACATATTTAAATGTTCAGATATTAAGATTTGAATGACGCAAAATAACATGCTTTTTCTCTCAAATATATTGTTATAATCATATGTTCCGGATGTACTGTAATTATTTTCTGTATAAAAATTAATTTGGTGTTCAAACTTGTCTTGAAAAAGAGGGGGTCGTCTTATAATCAGGGCCGTTTTATATTCGGGCCAATACGGTAATATGCATAAATTCATTTACTAAACAAATCCCAAGAATTGCATGTTGTTTATAAAAAATTCAGTCATTTGAAAGAGTCGGAGATTTGTTGATACACTGAAAAGCTGGACCAACAAATCATGCCCCTGACATAAAACGGGGGAAAAAAACTGAAATTTGCGGCATCTGGGGAGCAAGCAAAATGCCAAAAAAACGGTTGCATTTACTGTCTTTTTTCAAAAAGAAGATGGTTCAGAACGAGTCAGAAAATCACAATGAAAGACAAAAAGAAAAGTCCAACAGCATGGCAAGTGGGCATTTGCGTTTTGTTGTCAGCACCATTTTCTGCGTATGTTCCGGTACCTGTACCTGTAAAATGATCATATTTAATTTTTTTCATTGCAAGCAAAATAAATGAAGATATTACTACCAAAGCATTTGTAATTGCAATTATTTTCTGGGGGAAATTTAGCATTATCTGACAGAATTGCAGGGGTGCCAATACTTTTGGCCAGCACTGTAAGTTGCCTGTTTAAATGCTGCTAAGGTGTCATTTTTTAGCACCATTGACAACGATAGACGTCCAATCCACTTTGACTGGGAGGGGCCAATGAACGTTCGTTCATTGGCCCCTCCCAGTCGAAATGGATTGGACATCTATCGCCCTCAATGGCAGCCAACGATCATTTGAAGTGTTACGCTAGCAGAGTCACGAAACTATACTTTGTTGCTACACGCCATGTAGTAGCGCGCGTTATATTGGCTCCGGGGCGATTAAAAAGGGCTAATGAGCCGTCATCATTCACAGCGGCGACCTGATGTAAAGCAATAGAAATACATTGTCCAATATAATACAGCGCCGTTTAGCTGTTGACACCATTTCCTGGTGGAACAGAGGAAGAGGAAGAAGAAGCGTTTTCTCTCTCAGTGGCGGCGATACATTTAACGCCGGGCCATTAATAAAAGATGGCCGGCAATTTTAAGAGCATTAGAAGTTTGATTGCTGCGGGGCAGGCCTGGGGGACTTTCAGGGGCACTAATTATTTATATAAATGAAATGTCATCTCGGCTCTGGCTCAAGTAGACGTAACCTCGGCAGATGCGGCAGCGGAGGCACGGCAGCAGCTGTCCGCGAGGTCGCGGAACCGAAAATGTTAGACGAGAACATTTTGTTCAAAAATGAGACATGAGATTTTTGGGGGAGAGTATGAATTGCTCGGTTGTAAAACTTGGTGGCCAGCGGAAGAACAAAGAATTTTTGTAAGTGATGTCAAGTCCTCTGAATGCCTGTCTTGGAATGCTTTGTTGCCCTCTAGCGGCGTTAAGTGTAAATAGTTTGTTAAGCTCGTTTTACAGACGTTATCACGTTACTACTCGAGCTCATAGCAAACACGGCGTGCAAAAAGACGAGCTAACTTCAGCAGCCATTGCTGTTTAATCTCGCTGTTTGTGCCTTGTTAGCTTTGTCAAGCTATTATCATAGCTTGTAAGTTATATTCTTCTTCTGTTTCATTTGTATGAGCCATTGTTCTTAATTTTGAATCCTGCGGCTTATTGTCCAGTGCGGCTTGTTTGTTGATTTATTTGGGTTAATTGCTAACACTTTATTTGACCGCGGCGTCATAAGACTGTCATAAGACCGTCATAAGACGGTAATAAAAATAGCATGACACTTTCATGGGCATTACTGAATGCTTATGACAGATGTCATTAAGTGTCATCAGACAAATTATGTCACTAACTTCATTCTCTTATATCCATTCAAAAGAGATAATTTGCTGGATAATACTAAATGACATCTGTTATAAGCATTCATTCATGCTCATGATGGTGTCATGTCAGAATTATGAATGTCTAATGACAGTCTTATGGCGCCACTGTCAAATAAAATGTTCCCAAATACCCTAACTAGCAATTAATGAAACAACTGGAACAGTACCTGCAGAAATACTAATAATTACCACAGAACATTATTTAATTATTTACATCTGTAGCACTGTAATGCATGCTAGGAGGCATGTTGGATGACAAGTGTTGACAGCAGCTGGCAGCAGAGGTTGACTGTCTCCCCCAAGGGAGCAGTGATGGTCAAATGGAGCTTCTTGAAGCATGGTGGTTCATTTGGTCTTATAACAGTTGTTATTATAGTGTTGTTCTGGTTTGGATTTGATTGTTTTTGTGTCATCTTTTTGGCTGAATATAGTCATGTGATAGGTTATAGTACAGACTGGATGAAGTTTTGCTGAGAAAAAAAATTACCATTATTTTAAAAAAAAAACTGACTTTGTAAGTCGTTACTCACAATGTTACTCATTACTGTAGTATTCTTTTCACTGAATGCTTTTTTACGTGTACTTGAGTACATTTTTGGAGGACTACTTTTACTTGAGTAATATTATAAGTAACTGTACTCTTACTTACTCTTAGTACCCACTACTGATTATCTTTCGCGTACTGAAGCCTGCATTTCTCGATGTACCACTTTATGTAAGAGCACACTAGACCAATAGGGGGTGCTGTTTGTCAACAAAGTACTCAATCTGCCAAGTTGCAGTTCCTTTTTGCATGGATTAATTTCCAAAACTATTAGTTTGTATAAATATAAGCATAGATTTCAAAATATATTGGCAGGACACGGTGCGCGGGGCCGATTAATAGGGGGCCTATTTCCGTCAAAGCTCACCGAGTGGAGAAACAGACAAAGAGCTTTTTCCGTTGAAAATTCTTGTGAATAAATGCTTAAATCCCTGAACTCTTTATAGATATAGACGTGAAACAGTCTCAATTCTTGGTTAAAAGCAAAAAAAGAAAAAAAAAAACGGGCAGTTAGCATTTATTTTACGTAAATATGTCGAATGTGCTGCTAGTCTTTAAGCCACAGTCCTTATCACCACATAGAGCTTTTTATGTCGAAAATTCTTGTGAATAAATACTTAAATCCCTGTATTCTTGATAGATATGGAAGTAAAACGGTCCCGATATTTGGTTGAAAGCAAAAAAAACGGCAGTTAGCATATATTTTACGTAAAGATTGCGAATTATAACGACAATGCCGTAGCGGTTAACTTCTCCCATTGATTTTTTTCACAATATTTCAAAAGGCATGCATGGTACCAAAAATATAACAATTACCTTAAATCCTCGAACAAATCACTCCTGAGACAATCCTTCCTGTTTGTATGCGGTACAGCTTTCGTACTTTTCAACCTAAATCCGGTGTTGGATCGCTGCATGTGTTTGAGAATAACTGCGCCCGACTTTGACTGACTGAAGCGGAGTGTGGGACGGCCCCCTACTTGAAGGCATGATGCAGTGTCTGGGGAATGTGTCCTGTCAATATCATGATGAAGTCTGTAAGTATTTCTTGAGCACGTGCGAAATTTAGGCCTAACTAATCTTCATCCAATTAATTCCCGTCATAATGTCAACAGCTCTTGTATAACAATAAACTAGGCCTCTCATACCTAATTTTCACTTCATATAATATTCATTTTTAATGTTTTTTTATGACATACATGACATTTTCATGACTAGCTAGCTCACCAAATGTTATCTACTTCACAGGGAAGGAAAGGTTAATTCTGGCCATAATGCTGCAGCTAAACAGGTGGGACTGATTGCGCAATGTTAGGCTGTAATATGATATCAGCGTCCGTTTTATTTATTTTTTTAAACTGTTTTCTCAATAAATATGAGAGGCTTGCATGCTCAAACACAGCAATGCAAATTTCAAAGTGAGCGTTTCTGAGGTGAGAGTTTATTCGTATCCTGTAAAATAGCAAAACGAATCGGCATCCCGATCGATCGGATCCGATCACGTCCTTTTCAAAGTATGGGAATCGGCAAAAAAATATCGGACATACCTTTTTTTAATATATATATATTTTTTAACTAAATCGTTTTCTAATTGTATTTAACGTTACAGACATAATATGTTACACTCATCCAGAGTCTTTTGTTTAGGCTTAAGGTAGGGTTCTCAAATTCATCCCGTTAACGGCGGTAATTAATTTTTTTTTAAATTTATCACATTAAAATATTTAACGCATGCCGGCATGCGACAATGCCCACTCAGGCATTGTCGCGTTCAATCTGTAATGGTGCCGCTTTACCTATATATAGAGCTAACAGGCAGCGTAAAATGAGTAGAGTGAATTTTGGCAGCCTTTGGAGCCTTTTTTTAATTGGCTAAAGCCTTACAGTCCCTCTCCTTATGATTAGAAATATCGTGGGAAGCAATGTGGGGAAGAAAGGTAGTAATTGATCTTTTTCTTAACACCCTATGTTATTTCCCAACACAGAGAAGATATATCAATTGGTACCACTACGCACAGTCATGGTTGCACTTCCCATCATGCATTTGGGCAGAACAGTTAAATGGCAACAGTATCATTTACTGAAAGCTCAACAAATACAGTAGATGGTAATATTTAGTCACAATATACAAAGTCACATTTATCCTTTAAGAATTACAAGTCTTTCTATCCGTGGATCCCTCTCACAGAAAGAATGTTAATAATGTAAATGCCATCTTGAGGATTTATTGTCATAATAAACAAATACAGTACTTATGTATGTATGTTGAATGTATATATTCGTCCGTGTTTTATTCATTTTTTTCTTAATGCATTGCCAAAATGTATATGATCGGGAAAAATTATCGGGAATGATTGGAATTGAATCGGGAGCAAAAAAAAAAAAGCAATCGGATCGGGAAATATTGGGATCGGCAGATACTCAAACTAAAACGATCGGGAGCAAAAAAAACATGATCGGAACAACCCTACTCACAATGTAGAAAAAAAACTTGAAGCCGTTTTGGCGGAAGCGACTCTTTGAGTTATACGCGACATAGACCTGATGCGATTTAGTGGCGCCCCCAGCTGGCGGGACTACTGAGTCTGGATGTCCACATCTCCCAACTGGTGCTTTCAGCTTGAATTTTTGTCTTGTTGCATCCAGCATCTCCGACGGATGCTAAAGGAAAAACACGAATCCGAGTTCACACGCGCTCTCCCGGCTCCCTTGATCCTCACCCGTGGGTGCGCTCAATAATACATCAATGTCTCCATTATAGCTTGTATGAGCAAGCTGCGGGTGCAGGCAGTTTAGGCTGCACGCGTACCACAAATACCCTTTGTGGACACGGGAAATGTTTTAAGTCCAAAGTGTTGCCTCCGAGGGGACACGCCGAGCGGTGCCCCCATGGGGTCGCAACCTGAATGCACCGCGGGGTGTTTTTAAAGACAGATTAAGTACGTTTGGGCGCTCTCAGTTTTATTTATTTGCAAGTGTCTGCAAGTGACCCTAATGAGGACAAGCACTGTAGAAATGAAGGGAGCTACTGTATGTGTAAATCAGTCATACGCACTTTAAAAGTGCGTATGACACCAAAAAGCATGTTTATTTCATATTTCACGTGGTATTTTATACTTTTGAATGAAATGGACCGCTTGGATGTGGGTGGAAACGATCGTTTTATTTATTTCAATTTTTTAATCCTGCGCCATGAAAATGAATGACTTCCGGCTCCAGTCTCGGGTTTAGGACGAATGTGAATGTGACGTCACCCGGGTCAGCATCTGACAATACAGCATTGCTTTATAGAATGCAGATGGACTGCGGAATCAGCTGATTTTGCGGATTAATTTGTTTATTTTTCGCATTATGCCAGCAAAACAGCTGCAGGGTTTTGTAGCTGCACCAAGGAGAGGCGTGTGAGCCTTTTTGGGTTTCAAAAAGTTCCCATTCACCCTGAGATTTGCCAAACCAAGTGTGCGACAGCTGTGGTACCATTGGACTTAGAAGGAAGTGAGTAAACATTGTTTTTTGTATTATGTCAAATACTGGGATCAGGGCACACGTTTTAATGCTCCTTTTCCACCAAGAATGCCACTCGGCCGATGACCGGCGGCTTGTCTCACACCCTCCCGCTGGGAGAGCGCTATACTCAACTTATTGCCTTCTTCGTGTGCCCAGTGTTCTGTCAAATTTTCCACACCATCAGAAATTGCAACTTTGTGTTAAAAATGGCCGCGAATATAGCGATTACATATTAAGTAAACACTACAAACTTTCTATAAATAAAGGAATATTTACGTACATTTGATCATGGACGGACATGTAGAAAAGTTCTTCTCAGACACATCCTGCCTTGTTAGCTGCACACAACAACTGCACGCCGCTCTCTCACACGTCTCGCCGTGTTTTTAAGCATTAATTTGCACCATAATCTAAGGCTGTCAAAATTATCGCGTTAACGGGCGGTAATTATTTTTTTAAATTAATCATGTTAAAATATTAATTAATTATAATAATTCCCTGCGCGCAGCAGGGAATGACGAGCTTGGCGGGTTGCCGATCGGCAAAGACAATCGACAACCCCGCCGCCGTGTGACATGACCCAGGGTAGTTTTGTGTGGTTTTTTTTCCCTTCGAATAGAGAAAATAAGACTTTGAGACATCACTCGGTTCGGGTTAGCATGTCGGCTGGCTGTCATGCCTCCTGGTTTGTTTATGCTCTCCGAAGCGGGGGCAGGGAAATGACAAAAGCCGAGTAACTCCGGTGCCATAAAATGTCGTTCGGGAGGTGCCAAGAAGTCAACAGTTTTGACAATTATGGAGTCATTTTGCCATGTCCTACTAACTAAATGCATTTTTAATATTTCATACTCCCTTTAGCACAAGACTGTTATTTGTCATGAACATATCATTCATTTAGCAATTGGGGAAAAATGCAAAGAATATCCTGTAAAAATATTGTAGTAGATAGATTGAAACAATGACGTTTTGCTGCTCTCGTCGCATTTTCCTCGTTCTGAATAATTCCCCCTCAATGGGCAGAATACTAAATCAGAGGAACTCATGACCCCGCAGACGTCATCCTCCGATTGGGGACGCTAGAGCGCTATAAAGGCAGGCGGGGCTAAATGGCAGATTAAAAGATTAATTTTTTGTCATCTGCAGTTTGCCAAATTGTTGTATGTAGTCGAATTGTCTGAAAATATGATTCTAACTCACATAATAATGCTATTTAAGACTTTTTTTTAATCCTGTCATATGCACTTTAAAGATGGGGGAAAATAGTGAAAAAACAATATTGTTAAAAAAATAAAGTGTCATATAAATAGACAAATACATTAGGACAATATATTTAATTTTTTTCAAAAATACATTTTTTTTTTTAATTAAGAAAAAGATGATAGTAAAATATCGATAGTATTATATCAATAAGGATTATTTTAAAAAATAATAATAAAAAAATCTGTGAATCAACCCCAAAAAATTTACAACAACAAAATGAAGTGACCAAAAATAGGGCAACACAATTGAGTACAAACACTAAACAATACAGTTTTTATGAGTCAAAAGCGGGTTACAAAAAAAAAAAAACCAAACGGAATGTGGCACCCTTGGGGTCAAAGGCCGCGCCCATTTGGGACTGTCAAAGCTCAGCGTGACATAAACAATGAGAGGTCCACTTCATGAAAATATGAATTTTGCACTCATCTGAAGGCGCTTTATCGCGGCGCTTCATTATGCAATGTTTAATATTAATAAAGAAAGTAGATAGATATATTATTCATAAGCTGATTTACTGTGGAATCCGTGTGCATGTGTGTGTGTGTCTGTGTGTTGACGTGAGTGACACATTGAGACTCTCCCTTGCTACGGGCGATACAAGCAGACGACGCTCTTACTTCTTTTCCATCGTGACAATTCCTGCCACTAGTTAAGAGGATTTGTCCGAGCACGGAATTTATAATTCATGCAGATCCCCATTTTTAATAGGGGGCCTAAATGATTCACCGCGGGTGCGTCTCAAAGGTGCGCCCGCCAAATGAAGATGAAGGAAGGCGGGTCAACCGATGTCATTGAGGAACTTGGCAGTGTCACTTCATGACATCATGTCACTTGGAATTGTATAAGGAAATATTAACAGCTACATTAGAATGTCACTATGTCACTACATTTTTTTTTTTTTTTTGTAGTTGTTGCCATTTGGCCTACACGTTCCCATAAGAATTTGGTGCACAAGTGTGGATTCATTTAGTGCATGTTCATTTCTTCTTCCCATCATCCATTTTTAATGAAACGTTTTCACGTCACTCTCAAATTTTTCCAATTATGGGAGAGTGACTGCTATTTAATATTCCAAGGTGGGCAATAAACACTTTTTAAATGGTATAGGAATCATAAAATAAATCATATAGGTGATCTGATGTAATTAAAGTGTTAGTAAAGCCCATTAAAACTGGATTATGTAGCTTCTCTGGAGAAAAAAAATACAGCACAAATAAAGCTAAAAATTTTGTATTGCCACTAATAATTATAAAAATAATAATATCAAGAGTCACATTTAATCAGAAAAGACACTACTTGTCCTCATCTACTTGATCACAAATACCACTTTTTTAACAAACGTTGTCGCATGTCAGATTCGATTAAATGTTACATATCTCGTCCACGGTTTGTTTATACTGACAACTAGTCATTTGGCTCCCTCTAGCGTTCATAATTGTAACTAATATACAGAACTTGAACGATTATGGAAAACAGTAATGATATTCGCCCCCAAAAAAAACAAAAAAATAGGAACGGCTTTTACGAAAGATTTCTTGTCTAGTCACGTGGCTGTAATTCAGGCTGGATGTTTGGGGAAAATATTATAAAAAATATGTAATTTAGTTACGCGTCCCTGTCGTTTATGAAAAGGTAAGTCGTTTGAAAATTGAAAAATGTATCGCTATTTCAAAGTACACGCTGTACACGAACGACTAAATCATAAAATGGCCGACAAGTGACGACGCATGTCGACGTAGACTGACAGCGCGCATCAAACATCTAGTTTACACATTTTATCTCGGCAAGTCATAGTCCAGTGTATGCGTAACGACGTCACCATGACGTAACATCCGACGTAACAAAAATGGCGGCGCTCTTGCCAAGCACAATGGATGCCGCTTGTTAAAGTGAGCCGCGTACTTCGAGTCAACCAGGATTGTCACAGCGGTTTTTTACGCCGGCGACTTCATGTTAAAGGTAAAATTAATCGGGCTTCAAATAACAAATGCATATTCCAACAAATACTGACATTTGGTGCCTTTTCGTGTCGAATTAGATGATCGTGCTAAATGGCTAGCTCGTCAGCAGCGCGGAAATTGCTCATACATTTCCTTTTTAAAAAAAAAAAAAAAACAATCGCCATCTCGGGTATTTAATTCTTATTTGCTCGTGCTTAATGGTCAAATGAAACTTTCTAGTTATTTAGAACCAGTGTTGCTAGTTTGAATGAAAACTGGACTTTCACATTTTACTTTTTACTGTTTAGTGACGTTATCGTTGTTTTCGAACAACAAATTTAGTAAGGACATAAGTAAATTAACATTTATTAAAAATTGTGTCAACATTTTCAAGTAAGTTTTTGAATTAAAATAAATCCTTCAAATCTTTGTATTTAAAAAACTGTTCTGTGGAATAAAACATCTTAAAGACGACGTATAAGTCATTAAATGATGCATATGTCATCATGTATGTCTAATTTTATCATGGTGACATCTTGCAGTTCACAGCTGAAGCTCTTTTCTAAAAATGTGCACTCTATAGGGCTGTAGCTATCGAATATTTTAGTAATCTAGTATTGTACTGAAGATTCCATCGATTAATCACGTAATTGGAAAAAACGTTTTTTTAGATAAAGAGAAATTATTAATATACATGAGAAAACAAAACATTTCACCTAATATTGAACCGTTTTCAGACATTTTATTTTTTATGTACATTGTTGAAAACTGCCAACAATTGCATCTCAGAAAAAGAAAAACAAATTCAAGTAGTGCTGCAGCTATTGATTATTTTAGTAGTCGACTAATCGATGAACTACTTAGTTCGAATAATCGAGTAATCGAGTAAGGAACATAAAAAAATTACCTGAGCTGAGCCTCAAATTATTTTAAAAAAAAATAAATAAATGAGGATATAAGTTACAACAAAAGAACAATTGGCTAACCTACATGGTAAAAGTCTGCTAGCTTAAATGCTATAAAATGTTTTTTTTTGTGTGTGTTTTTTAAACCATGAGCTTAACAAACGGTTCAAACACATGTGCCCACCAAAAAAAAAAAGGCTAAATATACCTATAAACTGAATTACAAATGCATTTAAAAAAAAAAAAAAAAAAAAAAACATTATCTTAAACAAAAACTTAGCTTATGTTGTTCTTAACAGGGAGCAGCTGGATTCAGCCATGTGAAATGAGGCAGACTAGAGGGCAGTTTATCCACCCAAATCAATACAACTAAATGCAAACACTTTTAAAACAAACCATTACAGCGCCACTTTAATTAAACGAATACTCGAAGCAGAAAAATGTAATTCGAATATTTTTTCTTATCGACTACTCGAGTTAATTGATTAATCATTGCAGCACTAAATCCAAGGCTTTCACTCAAAAAACCTCTAGATCTTATTTAAAAAATAAAGAAATAAAAATCGCATTACCTAACCTAAAATGTCATTAGGCCTGATAACACACGTCACTTAAAAGTTAGGTGTTTTACCCACATGTCTAAATTGAATTTCCATTTGTGTCAAGCTAATTTTAAGTTTTAAGCTAGTCCATACAGTAAGTCTTGATAAGAGTTTTGAGTTTTTGCAGTGTTCAATATGGATGATGCCTGCTGTATTGGAGCACATTAGGCAACCAGCAGTGCTACTTGGTGTTTTATCCATCAATGACTAGTGAGTTAAAATTGACAGTTAGCTCTATTATGTTTTTCTTTTACACTCTAATCGCTCTACAGCCCTGTGTTATTAAGAGATTTAAATAAAACCTGTAGAAAGACGCATTAGCCACGCATTGACAGTAGTCATAATTAATAGAAACCTAGCCCTCCGCAGGGCTAACGTTAGGTTAGCAAGGTACAGTCACGTTAATTTTATTGATTGACGCTACGTTAACTTAATTTGACCTTGTCCAGAGCAGGAGTGGGAACCTCTTGTTACCTCACTATACGATAAGATTTGCGATTCAAAGCTCACGATAACGATGATCTGACTATATGGCGATACAATGATTATCATTGGTCAGGAAATCATTCTAGGATATTCTACAAACAATTATGAAACAGAAAACGAGCTTCTGCTGCGAATTGGAATGAGTTTATCATTTGTAGATGTCCAATCCATTTCCAAACAGATTGAACGTCTATGGCTGTCATCGGCAGCCAATGCCAGGCAATGATGTCATTTTTGGCCATTTAAGGTCATTTACCTGTTGATTTTCAGTTACTTCCCCGAAAATCGGACAGAATGACCCCGAATGCTCTGGTTTAAAATTAGTGCTGCAACAATTAATCGATTAACTCGAGTATCCGATTAGAAAAAAAGATTAAAATTTTTGCTGCTTCGAGTATTCGTTTAATTAAAGTGGCGCTGTAATGGTTTGTTTTGAAAGTGTTTGCATTTATTTTTATGGATTCGGGTGGATACACGGCCATCTATTCTACCTCATTTCACATGGCTGAATCCATCTGCTTCCTGTTCAAACCAACATAAGCTAAGTTTTTGTTTGAGCTAATGATTTTTTCGAATGCATTCGTAATTTAGTTTAAAGGTATATTTAGCCATTTTTTGTGGGAATATGTGTCTGAAACATTTGTTAAGTAAATTTGTAAAATTTGTTAATTTTGTCACACCAGAGTATTGCTCCTCCGCTGTCTGAGTAAACGGGGTGCCTTCAGTGGAGCTGCAGTATTGAAGTGTGTATAATGGTATGGTCTTACAGTGAATACATGAAACGGTGTTCGCCTTGGTGTCCCAGCTTGAAATCCTCCCACACTTTTGACATTTTCTGCTTTTGCTTGGTGCCTTTATCTAAGCTTTCGTCGGCTTTGTCGTTACCGCTATAATTCATGCATGGTTGAAATCAAAATGTCGTTCTTAAAGCTGGCGAAATTAAACGATTCCTCGAGGCGGAGAAAATTCCTCGATCAATTCGTAAAATAAAGTTACTCGAATTATTTAAGCAATGGTTTCAGCTCTAGTACTGTACATTTATTCTGACTTAAGAGAACAGTGAATCATGTTTTGGGCTTCCAGGCGGCCAGTGCAGGCCCCTCTTCAGCGGTGGCGTCCCCTCAGCCCATGAAGGACCCCAAAGAAAATGCGGCCATCGGTCCGCAGGCCATGTTGGACCACATCAAGCCGTGCTGGTATTGGGACAAGAAGGATTTGGCGCACACGCCGTCTCAGTCCGAAGGCCTGGACCCGGGCACCGAAGCCCGCTATCGCAGGGAAGGCGCCCGCTTCATATTCGACGTGGGGACCCGACTCGGATTGTATCCTTTTTGTGACAAAGTGAAAAGTTTGTTGTGCTTTTGTGCTCGTGCGATCTCCTTGACGATTTGCAGACATTACGACACGCTGGCGACGGGCATCATTTACTTCCACCGCTTCTACATGTTTCACTCTTTCAAGCAGTTTCCCAGATATGTAAGTTCACTTAATGTGTTTCAAGAGGAAAATGGGTTTTTTTTGTTTATACAAGAAAGCCGATGCAATTCAAGTAAAAGGTGGTAGATTTTTTTTTTCTTCACCCCTTTTAGGTGAACAAGTCACACTTTTATTGTTTTTCTTCAGGTCAAAAACACTTTCAGCTGTTTGACAAAGTTTTTTCTATTGGACAATGTAAATATTTTTTTCATTTAAAAAAATACTGGTATGGAACAAGGATAAGCCATTTTTTTCACTGTAATAATTGTTTTTATACAGTATAATAATAACAGTTAAAAAACGAGTACAATTATTTTTTTTTTTGTATCGTATAATAACAATTAGGGCTGCAGCTATCGATTATTTTAGTAGTCGAATAATCGAGTAATCGGATAAGGAACATAAAAAATTAAAATACCTGAGCTGAACCTCAAACGGTATAAAAAAAATAAATGCCGTAAATGAGGATCTATGTACAACAAAAGAACAATTGGCTAACTTGCATAGCAAAAGTCCGCTAGGTTAAATGCTGTAAAATGCTAACTTTTTTTACAGTGCTCTTAACAAATGGTTCACACACACATATTCCCACAAAAAAATGGCTAAATATACCTATAAACTAAATTACGAATGCATAAAACTTTGGCTCAAATATAAACTTAGCCTTTGTTGGTCTTACCAGGGAGCAGCTGGATTAAGCCATGTGAAATGAGGCAGACTAGAGGGCAGTGTATCCACCCAAATCAATAAATCTAAATGCAAACACTTTCAAAACAAACCATTACAACGCCACTTTAATTAAACGAATACTCGAAGCAGCAAAATTTAATTTGAATCTTTTTTTTCCAAATCGAATACTCGAGTTAATCGATTACTCGTTGCCGCACTAATAATAATAATAGTTTACAAAACTGACTAAAGTTGAATTTTATTCCCTCCAGAAAGTCTTCATTAAAAAGTATATCACATTTTTTACTGCCTATATTTAGCTTTTTGTGGAAAAAGATTTTCTTGCGGGAAAAACATTTTTCAAGAAAAATGCAGTTTTTATGTTTTGAAAAAAAAACATTTTTTTTAAATTCACAGAAAAAATATTTTCAATTAATTTTAATGTGTCACCCCCACCCCCCCCCGAAAGTCTTTTTGTGAAGAATACAGTGGTACCTCTATATACGAATTTCATTCCAAGACCTGGTTTGTAAAATGAAGTTGTCATGTGTCGAGTGGGATTTTCCTATAAGAATACATTATAATTCCATTAATCCGTTGAAGTCCCAAAACCTACGCTAAAACCTTCATAAATACTGCTTGTAAATAAATTACCGTAATTTTCGCATTATAAGGCGCACCTGACTATAAGCCGCAACCCACCAGCCGTGACACGAAAACAACATTTGTTCATAGATAAGCCACACTGGACTATAAACCGCAGCGGTCCTCACTTTATTATGGAATATTTGCACCAAAAGATATTAACCGGTAACACTTTTGACAGCGGCATCATACAACTGTTGTTGTCCAACATGCCTCCTAGCATACATTGCAGCGCTCTAGATATAAATATCAATCAAAATTCATGTTTTGTGCTAATTTTTTATACAGTTACTGTTCCAGTTGTTTCATTAATTGCTAGTTATGGTATTTGGTAACACTTAATATGGCACTTTATGTTAAATTTGAATAGATGTAAAAGATCTGAGCTGGACATTAATGGAGTTAGTAACATAATTTGCTGGATGGCTCCAAATGACGTCTGTCATAAGCATTTAGTAATGGCCATGATAGTGTCACATCATAATTATGACATTCTGTCAAATAAAGTGTTACCAAATACCATAAGTAGCAATTAATGAAACAACTGGATAGTCTGCAACGATTAATCGATTAACTCGAGTATTCGATTAGAAAAAAAGATTCAAATTAAATTTTGCTGCTTCAAGTATTCGTTTAAAGTGCCGATTTAGTGGTTTGTTATGAAAGTGTTGGCATTTAGTTTTATTGATTTGGCTGAATCCAGCTGCTCCCTGTTAAGACCAACATAAGCTAAGTTTTTGTTTGGGCTAATGTTTTCTTAATGCAATTTTGAAGTAGTTTCTAGGTATATTAAGCCGTCTTTTGTGGGAATATGTGTCTGAACCATTTGTTAGGGAAGTTTTGTGTAAAAAAAAAACAAAAACATTAGCGTTTTACAGCATTTAAGCTAGCAGACTTTTGCTATGCAAGTTATCCAGTTGTTCTTTTGCTGTACATGCATCCTCATTTTTAAAAATTTTTATACCGTTTCAGGCTCAGCTCAGGTATTTTAATTTTTTTATGTTCCTTATCCGATTACTTGACTACACAAACTAACTAGTTCATTGATTAATCAACTACTAAATTAATCGATAGCTGCAGCCCTGCAACTGGAACAGTAACTGAATAAACACAAAACATGACGTTTGATTAGTTTGTTATTTATATCCGTAGCACTGCAAAGCATGCTATGAGGCATGTGTTACCTATTAACCCAAATAAATAAACAAATAAACCGCACTGGACTATAAGCCGCAGGATTCAAAATGAAGGAATAAAGTAGCGGCTTATAGTCCGACGATTACGGTATTAATCTGTTGTGTTTTGCATGCTGTTATTGAACGCACCATGTGACGAGAGAGGGAGGTGCGGTAGAGTTTTTACTATTTTACATGTTGTTGTTGGCGTTGGCTACGGTTGACAGTAGCAGTGTTGTGTTGCACAAGTTCTGAAATAAATTATTAAAACCCTGACAGAGCTGGCGACTTCCTTGCCGATGTTATAATAATAATAAATAATCGGAAATATTTTTTATTGTATGTATATTTTGTTGTCACCTTAAAGTTTAGAGACTGGGAAATGGAGAAGACCGGCCATATTGTCGAGCCAGTTTACTCACGTGCATACCACGTTCAGATTTTTCGATCATTTCCCTCTTAATTTTAATGGTAAGCATTAACTTGTTTCCTTTTTTTTTTCCCACCGTCTTGGGACCCATGTTGATTTCTCTCACAAGAAAATCTGCTGTGCGTCCATCTTGCGGGAAAACAATGAAATTGTGACACTGTCATAAATCGTATTTCGAGCCTGAGTCAAATTTTACGTCGGATGTCGAAAGGATCCTATGTCGATGCACCACTGCGTTGCGTTTTCCTACCAAGAAAATTGTACCAACATTTTGAGAAAAGTTTGCAGTGAGCTAAAACGTCACAATGGGATTTGTGTTTGAGGTGACGGGCGCTTGCTGTCTCTTCCTTGCTGGCAAAGTTGAGGAAACGCCTAAAAAGTGTAAAGACATCATCAAGACGGCTCGCAGTTTGCTGAACGACGTTCAGTTTGCTCAGTTCGGAGACGACCCCAAGGTCTGCTTAAAAATCAGTTTACCTTCATTTGTGGAAAAATGTCCATCAAAATGTACTGTTCTTACGTGTTTCAGGAGGAGGTGATGGTATTGGAACGAATTCTGCTGCAGACCATCAAGTTCGACCTGCAGGTGGAGCACCCGTACATGTTCCTGCTGCGATACGTCAAGCAGCTCAAAGGTTCGATCACAACACAATAATTACGCTGCTTGTTCGATGTGAACTATTGACGTCGGCTTTCTTTTGTTATGAAAGGGGAGAAGAATAAAGTGTGCAAGGTTCTCCAGATGGCTTGGACCTTCGTCAACGACAGGTGAGCCTCTTGACACGTGATCGCATTTCGAATTCTGAGCTAGAATGGCAGGAGTCTTTAAACGAGTAACATTTTTTGTCTTGAAAAAAGTCCAAATATTTAGACCATAGTGTGATTAATTCAAGAGAACTGGTGTTTTTTATGAAACACCTATCGTAATGTCTGCCAAAATAAAAGTGCTAGTGTTATGAAAAAGTTTTATTGTTGGTGGGAAAAATCATATTAGCAAAAGTGCTGATTAGTTTCTGTATTTTTTAGGATTAAAAAAAAACAAACAAAAAAACATATTCAAAGATTCATAAAAAAAAAGTAAAAATTGTATTTTCCAAGAATGAAACTGCAAAAAAAATCTGGCAAAATCGATGATTATAAGTGGAAAAAATATTTTCTTTCCAAAGATATGTTTCCTACAGTGGTATGAAAAAGCATCGGAACCTTTTGAACCATCAAATGTGATCTGATCTTTGTCAAAATCACACAGATGTAAAAACAGTGTCTGCTTTAACTAAAACCACCCAAACATTTATAGGTTTTCATATTTTAATGAGGATAGCATGCAAACAATCACAGAAGCGGAAAAATAAGTAAGAACTCTCTGCCGAAAGAGACTTAAAGAGTAATTGAAAGGAATTTTTACCAAATTGTTATTGTCTTGACGAGAGAAATTGTCTGATGTGCATCATGGCTCTGTCAGAAGAGCTGTCTGAAGACATGTGATGAAGGATTGTTGATTTATAAAGTTGGCAAAAAATGCAATACCATCTCTAAAAGTCTGGATGTTCATCAGTCGGTCAGATAAGTTGTCTACAAATGGAGAGAGTTTGGCATTGTTGCTTCTCTCCCAAAGAGTGGCCGTCCACCAAAGATGACGCCAAGAGATCAGTGCAGAATACTCAGAGAGGTAAAAAAAGAACCACAACGTGTCCGCTAAAGAATCACTGGCACAGTCCTATATCTCTGCGCACACATCAACTATATGTAGAACTATAGCCAAGAATGGTGTTCATGGGAGGACTCCACGTAGGAAACCACTGCTGTCTTAAAAAAAACATTGTTGCTCGTTTAATGTTCGCAAAAACACTCTACAGAAATTTTGGCAAAATATTTTGTGGACTGATGGAACCGAAGTTGAATTGTTTGGAAGTAACACACAACGTCATGTGTAAAGGAAAAATGGAACAGCTCATCAACACCTCAGCACCACCGTAAAGCATGGTGGAGGAAGCATCATAGTTTGGGGCTTTTTTGCTGCCTCAGGGTCTGGACAACTTGCATTCATTAATGGAAGAATGAATTCAAAAGTTTATCAGGATGTTTTGCTGGAAAACCTGAGGCTGTCTGTCAGACAGTTGAAGCTAAAAAGACGACGGTTGTCTGCAACAAGACAATGATCCAAAACCCAAAAGTAAGTCAACTTCAGAATGGTTTCAGAAGAACAAAATACACGTTCTGGAGTGGCCAAGTCAAAATCCAGACTTGAACCCCATTGAGATACCGTGGCATGACCTAAAGACAGAGATGCATGCCAGACATTGCAGGAATCTGAACTACAGCAGTTTTGTAGAGAATAATGGGCCAAGATTAGTCCTGATTGATGTGCCAGACTGATCTGCAGCTACAGCAAACGTCTTGTTGAAGTTATTGCAGGCAAAGGGGGGGGGGGGCACATAAAATATTAAATGTGATGGTTCACTTACTTATTTTTTCCCTCTTCTGTCATTGTTTGCATGCTATCCTCATTAAAATGTGAAAATCGATAAATGTTTGGGTGGTTTTAGTTAAAGCAGACAGTCTTTTTCATCAGTGTGATTTTGACAACGAGCAGATCACATTGGTGATTTTACGCAGAAATGTGAGAAATTCCAAAAGGTTCAGATACTTTTTCATACCACTGTACTTTTATTTCCAGATTTTTTTTAAAGAATGGGTCAATCCAATTGTTTTTTTAAAAATTTTTTAATTTTTCTTTCAAATACATAGTTTTCTTCAAGAAATCTTTTCTTTTTGTATAGTAAAATCAATTTTTTATGAGTGGAAAGAAGTCAAACGTCTTCCTTTCATCAGTAACAATTATAAACCCTATTCAGAACATGATCCAGTTGACCTATAATAACCTGATTGTGGCTCCTCCCACTCTGCAGCCTGTGCACCATGCTTTCACTGCAGTGGGAGCCTGAAATCATTGCGGTGGCCGTCATGTACCTCGCGGGCCGCCTGTGCAAATTCGACATCCAGGAGTGGACTGCCAAGCAGTCGTCGCGCCGCTGGTGGGAGCAGTTTGTACAGGACGTTCCCGTGGAACTTTTAGAAGGTACCGCCCACTAGATTTTTCCTAATAGGCCAGAAGATACTGTCCAACACAACTGGATGTGTTGCCTTTTAGACATCTGCCATCAAATTCTGGACCTATACTCGCACGGCAACAAGCCCATCCCACAGCAAATGCAGGAAAAGGAGCGGGCGTCCACAGCACCCCCTTTGACCCCAGCGCCTCCAGCACCGCAGTCTGTGGCCGTCCCGCCCCCACCGCCGGCTAAAAAGACGTCCCCTCAGGGCACCAGTCCTGCGCGACAGCTTAAGCGATCACACGTGAGCACTTCATTTGCGCTCTTTTATCATAATTGCGCTAGATGCTAAAATGGATGTTTTGCTTGCAGCCCTCCCCCAAGGAAGAACCAAAGCCTCCAGGTAAGACCATTTCTAAAAAGTAGCACATGATAACACCTGCATTAGATAAAATTGAACAATCTTTCATCCTCAGAACAAGTGGGAGCAAAGATTCCTCGACTGGAGAGTCCCATGCCACCACTACCGACGTCACAACCGCCACCCGGTATGCAAAATAACACAACACAAACACAAAGTGAACATACAGTGAGGAGCAGAAGTATTTGCACTAGGGCTGTCAAACGATTAAAATTTTTAATCGAGTTAATTACAGCTTAAAAATTAATTAATCGTAATTAATCGCAATTAATCGCAATTCAAACC
The DNA here is from genome assembly GCF_030265065.1 of Corythoichthys intestinalis. Classification (NCBI taxonomy): domain Eukaryota; kingdom Metazoa; phylum Chordata; class Actinopteri; order Syngnathiformes; family Syngnathidae; genus Corythoichthys; species Corythoichthys intestinalis. The sequence goes on from NC_080413.1 coordinate 7,972,785, forward strand.
ATCTATAAAATATGCCATATTTTTCTGTAAATTATATATATATTCTTTAAAATAATTTGTTGAAATGGAAAGATAAGACACAAGATGGATATATACATTCAACATACGGTACATAAGGACTGTAGTGGGCATTTCACTCTGCTGTCATTTAAATCTGTCTATGCTGTCCTCACTCCGAAGCGTCTACTTTTTCCAAAGCTGGACAGCTAGTGAACGACACCTTAATAATCAGACTTCTTCCTTTTTCATCTGATTTATTAATAAAATGGCCTCAAACCACTGTCCTCTTTAGACCGTAGTGAAACTACAAAAAAAAGTACACAAGCATTGCATTAGCAACAACGTTAGCTTAGCACGCTATACAGGTTCACTAAACAAAAACAAAAAGCATCTCATACAAAAAATATAACATTTCGCTTACTAACATAATATGTACATTCTTTACAACAACCATACTGATGGACAAATCTTGTCCAAGGATCATATAAGCACAACATTATAATGTAGGCGTCAGCCCGAGACATCGTGCAGCCATATTGAACTGGCAAGAAAGCAATAAACCATGTCGCAAAGCGACCACAAGAGTTCGCTGTTAGACAGCACAAAAAAACTTGCCAAAAGGCAGAAAATACTGTCTGAGCGGGACATGTGCGTTAATTGCGTCAAATATTTTAACGTGATTAATTTAAAAAATTAATTACCGCGCGTTAACGCGATAATTTTGACAGCCCTAATTTGCACCCTTTTGTTATTTTGCAAGTTCCCCCACTTAGAAAATAGGTAGAGGTGTGAAATTTCAATCATAGATGCATTTGCACTTATAGAGACTAGAGCTGAAACGAATACTCGAGCAACTCGAGTTTAAAAACTGATCCGAGTAATTTTATTCACCTCGAGTAATCGTTTATTTTGACAGCTCTAAGCATCACGTTTTGCTCGGACTACTTTTAATGCGGGACAACGCGCTGATGTCACGTGCGTGGAGGAAGAAGCAAAAAAAAAAAAAAAAACTGCAGCCAACAGCCGCTACACACGACGCCGACGTTGCTAAATACTAGCCCGCACGATGCTACGTTGGTAGCAGGTAGTGTCTGATGAATCTCATAGACAGGCATGAAAATCTCTCACCTTTCGGCGAAATTCGCCGTTTTGAAGTCAAAAAGGGCGACCTACGTGAATTGCGTAGATCCGAGGAGAAATTCTTTTTGGGCGGAAGGGGGGGGGTTGGGAGGTTTTATTTAATTATTATTATTATAATCATGTGATTAACTTATTACGTAAACTGAGCACTTAAGAACACAGTCAGCAAATCCTTCTAGATGCTTCGCTGACGAGAACCAATCATCAGCCCAAGCTGCGTTCCATTATTCCAAACGCGCGTGTACATGGAGTGCTCGGAGAGCCTTCGGTTGCATTGCAAAGCTAAAAAGCAGGCCTTATCCACATCGGGGCAGACCAGAGCGCAGCATACACACTTGCCTGTATTTGCCAGCAGATTGAATTTGGTGAGTAATGGTTTCAATCGTTTTCACGTTTTGCGATATAAAAAAGTTACTGCCATTCGTTGCAGCTTGCGTTGAACACTGCCAGAGCTAGCCAAATCTCCCATGAAAAAAAATAGCTCCCGTTAAATTGGCGTCAAGCTTGTGTATTTAACGGTAATATAAACGAAGAAACACACTGTTGAGTCAAATTAAGCGGCATTCTCTCGGATGGAGGGGGCGCCTCACATCGCTCCCGTCGTCCGCCGGAGACGCGTTATTTTCGGCTTGGATTTGAGCTGACGGCCGGTGTCGGCACAACAGCGGCCCGACGAGTGGTGGGAATGAGTCCTGCTTCTTAAAGCTTTTCAGAAATACAGGGATCCCTCGTTTTTCGCGGTTAATGGGGACCAGAACCCGCCGCAATAAGTGAAAACCGCGAAGTAGCGGCCCCCCCCCACCCCATTTTTTTGTGCGTGTTCAATGCATTTATTCAGATTTTACATTGGAAAAAAGATACATATATATAAGACATGTTTTTTCACTTTTTTCACCAAAGTATCATTTATAAATGGTTTTCAAGCACTTCAAAATGTAAGAATTATGATAAGTTTTAAACATGTTACTGCCCCACCGAATTATTTTTAAACAAGAATAAAGTAGTTAGAAAATGCTTGGCTTTATTAAAAGCTTCATAGTGAGTCTACTCAAACCCTCTCAGGCTTTGGTAAACGGTGATTGGCACATGTGCAAAGTTTTTCTTTTTATATATATTTTTTTGTTTGAAGCAACTTATTTGATTGAATAATAAAGACACAAATGTCCTAGCCAAAATGTGGCCCAAACGCAAAACATTACTTAAATGGAAACATTTGTTTCAATCAAGAAAAATAGTTTTCAAATGCTTTTTTTGTCTCAAATTTATTATTGCAATCAAAAACTTTTTTTTTTTTTTAATTGAAGCTACTTTTTGGGATTAAAAGTATGTACTGTATTTTGATTGAAGCAACTTTGTTTTTGATAGAAGTAACTTTGTTTTTTGATTGAATAATAAAAACACAAATCTAACTCCATCGTTATTGAGTGAGAAAGAAATTAAGAAAGCTTTAAAACTAAAAGCCACCGGGGAGTCTGTTTGTTTTTTTAAATATTTATATTTCATTACATAGACATGCATCGTAGGGAAGGGAGATTGAGGGATAAAAAAAAGGAGTTAGATGAGGCTGCTAAAGGCAGTGGATACCTCATCAGCTGGGTGAATAGCAGACCTGGTAAGAACAAGTTTGCAAGGATAGTCGGGTATTAAATCCAATTATGAACACAATTACAATGTTATTTTTCTATAAGATTTTTATGTCATTGCTTTATTAATCATTAGGTGCTAGAGTTGTTAAGTATGGATAATAATGAAATAATAGTTTTAAGAAAACTGCTGTTGGTGGCTCAGTGACCATCTGATGTGGTTTGTTCTCAGATGAACAAGTTGAGGAAGAAGTTTTGATGCAGAGGTTGAAGGAAGAAAAGAGGCAGACTGACTGAGTCACAGCCAGAAAGTGTTGATGACAGTTTTGATTTCTATTCACTGTTGCCCCCTCCCAATTAAAGTATGTCACAGTCGCAGCCAATTATTATCTAAAGCTGGTTAAAATTGAAGTTCTGTTGTTTTAAGGTGTATTAAATACTTGTTCATGTGCCCCTTTTGATCTACGAGCACCCACCCCTCCACCGGTCTCTGCATGGCCCTGCTGAAACACAGTGTGGGTCGACAGAGCTCAATATTTTGTTGGGGTATACAATACAGTGTACTGGAATATATTTCCTCCACACCCTTCTTACCTTTTTAACCCCTGACCCATTTTCATGCCTGCATAGAGATCACATGTATGTTGAACTAGATGCGAAATGACAGACTCTGCCGCGTCTGGGCAGTGTTAGTAAACAGCCGCCATTTTAAAGCAGCTGAGCGCTAAGTGCTAATAAAGAGCGCTAAGCGCTAATAAATAAGATTAACGTTACTGTCACTAGGTCAAGTAACATTAGCCTGCGGAGGGCTAGGTTTCTATTAATTATGACCATTTTCGATGCGTGGCTAACGTGTCTTACATACAGGCTTTAACATAACATTGCGTTGTGGAGTGATGAGGTTGTAAAATAAAAACTCAATAATGCTAACTATCAATTTTAGCTCAGTAGTTATTTCTGGATAAAACACCAAGTAGCACTGGTCCCTAATGTGTTCCAATACAGCCTGTATCATACATTTATTTTGAACAATGCAAAAACTCAAAATCCTATCAGGACTTACAGTTTAGACTAACTTAAAACTTAACTAGAACTTAAAAATGGCTTGACACAAATAGAAATTCAATTGAAACACGTGGGAAAAAATCCTAACTTTGAAGTGATGTGTGTTATCAAGCGTAACGGCATTTTTAGGTAAGAAATATATATATATATTTTTTTATTTATTATTTTTTTTAAATACGATCTAAAGGTTTTTTGAGTGAAAGCAGTGAATTAGTCTTTTTTATTCTAGTTACATCTGAGATGCAATTGTTGGCTGTTTTCAACAATATACATCGAAAATAAAGACATTGACTGAAAATGGTTCAAGATTAGATGAAATGTCTTGTTTTCTCATATATATTTATAATTGCTCTTCACCTAAAAATATATTTGTTTTATCCGATTAATCGATAAAATTTTCAGTCGATTACTCGATTACTAAAATATTCGATAGCTGCAGCCCTAATAGAGACATAATCTTTTTTAAAAAATGTACATTTATGATTTTTTTTACTTATTTATCTGTAATTTACTGGGGTTCGTAAGTAAGTAAAAAAAAAAAAAAAAAAGTCCACCTTTAGCCTATTAGTAACCAACCACACACTACGCGTTTGAGCTCATTATTGTCACCTATGCACCCCACAGTCAGTCATAACCAGTTTTGGGCACGTTACTTTAAAAAAGTAATTAGTTACATTACTCACTACTTCTTCCAAAAAGTAACTGAATTAGTAACTAATCGTAAAAGTGACTATTTCCGTTACTTTAAAAAGAACTTGTTGCATGTCAAAGAATTTCGAATTTTCTGAGCAGTATTCGAGTCAGTGGAATAGAGAAGAACTGACGGGTAGTTAACTTGTTAGGTGCTTCAGCAGATTTGAATTGCTTACCACAGATGTCGACAAAAGCTTTGCCCCGGGACATAAATTACACATTACATGCAGGTTCTTTCCTTTAATTTCGGCAAACTTGAAATAGTGTCTATATCTCCACCTCTTACAATTTTTCTTCTGAATGCGCTGCCATCCCGACCCTGTGCATCTGTTTTGCGTGTGTGTGTTTGCTGCACGCGCTGTTCCGGTTTGCTTGTAAAATCACCGGCTCTGATTGGCTTACCACGACACATGACTCTAACCCTCAGCCAATCACAATCACTTCCATCGCATCTCTCGAGGGGCTGCATTTAGGTAGGCTCGTTTCCCGACAATTCACGTCACCTTCAAAGAGTCTGCCGTCCTCAAGATGGAAGCAGAATTATTGCTGGCTGACAGTGGGAGATGGGAACGAGGCTAGCATCAGGTGTAGCAAACACAGAAACGTTACCAAACTTTGGAAAGCATTGTCTAATTGAATGAGCAGGGACAAACAGCTTGGAGTTAGAAGTACATGCGCTATTCTGGAACCTGAACGCACCCCAAGTCTTGGATGACAAATCAACAGAGCAGAGAGTCGACTCGACACGGCTGATAGTTTCTTCAATTTATTCAGGGTAAGTAACGCACCGCTTTTGACCGTCAGTAACGGTAACGGCGGAAAAAGTAATTAGTTAGATTACCCCGTTACTGAAAAAATAACGCCGCCAGCACTGGTCATAACCCAACTGCTACCATGGGCAAGGCCAGAGAACTTTTGAAAGACACCAGATAAAAAAATGTTGAGCTCCACAAAGCTGGAAAAGACTGAGACAACTGGAAAGCATCTTGGTGAGAAAAAAATCGACAGTTGCAGTAACTGTTAGAAAATGGAAAAGGCTAAACGTGATTGATAATTTACCTCGGACTGGTTCTCCATGTAAAATCTTCCCTCGTGGGGCATCACTCATGATGAGAAAAGTGTGGGCTCAGCCTAGAACAAGGCAGGAGCTGGTCAATGACCTGAAGTGAGCTGGATGCACAGTTTCAAAGCCACTGTCAGTAGAACACTGCGGTGCAATGGTTTAAAATCATGCATTGCTCAGAAGGTTCCCCTTTTGAAGCCAGTACATTCGAAAGCCCGGCTGAAGTTCGCCAGGGACGATCTGAATGATGCAAAGGGGTCATGTGGTCAGATGAGACCAAAGTAGAACTTTATGGTGCTAACTTTACTCGTTGTGTGTGGAAGAAAAAGGACATGTACAATCCCAAGAACACCATCCCCACTGTGAAATATGCTCATGCATTGGGGCTGCTTTTTGGCAAAGGGGACAGGACGACTACTGTACGAAGCAGAGGATGAATGGTGAAATGTATCGTCAGATTTTGAGCCACAACCTTCTTCCCTTAGTCAGAGGTTTGAAGATGAGTCAGAGCTGGATCTTCCAACATGTCAGTGATCCGAAGCACACAGCCAAGCTGACCAAGGAGTGGCTGCGTAAAAAGCATATCAAGGTTCTGGAGTGGCCTAGCCAGTCTCCAGACCTCAATCCAATAGAAAATCTTTAGATGGCGCTGAAACTTTGTGTTTCTCAACGACAGCCCAGAAACCTGTCAGATCTAGAGAAGATTTGTGTGTAGGAATCGGCCAAAATCCCTACTTCCATATGTGATTGTAATTTCAAAAACAAAGGCTTCTGCACTAAATATTAGCACTGATTTTCTCAGGAATACAAATACTTATGAACCCCAGTAAAATGCAAATTGTTGAAAAATCATACAATGTGAGTTCCGATTTTTTTTTTTTTTTTTACATTATTGCATTTTCACTTATAGAGACGTAATGTAATGAATCTCTGATTGAAATTTCAGGCCTCTACCTATTTTCTAAGCGGGTGAACTTGCAAAATCGCAAGGGGTGCAAATACTTCTGCTCCTCGCTGTACATCGAAAGATTCCTGCCAACCCTCCCAGTCAAAATCTTCTATGTTTAAATTCAAAGAAACACATTTTTTTACCTGATTTTTTTGGTTTGTTTTTCTCTCCCAGACCGCAAACCCGCCGCCCCCGCTCCACCCGCCGAAGCGGAACCCCCTAGCGAAGCGGCCCCACCACCCCCCCACGCGCCGCCGCCCAACCAGCCCCCTCCCCTTCCCCACCGGCCTCCGCCTCCACCGCCCTCCAACTACGTCATGTCCACCAGCAGCTCGTACATGTCGGGCGAGGGCTTCCAGAGTCTCCAATCCATGATGAAGACAGAAGCGCCCGCCTACGTGCCCCCCATGCCACCCGCCTATGCGCCCCCTATGCCACCTTACCACGTCTACCCGCCACCTACCGCTCCGCCCCCTGCGCATCCTCCCCCTGCCGGTTACCCGCCACCCACCATGCCCCCTAGCTACCCTCCTCCAGGCTACACCGGCTTCCCCCCACCGCCGCACATTCCCCCGCCCGTCATCGGTTACCCACCTCCGCCCGTTCCCCAAGGCCAACCGCAGGTACCTCTCCCTCCTCCGCCCGGCATGCCCATGAATCGGACCGGCTGGATGAGATGATCCTCAGCCAAAACATCCTAAAAATGGCGCCATTTTAGTTTATTCTTACTTAATTCTTAATTTCTGTCACTCCTTGGAAGAAAAATCACATCTATGTATATAGCATTGTTCAAAGTGCATATTTTGGATTCCTTCATTTCATGAAAGAAAGCCTTTTCCACTAAAATAAAAATTTAAGCATCTTATCAGCATGATTGAGGTGGAATGTCTGGAAGTGAAGCCTTAATTCAGAAGTCGGCAACCCTTTGGCTATTGATCATGTCACCCAGTGAAAGATGATGAGGATTGAGACTGTTGTGGACCAATTTTACCATTAGAGGGCAATACGTATTGGTAAATAAACAAGAAATCAAAGCTGTAAAACAATTTCCATGTTATGAAATTGGAAAACAAAATTGTGCGTAAACTGTTTTCGAGTTTGCCTAGCCCAAATTTAAACCATTCCTGGACAAGATGCGAAGACACTAGGAAGCCTGCTGCATTAGCCCACGAGTACGTACGAGGCGGCCATGTTGGAGATGTCGCATGTTCCCGTCGAAGGTTTGCACGGAATTGAAAAGTAAGTCGTAACTTGTCTATTTCAATTTTAGTTTTGTGGCTTGTAAAAGTATAGTTTCTTAACGATTTTTATGAAGAAAATACATTAGTTTGTGTTAATGCTAAACTAGCTAGACTTTAGCTAAAAGGCAAAAAAAAAAAAATCATACAGTTTTATTTGTATTATGTTTTTTTGTCACATTGTTTTCTTTCTGTTGGAAATTATTCAGTGAAAATAGGTTGCAACTTGCAACCCATTCTGTAATTGAGCTTTTAGTAACAATTAACATAGCCAGTCTATTCATGTCTACCACCCACTGTTGGTTTTTTCAGCCATTTTAATTTTCGTCTTTTGGACGAAAATACTTATTATCAGGACTGTCAAAAGATTAAAATTTTTAACCGAGTTAATCACAGCTTAAAAATTAATTAATCGCAATTCAAACCATCTGTAAAATAGGCCATATTTTTCTGTAAATTATTGTTGGAATGAAATGATTAGACACAAGACTGATATTTACATTCAACATACTGTACATACGTACTGTATTTGTTTATTATAACCAGGGGCGCACATAATTTTTTTTGCCCAGGTTCTCGGAGGAGGACCTGGAGATGTGACTTGGTCCTCATTGAGCTTGAGAACCGACGCGCCTGATGCGATAAATTTATGACAAGCTTTACTTAGAGCCAATTAACTTTAATTAATTATATTAACAATTAATGCTTGATTAACATCAACTGGCACAACAAAATTGCCATGACTTTGAAGTGAAATGTAAAGAAATAAAAAGCACCAATTCAAAATAAAGGGCATTATGCGGCTCCCACATTAACTCCAAACCTTTTTAAAAGTGGGATGTCCTCTTCATAAGACCTCATTGAACGTGCATGTTTAGCTTTGTAAAATGCGAGCAAAAACACGTTTGTCAGTGCATGTCGCTGTTCATTACCTTTATTCCGCCACTTGTCCATAGGGCGAGTGGGGTCCTGTTTGACATCGATAGTTTGCTTAATTGCCACATGCTCTCTTTTTTTCGTGCTTTTCAGTTTGGATGGCTGAAATTCTTTGACCCAACATAAAATGCGCTGCTCTTATCGGCGACATTGGGATTCTCACGGCACATTTTATACCGCATTTCCGTGCGAGCATCATTTGCTTCTAGCCATGGTACCTCCTGTAGCCACTTTTCAGCAAAAGTCCTTTTTTTCGGTAGCTCCGATGACGTCTGTCGTGTGTCTGTCTTTTGACGGGAGTGGGGGAACACGGAAGTAATTACTCAATGTGGCCTGCCTCTTCGACATTTTGAGAAGTTATTTTCTCGTGTCCGCCGCAAATACAGTGGTCAGCCATCGGTACGCAAAAGCGTATGGAAGACGTTGAGGGCCAGCGCGTTTGTCTACGTCCAGTACGCATGTGGCCATGCGGACCACTTATGTGCACCCCTGATTATAACAATAAATCAACAAGATGGCATTAACATTATTAATTCTGTTAAAGCGATCCATGGATAGAAAGACTTGTAGTTCTTAAAAGATAAATGTTAGTACAAGTTATAGAAGTTTTATATTAAAACCTCTCTTAATGTTTGTTTTAATAAAATTTGTAACAATTTCAATCAAAAAATAAATTAGTAACTCGCCATTGTTGATGTCAATAATAATTATGGTGCTAAAACCCATAAAATCAGTCGCACCCAAGCGCCAGCAGAGGGCGACAAAACACCAAAAAACAAGTAACAAGTGGAAATGACACTTTGCTGTCATTTTAATCTGTTTGAGCAGGGCGTGTGTTAAATGTGTCAAATATTTTAACGTGATTAATTTAAAAAATTAATTACCGCCCGTTAACGCCATAATTTCAACAGCCCTACTTAGTCATATTTTAGTCCTTTCAAAATGTGTTCGTCTTTGTCTAGTTTTAGTTAATGAAAACTCAAATTTCGGCTAGTTTTCGTCGACAGTTCTCAAAATGTTTTCGTCTTCAACTTCAAAAGTTTTAGTCCATAAAGGAATAAAAGGTTTCCAACTATTTTGACTGAACGTGACAGACGAGCACATAACTGTAGAGTCTACAAGATTATCAACATTTTCATGACGACAATACACACTCGGGGAAGACGGCACATTATTTGCAACTAATTAAAACTCACCTGGATGCCACGAACTGAACAGTGGGGCAAATAAGTATTTAGTCAACCACTAATTGTGCAAGTTCTCCCACTTGAAAATATTAGAGAGGCCTGTAATTGTCAACATGGGTAAACATCAACCATGAGAGACAGAATGTGGGGGGGGGGGGGAACAGAAAATCACATTGTTTGATTTTTAAAGAAATTATCTGCAAATCATGGTGGAAAATAAGTATTTGGTCAATACCAAAAGTTCATCTCTATACTTTGTTATGTACCCTTTGTTGGCAATAACAGAGGCCAAACGTTTTCTGTAACTCTTCACAAGCTTTTCACACACTGTTGCTGGTATTTTGGCCCATTCCTCCATGCAGATCTCCTCTATAGCAGTGATGTTTTGGGGCTGTCGTTGGGCAACACGGACTTTCAACTCCCTCCACAGATTTTCTATGGGGTTGAGATCTGGAGACTGGCTAGGCCACTCCAGGACCTTGAAATGCTTCGTACGAAGCCACTCCTTTGTTGCCCTGGCTGTGTGTTCGGGATCATTGTCATGCTGAAAGACCCAGCCACGTCTCATCTTCAATGCCCTTGCTGATGGAAGGAGATTTTCACTCAAAATCTCTCGATACATGGCCCCATTCATTCTTTCCTTTACACAGACCAGTCGTCCTGGTCCCTTTGCAGAAAAACAGCCCCAAAGCATGATGCTTCACAGTGGGTATGGTGTTCTTCGGATGCAATTCAGTATTCTTTCTCCTCCAAACACGAGAAGCTGTGTTTCTACCAAACAGTTCTATTTTGGTTTCATCTGACCATATTACATTCTCCCAGTCCTCATCTGGATCATCCAAATGCTCTCTAGCGAACCGCAGACAGGCCTGGACGTGTACTGGCGTTTCAGCAGGGGGACACGTCTGGCAGTGCAGGATCTGAGTCCCTGGTGGTGCATTGTGTTACTGGTATTGTGGCCCCAGCTCTCTGTAGGTTATTCACTAGGTCCCCCCGTGTGGTTCTGGAATTTTTGCTCACCGTTCTTGTTATCATTTTGACGCCACGGGGTGAGATTTTGCATGGAGCCCCAGATCGAGGGAGATTATCAGTGGTCTTGTATGTCTGCCATTTTCTAATAATTGCTCCCTTAGTTGATTTCTTTACACCAAGCGTTTTACCTTTTGAAGATTCAGTCTTCCCACCCTGGTGCAGGTCTACAATTTTGTCTCTGGTGTCCTTCGACAGCTCTTTGTTCTTGGCCATAGTGGAGTTTGGAGTGTGACTGACTGAGATTTTGGACAGGTGTGGTGTCTTTTGTACCAATAATGAGTTAAAACAGGTGCCATTAATAAAGGTAACGAGTGGCGCCTCGTTAGAAGAAGTTAGACCTCTTTGAAATCAGAAATCTTGTTTGTTTGTAAGTGACCAAATACTTATATTCCACTCTAATTTGGAAATAAATTCTTTAAAAATCAATGTGATTTTCTCTTTTTTGTCCACATTCTGTCTCTCGTGTTTGAGGTTCACCCATGTTGACAATTATAGGCCCCTCTAATCTTTTCAAGTAGGAGAACTCGCACAATTGGTGGTTGACTAAATACTTATTTGCCCCACTGTACAGCACGTGTTATAACGCTTGTATGAGGCTCTTAATATTTTGCGGCTCCAGACATATTTGTTTTTTGGGTCCAATATGGCTCTTTCAACATTTTGCAGCAGAACCAAAAAGGATTTTGCCATGTGGCATTTTTCTTTATGCCATGTGGCAAAATTGATTTTGCTATGTGCCATTTTTTTTGGTATGTAGGAAAATGGATTTTGGTTTGTCGCATTTTTGTTGGGGGGGGGGGCATTTTTGAGGGGTATATGGCAGTTTTGAAAGCCATGCACGTCCATGCCATTGACAGCTATGCACTTCCAAATTTTCCATTCATTTTAAATGGCAGAAAAACGCGTGGCTGTGATTTTTTTTTTTTACCATAAACTTAGCATTACAGCGCATTGACATTCAACTGGCAACCAAGTCAGGCTATGCCAGTGTCGGATATGCTCGTCCAAATTTTCCAGAATCCATTTAGCCACATACCCCCCAAAAAAATGCCACATGGCAAAATCAATTTTGCCACATGGCAAATACCACTTTTGGTTCTCGCGGTCGCTCACATTTTAGGTTATTGACGTTCACTATTTACCGGCGCCACAAGGGGGCAATGTCGGTGCAAAAATGAAGCAGACCAGTTGAAGCAACTCTTGTTTATTGGAACTTCTTTTGATTCTAAACGTGGCCTATTCGGCCAACTCTCATCCGCTCGAGGTGGACGGGAAGAACAAAGTTAGTCATGCGCCGTCGCTTGAACAACAAGTGGTCCAAATCCAAAAACGGAACAAGTCCGAGTGTTTCTGTACAGTTTTCTACAAGAGAATCATGGCTTCCGATCGCTTCCTAGAAAAAAAGGACACTTTTTACAGGGAATTAGGGGGGCGTAAATTAATAATAGGGCCACACTGGGGTACGGGGGTGGGAATATGGGGGGCTTTATTTTTCCGAGGGAAAAAAAAACGTGGTAAAATAATGCTACCCAAAATACAGCGGTTGAACCTTTATTTAAATTTTTAAAAAATACCTAAAAACTATTTTTTTGGGTAGGTGAACTTTGAAATATATATATTTTTTAAAACACCTGAAAGACCTAATTTAGTGGGACATTTTTCCCCTTAAAAACGCAATTTTGCACAAAATATAATTATTTGAGGGAAATTAGCAATTAATAAAATCTGATATTTTTAAATTAAATGCGGAGACGTAAAAATAGATTAACTATTATTGATTTGTTCCTGCTGTATTTCTTTACCTGTTCTAAGTAAAAATTTTCTCCTGGATAAAAATGATCATGACCACTAAAACACTACCCAAAACAAACAAAAAAAGAGCTTTTAAGGGGCGTGGAATAAATTATTAGTGGAAAAAAACGTTTCCACTCACAATATCTTGAAAATCAACTGTTCAAAAAAATTTTTTTTCCTGTGACAACACAAAACCCCCAAAAAAGATTTCTAAGAACTTATTTTTCACGGAAAAGCCCTTCCCCCCCCCCAAAAAAAAAAGCTCTTTTCATAAAAAAATGACTTGACTACACAAGACTGCAATACACATTTTCACCAAAAAAAGTTTTGATTTTGAGTGTGGCCCTAATACTCATCGTTCGTGAACAGAGGTGCACAGTGGACGTTTTATTTTGAAAGCGTAAAGACGGCAGTGCCACTTCCATCTCTAATAGTGCATACTTCTGACATCAGGATTAGTTTTCTTTTTGTTAAAGTTTCAACAGGGTATACAGTTAACAAGACGCACATTTTCAAAACCCTAAAAAATTGGGGAGAACATGCAGCGCGTCAACAGGCTCAATCCGCTGACCCAAAAAAGAAGTTTAAAAAAAAAAGCAGGAAGTCCAGTCGTGTAGCAAACAGACGCGTTCCACATCGAGCCAACCTGAGAACGTGATTGTCGAGCATGCGCACAGCATCCAAACGGCTTCGTTTCGTCGGCGGGGGGGGAGGGGGAATGCCTCGCTAGAGGAAAACTTGTAGTAGCCACAGAGTAACAAATATTATTCACAACAAAAGCAAACGTGTCGTTTGCGCTCTAAATGGTTGATCGCATGGCCACGCTAGAATATCCACAAGCGACATTGCCGTATTAGAGCCATGCTCAAATGAAAATAAAGTTTAGAGGGGGAAAATGATTTTAGAAAAATGAAGTTTACATCTGACACGATGTTTTTATATTGTGTGGGGCAGAGCAACTTGCTTATTTAAATTTGGCGCCCTGAAGCAATGGTTGCTCTGAGGATGTTCGGGATGGACTTATTTGAGAGGGTGGGGCTTAAAGTTTGGTTCTTAACGTGCGTTATTTTTTTTTGTTTTTATTTTTCAGGAACCCCAGTAAGTACCATAGAGTGGATGAAGTTGGAACGTGATTTCGCTGTTGAGATTCTTCTCAAGCGGTCGCTCAGTCGTCGCAACGCAATGTGCATTCTGTAGATTTCAATATTGCCCCCCGTGGTCGTGTTTCTGGCTGGCAGTCGAGTGTTTCATGGTTGGACAACTTCGGGTGATGTAAAGAAAAAGAAACCTGGCCCCCCCAAAAACGCCGTACATGCATATTCACGAGCAATAAAATGATGTGGATTAAGTTCCTGCATCCTTTCTATGGATGAAATTTCAATTTTTCATGGTGGATTCGTTGCACAGAATGAGCAGACAACCCAAGACCAGATGCGTGTTGGCAGGCAGACTGTCGGGGAGTTCTCAAAACAATATATAATGTTAAAATATCAATGTAATTCACGTTGCGTTGCGACGATTGAGCGACCGCTTGAAAGAAATGCCTCGACAGCGAATGTGCGTTCCAACTTCGTCCACTCCGTGGTGCTCACTGTGGTCCTGAAAAATAAACAAAATAAATAATGCAAGTTCAGAACCAAACTTTAAGCCCCGCCCTCTCAAATAAGTCCATCCCTACCATCATCAGAGCAACCATCGCTTCAGGGCGACAAATTTAAATTAGCAAGTTGCTCTGCCCCACCCTGTATTATGTGCACTTTTGTTCTTAACTTTAATCTTTTGATTTGACATGGTGAAAAAAATCCATTTTTAATGAGAATAACATGTTTGATTATATTTTCTAATGATGTAAAAAAATAAAAATTGGCAACATATTTGTTGTTTGGGGGAAAAATAAAAAGTAAATATGACCATTTCCAAGTTAAGAAATAAAAATCATGGAACATATTTAATCGTTTTAACAATCTAACAAGAAATGTTTGAAAAATCGTTCCATTTGGGAAGATGAAAAAATGTTAAAAAGGAATTTCTTAGACAAAAAAAATAATTACAGAAAATATTTAGGTTTGTTTGGAAAACAACACTGTAAGATTTTTTTTTTTTTTTAATTGTTCAATTTAAGAGGGGAAAAATGTGAAAAAGTGATTTCTATTTCCAACACAAAAAAAAGTAACCATGGAAAATATTTAGGTTTGTTTGTTGAAACAATAACAACATAAGAATGAAATGTTAAAAAAAAAAAAAAAAAAAAAGTTCCGTTTGGGAGGGGTAAAAAAGTTAATTATTTCAATTTCCAAGACAATTATCCACACAGTAATTTTTTAAAAACATGTTTTTCTAAATTGTTACCTTTTCAAGAGGAAAAATTGGAACGTAAGAAAAAAATTAACTGAAATATTCATTTCCATGGAATAGTTCTTTAAACACATTTTTCCCTTGGAAAATAAACTGTTATGAAAGTACTTTACATTACATAAAACAATATTCTCATGTGAGCATGGCCGTAATCGTCATTGCTGGTGAAATGGGGGAAAAAAACAAAAACAAATGTAAATACTTAACACTGGAGTGTTCCTATTCTTATTTTTTTACAAAATATACATCAAGTTCTGTATGTTCCGGCACTTTAACCAGAAACGAGTCCAAAATGTGCCAAGTCGCAGTGCTTCCTTAAAACTAGAACCATTTCTACTTCTTATAAAGACGAGCGATAAAACATGACGGGGCACCGAATTATTCATAAACAAGAATCATTTTTAACATGAGGTTAAACTTAAATCTTATGGTATGACCTAATATAGCGATGCATTAGCGCTTAACTAATGGTACTGAAATGCCGCATTGTACTCTAGGAGGAAAATTGGAACGCGGAACCCCTGACGGGAGCTTGTGGGGGAAGTCTTATCAAAAAAAAGGAGTGGGTAGATTTCCACTCGATAGGAGAAAACGTGCGCTCGGAAGCGCATTTTGCGTCTTTGAGACATTAAGTCCGATTGCGTTGTCCGTCTTCTGGGGAGGCGCTACAGCGGACCCTTGAACTGGTTGCCGGACAGGTGCTGGCGGATGGACAGTTTGGAGCCGGCCGCGTCGCCGAGTTTCCTCCACACCACCTGAAATGCAAACGGAATTTGTAAAAATTATAGTGCTGCAACGATTAATCGATTAACTCGATTAGAAAAAAAAGCTTTGAATCAAAAGTTGCTGCTTCGAGGATTCGTTCGATTGTAATGGTTTGTTTTGAAAGTGTTTGCATGTAGTTTTATTGATTTGGGTGGTTACACTGCCACTAAGAACAGTGACTCAACTCATTTAACGTGGCTGAATCCAGCTGCTCCCCAAGACCAACACAAGGTAAGTTTTTGGTTGAGCAACTGTTTTTTTTAATGCATCAAAACATATAACAAATATGACCATGTATAGTAATGTTCTTTTTTTTCGTAAAGAAAATGACCATGAATAATAAAGCTTTTTTCTGTAAAGGAAAAAAAAAAAAAGTAAAGCTTTTTCCTGCGGAAAAAAAACGCGTATTGTAAAGCTTTTTCCCTGTAAAAAAAAAAAAAAAAAACGACCATGTATAGCAAGGTTTTTTTTTTCGTAAAGAATATGACCAAGAATAGTAAAGCATTTTTTCTGTAAAAAAACAACGTATTGTAAACTTTTTTGCTATAAAAAATGACCACGTATCAAGATTTAATCTGTAAAAAAAAAAAAAAAAAACGACCACGTATCATAAAGCTTTTTTCTGTTTTAAAAAAAAAACGTAACGTGAAGCTTTTTTTCTGTAAAAAAAAAAAAAAAACGACCATGTATAGCAAGGTTTTTTTTTCGTAAAGAAAACAACCATGAATAGTACAGGTTTTTTCTGTTAAAAAAAAAAAAAAGTCCATTTATCGTAAAGCTTTTTGTCCGTTAAAAAAAAAAAAAAAAAACATGTATGGTAAGGTTTTTTTTCCGTAAAGAATACGACCAACAATAGTAAAGCTTTTTTTCCTGCAAATAAACAACCATGTATTGTTTAGCTTTTTTCTGTAAAAAAAAAAAAAAAAAAAAAAAAAAAAAGCTTTTTCTCTGTAAAAAACGACCATGTACAACAAGTTTTTTTTTTTTTTGTAAAGAAAACGACCATGAAAAGTAAGGCTTTCTTTCCCCCGTAAAAACGACCATGTATAGTAAGGGTTTTTTTTCCTGTTAAAAAAAAAAGACCATGAATAGTAAACCTTTTTTTCTATTAAAAAATGACCACGTATCGGGATTTAATCTGTAAAAAAAAAAAAAAAAAAAAAGACCATGTATTGTTCAGCTTTTCTCTGTAAAAAAAACGACCACGTATCATAAAGCTTTATTCTGTCCCAAAAAAAAAAACGTATCGTGAATCTTTTTTTATGTAAAAAAAAACGACCATGTATAGCAAGGTTTTTTTTTCGTAAAGAAAACAACCATGACTAGTACAGTTTTTTTCTGTTAAAAAACAAAAAAGTCCCATTTTTCTTAAAGCTTTTTTTCCTGTAAAAAAAACGACCATGTATTGTTTAGCTTTTTTCTGTAAAAAAAAAAAAAAAAAAAAAAAACACTTTTTTTTCTGTAAAAAACGACCATGTATTGTTCAGCTTTTTTCTGTAAAAAAAAACAAACAAAAAACAAAGCTTTTTTTCCTGTAAAAAAACGACCATGTATAGCAAGTTTTTTTAAAGAAAACGACCATGAAAAGTAAGGCTTTTTTTCCCCCGTTAAAAAAAAAAAAACCTTAATAGTAAAGCTTTTTTCTGTTTAAAAAAAAAAAAAAACGTAGTTTTTTTCTGTAAAAAAACTACGACCGTGAATAGAATAGAATAAGTTTGTTTTTTTTATTATTATACTTTGGGGAAAAAACATTTCATATATGCATCTCTTTCCAATGCAAAATCTGAATACATACATTGAACACACCCCAGAAAAATTTTGGTGGGGGGGCTACTTAGCGCTTTTTCACCTATCGCGGCGGGTTCTGGTCTCCATTAACTGCGAAAAACGAGGGATCACTACTTTCCGAACCAATTCTTTCGTAAGTAGAGGTACCACTGTAATTGCCATGAATGCGGCCCGTGAACCAAAATGAGTTTGACACCCCTGCTCTATTGTGCGTGCGTTGATTTCCTTTTCATGCCGCTAAATGATGGAGAGATGATGCAGAGAGCGAACCGAGCGCTCCTTTCCTTCACTTGCTTCCTTTATAATTGCGCAAATCGGTGGCGTAAAGATGGAGAGAGCGAAAATGAGAGCAAGAAAGACAAAATGGACACCACCACCATCATAATAATCAGCTCATTAGTGGAACGAGCTGATTAAGTGACCATAACAAAAAGTGTCTTGTTTGTTTGCATCCAGAAATAGAACACACGATGAGAAGCATATTTACGTTGCACATTTCCCTGACGACGGCTTTCTCTTTCTCGCTGAGGTCGTCCTCGTAATCTTCGGGAAGTTGCTTGTCCAGGTTGTCGTGGACCTCCAGAACCTGAGGGGTGAAAGGTCACACGAGAGGCGTTCCAACAGCGGCAGGAGATGCTGAAGCCACGCCTACCTTCATGGCGTGCACCACCGCTTCCGGCTTTTGGACGCACGACAGATATCCCGTGGCCGGAGACGATTCGCTGTTGGGAAGACGGCCCGTGCCCTGAAATAAAACGACATCAACTGATTGGCTGCCATTGACGGTGATAGAAGTCCAATTTATTTGAGGTAATTGCAAACAAAATGCTACCATTTGATTTACAAAATTTTTGAGATTTAACTTCCAATCGCCCTACCCAAGATGGCCATCAGCTACGAACGCCGCCCTTTCTAAGATGACACGTCCAATTGTGTGGCATTCAATCATCCTTCTGCTGTGATTTTAAATGTGTTTATCACATATAGACGTCCAATCCATTTGAATCTTCAAATGGATTGGACGTCGGGCATCATAAATGGCGGCATATGAGTAAATAGATGCTTTGACGTTGATCAAACAATCTTTTAAAATCAGATGCGATATAAGCTTGTCTATGGGAATGTTGCCTCTACCAACATGGCCGCCTTATTCTAGCTGATCTGTTGTCACTTTCAAGCCCAGAAGACAAATTGTGATGAAAAATCCACTATAAAATAGACCAAACTAATGACAGGATGTGACTTTTCTTTTTAAGTGTTTACTTGTCCCTTCAACTCTTCCCGTTTTATTCTTTGTGTAAACCAAATGGAACATACCAGTCAGTTGTTTTTTTTTTTTGTTTTTTGTTTTAAACTTCATCCATGGAACTTTACTGTGGTCCGACTTACAGTATGTCTCACATATACTGTATGTGTGTGAAAGGTGCCATGGGATCGTTGTCTGCGGCAATGAACACCTTTAGAGGTCATTTTCTCTCCCCCCTTCCGAATAGTTGACAAAACAGTTGCTGCTTGTCGGACAGTGGACCGCTCAGGCAGGCAATCGGGCGGACAACCTTTTTACATCTTCCAAAAGATGCAGTTTGCCTGTATGTAATGTAAAACTACCATGTATAGTAAGTTTTTTTTTTTTGTAAAGAAAACGACCATGAATAGTAAGGGTTTTTTTTTTTTCATAAAAAACGACAATGTGTCGTAAACCTTTTTTTCTGTAAAAAAACAATGAATAGTAAAGCTTTGTAAAGTATGTGTGTGAAAAGTGCCATTGCATGGTTGTCTGCGGCAATGAACACCTCTAGAGGTCATTTTCTCTCCCCCCTTCCGAATAGTTGAATAAACAGTTGTTGCTTGTCGGACAGTGGACCGCTCAGGCAGGCAATCGGGCGGACAACCTTTCTACATCTTCCAAAAGCTGCAGTTTGCCTATATGTAATGTATACCGAAGCTTGCTCCTGGTGATGCGTCACCAGTAGGTGGATGCCGAGATAGTGTAAAGCGCTTTGAGCGCCTTGAAAGGTGGAAAAGCGCTATTTAAGTATAATACCGAAGCTTGTGTTTGCTGTGACAAAACAACTGTTTGAGCTGTTGTGGAAAGTTCTTTGATCATTGTGTGCTCCGACATAATAAACTGTGAACCTTGACAACTGAATGTTGGACTAGTCAAGACAAAGTCAAAGTGCTTGATGGGATTTGTCCCAGATGTTGTAACACTCAATTTTCTAAAATGTAGACAGTCTGGTTTAGCTAGGGTTCTGGATGCTAGTCATGCTTTCATGCATCATTTTTACACTAACCCAGGAGTTAACAAGTCTGGATTTGCAAATATTCAAGATGCTAATTGCAGCTATCCAGAGTGAACGTCCTTCCCTCTTTCACACCTAGAATGCTTGCTAGCTAGTTTGAGTGGTTTTATGTTTGGCAGAGTCAAGTAGTCAGTCTGGTATTGGGGTCATTTGACACCGTTATGGTATTTTTTTATAGCCCAAAAAAAACCGGTAGTTCCAGTGTTAAAGGCATTTTTGTAGGGGTGGTGAAAAAGGCCTTTTCATGGTTTTTCTATGAATCGGAAATGAGTTTATTGCTGGTTGACGTTTATCGCCGTCAATGGCATTGAAACAACAGAACTTCTGAAGTCTTTTAGGCCTAATTTTCCCAACGCGATGCGTTAGAAGGTCACGGCTTCAAAAAAAGACCCTCAACTTCACGGAGTACGTCGACGCTTTGAAGTCGCCGACAAGAGAAAATATGTAAATGAGTTTTATCCCGAGCATGTAAACATTGGTGCTTTGTTGTCCCGGCAAGGAAACCAATTTGGACATTTCCCGGCAATCCTTATGAGATTTGTGGTAAGTTACATCGCGATGAAGACCGCTTTTCTACGAATGAGGACGGGGATGGAGAGTGCCGTCACGAGCAGTCTCGAGTCTGCTCGGTGTTATTCAGACCATGAATGAAACTTTCTGAAGGTGTTTTTGACGGAACTGAGAGGACGACGGGGCAAGTATTGTATTCCACAAAAGCAACTATGCATCATAATTTTTTTTTTCTTTCCACACAAAAAAAAAACAACCGTCTGGTAAACATTTTTTTTTTCACAAAAAATGAAAGTATAAGGCTTTTTTTCCGCAAAAAAACGACTATGTTTAGAAAGGCATTTTTTTCTGTAAATAAAAAAACAAAAAAACGACCATGTATCGCAAAGCTTTTTTCCTGTAAAAAAACGACCATGCGTAGTAAGGTTTTATTTTTGTAAAAAAAAAATGACAATGGACAGTAAGGCTTTTTTTTCTACAAAAAACAACCATATATTGGAAAGCTTTTTTTCTGTAAAAACAACAACCATTTATCGTGAAGCTTTTTTCTGTAAAAAAAAAAAAAAAACGAGCATGTCTCGTAAAGCTTTCTTTTCTGTAAAAAACGACCATGAATAGCTTTTTTTCTACAAAAATAATGACCATGAATAGTAAAGCTTTCTTTTCTGTAAAAAACGACCATGAATAGCTTTTTTTCTACAAAAATAATGACCATGAATAGTAAAGCTTCTTTCTGTAAAAAAAAAAAAAAACGTGGATAGTAAGGCATTTTTACATAAAAAACAACCATGAATAGTAAAGTTTTTTTTTTGTAAAAAACAGCCATGTATGGTAAAACTTTTTGCTGTAAAAAAAAAAACATGTATAATAAGTTTTATTTTGTAAAGAAAACAACCATAAATAGTAAGGCTTTTCCCCGTAAAGAACGACCATGAATAAAAAAGATTTCTGTAAAAAAAAAAAAAAAACGACCATGTATAGTGAAGCTTTTTTTACGTAAAAACGACGATGTATTGTAAAGCTTTTTTTCTGTAAAAAACGACCATGTATATATAGTATTTGTTTTCGTAAAGAAAACGACCACGGATAGTAAGGCTTTTTTCTATAAAAAAAACTATGATTTGTAAGCTTTTTTTCTGTAAAAAAAACGACCATGTTTTGCATGGGGTTTTTTTCGTAAAATAAACGACCATGAATAGTAAAGCTTTTTTCTGTTAAAAAAAAAAAAAGGACCATATATCGTGAACCTTTTTTCTACAAAAACGACCATGTATTGAAAAGCTTTTTTTCTGTAAAAAAACGACCATGTATAGAAAGGCTTTTTTAATGTAAAAAACGACGATGTATCGTAAAGCTTTTTTTCTGTTAAAAAAAACGACCATGTATAGTGAGGCTTTTTTTACGTAAAAATGACAATGTATCGTAATGCTTTTTTCTGTGAAAAAATGACCATGTAAAGTGTTTTTTTTTTTTTTTTTTTTTGCAAAGAAAACGACCATGAATAGCTTTTTTTCTGGGAAAATAATGACCACGTATTGTAAAGCTTTTTTTCTGCAAAAAATGACCATGTATAGTAAGGTTTTTTTCTTCGTAAAGAAAACGGCCAATAGTAAAGCTTTTTTCTGTAAAAAAACAAACAAAAAAAACGTATCGTAAGAGTTTTTTTTGTAAAGAAAACAACCATAAATTGTATAGTGAGGCTTTTTTTACGTAAAAACGACGATGTATCGTAAAGCTTTTTTTCTGTTAAAAAAAAAAACGACCATGAATAGTAAAGGTTTTATCTGTGAAAAGCGTCCATGAATCGTGAAGCTTTTTTTCTGTAAAAAAATGACCGTGTAAAGAGTTTTGTTTGTTTTTTTTTTTGCAAAGAAAACCGACCATGAATAGCTTTTTTTCTGGGAAAATAATGACCACGTATCGTAAAGCTTTTTTTTCTGTAAAAAATGACCATGTATAGTAAGGTTTTTTTCTTCGTAAAGAAAACGGCCAATAGTAAAGCTTTTTTCTGTAAAAAAACAAACAAAAAAAACGTATCGTAAGAGTTTTTTTTGTAAAGAAAACAACCATAAATTGTATAGTGAGGCTTTTTTTACGTAAAAACGACGATGTATCGTAAAGCTTTTTTTCTGTTAAAAAAAAACCCGACCATGAATAGTAAAGGTTTTATCTGTGAAAAGCGTCCATGAATCGTGAAGCTTTTTTTCTGTAAAAAAATGACCGTGTAAAGTGTTTTTTTTTTTTTTTTTTTTTTGCAAAGAAAACCGACCATGAATAGCTTTTTTTCTGGGAAAATAATGACCACGTATCGTAAAGCTTTTTTTTCTGTAAAAAATGACCATGTATAGTAAGGTTTTTTTCTTCGTAAAGAAAACGGCCAATAGTAAAGCTTTTTTCTGTAAAAAAAACAAACAAAAAAACATGTACAGTAAGGGTTTTTTTTTCGTAAAGAAAACAACCATAAATAGTAAGGCTTTTCCCTGTAAAGAACGACCATGAATAGTAAAGATTTTTTCTGTAAAAAAAACGACCATATAGTGAGGCTTTTTTTACGTAAAAACGACAATGTATCGTAAAGCTTTTTTTCTGTTAAAAAAAAAAAACGACCATGAATAGCAAAGCTTTTTTCTGTGAAAAGCGTCCATGAATCGTGAAGCTTTTTTTCTGTAAAAAAAGTACCATGTAAAGTGTTTTTTTTTTTTTTTGCAAAGAAAACGACCATGAATAGCTTTTTTTCTGGGAAAATAATGACCACTTATCGTAAAGCTTTTTTTTTTCTATAAAAAATGACCATGTATTGTATAGCTTATTTTCTGTAAAAAACGACCATGTATAGTGAGGCTTGTTTTACGTAAAAACGACGATGTATTGTAAAGCTTTTTTTCTGTAAAAAAACAACCATGTATATAGTATTTATTTTTCGTAAAGAAAACGACCATGGATACTAAGGCTTTTTTCCGTAAAAAACAACCACAATTTGTAAGCTTTTTTCTGTAAAGAAAAAAAAACAAAAACAAAATCACTACAATTTATTGTAAAGCTTTTTTTCTGTTAAAAAAAAAAACGACCATGAATAGTAAAGGTTTTATCTGTGAAAAGCGTCCATGAATCGTGAAGCTTTTTTTCTGTAAAAAAATGACCGTGTAAAGTGTTTTGTTTGGGTTTTTTTTGCAAAGAAAACCGACCATGAATAGCTTTTTTTCTGGGAAAATAATGACCACGTATCGTAAAGCTTTTTTTTCTGTAAAAAATGACCATGTATAGTAAGGTTTTTTTCTTCGTAAAGAAAACGGCCAATAGTAAAGCTTTTTTCTGTAAAAAAACAAACAAAAAAAAACGTATAGTAAGAGTTTTTTTTGTAAAGAAAACAACCATAAATTGTATAGTGAGGCTTTTTTTACGTAAAAACGACGATGTATCGTAAAGCTTTTTTTCTGTTAAAAAAAAACCCGACCATGAATAGTAAAGGTTTTATCTGTGAAAAGCGTCCATGAATCGTGAAGCTTTTTTTCTGTAAAAAAATGACCGTGTAAAGTGTTTTTTTTTTTTTTTTTTTTTTTTTTGCAAAGAAAACCGACCATGAATAGCTTTTTTTCTGGGAAAATAATGACCACGTATCGTAAAGCTTTTTTTTCTGTAAAAAATGACCACGTATAGTAAGGTTTTTTTCTTCGTAAAGAAAACGGCCAATAGTAAAGCTTTTTTCTGTAAAAAAAACAAACAAAAAAACATGTACAGTAAGGGTTTTTTTTTCGTAAAGAAAACAACCATAAATAGTAAGGCTTTTCCCTGTAAAGAACGACCATGAATAGTAAAGATTTTTTCTGTAAAAAAAACGACCATATAGTGAGGCTTTTTTTACGTAAAAACGACAATGCGACAATGTAAAGCTTTTTTTCTGTTAAAAAAAAAAACGACCATGAATAGCAAAGCTTTTTTCTGTGAAAAGCGTCCATGAATCGTGAAGCTTTTTTTCTGTAAAAAAAGTACCATGTAAAGTGTTTTTTTTTTTTTTTTTGCAAAGAAAACGACCATGAATAGCTTTTTTTCTGGGAAAATAATGACCACTTATCGTAAAGCTTTTTTTTTTCTATAAAAAATGACCATGTATTGTATAGCTTATTTTCTGTAAAAAACGACCATGTATAGTGAGGCTTGTTTTACGTAAAAACGACGATGTATTGTAAAGCTTTTTTTCTGTAAAAAAACAACCATGTATATATAGTATTTATTTTTCGTAAAGAAAACGACCATGGATACTAAGGCTTTTTTCCGTAAAAAACAACCACGATTTGTAAGCTTTTTTCTGTAAAGAAAAAAAAACAAAAACAAAATCACTACAATTTATTGTAAAGCTTTTTTTCTGTTAAAAAAAAAAACGACCATGAATAGTAAAGGTTTTATCTGTGAAAAGCGTCCATGAATCGTGAAGCTTTTTTTCTGTAAAAAAATGACCGTGTAAAGTGTTTTGTTTGGGTTTTTTTTGCAAAGAAAACCGACCATGAATAGCTTTTTTTCTGGGAAAATAATGACCACGTATCGTAAAGCTTTTTTTTCTGTAAAAAATGACCATGTATAGTAAGGTTTTTTTCTTCGTAAAGAAAACGGCCAATAGTAAAGCTTTTTTCTGTAAAAAAACAAACCAAAAAAACGTATAGTAAGAGTTTTTTTTGTAAAGAAAACAACCATAAATTGTATAGTGAGGCTTTTTTTACGTAAAAACGACGATGTATCGTAAAGCTTTTTTTCTGTTAAAAAAAAACCCGACCATGAATAGTAAAGGTTTTATCTGTGAAAAGCGTCCATGAATCGTGAAGCTTTTTTTCTGTAAAAAAATGACCGTGTAAAGTGTTTTGTTTTTTTTTTGTTTTTTTGCAAAGAAAACCGACCATGAATAGCTTTTTTTCTGGGAAAATAATGACCACGTATCGTAAAGCTTTTTTTTCTGTAAAAAATGACCATGTATAGTAAGGTTTTTTTCTTCGTAAAGAAAACGGCCAATAGTAAAGCTTTTTTCTGTAAAAAAAACAAACAAAAAAACATGTACAGTAAGGGTTTTTTTTTTCGTAAAGAAAACAACCATAAATAGTAAGGCTTTTCCCTGTAAAGAACGACCATGAATAGTAAAGATTTTTTCTGTAAAAAAAACGACCATATAGTGAGGCTTTTTTTACGTAAAAACGACAATGCGACAATGTAAAGCTTTTTTTCTGTTAAAAAAAAAAAAACGACCATGAATAGCAAAGCTTTTTTCTGTGAAAAGCGTCCATGAATGTAATGAAGTATGAAGTATGAATGAAGTACCATGTAAAGTGTTTTTTTTTTTTTTTGCAAAGAAAACGACCATGAATAGCTTTTTTTCTGGGAAAATAATGACCACTTATCGTAAAGCTTTTTTTTTTCTATAAAAAATGACCATGTATTGTATAGCTTATTTTCTGTAAAAAACGACCATGTATAGTGAGGCTTGTTTTACGTAAAAACGACGATGTATTGTAAAGCTTTTTTTCTGTAAAAAAACAACCATGTATATATAGTATTTATTTTTCGTAAAGAAAACGACCATGGATACTAAGGCTTTTTTCCGTAAAAAACAACCACGATTTGTAAGCTTTTTTCTGTAAAGAAAAAAAAACAAAAACAAAATCACTACAATTTATTGTAAAGCTTTTTTTCTGTAAAAAAAAAAAAAAAAAAAAAAAAAAAAAAAAGACCATGATTGGTAAAGCTTATTTCTGTAATAAAAAAAGACCTTGTTTAGTAAAAAAAACAACTATACAGTGTAGGATTTTTTTCGTAAAAAAAAAAAAAAACAGACCAAAAAAACACCATGTAAGGTAAGCATTTTTTTCGCAAAAAAACAACTATGTATAGTAAGGCATTTCGCCGTAAAAAACGACCATGTAGAGTGAGGCATTTTTTTCGCAAAAAAAAAGAAAAAATGACTATGCATAGTAAGGTTTTTTTCTGTTAAAAAAAACGACCATGTACAGTAAGGCATTTTTCCAGAAAAAACAATGTATAGTAAGGCTTTTTCCCGTAAAAAAACCCACCATGAATCGTAAAGCTTTTTTTCTGTTAAAAAACGTTTTTTTTTTCTGTAAAAAACAACTATACAGTGTAAGATTTTTCTCGTTAAAAAAAAAAAAAAAACATATATAGTTAGCGTTTTTCTCGCAAAAAAAACCAACTATGTATAGTAAGGCATTTTTCTCGTAATAAAAGAAAAAATGATATGTATAGTAAGGTTTTTTTCTGTTAAAAAAAAAAAAAACGACCATGTACAGTAAGGCATTTTTCGGGAAAAAGCAACAATGTATAGTAAGGCTTTTTTCCGTAAAAAAACCCGACCATGTATCGTAAAGCTTTTTTTCTGTTACAAAAAATAATGACCATGTAACGACAAAATAAGGCTTTTTTCATAAATAAAATAAACGACCGTGTATAGTAAGGCTTTTTTCCGTAAAAAAAACAAAAAAACACCATGAATAGTAAAGCTTCTTTCTGTAAAAAACGATCATGCATTGTAAAGCTTTTTTTTCTGTAAAAAAACAACCATGTATAGTAAGGCTTTTTTTTTCATAAAAAACAACGATGTATCGTAAACTTTTTTTCTGTAAAAAACAACAATGAATAGTAAAGATTTTTTTCTGTAAAAAACCTCCATGTACATAGTAAAGAGTTTTTTTTTTCGTAAACAAAACGACCATGAACAGTAAGGCTTTTTTCAGTAAAAAACGTGTACAGTCAAGCTTTTTTCTACAAAAAATGACCATCAATATTAAAGCTCTTTTTCGTTAAAGAAAAAACGACCATAAGGCTTTTTTTCCGTAATATAAGACCGTGCACAGTAAACCTTCCTTCTGTAAACAATGAACATATATAGTAAAGCTCTTTTCAGTTTAAAAAATGACCATGTATAGTAAGGCTTTTTTTCAGTTAAAAAAAATCAACCATGTATCGTAAGGCTATTCTCCGTAAAAAAAATTACCATGTATAGTAAGGCTTTTTGCCCCAAAAAAACGACCAAGTCTCGTAAAGTTGTTTTTTTTTTTTTTTTTTGTAAAAAAAAAAAAAAAAAAGCTCATGTTTTGTAAGGCTGTTTAAAAAAGAAAAACAAAAAATACGACCATGTATAGTAAGGCTTCTTTTCTGTAAAAAACGACCATGTGTAGATAGGGTTTTTTACGTAAAAAAACGATAACAATAATAAAACGACCATGAATAGTGACACTATTTTCTGTAAAAAAAAAACGACCATGTATCGTAGTTTTTTCTTGACCATGTATATTAAAGCTTTATTTTCTTCTTGTCTAGTTTCTTTTCAACCCTTAAAAATGACCATGTAAGACATTTTTGCTCCCTCGAAAAAATGACCAACCATAGTAAGGTTTTGTTTTTTTGTTTTCATCAAAAACAACCATGCAAATTAGAGAGTATTTCCCCCAAAAAAGTGTTTTATTTTAGTTGTGTTTAAACGACCAAGTCGAGTCTGTTTTTTTTTTTTCTTACTCATTTCTAACCTTAACTCAGGCTGATTAAGAAAACCCACATTTTTAATCCTAAACCTTTATTTGCCATTGCAGTTAAGAAATGACAGCATTTTCTGGCATTTGATCTCAAGGGTGGACTCACGAAACATATTTAATGTCATGTTAAAGGCGCACTAACATTAATGCACTTTGCTGATGTTGGACCTGACATTAATTGAGCCGCAAAGCAAACCTCTTGATCAATACGCTGACCTGATGCCATGAAATTAAACACACAGACACACCGCGTCGATGCACTTTAACGCTGACGAGGTGCCAGACCACACCGTCATTAAAATGCTCCATTGATTTTTTTTTTTTTTCTTCTCTCTTCAGCGGACTGAAAAACAATTAACAGCCAAGCATCCCTTGACAGTGCAGAGGCAGGATTGTGAATTGTGATGATTACTGATTCACTTTAAACAAGTTGACTTCAACTCTGATTTACAGTACATGACGGATTTACGCTGAAAGCGGGTGGATCTAATACCTCGCGAGTAACGGGCCCCGCTGCGTTTCCTTCTTGTCCTCCAGGTATAAATGCGTACAAGCAGTGAGGAAATTGAATTAGAGCAGACTTGATTTGATTACCCCGCGGAGCTGGTGTCCATTAACCCTTTAAGACCTGTGCCTATTTTGTCTGAATTTGCATGCCTTTGATGTTGCTTTTGTATTTCAAAGAAAGAGATGTTCACTTTTGGGATATAAAGTATCACGACATATCACCATTACGATATTTTGTCACACCCTTAGACCAAACTGTAACCCCTGTACCGAGATATGGACTGAACCGTGACTTGTATGTACCTTTACGCCACTAGTTACTAGGGGTGTAACGGTACACAAAAATCTCGGTTCTGTACGTACCTCGGTTTTGAGGTCACGGTTCGGTTCATTTTCGGTGCAGTAAGAAAGCAAAATGCAAAATATAAATGTGCTAGTTGTTTATCACACACCTTTGTGCTTTCGACAATAGGAACATTAGCCTATACAAAGCTAGAATTCTGCTCAAAAAGTGGCGGGTATTTAAAGATAATCCAACAACAATTTGCCTTTCAGACCCCGCGTATTGGTCAGCTTTCTTTCTGAAAGAAAGAAGAAAAAAGAAGTCCTGTGCTAAAGAGAAAGGCAATCCCAATGACAGATTTTAACATGTATTTTTTACAAATGAAATTCCTCAATGAATCTTTTTTTTTTTCTTAAGAATGGTTTTCAAAAGCTTTATTGGTGGATTTTCTCAAGTTAAAGCGCCACACAGAAATTAATAAATTTAATTGTGTAAGCAGGATCTGTATTATTCTTATTATTTAATTACAGGCGTTTTAGTTCATTTCAATTTGTTTTATTTAAATGGGCTATTATTTATTTTATTATGTGTTTATATTTTACAAATGTGATGTAGTATTCATTTATATTGTGTATTCTATGTTGTATAACTTAAGTTCCTATGTGAATATTAGTTCCTACTTGTTTTGTTGTGGTAGGAGGGTTTTGTATTGAACACGGGGCCGTATTGGTTATTATAGCAGAGAAGACAGCAGTAAATCAACAAAAACAAGTCAACTGTGCCCCGATCTACCACTCAAGAGATCTGATGGACTCAAAAAGTGGGTTACGATTGCATATTAGTTTGAAAATCGACCAGATCCACCGTATTTTGACACGAGTGACTTCCGGTCTGCAAAATTTGCTGCTTCTAGGATTCGTTTAATTATGGTGGCGTTGTAATGGTTTGTTTTGAACGTGTTTGCATTTACTTTTATTGATTCCCGGATGGATACACTGCCCTCTAGTGGCAACAGTGGATATGACATAACTCATTTTACATGGCTGAATCCAGATTCTCCCTGTTAAGACCAACATAAGCTAAGTTTTTGTTTGACTTAATGTTTTTTTAATGCATACGTAATTTAGTTTATTGGTATATAATATTTAGCTGTTTTTTGTGGGAATATGCGTTTGAACCATTTGTTAAGAACGTTGTTTAAAAAAAAAAGTTACCATTTTATTGCATTCAAGCTAACGGATTAGCAAATTGTTCTTTTGTTGTACTTAGATCCTCTTTTTTTTTTAAATACCGTTTGAGGCTCAGCTCAGGTATTTTAGTTTTTTATATTCCTTAGCTGATTAGTTCATCGATTAATCGACGACTAAAATGATCGATAGCTGCAGCCTTAAATTTTTAATTATACTTTGGGGAAAAAAGTTTTTTTTAAAAAAAAACATGTCTTATGTGTATGTACTTTCAATGCTAAATCTGAATAAATATGTTGAACAGACACACAGCGCCCCCACCCAAAAAAAAAATTTTTTTTTGGGTGGGGGCACTAGTTCGCCTTTTTTCACTTATCGCAGCAGGTTCTGGTCCCCATTAACCGCGAAAAACGAGGGGATCGATGTGGTGTGAAGCGTTTTGAGGGACGGCGCAATAAAAGTTTAACTCCAGTTACCATTACCATTTAACCAATCAGAGCATGGGGTGAATACTAGTGGAGACAGCAAGCAAGAGAGAGAGGTGCGGCTGCATTTGAGGCGAAATAAACTAATTTTAAATGTATTTTTTTCCTTTAGGCTGTTCGGATTTAAAAAAAAAAAAAAAAAAAAAACTTACCGATATACGTCAAATTTCCAAATGCCGGCCAATAATCGGTCTATCTGTAGTGTGAATGTGTGTGTTTGCACACTAACCATGTTGTGCATGGCGTCCTGGCGTTGGGGAAGCGAGGACAGCTGCGACTCAGAGTGGTACAGGGTCATCCCTTTCCGCAGGGCCCGCAGGTCACCTGGATTACACTGAACACACACGATTATGAATATATGAATAGGAATAATAACAAACACACACACAGTTTGAACCCGCATCCCAGGATTAGAAGCAAGTAGCCAGACCGGAACAGCCACCAAATTGCAGTTTTGTTTTTTTTTTTAAATATGTTTTTAGATGTTGTTGAATTTAACCAATAAAAAATAATCACCCAAAAAATGCATTATTTTAAGGCTTTTTTTGTACGAAACTGAAGACCTCCCAGGCGCTATGTTCTCATTGTCCTTGTACACACGCGACGCGACGGCTGGAAGCGCCAGCGCTATAAATAGCGTCGCATTTACGCGCGCCGTGTTTGTTGTCCGCCTCCGTTATCTCACGAGTGCACACTTAGCGTCCCGCTAACCTTTTCCCGTCCTCGCCGTTCCGGCTGATCTCTAGGTTGCTTTTCAAAACGCGCCCTGACATCTCGTCGCGTTTGGTCTCCGAGGCTCAATTGCCGGGAAAATGTCACGTCCGCTGGAGTGAAACAAACCGATCGATGATCTCATCGGAATAATAAGAGCGATGTAGCCCGGTGGCTAGCTTCTATCTTTAGCGCTGCAAATGACAACAGCTGGTGTGTTGCGTTTTTAAAAAATGTTGTAATCAAACATTTTGGCGATAGGCAAACTAGTATGTGTTGTGTTAGTTAATAATCTCTTAATGTTAGTGCCAAATCAAATCCAGTCAAAATAGTTTGGACATCTATCACCATCAATAGCAGCTAATGAGTTAACACCCAAAGTGTTCTCAAGAAGGTCAACATTCCTGTGATAAGAGACTTTTGTTCCCTCCAGGAAGTTTACCAAGCAAACCACTAATCCCCCCCATAAGAGGCCCACCCGTATAAACTCAAGACACTTCTTATTCAATCATTCTAAAGAAGAGTTGTTCAAAAGAAAGCGCCCAATGCATTATGGATGTGCGGTTCTACCTGCGTCGCTCTTGTAGACTGAAATATTAATGCTGCTGTCGGCGAGCCGAGACAAGAGAGACTTATTTAACTCAAGACAGAGTAAATGTAGCCACTGCGCACCAAGATTTGCGGACAACGAGGGCACAAACGTCTATTTTAATAGTCATTAATACTCTGACTCGTACAGATTTCATGTTCTTTAGCGTTAATATATTACCGTGCTTTCCAATTATCCGTTTGCCAGAGGTGGGCAGAGTAGCCAAAGATTTTACTCAAGTAAGAATACTGTTACTTCAAAATAATATTTCTCAAGTAAAAGTAGTAATCCAAAAAATGTACTCAAATACAAGTAAAAAAGTATTTGATGAAAAGAATACTCAAGTAATGAGTAGCATTGTGAGTAACTCCTTGCATTTTTGATTTTTTTGTTTTTTTAACATTTTTTTTAAGCAGCTGCAGTGGGGAGAACAGGTATTTGATACACTGCCGATTTTGCTGGTTTTCCCGCTTGCTCTTCAGTTCTCTTCAACTGTGAGGAACGGAATCTAATACAAAAATCCAGAAAATCACATTGTATAATTTTTAAATAATAAATTTGCATTTAATTGCATGAAAGAAGTATTTGATAAATCACAAAAATCGAACTTAATATTTGGTACAGAAACCTTTGTTTGCTATTACAGATACCAAACGTTTCCTGTAGTCCTTGACAAGGTTTGCACACACTGCAGCAGGGATTTTGGCCAAATCCTCCATGCAGATCTTCTCCAGAGCCTTCAGGTTTCGGGGCTGCTGCCGGGCAACACGGACTTTCAGCTCCCTCCATAGATTTTCTATCGGGTTCAGATCTGGTGACTGGCTACGCCACTCCAGGACCTTAAGATGCTTCCTACGGAGCCACTCTTTAGTTGCCTTGGCTGTGTGCTTTGGGTCGTTGTCATGCTGGAGAATCCAGCCACAACCCATCTTCAGGGCTCTCACTGAAGGAAGGACATTGTCAGCCAAGATCTGGCGATACATAGCCCCATCCATCCTCCCATCAATACGGTGCAGTCGTCCTGTACCCTTGGCAGAGAAGCAGCCCCAAAAAATGACGTTTCCTCCTCCATGTTTCACGGTGGGGATGGTGTTCTTGGGGTTGTACTCATCCTTCTTTTTCCTCCAAACAAGACGAGCCGAGTTTAGATCAAAAAGTTCAATTTTGGTCTCATCCGACCACATGACCTTCTCCCATTGCTCCTCTGGATCATCCAGATAGTCAGTGGCAAACTTCAGACGTGTCTGGACATGCACTGGTTTCAGCAGCGGGACCTTGCGTGCGCTGTTGGATCTTAATCCATGACGGCGTAATGTGTTTCCGATGGTTTTCTTCGAGACTGTGGTTCCAGCTCTCTTCAGGTCATTGACCAGGTCCTGCCGTGTAGTTCTGGGCTGATCCCTCACCTTCCTCATGATCAGTGATGCCCCACGAGGTGAGATCTTTTATGGAGCCCCAGAACGAGGCAGATTGACCCTCAGCTTGAACTTCTTCCATTTTCTAATAATCGCTCCAACAGTTGTTACCTTCTCACCAAGCTGCTTGCTTATTTTCCTGTAGCCCATTCCAGCCTTGTGCAGGTCTATTATTTTATCCCTAATGTCCTTACACAGCTCTTTGGTCTTGGCCATTGTGGAGAGGTTGGAGTTTGTTTGTTTGAGCATGTGAACAGGTGTCTTTTATACAGGTAACAAGTTCAAACAGGTGCAGTTACTTCCGGTAATGAGTGGAGAACAGGAGGGGTTCTTAAAAAAGAACTAAGAGCCGAAATATTTACTAGTTGTTAATGTATCAAATATTTATTTCATGCAGTTTAATACAAATTTATTATTTAAAAATTATACAATGTGATTTTCGGGATTTTTTAAATTAGATTCCGTCCCTCACAGTTGAAGAAAACTTATGATACAAATTACAGACCTCTACATGGCTTGCAAGTGGGAAAACCAGCAAAATCGGCAGTGTATCAAATACTTGTTCTCCGCACTGTATCTATATGAACTGTTGTTATAACGATACGGTACAATAACCCATTACATAACCACACACAGTCAAAAAAATAAAAATAAATCACTGAATTCTGGCGAGAGAGAAAAAAATGACAGAAATTCAGCATTGTTCGTCCAAGTAGCATGAGTGCCCTCTCGTGGAGAAAATAGTTCCTACTTTGAATCATGAATAGTTCCTTCATAGTTCCTATTATGAAATCAAAAGGATAATATCTTTAGGTTTCCGTGGTCAATTGATGCCAAATAAAAACTGGGAGAGAGGTTAAAATCTGCACTTTCAAGTAGAGGAGTTCCAAAAAATCGTTTATTACATGCATCGCGATTCGACACGTGACGATTCAATTACGAATTATAAAGGTTCAAAAACGATGATTTTCCCATAACTTTATGACAGCCGCTCGTAGCGGAAGAAATTCAAGACACGTCTGCCGACTGGACACCTTTAACGGATGCACACACGCACAACATTATAATGGATGCTGCCTGTAACTGAGTGAGAGATTTACTCCTTTTCAAAAGATTGGAAAATAAATTTGTGAATGAGACAGGCTGGAACAGAGGCACGACCGCAGTTTCTGTCTTTTCAAGTCATGTCAATTGAAAAATGCCGAGTGTGTTGCTAATACCCGTATGAGTCTATAAGAGGTGAGTACACGAACTCGCTTGTACTGTTTAGCCTTTACTGTTGTTGTTTTTGAGAAGTTAATAGTTAACGGCGAGCGCTAAGCTAATTAGCTAATTCGCTGACGTGTATTTCATATGCAGAACATGTAAAACCATGATTAAGTAGAGCGGTAACACTACAAACATGTGAAATAGTACAGAAATCTGTGAAAACAAAGTATTTTGGTTAAAAGAAGTCTTATGTCTAAAGACACTTTGTTTCCAGAAAATGTGGAATTCATTCCACCTGTGTAAATTTTATTGTATTGTTGAGAGAAATAAGTACGCCCTTTAAAATGGTTAATGTTTTTGCACTTTCTTATAAAAATAAATAAATAAAAAAGCAGCTTAAGGGCAGCTTTTTGTTGTATGGGCATGTTTCCATCGTTCCTGTTGAATCATTAGGATATTTTAAATAAATAATGGACAAAATTAGTTTGCCTACTTTATTACTTACTACTTTATTAATTAGTAATATATGATGCATCGATAATCCTGATAACCGTGATCATCGTTCAAGAAACGACTCGTAGCCCCTTGAATCGTAATCGAATCGAATCGTGGGGTGCCTAAGATGGCACAGCCCTACTTTCAAGTCATGTTGAGGGCGGCACTTTATCAAATACTTCATTTTTTACGGTGTTTTAAAGACGCCACGTGAATGAACAGGCTGGTGTGATCATAGAACGGCAAGGTAGCGCCTGATTGGTAGAATGGAGTCATGTGATTTTTGTTGACATGTCTCATTGGTGAAACAGGTTAAACCACTGCCGGCGTCTCGGGCAAAAAAAAAAAAATCTAATATGTAAAATAAGGAGGAAAAATTTAACAAATAGTGTAGCTTAAAGTAGCGGAGTAACAGAAGCGTTTTTTCTTCACAAATCTACTCAAGTAAAAGTAAGAAGTATGCTTCAGTAAAACTACTCTTAGAAATACATTTTTCTCAAAAACCTACTCAAGTAAATGTAACGGAGTACATATAACGCATTACTACCCACTACTGCCGTTTGCTACGACAAAGCTGTTATGCTTGCACGGTACTAGCCAAGTTCATAAGGCACTAACTGTATTGCTTGGTGCCGTTGAAGAACAACAAGTTAATGCTAACCATGAGTGGTTTGACAGATTTAAAAATAATGGACGTCCACATTGTACTACGAGGAAGCTGTTTTGCTAGCAGAATCAAGTTCGTTAGGCACAATCCGTAATACTTGGTACTATTAAAGAACAAAAAGTTAACGCTAGCAATGAGAGGTTTGACAGATTTAAAACGAATGGACGTACACATTGTGCTACGAGGAAGCTGTTATGCTAGCATACTGCTAGTCAATTTCATTAGGCATAATCTGTGACGCTTGGTACCATTAAAGAGCAGCTGAAGAGCTTATCGAATTTTGGTGTAATTATACAAATATAATCTATGGACGAGTTCGTCAAAAAAAACATTTTCAACACGTAACTGTGAGGATGATTTGCGTTTTTTTGGGGTGTGTGAACTCCGTTAAAAGTCCAGAAGTGTAACATAAATTCCTGAATGCAACAGAAGACAATCCACAGCAAGCATAGCAGCAGCAATGATATCAGTGATATTTCCACCAAAGGTAACCATTCAGGATGGCGCTTTCGTGACGTTAACGATGGCAAAGGCTCCCAGGAAAGATTATCTACCATTATTCCCTACATATTTGAACCTCAGGCGTCAGATGACGACGATTTACAGGTAGAGGAGACGTTGGTGATGACGCCGGTTGGGAGCTCGACACTTCACAACATGACGCATCTCGCGAGTAAAACCCAGAAAATTTTTGCAATACATGGCGAGGATAGCATTGTGCTATATTTTCCTATTGGAGTGCTGGAGAGGTCTTCAGGAATTGACGTCATCAGGTAGCGGCCGGCAGCGAGGCATGTCCCCCGTTGCTAAGGTGTTGCGGCTGTTGCTATGGCAGTAACTCAAACACTACGCCGTCAATTCAAAAGAAATTTGGGTAATTGAGTTTTGAGACAGCGAATGATGCATTCAGGCCAATTTAACCGAGGAAAACGCTCATCTGAAGAGCTCTTCAGCTGCCCTTTAAAGATGAAGCTAACGCTAGCCATGAGAGGTTTGACAGATTTAAAAAGAATGGACATCCACATTGTGCTACAAGGACGGTGTTATGCTAGCACAATGTTTTGTTTTGTTTTGTTTTGTTTTGTTTTTTTTTGTGGCCAAGGAGGACTGTACAACAGAAGAACAAGTTAAGGCTAACGGTCTGACTGATTCCAAAAGAATTTGCGAGGACAAAGCTGCTATGCAGGGTTTTTTTTTTAGTTTCTTAGTGCCATTACAGAAAAACAAGTTAAGCTAGCAATGAGTAGTTTGATGGATTTAAAAAGATTAGACATCCACATTGTTCTATGATGAAGCTGCTATGCTAGGGCTAGCGCTGACAGGTGTTAGCCCTGAGTTCATCAAGCACTATGGGAATTTAAAGTCTGCTGTAAGCTAATAAGTCAAGGCTAAGTGGATTTTATTTTTTTTCTCCTTTGTAGTTGTAGCGGCCTATTACTAAAATGATGTGCATTTGTGTAGCTGTAAACACAACTTGTGACACTGTTGCAGATACAGACGCATGAGGCGGATGCAACTCAGTGTGTTGATGATGTTAATTTGGTTGATGAAGAGAATGAATCTTTCTGTGTAACACGTAAATAAAACACAGGCACTGGACATGTTATTGTTGTTGTTTGTTTGGATTTTATTAAATTTGGGTGGTTAATCGTTATGGTTTTGTGTGCTTAAAAGTAAGTTTACTATGCGAAATTTACGGTCATCTGGGTTTTACATCACATCCCAGCTGTAAATGTGCATTCTATCCAAAACCTATGTGATGAAAGTTGCACTATGAATACTAACTGTATTACATATATATCGCTGTATAGTTTTCCAAAGCAAAATGAGAAGCTGAATCACAAAGATAAGCAGTCTGCTTTCATCGAATATTTACTGTGAAGGGATTCAAATATGAAAATTTGGATAATTTTTTATGTGAATAAATTAATCGATTGGTGAAGCAGTCAATCGATTTGATAATTGATTAGTCGTCGATTAGTTGTTTGATCACGGAGGCCTTGGCGTCCATTCCCAAATAGGTGATTCTTAAAAATTCCACCACCAGAAAGAAATTCAAGGGCAAAGGAAAGCAAGTTACCTTCTTCATTTGTATCTGTGATAAACTATAACGGGTATGAGCCTGGAGAAGGAAAAACAGTATGAAACAGCAAGTCAAATCATTTTTAAAAACAACTAAGCAGTGTCAAAAATTGCCGGTGAACGCCTCAACTCACGATGAAAGTGAACAAAAAAAGAGGTGACATATCGAGTCGGATCGTCAGACATTTCCGTGAGCCCATCTAATGAGCGAACCTTCCGTTTCCCCGTCGACTGATGTGACCTCACGGTGAACCCCGTTCGCTTCCCCCGATTCCCCCACCTCCGCGCTGGCATCTTCCAAACGTGGGCGAAGTCACGGGGAGGTTAACGCCGCTGAATTCTGTCATTTAGCGTCTCTTCGCTTTTTTGCCACGGGGGCTAACCGATGCTCGCCATTGATGCCTCCGCCATGAATTAAACATGGATCAACAGCAACGAGCAGACAGGCGCTGACAACACTTATCATCTCGTCTTTTGCCGCCGCTCGAAAAAATATGTGGATGTCAACCAAAAAAAAAAAAAAAATCTTCGGGAAGAGTTCAAACGTCGGCCGGCGGCGGATAAAAGACGGCCAGTGCATTTTGAAGTGGGTAGGATGGCAGCGGATCAGTGTTGTTTTCATGAACGATGACGATAACGAAAATATTTCGTCAACAAACACTTTTTCATGACAATGATGACACAAAAACGGCTAAAAATGTGTTTTGGGGGACTAAAAATTAACAAGCCTAATGCCAGATTTCATTTGATGAGACGGAAATGCGCAATAGTTTTCATCACTTGTTCACAATATGTGACATTTTATGTGTAGTTAGCCTGCATTGGAGCAGTGTCAGGTTGTGTCACTCATGTGACGTGCTGCGCTCATTCTCTCACTCTCGCTCCTGCCACTTGTCTTGGTCAGGCAGTGCACTGCAGTTGCTTATTAAAGTTAACGATGATTGACAGACAGTTAAGGTTTGATCTTGCCAGAGATGCTTGTAAGTCGAAACTTGTTAAACAGTTGCTGTGGCAACTCATTGTAAGAGAGCAGCTTGACCGGATTTGAGTGGACTCACTAATTGAAGTATTTAATAAAGACAGGCATATTTCTACTTTTTTAATGGATTGGGCGTCTACTTTTGTTGTTGTTTAAAAATAATTCGGTGGGACAGTAATATGTTTAAAACTTATCATAATTATTCCATTTGAAGTGCTTAAACGATTAATCGATTAACTCGAGTAATTCGATTAGAAAAAAGCTTCAAATCAAAATTTTCTGCTTCTAGTATTCATTTAATTAGAATGGCGTTGTAATGGTTTGGTTTGAAAGTGTTTACATTTACTTTTATTGAATTGGGTGGATACACTGCCCCCTAGTGGTGACAGTGAATATGACATAACTCATTTTACATGGCTGAATCCAGCTGCTCCCTGTTAAGACCAACAGAAGTTTTTGTTTGAGCTAATGTTTTTTCAACGCATTCGTAATTTATTTTATTGGTACATTTAGCCGTTTTTTGTGGACGAGTTCAAACGTCGGCCGGTGGCAGATAAAAGACGGCCAGTGCATTTTGAAGTGGGTAGGGTGGCAGCGGATTAGTGTTGTTTTCATGAACGATGACGATAACAAAAATATTTCGTCAACGAACACTTTTTTCATGACAATGACGACACGATAACGTCTAAAAACGTGTTTTGCGGGACCAAAACATAACGAGCCTAATGCCAGATTTTGTCCGATGAGACGGAAATGTGCAATAGTTTTCATCACTTGTTCACAATATGTGACATTTTATGTGTAGTTAACCTGCATCGGAGCAGTGTCAGGTTGTGTCACTCATGTGATGTGCTGCGCTCCCCCCACCACTAACCAGTGCATTTTCCTCTCGACTCCTAAGGCTTGCATACACACATACACGGTAAGATTTGTTTTTGTAACTTGGCTAGAGAGAATATGCAATGTTGCTTTGGCCTTTAAAGGTCTGTTCTGAGTGATCATCACACACTAAAAGTAACTCGTAGCATTAGCATAGCATTCGCGTTTGCATTAAGCTAATGCTAACGGTAAGCCTGTCGCGATATGCAGTCAAATTATCGCACGGTAAATAAAAATGAGGGCACACTGTTGTGTGCAAGCATTAAGAGTGGAGAGGACACTGCACTGGTAAGTGGTGGTGGGGGGGAACAGCATGTCACATGAGTGGCACAACCAGACACTGCTACGATCTAAGATGCAGGCTAACTACACACAAAATGTCACATATTGTGAACATGTGATGGTAACTATGGTGCATTTTGTCTCGTTCTTGTCTCATCAGACGAAAACTGGTTTTGTTTTGCTCTCCCAAAACACGTTTGTAGCTCGTCATCGTCTCGTCATCGTCACGGGAAAAAAAGTGTTTTTGCCGATGACATATTTTCATTATCGTCATCATTGACAAAAACAACACTGATATCGTACTTAATTTAGTCCTAATTTGTATATACATTTTATATAGTTCATATAGTTTGTCGATATGTTATATACAGTATCTGATTGTACACTGTCTGAGGCTGCTGCAATGCCTGAATTTCCCCTATTAGGGATCAATGAAGTCTAATCTGAAACTTAGTGTTTTTTTTTTTTTTTTTAAGAATTGAAACGAATTGAAGGTCGGTCCTCTCTGTGATGACTCACCTGCGACAGGAGCTTGTTGTTGTCATCCTCTAGGATTCGCACTTTGGTCTCCAGCTGACGGATGTAGTTGGAGGAGGAATCTGCGGCAGAAGAAAAGAGGGGAGGAGACTCCATTAGCATTTCAAAAGACGTCAAAATGCAGAAGACGCAGGAGAAGCAGGCGGTAGCCAGCGCGAGAGGACACGCAAGAGTTCAAAACGGTTTGCTGTTAAGCAAGTCCATGTCTGAAAGCAGACTTTACATAACTTTCACTACAGTATATGATTACAATTTATTGCTGCTTTGTTTATTTGTATAGGACTTTCCTGCCTTTAATTTATCATGTAGTATATTTTGCTTTGTTGTAAAGCAGTTTGAAGACCTCTCAGGTTTCTGTAAAGGGCTATATAAATTAAAAAAAAAAAAAAAAAAAAGATTGATTGATTGATTGATTGATTGATTGATTTTAGAAGGGAAATATATTTGTGAACTAGGAATATTTTTTTCCTTTTTAAAAGCAGTGACACTCATGTAAAGTAAAATAATAATAATAGTAATGGTAGACAAAAAAATTTTGGGGGGAAAAGTGACATCCATGTTGTTTTATGACAATATTAAAAACAAATTTAAAAGATCCAATTATTTGTAATAAAATGATGCACATTGTTAAAAATAAATAAATAACATCATACATGTCTGAATGTTTTCCAACTGTTTTATTCTTTACTTAAAATTTGCTAGGGAAAATAGTCATGAAAATAATTTTTTTAAAGCGACTTAACGGATTTTTAAATCAGAAAAAAAAAAAAAAAAAACTACAAAAATATACATTTAATAAATTGCAAATTTTCTCATAAAAACTGACTTTTTACCGTTTTTGGTTACTACTGTTTAGTTACTGTTACTGTGAGTACTGTTTTTAGTTCAAGATAAATTTGATGAGGGAAATTAAAATAATACTTTTTAACATCATAACATCGTTTGAAAGATTTTTAAGAAACAAAATCTATTTTTTTTAAATGATGTACACAAATTTTTTTGCGTTTCTTTTGATAAATAGTGTAAAAAACAAAAGCTTCAAAAGCTTTGGTGGAAGTTAAAAAAAGTTTCAGCAACACAAAAACAAAAACAAAAAATACACCTGACAAAAACACACTGTAACATAGACTTTATAATGATTGACGGATCAGATTCCACCTTCACAGTGCAACGCCTTTAAGTTGGGGGCCGCCCTACAGTCCGCTTCAGTTATTCAAAATCGGTTGCAGAGTCAACACATGCAGTGATCCAACGCCCGATTTAGGATTGAAAAAGGACAAAAGCTCTACCGAATACAAACAGGAAGGATTGTCTCAGGAGTGATTTGTTTGAGGATTCAAG
Source organism: Corythoichthys intestinalis (assembly GCF_030265065.1). NCBI lineage: Eukaryota > Metazoa > Chordata > Actinopteri > Syngnathiformes > Syngnathidae > Corythoichthys > Corythoichthys intestinalis. The sequence continues at coordinate 8,014,363 of NC_080413.1, forward strand.
GTAATTATGTTTTTTTTCGTACCATGCATGCATTTTGAAACGTTGCGAAAAAAAATCAATGGGAGAAATTAACCACTACGGACTAGCATCATTCTTCGACATATTTGCGTAAAGTAAATGCAAACTGCCTGTATTTTTTTTTTTTTTTTTTTTTGCTTTTAACCACATCCATATCTATAAAGAATTTAGGGATTTAAGCATTTATTCACAAGAATTTTTAACGGAAAAAGCTCTTTGTGTACATACGGCGGCAGCTAATTTCCTTACAGACGAGCCTCATAGTTCACAATATTTACCTAATATAAATGATACCTGCAGTTTTTTTTTTGTATTTTTTTTTTTTGCTTTTAACCAAGACTGTTTTACGTCCATATCTACAGTATCAAGAATTCAAAGATTTAAGCATTTATTCACAAGAATTTTCAACAGAAAAAGCCATTGTGGCAGCCCCCTTATCACGACAAAGAGCTAAGAGACTAGCATCATTGTTGGACATAGTTACGTAAAATAAATGCTAACTGCACGTTGCTTTTAACCAAGAATCGAGACTGTTTTATGTCCATATCTATAAAGAACTCAGGATTTAAGCATTTCTTCACGAGATTTTCAACAGAAAAAAGCATTGTGGCAGCCCCCTTATCACAACAAAGAGCTAAGAGACTAGCATCATTCTGCACGTTGTTTTTTTGTTTTAACCAAAAATCGAGACACTTTTACGTCCATATTTATAAAGAATTCAGGGATTTAAGCATTTATTCACAAGAATTTTCAACGTAAAAAGCTCTTTTTACATATGGCGGCTGCTAATTTCCTTACAGCGTAGCCTCATAGTTCGCATTATTTACGTAAAATAAATGCATTTATAAAACTTTTTTTTTTTTGCTTTTAACCAAAAATTGAGCCTGTTTTACGTCCATATCTATAGAGAATTCGGGGATTTAAGTATTTATTCACAAGAATTTTCACCGGAAAAGCTCTGTTTACATAAGGCTGCCACTGGCTACATTTACTATCAGACTAGCATTGTACTTCGACATATTTATGTAAAATAAATGCTAACTGCACATTTTCTTTGCTTTTAACCGAGAATCGAGACTGTTTTATGCCCATATCTGTAAAGAATTCAGGGATTTAAGTATTTATTCACTGTCATTTTCAACAAAAAAAAAGCTCTTTGTCTGTGATTCCACTCGATCAGCCTCGCCAACAATGCAGGCCCCGTATTTATCGGCCCCGTGTCCTGTCAATATATTATGAAGTCTATGACTGTAAATAACCATCCATTTTCAGCTCTGCTTCTCCTTGAGTACTTATGAGTATGCCACTATTCTTTCTTATCTAATCAAACAAAAGTACTACAATATATCCACTTGCAAAAAGGATTTAAAAAAAAAAAAAAACAGCTGGTCAAGAACGTAGGGTTCAAAATATTAAACATTCCCCCAACGATTATCAACGTGTGACCCAACATCCCCTTCACATTCCCCCCTCACTTCATGTTTTCCGTAAAACCGGTAAACAAGCGTTACCCATCCATCATGTCACAGCTCCTTTCCCGCCGTTCGCAGCAATTACGCCGTTGCGGGTTCAAACTAGGGACGCAACGAGTCCCTATGGTGGTAGGTGGCGCCGAGCCTGTTCTCCAAAAAGCCGCGTTTAATTTACAACGCCATCAAAGCCCGAGTCAGATGGGATGTTTTTGTTTGGTGTGTAGGAAGGCGAGACAAGACACCTGACAACATTCTTGCCTTTGTTGGATTTTGACTTATTTATTTATAGCAAAGTTAGAAAAGTTTTTGGGGGAGTTACTTTACACGATATCGCGATTCATGTTTTTATAGCACAAGTCCGAAGGTGGGTGTCGTAACACTCGACGGTGGGCGTGGTTAAAGACTGTTGCTAATCTCCCGCTTGTGCCTTGTGACCCGCTAATCTGCACTCATCTGATGCCGACCTGACCTTCGGCCAGCGCGCAAGCCGATTAGGGCGAAGGTTCTTCAACCTTGGTCTCTTATTGGCTGATGAAATGGCTATGTTTCACTGCCATTGACGGAGATAGACATCCGATTCATTTCAACTGGGAGGGGCGAATGAACGTTCGTTCATTCGCCCCTCCCAGTCAAAATGGATCGGACGTCTATCACTGTCAATAAACAAGGTCGCTTATGACTGGTGAACACCTCTTGTGTTGACACCGTCAATGGATCTCATGTGTCTGAACGTGTGTGTTCCATGCGTAAGAGCAGCGAGTGACGTGGACAGTGGCACCACCTCCTCCTCCCTACCTCCGTCCCTAACGCACGTCACTTCCAATCAAGTCAGTGCGCCACTGTGACCCACTTCCAGCAGCTTCGCTCCCCCAACCCGCGCCCGTACTACCGTGTTGTGCCCAGTGTCCCTCTCTGACCTGAACAACATCCTCTCTGGGAAAAAGTCTACACACCCTGTTTTGGTGATACAGTGTAGATATTTAAGTATATCTTTTCATGGGACAACACTGAAAAAATGACACTTTGACACAATGAAAAGTAGTCTGTGTGCAGCTTATATAATAGAGTTCATTTATTTTCCCCTCAAAATAACTCAAAATATAGCCATTAATATGTAAAACCCTCGCAACAAAAGTGAGTACACCCCTTAGAAACTACGTACATCCTAAATGTCCAAAATGAGTACTCCTTGTCATTTTCCCTCCAAAATGTCATGTGACTAGTTACAGGAGTGCTGTCAGCATTGCTGCAGAGATTGAAGAGGTGGTGGGTCAGCATGTTAGTGCTCAGACCATACGCCACAAATTACATCAAATTGTTTGCAAGAAAGCCTGCAAACAGTTTGCTGAAGACATGTCAACAAAGCACATGGATTACTGGAACCATGACCTATGGTCTGAGGAGACGGGCGGGATTTCTTGTGTACCGTCTTCAGAAGAGGCTTCCTCCTGGGGTGACAGCCATGCACACCAATTTGATGTAGAGTGCGGCGTATGGTCTAAGCACTAACAGGCTGACCCCCCACCTCTTCAATCTCTACAGCAATGCTGACAGCACTACTGCAACGAGTCACCTGACATTTTGGAGGGAAAATGACAAGTGGTACTCAACTTGGACATTTAGGGATGTACGTAGTTTCTAAGGGGTGTATTCACTTATGTTGCGAGGACAGCACTAACATGCTGACCCCTCACCTCTTCAATCTCTGCAGCAATGCTGACAGCACTCCTGTAACAGGTCACATGACATTTTGGAAGAAAAATAACGAGCAGTACTCAATTTGGACATTTAGGGATGTACGTAGTTTCTCAGGGGTGTACTCACTTTTGTTGCCAGGGGTTTAGATATTAATGGCTATTTTTGAGTTATTTTGAGGGGAAAATAAATCAACTCTATTATATAAGCTGCACACAGACTACTTTTCATTGTGTCAAAGTGTCATTTTGTCAGTGTTGTCCCATGAAAAGATATACTTAAATATCTGCAGAAATCCGAGGAGTGTACTCACTTTTGTGATACACTGTAGAAAAAAAACAATCAAGTTCCTGGAATTGCAATCATTTTGGCAATAACTGATAAATTGATGGTCGAAATAGTTGTATATTCAACAATTAATCGTTGCGCTCCTTGTTTTTTATTCAAAATATTAAATGACAAATGTTTTAGTGCTGCAACGATTAATTGATTAACTCGAGTAATTCGATTAGAAAACGCTTCGAATCAAATTTAGCTGCTTCGAGTAGTCGTTTAATTAGAGTGGCGTTGTAATGGTTTGTTTTGAAAGTGTTTGCATTTAGTTTTATTCATTTGGGTGGACACACTCTAGTGGCATAGTGAATATTACATAGCTCATTTAACATGGCTGAATCCAGCTGCTCCCTGTTAAGACCCTATGAAGATAAGGTAAGTTTTTTGTTTGAGGTAATATGTTCATTAAGGGTGTGCCATCTTAGGCACCCCACGATTCCATTCAATTACGATTCAGGAAGCTACGATTCGATTATTGAACGATGATCATGGTATTGACGATGATCACGGCTATCATTATTATCGATGCATCGTACATTGCTAGTTAATAAAGTAGCCAAACAAATTTATGTCCATTATTTATTTAAAATATCCTAATGATTCAACAGGAATGAGGAGCTATGTCCCCCCTTAATCTCCGCGTATGCGGACTTCCCAGTGTTAAACGCTTGGATAACATTTTTTTACACGCAGTTCGTAGCTTCAAGGTAGATTAAACTGAAAATAATGTACTAGTTTTCCTGCTGAGTGTGTATTACCATCATCAAGTTGCCGTTGTCCTTGTAGAAGCTACAACATGTGCTCGCCTGTCTATGTTCATTCGAAATTGTTGGAAACCTTTAATCATTTTTGGACAAAAACTTTTGAATTTTTACAGACGAGACATTTTGAGTAACTATCGACTAAAACTAGACGAATTTTGTATGAGATTTCGTCGGCTAAAACTAAACGAATACATTTTGAAATGGCTAAAATATAAGTAATACTAATAGGTATTTTCATCCAAAAGACAAAGACTAAAACAAATAATATTAAAAGGGCTGCCAAAAACAAAACTGAACAGAACCCTATAGCACAAACGGTGATAGACATCTAATCGGACTTCTATGGCCGTCAGTGGCACTGAAACATGATCATTTTCAGATGTGAAGTTTGCAAAGTACGACACAAGCTTTCTCCAACTTTTTTTCCCCGTCTGCATTTTATTCGCGACACACCCTATCACACGTGCGCTCTCTCGGGAAAACGCAGTGGACTTCGGGTCAATGCGAGCCGTTCCTTCGGGAGCAGATGGGAAAGGACGGGAGGCGAGTGGGGAGTCGGGACCTTTCATAACAAATAAATCACAAGCGGAAAGGAGTGTTCGTGCCGGATCAAAGCAGCTAGGTAAAGGAGTTGAGGGGGAGGCGGAGCCATGGCCTTGTGTTTTCAAGTCAGGCTCTTTAGTAGCATGCTGAGAACGGCGATCCCTGAGCTTTTAGGAGTGCACTTTCATCTCCGCCAAGGCAGATTTGGACGCTCCCCTGTGATCAGGTTGTGTGCTCAGTCTGGTCAATTAGCTCAAGATGTTGAAAGAAAAATGGCACTCAAAGGTGTTTGGGATTTTCTTTGAGGTATTTTTATTTAGAAGAAGTACTTCAGTACAGTCGCAAAGTTAGATTATTATTGTTTATGTCGGTAGTAATTTGTTTTTACATGTAAGTGACAGTTAAGAATTCCAGAATTGCAAAGAAATGCATTATATTTTCAAATTTTAATCAAAAAGAAATGCAAGATATTTTTCAAATTTTAATCGCTCTGTTTTATTATAAATTAGTTTTACTGATTGAACTACTATGAAAATATTTAAACATCAGTTTTAATTGATAAAAACAGGCAAACGATATTTATAAACTATCACCATTACATTTATAATTAGAAGTGTGGTCATGATTAATATAATATTAAAATACAATATAAAAAGTAAATGTTAATTTAATGTGAAATAAATTACATTATATTATATTATTTAAAACATGTTTTTTTAAACGGTTTTTTCCATTACTTCCCTTATTAATCATTAAACCATTAAATGATCTTATAACAGCTTATTATTGACACAAAATCTGTCTTATCATCATTTTCAAATATTTCCTCATCAAAAATCAATACTAATTAAAAAAAATAAATAAACATATTAACAAAACAGTTTAAGTTTAAAAATGTTAATCTACAAAATGACCTTTCGAGATATATATATATATATTTACATTCTTTTTTGTTAACTAGTCCTGTTTTTTTTTTTTTTTCTTTTTTTTTTTTTTTAATATTCTTATTATGCTTTTCAGTTATTTTCCGCCAAATTCATTCACATTTGTATTACAATTTGTTAAGCTAAAAAAAAAAAAATCTTGAAATAAAAATGTATTCATTACGCATTTTCATTTCAAACAATTAATGTACATTTTGGGCTATAAGTCGCACCCACCAAATTTGACCCAAAAAAAAAAAAAAACATTTGTTCATAAAAACTGCACTGGACTAGAAGCTGCGGGGTTCAAAGTGGGTTTTAAAAAAAACTTATAGTCCATAAATTACGCCACATAACCAAAAACTAGAGTTGTCCGATAACGACCTCTTAACGGATATTCCAACTATCAAAATTCAATACTGATATCAAACCGATACCGATATATGCGGTCTTGCACTTAACATGTTATTGCTAATTGTATTGTGATGCCCCACTGGATGCTTTAATATAATTTAATATAATACAATTGGTTTCACTTACTCAACTCTGACAGAGGCACACTGGAGCTAACAACACAAAAGACAATCTCTCTCGACACTTTGTAATATTATTAATTCAGCAACCCAACCTGAGTTTAGCAGTGAACTCACTCTCTCTTGCTCTAATCACTGGCATGCGCGCGCACACAAACTCCCATTACACACAAACAAGGACCCAAGCGGGACTGCTCATAGCTGCCTGCAAAAATGGATTATCAAATTCGTTGCCGCAGCCTTTTTAAGAAGTTTGTTTGGTCAGTAAGATGTCTGAAAATTGGCAAAAATCTGGATGGTTTTTCAAAATACAAGCAGATTTTTGGTTTATATGCTCCTTGGACTGCACAAAAATATAATGAGAAATCTGATAATATTTACTGATAACTGATAAGTTATATATATGTTATAATTTCAAGAATTTAGACAAGATGAAGAAACCTAACGGATTAATTGGTTTTCAAAATAGATGTCGATTCATTTGCTAAGCGATTAGTTGTCGATTAATCAATTAATTATTACACCTCTATTCACAATTAAATCATGTTACAGTAGTTACCACAAAGAGCCACTAGGGGGTGACCAAAGCATTACAGATACAGGCGGGCAATCATAGGACACGCCAATGCAATGACAAGTCCCAAGATGCATTTTGCTGGGCTTTTGCACGGATTTTTGTATTTTATTACTTTTCTAGTTTTCTTAGTGACTATTTCTTTCTGGTAATGCAGTAGTTATATGTAATGAGTTTATAATTCATTATCTTTCAATCATTTATTGTTCATTTAATTTTTGCACCATGAATGCAAATCCTCTGCTCACATAAAAAAATCCATGCAACTTATTGGGAGACATTATATGATCAATAAGAATAACTACTATGCAAAACTGTGATCAATACTTGTGCAAAGGCAGAAGGCTTCTATATTTACTTGGAAAGCAACATGCATATTAGTGCAGAACAGATCATGAAAAATCAATGTCAATACTATCCGATGTCATTTTAAAATGCTATCGGCCAATATTATCGGCTACCTGATAATGTTGGAAAACTCTACCCAAAACATTCATATTTAAACTAATTGTCTACATTTAGCCTAGTGTAAAAAATGACTTGAAGTGTGAAGGCTGGTTATTTCCACACTTAATTGTCAGCGTGACTCCCCGGAGGGATTTTCAAAACAATTGACTTCCTGACTCCCGATTGAGGATGTAATTACAGTCAGCGCCGCCTTTCACTCAATTTGCACGGAGGTCGCCCGGGACGCACTAATGTTGCGACGCTTGTTGGCGTCTATTAAGTCGAATTTACGTCTCGCGTCTGTCAAGTGGCTCCGGATCGGGAGAGAGCGTGCGGGGACTTTTATTTATAGTCGTCGCAGATGCGCGTCATGTCGCTAGCGCACGTGGTGACGGGTCACTCCCCTGTCGACTCGGCTCACCGTCACCGCGCCTGTGTCTTTTATCACATGCGCACTTTGGGATAAAGCGTCAGAATTTGTTCTGGTTTGTCTTTCAGACACCAGGACAACATAACTCAAGCATCTTGCGTTATAGGCGACATCTGAGAGAGTGAAACGTGCAGTCTATCTCACGATATGGATATACAACAATTATCGATATGTTGGTCAGGACATTTTGTAGGATTCTACAAAACTACTAATAAACAGAAACACAAGCTATTTGTATCCTTCTGCTGTGAATTGAACTGAGTTTATCTCTAGTAGATGTCCAATTCACTTGAACTGGGAGGGAATGAACGTTCGTTCATTCGCTGCTAACCCTCCCACTTCAAACGGATTGGACGTCTATGGCTGTCAGTGGCAGCCAATGCCAGGCAATGCGTTCATTTTAGGGCAGTTCATGTCATTTCCTGTTGATTTTCGGGCACTTCCTTTTTCTTTTGGGGCATTTACGGGTCACTTCGTGTTTATTTTGAGGCATTTACAGGTCACTTCCAGTTAATTTTGGGTAACTGCAAAGGAAGTAACTTAAAATTAGAGATATATCGGGCCGATCTTTGGAAATTTGACATTATCAGCATCGGTCTTTTTTTTTTTTTTTTTTAATCCGACCGGCCAATATGAAAACGTCAATTTAAAACTAGAGATAGGGAATAGGGATCGCACAATTTTTCAGAAGATTGGAATCGGGTGAAAAAGATTAGTTTTTTAATTTTAAAAAATATGTATATTTGTTTTTCTGCTTCATGCTTGTTAAAGCCTTACTCTCCCTCCTGCTGCTTTTCTTGGTCGGCAGCGCCCTGCGAGTTTTGCTTGTTAACGTTAACTATGATTGGCAGGCATTGAACCTTTGATCTTGCCAGAGAAGCTTGGCAGCGCTACCTTCAAAGACGCCGAATGTGTCAATCATTGTGTAGCTTGTCAAACTCTAGTGTGCTGTGGCAACTCATTGTGTGTGTGCGTGTGGCTGTTCTCAGCAGTGAACGGATTTGAGTGGACTCAATCAATGAAGCATTTAATAAAGACACGCATTTTTCTACATTATATTTGCTTAAAAATAATTCACATTATGAAGGCGGCACGGTGGGATAGTAACTTGTTTAAAACTTTTTGGAACAACACTTTTTTTCTGGAGAGCTAATTATTTAACCTTTTATTGCACTTTATAAGAGATTTTTCTGAGTCTAGGAAACTCAGGCACTTCTAGAGCTATTACTTTTTATTTGTGTAATTCAATAAACATGATTTAGGCATTTCAGTGACGTTCAGTGTTTGCATTATTACATTTTTTACGCCAATTTTTACACTTTTACTGCAAATAAATATCTACTGCAAAAACCGGTTATCGGACCCTCTAACTACTAATCGTCGGTTTCGGTCCTGAAAAACTCATATCGGTCAATCTTTACCCAAAAACAACATGTAAATGCCCAAAAATAAACTGGAAGTGACTTGTAAATGCCCACAAAAGACTGGCTGTGAATGCTCTGGTTTCGGTGCCATTGACGGCGCTAGACGCTCAATCCAATCAAAATGAATTGGATCTTTACCTCCGTCAATGGCAACCAGTGAGATAACGTAGACACTATTCTAATGGAAAATGTTGATTGCAACCTGCTGGTTCGTTTTGTTTTGTTTTGTTTTGTTTTTTTAAACAGTGACATCTTTTTAAAACGAAATATTGATTCTCGGTGGGAGCATATCAATAACCTTTTGGGCTACAAAGTATCGCCATCGCCTTTTCGATATACTGTATTATCACACCTCTATTTAAAATGGGTCTGAAACTGACTCTTCGAGGAGCCACTGGAGATGGAGTCTAAGGAATTCTGGGCTGTGTCAAGGATTACCTAAAAGTATGCAAAAAACGTACAACTAATCCACACTTCATCATAAATTATAAGAGTTTAGCACAGCCAATCCATTTTTCATTCATTCATTCATTTATCTTCTAAACCGATTATCCTCACAATAATCCCGATGAAACACAATGAATAACCACATTGGGAGTATAGCAAACTCCCATGTGATACATTAAAACTGTTCAGACCATAAGGACACTCATATTCCTATTCTCCGTGTCTAAGCAGCTGAACAGGACACGTTAAAAAAAATACAAGGGTCACAGGGGCACTGGAGCCTATCAACAGGCAGGATGCAGCCAGTTGCAGGGAACAAAGAGACAGACAACCATTCACACACAACTACAGACAATTTGGTGTGTTACATGCATGTTTTTTAGGATGTGGGAGGAAGCCGGGGTACCCGGAGAGAACACACGTAGGCACTGAAAGAACACGCAAACTCCACACAGGGAGGCTGCAGGCAGACAAACTATATTTTGAAAACCCGAATTCTCTGAAAATGACGTGATCGGGCTCGATTTCCAACCACGTGATTGGATCGAAGACACCCATGGACAAGATTTTTTTGTTTTTTTAGCATTTTCTTGTAATTGGTTTGACTTCTTATAGTCCAGTGTGCTTATTTGTTAAATTTATTTGGGTTAATAGGTATCACTTTATTTGACAGCGGCATCATAAAACTCATATTTATGACACGACCCCGTCATGGGCGTTAATAAATGCTTATGTCGGATGTCATTAAGTGTCATCTGGCAAATTTTGTCACTAACTCCATTTATGTCCAGCTCGCTCATGACAGTGTCATGTCATAATTATGACATTCTTATGACACCGCTGTCAAATACATTGTTACCAGTTAAAATCTTTTGTTGTAGATATCTCATAATACAGTGAGGGCAGCTGCGGCTTATAGTCCGGTGCGGCTTATCTATGAACAAAAGCAGTTTTCTAGTCAAATTTTGGTGGGTGGCGGCTTATAGTCAAGAGCGCCTTATAGTATGAAAATTCCGATACACATTTTAGCCGTGATTGACCGTATGAGATTAACTGTGATTAATGATAATTAGGGTTGTCAAACAATTAAAAAATTTTAATCGAGTTAATCACAGCTTAAAAATTAATTAATCGTAATTAATCGCAGTTCAAACCATCTCTAAAATATGCCATATTTTTCTGTAAATTATTGTTGGAATGGAAAGATAAGACACAAGCCAGATATATACATTCAACATACTGTACATAAGTACTGTATTTGTTTATTATAACAATAAATCAACAAGATGGCATTAACATTATTAACATTCTGTTAAAGCGATCCATGGATAGAAAGACTTGTAGTTCTTAAAAGATAAATGTTAGTACAAGTTATACAAATTTTATATTAAAACCCCTCTTAATGTTTTCGTTTTAATAAAATTTGTAAAATTTTCAAACAAAAAATAAACTAGTACCTCGCCATTGTTGATGTCAATAATTACACAATGCTCATGAATGGTGCTGAAATCAAAATTAAAAAATAAAATCAGTCGCACCCAAGCGCCAGCAGAGGGCGAAAAAACACAAGTAACGAATTGACATGACAGTGTCTGTTTAATCTGTATGAGCGGGGCATGTGCGTTAATTGCGTCAAATATTTTAACGTGATTAATTTAAAAAATTAATTACCGCCCGTTAACGCGATAATTTTGACAGCCCTAAAGATAATACATTGAAAGTAGTATTTAGCACATTTTTAAAATTTTATATGTGCTGCCATATTACAGAAAATAGTCATTCATACTTATTGACTGGAAATGAGTAAATATCCACTTAAAATAACTAAGTTAACTTGCCCAACCTTAAATTTGTGTGTGATGATTTTCAAAAAATAAAAGGCCCAAGTCAAAGACACAGCAATAACACACGTGGCACACTGATACTAAACTCTAATGTCAATTGGCCCCCAAGCCGCATGTTTGAGACCCCTGTTATATTTGAGTAGAAAGTAAAGCATGTTCAAAAAATGTTCGAATTTTTAGCAAAATTTGTTTAAAAATAAAACACATTTTCATTACTGCCAGGCCCTCCCTATTCAAAAGTATTGGATGCAAAGGGCGTAGCTTTGGTCTCAACAGTGGTAGGGACTCTTTTAAGGAAATTTACAGTGGTTGATTTTTGTGTATGTTTTTATGGGGGCGGGGTGTAAAAATGTCTGCATAGGCTGCAAATAAAAATATTTTTAAATATATGATGTAGAAAAGAAATAAATACATTTTAATTAATGAATAAATGCACAGTTGAATTAACATTAACAGTAAAAAACATACAGGAGGACGCTTCTCTCTAAGCAGCTTTCTACGCGAGATTCACAGGTTAACAAGTTCACACAGTTTAATGTTATGCTAACTTTGATGCAGCTCGGACTTTCAGTAGCAAAATTAGTGGCGTCTTACAGTGGCTGCTGCTGGCCCTGGTTCGCTACAACAGCCTTGCAGAGAAGTCTACTACTTTAAGATGGCGGCCGTTTACTAACGCCCGCATCTAGCTTTCTGTAGATGTGCTGCTAACGCCACCGAGTCTATATTGCATCTAGTCCTATATAAATATGATATCTACCGTAACATTATGTGGGCGTACTTTGTAGCAGGTAGTGGCAGCAGTCAGGTATGTTGTTTTTTTTATCTCGCAGCATGAGTTTAGCTAGAGCCGTGAGTTGAGCATTGGCATTACCCGAGGGGCCAGGTAATGACAAGCATGATGTTTAGCTACTCTTGCTCCGTTCCTCATTGCGTCCCGAAGGCCGCGCAGCGCGCTGAGTGTGTTTTACTTCCGCTTTACTTGACATATTTCAATAATCGGAATTTGGATGTTTGTGAATCGTTCTCGAATCGTCCACGGCCAAATCGCGAATAATCTAAGAATCGGAAATTTCGCACACCTCTAGTGGGGACTATTAGAGCATCCTGAAAAGTAGGTAGTGTTATGTCTCTACCGTCCCTATGTAAATTTATGCCCTTGATTGGACGCCTATCTCCGTCATTGGCCGCCAATAAGTTATAGTGATCGCATGGACAACTTTCAAAACTTTCGACATCTTGCCCCAATCCGTGTCCTCAGAGGAGAAGATAAAATGTTGTGGTGGTCCACAAACAACAAACAATAGCTGCCCAGAGCAATCCGTCACTAATCTGTTCTGTTTTGTCTTGCTCTATAAGTAGCCAGCACGCACACACACAAGGGCAGTAATTAAGATTGCGGCGCAAATATAATCCCCGTGGCTTTGATGTCACGAGATTAAACCCAAACGGCGTCCATATTGCCGTTCTTCCAGCCTAATCAAAAGATTAAGGCCACATCACACTAGGGGTCCACTAAATATCCACGCGGCCGGAAGTAGGCACGCACGGATACCGATTTTTACAAATCGGGTATGACCAGATCTGCTTACATTCTAGTACTCATTGATATTTAGTAATGTCGTTCTCTTGTGATTGGAATGCAAATAATTTTGGGCAATATGATGATATATAGGCCTATCACAAAAACGATAGTTAACTTAGCCCGATACCCAACAAATACTATGCACGGCACTGAAACATGATTATTCACTGCCAAATGTTTGTACTGTCTCTTTCGCTCGCGGTAAACAAAAGCTTTAACTTCCAGCAGCCTCATTCCAGGACACGTTGCCACGGTTCCAGCGGCCCCCGAGCCCACGTTATTAGCATAAATCTGCATAGCGGTCCGGATTCCTTTTAAAGTGAGCAATGTTGAGCTAGCGGAGGTCGCGCTTATGTAAGCAGAGTCAAAGAGCGCGTGGTTAGGTGGCCAAGAGTCTTTTTATTAGCCTGCTTACAATGTCTAATTGGCCCTGAACAATTTAGACAAGATGTTCTCTTATCAGTCATATCGTAGCCAAAAAAAAACTGTGCAGTAATACCACACATATTTGTGGTTCGCTTGTGTTTTTAACTGTTAAATCCCTCCCTTGCTATTTGGTGGCTTTTGTGCTCTTCCTGAAAGGCACACAAGATGGCACCAAATAGGAAAAAAGTATACTGATGGCAAAGTTGTATGCAGTATAATTTAAAGCAGAAGTTCATATTTTTTTACATGAGGCTTAATCTTTGAGTTAGCGGGCGTTAAATTAGTCAATGGAGTTAATTTCAATTCCATGCAGTGTGTTAGTTATTTATCAATTTCAGGGCTCCAGAGTGGCTAAGCTAATGTGAGTCAATGGTCCCTTCCTAGCATGCCAATAAAACAAGATATTAACAGATCTAACATAGTCAAATAAATTCAAAAGGCAGATCGTTGTTCAAAATACGCATGCGGCCAAAACAATGTTACACCAAACTACCGTAATTCATTCATTCATCATAGAGAGGAGTGCTACGGCCAATCGTGCTCATGCTGCATACGAGGAAGGTGGGAAGTCGGACTTATCCCACTCGGATGGTACCAGTTGCGACCTCAAAGCGTTTTTTTATTTTGGCCATTAAAAGACATGTTGACCTCAAGCAAAGCTGCCTTCTCGTTAGCAGTGGTGTTAATAACGGCGTTAGAGTATAACGGCGTTACTAACGCCGTATTTTTTTCAGTAGCGAGTAATCTAATTAATTACTTTTCTCCTCTTGGCAACACCGTTACCGTTACTGAGGATGCAAAGGGCGTGCGTTACTGTGCGTTACTACTGTGAGAGACACGGACTCACAGAGACGAGAGAACAGAGCGTGGGGAGGAGGGAAGGGAGTTGTGACACTGTTGCAAACGCGATGCTAGGTGGCTCCAATAATACCTGACTGTAGCCGATAGCCTACTAACTACGCCCACATGATGCTACGGTAGATATCACATGTATATAGAACTCGATGTGAAATGACAGACACGGCGGCGTTAGCATATGTATAGAGAAATAGATGCAAAATGATCGACTCGCCGGCGTTAGTAAACAGTCGCCATCTTAAAGCAGTAGACTTCTCAGGCATGCACTGTTGTAGAGAACCTTCCAAGCGAACCTAAGTAACTTTATATCTACTAGTAAAATACTCCTAAATCGGCAAAATCTTGACTTGAATCTATCTTTAAATGATGAAACAGTTTTAAAACTTTTACATGTCAAAAGAAGACAGAAGGGAACTAATACAATAACGGGAGCCATTTTAACAAATTTAACGGTTGATTCACAACATTAAATGACTTCCAAACATAGCAAAGGTTACTATGTTTTTTTGGGGGGGAATGAAAAAAAAAACATGAAATGTGACTAGTTACTTTGCCAAGTAACTAATTACTCTTACATTCTGGTAAGCTATCAAATAGTGGAGGAAAAACGACGGCGAAGATAAATAGACCACACTGTAAACTGCCTCCTTTAGTTTTAATATTTAAGGTCCGCTTTTCGACGCGCAGCGCATTTTGTGGAGTGGCGTCTGATTGAAGCAACTCTTTTTCTGACTTCGCGATTAAGGCCTCCCACTTCGAGTGGCGTTCCAATCATATTTTTCCTGGTCGGAGGTTCAAAAATTCCGATTTCCAACCTTCCTTGAATGCAGCATCAGCGTACGGAGTCTTGACTGAAGAACGGCAATATAATAAAACATGTTTTTAGAGGCTGTAGAAACAGAAGAAATGGGGAAACGAGAGTTTCCACAAATTCCCTATGAACAATAGGGAACAATACAAACTGTGGATACTTGCTGCTGGCTACGACATAAACTCATCGGTGGAAAAAAATCACTCTGCTCTGCAACCTGTTACCTACAGAGCTGCTGGATTACAAATGTTACTTTTCATACTACAGATATTGACATGCAATGGTTTCAATAATTTCATTCCGAAAACATGGCCAACACTATTGATTGCATGGGTCATCGGTGATTTTCATGCGTGCGTATGTTGTCTTTTATTGGCATGCTAGGACGACCTGATTGACTCAAGCTAGGTTAGCCACTCTGGAGCCCTGAAACTAATGAATAAATAACTGCACGGAATTTGTTGAAATCAACTCCACCGACTAATTAAACCCTTGCTAACTCGAAGATTAAGCCTAATGTCAAAAATTCTAAACTTCCCTTTTATGAGTTTTTCATTATGCAAATCAGGGCTGCTTCACATGAGAGTTTTGATAGTTGGCTAATCACCAAAAGTTGACCGATTAATCGGCCAGCCGATATATCGGGCTGATATATTGACTTTATTCAAAATCAGCTGATATAATAGGTTAACTCTTGTCATCACTGTTTGGGTGATGATCATTCTTATGAACGTTGCCCGATATATCGGGCTGATGTGTGGGCTTTTTGTCAAGATCGATCGATTTAATAGGAAAAGTTATGTTCACAGTTTGGGTCATCTTTGTTAATTGTGATTTTGCACCACCTAGTCCCGCCCGGGGGCCAAATGCGGCCCGTGGTCAAATTTCATCCGGCCCCCAGCCTCTGTCCTAAAATCAATAACGTCTGGCCTGCATACAGACTTTATAAATTGGTCAGCAGTACTGCTACCAGCATATCAAGTAGCTTACACACTAAATGCTGCTCCTCATTTACCAACTAAAAGGCAGCAGCACTCTAAGCAACATCACCCCATGTGACCCTTTACTCCCAATTTTCTAAAATGACGACATTCAACAACAACAAAAAGAAAGTTGACTGTGACGACTGACGCTTCAAGGATAGGTGGAAATTGGACTATTTCTTCACTAAGATACGCAACAGCTGTGCCCGCCTCATTTGCAAAGAGACAGTCACTGTTTTTAAAGAGTTTAATGTGAGGCGATATTACCAAAAAAGACATGCTGACATGTACAACAAGATTACAGGGAAGATACATTGTGAGAAATTGAAGCAACCTCAAGCTAGTTTATTTCACAGTAGTATTTCGCATGAGCCCGAGAGTCGAAAGAGAACACCACAAAGGCTAGTTGTGAGATTGTTGAAATTATTAATTAAAAAACATAATAAAGCAAATGTGACGCACAGAATGGCTTGCTAAAATTTATTTAAATATATTGTTCTTAGGGCTGTCAAACGAGTAAAATTTTTACTTGAGTTGATCACAGCTTAAAAATTAATTAATCGTAATTAATCACAATTCAAACCATCTATAAAATATGCCATATTTTTCTGTAAATTATTGTTGGAATGGAAAGATAAGACACAAGACGTATATATACATTCAACATACTGTACAGAAGTACTGTATTTGTTTATTATAACAATAAATCAACAAGATGGCATTAACATTATCAACATTTTGTTAAAGCGATCCATGGATAGAAAGACTTGTAGTTCTTAAAAGATAAATGTTAGTACAAGTTATAGAAATTTTGTATTAAAACCCCTCTTAATGTTTTCGTTTTAATAAAGTTTGTAAAATTTTCAATCAAAAAATAAACTAGTAGCTCGCCATTGTTGATATCAATAATAATTACCGTATGGTGCTGAAGCCTGAAACCCATTAAAATCAGTCGCACCCAAGCGCCAGCAGAGGGCGGAAAAACACCAAAAAACACAAGTAACAAGTGGAAATGACACTTTGCTGTCATTTTAATCTGTTTGAGTGGGGCATGTGCGTTAAATGTGTCAAATATTTTAACGTGATTAATTTTAAAAAATTAATTAACGCCCATTAACGCGATAATTTTGACAGCCCTAATTGTTATACGTAAAAAACGTCAGCCAAGGTCGGCCCCCCAAATTTTACGACACCAAATCTGGCCCACTTTGCAAAAAGTTTGGACACCCCTGACCTAGTGGCTAGTGTCATAAAATTAAGTATCAGAAGAAAAGTTTTAACTTGTTATATATACATTTGTATGAGTGTTTAAAGTGCCTTTCAGAAGAGACCTGCTTTAAAAAAAAAAAAAAAAAAGTATATCGGCCTGAAATATCGGCTTACAGTATCGATACTTCTATACTTTCGATACTCTTGACAACCCTCGATCAATTAGAGTTGACATTTGAAAAAGGGGATCTCAGGGGCTATAATTACCATGAATACACGCTCAGTCTCGTTCTGCGATGTGAAAATTGTTTTTCATCCCCACATTTGATTACATGTCCCGACAGAGAGATTCTTTCCCTGAGAGACAGAGGACAAAAGGTCTCCGATGACGAGACCCGACGGAACAACGAGTCCCTTGTGTCACGCGGAGCTCCGCCGCCGATTAGTCGGATGAAACGGCACATCGGCGGGGCTATTAGCGCCCTAATTGGCGGCCGGAAAGCAAAGGGAATTACGTAATGGCTGATCACTTTCGGTTCAAATTGGACTGATGTCAGCCCGGTTCCGTAGCCTCAGACTGACCTCTGCTCTTAATTATTGGCTGTCATTGACAGTTATAGACGTCCAATCCAATCACGTTAACAAAAAGCTAAAAATACAACCTAAAATTTTAAAATATTTTAAAATGAATTAAAAATAAGACAATTTAAAGTCTTTCGTGATCATTCACTGCCAATTCTCACACTTTAAATGAATCAGACTTTCTCCAAGACTTTCACTGGACTTCTCCGTGACACGATAAACGGATTGACTGTAGCACCGTCTAAAATATCAAAAGCCTATGCGCACGGAACATCAAAGTGAGGGAAAATTCAGGTTACATAAACGCCGGCGCCGTTCCGGGGGAGAACATACGTGACCTGACAGGCCAACTCGGGGGCCTCAAACGCTGTTGCTGCTCCTGCTTTAACGCCGTCACGGCGCTGCCTGCCGAGCCGAGACACGTGAGCGCCGCATCCACATGGTGTTGTTTTCTTTCTTCTTCCCACACTTTGATCGGCGCTGCCGAGCATTCCCGACACTGTCTGATCTTGTCTAAGTGTTTTCTCTTAAAATTCACCCCATGTGAGCACAGGGTCTTTTAACTTATTTAAATTAACACTACAGTCAAGGATCTTTTCTCAGCACTTTTGGTTCCAACGCAGATTTACAATAAAAAATTCAATGTAACCTTCAATAATGTGATAAATATAGTCTCTATCCAAACAATTGTTTGTGGCAGCTCTACTCTTTAGCTTCCAGCAGCAGAAAATCCAGAGCTGAAAGTGACATATCACTTGATCAAGCAGCCTGGAGGCCACGATGACATTTGCAGACATTTAGGAAATTTAGGGCATCGCCTTTGATCTGATGACATGATTGTGATAGTTCACACACTTCCAGGCTTTTAAACGTCACTCTAGCATGGAGGCAGCACATTAGTGCTCTATTAATATCAAAGTTAAAGTTCTAACTCTGAATGCAGAAAAACATTAAACATTCTACTCTTCACATGACTCAACTGATTGAAACCATACATTGCATATGATCTTTCCAATGATCACATTTTCCATGACAGTATCCCCGGATTTATACAGACATTTGACTTATCGACTCCTTTAAATGACATTTAAATATCGAGTTAAATTATTTAAACTAAAACTCTTTCAGGGCAGAATTGTTGCAACATGCAGAGCAGTGTTGTTTTCGTCAACGATGACGATAACGAAAATATTTCGTCAACGAACAAGAGAGTGGAGAGATGAAAACACGAGACGGACAAGGACGAGATGAAAATAAGCCATAGTTTCCATCATAAGTTGACAATGTGTGACATTTTCTGATCGTATGTGTAGTTAGCATGCAGTGCTTGGCCATAACACTCATGAGAAGTGCTGCGCACACAGCTTACTCATAGCGATGTGTCCTCTCGAGGCTCCAGACTTTTGTGAAACACATGTCAGGTGCTACTTGGTAAGTTTTGTTTTCTTATCTTGGCTAGATATGCTATGTTGCGTTAGCCTTTAAAGGTCTGTGCTTAGTGATCATCTCAATTAAACGTAACTTGTAGTGTTAGCATAGCGTTCGCGCTACAATTTAGCGTGGTGAGTAGAAGTGTGCAAGATTTCCGATTCTTAGATTATTCGCGATTCGGCCGTGCAAGATTCGAGAACGATTCACAAACATCCAAATTCCGATTATGGAAATATGCCAAGTAAATCGGAACTAGTGCTGCAACGATTAATCGATTAACCCGAGTATTCGATTCGAAAAAAAATATTCAAATTAAATTTTGCTGCTTCGAGTATTCGTTTAATTAAAGTGGCGTTGTAATGGTTTGTTTTGAAAGTGTTTACATGTAGTTTTATTGATTTTGGTGGATACACTGCCCTCTAGTCTGCCTCATTTTACATGGCCAAATCCAGCTGCTCCCTGTTAAGACCAACAGAAGCTAGGTTTTTGTTTGAGCTAATGTTTTTTTATGTATTCGTAATTTAGTTTAAAGGCATATTTAGCCAATTTTTGTGTGAATATTTGTCTGAACCATTTGTAAAGCGCATTGTTAAAAAAAAAAAAAAAAAAAAAAAGTATTTTATAGCATTTAAGCTAGTGGACTTTTATTACGCAAGTAAGCCAATTGTTCTTTTGTTGTACATAGATCATTTTTTTGATATCGTTTGAGGCTCAGCTCAGGTATTTTATTTTTTTTAATGTTTTTTATCCGATTACTCGATTATTCGAACTAACTAGTTTATCGATTAATCGACTACTAAATTAATCGATAGCCGCGGCCCTAATCGGAACTAAAACACAGTCAGCGCGGTCTTCAGGACGCAATGAGGAACGAACTGCATTGCATCCCGAGAGTAAACATCATGCTTGTCATTACACGGATAATGACAATGCTCAACTCACGGCTCTGGTTCAACTCATGCCGCTAAATAAAAAAACAATAATACCTGGCTGCTGCCGACAGCCGCTACAAACTACGTCCACATCATGCTACGGTAGGTAATAGATATCATATGTTTATCGAACTAGATGCAAAATGACAGACTCAACGGCGTTAGCAGCACATGTTTTGAAAACTAGATGCAAAATGACAGACTTGCCGGCGTTAGTAACCAGCTGCCATCTTAAAGCAGGAGACTTCTCTAGAAGGCTGTGTTAGCGAACCTAATTAACTTTTTATCTATTACTCCTAAATCGGCAAAATCTTTGAAACAGTTTTAAAACTTTCACATGTCTAAAGTAGACGGAAGGGAAATTATGGAATAACGGGAGCAATTTTAACTACTTTAACGGTTGATTCGCAGCATTAAATTAATTGAATGTTGTTTAAAGCTGCTGATACAGAATGGGGACTTGAGTGTTTTATTTACTGTTTTGAGCTGTTAACTTGATAATGAAATAGTCTTTTTTTTTTTTAAGCCTGAGAGGCTTTTTGTACAATTTTTGTAACTGATGTACGAAACATTGAAAGCCGCTAATAGCTTGGGGGGGTTGTGGGGTGTCATCAATAATCGATTTATAATCGAATTGTTGCCTCTGAATCGTAATCGAATCGTTAGGTGCCCAAAGATTCCCACCTCTAGTGGTGAGTGTCGTCTTTTGGAAAACTTTTTAAATACGGTTCATGGCGTCCAGATGAGTTTGATTAATTGAAAATAATGTACTATTTTCCTGCTGAGTGTGTGTTACCATCACAAAGATGGTGATGTCCTCATAGACAATACAATTATATGCTCATCCGTCAATGTTTATTCGAAATTGATGGAAACTTTTTATTTATCAATATTTATTCATGGACTAAAACTCTTTAGACGAAAAGTTTATGGACGAAAACATTGTGATTGTCAACTTAAACCAGACGAAATTTGTCTGAGAATTTGTCTAAGACCAACACATTTTTAAATGACTAAAATATGACTAATAAGTATTTTCATCCAAAAGACTAAGACGAAAATTAAAAGGGCTGCCAAAAACAACACTGAAGCAGAGTTAACCATCGGCAAAAGTTGTCATAGTTTGCTTAGGTGGATTAGGTTCTGTCCATTTTATTAATGGAATTTATTCAACGTGAGTCTATATTTCTTCTTCGTGTTCAACAGATATACTCCTTTGAAGTGGTGCCCCCTAGAGTTGGGACTGAAACGTTACTTTCAAGCATAGTAAATCTTTAGAAATAATGAAATGAAAATGAATAATGAAAAATGCTATTTGAAAAGTGCTTGAACTAACGGAAATTATATTGCCACAAGATACGGATATTTTATTTTATTTTTAACTCTTTGGCTGCTATTGAAAGCAACATGGCCATCAATGGCAGTCAATGAGTTCATTAATTGTGAGTTTTGTACAAAATGTTTATTCTATAAATATGTATTTATATACTGCATATAAAGAAATGGGGAAAAACAAGTCTACAATTGACCTACGACCAGGGGTGGAATTTAGGGCGTGGGACCATACCGGGCCCAGTTTGTGGGCATTAAGTGGGCGTGGTTGGGTTAGAAGAGGGTCAAACAGAAAGATAAGATGATTCATTGAGCTGTAGTATAGTGTTTAAGTATTAAAATATTTCTGCCAGCTGTTTTGCTGGTTGTCTAGAGGGGCCCGCAACCCCTCTCACCACCCCACACAAAACCATTGGATGGTCCACTCGGGGGGTCCCGTTTATGCTCATCGCACCCGGGCCCTGTTTACATTTGTTCCGCACCTATGACTTCCCGGCTCCCTAAACGTCTCATCATCCCAGAGACATAATAAACACACCCAAAGAGCATTCATGTTCTCTACTGGTTAACTCGGAACCTACAGGCAACAATAAGTCCGCAATTAATTTATTAGCTTTGAGATAGAAAATTGAAAAAATCTTATCCGTCCAAAAATAATGGAGGAGTAGCCATTTTAGTTAGTGCCCTCACCAAGAAGACAAACAACAACAAAGCAAGTGAGATCTGGAGACCTCCCCCGGGCGCTTTTAAAAAAACACAAACACACACACACTAAAACTGCCAGTTATTTATCTAATTAAAAGAATAAACACTAAATCAGGATAGACATGATTTTATACTAGGGTATAAAATTACCTATTTCCGACATAAAATCTCCATATCACAGATTTCTATCACTCCCAATACAATCTTATCTTATCTGTCTTTCCCTCCCTCTCCTTTTATTGGGCCTAAGACTCGCCTTAGACATGGCTGCCATTAGTTTTATTGGTGTAGCTGGTACCAGTACACACGCGCTCACACACACATATAAATTTCAATACACACACCACCAAAGGGGGGACAAAATCCATTAGCAAGTGTGTCTAAAGGTTTATAGCCAGATGGTTAGCCCACCCTGAATCAATGCGATGAATGCACACACGCGCATGAACACCAACACACCTCATAAACCCTAATGGAAACTCATCAAGCGCTAATTTCATTACAGCAGACCTCGGCGATTCCCCATCACGGTGTCGTCAAATTTCGCTTTTGGGAAGTGGCGGCGGCATTTTTTTTTTCTTTACGACATACGCGGCGGGGCGTTTACAGCGGCACTTCGGCGCGCGTGCGTCCTCCTAACCCTGGAGGTGGGCCTCGTCAATTTGACGAGCTTTCGAGAGCTAGCGTAAAAACTTCATACTGAGGCTTTGAAATATTACTTTACATGGAAATTATACATGAGGATGTATGTGAAACCGCAGCGTACGTAGACATTTGTTTTAAGTGAAACCACACACTCTGTATGCTAGCTAAACAGCAGCAATTTTGCACATTCTCTGTGCTAGCTAAACAGCAGCCATTTTGCACATTCTAGATTGTCTATTTCTGAGTGGGAGTTTTTAAAATGTCAAAAAGGCACAAAGGTGCAAACTCAAAATAAATTGGACTGGGGGGTTCAGACATGTAGTGGCCTCCATTGTCTGCTTTCAACAGCTAGTGCAGAAGTAAAACTTCATACTGAGGCTTGGAAATATTACTTTGAGATGGAAATTGCACATGAGGATGTATGTGAGACCATAGCGTACATAGACTTTGGTTTTACATGAAACTGCACACTCAGTATGCTAGCTAAACAGCAGTAATTTTGCACACTCAATATGCAAGCTAAACAGCAGCCATTTAGCACATTCTGGTTTGTCCGTTTCTCAGTGGGAGTTTTTAAAATGTCAAAAAGGCACAAAGGTGCAAACTCAAATAAACTGGATTGTGGGGTTCAGACGCTTGGTGGCCTCCATTGTCTGTCAGATGTCCTTGGCGAGACGCTGCGTCAGCCCGCATTAGCGGCAAGGATACCATAAAGCCAGCAAGCCAGCAGGTGGTCTCACTCGGTGAATTGGATTACATTTTTTAAAATGTTTTTAATGTTTTTAAATTACTCTTTTTCAAAATAATAAAAAAAGCAGTATTTACGTAGTAGTTTTATTTATTTCCCTTTTTTTTTTTTTTTTTTTTTTTGGGTGGACCGTACCAAGTGGAACCTCTCACTTAGGGGGATTCTACTTGAATTTGATTCTTCAAATTATTTTTAAGATATTTATGAAAATGTTTTTGTAATTTAAAAATATAGTTTTAATGATTTTAAATAACTTTTCAATTTTTTTTCTTCAAAATAAACATGTTTTTTATTATTATTATTATTTTTTTTTTTTTTATGTTTCTTTCCCCCTATTAATCTTCCCCCTATTAATCTTTCTCCTTTTAGACAAAAAAATCTCTTTGGTGTAGCAAGTGCAACCTCTGACTAATGCTGCCTTCATGTTGTGTCGTGAATCTGGTAAATACCACTTTTCGAGTCGAAAATTGCATGTGAACGCCCCCTCAAGTGGTATTTTCTACTGGAGAACTGGGATTTTATTAGGATACCTGAGTTTCCGAGATGGGTGTACCTTTTACTTTTCAAAATGGCGGAGCGCGAACAAGATTTTGTAAATGTTTTTTTAAGAAATGTATCATCAATTTGCACCTTTTTCTGTCACCAGCACAATAACGTAGTTTACACATTTATGAAACACTTATTTTTTAAACAAGTGTTTGCTAAAATGTTCAGCTACAAAAACTTGCTGTTTGCATTTTTATGTTTTTTCTTCTTCTTGTTTATATTAAAAGTTTTGCCACCGCAAAAACAAAATGAAGGCTGTGTCTGCTGGTTTTTTTCTAGCTACAACAAAAGCACATGAACAAGATGTACTCGTAAGTACCAATTAGCAAGTGGTGAGAATCAGCTTTCCCAGAGCATGTGAAGGCAGCATTAGACCTGTCTCGGTGCTGTTTTCACTTAAATTCTTGTTTTTTTTAGAATATAACAAAAGGTTAAACAAGGCAAAATGAACCTGTAATGGCTCCAGACATTTTTTAATGCAGGTTTATCAATCCTCTAATCATCTTACTATAAAATCTGCAGATTAGCGCCCGGGACATATGCTAGCTTGCCTAGCTTCCTACTGGACGAGATTCAGGGCGGAGTTTGCGTGTTCACCCCGGCTTTTTTTGTTGATCGTCATTTTCCAATGACCCTAAAATTGGACAAAACCCATCAATAGACTTGCAGTGAATGATTATGTATCACTGAGTCCAGTTTGTGACTCCACATAACAGGTATATGGAGAAATGTCAACATTTTGATCAAAGTAAGTTACCAATGTTTGACTGCTGATTACTGAAGAATGAAAACAAGGTAGAACTTTCTTTTCACGGTGAAAGAAGTGAGTCTGTTCCTATTGTAGCTATGGTTTCCTTCAGAAGGCGATTATGTATGCTAACTACGGCGACCGCAATTAATCGAGTAGTCGACAACTACTCAATTATCAAATGAATGGACATTATTGACCAGAATCCAAATCCTCTTTTTATGTGCATTTTGACTAGTGCTGCAACGATTAATCGATTAACTCGAGTATTCAATTAGAAAAAAATATTCAAATTAAATTTTGTTGCCTCGAATATTCGTTTGATTAAAGTGGCGTAATGTTTTATTTTGGAAGTGTTTCCATTTAGTTTATTGATTAGGGTGGATACATTGCCCTCTGGTCTGCCTCATTTCACATGGCTAAATCCAACTGCTCCCTGTTAAGACCAACGTAAGCTAAGTTTTTCTTTGGGCAAATGTTTTTTTTAATGCATTTGTAATTGAGTTTATATGAATATTTAGCCGTTTTTTGTGGGAATATGAGTCTGAACCATTTGTGAAGAGCATTGGAAGAAAAAAAACTTTCACATTTTATAGCATTTAAGCTAGCGGACTTTTGCCATTTAAGTTAGCCAATTGTTCTTTTTTTTGTACATAGATCCTCATTTATTTATTTCTAATACCATTTGAGGCTCAGCTCAGGTATTTTAATTTTTCATTTTCCTTGTCCGATTACTCAATTATTCAAACTAAGTAGTTCATCGATTAATCAACTACTAAAATAATCGATAGCTGCAGCCCTGATTTTGACTCACTAGCTGCCATTGACAGCGCTACACGTCTAATCCACTTTGACTGGACTGGACATCTAGCGCCGTCAATGGCACTGGAAATTGAGCATTCACAGCCAGTGCTTCCAGTTTAAATGAATTAGACGTCTATCGTTGTCATTGGCAGGCAATCAGCTAATAGCAAACCATGGCGAGAGGCACACAAACTAAAAAAACAAGGCAATTATGCAACTAGCAACAAAGGGATATACAAATTGTCAAATGGCAGCAAGTCAATATCTCAACAAGCCGCCTAGGATCGGTTTAAAGACACTGCTAACGAGCTGGAATTGGATGCAGGTATGACGTTGGGAACTCATCCCACAGCTCTGTAACAAAACAATCTAACCAGCAGGAGAATGTGACAAAATCATGCCAGTCGTCATATTAGAGTCGCTTGCTAGCTAGCACGGCGATTCTTCCAGTCCAGCCCATCGACGTCATCACCCCCAGCATGCCTGGCACCCTCAGTAGGCCAAAACATGTACTAAATTTGATAGATTTTTTTTTAAATCAATGGCAATAATATATGTCACTAATAACATATTTTAGTAAAAGAGAACAATTGTGGCTTATTAGAGCCTACAGGTCTGTAAGTCTGAGGTTCCTTTCAAGAATGTCCTTAATTGAATAGGAAGTCACTCAAAATCAACAGGGAGTAATCTGTATTTGCCCCATAATGAACAAGAAGTTACCTGCAATTGCCCACAAAAGATTGACTGTGAATGTTCTGGTTTCAGTGCCATTGATGGCGCTAGACGTCCAATCCAGTCAGAATTAATTAGATTTCTAGTGCCGTCAATGGCAGCCAGTGAGCTAACAAAGACACTATTCTAATGAGATTTTGTTACCAACCTGATGGCTCACTTTTGTAAACAGTGACACCATTTTAAAACGATACATCAATTCTTGGTTGGGAACATATCGATAACCTTTTGGGCTGTAAGGTATCGCGATATATCACCTCCTTAATATATTGTGACACTCCTACTACATGCAAATGATCAACCTTCGCGGGCCAAACAGTGTGTGGTTGCAGGCAAAATCTGCCCCCCAGCCCTCGAGTTTGAAACCTGTGGTGTATTCTTTCATTTGGTAGGTTTTGTGTGCATATACCTGTACGCATGTAATCAAAAACCACAAAATAGCTGAAATACAATTTTGAATCAAACAACAGTTTGACTGGACAAATAAACCAATATTCATGTAGAGAAATGAAATTTGCAAGCAGCGTTCATGGGAAGGGCCTCACATCTGTGTTGCATGAAGTCCACCAAGTGCCAGAACAATGTGACATTTGTTCTAGCTTCATTTGTTATCTCAATACATGACTCATGTCATGTTTGGTACACGAGGCACTTCGCCAACATCCACGGACGAGACGCGTGACTTGCTTAACAAGGCTTTTTTTTTTTTTTACAATGCCATATAACGACAATGTGTCGCGTTCGCTTTCCTCAAGATTGCCTGTCAGCTCGCTTCCGGGATAATTTAAAAGGTTCCGAGTAGAACGCCGAAAACGAGCGAGGCCTCGCGATAATGACTTGGCTTGGACAGGCGGCTCGTAACTCAACGACGCGCAGTAAATAAAGTCAGACCACCGACTGGAAAACACCGGGTCTGAGATCAGGCGTGGCGTCTGAAAAGAGAAAAAAAAGCGGGAATCGGACAGGAATGCAAGGGAGTGTGCAATGTGTTTGTCCTATTGCGCAATCACTGCGTGCAATCACTGCACGACTCGACGCTGTCGGGCCCGTGAAGTCGTTCGAAGGCTTTCTATTTTAGGCAGACGTGACGATCGGTGGTACGACATGCGCGTGAGCTCGACTCCTTGCTTAAAAATGCATAAGTGCGGTTAAGGCCGGAGATAAAGCGGATGTAACTGTTGAAATATTTACTTCTTGCGAAAGTGGGAGAAGGAGTACCGGTATATAAAATGTTCTGCAGGTGCGCTGGTATTTTCTAACTCTTTGTGTGTTTTAATAAGCTTGGAATTTGGGGCAAACATGTTAAAAATAAGAAGGAAGGGGAATTACAGTCGTTTCTTGAATTTTTTTTTTTTTCTTTTTAATTTTTCTGACCAATTTAAATTTAAATGTATTGGATGATTTTTATTTTTATAACAGTTCAAATATGCCTTTGACTTCAATTCTTCAGTATACTTATGAATTTTATTTTTAATTTTTTTTTTTAAGTTAAAACATTTTTTTTTAACTTTTTATGTTAAAAAATTGTTGTGTTTTTTTTTATTTTATTTTAATAGCTCATTGCTCTCCATTCACCACTATAGATGTCCAATTCCTCTCCACTCTTGTTTTATTATTTAATAATTAATTATATTGAGTTAAAAAGTAAAAAAAAAAACTTTTTCATTTTTCTTTTTAGTTTTAAATAAAGCATTTTTAAATTAAATTTCATTAAATGTACTTTTTTCAATGATAAAGTATTTTTTCCCTTTAATTTAAAAAATAAGTTTTAAAAAAATCACATTTACTTTACATTTAATTTAAATTTATTTTTTCCTTTTTTTTTTTTTTTTTTGATTAATAATAAGAACATTTCAAAAATGAAATAGGAAAATTTTTAGTGTTTACCTCTTTAGATGCCATTGACAACGCAAGACGTCAGATCCATTTTGACTGGGAGGGATGGCAACAAATGATCAAATGCACAAATTTCAGTCCAGTTGACGGTGCTAGACCAGTGTTGTTTTCGTCAACGACGATGTTAACTAGAATTTCGTCAACGAGCACTTTTTAAATGACGGTGACGAGACAATAACGATCTTAAAACATGTTTTGGGAGACTAAAACATAACGATAAAAATGCCAGTTTTCATCTGGCGAGACGAGAACGAGACGAAAATGCAAACGTGGAGTTAGCCTGCGTCATAGCAGTGTCTGGTTGTGTGACGTGCTGCACGCCCCCCAACTCACCAGTGTCCTCTCCAGTCACTCTCGCTTGCACACACGGTAAGATTTGTTTTGTTATCTTAGCCATAGAGATAACACAATGTTGCTTTAGCCTTCAAAGGTCTGTGCTGAGTGATCATCACACACTAAATGTTACCCGTAGCGTTAGCATAGCATTCACGTTAGCATTTGGCTAATGCTAACTTTTTTCTTTTTTTATATACAGTTCGTGGGATCCAGGTGGAAATAATTAATTGAAAATAATGCACTGTTTTCCTGCTGAGTGTGTATTATCTCCAAACTGTCATTGTCCTTGTAGATAGACGCAACAATATGTGCTCGTCTGTGAATGTTCATACGAAAGAAACCTTTATAGTAAACGTCGACTAAAACTGGACGAAATTAGTCTTAAGTTTTCGTCAACAAAAACTAGATGTAGATAAACACATTTTGAGACGACTAAAATATGACAGAGTAATACTGTTTTATCGTCCAAAAGACTAAGACGAAAATTAAAATGGCTGCCAAAAACAACACTGTGCTAGACTTTGGACGTCTGGCACCATCAACGAGAGCCAATGAGTTAATATTGTTTCATTAAAGTGGATTCATGACTTATGATAAAACGTAATTAAAATCCCATTCAGATTTTACCGTATTGGCCCGAATATAAGACGGTGTTTTTTGCATTGAAATAAGACTGAAAAAGTGGGAGTCGTCTTGTATTCGGGGTCTAGACATTATACCCATTCACGAAGCTAGATGGCGCCAGATACCATTGAAGCGAATTCTGAACTTGAGGAGTAATGTTCTGTCATGACAGATCTCAGCTACTCTCAAGTTTAACCAGTTTGCATTATTTTATTGCAATGTTTTAACTTATTCACATTTGTTTCAAGATTACAGTTACAGTTAGACCTCACTTTGATGGTTAATGCAGTTATTGCAATTTTGTTGTTTTATCACAATAGATTGGTTTATTTACATTTCAAAAACCAGAAGCCATTCATTTACGAATGTGATTGCACTGTGATAGTTTACATATTTAAAAGTTCAGATATTAAGATTTGAATGAGGCAAAATGACATGCTTTTTCTCTCAAATATATTGTTATAATCATTTGTTTCAGATGTACTGCAATTATTTTCTGTATAAAAATTTGGTGTTCAAAAAGTCTTTTTTCAAACTCGAGTCTTGAAAAAGAGGGGCTCGTCTTATAATCAGGGCCATCTTATATTCGGGCCAATACGGTATTTATGTATTTATTTGGAAGGATACTTGCAATAATTGCACTCCTTCGAATAAATTGGATGTTTATCGCCGTCAGTGGCAGCAAATGAGTTAATCCGTTCCATCACAATCCGACCACTCCCTTTCTTCTCCATCATTCTGCACACATTTCCTCTCCACTGGTACTTGATAGAACGCTGATGCGGACTCGGCGAAAACCCGCCTCAGTCAGCTTTTCCATTATTTGCCACATCTGTGTTGAATATAGCCAAGGGGTTTCCAAAGAGGGGGAGCGTAGGGACGAGGGGGATGTCGGTACATCGACTGTCGCTGAGCTTTTTTTGCGACGCAACTTTCCAGCCGGCTCGCGATTACGTTCGTGTCTAAACGCTCATCCGTACGACTCTGGGAGAGCTGCTAAGCGTTAGCACATGGCTGTTGCTCCTACTTAAATCAACTTCAAATGTTAATTTTAGTACATAATGCCGCAAATTGGCCTGCGTGCAAGTTTTGGACAACCCGCTTTAATATGTTGCCCAATAGACTTCAGAAAGATCGCCTGGGAAGAGAGGGGTTGTGAAGCGCACCCCATAATACTGAATAGATGGGCACCGTATCCTAGCAACAAGCAAGAAAGGGGTGGAAGAGGGGGGCTCCTTGCTTTGTAGCGCCCTTGGATCTTCCTATCAACTCTCCGAGGAGACCGGCACCCCCGACAAGGGCACTTTTATCAATGTGCCCTTTAACGCCGTTATATCTCCTTAAGGGGTTTAAGAGAGCGCGCTCTGGGTAAAGATACCAATCGCGCTCTTGAAATCCTTTTAACGTCAAAGCCCTACCACTTAAAAATAAATAAAAATTCCTCTGCCGTGTTGAAGGGCTACCACATCCGCGCTCTAATTCCCTTTTGTCGGAAAGCCAAGCCAAGTCAAGACGGTATAGGAAGCTAGTCGGTGCTTTACGAAGGCCCTCTTGGCTTGACGTTTTGCTCCGTTAATTAATTTCAGATCCAGATCAAATATCGTCGAGGCACTGCGTATTTCGGAGAGGGATCATCAAAGAAACTAGCTAAGATTCAAATCGCGCCACGGGTCGTCGCGTGGAGTTCACGCGTGAGTCAAAGCTCGCTGCTCTGTTAAATCATTCATGGATAGAGGCTAGTGTGGTAAAATTTGATATCTATATAAAAATAATCTTCAGTTCGTGGCGGAATTCCGTTCCCATGGCTGTGACTTACGCTGAACTTATTTAGAACAGATTCCAGGTTTGAAGGTTAGGAATGTCGGTTGGTTTTGGTGCAAATACTTATTGTGATTATGATTAGCTTAGCGCTAGAAGACAGCGTGTTCCAAGGTTACGTCATTGATTTAAACTGACAGTTTTGCTTATGAAAGTGTGCCTTATATACACTTGAGTAAGTGTTGGGAGAAAATGTAGTAGGAATTTGCAAATGTGACTGAGTAAATGGACTCCTTGGTTTATAACAGTAGGCACGCACAATATTTCAAGGCTTCAAACGAAGTGGGACAAAAAGCGAGCTCAGTCACACCAATCGAACCTTAGTTTACAAATTTTCTGGGTAGCATTTCAGTAATACTTCCTAGTAAAATGAATGGAAATGCAACTAATCAATTCCACATCAAAACAAAGTTAACAGACTACATTTAATTTGAGTGTAGTTGATGCAGTTAAATCTCACATTGGCAATAATACGGATGGTAAAATTTGACAAACTGCACAGCAGGACTACAAACAGTCGTGTTCAGCCATTTTTTCCCAACAGAAAAACGTTAAGTCTTCCTAATAACACCATCTAGTAGTTTCCCCATTCCGTTGCATGCTAATGTGTTATTAGCTCAGCTAATTTAAAGCAAATAAACAGACACTTGCAATGTGTGACATATGGAGCCAAATACGTGTACACAGCACAAGAAGTTTTTAACAGGTCTATGCCAAGACCGTTCACTACCAGACTCTTCCAGTGCAAATGGTTTGGACAGCTTAGCTATTAATGGCAGAAAATTGATTCTTGTTACCCGGATGTCTTAAAGGGAACCTCGGACTTAAAGACTTGTAGGCCCTAATAAGCCACAATTGTTCTCTTTTACTAAAATGTGTTCTAGAAACACATATATTATTTCCATTGATTTAAAAATCTAATATTTCGTACATGTTTTGACCTACGGAGGGCGCCATGTTTTACGCACGCAATGCACGCTGGGGGTGATGGTTGGCCTGGACTGGGTGAACTGCTGTGCTAGCTAGCAAGGGATGCTAGTATGACGATTGGCATAATTTTGTCATATTCTGCTGCTCGTCAGATTGTTTTGTTACAGAGCTGTGGGATGAGTTCCCAACGTCGTACCTGCATTTAATTCCAGCTCATCAGCAGTGTCTTTAAACCGATCCTAGGCGGCTTGCCGAGATATTGACTCGCTGCGATTTGAGAGTTTGTATATACCTTCGTTGTTAGTTGCATCACTGCCTTGTTTTTTTCCCGTTTATCTGCCTCTCTCGAGGTTTTCTCTCGTTTTTTTTTTTTTTTTTTATTGATCCTGACCTACTGTCACAGACCCTTTTTGTCACTCTCCCTTTAAGCGATCACGCGTTTTTTTGTGTGTGTGTTCAATAAACCCTTTTACGCAATTCGTATGTTATTGTTGTCCAATTGCTGTCTGAAGTGAGCCATGTTTTCTAATTCTGTGGTCAAGCCAGCTGCACTTTCTTTTCAGTTGCATTTCCCCTTTCAGGTTTTACCGCACAGACAACGCATGTGGTTTGTGATTGCTTTATAAGAAAAATCTCATTATTTTAAAGTCACGCAGAAGTATAGTCCTGTGGTTTACGCGCAAGTCTGTCGCATGGGAAAAGTGGGTTCGAATCCTGCTGGACACCTTTACTTAATTGCTTCTGCTGCTCGTTTTTTGAAATATCGACAGAGCTGTCCCGCTCATCACTTTTCCGCTGGGGTTCAAATTCAAAGGGCAGAACCGACGACATGTTT
Organism: Corythoichthys intestinalis; assembly: GCF_030265065.1. NCBI lineage: Eukaryota > Metazoa > Chordata > Actinopteri > Syngnathiformes > Syngnathidae > Corythoichthys > Corythoichthys intestinalis. The sequence goes on from NC_080413.1 coordinate 8,047,323, forward strand.
ATGTAGCTAACGTGTGACATTGTCGAAGTACGGCAGCGCTGCCCAGTGATGTCACCGCCTGGAGTGCATTGCGTCTTCAACAACAATGGCGACCTACTCGTTAAACAAATTTTTCAAATTTTATAAAAACGAAAACATTAAGAGGGATTTGAATATCAAATTATTATAACTCAGACTAACATTTATCTTTTATGAACTACAAGTCTTTCAGTCTATGGTTCCCTTTAAGAACAAAACTTGTAACCAAAGATCCCTACAAATGGTCTTAATTATGTTTCCCCGTCTGGCCAAATTTGAGTACTCAAACTGTCCACGGTCCATTGACGAACCAAGCAGAGGGACACTGGCTTAAAGCATCCGAGATTAATCAGACATGATCTGAACATCTGCCCAACTCCCGGCCAACCCTTCAAAGAGGATCGGAGGAAGACCCAGGAACATCTCCAGAGATGCAGATAATCGCACGGTCATGCCTAGTGGTCAGTCCGCCAGGGTGACTGTGGAAGCGCGTGCTAACAGATGGCAAGATAAAAGGGCATTTGCTCCTTTGCCACTCCTTTGCCAGCCATCGATTTAGTCAAACTCGCCTTTATCGCTATTCAAACTAAGCGCTTTACGATTGTCCGAGATGTCGACCAAATAAATAACAACTCTGATCGACCCCCCCACCCATCCCGCGTAATCTGAGGCTCGGTTAAGTGCCGAGGTCTTAATACGTTTTGCTATGGAATTTCATCAGCAGACGGATTGCAGCCAAGCGATTGTCCTGTCCTGAGCCGCCACACGAGCTTGCGGGAAAGACGAGTAGCAACAGAAATATTTAAAGCTAAACTCCGCGTGACCTTCCCTGATGATTCACCTGATTCGCTTCTCTCAAATCTGTTGTCGAGAGGATTTTTCTCGTGGGTGCTTATTTTCGGGACCGAGTGGCTTTGAAAAGAAATTTCTTTCAAGCTGTCTCATGGGGTGACCCGGTACAAAAGTCCACTCGCTTTGGTTCAACTCAAATGCCGAGATTAGCCCAATTTCGGCACGCCACGGAGGCCTCTAAACAAGAGGAAGAGTGGAAACAGTCAGGACAATAGCCCCGGCGGCAGATGGTCCATTGCTTGCCTTAATGTAGGGCATGGTGGGGGTAGGAGATGGGGAGGTCACTGGTAACCCCTTCAAACCCCCACTGCATGGGAAAATACCTCCACTCATATCCCACAAGCGGCTCACATTCAACAAGTTGGCGACACTGAAAAAGCCTGTTGAAAATGTCATAATTCTTATAGAACCATGCGGTTTCTTGGAAACAGATCATTAGGACATCAATGATGTTACAGCAGGGGTGGGCAAACCGGTCCTCGAGGGCCGCAGTGGGTCCTGGTCTTTGTTCCAACTGATTCAGCACACACAGTATAACCAATGAGGTTTCAGTGGAAACAAGGAGCACCTGACTGCAATCAACTGATTGCACTTGTAAGAAACCAGATTGGTGAAAGGCTGTCCTCATGATGGGTATGAACAAAAACCCGCACCCACTGCGGCCCTTTGTGGAATTAATTGCCCACCCCTGTGTTACAGGGTGAAGCGCTCATTCTGTCATGATGGACTTTCCAACCTCAGATAAAAAAATATCCTTTCAGCCGGTGTGCTTGTCACTGGGTCAGCAAGGAAAACTTTTCCTTATTCTAGACCTACCGCAGCAGAGATTCAGTGGGCATGTGTGGAGTTAGTAAATAATCTCAAACTTCTTTCAGTGGAAAAATTCACTGCTTTCTTTCCATTTTGAGAGTGAGGGTCGAAAAGTTGTTCAGAACCCTGCTCGAGCTTGGCATTTTATCTTTTTCAAAGCCACTGATTCAGTAATCAGAGTCGATTTAAATCAATTAAGGTGACAGAATAATTCAATTCCGTGTTCTCATCTGTTACTTCAAGGGCTCGGTTTTCACTTCAAAGCAAAATTTAAATGGGAAAATGAACTAATCGTCATCCTGTTAAACATCATTGTAAAACAGTCGCGAAAAAGTCATCGAGTTCAAACCCTAATAATATCATACTCTGATCCTCTGTTGCATTCCTCAGAAGCTAAAAGGTAAGTTCACTGAGACCAGGTAAGTAACAAGATGCCAGAACATTCTCAAGTTTATTTTGGTTGGGGGTTCGAGATTCCAAACTTTGCGGATGATCGCCCTGAGCGATTGTTTCGAAAGAAGCATCTCTCTCTATTTTAGCTGGCACGCCCAAAGCAAAACAAACATGTTTCTCCGGCTAACTCAGTCCAGTCTTTGGCGCTTGGCCCGAAGGAGGAAATTAGCCTCAGGAGGAGCGCGGCGAGGTTACCTGAAACCGTTCCAGAAACCTTTCCTGGGAACAATTTGATCCAGATGCTTGAGACGAGCCTACAAACACATCGCATCTATCACAAGGGCTCACCGCCGGTTACGTAAAGGGTCGACTCTCATTGTGAAGCTGCTGTAATCTGATAAACGCACCAAGCACAAGGACCCAGAAAGCTTTCAAGCTAGTGCATAGGTTCTGACCACATGGAGACCCCCAACTAAAAAGGTTAGGGACCACTTATCTTGTGGATAGGTAAAGTAGCTAAAGACATCTGCTGACTCTGGAGCCACAAAGTTTGAGAGCTGACAGGCAGAAAATCCAGACGAATGTCTAATGACTCCTGGTTGGCTGTTGAAGAATCACCCTGTCGCCTACTTGCTGACTTTTGGCAGCTTGGGACCATCGAAGGTCACAGATGTGTTGTGTAGACAGAACTGAAGTGCTGATCGTGTACCCCAAGGTGTGTTTTTTTCCCTTTGCTGTTGATGTCACAGCAGATGCTTAGCCTCGCTGACCTTATACCACATGTCGTGTTTGCATCTTAATCGGATTTTTAGAAATGTGCCGTATAAATCAATAGAGAGGGCAATGGAGCACCTCTTGATAGAGGCATTCAAGGACAAGATGGGCTTGTGCCAGTCTAAGTATTTGGTTGGTAAAGAGTGTATGCTGTATATGGATCTTTTTAAAAACAGATTACTAACTTTCACACAGGATAATGACCTAGAGAGAAAACTGTAAAATAATTGTCAGAGAAGGCCTCATGAATGCTACGAGGACTTCTATTCTTGGACGGTGTCAAAGAGTGATCTATTCTAGACATAAAAGATGTAACAAGCCCTTATTTACATTCAACTACTAATGAGGAGAAAAGTTCCGCATCATGCGACTGGTGGGAAGGTCTGAACCCCCGCCGCCCATGTTTGTTTTTAGAGGTTCCATCAAAACAAGGAGCTGACCTAACTGAGCATGGCATCATTCCGTGCAGGTCGACCCTCCCCCACCCGACCCTTACTCCTGGTTCAGTGATTCCGAGGGCAACCGGGCCCCCTGTCCCCTCGCCCCAATGATTATTGCTGTTGCCTTGGAGACAGAGCAGGCCCCGGACCCTGCAGCCGCCCACAACCAGGGCACAGGAATTGATTTTAAGTAGAGTGGGAACTTTTGACGTATCCCGACATGCCAGGCAAAGCATGCAGTACTTGGAGAACACATTTTCCTGATAGAAAGCCTGGAGTAACTTCAAGCAGTGCTGCCAAATTTCTCTGCCGGCTGACGTGCTGTTTTTGGGAATGAGGCGGCTCAGACGGCAGGTTGACGGGAATTCAGACAAATGAATGCAGACAGAGAGGGAAAGATTAGGGATACGGCAAAATACCACACATTCAACGTTTACTATTCTAAAACCTGTGGTTTGATCTTTCTGAAATGCCTAAAATGAATAACGATTTTCATTTTTCACGTAAACGCCCAGCCCTTCTTGACTGTAATGAATTTTCCCTTCATTTTCTTTCACACTTTCCTGTTTCAGTTCAATCTGACGCGTTGCCAGGAGGACACGGCTTCCTCTTTTTGTTGTTACAGGAATGTGGGACATCCTGACGGGCCGGCTTTTCATTGACAGTACACAGCTGAGAGTTTCCCCCTCAGGCTATTTGAGCGCGTACTCTTGTTGTTATCTGCATTATCAGCGAACCGGGCCTCACGGTGTGCCGCTGGCACGACGTAAGCCAGAAACACCTCAAGTGAAACCCGATCAGGTTGCCAGGTTTCGCCTGGTCGACGCCAGGTTCCAAGAACTGACCGCAGGACGCGAACAACAAACATCCTATTCCGGCCAGACGACATTTAGACGCACAATGACTTGAAAGGGGTGGCCGCGAGGAAACCAAAAGCATTGTGAAGTCGGTCCTTTGGCTTCCTGTCAAAATGTACATGTTACATCACTGGGAAAGGTTCTATTGAAAACAGAACAGGTCCCCAGTACTCTCTTCTCCACTGTGTTGTCACTGACTCACAGTAGAGACGAACAAACTCCAGCCAAACGCTCAGAAGTCTCCCCAACCACGACGACCCAGAAACACGAAGGACTAATTTGGATCAGCGCTGCGAAAGCGGCCTCGTTGGTGGCCGACTGGGAGAGTTGCTTCTACGATTTCATTGAGAGCTTTTAGGTCACGTCCCTCCCTGGGGGCAAGGGAGAGAAGCAAAGTGGAAATCAGGGAGGCAGAGAATTTTCTCAAGGGTGGGTGGCACCACGTACATCCCGGCTGGCTCAAAGCGTACAACTCCCCAGTCAGTTGATTAGGACTCATTTGAACCTCATTTGAGAGTGTGAGCATATGTGTTAAGCGGGTGACTCAGAGTGACTGTGAAGAAGAAACACTGACACTGCCGCAGAAAAATAGTACGTTTTTAATGAGCAGGCGTGGAAGAGGGTCTCACTCAGTTCGTCTTATCGGTTGGATTTGAAAGGTTTACAGTCTTTCCAAGTTCCATGCCTTTAATTTTGTATAAGGAAAATACTATATCAGGATTTAACATTCAACCCATATCACATGTCCCCACCCTGTTTGCATTAAGCACTCCTCTGTTATCAGGTGGTCACTGACTGTAAAGTCTTCCCAACAGATGTCTGCACGTCATACTCACACGCACACCCTTTGCAATAAAAAAACACAAGCTGGACACCAAAAGAATGGGTTCGGGAGGGGTCACAAGAGAAACTCAATTACGTGGACAGCAGGGCCTTCCTCCCCACCACCGCCCTGAAACCAGCCTCTTTTCAGCCAACCCAGCCCCCCTTTAAAGTTTCCCAGCCAACAACCATACGCCCCCCACCCACCTCCGACCCTACCATGACACCCCGCCACCCAACACCCACTGAGTTACAATAAGGCTGGGGTCTCTTTCTCACACTCCTCGTCCAACAAAAGTTATCAAAGTACATACACTGTTCCATCACTTCACGGTTTATTCTTCGTGTGTGCACGATACCGGATAAAACAGTAAATATTCTCTGACTTCTGTAGTCCTCGATGTTTATCTTTGTTATTACTGTTTTTTGCAGACTATAAATCAGTTTTTTTCATAGTTTGGCTGGACCTACGACCTCTACTCAGGTGCGACTTATATATACACATACATACACACACATATATATATATTAGGGCTGTCAAAATTATCGCGTTAACGGGCGTTAATTAATTTTTTAAATTAATTGCGTTAAAATATTTGACGCAATTAACGCATGCACTGAATGACCCGCTCGCATATTGCCTTACAATGAAGCCGTTTATGGACATTAAGAGTGAAGAGAATGCCACCGGCCGCTTGGGGGCAGCGCCGTTCCATACTCATGTTATTTCTTCTAAACGTGGGAGAATTAGTAGTTGTGAGATGTTTATGCTGTATTCACAATGCAATGCAAATTGCTATTTGTGCTCCACACATATTTCGGTAAGTTTTCTTTCTGTTAGTGGCAATTATGTGTCTCTTGTTGTATTTTGGGTAAGATATGTACAGATATATGTTATACAGTAAAGGCGAGTGGACACAGGCGTTCTTTGGACCCCGCCGTTTATTGGCATAAGCTTCGGCAACTCCTTCACAACAAACATAAGTATCGTTTAGTGAAAGCACAACAAAAATAATATTCCTATCGCTCCCAAAAAAATAATGTTCACAAAAAGAAAAGCACTTGAGTCTATAGCAGTGCTTCTCAATTATTTTCTGTTACGCCCCCCCCAGGAAGACGTAAATGTTTCGCGCCCCCCCAAACTCTCTGCCACCACTGTAAATAGTATCATTTGTCTATAAAATTACTATTATAAATACGCATCTGCCTAACATTGTGTCCTTTTTTTTCCTAATAACGAAAAAAAGTAACAGATCAACTTATAATAAAGTAGAACTTTATTAACATTGTTTTGTTTGTAACAGAGAAGACGACGCGCATCAATTTGCCTGAATTAGAAAAAAAAAAGTCCCATCCAAACTAAAAAATACACTCAAGTTACATTTTTGACCATTTGATAAAGAAAAATAAAATGTAATAAAATCAGTAAATAATAACAAATTAAAATTGATTAGAAACATTCACTCATGAGGACAATATGCCAAAAAATTTGATCGGAAAAACAAAACTGAATAAAAGAAAAAGAAAAAAAAAAAGTGTCCTTGGACAGAAGGACAGTTTTTATTTTTGTACCTCCTTTGCAATGGTGTGGAGTTATCTTGCAATGAGCATGCTAACAATGCTAATTGGTTTACTGATATTACACTGACAAAACAGGACGATTGTTGGAAATATTCGGCCGTTTTCGCTGAAAAACAATCAAGCTTATCAATGAGATTGGGGTCTAATGTCTTTAAGTGGCGTCTTAATTGTTTTGGCTTCTGGCTGTCCGCTATAATTATTTTTAGACACAGTAAACAGTGGTCTTTCCTCATTACCCACTGTATTAAAAGTCAAAGCTAAAAGGCAAACGGCACGAAAAAAGCGCATTCCCGGCGGCCGAGGTAGAACCGTAGGTGAGGGCGGTCATCGTGACGATCCCAAGCCAAAAATGGCACTTCTCGGGCGGCGACGTGAGAACCGGCCGGACAAGACAGTGGGTCGCTGCGTGAGTCCGGTCGGAAAACGGCTTTCGAAAACGGCGGCGGCGCACTGCTCTTCATATCTGTTTTCTGTGTGTTCTGAGTGCTCTTCCTTAGTTCAAAAACACTGCGCGCACTCTGAAAATGAGAGCGCCACTGCCACCCACTGAGTGGATGTGCAAGTACACTTTATTCCAGTACGGAAAAAAAAAAAAAAAAAAAAAAAAAAAAAGCATGATCCCCGAGGTCACATGCGCACCCCCTGGCATCGCTCTGCGCCCCCCCAGGGGGGCGCGCCCCACTATTTGAGAAGTACTGGTCTATAGTAATGAGGCCCTATTCTGACACACAGTTAAACAACAATGCAAAATGAACTGGCATTCCATATCAAAATAGCTATGCAAAATACACGTAAAACTTAGACTTTGGTCACTTTATTTTTATTATTGTTATTTTTATTCTTCTTATTATTATATTAACTCTACTTTTGCTTGAAAATGTTACAAATTTTATTAAAACGAAAACATGAAGAGGGGTTTTAATATAAAATTACTATAACTTGTAACTATAACATTTATCGTTTAAGAACTACAAGTCTTTCTATCCGTGGATCACTTTAACAGAAAGAATGTTAATAATGCCATTTGTGGATTTATTGTTACAATAAACAAATACAGTACTTATGTACGGTATGTTGTATGTATATATCCGTCGTGTGTCTTATCTTTCCATTCCAACAATAATTTACAGAAAAATATGGCATATTTTAGAGATGGTTTGAATTGTGATTAATTGCGATTAATTTTTAAGCTGTAATTAACTCGATTAAAAATTTTAATCGTTTGACAGCCCTAATATATATATATATATATATATATATCCCCCCCCCACCAGTTTGTTCAGAGGTGATACTGAAAATGGAGACTGATTGATATGGAGTAAGATTGAAAATTTGGTACACAAGTTATGTGATGCTGTTTAGGCTATATTTATCTGAATAACTTTTAACAGAATTTAGTCTCTTGTTCTAATGTTTGCTCTTGGTCCTTGATAATTATAAAATTCCCAACAAAAACATGACTTAAACTCTGGTGCGACCTACAGACCAAAAATACAGTACCGTAATTTTCTGACTATAGGCCGCTACTTTTTTCCCCTCACTTTTAATTCTGCAGCTTATTTGTTGATTTATTTGGGTTATTTAGTTACCTTTTTGGTAACACTTTAATTGACTGCCATAAGACCGTCATAATTATGGCACGACACTATCATGGGCGTTCCTGAATGCTTATAACAGATGTCATTAAGTGTCATCCAGCAAATTGTGTCACTTACTCCATTTATGTCCAGCTCAGATCTTTTACATCCATTCAAAAGTGAGGTCATTTGCCGGATCACACAAGATGACATCTGTCAATAAGCATTCATTAATGCTAATGGCAGTGTCATGTCATAATTATAATGGTCTTCTAATGGCCACTGTCAAATAAAGTGTTACCAAATACTGTACTTGCAATCGATGAAACAACTGGAACAGTAACTGAAGAAATAATTAGCATAAAACATGAATTTTGATTGTTATTTACATCTGTAGCACTGCAATTCATGTAATAGGCATGTTCGATGACATAAGTGTTGACAGCAGAAGTTTCTTGAAGCAATGAAGCTTTGAACCAATTGGCTCCAAAGCTTCATTGCTTCCAGAAGCTTCATTTGGCCATCACTGCTCCCTTGGGGGAGACGGTGGTTCATTTGTTCTTATGACAGTCTTATGATGCCTCTGTCAAATAAAGTCTTACTGGTTAATATCTATTGGTGTAAATATACCACAATAAAGTGAGGACAGCTGTGGCTTATAGTCCAGTGAGGCTTATCTATGAACAAATGCTGTTTTTGTGTCAAATTTGGTGGGTGGTGGCTTATAGTCAGGTGCGCCTTATAGCCCGAAAATACAGTAATTGTGGTAATATATTTGCTGACATATGTTATTATTTTGGAAAACAATGATACTGTTAGTGTTAGCATAGTTTGTTATAACAATGCAAATTTAAAGCTAAAATGTTAAGCCCTATAATAGACTTCATTATGTATTGACAGGACACGGGGCGCAGGGCCGATTCATGGGGGCCCATCTCCGTCAAAGCTGACCGAGTGGAAACACAAGCTTTTTCCTTTATAAATTCTTGTGAATAAATGCTTAAATCCCTGGATTCTTTTCGATATGGACATAAAACAGTCTCGATTCTTGGGTAAAAGCAAGAAAACGTGCTGTTAGCATTTATTTTGCGTAAATATTGCGAACTATGATGCTAGTCAGTAAGCAAATTAGCGGCCACCATATGTAAACAAAGAGCTTTTTCTGTTAAAAATTCTTGTGAATAAATGCTTAAATCGCTGAATTCTTTATAGATATGCACGTAAAACAGTCTCGATTCTTGGTTAAAAGCAAAGAACCGGGCAGTTAGCAGTTATTTTACGTACCTGTTGTGAAGTATAATGCCAATGCTGTAGCAGCTAATTTCTCCCATTGATTTCTTTCACAACGTTTCAAAATGCATGCATGGTACGAAAAATATAATTACCTTGTATCCTGGAAAAAAAATCACTCCTGTGACAATCCTTCCTGTTTGTATGCAGTACAGCTTTCTTACTTTTTCAACCTAAATTAGGCGTTAGATCGCTGCATGTGACAGACTGCCAATAAATTAAGCGGCATGTGGGACGGCCCCCTTCAGGAAGGCGTGATGCAGTGAATGTGGAATGTGTCACGTCAATATATTATGAAGTCTATGGCCATATTACAGTAAATAACATCAGATTTCTCGCAAAAATAATTGGTGATTAGTCGACAAACAAAATTATCGTTTGTGGCAGCCCTAAGTTTAAATATACAATGTTCATATGTAATTTATGTCTCAGTTTGACAGTAAACAGTTTCAAAATACAGCTTGAATCAATCACACTTGCCTCTTTTTGTTCCAGTTTCCTCAAAGTGATGTTATACAATACTCTCAATTTCCTAATTGCAAGAAAGTGAGAACAGGCACCATTATGGTAACTCTATAATGCGGATTTCCACCTATTGTGGGTGTTTTATCAAATCATTTAACTCACGACACATGTTTGGGCCAATAATTCCTCGCCGACATGTGGCGTTCAAACAGGCTTGCTTTGTAGAGTTTGTCTGACTTTGACGTTTGGACAGTGCTAAACTAGCTTGAAGACCTCACACGGGGTGAACACATGTGACCTCGCCACACGGTCATTCTGCTCGAGTTTCACGCAGCAAATTGACAAAATCGCACCAGCTCGCACGTGCGCTCAGCCTACTTCAAACACTGATAAGAGGCCAAGTGTGCTTGCTTCAAGTGTAATTTACATCTGATATGACGCAAAAATGGGTTAAAAACTGAATATTTAACTCATTGACGATAATAGAAGAAATTCAACCAAACCATGTAGAGCAGACATGTCCAAAGTCCGGTCCGGGGGCCAAATGCGGCCCGTGGTCAAATTTCATCCGGCCCCCAGCCTCTGTCATAAAATCAATAACATCTGGCCCGCACACAGACTTACTAAATTGGTCAGCAGTACTGCAACCGGCATATGAAGTAGCTTATACACGAAATGCTGCTCCTCATTTACCCACTAAAAGGCAGCAGCATTTTAACCCTTTATTGCCAAATGTATCGCATTTGATACACCTAAAATTTCATGATTTCACACTAATTTATAATTTTGACTTTTCTTTTTGAAAAAAAAAATGATGGATGCAAGTCGACACATGCATCTGCAGGTTTCATGAGAAAAAAAACATGATTTAGCATGGGTTATAGATATTAGAGCGCTTATTACACATATTCATTTTGACTTTTCTTTTCACAAATTTGGAAAAAAAGGTTTCATTAGGACCTTATTTTTCAAATTTTGGGATTCTCTGATAATTGCTTCATGTTACAGGTATTTAAGGGCTAAGCAACATTACTCCGTGTGACCCTCTACTTCCAATTTTCTAAAATGGCGACAATCAACTAAAAAAAAGTTGACTGTGACGGCCGACGCTTCAAGGATAGGTGGAAATTGGACTATTTCTTCACTAAAATATGCAACAACTGTGTCTTGCCTCATTTGCAAAGAGACAGTTGCTGTTTTTAAAGATTTCAATGTGAGGCGATATTACTGAACAAGACATGCTGACATGTACGACAAGATCACAGGAAAGGTACGCAGCGAGAAATTTAAGCAACTTGAAGCTAGTTTAATTTCACAGCAGTAGTATTTCGCAAGAGCCCGAGAGTCGAAAGAGAACGCCGCAAAGGCTAGTTGCGAGATTGTTGAAATTATTCATTTAAAAATTAATAAAGCAAATGTGACACACTGAATGGCTTGCTAAATTTTACTTAAATATATTGTTCTACGTAAAGGACGTCAGCCAAGGTCGCCCCCCCACATTTTTACCACGCCAAATCTGGCCCCTTTTGCAAAAAGTTTGGACAGCCCTGATGTAGAGTACATTCACCACCATATATTCACCTATTCAGAGATCATCACTCCACGCTCATATTTGTACCAAACGACGCAATCCCCACTTCATGTAATGCAAGGCGGTGTGAGCCATACAGCAGCTTAGAGAAGGGGGCTATAATACCGATGTTACGTAAAGACAGCTAAACACCGTTAAAAATGTGTGTGTGTATTCGGGGATTAAGGTCTCCCTTGTGCACGCTTCTCTGCTTTTTTTCCTATTTGTCGCTACCTTCACCCACAATTCCAGGAATCGCTGTCGCACGCCAGCCGAGTGATCCGACGGGAATCTGCTGCTTTCAAAAATGTGAGGGTGGAAGGAAAATAAATAAATAAACAAACAAAACAGAAGCCAAGAGGGGATGAAGTCGCGTTCCACATCATTTGGGTTTAGCTTTAGCGTCAGTTCGACCATCCGTGATGGCGCTTTCATCCAGTAGTGTTTTTTCAAAACGGATTCGCTGTCATTTTACATCACGATAATACACCCCCATTTTATTTTGAATTACTATCAAACAGAAATGTTATAAATATAAAATACATCAAATAAAAGCATCAGATGCAAACAAAAGCGGCATAATAGCTTACATATAGTTTCTATGTGTGTTCACCCACCTCATAATTTATTAATTTTCATGAACTGATTGTTTCACACACCATGTGTTTGAGCCATGTGGTGCCTTATGACACCAATAGAAATAAAGTCTATCATGTCAGCAGTAGTTAAAAGTAGGAGAGGGAACCTCTGGGTATCTCACGATACGATAAGATTTGTGATACTAAGCACACGATAACGATTATCTCACGATATGGCGACACAACAATTATAAATAGATACTGTATATGGGAATAAAAATCAATTTACTATAAACACTATATTAATTTTTGGTCTTTTCCTGTTGATTTTGGGGCATTTCTGGGTCATTTCCTGTTGATTTTGGGGCATTTACGGATCACTTCCTGTTGATTTTGGGTTACTGAACAGGAAGTGACTCAAAATCAACAGTAAGTGACCTGTAGTAACCCTGAAATGAACATGAATTGACCTATAAATGCCCCCAAAACCGTGAAGACCGGCTACGAATGCTTTGTTTCAGTGCCACTGACGGTCAAAATAGATTGGATGTCTAGAGCCGTCAATGGCAGCCAATGAGCTATTATAGTGGAAGATTTTGGTAACAACCTGTTGGTTCCTTTTTGTTTTTTTCTGAACAGTGACACCTATCGATATATTGTCACACCACTAGTTGAAACAGCACAGATTAGCAGCTAATATCTTCAAAAACCATAGCTAAAAAAATCACTAAATACTAGTAAAGCACCAGTGGTTTTATATATATATATATATATATATATATATATATATATATATATATATATATAGTAGGGCTGTCAAACGAATAAAATTTTTAATCGAGTTAATTACAGCTTAAAAAGTAATTAATCGTAATTAATCGCAATTCAAATCATCTATAAAATATGCCATATTTTTCTGTAAATTATTGTTGGAATGGAAAGATACGACACAAGATGGATATATACATACAACATACGGTACATAAGTACTGTATTTGTTTATTATAGCAACAAATCAACAAGATGGCATTAACATTATTAACATTTTCTTAAAGCGATCCATGGATAGAAAGACTTGTAGTTCTTAAAAGATAAATGTTAGTACAAGTTATAGAAATTTTAGATTAAAACCCCTCTTAATGTTTTCGTTTTATTAAAATTTGTAAAATTTTGAATCAAAAAATAAACGAGTAGCTCGCCATTGTTGATGTCAATAATTACACCATGCTCATGTATTGTGCTGAAACCCATTATATCATTTGGACCCAAGCGCCAGCAGAGGGCGCCAAACACCAAAAAACAAGTAACAAGCGGACATTACACTGCTGTCATTTTAATCTGTTTGAGCGGGCATGTGTGTTAATTGCGTCAAATATTTTGATGTGATTAATTAAAAGAATTAATTACCGCCCGTTAACGCAATAATTTTGACAGCCCTAATATATAGTTAACTCAGTGGCTGCCATTGACAGCAATACACGTCCATTCATTCACATCCAACCCTCCCACTTCAAATGTATTGGACAACAACTCTTGTTAAACTCATTTAAATTCTCGGAGCCTCCAAAATGGAAGTTTATCATCATCAATGGCAGTGAAACAGTTAAACTCACAGTGGATCAGATTTACCCATTCCTATTTTTCCTGGATTTAAGTAACAAATGTTACAGAAGGGTGACGCTTAGCAAAAGAACAGTGTGGGAGTGGGCCACTTAAGGATGCTGTGTGAACGCGTCCAGTTTAATCTCCCCAATCAAGACTTGGTGGTGGGATTAATCCACGTAGCCCCCCGCCAACTACTACCATAATCCCTAAAAGCAATTTTGATCAGCATATGCTGTCTCCGTTAAAGCACGCAAACTGGCTACGCTAAGCTTGTTTTTTTGTCTAAACACACAACATGATCGTTTGCAAACCTGCTAAGGGATGGATTTTAGAGCCATCCGTTTTTGTTTTTTTTTAACAGGTTTATAGTATAGTAAAGTACCATGTTGAAATCGTCGTTTGTACATTATGATGATTAAATGAACAGTTTTAAAGTGATTATAGAGAGTAAAAATATACTTTCTATGTGTTGCAATTAGCATTGCATGGATACCGTTTCGACGCTAAAATAAAATCATCGGTACCAAGTACCGGGTACTAAGAAATAACGCTGATGCTGCACAATATGTACCAATGTACCATGTAAGTACAAGTACCAGTTAAGTACCATGTTGCAATGTTATAGTGGGGGGAAAAAATCGTTGTTTGTAAATTTTGGTGATTAAATGAACACTTTTAAACTGATTATATAGAGTAAAAATAAAGTTTATATGTGTTGTGATTGGGGTTGCACAGATACCGATACGGCGCTAAATTAACGTCATCAGTACTAAGTACCAAGTACTAGGAAATAGCACACAAGCAAGTACCAGTAAAGTATCATGTTGAAATGCTAAAATGGAAAAAAAATAAAATGTTGTTTGTACATTTTGGTGATTAAATGAACCATTTTAAACTGATTATAGAGAATAAAAATATACTTTAAATGTGTTGCGATTAGTGTTGCACCTATACGGCGCTAAAATGACGTCATCGGTACTAAGTACCGGGTAGACATGTGCCGATTACCGGTTTCAAGGTATACCGTGGTATGAAAAGGTCAAGGTTTCAAAACCGCAAAAATATCCGTCATACCGCTGTTGACAACGTTCTTTCTGACAATGACAATAAAGTTCTGTTCTATTTTATTCTATTTTTTCCCCCATCGGAGAAAACGAAATCGCTCGTATGGGAATACTTCGGCTACAGAAAAGTTACAGCCGGCCGCGGCTTAGACGAGGAGGGCCAACCGACATGTAAAACATGTTTGCGGAGGGCGGCTGCCGAGGACGCAATACCTCCAATATGATTTCGCATTTATACAAAATTAAAGGTTAGTAAACACTGTCATAAACGTTTCCCACCAGCTACGAGTTAACTCTAGTGTGTTTAGTGTGTCTAGCGGTGGTAAAACGTGGTGTTTTTTTCTCTCTGGCAACTGTGTTGAGAAAGAATGTGTGTATAATGTAAACATGACACGAGTCAAACACATGTATTTTTTATGCAAAATAATTCAATTATTTTTGTTCTGATGGTAATAATGTAGAGCTGTAGTTCTAGGTTTAGACTCACCTAAAGGACTGCATTTATTTTAATTTCATTTAAAATATTTTGTTTGTTTTTTTTTTTTTTTTTTTTTTTTTTACAGCAATACCGTGAAACAGTGTTATTTTGGCTTAAGGTTTTCATACCATCAGAATATCATACTGGCACATGCCTAGTACCAGGTACTAAGAAATAACACGCCAATGCTACACAATATCTACTCTTCGAGATAGAGTCTCAAACTGCTGGTCGACCGACCCCAAATCGGCGCTAGCTACACACGCCCCAGGATGATGACGGACGTCCAATCATGTGGCGTCCAAATCAGTTGAGTTCATCGCTAGTAGATGTCCAATCCATTTGAAATTGGAGGGTAATTGGAGGGTGGTAGCGAATGAATGTTCTTCATCCAACTTCAAATGGATTGGAGGTCCAGCGTGTATTTAAAAAAGAAAAAAATGTTGTATCAGTAAAATATCGGCAAGGATATCGGAATCGAGCCAAAAATTGGTATTGGTGCAACACTAGTTGTGATGGTTAAAACTGGTTAATAAAAATGAACTGCTTGGAAAAACATGCAGACTCATAAAGTTGCATGTGTGTTTTATTCACTGAAATAATATTTCAGACCCTCAAGATACAGCTCATGGGGTACTGGGAATCCCATTTTGAGAACCACTGATTGACCATTAAATTATGGGCTGCCGTTGATGTACTGTTAAAAGTCTGTTTTTCAACTTTCTTAATTACACATTGTAATTGTACTTACATAAAACACTAAAATTGGTCTCTTTTTTCCAGTTTTTCACTGGCCAAAAAACATTTTTTCACCCATTTCAAAGCTCAAAAATACATACACAAGATGATCCGTCATTGGCTGGCACTGACGGATATAGACGTCCCATCCATTTTGACACCCAGACAAAATGGATGGGACGTGTATCTCCATGAATGGCACGGAGTGAGTTAAGACAGTTGTGGGTCTGTGCATTTTTAAACATTGTAACTAAGATGGATCATCTTACTTACCATTGAGTCCATTAGGGATGCTCCTGTGATGGTGCGGCACCGACAGGTCGTCCATGGACCTCCGCGTCATGGTTTGCCCCAACTTGGCGGTCTCTGGGGCGGCTTTGTTGACATTGGTGTGGTTGTGGTGGTGGTTGTGGTGATGGTCCGGACTCCCTGCGCTTCCAGCGCTGGAGGTGCTGCTCCCGTCCCCCACGTCCCGGACGGTTCCGGTGCCCCCGTTGAGGTTGCTCAGGCTGGACTGGCTGTCTATGGAGCTCCTGGAACCGGCTCCGTTCCTCTCCTCGTCCAGCATGAGGATGATCTCCTTGAGCTCGGCGTTCTCCCGGAGAACCGTCTCCTGGTTGGCCTCGAGTTCTTTGAGCTTCAACATGTAGGTACCAACTTCCTTCCACATGGCGCTGGCAGTGTAGCGGCCGAAGCGTTGCCACTCCCGGGACAGCTTCTTGCCTTTTTGTCGGTCATCGTCCAGGAAGCAGCAGAGTTCTCGGAGCTCCTGGTTGTCATCCTGAAGCTTCTGGTTGACCTCCTTCAGGCTCCGGATCTCGTGGAGGTGCACCTGGAGCCGCCGGTTGATGTCCTTCATCAGGTTGCCGTGCTCGATCATCAGGTTCATCTTCTCGCCGTCGACTCGGCGCAGCAGGCGGAGGAGCTCCTCCTTGCCGCCGCGGAGGAGCTCGCCGTCGGTCAGCTGGGCCAGGTCGTCCCCCGCCACCTCGGACTGGTTCTTGGCCATGGCTCGGTGTGTCTACTGGGTTATTTCGAAAACAAAAAATCGCGCTCACCCGAGCCTCAACTGTGGAATGGTGTTAAAACACATTCTGGAGGTAGCAATTTAAAAAATGTCAAAGTCAGTACACGGGAGAAGAGAAGAAACAATTAAATCACGCGCAAATTTCGCCGTCTCATCGAGCAATTAACATCCGAGCGGGTCGAGCGGTGTCACCGAGCCTCCGCTGGACATCTCGCCGAACCAAAGGGAACCTAACGTGGAGCTCAACAAGCGAGAGGTGAGGAGCCAGGTTGGTTTCGCTTGAAAATTTTTTAAAAAATAGCCGGAAAAAAAGAAAAGAGTCCTTCTTGGGTACGCTTCGCTGAGTACCCTGCTGCCACCGGGCTGCTAAGCCTCTTTAGCGGGATTGGAGCCTCACAGGAGCGGCTGGCTGGAATTAGCGTCGGTGGTGGTGGTGGGCCCCCCTCCTTTCTCCGTCCTCGTCCAAACATTGGACTTTGAACGCGGCCAATCAAGACGAAGGAGGGGGCGAGACGGAGGGAGGACTGAAGAGGGAGGGGGCGGCAGGTAGAAAACGAGCGAGGCTGAGTCTCGCGAGATTTTTTAGCCTCGAGAGAACTGAACGAGACGTCAGTGCGTCAGCCATGCTGCATGTGGCAGGTATCGCTATCGCTGGTAAAACTGATTTAAAAACAAAACAGTTTTTTTCTAGGTCATTTTTGTGAGATTAATCTACATCTGTTTTTTTTATCTGTAAGCACTAGGTTTTTTGGCATTTTTATGTGCAATGCAAAATTATTGCAAAGCGATATGTAGCAAAATAATACCTGTTATGCCATGTTATTACAGGAGACCTAACAAAATGTAACATCGAGTGTTACTGCACTGCTGCCGAAATGTAATACAGTTATCCCTCGCTACTTTGCGCTTCAAACTTCGCGCTGTCAGTCCATCGCGCTTTTTTTTTTCAATTAAAAAATACAGTATGTATTTAAAAATGTTAAGATATATGCAAGTATACATGTACAAATCGTTGTTTTCTTTTACATATGTCTCATTTGCATCATAGTAAGTACATTTGCAGTGCTTAAAAACATATGTTAAAAAGATGTTGGATCAACATTCCGCTGTCGATTCTATACTGTTGAATCAACGTCACTTTTGCACCCTCAATTAATGTTGTTTCAATGTTGAAATCCTTACAAGACCTAAATGTCATTTTGATTATTAATAATATTGGACCAACACTGAATCAATGTTATGTTTTCGACCAAATCACCCGCTTATCGATAATTCAATGACTTATCAATCATATTTCCCGGTCAATCGTAAATCAACTATTTGTCAACATTAGTTCATCAACTATAAAACAATGTTACCCAACCACCGCCTGACATACTATAGAACAACGTTATTTCAACGTCACTTGACATCGAAGATACTGATGACTTTGATGGAAAATCAACGTTCATTCAATGTCGATCTGCTATCAGTCTTCAGCTCAATTACGTCTGCTCATTGAAATATACGTTTTTTTTGTTTTGTTTTTAATTATACTTTGGGGGGGTATGTCTTGTGTGTATCTCTTTCCAATGCTGTTAAGCTGAATGAATACATTGAACACACAAAAACAAAAAAAATTATTGGGGCACTTCTACTTCGCGGATTTTTTATTTTCGCGCGAGGGGGTAACCATAACCGCGAAAAACGAGGGATCACTACGTGGAAATTAGCTAATGTTGATTCTGAAAAATGTATCCATTATAAGTTAAACTGATATTGAAGAATATCAAAAATGCCGATTGCATGAAAGCTAAAGCATGCAGGGGGAAAAACTGATGGCCTATTTGACATCAGCGAGCAAAAATTGTATATAGAATTGTATAGAAATCAGTTGGGGACAAAACAACAGAAAATGAAAAAATAACTTGTAGGCGAGTGTAATTGAACACATGAGGAATGAATCTGTACAACGTTTGTAATATTGCTGCTGTGATGAGATGCAAAAATATGAGATGTTATAAATATTCAAATAAGACATTTAAATTATGAATACATCCTGCAATGTAGATGTTGTAGTGCATCATTTGGCCACAAGAGAGCAGCAAAGACTATCTGAAGACAACAGGTAGTTTAAATGGCATACAAATAAAAGGTGCTTAAATTATACTGTAAGTGTGCAGTTTGCGAATTTCTTAGAACTCTGATAATGGAGTAAAGAATAAATAATTACAAAAAAAGTTAATGGGCGCAGCCAATTTATTATGTCAGTTATACCCACGCACATACACACTAATAAACTCGAGCACAGGTGCATGTGATTGTGGGTATTAATGAAATAACAAAGAAGGGTAGGAAAATAGTACTCACATTTGATTAACTTGAATAGTATGGACATTGATGAAATGCCTGAAAATATAATTTTTATTTAGGGTTTTCTCTATTATTTATCACATCAGAAAAATGATTTTTGTGTGTGTGTGTGTTTTGAACATATTAAAGTCAAATTTAAAATTAAGTTCACATAATAGTAGTGTTGAACTGTTTGTATTGAGTAATGCTCAACATCGTCCATATTTTTATTTTTTAAAAATACTTCCAAAAAAAAAAAACATTTAATATCTTTACAAAGTCTTTTAAAATCTTTTTAGAAAATACAATATAAGATTTTTTTATGTACAAAAATATAAAATCATGTTTCTCTGGATGGTTTCATGTTTCAATTTTACAAAACGCTTTTGCTCCATTTTGCAAGACAGTTTAACAACTCAGAATTTAAAAACAAACAAAAAACACAATATTACAGTAATAAAGTTAGAATAATTTATAAATGAAGCGATAGTATTACAACTTTTGCATCAGTATTTAAAATTCTCTTGTAGTTTGAATTCATATTTCCATAGGAAGTTTTCCTAAAAGTAACATAATAGAGTATCACAAGAATAAAGTCATGATATTTAAAAAAAAAAAAAAAAAAATGCATGAATGGAGTATTGTGAGATGATTATAGTTGCAACTAACATTATTATCGTTCAGAGTTTGGTCTGGCAGGAAACCTTGTTGTCATCCATGGCAATACCTTCTTTATAGTATTCTTCCTCTACAGCTTTAGTTGGATTCTTATACTCGTAGTATTCCACCACTGGGTAAGTAACGGCGGTCAACAACAGCACTGTCAGCAGGATGTAAAGTTTGTACTCCAGACACAGGAAGGTACTGTACGCGAACGCGATGACGAAGCCCAAAGACTCCCACATGCGGTAGTTGGCGAAGGCCGCCTCCTTATCGGCCGGGAACAGGATACCGTACAGAGCTGCCGTGATAAAAAACAACAACATAAGAAATACAAAGTTGCTTCCTGAAAGGACTAGTTAAAAGTGTTTTTGTGTCCTGACCATTGGTCTGCGTCTGCCAGACGGCGTCGGCCATTCCCCACAAGGCGGGAAACACGAAGAAGATGCCCAATTCGTCAGGATGAGGTCTCCAGAACAACAGCGCGATAATGCAGGAAAAGTTAGCCACCGCCGCTAAAGAAGAAAAAAAAATCAGTAGTGCTGTGAAGGATTATGCTTCAGTGCCAGTGATGTTGCAAGTATATTGTCAAAATAAAAACAGCACATTCTAAGACAAATACGGGGATTTTTACCCAGGAGGAAGAGCAATGCCCTCCCTGTATAGCGAGCCAGTCGTCCGAAGAGGAAGGAGCAAAGCGAATTGGACGCCCCGAAGCACATCATGACAAAGCCCACGTAGTGAATTCCCAAAGCGCACGTCACATAATTCTGAAAAGAAACACAACATATAGGACACTGTTATTTGTGGTGAGAAAGTGCAAATGCTGCCTTTTTTCAGTTCATAGTGATATTTGACTGCTAATGGAAATGAATGAGTTTCAAGTATAAGAATCCATATTATACTTTCTAATAATTTCTTCTCAATATTGCGGAAATTGTCCCTTTTATTTTTCCAAGCTTGAGGCTGCAAACAAAGAAAATTAACAAGAAATGAAGCCCCTCCAAGAGGTTTACAATTGCTTAAAACTGCTAAAGAAGCGTCAAAAGTCACTTCAACATAGTTCCTTGGAATCAAGCTCCCACAAGATGGAGGCAAAGCACTACTTTTGTGTAAATGAAGCTGTACAACAAACTTCAAGATAGTTTCTTAGAATCCACCTGCCACAACATGGCAGCAAAACACTTTTTTCCTCCAAAATAAAACTCTTCAACTCACTTTAACATATTTCCTTTAAACCAAATGGTGACAAAGACAAACCACTACTTTCATGAAAAGGAAGCTCCAAAACTCATTTCCTTGGAATCCAGCTCCCACAAGTTGAAGAAAAGCACTACTCTTGCTCATATGAAATTCCTCACCTCACTTCAACATAGTTCATTGGCACCAAAACAGCAAAAAACAGGCTACAATAGACTACTTTGGTCTAAATGAAGCTCTCCAACTAACTTTAAGATAGTTTATTGAAAAAAAAACTGCCACAACATAGCAGCAAAACACTTTTTTTTTTTTTCAAAATAAAACTATTCAACTCACTTTAACATAGTTCCTAGGAACCAAATGGTGACAAACCACTACATTCAATAAAATGAAGCTCCACAACCCTCTTCAACATAGTTCCTTGGAATCAAACTCCCACAACATGGAGGCAAAGCACTACTTTGAAATTCCTCACCTCACTTTAACATAGTTCATTGGCACCAAAACAGCAAATACAAGCTACAATGGACTACTATGAAGCCCTACAACTAACTTCAAGATAGTTTCTTCAATTAAAGATGTCACAACTAGGCAGCAAAACACTTTTTTTTTCAAAATAAAACTCTTCAACTCACTTTAACATGGTTCCTAGGAACCAAATGGTGACAAACCACTACATTCATTAAAATTAAGCTCCACAACCCACTTCAACAAAGTTCCTTGGAATCAAGCTCCCACAACATGGAGGCAAAGCAGTACTTTGAAATTCCTCACCTCACTTTAACATAGTTCATTGGCACCAAAACAGCAAAAACAAGCTACAATGGACTACTATGAAGCCCTACAACTAACTTCAAGATAGTTTCTTCAATTAAAGATGTCACAACTAGGCAGCAAAACACTTTTTTTTTTTTCAAAATAAAACTCTTCAACTCACTTTAACATGGTTCCTAGGAACCAAATGGTGACAAACCACTACATTCATTAAAATTAAGCTCCACAACCCACTTCAACAAAGTTCCTTGGAATCAAGCTCCCACAACATGGAGGCAAAGCACTACTTTGAAATTCCTCACATCACTTTAACATAGTTCATTGACTCCAAAACAGCAAAAACAGGCTACAAACCACTACTTTTGTCTAGATGAAGCTCTCCTAACTTCAAGATAGTGTCTTCAAATAAAGCCGCCACAACAAAGCAGCAAAACACTATTGGACAATGGACTACTATGAAGCCCTACAACTAACTTCAAGATAGTTTCTTCAATTAAAGATGTCACAAATAGGCAGCAAAACACTTTTGTTTTTCCAAAATAAAACTATTCAACTCACTTTAACATATTTCCTAGGAACCAAATAGTGACAAACCACTACATTCAATAAAATGAAGCTCCCCAACCCACTTCAACATAGATGGAGGCAAAGCACTACTTTGAAGTTCCTCACCTCACTTCAACATAGTTCATTTTCACCAAAACAGCATAAACGACCCAAAGTGCACTACTTTTGCTCTACAACAATCTTTAAGAGCTTCTTCCTCAAAATAAAAGTCTTTAACTCACTTCAACATTGATCCTAGGAACCAAATGGTGACAAAGCACTACTTTTTGTTATCATGAAGCTCCAAAACTCGTTATAACATCATTCCTTGGACTCACTTATAATACTTTTAGCTAAACACCAAGCAGCCACAAGATGGTGCCAATACCTATTTGCTAAATGAAGTATCTCAACTAACTTCCACTTAGTTTCTTTGCAAAAAGCTGCCAAAAAAATGACACTAAAGCACTACTGTTATGAAATATTGATAATAGACCTTCGTGTACTCCCCAGACAGGAAGCTTTGCTCGAAGCCGCTGTACATGGTGAGCGGGATAAGGATGAGCAGTCGCCAGTCCTTCAGAAGACGAAAAGTGGCGAGGAAAGTGTGGCAAAAAGGCTCTCGGTTGCCACGGAAACGGCTCGTCTGGTCCTGGTCGATGTTGTCCAGGAAAATAGCCACGATCAGCATGGCCAGCACTCCCACGCCTGTTGCGGAAATAAACACGTCGATCATCGCGAGTCGTACGGAACGTTACGTAGCATGGACATTACCGATGTAGCATCCGACCAACGTCCACACCAACTCCTGCGCCGGCCTGCTGGTGGTGCTGTTGGAAGTGATCACTAGGCCGCAGTCGGACGCACCGCAAGTCTGCAGCTGCTCGTCCGAAATGATTGCTGGCAACATCAGCGAAAACAACAAATGATAGAATTTCTGAGAAGTTTTATAATTTATTTCATTCATGAACTTTGTAAAAAAACATACTTTGTTTGATGTTGTTGTTGTTTTTTTGTTTTTTTTGATTAAGCAATTGTTCCACTTTATACATTTTTTTTTCTAAACATTGCCCCCATTCCATAGTTTTGAATGATTAATAGGTTGTGTTTTATATACTTTTATAAACTCCTTGGTTTTGTTAAATCATTCTTTTGTTTTAAACTATTTTTTTTTCATTTCAACTTAATTAACTCATTTTCTGCTATTGACAGCGCTAGATGTCCCATCCATTTGAAGTAGAAGGGTTGGCAACAAATGAACAAATGTTCATTCGCTGCCAACACTTCCACTTCAAACGGATTGGATGTCTACAAGTGATAAACTAATTTGAATTTACAGCATTTACAATAAAATATACAATGGAACATATCTTTTACATTTTTTTTTCAATGTGTAGGACTGTCCAATCACTGCCAAGCTGTCTTAATTCAAATGAATTGGACATCTATCGCCATTAACAGCATCCTTTGAGGTAATTATTAATACATTTTCATTGACTTTTACTGTTTGATATCACTTCTAAACCTAGCACATTTTCAGGACTTTAAGTTGCACCTTTTAATAGTTTGACTGGTCCTGCGAACTATACTCACGTGTGACTTATACATGCTTTTTCTCACTCTGATAGCCGATAGTCTGTTGCTTAAGCTATAGTTATTTGAAAAACTTTAAAAATGCTATGCTAGCAGATGCCTATTTGGTCGATTGTTCTACATTTTAAAATGGTTACTTTAACTTATGTTTGTTCTTGTTTTCTGCAAAAAAAAAAAAAAAGAAGTTGTTTTTGGCAGCCCTTTTAATTTTCATCGTAATCTTAGTCTTTTGGATGACAATACTTTTTAATATTAGTCTTATTTTAGTCATTTCCAAATGTGTGTCTTCGTCTAGTTGTAGTTGACGTTTACTCAGTATTTTCGTCTGTAAATTTCGAAAGCTTCACTCCATAAAATTACCATTCACAGACAAACACATATTGGATCATTTACAAGAATCTAAAAAATTATCACGTGATAATACACACTCAGCAGGAAAGCAGTACATTATTTTCAATTAATTATTGGACAGGAAGCCACAAACTGGCGTTAGCAATAGCCTAATGCTAGCACGAATGCTGTGTTAATGCTACTAGTTACATTTAGTGTGTGATGATCACTCAGTACAGACTTTTAAAAGCAAAGGCATCATTGTAAAACAAATCTTACCATGTGTGTCTCTAAACAAGCAATGAGGAGACTGGAGAGCACACTAATGGGTGAGTTGGGAGGACACAGCACGTCACATGAGTGACACATCCAGATACTGCTACAATGCAGGCTAACTACACAAAATGTCACACTTTGTGAACATGTGACGGAAACTATGGCGCATTTCTGTCTAGTCAGACAAAAACTGGCATTCGTGTCGTTATCTTTTAGTCTCCCAAGGCACGTTTTTAGCTTGTTAGCTTGTTGTTAGCTTGAAGTTGTTCGTCGACGAAATATTTACGTTATAGTCATTGTTGATGAAAACAACACTGGTGCTTCTCTAAAGAATTGCTCCAAAAATTTTTTTCCTCTTGATTGTGTATTATTTGGCTACTGAGTCTGATAGTCGATCAATCAACAATACGATCGCTCCTATTAGGCGTAAAGCTCAACTGTATTGATGGCGCTTCTTACTTATGTTGGTGTCTTGTCCAAAAATGAGCGATGACATGAGGTTCCCCCACACAGCCGACGACTGAAAGATGAAGAAGAAGATGCCGAAGTACTGGTTGATAATGTCCGGACCCTTCTTGCCCTCTTTGGCCGCCTGCACATTGCCTGAGATGGTGAGGTAAGTGCACTTGGCTGACCATAGAGGTGAGCCACCCAAACCCAGGATCACTGAGGTAGGGATCAACGTGTACCTGAAAAAAAAAATTCATCTTGAAAAATTGATTTTGTTTTCGTGACGGACGGTCATAGATGTTTGTTACCATCCCGGGTAGAGGTTCCCGAAGGAGTAGGAGACGTAGCAAGCCATGCCGGCCACGATGGTCCACTTGCAGCCCAGGTTCTTGATCATGAGGGGAGGGAGGAACATGGAGGAGATGATGATGGACGCGTAGATGACGCTGAGAGACGCCACGCCCATGCCCTCCTCCGCATTCAGGCTGCTCTGAAAATGTTGGGATGAAAAAGTACAGATTCACGCATATTTGTCTAGAAATCATCTATTTCAAATTGTGTAAACTCACTGGCTGCCATTGATGAAAACAGACGTTCAATCTATTTGAATAAACCAAACGGATTGGGCTTTGGAGTGATAAACTCATTTAAATGTATGGCTCATGTAATTTTCTTTTTTAAAACGGGAAGTTTTGGCGTGGCGCGTCTGACTCAACGTGAGCGCTATTTTAATTGAAACTAGTCAACATTTACAACATGATGCAATGCTCGTAAAAAGGTCGTAAAACATTTACAAATTGAGCTGAAAACTA
Organism: Corythoichthys intestinalis; assembly: GCF_030265065.1. Taxonomy (NCBI): domain Eukaryota; kingdom Metazoa; phylum Chordata; class Actinopteri; order Syngnathiformes; family Syngnathidae; genus Corythoichthys; species Corythoichthys intestinalis. The sequence continues at coordinate 8,073,234 of NC_080413.1, forward strand.
AGATTTTTTTTTTCTGTTAGAAATATTTTATTCAAAATATGAAAACTACAAAATACACAAAATGGGTGAGAAAACTTTTTTTTTACAAGTATATGGGGAAAAAAAGCATGAATTTTTTTTTTTTTGGATGAAAAACAACATGAGAAAATGAATGAATATAGTGAACATAACACATTTTCTTAACAGAAAAATGAGGAAAAACAATATGAATGAAAACATATTTTTAAGAGGGATAACTAAATGGGAAACAAAAACAATTTTTAAAGTCATATGAATTTGTTAATTCGAAAAAAAATGAGAAAAAAATTAATCGTGAGGATTTTTTTTTTTAACAGGATGAGTAATAAAAGTAATTAAAATCATGTTTTAAAAGAGATTTTGGGTGATTTATGTTAAATTATAAAACAAAATGAGAAAATACATATAATATGTGAGAAAGGAACATGCTTTTGAGAGGAATGAACAATTAAAAATATAATTTAAAATAGTTTTTTAAATAACATCTGAATTATTTTGTATGAAAAACTAAATAATAAAAATAATTAAAATTATACAAATGTAAAAATCCCTCAGGCTCATACACTTACATTTGTATTTTTTCATTAATTTCAAAAGAATCAAAAATAAATAAACTATATAATAACAACAATACTAAACAGCTACTATTTACTTGCAAGCTCTGCAATCCGCCATACGCCGTGAAGAGCGACAGAAATCCTAGCGACACCACCAAAACGTTCTTGAAGTTGCGGCTGATCATGGCTGCTCGTACAAAAAAATCAAAAATCCCCCCCCCCCAAAAAAATTCAAATGTTCAGAATAATTGATCAACACAAGACCCGATGATCATATGGCAACTCCTAAGAGGAACTGCTGCTGAGTGGAAGATCCTTTCTGATAAATACTCCTTTACAGGCAAGAGCAAAGTTCACACGCATGCACAGATGCACTTATCTGAGGGCTTCACATCAATATTTGACAACATGATGCATTAAAAGTTTGTGATGAGCACTGTTTTATCACAACTGGTATCAGGAATCCACTTAGGAATTGGGACTAGGCTAGGATAGGCTTTCACATGCTATGACACCACGAGACTCTGAGATTTGTGTGACGTAATCAACCGGGGGCAGGACCAAACAACACATCTGTCCAAAAGAGATCAACTTTCTTTGTTGTTTTTAACTTTCCACGATATATTTTATACTTTTTTCTGCCCCGCCATGGAAGCATCTAATCCAGTACTTCTCAAATAGTGGGGCGGGCCCCCCCAGGGGGGCGCAGAGTGATGCTAGGGGTGGCGCATGTGACCTGAGGGAACATACTTTTTTGCTGAACTAGAATAAAGTGTAATTGCACATCTGCTGAGTAGGTGGCAGTGGCGCTCTCATTTTCAGCATGTGCGCAGTATTTTTGAACCAAACAAGAGCACACAGCAAAGAGCGCTGGAGATGTGAAAAGCTTAGACAAAGAAATATGACGAAGCGTATGTAGCATTTGGCTTTTGACTTTTAGTGCAGTTGGAGACAAGGAAAGACCAGTCTGTTTACTTTGTCTAAAAATGTTTGCAGTGGACAGCAGGAATTTTTTTTTCAGCTAAAAGGTGCCGAATATTGCCAACAATCGTCCCGCTTTGTCAGTGTTACATCAGAAAACTAGCAAGCACCGTCAGCATCACATAATGCAAAATAACCCAATACCACAGCAAAGGAGCTGATACTGCCTCCAGCAAAAGTAAAAACTCTCTGTCCAATGACACTGTCGTTTTTGTTCTATTAATTTTTGTTTTTTTAGTCTAATGGTTTGGCATATTGTCCTCTCGGGTTAATGTTGCTAACCAATTTGACTTTATGATTATTTTTTTATATGATTTTTTTCAGTATCAAACGGTCAAAAAATGTATCTTGAGTCTATTTTTACAGTATGGATGTGTTCTTTTTTTAACACTTTATTTTTTTTCTTTAATATTAAAAATGACACAATGTTATCCAGAAGTGTACTTATATTATAATATATATAATATATATTAGGGCTGTCAAAATTATCGCGTTAACGGGCGGTAATTAATTTTTTAAATTAATCACGTTAAAATATTTGACGCAATTAACGCACATGCCCCGCTCAGACAGATTTAAATGACAGTACAGTGTAATGCCCACTTGTTAATTGTGGTTTATGGAGTTGTGCCGCCCTCTGCTGGCGCTTGGATGCGACTGATTTTATAGGCTTCAGCACCCATGAGCATTGTGTAAGTAATTATTGACATCAACAATGGCAGGCTACAAGTTTATTTTTTGATTGAAATTTTTACAAATTTTATTCAATCGAAAACATTAAGAGGGGTTTTAATATAGAATTTCTATAACTTGTACTAACATTTATCTTTTAAGAACTACAAATCTTTCTATCCATGGATCGCTTTAACAGAATGTTAATAATGTTAATGCCATCTTGTTGATTTATTGTTATGATAAACAAATACAGCCCTTATGTACCGTATGTTGAATGTATATATCCATCTTGTGTCTTATCTTTCCATTCCAACAATAATTTACAGAAAAATATGGCATATTTTACAGATGGTTTGAATTGTGATTAATTACGATTAATTAATTTTTAAGCTGTAATTAACTCGATTAAAAATGTTAATCATTTGACAGCCCTAATGTACTGTATATATAATATACATAATATATATAAGAATTTTGTAGACAAATGATTCTACGGTATATTTACAGTGGCGGCAGAGAGTTAGGGGGCCACGGAACGTTTACGTTTTCCAATGGGGGGGGGGTAACAGAAAATAACTGAGAAGCACTGATCTAACCATTGCAGCGAAAGAACAAAGAAGGTCGATTCAGTTGACTCTAATACGTCGATGGACGATCTCTTTGCAAGTTCTCCATAGTTTATCAGCGCGGGAATAGGATCAATGGACAATTTCATTGGAAAGCGGAGTTTAAGTGTTAAAAGAACGTCGCGTGTTCACGCAGCAACAAGTAATTGACCTCAAGACCAAAAATGCTACGCTAAAAGCGACCATCGAGCCAACGGTAGTAACATACAATCGAAGCTGTCAAAAAGGAAACCAAGTTCATGAAAGAAACAATACTGGACAAGGGGTAGAGCTTGGGGGGGGGGGGCTCAAGGGGGCCCGGTTTGCAGGTGTAAAGGGGCTGTAGTTGGGCAAGGGAAGGGTCAAACAGAAAGCTGAGATGACGCTCGAAGCTGCAAAATAGGGCCATTTTACATGGTGACGTTCAGAGAATACGACACATTCCATCTTTGCATTAATATGGTTCCTCCTTGGTTCCGTCTCCATTTGAACGATGTCTCAATTCCGTGTGAAAACGATGTAGTATTCACACCAGGCCCTAGAGGGCAGTGCAGTTTTACAAGGTAACAGCCAATGATGCACTTCGTTGACAACAACCTACTCAGCCCGGAACACAACATACCAGCCCACTCGAAGCAAGGGCGTCCCCGCGTTTTATTTATTTTCTTCAAAGGCACAAAAATAGGAATATTTAATACATTTTAAAATATAAAAACAGTTTAATCAAATTAAATTATGGTGACGTTTCATGTTTGCTGTTTTGAATGTTTAGTAGGAGCGACTGCGCATGCCCAAAGTGACGTGTGCGTGTGCTGACGTCATTGGTGCAAGAGGGTTCCATTCATTTGGTGACGGAGCAATCCCCGCAATTGAATCGTTACTCTATTGGAGGCCGGAATCAAAAGTTTGTGTTTTCGCCGTCCGTTTTCGTCGTCATCATGTAAAGGCCGTTCTACAACACAATCGTTGCATCGTGGTGTTGCAGCGTCACCTTGTAAACGACCCCATATAGTGTTAAAATATCTATGTGGGAAGAGCCCACAACAAATTTTCCATAACCACCTGAGCCCCCACCCCATCCAAAAACAAACACACACACACTACACGATCCTCTGAGGAGGGCCCAGCAAATAATTGTTAATGAACAATGCATTAACTCAATGTCCAATTTATTTAAACTTGGAGGAGTGACTTTGGAGAGTGGACAGTACTTACAGTGCCCTCCATAATTATTGGCACCCCTGAAAAAGATGTGTTTTTTGCTTCTAATATTTTTTTAAATTCAAATAATATGGGACCTTAATGGAAAAAAAGAGAAAAATTCAACCTTCAATACAAGTGCATTCATTCAGTGGGGAAAAATCCCACATAGAGAAAAAAATATTTGACATCAAATAATGTGTGTCACAATTATTAGCACCCCTGGTGTTAATACTTTGTACAACCCCCTTTTGCCAACAAAACAAGGTCTGGGGACTGAGATGGCCATGGCAGGAGCTTGATTTTGTGTCTGGTGAACCATTTCTGTGTAGATTTGGCCATATGTTTAGGGTCATTGTCTTGCTGAAAGACCCAGTGACGACCCATCATCAGCTTTCGGGCAGAGGGGAACAGATTTTGATTTAAAATGTCCTGGTATTTCAAAGCATTCATGATGCCATGCACCCTAACAAGGTTCCCAGGGCCTTTGGAAGCCAAACAACCCCACAGCATCACTGACCCACCCCCATACTTCACAGTGGGTATGAGGTGCTTTTCAGCATGCGCATCTTTCGTGGCAAGCCAGACCCACTTAGAGTGTTTGTTGCCAAAAAGCTCAATCTTGGTCTCACACAAAAATACAGACGGTCCCAGTGTGCTTTGGTCAGATGAGACCAAGATCAAGATGATGATCAGCACCTCCAAATCTGAGCGCGTGCTCCTCGGTCAAAAAAAGGTGGAAGGCCCTCTCCGAGTCAGGGATGAGGTCCTTCCCCAAGTGGAGGAGTTTAAGTATCTTGATCACGAGTGAGGAAAGAATGGAGCGGGAGATCGACAGACCGGTCAGTTGACTCCGTATCGGTTCCTCGTGGTGAAGAAGCAGCTTAGTCGAAAGGTGAAGCTCTCCTTTTACCAGTCAATCTACATTCCAACCCTCACCTGTGGTCATGAGCTGTGGGTCATGACTGAAAGAAGCAGATCTCGGATACAAGCAGCCAAAATGAGTTTCCTCCACAGGGTGCCCGGGCTCTCCCTTAGAGATAGGGTGAGGAGCTCAGTCATCAGAGTTGCTGTCCCCATGACCCAACCTCAGATAAGCCGGAAAAGATGAAATAATGAGGTATTCAAATAATAATAATAATGCATCAACTCAATGTCCAATTCATTTAAACTGGGAGGACTGACTTTGAATGCTTATGTTTCAGTGCAATTCATTTTGAAATGAATTGGACGTCTAGTCAGGTCAATGGCAGCCACTGATTTAAATTTGACCGTCATGAAATAATCGCAATGATCTGACACGAGTTATTAGATAAATATTGCCGTGGCGTATTTTGGAGTTGTTTGGAGGTTCAAATAACAGCACTCATCCCGAATATACAATATCCCTCTCTGTTCAATCATTACTTACTTCGTAAACACTGTATACTAATTTGAGTGAATGATTCTTCATTCAGCGCTGATGTAATTTCTCTTCCTGTTTTGTCAAATTGTCCATGTCAATAAAGTTTTTGACCAAATAAAGATTAGTGTTTGTTGTCATAGTTATCACAGAAGCCAAGGAAAAGGGCAAAGGTTTATGCGGAGTTATTCCAAAGGCGTCGGCTGGTTGAATTTACGACCACTCGGCTAGTTGTTTACGGCGCTAAAAAGATTGCGTAAGGAACACACACACAAAATTTGAGTTTTTTTTTTAAACATAGGCTAGGTTCATACTGCAGGTTTTAATGCACAATTCCCGTGCCCATTCAGACTGCCTTTGTCCATTGAGCCCGTTCAAGAATTACGCATGCGCACTAATTCGCAGTCCGACACACACTGAGCAAACTGACCCGTATGCGCAGAAGCATCAAAACAAATACCTACGCACTGTGCACGCATGACGCACACACATAAGCCTTATTTGTGTTTGTCAGGTTGCCCCGATTCGGCCATGTAAGCAATACTGAAATATTGCTCATTTGGCGCACGGTAAGAAAACGAGCATTATCTGGCTTATCCTTTTCTTCATTGTATTTTTTTATGGCTGTGGTCAAGCCTGCCTGCTGCGTAGTAAAAACCGAGTTCACACTAGGCGCTAATGCTAATAAACAGCTACATAGCTGCAGTCTTGTATGCTACTCTTGCTCGTTGCTGATGTCTTTGCTGCATGAATTCCGATTTGGGAGACTTGACAGTTCAGACCGCCGCCACATTCTGGAAAAATGTGGCCCAGATCGGATTTAAACCATAGGCCTATACGAAAGTGACCCAAATTAGATTTGAAATGGTCCACTTCTATCAGACTTGTCCCGTTCAGACCGCCAAGCTAATGCCTCACTCGAGTCGAAAAAACACGAAAAAATCGGATTCGAGCATTAAGACCTGTAGTATGAACCTAGCCATATTTCTGTCACACTGCTGTTGCCATAGTTGTGCGCTCCCTGATGTTGTGTTATTACGGTAAAAAAGAAACCTAAGTGATGAGTCGTATGCACATGTGATGAGAAGCACACTGAATAAAGAAGTGTTGTTCCACTCAAGTCTTGGCCTTACATGTACTTAGATTGATGAAGTACCTACATAACAGGTTTAAATCAAGATTTTAAACTTTGGAGATGAACGTTCCAGTGTCATTAGACATAAACATTGAAATCAGAGGTGGTAACACCTTACATTTACTCCGTGACATTTACTTGAGTGACTTTTTGAGAAAAATGTACTTCTAAGAGGAGTAGATTATACTTTTTGGTTTTCTTTTTAGCTAGAGATTCCAACAGTGATGCTATCAATTTCACCAATGAGACGTCTCAACAATTATCACATGACTCCATCATACCAATCGCACTCAAGCTTCCGTTTTCTGATCACACCGACCTGTTCAATCACATGGCGTCTTTTAAGCACTGTAAAAAATGAAGTATTTGACATAAAGCGCTGTTGTCAACATGACTTGAAAGTGCGGATTTTAACCTCTCTCCAGTTTTAATTTGGCACCGACTGACCACAGAATACCAGAGATATGATCCTTTTTAGTTTCGTAATAGGATGTTTTCTCCACTAGAGGGCACTCATGCTATTTGGACGAATTATGCCTAATTTCTGTATTTTATTTTCCTCTCGCCAGAATTCAATGTTTGTTTTTTCATTTCTTTGCCTTAATCATGGAGGTAGATTTGCGTCTTTATTATTCAATTAAAAAAAAAAAGTTGCTTCAATCAATTGAAAAAAAGTCACTTAAATCAAAATATACATTTTAAAGTGGGAAAAAAATCCAATTTAAAAAAAAAAGTGTTTGAATGCAAAAATAAATTTGAAACTCATAAAAATGCATTTGAAAAAGTGATTTTTATTTTGATTTTTTTTTTTTGATAGAATAATAAAGGCACAAATGTCTGAGCCGAAATGTGGCCGAAACGCAAAACATTTCTTCAATTAAAAAAGTTGTTTCAATCAACAACAACAACAAAATCAAAGAAAAATATTTGTCAAATGCATTTTTTTGGAGTTATACATTTATTTTGCATTCAAACACTTTTTTGATGGGAGTGACTTTTTTTTTTTAATTGAAAATATATATTTGGATTGAAGGGACTTTTTTTTACTCGAATAATAAAGACACAAATCTACCTCCATACGTAATGTGATTAGATAATAAATTGTAGTATTCCTTTTCTTGAAAGTATAATAATAACAGTTCGTATAAAAAAATACCATTGTTTAAAAAAATCAAACATTGTAAGCAGTTCGTCACAATGTTACTTATTACTTGAGTATTATTTTCATCACTTTTTCACCTTCACTTGAGTACATTTTTTGGATGACTGACTTTTACTTGAGTAGTAATATTTTAAAGTAACGCTACTATTAATTGAGTAAATGTTTTGACTACCAATCTCTGATTGAAATGCGTGCGCGCACGCGCGCGCACACACACCGAACATGAGCACGAATGCACATATACATTGAACACACAAAACTGCGCGCAACCGCCAAAAATATTCACCCTCACACTAACAATGTGCCCATGCACCCTAAAAACGCACCCTAAAAACGCGCAACTAACGTGCAACTCAAATGTGCGCAAAACGTTGAAAATTGGCACACGCGCACAATAGCAACGTGCACACCCGTGCTGGGGGTAAAACGCGCACGAACACACTTTGACAATACACATGCTTTAAAACATGCGCACACGCGTTCACGATGTGCACTAAAATTTGACAATGTGTACATTCGCTCTGAAAACATGCCCACACACTTAAAAATACTGTTTTCACACCACTAGCCGTTCGCTGTTGGACCACGTGGAAGGCTTTTTTTCTGCGCGTGTAAAATTACTGTGCGTCCGGATGTTTTTTTCAATGCATACGGGAAGTGTCCTTAGGGTCTTTTCAAAAGAAAATTTAGACTGAGATCCGTTTGTGTCTATTTTTTTTTTTTTTTTTTTAAATAATAGTACAACCCACAGCTCGTAGCAGGGGCGGAGATCCGTTTTCAAAGTTGGGGGGACAATAAACAGTAAAATTTTAGAGAATAATGATAAAAGAGTTATACGACTTGTGGCAATACTGCTAAATAATACATACGAATATTATAGTATTACACAATACAGTATTATAGAATATGTAATATATATAATTACGTATATATTATAAAATATATAATACAAATGCAGTAACATATACTGTATATCATAATAAATAAATACTGCTTCTCACTTGGAGAGTTTTTTTGTCATTTTTTGAGTGATCGTCTTAAACTTTTGCTCAGGTGATAAACAGAGAGGTGGGTAGTAACGCGTACCATTTACTCTGTTACGTTTACTTGAGAAACTTTTTTAGGAAAATGTACTTCTGAGACGTTAGCGCACATTTTAGGTGCACGTGTGTGCCTTTTTGGTGTGCATGTGCACATTATCAGAGTGAGGGTGAACATTTTGAGCACGTGCATGCACTGATTTTGGTGTTTGATGTGTGTGCGCGGATGTATTTCTGCGTGTACGTGCTCATTTTCGGTGTGTTTGCACAGATTTCAATCTGTATGTTCTAAACGGCTTCTCATACCAGTGGACGCGTCAAAATGACAAAAATAGAGCACCCCTAAACTAAAAACAAACAAACAAACAAAAAAACCTGAAACCTTAAAAATAGAAGCATACTTAAAAGAATCTAAAACGCTGAAATGGAAATTCAAGTCAACAAAAATCACGTCAAGAAGGTGCACCTGTTTGCAATTGGCTTGGCATCACACATGTATAAAATGGGCTGATTGCAAACAGGTGCACCTCAGAGGCTCCGCCCATCTACGAACCGCGCGAAAATGGTTGAAGGCTGTGCAATAACAAAAAAAAAGTAAAAATAATAATAATGGATTAATAACACAATATGGACACATTACACAAAAGTTCTATGTATGATCTTATATATTTAATTGTTTCTAGTTTCATTTTTCATTTTCCAATATGAATGAATTATTCAATTTTTTTTTTTTTTACATACAAATTAAAAATCTTGTGACAAATATTCCTCAAACTCGAAAAAAATCAAAAATTTTATTTGAGGTTGGCAAATAAATAGCTCGATATATGTAACATTTCATTTTTCTCATACTTGATTGTATTTCTAAATCATTTCGTTTCTTTTTGTTGTAATTTTACCGTTAGAAAATATGAATGACCGACAAAAACAAAACTTCAACCACAAAAAAAGTATGAATGTAAACAAAAATACAAAATGCATGTACACTAGAGGTCACTATTGTACTATCAGTCATATTTCAAAATGTTTGCATCTCCAAGGGTGTACCTTGTTTTCCCCTTGAGGTCAAAGGTCACCTCGTCGTCACACATTTCAACAATTTGTTTGGTAAACCTGCAACACAAAAGTTGTTAAAATTGAAGGATAATAATGCTCACTTTGGGGTATTCACTCAAAAATATGATGATTATTGTTGTATATAGTCTTGTATATGCTGTAAAAATAGACTATTGAAGTCATTTTGGTCAACATTCAATAAAAAACCAAGAGTCCACAAGAGGGCGCTACATTGTGCTTTCAAACCGTACAAGAGTGTTAAGTGCAAAAAAGTTTGAAAAATGAATTTGAACACTTTTGAGCTGGAATGGATTAAACAGCATTTCCATTCGTTTCAATTGGGAAGGCTGATTTGAGTTATGAATTTTGTAAGTAAGGCATTCAATTTCAATATTTGGATGCTTGTCACTATTTGTGCAGCATCATGACATAATTATTAACACATTCACTGCCAGCCCAGGTATATGTATACTATTCATGGAATATGCGTTATGGTAGTTTGCAAGGTTATTATCATTAATGAAAATGACTAAAATGATGAAAACATGCATTGGAAAAAAGCATTTCGGTTAACTTAATATAAGAATATATGAAAGCTGAAACTGTGTTGAGTAAAACTTACTGAAATTAAAAACACTTTGTGTGTAAGATAACTCAAGAACGAATAAAGGGATTAATATTTAAACTTGCAGTATATTTTTGGAATATGAGACGGTTGAGGGTTTGGAGTAATGAGGTCAAAGGCCAAAAAGTCAAAAAGGTCAGAAAATGAATTTCATGATAACTCAAGAACGAATAAACACATGATCAAATTTGCAGTCTATGTTTGTGATATGAAACAGAAAAAGTGATTACAATTTAGGGTAATCGGGCGTAACATCAAAGACATTGAGGCTTTGCGGTAATGAGGTCAGAGGTCAAAGCTCACAGAGATCAGTAAAATGAATTTCATTATAAACCAAGAACGTTTAAAGGGATTACCAAACTTGCAGGATGTTGGGAATCTGAAATGGAAGAAGTGATTGAATTTTGGAGTAATAGGTCAAAGGTCACAAAGATCAGAAAATGAATTTTGCGATAACTCAAGAACAGATAAAGGGATTATCCAATTTACAGTGTATGTTTGAAATATGGAACAGAAGAAGTGATGACATTTTAGGGTACTAAGGTCAAATGTCAAAGCCTACAGACGCCAGAAAATGAATTTTATTGTAACTCAAGAACGGATAAAGGGATTATTATCAAACTCGCAGGATGTTCACAAGCTGAAATGGTAGCGGTGATTATATTTTGGAGTAATGAGGTCAAAGGCCAAAAGTCAAAAAGGTCAAAAAATGAATTTTGCGATAACGCAAGAATGAATGAAGGGATTGTGATGTTTGAGATATGAAACAGAAGAAATGATTACATTTTAGAATAATGAGGTCGAATGTCAATGCCTACAGGGGCTTTGGGTTAATGAGACCAGAGGTCAAAGCTTGCAGAGGTCAGAAAATAAATTTCCTGATAACTCAAGAACGAATAAAGGGATTATTATAAAACTTGCAGGTTGTTTGCAAGCTGAAATGGTCGCGGTAATTACATTTTGGAGTAATGAGGTCAAAGGCCAAAAATGTCAAAAACGCCAGAAAAGGAATTTCGCAATAATTTCATGAACAAATGAAGGGATTATCCAATTTGCAGTAAATGTGACATGACACAGAAGAAGTGATTACATTTTAGGGGAATGAAGTCAAATGCCCACAGAAACTTTGGGGAAATAAGGTCAGGGGTCAAAGCTCACAGAGGTCAGAAAATGAATTTTGCGATAACTCAAGAATGAATAAAGGGATTGTGATGTTTGTAATATAAAACAGAAGAAATGATTACATTTTAGAATAATGAGGTCAAATGTCAACGCCTACAGGGGCTTTGGGTTAATGAGGCCAGAGGTCAAAGCTTGCAAGGGTCAGAAAATTAATTTCCTGATAACTCAAGAACGAAGAAAGGGATTATTATAAAACTTGCAGGTTGTTTGCAAGCTGAAATGGTAGCGGTAATTGAATTTTGGAGTAATGAGGTCAAAGCCCAAAAATGTCAAAAAGGCCAGAAAAGGAATTTCGCAATAATTTCAAGAACAAATGAAGGGATTATCCAATTTGCAGTAAATGTGACATGTCACAGAAGAAGTGATTACATTTTAGGGGAATGAGGTCAAATGCCCAGAGACTTTGGGGAAATAAGGTCAGAGGTCAGAAAATGAATTTCGTGATAACTCAAGAATGAATAAAGGGATTAATATCAAAGTTGCAGGATGTTCACGATCTGAAACAGCAGAAGTGATTATATTTTGGAGTAATGAGGTCAAAGGCCAAAAAAGTCAAAAAGTCAAAATGAATGAATGAAAAATGCAGTGGTTAGATTTTGGAGTAATGAGGTCAAAGGCCAAAAAGGTCAAAAAGGTCAGAAAATGAATTTTGCGATAATTTCAAAAACGAATGAAGGAAGTATCCAATTTGCAGTACATGTTTGTGATATGAAACAGAAGACGTGACTACATTTTAGGGTAATGAGGTCAAATGTCAAAGCCCACAGAGGCTTTGGGGTAGTGAGGTCAGGGGTCAAAGCTCACAGAGGTCAGAAAATGAATTTCATGATAACTTAAGAACGGATAAAGGGATTATTATCATGGTCTCAGGATGTTCACAATCTGAAACAGACGAAGAGATTACAATTTGAAGTAGTGAGGTCAAAGGTCACAAAAGGAATTTCTCGTTAACTTCTTTCATACTTAAAAGGCCTGTTCTACTAGATATGGCGATGCTTTGAACTGAAAAAAACTTACAGCCAATGACGCTGATAGCTGCCAATCCATTTTGATTGTTGCCAATCCTCCCAGTCAAAATGGATTGGACGTCTATTGCCGTCAATGACAGTCAAATAGCTCATGTAAATAGCAAAATCCTGGGGTCTAAAAAGAAAGAAAACTGCACAGGCTCGATTTTGTATCAAAAAATATAACATTTTTATTTCCAGCTACAAAGCGAAACATGTAACAATCTGTCACACTGCTCAATAAAATATTAAAAAATACTGTCGTCACAAAAAAAGCACACACAAAAAAAAAACACAACTATTGATACATTTAAGGAAAAATCGCCAAACAATGACAGCTTTTAAATTAACTTACACTGTACAACTATATACAACATTTACACACGTCTTCTTGGAATGAACTAACAATTCTTCCAGTCTTTTTTTTTTTTCTTCTCAGTGCCGTGGTCACGCCCACTCGAGTCCGGACGGAAACGCTGACCTTTGGACAAGTCCCGTATTGAGCGCTGTTGTGCGCCGCGTTGGCGGGTCTGGGTCGGCGGGGTCGTTACTAGGGGGTGGGAACCTCTGGGTAACTCACGATATGCCGATACAATTATCGATACATGGGTCATAGTAAAACGATAAATCGATTCTTGGCGGGAGCATATCGATCACCTTTCGGGCTACAAAATATCGCGATATATTATCGCACCCCTAGTCGTTACACACCTCATTTAGAGGGGAGGTCAAAAAAAAAACAAAAAAAAACAGTCAAAAACGGACGGGGGCTTGTTTTCCACATATTAGTGCAGGAATCTGTCCCTCTTGTCTTAAAAGTGCACCGAGCCGCACACGCGCAAAAAGCGCACGCTACACCGAAAAGGTGCGCGTGACCGCTTGGACGAAGCAAGCACATAAAACAGGCTTGTGTATATACGGGAGCTGCGAGATGAGTTTGTTTTCAAGTGATTAAAAAATTGAAAAAGCCAGTGTGGGTGGGGCTTCTCACGCCATGTCGCCCATCATTTTTTTGTAGTACATGGACTCGAAGATGTCGTTCTCGCCGGGGCAGTTGTGGTGGCACGCGCAGGATTTGATGAACATCATGTGCTTTTTCATCACCTGCCCGTCGGGGCACTTGAACTCCATGGGGAGGGTGGTGGTCCTGTGAGGGGTGCAGCAGCGGCCGTCCAGGCACACGCCACAGAATTTGGGCCGGTAGGATTTGGTGGTGGTGCAGCCGGAGATTTCGAACTTCATGGGTTTGGATAGGCGGGGAGTGCGGATGCACTTTTTCCCTTTCTGTGAAAAAAGACAAAAAACACATTAGTTTCATTCAGTATTTGGTAGCGGATTTGATTTTAACATGCAAAAGAATGATTTTAGTTGTGGTTTCAATTTAGCATTTTTTTTAGGTGTTTTGTTATATTTTAAGAGGAAAAAAAATATTGTTGTATTTTTTCTGTATTTATTTGAAGTATAAAAAAAAGTTTTTATTCATGACAATAATGTAAGATTTTTTTTTTTAATTCAATGGTTGATTGTACTTTATTATTTTTATTTTCATTTTAAATTCATTTATTTCAATATATTTATTGTATTTATTATTTGAATTTTAGAATAGTTTTTTAATATTCCAGGATATATTGTATTTATTTACTGTATATTTTAATTTTAAATTAATTTATTTGATTGTATTTTTTGTATCTATTATAGTAATTTTAGAACTATTTTCTTTTTAAATATTCAATAATTTATTGTATTTTAATTTATGTAGTGCATTTTATTGTATTATATTAAAAATATATTGCCTTTTTTTAATGTTGTTTTATGTTTTGCAAAATGAAATATTGCTTTAAATGTATTATATCTTATTGACATTTTCACTGGCTTAATAGTAAAAAAAAATATATTCATAATCACAATATTAAATTGTATTAATAATTATAAATTATTTATCAATAATATTTGAAAAATTCTGAAGAAATTACATTATTTTTGCTTAATTTTAAAATTTACTATATTTTTTTATACAGTTTGCAAACAATCACATTGTATTAATTTCTTTAAAAAATGATTTTATTTATTTTTTTAAATTATACCATATTTTTATTTTTTTAATCAAAATTTTATGCCATTTGGTTTTGGCTCCAAATAACATCACAGGATTTTATTTTATTTTCATTATTTTACTGTAGTTTTATATAACATTAAATATACATTAATAATATATTTTTTTTATTTTATTTTTAAAGTTTTATATATTTAAGAATTTTTTAAAAAGTTTTATATATATATATAAAGAATATTTTATTGTAATTTTTTTATTCTATTTTATTGACAGACACTAGTATTGTTTTATTTTATATATATATATATATATATACACATATATACATATATATATACAAATATATATATAAATGTAAAGACTATTTTATTGTAATTTTTTCAGACACTAATATTATTATATTTTGCTATAATCAATGCATTGTAAGGCGCAGTAGTTGTAGTAGTAGTAGTAAGCACTAGATGGCGCTGCGCTAAAGGGAATTTCATTTCATAATTACCCAATATTGATCAATATATAAAGTGCATTGGATTATAAAGCGCACTGTCAGTTTTTGAGAAAATTGAAGGCTTTTAGGTGCGCATTATAGTGCAGAAAAAACTACTATAATTAATATATAGGCTGTTATTAAGACTGTTTCTGTTTTAGCTTGCCAATAATCGCCTATAATTAGATTCCAATATATTTGACACTATTTTCACCTGTGCAGGTGAGCACAATAGTATAGAAAAGACGAGAGTACTTACTCGGATACTTTGCTCCAGATGGGACTCGCAAGGTCGCACCATGCACAGTCGAGTCTGCTTCTCCAGACGGCACTCGCGATTATCATTGGTGACTCTTGTGGAGATGCCCAAACCGCAGGTCTTAGAGCAAGCGCTCCATTCGGTGGTCTGAACTAAACAGTTCTCCCTCATTAGAGAAGGGTCGGGCCCGTACGTCTCCTCCTCACGGTAAGCTATAAAAAAAGAAAAACGGTGAGATCAGCGAAAAAGTTTCCGGTTTGAGCGAGACGGGGATTCGAAGCGGCGACTCACCGGGTAGAACGGAGCCCATGAAGGTGTTGGTGTGTCGCGGGGCGTCGCAAACCCACTCCTCGCAGCACTTGCCGGGAATTTTCACCCGGCGGGGGGCGGGGCAGTCGGGGCTGGGGAGGCGTACGTCCATGGAGCAGAGGGGCACGCAACCCACCGCGCCGTCTAAGCACGTGCACTGGTATTTGCAGCTGCTCTGGAAGCTCTCGCCGCTTTTGTACACCATCCCGCCGAATACGCAGGTGGCGCCCTCTCGTGCTGGGGTAGAAAAATGCAGTTGTTAAGACAGGATTATAAATAAAGTGTGTATAAAAATAATACGGTTAAGTCAATGGTAGCCAATGAGTTTGAAAGTGCTGGAGAGATTTAAAATGGGAAATGTCTGTGATATACCTTGAATTTTATTTTTTTTACAGTTGAAAATCAATACTTTGTCTTTATTTTGGGAACATATTAAACATCATGGTTATGAATGAGTTCATTATTAATAAACTGAGAGACAATTTAGTACTTTTTTGTTGTATTATGATGTGTAATTATTTGAGAAAGTAAAGTTTTTTTAAGAAATTGGAACAACACTTGGATTTTTCTTGTTTTTACAGTTAATAATCTATACTTTGTCTTCATTTCGGGAAAAGTACAACATATTAAACATCAATGAAAGTTTCCAAATGTAGATATATGTTTGGATATAAGAATTATTTATTTTATTTTTTAAATTGTTTGTCTTTGGAGGGGAAGTGAATACTTATTATTTTTGGCATTTTTTCTTTTTTAAGTGAGCAAAAGTTTTCTTTATTATCATAAAATACAACAACCTATATAGTTTTATTTTGATTTTTTAATATATGTATAAATAAGTATGATTTTTTTTTTTAATAAATGAAAATGCAAAATCTATATTTTGGTCTTTTTGAGGGAAAAATTCAGCATTAAACATCAATAAAATGTTAAATATTCATTTTTTTGTGTAGGACATAACTAAAGAAATACATTTTTGTTTATTTTTGAGCGAGAAATTTTTAAAAAAAAAACATTTTAGCATTTTAGGAGAATATTTTCTTTAATATAAATGTAAAACATCAATAATTTGTCTTTATTTTAAGAAAATACACAATTTCTTTTTTAAAATTAAATAAAAGTGCAAATTCTAAATCTTTAAGTTTTTTTGGGGGGAAAAGTTCCACATTAAAAATCAATAAAATGTTAAATATTCATTTTTTGTGTGTAGGACGTGACTAAAGAAATACATTTTTTATTTATTTTTGAGAGAGAAATTAAAAAACATTTTAGCATTTTAGGAGAATATTTTCTTTAATGTTAATGTAAAACATCAATAATTTGTCTTTATTTTAAGAAAATACACAAACTTTTTTTTTTTAATAAAAAAAAAGTGCTAATTCTAAACTTTTTTTTTTTTTTAATTAAAGAAAAGTGCTAATTCTAAATCTTTAAGTCTTTTGGGGGGGGAGTAAAACATCAAACCAATAAAAAGGGAAATATTCATATTTTTCTATAGGAAAGGTCTACAGAAATACCTTTTTTTTGTTTGTCTTTGAGAGAAAAGTAAAAAAAACTATATATAATTGTACTATATTTTAAAAATACTATTTTAGCATTTTTCGAATGATAAAACAGCAATATTATCAATGTTATCTTCTTTTTTTCAATCAATTTTTTAAAAGAAAATACAACAAATTATTTTCTCTTTTTAAGCAAGTTCAACAACAATTCTTTGTATTAACGTCAATAGTTTGCATTTCCTCAATCAAAAAAACAAAAGTGCCTTCTACATCAATAAAACTCCCTTTTTAGCCATATCAAATTGAATACTTTGATATAAAGTTGAAACTGAAGTATATTATTACTAGTTTTCAGTAAAGTACTTTTTAAGTATGATTGTCTTCTACAGTCATGATATGAGCGTCCAGTACAGTTTGTTATTTTTGTTCTTACCTGTGCATACTCCGATGCGTCTATTGACAGGCGAGCCAAAGTCGCAGTAGAGTCCCTTGTGCGTGTCGCAGGCGTCCCTCTCGGTGCACAGCTCGCCCATCTGCTTGGCGCACACCCGGCAGCATCCGCATCCGTCGGGCACCAGGCTGACGCCCGGCGCGCACTCAGGGGGCGTCGATGGACACGAGCAGCGGCCGTCGCACTCCTGAGCCGCGGCCTGCGGGCCACATACCCAACATTAACCTCGAGAACGAGCGACCCCGAGGAAAGCGAATGAAATAAAATCTTACCAGGCTCCAGAAGAGCGTGCAGGCAAAGAAAATCACGTTCTTGAACATCTTGAAAAAGAGTTTTAAGTCTTCCTTTTCCTGGATCGAGTGGATCGCTGGTCAGGTGAAAGCTAGAGTTTAGCTCGAGTTGATGTCGCTTCTGAGTTGCGCCGCCGACTTTATAGCCCTCGGCCCTCGGGGGGGGGGGGGACGTCACCTCGGAGGAAGGCGGGGCAGCCCTGGACAAACATGGACATACTTGGCATTCTTTCCTGGCTTCCTGACCCCCACTCCAGACATCCCACATTCCTGCTGTCTGAAGAAGGAGGAGGAGGAGGAGGTGGTGGTCGGGGCTGGCCAAACAACAGCGAGCTCACTCTCTCCAACTCTCGCTCATGCGGAACGGGAAGTCTGCTCAGAGGAGGCCCGGCCGGGACCCCACACTGGGAATTCCTGAAGGCTTACTTCACAAACAGTCTATAAATATTCATTTTTTCAAAAGAGGATAGGCGGCATATGAAAAGGAATAAACCGGTATGAATGAACAAGAAGGGAGGAAAAAGCAAAGTCATTAGTTACTTGGGAAAGCGGTTTGGAGAGCCATCAAAAAAGATGGGATTCGGATTCGCTGGTGTCTGGCGTCATCTCAAGATGGCTGACGCGTGAATCACCAAGTCTGTGATGAGATCATTTGAGTGGGCGGGGTGGTTTGGTTCTTTTAATAAGAGCATCATCGCCAAAAAATGTTATTGATAGTAGCTTTGAATGTAATGTAAGGCTGCAACTAACGATTATTTTTTACAATCGATTAATCAGACGATTAATCGGACACTTTTTTTCAGTTACATTCACAATTTAGCTTGAAGTTGTTTTCAGCACATTTTAAGTAACAATGAAAAAATATGCATGACTATTTCTCATACGCGGAGTTTAGCCACCCCTGGTGGCCTAAAATGTCATTGCCTATAATTGAATTTCATATATATATTTCAAATTAAGACTTTGTCGGTAAAACGTTTACAACTATAAAAGTTGTAAAGCAATAAAACAAACAACATCTATGCTGATCACATATCAGCCAATTGAACGGAAAGCCGGGACTGAGACACTGGGAAGAACTACATAGAAAAATAAATGAACAATAAATATTGGTGACAACCAATTACTCGGCTTGTTGTGAACACTTGTGGATGTAAACCGACGGAGCCTCTAAAGGGACATCGACAGAAAAAAAAAATTTAAGCGATCTGGTGCGCACCAGATCGTTTCACGCGTGCACCAGATTGTTTAAAGTGTGCACCAGAAACTATCTGGTAAACATTAGAATTAGTATTATATAGCATTTAAGGTAGCGGACATTTGCTATGCAAGTTAGCTAAATGGCTTCAACATTAGCATTATATAGCATTTAAGCTGGTGGACTTTTGCTATGCAAGTTAGCCAATTGTTGTAAACATTAGCATTATATAGCATTTAAGCTAGCAGACGTTTGCTAGGCAACTTTGCCAATTGTTGTAAACATTAGCATTACATAGCATTTAGGCTAACGGACTTTTGCTATGCAAGTTAGCCAATTGTTGTAAACAATAGCATTATATAGCATTTAAGCTAGCAGACTTTTGCTAGGCAACTTTGCCAATTGTTGTAAACATTAGCATTATATAGCATTTAGGCTAACGGACTTTTGCTATGCAAGTTAGCCAATTGTTGTAAAGATTCGCATTATATAGCATTTAAGCTAGCAGACTTTTGCTATGCAACTTTGCCAATTGTTGTAAACATTAGCATTATATACCATTTAGGCTAACGGACCTTTGCTATGCAAGTTAGACAATTATTGTAAACAATAGCATGATATAGCATATAAGCTAGCGGACTTTTGCTTTGCAAGTTAGCTAATTGGTTTCAACATTAGCATTATATAGCATTTAAGCTAGCAAACTTTTAATTTGGAAGTTAGCCAATTGTTGTAAACATTAAAGTTATGTAGAATTTAAACTAGTGGACTTTTGCTATGCAAGTTAGCCAATTGTTGTAAACATTAACATTATATAGCATTTAAGCTAGCAGACTTTTGCTATGCAACTTGCCAATTGTTGTAAACATCAGCATTATATAGCATTTAGGCTAACGGACCTTTGCTATGCAAGTTAGACAATTGTTGTAAACAATAGCATTATATAGCATTTAGGCTAAGAGACCTTTGCTATGCAAGTTAGACAATTGTTGTAAACAATAGCATGATATAGCATTTAAGCTAGCGGACTTTTGCTATGCAAGTTAGCCAATTGTTGTAAACATTAGCATTATATAGCATTTAAGCTAGCAGACGTTTGCTAGGCAACTTTGCCAATTGTTGTAAACATTAGCATTATACAGTATAGCATTTAAGCTAGCAAACGTTTACTTTGGAAGTTATCCAATTGTTGTAAACATTAGTGTTATGTAGAATTTAAACTAGTGGACTTTTGTTGTGCAAGTTAGCCAATTGTTGTAAATATTAGCATTTTATAGCATTTAGGCTAACGGACCTTTGCTATGCAAGTTAGACAATTGTTGTAAACAATAGCATGATATAGCATTTAAGCGAGCAGACTTTTGCTATGCAAGTTAGCTAATTGTTGCATACATTAGCGTTATATAGCATTTATGCTAGCGGACATTTGCTATGCAAGTTAGCGGCTATCTTGCAGCAATTGGCTAACTTACATTGCAAAAGTCCACAAGCTTAAATGCAATATAATTTTAATGTTTTCCACATAGATTCTGAAGCGCATCAAATTGCTTAAATTTATTTTATTTCTGTCGATGTCCCTTTAGAGGGTCCGTATAAACCTGATGTTAGTAGTTTGTTCTTCTTGGCAGCCTGGCATTTTTTTAACATGGGTTTTGACAGTTGGCTTCATATTTTCGGGATCAGAGCATGGTTCCGCCTCGTTCCTGCCCCGAATCTTTTACCGGAACTGTGTTCCGAACCGTTCCAGCCAACATTCACCCCTGATGAGATGGGAGTTTGATATACTCCCATTGTGTTTGTTGTAGGGCTGTCAAACGATTAACATTTTTAATCGAGTTAATTTAAAACTACAAAAATTAATTAATCGTAATTAATCACAATTAATCGCAATTCAAACCATCTATAAAATATGCCATATTTTTCTGTAAATTATAGAATGGAATGGAAAGATAAGACACAAGATGGATATATACATTCAACATACGGTACATAAGTACTGTATTTGTTTATTATAACAATAAATCAACAAGATGGCATTAACATTATGAACGTTCTGTTAAAGCGATCCATGGATAGAAAGACTTGTAGTTGTTATAAGATAAATGTTAGTACAAATTACAGAAATTTTACATTAAAACCCCTCTTGATGTTTTCGTTTTAACAAAATTTGTGAAGTTTTCAATCAAAAAATAAACTAGTAACCCGCCATTGTTGATGTCAATAATTACTTACACAATACTCATGGGTGCTGAAGCCTATAAAATCAGTCGCACCCAAGCGCCAGCAGAGGGTGACAAAACTCCAAAAAACACAATTAACATGTGGACATTTCACTGCGCTGTCATTTTAATCTGTTTGAGCGGGGCATGTGCGTTAATTGCGTCAAATATTTTAACATGATTACTTTTAAAAATTAATTACTGCCCGTTAACGTGATAATTTTGACAGCCCTAGTTTGTTCATTATGATTTAATAATAAGGATAAAGAACCAGAATGTGTTATAGGGGGACAGAAAGGAAGAAGGCAGACAGAAGAGGAGAAGAACAAACAACAAAAATAAATACACTATTAAACATTTATGCTAGCTACGAACACAGTGGTGCTATTGTTAGCTAATTATACTGAACCGTGGACACCATGTCGTGGGCCTAATAACCGAGGAGAAAATAGGGAAAGTGAGTCTAAAGGAGATGTGATTAGGCGGGGTGGAGTGTAAACAATTCAGCAATGTGAGGTGGGGAACCCAGTATTATGTAAATCACCTGTAAGTGTATATGTTGACATCCTATTCTATGCTACCTGATCGCTAATCCTGACACTGACAATCTTTCAAGCCGAGTGTGTCTGATTGCGGTACGGGCCAAACGCAAACACCGTTACACTATTACCGCTCATGTGTTATTTTTCATTCAAAAAGTGCCGCAACAGACATAAAAGTATGTTCGGTACAAGACGAACTTTCAAAACACTTCTGTTTTTCATCTGGCCTTATTCATCGTCCAGCCGGCGAGCCTTTTAAGTGAAAAAGCATCCGCGTCGGGGACGTACTGTACAATGCCACCACATTGCCGGGAATAACCCTCCTTGTTCTCCGCTCACCTGCCTAATGAGCTTTTTGGTGCGACTTGAAAAGAGCGAAAACCAGGTGCAGCGTGTACCCGGGCCAGCTTTAAGTAGTACTTGAGGAAAAAGGCTAGACAGAGGTTTGTGTATTTTTTTGGAAGGGTGGAGGAGATCACACACCAGGCTAGACTCTTATGAAAGGCAGCCCTGCTAGCACATCGGAAATGAGAGAGGGAGAGAAAGAAGAAAAAAAAAGGAGAAACCTGGAGCAGCAGGAATGTGCGAGGAGAGCCAGCAGACAGACTTGTTACTATTTACAGGAAGTCTTGCCATATAAGGGCGTCTGCGCTTTTCCTAATAAGGAAATGTTCTCTCTTTCAGAGCTGGAAGCAAGACAAAAGCGTGCGTGTCATGTCAGTCAACCCCGAGCTATCGAACGGAAGCAGCTTGACTGGCAGGCGGATCCGTCGAAAATATGTCGGTCGTTATGTGCAAACTTTGCACTTAAAGCGACGACTTCGACTTAGGAGAATGTGTTGTATTCTCTGTGTAATTATGGTAAATCATCTCATGGAATTGATGCGCTTTTTAAAAAGTCATGACAAGACATGATACGCCTTTTTTTAAATGTTAAAAACATAATAAATTCCTTCCTTAGAAAAATAGAATGTTTAATTTAAAAACTTTTTTCCCCCAAAATCTTTTTCTTTAATGAATACAACATTTATAAATTCCATTTAAAACAATTTCAGTTAATGAGCTTACTGGTCTGCTCAGCCAAATGAGCAACAAACACTGACAAAAGTCATACCTTCAAAATAAAAGTACATCTTATCAGAACTACTGATTCACTACACTTTTTCTGACTTTGTTAATCAATTGCATGAAAAAAATAACACAGAAAATGTCAGGTAATATCTAAAGAAGACACAATAGGACATAATAAAGTTATTACAGTGGTTTGCTTTTAGTTTTAAGGCCTGATGTAGTTACAGTGTTAATTCACGCTTCAAACTTTGCGCCTTCATTCCATTGTGGATTTTTTTTTTCCAATTAAAAATTAAATAAATAAATAAATAAATATTGTAGTGATCACTACCTTATAACAGAATTCACCTATAGAACTGATGTGGAGCATGTCGTGTTCCGGGGGGAAAACTTTGTTGTCGTGCGCGTTTCTGGCACAGACACTCTAGAGTTAACAGAGTCATGAGCGGCCGAACACAGCGACACGTCTACTCAACGAGCTATCGAGACTCAAATACATCATCCGCTACAATATAGTATTTTATAGTACTGTCCCGATCCGATCACATAGTCTTACTCTCCCTCCTGCTGCTTTTCTTGGACAGGCAGTGCACTGGAGTTGCATATTAAAGGTAACAATGATTGACAGACGTTAAGGTTTGCTATTGCCAGAGAAGCTTGGAGGCCGAAACTTCAAGGCGCTGCGTGTGTCTGATGCAATCATCGTTTAGCTTGTTAAACAGTTGCTGTGGCAGCTCATTCTGTGAAAGTGAGCAGCTTGAGCAGATTTGACTGGACTCCCTCAATGAAGTATTTAATAAAGATAAGCATTTTTCTATTCAATTCTTATTTAATAATAATTTGGTGGGACAGTAACATGTTTAAAACATCATTATTACATTTGAAGTGCTTAAAAACCATTTATAAATATTAGGGCTGTCAAAATTATCGCGTTAACGGGCGTTAATTAATTTTTTAAATCAATCACGTTAAAATATTTGACGCAATTAACGCACATGTCCCGCTCAGACAGTATTCTGCCTTTTGGTAAGTTTTACAGCAAGGTTTTTTGTGCTGTCTAACAGCGAACTCTTGTGGTCGCTTTGCGACATGGTTAATTGCTTTCTTGCCAGTTCAATATGGCTGCATGACGTCTCGGGCTGACGCCTACGTTGTAATGTTGTGCTTATATGATCCTTGGACAAGATTTGTCCGTAAGTATGGTTGTTGTAAAGAATGTACATATTATGTTAGTAAGCGAAATGTTATATTTTTTGTATGAGACACTTTTTGTTTATGTTTAGTGAACCTGTATAGCGTGCTAAGCTAACGTTGTTGCTAATGCAATGCTTCTGTACTTTTTTTTTGTAGTTTCACTACGGTCTAAAGAGGACAAAGGTTTGAGGCCATTTTGTTAATAAATCAGATGAAAAAGGAAGAAGTCTGATTATTAAGGCGTCGTTCAATAGCTGTCTAGCTTTGGAAAAAGTAGACGCTTCGGAGTGAGGACAGCATAGACAGATTTAAATGACAGTAGAGTGAAATGCCCACTACAGTCCTTATGCACCGTATGTTGAATGTATATATCCATCTTGTGTCTTATCTTTCCATTCCAACAATTTATTTTACAGAATATATATATATGTAATTTACAGAAAAATATGGCATATATTATAGATGGTTTGAATTGCGATTAATTGCGATTAATTACAATTAACTAATTTTTAAGCTGTAATTAACTCGATTAAAAATTTTAATCGTTTGACAGCCCTAATAAATATATATATATGTATACACACAATTTAACAAATATATATATTTTAAGTTACCGTCAATGTGTCTTTCCAATACTAAATCTGAATAAATACATTGAACACACACATTTTTTTTTTTTGTGCTACTTCACAGTTTTTCAATTATCACTAGTGCTTAATTTGTAAATCATAAGGTGCCGGAACACAAAGTACATTTGACAGCAGAGGAATGATGAGACGGGCACAGGTCCCGGAACATACGCAGAAAATGATGCTGAAAACAACACACAAATGCCCATTTGCCATGCTGTGGGACTTACAAGCCTCAATTTTAGATAATATCCATGGTATAAACATTATGACAACAATTTACAATTATTTATGCTATACTCTGTACAGCACAGGCAATTGCCCACATAACCACAGGTGGGACTTACAGTAACATACAGTCTAACCTGGAAAACAAAACAAAACAAATCACGAGATTACAATAAATTACACAAACCCATTGTTTTGCGAGTTTCATCCCCTTCTCTGGCCCCAAAGTTCCCACCGCCCAAACCCAAATTTCCCATAAGGATACTGGCCTGTTGCTCCGGCAGTTGGTGTTCCACCTGGCTGACTGCTGGTGCTGTAGCCTGCCTCCACTCCGGGTGGCGCTGAACCTGACCAGATGCTGCCACTGTAGCAGCCTTCTGCCCCGGCTTGGCTGGCTGCCCGTGAACCTGGCTAGCTGCTGTGGCGCTAGCCTCCTGCTTTTAGCATGCTTCCTCCGTTAGCATGATCGCTTCAGCTGCTCTTATTGCCGGTTGTTGCCTTTCTGACTCTGTTTGAACCATGATCCTTCTTTTTGAAAAAAAGACAGTAAATGCAACTGTCTTTTTGGCATGTTGGAATACCATTTGATCCTGGCTGCTTGCTCCCCAGATGCCGCAAATTTCCAAAGGTTTTTTTTTTTTTTTTTTAATTTGTTGGTCCAACTTTTCAGTGCATCAACAAATCTCTGAATTATAAACAACATGTAATTCTTGGGATTTGTTCTGTAAATGAATTCATGCATGATTATTATTTTCTTTTATTTTATCTTATACTGTAATGTCCGTAACTATGTACGGTCCCTTTAAGAGACGCTGAGACTGTAGAGCTGTGAGGTAATAGGAAGCAAGGGGGGGACGAGCGAGAAGCAAAAGTTAGCGGTCGAATGTGGCGGCAGTCCGCTGTTATTTTGTTTATTGTGTTCTTATTGTTGCCATAATAAAGTGGAGAAAGCCATCAACGACTCCTCTCGCTCTTTCCCCCCGTTCGGAGAGATTACACTACATATTTTTAAAACGGTTTTATATTATTATTATTATTTTCTATACACGAAAGGTGGCGGATCTGCCCAAATAAGCCACAATCAAGAAGTGCCGGATCTTGTTCCGGCAGGATCCAGCACAAATTAACCTCTGCTTATCGCAGCAGGTTCTGGTCCCCATAAACCACGAAAAACGAGGAATCACTGTATTCTACAACAATTTCCTGACCCATGTATCGCCATATCGTGAGATCAACGTTATCATGAGCCTTCTATCTTAAATCGTATCGTGACCTACCCAGAGGTCCCCACCCCTACCGTCAATGGCAGCCAATGAGTTAACCTGGAAGTGAAAGACAAACATCTTGAAGCGAGCACTTTTTCTTCCTATTTTGGAAAATAGTGTGAGTAAGAGACCCCTTTAACGTTTTTTTTGAGACTTTCATTTCTCGACCGCAAGCATGAGAACAGACATTAAAGACTCGTTTATAGCATTTTATGTTTTAATCTGTTTCAAGCATGCGAAAGGGGTAAAATTATATCGAAAAAAATATTATACGGTCTGTATATATGGCAGTTTTGCGGGCGGAGGGATCGTATGATTGATGAGGCAACACACGAGCAGGCGGTATTAAAGATTTTTGTGGGATATTTTTCAGT
This sequence comes from Corythoichthys intestinalis, assembly GCF_030265065.1. Taxonomy (NCBI): domain Eukaryota; kingdom Metazoa; phylum Chordata; class Actinopteri; order Syngnathiformes; family Syngnathidae; genus Corythoichthys; species Corythoichthys intestinalis. The sequence continues at coordinate 8,099,950 of NC_080413.1, forward strand.
TCTTGCGGGCCGATGATGTGCGTCATCGCCGTCGCCGTCCAAAAACGTCATTGGATCAAACGACGATGAAGTACAAAAGTAAAAATCTGTGAAAGTCATAAGACTTCATAAAGTCAGTCCTAGAAAAAGTGCTGATAGCAGCGTCGAAGTTGGATCGGGTCGTGAACTCGGATTAAATGTAGCCGGCACCTGTGAAGTCGACAGGCGGTGTCATGCCAGGAGCGAGTCCAAAAAGTGCACCTCTTGTTCCCTGAGTAGGCGCTTCCATCACGCCACGCTAGGTGATGTCATCAGTGACGCCGGCGTTACAGAGAGGCCCCTGTGTAGCAGCCGGCGCATTGCGAGGTGTTGAGCTCACGCCTAACCGACTGCAAAATGTGCACTTTTCATATCAACGTGATTTCATTCGGTGTCAGGCTTCGTTAATCGCGTGAACAGGGGGTCGGTGTTCACGAGAAATGACCTATATTTTCAACTTTTAATGACTGACGATAATGTTTCAGTGCCATTGATGGCAATTTGGAAGACTATTGCTGTTAGGTCTGCTCAGATTGGGGCCTCTCACGCACATCATGTTGTGGTGTAATGCTTCTGCTGTGTTGCTGGATTTTAAGCATGCTTATGACATGAGAACATGGTGAAAAAACACACAAAGTACAGGTAGTCCCCGGGTAACGACCGAGTTCCATTCCTACAGTGGGGCAAATAAGTATTCAGTCTAGAGATGTCCCGATCAATGCCGATCGATTAAGTCCGATCACGTCATTTTCAAAGTATCGGAATCGGCAAAAAAATATCAGCCATCCCTTTTTTTAATATATATATATTTTTGAATTAAATCATTTTTCTAATTGTATTTAATGTTACAGACATAATATGTTACATTCATCCAGAGTCTTTAGTTTAGGCTTAAGGAAGGGTTATCAAATTTATCCCAATAACGGCGGTAATTAATTATTTAAAAAATGTATCACGTTAAAACATTTAACGCATTTAACGCATGCGCTGCACGACCCACTCACGCATAGTCGCGCTCCATCTGTAATGGCCAAGTTTTACCTATATAGAGAGATAAAAGGCAGCGTAAAATGAGTAGAGTGAATTTTGGCAGCCTTTGGAACCTTTTTTTAATTGGCTAAAGCCTTACAATCCCTCTCTCCACGACTAGAAATATGGGAAGCAATGTGGGGAAGCAAGGTAGCAATTGATCTTTTTCTTAACACCTTATGTTATTTCCCAACGCAAAGAAGATATATCCATTAGTAGCACTAAGCACAGTCATGGTTCCACTTCCCATCATGCATTTGGGCATGGCTACAGTATCATTTACTGAAAGCTCAACAAATACACTACATGGCAATATTTAGTCACAATATACAAAGTCACAAGTCTTTCTATCCGTGGATCCCTCTCACAGAAAGAATGTTAATAATGTAAATGCCATCTTGAGGATTTATTGTCATAATAAACAAATACAGTACTTATGTACTGTATGTTGAATGTATATATTCGTCTGAGTTTTATTCATTTTTTTCTGAATGCATTGCCAAAATGTATATGATCGGGAAAAATTATCGGGAATGATTGGAATTGAATCGGGAGCAAAAAAAAGCAATCGGATCGGGAAATATCGGGATCGGCAGATACTCAAACTAAAACGATCGGGATCGGATCGGGAGCAAAAAAACATGATCGGAACAACCCTAATTCAGTCAACCAGTAAATGTGCAAGTTGTCCCACTTGAAAATATTAGAGAGGCCTGTAATTGTCAACATGGTTAAACCTCAACCATGAGAGACAGAATGTGGGGGAAAAAAAACAGAAAATCACATTGTTTGATTTTTCAAGAATTTATTTGCAAAGTAAGTATTTGGTCAATACCAAAAGTTCATCTCATTACTTTGTTATGTACCCTTTTTGGCAATAAGGGAAGCCCAACGTTTTCTGTAACTCTTCACAAGCTTTTTACACACTGTTGCTGGTATTTTGGCCCATTCCTCCATGCAGATCTCCTCTAGAGCAGTGATGTTTTGGGGCTGTCGTTGGGCAACACGGACTTTCAACTCCCTCCGCAGATTTTCTATGGGGTTGAGACCTGGAGACTGGCTAGGCCACTCCAGGACCTTGAAATGCTTCTTCCGAAGCCACTCCTTTGTTGCCCTGGCTGTGTGTTTGGGATCATTGTCATGCTGAAAGACCCAGCCACGTCTCATCTTCAATGCCCTTGCTGATGGAAGGAGACCCCCATGCTTCACAGTGGGTATGGTGTTCTTCGGATGCAATTCAGTATTCTTTTTCCTCCAAACACGAGAACCTGTGTTTCTACCAAAAAGTTCTATTTTGGTTTCATCTGACCATAACACATTCTCCCAGTCCTCTTCTGGATCATCCAAATGCTCTCTAGTGAACCGCAGACAGGCCTGGACATGTACTGGCTTCAGCAGTGGGACACGTCTGGCAGTGCAGGATTTAAGTCCCTGGCGGCGCATTTTGTTACTGATAGTAGCCTTTGTTTCGTTGGTCTCAGCTCTCTGTGGGTCATTCACTCGGTCCCCCCATGTGGTTCTGGGATTTTTGCTCACCGTTCTTGTTATCATTTTGATGCCACGGGGTGAGATCTTGCATGGAGCCCCAAATCGAGGGAGATTATCAGTGGTCTTGTATGTCTTCCATTTTCTAATAATTGCTCCCACAGTTAATTTCATTACACCAAGCATTTTACCTATTCAGTCTTCCCAGCCTGGTGCAGATCTACAATTTTGTCTCTGGTGTCCTTCAACAGCTCTTTGGTCTTGGCCATAGTGGAGTTTGGAGTGTGACTGATTGAAGTTGTGGACAGGTGTCTTTTATACCGATAATGAGTTAAAACAGGTACCATTAATACAGGTAACGAGTGGAGCCTCGTTAGACGAAGTTGGACCTCTTTGACAGCCAGAAATCTTGCTTGTTTGTAGGTGACCAAATACTTATTTTCCACTCTAATTTGGAAATAAATTCTTTAAAAATCAAACACTGTGATTTTCTGTTTTTTTTTCCCCACATTGTCTCTCATGGTTGAGGTTTACCCGTTTTGACAATTACAGGCCTCTCTAATCTTTTCAAGTAGGAGAACTTGCACATTTGGTGGTTGACTAAATATTTATTTGCCCTACTGTAATGACATCTGTCATATGCATTCATTAATGTCCATGATAGTGTCATAATTACGACAGTCTTATGACACCACTGTTTAATAAAGTGCTACCTATTAAACCAATAAATCACCAAATAAACCCCAGCGGATTATAAACTGCAGGATTCAAAATGAGGGGGAAAAAGTAGCCGCTTATAGTCCGAAAATTACGGTAGTTGACTCTCAAAATAATCGTTTGTGGCAGCCCTACTATATATAGCGCTGTCCTAGTTAAAGCTTAATTGCCCCTGCTTAGCTTTGACAGCACCAATTTCCTTCCATTCCCAAAACATTTTTTTGTCACCTTATTAGATAAATATTGACCTTGAGCCATTCCCGACATGAGCGCAGACGATGATGTGACCGTTTGGCGACGTGGCCTATGACGGCGTCATATAATTTCCTTTTTGTCATGCATTAAATGAGCAATTTCACATGATTTCGGGGTGGCGGTGCGTTGAGGTCAGCACGCATCGGGAGAACGTCAGCTGTGTTTATGTAAAGAAGCTCACCGCCACTATTCGTATGACAGCAAAGAGAACTTCAATATGGCGTGTACGTTCAATGACAGCATAAAAACCAGGAGTTATTTCCATTTCTTCCTATGGGAGAAATGTTGTTTTTACATCAAAACAAGTGCCGTGTCCCGGAACGAACTGTGCTGGCCCTGAGAGGTTCCACTGTGTAAGTGGAGAGTCGCAGGCACGCAAGCCAGCGCGTCTCCACATTAAAGCTTGTTTTATCAGCTCCCAGGCTATATATTACATTAGCGGGCGGCTGACGGGCCCCGGGAGGAATGTTTCCGCGGCCGTCGTCAAAAGACGTCAATGCCACATGGTCAAAATGGCTTTACCTTGCCTCCGTATTTTAGAACTCTCCAGGCTGGAAACAAGAGAGTGAAAGTCCGCCGGGGTTTTTATATAATGACACCAAACACTTAGGCTACATAATATCACTACACTGCTCTATTATTGTGCCACTTGTTGTTGCTAGGTGGATTTTGTAATGCCTGCATGCTCAAAATAAAGATTTGTATAAAGACGTCACGGCAAAGCAGGATGGGGATAGTTGCGATGCAACATAACAGTGTTGTTTTTAATCAACAAACATTTTTTTCATGACGATGACGAGACGATAACGAGTTAAAAATGTGTTTTAGCAAACTAAAACATACAGAGCCTTGCAAAAGTATTCGGCCCCCTTGAATCTTGCAACCTTTCGCCACATTTCAGGCTTCAAACATAAAGATATGAAATTTAATTCTTTTGTCAAGAATCAACAACAAGTGGGACACAATCGTGAAGTGGAACAACATTTATTGGATAATTTAAACTTTTTTAACAAATAAAAAACTGAAAAGTGGGGCGTGCAATATTATTCGGCCCCTTTACTTTCAGTGCAGCAAACTCACTCCAGAAGTTCAGTGAGGATCTCTGAATGATCCAATGTTGTCCTAAATGACCGATGATGATAAATAGAATCCACCTGTGTGTAATCAAGTCTCTGTATAAATGCACCTGCTCTGTGATATTCTCAGGGTTCTGTTTAAAGTGCAGAGCGCATTATGAAACCCAAGGAACACATCAGGCAGGTCCGAGATACTGTTGTGGAGAAGTTTAAAGCCGGATTTGGATACAAAAAGATTTCCCAAGCTTTAAACATCTCAAGGAGCACTATGCAAGCCATCATATTGAAATGGAAGGAGCATCAGACCACTGCAAATCTACCAAGACCTGGCCGTCCTTCCAAACTTTCTTCTCAAACAAGGAGAAAACTGATCAGAGATGCAGCCAAGAGGCCCATGATCACTCTGGATGAACTGCAGAGATCTACAGCTGAGGTGGGAGAGTCTGTCCATAGGACAACAATCAGTCGTACACTGCACAAATCTGGCCTTTATGGAAGAGTGGCAAGAAGAAAGCCATTTCCAAAGATATCCATAAAAAGTCTCGTTTAAAGTTTGCCACAAGCCACCTGGGAGACACACCAAACATGTGGAAGAAGGTGCTCTGGTCAGATGAAACCAAAATTGAACTTTTTGGCCACAATGCAAAACGATATGTTTGGCGTAAAAGCAACACAGCTCATCACCCTGAACACACCATCCCCACTGTCAAACATGGTGGTGGCAGCATCATGGTTTGGGCCTGCTTTTCTTCAGCAGGGACAGGGAAGATGGTTAAAATTGACGGGAAGATAGATGCAGCCAAATACAGGAACATTCTGGAAGAAAACCTGTTGGTATCTGCACAACACCTGAGACTGGGACGGAGATTTATCTTCCAACAGGACAATGATCCAAAACATTAAGCCAAATCTACAATGGAATGGTTAAAAAATAAACGTATCCAGGTGTTAGAATGGCCAAGTCAAAGTCCAGACCTGAATCCAATCGAGAATCTGTGGAAAGAGCTGAAGACTGCTGTGCACAAACACACTCCATCCAACCTCACTGAGCTCGAGCTGTTTTGCAAGGAAGAATGGGCAACAATGTCAGTCTCTCGATGTGCAAAACTGATAGAAACATACCCCAAGCGACTTGCAGCTGTAATTGGAGCAAAATGGTGGCGCTACAAAGTATTAACGCAAGGGGGCCGAATAATATTGCACGCCCCACTTTTCAGTTTTTTATTTGTTAAAAAAGTTTAAATTATCCAATAAATTTTGTTCCACTTCACGATTGTGTCCCACTTGTTGATTCTTGACAAAAAATTAAAATTTTATATCTTTATGTTTGAAGCCTGAAATGTGGCGAAAGGTTGCAAGGTTCAAGGGGGCCAAATACTTTTGCAAGGCACTGTAACAAAGCGAATGCCCGTTTACGTCTGATGAGACGAAAATGCACAATAGTTTCCATCACATGTTCACATGTGTGACATTTCATGTGTAGTTATCCTGTATCGTAGCAGTGTCCTGCAACCCCCCCCACTACTCACAAGTGCAGTGTCTTTTCCAGGCTTGCACACACGGTAAGATTTGTTTTCTAATCTTGCCCAGAGAGAATATGCAATGTTGTTTTAGCGTTTAAAGTGCATGTGACACGAAAAAGCATGTTTATTTCATAATACACGCGGTATTTTATGCTCCTGAATGATATGGACCGCTTGGATGTGTGTGGAAGCGATCGCTATATTTATTTAGTTTTTCTAATCCCGTGCCATGAAAATGAGTGACTTCCGGCTTCGGTCTTGCATTGAGGAGGAGGGCGCTGTGACGTGTACGGTTGAAGGCGTCCTCTTCATTATGCAGCCGTACTGTTGTGTATGAGGACTAAGGATTCATCTGATTTTACGGATTAATATGTTTATTTTTCACATTACGCCAGCCAAACGGCTGCAGAAAAATCTTGCCATATGAGGGAGAGGCGTCTGCGCCTTTTTCAAGTTTCAAAAGGTTCCCATTCACCGTGGATATTGGCTAAAACAAGCCCTACTACTGTGGGACCATTGGACTTACGAGGAAGTGAGTAAACATCTTGTTTTGTATTATGTCAAATACGAATACAGCGATTACAAAGTAAACACTACAAACTTACTTTAAATAAAGGACTACTTACTTACTTGTTTGATCATTGATAAGCATGTAAAAAGCTCTCCTCATGCACATGAGCTGCACGTTAGCTGCACAACAACTGCAGCCGCTCTCCACCGGGGAACGAACCATAAAATTGCTCTCCGGCGAAGACAATCGACAACCCAGTCATCATGTCAAATAATCCGGGCTAGTTATGTGCGATTTTCCGCTTCGAAGACTTTGAAACATCACTCGGTTCGGGTTAGCATGTCGGCTCGCTGTCACGCCTCTTGGTTTGTTTACATTCTCCGAAGCTGGGGAAGGGAAATGACATATGTCCAATTTAGGTGTCATAAAATACCGTTCGGGAGGTGCGAAAGTAAAGGTGAAGTCGACAGTTTTGACCATTATGGAGTTTTTTTGCCATGTCGTCCTGAATAAGTGCATTTTTATTATTTCATATTCCATTTAGCACAGGAATGTTATTTGTCGTGACCATGCCATTTATTTAGCAATTGGGGAAAATACTTGGATAAAAAGAATATCCTGTAAAAATATTGAAGTCAAGAGGTTAGGCTTTGACACAATGACATTTTGCAGCTCTCTTCGTCGCATTATCCTCGTGAATAGTTCCCCCTCGACGGGCTGACTGGTCCTTCTCAAGCCATTTATTTAGCTATTGGGGGAAAATACTTGGATAAAAGGAATATCCTGTAAAAATATTGGAGTAGAGAGACTGAAACGATGACATTTTGTGGCTCTCTTCATCGCATTTTCCTCGTTCTGAATAATTCCCCCTCGATGGGCTGAATAGTAAAACCGATGAGCTCAATCTTCCGCTGACGTCATCCACCAGTTGGGGACGCTAGAACTCTATAATAGTAGGCGTGGCTAACCGGTAGATTAAAAGGCTAGTTTCTCGTCATCTGTGCTTTGCTAAATTTTTGTATGTAGTTGAATCGTCTCAAAATATGGTTCTAATTCACATAATAATGCTATTTAAGACTTTTTTTCTCCTGTCGTATGCTCTTTAAAGGTTTATGCTGAGTGACCATCACACACTAAATGTAACTCGTAGTGTTAGCATAGGATTCGTGTTACCATTAGGCTAATGCTAACGGCAAGCATCTTCTCAAACTCTCGGACAAGTTTTTTTTTTTTTTTTTTTTTACATACAGTTTGTGGCTTCCAGGCGGGTATAATTGATTAAAAATAATGTACAATGATCCCTCGCTACTTCGCGCCTCAAACTTTGCATCCTCAGTCCATCGCAGATTTATTTTTCAATAAAAAAAAAAAAATAATAATAATATAAAATAATTAATAAAAAAATAAATAAATACACGAGCTGTCCCGAGCCGAGCCAGCTGCTCTTTGTTGGTCAGGCAGTGCACTGGAGTTGCTTATTAAAGTTAACAATGATTGACAGATGTTTAATTTTTTATCTTGCCACACATGCCTGTAAACCAAGCTTCTAAATGCCGCATGCGTCAAAACGCCGCATGCGTCAATCATCGTTTAACTTGTTAAACAGTTGCTGTGGCAACTCATTGTGTGTAAGTGAGCATCTCGAGCGGATTTGAGTGGACTCAAGGAAGCATTTAATAAAGACAAGCATTTTTCTACTTTATTCTTGCTTAAAAATAATTTGGTGGGACAGAAACAGTAACTTATCATGATTATTACATTTGAAGTGCTTAAAAACATTTATTAAAATTAAAGATATCCCGATCGATCGGCATCGGGTCCGATCACGTCATTTTCAAAGTATCGGAATCGGCAAAAAAATATCGGACATGCCTTTTTTTAATATTTATATATATTTTATTATTAAATTGTTTTCTAATTGTATTTAACGTTACAGACAATATGTTTTTCATTCATCCACAGTCTTTAGTTTTAGCTTAAAGTAGGGCTATCAAATTTGTTGCGTTAACGGCTGTAATAATTTTTTTTCCAAATAATCACGTTTAAATATTTAACACAATTAACGCATGCGCTGCACCACCCACTCACGATTTGTCACGTTCAATCTATAATGGCGCCCTTTTACCTATATATAGAGCTAAAAGGCAGCGTAAATTGAGTAGAGTGAATTTTGGCAGCCTTTGGAGACTTTTTTTAATTGGCTAAAGCCTTACAACTCCTCTCCCTATGATTAGAAATATCGTGGGAAGCAATGTGGGGAAGAAAGGTAGTAATTGATCTTTTTCTTAACACCCTATGTTATTTCCAAACGCAGAGAAGATATATAAATTGGTACCACTACGCACAGTCATGGTTGCACCCACATCATGCATTTGGGCAGAACAGTTAAATGGCTACAGTATCATTTACTGAAAGCTCAACAAATACACTAGATGGCAATACTTAGTCACAATATACAAAGTCACATTTATCCTTTAAGAATTACAGGTCTTTCTATCCGTGGATCCCTCTCACAGAAAGAATGTTAATAATGTAAATGCCATCTTGAGGATTTATTGTCATAATAAACAAATACAGTACTTACGTAGTGTATGTTGAATGTATATATTCGTCCGAGTTATATTCATTTTTTTCTTAATGCATTGCCAAAATGTGTATGATAGGGAAAAATTATCGGGAATGATTGGAATTGAATCGGGAGCAAAAAAAAAAAAAGCAGTCGAATCGGTAAATATCGGGATCGGCTGATACTCAAACTAAAACGATCGGGATCGGATCGGGAGCAAAAAAACATGATCGGAACAACCCTAGTTCCAACGGTTTGGATGTCAATCACCATCAATAGCACTGAAACACAATCATTCTCAGTTCTGCTGACAAGTCCGTTAAATCCGTTGATGGAACTCTGTGAGAATGGAAAGTAATAACAGAGGAGGGTCGGGTAGGAGTGGGGGGCGCATTGAGTGATTGTTCAGGTTATAATAATGTTGAGGGAGGCTCGGGGGGTGTTGGCGGGCAGATGAATTGTCAAGATGGAAAGCGAGTCTATTTAAAGGCTCGCCGGCTGGAAAAAGGTCCAGACTGGAAACATGCATGAGACCCCAGCCGCCGTCCTTTTTTTTTTTTTTCTCTTCTTCAGACTGCGTTTTGAATTACACCACTTTAATGGGCCGCCATATATTACATACCTCGGCCTTTCCGTTCCGTCGGGACATAACTTGGACGCCGGCTCGCATTTTTGGGGTGCAACGCTTCCTCATTAATCATTTAGCGGGGCATATTTAGAGGGGAAGGCTTTTTTGTTGCTGGCTAACAACGGAGGCGATATCGCTTACACCTCAGCGTTGAACAAAGCGCCTTTGACGAGATCCAGATTGGAGCGCCTTTCGATAGGAGGTGGGAAAACTTCACAATCTCGAATTGAATTTGAACTCCTCCCCTCCCAAAAATCAGCAGATTCTTGACAATGTCGTTGATTAAAGCGGGCAAGAGGTTTTTATTGCTTTGCAAAAGCAAATGACTTTGTTACATTATCTTCGTACGAAGGAAAAAGCCGGGGGGAAAAAATTGTTTTACTATTGGGAATGATTAGGACTGCAACTAACCATTAATTTTTTAATTGATTAATCAGACAATTAATTAAACAATAGGACATTGACTTCACTATCAGTTGATGTGAAACTGAGCACGGGGCTGCTCTGTAGCGGACCTAGAGTTGTGCTCAAAAGTTTACATACACTTGTGAAGAACATAATGTCATGGCTCTCTTGAGTTTCCAGTTATTGCTACAACTCTGATTTTTCTCCGATAGAGTGATTGGAACAGATACTTCTTTGTCACAAAAAACATTCATGAAGTTTGGTTCTTTTATGACTTTATTATGGGTTAACAGAAAAAGTGATCAAATCTGCTGGGTCAAAAAATATACATACAGCAACACGAATTAGCAATTTCTTGTGAGTGATTATTGACTTGAACAATAATTGACTTGAACAAGTCAGGAAAGTCACTTGGAGCCATTTCAAAGCAGCTGCAGGTCCCAAGAGCAACAGTGCAAACAATTGTTTGTAAGTATAAAGTGCATGGCACTGTTTTGTCACTGCCGCGATCAGGAAGAAAACGCAAGCTATCACCTGCTGCTGAGAGAAAATTGGTCAGGAGGGTGAAGATTCACCAAAAAGCAGATCTGCCAAGAATTAGAAGCTGCTGGAACACAGGTGTCAGTGTCCACAGTCAAGCGTGTTTTGCATCTCCATGGACTGAGAGGCTGCCGTGCAAGAAGGAAGCCCTTGCTCCAAAAGCGGCACCTTAAGGCTCGACTGAAGTTTGCAGCTGATCACATGGACAAAGATAAGACCTTCTGGAGGAAAGTTCTGTGGTCAGACGAAACAAAAATCGAGCTGTTTGGCCACAATGCCCACAAATATGTTTGGAGGAGAAAAGGTGAGGCCTTTAACCCCAAGTACACCATGCCTACCGTCAAGCACGGTGGTGGTAGTATTATGCTGTGGGGCTGTTTTGCTGCCAATGGAACTGGTGCTTTACAGAGAGTAAATGGGATAATGAAGAAGGAGGATTACCTTCAAATTCTTCAAGATAACCTAACGTCATCAGCCCGAAGATTGGGTATTGGGCGCAGTTGGGTGTTCCAACAGGACAATGACCCCAAACACACATCAAAAGTGGTAATGGAATGGCTCGAATGGCCTTCCCAAAGTCCTGACTTAAACCCCATTGAGAACTTGTGGACAATGCTGAAGAAACAAGTCCATGTCAGAAAGCCATCAAATTTAACTGAACTGCACCAATTCTGTCAAGATGAGTGGTCAAAGATTCAACCAGAAGCTTGTGGATGGCTACCAAAAGCGCCAAATTGACGTGAAAATGGCCAAGGGACATGTTACCAAATATAAGCGCTGCTGTATGTATATTTTTGACGCAGCAGATTTGATCACTTTTTTCTGTTCACCCATAATAAAGTCATAAAATTACCAAACTTCATGAATATTTTTTGTGACAAAGAAGTATCTGTTCCAATCACTCCATCAGAGAAAAATCAGAGTTGTAGAAATAACTGGAAACTCAAGAGAGCCATGACATTATGTTCTTCACAAGTGTATGTAAACTTTTGACCACAACTGTATTTTCAAAAACTTTAAATATTTTCAAAACCAAAGCCATTAGCGACATAAAACCAAAACAGCCACATCACTTAGGAATACAGTGCTGGCCAAAAGTATTGGCACCCCTGCAATTCTGTCAGAAAATGCTCAATTTATCCCAGAAAATGATTGCAATTACAAATGCTTTGGTAGTGATATCTTCATTTATTTTGCTTGCAATGAAAAAACACAGAAGAGGATGAAAAAAAAAAAAAAACATTATCATTTTCCACAAAACTCCAAAAATGAGCTGGACAAAATTTGTTGGTAGTCTTCAGACTTCATAATGCCATGCACACAGTCAAGCAGTCCAGTGCCAGAGGCAGCAAAGCAACCCCAAAACATCAGGGAACTTCCGCCACGTTTGACTGTGGGGACAGTGTTCTTTTCTTTGAAGGGCTCGTTTTTTCCCTGTAAACTCTATGTTGATGTCTATTCCCAAAAAGCTCTAATTTTGTCTCATCTGACCAGTAAACATTTTTCCAAAGGTTTCTCAGGTAACTTTTGGCAAACTCCAGCCAGGCTTTTTTATGTCTCTGTGTCAGAAGTGGGGTCTTTCTGGGTATCCTACCATAGAGTCCCTTTTAATTCAGACGCAAACAGATAGTACAGTTGACACCGTTGTACCCTAAGACTGCGGGACAGCTTGAACTTGTTTGGATGTTAGTCGAGGTTCTTTATCCACCATCCTCAAAATCTTTCGTTGAAATCTCTCGTCAATTTTTGTTTTCCGTCCACATCTAGGGAGGTTAGCCACAGTGCTATGGGCTTTACACTTATTGATGACACTGCGCACGGCAGACACAGGAACATTAAGGTCTTTGGAGATGGACTTGTAGCCTTGAGATTGCCCATGCTTCCTCACAATTTTGCTTCTCAAGTCCTCAGACAGTTCTTTGGTCTTCTTTCTTTTCTCCATGCTCAATGTGGTACACACAAGGACACAGGTTGAGTCAACGTCAATGCATTTTAACTGGCTGCAAGTGTGATTTAGTTATTGCCACCACCTGTTATGTGCCACAGGTAAGTAACAGTTGCTGTTAATTACACAAATTAGAGAAGCATGACGTGATTTTTGTCAAAGGGTGCCAATACTTTTGTCCGGCTCATTTTTGGAGTTTTATGTAAAATGATGATGATTTAAAAAAAAAAAAAAAAACATTCTCTTTTGTGTTTTTTCATAGGGTTAGTGTTAGAGCATTGATAAAAAGCATTTGTATTTGCAATCATTTTCTGGGAGAAATTGAGCATTATCTGACAGAATTGCAGGGGTGCCAATACTTTTGGCCAGCAGTGTATAACGTAAAATGGTCTAGATTCTTGGTTAAAAGCAAAAAAAAACAAAAAAGGGCCGTTATCATTCGTTTTACGTAAATGAATTTCAAGCAAAAGTTACACGAATTTTCTCCATTCATTCAAATTTTGGGTGAAAAGATTTTATTTTTAAGCCATAACGCCCAGCTCTAGTCATGAGAGTAAAAAAAAAAAGTTTAAAAAAATTTTTTAAAAAACAAAAAAACAGCGCTGTGCTTTAAAAAATGCTATTATTTAAATTTACATTTTTTAAAAATTCTTTTTAATTGATAAACACTTAATTCTTATTAATTTGTTTTGTATTTTAATTATTTTTATTCATACGTTTTTGCATTTATTCAAAAAAAATTCTCTTCATTCAGAGTTAGGGCACAACGTACACTAAATTAAGCTAACTTTAGAGAGTCGATCGCCACCAGAATTTCCTTATCTGACATCTGCGACCTTTGGCCTCATGACCCCAAAATCTACTTATCTCATCTTCAGTGGGGCAAATAAGTATTTAGTCAACCACTAATTGTGCAAGTTTTCCCACTTGAAAATATTAGAGAGGCCTGTAATTGTCAACATGGGTAAACCTCAACCATGAGGGACAGAATGTGGAAAGAAAAAACAGAAAATCACATTGTTTGATTTTTAAATTTATTTGCAAATCATGGTGGAAAATAAGTATTAATAAGTAGCAATACCAAAAGTTCATGTTAATACTTTGTTATGTACCCTTTGTTGACAATAACGGAGGCCAAATGTTTACTGTTCAAATGCTCTCTAGCGAACCGCAGACGGGCCTGGACGTGTACTTTCTTCAGCTGGGGGACACGTCTGGCAGAGCAGAATTTGAGTCCCTGGCGGCGCATTGTGTTACTGATAGTAGCCTCTGTTACTGTGGTCCCAACTCTCTGTAGGTCATTCACTAGGTCCCCCCATGTGGTTCTGGGATTTTTGCTCACCGTTCTTGTTATCATTTTGACGCCACAGGGTGAGATCTTGCATGGAGCCCCAGATCGAGGGAGACTATCAGCGGTCTTGTATGTCTTCCATTTTCTAATAATTGCTCCCACAGTTGATTTCTTTACACCGAGCGTTTTACCTATTGCAGATTCAGTCTTCCCAGCCTGGTGCAGGTCTACAATTTTGTCTGTGGTGTCCTTCGACAGCTCTTTGGTCTTGGCCATAGTGGAGTTTGGAGTGTGACTGACTGAGTTTGTGGACAGGTGTCTTTTATACCGATAATGAGTTAAAGCAGGTGCCATTAATACAGGTAACGAGTGGAGCCTCATTAGACCTCGTTAGAAGTTAGACCTCTTTGACAGCCAGAAATCTTGCTTGTTTGTAGGTGACCAAATACTTATTTTCCACTCTAATTTGGAAATAAATTCTTTCAAAATTAAACAATGTGATTTTCTTATTTTTTTTCTTCCACATTCTGTCTCTCATGGTTGAGGTTTACCCATGTTGACAATTACATGCCTCTCTAATCTTTTCAAGTTGGAGAACTTGCACAATTGGTGGTTGACTACATACTTATTTGCCCCACTGTATTTCATCTAACAAACACATCCTGCAATTTTGATAACAATCCCTTTATTTGTTCTTGCGTTATCTCTTAAAACAAACACACGTAACCAAACACATAACCTTTGCTTCAATGTCTTACTCCAACTAAATCACTGCCAGCTCAAACAGATTAGAAAACTATCACCATAAACAGCAATCCATGAGTTAATAGTCTAACTTGTATGCTAATTCTCTTCCAAAGATTATGTAACTAAGAAACAATCCACAGTGCACTTTTCCGCCATTAAACGATACATTCCTGCCATTCCGCTTTTCCGAGCGGCCTCAACGATGACGTGACTCACGCTGAAAACAACTCTGACACCCCCTGAAGCCGACCCACAGGTGGACACTAGCAATAGAAGGCGTAGCAACACATGTAGACACAACAAAAGCCGGCTAAGCTGCTAAGGCCTACTGGAAACTTCTGTTTTAGCGTTTGCACTACCGACAGTTTCAACAAACACAAACGCAGGCGTGTCAGGTGGTCTCCGTCGTGTGGGTCCCGGATGGACTCGCCGCCTGGTCCACTGACCTTTTTTTTTCAGCTTTCTAAACTTAGATTACTTCCTCTTCTGGACCTCACACATGCAAAAAAAAAGCATTGGAACGTCCCGCTGTTTTTAAACTTAAACATGTAAAAACGAGGTCATTCGGTGTGTACGACCCAATCTGGTCTGCAGAAGATTTCTAAATTTAGCATATGGTGGATCCCACACACGTCGTCATTCGCAGATGAACGTAAGGGTCATCACATGCGATTCAGGTATGCTATTTTCTAGAGAGGAAGTCATGGAAATAGAAATGCGGTTCGCTGCGGTTCAACTTTTGTGGAATTTTCAAACTTTTTGAGGCTGTGAGAGATGCACTAGGAGGGCTGTTAGTGAATGATTATCTTTCACTTCCATTGACGGAGATAGACGTTCAATTTAGAGGTTGGTAGAGAAGCCAAACATTTCAGTCAAGTAAAAGTAGCGTTACTTTTAAATACAGTGGTATGGAAAAAGTATCTGAACTGTTTGGAATTTCTCACATTTCTGCATAAAATCACCATCAAATATAATCTGATCTTTGTTAAAATCACACAGATGTAAAAACAGTGTCTGCATTAACTAAAATCACCCAAACATTTATATGTTTTTCATATTTTAATGAGGATAGCACGCAAACAATGAAAGAAGGGGGAAAATATGTATGTGAACCCTCTGCCTAAGGAGACTTCAAGAGCAATTGAAACCAGTTTTTACCAAACAATTTAAGTCAGGTGTGTGCCCAATCACTGATGAGTGGTTCAAAGCTTCCCTGCCCACTTAAAACACACACCTGGTCAGAATTGTCTTGATGCGAAGCATTGTCTGATGTACAAAAAAACTGTCTGAAGACCTGCGATCAAGGATTGTCGATTTGTATCAAGCTGGGAAAGGATACAAATCCATCTCTAAAAGTCTGGGTGTTCATCAATCGACAGTCAGAGAACTTGTCTACAAATGGAGAGAGTTTGGCACTGTTACTTCTCTCCCAAGGAGTGGCCGTCCACCAAAGATGACGGCAAGAGTTCAGCGTAGAATACTCAGAGAGGTAAAAAAGGACCCTAGAGTGTCTGCTAAAGACTTACAGAAATCACTGGCACAGTCAAATATCTCTGTGCACACATCAATTATATGTAAAACTATGGCCAAGAATGGTGTTCATGGGAGGACTCCACGGAGAAAGCCACTGCTGTCTTAAAAAATAAAAAAATGAATTGTTGCTCGTTTAATGTTCGCAAAAAGGCACTTGGACACTCTACAGAAGTTTGGGCAAAATATTTTGTGGACTGATGAAACCTAAGTGGAATTGTTTGGGAGTAACACACAACGTCATGTGTGGAGGAAAAATGGAACAGCTCACCAACATCAACATCTCATCCCCACTGTGAAACATGGTGGAGTGAGCATCATGATTTGGGGCTGTTTCCTGCCTCAGGGCCTGGACAACGTGCAATCATTAATGGAAGAATGAATTCAAAAGTTTATCAGGATGTTTTGCAGGAAAACCTGAGGCTGTCTGTCACACAGTTGAAGCTAAACAGATGATGAATGCTACAAGACAATGATCCAAAACCCAGAATAAATCAATTTCAGAATCGTTTCAGAAGAACAATATACACTTTCTGGAGTGGCCAAGTCAAAGCCCAGACTTGAACCCCATTGAGATGCTGTGGTATGACCTAAAGACAGTGATTAATGCCTGACATCCAAGGATTCTGACTCAACTACAGCAGTTTTGTAGAGAAGAATGGAAAAAAAGATTAGTCCCGATCTATGTGCCAGACTGATCTGCAGCTACAGGAAGCGTCTGGTTGAAGTTATTGCTGCCATAGTGGGGCCACAAAATATTAAATGTGATGGTTCACTTACTTATTTTCCCCCTTCTGTCATTGTCTGCACACTATCCTCCTTAAAACATGAAAACCTATAAATGTTTGGGTGGTTTTAGTTAAAGCATACACTGTTTTTTCATCTGTGGGATTTTTACAAAGATCAGATCACATTGGATGGTGATTTTATGCAGGAATGTGAGAAATTCCAAAAGGTTGATACTTTTTCATACAACTGTAATATTACTCAAGTAAAAGTAGTTATTAAAAAATTGCTTTGCTTTAGAATTTTAATGCATCCCAGGCTTTAATGCATCGCAATGCATTGCCGGATCGAACCGAATCGTGACCCTCTGAATCGAATCGAAACGAATCGTGGCCTTCCGAATCGTAATCGAATCGAATCGTGAGGGCGGTGTCGATGCACACCTCTATTAAAAATGCACTCAAGAACAAGTAAAAAAAACTTTGTTGATAAGAATCCTCAAGTAATGAGTAACATTGTGAGTAACTGCTTACAATGTTAGTTTTTTTTCTTCTTCTAAATAATGGTATATTATTTTCTCTGCACAACTTTATCTATATGAACAGTTAGCCCCAGATAGTAAAATTCCACAACTTTATTCTTTTTGATAATCGTATTCTCTGAGTATTTTCAGTATGCCGTACAGCCCGAACCGTTTGACCGTTTGGCACCGTTCGAATATTGAAGATCGGAATTTTCACGCGACTATTTTGAAAAGCCCAAAAGAATTTTCCGTTTGCCCGTAAACGCTGTTATTTTGAGGAAAAAAAAAAAATTTCAAAAGTCTGCTTGTCCTACAATTTTTGACCAAATCGCATAATTTGGACATCAAAAATTCCGGGACATTCAGGGGCATAAAACATGTATACAGAATTTGGAAGAAAAAACATACGGTTCCCACAAAATTTGCCCAAAACTGTCCCATTCATTTCTAATGCGATGCCATTGACAGCCATGTATGTCTAAATTTCCCATTCATTTTCAATAGCAGGAAAACATAGGTCCTTGTGATTTTTCACCATTTACCATGACAGCCGATTGACATTTTATTGCCGCCCGAGTAAACCTATGTTACTGACAGCCATGCACTTCCATGCCATTGACGGCCATGTACGTCCAAATTTCCCCATTCATTTTCAATGGCATAGAAACCTGAATAACATAGAAACCGAAATGTCCCCAAATCAGCCTGGGCGGGGCTAAGATCTGTATCTACCACAGCAAAGCCCCATAGCAATTTCTCCAGAAATTGCAGTTTCTAGTTATATTGTACTATAATCTATTACATGACCATATTAGGCCAAAACGATGACACAAAAATCTTCGTATTCAGACCAGAACATTATTAAACATCACCTGTCCAAAGAGCTTTGAGTGCCCTCTAGTGGAGAAAAAAACATTGTTACCTCTGATTGGTATATACCCTACCCACCGACGTCACAAAACCACGTGCTCGCTGTGTGGTTCCGCCCACTTGTCCGTCATTTTGTCTCTGTATTAGCATTGTTTTCAATTGATCGAGGAATTTAAAATGCATTTCATGGAAGACCCGGTGCTTTCTGATGCCGTAAACTCACTGGATGTGTTGCATAAAAGGCGTTATGTGGAAAAGCTTCGTTCTATACAGTCGCCAGATCCATATTTGATGCCCAAATCGATGTTTTTCGACCCACTGTCTGCCTGACATCTGCTACGCTGATATTTACAATTATCTTGTCCACACAAAATCAGCCTAATCTCACGAAAATTTGAAAAACTTCAAGAGCTTGGAGGCTTATAAATACTTCGTTGCTGGTTGGGTGAAACAGGTCCTCGTCCACGAAAATTCGGCAGGAATCTATCTTGTGCTTGGAAAGGTGAGTTACGAAATTTTCAAATCTTTTGTTATTGCTAACATCCACTGTCAAGTCTAATGTATTTCATGTCGTTTGTCAATGGAGTTAAGGCTTTTAATGTTTATATGGTTTAGCGATAGCACTCTCACTACATACATACGTGTATGTTGTCGGCGATTAGCCTAGCAATGATCTTAATTGTGGTTATTTGTCAGCCCCGTAGACGAGGCCAGTTTCTTTCACTTGGTACCAGCTAAATATTATTCAAAAAATAACGATGGTGGAAGAAAGGGAAGTCACAAACATCTTGAATTTGAAACTATGTCGTACTACGTCGTATGTTGTCGGCGATTAGCCTCGCAATGATCTTAATTGTGGTTATTTGTCAGCCCCGTAGACGAGGCTAGTTTCTTTCACTTGGTACCAGCTAAATATTATTCAAAAAATAACGATGGTGGAAGAAACGGAAGTCACAAACATCTTGAATTTGAAACTATGTCGTACTATGTCGTATGTTGTCGGCGATTAGCCTCGCAATGATCTTAATTGTGGTTATTTGTCAGCCCAAAACCCTCTAAGTATATCTTAAATGCATCTTACCGGATATAAAATGACTACTACATAGTCTGTGGTGATTTTTTGGTGCCCAGTTTTCACGTCGAATTGCAGCCGTCCATTTCGCTCTCTTTGGATCCCTCGGAATACGGTAAAACTTCAAGTCTCTCCTTCCATCTTCTCTGTTAGTGCAACCAACAGCCACACACGCCTTCACCATTTTGATTATTAATGTTAAGGAGCAGAAAAACACGCCGTAAATAGGAGAAATGTACGTAGCCGTAACAGGTTAACACTATGTTTTGACGGACGAGTGGGCGGTACCATTCAGGAGAGCGGAGTTGTGACGTCACGTGGGTAGGGTCTATATGGGAGTTATGAGGTTATTGTTGCAACGTCTCATTGGTCAAACTGAAACGGCTACTGTCGGCATCTATGGCAAAAATAAAGTCAGTATGTTGAATAAAGAGGAAAAATGTAAAGACTCTCGTGTAACCACACGTAGCGGAGTAAGAGTAGCATTTTTCTCGAAACGTTACTCAAGTAAATGTAACAGAGTATATGTAAAAATTAGGGTTGTTCCGATCATGCTTTTTTGCTCCCGATCCGATCCCGATCGTTTAATTTGAGTATCTGCCGATCCCGATATTTCCCGATCCGATTGCTTTTTTTTTTGCTCCCGATTCAATTCCAATCATTCCCAATAATTTTTCCCGATCATACACATTTTGGCAATGCATTAAGAAAAAAATGAATAAAACTCGGACGAATATATACATTCCACATACACTACATAAGTACTGTATTTGTTTATTATGACAATAAATCGTCAAGATGGCATTTACATTATTAATATTCTTTCTGTGAGAGGGATCCACGGATAGAAAGACTTGTGACTTTGTATATTGTGACTAAATATTGCCATCTAGTGTATTTGTTGAGCTTTCAGTAAATGATACTGTAGCATTGCCCAAATGCATGATGGGAAGTGGAACCATGACTGTGTGTAGTGCTACCAATTGATATATCTTCTCTGCTTTGGGGAATAACATAAGGTGTTAAGAAAAAGATCAATTGATACCTTGCTTCCCCACATTGCTTCCCATGATATTTCTAATCATACGGAGAGGGATTGTAAGGCTTTAGCTAATTAAAAAAAGGCTTCAAAGGCTGCCAAACTTCACTTTACTCAATTTACGCTGCCTTTTATCTCTCTATATAGGTAAAACGGCGCCATTACAGATTGAGTGCGACAATGCGTGAATGGGTCGTGCAGCACATGCAGTAATTGCGTTAAATATTTTAACGAACGATACATTTTTTAAAAAATTTAATTACCGCCGTTATCGGGATAAATTTGATAACCCTACCTTAAGTCTAAACTAAAGACTCTGGATGAGTGTAACATATTATGTCTGTAACATTAAATACAATTAGAAAACAAATATATATTAAAAAAAGGCATGGCCGGTATTTTTTTGCCGAAACCGATACTTCGAAAATGAGGGACACCTCTAGTAAAAATGTAACTCGTTACTACCCAACTCTGCTGACACTTTGTACAAAATGAATTGGACGTCTAGCGCTGTCAATGGCAATAAAACGAGTTCAATATTTATACAGGTCAGCAGACGTAACTACAATGTGAATCCTAACTTTAGTGATTTCTTTTCAACCGTTTACCGATTTGAATTAGGATTGTCCTTGACACATTTTTCCCAGCTGCCAAACCCAGCAACTCCAACGGGCGTATTAGCATTTCCGATTCATCCCAGCGTTTCAAAGCGAATTGACTCAGCTCGCGGGGATCTGGACCGCATCCTAGCACGCCGCCGTTTGAA
Source organism: Corythoichthys intestinalis (assembly GCF_030265065.1). Taxonomy (NCBI): domain Eukaryota; kingdom Metazoa; phylum Chordata; class Actinopteri; order Syngnathiformes; family Syngnathidae; genus Corythoichthys; species Corythoichthys intestinalis. Next base: position 8,121,212 of record NC_080413.1, read on the forward strand.
CCGAATACATATTCCCCCTCCTTCCCTCCTCCCTATTAGCCTGGCGCGCGACTGCATAGCTGAGCTAATTAGCTTCCTGTAAGAGCCTTGGATGAAAACACAGCCTTTAATCACTCGCTTTTTTGTCTCAGCCGCCGCCAAAGTCAATGTTGATGCTGAAACGCGCTGTTTTTTTGCAAAGGTGTTTTCTATACGCTTTCACCTTAATGTTCCTCAAATATCAAACGTGCGTTTTTCCGCTTCGGGAGGCCGAACTGTCGTTAAGGTGCTGATTACCAGCGAGCTCTTTGAGGAAGTGGAAACCGCAATGTTATAATGAGATCCTGCCAAAGATGGACACTTGAGGTTCAAGTGTTTGGATTTTCACATCCAAGGTCCAACATTGCTTTGTAGACCGTTATTAAGTCGGAAAGTGAGAGCATGCTTGTTTTATTTTGGCGGGGTGCAAGTAGGTTGTAATGCATGTTACTCACAATAATAACATGAAGCAGATTGTCTTTCAGCTCAACGGCTGGCATTGACGCCGATAGACGTCCAATCCATTTGGACTGGGAGGGCTGACAGCGATTATTCGCTCCCACAGTCCAAATGGATTGGACGTCTATCGGCGTCAATGCGAGCTGATGTTACGGCATGATGTTACGGTATTGCTGCTGGAGTTTGAGTATATTTGGGATATGAGGGAAAAAAAATTTTCCCCCCACATTTTCTTTATTCTTTCAATTTAAAAAAGATGAATTTTTTTAGAATTATTATTATTTTATTTATTTTCTTTATGTATTTTTTTATTTTAAAAAGAAGATTTTTTGTAACTCAAATGAAAAAAATGGTAAAAGAAAAAAATCATTACAGACAATAATAAATGTAATTATTTTTCAACATAAAAGCACAAAGAAAATTTGGAAAATGTTTTTTTTTAATTCAGGAAAAAAAATGCATTCAAAATTGTTTTTAATGAAAAGAACATGTTAAAAAATAATTTTAAGAAATAAATGCAAAATGTTTAAAAAGATTTTTAGTTTAAAAAAGTATTTAAAAAAACATTTTATTTTAATGAAAAGAACATTGAAAAAGTCGATTGAAAAAATTATTTAAAAAATTAAAAACAGTTAAACTATATTTATTTTAATTATTTGTTTAAAGTTTTTATTTACTTTGGTTTTAATTTCGAAAAATGTATTTTTAAATATATTTGAAAATATGAGGGGGAAAAAACAAAAAAGTAAAACATAAGGATTCTTATTTTCTTTAATTGTTTTTTATTTTATTTATTTCTAATTGAAAATATATGATTTTTTAAATTAGTTTTTGAAATTTTATTTATTTTCTTTATGCATTTTTAATTTTAAAGAGATGATTTTAAAATCAAATGAAAAAAATGTAAAGAAAAAAAATTGTACGTTAATATAAATTATTTTTCAACATAAAAGCACAAAGAAAATTTAGAAAATATTTTTTAATTCAGAATATTTTTTTTTTTAATTTAATTAAAAGAGCGTGTTAAAAATAATTTTCAGAAATAAATTGAAACCAAAAAAATGTAACTGAAATTAAAATGTTTTTTAGTTTAAAAAAATGTATAAAAAAAAAAGTAAAAACATTGAAAAAGTATTTAAAAAAAGAATTAAACTGTTAAAATATTTATTTATATTAATTATATTTATTTTGATTAAAGCTTTCATTTACTTTTTTAATTTAGAAAAATGTATTTTTAAATATATTTGAAAATGCTGAAAAATAAATTAACAATTAAATACAGGAACAAATTAAAAACACGTAAATAAATGAAAAAGAAATACATTAAAAAGAGAAATATTGAGAGTTTTCACTCAGTGGGCCCCTCCAGTTTCAAATAGATTGGACATTTATCGCCGTCACTGGCACTTTCACGCCATCAATCACGACTCATCCCACTTCAAATGGATTGGACGTCAATTGTCGAATGAATTCGGAGGACGTGTTGATTTCATGAGGGATGAAAAATGATTTAAGATACGAGTGTTTTGAGTTCCGATTAAGGTCACAGAATGAATTAAACTCATATCTCAAAGTGTTGGAAACACAAATATACTGTAAAAGTACGTGGAAGTCGTTCATCTTCATGTGTAGTACCAAACAAAAATGTAACGGCCTTGCCTGGGTTCCCATGCTACGTTATAATTGGTTCCAGATACAGTATGTTAGTTTTTTTTTTTTTTGCACAGTGCGTAAAATGGACCCCTCCCTGTCTGGGCTTTTCCCTCGTCTAAGTGTGAGCCGCAAGGCCAAACACCAACGCTCGACCCGAGCCGCCACCCCGTGCCGTCCGAGGAGGTCAAGGCGGGTCGTTTGGGTAGGGGATGCTGGGGCGGATTCCTCATCGAGGTGAGGAGGAAGTGATGACGCAGGACGGCGTCGTCGCTCAGCTCGCTGTCAAAAGTTTCACACGCCTCTCCGACCCGGAGGGCGCTCACGACATGAGATAATATATCGTACCCAGGTGGTAAACGAGCGGCGGGTGACCCATTTTGCCCATTTGGCCATGTTGGACGGACTTTCAGGGAAGATTCCATGACGCTTATGAATCCGTCAGCAGATGAGGAAGGAACTCAAAGAACAGAGGACACATTAAATAACAACTAGTTATTGTATCACTTTTCCGTGTAGCTAGAGCTAACATTTTGAGTTTAAAGTGCGTATGACACCAAAAAGCATGTTTATTTCATATTTCACGCGGTGTTTTATGCTCCTGAATGAAATGGACCGCTTGGATGTGTGTGGAAGCGATCGTTTTGTATCGTTTTGTTTTGACTTCCAGCTCCAGTCTCGGATTTAGGACGAATGTGAATGTGACGTCACCCGGGTCAGCATTTCACAATACAGCATTGCTTTATAGCATGCAGATGGACTGCGGATTCAGCTGATTTTCCGGATTAATTCATTTATTTTTCGCATCACGCCAGCCAAACGGCTGCAGGCTTTTGTAGCTGCACCAGGGAGAGGCGTGTGAGCCTTTTTGGGTTTCAGAAAGTTCCCGTTCACCCCGAGGTCGGCCAAAATAAGTGTGTGACAACTGTGGGACCATCAGACTTACGAGGAAGTGAGTAAACCCCATCAGAAATGTCAACTTTGTGTTAAAAATGGCCGCGAATACAGTGATTACAAAGTAAACACTACAAACTTTCTTTAAATAAAGGAATATTTACTTACATTTGATCATGGACGGACATGTAGAAGAATTCTCCTCAGACACATCCTGCCTTGTTAGCTGTACACAACAACTGCACGCCACTCTCTCACTGTTTACGACTTCGCCGTGTTCTTAAGCATTAATTTGTGCCATATTCATGTTGACCATGTGGCAGCTACGCGCTCCTCCGATGTCGGCCGGTTTGTCCGGCGGCCATTTTCCAGCTGTTTGCCCAGCAAACGAGCTCTCCTGCCCACAGCAGGGGAACAAGTCCAATGAGCTGTAACTTTGTCTGTCTCATCAGACCATAGGACATGGTTCCAGTAATCCATGTGCTTTGTTGACATGTCTTCAGCAAACTATTTGTGGGCTTTCTTGTGTACAGTCTTCAGAAGAGGCATCCTCCTGGGGTGACAGCCATGCAGGGCCGGCCCAGGCCATTTGGGGGGCCCTAAGCAAAATAATACCAAGGGGCCCATATTTTTGTAAAAATGTATTAAAATTGTAACCTTATGTGCATCTTTCTTGATTCTTGATCTCTTAACTATGTACACGACATTGCCAAGCATTACCTTGAACTGTACATTTGGGGAAATCCTCATCTTGTGAAGAGGACGGCACTCCACCTCCGATTCTCCACCTCCATACTGAGATGCTTCTCAATAGCTCATCCAAAGTACAACATATGATTACGTGGAACAAAATTCAGCCAAGGAAAATATTCGTCAACAAAAACGTGTACTGTGGGGAATACTCAATTAATTAAGTAGATTCACCGTAGGCTGATACATGGCATACTACTTGATAATAATGTGCGATATAAATGCAATGAGACAGATAATTTCTCCAGGGTATTTTGCCGACTATTTTTTTAACCTTCCCCCCCCCGCTTCTGCAAGGTACGCCTGCATTTGCGCAAACTACGCATGCGTAGAAAGGAGAAGCCTAATGTGTTACGTCGTCGCCCACGCAGTTTACCTCTGAACCGGAAACTCGTTACTTGCCCGCGGCAAATTTTGAAATCACTACACATTACTGTCATTATTTTGTGATCACTTTTTTTTTCGTGATCGCAGTTGAACGCATCACGCAGGAGCGAGAGTGAAGGGAGAGCATTTTTACGAGCAGGCGCCGAGTTGTGATAGAAATAAATCTTTATAAAACGACGTAAGCCTGACATCATTACTTGGGATGTTACAATCGATGCTCAGTTGCGCTCTCACCACTTGGAAAAGAACAAATAGAAGCATATGGTGTGGCGCTGCGTGTATTTCCTGTAAACTTGTGCATAAAAGTAGCGATCCTGGAAGTGGCAACAGTTTTGACAGGCAGAAATGACTTGGGGGAAAAAAACTGATCGTGCGCCTCTTTACTGGGGGTACTACGCAGGTCACTTTTTCGGGGTTTAATTTTCCTCTTCGCATTTTTATATACAGAACTCATTTTTGGTAGGCATTGAGCTGGGAGGGACCAGCCCTGCAGCTGGCTGACCGGAGACAACTCGGGAGACGAGCTCTGTAAAAAATGCTCATCTCCACCTCATCCACAATAGGAGGACCCCAAATGGGCACTGAATTGAAGCATATTATTGAGACGTCACGTAGTTTGAAGGTTCAAGAAAAATTTGTGGAAAAGAAAAGAGCAGGAATGCCACGTCGTGATCGCCCGCCTGCATTGTTAACGATGCTGTCATGCCGCAGTAAAAACAGCGACGGCATGACGTCCCTTGGTGAGTATCCGAATGTTGTACGGTGACAGCAGTCCATATTAGACGGCATGTAGGCGGCGGGGGCACTGTGCTATTGGCAATTACCAGTACAACATATAGACAAGCTCAGCTGACAACAACGTTAAAGTCTGAGTGTCTTGCACAACAACTTCAACAACATGCTCTATTACCTTGATACTGTTGTTTCTTTTCTTCTCTGATTTTCTTCTTCTTTTGTTTCTCCGCTCCAAAGGATAAATTCTCTTCGACATATTCGTGCATCTATTTTCCAATCAAGTTTGAGCACCAATCATCGCAAAGCGAGTTCAACGTCACTCCCCAGGTTGCCAGATTGTAATGACAAGAAAATTGATTTTTGCATAGATAAACGGCAATGCACGCCACATTATTCACAATGCTCTATTAACAACGTATAAAATGCGCTTTCCGGATTGGGGGCCCCCTAGTGGTGGCCCTAAGCAGCTGCATAGTCTGCGTATAGGCTGGGCCGGCCATGCAGCCATGCACACCAATTTGATGTAGAGTGCGGCATATGGTCTGAGCACTAACAAGCTGACCCCCCACCTCTTCAATCTCTGCAGCAATGCTGACAGCACTCCTGTAATGAGTCACATGACATTTTGGAGGGAAAATGACAAGCAGTATTCAATTTGGACATTTAAGGATGTACGTTTTTTCAAAGGGGTGTACTCACTTTTGTTGCCAGGGGTTTAGATATTAATGGATATATTTTGAGTTGAGGGGAAAATAAATGAACTCTGTTATATAAACTGCACAAAGACTACTTTTCATTGTGTCAAAGTGTCATTTTGTCAGTGTTGTCCCACGACAAGATATAAATATCTGCAGAAATACGAGGGGTGTACTCACTTTTGTGATACACTGTACGTACAGTATGTATTCTTTGAAAGGGCCCCTTATAGAAAAAGTTTGGATATTCTGGTCTAAATAGGCAACTTCAGCCACTTGTGGCGTACAATTAATAAAAAAGTGCGGGGTGAGCGTTACGCAATGTAAAGGTGTTGTGTGACGTGACGTGAATGTAAAGCCTTGTCTGTCTCTTTTTTGACTTGCGAGGTGTTCCCTCGAAGCGTGGCCAGTTTCCAGAAGCCTCGTTCTCACACTTTTATGCATGAATAATTGACACTAGCCAATTATCCAGCAAGTTTTCGTACAGGCGTGTCGAAAAAAACTGCTCCAATTTTGAAAATGTCTGTATAATCAGGAGTAGTGTTAGTTCGGCTAGCGTTAGCAATAGGGCTGCAGCTATCGAATATTATAGTAATTGAGTAATCGATTGAAAATTCTATCGATTAATCGAGTAATCGGATAAAACATTTTTTTTTAGGTAAAGGGCAATTATACATACAGATGAGAAAACCTGCCTTTGTCGTCTTCGGTTCCTTCGGGCAAATCATATCACATTTTGTAATTGTCAATGGTTGTCAATGATACCGATGATGATGACAGTAAATATTTCATTCATTCAAACAAGACATTTCATGTAATATTGAACCATTTTCAGTCAATCAATGTCTTTATTTTCAATGTACATTGTTGAAAACAGCCAACAAATGCATCTCAAATGAGACTAAAAAAAAAAAGACTAATTCACTGCTTTCACTCCAAAAACTTTTAGATCTTATTAAAAAAAATATATATATATATATATATATATATTTCTTACTTAAAAATGTCATTACGCTTGATAACACACATGACTTAAAAGTTAAGTGTTTTTCCCACGTGTTTCAATTGAATTTCCATTTGTGTCGAGCTATAAGTTCTAGTTAAGTTTTAAATTCGTCTAAACTGTAAGTCCTGATAGGATGTTTAGTTTTTGCAGTGTTCAAAATAAATGCTGTGCTGTATTGGAGCACATTAGGCACCAGTGCTAGTTGGTGTTTTATCCAGCAATGACTACTCAGCTAAAATTGACAGTTAGCATTATTATGTTTTTATTTTACACCCTCATCACTCCACAACACTATGTTATGTCAAAGCCTGTATGTAAGACACGTTAGCCAAGCATCAACAGTGGTCATAATGAATAGAAACCTAGCCCTCCGCAGGGATAACGTTAAGTGAGCGAGTGACAGTAACGTTAATCTTATTTATGAGCGCTGAGAAGTTTACTGCTTTAAGATGGCGGCTGTTTTATTAACGCCGCCGAGTCAGTAATTTCGCATCTAGTTCTACATACATGTGATATCTATGACACGCATCAGACACTAACTGCTACCACCGTAGCAACATGCGGGCGTAGTTTTTAGCAACGTCGGCGCAGTTTGTAATGGCTGTCGGCTGCAGTAAGGTGTTTTTTTTATTGCTTCTTCCTCTATGCACGTGACGTCAGCGCGTTGTCCCGCATTAAAAGTAGTCCGGGCAAAACTTGATGCTTAGAGCTGGCAAAATTAAACGATTCCTCGAGGTGAATAAAATTACTCGGATCAGTTTTTAAACTTAAGTTACTCGAGGTGCTCTAGTATTCGTTTCAGCTCTAGTTAGCGATTCACCAATCCACATTTTTCAACGTCCGTCAGTCGATCGCTGAATAGTCAAAATTAGGGGTGTGATAGTACAGTGGGGCAAATAAGTATTTAGTCAACCACCAATTGTGCAAGTTCTCCTACTTGAAAAAATTAGAGAGGCTGTAATTGTCAGCATGGGTAAACCTCAACCATGGGAGACAGAATATGGGGAAAAAAACAGAAAATCATATTGTTTGATTTTTAAAGAATTGATTTCAAAATTACAGTGGAAAATAAGTATTTGGTCACCTACAAACAAGCTAGATTTCTGGCTGTCAAAGAGGTCTAACTTCTTCTAACGAGGTCTCCACTCGTTACCTGTATTAATTGAACCTGTTTTAACTCATTCTCGGTATAAAACACAGCTGTCCACAACCTCAGTCAGTCACACTCCAAACTCCACTATGGCCAAGACCAAAGAGCTATCGAAGGACACCAGAGACAAAATTGTAGACCTGCACCAGGCTGGGAAGACTGAATCTGCAATAGGTAAAACGCTTGGTGTGTAAAGAAATCAACTGTGGGAGCAATTATTAGAAAATGGAAGACATACAAGACCACTGATAATCTCCCTCGGTCTGGGGCTCTATGCAAGATCTCACTCCGTGGCGTCAAAATGATAACAAGAACGGTGAGCAAAAATCCCAGAACCACACGGGGGGACCTAGTTTACAGAGAGCTGGGACCACAGTAACAAAGGCTAATATCAGTAACACAATGCGCCGCCAGGGATTCAAATCCTGCACTGCCAGACATGTCCCCCTGCTGAAGAAAGTACACGTCCAGGCCCGTCTGCGGTTGGCTAGAGAGCATTTGGATGATCCAGAAGGGGACTGGGAGAATTTGTTATGGTCAGATGAAACCAAAATAGAACTTTTTGGTAGAAACACAGGTTCTTGTGTTTGGAGGAGAAAGAATACTGAATTGCATTCGAAGAACACCATACCAACTGTTAAGCATGGGGGTGGAAAAGTCATGCTTTGGAGCTGTTTTTCTGCAAACTACCAGGATGACTGATCTGTGTAAAGGAAAGAATGAATGGGGCCATGTATCGAGAGATTTCGAGTGAAATTCTCCTTCCATCAGCAAGGGCATTGAAGATGAGAGGTAGCTGGGTCTTTCAGCATGACAATGATCCCAAACACACAGCCAGGGAAACAAAGGAGTGGCTTTGTAAGAAGCATTTCAAGGTCCTGGAGTGTCCTAGCCAACTCCAGATCTCAACCCCATAGAACAACAGCCCCAAAACATCACTGCTCTAGAGGAGATCTGCATGGAGGAATGGGCCAAAATACCAGCAACAGTGTGTGAAAAGCTTGTGAAGAGTTACAGAAAACGTTTGGCCTCAGTTATTGCCAACAAAGGGTACATAACAAAGTATTGAGATGAACTTTTGATATTGACCAAATACTTATTTTCCACCACGATTTGCAAATAAATTCTTTAAAAATCAAACAATGTGATTTTGTGTTTTTCCACATTCTGTCTCTCATGGTTGAGGTTTATCCATGTTGACAATTACAGGCCTCTCTAATATTTTCAAGTGGGAGAACTTGCACAATTAGTGATTGACTAAATCCTTATTTGCCCCACTGTAGTTTTACCGGTTAATATCTTTTGGTGTAAATATCCCATCATACATTGAGGATAGCTGCGGCTATAATCCGTACATTATGGTAGTTGTATCAGAGAATGAGTTCCTGACCAATGTATCGATTATTGTTGTGTCGCCACATCATGACATCATCGTTATCATGAGCCTTGTAAGTATGTCCCACCCCTCGTCAAAATGGAACGGACATCTATCGCCGTCAACGGCACCGAAACCTATCCGCTCACTGTCACGCTCTGACTGAATCAAAACATTGCTAGCTCGCCAGAATAAAAACACCTCTCAGCTCTGCCCAAAGTCAACATCAATTCCGAACCGCCGCTAAATGACACCGCGTCCGTGTGTCCGACTGATTGCTGACACTTAGAAATTTCTCCCCCTGCCGTGACATGTTTCTAACCCTTTACTGCTCCATTTCCAGTAAGCTGAGGAAATGCCTTCTCTGGGCCCGGCCCAGTAAAATGCCACATATAAAGGCGACCCCTTTTTGCGAACGGGCCAACGTGAAAAGCAAGGTCCCGAACGTCCCGCACCTGCATAAACACCGAGGAGCGCCGAACGGCCGCCCTGCCAGGCGCATTAAAGCAAACAGACCTGGGAACGCTTACCGTGAGAAGACCAGAATATGCGCGACCGCAAAATGAGTACAAGAGCGGCCTTTTCAATTTGGAGCGGAGTCAGTATGAAAAGTGGGTTTGGGCGAATGATCGGTACTCCCAGTCCGAATGGAATGGACGTTTCTGGCCATCGTTGGCAGCCAGTGTTGTGGAGTTATGCTACAACATTGCTGGCGTAGTTTGAACATGTTTGTGGCATGAGATGAGATGATGGCACCACATCTGAGGGTAATTTATCAAAAATAAACACGAAACAAAAAAAAAATACATTAAATATTTTTCTAAATTACCCCACATCGTGTGTACGGGTAAATATAACTGTATTTTCCAGACTATAAGTCACTAGACATGTGCCGATTACTGGTTTCAAGGTATACTGTGGTATGAAAACGTCAAGGTTTCAAAACTGCAAACATTCTTTGCCATACCATCCCTAAGGTACGAGCTATTTTTCATGTCCCAAAAGGCCCATAAGGCTTTAGCCAATTAAAATAAGGCTCCAAAGGCTGCCAAAATTCACTCTACTCATTTTACGCTGCCTTTTAGCTCTCTATATAGGCAAAACGGCGCCATTACAGATGGAGCGCGACAATGCGTGAGTGGGTCGTGCAGCGCATGCATTAATTGCATTAAATATTTTAACGTGATAATTTTTTAAAAAAATTAATTCCCGCCGTTATTGGGATAAATTTGATAACCCTACCTTAAGCCTAAACTAAAGACTCTGGATAAGTGTAACATATTATGTTTGTAACGTTACATACAATTAGAAAACGATTTAATTTAAAAATATATATATATTAAAAAAAGGCATGGCCGATATTTTTTTGCCGATTCCGATACTTTGAAAATTACGTCCCGATCGATCGGGACATCTCCAGTCATAATACAAAGGGTAAAACGTCAATTATATTAGGTATCTTTACGTTACATAAGTTGTACAAAAGCAGTACAGCTAATTTAGCTGAGTTAGCTGCTAAGTACTTAACGTAGCGTTGAACTGCTTCCATTAAAACGTACAGATAAGTTCGGCGCGATGACGAAGTATTAGTATCAATCCTGATATTGATTATAATTTGATGTAAACGTACCAAAAGATTAAGGATATCCTTATTGGTGAAACTGACTGTAAAATAATAGCTGCACGAGAACCTCTTAAATAGTCGCTAATATGCATAGTAGCTAATTTAGCTAAATTAGCTACAATGCATCCATCCATATTAAACATATGTAGCATAATGAGTTTAAGCTTGTAACATTATTATTTTAAAAAATTATGTAAAATTACTTCAAAAGTGTGATTTTTTTTTCTTGTAAATTACTATTACAACGAATGACCTTTCTTGTAATAATATGACTTTAATCTCGTAACATTATGACTTTATCGTCATCGTCTAACTTCTTTTTATTTGTTTGGCCCTAATATTCCGCCATAAACACTGACGTCAAACTTTTTAAAAAATTCAGCGTTGGACTCGTTACAACCCTAAAAACTACTTAAATTTCTTAAAAGTCCGAGTTTTTTCTTGCAATATTATGTAAAATTACGACTATTTTCCTGTCATATGATGTAAAGATATGTAGTACTGATTTTAACCCTGTAATAATGCGACTTTTCTCGTAATATTACAACTTAAATGTCGTAATATTACAACTTTTTTCTCATAATACTGTGACTTCTTTTCAAAGTATTACAATGTATGACTTGATAATCGTAGTATTATGACTATTCTCGTAGTCCTACTTGTTTTTTCTTTGTTTGGCTCTAATACTCCGCAGTAAACTCTGACGTAAAATTGCTTTAAAAATCCAGCGTTGGACTCGTGCGTGATTGGAACTTTGTGTGTGCGCGTTTTTGTTCCCTATGAACTCCGAAACTGCTGGGCAGATTGTGACGAAAGTTTGCACACTTGTACTTCCTGTCTAGGAGTGCTTTTAGATGGATTTGATCTCTGTAGGCCTCAATTTAGTGCGGAAAATTCAAAATTCCAAAAATTGGCGTAGAAAATGTGACCTGATTGTGCAGGCGATCCAAGTCACATGGCTGTCTCCAGCTTGCTTCCCCCTCCCTCAGGGCGGCACCCTCTCTGTGTTAGGACAAACCCCTAAATAAAAATACCAAGGAGGGTTTTTTCTTTAGATCAATTTTGGTGGCTGGACAGCGTAATCTCTGCCTAGTCACTCTTTTGCTTTCCTTGGCCAAGAAAACTGAGTGTCTTCTCTCCTTATTTTTGGGTAATTTTACAAATGTCTACCTAAGGGTCTATTTTTGATATTTTTGAACTTGACACTAACTTTGTTTCATGTACAAATTTGAATGTGCCGTGGTTAGACATGTGCCGATTACTGGTTTCAAGGTATACTGTGGTATGAAAACGTCAAGGTTTCAAAACTGCAAACATTTTTTTGCCATACTATCCCTAAGGTACTAGCTATTTTTCATGTCCCAAAAATGGAGAAATCCGTCTGTTGCAGCTGAAAGGCTCAACCCTCCCCCACCGGTTGTTGCTCAGTGTCAGTGCGTCAGCTGTGCTACACGATGGCTGGATGAGGAGAAACTCCTGAACTTTTTCCCCCATCGAAGAAAACAAAATCGCTGGTATGGGAATACTTCAGCTACAGAAAAGTTACAGACGGCCGCCGCTTATAGGAGGAGGGCCAACCGACATGTAAAACATGTTTGCAGAGGGTGGCTGCCAAGGAGGCAATACCTCCAATATGATTTCGCATTTATACAAAATTAAAGTTTAGTAAACAGTCATGAACGTTTCCCACCAGCTACCAGAGTTAACTCCAGTGTGTTTAGTGTGTCTAGCGGTGGTAAAACGTGGTGTTTTCTTCTCTCTGGTAACTGTCTGTGTTCAGAAAGAGTGTGTGTGTATAATGTAAACATAATACTAGTCATACACACGTGTTTTGTATGGAAAATGATTCAATTCTTTTTGTTCTGCTTGTGTCCCAATTTGCTAATATGTTTTGAAAAATAAAAATCCTCCTCAACGGAAAAACTTTTTTTTTTTTCTTTTTAAACACAGATATCTCAAAGTAACACATTTTAGAGCTGTAATTGCAATACCATGATACAGTGAAACCGTGATATTTTGGCTTCAGGTTATCATACAGTCAGAATATTATACCGGCAGTTGCCTATGAGTCACACTTTTTTTTTTTTTCATAGTTTGGCTGGGTCTTATACTTAGGTGCAACTTACGTATATATTGATACTTATACTCGAAGGTGCGATTTATAATCCAAAAAATATGATAGCTAACAATAGTGCCACTATGTTCATAGGTAACATGGCCATGTAATTCTGTATTTCTTGTTGTTCTTTGTTCTTCACCTCTTCTGTCTGCTTCCTTCCTTTCTGTCCCATCCATAACCCCTTCCTGTTTGCTGCTTTTTCCTCATAAATAAAACATTTAAAAATAATAAATGATATTTGCAGGTGGGGGGCGAGCCGGTGCAAAATAATTTAAGAAAAAATTCAAAGAAAAATTACCCCCAAAATGACTTTTTCGGTGGCATTAAAAAATTATTATAAAACGTAAGAAATGTTGAACAAGAAGTGTATTAATGTCTATAAAAACCTGGAAAATATTAATGATAAAATTGGCAATTATTAAGAACATTTTAAAAATGTTCACGCAAGGCACTAACACATTCAATAAATAATTTACAAAATATTAAGTGAATTAGTGCTGCAACGATTAATCGGTTAACTCGAGGAATTCGATTAGAAAAAAAGCTTCGAATCAAATTTTGCTGCTTCGAGGATTCGTTTAAAAAGAGTGATGTTGTAATGGTTTGTTTTGAAAGTGTTGCATTTAGTTTTATCGATTTGGGTGGATACACTGCCCTCCAGTAACAACAATATGGTACAAAAGGATAAATATGGCTGAATCCAGCTGCTCCCTGTTAAGACCAACATAAGATATATTTTTGTTTGCGCTAATATATTTGTTTATGCATTTGTTATTCCGTTTAAGAGTATATTTAGCATTTTTTTGTGGGATATGTGTTTGAATGATTGTTAAGATCATTAACAACAAAACAAAACAAAAAACTCTTGTATTTTGTAAGCTAGCGGACTTTTGTGATACAAGTTAACCAATTATTCTGTTGTTGTACTGAGATCCTCATTTATTTATTTATTTTTTTAATACCATTTGACGCTAAGCTATTTTAATTTAGTTTTGAATGCATTTACTGCTTTTGTGAAATGAATTCTGCATAGTTTGAATAAACACTCAAGAATTTTATTTTGTATTAGCATTTAATACTGTTTTGAAGTGCAATCAAAGCAAGCCAAAATAAATGTTATTGCCAGCATAAACACTTGTTTCTTTGTTTTACACCTCCTAAAATTTATTCCGCAATGTATTAAATGTTCGGAATCCGTTGATTCGAATATTTGAACTAACTAATCATTAGATTAATCGACTACATAAATAATCAATAACTGTACCCTCAAAGTGAATACATACAAAATCTTCATGAAAAAAGTAAAAAACTATAACATACAATGGAAATATGGTATGTTTGAGAACCTAGCACAATCTTCAATAAGAACATCAATCTCAGTCAACGGCGTGGAACGGGTTAATCAAGTCTGAGTAGCTTGTCCAGTCAGCATCGATGGCCTTAGCGAGCTTTACGAAACGTCAGATAAGCCGATTTCCTCGAAGCAAAGCCGGGGGACACAAAACAACAAACTGTTTTTTTTCCCCTCCCTTCCAAAAAGTTGCCAAAATAGAAGCACGAGACCAGGTGGTCTTTTTAGACTCAATCATGCCTTGAACTTTCAACGATCACAAACCATCCATTGAGGTGGACTAAATCCTCGGCCAATAAGCATTTAGCTGTCAGCGTTCCTATAAACAAGCTGCAGAGGGGCCCGAGATGTACACAAGCGAAAAATTTAAAGCGAGTCAACTTTGGCCCTTGGCTGACGCTCAATGAGGCGCACTGTTCCTGCACTGCAAACACCCGTGACACATATGATGTACTAGATGGGAGAAGGTCAAATTCGGCTGCGGATTCATCCACCTGTTGCTCTTCATTCGTGAGAATGACAACTTTGTGTTCAACATGGGCGATCGTGAGGGGTTATACAGTGATAGATGCACAGTTAGCATCAGAACTGCAAAAAAGCCAGCAGACGTCCCAGTATTGGCAAATCAGGGCTTGATAAGTCAACATATGACACAAATGTATGGTGCATAAATTAAACAGACAGTCAATGAAAATAAATTATTACCGTATTTTTCGGACTATAAGTCGCGTTTTTTTTCATATATTGGCTGGGGGTGCGACTTATACTCAGGAGCGACTTATGTGTGGAATTATTAACACATTATGATATAATTTCACATGTTATTTTGGTGTTTTGCAGTGACACTGATGGTTTTGTAAAGTTGTTAGCATGTTCTTATGCTATAGTTATCTGAATAACTCTTTATAGGTATGGCCAAGTTCGCATTCTGCCTTTGGCAGTGTATGTTCAATTGTATTATTGACTTTTTTATCTTGAAATGGATGCATTTAGTTTGTGTCGCTTTCACGCCCACGTGAGGGTGCACTCGCACTTGTTTACGTGACACGCCAGAAGAAGACGGACAGCTACGTAGCTCTGAGTGAGTGAGTGGGCGAGTTAGCTAGAGAGAATAGACGGATGCGAACCTACTTTCATTGTTGATGCTTTTAAATCATCTCTACAGAGGCAACGCCTGCGTGTATCATCTTTTCTGTTGTTGTTGTGTGTTTTCCACCCGCGATCGGACACTGAGAGCAAGTTGTGTGGTTGTTTGAACGATGTGCTAATGATAGCGAACGCATGCTAACCTGTTACTTATTACTAATAGTACCTAATTATCATTTATTTACGTTGATGCGAACCTGTTTTCTATCGAGGACCAAATTGATTCAGCAAATTATACGGACGTCCAGCATTGTCTTTTGGGAGTTCGCTGTATAGCCAGAACAGGCCGTAGCGTAGGACAGTATATTCACATTTCGTTGTTCATGCACTGTACACTGTACATTTATTTAGCATGTTGTTCTCTATTGTATTTTTATATTAAATTGCCTTTCAAGATGACATGTCTGTTCTATGTGTTGGATTTTATCAAGTAAATTTCCCCCAAAAATTCGACTTATACTCCGGTGCGACTTGTATATGTTTTTTTTCTCTTCGTTGGGCATTTTATGGCTGGATCGACTTATACTCAGGAGCGACTTGTAGTCCGAAAAATACGGTAGTTGGTGATCACACATGAGCCACTAACAAAGACAGTAACGATGATATTATTAATACAAGACATGATTAACTCATTGGTGCCATTATATTATTATCATATACTGTATATTATTATATACTTATATACACTTGTTTTTGGGCAATAATTTAATTTCGCCTTAAAAGATTTTATTTATAAATTTATTTATTTCTTATTTAGTGCCAACAATGTCAGATGATGTAAATTCTATAAGAGGATTTGCTGACAAGTTTATTATTACTTATAATTGTTTTTAATATACTTTCTAAAATGTTCTTTTAATGTATTTTTTAAAAAAATATATATTGTTTTATAATTAAAACATTTTTAAAAATAAGAAATGTGTATGTATTTAGTTATGTTACATTTTTTTACTTGGATTTTTTAATATTTACTTTTTAAAACGTTTTTTTTTTTTTTTTTTTTTTTTTTAATGCACTCCCCCCCAGCCCAACATATTTTTTTCCTTAAATGTCTTTGCATTGATGTAATTTAAAAAAATTTTTTTGGGTTTGACATATTTCTTTATTATTGTAAATTCCAAGTTTTTTGGCAAGGTTGACTCATTGGTTGCCATTGACGGCGATAGACATCCGATCCATTTTGACTGGGAAGTTGCCCACTGCAGTGTTGTTTTTGGCAGCCCTTTTAATTTTCGTCTAAGTCGCATATTTTCGTAATTTCAAAATGTAATAGACTTCATCTTGTTTTAGTCGACGAAATGTCATTCAAAATTTCGTTGTAAAATTTTAGTTTTCCTCCAAAAATACATAAGTTTCCAACCATTTCGAATGATCATAGACAAGCAAATAATGTAGCGCTAAAGTTGATGCTAATGCTAACGTGACAAGTTACATTTAGTGTGTGATGATCACTCCGCACAGACCATTAAAGACTAAAGCAACATTGCATATTCTCTCTTACCAAGATAAAAAAACAAATCTTACTCTGTGTTTCAAAACAAGCAAGCCTGGAGAGGACAACGGTGAGTTGGGGGGGCAGAACATCACATGAGTGACACAAACAGACACTGCTACGATGCAGACTAACTACACATAAAAATGTCACACATTGCAAACATGTGACGGAAACTTTCGCATTTTTGTCTCGTTCTAGTCTCGTCAGACGAAAACTCGCATTTGTCCCGTTATGTTTCAGTCTACGAAGACACGTTTTTAGCTTGTTATCGTCTCATCCATGTCATGAAAGAAATTGTTCGTCGACAAAATATTTTTGTTATCGTCATCGTTGACGAAAACAACACTGATGTGACAGAAACTATGGCGCATTTTCGTTTTATTTTCATCTCGTAGGACAAAAAGTGGCATTCGACTTGTTGTTTTAGTGTCTGAATACACGTTTTTAGCTCGTTATCGTCTCGTCATCGTCATGAGGAAAAATTGGTCGTTGACAAAATATTTTCACGATCAAACATATGAATATGGACGAGCACATAATGTAGCGCTAAAGTTGATGCTAATGCTAACGCGACGAGTTACATTGTGTGATGATCGACGAGTGTGATGATCACTCAGCAAAGACCTTTAACGGTGAAAGCATCATTGCATAATCATTCTTGCCAAGATAAGAAAACAAATCTTATTGTGTGTTTCAAAAAAAAGCAAGCCTGGAATGGACAACGGTGAGTTGAGCGAGGGCGCAGCACGTCACACGAGTGACACAACCAGACTGCTATGATGCAGGCTAACTACACCTAAAAATGCCACACATTCTGAACATGTGAGGAAACTATTACGCATTTTTGTCTCGTTCTCGTCTCGTCAGACGAAAACTAGCATTTGTCTCGTTATGTTTTAGTCTCCTAAGGCACGTTTTCAGCTGTTCAGTTATCGTCTCGTCATCGTCATGAAAAAAATGGTTCGTCGCCGAAATATTTTTGTTATTGTCATCGTTGACGAAATCAACACTGATGTGACAGAAACTATGGCGCATTTTCGTCTTATTCTCGTCTCGTAAGACAAAAAGTGGCATTCGACTTGTTATGTTTTAGTGTCCGAATCACGTTTTTAGCTCGTTATCGTCTCGGCATCGTCAAGAAACAATTGTTCGTCAACAAAATATTTTCATTATCGAACATATGAACATAGACAGACAAGCACATAATGTAGCGCTAAAGTTGATGCTAATGCTAACGCGACGAGTTACATTTAGTGTAATGATCACTCAGCAAAGACCTTTAACAACTAACGCAACATTGCATATTCTCTCTTGCCAAGATAAGAAAAGGACAACAGTGAGTTGGGGGGGGAGCAGCACGTCACACGAGTGACACAACCAGACTCTGCTATGATGCAGGCTAACTACACCTAAAAATGCCACACATTCTGAACATGTGACGGAAACTATTGCGCATTTTTGTTTCGTTCTCGTCTCGTCAGACAAAAGCTGGCATTCGTCTCGTTATATTTCAGTCTACGAAGACACGTTTTTAGCTTGTTATCGTCTCGTCATCGTCATGAAAAAAATAGTTCTTCGGCGAAATATTTTTGATATCGTCATCGTTGACGAAAACAACACTGATGTGACAAACTATGGCGCATTTTCGTCTTGTTCTCGTCAGACAAAAACTGGCATTCGACTTATGTTTTAGTGTCCGAATACACGTTTTTAGCTCGTTATCGTCTCGTCACGAAAAATGTGTTCGTCAACAAAATATTTTCATCATCGAACATATGAACATAGACAGACGAGCACATAATATAGCACTAAAGTTGATGCTAACGCTGACGCGACGAGTTACATTTAGTGTGTGATGATCACTCAGCAAAGACCTAGCCTAACGGCTAAAGCAACATTGCATATTTTTTCTTGCCAAGATAAGAAAACAAATCTTAATCTGTTTCAAAACAAGCAAGCCTGGAAAGGACAATGGTGAGTTGGAGGGGTTGCAGTGCAGCACGTCACACAAGTGACACAACCAGACACTGCTACCATGCAGGCTAACTACACCTAAAAATGCCACACATTCTTAACATGTGACGGAAACTATTGTGCATTTTCATCTCGTCAGGCGAAAACTGGCATTCGTCTCGTTATGTTTTAGTCAACGAAGACACATTTTTAGCTTATCGTTTCGTCCATGTCATGAAAAAATTGTTCGTCGACAAAATATTTTCGTTATTATAATTGTTGACGAAAACAACAGTGTTGCCCAGTGTTTTACTATCTAATAAGGTGCAGAAAAATGTATTGTCACGAGTGCAATTATTGACTTTCAGCAACTTTGGTGCAACGACATGATTAAACAGGCAACACTAATGCATTAATAGTGAACTTGAAAACAAATTGTGGGGTGGCACATGCCCCTAGTTTCCCCCCCCCTATTCCGCTACTTCTTTTTTCCCTCCCAAAAATGTCCAAAAAGATGATTTTGCCAAATGCAAATATGAAGGAAACACTGTTCCACTGGAAGAAACAGGGAATTACGCAATCAAGTCAGTGTAATGCTCTTGGACAGCGTGACGGTTTTAGGTTATGCTGACAGACGGTTAACATCACAGTCATGAGAGAGGAAATGTTTGGTATCCAGAATATGGAAATAAGGAATCATGAACATGTGTAAAGTCATCCATCCACAAGCGTTGGGACTTTTGAGAATGTCGCATCGACTGACCAGCGTTTCCAGTCGCCGTTGGCACGTTGGACGGTGTGACATTTCGCAGTTCGAGTCGCTCTTGTGTTATATAATTTTAAAAAACTCGAACTGGACGTCGGCCCTCAATCGTTTGACTGTGGCTCGCTTTTCCGCGCCGATGAGAGGTGGCGTTGTTCGCGTGTCGCTCTCGCTCAGACCGGTCCGAACCGGCGCATCAAACGATATTTTTAATCAAGCGGTCAGAAAGCTATTGCGCAAACATTCTAAAGTAGCTTAGGTCAACATCGCGGCAGAGGCGGCGTTCCGTTGGCCGAGCGCGGCGCCAAACAGGCCCCTCTTTGTGTCGGTGTCCGGCGGCCTCACGCCACAACGCGGCGCTCAGGAATCCTGTTTGTTTTCTTTCAAATTTCTCAGCCCGGCCTTCGCTCTCAGCGCATTTTAAGGCGCGCATCTGTGTTTGCGTCCGCCGCGCGGCAACAGTGGCGCTCATTGAGCGGGCGGCCGGTTCGGAGGGCGAGGGCCAAAGTTGACAAGCTTTTAAAGTGGCGCGGACGTAGCAGCCGCTCTGACTTTTAGCTTGTGTACATCTCGCAGCTTGTTTATATGGACGCTGACATATTGCAAAAAGCAGAGATTAAAGAACTGCCATCAAAGCACAATGTGCTTGTTCTTCGCAGGCAGGTTTACTTGCTTCTGGTATGAATTCTCATGCTTCGGTAACATTGACGATGATTGAAGTCCAATCTATTTTGAACGGGAAGCAATCATTCAAATTCCACGTAAAGTTAAAAGGTGCTATGAAATGGTGACCGCGTCAAAAAATGAAAACGACTGCACTAATTTTACATGAAGAATACGAATTTGGCACTCAAATCTGGCAGTTTTTTTAGTATTTCATAGTTATTCTACCCAAATTATTGCATCATTGAACGCCCACTTTTTTCCCAGCAATTCTGGTTGTGACATCACAACCAGAATTGATGATCATGTCTAGCTTTCTAGTGCTACACTATGTAGTACATGCACAAAATGACAGAACGGCAACAAGAGAGCAGACAGCCTATGGATAGCATGCTAGCAGACTGCAAATATCTGCAGCAGAGTCAGGGTGTGACTACGGGTGTGACAATATATTGAAAAGATGATATGTTGGGATACTTTGTAGCCCAAAAGGTTAGCGATTTGCTTCCACCAAGAATCGGTATATCACTTTAAAAAAAAAAAAGCGTCTACATTAGAATAGTCTCTACGTTAGCTCCCTAGTTGGTATTGATGGTGCTAGACATCCAATTCACTTTGATTGTTTTGGACGTCTAGCGTCATCAATGGCACTGAAACCAGATAATTCACAGCCAGTCTTTTGTGGGCATTTACTGGACGCTTCCTGTTCATTTTAGGGCATTTACAGATTTTCGTCAACGATTACGATAACAAAAATATTTCGTTAACAAACACTTTTTTTTCATGACGATAACAAAACGATAACGAGATAACAATGTGTTTTGGGAGAATAAAATGTTACCAATGCCAGTTTTCGAGGGATGGCAGCGAACGACTCTCAGTTCAAATGGATTGGACATCCACTAGCGAAAAGGATAAAAATGGCTTGTTTTTGTGTTAGTTAGTTAGTTGGTTAGTTAGTGTATCATAGAATGATTTCCCGACCGATGTATCAATGATTGTTGTATGGCCATATGGTGAGATAATCGTTATTGTGAGCCTTGTATCGCAAATCATATCCTGAGGTACCCAGAGGTTCCCACCCATAGGTGTGACATCATCTTATGTTTGGAGATTTTTAGTGGGTGTGGCCTATGCTAAGACTAATTAGGATCGAATTTCATTACAAAGCCTATTAGTGTCTGCTATCATGTTCAAGTCCCTTGCTGTAGCATTTCATAGCACCTTTAATAAAAATTACATTTATTAACTCAATGGCTGCCTTTGACGGCGCTAGACGTCAAATCCATTTTGAGAGGGAGTGTCGACTCATTCACAGCCAGTAAATACACTTCTCTAGTGAATAGTCATTTTTCCCAGCGCAGACAAAAAACAGATGTCTGCGGGTGTTTGTGGCTTTTTTTGTCCGAAGGGAAAGAAGGCTATTTGTTTGCTTTCTTGACTGAGTCAAACGGAAGGTAGAATCAGACATAGAATAACACTTAAAACAGCCCATTCACGGCTGCATACCGACACCAAGGCCGATGTGAGTGAAAAAACAAACCTTCAAAAGTGCAGCCCTGAAAGAGCAAAACAGTGAAATCGAGATAATGGAATGTTTAAGCCACATTTTTTGTAAAACCTTAAAGGGTACTAGAGCTGGAAATCTTTGGGCACCTAACGATTCGATTACGATTACGATTCAGAGGCTCCGATTCGATTATAAAACGATTATTGATGCACCCCCCTCCTTTTTTTTAAAATTTTTATTTTATTTTATTTTTTTTTATAAAGTTTTGTACATTAGTTCCAAAATTGTTCAAAAATACTCTCAGGCTAAACCAAACTATTTCAGTATCAAGTTAACATATAGCAGTAAACAAATATACAAAAATAACATTAAATAATAAAAAAACTCCAGTCCCCATTCTGTATCAGCAGCTTTAAACTACATTCAATTAATTTAATGTTGTGAATCAACCGTTAAAGTTGTTAAAATTGCTCCCATTATTCCATAATTTCCCTTTTGTCTACTTTTGACATGTGAAAGTTTTAAAGCTATTTTAAAGGTAGATTCAAGTCAATATTTTACCGGTTTAGGAGTATTTTAGATAAAAAGTTAATTCGGTTTGCTTGGAAGGTTCGCTACAACAGCATTGCAGGGAAGTTTACTGCTTTAAGATGGCGGCCGTTTACTAACGCCGGCATCTAGCTTTTTGCAGATGTGCTGCTACCGCTACCGAGTCTATAATCCATCTAGTCCTATATAAATGATATCTACCGTAACATTATGTAGCTTAGCTGTACTTGTAGCAGCTTTTCGGCAGCAGTCAGGTATGTTGTTGTGTTTTTTTATCTCGTGGCATGAGTTGAGCTAGAGCCGTGAGTTGAGCGTTGGCATTACCGGAGGGGCCGGTTAATGAGAAGCATAATGTTTAGCTACTCCCGCTCCGTTCCGTCCCGAAGACTGCGCGGCGCGCTGAGTGTGTTGTACTTCCGCTTTACTTGGGATATTTCAATAATCGGAATTTGGATGTTTGTGAATCGTTCTCGAATCTTCCACGGCCGAATCGCGAATAATCTAAGAATCGGAAATTTTGCACACCTCTAAAGGGTACCACGGATA
This sequence comes from Corythoichthys intestinalis, assembly GCF_030265065.1. Lineage (NCBI taxonomy): Eukaryota > Metazoa > Chordata > Actinopteri > Syngnathiformes > Syngnathidae > Corythoichthys > Corythoichthys intestinalis. The sequence goes on from NC_080413.1 coordinate 8,144,050, forward strand.
GAAAGTCATGTAATTCTTAAAAGATAAATGTTAGTATGAGTTATAATCATTTGATATTAAAACTCGTAATATTTTTGTTTTAAGAAAATTTGTAAAATTAGTTTACCGTAATTTTCGGACTAAAAGCCGCTACTTTTTCCCTTAATTTTTCATTCGGCTTATATTCCAGTGCGGCTTAGTTTGTTTGGTTATTTGGGTTAATAGGTAACACTGTATTTGACAGCTGCATCATAAGACTGTCATAAGACAGTCATAATTATGACACTATTATGGGCTTTACTGAATGCTTGTGACAGATGTCGTTAAGTCTCATCTGGCAAATGATGTCACTAACTCCATTGATGTCCCGCTTGGATCTTTTACATTCATTCAAAAGTGAGACAATTTGCCGGATAACACTAAATGACATCTGTTATAAGCATTCATTAATGGTCATGACCGTGTCATGTCATAATTATAAATTATTAACAATTCATGACAGTCTTATGGCGCTACTGTCAAATAAAGTGTTACCAGATACCATAACTAGCAATTAATGAAACAACTTGAACAGTAACTGAAGAAAGCAAAGAACATGAATTATGATTGTTATTTACATCTATGGCGCTGCAATGCATGCTCGGAGGCATGTTGGACAAAAACAGTGTTAACATCAGGATGGAGCAGAGGTTGACAGTCTCCCCAAGGGAGCAGTGATGGCCAAATGAACCTTCTTGAAGCAATGAAGCTTTGCAGTAAATTGGTTCAAAGCTTCATGGTGCTTCATTTGGTCTTATGACAGTTGTATGATGCCACTGTCAAATAAAGTGTTACCGGTTAATATCTCTTGGTGTAAATATCCCACAATACAGTGAGGATAACTGTGGACCTATAGTCCAGTGCGGCTTATCTATGAACAACAGCTGTTTTCGTTTGAAATTTGGTGGGTGGCAGTTTATAGTCCGAAAATTACGGTAACTAGTAGGTTGCAATTGTTGTTGACGACGCACTGCACTCTGGGCGGTGATGCTGCCGGGCTATGACAGTGTCACTCTTAAGCTACATAAACATGTCGTCGGTTCTGCCCTTCCAATTTGAACCCGAGCAGAAAAATGATGAGCAGGACAGCACTGTCGATATTTCACAAAACGAGCAGCAAAAGCAAGGCTGGCTTGATCAAGGAAGCAGAAAACACGGCTAACTTCAGACAGCTAACAGATAAAAATAACATAGGGATTGCGTAAATGGGTTTATTGAACACACAAAAAAGATACGCGATAACAAAAAGGGTCCATGACAGTAGGTCAGGATCAATTTTTTAAAAAAACATTAAAAAAAACCAGAGGGAAAACCGCGGTGAGAGGCAGAAAAACAAAAAAACAAGGCAATGATGCAACTAGCAACAAAATGATATACAAACTGTCAAATGACAGCAAATCAATATCTCGGCAAGCCGCCTAGGATTGGTTTAAAGACACTGCTGATGATATGGAATTGGATGCAGGTATGACATTGATAACTCATCCCACAGCTCTGTAACAAAACAATTTGACCAGCAGCAGAAGTTGACAAAATTATACCAGTCGTCATACTAGCTTCGCTTGCTAGCTAGCACAGTTATTCTCCCAGTCCAGCCCAACCGCATCCAGAGGTGGGGAAGTAACGCGTTACAAGTATTCAGTTAGATTTACTTGAGTAACTTTGAGAAAAATGTACTTCTAAGAGTAGTTTCACAAAGCTCTACTTTTTACTTGAGTAGATTTGTGAAGAAAAAAACGCTACTATTACTCTGCTACTTTGGGCGACACAAGAGTCGTTACATTTTTCCTCTTTATTCTAATTTTTTTTTTTTTTTTTTTTTTTTTTGCTAGCGGTGCTATGAGTAGATACTGTGTATTATAGGGGTAGCTTTACCGATTTCACCAATGAGACGTCGCAACTATAATCACATGACTCCATTACACCAATCAGATGCAAGCTTGCCGTTCTATCTTCAGGCCGGCCTGTTCAATCATGTGGTGTCTTTAAAGCAGCGTAAAAAATGAAGTATTTGATATGGAGCGCTGCCCTCAACATGGCTCGAAAGCGCGGATTATAACCACTCTCCCACTTTTTATTTGGTACCGATTGATCACGGAAAACCGAAGATATGATCCTTTTAATTTCAAAATAGTAATTATGAAGGAACTCTTCACTATTAAAACTCGGAACTATTTTCTCCACCAGAGGGCAGTCATGCTCTTTGGACGAATAATGCTTCATTTATGTATATTCTTTTTTTCTATTGTTGGAATTCAATGATTTTGTTTGTTTGTATTTCTTTGGCTTAATGTGGTTATGTAATAGGTTATTGTACAGAATCATTATCACAATAGTCCATATAGATAACTTTGTGCTTAGAAAAAAAATATAAAGCAAATACAACAGATAAAATATAAGCAGTTACTCCCAATGTCACTCATTGAGTATTCTTTTCACCAAATCCTTTTTTACTTGTACTTGAGTACATTTTTTGGATGACTACTTTTACTTTTACTTGAGTATTATTATTTTGAAGTAAAGCTACTCTTACTTGAGTCAAATTTTTGGGTACTCTACCCACCTCTGACCGCTTCAGCACCCCCAGTGTGCATTGCATGCGTAAAACATGGCGCCCTCCGTAGGTTAAAACATGCACTAAATGTTATAGGTTTTTAAATCAATGGCAATAATATATGTGTTTGTAATAACAGATTTTAGTAAAAGAGAACAATTGCGGCTTATTAGAGCCGACAAGTCTTGAAGTCCGAGGTTCCCTTTAAAATGCCTTTTAAAGTGAGTCAGTCAGTAAAGTTTATGCATGTGTGCATGGCAAATAAGAGTAGGATATATTAAGGCCAGTCTATATTAAAAGCTTTGTGTGATGTGGTGGAAGATTTAGAATTTCTAGGGTCAGACTTGACCAGGTGCTGTTTAAGATGACTTTTTTTTTAAATTTTAATCTTACTGGAATAAACAAAATGCTAACACTCGCTAAGCCTTACCAGAAGTCATGTTTACACAAATACTGTGCATTCATTAAACCTGACCATGAGTAAACAGATTAAAACTACCGACCTCCTGAGATCAACTGTATTCATCGTTGATTTTTTTTTTTACTCTTTCAGACATTTGACTTATAGGCTGCCATTGAAAGTGACAGACGTCCAATCCGTTTTGACTAGTCAACTGAATTGGATGTGTATCGCCATCAGTGGTAGCCCACGACTATGTAGTTCAAGATAGGCCGCATTCCTGTTCCAAGTAGGATTGTCAAAAATATCGAAAAGTTTTAGTAGTCCATGTATGATATTTAACTGCAAAAATATCCATACTCATTTATTTACTGTAAATTTTGCACTATAAGGTACACCTGACTATAACCCGCCACCCACCAAATTTGGCAAGGAAATGGCATTTGTGCATAGATAAGCTGCACTGGACTATAAATCGCAGCTGCCCTCTCTGTATTATGGGATATTTACACCAAAAGATATTAACCGGTAACGCTTTATTTGACAGCGGCATCATACGACTGTCATCAGACCAAATGAACCACCATGAAGCTTTGAACCAATTGGCTGCATTGCTTCAAGAAGTGTCATTTGGCCATCACTGCTCCGTTTGGGGGAGACAGTCAACCTCTGCTGCCAATACTGTTGTTGTCCAACATGCCTCCTATCATGCATTGCAGCGCTACAGATGTAAATAACAATCAAAATTCATGTTCTGTGCTAATTATTTCTTCAGTTACTATTCCATTTGTTTCATTACTTGCTAGTTATGGTATTTGGTAACACTTTATTTGACAGTGGCGCCATAAGACTGTCATTAGACAATCATAATTATGACATGACACTGTCATGAGCGTTAATGAATGCTTATAACAGATGTCATTAAGTGTTATCCGGCAAATGATCTCACTTTTGAATGGATGTAAAAGATCCGAGCTGGACATAAATCGAGTTATTGACATTATTTGCCTGATGACACCTAATGACATCTGTCATAAGCATCTAGTAATGCACATGATAGTGTCATGTCATAGTTATGACTGTCTTATGACAGTCTTATGACGCCGCTGCCATAAATGTGTCACTTATCAACCTAAAAAAATCAGCAAATAAGCCGCACTGGACTATGAACCGCGGGATTCAAAATGAAGGTAAAAAGTAGCGGCTTATAGTCTGAAAATTACGGTAGTTGTTTTTGAATGACAGGTCACCAGAAATTTGTTGTCAAATTTGATCTTATACTACTTTTGATAGTAATGGACAGTGGTGTTTTTGACAGGCCTTTTAATTTTCATCTTGGTATTTTGGACGAAAATACTTATTAGTCTTAGTCATATTTTAGTGGCGGACTTTGCTATACATATTTAGCCAATTGTTCTCTTGTTGTACTTAGACACTCATTTTTTTTTTTTTTTTTTGAGGCTAAACTCAGGTATTTTAATTTATTTTAAAACGAAAATGCAATTCTGCAAAGTTTGAAGAAACACTCAGGTTTTGTATTCGCATTTAATGCTCTTTTGACAGTGCAATCTTGAAATGTTCCTCATCCGATTACTTGATTATTCGAACTAGTTGATAGATTAATCGACTTCTAAAATAATCGATAATCGATTTTTATGGGGTATCAATGTCGAGCTTCAAATCTTAAGTATTGTGACAACAGTAGTTTCAAGCTACACCCATTTTAAAACGTTATGTTTCAAAAGCACTAAATCTTTCCATACAAACATCACTGCCAACTATTCTTGCTCTCTTTTGTTCACATTGACATCCGTCTATACGGGGTCAAGAGGTTTTCTAAAAGCTGCGTCCTAAAACCATCCCGACAGCCTGCGAGGAGCGGAAAAATGTCGTCTGAGCTTCCACCTGGCGTGACGAACATCTCACGCCAGCGCGAGTAAACGCCGTTTTCCCGCCCCGCCTTCCAGCGTCCTGTTTGCTCGCTGGCGCTCGGCCAACCTCTGCCCCACCGTTCTTAGCCTCTGACCTGGCTGGTAAATTGTCAGCTTTTGTCTAACTCTTACGAAGGGGGAGGAAATAAAGTCATAATACAAAGGGTAAAACGTCAATTATATTAGGTATCTTTACGTTACATAAGATGTACAGAAACAGTACAGCTAATTTAGCTGAGTTAGCTGCTAAGTGCTTAACGTAGCGCTGAACTGCTTCCATTAAAACGTACAGATAAGTTCGGCGTGATGACGATGTATTAGTATCAATCCTGATATTGATTATAATTTGATGTAGACGTACCAAAAGATTAAGGGCATCCTTATTGGTGAAACTGACTGTAAAATAATAGCTGCACGAGAATCTCTCAAATAGTCGCTAATATGCATAGTAGCTAATTTAGCTAAATTAGCTACAATGCATCCATCCATATTAAACATATGTAATATAATGACTTTAAACTTGTAACATTATAATTTTCAAAAATTATGTAAAATGACTTAAAAAGTATGATTTTTTTTCCTTGTAAATTACTATTACAACGGATGACCTTTCTTGTAATAGTATGACTTTAATCTCGTAACATTATGACTTTATTATCATCGTCTAACTTCTTTTTATTTGTTTGGCCCTAATACTCCGCCGTACACACTGACGTCAAACTTTTTATAAAATTCAGCGTTGGAGATGCACGATAAAATCGGTCACCGATAATTATCGGCCGATAATGGCAATTATGACGTCACACAGATAATCCAGATAAAACGAAATTCAACCGATAATGCAATCCGATAATTATATACTTGATTTAGCCTCCAAATGTGCGCAATCAACAGTTTTGTCCAATTCTGCTAGTTTTAAGGAGATGTTTTTGCAGTGTAGTAATGTGATATATATTAGGAATGGCTTACTTTTAAAGGCATTTTTGTGCAACTTGGGTGTTTACTCTCGAAGTAATTGTTGCCAAAAGCTTACCATTACACAATGTCATTCCCATTGTTTAGATGTTGGAATTTACTACTTGTTCATATTTGATGTGGAAAAAAATAGCACTAAATTACATTTTTGCACAGTAACATTTGATCTTTGTATACTTTAAAATTTTACATACATATTTGAATAGAATTATCGGCGTGACATTATCGGGTGGAAGGGGCAGGAAATTATCGGTTATCGATATCGGTTGAAAAATGTATTATCGTGCATCACTACTTAAAAGTCCGACTTTTTTCTTGTAATATTATGTAAAATTACGACTATTTTCTCGTCATATTATGTAAAGTTATGTAGTATTGATTTTGACCCTGTAATACTACGACTTTTCTCATAATATTACAACTTAAATGTCTTAATATTACAACTTTTTTCTCATAATACTTTGACTTCTTTTCAAAGTATTAAAATGCATGACTTGATAATCGTAATATTATGACTATTCTCGTAGTCCTACTTGTTTTTTCTTTGTTTGGCTCTAATACTCCGCTGTAAACTCTGATGTCAAATTGATTTAAAAATTCAGCGTTGGACAGGTGATTGGAACTTTGTGTGTGCTCATTTTTGTTCCCTATGAACTCCGAAACTGCTGGGCAGATTGTGACGAAATTTTACAGAATTGTACTACGTGTCTAGGAGTGCTTTTAGGTGGATTTGATCTCTGTAGGCCTCCATTTAGTGCGGAAAGTTCGAAATTCCAAAAATTGGCGTAGAAAATGTGACCTGATTGTGCAGACGACAGCGCCATCTTTTGGGCAAAAGACCCATCTCTTGCGATTGCAATGTTGCAGTTGTCTTCCTAACTTTGTTTCATATACAAATTTGAATGTGCCGCGATTAGACATGTGCCGATTACCGGTTCCAAGGTATACCGTGGTGTGAAAACGTCAAGGTTTCAAAGCCGCTAAACTTTCTGTCATATCGTCCCTATGGTATTAGCAATTTTTTATGTCCCAAAAATGCATGGAGAAATCCTACGCTTGCAGCTGCAAGGCTCAACCCTCCCCAACCGGTTGTTGCTCAGTGTCAGTGAGTCAGCTGCGCTACACGATGGCTGGAGGAGGTAAAACTCCTGCACTTTTTCCCCGATCAAAGGAAATGAAATCGCTGGTATGGGAATACTTCAGCTACAGAAAAGTTATAGACAGGGCCAATCGACATGTAAAACATGGTAGCGGAGGGTTGCTGCTGAAGAAGCAATACCTCCATATGATTTCACATTTATACAAAATTAAAGGTTAGTAAACACTGTCATGAACGTTTCCCACCAGCTATGAGAGTTAACTCTAACGTGTTTAGTGTGTGTAGCGCAGTGCTTCTCAATTATTTTCTGTTATGCCCCCCCCACAGGAAGACGTAAATGTTCCGCGCCCCCCCCAACTCTCTGCCGCCACTGTAAATATACCGTAGTATCATTTGTCTACAAATTTCTTATTATTATAAGTACACCTCTGCATAACATTGTGTCCTTTTTAATATTAAAGAAAAAAAATTGTGTTAAAAAAAGAACACATCCATACTGTAAAAATACTCAAGATACATTTTTTGACCGTATGATACTGAAAAAAATTTTTAAAAATCAAAACATAATCCTAAAGTCAACTTGATTAGCAACATTTACTCAAGACGACAATATGCCAAACCATCAGACTGAAAAAAAAAATTAATAGAACAAAAACGACAGTGTCATTGGACAGAAAGACAGTTATTATTTTTGCTGCAGGCAGTATCAGCTCCTTTGCTGTGGTGTTGGGTTATTTTGCATTGAGCAACTTGGTATGCCACCTTATGTGATGCTGACATTGCTCACTGGTTTACTGATGTAACACTAACAAAGCGGGATGATCGTTGGCAACATTCGGCACCTTTTCGCTGAAAAAAAAAAAAAAAATTCCTGCTGTCCGCTGCTAATATTTTTAGACAAAGTGAACAGACTGGTTTTTCCTCGTCTCCCACTGTACTAAAAGTCAAAAGCCAAATGCTACATACGCTTCGTCATATTTCTTTGTCTTAGCTTTTCATATGTCCAGTGCTCTTTGCTGTGTGCTCTTGTTTGGTTCAAAAATACTGCGCACATGCTGAAAATAAGAGCGCCACTGCCACCCACTCAGCAGATGTGCAATTACACTTTATTCTAGTTAGGCAAAAAAGTATGTTCTCCAAGGTCACATGCGCCACCCCCAGTATCACTCTGCGCCCCCTGGGGGGGGGCCCGCCCCACTATTTGAGAAAAACTGGTGTAGCGTGTCTAGTGGTGGTAAAATGTGGTGGGTTTTTTTTCTCTGGCAACTGTTTGTCCTGAGAAAGAGATTGTGTGTATAATGTAAGCATGATAAAAGTCATACACGTGTGTTTTTATTGAAAATAATTTAATTATTTAGCAACGGTTATTTATTATGTGTTACGTCCGCAATGGTTCATGGGTAATTTAGCAACCATGACTGAGAGTGGTGACTGCACTTGTTATGTTCTAGTGTTTTCTGTTCAATAAAGATGCCGTCTCAAGGGGTCGTGCGGTGTATGGGGCACAAGAGCAGCAAGTGTGAAACAAAAAACTGTCCGATTCTTTTACACGTTACAATACTGTACACAGTGATGGAAAAGCGATTGCGCATTAACCCTTTTATGATGTCTTTTTACTTTTACTACATTCCAGCTACATCTCTAAGAAAAGTATGTTTTACCTGCCATTCAGTTGTACTGCATTCACATTACATAATCTCGAGCAATGTCGGGCTATACTGCTCGATAAATCCATCCAGCACATATACATAAAAAAATAAAAATAAAAAATAAAAATCCGGGAAATCCTGATTTCGAGGTTTCTTATGTGTTATTTTAACAAACCTTGGCCTTAACACGTAGTATGAGTATATAGTATCCTGCTAGTTTTTTTAATACTGATTTTTATAAAGACATGCAGTAATGGGCCAAACACTGGTCAAATTCTCCCGGGTATTACAGGCTACGCTACATGGACATGAAATTTGGTGTTTGTACCTTTACGTGTGGTCTGACCACATCCTTACGCGGCCACCTCGGAGCTACCGCCATCGTACTTTCCCACCAACGGCGAGGTCGGTTACGACGCGAGTGGCGTCACGCGAGGTCTCCCCGCAATTCTTCTCCATGGTTACGCCGCTCCCTGCAAACACACCAGAATTGTATGAACCCAGATGACATTTCAATTTGTTTGAAGACCTTTTGTCGCCACGTGAAAACCCAGGAAGAATGTCGGCGGGCTGGAAGTCGTTAACGCAAATCGAGGACAAGCTCAGGGATCGGGTTAAAAAGTTGAGCAGGAAGAGAGGATTGGAGGAGATTACAAAAGGAGCTTGGGATTTTAGATTTTAAAGACGAGTGCTGTGTTTTTCAACTTGGGGGAGCCGCGAAAAGTCTTGTGAAAGCAACCAGGTCCTGACGAAGGAGGGATTACTGTTCGATGAGTCAATAGGAATGGGTTAGGGAGTGTTGTGTTTTGAAGGTCAGGGCGTGGGTTCGAAATTTTGGGATTAAAGGTGAATTTAAATGTGTTAAAATTTAACGATTTGATGGTAATAGTCAAAATGTATGAATGTATGCACAGTAGGAATATACTCTCACCTCAGAAACTTTCCCTGAGTATCACAAGTAAATGTCCAGTTCGTTTGAACTGGAAAGGTGGCAGCAAATAAACGTTCGCACGCCTATGCTACCTACAAAAATAGTGGTGCTATCATTAGCAAATTATTTTTACCCATGGACACCAGGTGGGGAGCCTGATAACCGAGGAAAAAGAGGAGGGAAGGTGAGTCAGAGCAGACATGATTAGGCGGGTTCAATTCAGAAATATGATGTGGGGAACCAAGTACAGTATTATGTAAATCACCTGTAAGTGTCAATATGTTGGCATCCCATCAGGGGTGAAAGTGGGCCAGAACGGTCAGGAACGCAGTTCCGGTATAAGATTCAGGGTCGGAACGCTGTTCCGGTATAAGATTCAGGGCCGGAATGCTGTTCCTGTACACGGTGCAAAATATGGCGGCAAATGTCAAAACGCTATGGGAAAAAAAAAAAAAAAAAAAAATGCTAAGCTGCCACACATGCATTTCATTTCCAAGAAGAAAACAATCTACCAACATAAGTTTTACATACACAAGTGTTAATAACAAGCACGATAAAGTGCTTGTGTAGCGTAATCCGTTTCCACCATTATCTATTTTATTCCATGGACGGCATGGAGGTTTCCCCAGCTGCTGCACTTATCTGAGTCTGACGATGATGAGTCACGTCAATGTGCGAATGCACGCAGCAAAGCAAAACGCCTGGACTCATTTATCCATTCAATTGGCTGACACACTGTCATGTGATGAGCAGAGATAGTTAGATCTGATTGGTTCAAATGTGCATGGTTTTTGGAACAGCAAAAACAAAAGCGAAAAAAAAGGGCAATGCAACATAAAATCGATAGAATGTTTAAGAGCAACGAAAGAGTTGAGGCGGCTTATTTATCATATTTAGTTTTATTTGCTCTGCTGGGGAGGTTCAGAACATCGTAGCTGTCAATGTGCACTTTGGATTTACTGTATATTTCTTCATTTATGTTAGGCTACTTATTCATTTCCTTATGATTTTAGAAAGTCAATATTTGCTCGATCTTCAAAATATATTCCATTTCACTCTGCATTCAATAAGTCATTTGTACCTATTTTTCTGAATGTACAGTGGGGAGAACAAGTATTTGATACACAGTCAATGGGAAAACCCATTGGCAGTGTATCAAATACTTGTTCTCCCCACTGTATGTTACTAATATCTTATTAAAAAAAATAAAAGTAAATGTTTACATTAACTTTCATTTTAACATACGTCCTATGTTCTTAAGTAGTTAATATTGAGATTTGGCATTTAGTATGTGAGGAAATGAGGGAAAATAAAAATTAGGAGATGGAGGTTGACGTTATTGCTGTTACTTTTATTTTGCAAATCATTGAAAAAATACAATTTTGAATGAAAATCAGTTTTTGTATGTGTTGTAGAAATAACTGCAAAAACAGTTTTCTTTGCATTTCAGTAGTTTAAGAGTTTTGACCCCCCCCCCCACACACACACACACACACCAAAAATGAAAGAAAATACATAAATAAATAAAATTTCTGGCTCCGTGGCGACCTTTACGTCAGGGAGTTCCGGGAAGAAATTCTAGCCACTTTCACCCCTGCATCCCATTCTATGCTACCTGATCACTAATCCTAGCACCGACCATTCCACCCAGATGTGTGATAGTCCTGCAGAAAAGTGGAAATGCTGCGAGGGGGCCACCTCAGGGCCCCAGCACCCCTCCGGTGAAGGGACCACTGCCATACACCCAGGACCCACCCTGGACCATCCGCGCCCCCATTAACCAGTCCTCACCCCTCTTTTTGCTGTAACTTCTAATGTAACTCTTTAAATTTTTAAACTCCATAGCTGCTCTATAGTTAATGTACGAGCGTTACCCAAGCTATTCATGTTACTTGATCCAAGTGAAACATCTCCCCCTGCAGCGCCGTGGCACGCCAGTCTATTTGTCGTCTCTGCTTCTGATCGTGAGAGCGCTATCGATGGTAATCTCTGTTGACTGCAGTGTTGTTTTCGTCAAAGATAACTGCTGTATAATGAAAATATTCCATCAACAATTTTTTCATGACGATGACGAGACTATATTAAGCTAAAAACGTGTCTTAGGAGACTCAAACATAACGACACAAATGCCAGTTTTTGTCTGGCCAGACGAGAATGAGACGAAAACGCGCCATAGTTTCAGTCACATGTCCACAATATGTGACATTTATGTGTTGTTAGCCTGCATCGTAGCATCGTCTGGTTGTGTCACTCATGTAACGTGCTGCATACCCCCACCGCCCAACCCACCCACTAGTGTCCTCTCCAGTCCCTCCCATTGCTTGTTTTGAGACACACACGGTAAGATTTGTCTTATCTTGGCAAGAGAATATGCAATGTTGCCTTAGTAAAGGTCTGAGTGATCACATCACACACTAAATGTAACTCGTAGCGTTAGCATAGCATTCACGTTAGCATTAGGCTATTGCTGAAGGTGAGCGTCCTCTTAAACTCTCGGACAACTTTTTGTTACATATCATTTGTGGCATCAAGGTGTGTATAATTCATTGAAAATAATGTATTGTTTTCCTAATGAGTGTGTATTATCACATAATAGATTTGTAGATGCAGCAGTAAGTGCTGTTCTGTCAATGTTCATTCGAAATAGGTGGAACGTGGAAACATTTATGTATTTCATTTTGGAATGAAACTTTCCAATTTTACAGATGAAAATATTGAGTCAACGTCGACTAAAACGAAATAAGTCTGAATTTTCGTCAACAAAAACTAGACAAAAATAGACATTTGGAAATGACTAAAATATGACTAAGACTAATTTGTATATAATTTTCAACAATCGTCGACTAAAACTGGACCGAACAAGTTTTCAAATGACTTCAATATGACTAAGACTAATTAGTATTTTCGTCCAAAAACATCAATGGTTGACAGTTTTGTGCTTTCATACTAGCCTCGGAGTCCATATTGCTCTTCTAACTACCGTAATTTTCGTACTATAAAGGCGCATCTGACACGAAAAACAGCATTTGTTCAGAGATAAGCCGCAGCTGTCCTCACTCTATTATGGGATATTTACACCAAAAGATATTAATTGGGAACACTTTATTTGACAGCGACTGTCATAAGACCAAATGAACCACCATGAAGCTTCATTTGGCCATCACTGCTCCCTTAAGGGAGACCGTTAACCTCTGCTGCCACTTGCTGTCAATACTCTTGTCCTCCAACGTGCCACCTAGCATGCAATGCAGCAACAGATGTAAATGACAATCAAAATTCATGTTCTGTGCTAATTATTGCTTCAGTTACTGTTCCAGTTGTTTGGTTGATTGCTAGCTATGCTATTTGGTAACACTTTATTTGACAGTAGCACCATAAGACTGTCATTAATTATTAATAATTATGACATGATTCTTTCATGAGCATTAATAAATGCTTAAAATAGATGTCATTTTGTTTTATCCGGCAAATTATCTCACTTTTGACTGGATGTAAAAGATCTGAGCTGGGCATAAATTGAGTTAGTGACAGTTTGCCCGATGACACTTAACGACATCGGTCATAAGCATTCAGTCATGCCCATGATAGTGTCATGTCATAATTATGACGATCTTATGACAATCTTGTGACGCAGCTTTCAAATAAAGTGTTACCAGATACCATAACTAGCAATCAACAAAACAACTGGAACAGTAACTGAAGGAATAATTAGATGTTTAAACTGTTTAAATTCCGGAATTTTGACGGTGTTCAGGTATGTGTAAAAGGGGCTTTGGAGATATTTTAACTAGGGCTGTCAAACGATTTTTAATCGAGTTAATTACAGCTTAAAAATTAATTAATCTTAATTAATCGCAATTCAAACCATCTATAAAATATGCCATATTTTTCTGTAAATTATTGTTGGAATGGAAAGATACATTCAACATATGGTACATAAGTACTGTATTTGTTTATTATAACAATAAATCAACAAGAGGGCATTAACATTATTAACATTCTGTTAAAGCGATCCATGGATAGAAAGACTTGTAGTTCTTAAAAGATAAATGTTAGTACAAGTTATAGAAATTTTATATTAAAACCTCTCTTAATGTTTTCGTTTTAATAATATTTGTAAAATTTTCAATCAAAAAATAAACTAGTAGCCATTGTTGATGTCAATAATTACACAATGCTCATGGGTGCTGAAGCCCATGAAAACAGTCGCACCCAAGCACCAGCAGAGGGCGACAAATCTCCAAAAAACACAAGTAACAAGTGGATATTGCACTGTGCTGTCATTTAAATTTGTTTGAGCGGGGCATGTGCGCTAATTGCGTCAAATATTTTAACGTGATTAATTTAAAAAATTAATTACCGCCCGTTAACGCGATAATATTACAACTCTGTGCATCATCGTATCCGTTTGACACTCCTCTCGCCCAGATTTTATCTAAAGTAAAATAACTTTCATAATTGAATACTTAGTAATTATTACTGTTTCAGAGAGTTAACTACAACGCTTTCAAAAAAACCCACTGCTGTTTAACACCTGATGCATTTTCACTCAATTTCAGTCCGTCCTTTGAGAGTCCCTGAAACAAACTGCTAACCTTTAGATGTTCTACTGTGTCATACAAGTATACATAAGCGTGTTTTGCCTCAAAACTGTCACTTTGAAGTGGCTTGAACATCCAGTCACACACAGCTACCTACCTGGTCAACTTCCTTTCGAGAAAAACATCAATATTTGCCAAAATATGAGGAACGCGAGCTTCTGAAGTGCAACGGATGAAGCCACAAAGCTTCTGTCGGGCGGTGCCAGCCTTCAACGTGTTTAACTTTGCGGATATGCCGCCACGGCCAGCTGGGGCTCATCTTTATTTATGAGCAAATATTTCTTCTGGGAAAGAGCGAGTACATGACAGCGAAAACATTTTTTAAGTCAAAGGTGGCATTCCTTGGCTGCCATGAGGAATTCAGAGGATGCGACAACAACAAAATATGCGGCGATACAACTCAGATTTGATGCGCTCGCAAGATGCTGAGCTAATGGAATAAACGCATGTTAAGGCTTTCTGAAGGGTTTCATTAATAACGTCTAAAAATAGGATGGACATCTGGAGTTTCATTACAAACGTTGGCAACTTGAAAGATGAAAGGCAACCATTAAAATACTAAGAGTCCAAAAGTACTTGGGAAGAAAGTTGAAGTTTTTGAGAGGGAAAAATTCTCAGTGCAAAGTTCAGGTTTTAAAAGGAAAACTGCAACATTAAGATTAAAGTACAGTTGTGTATGCTTTTAAAGTATAATATATGTAGTATAGTACAATACAATAGTGTGGATTAATCCACACTAATAGCAAATAGCAATTGCTATTTGCTTTACCGTGGTGTAATGGTAAAGTATGATTTGGGATGTTTGAAGTTACGAGTTGAAATAAAATTCCCCTCACAAGTTTGGGTACGTACAGTATGTACAGTTTTTTTTTTTTTTTTTAAATTACACAAACAAGAAGTATTTTCTTCAGGTAAAAATTAGCGCGTTTGAAATTAAAAAAAAAATCATTTAAAGAAGACATTTTTTCAAGATTTTTTTTGGTATAAATTCAATCCTATTATAGGAATTAAATTTTATTTTCAACAGTAAGACAGTACAGTCCTCCAAACAAGATACCCTTTGTTTCTACCCAAAAATTCTATTTTGGTTTCATCTAACCATAACACATTATCCCAGTCCTCTTCTGGATCATCCAAATGCTCTCTAGTGAACCGCAGACGGGCCTGGACGTGTACTTTCTTCAGCAGGGGGACACGTCGTGCAGTGCAGGATTTGAGTCGCTGGCGGCGCATTGTGTTACTGATAGTAGCCTTTGTTACTGTGGTCCCAGCTCACTCTAGGTCAGTATTTCTCAAATACTGGGGCAGGCCCCCCCAGGTGGGCGCAGAGTGATGCTGGGGGTAGCGCATGTGACCTTGGGGAACATACTTTTTTGCCTAACTAGAATAAAGTGTAATTGCACATCTGCTGAGTGGGTGGCAGTGGTGCTCTTATTTTCAGCATGTGCGCAGTATTTTTGAACCAAACAAGAGCACACAGCAAAGAGCACTGGACATATGAAAAGCTAAGACAAAGAAATATGACGAAGCGTATGTAGCATTTGGCTTTTGACTTTTAGTACAGTGGGAGACGAGGAAAAACCAGTCTGTTTACTTTGTCTAAAAATGTTAGCACGGACAGCAGGATTTTTTTTTTCCAGCGAAAAGGTGCTGAATATTGCCAACGATCGTCCCGCTTTGTTAGTGTTACATCAGTAAACCAGCGAGCACTGTCAGCATCACATAAGGTGGCATACCAAGTTGCTCAATGCAAAATAACCCAACACCACAGCAAAGGAGCTGATACTGCCTGCAGCAAAAATAAAAACTGTCTGTCCAATGACACTGTCAGTTTTGTTGCATTAATTTTTGTTTTTTCAGTCTAATGGTTTGGCATATTGTCGTCTTGAGTAAATGTTGCTAATCAAGTTGACTTTAGGATTATGTTTTTATTTATTATTTTTTTTCAGTATCATACGGTCAAAAAATGTATCTTGATGTATCATGTATCTCTTTTACAGTATGGATGTGTTCTTTTTTTAACACTATTTTTTTTCTTCTTTAATATTAAAAAGGACACAATGTTATGCAGAGGTATACTTATAATAATAAGAAATTTGTAGACAAATGATACTACGGTATATTTACAGTGGCGGCAGAGAGTTGGGGGGGGGGGGCGCGGAACATTTACGTCTTCCTGTGGGGGGGCATAACAGAAAATAATTGAGAAGCACTGCTCTAGGTCATTCACCAGGTCCCCCCGTGTGGTTCTGGGATTTTTGCTCCCCGTTCTCCAGAATTCAACCCCATATAATATCTGTGGTGGGAGTTGAAAGTCCGTGTTGCCCAACGACAGCCGCAAAACATCACTGCTCTAGAGGAGATCTGCATAGAGGAATGGGCCAAAATACCAGCAACAGCGTGTGAAAAGCTTGTGAAGTTGGTATAGACCAAATATTTTCCACCATGATTTGCAAATAAATTCTTTAAAAATCAAATGCGATTTTCTAGTGTTTTTTCCCCCCCCCCACATTCTGTCTGTCATGGTTGAGGTTTACCCATGTTGACAATTACAGGCCTCTCTAATATTTTCAAGTGGGAGAACTTGCACAATTAGTGGTTGACTAAATACTTATTTGCCCCACTGTATGTGGATGATTTCTTTTTCAAGAAATAAGTACCGGTAGTTTGTTTTTTTTTTCCAGGAAAAAGGTTCAATACGAGAACAACAATAAGCAGTTTTTATTTTATTTTATTTTTTTAAAAGGATAAAACTGCATTTTATTCCAAGAATGAAGTAGTATTTTACAAGTATAAAGGTGTAACTATGTGAATGATGATCTGTTTGACCAAAAATTAAGAAAAGTTTGTTGTGTTAGAAAAAAAGCTAAATATTGAGGACAAGGATACCCCTCCCTCCAAAAAAAAATGTCATGTCACCGTGTTATTTTCTACGACAAAAAGTATTTTTTTCATAAACGCATTTTTCGCGGGGGAAAAAAAATGAAAATCAAACTGGGGTCATAAAAATCAAGGGGCATATCATAGGACTACAGTAGCATATTGCCAATTAACTACTGCCCCCTACTGGCAACCATACACACCTACTGCAGTTTTTGACCTCTGAAGTTACTCCAATACATCATGTAGCATAACATTGACAGAGTGCGCATAAAGTACACAGAAGTCATGTATTTACAAGACTAAACAGTCTTCAAAGTGCTACCTCAACTTCTGACATGACCTCAGCCAAGCAAAGTTTAGTTTGCATTATTAATGGAAATTCATGTTTCCTTCACTTTCATGCCTATGATTCATCACCCAGCAACTAAAAGCCACTTCTGTGCTTGAATAATCATTTTTCACCTCCATTGACGGTGAGAGAATTCCAGTCCATTTGAACTGGGAGCCCCAGTCCGAATAAATTGGACGTTTGTCGCCGTCAATGGCAGTCAGTGAGCTATGGAAAAGAAATATTACCGGTTAATGGCTCGCCCGAATGCCAGTTCAGCTGCTGCTTGGTCTCTCCAAAATAGATGAAATCCTTCACAAATTGTGAATATTCTGGATTATTACTAGTAATTGAATGTGATCAATTATAGCTCACCTCAAAAACACGTCGTCGGAAAAACACGGCGTCATTTTTGCAGGAAACTGCGACATTCCGTAAGAACCAACTGTCGCACCTCCAGGCGGTCCAGATGATGTATTCGCACCCGTACGTCCAAGGCCTCTTCCACCGAAAGTCTCTCCTCCTGCCAAGGCAACATTTTCCTACTGCATGTCAGCAATCTGTTACTTCCACCTTTCCGCCGGCCAAGTCTGCAACGATTCGTTTACGAGTCCACCTGATCTCATCCCTCGTCACGGCGTTCCGTTCTCAGCGCCAGAGTGACGCACGGTGTCGGTTTCGAACGCTCGTTTTAATTTGCGCCCACATATATTCGCGCCTTATAAAAGTCGGTGCGGTTTAAGTGCTTACATGATTATTTATGTGCAAACAGGGTGTTCCACAAGGCTCTATTATCATCCCGCTTCGATATTCTGTATTGCTGACTTCGGCAGTCCTTGGAAGGAGGACATGCTGAGACAGGGTTCTTGCACCGTTTTAAAAGTCAAATTTGTTTTTTAAGACATTTTTAAGACCTTAAATACGATACGTTGTCATAACATAGGTCAGGAAATCATTCTACAAAACAATAAACAGAAAAACAAGCTCTTTCCATCCTTCTGCTACAAATTTGAATGAGTTCATCACTAGTAGACGTCAAATCCGTTGGATGTGGGAGGGTGGCAGCGAATGAACATTCGTTCATTCACTGCCACCCCTCCCACTTCAAACGGATTAGACGTCTATGGCCGTCAGTGGCAGCCAATGCCAGCCAAGGAGTTAATTTTCGCGCATTTGACGTTATTTCCTGTTGATTTTCGGGATATTCCTTTTCCAGACGAGGCATTTACAGGTCACTTCCTGTTGATTTTGGGTACCAGACATGCTCTGGTTTCAGTGCCATTGACAGCGCTAGACGTCCAATCCAGTCAAAATGAATTGGAAGACATTTTAAGACTTTTTAAGGACCCGTGGGAACCCCGTGAGAGGACACCATTGGAAAATATATATATAATTCTACACACCCTGTGCATGCAAATGTAATAAAACAGTAATAACAAAATAATTACACATTACCTGAGCACACTATTCTTCCATTCTTTCACGCAGCGCTCCAAAAATGAGTCATGTCACTGTGATAAGGTGCATTTATTAAAATAAGATGAGAGGCAGCAAAACGGTCATTGACAGTAACAAAACAATAACAAACGTACGGTTTGATCGGTCTTATCGATTAGTTAGCTTAGCTTTCACGGCTAATTGCTTTTAGCTTCCTTCATACCAATAAGAAAAAGCAACTTGTGTTTATCTGAATATTAGTTTTTAAAGTCATTTGGACATAAAAGCACATGCTAGGCTAAATTTGAAAAATATAATAATATTGTACAAAGAACAGTGCTCTGGAATCGGCCAAGCTTGGCTGATTTGTGGAATATCTGCACCAACTGTGAAGTTTGGCTGGCAGGTACAACGGTTGGCCACAACATTAGGTACATCTGCACGACCTTATACTCTACGAACAATGCAGTCAGTGAGGTAATCATTGAACAATATGTGCAGTTGTGTACCTTCATTAGAATAAGGCAAAAGATTACAAGAGTAAAACTTACATACCAGGCTTCAGACTAACCTATATTTGGAGTAGAGTCACCCCGAAATTTGAATCAGAATATTGTCAGGCACGTAAAGCAAATTGATTCGTGACATTTGTACTCCTTTTCACTACATTACTTAGATTAGCAGCTCATTTTTGCAATATTGTGAACAACTGAGCTTTGTATAAAACCAAGGATAAACAAATTACATCAAATAACACATACAATGAATATAAATAGTATATATTTTTGAGTCAGCTAATGTTCTAGTTGCACAGGCACAAGTAAATGTACTAACGTGTCAACATTTATGGGCAAAATTCCAAAATTTAAAGCAACACTTGGTAACTTCCGTTTTAGTTGATTTTAACGACGCCGGTGGACAAAAGCGGTAGTATTATGTATATTAAATGGAACATCGGACTTAAAGACTTGTAGGCTCTAATAAGCCACAATTTTTCTCTTTTACTATTGCTCTTCTCCTCGTGCCCTGCGATTGGCTGGCAACTGATCCAGGTTGTACCCTGCCTACTGCCCATACTTAGCTGGGATAGGCCCTAGCACCTCCGCGACCCTCGTGAAGATAAGCGGCTCAGAAAATGAATGAATGATATTAGAAACACATAAAATATTGCCATTGATTTAAAAATCTACAATATTTAGTATATGATTTGACCTACGGAGGGGGCCATGTTTTATGCTTGCAATGGACGCTGGGGGTGATTACATAGTTTGTCACTCACACGAACACTACCGGTCTTCTGCAATTTCTTCTACGCGGCGAGACGTCCAAAACATGTGCACATCAGTGAAAAGCGGCGAGTACTTACCGTATTTTTTGGACTACAAGTCGCAGTTTTTTTTTTTTTTTTTTTTTCCATAGTTTGGCTCGGGGTGCGACTTACACTCAGGAGCGACTTATGTGTGAAATTATTAACACATTATTATATCATTTTACATGTTATTTTGGTGTTTTGGAGTGACACTGATGGTTTGTTAGCATGCTATTTATGCTATAGTTATCTGAATAACTCTTCATAGCCACTATACCTTAACATACCACGTTCACATTTCGTTGTTCATGCATCATGTAACATTATCATACTGTACACATATTCAGCATGTTGTTCTCTTTTGTATTTTTATTTTAAATTGCCTTTCAAGATGACATATCTGTTCTATGTGTTGTATTTTATCAAGTAAATTTCCCCCCAAAACTCAACTTATACTCCAGTGCGACTTATGTTTTTTTCCTCTTCGTTGGCATTTTATGGCTGTTGTGACTTATACCCAGGTACGACTTATAGTCCGAAAAATACGGTACTATTTGTGTTTTTATTGTGTCTTTTATTACCTTTTCATTGCCACAAAACAGTTTTTGAATGTGTTTCCCTTTCATATTTTTAAGCATTGTTTTCTTGTTGTAGCTTTAGAACAGATAATTGATCTGTTGATCACATTAGTCACGTAGTTTATTTAAACCACCCTTATTTGATATTACGACGTTTAAGTATTTTCTTAAGGAATCTTTAGTATGTTCAGTCTGTATGAATCTAAATAAACCAAGCTGCAAGCGCACGGTAGTACTTTGGGTGTCAAATTCGCCACAGTTTCGCCAGTGTAGCAAATTTTGGCCGAACACTGTTTTGTCTTACTCTCGTCTCGCCTCATCCCGTCTTTCCTGTTCATTTTGCTTTTGCTGCTCATTTTGTGAAATCTGTCATGCTCATTAAACTTCTTCTTGGGTTTAAATTGAAAGGGTTGAACAGATGACGTGTTTATGTCGCTACAGTCATATTTGGAAGCACGGCAGCGTAACCCAGTGACATCACCGCCCTGCGACGTCAACAACAATGGCGACCTCCTAGTTTAACTATTTTTACAAATTGTATAAAAACGAAAACATCACGAGGCGTTTTGATATCAAATTATTTTAACTCATGATAATGTTTATCTTTTAAGAACTACAAGTCTTTCAATCCGTGGATCCCTTTAAGGAAGCGTTTCCCACGAGGACCAGCGCACACCTGCACAGTGTTGTAAAATCACGATGGTCGCCTGCAGGTGGATTAAACAACATTTCTGTCTCCAGTGGCTGTGTGAAGGATGAAAAGTAATAAGGTAATAAATCTACTGGGGCTAAACAATAGCACATGATTGTTAGCAACTGTGTGGCTTAGTGTGGCTAAACCCCCTCCCCTTCCGAACTCGGCGTCACGCAAGCGAGTGAAAGCCTGGCCAATGTTTATTCTATATATCCTGGTAGTCTCCCTTCATTTTTCCTCCTCAGACAAAACTTTTTGTCTCTTTTGCTGCTCTGCCATCTTTGCTGGTTTCGCACGAAAGCGTTAGACTTCCGTCTTTATAAGGAATTGGGAAATGGGGAAGTGACGCACGCCGTAAAGCAGTCAGCACATTTGTAGTTTTTTTTGTGTGGAAGAGATCCTGCCACCCTATGTTGGAGCCTAAATAATGGTTTGGTTAATTATTCATGTAAATAGTGATTTGTTTATTTGATTTCGTGAAACTAGTTTTTGATGTCACGTTTGACGATATACTGTATAGGAAGAAGTAGCTGCTAGGCATAAGCCAGAAAGAGCTGCACAGTTCTTCGACCCCTCTCTGGATTAATCTCTCTCCCTTTACTCTCTCCGTTTTTGCAACTCATTTGCTCTTTTGCTTACGTTTTTGGATGTCGCTCGGTGGAGCAGTTTTTTGTTGGATTAAATGAATGAAATCAGAACAAGCAGCGTGAGAGTATTTTTTTTGGCCGCTGTCCAGCGTGCATGAGGGAGACGAACGGGTAGAGTGTCGGGCTGGGCTTTTTACGATTTATACAAGAAGTTAATTAGTGACGGTGAAAGCGTTACAGACCCCCTCAAGAGATAAAAGAGGTCTCATTCAACTGGTTGTCAGTCGACATATTATCACTAATGTTATGACATTTTTTTATAAACGTTGAAAAGTTACCTAGTTTTGCTTTAATGGCAGTCTGAAGCCTTGACATAATATTCAAAAAACCCAAAGGAAAAATGTACAGTACTATTATGAATTACATTATTAATAAAATACTAAAGTAATTTCTAAAAAAAAAGCTCTTTGATTGTAACATTTTCATTTCTTGAGTTGACAAACGCAGTTTTTTGTTAGCTGCAAGCTACAATCAAAATCATAAACAAAAAAATAATATTTTGATGTGAGTTTAATTAAACTGTTCAGTAAAACTACGGTGCTAAAATAAATGTAAATGTTTGACACACTGCTCAATGTTTTTTATAGATTGATATTCACGTGTGAAGGTGTAAAAGCAGCCTGCTTGCGTTGGAGCTTGCTTTGTATGGCACTGCTCATCACCACCACCTACTGGACTGGAGTAAACCACATATGTCACGTTTATTGTCATCTGGGTGCCATTCCAGTTTAAACCTTAGCTTTTATTAACTCTTTATAGGGCAAGTGACTGTTTTTAGTCATTAAAAACCACACCCAAAAAAAAAAAAAAAAAAAAAAACTCATTAAGACATGGCGTTCACATATGTGGACATCAACATTATAATATGTGGACATTTTGGGTAGGCATGTAGGCAAAAATATTAACATTTGTTATAAAAGTGCCGCCAACATGACCCAAAACGATGTCCATATAAGTGGACGTCAGGTCTCCATTATAATATATATATATATTTTTTTTGTATTATTAATCATTCTTTTTGTATGTATTATTTAAATGGAAAATGAATTAACCCTGCAACATGAAGCAATTTGCATATTTTTGTGGGAATATGTGTCTGAACCATTTGTTAAAAACACTGTAAAAAAGTCTAAACTAGCGGACTTTTGCGATGTAAGTTAGCCAATTGTTCTTTTGTTGTACATAGATCCTCATTTATTTATTTTTACACCGTTTGAGGCTCAGCTCAGGTAATTTCATTTTTCATGTTCCTTATCCGATTACTAGATTATTCAAACTAATGGTTTATCGATTAATCGACTACTAAAATAATCGATAGCTGCAGCCCTACAGTCTAGTGTACAGCGATGCGTTCTTTCCGATTTCCGATTTAAATCCTCACTTTTATTTTACCGTATCAATCCATGGAAGAAACATTTATTCATCGTGATGAAACGAGCAAGTTATACAGCAGCCTTTAAAAGAAAAGTCACATCAGTTTTGTTTTCTCCTGGATTCTCGTAAGTTGAAGAAGTTGTCAGATCATATTATTACCGTACATATTGTCAGTTTACGGTAATGTTTTGAACTACCAATATGCTATATTGGTGCTGTGTTTCACCAGTTAGTAAAATGACATTTCTGTATCTGTACACGAGCTCTGTTTTCCATGTATTCTTCTATTTATTAGTGCTAAAATTAGGGTGCGCATCATCCACGGGTACAATAATTTTACAAGTAAATTTGGGGTGCGCGTTATACACGGGTGCGCCTTATATTCGGGAAATTACGGTACTCTCAAAATCATGAAATTTTAGGTGTATCAAATGTGACACATTTGGCAATATAGGGTTAAAAAGAGTTAAAAAACAAAACAAAAAAAAAACTCTGGAAATGGCCTCCATGTATCAAATTGGATTAGTTTTTCTTTTATAGTGTTTAACTCATTGCCTGCCATTGACAACAATAGACGTCGAATTCATTGGAAGGACTGGCTGTTAGACGTCCAGCCAATAGCAGCCAATGTGCTTTATGAGTGTCCCAAAAAGGGTCAAATTGGCTATTGCACAATGGCGTGTGTGTACCTAACAATGTGGCGGTCAAGCTTTTAACATTTCTTGGCAGCAGGATACCGCGTCGGGGTCTGAAGGAGGGTGAAGAGGAACCCTCACTGCCGGGAGACGCCCCAGATGATGAGCGCCACGATCACGGCGACCGCGACCAACACTATAATCAGGATGCAGATCTTCTTCCGCGATCTCCGCTTCAAGATGAAAAAGTACATCAGTCAGTTTGATTGTGGAGAAAGAAAACTGTGTCTTCCAAGAGTTCAAGTCAAGGGGCCCAGGTTGACAACTTGCACAATGAGTTTTTTTTTCGAACACCTCTTGTCACCCCTTTCTTTTTGGTCAATTGCTCCTCTCTTTTACCTGATAGTCGGCTGCGCGCGCTAGTTGCTGCGTGCCACTCTGGACGTTCGCTTCTGCACTCTCCACGTTGGCCTCTATACTGTCTGCAAGAAAAGTATTTGTCTAAACACAAGTGCGAAGGTGTGTTTTTTAAGTCGTCGTTGACAACCATAGACATGTTATCCATTTATACGAGGAATGATTAATAGTTTAGGGACATTGTTGCTGTTTTTGAGAGTGTTAATTGTAAATATTTTCTTGTTTACTCATGTTTACTTTTTATTTTTTGTGGAAGCTATGTATTTGGTCTGGTGCGTTTCTGTATGTTTGAGTTCAATATAACTCAAGAACAAATAAAGGGTTAATTATTAAACTTGCAGAATGTGTGTTATGAGGAACGGAAGAGGTGATTACATTTTGAGGTAATGCGGTCAAAGTTCGCAGAGGTCAGAAAAGGAATTTCACAAATTATTGATGAATTTTAATTATTTAAAAAAAAAAAAAAACATATTATTTATATAAATGTACATTTATATACACGATTTAAAAATAAAATAGAAAAATACTGTATTCATTTGAATGTATTTTTACTAGGGCTGTCAAAATTATCGCGTTAAAGCGCGGTAATTAATTTTTTAAATTAATCACGAATATTTGACGCAATTAACGCACATGTCCCGCTCAAACAGTATTCTGCCTTTTGGTAAGTTTTACAGCAAGGTTTTTTGTGCTGTCTAACAGCGAACTCTTGTGGTCGCTTTGTGACATGGTTTATTGTTTTCTTGCCAGTTCAATATGGCTGCACGACGTCTCGGGCTGACGCCTACGTTGTAATGTTATGCTTATATGATCCTTGGACAGGATTTGTCCGTAAGTATGGTTGTTGTAAAGAATGTACATATTATGTTAGGAAGCGAAATGTTATATTTTTTGTATGAGACGCTTTTTGTTTATGTTTAGTGAACCTGTATAGCGTGCTAAGCTAACGGTGTTGCTAATGCAATGCTTGTGTACTTTTTTTTGTAGTTTTACGACGGTCTAAAGAGGACAATGGTTTGAGGCTATTAATAAATCAGATGAAAAAGGAAGAAGTCTGATTATTAAGGCGTCGTTCACTAGCTTTGGAAAAAGTAGACGCTTCGGAGTGAGGACAGCATAGACAGATTTAAATGACAGTAGAGTGAAATGCCCACTACAGTCCTTATGTACCGTATGTTGAATGTACTATATATCCATCTTGTGTCTTATCTTTCCATTCCAACAATTTATTTTACAGAATATATATATAATTTACAGAAAAATATGGCATATTATATAGATGGTTTGAATTGCGATTAATTTATTTTTAAGCTGTAATTAACTCGATTAAAATTTTTAATCGTTTGACAGCCCTAATTTTTACATTTGTTTTTTGTGTGTTTTTAATGTTCAAAAAAAGTGACAAATTTTGTAAATTGTGTATGCATTCTTGTGTAATGCACACCCTGAATTTTTGACTATTTTCGGACTATAAGCCACTACTTTTTTCCCTCAGTCTGAATCCTGCCGCTAGTAGTCGAGTGTGGCTTATTTGTTTATTTATTTGGGTTAATAGATAACACTTTATTTGACAGCGGTGTCATAAGACTGCCATAAGACTGCTATAATTATGAGAGGACACTAGTGTCATCAGGCACATTACGTCTAGTGCTGCAACCATTAATCGATTAACTTGAGTATTTGATTAGAAGAAAAATATTCAAATTACATTTTATTGCTTCGAGGATTCGTTTAATTAAAGTGGTGTTGTAATAGTTTATTTTGAAAGTGTTTGCATTTAGTTTTATTGATTAGGGTGGATACACTGCCCTCTGGTCTGCCTCATTTCACATGGCTGAATCTAACTGCTCCCTGTTAAGACCAACGTAAGGTTTTGTTTGAGCTAATGTTTTTTTATGCATTCATAATTTAGTTTATAGGCATATTTAGCAGTTTTTTGTGGGAATAAGTGTCCGAACCATTTGTTAAGAGTAGTGTTAAAAAAAAGTTTGCATTTTATAGTATTTAAGCTAGCTGACTTTTGCAATATATTAGGGCTGTCAAAATTATCGCGTTAACAGGCGGTAATTATTTTTTTAAATTAATCACGTTAAAATATTTGACGCAATTAATGCACATGCCCCGCTCAAACAGATTAAAATGACAGCGCAGTGAAATGTCCACTTGTTAATTGTGTTTTTTGGAGTTTTGTCGCCCACTGCTGGCGATTGGGTGTGACTGATTTTATAGGCTTCACCACCCATGAGCATTGTGTAAGTAATTATTGACATCAACAATGGCGGGCTACTAGTTTATTTTTTGATTGAAAATTTTACAAATTTTATTAAAACGAAAACATTAAGAGAGGTTTTAATATAACATTTTTATAACTTGTACTAACATTTATCTTTTAAGAACTACAAGTCTTTCTATCCATGGATCGCTTTAACAGAATGTTAATAATGTTAATGCCATCTTGTTGATTTATTGTTATAATAAACAAATACAGTACTTATGTACCATATGTTGAATGTATATATCCGTCTTGTGTCTTATCTTTCCATTCCAACAATAATTTACAGAAAAATATGGCATATTTTAGAGATGGTTTGAATTGCGATTAATTACGATTAATTAATTTTTAAGCTGTAATTAACTCGATTAAAAATTTTAATCATTTGACAGCACTACAATATATATTAGCCAACTCTTCTTTTGTTGTACATAGATCCTTTTTTTTGTTTTTTTTATGCCGTTTGAGGCTCAGCTCAGATATTTTGATTTTTCATGCTCATGATCTGATTACTCGATTATTCGAACTAACTAGTTCATCGATTAATCGACTACTAAAATAATTGATAGCTGCAGCCCTAATTATGTCACTAATTTCATTTATGTCCTGCTCGGATCTTTAACATCCATTCAAAAGTGAGATCATTTGATCTGTAATAAGCATTCATTAATGCTCATGGCAGTGTCATGTCATAATTATGATGGTCTTATAGCGCCACTGTCAAATCAAGTTTTACCAAATACCATAACTAGTAATTCATGAAACAACTAGAAGAGCAACTGAAGAAATAATTAGCACAGAACATGAATTTTGATCATTTACATCTGTAGTGCTGCATTGCATGCTAGGAGGCATGTTGGATGACAACAGTGTTGACAGCATGTGGCAGCAGTGGTTGACTGTCTCCCCAAGGAGGCAGTGATGGCCAAATGAAGCTTCTTGAAGCAATGAAGTTTTTCAGCCAATTGGTTCAAAGCTCCATGGTGGTTCATTTGGTCTTATGAAAGTCTTATGACGCTGCGGTCAAATAAAGTGTTACCAGTTAATATCTTTGCCGTAAATATCCCATAATACAGTGGGTACAGATTCGGCTTCCAGTCCAGTGCGGCTTATCTATGAACAAATGCCATTTTCGTGTAAAATTTGGTGGGTGGCGGCTTATACTCAGGTGCACCTGATAGTACGAAAATTATGTGGTTTTTTTTCAGCAAAATGGCAACAATTAAGGGGAAAAAAACTCCATAGCTATTATTGAAAGTGTTGATACTTTTTGTTTAGGTGTTCCCTGCAAAGGATGGACTTCGCTCAGTGTTTGTACGGCTAGAAAGGCCCCACTTAGGGGGTATTCTAATGCATGCTTTGGCATGTGACAGCCAGCAATTTGTTTGTCATATATTCTATAAAAAATAAGCAACACAAAATAGACTTTAAACAAAAGCTCAGTTATAAACTGTTCATGTGCTGTGTATGCAGAGTATAAAATATGTATGTAATAATAATAATATATATATTTGGGCTGTCAAACGATTAAAATTTTTTATAGAGTTAATTACAGCTTAAAAATTAATTAATCGTAATTAATCGCAATTCAAACCATCTCTAAAATATGCCATATTTTTCTGTAAATTATTGTTGGAATGGAACAATAAGACACAAGACAGTACAGTACATATACATTCAACATATGGTAGATAAGTACTGTATTTGTTTATTATAACAATAAATCAACAAGATGGCATTAACATTAGTAACATTCTGTTAAAATGATCCATGGATAGAGAGACTTGTAGTTCTTAAAAGATAAATGTTAGTACAAGTTATAGAAATTTTATATTAAAACTCCGCTTAATGTTTTCGTTTTAATAAAATGTGTAAAATTTTCAATCAAAAAATAAACTAGTAGCTCGCCATTGTTGATGTCAATAATTACACAATGCTCATGGTGCTAAAATCAGTCGCCCCTCAGTTCCAGCAGAGGGTGACAAAACACCAGAAAACACAAGTACCAAGTGGACATTACACTGTGCTGTCATTTTAATCTGTTTGAGCGGGGCATGTGCGTTAAATGCGTCAAATATTTTAACGAGATTAATTTAATAAATTAATTACCGCCCGTGATCGCGATAATTTTGACAGCCCTTTTATATATATATATATATATATATATATATATATAAAATAAACAATTAAGTACAGTGTTTTTATCCAGTATCTTTTGCCTATTTAACCATGGCACATTTTTTCGAAAAGCTTACCAATCATTTCGCCCTGCTCGTGTACCATCATTCCCAAATCCTTGAATATGTCATTGATGTCAGTGATGTCCGACTGGAAACAACAAACACACCTAGTTTACCGCTAGACACTGATACCATTGTTTGACGCGTGTTCCATACCTCCAGCTGCTGAATAGCCATCTCTCTCTCCTGAATCAACCGCAGATCATCTTCACTGACTGCCTCGGCCTGATCCTGTACCTGCAGGTCACTGTAGCGACAAATTCCTAACTATAAGCAACTGAGCATTATTGTTTTCTTCAAGAATAATGATAACAAAAATATT
Organism: Corythoichthys intestinalis; assembly: GCF_030265065.1. Classification (NCBI taxonomy): domain Eukaryota; kingdom Metazoa; phylum Chordata; class Actinopteri; order Syngnathiformes; family Syngnathidae; genus Corythoichthys; species Corythoichthys intestinalis. Next base: position 8,173,344 of record NC_080413.1, read on the forward strand.
TGGTCAACGAACAATTTTTTTGTGACGAGGTGAAAAGGGGTCTTGGGAGACAGATGAATAACGAGAGGAGTGCCAGTTTTTCGTCTGTCGCAGTGTTATTTTCGTCAACGATGACTATAACGAAAATATTCCGTTGACGAACAATTTTTTCGATGACGATAACAAGCTAAAAACCTTTCTTGGGAGACTAAAACATAGGACGAATGCCAGTTTTCGTCGGACGAGACGAAAATGCGACATAGTTTGCGTCACATTTTCACAATGTGTGACATCTTATGTGGAGTTAGCCTGCATTGTAGCGGTGTCTGGTTGTGTAGTACTCATGCGACATGCTACGCCCCCAGCCCCAAATCACCAGTGTCCTCTCTAGTCTCCCCATTGCTTGTTTTGAAACACACACGATAATAGAGGTGGGAATCTTTGGGCACCTAACGATTCGATTACGATTCAGAGACTAAGATTCGATTATTGATGCCCCACTCCCACCATTTTTTTTTTTTATGTTTTGTATATTTGTTCCAAATTGTTCAAAAATCCTCTCAGACTAAATAAACCAAACTACTATTTTAGTATCAAGTTACCGGTTAAAAACAGTAAATAAAATACTCAAGTCCCCATTCTATATCAGCAGCTTTAAACTACATTCAATTTAATTAATGTGTGAATCAACCGTTAAGGTTGTTAAATTGCGGCCGTTATTCCATAATTTCCCTCATGTCTACTTTCGACATGTGAAAGTTTTAAAACTGTTTCATCATTTAAAGATAGATTCAAGTCAAGATTTTGCCGATTTAGGGGTATTTTAGATAAAAAGTCATTAGGTTCTCTACAACAGAGCCTTTTAGAGAAGTCTACTGCTTTAAGATGGCACCTGTTTACTAGCGCGGGAAAGTCTGTCAGTTCACATCTAGTCTAGATTTTTTAGATAAATTAGCAGTGTATCAAATACTTGTTCTCCCCACTGTATGTCGCATTTTTGTCAGACCAAAACTGGCAATCTTCTCAGTATCATGTTGTCTCCCAAGCCATGCTTTTAGCTCGTCATCGTCACGTTATCATCATAGAATAATTGTTTGACAAAATATTTTCATTATCATCATTGTTGGCGAAAACAACACTGATATAAAAAAATAAAACTGGGTAGAAGACTTACCTTGGAAAAGGAGTGACATGATAGCTTTCAGGCTGGCCTCCCTATAGAAATAAGCCGAAATATAGGAAAAAAAGGTGAACACTTCTGAATGCTTTAGATTAAAACAAAAAATCCTAGCTACTCACCGACACCTTAGAGCTGGCTCTAACGCGTGCCACAAACTGCCGTTCTTTATCGGCCGCCTCCCGCTGAGTCTTTTGAAAGCTGTTCAATGCAGCCAAAAAATCGTTGAGCAAACGGTCTTTTTGAATCTTTCTCTGCCGCTAAAAGATTAAAATTTTTCAGTCAACGTATTTCTCTCTTTAGTACGGAGCCCCCCGGGTGCCAGGAAAGAAAAAATTAAAAATCACAGCTAATCTGTACCCACAGTTTACTAATCTGTGGGTACAGTTCAGTAATCTCTACCCACAGTTTACTAAACTGTACCCACAGTTTACTAAACTGTACCCACAGTTTACTAAACTGTGCCCACAGTTTACTAATCTGTACCCACAGTTTACTAATCTGTACCCACAGTTTAGCAATGACCCGGAAACAGTAGTCACCAATGTTTGGCGGGGACTCCGAGTCCAAACGCCGAGGGACCGACCGAGCAACCATCTGCACCATTTGCCCTTGGCGAACAAAGGGGTTTTAAAAGGTAACTATTGCACGTTTTCTTTGGTAGGCATCTTTCAGGTGTCATCAATCAATATGGCATGTTGTGTTTGCACATTTTCTGTGCTGCTGTCGTGTCCGTGCGTGCTTAATTCAAGTAGTGTTCATTTGTCAGCTAGCTATTTTTAGTAGCCGCATTAGCGGCTACTAACACACAACATGCCATATTGATTGATGACACCTGAAAATGTAGACGGCTACCAAAGAAAATGTGCAATAGTTACCTTTTAAAACCCCATTGTTCGCCGTGGGCAAAAGGTGCAGGTGCTTGCTCGGTCGGTCCCTCGGTATTTGGAGTCCCCGCCAAACATTGGTGACTACAGTTTCCGGGTCATTGCTAAACTGTGGGTACAGATTAGTAACCTGTGGGTACAGATTAGCTATGATTTAAAAAAAAAAATCTACCCTGGCACCCGGGGGGCTCCGTACTTTAGAAAAAACAGGCTGGCATTACCTGGTCAGCGCCAACAGGAAGAGCGCTAAATGCCTTGATGAGACGGTCGGTCTCTTTGGCGAGCTGGTTACCTTGCTGCTGCTTTTGTTGCCTGGCGACGAATAGACAGCCGCAAGTTTGAATTCCTCAGATTTGACCACATCGAAAACAAAGACTGGGTAAACTCACAGTGTCTGTTGCAGCTGTTCGCTGTCCTGATCCGTTCCCAGAAGCGACAGCGCCCTCTGCAGCTCGGAGGCTGCAAGGAAATAGTTTGTTAATCATTTCTAACACAATTTGGCATGAATGAATAACTTTTAAAATGTAAGGTGTTTGCATGTTGGTATTACTCAGCAGGGTTATCCTCTGGATGTTGGCGCTAATGTTTTGAACCAAAGCATTGGGCTCCTCGGGAAACCCTGCCTGGTAGGCCATGATGAAGAACTGAGGGAAAGACAACACGAGTAAACCACAGTTGAATATTTGCTGAATGAGTACACTCAAGTTTTTGTTATATAAGTGAGAACATTACGTTTTTTTAATGTGTGTTTGTTCAGTACTTTGGCAGAATGCCTGACCCAAGCTGACTCGATGTCAACATACATTAGTGGAAACAAATGGCAATTATTAACATCGCGGGAAAGTGGTAGGCGAGGGTTTAATGTCAACTAAAAATTGTTGTTGTAAATGTAGGGTTAGGATAGATGTTAAGTTTATTTGGCAATAGATCTGAAACGATTACTCGAATAATTCCAGTAACTCGATTTTAAAAATTGATCGAGGAATTTTCTCCGCCTCCAGGAATCGTTTAATTTCGCCAGCTCTAAGCATGACGTTTTGCCCGGACTACTTTAAATGCTGCACAATGCGCTGACGTCACATGTGTACGGGAAGAAGACAAAGACGGCAGATAGACTTGATTTCAACAACGCATGAGTGATTGGAGCAGATACTTCTTTGTCACAAAAAACATTCATGAAGTTTGGTTCTTTTATGACTTTATTATGGGTTAACAGAAAAAGTGATCAAATCTGCCGGGTCAAAAATATACATACAGCAACACGAATTAGCAATTTCTTGTGAGTGATTATTGACATGAACAATCATTGACGTGAACAATTCAGGAAAGTCACTTGGAGCCATTTCAAAGCAGCTGCAGGTCCCAAGAGCAACAGTGCTAACAATTGTTTGTAAGTACAAAGTGCATGGCACTGTTTTGTCACTGCCACGATCAGGAAGAAAACGCAAGCTATCACCTGCTGCTGAGAGAAAATTGGTCAGATTCCACCGAGAATCACCAAAAAGCAGATCTGCCAAGAATTAGAAGCTGCTGGAACACAGGTGTCAGTGTCCACAGTCAAGCGTGTTTTGCATCTCCATGGACTGAGGCTGCCGTGCAAGGAGGAGGCCCTTGCTCCAAAAAGGGCACCTTAAGGCTCGACTGAAGTTTGCTGATGATCACATGGACAAAGATAAGACCTTCTGGAGGAAAGTTCTGTGGTCAGACGAAACAATAATCGAGCTGTTTGGCCACAATGCCCAGCAATATGTTTGGAGGAGAAAAGGTGAGGCCTTTAACCCAAAGTACACCATGCCTACCGTCAAGCACGGTGGTGGTAGTATTATGCTGTGGGGCTGTTTTGCCGCCAATGGAACTGGTGCTTTACAGAGAGTAAATGGGATAATGAAGAAGGAGGATTACCTTCAAATTCTTCAATATAACCTAAAGTCATCAGCCCGAAGATTGGGTCTTGGGCGCAGTTGGGTGTTCCAACAGGACAATGACCCCAAACACACATCAAAAGTGGTAATGGAATGGCTAAATCAGGCTAGAATTAAGGTTTTTGAATGGCCTTAACTTAAACCTCATTGAGAACTTGTGGACAATGCTGATGTCAGAAAGCCATCAAATTTAACTGAACTGCACCAATTCTGTCAAGAGGAGTGGTCAAAGATTCAACCAGAAGCTTGTGGATGGCTACCAAAAGCGCCTAATTAAAGTGAAAATGGCCAAGGGACACGTTACCAAATATTAACGGTGTTGTATGAATATTTTTGACCCAGCAGATTTGATCACTTTTTTCGGTTAACCCACGATAAAGTCATAAAAGAACCAAACTTCATGAATGTTTTTTGTGACAAAGAAGTATCTGTTCCAATCACTCTATCGGAGAAAAATCAGAGTTGTAGAAATAACTGGAAACTCAAGAGAGCCATGACATTATGTTCTTCACAAGTGTATGTAAACTTTTGACCACAACTGTATATATATGTATACATACTGTATATATATTCAAAAAGGCATGTCCGATATTTTTTTGCCGATTCCGATACTTTGAAAATGACGTGATAGGACCCGATCGATCGGGACATCTTTAATCAAGAGGGGTTTTAATATCAAATTATTTTAATTCAGAATAACGTTTATCTTTTAAGAACTACAAGTCTTTCTATCCGTGGATCCCTTTAAAAAAATGTTTTATCCGATTAACCGATGGAATTTTCAGTAGAATACTCGATTACCAAAATATTCGATAGCTGCAGCCCTATTTGGCACTTGATAGTAGATTTGACCTCCACATGTTCTCGTCTGGCAAAAGCCCACCAGTGCCAGCTCGACAAGTCACGTGACTGTGTGTACTTCCTCGTTGATTGAAGATAAGGCGACGTGATTTAAATAGCGTGACAAACTTGGCCTTATTCAAAAGGGAAGATTAAGCTTCATTGTTTCACTTCTCCAAAACCAATAACGGACTTATTTTGCCTTTGCTAAAGTACGCATTTTTGGGGAACATGGTTAAATGAGCCGTAGGTGTGGTTAACAACAACGGGGAAGGTGTTTCCTCCTAAGCTTTTTTTTTGTGTGAGTACGTCGTCCTGTTTTTAGTTGATGCCCAATGTGAGCTTGGCACGTCAAATTGTTGTTTATGTTCCAGACAGACTTGAAGTCTAATTTCTGTAAACATTTAAGCCGTGTCTACGACTCAGCATTGCAGTACAAGAGTGTGTTTTGTCAGTATAAAGTGCAAAAATGTGTTTAAAAGTTGTAATTCCTTTACCTTCGCAGCAGCAGTGTAATTAGTGGATGGCGAGTCTTGTTCGGCTACTTCCTGGTCGTCCCACTCTGACATGCGACGTCACGTGATTAAACATCTTGTGCTAAATCGAGACGACCCCCCCCCCCCAATGTTTTATTTGTAAACAAGTTTTTTTTAATCAATAATAAATGAAGATTTTTCAAACAAAAATATTACAATTAGCTATGCTGCTTTACCGAGTTAACATATATAAGGCTAGATGTCTAACGCGGCGTTGGTGTGTAAGTGGCGGCCATCTTAAGTCAGTTAAAACTTACAAACAAACAAAAAAGTAAATTTTGGCGGGGTAAGCGGGTAATTTACTGCATCTCGGACATTATAATAAACTAACTCGTTGGAGAATCGGCTGGAAATTTAGCAAATTATTTTTTAGCAATTACACTCCATTGACTATTACGTTATTTATCGAACGGCCCCGACGCAAAAGGCACACAAATGACGACGCTCGTACCCTTTGACTTACAGAACGCACAAGAAATCTAGCGTTTTATATATGGTATCTATAACTGGAGCTAGCAGCTTCCTTTTTTTAAAAAAATTCAAATTTACATGCTTACAACCTGCAAAATAAAAACTGACAGATATATACAAATTTATTCAATAATGGTTACATTTTCATTTAAAAAACAATAGACAGGAATCAAAACAATAATATGGACAGTTAAAAATTTATATATAATTTTTAGATGTTAAAACACAGGCGGGGGGGGGGGGGTGATTTCTCATCAGTTTACTACTTTTTATTGCCAACTGGGCTTGATTTTAGTGTATAATCCATTTCTGACTGGAAAAAAGATGCAAATATATGAGGTTTCTTAGCGACCCTTTATTTGTGAATAAAAAAACAGCATAAAGAATTGTAAAATGTATTAAATATTCAGAACTATTATCTCGCGGTTAGAATTTGAGCAGTGTTGTTAATAATGGCATTGGAGTATTACAACGTTAATAACGGCGTCATTTTTTTCCAGTAATAAGTAATCTAATTAATTACTTTTCCCATTTTTGCAATGCCATTACCGTTACCGAGGATGTGAAGGGGCACGTTAGTGGCGTTACTACAATTTAGTTGAATGAACCTCTTGTTGTCTTATTTTGTCACAGCTGCCTGGGAGGTAGAAGAGAGGGAGGGAAATGGTTGGTGACGCCATTGCAAGCGCGATACTAAGTGGCTCGGAGCGTTAACATTAGCATTGAGCGTGGCGAGCGTCATCTTAAACTCTTGGGCAACTTTTTTGCATACAGTTTGATCCGTCCAGGTGGGTACAGTCAGAGGCGTCGCATCCCAATAGGCATACCTGGCAATTGCCTAGGGACCCCGGCCAGCAGGGGCCCCCAGAGGGCCAACAGATTTAGCACACGCAGCTTTACTGCACTGTCGCAGCGACAAGTGTAGGGAGTGTTTCAATACCATGGAATCATTTGGCAGATTATCTAACGATTCTGTTATCAATCCCAATCAGTTTAAAGAGTCACTCACCAAGTACTCTCTGGAAAGTCCTTGCAGAGTTGTTTTACGTTGATTTTCACAGGCCACCTCATTAGTCATGTGACTACTTAAAGAAATGGTGATTTTTCCAAAAAAGTCTATTAATGGGTCTATCGTATTCCTCGTCAAATAGTCAGAAAGGGCCTAGTAGGTACAGGTTTGCTTTCCAACCAATGAAGAGGATACCTTTTCACCAATTAGATCGTTTACATGTGTAATCAGTTAAACTTTGTCAAGTGCTGCTTGTTTCAGCAGGAAGTTCATTGGTTAAACTCTCTGCGCGTTATCGGTTGGAACAAAATCCAGCACCCACTTGGCCCTTTCTGGAATCGGTTTGACACCTGTGTCCTAAATGTTAAATCAGAAAATGGTCGGAACTAAATATTTAGCTTAATATTGAAGGGAAAAGGTACCGTTCTAACTATAGTTTAGGCAGACTTCACTCAGTGCCCTTGACACAGTAAAGTTAATCACCTTCGGTGAATCGGGGCTCCTGAGGGTGAAAAGGAAAAATGGCACCATTTCTCGTAGGCACCGTCTAACTGTTTGCATTACTCGAACACACGTAATATAATTAACCAGGGAATAGTATCATTTCTCATATTTACTGTAGGACTGCACCTAATATAAAATAAATAGCACACCATAGTTTAATGAAAAGCAGCATAGATACACAATGACATCTTACCATAGGAGCCCAACATATGCGTCACGAGCAAGATTGACGCACCAAAACTTGCAAATCAGTTCTGCAAGGACAACGCGCTGTTTGTCCTAAAACAAGTAGAGCCAGCCCAGATAACAAAGTTGATAGCGGGCGCTTGAGACGTCAAGACCAGCGTCGGTCGAGGTGGCAACCACGCCCCATCCGCGCATGAACCTAAGCCGCCAAAAACCGCCCACAGAGGGGAGGACGCAAAAGCAACGCCCAGACACACCTTTGGCCGGCCCACTACACCACGGACTTAAAAAACACTGGACACTGAGATAAGACAGATTTTGCTGCTCGGAAACATGTAGCCTTGTTTTGGATGCAGAATTGTCCGTCCGTCGTCTGTTTTTGCCTTGTTTTTGACCATTGTCGACGAATAAATTGTCAACCTGCTTTCGGCGAGTCTTTTTCAAACTTTTGGAACATGGAGTCAGTACAAAAGGTTAACATCAGAGATGAACGCACGAAATTCCGCCTTCCCGGTTGGGGCGCGCGAAGCAGCATCGGCGGAGCGGCACTTTGTTTGGCTGTCGCTGTTTCCGTGCGGCTTGACTGGGGAGGTGAATTTCAACAGTATGCAAATTCACATGACTGGAGACCGGAAGTAACAAAATTAAAAGCTGGTGGAGCAGCTCAGACTGTCTGTTTACGTTGCTAGAAAAATTAATAAAACCTACTTAACGGTGGCAGTCTGCTCTTGGACATGAGTCATTGTAATAACAACAATACATTGGTGAAATACATATTTAGGAGAAACTATTTAAAGAGTATTTTGTGTGCTCCAGCTTTTATTTTGTTACTTCCGGTCTCCAGTCATGTGAATTTGCATATTAAGCTAAATATTTAGTTCCAACCATTTCCAGATTTAGCATTTAGGATATAAATTTAGGATTTAAATTAAATATTTAGTTCTGGATTTAAACAATCAGGTCCAAAACTTCTTATTTAAAAATAAATATTTAAGTTGCTAAATAATGTTGTAAATGTGCAAAAAATGTGACTGTAAAAATTTCACACCACGTTTTAAACACTGTGTGGTGCTAAATTTGAGAAAATGTTGTCGTAATTTTGAGCATGTGCTGCTTTACAAACGGCGCCCCATAAAAGACAACCAAAAATGCCTCAATTAAAAATAAATTAAAATGAAAGAGCAACAATACAAACCATTGCTGCTAGCACTCCCTGTCAAAATGAAATGGACGTTTAGCTTCATCAATGGCAGCCAAGTAAACTTATGAAATAACATTTAAGCTGTTAGAAGTAGGGCTGTCAAAATTATCGTGTTAACGGGCGGTACTCAATTTTTTAAATTAATCACGTTAAAATATTTGACGCAATTAACGCACATGCCCCGCTCAAACATTAAAATGACAGCACAGTGCAGTGCCCACTTGTTACTTGTGTTTTTTGGAGTTTTGTCGCCCTCTGCTGGCGCTTGGGTGCGACTGATTTAATGGGCTTCAACACCCATGAGCATTGTGTAATTATGGACATCAACAATGGTGGGCTACTAGTTTATTTTTTGATTGAAAATTTTACAAATTTTATTAAAACGAAAACATTAAGAGGGGTTTTAGAATAAAATTTCTATAACTTGTACTAACATTTATCTTTTAAGAACTACAAGTCTTTCTATCCATGGATCCCTTTAACAGAATGTTAATAATGTTAATGCCATCTTGTTGCGTTATTGTTATAATAAACAAATACAGTACTTATGTACCGTATGTTGAATGTATATATCCATTTTGTGTCTTATCTTTCCATTCCAACAATAATTTACAGAAATTTTTTATAGATGGTTTGAATTGCAATTAATTACGATTAATTAATTTTTAAGCTGTAATTAACTTGGTTAAAAATTTTAATCGTTTGACAGCCCTTGTTAGAAGATTAGGAATCTTGTTTATCTGTTTACGTAGTTTCAGTGAATAATAACCTCATGACAATGCTCATTCGCATTACACAATAGTTTCTCTGAGTACACATTGTGCTTCGTCCGTCTGAACATAGAGGCTTTCATTGACAGTACAGGACATCAGACTTTACAGTTGAAAAGTTCAACAGGTTTTTGAGATAGCGTCCCAGCTTTCTGTTAATGTAAGCATTTTTCTGGCACATCAGGAAAACAAGTTCAGTTTCATGTCAGAGTCCCCAAAACCCTTTAAACTTCACATTGTGTGACCTTTTTTTTTTTTTTTTGAGAAAAAAAACATGAAAATTATCACTAGTTACTTTGCCAAGTAACTAATTACTCTTACATTCAGGTAACTTAGTTACTAACGCAATTACTTTTGGGGACAAGTAATTTGTAACTGTAATGAATTACTTTTTTAAAGTAAAATTAACAACACTGGTTATGACCAGTGTTGTTAATAACGGCGTTAGAATATAACGGCGTTACTAACGGCGTTATTTTTTTCAGTAACGAGTAATCTAATTAATTACTTTTCTCATCTTGGCAACGCCGTTACCGTTACTGAGGCGGGAAAGGCGTGCGTTACTATGCGTTACTAAGTTGGTTGAATTAAAAAAGTCTGAGAGAGACTGACTCACGGAGACGAGAGAGCAGAGCAGAAGTGGGGATGACGCCGTTGCAAACGCAATGCTAGGTGGCTCCAATAATACCTGACTCTAGCCATAGCCTACAAACTACGCCTACATGATACGGTAGATATCACATATTATAGAATTAGATGCAAATGACAGACACGGCTGCACTGGCAACATGTTTTAAGGACTACACGCATTGGTAAACAGCCGCCATCTTAAAGCAGAGACCTCTGAGGAAGGCTCTGATGTAGAGATCCTTCCTAGCGAACCTAAGTAACTTTATTTTATTTATTTTTTTAATCTAAAATGCTCCTAAATCGGCAAAATCTTGACTTAAATCCATCTTTAAATGATGAAACAGTTTTGAAACTTACACATGTTGAAAGTAGACAGAAAGGAACTAATACAAAAACGGGAGCAATTTTAACAACTTTAACAGTTGATTCACAACTTTAAATGACTTCCACACAGAGCAAAGGTTACTATCTAGTTATCGCAATACCCTTGTGTCTAGTTAAGTGGAGGGTAAAGAATTGGGCTAGGGCCAATTGTCCCCAAAACCCTTTAAACTTCACATTGCGTGACCGTTTTTTTTTTTTTTGAGAAAACATGAAAATTATCACTAGTTACTTTGCCAAGTAACTAATTACTCTTACATTGAGGTAACTGAGTTACTAACGCAATTACTTCTTTTTTTCGACACGGGTCAAGGCGGGTCGCTGCACCTTTCCCACTGCCACCAAAAGCCGATTGTTAGTGGGTTGACACGGGTTTTTTGGCCAGTGGGAAAGGGGTATTTGTGTAGATTATATTTACTCTGTTTTCTCTATTATAATGAGGACCAACACGGTAGGACAGTATAACCCAGAAACGTCAACAGCGCGACAACGTGGCCGCCGTGAGAACGCAGTGAAGCGCTGGCGTTAAAGTCAATCAGCCAATGCACACCAGTCGCAGTGCGGTCGCGTGTTAGACGCGTCCCAGAAGCGGCTCAACACGACACACGCGAAAAGAACGGCAGAGTTTATTATTTGACGCGAGACGCGACCCCCCTGCGTCAATACTACTACCGGTAGCTAGGATCGGGCAGACCGGAAGTCACTCGTGTAAAAATTAAGGCTGTCAAACGATTAAAATTTTTAATCGAGTTAATTACAGCTTAAAAATGAATTAATCATAATTAATCGCAATTCAAACCATCTCTAAAATATCCCATATTTTAGCGAATGCATTAATTGCGATAAATGTTTTCATGTGATTAATTTTTTAAAAATTAATTACCGTCCGTCAACGAGATAAATTTGACAGCCCTACATTTAACAAAACAAAATAAATGCATTCATTTCGGACGAAATGCATAACTGATGCTACAACAATCTAATGATATACTGGCAAGCAGGGTGGCCGACCAAATTATAGGGGTGGCCGTGGCCACCCCTGGCGGCGCCACTGTAGTGATAAACCTCCATTAATCACGTGATCAATGTAACTTGACATTCAGTGAACTATAAGCAATTGTCTTTGAGTAGCTCTCACAATACCAGTGATTGCCTAATCTGCTTTTGCTACAAGAATCTCAAAGCGTTTCTCTGACGAGTTCAAGCTCGAACAGTTCAAACTGCCCATTGAACTCAAAGTCAATACTCTCGATCCCTTTGCCCAAACAGCCGTTATCTCGCATCAGGTCCACTGACCCTCACGTCACGTGGATCGACATCTGCGAGAACGTCCGCTGGCCAAGTACAAAAGATCCCATCTTGCATTAACAGCTTCAGTCCGGTGTCGTCCGCTCTCGACTCTTTCCTTGACCCGCTTCAGCCATGCAGCGTCTCACGGCCTCCTGCCTCCTCCTGGCCATGGTGGCGTCCGTCGCCTACTCGGCAGTCATCCTCGACAACGGGGCGCCCATTAAGTGGGCCGACTCGGCGGCGCAGCTGACCGACTTGCCCGTGGAGAACGGCATCCTAAACCCAAACCCGTGGAACTTTGTGCACCGCATGGGCTTCTACCGGCTGTTGATCGCCGCCACCGATCCCTACATGGGCTCCATGGGTACCGGTGCTACCGAAAGTCCGCTGTGGGGTCTGCCTCTGCAGTTCGGATGGATGCAGACTTCAGGTGACTTCATAGATTATCCTTAGATCTGGTTCTCGATAGAAAACCATCTTGCATTATTGAAGCAAGTTTAAACAAACTTATACATCATTCTTGTGTTATGTCACAATGCCAGCTATAATCAATCTGCATTTCCCTATTCCACTAATTTGATGTGTTGCATCTCTTCCAGGCCGTCTTGCTGACCCAACCGGAGCAACAACTTGCGGGCTGCCGACCGGCGACCTTACGTGTATCTCTCCCCAGAGCTGGTGGGGCTGTAAGTCTGGGCTTTGGTGCACTATTACAAATTCAAAATAACCTCGTAATAAATCATCTTCCGGGTTCTATAGGTGTGAACCACTTTGTATCCGTCCTGCCCTTCCTGTCTGCCGCTCAGCAGGGACTCTTCGGACCTGGAGTCCAGGTACATGCAAGACTGTAGGCAAAGTAGTTGCTTGGTTATTGGCAATGATGCTAAATATGCTATTACTACATTACAGAAATGTACTCTAATGGATTTTTTTTTTTAAAAGAATTGTATTTTTACTAGTGTTGCACCAATAGTTTTTTGCCTTCTGTTGGAATTTTACCTTTAAGCCAGTTTGCCAGAACCGTGCTAGCGCAATTTCAATGACCCGGGCCGGCACAACTCAACAAACCGGCCAAAAGGCCAAACTCCGCGCATTCATTTTAATTTGAACTAGGGTTGTTCCGATCATGTTTTTTTGCTCCCAATCCCGATCATTTTAGTTTAAGTATCTGCCGATCCCGATATTTCCCGATCCAATTGCTTTTTTTTTTTTTTATGCTCCCGATTCAATTCCAATCATTCCCGATAATTTTTCCCGATCATATACATTTTGGCAATGCATTAAGAAAAAAATGAATAAAACTCGGACGAATATATCCATTCAACATACAGTACATAAGTACAGTATTTATTATGACAATAAATCCTAAAGATGACATTTAAATTATTAACATTCTTTCTGTGAGAGGGATCCACGGATAGAAAGACTTGTGACTTTGAATATTGTGACTAAATATTGCCATCTAGTGTATTTGTTGAGACTTCAGTAAATGATACTGTAGCCATGCCCCAATGCATGATGGGAAGTGGAACCATAACTGTGCGTAGTGCTACCAATTGATATATCTTCTCTGCGTTGGGAAATAACAAAGTGTTAAAAAAAAAGATCAGTTGCTACTTTGCTTCCCCACATTGCATTTCTAATCGTAGCGAGAGGGATTGTAAGGCTTTAGCCAATTAAAAAAAGGCTTCAAAGGCTGCCAAAATTCACTGTACTCATATTACGCTGCCTTTTATCTCTCTATATAGGTAAAACGGCGCCATTACAGATTAAACGCGAGAATTCATGAGTGGGTCATGCAGCGCATGCATTAATTGCGTTAAATATATTAACGTGATATATTTTTAAAGAAATTAATTACCGCCGTTATCGGGATAAATTTGATAACCCTACCCGAAGCCTAAACTAAAGACTCTGGATGAGTGTAACATATTATGTCTGTAACGTTAAATACAATTAGAAAACGATTTAATTAAAAAATATATATATATATTAAAAAAAGGCATGGCCGATATTTTTTTGCCAATTCCGATACTTTGAAAATGACGTGATCGGACCCGATCGATCAGCATCCCGATCAATTGGGACATCTCTGATTTTAACTCCTTGTATTAACTCAATTTTAAAAGCTGGAAAAGGCTTCAAAACACAAGATGACTATTCGAAGTCGACAGCAATCAGACAGCAAGGCAAAAAAACAACAGACCCAGACAAAAAGGAAGGCTGGTTCCAGGGTCACCAAATCACAGGTCAACAAAAGATTCCCGAAAAAAGACAGCGCTAGCTAAATAATTTAGTCTTTTGAAGGATCTTGTGGGGCGGGCTGTGGGCTGGAAGAAAGGTGTGTTTGGGTGTTGTTTAGGATTATTGTCTGTTGTGGATTGGGCAGGAGGGTTTGGGCTAGTTATGCACGATAATACATTTTTCAACCGAATAACCGATAATTTCCTCCTCATTCCAACCGATAATCGATAAAGTCGAGCCGATAATTATATTAAAAGATTTATATAAAATTTTAAAGTATACACAAAAGAAAATATTACTGTGCAAAAATATAATTTATTGCTCTTTTTTTTTTCAACATAAAATATGAACAAGTAGTCAATTCCAACATCTAAATAATGGCAGATTGTCTGACATTGTGTAATGGTAAACTTTTGGCAACAATTATTACTTACAGAGTAAATAAGTTGCACAAAAATGCCTGTAAAAGTAAGCCATTCCTAACATATAAAACATTACTACACTGCAAAACACACCTCCTTAAAACTAGTCAGTTTTAAGCGAAAATCTATTGGAAATAAGTGAAATTATCTGCCAGCGCTTCAAGTGTATTTCTCTCAGATTTCTAGTAAGAAAAATAGCTAGCTGAAAATAATCTTAACAGCCTTATTTTAAGCAATACATTATTATACTTAATCCTAAAAAAAACTTGGAAAATGAAAAGATTTTAAATAATATTTGTGGCTACAGAATATTATTGTTATTTCATTACAACAGGAATGTGCATATTTAAATTGATAAGTGTTAATAAGTGCCAATAAGTTTTGATTATCTACTGTGACTGTAATTGTGCAGACAAATAAGTTAAATACTTTGAAAAGTGATTGCTAATGTTATATGCTTTGTTGCCCACTGTGAAAATGATTAACTCAAAAGAGCGAGATGTCATGTACCTATTCTGCAGCGCTTTGTTTACATTTGCGGCACTCACGACATTTGCTTTACAGCAGCTAAACTGATACACGGCAGTACTATTTGGACAGAGTCGGAGCTCGCATCCCGTGCGTGTTGTTTTGTGCTAGAGTTTTGTTAAGCCGAAAATAAAGACAGCGTTACAAAGTCATCTGACCGCTCGTCATTTTACATACTGAATGCATTATTGACTGGCTGACTTCGTCTTCTGCATGTTTCCCCGAAGCCGGGGAACCGGGCTCGGCCCGCCCCGCCTACGGCGCAGCGGCCTGTTGGACTGGCCAGAGCGGAGGGCTCCGTCGGAAGACGGCTACGTGCCGACTATCGGTCTCCAGTCGTGCCAGTGTTTAGCCTTAGATGCGAGTTTACCACCCGCCTTGGGCTGCATTCCCAAACAACTCGACTCTTTGTGATGCAGTTTTGAATGGCTGCTGGGTTAGTGGTTTTGAATGAGGACGCTTTCTTTCCGCCTCGTGGAACTTCTGCGGTGCATGTTTAGGAGATGGTGAAAGCGTAACAGCCGCCATAATATACAACTGCTTGTCTAACTTCGCCTCCTCAACCCCTCCTCCCTCACGGGCTTCAGAGAGGGAAGGGGTTGAGGAGGCGGTGTGCTGAATTGTTCGGCTGCGCACATTTGGAGGCTAAATCAAGTATATAAATATCGGATTGCATTATCGGTTGATTTTTTTTTAATTATCTGGATTATCTGTGTGACGTCATAATTGCCATTATCGGCCGATAATTATCAGTGACCGATATTATCGTGTATCTTTAGTTTGGGCGTTACTGTTTTAAGGGCAACGAGAGTTGAGGATTTTGCCAGCCTTAGCACAAGTGAGTGCCGAGTATCAACTTCTCAGTAGAGGGTTCCTCCGTTATCAGATGTTGCTTGTTTGAGGAGAGGATGTCCTTTCATTGTTCTGGACTGTCCATTGTTGGTTACCAGAAGAGCTGATGATGGGATTTGGTGGTCCAGATGTCTTGGCCATCCCCTGCTTGTCTTGCTTCGTCTGCGTCAATCTCACTCGTTCAGCTGCATGACACGCACGTAGAGCCCTTCCGTCAGCGCGACGTTATTGATGTTTGTTTTGTCTTCTTTGAGAAGGATGTGCTGATCCTGCATCTCTCAGTTACTCACATATCCAGGCTCTTTTGTCTCTCACAACATTTATACTACAAATATAGTATACTTGTTTTGTACTTCAGTCAACAAGTAACTTTGGGAAAGGATACTATTACCTTCACTCCCACTATACTTCAGCAAATACTGTACCGTTTTTTGAAAACGCACTTTTTTTTTTCTCTTTGAGTACTAAATTACTGTATACTCGAATGTAAAATAACTGCTATCATGGCTTGGTCAGACACTGCTTGTATTACACTAGCTTAGCCTATTTTCTAATCACTTATGCAAACATAGGACATAGTTCCCTAGCATAGAACTTTAAAGCCTGGCTTGTATTATGGTTTAACATGTACATTTATCCACCATTTAAAGCAAGGGTGTCAAACCGGTCCTTAACGGGCTGCGGTGGGTCCTGGATTTCATTCCAACCGAACGAGATAACGACCTTTTGACCACTCTGGTGTCTCACAAAAGAACAATTGGCTAGCTTACATAGCAAAAGTCGGCAAGCTTAAATGCTTTAAAATTCTTTTTTAACAATGCTTTTAACAAATAGTTCAAACACATATTGCCACAAAAAACGGCTAAATATACCTATAAACTAAATTATGAATGCATTAAAAATAACATTGGCTCAAACAAAAACTTAGCTAATGTTGGTCTTAACAGGCAGCAGCGGGATTCAGCCATGTGGAATGAGTTATGTCATATTTACTGTTGCCACTAGACGGCAGTGTATCCACCTAAATCAATAAAACTAAATGCAAACACTTTCAAAATAAAATTAGGGCTGTCAAAATTATAGCGTTAACAGGCGGTAATTAATTTTTTAAATTAATCACGTTAAAATATTTGACGCAATTAACGCACATGCCCTGCTCAAACATAATAAAATAACAGCAAAGGGTCATGTGCACTTGTTACTTGTGTTTTTTGGAGTTTTGTCGCCCTCTGCTGGCGCTTGGGTGCGACTGATTTTATTACCATGAGAATTGTGTATTTATTGACATCAATGATGGCAACTTACTAGTTTATTTTTTGATTGAAAATTTTACAAATTTTATTAAAACGAAAACATTAAGAGGGGTTTTAATTTAAAATTTCTATAACTTGTACTAACATTTATCTTTTAAGAACTACAAGTCTTTCTATCCATGGATGCCTTTAACAGAATGTTAATGTTAATGCCATCTTGTTGATTTATTGTTATAATCAACAAATACAGTACTTATGTACAGTACAGTATGTTGAATGTATATATCCGTCTTGTGTCTTATCTTGGCATATTTTATAGATGGTTTGAATTGCGATTGATTACGATTAATTAATTTTAAGCTGTGATTAACTTGATTAAAAATTTTAATCGTTTGACAGGCCTAAAATAAACCATTAAAACACCACTTTAACTGAACGAATACTCGAAGCAGCAAGATTTAATTTAAATCTTTTTTCTAATCGAATTACTCGAGTTAATCCGTTAATGGTTGCAGCACTGATATCAGTTCAGTGCAACACTAATATTCACTTTGGTACTTCTACATATCCCTACCTACATTTTTATGATGCAAAAATATCGCAGTTGGACAATTCTCACTCTTCCACCATTTTCTCCATGATCTGCGCACACAACTACAAAGCCTACAATTCCTGATCTTCTTTCGACTTTGTCTTACTCAAAACTTTTGCTCCATTTGCCAGGTAATCATGCAGGTCCCTGAAGGTAGTGAAGGTTACTGCACCAACTACGCCGACTGCACAACGAGCTACGCCGATGTGATGGCTAAGTGGGATGCTTTCTTCCAGGTGTGTAGTGAATGTATTACAACAGGATTGCATAAGAGAGGGGTCTTACTTGGTGGTTCTTTATGTTTAAAGGGCCTCAAGGCCTCCACGGAATCCACCCTGCCTGACAACGAGAAGAAAGATGCTATCCTCGGACTCTACTGGGCAGCCCACATGGCTTCCCTGCATGAGGCCAAAAACTGCAAGGACAAGTAAGTCAAAATACTTTTGTGGAGGATAAAAGAAGCTCAGACGGTAGCGGTTGCGACACACTCACCCTCCTGCTGCTTTTGTTGGTCAGGCAGTGCACTGAAGTTGCTTGTTAAAGTTAAAGATGATTGACAGACGTTAAGGTTTGATCTTGCCAGATGAGCTTGGAGGTCAAAACTTCAAAGCGCCGCAAGTGTCAATCGTCGGTTAGCTTGTTAAACACTTGCTGTGGCAACTCATTGTGCGGAAGTGAGAAGCGTGAGCGGATTTCAGTACACTCATTCAATGAAACATTTAATAAAGACAAGCATTTTTCTACGTTATCCTTGTTTAAAAATGATTCAGTGGGGCAGTAATAAGTTTGAAACTTCACAATTATGACATTTGAAGTGCTTAAAAAACATTTATCAATATATATACAGTATATTTGCAAGTCGTTTTAAATTATACTTTGAGGGGAAATTGAAAAAAAAAAGTCTTATATGCAGCTCTTTCCAATGCTAAATCTTAACAAACAAACACACACAACAATTTCTTTTTTTTTGAGTGGGGTACTACTTTGTGGTTTTTCATTTATCGCGGCGGGTTTTGGTAGCCAATAACCGCAAAAAAACAGGTGTCAAGTTGACCCTTTCATACAAAAATAATTAAGGCTGTCAAAATTATCGCGTTAACGGGCGGTAATTAATTTTTTAAAATCAATCACGTTAAAATATTTGACGCAATTAACGCACATGCCCCCCTCAAACAGATTAAAATGACAACATAGTGCAATGTCAACTTGTTACTTGTGTTTTTTGGAGTTTTGCTGCCCTCTGCTGGCGCTTGGTTGCGACTGATTTTATGGGCTTAAGCACCCATGAGCATTGTGTAATTATTGACATCGCTTTAACAGAATGTTAATAATGTTAATGCCATCTTGTTGATTTATTGTTATAATAAACAAATACAGTACTTATGTACCGTATGTTGAATGTATGTATCCTTCTTGTGTCTTATCTTTCCATTCCAACAATAATTTACAGAAAAATATGGCATATTTTATAGATAGTTTGAATTGCGATTAATTACGATTAATTAATTTTTAAGCTGTAATTAACTCAATTAAAAATTTTAATCGTTGACAGCCCTAAAAATATATATACATATTTTTTTTTGTCAAATGTTTTTATAACATTCAAAAGGGACAGGTGGTCTAAAACTTGCGGCCCATGGGCCAATTACGGCCCACGGGACAATATTTTGCGGTCCCCATTTGACTACCAATTGTTGTATTAGTATTTCCTGCACGTATTTTACGATGAACTAAAATTTTCAAACAAAAAATAAACTAGTAGCTCGCCATTGTAGATGTCAATAATTACTCAATGCTCATGGTGCTGAAACCCATAAAATCCAAGAGAGTCTGGCTGCAGCCCGCCTCTCTCAGTACCCTGCGCCGCTCGTCTCAGTACCCATCCCGCAGACAGGAAGTGACGCAATATCGCAGCTCTCAGACCGGAAATGACAACATGAAACAGCGCTCGAGCTCCGAGGGTTTCCGGTTTTATCGTAATAGTTAGCGTCCATTCGAACGTAAATACTAGTTTACTTTCCTTTTCGCACGTCTTTTATGTTCGGTTTCAGCATCACTCATTATTATTTAAATAATAATTTATTTCCATGCTCCTTAAATTGATTTGGTGAAATCGGGAGATTAACTCTTTAAGCGCGGTCAGTTTGTTAAAGCCTGCTGATTTTACCAAAATGAAAAACACGGTTACAGTACATCAAAATTAAAATACACACTACTGCAATAAAGGTTTAATTGGTGACTGAGAGATCGCATGTGACCTATCACAGTGTGTACTTTAGTTTGTCAATTGTAAAATATACTCCAATTGAGAATTATTAGAAATTGCTGTCATCCTTACATTTTTATGAACGGACACATTAATATAGCTTCATTACAATTTAATGTATCAAAAACGTAATATTCTCTCAATGTTGCAACCAAACCAATTTTGTCTTTCATTTTGCTACTTAAATTCATTCATGTGGGTGAAGATCCTAATTAACTAATTCAGAAACTATATTAAACTTTCTGCTCCAGGAAAGGCACCTTTATTTCAAACAGAAATGACAAAATAGTTGTCATGTGTTAGTTGTTCTTTTCTTTTATCCCAGACAATAGTTGTAGGTTGTTTTAATTACCTGACATTTTTCGGCAAGCCTTCATCACAGGTAATTAAAACTACCTACAACTAACATCTGGGATAAAAGAAAAAAAACAACTAATTTATAAGTGTAGAAAAATGAACTCAATACAACCAGTTCTAATATGGTAAACTTTATTTTTATTATTTTTTTATTATTATTGAGAGAATACCAGATATTTTCTTTGGTCAACAATCTCCTCAAAAAAGGTAAATCCATCTTCCAGATGGTTGGAACAGAACTTGAATGGCTCCAAGACATTGTAGTTCGTGCTCATCCTCTTCCATCTGCAGGATGCTTGGGAACTCCTACTGCATTGATTCCCCCCCCCCCCCCCCCCCCCCCCGCCCTGTCCGAGGCTTTTGTGCTGTCTTGCACAATCCTTTTACCAAAACTGTTCATTGGAAAAGAGAAAGAAAACAGCTATTTGAATATTACATAATAAAAATGATGCTTTGTTAATTTTATACTTGATTTTTCTTTTCAGGCATTGCATTAAACTAGATATATAAACAATCTTACCATTTTTTCCCGCCATATCTTTTTGGAGTGGGCCACCACTAACTTGAAGGAGCTGTGGTTGCACCTCTTCCTAAAAAAAAATCAGTGAATAAAGGGGGACATGTTCAAAAGTGCGTCAGAGTAATGGACACTAAAAAGTCTTTAAAAGCTGACCTCAGCAATTATATTCAAATTTCACTTCTGTAGCTGATAGACTGGTGGCACTTCACCCTGCAGTAATGCTTTTGCCTTATCTGTCCAATGGGCAAACTCTTTCCTGTGGCTCACCTAAGTTGAAAAAATACAAAAATAAGTATTCCACATTTTCCAACAAAGAATTAAGGTGCTGTGCACCTACTTTCCTATGAATGCCATATCAACAGTTTCAAAGACTTACCATGCACCCAAGTTTGAAATTGTCCACTAGCAATATACACCACCACTTCCTCAGAGTTGGCATATCAGTCTAACAAAAATTAAAAACAAGTGTAAATAAAGAATAACGACAAGGATATTTTGTAGCCCAATTTGAATGATTCGGTGAACTTCCTTTTACAATGGTTAAACTCAAAGAGAGCATCCAGAACAGTGCAAAGAGCATACTACAAATGGATAAATGAATACAAATATAACAGAGGACAAAATTGGACAGTTAAACTCACCTACCAACATGAAGATGCCACAGTCCTTCCCCTATGGCTGTCCCGAAAAACCCTAACGTAAGAATTTAACCGAGTCACTTCCTTCAAGTTTTGGATCAATGAATACACACTTTTACAAATACCTCTATTTCACTTCCAATCCTCTCTTTCCATGTCCCCCTGTTGATTGACTGTCAACGTTTTCTGCAATTGAAAATATAGGTTTATATTAAATACAGTAGTTAAACAATTACAAACGTGTTTCCATGCATAAGAACACCAACCAGTCAGGTTTAAATGATTCATGCAAACAAAACAAGGGCGTAGGTTTGCATAGGGACGGTAGGGACATAACACGACCAACTTTTCAGGATGCTAAAGTTGTCCCCACCAACTTTTGAGCAACCTTATTTGCATTATATTCGTCCCTACCAATGTTGAGACCGGGCCAATGCCCTTGAAACAAAACATTCGCAATTTTAGAGTGGCATTTTAGAATTTTGCTTCAAATGATTGGATGAATCATCTGGAGTGCAATTCTGCTTTAATTGAAGGGGCAAAATAAAAGGATCGACTGGAACATACCTTCAAAACCAAACAAGGCTATTCTGGATCATCATGGAAACGCCATGCCAATATGAATGGTTACTGAATTTCATTAGAGATAACAATAGTTCTCTGATCTCAAGATTGGATCTGTTTTTCTTCCCACAAATAATTGGAATTTGGATCATTTAATTTGTTATGATTTGACTGTTCTTTGAAAATGAACCAATGCTCCAAGTTGTAGTTGTTACTAATCAGCCTTACAGGCAGATGCATGTGTGGGTCACATCCTGTAGGCTTTCACCATGTTGCAACAACATAGGGGTCAGCCACAAATATGGTCCTTCCCTGAAAAATACATAATCTATACACACGGACATATGTTATATAAATACAAACGTACGCAGACACCTACATGAGCCCATACAAGCATTCTGTAGGCTACATAGTTAAAATAATACCCTACACACGCCAAAAAAATACTTTTTTATACCTTTGAATGAGCTACTTGTTAGACAAGTTATAAATATGCATTTCATATCTGCAAAAAAACAAAAACAAAAAGTTACATTTTACTTAATTGTACAAGTGACATTATGTTCTTTAGAGAAACTAAATCCTCAAAATTCACAGTTGATTCCATTTCATTGTTCAGGCCAACGTTCCAAAAGTCAGCACGTGTCAATCAAACTTTCTTTTTTTAGACAATCAACACCATTTCTGGCCTCTTTATATTCAAGATTTGCATAAGCTAATGAGAATGTTGATTGGTTAAATAAACAAAGAGTAAATAATCAATTATGTCCAATTGTTAACTAATATAAGGAATAATAAGCCTATCCAGATTTCCACTGAGCACAACATTTGTCTCAGACATAAAACATACCAGCCGTTCCTGGGCAGGATGAGTTTGAACCGTCCATGAAGCTCGGCATGGTCTTATATTGTCACCATTGGTCCTGTCTGCACAGTGGGTTTTACAGTGTTCGATGTCTATCAAAAAAAAAGTATTCAGCACAGTCCAAAATCTAAAGTACATTAATATTTATGCTACTTACTTCCATTTGGATCTGTGTGACATCCCTGTATCTGCATGGGAAGACTACCATTTGGGGGTCGTGATTTAGTTTCTTCCCAATGGGGTGGTGATCTTGCAGCTAGTAAAAAAAAAAACAAAATAATGAAAAAATATATAGCTAAGCAGAGTAACAATATCAAGAAAAAATTACAACCTTGTCCTATTTGGATCATGTGACAACATTCAAACTACAAAGGACCAGACAAAACAAATGAAGGCAAAACAACAATACCATACAACAACAAAAACAGCGAGCTGCGAATTGCAGGCATGTACATAATGAAAAATAAGAGTGCAATATAATGAAAACTACACAAAGAAGACTGTTCATTGTGAAAAAAAAATGTAAAAAGCATTAGCAGCATTAGCGAATTCGCTGCTGAATTCATCAGTACGTATTAAACAATATAAGTAGAGCAAAGTCACATGCAGTTAGTAAAGGAAGACATTATTTAAATTACATTAAGAATACTAGATATAAGTACGGTCTTTTCAACTCAGAATAAACACTTCATATTTTCACCGCAAGTCTTGTTTAACTATTTAACATTTTTAAACATGCATACGCTTTTAAAAACTTTTTTTCAGTGCGGCCACTTACCGTGTTTTTTTCGCGAGAGGTGAAATAACGTAACTTGTTTTCGTCGCAAGGGTTGACGACATTTCGGTCTGAGGGGACTGAGAGCTGCGGTGTTGCGTCATTTCCTGTCTGCGGGATGGGTACTGAGAAGAGCGGCGCAGGGTACTGAGAGAGGCGGGCTGCAGCCAGACTCCTCTCAAATCAGTCGCACCTAAGCGCCAGCAGAGGGCGACAAAACACCAAAAAAACAAGTAACAAATGGACATGAAACTGTGCTTTCATTTTAATCTGTTTGAGCGGGGCATGTGAGTAAAATGCGTCAAATTTTTTAACGTGATTAATTTTTTAAAAAATTTACCGCCCATTAACACGATAATTTTGACAGCCCTAGTAAAAACTATTGCGTTGTAAAACGAAGAAGTAAATTTTTCTCAAAATTACTCAAGTTAATGTATCAGTAAATAAAAAACTTTACTACCCACCTCTGGATATGAAACTACCTTCCGTATGTGGTTTCAATCAATCTTGCAAAAAAAAGATTTTTTGTGCTTTCTGACTGTTCAGACTACAAAAGATCCATCCAGTTTCAATCTGGATGGGCTAAAAATCAGATTTGGGACAAGATCTACGAGGCAGCCATATTGGAAGGGGCATCTTTCCCTTTAAAGGCCAATGAAGAATCCGCTTTAGTTTCAATAACGCTTTGGCGCCACCTTGTGCCTTGTGAAACACAACATATATATATATGAAAAAAGTAAAAGAAGTCAAATTTTCCCACTAAAAGTACCGTAACCCCAAAGGCGGAGTTTGACTTTTGGGGCGGGGGGGGGGGGGGGGGCACAACATGTTGATGACCCCGAAACACAGTGTAAGCAATAAAATTAACTTGCAAGAATATTTATAATAATAAGTTGACAATGAGCGTCTTTTGTGGGGAATTCTAAATCAGGCTGCTTAGGCAATACTTTTCGCCAGGATCCTCATCCATTGAATATGGTACGCCCGCCGGTGTCGTTCCAATGTAGTTACCGCAATCAAAAACTGTATCCCCTGGGTGGAGCCATATGGAGGTAGATTAGTGTCTGTATTATTCAACCCAAAAAAATATTGCTTCAATTAAAAAAAAAAAAAAAAAAGTATTTAAATGCAAAAATAAATTTGAAACTCAATGTGTTTGAATGCAAAAATAAATTTGAAACTCAAAAAACTGCACGTGAAAGCTATTTTTCTAAAAAAAAATATATATTTTTTTAATTGAAGTCAAGTTTTTTTGATTGAAGTAACGTTGATTTGTTTTTGGGCCACATTTTGCGAGGACATTTTTGTTTTTATTATTCAGTCAAAAACTAAGTTACTTCAAAAAATATATAGATTTTGAAAAAGAAAATCCCTTCAATCAAAAAAAGAGAAATTTCAATCATAGAAAAAGTTGTTGATTGCGAAAAAATATTTGAGATTGAAAAATTTGCATTTGAACACTTAATTTTTCACTGAAATAGTTTTCTTTGATTGAAGCAATACTTTTTGTGTTTGGGCCATAATATGATTAGGACATTTGTGTCTAAATCATTCAATCCCCCAAAAAGTTGCTTCAATCAAAAAAAAAAAAAAAAAAAAAAAAATCAATGAAAAAAAAATTTTTTTTTTTTAAATTATATGCAAAGCAAATGACTGTCTAAAGTGCTCAAAAAATAATTTCAACCCATTATAAAAATTTTTTTTTTGTTCATTTCATTTTTGTTGCAGTTTTATTGCTTTTCCACTATTATATATATAAAGGAAAGTCAATTGCATGCAATGACACTTTTCGGACACCCTGGGGGGCTGCCCCCCCCCCTAAAATCCGCTTATGCGTAACCCTTCCGTCTTGCACTCAGGCAGAGCCATTATTCCGGCCCCGAGGTGAACTTCGCCTCCAGCTGGCTCAACTCGGCCGAATACGTGTCCGCGGCCAATTTCCAGTCCTCCTTGGACAAGTCCATCATGTTCCTCACGCCTCTCCCGGGGCGCGTCCTGAAGGTTGTAGTGTGTAGTGCGAACTCCTTCATTTTTCATGTGATGTCATTCATCACAGTTTCTTTTTTTTTGTTCGTAAAGGATGGTGACAGCGCACCCAACATAGCCGACTTGAGTCAAGAAGAGAACCATACGCTGTCAGTCTTTTCCTGGATGAAGAGCATGGACACAATTCTGCGTAAGAATTGGCAAATAAGGAAGCGTGAATACTTTTTCCGGCTGGGATTGACATTGTCTGTTTTGGTTGCAGTGGGGTCCCTATCGGGCATGTGGCGTAGCGCCATGTGCTCGGTGACCACGCGAGAGAAAGGAAGGGAGATGCTGGAGCAGCTCCTGCTCAATCCCAGCTACGCCACCAACACTTTCCTGTCCATCATCACCGAAATGACCACTAGCTGCTGATGGGGGACCGGAAATCACGGAATTTAAGAAGGAAACTCAGCATGTGTCAAATGGGTGCTTTTTTTTTTTTTTTTTTTTTTTTTTTTAGTTTGTTTACAGTGATAAAGGCAAATTGCAACACTCAAGTGCAAATAGTTTGTTTTTTTTCTTCTCCTCACAGCAAATAAAATGTAAAAAAGACTGGCATGTGCTGTCATCATTATGAATGGTGGAGTTGGCATTTTTATTATTTTTTTTTTTGTTAGACAGCACAAAAGGAGAGAAAACATAACGAAAAAGCAATGTACCGTAATTACTATAAGGCGCCATGCACCAAATTTGACACGAAAACAGCATTTGTTCATCGATAAGCCAAACTACACCATAAGCCGCAGCTGTCCTCACTTTGTTATGGGATATTTATTCCAAAATATTTTAACCGGTAACCCTTTATTTGACAGCGGCATCATACGACTGTCATAAGACCAATGAACCACCAATTGTAGCCAATTGGTTCAAAGCTTCATTGCTTCAAGAAGCTTCATTTTGCCATCACTGCTCTCTTGGGGGAGACAGTCAACCTCTGCTGTCACTTGCTATCAACACGGTTGTTGTCCAACATGCCTCCTAGCATGCTTTGCAACGCTACAAACTATCAAAATTCATGTTCTGTTCATGTTCGTATTTCTTCAGTTACTGTTCCAGTTATTTAATTGGAATTAGAATTTTTCACAACATATTTGCAAATTGGCGCATCAACATGAATATGTTTTTAAAAATTTAATTACAAAAAAATAAATATTTAAAACAAACATTAAGTTGCTCAACATTAGAACAAGAATAAAAAAAGGACTTAAACTATATATGATCAAATTGATTTTATGTGTGCGAGAGCAAGAGACAGAGCGTGTGTGTATGACTCGTATCATTATTTACACATAATACAGACACACACACCCTACCTCAACACAGAATATCCCCAGAGAAAAAGAACACCAAAGGCTGTGTTACGAAAATGTTATTTTGAACAGATGCTTACAATGGCAGAAGACTGAACAAAAGTAGGCTAATGGTAGAGAGGAAACTAGATATCTGTCTTGGCATGCTAACTCCACATTATCTGCCTCGTTAACAAGCTGACGTTATAGTATTTGTTTTACCATTGCTAGACACACTAAACACGCTGTAGTGAACTCTTGTACCTGGTGGGAAATGTTCATGACAGCGTTTACTTACCTTAAATTTTGTAAAGTGACAGATGATGGTCACATAAATGTGAAATCATGTTGGAGGTCCTGCTGTCCTTCCTCCTCCAAGCCACGAGCGTCTGTTTCTTTTCGGTAGCCGAAGTACTCCCATACTAGCAACTAGAGCTGGGAATCTTTGGGCACGTAACGATTTGATTACAATTACGATTCAGAGGCTCCGATTCGATTATAAAACAATTATTGATGCACCCCCCCCTCCTTTTTTTTTTTTTTAAATTGTTTTGTACATTATTTCCAAAATTGTTCAAAAATACTCTCAGGCTAAACCAAACTACTATTTCAGTATCAAGTTAACATATGACAGTAAACAAATATACAAAAAATAAAAGTAAATAAAAAACTCCAGTCCCCATTCTGTATCAGCAGCTTTAAACTACATTCAATTAATTTATTGTTGTGAATCAACTGTTACAGTTGTTAAAATTGCTCCCATTATTCCATAATTTCCCTTCCGTCTACTTTTGTCAAAGTTTTAAAACTATTTCAGCATTTAAAGATAGATTCAAGACAAGATTCTGCCGATTTAGGAGTATTTCAGATAAAAAGTTAATTAGGTTCACTACAACAGAGCCTTCTAGAGAAGTCTACTGCTGTAGTACCGCTTTAAGATGGCGGCTGTTTACTTACGCCAGAAAGTCTGTAATTTCGCATCTCTGTTCAGTAATACATGTTCTAACACTGACGTCGTCTACCATTTTGCATCTAGTTCTACATATATATGATATCTACTGTAGCCGTATGTTTGTAGCAACTAGCAACTGGGCGTTGTTTGTAGCGGCTGTCGGCCGCAGTCAGGTATGATTTTTTTTATTTATCTAGCGGCATGAGTTGAACATGATATATACTCTCGGTCCGTTCCTCATTGCGTCCCAAAGACCGCGCTGACTGTGTTTTACTTCCGTTTTACCTGGTATAATTCAATAATTGGAATTTGGATGTTTGTGAATCGTTCTCGAATCTTCCACGGCTGAATCCCGAATTATCTAAGAATCGGAAATTTCGCACGCCTCTACTAGCAACTTTGTCTTTTGGAAGGGGGGGGGGGGGGCTCAGGTGTAGGGTCAACGACAGACACAGGACAGAGCAACAGCCGGAGAGGGAGGGGTGAGTCTTCGATTTCTCGCTGCATTTTTAGGACATAAAAAAATAGCTAATTCCATACTACGGTATAAAAGAAAATTTTAGAAGTTTTGAAACTGTGGCATTAAACTTGAAACCGGTAACAGGCACACGCCTATTAATGACATCTGCCCAGGATGGTGTTATGTCATAATTACGACGATCTTATGAGATTCTTATGACGCAGCTGTCAAACAAAGTGTTACCTGCTCACCCAAATAAATCAATAAAAAAGCCGCAGGATTCAAAATGAAGGAAAAAAGTAGCGGCTAATAGTCCGAAAATAACGGTTTACTTAAATTTCATTATATCCCAAAAATAGAGCTACCGTATTTTCTGGTGTATGAGTCGCAATTGTTATCAACGTTTGACCGATGCCTATTTAGCCTGTTGTTCTCTATTTTACTATCATTTTTTTTCTGTATAATGTTTGTTCTTGGTTTCTGCTAAATTAAAAAATTGCCCTATAAAATTTATACTGAAGTGGGACTTATGTTTTTTTATACTCAGGTGTCGCTTACAGTCCAAAAAATACAGTATTCATTACAATGAAAATATAAAAATTTATGCATATTAGAGATGTCCCGATCATTTAGGATGCCGATCGATCGGGTCCGATCACGTCATTTTCAAAGTATCGGAATTGGCAAAAAAAAAAAAGCCTTTTTTTCATATATACTAGGGCTGTCAAAATTATCGCGTTAACGGGCGTTAATTTTTTTAATTAATCACGTTAAAATATTTGACGCAATTAACGCATGCACTAAATGACCCGCTTGCACATTGCCTCAAACACATTACAATGAGGCCGTTTATGGACATTAAGAGTGAAGAGAACGCCACCGGCCGCTTGGGAGCAGCGCCGTTCCATACTCATGTTATTTCTTCTAAACGTGAGAGAATCAGTAGTTGTGAGACGTTCATGCTGTATTCACAATGCAATGCAAATTGCTATTTGTGCTCCACTCATATTTCGGTAAGTTTTCTTTCTTTTAGTGGCAATTATGTGTCTTGTTGTATTTTGGGTAAGATAAGGACGACAAAAATAATATTCCTATCTCTCCAAAAAAAAGAAAGAAAAGCACTTCTGTCTATGGTAATGAGGCCCTATTCTGACACAGTTAAACAACAATGAAAAATGAACTGGCATTCCATATCAAAATAGCTCTGCAAAATACACGTAAAACTTAGACTTTGTTCACTCTATTTTTATTATTGTTATTTTTATTCTTATTATTATTATATTAACTCTACTTTTGATTGAAAATTTTACAAA
This sequence comes from Corythoichthys intestinalis, assembly GCF_030265065.1. Lineage (NCBI taxonomy): Eukaryota > Metazoa > Chordata > Actinopteri > Syngnathiformes > Syngnathidae > Corythoichthys > Corythoichthys intestinalis. The sequence goes on from NC_080413.1 coordinate 8,203,045, forward strand.
TTTTATTAAAACGAAAACATGAAGAGGGGTTTTAATATAAAATTACTATAACTTGTAACTATGACAATTATCTTTTAAGAACAACAAGTCTTTCTATCCGTGGATCACTTTAACAGAAACAATGTCAATAATGCCATTTGTGGATTTATTGTTACAATAAACAAATACAGTACTTATGTACAGTTTGTTGTATGTATATATCCGTCGTGTGTCTTTCCATTCCAACAATAATTTACAAAAAAATATGGCATATATTAGAGATGTTTTGAATTGCGATTAATTACGATTAATTTTTAAGCTGTAATTAACTCGATTAAAAATTTTAATCGTTTGACAGCCATAATATATACAGTATATATATATATTTTTTAATTAAACCATTTTCTAATTGTATTTAACGTTACAGACATAATATGTTACACTCATCCAGAGTCTTTAGTTAAGGCTTAAGGTAGGGTTATCAAATATTCAGATAACGGCGGTAATAATTTTTTTTTTTAAATGTATCACGTTAAAATATTTAACGTATTAATGCATGCGTTGCACGACCCACTCACGCATTGTCACACTCAATCTGTAATGGTGTCATTTTACCTATATAGAGAGATAGAAGGCAGCGTAAAATTAGTAGAGTGAATTTTGGCAGCCTTTGGAGGCTTATTTTAAGTGGCTAAAGCCTTACAATCTCTCTCCCTACGATTAGAAATATCATGGGAAGCAATGTGCGGAAACAAGGTAGCAATTGAACTTTTTCTTAACACCTTATTTTATTTCCCAACGCAGAAAAGATATATCAATTGGTAGAACTACGCACAGTCATGGTTCCACTTCCCATCATGCATTGGGGCATGGCTACAGTATCATTTACTGAAAGCTCAACAAATACGCTAGATGGCAATATTTAGTCACAATATACAAAGTCACAAGTCTTTCTATCCGTGGATCCCTCTCACAGAAATAATGTTAATAATGTAAATGCCATCTTGAGGATTTATTGTCATAATAAACAAGTACAGTACTTATATATTCGTCAAAGTTTTATTCATTTTTTTCTTAATGCATTGCCAAAATGTATATGATCGGGAAAAATTATCGGGAATGATTGGAATTGAATCGGGAGCAAAAAAAAAGCAATCGGATCGGGAAATATCATGATCGGCAGATGCTCAAACTAAAACGATCAGGATCGGATCGGGAGCAAAAAAACATGATCGGAACAACCCTAACGCAGATTTTAATGTTAAGTGTATCATCATTTGTTCTGTAAATTTAAATTAGTGACGGTTAAACGAACATTTTCAAAAATGGTTACTTGAAAAAAAATTTCCATCAATGTTTACTGTACGTGTTGGTTTTATTGCAATAACTTTGTCATTCACAGTCATTTGGATGATTATCATTTTTGAAAAATTATTCAGTCTCACTTTACAATGCAGATTGTTCAAAATCTATAGAAAACATCCATTTCTTTCTTCATTCACATTCTCATAAATCAATTAAAATCATTGACAAACTAGGATACACAATAAAAGAATTTCCCTACTATGGCAAGAGTGAGAAGATGTAGTCACGTGCTTTCTCTCATTATTATTATTATTATATTTTTCACGGTGGCTCATCCTTCCCGCAGCTGGCGGAGCTTGTGGGCCACATTTTCCAACTCTGACTCGATGGTGGCTAGGTTTTCCACCTCGGTGTCCTGATGACATCACAAAAACACAGGAAGTCAGGATACACGTAAGTGGAGATGTCCCGACATTCAAAACAGCAAACATTGCGGAAGGTTGGCTTTAATTTAGTGTTTTTATAATATTTTTAATTTAAATACGTATATTTTTAATTTAAATATATTTCATGTTTGCGTTTTTTGTGCCTCTTGAAGAATTAAAAAAACGCGTGATCGCAATTACTTGGTGTGGGTGGGTATGATGACATTTGGGCTGAGGAGGTTGTTGTCAAGAAAGGGCATCATTTGCTGTCACCTTGTAAAACCCCAGGGCCCCCTAGAGCTTAGCATGAATACTACATTGTTTTCACACGGAATTGGGACATTTGAATGGAGACGTCACCATGTAAATGCAAACATGAAATGTGTCATATTTACAAAGCGCCACCATGGAAACAGCGCCTAAGAATATAAAAAGTAAAAAACAATTTAAAGGTAAAAAAAAATAAAATAAAAATACTTACCTCTGCCTTTCTTGCCGCGCTACCGTCCTCCTCGTCCGGCGTTCTCCGAGCGATCATCTGCAGCTCTTTTTCCTCCGGACTGCGGTTCCTCTTCTTCTTCTTCAGCTCTTCATCCTCCAAGACCTCCTTTGAATGATGGGGGGCTTCCTCCTTTCCCTCCTTCTGGCTTTTGCTCCTCTTCTTCATCCCCTCCTCATTATCATTCTCTTCCTCCTCTTCCTCAGCAGATCTCTTGTCCTGTTCCTCTTTGGACCCGCTTCGTCGCATTTCTCCTGATGCCCAAGCTGAAAAACAGGCGGAAAATTAAAATAATTGCTCTTTTCTTAACTGATGAGCTTCCATCAATCACCTTTTTTTGGGTCCTCCTCCTCTCTCTTCTCGCCCGCCAACCAAAGCGCTGAGTTGTTTTCTTCCTCTACCTCATCTGATCTCCTGCGTTCCTGCGAGAGGATGGAATGTTCACCGGGCCCTCCCAGCGCAGTCAGCATGGATCCGTCTAAGAGGGGATTGAATTGACGGTTAAAGGGAATTGAATTGAAACGGTTTAAAAGAGAGGAAAAAAAAAAAGGATATTGAGTGTCTTAGTGGCACCCTGACTTACAGCTCACAGTTAATTACAGTTATAAAATGCTGCTGCGAATAAATGCAGATATGAAAATGAAGGATCTCACCAGGGATGCTGTCAGGGCTTTCAAGGGATGGCGTGGCATGATTGGGTGCCATGGCGCCACCCTCTGGCGCTTTCCTGTCACCTACAGTTAGTAGTTGAGTAATCAATAGTTATTTTTCAGATGAGTTGGCTAATCAGCTTGGTTATAAATAACATTTACTATTACATTACTGTATACTTTATACACTAGCTGTAAAAGGTGCATTATAACAAAACAACAACAACAACAAAATCTGCTGAGAAAACTCGTGCTGTTTGGATGAGTGATGTTTCATAGTCTTGTTCTGGTCTAAATTAGATGATTTTTGCGTCATGTTTTTGACCTAATAGGTCATGTAAAATTAGATATGTCCCGATCGATCGGGTCCGATCACGTCATTTTCAAAGTATCGGAATCGGCAAAAAAATATCGGCCAATGCCTTTTTTTTAATATATGTTTATTTTTTTAATTACATCGTTTTCTAACTGTATTTAACGTTTCAGACATAATATTTTACACTCATCCAGAGTCTTTAGTTTAGGCTTAAGGGAGGGTTATCAAATTTATTCCGATAACGGCGGAAATCAATTTCTTAAAAAATGTATCACGTTAAAATTAGGGCTGTCAAACGATTAAAATTTTTAATTGAGTTAATTACAGCTTAAAAATTAATTAATCGTAATTAATCGCAATTAATCGCAATTCAAACCATCTATAAAATATGCCATATTTTTCTGTAAATTATATATATATTCTGTACAATAAATTGTTGGAATGGAAAGATAAGACACAAGATGGATATATACATTCAACATACTGTACATAAGGACTGTAGTGGGCATTTCACTCTACTGTCATTTAAATCTGTCTATGCTGTCCTTAGACCGTCGTAAAACTACAAAAAAAAAGTACACAAGCATTGCATTAGCAACAACGTTAGCTTAGCACGCTATACAGGTTCACTAAACATAAACAAAAAGCGTCTCATACAAAAAATATAACATTTCGCTTACTAACATAATATGTACATTCTTTACAAAAACCATACTTAACGAACAAATCTTGTCCAAGGATCATATAAGCACAACATTATCAGCTCGAGACGTCGTGCAGCTATATTGAACTGGACTGAAAACAATAAACCATGTCGCAAAGCGACCACAAGAGTTCGCTGTTGGACAGCACAAAAAGCCTTGCTGTAAAACTTACCAAAAGGCAGAATACTTTCTGAGCGGGACATGTGCGTTAATTGCGTCAAATATTTTAACGTGATTAATTTAAAAAATTAATTACCGCGCGTTAACGCGATAATTTTGACAGCCCTAGTTAAAATATTTAACGCAATTAATGCATGCGCTGCAGGACCCACTCACGCATTGTCGCACTCAATCTGTAATGGTAACGTTTTACCTATATAGAGAGGTAAAAGGCAGCGTAAAATGAGTAGAGTGAATTTTGGCAGCCTTTGGAGCCTTTTTTTAATAGGCTAAAGCATTACAATCCCTCTCCCTACGATTAGAAATATCATGGGAAGCAATGTGGGGAAGCAAGGCAGCAATTGATCTTTTTCTTATCACCTTGAGTTATTTCCCAACGCAAAGAACAAATATCAATTGGTAGCACTGCGCACAGTCATGGTTCCACTTCCCATCATGCATTTGGGCATGCCTACAGTATCATTTACTGAAAGCTCAACAAATACACTAGATGGCAATATTTAGTCACAATATACAAAGTCACAAGTCTTTCTATCAGTGGATCCCTCTCACAGAAAGAATGTTAATAATGTAAATGCCATCTTGAGGATTTATTGTCATAATAAACAAATACAGTACTTATGTACCTTATGTTGAATGTATATATTCGTCCGAGTTTTATTCATTCTTTTCTTAATGCACTGCCAAAATGTATATGATCGGGAAAAATTATCGGGAATGATTGGAATTGAATCGGGAGCAAAAAAAAGCAATCGGATCGGGAAATATCGGGATCGGCAGATACTCAAACTAAAACGATCGGGAGCAAAAAAACATGATCGGAACAACCCTACATGTAATAGGTTATAATCATGGGTGAAAGTGGGCCAGAATGGTCAGGAACGCAGTTCCGGCATAAGATTCAGGGTTTGAATGCTGTTCCAGTATAAGATTCAGGGCCGGAATGCTCTTCCGGTACATGGTGCTTTGATTCCCAAAATATGACGGCAACTGTCAAAACGCTATGTAAAAAAAAAAAATGCTAAGCTGCCACACATGCATTTCATCTACTGTACAAGATCTACCAACATCAGATTTACATACACAAGTGTTAACAACAAGCAGAATAAATTGCTTGTGTAGCATAATCCATTTCCCCCAACATTTATGATTTTATTCCACGGACGGCATGGAGGTTTCCCCAGCTGCTGCAGTTATCAGAGTCTGACGATGATGAGTCACGTCAATGTGCGAATTCACGCAGAAAAGCAAAACGCCTGGACTCATTTATCCGTTTGGCTGACATACTGACATGTGCTCAACAGAGACGGTTAGCTCTGATTGGTTCAAATGTGCATGTTTTCTGGAACAGCAAAAAAAATTTAAAAAAATAAAGGTTGAATTGACGCGACAAAAAAGGCAATGCAACATAAAATAGATCAAATCTTTAAGTGCAACAAAAGAGTTGAGGAGGCTTATTTATCATACTTAGTAGGGTTGTTCCGATCATGTTTTTTTGCTCCCAATCCGATCCCGATCGTTTTAGTTTGAGTATCTGCCGATCCCGATTTTTCCCAATCCGATTGCTTTTTTTTGCTCCCGATTCAATTCCAATCATTCCCGATAATTTTTCCCGATCATATACATTTTGGCAATGCATTAAGAAAAAAATGAATAAAACTCAGACGAATATATACGTTCAACATACAGTACATAAGTACTGTATTTGTTTATTATGACAATAATTGCTCAAGATGGCATTTACATTATTAACATTCTTTCTTTGAGGGATCCACGGATAGAAAGACTTGACTTTGTATATTGTGACTAAATATTGCCATCTAGCGTATTTGTTGAGCTTTCAGTAAATGATACAGTAGCCATGCCCAAATGCATGATGGGAAGTGGAACCATGACTGTGCGTAGTGCTACCAATTGATATATCTTCTCTGCGTTGGGAAATAACTTAAGGTGTTAAGAAAATGATCAATTGCTACCTTGCTTCCCCACATTGCTACCATTGATAATTTGATTGTAGGGAGAGGGATTGTAAGGCTTTAGCCAATTAAAAAAAGGCTCCAAAGGCTGCCAAAATTCACTCTACTCATTTTACGCTGCCTTTTATCTCTCTATATAGGTAAAACAGCACCATTACAGATTGAGCGAGACAATGCGTGAGTGGGTCGTGCAGCGCATGCATTAATTGCATTAAATATTTTAACGTGATACATTTTTTAAAAAATTAATTACCGCCGTTATCGGGATAAATTTGATAACCCTACAACCCTACCTTAAGCCTAAACTAAAGACTCTGGATGAGTGTAACATATTATGTCTGTAACCTTAAATACAATTAGAAAACGATTTAATTAAAAAATAAATAAATATTAAAAAAAGGCATGGCCGATATTTTTTTGCAGATTCCGATACTTTGAAAATGACGTGATCGGTCGATCGGGACATCTCTAATACTTAGTTTTAGTTTCATTTGCTCTGATGGGGAGTTTCAGAACATCTTAGCTGTCAATGTGCACTTTGGACTTATATTTGTTCATTTTTGTTAGGCTACTTATTTATTTCCTTATGATTTAAAAAAGTGAATATTTGCTCGATCTTCAAAATATATTCCATTTCACGCTGCATAATATAAGTAATTTGTACTTATTTTTCCTGAACGTATGTTACTTGTATCTTTATTATTAAAATTTTTTTTTTTAAAGTAAATGTTTACATTAACTTCAATTTTAACATAAATCCTATGTTCTTAAGTAGTTAAAATTGAGATTTGGCATTTAGTATGTGAGGAAATGAGGGAAAATAAAAATTAGGAGCTAGAGGTTGGGTTATTGCTGTTTTAGTCAACTTTTATTCTGCAAATCATTGAAAAAATACAATTTTGAATCAAGATCAGTTTTTGCATGTGTTATAGAAATAACTGTGCTAACAGTTTTTTTGCATTTCAGTAGTTTAAGAGGTTTGACACCCCCCCCAAAAAAAAAAAAGAATGAAAGAACATTTCTGGCCACGTGGCGACCTTTGTGTCGGGGAGTTCCGACAATAAATTCTAGCCACTTTCACCCCTGGTTATAGTACAGTATAATAACAACAACAGTTCATATAGATGAAGTAGTGCTGAAAAAAAAATTTTTTTTTTAAAATGATTATTGCGTCATCTATTTGGCCTAATAGGTCATGTAATAGGTTATAGTACATTATAATATTAGTAATACCAACAGTTTATATAGATGAAGTAGTGCTGGAAAAAAAAAAAAAATATATATATATATATATATATATATATATTTTTTTTTTAAAAGCTGATATTTTATGTGCGTGAGTAAATTTTGGGATGACCACTTTTACTTTTGCAGTATTATGTAGAAGTAACGCTCTTCTTACTCCAGTCAAATTTTTCTTCTATATGTAAATATTGACAGTCTGCTTTCATCAAGGACTACAGAAATAATTTACCTTTTTTTTTTAAATTAAAAAAAAAAAAAAAAAAAAAGACCAATTAACGTTACTCTAAATTTTTTCCTCTTTTTCATATAAAATCGATTACATGAAATATTAGAAATTTCCCATTTTTTATCTAAAATTTTTAAATGAATAAAATGTACTATTAACTCATCAGTTTCCATTGACAGCAACACACATCTAAAGATTTTTAAAAAATGACTGCGTGTTCACGAAACTAAAACATTAAAATTAAATAATTTTTCAAATTTACAATATTTACACGTTAAAGTGACGGAATTATTCTTCTTCACAAGGCAAATAACCCAACATACAACATCAAAACTAATACAAATAAATTCACATCAATAATTTCAAGCAAAATGAAATAGCAAATTTACTTAAATAAAATTAAACTATAACAAAAAAAATCAAACCACAATAACCTCGCACCAGAAGATAAATATATAAGAATTATAATAATTTTTAAAAAATACCATGGGTGGCGACGTCCTGCAGTTCCTTCAGGAAATCGTAGTGGCGAAGGAGCGACTGAAGACGTTCGTCTTGAATGCGCACACACACAAAATCAATTACCCATTCCTTCCTGTTGGCGACTTTTTATATTTTACCCAGCATGCCCTGCACCAACCAATCCATTAAGCCGATGGAAGCAAGCCAAGTCGTCAAAGTGGATTAAAGCACAAATATCGTTAAATCAAATCACACCGATCGCGACAGTCAGTTATTATTTATAAAAAACGCACAATTATAGAAATAATTAAGCCCCGACAGATCTACCTAGCAACCAATTAGCCAATCCAAACGTCAAGAAAAATGTAAAGATTTTACACTGTGTCAAACTGATTAAAGACACAGGGGAAAAAAATACTTACCTGTTCTTAGCGTCTGCAGACATTGCTCGCTAACAGGAAGTGGGCGTGGCCTTGACAGCACATCCGCCAGTGCCTCCACTACACATTTCATCACCTGCGATTTCACAAAAGTCATTCAAAACTGTCATCTTGGGATTATAACCATACAAAGAAAATTACCTAAATTAGTTTATCACTAGACAACGTCCAAACCATTTGAAGTGGGGGTTGGTAGTGATGCCAACCCTCCCACCTCAAATAGATTGGACGTCTATCGCTGTCAATAGCAGCCAATGACCTAATACTAACTGAGCTCACCCACCTCCCCCTAGTGGACAATTTACTTAATGGGAGTGCATTACATTAACAGGCGGTCAAATTATTAGGTACACCTGCTCAAATGTCGATACAAAGAAAGTGAGCAGGTGTACCTAATGCACTTCACACATATGTATATACAGTATATAAATTTTGAAAGCATTTCTTACCTTGACGTCGTCATTTTCCAGAACACTGGGAGTCACCGGTACAGACAAAACTGTCACAAAAAAATGAATTCATGAATGAATGAATGAGAAGACGTAACGAGTGTATTTAATAATGATATTAACGTGTCTTATCAAACATGAAAGCTTCGTCTCTCACCGCTTTTGACGAGGAGAGTCAGAGTCAGTAAGGCGAGCATGTTTGAAGAAAAAGAGCAAAATATCTCTAGGAATACACGCTTATTTTGCCGAATTGTCCTTCAAAATGATATTCGTTTAATTACGAATGCGTTACGGCTGTGTTTGAGTTCATATTTGAAGGTCCTTCGGCGGGGATGGAGCTCGGAGGAAGCGTCGTTCTTCTCGTCACCGACACCTCCACAAAAATCGGTCATCGCGCGCCTTTAAAAGGAAGATTCTGGAGCGGAAGTGACGTCAACCAGGAGTAGTGCACCTGCGCGTACCGCCATCTTGGTCAGGGCGGCAATAGGTTGAAATCGTTATTGTTTGTAAAATAAGCGGAGAATAAACGCGGGGGGAAAATATTGGAAAATATTTATATGTTGTTCTGTTATCTAACATGAAATTAATTGAGACACTGAAAGTTAAAAGAAAGTAATTTCCTGAATAAGGCACATCTACTGTATTCACTGTATGATGCCTTGTTTATTGCATTCACTATTTTTGAAATGCAGTAAATCCCATATGCATTGTGCTGTAGTAATAGAATACCGTATATATTGAAGTGTAATGTTGATAAAAGTTATTCAATTCACTGTATGATGCATTGTGTATTGCGTTCACTATTTTTGAAATGCAGAATATCCCACGACAACGAATATCCCATGATAACAACAACCGAATTATGATTTTTTTCCCCCCCAGTGATAAAAAAAAAAAATACTGTTCTTAAAAAAAAAATAGCAAAAAAATATATAGAAGATTAAAATTAATGAGAAAATTAATAAAAATAATTTTTGGAAAATATAAAAACTACATAATAATGAGGAATTATTGATACATCCATGATTTGTATTTTAAAAATATTTTCAAAATAATTACAAAAAATATGTTCTGCATTGTCCAATATTTGTTATTATTATCTTTTTATGATTTTTTTTTTTTTGGGGGGGGGGGGGGGCAATTTCTCATTCAGCTGTATTTTTCCATTTAATTTAGTATTGTTGTATTAATACTATTTTATATACTTACAGTGTATCACAAAAGTGAGTACACCCCTCGCATTTCTGCAAATATTTATGAACAAATGCCGCACTCTACATCAAATTGGTGTGCATGGCTGTCACCCCAGGAGGAAGTCTCTTCTGAAGACAGTACACAAGAAACACCGCAAACAGTTTGCTGAAGACATTTCAACAAAGGACATGGATTACTGGAACCATGTCCAATGGTCCCGCAAACAGTTTGCTGAAGACATGTCAACAAAGGACATGGATTACTGGAACCATGTCTGATGAGACGGGCGGGCTTTCTTGTGTACAATCTTCAGAAGAGACTTCCTCCTCGGGTGACAGCCATGCACACCAGTTTGATGTAGAGTGCGGCATATGGTCTGACCACCAACAGGCTGACCCCCCACGTCTTCAATCTCTGCAGCAATGCTGATAGCACTCCTGTAACGTTTTTTCAAAGGGGTGTACTCACTTTTGTTGCCAGGGGTTTATATATTAATGGCTGTATTTTGAGTTATTTTAAGGGGAAAATAAATTAACTCTATTATATACTAGTAAGCTGCACACAGACTACTTTTCATATGTCAAAGTGTCATTTTGTCAGTGTTGTCCCATGAAAAGATATACTTAAATATCTGCAGAAATGCGGGGGGTGTACTCACTTTTGTGATACACTGTATGATTTAAGCACATTTGTTAGGAGTAAATTCAGGCATCAAGGTATTAAAATTGATGAATCGTCAGTGAGTTATTAGGCAACTATGCACTAATAAGTCAAATAATGTACTGTAGACATTAATGTGGTAGCCATTTTGGCTCCATTGATGCTTCAGTGTCCCGTCATCCTTATTTGTTACCCCCGTGAAACTAAAGCTGCAAACGTCAACAAAGGACTCGACCATCACTTGTTGAGCTTTTTTTCTTCTTGCCGACATACAAAAGGCGAATTGGTCCATGTTTACCCAGCACGAGGCAGCGACGTCCTTTTGTCTAAATGTGAATAATGTTTTCTTTGAAGCTCATAATAAGACCTTTATGTAAGCCGGTGTGCACACAGTGGGACAATGTGGTTGCAGGTGCACTGTGTTCAAAGGGGAAAAACAGACTGTATATTCCATCATACAGCTCACATTTGCAGGAAAAATCTATTATTGTTGAGCAAACAGGGACATATGGTTCCTATAGTGAGGGTAAGAAAACAGTAAAGCGCTTTCGGGAGGGGCTGTATTTAAATAAACTCAATATCCAGTAAGTAGAGTGCATTATTTTTTAAAAGAAATTATCATTTGTGTTGAAATTTTCATGTATTTGGAATATTGCTTAAATCATTGATAGCGCTCAACGTCCAATCCATTATGACTGGGAGGTCTGTCAGCATTTTTTCTATAGATTCAAATGGATTGGATGTCTTTGGCCATCAGTATCACAACACATCACTATTTTGATATATTGTCTCACCCCTTATATAATATATAGATGACTGACTGAAAAGTTATTCTAAGTTTTATGATAACAATGCATGCATTGATTTTTCCTCTTTTTAGTCCATTAAAATGCAGGAAAGGAACACAATGTTCGTGGCAAACTCCCAAACTTGGAACTCCTGTTTCAAAGCAGCGCAGTGACAATGGAAGGCGCTCGCTCCATGGGAGCAGGCACGCTTGAATCAGATCCAAAGTGGTAGGTCCGCACGCCTGTTTAACTTTGCAAACACATATTTAATTTAGAACTCTGTCAAGATACAAGCAGTTACATGATGTTGTGGTTGGGGGTGTCATAGAAAGTGCAAAGAAAGAAAGAAAAACAGAGCTCGGGGATCATCAATAATTCACGGGGAGAAATAGAAAGCAGCACAGTTAGAATAGAAATGAGAAGAAATTGAAGGAATGAAATGCTCAAGCAGGTTTGCTTAACATGAGAAGGGGCGGGGCTAATTATTACATCCGCCGGTTATGTGTTCGGTTCCATATGTTTTGTTTGTTTTAGGGCTGTCAAAATTATCACGATAACGGGCGGTAATTAATTTTTTTAATTAATCACATTAAAATTAGAGGTGTCAAACGATTAAAATTTTTAATCGAGTTAATTACAGCTTAAAAATTAATCGTAATTAATCACAATCGCAATTCAAACCATCTATAAAATATGCCATATTTTTCTGTAAATTATTGTTGGAATGGAAAGATGAGACACAAGATGGATATGTACATTCAACATACGGTACATAAGTACTGTATTTCTTTATTATAACAATAAATCAACAAGATGGCATTACCATTATTAACATTCTGTTAAAGTCGCACCCTCTGCTGGCGCTTCGGTGCGACTGATTTTATAGGCTTCAGCACACATGAGCATTGTGTAAGTAATTATTGACATCAACAATGGCGGGCTACTAGTTTATTTTTTGATTGAAAATTTTACAAATTTATTAAAACGAAAACATTAAGAGGGGTTTTAATATAAAATTTCCATAACTTGTACTAACATTTATCTTTTAAGAACTACAAGTCTTTCTATCCATGGATCGCTTTAACAGAATGTTAATAATGGTAATGCCATCTTGTTGATTTATTGTTATAATAAAGAAATACAGTACTTATGTACCGTATGTTGAATGTACATATCCATCTTGTGCCTCATCTTTCCATTCCAACAATAATTTACAGAAAAATATGGCATATTTTATAGATGGTTTGAATTGCGATTAATTACGATTAATTTTTAAATTGTAATTAATTCGATTAAAAATTTTAATCGTTTGACAGCCCTAGTCTGTTTTCTTTTGAGTTCCAGATAATCATCCCTTCATTCGTTTTTGAGTTATCAAAGTATAATCTGAAATGGTTTATTTAATTACATTTTGGGTTAACCCGATACCGATACTCAAATAGCGGGGCGTTCTCCCCATGGGGGCGCTGCCGGAGTGATGCCGGAGGTGGCGCATGTGACCTCAAGGAACATACTTTTTTGCCCAACTAAAATAAAGTGTAATTGCATATCCATTCAGTGGGTGGCAGTGGCGCTCATTTTCAGGGTGTGCGCAGTAATTCTGAACCAAGTAAGTGCACACAGCAAAGAGACATGAAGAGCTGTCCGCGATTTCAGGCTGGGCTCACGCAGCGAACCACTGTCTTCTCTGGTCCTCACATGTCTGCCCGAGAAGCGCCATGTTCAGCTTGGGAGTCACCACGACCGCCCTCACCTCCGGTTCCCCCCTAGCCACCGAGAACGCGCCATTTTCGGGCCGTTTGGCTTTGACTTTTAATACAGTAGGAGACGAAGAAATACCACTCTGTTTACTGTGTCTAAAATGTTTGTAGCGGACAGCGTAAAGCAAAATCGATTAAGACATCACTCAAAGACATTACACCCCAATCTCATTGATAAGCTGCTTGATTGTGTACATCGAAAACGTGTCGAATATGGCAAACAATCGTCCCGCTTTGTCAGTGTTACATCAGTAAACCAGCGAGCACTGTTTAGCATGCTCAGTGAAAAATAACCCACACCCTTGCAAAGGAGCTGATACTGCCTGCAGCAAACATAAAAACTGTCCCCCTGTCCGATGACACTGTCATTTTTGTTCTGTTTTTGTTTTTTCGGTCAAATCTTTAGGCATATTGTCTTCATTAGTTAAAGTTGCTATTGATTGATTTTATTAAATTTTCTTTTTCAATCTCAAATGGTCAAAAAATGTACCGTGAGTGTATTTTTACAGTTGGGATGTGACAAAGTGATGCAGTTTAAGTCTTTTCTGTTACAAACAAAACAATGTTAATAAAGTTACACTGATCCCTCGTTTTTCGCGGTTAATAGAGACCAGAACCCGCCGTGATAAGTTAAAAACTGGTAAGTAACGCCTCCCGCACCCCCCCCCCCCCCCACCCCCCAAAAAAAAATTTCAATGTATTTATTCAGAATTAGCATTGGAAAGAGATACATATAAAACATGTTTTTCCACTTTTTTCCAAACTATAATCTTAAAAAACATATCTACTGTATATGGCGGAAAACACAGGCAAGGCTGAAAAAGCAGTTTCTGCAAAAGAAACTGCTGTATTTTAAGCCGAAAGAACTGTTGTGTTTGATAGAAAAATATGTCTATATGCTGCCATAGCAGATTCATGGCGCATTAAGCCACCGAGCTATTTTTAATTTGTCCGTTTTACCCTAAAAACCCTCGTTTACAGACTTCGCGCAACCGCTTTTGTTTCAACCCAGGCATAAAACGAAGGTAATTAATTATATTTATTATTCAAAATGTCTGTCGTTTTTAGCTTAGAATCATTTATTGATGTCTCACATTCCATTAAAAAAAAACGACTTTAAAAAATTATTCACTCACATGTTTTAAACTTTTAAACAAATTATGTCACAATGAAAAAAATGGCGTCTGTAAAAAAGTCACCGATATCAACCTCATACCTATGGCTTAATTGTATTTTTTTAGTTATTATTGCATTTTCTCCGATATGTTAGATGATAAATTATCGATCCAAACAACGAAAAATTGAAAAAAAATGTTTAAAAAGGGTAAATATATGAAAAAGAACTTTTCGACCACTCCTTGATGTCTGTAATTTCTGCATCTCGACCATTGTTAGACTACCATGTTTCACCCATAAAATCCCCCAAAAATCATTCACAGCTGTGTCTTGACACTCACATACATGCTACATGGAGTTTTTTGATTGAAACAAGGTAAGTACGCGATATATATCTCGTTAAAGTCATGGGACTCATGGCGTCTGTAATTCTGCTCTCGCTTGCTCTCCCCTCCAGATAGGGTTTTGCTGTTTAAAAAACTTTTTTTTTTTTTTTTTAAATGTCCTCCTGTTCAAAATTTTTCTTCCCCCAGAAAATTGAGATTTTAAACTTTCCAATGATGTATTACACATGCATAGTGGACTATTTTGAAAGTTGGCCAAATTGGGGGTCTCAGAGCAGAACTGCAAGTCACCTTAGTGTTTTCCGCCATATATATATATATATATATATATATATATTATATATAGATATGTGAATAATTTTTTTAAGCACTTCAAATTTAATAACTATTATAAGTTTTAAACATGTTCCTATCTCATCGAATTATTTTTAAACAAGAACAAAGTAGATAAATGCTCATCTTTATAAAATGCTTCATTGGTTGAGTCCACTCAAATCCGCTCAAGCTGCTCGATTACACACAAGTTGCCACAGCAACTGTTTAACAGGTCGAACAATGATTGACGCATGCGAAGTTTTTGAAGTTTGAGTTCGCAAGAGTCTCTGGCAAGATCAAACGTTAACGTCTGGCAATCATTGTTAAATCTAATAAGCACAAAAGCCGCATGAAGGAGGGTGAGACTACGTGATCGGAAGGGGAAAGCTCATGTGAATTTATTTATTTTTTATTATTGGAAAAAAAAAAATCTGTGATCGACTGAGGGCACGAAGTTTGAAGTGCGAAGTCGCCAGGGATCACTGTATACTTACGTAGGAGAAAATAAGGACACAACGTTAGGCAGAGTTGTCATTATAATAATTTTATAGACAAATGATACTATTTACAGTGGCGGCAGAGAGTTGTGGGGGGCGCGAAACATTTACATTTTCCTGGGGGGGTGCAACAGAAAATAATTGAGAAGCACTGGCTTACACGTAAATCTTCTCAGAGTGCTCCTCTAGCATTATGATTTCAAACAAAGTCACGCAAATACAGCTTTAGAAATACAGTATATTTGTTGTTAAAGTCTTTACAAGAAACAGACACATTTTGCAAACATAAGAAGTCAGCGTTGACAAAATATGAACAGTAATTCAAAAAAAGAAAAGCTTATTAATGTCTTTCCATGAAAACGGAAAACACTTACTTGAAAGTTGTCAGCACCTACAAAAAAGCACGAAGCCCGAACGCTACGATGGCCGACAGGATGTAGACGACTGCCGTCGAGGGGGTAGAGGGACTTTGATCGGAGCGAGCTGAGGGAGGTCGGGTGAAGATGTATGGGTGGTCCTAACAACAAAAATTGGGAAGCATTTTTAATTAATTCATTGACGGAAATAGACGTCCAATTCATTTTGACTGGGAAGGGCGAATGAACGAATGTTCATTCGCCCTTCCCAGTCAAAATGGTTTGGACGTCCATCACATGCTTTTTTTTGCCTCACCGTGGGTGGACAAACAAGAGTGATTGGGTCGGAAAAACTGCTCACAACCGTTTTTCTTCCTTCAGGTTGAAACTGTGTACACAGAAACATGATTAAAACAATTTTCTTTCAAAATATGATTATTGATTCAATAAAAATCCTGTGGTTGACCATGTTGTTCCACAGGCCTTTCGCCAACTCCTCGTGGCCTTTGATGGTGAAGTGGAAGCAGTCGTGGGTGAAGAAGCTCATGTCGATCTTGCCGCTCTGCTCGGAGAGATGAAACGTTAAGGAGGAGAAGCGTGACGATGTCGTGACGTCGTGAATTACGGGAAGGCGAGGAGGGTCGGCCTGCTTTAAAAAGGGCTGCAGAACCACTGCGAAGTCGTCGCGGAAGAAGCGATCGGTGAGCAGCAATGATTCCAGTTTTCTCTGTGGAAGGAAAGAAAGTGAGTCAGGATATGAGCAATTTCACTTTAAATTAGAACAAACAATTAAAAGGTGCCATTGGAATATTATTTCTGTATTTATTTTAGGGGTACAGTGGTACCTCTACTTACGAACGTCTCTACATACAGAATGTTCAGGTTAAGACACACCTCAACGGGAAAATATTGCCTCTTGTTAAGAAAGAAATTTCAAGATACGAAAGCATGGCGGGTACAAGCAGCTTCCAGAGTTTACTGAACATAACATATTTAAACCAGATGTGGGTAGAGTAGCCAAAATTTTTACTCAAGTTAGAGTAGCATTACTTCAAAAAAAATATTAAACTTGTCAAAGCAGTCGTCCCAAAAAGTTTTTTTTTACAGACATCATTTTTTTCATGGTGACGTTATTTGTTTCAAAGTTTAAAATATGCGAGTGAATAATTTTTTAAAGTCTTTTTTTTTTTTTTTTTTTTAAATGAAATATTAGACATCAATTAATGATTATACGCAAAAAATGACAGACATTTTGAATAATAAATATAATTCAGTACCTTTGTTTTATGGCTGGGTTGAAACAAAAGCGGTTGCGCGACGTCTGTAAACAGGGGTGTCCAGGGTAAAACGGACAAATTAAAAATAGTTCGGGAGCTTAATACGCGATGAATCTGCTATGGCAGCATATAGACATTGTTTTATCAAACACAACAGTTGTTTTGGCTAAAAACACAGCAGTTTCTTTTAAAGAGGAGTGCAAGAGCAGAAACTGCTTTTTCAGTCTTGTCCGTGTTTTCCGCCATATTTATACTTTTATATTTATATATTTTTTTAATCGAGTTAATTATAGCTCAAAAATTAATTAATCGCAATTAATCGCAATTCAAACCATCTATAAAATATGCCATATTTTTCTGTAAAATATTGTTGGAATGGAAAGAAAAGACCGAGATGGATATATACATTCAACATACGGTACATAAGTACTGTATTTCTTTATTATAACATTAAATCAACAAGATGGCATTACCATTATTAACATTCTGTTAAAGCGATCCATGGATAGAAAGACTTGTAGTTCTTAAAAGATAAAAATAATATATGAATATATAAATAAAACATATAAATATTTATAAAAATTTATAGAAAATAAATAAAAGATAATAACTAGTACAAGTTATAGAAATTTTATATTAAAACCCCTCTTCATGTTTTCGTTTTAATAAAATTTGTAAAATTTTCAATCAAAAAATAAACTAGTAGCCCGCCATTGTTGATGTCAATAATTACTTACACAATGCTCATGGCTGCTGAAGCCTATAAAATCAGTCGCACCCAAGCGCCAGCAGAGGGCGGCAAAACTCCGAAAAACACAACAAGTACACCTTTCACTTAGCTGTCGTTTTAATTCGGGGCATTTGTGCGTTAATTGCGTCAAATATTTTAACGGGATTAATTAAAAAAATTTAATTAACGCTCGTTAACGCGATAATTTTGACAGCCCTAATATATTATACATACATACATACATACATACATATATTACATTTTTGCATTGGGAGAAAATACTTTTAATTTTTACAAGTACATTTTAAAGCAGGTAATTTTGTACGTTTACTTAAGTTAAAAAAAAAATTTAAAAAAAAAGAAATAAAGTACCTCATCCACCACTGTTCGTACCTGAAACTCCAGATTAATTTCCACCAGCTCTCGTAGCTCTGCAGACCGACTCACTGGTTCGATCAGACACGAGCAGAAGGAGCTAAAGTACATTTAAATCATATTACATTGTATCACCACTGGCACTAAATCAAACATGTGCAAGTTATCCAA
Organism: Corythoichthys intestinalis; assembly: GCF_030265065.1. Lineage (NCBI taxonomy): Eukaryota > Metazoa > Chordata > Actinopteri > Syngnathiformes > Syngnathidae > Corythoichthys > Corythoichthys intestinalis. Next base: position 8,221,484 of record NC_080413.1, read on the forward strand.
ATAGCGCTGCCACTCACCGCTGGAGAAGGCAACCCGGTGTGGGCTTCTGCACCTCCCGTAGCGTTTGCATGGGAAGGATTTGTACCACGTTGACGATCATGCGGGGAACCTGAAGCAACGTGTGTAGACCAACAATGTCATTCGCACAAAGGCTCATTTTCTTTATCCTCTGCAAAAAAAAAATTAACATTTAATGACCAGACCTCATTCATAAGCATTTCCAAGGAGACCGCCATGTAGTGCATGAAGTTGTCGGCAGAGAACAGAGCCTGGAGGAGACACGTTCATTGACTGATGAAGCAGTCGATGGCAGCCAGCGCGTTAAAAGGTCAACAACAAACCTTGTCTTTACAATAGTCGCAGATGTCATTCATGCCCATGAGAATGGTCAGAAGCTTCCAATCTTTCTCAAAATTCAAACCCTTGTCGATACATAAATTTAAAAAAATAAACTTGTTTTGTCCCATTACTTTTGAAAACGAGTATCGTTTTACCTCATAACTTCTGAGGGTGTCGATTAAATGTCTGGTCTGGCCGGGAAGATTGCTAACAAACATCGATAGAATAAATATTAGCTAAATACCCAGTTGCCAAGGAAACAGAAACCTTAACATTCTCATACAAAGTGTTTTGCCCCGTGACTGCCAAGTTGAGCCCCGTTTGCCCCAGGTGGGCTTCCATCCCGTGTATCGTCTTCCCCTGGGCGGCGCCAAGCACTCTGGGATTGAAAAGCTTGATGATGTCTGACAAAAGTAAAAAAAAAAAACTGAGCAATAAAAGCTAGACGACACAATCAGCGATGAACAAAAAAACTCACTCGGCAAAGTAATGACGTCCTCGTATGAGCCGAAACCGCCGATGCTGGAATATCGCATTAAATTGAAACTCAGTTTCCATTTCTGAGTTACAGGATGTCAGTTTACCTCCAGGAAACGTGGCGAAACTCGATGGGAATGCCCAGCACGGTGGTGGCATTAGCGCCGATGGCCGTCTGTGTGAAGAGGATACGCACGGTGAGCATATGGAACAGAAAGTAGGTAAAGAGGAGCACTCACCGTGAGTGAATCACCCAAGGCGGCAACTACTTTGATGTCACCTGCTTTTACAAACTCCACTGTGAGGAAAGATGAACATATAAGGAAGGATATTTACAGTACGTGAGGTGAGTGACCTACCTGAGGACGGGGTAGAAAGCGAGGGGCTCATGTCAGGGCATTGGAAGGCGGGGTGCTTGAAGCCGACAGGGCGAATTTTTTCAGGAAACTCCTAGAGAATGATCATGTTTCAGTGCCATTGACGGCGACAGACGTCCGATCCGATTGGACGTGTATCGCCTTTAAGAGTTGTCCGATAATGACTTTTTAACCAATATCGTCCAACTCCAAAATTCCAATTCTCTAACCGCGGAAGCCCCTTTTAAAGACTGTACACAAGAAAGCCCGCGAACAGTTCGCTGAAGACATGTCAACAAAGCACATGGATTACTGGATTACAATGTCCTATGGTCTGATGAGACGGGCGGGCTTTCTTTTGTAGTTATTTTGAGGGGAAAATGAATTAACTCTATTATATAAGCTGCACACAGACTACTTTTCATTCTGTCAAAATGTCATTTTGTCAGTGTTGTCCCATGAAAAGATATACAGTGGGGAAAATAAGTATTTAGTCAACCACTAACTGTGCAAGTTCTCCCACTTAAAAGATTAAAGAGGCCTACAATTGTCAACATGGATAAACCTCAACCACGAGAGACAGAATGTGGAAAAAAAAAACAGAAAATCACATTGTTTGATTTTTAAAGAATTTATTTGCAAATCATGGTGGAAAATAAGTATTTGGTCAATACCAAAAGTTCATCTAAATACTTTGTTAGGTACCCTTTGCTGGCAATAACGGAGGCCAAATGTTTTCTGTAACTCTTCACAAGCTTTCCACACACTGTTGCTGTTTTTTTGGTACATTCCTCCATGCAGATCTCCTCTAGAGCAGTGATGTTTTGGGGCTGTCGTTGGGTAACAGACTTTCAACTCCCTCCACTGATTTTCTATGGGGTTGAGATCTGGAGACTGGCTAGGCCACTCCAGGACCTTGAAATGCTTCTTACGAAGCCATTCCTTTGTTGCCCTTGCTGTGTGTTTGGGATCATTGTCATGCTGAAAGACCCGGCCACATCTCATCTTCAATGCCCTTGCTGATGGAAGGAGATTTTTACTCAAAATCTCTCGATACATGGCCCCATTCATTCTTTCCTTTACACAGATCAGTCTTCCTGGTCCCTTTGCAGGAAAACAGCCCCAAAGCATGATGTTTCCACCCCCATGCTTCACAGTGGGTATGGTGTTCTTCGGATGCAATTCAGTATTCTTTTGTCCTCCAAACACGAGAACCTGTGTTTCTACTGAAAAGTTCTATTTTGGTTTGATCTGACCATAACACATTCTCCTTGTCCTCTTCTGGATCATTCAAATGCTCTCTAGCGAACCGCAGACGGGCCTGGACGTGTACTTTATTCAGCAGGGGGACACGTCTAGCAGTGCAGGATTTGAGTCCCTGGCGGCGCATTGTGTTACTGATAGTAGCCTTTGTTAATGTGGTCCCAGCTCTCTGTAGGTCATTCACTAGGTCCGCCCCGTGTGGTTCTGGGATTTTTGTTCACCGTTCTTGTTATCATTTTGACGCCACGGGGTTAGATCTTGCATGGAGCCCCAGATCGAGGGAGATTATCAGTGGGCTTGTATGTATTCCATTTTCTAATAACTGCACCCACAGTTGATTTCTTTACACCAAGCGTTTTACCTATTGCGATTCAGTCTTCCCAGCCTGGTGCAGGTCTACAATTTTGTCCCCGGTGTCCTTCGACAGCTCTTTGATCTTGGCCATAGTGGAGTTTTGAGTGTGACTGACAGAAGTTGTGGACAGGTGTCTTTTATACCGATAATGAGTTAAAACAGGTGCCATTAATACATGTAAGGAGTGAAGCCTCGTTAGATCTCGTTCAAAGAAGTTAGACCTCTTTGACAGCCAGAAATCTTGCTTGTTTGTAGGTGACAAAATACTTTTTTCCACTGTAATTTGGAAATAAATTCTTTAAAAATCAAACAATGTGATTTTCTGTTTCTGTCTGTCATGGTTGAGATTTACCCATGTTGACAATTACAGGCCTCTCTAATTTTTTTTAAGTAGGAGAACTTGCACAATTGGTGGTTGACTAAATACTTATTTGCCCCACTGTACTTGAGTATCTGCAGAAATGTGAGGGGTGTGCTCACTGTTGTGATACACTGTACATATAAATAAGTTTATAAGGGGGCCACTGTGCTTCTAGTAAAAACATGTTAGTCTGGAGCCCTGTGTATGTGAAGTGAAAATTTAGACAATTACTTCAAACATTGTCAAAATATCCAACTATTTGAGTTGTTGTAAAAAAATATGGTCTGGTCACAATATGACATTTACTGAAAATATGTTTTGCTGTTTTTGTACAATTAGTGTATATTATGAAAAATATTACCGTAATTTTCGCACTACAAGGCGCACCTATTAGCCACCACCCACCAAGTTTGACCTGAAAACAGCTTTTGTTCATAGTTAAGCCGAACTGGACCATAAGCCGCAGCTGTCCTCACTGTATTATGGATATTTACACCAAAAGATATTAACCAGTAACACTTTATTTGACAGCGGCATCATACGACTCTCAAAAGACCAAATGAACCACCATTCATTGCTTCACGAAGCTTCATTTGACCATCATTGCTCCCTTGGGAGAGACAATCAGCCTCTGCTGCCATCTGCTGTCAACAATGTTGATGTCCAACATGCTTCCTAGCATGCATTGCAGCACTACAGATGTAACAAAATCAAAATTCATGTTCTGCGCCAATTATTTCTTCAGTTACTGTTCGTTGTTTCATTAATTGCTAGTTATGGTATTTGGAAACACTTTTTTGACAGTGGCGCCATAAGAATATCATGAGATAATCATGACATGACACTGTCATGAGCATTAATGAATGCTTACAAAAGATGCCACTTAGTGTTTTCCGTCATATTATCTCACTTTTGAATGAATGTAAAAGATTTGAGCTGGACACAAATGGAGTTAGTGACTTAATTTGCCGGATGACGCTTAATGACATCTTTCATAAGCATTCAATAATGCCCATGATAGTGCCATGTCATAATTATTACATCTTTCATAAGCATTCAATAATGGCCATGATAGTGCCATGTCATAATTATTACGTTTTTTTGACAGTCTCATGGCGCAGCTGTCAAATAAAATGTTACATATTAACAAAAAAAAAAGTTTAAAAATCAACAAATAAGACGCACTGAACTATAAGCCACAGGATTCAAAATTAAGGAAAAAAGTAGTGGCTTATAGTCCGAAAAGTACGGTATTAATTAGCCAACTCTGAATTTGTTTGTTCTAGTTGGTTGTTGATTGGTTTTGTTGTTTTTGTTTTCTTGTTTTTCCCCCTCCCTCTCTTTCATTGCGTGGACTTAAAGAGTATCCCACAAAATAAGAATGCTGGACGATGAGATCCGAGGTGGGATTAAATAACTTTTTCCTCCTCCCACTCCCTTTCGAGTGCAAAAAAATATTCTGAACGATACTGTATTTTGATTCTTTTGCGCATCCACAAAAAAGCATCATCATCTCATGAACCAAGTATAATACATTTTTGTTGGAATATACATTGAAGGCTTTTCACTCGTGCAGTTTACCATTAATACCTAAATTAAACAGTGAGTTCATGCTATATGAAATATAAAGCACCTTATTGAGGGCTTCCTTACTGTAGTGTCGTATTCCTTCTTCATACTTCCACCACCAGTTGTCACCTAAGAACAAAAGATCAGCCAACTGCCAACTTGAAAATAAAACACATTGTACTTTTAACTTAGCGGCAAACAACAACACATGGCGTTCCAGCACTTTACCTTTGACACAGCGCGACACTAGCGCGCATGTTGCCACGGCGACGCAAAGCCACCCCATAGTAGTAGTGGTGGTGTGCAACGGGGCAAAGTCAGTCAGTGGGGCACCCCTGCGTTGAGTCGTTTTGGCAATCTCAGCGATTTTGTGGCTAGGCCACGCCCACTGAGGATGCTTGACAGTTGAGGTCGTCCAATAGGGAACGCTGGTTTTTAAAAAGTTGTTTTTCCATGTTTTCACCTTTTCAATTAACTCTGAATGTTCACGTTAAGTGCCATTGACGGCAATAGACGTCCAATCCATTTTGACTGGGGATGTATTGAAAATGGAATGATTTAAATAATTTAAAAAAATAATACAAAGGCCGCTAATTTTGAAGATCACCTGTTTTATTAATTTATTTATAAACTTAATAAAGACATTAAAAATGACCAGTGTTTCATTAGAATTTTTTGTTTTTAATGTGATGTCATGCATGTAGAAAGAAAACAAAATGGTTGAATCCGTTTTGGCTGAATAGGTAACTTTCCGTAAGGTTTTATGTGTATTGATTGTGATTTTAAAAAAACAAAAACAAAAAATTAAATAAAGAAAAATCCAGTTGTCGCATAAATTAAGGTTTGTTTAGCACTACTGATGAAAAAACCTCAAATGAAACATGCAAAAACCTTTCTCCTCGATGATTTGAGCGTTTTCTTTGATCGTCTGTAGTCCAGAGTGTTTTTCACTCCTGAGTTGAGGAGTCCCAGTCCCACATCTGTGTTTTCTCATGAAACCGCACGCGCAGGTGGGTGTTTTGAGTCTTTTCGCAGCACGCTGGCCAGCGCAGAGAGAGTTTGTTCATTTTTCATTGCCTCTCCTCTTCCTCTGCCGGGGCTTGTGGAGGGTCCTGAGGTGGGTCGGCAGGGGCGGGGGCGGCTTCGGCGGGCGGCGGAGGCGCGGGACGCCGAGGGGGCATCATGATCTGGTGCTGGCGTTGACGCTGGCGGTATGCGACGATGGTGCCCAGCAGCAACGCGATGACAGTCATGAGGTAGAGGTCCCACTCGGGGCCGAGAAGTTGGTCCAAATCCACTTGAGAGATCAAGTCCCTTAGCTGATTGCATCATGACGAAAAAAACAGAACAAAAAAAATTAAGAGTTTAACTCTTTGGCTGTCACTGACTGCTATAGACGTCCAATCTGTTATGACTAGCAGCTACTGATCGAGACATTTATAGTAGTATTTTTGTTCACGCGCCCTCTCCGAGTCCAAATACACTGAACGTGTAGCGCCATCAGAGGCAGCCAATGAGTACACAAAGTAGTGGTCCAAAAATCTACAGCAAATGACCAATGAACAGGAAGTGCCCCCAGAAATGCTCTAAAATAAATGAAAATAAATGAAAAAAAGCGCAAAACCCACCCAAAAGTTAGAAAAGCATGGGAAATGTAAAAAATTGTGATAGGTTTAAAAAAAAAAAAAAAAAAAAAAAAAAAAAAGAATCCAGTGAAAACAGCGAAAAAAAAACAATTTCCTTTACTCGCTAGTTACATTTTTCTTTTGCTACTTCCTTTTTTAGCTCAGGCCACTAGGTGGTGCAAAAACATCATTACCAGAGATCACCACTCAAACAGTGAACATCAGTTATCCCATTATATTGTCTATACAGTATATCAGCCGATAATCGATCTTGAAAAGCCTGATGTGCCCAGCCGATATATCGGTCGACCTTTAAAATAAACCATGGTAAATTGTGCACCTATAATATTGGCTATATATCGGCAGATAGTCGATCTTGGAAAGCCATATATTGGCCGACCTATAAAATATAATATAAAACCTGTCCAGACCATCGTAAACCCATTATATTGGTTACATATCGGCCGATCGTCGATTTTGAAAAGCAATATATTGGCACGATGTGGATGGCCGATACAGTATATCGGTCGACCTGTAAATATAAACCCTGTCCAGACTAGACATGTGCCGATTACCGGTTGCAAGGTATACCCTTGAATGAAAACGTCACGGTTTCAAAACCGCAAAAAATTTCCATCATACCGTCCTTACGTTATTAGCTATCTTTATGTCCCAAAAATGCAGGGAGAAATCCCTCGCTTGCAGCTGCAAGGCTCAACCCTTCCCTACCAGTTGTTGCTAAATGTGAGTCAGCTGTGCTAAACGATGGCAACATTTTCCCCCCATCGAAGAAAACGAAATCACTGGTGTGGGAATACTTCGGCTACAGAAAAGTTAAAGACGGCCACGGCTTCGAAGAGGAGGGCCAACCGACATGTAAAGCATGTTCGCGGAGGGTGGCTGCCGAGGAGGCAATACCTCCAATATGATTTCGTATTTATACAAAACTAATGGTTAGTAAACACAGTCATGAGCGAGCTACGAGAGTTAACTCCAGCGTGTTTAGTGTGTCTAGCGATGTTAAAACGTGTCTTTTTTCTCTGGCAACTGCATTGAGAAAGAGTGTGTGTATAATATAAACATGATATGAGTCATACACACGTTTTTTATGGAAAAACAATTCAATTATTTTTGTTCTGATGGTAATATTGAGCTGTGGCTGTGGGTTTAGGCTCACCTAAAGGAATGCATTTATATTTTATTAAAAATCTTTCAGGTTTTTTTGGTATTTATTTCAACTTAACATTATACTTGTGTTCGAATTTGCTAATGTTTTGAAAAAAAAAAAAAATCCTGTTCAATGCAAAGTTGTTTTTTAACCCAGATATCTCAAAGTAACACATTTTACAGCTGTAATTCCAATACCGTGATATTTTGGCCTAAGGTTATCATACTGTCAGAATCTCATACTGGCACATGCCTAATATAAACCAGGTCCAGACCATCGTAAATTGTGGACCCATTATATTGGATATATATCAGCCGATAGTAAATCATAAAAAGCCACGTATCGGCCTGATGTAGCCGGCCGATACATTAGTCGACAAATAAATATATAAACCCTGTCCAGATCATCGTAAATTGTGGACCCTCTACATTTGACAAAATTTTCGACTCAGTGGAAAACACTTTTTGAACAAACTCATACTCTCCACATTTCAGTCACCATGTATGTGTTGTGGCTATACTGTGTGTATTTGTTGTGGCTATACTTGGAAAATAACTCCACTTGTAAGTACTCACATTGAGTTCCTGCATGTACTGTAGTGCGTAGACCAGACCCAACTTGCATAGAGCGAGGAAAACCGGCACCTGGGCGTCAGGACTGGCTTCTGCCGCCATGTCGTAGAAGCGCTTGGCTAGGTGAATGTCCTGCGCGAGGCCAGTTGTCGTCACTCGACCCGTTTTGTCCACATCGGTGTACGATGCGAGCGTACCTGTTTTATGCCCAATCCCTTCTCATGCATATAACCCAAGTTGAACATAGCCTGAGCACTATTCTGCTGCTCTGAAGCCAGCCTGTAGTGGATGATTGCAGTCTCATAGTCCACGTCGGTGCCGAAACCGTAGAAGTGGTAGTCGCCCAGTTTGATCCTGGCTACTGTGTAACCTGTTGAAAAGCTCCTGCGATTACAACATGAAGGGAATTACAGGACAGGATTTGCAATCACACCTTGAGCGGCCGCTCTGGTCCAGTGGAGCAAAGCTCGAGGATATGTCTCGTTCTCGTTAAAGATTTTTGCGCCCTCTAGAGTAGGAAAATAAAGCCTTAAATGGAGTTTCAATGACAAAAATGTAAAGAACGAAAGATTGGACGTCATCCTACTTTGGTCTAAAATGAAGGCCACGTTGCTTTGAGCCACCTCGTAGCCCTGCTCGGACAAAAGCAGGTATTGCACTAATGCTGCATCGCTGTCGCCTTCTTTGAAGCTGCCATATGCGGTCAGCAGACGTTCGGACCAGCGACCACGCTCGCACATGTTCTTGAACAACTACCAGAATTTTTTTTTTTTTTTTTTAGTTTTCTGATGATATAGGCTTACGTGTTGGTGTTTCCATGTCCCACCTCCACTGCCGTATGACACGAGCGCATGACGCCGGTGCCGGTGGCGTGCATCTGCGCCAGGTTGTAGAAGGCCAGGATGTGACCTGCCTGCGAGGCCAGGTTGAAGAACTTGAGCGCTTGTTTGTAGTCGCGTTTCACTCCCATTCCGTCTGGAGTGCAAAAACATGAAAATAAAGCTCAAAATCTGATATTCAAAGGCTAATAAAAATGAAAAAATAAGCTTGTTTATGACTTACTGTAGTACATAGTGCCTAGCTGCAACTGCCCGTCAACCCAACCCTGTTCAGCTGCTCTCTGGAAGTATTTCAACGCCAGCTCGTAGTTCTGCAAAAGAAAAAAAAAACATGCACGGCTCATGTATGACAAAAAAAACATTGGATGTACAGTTTTTTTAGAATCATGTCATTTACCACAGGGACGCCCCGTCCATATAGGTAGGCCATTCCCAGGCCACTCTGGCCTACTGGATTTCCCTGTTAAGAGTTGAAAAACAACATGAAACAAAAATAAGTGCTGTGCTAGTAAGCAAAAGAAAAACTCAGTGACAACGACAGACATCCAATCCATTATGACTAGGGGTGGGGAAACTGGGTAACTCACGATACGATTTGCGATACAAGACTCATGATAACGATCTCACAATATGGCGGTACAACAATTATCAGATCATTCTAGGATGTTCTACAAAACAGAGCTGTCCCAACTTGACGACGTCATCGATGACGTAAATGCGTCGACGAGCACACCATCCCTTTAACAGTTAATAAAGGGTTTAAAAAATATATGCGTGGAAAGTTGAGAATGGCGGACGCTCGGGATTCAAGCGGGGAGAGTGCTACAAAGCCAAAAAGCGCACTAGAGTGACCAAAGCATGGACTTATATCAAGGAAACAAAGGAAGGTACGCTCTCCTGTGCAGTCTCTAGAATAAGAAGCTTACATACCATGGCAGCATTGCAGCCATGAATGAACACCTGAACTGTCGTCACCCAGGTATAGGTATAATTTTGGAAAACGACAGGAGACAACAAGGTGGCGGATCGTAAGTCCCTATAACATTTTTTTATTGAAGTTGCCTTTATGTGGGTTGTACGACAAAGTATTAGGGGCTAATGTCAGCCTAATGTAGCGGAATAAGCAGCTGCATACTTTACGTAGTGTGTTGCCGCCCCCGTGAAAATAAACAATATCATTTAATAAAAACAAAGTTCCAAAAAAAAAAAACGATATTGAAATTAATTTGTGTTTTAGAATCGGTTTTACAAATAAGGAAATCCTTATTATTTTGCTTCATCTACATCAAATTGTATTCAATAGAAGAATATATACAAATGCTTCGTCGTAGCTCCCAGCGAAGGTACATGTATGTAAAGTGCGTAGCAGCTCACAGCTACATTACCCTGCATAATAATGTGACTTTTGTTTCTCGTAGCAATATTACAACTTTAATCTCGTTTTTCTTTATTTACTTGGCCCTAACACTCCATCGTAGTGTCATATCAACGTGCGCCATTAAGTTTTTTTCCCGTGACATTTATTTATCTACTCCGCCGGTGCTCACTCTAATGCTGAGAACAATATAGACATACCACAAAAAGAGTAAGATTTTTTAAAATCCAGTTGGAAAAGTGAAGTCACAGTGTTCTGATTTTGTTTACATTATTCTGCCCTAGTTAATGCCACAGCATTTGACCTCATTGTTTATTTGTGATTTATTATTGTTATTTACGTGTTTATTTGTACTTTAATAAATAATTTAAGTGTTTAATGCAGACACGTCCAAAGTCCGGCCCGGGGACCAAATGCGGCCCGTGGTCAAATTTCATTCGGCCCCCAGCCTCTGTCATAAAATCAATAATGTCTGGCCCACACACAGACTTAATAAATTGGTCAGCAGTACTGCTACCAGCATATGAAGTAGCTTACACACTAACTGCTGCTCCTCATTTACCCACTAAAAGGCAGCAGCACTCTAACATTACCCCGTGTGACCCTTTACTCCCAATTTCCTAAAATGGCAACAATCAACAAAAAAAGAAAGTTGACTGTGACAGCCTACGCTTCAAGAATAGGTGGAAATTGGACTACTTCTTCACTAAAATACGCAACAACTGTGTCTGCCTCATTCGCAAAGAGACGGTCGCTGTTTTTAAAGAGTTCAATGTGAGAAAACATTACCAAACAAGACACGCTGACATGTACGACAAGATTACAGGGAAGATACGCGAGTAATTGAAGCAACTTGAAGCTTGTTTAATTTCACAGCAGCAGTATTTTGCAAGAGCCCAAGAGTCGAAAGAGAACGCCACAAAGGCTAGTTGTGAGACTGTTTCAACAATTATTAAAAAAAAAAAATATTAAAGCAAATGGGACACACAAAATGGCTTGCTAAAATTTGCTTAAATATATTGTTCTACGTAAAGGACGTCAGCCAAGGTCGGCCCCCCACATTTTTACCACACCAAATCTGGCCCCCTTTGCAAAAAGTTTGGACACCCATGGTTTAATGTCATAATTGTGTAATATGTATTTAATGTAATAATTAATGTCAAATTAATAATTTTTAAAAAATGAATTGCAAAATTAGTAATAAATAAATAAAATAAAATAAAAATAAGTTCATAAAAATTATTTGACTAGTCGACTATTCGTTAAACAAGTCTGCAGACTAATCGGGAGAAAAATAATCATTCGGGACAGCCCTACAACTAATAAACAGAAAAATAAGCACTTTTCATACTTCTGGTGTGAATTGGAATGAGTTTATCACTAGAGGTATGACCATCAATGGCAGGCAATGAGTTATTTTTGGTGGATTTCAAGTCATTTCCTCTTGATATTCAGTCACTTCCTATTGATTTTGGAGCATTTTCGGGTCACTTCCTGTTGGTCTTGGGGAATTTACGGATCACTTCTTGTTGATTTGGGGTTACTGAAAAGGAAGTGACTCAAGAATGTCAACAAATGAACAGGAAGTGACTCAAAATCAACAGAAGGTAACCTGTAAATGCCCACAAAACATGCTCTGGTTTCAGTGCCACTGACAGTGCTGGAGGATTGTGGTAGCATCATGTTGGTTCCCTTTTTTTTTTTTTTTTTTTAACACTGACACATTTCTAAAACGATATATTGATTTTAGGTGGGAGCATATCGATAACCTTTTGGACTACAAAGTATCCCGATATATCACCTTTTCAATATATTGTCACACCCCTAATTTTGACTGGGAGAGGCTGCTCCCAGTCAAAATGGATTGGACGTGTATCACCGTCAATGGAAGCCAAAGTGTTAAAAATGGATTCTGACTAGGTCCGAGGCTTTCTTGAAGTATTCCAAGGCTGTCTCGTTGTTCTGAGGAAGGAAGTCGCTGCCTTCACTGTACATCTGAGAGGCCAAAAAAACACATTCACTAAATCAAGAACTCTCGAGTAGTTCCATAACAGTCCAGTAGATGGCAGTAATACACTCACTTTGCCAAGAAAAGCCATAGCGTGTGTATTCCCTGCATTGGCAGCCTGGTTGAAATAGTCATACGCCCTCTGGTTGATAAGAAAACATCAAGATTATTCATAACGAAGATGCTGAAAAACTATTATCTCTTACCTGGTGATTCTGTTCAACGCCACGCCCTCCATGCAGGTGCAGCTGACCCAGCCCCACCTGATCCCAACGTCAAGGATTTAACATTTTAAGTCAAAATTGGCAATCAAGGGTAAGCAGTTCTAACCTGCGCTTGAACGTCTCCCTTCTCGGCAAGAAACTGGTAGTACTGAATAAGGTCCTCCTCCAGCATGCCGCTAGTAGAGCCCGGGTTCTCCAGCTCGTCCAGCAGTCGGATCTTCTGCACGGCCGAGCCGCCCGTCAGGGAGACGTCACTGGCCACTGAGAGGACAACGTTTCAAAAACTAGTCCGGAGTTGAAGAAGACAGCACGTTCTCACCCTGACTGGCTACTAGTTTGTAGTGGGTCAACGCAGATTCGCAGCTCTGGGGGACGCCCACGCCTCCCCAGTATCTGTAGCCCTGAAAAAGACGTTACATACAAGTAGATCAATATTTTATTGCCGTTGTTTGTTTAATAACTGCAAGGAAAACTCACCAAAATCATGCGAGCGATCAAGTTGCCTCCTAGGGCACCAAAAGTGTAGTAGACCAAAGCCTGCAAGCATAGAAGATGTGTTCCATTCATGACATTTAAAAACACCATCGAGTTGTCTGACGTTACCCAGTAGCCAGTAATATCGGCTGATAAAAGCATTTAAAAATGTTATCGGATAATTTCGACATTGACTTTTCATTACCATGCCAATATGAAAGTTGCCTTCAGAGTTAATTTAGAAGCCTCCTGGCTTAGTACAAGGGATGGTCACAGTTTGGCACAGCAGTTATACTTATTGACCATTAGATGTCTCTAAATGAAGATGCTTGGGATTTGTTATGTTAGCAGACCATTTGCATTTATGGTGCAAAAATTCAATGAACAATAATGATTGGGAAAAAAAACTCATTACATATAGCTACTGCGTTACCAGAAAGAAATAGTCCCTAAAAAAAGTAATAAAATACAAAAATTTGTGCAAAAGCCCAGCAAAATGCATTTTAGGAATACCTCATTGACAATACATTGTCTGGACTCGTCTTTGCCTTTCGCCTGCCTGTTTTTGTGATGCTTTGTCTTTACCAAGTGGGGCTTTGTTTTTTTTTTTTTGTATGGGACATTATTTCATCATGCATTTATTTACAAACGCAATGTAGACAAATGTAACATTTAATTAAATTTTTAAGAATATACGGTATATATTTTCAAGTAGCAACCTGGAGGGGGCATCGCAATACAATTAGCCACAATACGTTAAGTACACGACTGCATATATAGATCGGTATCGGTTTCGTATCGGATTTTTGGAGCTGGACAAAATTGGGATTTCGGTTAAAAAGTTATTATCGGACAAACATTACTATATATTATATACGAAATATTTAACATAGGTAAGATATACAAACTAAATTTAAAAAATACATTTAGGAGAAAATAAAATATAATAAAAAAAGGAAAAGAAAATGTACCTGAACTGATCAATTATAAGAAAAACATGTATGTTTTCTATTTATTCTATTCATTCATTCATTCTATTTCTAGAGAAATAGAATGGGAAAACTAAAACAATAAAAATAAAATATTTCCACATTTCAGTATTTAAAAAAAGAAAACCCAAATGTGCTGCACAAAGAAAACTACAAAAAAAAAACAAACTTTAAAATAAGGGAAAAAAAACAAATTATTGCACCAAGAAAGCTTCAGATTGTAATAAAAACACCAAAATAATTATAAAAATCGATTTTAATATCAAATTATTATGAAGAATTCCTTCATGCAAAAAAAAGTTGAAAAATATTTTTAAAATAACATTATCACTAGAGATGTCGGAGGTGTCGGGTCCGAACATGTCATTTTCAAAGTATCGGAACCGGCAAAAAAATATTGGCCATGCCTTTTTTAAATATTTATATATTTTTTAATTAAATCGTTTTCTAATTGTATTTAACGTTACAGACATAATATGTTACACTCATCCAGAGTCTTTAGTTTAGGCTTAAGGTAGGGTTATCAAATTTATCCCGATAACGGCGGTAATTAATGTTTTTAAAAATGTGTCACGTTAAAATATTCAACGCAATAAATGCATGCGTCGCACGACCCACTCACGCATTGTCGCACTCAATCTGTACTGGCGCCGTTTTATCTATATAAAGAGATAAAAGGCAGTGTGAAATGAGTAGAGTGAACTTTGGCAGCCTTTGGAGCCTTTTTTTAATCGGCTAAATCTTTACAATCCCTCTCCCTACAATTAGAAATATCATGAGAAGCAATGTGGGGAAGCAAGGTAGCAATTGATCTTTATCTTAACACCTTAAGTTATTTCCCAACGCAGAGAAGATATATCAATTGGTAGCACTACGCACAGTCATGGTTCCACTTCCCATCATGCATTTGGGCATGGCTACTGTATCATTTACTGAAAGCTCAACAAATACACTAGATGGCAATATATAGTCACAATATACAAAGTCACAAGTCTTTCTATCTGTGGATCCCTCTCACAGAAAGAATGTTAATAATGTAAATGCCATCTTGAGGATTTATTGTCATAATAAACAAATACAGTACTTATGTACTGTATGTTGAATGTATACATTCGTCCGAGTTTTATTCATTTTTTTCTTAATGCATTGCCAAAATGTATATGATCGGGAAAAATTATCGGGAATGATTGGAATTGAATCAGGAGCAAAAAAAAGCAATCGGATCGGGAAATATCGGGATCGGCAGATACTCAGACTAAAACGAATCGGGAGCAAAAAAAACATGATCGGAACAACCCTAATTAGCACATTACTGGAACAAAAATGGACAAAAAATACACACATGAATATTTATAAATACACACCTTAGCTTGACTTGAGTTAACTCCAAGCCCCGCAGCGTACAGAAATCCAAGAGCCTGTCAGAAAATAAACATGCTGAGCATTGTAAAATAAATGAAGACACTGTAAAACAACTACAATTGTCCCTTGACATAAGATTTTAACAAACTACCGTCTGTGCTTTTGGTGAGCCCTCCACGGCCAGCTTCTCAAACATGTCCCTGGCCCTGCTGATATTTTGACTCAAGTAGTCTCCGAACAACATTGCGTATGCCACCTTCTCCATGGCACGCTGGTGGCCTCCCTCGGCTACCTTTAGCAACTTCTCGTATAGCCTAGAGGTGGAAAGGGCCAATTAGAAGTAAGCGGACAACAAAGTAAACACTAGAAAATCTAATCACTCCCTGTAGATTTTCAGTATTGTCTGGGAGCGTTGTTAACTCATTTGCTGCCATTGGGGGTGCTAGCCGTCCAATCAATGTTGACTGGCAACAATCGACATAAATTGGAAGTGTAGCACCATCAATGACAGCCAAAGAGTGCCCTATATTAACTAAAACGAAAATATCAACTATATCATCAATTTCTATTTGATAGTTGTTTTCTTTTTTTCTGATCTTGGTGGGTTTTTTTTGGCAGTTTTGCCATTTTTTCCCCTGCAGTTTGGCTTTTTTTTCTTTTTTTTTTCCCTTGTCTTTAGTACAGCATTTTTCCAGTTTTGCATGCATTTTTTCCCCAGATTTTACAAGATTTTTTTCTGGGTTTTTTTTGTTTTTTTTTTTGCATTGATTTCAGGGGATTTCTGGATTACTTGCTCCTCATTGGTCACTTCCTGTAGATGTGGGGTTTTTTCAGCTCGCTTCCCATTCATTTTTATGTAATCGTTTGGTGATTTTTTGTGTTTTTTTCTGATCTTAGTATTTTTGGTTGTTTTTGCAGGTTTTTGTAGTTTTGCCAATTTTGGGGCGGAGGTTGGGCTCTTTTTTCATTATTTATTTTTTGCAGTATTTGCCATTTTTCAGGAACTTCCTGTTGAGTTTGGAGCAGTTACAGGCAAATTCCTGTTAATACCAGGTTATTTTTTTCCCCATAGAAAAAATGGGGGCGTTAGAAAGAAATAAGCGTGTTTCTAAGTTGTCTGTATGCAACTTTTGTGCGAATTTTATCTCGAATTTTTTTAATGTGTGAATTATGTAAAATGGATTTAAAAAATATAGGACGAGATACACTTTTTTCATGTTTTTAATGCCATGTTACATTTTTTTTGCCATTGCAAATGAATAGGCATTTTTTTGGTCAAAAAATCTGCATCTTAGCCGCAACTGTAAACGTGAGGGGCAAAATCGAAAGCGAAGCTGTGTTGCGTGAATTTTTGGAGCGTTACGATTGGTCAAAATGAGTAGGTTTTGCAGCTTGCCGAAAAAGTGGACGAAGAAAAAAAAAAAAGCAATATTATATACAAAAATGGCCACTTACGCTTTCCTCTGACTCTTCCTAGTAGTGCTGTTAAGCATTTGCAGGAAGTTCTGGTACTCATCTTCTGCCTCCTCCGCTTGCATTCTCAGCTGCGCCTGCTCTTCGGCTGTGAGGGGGAAAAAAAACAAAATTTACAAATAAATTCACGCAAATACACTTTTAGCACTCCGTTTTAGAGACTTACTCTCACAGAAACCCCATTTTTTGTCACTGTCGTAGTTGTACGTTGTTGAGCACCACAGTCGTCCGTCCCCTCGACCGTTGGTGGTGCAGTCGGAGTACTCTTTGCTTTGGAAGAGGAAAGGAAAGACACACGGCTCACCGTCGGCTGTGCCGCCGTTAACAATGGGAACTAAAGGATAAAAAAATAAAACAAAGTACATTAACAATTAAGTGATTGTATAGAACGGGGACGTATTATTTACATGTATTTAAGCATTGGTGCTGACTTTTTAAAAAAATGTATATTAATCACTACAGAACAAGCTAGCACAGCTCAGGCCAATGTGAGTTTTCAGCAATATTTGAAAATCTTTCAGGCAAAATCAAATTTTTTAAGACCTAAAAAAACAGTCTGTATTATTTTTTTTAGCCTTTTAACGCATTGTGTGAAATATGGCAATTACAGATGTCCCGATCCGATATTTGGATCTGATCGGACGCCGATATGGGCAAAAAAATGCGCATCGGTATCGGATCAGCCAACACGGAAAAATTCCGGTCGAGTCCGGTCCGGGTTTTCCAGCACACCGATTTACATAATCCATTCCAGTTTTTGCTTACGTTTCCCTAAAATCCGGTCCGCATTTTACGGCACACCTTCAACACACTACATTTACATTAGCGGCTCCCAATTTACGGAGAGACTTTATCGGTAAAAATGTCAGCTGTGTGGGATCATTTCACCTTAAAGGACGACAAAGACGAAGAGGCAGAGTGCAACATATGCCACAATAAAGTCAAGCGTGGTGGTAAAGCTGTAAGAAGTTTTAATACAACCAACCTAATCAAGCATTTAGTGAAATACCACCACAAACAATATAAGAAGTATGTTAAGAAACTGAAGACAAAAAGAAAGGTCCTACGCAACTAACACTGGCAGAAACTTTTGCGATGCGTGACAAACTGGCACTTGACAGTCCCAAAGCCCAGGGAATAACAAGTCATTGCCAAAGAATTCATTCTGGATGACGAGCCATTATCTCTCATGATAAAAGACTTACCATCCAACAATTAGAACCACGGAACAACATGCCCAGCCGTCATTACATCCTTGAGCGATTCGGCCGTGGAAGATTCGAGAACGATTCACAAACATCCAAAATTCCAATTATTGAAATATGTCAAGTAACGGAACTAATACACAGCGCGGTCTTCGGGACGCAATGAGAAACGGACCGCATTGTGTCCCGAGAGTAAACATCATGCTTCTCATGGACCCGGGTAATGCTCACGGCTTTAGCTCAACTCATGCCGCGTGTTAAAAAAACACAAGAATACCCGACTGCTGCTGACAGCCGCTACAAACTACGTCAACATCGTTTTACTGTAGATAATAGATATCATATGTATATAGAACTAGATGCAAAATGACAGACTCCACGGCGTTACCAACATTGAAGTATTGAAAACTAGTTGCGTTAGTAAACAGCCGCCATCTTAAAGCAGGAGTCTTCCCTAGTAGGCTTTTGGGAACCTTCCAAGCCAACCTAATTAACTTTTTATCTAAAATACTCCGAAATCGGCAAAATCATGACTTGAATCTTTCTTCGAAACAGTTTTAAAACTTTCACATGTCGAAAGTAGACAGAAGGGAAATTATGAAATAACGGGAGCAATTTTAAGAACTTTTAACAGTTGATTTGCAAAATTAAATGAATTGAATGTAGTTTAAAGCTGCTGATACAGAATGGGGACTTGAGTATTTTATTTACTGTTTTAATATGTTAACTTGATACTGAAATAGTCGTTTATTTAAACCTGAGAGGCTAACTGAGAATGAGCTGAGAGTTAGTTACAATTTTTGTAACTAACGCACGAAACATTAAAAACATCTAATAGCTTGGGGGGTTTGTGGGATTTTCCACTGAGGTTGTTTGTGTGTTTTGCTTTTTTAAGACAGTTTACAATATTATATGCACGTTTTACTGACTGACTATGCCATTTCTGTTTGTTATTTATAATGTTTTGTGTTTGTCACTGAACAAACAGGTCAGTTTCTTGTTACCAACCGTTGTGTGTTATTCAAACTCACCTAATTCAGCTGGCTAGTTGTTATCAAGAGTACTAAAACCTTTTTCAACATGAGTCTGACAACTAAGTAAGGAGGCTAAATAACTTTAAACTTTAACACATGCTCAGATAGGCCGGTATCGGTATATCGGCCAGTATCGGTATCTGATCGGAAGTGCAAAACAATATCGGTATCGGATCGGAAGAGCAAAAACCTGGATCGGGACATCCCTAATGGCAATGCCTTATTGGCACTTGTACTTGATCCAAAAAACTGATGTTTGCACCATTTTGATTTCAACAATAAATAAAGTGGTGCAATATCGACACTTTTTACATAACTTCGGTTGAAATTGGTCTTTTATTTTTTTACAGAGCTTTTGTCTTAAAACCTTGAAGTTACATTTATCATTATTAAAGAATCCAGTGGGGCATCACAGCACAATCTTGTGTAACAATGTGTTTTGTGAAACTATCTGCAGTTGGGGATGGGCATTAAATATGTTTAAAGTGGTGTATCTCATTGAAATTCAATTTAAGCAAAAACATTGGAATATTGAAATGATTTACTTTCGTGGGCCACGCAGGCCTCGAGTTTGACACCTGTGATTAAGAAGATATTTGAAGCTTTTTTGTGGAATATTTGACGTGGCTTCAGGATAAATTGAATTTGTGACCTACGTTGTATACTGTATTAGGGCTGCGGCCATCGATTATTTTAGTAGTCGATTCATCGATAAACCATTAGTTCGAATAATCGAGTAATCGGATAAGGAACATGAAAAATTAAATTAACTGAGCTGAGCCTCAAACGGTATAAAAATAATAATAAATGAGGATCTATGTACAACAAAAGAACAATTGGCTAACTTACATCGCAAAAGTCCGCAAGTTCAAATGCTATAAAATGCTAAAACTTTTTTTACAATGCTCTTAACAAACGGTTCAGACACATATAACCACAAAAATAGGTTAAATATACCTATAAAATAAATTACGAATGCATTAAAAAAAAAAAATTCCTCAAACAAAATGTTGCTTATGTTGGTCTTAACAGGGAGCACCTGGATTCAGCCATGTGAATTGAGGCCGAATAGAAGGCAGTGTATCCACCCTAATCAATAAAACTAAATGCAAGCACTTTCAAAATAAACCATTACAACGTCACTTTAATTAAACGAATACTCGAATCAGCAAAATTTAATTCGAATATTTTTTTCTAATCGAATACTCGAGTTAATCGATTAATCGTTGCAGCTCTATACTATAAACAGAGTATGTGCTGTGGTAGTTCTCAAAAGAACATTAATATTAAACAAATAAAAACGAAAAAATATATAAAGGCACTTTTTTTGAGCTGTGTGATAAAATAAAAGAAGCACAGGTGCACAGCGTTTGTTATTTCTCAAGGGAGTGTCAAGGCTGCTAAAGTCACGAGTCAGCAAAGTAGACTGTGCTCATTCTTGCATGTTATTAAAATGTTGACAGATGCTACGTATGTAAAGTATGTGGGGAACAATTTTCCCCAAGCGTTTTGTACAAATTTAAATTCTTGCCTTCTTTAGGTTTCTCCACTTTAACATGTTGTTCTGGCAGGTCTTCTTTTGTTTCTCCTGGCAGAAGCTCTCCTGGTTGCTTCTCTTCTTCTGGCACATCACCAGTAGTGGTTGAGGAAGGGGCCTCAACAATTTTGGAATTCAAACGGATGTCGTCCTCCTCCGATTCGGGATCGTGGTAGGACTATAGAGGGCGAGGAAAGGGATTTCACGATATGGCGATGCAACAATTATCAAAACATTGGTCAGGAAATCTTTCTACGACATTGTATAAAACAACATATCAACAGAAAAACAAGCTATTTTCATCCTTCTGTGAATTGGAGGGATTTATCAGTAGTAAACGTCCAATACGTTTGAAGTGGGATTGATGTCGCCAGATTATTCGCTGCCACCCTCCCACTTCAGATTATATGTCTACGGGCATCAACGGAAGCCAATGCAAGGCAATTAGTTAATTTATGGTTCGCTTCCTGATGATTTTCGGGGCGTTCACGAGTTGCTGCCTGACGATTTTCGGGGCGTTCGCGAGCCGCTGCCTGACGATTTTCGGGGCGTTCGCGAGTTGCTGCCCGACGATTTTCGGGGCGTTCGCGAGTTGCTGCCCGACGACTTTCTGGGCGTTCGCGAGCCGCTTCCCGACGACTTACGGGGCGTCTACGCCTCGCTTCCCGATGACTTACGGGGCGTCTACGCCTCGCTTCTTGTCGACTTTCGGGGCGTCTACGCGTCGCCTCTTGTCGACTTACGGGGCGTCGACGCCTCGCTTCCCGTCGACTTAGGGGGCATCGACGCCTCGCTTCCCGTCGACTTAGGGGGCATCGACGCCTCGCTTCCCGTCGACTTAGGGGGCATCGACGCCTCGCTTCCCGTCGACTTAGGGGGCATCGACGCCTCGCTTCCCGTCGACTTAGGGGGCATCGACGCCTCGCTTCCCGTCGACTTAGGGGGCATCGACGCCTCGCTTCCCGTCGACTTAGGGGGCATCGACGCCTCGCTTCCCGTCGACTTTCGGGGCATCGACGCCTCGCTTCCCGTCGACTTTCGGGGCATCGACGCCTCGCTACTTGTCGACTTTCGGGGCATCGACGCGTCGCTACTTGTCGACTTTCGGGGCATCGACGCGTCGCTACTTGTCGACTTTCGGGGCATCGACGCGTCGCTACTTGTCGACTTTCGGGGCATTTACGCGTCGCTACTTGTCGACTTTCGGGGCATTTACGCGTCGCTACTTGTCGACTTTCGGGGCATTTACGCGTCGCTACTTGTCGACTTTCGGGGCATTTACGCGTCGTTACTTGTCGACTTTCGGGGCATTTACGCGTCGTTACTTGTCGACTTTCGGGGCATTTACGCGTAGCTACTTGTCGACTTTCGGGGCATTTACGCGTCGCTTCTTGTCGACTTTCGGGGCATTTACGCGTCGCTTCTTGTCGACTCTCGGGGCATTTACGCGTCGCTTCTTGTCGACTCTCGGGGCATTTACGCGTCGCTTCTTGTCGACTTTCGGGTCATTTACGCGTCGCTTCTTGTCGACTTTCGGGGCATCTACGCGTCATCTCTTGTCGACTTTCGGGGCATCTCCGCTTCGCCTCTTATCGACTTTCGGGGCATCTACGCGTCACCTCTTGTCGACTTTCGGGGCATCAACGTGTCACCTCTTGTCGACATTCGGGGCATTTACGCGTCATTTGTTGATTTTGGGTTGCTAAAAAGGAAGCGACTCAAAATAAACAGGAGTTAACTTGTAAATGATCAGGAAGTGACCTGTAAATGCCCACAAAAATTGGCTGCGAATGCTAGTGCCATTGACGGCGCTAGAAAACGTTATTCTAATGGAAGATTTTGGTTGCAACATGTAGCATCCTCCCCCCCCCCCCCCCCTTTTTAACAGTGACACATTTTTAAAACGATATATTGTTTCTTTGTGGAAGCATATCGATAAGCTTTTGGGCTACAAAGTATCTCGATGTATTACTTTTTCAATACTTTGTAACACGTCTGGTAATAACGTAGCATTAAAACAACTTTTAAGACAAATTTAGTGATTTGTTTACACTATACACTTGACAAATTCGGCATTTCGGCACAAATTAGGCATTTTTTTATGTGGTGTGTCTATTCATGTTCAATTTCCACCTCTCGCACGTTCTAAAAATCATGTTATGACCCTAAAAATCATACCTTTAACTCTTGTCTGTCATTCCCATCTGGCTCCTCGTCTGGAAAACACCAACAAGTCCATTTAAAGATAGTCCGATGTTGCTTTATCTCAAAACAGCACACAGCTCGTCCAATATGCCAGCTCTCCATGCAAGCATTGCAGCGAGTTTAACACCAACCAAGTAGTTTTTGCATTACTTACCAGCTGTTATTCGGTAGGTGAAGACTACGAAGAGGACAAAGGTGTAAATAAGCGAGACTCTCGCCATGGCAAGCCGCTAGCTGGAGCTGCTATCTCTGCTTCTTCTGTCCCCGTACATTCAGCGAAGATTACGTCACGCTACGACAAGTGACGCTGTTTAAACCCAAGAGTGGTGCTAAAGCTAAGCAACCAGCACTCGGTCTTGATACGTAATAAATTCCAAGTGCTGTTATAACTGGTGGACGCTCGTAGCTGTCAAATATGCTAACGAGGCTAAACGGCTTCCCTATAGTTGAAATGACGTCGCCGGCTAGCTATTTAGCGTTGTATTCACCAAATAAAGCCGTGGGAAATCAGCAGCACACGACAAAATGGCTAGCTACGTCATTATTTGGAGTATGTATGTTTAATAAAGAGTACCTACAGAACGAACTAAACGTTTTAGTAAAGCAATAGGACTTGGCTACTAAGCTCTGACAAGTACTTGCTTTTCCGGTTGTTGCATTTCGACCAATCAACGCACGCCCAGCGCTTTCCGGTTTTGCAATTTTGACCAATCACTGCGCAATGTGTGTCACGGCAGCCAATCAGCGGCGGTCACTGATTGAGAAGCCAATCGGGTACATACACAGTTATAGTTTGAGCAGGTGGGCTGGTCCGCCGTCCAAAAAAATGACGAAATATTAATGTTTAAAATTAGAAATCTATTTTAATAGTTTAACTCTTGTCCCACAGTGTAGGCGTATTCAGAGTACTTTTAATTATTTTTAAAAAACTTTTATACAGTGTCACGTCTTGTAATGTTCTCGTACAGCATGTTAAAAATCGAACAAAAAGTTTAAAAATATTTTCAATTTTTCCCAAAATAATTATCAAACATACTAAAAAATAATAAGTCTTAAGTACACAACGTATGCTTTCACGTTAACCATACGTTCACTCGCAACATTTTATTATGTATGTTAGTATGCAAAGTTCCCAGCAGAGGGTGACATTTGAATACCTCTTCAACTGTACTCATTCGTTGCCATTGACGGGGATAGACGTCCAATATATTTAAACTCATTAGGCTAGCAGTTCATTCAATACTTAACAAAAACACTACCCAGAACAAGGCATAGTACTTCACTAAAAGTTTATTTACATGCAGTTGTAGTGGTCATGGAAAAAGCAGGTATACGATCAATAATGGTATTGATTTTAAATCACAGTAAACGAAATAATACAAGGCTTAGTTTCATCTTTGTCAACACGGCAGCTTTAAAACTGTACACAATCAAATAATTGCCACTTTGTGTGCAGTCTGAAGAAGGCAGCATATCAAGCAATAAAAACATAGAATACAGGATTACATATTGGTGGAGTAAATTATTTGTCGAGACTTTTTTCCCTTATTTTTGTAAAGCTCACTGCTAATGCGGCTGCGCAGGTCATAGCTTTAAACCATCCACAACTTCATGAGCTGCATTCAAGTAGAAAAGAGCATAATTAGTGGTTACCTTGACGCTTAAATACAAGTATTTCACGGGTTATTATATTAGCATATTGTCATTTTTCCTCAAATAAATGCACGCGGTGGGAACACTTTGAGTGGTTTAAAGGCCATAGGGTAGAGTTAAGTTGGAGCTCCTGGAGTGGCGTCGTCACTGCGCCGCTTTGATGACCCACTCGGCTGCAGGGTTGAGCTGAAAGAGGTCCTTCATGAAGGTTTCCCCATCCAGACATCGCTCCTCTGTGGACGGACGCTCATGAGTACACTAGAACTAGTAGTACAATAGTCGTCGGACTTACTGATGTTTCCGCCAATCTCGTAGAGACACAAGTCTTCTCGCTTCGCTGCCACAGAGCTATGTAGGACAAAGAAAGTGAGTATCGGACTGTGGGTGATTGAGATTTTGTGTGAAGTCGAGCCAAAACCTGTTCTGGCTGAGAAAGCGTGTGAGTACGTCGGCCGCTTGCAGGTCTTCGGTGAGCTGGAGCGCCATGGACACTTTGCTGAACTGCGGCGCGTGGACACGGATGAAGCCCTGAGAGTTCTCCTGCTTGGAAAACGGTCAATGAGAAACAGGCGGGAGTCAAACTTATGTAAGCTTAAGATAACTAATTATGAGTTTTGATAGAGGCAATGTTGTGATTTTGACATTCATGTCTACACTTTCAACCTTAATTTTTGTGCAGTTTTGAGTGCAAAAAGAGAAAAAAAAAATCCTATTATTACTACTACTTATTTACGACATAAAAGCAAATGACACAAGTTAAAATACAAATAAAACAAAATGGAAAAAGAAAAAATGCAAAGAACAATAAAATGACATTGAATGTGACATGCATTTTAAAAACATTTCATCAAAATAAAGTTACATTAAAAAAAATATATATATATATATATATATATTTATAAACCAAATTAACCGTAAATTAGAAAATAATATAAAAATATATGGGAAAACCAATCATTACATAAAAATTAGGGCTGTCAAACGATTAAAATTTTTAATCGAGTTAATTACAGCTTAAAAATTATTTAATCGTAATTAATCGCAATTAATCGCAATTCAAACCATCAATAAAATATGCCGTATTTTTCTGTAAATTATTGTTGGAATGGAAAGATAAGACAAGATGGATACATCATTCAAAATACAGTACATAAGGACTATTTGTTTATTATAACAATAAATCAACAAGATGTCATTAACATTATTAACATTCTGTTAAACCGATCCATGGATAGAAAGACTTGTAGTTCTTAAAAGAAAAATCTTAGGACAAGTTATAGAAATTTTATATTAAAACCCCTCTTAATGTTTTCGTTTTAATAAAATTTGTAAAATTTTCAATCAAAAAATAAACTAGTAGCCCGCCATTGTTGATGTCAATAATTACTTACACAATGCTCATGGGTGCTGAAGCCTATAAAATCAGTCGAACGCAAGCGCCAGCAGAGGGTGGCAAAACTCCATAAAACACCATTAACAAGCAGTTCACTGTACTGTCATTTAAATCTGTCCGAGCGGGGGGAGTGCGTTAATTGCGTCAAATATTTTAACATGATTCATTTTTAAAAAATAATTAACGCCCGTTAACGCAATAATTTTGACAGCCCTAATAAAAATATCAGTTTTTTAACCATAAAATATTGAATTAAAAAAAATCTATACAAGGGATATCACAATTGCATATTTTTGCACCCGAGTCCTAGTACAAGTCACCTGATTTTGAGAATCCTGATCCAATACCGAAAAAATACTCTCACTTAACAAAATAAATCAGTTGCCACAGCACACTTTGGACTGTGTACCAGGCACGTGCAAGGGGTGACGGAGGGTGCTTGAGCACCTGCCCCTGTGCCCCTACATGCCCAAAGTGCCCCTTTTGACTGGGCTTTTTTTTTTTTGTGTGCGTATGTGTGTGCTGGCCGACTTCGCAGGCACGCCACCGAGTATTTTAATTGAACACAGAAAACACCTTAAAAAAAAAAAAAAAAAAAAAATTTAAGCAGTCTGGGTGCCGCTAAGCCGGTGCATAACCACCCTCCACCCCCACCCCCTTGCACGCTGTTCCTCTGTGACCTGGGTGTGTGGTGAGGAGTCTGAGGACATCTGGTGGTTGAAAACAAACGGTGTTACCCTATTAAAACGTGTTTCAGCAAATACTTTAGTGAAACGTCTTACACCAGGTTTATGGTGGGGATTTTTTTTTAAACAATGTGTAATTTTGTTTTATATAGTTGTCTACTTTAATAATGAATTACCCCTAACCCCAAGGCTATTTCCACCCGTGGGTCTCTAATTTACAGGAGGGGTGGGCAAACCAGTCCTCAAGGGCCGCAGTGGGTCCTGGTCCTTGTTACAACTGATCCAGCACAGGCAGTTTAACCAATGAGGGGTCCGGGGAAACAAGAAGTAACTGACTGCAATGAACTGATTGCACTTGCAAGACACCAGATTGGTGAAAGATTGTCCTCTTGATGGGTTGCAACAAAAACCCGCACCCACTGCGGCCTTTGCTCTATAGGCAACCATGTTTGTCCGTTCTCTTCACATCGTTATCTAGAAAGTTACGTCTTCAAGTTCTCTATAATGAAATAATTTTGAAAAAACTGTGCTGATGGTGGCTCAGTGAACATCTAATTTAGTTTGTTTTGAGATGAACAACAAGTTCAGCAAGGAAGTTTTAATATATAGAGGTTGAAGACTGAGTCACAGCCAGAAAGTGTTGATGACAGTGTTGATTTCTATTCACTTTTCCCTCCCAATTAAAGGCTGTCACAGTCACAGCCAATTATACTGTAAAGCTGATTAAATTGGAAGTTATGTTGTTGTAAGGTGTATTAAATTTTTGTTCATGTGCCACTTTTGATCTGGAGCACCTGCCCCTTCATCGGTCTCTGCACGACCCTGCTGTGTAACAAGCTTAACGATGGTTAACATATTTGTGCCTCTGATCGTAGCGCTACCGAGGCGTCTCTGGCCAGAACAAAGCTACAAACCTGTCAATCAACGTCAACTTTAAGTACCAAACGCCAAAGTTTGGACGCACAAAAATGCAACAATAACACAACAACAAACAATAATCACTATACAATATTAAAATTTTCAATAAAAAAAGAAGATTACATAATAAAACAAAATATTAAAATTCAACAAAAACTCATTTTATATAAATCGAAATGATAGTAATTTTTTTTTTAGTTAAAAAGAAAGAAAGGCAGTCCCCAGTTTGCAAAGTTCCATTCCTGCATTGGCGATGTAACCACCGCGTAAATAGGAATTAACCCTTTAAATAACTCAAAACACCCTCTAAATTAAAAAAAATATACATCCAAAATCATGTATTATACATCAATGTACTGTCCTCGCTAAGAGCTAAGTCCTAGCTAGACTGCGAACTTAGCTCCGAAATGACGATGTCACACGTCCGTGTGGTTTGCTGACTTTATTTAGCTGCTCAAGAAATCATTAAATCAGTCTCATCTTCAATAAAAACAATTCAAAACTTTGCATTTACAAGTAGCTGCTAATGCAGCAATAACAAATGATTAGCATGTATCAGTCAGCGTCCGCACCGTCAAAAACAATCACAGAAACTCACCCCAAGTATTCGACTATAATTAAAAACGCACAATAAAGAGTACAAAAGGGGTGATATACAGCCGTTGCCTTTGGATGCTTCACAAGCAACAAATCTGCACGCAGGCTGTCACCTCTGTCACTCAGCTGCTCTGTGTGTCTGGGCCCGCCTGTAAATGCGTTAGCTTCCTGTACTACGATTTTGCGCCAAAATAAAAGCATGCATTACAAAGCAAAAGTCGACATTACAAAAAAAAACGAGACGCAGGCATCGTAAAGTCGAAATCGTGTAAGTTGGGTCTGTCGTAACCCGGGGACCACCTGTATCATGTATATTCATGAATAATGCTCGATGAAAGATTAATTTAGCAATATGTGTAGCCTTATTTCTTATAATTTTTTTTTTTTTTTTTTTTTTTTAAACATTCCTCCCATAATTGATATATTTTTGTCAGTGCGCTACCTCAGGAACGGCTTTATCCGGCAATTTGTCTGTAGTGATCTTCTTCAGCAACTTTCGCATAGCTCGCTCTTTGTTCTGCTTGCGCTGGCTCTCCATGTTTTGCTGCCTGACCTGCGTCAGTATGAACTTGGGGATCTAGCGCAAAAACACGCATTAAAAAACAGCAAACTACAAGGCCTTTTGTGTAAGTAGTCAACACAGTAAAGGTAATTTGCAATCTTACAGTCCACAGGAGGTTCTGGTATCTAATGAGCAGCCGCACGATGTTGGCGGTGCCGGTCGCCATGGACAACTCCTGCTGTTCTGTGACCTTTGAGCGACAGCCCTTGAACATGAAGATGTTGGGCGCCATGACGACAGAGACGTTGTTCAGGGTCATTTTGTTCTTGGCCTGGTGCTCGATCACGCGCTGGAAGAACTCCATCAGCGCCTATTCGAGTGAAGGCAGCGGTGGTTTGGCTTTTCCTTTTAGATTGTGAGATGTCTACTAGAACGTTTTTTTTTTTACCTTCAAACTATCCCGGTTGGCTTCAGGTAGCAAGAGTACTAGCAGGTTCAAAGCCTGCAACTGTTGCTTCTTGGTGGGCAGCTCTGAAAACATTCACAGAGTACAGTGGTACGAAAAAGTATCTGACCCTTTTGGAATTTCTCACATTTCTGCATAACATCACCATCAAATGTGATCTGATCTTTGTCAAAATCACACAGATGAAAAAACTGTCTGCTTTAACTAAAACCACCCAACCATTTATAGGTCTTCATATTTTAATGAGGATAGTATGCAAACAATGGCAGAAGAGGGAAAAATAAGTAAGTGAACCATCACATTTAATATTTTGTGGGCCCCCTTTGACAGCAATAACTTCAACCAGACGCCTCCTGTAGCAGCAGATAAGTCTGGCAAATCGATCAGGATTAATCTTGGCCCATTCTTCTCTACAAAACTGCTGTTGTTCCGCCAGATTCCTGGGATGTCCGGCATGAATCGCTGTCTTTAGGTCATGCAACAGCATCTCAATGGGGTTCAAGTCTGGACTTTGACATGGCCACTCCATATGTATTTTGTTCTCCTGAAACCATTCTGAAGTTGATTTACTTCTGTTTTTTGGATCGTTGTCTTGTTGCAGCATCCATCCTCTTTTAAGCTTCAACTGTCTGAAAAATGGCCTCAGGATTTCCTGAGAAACATCCTGATAAAACGTTTGAATTCATTCTTCCATTGATGATTGCAAGTTGTCCAGGCCCTGAGGCAGCAAAACAGCCCCAAATCATGATGCTTCCTCCACCTTGCTTCACAGTGGAGGTGAGGTGTTGATGTAGATGAGCTGTTCCATTTTGACGTTGTGTGTTACTCCCAAACAATTCAATGTTGGTTTCATTGGTCCGTAAAATATTTTGCCAAAACTTCTGATGCGTGTCCAAGTGCCTTTTAGCGAACATTACACAAGCAACAATGGTTTTTTTAGACAGCAGTGTCTTCCTCCGTGGAGTCCTCCCATGAACACCATCCTTGGCCATAGTTTTACATTCATATAGGTGATGTGTGCACAGAGATATTGGACTGTGCCAGTGATTTCTGTAAGTCTTTAGCAGACACTCTAGGGTTCTTTTTTACTTCTCTGGGTATTCTGCGCTGAACTCTTGGCGTCATCTTTGGTGGACGGCCACTCCTTGGGAGAGAAGCAAAAGTGCCAAACTCTCTCCATTTGTAGACAACTTCTCTGACTGTCGATTGATGAACATCCAGACTTTTAGAGATGGTTTTGTATACTTTCCCAGCTTTATACAAATCAACAATCCTTGATCGCAGTTCTTCAGACAGCTCTTTTGATTGAACCATGATGCACATCAGACAATGCTTTTCATCAAGACAATTCTTACCAGGTGTGTGGGCAGGGCAGTTTTAAATCACTCATCAGTGATTGGGCACACACTTGACTTTACAGAGGGTACACGGACTTATTTTTCCCCTTCTGTCATTGTTTACATGCTATCCTCATTAAAATATGAAAACCTATACATTTTTGGGTTGTTTTAGTTAAAGCAGACACAGTTTTTACATCTGTGTGATTTTGACAAGGATCAGCTCACATTTGATAGTGATTTTATGCAGAAATGTGAGAAATTCCAAAAGGTTCAGATACATTTTCATACCACTGTATTGTCTCCTTTAGAAAGGAGGGAAAAGTATCATAAATTAAATTCTAATTAAAATTTAAAAAAATTTTAATTGTAAATTTAATTTTTCATTGAAAATTGAAAATTTTTCATTTTTAAATTATAATATTAATTATAAATTAATTAAATTAAAAAATTAAATTAAATTACAATTAAATTAAATAAAAAAATAATCATAAAATAATTCAATTAATTTATGATATATATTTTTTATTATTATTGCTACCATCAATGAATTTGTAAATATAATGTTGATTGAAACTAAATTAATAAAATTAATAAAAACAAATTCATACTGCTTACTGCCCCAAGTTACACTCTAAAATTGATATTTTTTTCTCCATGGTATTTAACTTATTGCATGCCATTGATGGCAATAGGTGTCTAGTTCATTTAAACCTGGGAGACCTGCTGAGAATGTTCATCATTCAGTAAATACAAATAATAATTTGTGCAAGATATGGTTAAAGCCATATTAGGAGCCACATAAACATTGCAAATACCGTCGCGCGCGCTTACTGTTGACGGAAATGAAGGCGTTGAGGTATTCGACAGTCAGCAGCGGGTGCGGGAGCTCCCTGATAAACAGCTTCAGAAGGTTGGCGGCGTCGTGCTGCTTCAGCTGTTGCCACGGAAATGTGCCGTCGTAGAAGCAGGACTCCAACTCCTGGCACAGAGACTGCGAGCAGAACAATCGGGACGGTTGGCATACTCTCGTCAAGTGGAAATGAAATGCAATTCCTACCTTGACTCTCGTGGCAGCGCCGGAAATCCTGAGCAGGCCTTCTGTATCTAATCCTTCCTCTTCGATATGACTGATAAGCTACAAAGGGGAGAACATGCTCTAACATGCAATTGTCATGTGATGAAGGAGATGGCAGGGGATGCTAACCCTCTGCAGGATAAAAGGTACTTTGGTCCCAGCTGCCCTTCTTTGATCCTGATCCAGTAAAGTGACAAGTGGAACTCCGAACAAACCACTTTCTATGTAGAACAAAAGAAAAGAGAAATCAATATGAATGACTACCATTATTTGAGTGTACCGTATATACTCGCATATAGGTTTCTCCAGCAGATAGTTAGTACCCCTAGTTTGTGATTAAAAGGTCGGTATTTTAGGTCGACTGTTGTTTAATGGCTAGGGCTGTCAAACGATTAAAATTTTTAATCGAGTTAATCACAGCTTAAAAATCAATTGCAATTCAAACCAGCTCTAAAATATGCCATATTTTTCTGTAAATTATTGTTGGAATGGAACAATACGACACAAGACGGATATATACATACAACATACTGTACATAAGTACTGTATTTGTTTATTATAACAATAAATCCACAAGATGGCATTAACATTATTAACATTCTTTCTGTTAAAGGGATAGAAAGACTTGTAGTTCTTAAAAAGATAAATGTTAATACAAATTATAGTAATTTTGTATTAAAACTAAAGTTGCACCGATACCGATACCAGTATCGGCAGGGGCGCCGATCCAGCCCGAATTGGTGGTATCGGTATCGACGAGTACCAACATTTAGGGCGCCGATACCATCTACTGGCATCATTTAAAAGCAAATATACTGTCCTCCCCACGTGAGCGAACTTCCCAAATCATTACCTCTGTATGTCTTTGTCTCGAAATTAACACACGAAAGATACACCTTCGTCTTCAATTTTGCGGATGTACACTACAACGCATATCCGCGATGTTGTGCTGCTCATTAACATGGTATTCACAAATAATTAGCATGCGTAAGCTAACGCTTGCTATTGTAGCGCCGATGGGATCAGAAAGGTTAAGACCGTGGGAGACTCAGCAAACTCATGGTTTCATGATGAACAATGAGTGGCAAATTAACAGCGCCGTACTTCAAACTCGTCCTGTTTATAAAAGTCGATTGTAATATGCTGGTGTTGTGCAGTAATGAGCAGAAGTGACTTCTGTGGCCAGAAAACACTCAAGCGGCGCAGCGCGCACACTAGATATCATCAAATAGCAATCTAGATGTCCCATGTTAGATCCCATGCCAACTCTCGCGCGCACACACTAGATATCATCAAATAGCAACCTAGATGTCCCAAAGTTAGATCCCATGCCATTAGCTGCGTGAGCCCAGAGCGACGCGTAGTCCATAGACTACATTGATTAAATAGAAACCGCCATGACTGAATGGAAGTTAAGCAGGCCAAATCAACCCATACCAGTGACTAAAGATAATGCTGCAAATACTGTTAATTCAGTATACGTTACAGATGGACTCGGACCACAAATAGGATGTTTAAATATAGCTGCTAAGAAAGCTGCAGCAATCAACAATGTGACCCACTTTTCAAACAGTAAAAATTGTTCTCAGCACTTAAATACAAAATTTTTCTTCAGATCAGTAAGAAGTAAGCACATAAATATTATGCACTAAAATGCTTGTTTATATGATGGCACTGTTATTTTTGCTTGTTAGCAAAAAACAAAAACAAAATAAAAATAAAAAATAAAAAAAATAATAACAATAATAATAACAGTTGTATTTTCTGTTTCAGAGCATTAAATGTATTGAATTGTATCGAAAATCGTACCGAACTGTGACTTAACTGTAACGTTGCATCCGTTATACGCACGCACACACACACATATATATATATATATATATATATATATATATATATATATATATATATATATATATATATATATGTTTTTTTTTTTTTGTAAACAGAGTGGTATCGGAATGGTATCGGTATCGGCCGATACTGCACAGCCAGGTATCTGTATCGGTATCGGGCCCAAAAAAAGGTATCGGTGCAACACTAATTAAAACCCCTCTTAATATTTTCGTTTTAATAAAATTTGTAAAATTTTCAATCAAAAAATAAACTAGTCGCTCGCCATTGTTGACGTCGCCGAGCGGTGACGTCACATGGGCTCCCTGCCGTTTTTCCACAGTGTCTTTAACTAAGTAAGATAATGATTGAAATACACCACAAGGTGTCATTGGGCGAGTTTTAAATTACAGATCTAGCCAACGAGTGGTTTTGTCCCTCGACTGACTACGTAGTTTCTGGGTTCATTGTACCTTACGTTCATTTGAGTGTTGGCTTCACAGCGTACAAGACCTCTGATAGTTTTTATATTGTGACTAAATATTGCCATCCAGTGTATTTGTTAAGCTAAACATAATGTTTGAATAGTTTGACCAAAGTCTGAGTAAGTTTTATGTGTATTTTGCACAGCTATTTTAATTGGGAATGCCAGTTCACTTTGTATTGTTGTTTAACTGTCTGAGAATAGGGCCTCATTAATACAGATTTTTCTTTTTGTGAACTTTGTTTTTTTGAGAGATAGGATTATTATTTTTGTTGTGTTTTCACTAAATGATACTTATGTTTGTTGTGAAGGAGTTGCCGAAGCTTATGCCAATAAACGGCGCGGTCCAATGAACGCCTGGGTCCACTCGCTTTTCTCTGCTCTCAATGTGCAAAAAAATTACTTTCCGTTAACGCGATAAATTTGACAGCACTAATAATTACCACCACAATATGAAAGATTTTTGGGTGAATTTTGGACCAATTTTCGTTACCAGTATGACTGAAACAAGTAAAACTTTTGGGCAAACATTTCGGTCAAAAAATTGCAACTTATACATGAGTATATACTTACCTTTCGTTTTCAGTTTGACCGCCTTTTGCTGTTTCAGGTCGATGCCAGCCGTGTCGAAAAGAGCCGTCATTTCCACCAGAGCCAGCCTTCGGACCTGTTAGAATGATAGTGAAATGACGATTTGGTTTCGGTTCTAACCATGTCTGATTTTTCTGGGTACCTTTTTCATGTCTGGCGGGGACAAATGGCCAACTCTGGTTTGTCCAGTTTTATCTTTAAGGAGCCTGAAGTTCTGAAAAGGAAAAGGGAGGAGCAGATGGTAACATTCACATAGGTCTCTGGCTGCGACAGTTAACTGAATAATCAATAAGAAATCAATTATCAAATCAATGGATAATCTTAATTGTGAATTATATATATTTTTTAATGAAAACAACAAAAAGCTATTTTTTTCCCCATTATTACAGTTTTGATAAAAAGAGCAAAAATGCTTGCAATTAAAAAAAAATAAAACATTTTTTATTTTTTCATTCATTTTTTAAATAAAAAAAAATATAATTTATAAGTTTTTAAACAGTGATTTTATTAAGAATGGAAAGAAATATTTTTAAAAAACCAGCAAATATTCACTATTTTTTTATTATTATTTTACTATGTAAAAAATGCTTGAAATAAATAAATAAATAAATATATACATATATATATATATATATATATATATATATATATACTTACGTATATAAAATCCAAAGTTTTTAAATAGTGATTTTATTAAGAATGGGAAAAAAAAGCAAATATTCTCTATTTCATATATTATTATTATTTTTTTTATTATTTAAAAACATTTTTGATTATTATTTTTGAATAATATGACAAAAAATATTCTAAACCTTAATAATAAATAAAAGGAAAAACTCCAAACTCCTTTAATTATTCAATATTTTTGAAATTTTAAAAATGATTATTATAAAAAAAAACAAATATTCTCTATTTTATGTATTTATTATTTTAATATTTAAAAATATATTTTTAATAAATATACATTATCTTTATTTTTAAAAAACTAAAAGGGGGGGAAAACAGAAAATACTGTTTTTCCTTTATTCATTAAATATTTTTGATAAAATAAAGTGGAAAACGTTCCATTTTTAATTAAAAAAATGGATTTAAAAATTCAAAAAAATTATTTGTGCATCATCAAGTCAACAAAAAATGCTATTTTCAAATGGTGGGTTTGTTTTCGACGAAAACAAAATTGAAAAAAAAAAAAGAAAAAAAAAAAAAAAAAAATCCTCTGCAATTCATGCTTCCACCACTGATTGTCACTGCTGAGTTCAAGTATAACCCACTTGTAACAAAGTCTGAATGATATTATCAGTGTCAGCTCGACTATACAACCTCACTAAAAGCACTTGTCTCACCGGTAACTTATCATCTGGCGAGTTGGGGGTTGTTTGGGCAGTGAGGCGAGGTTTCTCGTCCCTGTAAGTGAGCGCCTGCTCCGAAAAGGCCACGTCCACGTTCATAACAGTCTCCGGTTCTGTCAACCATAAGAACAAGGGCATTTTAGAACCGTGACTTTTAAAAATCATGTTTACCAGCATGTCTCTAAAGTGCAGCTACATTTAAAATGTTTTACTAACAAGTTTGAGTGGCTCGGAAAGCTTTTGAATTTTCCCCCCGTTAAAAGCCATTACATCAAGGCTGCGTGAGGTGTATGTACGTGTGGAACATTTTATTGTGTAGCTGAGTAATGATGGTAATGCATTAGTGCGTCGTTACCGGCTGAGCTGGCGTCGCTTGGCGAGCTCTCACTTAATTCTTGGACCTCACATGGCTCTTTGTTCTGTGAAATGACAACATTTGGATTAACATTTTCAGTTTTTTATCATCCTAGATTACTTTGGAGAAGTTACACAAATTGCTAACTCAGCCGTCTGAGGAGGTGACTTATGTAGGATAAAGGTTTTTAGAAGTGGTACACCTCAAAATAGTAATGATAAATTATTTTCTGGAGATAAGAACTACTAAATTTTATCAGGTCTCTAATTTATATTCACATCTTAATACCTTTTAATGCTGGAACAGGTTGAATGTGAGCCAAATGTGAGCATTCACTAAAGAAATGGTATTACTATCTGACTGAATGCACTCACGATGGTAAATGGTAAGTGGAGAGTATTTAGATAGCATATTTATCTACATTGTTACAATGTCCAAAGCGCTTTACATTGCACACATTAACACACATTCACACACCAATGGTACTGCTGCCATGCAATGTGCTGCCTGCCCAAAAGGGGCAAATTGGGGTTTCAGTGCTTTGCCCAAAGGCACTTCGACAGTGGGCAGTCATAGCTGGGAATCGAACCGATGACCCTTCGGTCCCAGAACAACTCAAGCTACCAACTGCACCACGGCTGGTCATAACGATCAAAATGGATTGGACGACTAGCACCGTCCATGGCAGCCTATAAGTGCCCTCTAGCGACTAAAATAATAATATTAGTTTCCCCCCCCTCATTTTGGTGTGGGAGTGTTAAAGGTTTTTTGCAGTTTTGCCAATTGTGGGGGTATTTTTTGCTTTTATTTATTTATTGACTTTTTTTGTGTTGGTTTTTTTGTTGTTGCTGTTTTGGCATTTTTTTGTGCAGTTTTTTTGCACTTTGACGGGGGTTTTTTTGCAATTATTTTGTGCAGGTTTTTTTGTCTTTTAGTGCAGTATTTTTCCAGTTTTCCATGTATTTTTTTTCTGTATTCCTAGCTTTTTAGTGGTTTGCAATGATTTTAAGGCATTTCATTAATTGATGGATGGAGGCAGACAGACAAAAAGCTAGCGGGCTAATGTGGCTATTTGCCACGTGAAGTGATCATCGGAAAATATATTTAGTGATTGACCAATCACCTAAAATTTACCATAATTTTTGGACTAAAAGCTGCTACTTTTTTCCCTCATTTCGAATCCTGCAGCTCATAGTCCAGTGCGGCTTATTTGTTGATTTATTGAGGTTAATAGCTAACGCTTTATTTGATAGTGGCGTCAAAAGACTGTCATAAGACCGTCATAATTATGACCTGACACTATGATGGGCAAATTACTCCGCCAACTCCATTTATGTACAGCTCGGATCTTTTACATCCATTCAAAAGTGAGATAATTTGCCGAATAACATTAAATGACATCTGTTCTAACCATTAGTTCAGTCATAATTATGATTGTCTTATGGCGCCACTGTCAAATAAAGTGTTTCCAAATACTAATACTACTAATACCATAACTAGCAATTAATGAAACAACTTGAACACTAACTGAAGAAATAATTAGCACAGAACATGAGTTTTGGTTGTTATTTACATTTATAGCACTGCAATGCATGCTAGGAGGCATGTTGGACGACAACAGTGTTGACAGCAGGTGGCAGCAGAGGTTGATTGTCTCCCACAAGGGAGTAGTGATGGCCAAATGAAACTTCTTGAAGCAATGAAGCTTTGCAGCCAATTGGTTCTCTAAACTTCATAGTGGTTCTTTTGGCCTTATGACAGTCATATGATGCCACTGTCGAATAAAGTGTTACCGGTTAATATATTTTGGTGTAAATATCCCCTAATACAGTGGGGACAGCTGCGGTTTATAGTCCAGTGCAGCTTATCTATGAACAAATGTCATTTTCGTGTCAAATTTGGTGGGTGGCGTCTAAGAATCAGGTGTGCCTTATAGTCCGAAAATTACGGGATGAAATCGGCCCATGGGTGTGCCACAGGGATCGATTCCAAGCCCCTCCTTTTTTTATTTACTTATTTATTTTTTAAAAACACATACATTAATGTCACAATGTCACAATTTTCGAGTGTGTCAAGACCTTTTCAGGCGGTCTAAATATATCCCTGACATTGGGCAGGTGCTGACGGTTGCGCCTCCGCAGGGTTTGTTGTAGCGTGGTCAAACGGCGCTCAACCGCCGCCGCTTGAGCTCGTGTCAGCGTGGACAGAAAGGCGGCGCTGTCTTCTTCCTGCCGAGAGTGACCAATTTACAACTTTAGTGCGATGTAATTTATGTGTATGTTGCATTAATACTGAGAAACGATTAGCTGATACCTGCTCCTGGTCAGCTGCAAGAGAACCGTCAAAAAGCCTCGCTAGCCCCGCCTCCATGAGCCATGCTTCCTCCTGCTCTCCTTCTGAAAAAAAAAGAAAATTAAACTTAAATTAACAGCATTATTTCATTGGCTGTCATTGATGGTGATAAGACGTCCAATGCATTTTGACTAGGAGCACTGGAAGCGGACATTCTCTCCCTTTAAAAAAAGCCCATGGAAAAAAAGCTAATCATGACATTTCACATAGTTGCATGTCTGAAAGATGACTAAATAATGTGGTAAGAGGAAGTAAGAACTTCTTTGCTCAAGGGAGCAATCAACCTCATAAATGTGCCCAAAAAGGACATGGACACAAACAAAAGCTCTAGTTAAGTATGTGTCCCACCGTCAGGAGGTTTCTGCTGCTCCTCTTCGTCATTTGCTCCCTCGTTTCCTCCCTTCTCTACAGAGCAACTGATGTTCTCAACCTCCTTCCAGTAGTCGTCCATCTCCAGCTCATCCAGGGAGTCCTGACAAAAAGTTCCAGAATGGTTTTAATTAAAACCATAATGTGGTTTATTATAAGTAGAGTCTACCTGTGAGTTGGAGCGCTGACATGGCGGCCGCCCTCGCAACCTGGTGTTAGGACTGTGTCTGGGGCTGGAGCCAGGATTGGAGCAGACAGAGGGCCTGGGACGCTGGCTTTCCACGCTGGGGGTGTCACCAGGAAGCGCATTGTGGTTCTGCTGGACGCTATAGTGGCCCGTCCTTCGGCTGTGAGACACAAATTAGGTCAAATTTTCTGATCTCTGGACCGAAAGTCACTTTTGAACCTTTTGTGGTTTGGGTTACACTTTGCACCTTGTTTAACAGCACAGTTATGGGAGGCGCCCCGTGACTAATGAAAGATTGCGGCCGCAAATTTGTTTTGCGGTCATGGCAGAAAGGGAGATAACCTCAATATGCCTGTCAGTTTCACAGCTCGCAATAAGTGATAAACTAGACCATGGTGTCAAACTCAAGGCTTTGAGGTCGGGTTGTTTTATGCAGCCCACAAAAGCAGATAAATCCAAATCAAATTTAGTTATATAGGCTTTTACAAAAAACCTGAGAGGTCCTCAAAGTACTTTACAACTAGGGTTGTTCCGATCATGTTTTTTTGCTTCCGATCCGATCCCGATCGTTTTAGTTTGAGTATCTGCCGATCCCGATTTTTCCCGATCCGATTGCTTTTTTTTTTGCTCCCGATTCAATTCCATTCATTCCCGATAATTTTTCTTTTTCATATATACATTTTGGCAATGCATTAAGAAAAAAATGAATAAAACTCAGACGAATATATACATTCAACATACAGTACATAAGTACTGTATTTGTTTATTATGACAATAAATCCTCAAGATGGCATTTACATTATTAACATTCTTTCTGTGAGAGGGATCCACGGATA
The DNA here is from genome assembly GCF_030265065.1 of Corythoichthys intestinalis. Lineage (NCBI taxonomy): Eukaryota > Metazoa > Chordata > Actinopteri > Syngnathiformes > Syngnathidae > Corythoichthys > Corythoichthys intestinalis. Next base: position 8,261,279 of record NC_080413.1, read on the forward strand.
GAAAGACTTGTGACTTTGTATATTGTGACTAAATATTGCCATCTAGTGTATTTGTTGAGCTTTCAGTAAATGATACTGTAGCCATGCCCAAATGCATGATGGGAAGTGGAACCATGACTGTGCGTAGTGCTACCAATTGATTTATCTTTTCTGCTTTGGGAAATAATATAAGGTGTTAAGAAAAAGATCATTTGCTACCTTGCTACCCCACATTGCTTCCCATGATATTTCTAATCGTACGGAGAGGGATTGTAAGGCTTTAGCCAATTAAAAAAAGGCTCCAAAGGCTGCCAAAATTCACTCTACTCATTTTACACTGCCTTTTATCTCTATATAGGTAAAACGGCGCCATGACAGATTGAGCGCGACAATGCGTGGGTGGGTCGTGCAGCGCATGTATTAATTGCGTTAATTATTTTAATGTGATCCTTTTTTTTTTTTAAATTAATTACCGCCGTTATCGGGATAAATTAGATAACCCTACCTTAAGCCTAAACTAAAGACTCTGGATGAGTGTAACATATTATGTTTGTAACGTTAAATACGATTAGAAAACGGATTTAATTAAAAAATGTATATATTAAAAAAAAGGCATGGCCGATATTTTTTTGCCGATTCCGAAACTTTGAAAATGACGTGATCGGACCCGATCGATCGGGACATCTCTATTTACAACACAGCAAAATATACTAATCCTTCTCAAAAAATTTGCATATTGTGATAAAGTTCATTATTTTCTGTAATGTACTGATAAACATTACACTTTCATATATTTTAGATTCACTACACACAAGTGAAGTAGTTCAAGCCTTTTGTTTTAATATTGATGATTTTGGTAAAAAAGTCAAGAAAAAACAAAAATTCCTATCTCCAAAAATTAGCATATCATGAAAAGGTACTCTAAGGAAGCTACTAACCTAATCATCTGAATCAACTCAAAACCCCTGCGAAAGATTCCTGAGGCTTTTAAAAACTCCCAGTCTGGTTCATTACTCAAAACCGCAATCATTGGCAAGACTGCTGACCTGACTGCTGTCCAGAAGGCCATCATAGACACCCTCAAGCAAGAGGCTAAGACACAGAAAGAAATGTCTGAGCGAATAGGCTCTGTAGAGTTCTGTATTAAGGAAGCTCAGTGGGAAGGAAAAAGTGTGGCAGCAAACGCTGCATCCGAAGAGGGGGCCGCACCCTGAGAAAGATTGTTGAGAAGGGCCGACTCCAGACCTTGGGGGACCTGCAGAAACAGTGGACCGAGGCTGGAGTAGAAACATCCAGAGCCATCGTGCACAGGCGTGTGCTGGAAATGGCAGAAGCACCTGACCTGGGCTACAGAGAAGCAGCACTGGACTGTTGCTCAGTGGTCCAAAGTACTTTTTTCAGATGAAAGCAAATTTTGCATGTCATTCGGAAATCAAGGTGCGAGAGTTTGGAGGAAGACTGGGGAGAAGGAAATGCCAAAATGTCTGAAGTCCAGTGTCAAGTACCCACAGTCAGTGATGGTCTGGGGTGCCATGTCAGCTGCTGGTGTTGGTCTACTGTGTTTTATCAAGGGCAGCATCAATGCAGTTAGCTGTCAGGAGATTTTGGAGCACTTCGTACTTCCATCTGCTGAAAAGCTTTATGGAGATGAAGATTTCATTTTTCAGCACGACCTGGCACCTGCTTAGTGCCAAAGCCACTGGTAAATGGTCTGACCATGGCATTACTGTGCCAACTCTCCTGACCTAAACCCCATAGAGAATCTGTGGGATATTGTGAAGAGGAAGTTGAGAGACACCAGACCAAACACTGTGGATGAGTTTAAGGCTGCTATTGAAGCATTGTGGGCCTCCATAACACCTCAGCAGTGCCACAGACTCATTGCCTCCATGCCACGCCGCATTTAATGCAGTCATTTCTGCAGAAGGATTCCCGACCAAGTATTGAGTGCATAGCTGATATAATTGACTTTTTATTGTATTAAAAAACACTTTTTTGTATTGATCGGATGAAATATGCTAATTTTTTGAGATAAGGATTTTTGCTTTTACTTGATTTTGCCAAAATCATCAATATTAAAACAATAAAAGGCTTGAACTACTTCAGTTGTGTGTAATTAATCTAAAATATATGAAAGTCTGTTTATCAGTACATTACAGAAAATAATGAACTTTATCACAATATGCTAATTTTTTTGAGAAGGACTAGTAGTACCTGATGAATAAAAGGCAGGAAAGTACTATACAACGAAATTGAGAAAAAGACCTGTTTTTTTGCTAAAATGTCAAAAATTGCAGATCGTTTTCACTTTTTAAAATGATACTGCAAGCATTTTTCTTGCTACCAAACAGATTTTTAAAATAAATAGAACATTTTTTGATAACACTTTGGCTATTGCGTATTAAGACTGTCAAAATTATGACATGACACTGTCGTGAATAGGCATGTGCCAGTTACCGGTTTCAACGTTTACCATGGTGTGAAAACGTCACGGTTTCAAAACAACAAAAAATTTCCGTCATACCGTAGTACAGTATTAGCTATTCTTTATGTCCCAAAAATGCAGCAACAAATCCATGGCTTGGAGCGGCAGCGCTCACCCCTCTCCCCCTGGTTGTCGCCTTGTCCTGTGTCTGTCACTGTGCTGTAGAATAGACACAATGGCTGAAGGTACTACTGAAACTACACCTGAGCTTTTTGCCTCCCTCAAAAAAAAAAAAAAAAAAAGTCGCTAGTATGGGAGTACTTACAGAAGGAAAGACAGCAGGACCTCCAACATGATTTCACATTTACGTGACCATCACCCGTCACTTTACACAAAATTTAAGTTAAGTAAACGCGGTCATGAACGTTTCCCATCAGCTACGAGAGTTAACTCCAGCTGGTTTAGGGTGTCTTCTAGCATGCCGAGAGGGCCATCTAGTTTCATCTCTACCATTAGCCTACTTTTGTAAAGTCTTCCACCATTCTAAACATAAGTTCAAAATAACATTTTCATAATACAGGCTGTGGTGTTTTTTCACTCTTGTGACTTTCTGTGTTGAAAGAGGGTAGGTGTGTGTTTGTATAATGTGTAAATATCGATACAAGTCATACACACCCGCTGTCCCTTGCTCTCGCTACCCCATTAATAGCCAACTAATTGTTTACATTAAATCAATTTGATCATATATTGTTTAAGTCCCGTTTTATATTATCAAGGGTTCTTGTTCTAATGTTGATCAAGTTGAGCTGTGGCTTTCTGTCCATAACATTGATTTCTTTAAATTAAATTCAAAATATTTATTATTTATTTTTGTTACTTATTTATTTTAACATTACATTCATGTTGATCTACCGATTTGCAAATATGCTGTGACAAAAAATCCTTTTCAATGGAAAAAAGTTTTTTTTTTTTCATCCATACCGCTCAGAAAAACACATTTTAGAGCTATAATTGCCATTCCGTGATACAGTGAAACTGCTGTATTTTTGCTTAAAGTTATCATACTGTCAAAAGCTTATACTGGCACATGCCTAGTCATGACAAGTGTTGTTAATAACGGCGTAAAGAGTATAACGGCGTTACTAACAGCGTTATTTTTCAGTATTGAGTAATCTAATTAATTACTTTTCTCATCTTTGCAACGCCGTTACCGTTACTGAGGATGTAGGCGTGCGTTACTATGCGTTACTACGTTGGTTGAATGACGCAAGAAAAGCCTGAGACACGGAGAGAGAAGAGCGGGAGTGGGAAGGAGGGACGGGAGTTGTGATGCTGTTGCAAACGCAATGCTAGGCGGCTCCAATAATATCTGACTGTTGCCGACAGCCTAAAAAATACGCCCACATGATACTACGCTAGATATCACATTTATATAGAACTAGATGCGAAATGACAGACTCGGCGGCGTTAGTAAATGTATGGAGAAGTAGATTGAAAATGATACAATTGCCGGTGTTAGTAAACAGCCACCATCTTAAAGCAGTAGACTTCTCAGGAAGGCTCTGTTGTAGAGAACCTACCTAGCGAACCTAAGTAACTCTTTATCTATAATACTCCTAAAGCGGCAGAATCTTTACTTGAATCTATCATTAAATGATGAAACAGTTTTAAAACTATAAAAATACCACATGTAAAAATAAAAAAAATCAAATACATAAACATAATACATCCCAAATAAGTGATTGAGCTAATAATAATACTTTTATATCTTATACGTTATATCAATTTGATTTCATTTGTACATACATTTGATCCCAAACGATGTATCTTCCCCCTCCAGTCATCTCGATCATCTTCAGGCTTCTACAGATTTTTCTTCCAGTCACCGTTACTTCTACTGACCTCCTATCAGCTTCTCCTCCCACTGCCTGAACTACATAATCATACGATAACGTGTATTCTAACCTTTCTTTCTGTTTCAAGCAAAAAACAAGCACACACTAGCTCTTCACCGACACGCTCGTTTTCGAGGAATGACAAAAATGCTTCATGTGAGATTTGTTGAATGGTTCCACCCGGAAAGCAGCACATGAGTAAACATTGGGCGTTAATGATTGAACATGATCAAAAGCTACATTGCTCCTAGGAAAAATACATAAATGTTTGACAGCATCATAAATTATATGTCAGCACACTTACAAAAGCACATAAAAACACACGTGGGGAAGTGAATTTTAAATTCTCCACCCAAAGAATAAATTGACTGTGGCGACACTGGTTTCGCTTTCATTGTGACCAGGTGCAGGCAAGCCAGGCAGTTGCTTGGTGCCCCAGCCAATAAAAAGGCAAAATGTATTTCAAAGAATTGACATGAATTTTGCCATTTAAAATGACACTCAAGTAGCAAACCCTCTGTGTGGGGCTCCTTGTAGTTTTAAGTGTCTAAGTTTATTTTATTTGACGTTATTTATTAATACTACTTAATGGTTTTGTACCAAAGTACCAAGTACGTAGCGCTAATAAATAAGATTAACGTTACTGTACCTTGCTAATGTAACATTAGCCCTACGTTAGCCCTTTACTACTTTTCAAATTGTCGCCTGCGTTAAACGTTACTGTTTGTTTTTCACTTATTGTGAATTGATAGTTTCATTTTGGTGCCTCCCGCGCAATCAATGAGCCCTGTGCAACCATACCGTTATCAAGCACTAGAGGAAGCAACACGAGTACAAGCAGGATTAGGCAGGTGAACAAGATATTGACAACAAAAAAACAACTCTTGCACAGTAGGTGGGAGTATGCACCTGATTAGAGCTGAAACGAATACTCGAGCAACTCGAGTTTAAAAATTGATCCGAGTAATTTTATTTGCCTTGAGGAATGGTTTAGTCTTGCCAGCTCTAAGCATCACGTTTTGCCCGAACGACTTCTAATGCGGGACAACGCGCTGATGTCACGTGACTAGATTTAATCAGGGTACAAAAATAGGGCTCAGCGTTTCTTTACCTTCGCCGAACCCCTTAGACTTACTCACCGAACCCCTAGGATTAAGGTTTTTGAGTGAAAGCAGCGAATTTGATGTTGTTGTTTGTTTTTGTCACATCTGAGATGCAATTTTTGGCTGTTTTCAAGTTAACAATATACATATACGTATAATATATGTATATTTGTAATTGCCCTTTACTTTAAAAAATGTGTTTTTATCCGATTACTTGATTAATCAATGGAATTTTCAGTAGAATACTCGATTACTAAAATATTCGAGAGCTACAGCGCTATGTAAATATCTAAAAAATGACACAAACGAAACTTTACAGCACAACCATAGCACAAACGATTGACATCATTTTTAAATAATTTTGCATCTGATGGGCGGCCAACTTCACAGAAGTTGAAACATCATACTGTACTGCATTTTTGGTATACAAATTTAAAGTTTTCTTTATCAATGTTCATCGACCATTCATCGTCCACTCATGCGACACAACACACTTATTGTCAATGACGTGTTGTTCATAAACAAAAGGGCCTCTTTTCACAGAGGGAACATTGCCTCCTTGTCATTTTTATGATACAAAGGGGACAAATTGCGCCATTTCAATGTGGAAAATACACTGTTTGTCCCACTTTTTATCACCTGAGTGCAATGACAGGTGCAAACAGGAAGTGAAGCCTGACGCGACAACCCACCAGAAAGGCCCGAGGGTTACTCGAGTGCACATTGCGGCTTGAGCGCGTGTTTGTAGAGCGCCGCTGTGGTGATGGCAGTCCCGTTGCGGTATATTATAGGTACTTGCACCAGTGACTACAACAATTCTGCCATTACAAATTGTGTTGTGATCAACCTGACATGGTTATAGTGATTCCATTATTTCCATTGGAAGGAAAACTAATTCTAAACAAATGTGTGCTATTTTAATCCAATGGTTTGTATTACATTGAGTCACCAGAACTTCCTGGTGTGTTGTAGGACATCTGCATTTTCCTATCATTTGAAGAGGAAACAATTACCATAAAAATAGGACATACACATACACGCATGGTAAGCAACCACACTGTGTTGTGGGAAGCTAGACAAAGGCAGGCTGTAATGTGATGCCACGTTTTTTTCTGGTTAGTGGGACAAGTCATCTGGAACACATGCATGCGCTCACATACATGCAACAATACTAGAGCTGGCATTGTTGAGTCTAATCGTTTTTCCACAAAAATCTTTACCACAATTACTCTAATGTAGTGAAATTATATTGTCTTTGTAGCGCTGTTGAAATTCATCAACTAATGGTGGTCCTAAAACTTCTACACAGTGGACACGTCACGTGTACATGCAGCCAACTTATGGGTTAAAGTCAATTTATTTTTATATTTAGACATTTGGAATGATCTACCATATTGGCCTGAATGTAAGACTGCCCTGATTATAAGACGACCCCCTCTTTTTCAAGACTCAAGATTGAAAAAAGACTTTTTGAACACCAAATTAATTTTTACACAGAAAATAATTACAGTACATCTGAAACATGATTATAACAATATATTTGTGAGAAAAAGCATGTTATTTGGCCTCATTCAAATCTTAATATCTGAACATTTAAATATGTAAACTAAAGTGCAATCACATTCGTAAATGAATGGCTTCTGGTTTTTGAAATGTAAATAAACCAATCTATTGTGATAAAACGACAAAATTGCAATAGCTGCATTAACCGTCAAAGTGAAGTCCAACTGTAACTGTAGTCTTGAAACAAATCTGAATAAGGAAAAACTTTGCAATAAAATAATGCAAACTGGTTAAACTTGAGAGTAGCTGAGCTCTCTCATGACAGAACATCGCTTCAATATCTGGCGCCATCTAGCGTCGTGAATGGGTATAATGTCTAGACCGCGAATATAAGACGACCCCCACTTTTTCAGTCTTATTTCAATGCAAAAAAACACCGTCTTATATTCAGGCCAATACGGTATTTACATATGTGGGTGAACAGTTTTTTTGTGTGTTTTTTTTTAAATTTAATCTTTATTTTATCAGGCAGTCTCATTGAGATTAACATCTCTTTTACAAGAGAGGCCTGAGCACAAAAAAAATTCACAAATATCAAACAACACAAAATACACTAACAGAAACAGTTACAATAATCAGTAAAAACATCAGACAAAAGAGATTTAAAATCACCAAGATGAATGATTGACTGTAGTTTAAGAGTAGATTGCAATTTGTTCCATTTAAGAGGAGCATAGTAGCTCCTCTTTTTGTCGATATATATATAAATATGCCAATCGATTTTAAATCGATTAGCATTCTAAAATAAATCTTGCCATCCTAGTACTTTTCCACAACCAACAATAAAGTTCAAGGCTTTCACTACACTAAGTAGGGATGTCCAGGTACAGATTTGATGATTTATGATCCAATTTCATTTCCATGCCGCTTTTCCTCACGAGGGTCACGAAGGTGCTGGAGCCTATCCCAGCTAACTACGGGCAGTAGGCAGGGTACACCCTGAACTGGTTGCCAGCCAATCGCAGGGCACAAGGAGACATACAACCAATCACGCACACACTCATACCTATGGACAATTTAAAAGTGTTCAATCAGCCTACCATGCATGTTTTTGGGATGTGGGAGGAAACCGGAGTTCCCAGAGAAAACCCACGCAGGCACGGGGAGAACATGCAAACTCCACACAGGAAGGCCAAAGCCCGGAATTGAACCCTTGATCTGAGAACTGTGAGGCAGACGTGCTAGCCAATTTTTTTGTGATATTTGCCGATACCGATACATATATTTTTAGACCATTAAAAATAATGCAATCAGTATTACCCACATCCTTTTTATTTTGGTTTACAAAATTAACTGTATTGCAGAAAGCCTCTGTCGACCAGGTTTTAAAAACACATTGTGTTCATTCACTGCCAGCGCTCCTCGTTCAAATGCAGTGGCCGTTGCTCTAAGACTGTAAGGAAAGCTCAGCTTCCCCTAAAATGTCCAAAAATAAGTGATCAAATGAAGGGCTGCAGCTATAAATTATTTTAGTAATCGATTAATTTATCAACTAGTTAGTTCGAATAATTGAGTAATTGCATCGTTGCAGAATAAATTTTAGATGTAAAACAAAGGCTTGCTAAGATTGCACTTTCAGAAGAGAATTAAATGTGAATACAAAATATTAACTATTAATTCCCAAGTGTTTCTTCAAACTGCAGAATTGCACTTTCATCTAAAAATAAATCGAAATAGCTGAAATAAAGATGTAAATTTAATAAACGAAGAATTGGCTAAATTGCATAGCAAAAGTCCGCTAGCTTAAATGCTACAAAATGTTAACGTTTTTTTAAAATGCTCTTTAAAAATCGTTCAAACACAAATTCCCACAAAAAACTGCTATATACCTATAAATTACTAATGCATAATAACAAAACATATTAGCTCAAACAAAACCTTACCTTATGTTAACAGAGAGCATCTAGATTCCGTTATGTCATATTCAGGGTTGCAACTTGAGGGCAGAGTATGCACACAAATCAATAAAACTAAATGCAAACACTTTCAAAACAAACCATTATGATGTCACTGTAATTAAACGAATCCTCGAATCAGCAAAATTTGATTCGAAGCTTTTTTTCCCAATCAAATTACTAGGGTTAATGGATTAATCGTTGCAGCACTAATCGAATGTATACTGTTGCGTGTACATGTCATTGACTAAATATGCGCTATAACGCGCTCAAATTTCCCCACCCAACAGGCCGACAGAAAATAATTGAGAAGCACTGTCCTAGTGACACTTGCTTTGTTAAAGAGTACTAGCAAAAAATTGACCATTTCCGGTGATTTTTTTTTTTTTTTTTTTTTTTTTTAATTATAGTTGCTTGTGTTTGGAGACTTGACTTCTGGCACTCTAGTTTCTTTCCCTATCAAGCAGCGGGTGCCTCCACTGTCACAATCACAATGCACTAACAGGTGGTCACAATTTGAGATTCCCCTCATTGAAAGACCAGCATCCCCCACTGTTGAATTGGATTGGGCGTGTTTCCCCGTAAATTTGTATATTTGGTATCCCCCCCCCTCCACACACACACACACACACTTTAAACCTTTATAGGGCAATATACGAGTTATAGTCATTAATAAAATGCATATTATATTATTCATTCATGTATTTTTTTAGAACTTTAAATATATTAATTAATGTTAACAAAACTAAATCAGTACAGTTAAATATGTGTATTAAAAATACACACTGGTTACGGCCCCATGTAACACTCCGAAAGTAGATCCTCACCCCTCTCCTCATAGTATTTAACTCCAAATTCTGTACTCAAAAGACCATGATTCCTTGCAAATGGCGCATGCTCAAAATCCTATCCTGACACCACGTTTATACGGCCACATATTCTGATTTGAAGACTGTTCACCAAGGGGGCATGGGTTTTTAAAAAACAGAATATTCGGATATTTGAACCTGTTCACATTACTGAGTTACTGCAAAACACTCAGTTATAATGGGGTTAATAAGCTGCGTGTAAACGTAAAAAAAAACAGGTGTGTGCATTTGGACTTTTGCACCGAGTTTACTGACCACTGTTGTTGATCTAGTCAAGGCAATTATAAATAAGAGCTCCTTTATATGGTGGTTATAATATGATATTAGCCCCTGTGTGACAAATTGGGTGTCGAGTGATTTACTATGCGTGTGTGAGTGTTCCTCTTTGTCGTGCGTGCCATCATGTGACACCACCAACAATAATCCATGACAGCAACAAAGAAAAAGCAGAACACATGCAGGCATTCATCGACTAATGGCAGCCGAAAGGCCTAAAGTGTTTTCTGAATGAACAGCTGGTTGTTACTCATTTAACAGCTGAAGGTGCGACCTTGGACCCGGATTGCTTGAGATAGTTTGTCACTAGTAGACGTCCGATCCATTTGATAGTAGACTAGACGTCCGATCCATTTGAACTGGAAGTCGCTGCCAGCCCTCCAAGTTTAAATGGATCGCACGTCTATCGTTGTCAATGAGTCAATTGGTCTCATAGTACTTTGATTTGTGGATTTGAATTGTTGTTAGTTGAAGAAATGACAAATACAGAACACATTTTCTTAGCTTAATAAAAAAACAAGTTCAAACTGAACTACAACCGCCTGGGTCCTTAAACATCTCACTAGCCTGGAGATAACAAGCACAACTGAAAAGCACGCATGGAGACTACTCGTCTGAACCTACAGGCAACAATAAGATCGAGGGCTGCAGCTATCGATTATTTTAGTAGTCGATTAATCGATAAACTAGTTAGTTCGAATAATCAAGTAATCGGATAAGGAACATAGAAAAAAATTATAAAACCTGAGCTGAGCCTTAAATGGTATATAAATAAGTACATGAGGATCTAAGTATAACAACAGAAAAATTGGCTAACTTACGTAACAAAAGTTAAGCTAGCTTAAATGCTACAAAATGCTAACTTTTTTATTTTTTATTTTTTTTACAATGCTCTTAACAAATGATTCAAACACACATCCCCACAAAAAACAGCGAAATATACCACTAAAACTAATTTACAAATGTATTAAAAAAAAGTTAGCTCAAACAAAAACTTATGTTGGTCTTAACACGAAGCAGCTGGATTCAGCCATGTGAAATTAGGTATGTCATATTCACTGTCACCACTAGACGGCAGTGTATCCACCCACATCAATAAAACTAAATGCAAACACTTTCAAAACAAACCATTACAAGTTACAACACCACTTTATTTTAACGAATACTCAAAGCAGCAAAATTTATTTTGAATCTTCTTTCTAATCGAATGATTGGAGTTAATTGATTAATCGTTGCAGCACTAATAAGATCATAATTATTCAGCATATAAAAATCAGAGGGCCCGTGCGTATCCATTCGTAGAATGTACCTGCCAAATTTAATTCTGATTCAACTCAGAGTAATGGAGAAGTAGCCATTTTAGTTCGTGTCCATGCCAAAAAGAAGAACTATAAAGTGAGCCAGTTCTCCTATTTGAAATAGGTTGGACGCCTATCTCTGTCAATAGCAGCCAATGAGTTAATAAATGGTTTGTTACACATTAGTATGAATTTCAAAATTTTAGACAAACTTTTTTATTCGCATTTTTACCCCCACAAAAAATATGTTAATTGAGAATGAGCATGTTTCACTGCCACTGACGTCAATAGACGCCCAATTCATTTAAATTATGAAGGATGGCAGCGATTATACACTCTTTTCAAATGATTTGGACGTCTATCGCCGTCAATGGCATTGAATGTTAATTTCTATGTTTAATGTGTCTGATTTCCAAAAAGAAATGCATACCCTGAGGCACTAAGCAACTTTTGACATGCTTTGTGGTCAAATTGAAGCTGGATGACTCACGAATGTTGATGCTAATGTTCTGGAAGTATTTTTATGACCACGGAAGAATAAACCCAGCACAACTCCCACCTGGCGGCTTGGGGGTCGTGCTCCAGACTCGTAGGACACCCGACGGACAGTCCAGGTTGCGGCAAGAGTTCCGCGTTGCTGTGGTAACCAGTCAAGACCACTCCCTGGGACTCCTGCTGCCGGCTCATGTTTCACCCCGCTGCTGCCTTTCTCTTCTATTTTACGGGCAATTTCACGTCCACGCGGCGCTCCATTGCGAGTGTACGCCGTCAGTTGCTAAACGCTACCGACTCATCGTGTGGTCCAACTTTTCTCGTTGACGTCTTCCGCTAGAATTCAAGTGTGTCGTCAAGACATGGGTTGGACGTTTTGGAGCGCAGGGGTTGGATCAGCGACGGAAAAGCTTGACGCGATTGGTTGGGAGGACGGGGACATGTTTGAAAAGTCATGGCGACCCCTGCAGTCCGGCGTTGGACATATTTCAAAACGTTAAATTCGCTTTTTTGATTTTATGAAATTCAAAAATAATATAGTTTGTTTTAACTATTAAAGTGTAGGGTGATAATAGATAATTTAATATTTCTTTTATTTCTTTTAATTTTGCGCTCGCGCTTGATTAAGGCAACTACTTCCGCGTTAGACAACTTGACCAATGAATGGTCAGGAAACGGTCATGTGTTTTATTGGTGAGGGGTTTAGGTGTAGCCGGGATTTCTCTACATTCAACGGGACACGATGTAAAGAAAAAAAATGAAATACTTTTAGAAAAAATACTCTCTATCAAGCACACCTGATTTCCAAAAACCTATTTAAATACAAATATATTAAAAAAAAATTCCTCTTTTCATTTCTTGTGTTTTCACAAGAAATAAAGTAGATATGATGGGAAGTCACAGGACAATAATTAGATTTTTTTTAATGATTGGCCACAACAAAATTTTGAAAACAAATACAAAACAGTTATATGTTTAAATTTAGACTTCATAATGTATTGACTGGACACGGGGCCCATAAATAAGGGGCCTGCAATGTTGGCGAGGCCATCAAAGCTGACCGAGTGGAATCACAGACAAAGAGCCTTTTTCGTTAAAAATTCTTGTGAATAAATGCTTAAATCCCCAAATTCTTTATAGATATGGACATAAAACAGTCTCGATCCTTGGTTAAAAGCAAAAAAAAAAAAAAAAAAAAAAAAAAAAAAAAAACACGCCTAGTTAGCATTTATTTTACATAATGTCAAAGTACAATGCTAGTCTGTTAGTGAATGTAGCTAGCGGCCGCCTTATGTGAACAGAGCTTTTTTGGTGAAAATTCTTGTGAATAAATGCTTGAATCCCCCAATTCTTTATAGATATGGACGTAAAACAGTCTCGATTCTTGATTACAAGCAACAACAAAAAAAAAAAGTGCAGTTTGCATTTATTTTACGGAAATACTGCGAACTATGATGCCAATGCAGCAGCAGCTAATTTCTCCCATTGACTTTTTTCATGTGTCAAAATGCATGCATGGTAGGAAATGGTACCTTGAATCCTCGAACAAATCACTCCTGAAACAATCCTTCCTGTTTGTATGTGGTACAGCTTTCATACTTTTTCAACAGAAATCTGGCGTCAGATTGCTGCGTGCGTGTTTTTGAATAGCTCCTCTTGATGTGGGCGGTCCCCTACTTGGATGCGAGGCGCCATGCATGACCGATCTGTCCTGTCAATACCATTATGAAGTCTATGGTGCACACTATGTAAACTAGGTGGCTATAACTAATGGCTGGGGGGCCAATTGCGGCCCAAGGGACAGTATTTAAATCTTGGTTTGTATAGACTTTTTTTTAATCATTACAGAACAAACTAGCACAGCACAGACTATGGTCAGGTTTTTAGTGATGCTTGTCATTGTTAGCCAAAGTGAATTTTTCAGCTAGCATGGCACGAGCTAATGTCAGGATTTTAGTAATATTTGTCAGTGTATAAGCGGGGGAAAAAAACACACTGTAGCAAGGAATATTCTGAACCTTTAGTTGTCTGGCAGAAATTCTCTTAGGTCTTGCTAGTTTAGGCTACGTCATTAGACTAAATTGGGGGGGGGGGGGGGGAGGTTACAAAGCACAGTGTCCATCAAAGACACCTTAAGATGTTATGTACACCTTAAGATGTTCACATCCATATAAGGTAAAGAGTGAAGCCATCACCCCCTGCTTTTAAACACTCCTGTACATTTTGGATACGTCAGCTAAACAAAAGCACGTAGTTGAATGTTACTGAAATAACGGTACTAATAAGGACCCAAAATGGTTGACGGCAAGTGCGTCCACATGGAGAACAGAGTGTTCCTTACCTGAGGTGAAGGTAGAAAGCCAGTCTGGGGACCATGTTGCGTCCAGGCGTGTCGCTTCCTTACCGCGGACGACCTTCTCACCATGTGCTCGGGAATGATGTCAACACACACACACACGCAAGACGATTAGCCAGAGAGGTCAATCAGATTGTCCTGCTTCTTGTCCCTCCCCCCTTTTTCTGATCCTGTCATCCCTTCTCTCTCCTTCCTTTCAACTTTCCACTCATCGCTCTCTTCCATCTTTACACGGCCATTAGGAGCCCACTAAGTGGTTGGGAAGTGCTCTGAGTCATTGCGAGAGTTAGCGTAACAAAAATAAGACATAAGAAGGTAACTGGTTACAACAGAAGTAATTGCTGTTATTTATTGCTTTGTCAAGAGTGCACAGGCCTAATTAAAGGAACAATGTGATACACTTAACATGATAGAAAACAAATGAGGTGGAGAAACCGATTGAGACAAAAGAAATTGCAAAACATCTTAACAAGGTAACGGCTATTAGAAGAACGTCGGACCTGGGATTCGTGGCGGTTCCTCACTTGTTCGGATCATCTGCAAGACAATTTCAATACAAATTAGAGCTGTCCCAATTAAAGTGCCTGTGACACGAAAAAGCATGTTTATTTCATAATACACGCGTTATTTTATGCCCCTGAATGATATGGGCCGCTTGGATGTGTGTGGAAGCGATCGCTATTTTTATTTAGTTTTTTTAATCCCGCGCCATGAAAATGAGTGACTTCCGGCTTCGGTCTCGCATTGAGGAGGAGGGCGCTGTGACGTGTACGGTAGAAGACGTCCTCTTCAGGCTACAGTGTACTGTTGTGTATGAGTACGAAGGATTCAGCTGATTTTGCGGATTAATACGTTTATTTTTCGCATCACGCCAGCCAAACGGCTGCAGAAAAATCATTCTGTATGAGGGAGAGGCGTATGCGCCTTTTTGGAGTTTCAAAAGGTTCCCATTCACCGTGGATATTTACTGTGGGACCATTGGACTTACGAGGAAGTGAGTAAACATCTTGTTTTGTATTATGTCAAATACGAATACAGCGATTACAAAGTAAACACTACAAACTTCCTTTAAATGAAGGACTACTTACGTTTGATCATTGATAGGCATGTAAAAAGCTCTCCTAATGCTCATTAGCAGCAGCACGTTAGCTGCACAACAACTCCAGCCACCCTCCTCCGGGGAACGAACTGTAAATTGCTCTCCGCCGGGCGGTTTGCCGATCCCCGGAGACAATCGACAACCGGGTCGTCATGTCAAATAATCCAGGATAGTTATGTGTGATTTTCCGCTTCGAAGACTTTGAAACATCACTCGGTTCGGGTTAGCATGTCGGCTAGCTGTCACGCCTTCTGGTTTGTTTACATTCTCCGAAGCCGGGGAAGGGAAATGACATATGTCCGATTTAGGTGTCATAAAATATCGTTCGGGAGGTGCGACAGTAAAGGTGAACTCGACAGTTTTGACCATTATGGAGTAGTTTTGCCATGTCGTCCTGAATAAATGCATTTCTATTATTTCATATTCCATTCAGCGCAAGACTGTTATTTGTCATGACCATGCCATTTATTTAGCAATCGGGGAAAATACTTGGATAAAAAGAATATCCTGTAAAAATATTGAAGTAAAGAGACAGAAACAATGACATTTTGCCGCTCTCTTCGTCGCGTTTTCCTCGTTGTGAATAATTCCCCCTCGACGGGCTGGCTGGTCCTTCTCAAGCCATTTATATAGCTATTGGGGAAAATACTTGGATAAAAAGAATATCCTGTAAAAATATTGAAGTAAAGAGACAGAAACTGACATTTTGCCGCTCTCTTCGTCGCGTTTTCCTCGTTGTGAATAGTTCCCCCTCGACGGGCTGACTGGTCCTTGTCAAGCCATTTATATAGCTATTGGGGAAAATACTTGGATAAAAAGCATATCCTGTAAAAATATTGAAGTAAAGAGACAGAAACAATGACATTTTGCCGCTCTCTTAGTCGCGTTTTCCTCGTTGTGAATAGTTCCCCCTCGACGGGCTGACTGGTCCTTCTCAAGCCATTTATATAGCTATTGGGGAAAAATACTTGGATAAAAAGAATATCCTGTAAAAATATTGGAGTAGAGAGACTGAAAAAATGACATTTTGCGGCTCTCTTCGTCGCGTTTTCCTCGTTGTGAATAATTCCCCCTCAATGGGCTGAATAGTAAAACCGATGAGCCCAGTCTACCGCTGACGTCATCCACCTGTTGGGGAACCGGCAGATTAAAAGACTAATTTCTCGCCATCTGCGCTTTGCTAAATTGTTGTATATAGTCGAATCGTCTCAAAATATGATTGTAATTCACATAATAATGCCATTTAAGACTTTTTTTCCTCGTGTCATAAGCTCTTTAATGGACAACTAATCGATTAAAAAATTAACTGATGAGTATTTTGAAAGTGGATTACCTCATTCTCGACCACAGAAGGGGGTCCAATTCGGCCTGCCAATTCATACTCTATATACAGAATCACATGTTTTTATTTTGCTACGTTAAACCAGAAATTTGTGATTTGTTTGATCAAGTATGGTAACTATAGGAGTGTGACAATATCGGTATACTTTGTACATAGACTTCACTATCAGTTTAAGGGGCTCGAGGCCGATCCATAGGGGGCCTATTTTCAAAAACTTTAAATATTTGAATAAATATTCAAATACTTTCAAAACACAAGCCGCTAACGACTTAAAACCAAAATAGACACCCCTCTTAGGCATATATGATTCTCCATGAGCAGTGACATCAAAAAATTCAAAGTCCTTCTCTAATAAAATCCTGATAGTTTACAGAAGTATAACAAAACTTAAAATGTCTATAAAATTCTCAAATCTTACACGAGCTGCCCAAAAAAAACCCAAAAACAAATGCAGAGATAATCCCCTATATTTTTCACCGATAAGTTTTTGCTCAAAATAGCAACTTCATTTTTTTAAATGGACTGCAAGTTTTCAACAGCTAATAAATACCTCAGTTTTCACATCAAAAATTTATTACTTGAGGAAAGCATGCAGAATCAATTTTACTCAACTAAAGCAAAATTTGCAGTTTTCTACGTACAATCACAACTTATTTAGGTTGAATTCCGCTATTGTGTAGATACAAAATCCAACATGGCGGCCGTCACAAAACAAAGAGCTTTTAAAGTTGAAAATTCTTGTAAATAAATGCTTGAATCGCGGAATTTCTATAGATATGAACGTAAAACAGTCTAGATTCTTGGTTAAAAACAAAAAACGGCCTGTTACCGTTCATTTTACGTAATTATTTCAAGCCAAACTTACAGTATTGTTTAATCTAGGGGTGCCCAAGTCCAGTCCTCGAGAGCCCCTATCCAGCTTGTTTTCCACTTCTCCCTCTTCGAACACATCTGACTTAAATAATCAGGATCATTAGCAGGCTTCTGCAGAACTTGCTGATGAGCTGATCATTTAGGCCAGGGATCCCCAAACTATGGCCCGCGGGCCGGATACGGCCCGCCTCCACATTTGGTTTGGCCCACTGAACATTTTTTTTTTTATTTTTTTTTTTTACTTGAGTTATTTATTTCCTGGCTTTTTCTGTGAAGAACCCAGAGAGGGTTATTTGGTTATTATCTATTTAATTAATAGTGTTGTTATTATATTATATTATATTATCCTTATTTAACTTACTGTGTGTAAATCTGGGGAAATACTTACAAAACCTCACTGAAATCTCTAACTATTCTTCAAAAAAGAGCAATACGTGTTATTCATAAGAAAGGATATGTGGACCATACTCATTCACTTTTTTGTTTATTCAAAGATTTTAAAATTCGCTGATTTGGTTGATTACCGAACAGTACAAATTATGTTCAAGGCAAAAAATAATAAATTGCCTGGTAATATTCAACAATTGTTTAATTTAGAAGACGCGCATTATAATCTAAGAAGGACATTTAATTTTAAAAGGATTAAGAACAGAACAACAATGAGCGGTTTCACCATATTAGTTTGTGGAGTAAGGCTATGGAATGCTCTGAATGTAGCGTTAAAAGAATGTCAAAATATTTATCAATTCAAGAGAATGTTTAAACAGTCAATATTTCAGTGTTACATGTGTGAACCTGTGCAATGGGGGTTTTGAAGTTTGTATTTATCTTTTTGTGTTTATTTACTTGTTGATTATTTTGTTATAATATGCATGTACAGTTTTGAATTATATTGAGGTACGTCTTATGTATAAAATTCATTGTATTTTGAATGTGTAGGGCTGGGGACCTTATAAGCTATGCTTCTTCTCACTCCTTTTCAGATGTTTTTGTTATTTCAAATAATAATTTTTGTGTGTATTATTTTGTCTTAACACCTGAAATAAAATAAAATCAATAAAATCAATCAATATTATTTATATGATATGATATATGATATGATATGATAGGATATTTACTTTTGTTCTGTGAAAAATCCAGAAAGGGTTATTTGATTGTGGCTTTCTGAAAAACAATAATTTTTTACATTTAGGTACTCCTGCAATCGTCACACTTTTTCTGTTACAAACTGACCCTGGCCCCTCATCAGAGAAGGGAAAAGTTTTGTGGCCCTCACAGGAAAAAGTTTGGGGACCCCTGATTTAGGCTATCAAATTTATTGCGTTAACGGCGGTATTTTTAAAAAATTAATCACGTTAAAATATTTAACGCAATTAACGCATGCGCTGCACAACCTACTCACACATTGTCGCGTTCAATCTATAATGGCGCCGTTACACCTATATATAGAGCTAAAAGTCAGCATAAAATGAGTAGAGTGAATTTTGGCAGTCTTTGGAGCCTTTTTTTTTAATTGGCTAAAGCCTTACAATCACTCTCTCAACAGTTAGAAATATCGTAGGAAGCAATGTGGGGAAGCAAGGTAGTAGCTGATCTTTATCTTAACACCCTATGTTACTTCCCAACGCAGAGAAGATGTATCAATTGGTGCCACTACGCGCAGTCATGGTTGCACTTCCCATCATGCATTTGGGCAGAACAGTTAAATGACTACAGTATCATTTACTGAAAGCTCAACAAATACACTAGATGGCAATATTTAGTCACAATATACAAAGTCACATTTATCCTTTAAGGATTACAAGTCTTTCTATCTGTGGATCCCTCTCACAGAAAGAATGTTAATAATGTAAATGCCATCTTGAGGATTTATTGTCATAATAAACAAATACAGTACTTATGGACTGTATGTTGAATGTATACATTCGTCCGAGTTTTATTCATTTTTTTCTTAATGCATTGCCAAAATGTATATGATCGGGAAAAATTATCGGGAATGATTGGAATTGAATCGGGAGCAAAAAAAAAAGCAATCGGATCGGGAAATATCGGGATCGGCAGATACTCAAACTAAAACGATCGGGATCGGATCGGCAGCAAAAAAACATGATCGGAACAACCCTACTTTGTATTGCAAAAGGTTATCCATATACTCCTGCCAAGAATCAATATATCGTTTTAAAAGGTGTCACTGTATGGGAAAGAAAAGGAACCAGTAGGTTGCTAACAAAATCTTCCACTAGAATAGTGTCTGTGTTAGCTCATTGGGTGCCATTGATGAGCTAGCCACTCTAAACTGGGAATTAAACAGCTGCTTTCACACATGCCGCATCCCGGGTAAATCCCGGACATTATACTAGGAAGCGACCCGGTAAATTTCCGTGTCATCTCCATGTCAGTCGACCTGGGAAAGTGTTTTCAGACATAAAGGCTACCCGTTTAAATCCTGTTTAACCGGAGTTCGGTATACAATATATCTGAAAGGGGCTTAGGAGCTACATTACCGTACTCACTGTTCTGAAAGCCTGGAAACATTTTGGCGCAGAAGTCTTTTTCTTTGTCCAAATTGTCTTTGCAGCACCTGCGACCAAAGTACAGCCATATTCTATTTACTATTATTTTTATAGAGGTGTTTTACTAGGTACTTACAGGGTGACTCTCTTCAGAAGGTTATTGAGGTCCTCATCAAACGGCCTCTTGGCCTGGGCCTTGATGAGGCAACAGTGAGCGCTCTCGAAGTCTCGTAGCTCCGCGTATGCCTGATGTGGATAACTGCGCTCACATTTGTATTGCATTTGTACAAAAATCTCAGTGCGACAACGTGAGTCCGACCTGCGCGCAGCGGTAAAGCGCTTTAGTGCTGGTAGAGTCCACATCCAGAGCGCTTTTGGCGTACTTGAGCGCTTTCTGCGGGTTTTCCAGACGCAGAGCAGTGAAGGACAGATTGAGAAAAAGAGGCAACAGCGCCGCCTGGACCTCCTGATGTTCGACGTCGTTGTGCATCACTCTGTTGTCCAGCAACTCCAATGCCTGAAATGCATGGTGCATGAAATGGTGACCGTGTCAAAAAACATGAAAATGACAACAACAAAAACGAGTTGACTTGACACGTTTACTTTCTTGTAGTGCTCTTTGGCTTTATCATAGCGATTCTGCTTGAAGCATCGGTTAGCCAAAGTGCGCAGTGTCTTGACCGCTTCCAGCAGTTTGGACAAGGGAACCTCGTTCTGCTCCTCCTGAAGACAAATACCTCTATTTGACACATTAAACTAAGGTTAAACTGGCAGTTTTGGTCATTTTTGACACTCCCTACAGCAGTCATTTGGAAAAACTGGTCCACTAATCCCGAGTCTAGAATTTCTACTAGCTGGATCTCGAACAAAACACGGGAGGCGGCAGGGATGAATGGCGGGCAGCCCAGGTCTCCGTAGGCGTAATGCGGCTGCAGCAGGAAGCGTGAGAACTCGCCTTTGCGCATGGTCAGCAGGCCCAGCTCCATTCCGATCAGAGTCACATCTGTTTTGGAATCAAAATCCAACCGTTAAGCTCCAATAAGCCACAACGTTCACGCGATACAAGGCTCACGATAATGATGATCTCACGATATGGCGATACAACAATTATTGATACAGTGGTATTTCTGCATTAAATCACCATCAAATTCGATCTGATCTTTGTCAAAATCACACAGATGAAAATACAATGTCTGCTTTAACTAAAACCACCCAAACATTTATAGGTTTTCATATTTTAATGAGGATAGCATGCAAACAATGACAGAAGGGGGAAAATAAGTAAGTGAACCCTCTGCCTAAGGAGACTTAAAGAGCAATTGAAACCAATTTTTACCAAACAATTTAAGTCAGGTGTGTACCCAATCATTGATGAGTGATTTAAAGCTGCCCTGCCCACTATGAAACACATACCTGGTAAGAACTGAAGCATCGTCTGATGTGCCTCATGGCTCGGTCAAAAGAGCTGTCTGAAGACCTGCGATCAAGGATTGTTGAATACAAAACCATCTCTAAAAGTCTGGATGTTCATCAATCGACAGTCGTTTGGCACTGTTGCTTCTCTCCCAAGGAGTGGCCCTCCACCAAAGATGACGCCAAGAGTTCAGCGTAGAATACTCAGAGAGGTAAAAAAAGAACCCTAGCGTGTCTGCTAAAGAATCACTGGCACAGTCCTATATCTCTGTGCACACATCAACTATATGTAAAACTGTGGCCAAGAATGGTGTTCATGGGAGGACTCCACGGAGGAAGCCACGGCTGTCTATAAAAACGATTGTTGCCCGTTTGATTTTGGCAAAAAGGCCCTTGGACACTCTACAGAGGTTTTGGCAAAATATTTTGTGGACTGGTGAAACCAAAGTTGAATTGTTTGGGAGTAACACACAACGTTATGAGTGGAGGAAAAATGGAACAGCTCACTAACATCAGCAGCTCATCCCCACCGTGAAGCATGGTGGAGGGAGTATCATGATTTGGGGATGTTTCGCTACCTCAGGGCCTGGACAACTTGCAATCATTAATGGAAGAATGAATTCAAAAGTTTAACAGGATGTTTTGGAGGAAAACCTGAAGCCGTCTGTCAGACAGTTGAAGCTAAAAGGAGGATGTTGCAAAAAGACAATAATCCCAAACACAGAGGTAAATCAACTTCAGTATGCTTTTTAGAAGAACAAAATTCATGATCTGGAGTTACCAAGTCAAAGTCTAGACTTGAACCCCATTGAGATGCTGTGGCATGGCCTAAAGACAGCGATTCATGCCAGACATCCCAGGAATCTGACTGAACTACAGCAGTTTTGTAAAGAAGAATGGGCCAAGATTAGTCCTGATCGATGTGCCAGACTGATCTGCAGCTACAGGAAGCGTCTGGCTGAAGTTATTGCTGCCAAACGGGGGGCCACAAAATATTAAATGTGATGGTTCACTTATTTTTCCCCCTTTTGTCGTTGTTGGCATACTGTCCTCATTAAAATATGCAAACCTATAAATGTTTGGATGGTTTTAGTTAAAGCAGACACTGTTTTTTCATCTGTGTGGTATTTAATTTTTGCACTCCTGGTCCTCTATAATCAACAACCTTTAGGGCTGCAAAGTATCACGAATTTAGTGTTGGCTACCTTTTCGATATATTGTCGCACCCCAGTTCACATTCTCACCTCGGCCCAGCTTGAAAAACTGGGCATGCTTGGAGCGAGTGGTGGTCTCAAACGGCAGGTCCGAATATTCCAAGAAACCAGAGTAATGCACTGAGCGGAGACACAGGATGAAATCATGAACATAAACTCTTTCTGCTGTTAATAGTTGGACTCAATTAAATATTTATAATAACTTAACACTGAAGCATTTGTGGGCACAAGGGGGCCATCTCCGGGGTGGACCACTTCCTTCAGGACCCCTCCAGTCCCTAGTATGTCCTCCATATGCTCTTGTAGAAGGTCAAATGGAGTCTGGGGGAATATTTCACATAATTAGTGGCACTAAAACGATACTGAAATGATTTAAATGCTTATATTTGTGACAACACTTCCTATATCTCCAACTAGTTAGAACGTTTAAATGGGATTCTGTCCTAATTGTAGGTACTGTAACGATATTTAATTATACGTGTTCAGCTTTGTTTCATTTTTATTAACAGGTAGCGATGGAAATTAGTTATACGCAAAAAAGCAGATTCGACACATTTCAAACAATCTTAACTTCTTTTACGGTAGCCTTACTTAATTTTCTTAAACAAAAATATCATTATTGCAGCTGTTAAAATTTTTATTGAATTAATTCATCCATGTGAATTTAGCTTGGTTAGCAATTAGCATATCAAACAAAAACAACTCACACGACTTCGCGCTCCATCAACTTGCTGCTGCGAACTCTTTCGTAGTCCGTTAATTGACATCTTAAAAAATAGAAAATCGTTTTCCAAAGTCAATTCTTATTTTTTCTTAGTACACTTTTGAATAACTTAAGCAGGCCGAGTTAGTTGACCTCAGAGGTAAGCGACCACCTGCCCAGAAACGAAAATCAGTGTGTTGACGATGACTAAATGGTACGTTCAAAAACCTAGAATAAATGTCAGTAAGAAAGGAACACAAAAGAACTCAAGTGCAATTTTCTTTAATGTAATTAATCAATTTTACACTAATATTTACATCATAAAAACATTTATTTTCCCTTAAAACAGGTAAAGATCAAAATTACATTCAAAATTAAATATAAGAGAGATGGACAAATGCATGTTTTCTGTCTAAAACTACATAAATATCAATCACAATATACAGTAGTATCCATACAGATTGTTATATGTATAACCATCAGAGGTGGGAAGTGTAGCCAAAACCTTTACAAAAGTAAGAGTAGCGTTAATTATAAATAATATTACCCAAGTAAAAACATAAGTGGGTAGTAACGTGTCACATTTACTTGAGTAACTTTTTGCGAAAAATGCCCTTCTTGGAGTAGTTTTACCACGCAATACTTTTTACTTGAGTAGATTTGTGAATAAGAAACATTACTCTTACTCCTCTACTTTGTGCCACACTAGTCATTACATTTTTCCTCTTTTTTTTACATATTGACTTTATTTTTGCCAGATATGCCAACAGTGGCTGTCTCAGTTTCACCAATGAGACATCGCACCAATAACCACGTGACTCCATTATACCAATCAGAGGTAACAATGTTTTTCTCCACTAGAGGACACTCTTGCTCTTTGGATGGGTGATGTTTTATACTGACCAATTAGAGGTAACAATGTTTTTTCTCCACAAGAGGGCACTCATGCTCTTTGGACGGGTGATGTTTCAGTGACGTTCTGGTCTCAATTCAATTATTTGTTTTCGATGATCTTTTGATGAACTTCTGATGAACTACTCCAAGAAATATATTTTTCTCAAAAAGTTGTAAAATGTAACGTGTTACTGCCCACCTCTGATTACCATTCACCACAACCTAAAATCGAGCAATTTAACAAACAATAAAAAAATGCACAGTAGCTGCACATTTTTCAAACAAAAGTCATTTGGACAAGAAGGGAAACACTGTAATTTTTGGACCATTAGGCGCACCTGACTATAAGCCGTCTACCCACCATATTTGACACGAAAATTGCATTTGTTCATAGATAAGCCGCACAGGACTATAAACCACAGCTGTCCTCAACGTATCATGGGATATTTACACCAAAATATATTAACCGGTAACACTTTGACAGCGGCATCATAGAACTGTCATAAGACCAAACGAACCACCATGAAGCTTTGAACCAATTGGCTGCAAAGCTTCATTGCTTCAAAACGCTTCAATTGGCCATCACTGCTCCTTTGGGGGAGGCAGTCAACCTTCTGCTGTCAACAGTGTTGTCATCCAACATGCCTCCTAGCATGCATTGCAGCCCAGCAAATGTAAATTACAATCAAAATTCATTCATTTTCCATGCCGCTTCTTCCTCACAAGGTTGTGTGCTAATTGATCTTTCAGTTACTGTTCTAGTTGTTTTATTAATTGCTAGCTATGGTATTTGGTAACACTTTATTGGACACTGGCGCCATAAGACTGTCACAAGACCATCAAAACTATGACATGACACTGCCATGAGCATTAATGAATGCTTATGACTGATGTCTTTCTGTGTCATCCGGCAAATTATCTCTTATTTGAATGGATGTAAATGGCAACCATCATAAGCATTCATTAATGCCCATGATAGTCTCATGTCATAATTATGACGGTCTTATGACACCGCTGTCAAAGAAAGTGTTACCTATTAACCCAACTAAATCAACAAATAAGTCACATTGGACGTTAAGCCGCAGGATTCAAAATTATTATTATTAATAATAATTATTATTAATTTATAGTCCGAAAATTACGGTACTATTAAATGTTTGTTTTACAAAAACAAATCAGAAACACTGGCAATCTTCGCTCCTGGATGAAGCTTCCAGTGCCTCCGTCAGAAGTTCTGCAGTTCGGCCGGTGAAACAAAGTTACTCCTGAAAAGTTTATAGGCTAGCACCTGTCCTCCAAATATCATCATCACCAGGCCTGAACCTGCAGGTGACAAGATGAAAACAGAAATAGCATGAACAAGCAATTTGGGATGAAGAAATATAGCATGAAATATAGATTTCTGACCCAGTGCGATCCACCAATGTTCGGTTGAGGGGAAATCTGACATTACTGTTGAAATAACAGGGAAAAAAAACTGATTAAGTAGTAGAGTATTAGTCGAATAACTCAAAGAATATTACCTGCTACAGTCATGGCCACGTGTAGCAGCGTAACAGTAATGGCGTAGTCCCAAACCCACTCCTCCACTATCCAGGCGAACACCAGTCCTCCCAGAACGTATGTGACTTCTGTGGAGATGACGCCCACTACGGGGACATTGACATTATTCAACTCGTTCAGTGCCAAAGATGTGGTTATACGTGATTTAATTCATTTGAGGATTACTTACCCAGATATTTTGGGTTCTGCCATGACGGTTGTGTGGTGTAGTCGAACGGTGCCAGAAGACTGTTGATTTCATGAACCCTGAAAATGTTCAAATGACACATAAATCAATTTTAAGGAACAAAAATAATCAAAATCTGTGAAGTTTAACACTAGTAGACGTCCAATCCGTTTGAACTGGGGGGCTGAAATGGATTGGACGTCTATCGCGGTCAGTTTGAACTAATTTCAACTAGAGAACATGTACATTAGCTGCAAATATTAGCTCACATGTGACAGAGCGAGGCAGGCGTAGCAAAATTTCCTAACTAAACATTCCATAAATACATGTTTTATCGATTCAATGTTACACATTTTCAAAAAAATTCACTGCGTAAAATGTACTCTAGTACGACATCTTATATAATCTCAAAATATTATTTCCTTACCGTTTTTGTAAAGCACCAATTCACAGCTATTAGCATAAAGATGCTAATTTCAGACCCATTAATCGTACTTCATTCTCAACCAAAATTGAGCGGGATTTCCCATAAGACCCTGACTAATTCTAGCATAGCTTGTGGCTGTCTGAGCATAACAGTCACTAATTAACTACACATATTAGCTCAGATGTGACTTGGCGAAGCAGAATTTCTGTAAAGCCCCAATTTACGGCTATTAGCATAAAGGTGCTAGTTTCAGACCCATTAATTCGACATCATTCTGAACCAAAATTGAGTGGATTTCCCCGTAAGACCCACGCTAATTTTAGCATAGCTTGCGGCTATCTAAACATAAAAAACTCTGATTAGCAGCACATATTAGCTCACATGCGACCTGGGAAAGCATAATTTCTTTACTAAACGTTCCATTTAAACCATTCATCAATTCAAAGTTACATCATCGTGAAATAAACATCGTGACGTTTTTAAAAAATTGTTTTGTAAAAGATATCCTACATAATATATACGAATATAGCATGATAATAGTTTATTTCCATAGTGTCTATAAAACTCCCAATTTACAGTTATTAGCATAAAGATGCTAATTTCAGACCCATTAAATCTACATCATTCTAAACCCAAATTGAGCGGGATTTCCCATAAGACCCCAACTAATTCTGGCATAGTTTGCGGCTATCTGAAAACACCAGTCACAGATTAGCTGCACATTTTAGCTTACATGTGACCTGGCACAGAAAAATTTCCTCGCTAAACATTCCATGAAAACCTCTAATCGATTTAAAATTACATCATCAAAAAATAAACTTTGTGACGTTTTCAGAAAATTACTTTTGTAACAGATGTGTTTAATTCGAAATAATCATGAACTATAACATAACAATCGCTCATTTCTTAACTGTTCCTTTAACTTACGCCTATTAACATAGAGATGCTAATTTTAGACCCATTAATTCTACATAATTCTGAACCAAAATTAAGCACGAGTTCCCATAAGTCCCACACTAATTCTAGCATAGCTTGCGGCTATTTGATCTGCTGCACATGTAATCTCAGATGTTACTTGGCGTAGCAAAATTTCCTCGCTAAACGTTCCATCAACACGTTTTATCCATTCAAAGTCTCAAAAAATTCATCTTGTAAATGGTATTCTTTAGTTGAGAAAAGGTATTCATGACAATAGCTCATTTCCTTACCCCAATTTACGGCTTTTAGCATAAAGATGCTAATTTCAGACCCATTAATTCTACGTCATTCTGAACCAAAATTGAGCAGGATTTCCCACAAGACCCTCACTAATTTTAGCATAGCTTGCGGTTATCTGAACAAAGCAGTCACTGATCTGCTGGACATATTAGCTCACATGTGACCTGACATCACAAAATTTCCCTGTTAAACATTACATTCACACCTCTTTTATTGATTCAAAGCTTCAGAAAATTCATTTTGAAAAAGATACTCAAGTAAAACAACCAAAATAACCGCAAAATACAGCATGATATTCACTCATTTCCTTTCTGTTTTTGTAAAGCCCCAATTTACAGCTATTAGCATAAAGATGCTGATAGAAGACCCTTTTATCTTAATTATTCTGAACCAAAATTGGCCTGGATTTCGCATAAGACACCCACTAATTTTAGCATATCTTGCGGCTGTCTGAACACAATGGCGTGGGAAGTGGGGTGCTGAGGGTGCTGCAGTACCCTCTGGTGTTGTGGAGAAAAAGTGTTTTGGTCGATTATTTTTTGTGTTTGTTTGTTAAGATTAAATCAATAAATAAAACATATTGAAACAATAGCGTATTTAACTTTGGGGATTAAATATATATGTTGAAAAAGTTTGTTTTTTTGTTAATACCAGGGTATGAGACCTTGCTTGCTACCTGGTCACGTTGAAAAATACGGAGCCCCTAAAGGTTCATAGACATAAATAAAATAAATTTAAACAATCTGGTGCACACCAAAAACCACCTGATAAACATTTGCATTATACAACATTTAAGCTAGCGGATTTTTGCTATGCAAGTTAGCCAATTGTTCTTTTGAAGATCCTATTTAAAAAAAAAAAAAATTTTATGTAGTTTGAGGCTAAGCTCAAGCACGCATCGGACACCAGCAGTTTCAGCATGCTAAAAATGATCATACAGGATGTTTTTTAGCTTTACTTCAATGTTGGACTCAACTAGCGCCTGAGGTTAGCCTGAAACTAAATATAAAAAAAAATAAATCAGGATATAAGTACAACAAAAGAACAATTGGCCAACTTGCATAGCAAACTTATGCTAGCTTAAATGCTATATAATGCTACTGTTTACCAAATTGTTTCTAGTGCGCACCACGTACTATCTAGTGTGCATCATATGGTTTAAATTTATTTTATTTCTGTTGATGTCTCTTTAGGGACTCTTTAAGGTGTTAATGTAAAGTTAAATGTTGACAGAGGAGGCGTTAGCATGGCGCAAAAACTAATTAGCGATTATTTTTAGCGAATTTTTCTAAAACTTGAAGAGGATTTTTATAGTTTATAATAGTACCAGGCGAGGAAAGCTTAGTTGCACATTTAGACCGTGGGGAACTTCAATTAGCTTGCATTGTAGCCATATTATTGTTTGTTGTTGCTGTTGAGCTGACGCCGTGCAGAGTGCCGTTGGATATTCATGCGCAACTTATTTGAGTGTTGTGAAAAGTGGGTGTTAAACCGAGGCTTATTGGATCTTTTAGATTTCAAATGTTTTTATGTTAGGGTGACCATATTTTGATTTCCGAAAAAGAGGACACTCTGCTCGGCCTTAAGATACCTAAATTTTTACTCGAAATTCACTCAAAGATGCCTTATCACTTCATTATATTTAAAAGTGCCTCCTCCGTCTGGATCTGAAAATTCAATTTTATTTATACTTTTTTTCTTTGATTGATTTTTTTCCCCCCGATTGAATAATAATGACAGAAATCTACCTCCATATAATCAGTCAGCAAGGTCATCATTACACAAAGGTTGTTAAAAAACTAATAGCTAAACACTATATTAATATAATGCAGATCCATGGAAGTGCAGTCCAGTCAATACACACACGCAGTAGCCTATGTGACAACCTAACGATTTTAAATTACTATCAATAGAATTTTCTTTGATAAATTGTTATTCCCACTCAGTTATTATCCTCATTCAATGTTCTAGACTGCACGTAAACAATAACCGAAATAAACTGACAAACAACTTAACCAGCATGTTTCACAACGCAGCAGTTAAAAACTCCATTTCCCATAATGCCTTGTGCTGCTTAGCTCACTGGCAACTACAAATTTGCGAGCACCTGTACCCGAGGCAAAAATCAAACATTGCTATAAAATATTACAATCATCGGCAGCGCAACGATGCGACACCAAACAGGATTTTACAGATCGCACCAGTACGTATCCCTAACAGAAGCGGACGCCACGGACAGGATGTAAAAAGTGGACATGTCCGGTTAAAAGAGGACATTTGGTCACCCTATTTTATGTGTCAATGCGCCGTCTAGCTGTGGCGTTTTGCATTATAATACACGAGCGCTTTTATTTCCAATACAAAAACTCCAACAAACACTGTAGGTAAAATAGAATGCTGTCTTTGTAGTAGCCCAGTATTAGTTTGTAAGCTATCCGGCATGTGTGTGTTCTACCATTATTCATTCATTCATTCATTCTCCATGCCGCTTTTTCCTCACGAGGGTTGCGGAGGTGCTGGAGCCTATCCCAGCTAACTACGGGCAGTAGGCAGGGGACACCCTGAACTGGTTGCCAGCCAATCGCAGGTTCTACCATTACGTACCCCTTATAATGGAGAAAAAGCGCAAACATGAAAAATTTGGACCGAAACGACTGTTTGTGGATGGTAAAAACAAAATACGATCCTTAGCACCCCCTGATGAACATATCCGAGCACATATTAGAAGCAATCCCCAGTTGTTTGAGTACCTAAGTAGGCCGATGCAAATGCTAACCACCATGTAGTAGAGCGAGTAGAAGCAGACCATGCACATCAGCAGGTTCTGCAGAACCACCTGAGAAGAAAAGACAACACAAAACACTTTAAGGAACAAATATTTGAACAGAAAACTGAAATTGCTAACAATAACTAGTCACGATTCAGTGCCATTGAAGGAAAATGAGATAATTGAAAACATGATCAGAGAAAAAAAACGGCAGTATTTTGATTTTAAATTACATTTCTAGTGGCAAAATGATCTATATTAGTGGCTAACACATGCCCGTCCGGAAGCGGACCCTAGTTGAGCCTGCGTTAATTCACTTAGCGCTTCTAAACTCATCAGCTAACCCAGTTGTCTTGTTTTCCATCTCCTGACGAGACTCCGCTTTCCATTAGTAGCCATGAATTTTTAAAATGAACTAATTTTTTCTAGTTCCCGCCATTGACTCACTGCTACATGCCAGTTTGAGTCATACTATAATACAGTACTACAAAGCATTTTTAAAAAATTTGCCTTACCCAAGTGTCACTGGGCGCGGTCTTGAGCGAGGCGGCCCCATGGCGCTTGATGAGCGTGAATCCACAACATCGGCAGCAGTAGTCCAACAACATGAATGGCGGTGAGAGCACTTTCGACCTACATGTGTTCGTTTGTGTCTGGATGAAAGAGAGAGCAAGAGAAGCAGATGGATTATTAGAAACAAGATTACCGGATCTAAGACCGAGGAAAATCCTGAAAGGGATTTCGGCGTGCAAGCATCAGTGCACTTTTTTTTTAGTCACAATTTTACATATTCCCTCATATAGTCCTGCTTTGAGATATGAGTGGCTTGGTTCAGGAGTTATTTTCTGTGATTTACAAGCAAATATTTGACACTCAAACCTGGTGATAGGCATCTGCATTAGGGCATTTTACTGCCCTCTAGTGGCAGAATCATGCACACTACATGAGAAGGCGCTATTAAAGAGTTAAACAAGCTGTTTTAGTTCCTTACATTGTGTTTTTACAAAATAAAATGTTGTATACTTATGTTATTACGACTACGCAAATTCACGACAGTAGCAGAACAACTACGTCTTACTTGTAATGTATTTTTCTACGACTGTAATAGATTTCTCCGTGCTAAATAATTGATAAAGGATACAATGCTACCATCAGGTGCTATCGTAATCATGGTAAATACCACTTGTGGAGTGGAAAATTGCATGTAATCGTCGTATTATGAACTGAAAAACTCGAATGTGATCTCCTTTATTGAGTTTCCGAGATGGGACGACCGTTTACTTTTCAAAATGGCAACAACAAACCCACATGAACAGGGCGTACCTGTAATAACCAATTAGCAAAAGGTATGAATCACCTTTCCCAGAGCATGTGAAGGCAGCATAATACTACAGCTAGGGCAAAATAGTAACATTTACGGATTGTAATTGTTTAATTGTGTAAATAAATAAATAAAAAAGTCACCACAAAAAAACGGACACATACCAAACAAAAAATAACTAGTGAAAAAAAATCTCTAAAGCTCAACAAAAGAATTAGCAAAATAAATAAATAAAATAAAATAACAATAAAGACAAACCTTCTCAAACTCACTAAAAATCTTTCAAACAAAAAGAAAGCCCATATTAACCAAAAAACCTATGATCAACTAATGTGTGAAAATATTTTTAGCGCAAAAAAATCCAACTTACCAAAAACGCAAGTCACAATCACCAACTTCCAAACTCATGAAAAAACTCGATTAATACCCAGGCAAAAAACAACTAATGAACAAAAAATCTCGCAACAACAACAACAACAAAAACTCTCACCATCAAATTGACAATCAAAACTTCTTACACTCAACAAAAACCCTTCAACCACAATAAACAATTAATACTCAAAAAGGTTTTTGGATTAAAAAAAAAAAAAAATCAATTTACAAAAAAACACATGTCACAAACATCCCCACCCAAAAAAACATCTTATACACAAAACATTCCAAACTCAACACAAAAAAACTCAATAAATACCCAAACAAAAATCTGCTAAAGCACAAAAAAGTGCAACAAAACCTACCAAAAAACTCACCTAAAATCACAAAAAAATCTCAAACACTAGAAAAAAAAACTGCTACAGCTGAATAAAAACAAGTAATTCACCAAAAATTAAAAATAAATGAAAAAAACATTGATCAAAAATCGATTTTAATAAGATACTTACTTTTCCACCCATTTGTATTAAAATGCAAACAAAATACTAATTAATTAAAAAAAAAACTTTTTTTTTTTCCTTATTCAATTTTTTTTTTTTAATTGACAAAATCAGTGTTGGGAAAAAGAACTTTCTCAACATTGATTTTCCCAAGGTTAATTTAAAAATCGGCTACCATTTATTTTTGTTCTACTGCAGCGCGATATCACGTCTTACACTATATGACCAATAGATGGAAGCAAAGTCTAAATGAGTAATAGACGCACCTACTGTAGTATTATTATTATTCGATTATTTAATATTTATAATATGTACAGTCACTTAATGTACTAGAGCAGTGCTTTTTAAATATTTTCTGTTACGCCCCCTCCAGGAAGACGTAAACGTTTCGCGCCCCTGAAAATAGTATCATCTGTCTATAAAATTATGATTATTATAAGTACACCTCTGCCTAACATTGTGTCCTTTTTTCTGTTAAAGGAAAAAAAAAGTAATATAGATCAACTCACAATAAAGTATAACTTTCTTAACATTGTTTTATTTGTAAGAGAAAAGACTTAAAGGGTATGAAAAAAAAATGTCACATCCAAACTGCAAAAATACTCAAGGTACATTTTTTTACTATTTGATACTGAAAAATAAAATCAATAAATAACATAAATTCAAATTGATTAGCAACATTAAATCTATGAGAATAATATACCCAACAATTTGAACGACAAAATTGGGGGATTTTATGGGTGAAACATGGTAATATAACAAGGCAGAAATCGCAGAGATCAAGGAGTGGTCGAGATTTTCTTTTTCATATATTTACCCTTTTAAACTTTTTTTTTTCAAGGGGAAAATGCAACAATAACAAAAAAAATACAATTTAGCGATAGTTATGAGGTAGATATCCGTGACTTTTTTTACAGATGCCATTTTTTTCATTGTGATGTAATTTGTTTAAAAGTTTAAAATATGCGAGTGAAACATTTTTTAAAGTCGTTTTTTATTAAATTAAAATATTAGACATCAATTAATGATTCTAACCTAAAAATGACAGACATTTTGAATAATAAATATAATTACTTACCTTGTTTTCATGGCTGGGTTGAAACAAAAACAGTTGCGCGATGTCTGTAAATGGGGGTTTCCAGGGTAAAACGGGCAAATTAAAAATAGTTAGGGGGCTTAATGCGCCATAAATCTGCTATGGCAGCATATAGACAACATATAGTTCTATCAAATACAACAGTTGTTTGTCTTAAAATTAGGGCTGTCAAACGATTAAAATTTTTAATTGAGTTAATTACAGCTAAAAATTAATTAATCGTAATTAATCGCAATTAATCGCAATTCAAACCATCTATAAAATATGCCATATTTTTCTGTAAATTATTGTTGGAATGGAAAGATAAGACACAAGATGGATATATACATTCAACATACAGTACATAGGGACTATATTTGTTTATTATAACAATAAATCAACAAGACGGCATTAACATTATTAACATTCTGTTAAAGCGGTCCATGGATAGAAATGACTTGTAGTTCTTAAAAGATAAATGTTAGTACAAGTTATAGAAATTTTATATTAAAACCCTCATGTTTTTGTTTTAATAAAATTTGTAAAATTTTCAATCAAAAGTACAGTTAATATAATAATAATAATAATAAGCTATTTTGAAATGGAACGCCAGTTCATTTTGCATTGTTGTTTAACTGTGTGTCAGAATAGGGCCTCATGACTATAGACTGAAGTGCTTTTCTTTTTGTGAACATTATTTTTTTGGGGGGGGAGAGATAGGAACATTATTTTTGTTGTGCTTTCACTAAACGATACTTATGTTTGTTGTGAAGGAGTTGCCGAAGCTTATGCCAATAAACGGCGCGGTCCAAAGAACGCAGGTGTCCACTCACCTTTACTGTATAACATATATCTGTACATATCTTACCCAAAATACAACAAGAGACACATAATTGCCACTAAAAGAAAGAAAACTTACCGAAATATGTGTGGAGCACAAATAGCAATTGGCATTGCATTGTGAATACAGCATAAACGTCTCACAACTACTAATTCTCCCACGTTTAGAAGAAATAACATGAGTATGGAACGGCGCTGTCCCCAAGCGGCCGGTGGCATTCTCTTCACTCTTAATGTCCATAAACGGCCTCATTGTAATCTGTTTGAGGCAATGTGCGAGCGGGTCATTTAGTGCATGCGCTAATTGCGTCAAATATTTTAACGTGATTAATTAAAAAAATTAATTAACGCCCGTTAACGCGATAATTTTGACAGCCCTACTTAAAATAAAGCAGTTTCTTTTAAAGAGGAGTGCAAGAGCAGAAACTGCTTTTTTCAGTCTTGTCTGTGTTTTCCGCCGTATAACCATGTTTCAGTGTGAATGATCACTGTCAGCCCTCCGAGACAAAATGGATTGGACGTCTATTATCGTCAATGGCAGCCAATGAGTTCAAATGAGCATGCGTCAACCCCACTCGTGGGAATGGAAACAGCACAGCCTCATCGTGTGTGGTCCACGGAGTTATTTTTAGAAGTCAGATGTGCTTGTCGGCGAGTGTGCGGGGTTTTACCGAGGTCGGGGTCGTCATGTCGACGGCGATGTCCGAGCGAAATGAAGCCATCCCGTGTCAACGCAAAAAAAAAAATCTGGACTTGGCTGGCGTGTAAACACAGGAAATAAGCGGCATTCCGACATCTGTAAGGATTTTGCCGGCAGACGATATCTGGTGGTCGATCTGAGAGAAAATATAAAAACAAGGCCTGACCATGAGACGTTTGTAGGTTAGGTCTGAGTTGAATAAAATGTACAAACATAACTGTTTGTGTGCAAACTACTAATGTATTCATAAGTATTATTTGTTGATTATTTTCCGTTTAGTTGTAGTGCTTATCTCACTTTTGATTGGTTTATTTGTTGCTATATAGATCAATATGTTTAGAGTGACAAACTTGCCAAATTCTTCCTTGCTACATGTTATGACGTTGTGTCTGATTGTCTCACTTGTTGCTAGGAAGATCAACAATTTCAGAAAGTATTTTAAAAAGAATAATTTAAATAAGTTTAGGCTCGAAATATATTTAATAAATATTATTATTATTATTAATATCATTCTATATGTCAACACGGATTATTTCAAGGACACAAATAATTTGTCACGCTCGTGTTCTGTTTAATTGGCTGCTTGTCGCTAGGCAGAATTTGTCAGTCAGCTTCACTTTTTTGCTGTTAAAATAACACATTTGACATTTTTGGCTTTATTTAGGTGTCTGAAAAATTCCTAAAAATTTATGAATCTTGCTTTTTTGTTTTGTAGTGTGACAAAAAATCTTAGTTAAATGCTTAATTAAATGAATTTAAATAAAAACTACATAAATACAATAAGATTTAAATGAATAGTCAATTATTCACAACAAAATCCTAAACAATATTAAAAATAATACAAATTACTTTTTGTAGCAGTAATTTTAGACTTCCCGGAGGGAGGGCTCCAGATCTCACTCATTTTGTATTTCTTCTTCATGGTGTGAACACAAACTAAAATGGCTACTTTGTTATTCGAGGATAGATCAGAATGAAAATTTTCAGGTATATTCTAGGGATGTTTTCGTAACGATTCTTGGAGCCCAATGTTTATTTTGTCTCAGGCCTGAATAATTAGATATGACCTTATTGTTGCCTGAATTGGCATGATGGCAGAGTGGTGAGCATGTCCGCCTCGAGTTGGCCTGTCTCCCCGTGTCCCAAAAACATGCATGGTAAGCTGATTCAAAACTTGTGAGTGTGTGGGTCAATGGATGTTTGTCTCAATGTTCCCTGTGACTGGCTGGCAACTAGTTCAGGGTCTACTATGCGTCCTGCCCGTCGCTAGTAGGGATGGGAACCTCTTGGTACCTCACGATACGATATGCGATACATAGGTCACGATGATCTCACAATATGGCGATACAGCCATTACCGATACATTGGGCTGGAAATCATTCTAGGATATTCTACAAAACAATAAACAGATATCTTCATCCTTCTGCTGTAAGTGGGTGGCAGTGAATTAGCCCCTCCCACTTCAAACAGGCCCCTCCCTCTTCAAACGGGCCTCTCCCCCTTCTGTGGCCGTCAGTGGCAGTCAATGCCAGGCAACGAGGTAATTTTAGGCCATTTCAGGTCATTAGCTGTTGATTTACAGTAACTTCCTATTGATTTTGGGGCATTTCTGGGTCACTTCCTGTTGATTTTGGGACATTTCATGGTTCAAGTTGTTTTCCGAAATTTCCAGGTTCGCGGTGAATCAGTAACAGGCACACTTTTGCAAAATAGACAATGTTTATTGATTAGAAAATGCAGAATAAATGAGATGTATTGATTACAATACCACAAAAGCAAGCAGAAAAGTATCAAAAATAAGCATAACAAGGGTAACGATGACGTTAGATCGAGTTTGTGAATCCCAGAATCCCTGCGAAACCGTTACAGCACAACCAGGTGTTCCTTTAGCAATGAAAATCGCTTACCGTGACAAATGAGCGGAAGCCTACGCTCCGGTAAGGCGGCGAAGGAACAAAGCCAGGTGATCCGTACGTGACCCTCTGGCGGACTTCACGGGTCGCCCGGAAATGTCCGGTTTATGTAGGGATGCGCCAACCCCCGCTCCCAGGCGGCTCGGCCCCATCCAATGACAAAGCTACTTTTGGTTCAGCCCCTCGAAAAAGGGGCTTTTCCTTGCGTGGTTCCCAGGTTGTGCTGTCCGGTAGCAGATGTTGTGTTCCCACGGTAAATATTATGAGTGCAAAACAAGTTATCTCGTGAGATTCCCTCCTAACTTATGGGACTCAAGCGCGTACTATGGTGCAAAACAAGTTATCTCGTGAGATTCCCTACTCAGGCGCGTCTTCTAAGTATGGGAACAAGGTGAAAAACAATAGAAGTTGTTACAATCTATGTCACAGAAGCAATCATACATCACAAAGGTATAATGTAATATTTTCCCCCATCACACGTCCTGTTGATTTTGGGTTATAGAACAGGAAATGAACCGGGAATCTTCCAAATGAATGCGCATTGACTCAAACTCAACAGGCCTGACCTGTAAATGCCCCGAAAATCGGAAACTGTGACTCTGGTTTCGAATGAACAAACATTCATGGATTAATGGATTGGACGTTGAGCAACATCAATGGCAGCCATAGAGTTAACTGAGACACGATCTTGGTCACAACTTGTAGGTTCTTTTTTTTTTTTTTTTTTTTTTAAACGATATCTCGATTCTTGGTGATGAGCGTATCAATAAACTTTTGGGATGCAAAGTATGATGATATATCACCATTTCGATATTTTGTCACACCCCTAGTCGTTAGGTGGGATAGGCTCCCGCAACCTTTGTGAGGATAAGCGTTTCAGAAGATGAATGAATGTTGCCTGCAGGTTACTACACAACCAAGGATTAACCCTTTGAAGCGGTAGTAAATTGTTGTAAAGAGTATTTAACAGGAGTCCTGAGGGGGACTTGCAAATTTCGCCCATCCCTGTTTAAACTGTTCATCAATTGCTAAAATTTTTTCCACCACTTGCCAAAGCTAAGTTCTAAGGCCACATCCATGTTTTTACGATCTCCTGTCGAGGCTCGTGAGGGGGATTGAAGGGAAAAGGTACCATTCTCGCACACACCATATAATTGTTTGCATTAGTATAACACATTCATTTAACTGTAGTTTTGGCAGACTCCACTCAGTGGCCTTGAACACAGTAAAGTGAATCACCATATCAGCGCTCATGAGGGGGAAAAGGAAAAATGGTACCATAGGCACCGTCTAACTGTTTGCATTACTCGAGCAACCACATCCCATCCACGCACGAACCTAAACAGCCCGAAACTGGCCAGAGAGGGATGATCCCAAAGCAACGCCTGGACACACCTTCGGCCTACCCACGGACATAAAAAACACTGGACACTGAGATGAGACAGATTTTGCTGCTCGGAAACATGTAGCCTTGTTTTGGATCCAGAATTGTCCCTTTGTCGTCTGTTTTACAATTAAAAAAGGATTTAATCAAAAAGAATATATATATTTAAAAAAGGCATGTCCGATATTTTTTTGCCGATTCCGATACTTTGAAAATGATCGGCACGATCGATCTCTAGATACGAGTCATACACACGTGCTTTTTATGGAATATCATTCAAAAATGTTTTGTTCTGATGGTAATAATGTTGAGTTGTGGGTTTAGGCTCGCCAAAAGAACTGCATTTATCTAAGTTAGCATGATATTTATGTTCCAATTTGCTGATATGTTATGAAAAATAAAAATCCTGTTCAATCGAATTTTTTATTTTATTTTTTTAAACCCAGAGATCTCAAAGGCTACGTTCATACTACAGGTCTTAATGCACGAATCCGATTTTTTCGTGTTTTTCCGACTCGAGTGAGGCATTAACTTGACGGTCTGAACGTGACAAGTCGCATAGAACTGGACCATTTCAAATCCGATCTGGGTCACTTTCGTTTGTGGTTCAAATCCGATCTGGGCCACATTTTTCCAGACTGTCGCGGCGGTCTGTACTGTCCACTCTCCCAAATCGGATTTCATGCAGCAATTACGTCATCAAATAGCGAGAGAGACGCTACCGTACCGGTGCAGCCGTGCGTTATTAGCGCCTAGCTTGCAGTGAACATGGCTTTTGGAGAAGGGCTGGGCTTGACAAAAGTCATAAAAAATGAAAATGGGTTGAGGATAAGCCTGAGAATGCTCAGTTTTCTCTCTGCTCCAAGTGAGCAATATTTCCACATTGCCTACACGGCCGAGAGTCGGGGCAAACTGCCCGTATGTGTGTGTGACATGCACGGACAGTGCGTGCATGCTATCGATCCATATAAACTTTGAATATAAGCCTAAACGGGAATTATTTATGTATGTTATTTGTGTCCTCCTTTTGAAAAGCATAATATGATATCCCTGGAATGACGGATGACGTGTGTCATTTGTTTTGGTGCTTCTGCGCATGCGGGTCTTCTAGCTCAGCGCGTGTCGGACTGCGAATTAGTGCGCATGCGTAATACTTGAACGGTCTCAAAGGGCAAAGGCAGTCTGAACGGGCACGCCAAAAAAACGGATATGACCAAAAAATGGGATTCGTGCATTAAGACCTGTAGTATGAACGTAGCCAAAGTAACACATTTTGAAGCTTTAATTGCAATACCGTGATACCATCAAACCGTGATATTTTGACGTCAGAATATCATACCAGAACATGCCTGCTGCTGCTAAATTCATGATTTACATGACGCAAAACAGATTCCTTGTTAGCTGAATTGGATTGCGAGGCAAATGTGGAGGGAAACAAGGAGCAATTCCCCCTGCCCCTCCCCCTCTGTTGACGCACACACATGTTCAAGCACACATTTGCGCTTGTTTGGAGGCACCAGTACCAGAAGAGGAGGACGAAGAAGAACCTCTACAAAAGAACGCAACAGTTTGCATGGACAGCGAGGACATCGCGGCTTCGGGAAACGGTCTCCACGCTCAACTCTGGTGGCTTATGTGCAAGGGAGCGTGCGCCATCACTTTAAGGAGTTTGTGATCTGAGAAAAGCAAGAGAAGAAAAGATGAAGTAGAGCAGAAAAGAAAAAGACGGGAACAGACTGGACTTTGCGTGCATGCTGACAAAGTGTGGCGGCTCTCAAGGGGAAAGATGGATTTATTCGTGGGACAACGGCAGGCTTTTT
Source organism: Corythoichthys intestinalis (assembly GCF_030265065.1). Lineage (NCBI taxonomy): Eukaryota > Metazoa > Chordata > Actinopteri > Syngnathiformes > Syngnathidae > Corythoichthys > Corythoichthys intestinalis. The sequence goes on from NC_080413.1 coordinate 8,301,547, forward strand.
AAAAGGTAAGATGTGATAATTTGGAAGAAAAAAGTATCGAAGGCTCCTTAAAATCTAATTAATATTTAATCATTATGAATAATCAGCAAATTATTGCTTTATTTCTTTGTTGTAGAGAATTTAAAGACAAGGAGAATGGGTCAAATGTATGTTTTTTATTAAAAAAGTGGTGTCTTGCATTCAGAGTAACCTCGACTTAAGAGTTTTTCAAGATGCGCAAAACAGGAGCAGCACAATGTCCATTGCATTGAAGCAAAAATATATATTTTCTTACTTTGTATTTGGATTGCACAGCCTAAAAATTACATTTGATTTCCGATTTTTGTCCACGAACTAAGAACAAGTTTAAATATATGTAAAAATGTTGAACTAAAGTAAATAATGTAAAAAACTACTGTCTTAAATATTATTTGAACTCCCTCTATTTGTGCTGTCAGCCCCGAAATACAAAGTGATAACTACACACGGAATAATCTATTGTACTGTAACTAGTTGCTAGATTTCATTTTTGGCAAAACAACAACAACAACAAAAACTTAAAGTAATGAATACATTTCTGTTTTTCTATAAATCGTAATATAACCTCATTTTGTATTTTTTTTTATTAAACAATTTTTGTGTTGATTAGGTGACCGACCAATGTGGAAATATGATGAAGTATATATATTTTTTCAATTAAAAGTGGCATCTTGCAATAAGAATAACCTTAACTTAAGGGTTTTTCAAGGTGTGCAAACTGGGAGCAGCACAATGTCAATTGAATTGAAGCAAAAACATTTATTCTTTCTTTCTATTTGGATTGAACAGCCTAAAAATGACATTTGATTTTCGATTTTTTTTGTCAAAAGTAAATAATGTACAAAACTACGGTCTTAAATATCATTTTAACTCCTCCTATTTGTGCTGTCAGCCCCAAAATACAAAGTAATAACTACACATGGAATAATTTATTACACAGTAACTAGTTGCTAGATTTCATTTTTGGCCAAAAATATTATGATAAAGTTATTTTTTTGATTGAAAAAGTGGTGCCTTGCAATAAGAATAAACTCGACTTAAGAGTTTTTCAAGGCATGTGCAACAGAAGCAGCACAATGTCCACTGAATTGAAGCAAAAACCTTTATTTATTTTAAACTTCCGATTTGGATTGTATGGCCAAAAACTGACATTTGATTTATGATTTTATGTATGGTGAAAGCTCAGAAAAAGTTAAAAAAAAAAATTATCTTATTATTATTACAATAGAATTGTATAATTAAATACTGTATAATCGCAATGTTTCCTTTTGGGCAAAAAACAACAAAAAAGTAATTAAAAGTAATTAATTAACTCCTGTTTTTAATACAAGGCGTGATATAATCTCTTTTTATAATTTTTGTTCTTTTGTTTTAAACAGTTGTTAATTTTTAGGTGACGGACTGGAACATAATCTAAGCGTTATGATTATGATTCAGGTTTTGAGTTAAGTGTGTGGTCAAGGAATACAGGTAGTCCCTGGGTTACGATGTACCCGACTTACGAGATTTCGACTTTATGAGTCTTGTCTACCATTTTTTTAAATTAAGTTGACTTTTTTTTAGTGATTCATGCTTTTATTTTGGCGCAAGAAGCGTAGAGCAGGTAATACTTCCGCAGGGGACTAAGAGCACATATACACACAAAGAAGAATTTATTTGCGCACACGAAGAAGAGAGCACGCGCACTTACGAGGAAGAGCGCACGCGCAGCCGAGTGAGAGAGAAGGCAACGATTACAGCTGGAAGCCTGCGCTCTTATTTGTTCCTTGTGAAGCATCCACAGAGGAAAAACCTGTATATAACACCTTTTGCACTATTTATTGTCCATTTTACTTGGGGCGAGTAACGAGCTAACTGATAGATGCTAATTGTTTGTGTGGATTGTTATTGCTGTATCAGCAGCGAGTTAGAAACGCAAATTTGAATTGCTGTTATTAAAGATGAAACTGCCTTCATTTAATTTTTGTTTTAGTTTCATTGTGTAAGTGTTGACGTCACGAGCAGCTGAATGAAGTCGGCAAATCACACGGACGTCTGACATCGTCATTTCGGAGCTTAGCTCGTTGTCTAGCTAGGACTTAGCTTCAACGTCTTGCGAGGACAGTACAATGACGTATAATATAGGGTTGGGAATCTCTGGCATGAAGCCAATTCGATATGTATCTAGATACACAGGTTACGATTTGATTAAAAAACGATACATTTTTATGGCCGAGCGATTTGATACGATTCGATTCAGTTTAAGAACGATACGGTTCGATACAGAGTGAAAACGATACGATAGTAAACATTTGTTGTGTGTGTTCGTACAGTATTTTAAACATATAAAAAAAGACCACATTTCTAATAGCAAAATTAAACAACAAAATTTCATACCAATGTTATGTTTTATTTTTTTCTGAAAAAAAAATTAAGGCTTACTGTACGGCCGTCATTTTGTTGGATGGGATTGATAATAAAACTCCAGTGAAAGACAACAATAAAGTGCAGTAATTCAATTACTGTATTTCCTGGTGTTTTGAACACAAGAGGTAAGTAATTTAAGTGCAAACTTTCAACGTAAACATTTATATTAATTATATGCAGCAGCTCTAGAAAAAAATAATTAAACCTGCAATGCTATCATAAATAAATAATAAATTATGCTTTACCACTGGTATAATAGGGGGAATAAAAATATGGCATTTTAGACAGACAGGTCAATAATCATTACTTTAACCTTATACACAGCAAAGTCTTTCACTTATGCCTGTGTTTCCACATTTTTTACTCCTCATCACTGTCCATATATTTTTTGAAGGGCAGATTTTTTCTTGAGAAAGATCAACTAATCCACATGTTCATGTTTAAGTAGACTGCGTTTCGTGGAAGAAAAAAAAATCTCCCAGAGGGTCGTGCTGCCCTTTCCACCATTGTAGTGGGTTATTTTTCAGGGTTAAAAACTCAAGATCTCTGTACCGCTCCACACTACACACTAGCTCTGTCCCATGCGAACAGATCTGGCTGCCTTCCTCACTTCAAAGTCCGACCTTTGTTTTCCTGGGTGCGTAGAAAATCAATCGCTGGACATCGCTGGCGTCGGTGCTCAGCTGTCCATTGTTTTAGCATGTTGCTTCGTTGCCACTACTAGTTTCGTTTTGGGCTGTGAAGAAAACGCTACGGAGCGTACGTTTCAGTGGTTTTGTTAGCTCTCGCGTTGTTATGACACGCCCGTGACGATCGGGTAATGACGGCGACTAGTAGCGGTTCTGCCGAAATGCATGGGAAGTTGAAGCAACCAAGACCGTGAGTTGTGCTTGTCCATATTATATCATGCGTGTGGTCTCAATCTAAATGCGTTGTGTGGCGCAGCATGTGAGGTAAAAGCTAAATTATTATCATACTAAGCAATGGATTGAACGAGGCATTAGAAGCCGATTCTTGTGCTCGCGATAGCCGAATTCTATCTCTACTATCGGTTCATTGAATATTTAATGGCTAATTACTGTCGAATGGTAACTTTACTATCGATACAGCTGTATCTCTCACCTGTAAAACCGGATATCCGGTCGTATCGGTTTATCGTTCTCAAGCTTAGTATAATACATGTTTTTGGATAGTTATTTTGAGATTTGGGGGTGTTTAGGGGTACTTAAAGGGTTAATTCCGACGTACGCGGAAATTCGGGTTACGTTGCCAGCGTAGGAACGGAACTCGTTCGTAACCCGGGGACTATCTGTAATTAAAATTGCATCTCAAGGCATTTCCGCACATTAATTTCATTGAAAAAAATGGTGTTTCAATTCAGAAGCAGCTTTGTCAGTCAACATGTCAGTAAATGGCAGTAAAATTATCAATAAAAATATTGTTTAAAAAGTACGTTTCAGTGCCATTGACGTGCACTAAACATCCCATTCATTTTGATTAGGAGACTCCAAATGAATTGGACGTCTATCAACGTCAATGGCGCTGAATGATTCAAAAAAACAAAATGTTTGCCCCACTTACCCCCTTTCTTGACTTCCACTGACACGAAACAATGTACAATCATGCGGTGCACTTCATGTCCTAGTATAGCATATGCATATTTTATCCACTGTTCTTCAATATTGGATGAAAGACTAAAAGCCTATTAAATATTTCTCAATGCTTGTTGGCAATATTTACTCACCTTGTAAGGAAAAGAGCCTTCTTCATTATAGGTACACTTGAAAATTGTGCTGGCTTTGACATTGATTGAACTTGAGAACTGAACTGTGTCTACTATAGCGGAAGCTCAAAGCAGAAACTTTAAAGAAAGGATGTCAAACGGTTGCCCTCATAAACTCCCTGTACAAAGTTTAAACGTAATACTGGCTCCTTAATCGTCAAATAAATACACCCAAAGAGCGTGCATACCCTCTACTGGCAAACTTGGGAACTACAGGCAACAATAAGTCCGCAATTCATGATAAATGTGCACTGTAATAAGACCGTCATAATTATGACATGACACTATCAAGGGCATTACTGAATGCTCATGACAGATGTCATTAAGTGTCATCCGGCAAATTATGTCACTAACTCAATTTATAACCAGCTCTAAATGACAGCTGTTATAGCATTCCTTAATGCTCATGACAGTCTCATGTCATAATTATGATTGTCTAATGACAGTCTTATGGCGCCACTGTCAAATAAAGTGTTACCAAATTCCATAACTAGCAATTAATGAAACAATTGGAACAGTAACTGAAGACAGACATCATAATGATATTGACGGCACACGAGGCCGATTAATAGGGGGCCTGCATTGTTGGCGTGGCCGTCAAAGCTGACCGAGTGGAATCACAAAGAGCTTTTTTTGTTGAAAATTTTTGTGAATAAATGCTTAAATTCCTAAATTCTTTATAGATACGGACGCAAAGCAGTCTCGATTCTTGGTTAGAAGCAAAAACAACGTGCAGTTAGCATTTTTTTAACGTAAATATGTCTAAGTACAATGCTAGTCTGTGTCAGGAATTCGGGCAGGCAGGTGGTGTAGACCTAAACGCAGGGAAACAAAAAGGCAGGTGGCGGTGAACTCAACAAACGCTTCAATAATTACTGACAAAAACACAAAGTACAACCAAAAGGACTGGGGATCAAAAAGGCAATGTTCAAACAAAACTTACTTCATCGGAGGGACTGGTACACGAGGGCTTGGACAGGACTTGAAATTGACAATGACGCAACAAAGAGTGAACAGAAACTTGGAGTTTATATACACACAGAGACAAGGTGCAACGAGGAACAGATGGGTGACACAGAAGGGTGCAGATTGGCGGATACACTAGGAGCAGGCACAACAGGTGAAATCAATGGGCAATCACAGGAACACGCTAAGAGGGAACCAACACAAAACCTAACAGTCTGTTAGTCAATGTGGCGGCTGCTGTATGTAAACAGAGCTTTTCTGGTGAAAATTCTTAAAAAAGCTTAAATCCCTGAATTCTTTACAGATACGGACGTAAAACAGTCTCAATTCTTGGTTAAAAGCAAAACAAAAAACAAAAAAAACGTGCAGTTAAGCATTTATTTTACGTAAATATGTCAAAGTATGATGCTAGTCTGTCAGTCAATGTGGCGGCCGTCATATGTAAACAGAGCTTTTTCGGTGAAAATTCTTGTGAATAAATGCCTAAATCCCTGAATTCTTTATAGATATGGATGTAAAACCGTTTCGATTCTTGGTTAAAAGCAAAAAAACAAACGTGCAGTTAGCATTTATTTTATGTAAATATGTCGAAGTATGATGCTAGTCTGTTAGACAAGGTGGCGGCAGCCTTACAACAAAGAGCTTTTTACGTTAAAAATTCATGGGAAAAAATGAAAAATATAACAATTACCTTGACTCCTCAAACAAATCACTCCTGAGACAATCCTTCCAGTTTGTATACAGTACAGTTTTTGTACTTTTTCAACATAAATCCGACGTTGGAGCGCTGCATGTGTCGCTGCGACCGACTGCGAATAACTGAAGCGGATTGTGGAATTGCCATCTACTTGAAGGCGGGCAGTGAAAGTCGAATCTGACCCGTCAATATCATTATGAAGTCGATGCTGAAGCATAGAACATGAATTTTGATTGTTGTTTACATCTGTAGCGCTGTAATGTTGGACGACAACAGTGTTGACAGCAGGTGGCAGCAGAGGTTGACTATCTCGCCCATGGGAGCAGTGATGCCCAAATGAAGCTCCTTAAAGCAATGAAGCTTTGCAGCCAATTCGTTCAAAGCTTCATGGTGGTTCATTTGGTCTTATGACAGTCGTATGATGCCGCTGCCAAATAAAGTGTTACCAGTCAATCTCTTTTGGTGTAAATATCCGATTAAATACAGTAAGGACAGCTGCGGTTTATAGTCCAGTGCGGCTTTTCTATGAAGAAATGTGTTTTTGTGTCAAATTTGGTGGTAAGGTGCACCTTATAGTGCGAAAGTTATGGTAATCAGTCCCGAGATTACAAAAAAGTGAAATTATGAGTAAAGCAAATAAATCCAAAATTAAAGACAGAAGAAATAAACACAATTCAATCATTAATATAATATTTTACATGAAAAGAATACAATGAAAATATAAAAATGAATCATTTCACAACAGTAAAGTCAAAATGTTTGAAGCAAATAGATTTTTTTTTTTAAAGTTTGCAAACATTCATCAAATAAAAAATAAGTTCAAATGAACTACGACCACCCGGTGCCCAAACAAGATGCGACGCAATACTGTCATCTTCTGGAAAACTGAAGTAACTACATAAAAGTGCACAATTATTCAAGCCCCAATTGAACAGCTCATGCTAACTCACTAACTGTTTTCAAAGCAGTTCCTACTTGCAACTATTATTAGCTCTTTTGAAGCCATTCTTTTGAAACCCTAAATTTTGTCTTATTTAACAAAACAAGCACTGAAATCCTGAAAGATTGACAAAAACTTGGAAGAAAGTGTCGCGGGCCATTTTGTGAGTGTGTGTGTGGGTGACTGAATACAGCGTGAGTAATCCCCGCTGGAAGCTAGCTTGATTGTGCATGTGATGATTCAATCCAGGCAAAAGGCACTGAGTCACATTGTAAACATGTCAGACGTTTGCTTGCATTATTAACGTAACGAGGAAGATTTTTTTAAATACCTGAATAAATCATAAATATTGTCACTGTTTTCATTTTGAACACATTGGCTGGCATTGACGGCGCGAGGCGTCCAATCCAATTTGACTGGGGGGCAGCCCCCCCAGGCCCCCTATCCCCACCAGTGGCATTGAAACATGATCACTCAGTGTCATAAATGTATCATAAATGCAAACTATTCGACTAAATTGCTCATATTTCTAAAGAAAAATTGTACTGCATAACAGCATAATAATAGCAAATCGCCACACAACACAAACACACGGTGCATAAATAAAACTAACAGTAAATGGACTTTAATGAATTATGAACACACATAGCCACTAACTACTACTACGTTGGGAAAGAATTAGCTGTTAGCAAAAGTAAAAATAACGAATAATTTTTGTACAACCTGAAACCTTGCTGGGAATTCTAGCATCAATATACCATATCAAAGCATATGGTGATATAAAAATGGCCACGTGTTTCTTTTTATCGCGCACTTGCTAGCTTCATGCTAATGTACAGTGGTAGGAGGACTTACTAACCCACATTGCCACCAAAACTACATTGGGAAAGAATTAGCCGTTAGCAAAAATAAAAATAATAACTTTGTTTACAACCCAAAGGCAGGCTGGGAATTCTATCATCAATACACGATATATCGTGGCATATTCATTAATTCATTATAAAATCATTATGACGTTTGGAAAGAATTAGTCATTAGCAAAAGTAAAAATAATTAATAACTTTGTTTACAACCAGAAGGCATGTTGGGAATTCTCAATAACATGAACATACTAAATAAAGGCATAGGGTGATATAAAAATGGTGACACATTTCTTTTTATCGCGCGCTTGCTAGCTTAATGCTAATGTACTACCATTTTTTAATAAAAAAATCACAACAACCTAAAAATCAAGTTTAAAAATTGTGAAAAGATATGAAAGGAAAAATAATATTTCTGGGCATTTTGTCACTGTCGTTAATTTAAAAAATGTCTTTTAACTGCAAACTATTCGACTATGGTACAAAAAAATAATAAATGGAACTGAATACCAGCCACTAGATGTCCCTATTCTGTCCCTATATAGCCTGGGGTGTGATAAATCACCACACAACACACATAAATAAAACTAACAGTAAATAGACATAAATGAATTACGACCACACATCGCCGCTAATACCACATGGGGAAAGAAATAGCCATTAACAAAAAGTAAAAACGATTAATAATTTTTTACAAAAAGGCCGCCACAAACTGGGAACTATAGAATCAATATACTACATCAAGGGATTTGGTGATATAAAAATGTCCACACATTTCATTTTATCGAGCGCTTGCTAGCTTAATGCTAATGTACAATGGCAGATGGCATTGTATAAAAACTACTAGTTAAAAAAAACATAAAAACATAAAAATTAAGTTTAAAAAAAACATGAAAAGATATGAAATTTAAAAAAATATATTTTGGATCATTTTGTCACTCTCGTAAATTTAGAAAAAAGTATCATAACAGCAAACTATTCGACGAAAGTGCTAATATTTCTAAAACAGTACTGAATACCAGCCACTAGATGTCCCTATACTAGCAAACCTGGGGTGTGATAAATCACCACACAACACAAGCATATGGTGCATGAATAAAACTAACAGTAAATGGACATTAATGAATTGTGAACACACATGGCCACCAATACCACACGGGGAAAGAATTAGCCATTAGCAAAAAGTAAAACCAATTAATAACTTTTTACAAAAGGCCGTCACAATACATGCTGGGAACTATAGAATCGATATACTATATCAAGGGAATTGGTGATATAAAAATGTCCACGCATTTCTTTTCATCGAGCGCTTGCTAGCTTAATGCTAATATACTACGGTAGACGCCATTGTATTAAATTTACCAGTTAAAAAATCTACAGAAGCAAAGATTATAATCAATATATATGTATATTAATATAAAAAATATATTTCTTTCTATCGAGCGCTTGCTAGCTTAATTCTAACGTACAACGGTAGACAGCATTGTGTAAAAACGACCAGTTAAAAAATATAAACATAAAATCAAGTTTAAAAGAAACATGAAACAAATAAATAAAAATAGTAAAATACTGTAATGTTTTGAGCCATTTTGTCACTCTCGTATATTTAAAAAACATATCATAACCGCAAACTATTTGACTAGAGTGCTAATATTTCTAGACAAAAAACAAAACAAAAAACAGCCACTAGATGTCCCTATACTAGCAAACGTTGGGTATAATAAATCACCACATAACAAAACATATGGTGCATAAATAAAACTAACAGTAAATTGACATTAATGAATTACAAACACACAAAGCCACTACTACCACATGAGGAAAAAATTTGTCATTAGCAAAAAGTAAAAATGATTAATAACTTTTTACAAACGGCCGCCACAAAGCATGCTGGGAACCATACAATCAATACTATATACTACATCAAGGGATTTGGTGATATAAAAATGTCTTCACATTTCTTATTTTTTAACGTTGCTAACTTAATGCTAATGTACAAAGGTAGACGCCCATGTATTAATTGTATTAAATCTACCTGTTAAAAAAATCCACAAAAAACATCCAAAGGTATGAAATTAAAAAAATAATATTTTGGGCCATTTTGTCACTTTTGGAAATTTATGAAAATATATCATAACTGCAAACTGGACTCGACTCTCATATTTCTAAAAGAAATGCTAAATAACGGCCACTAGACATCCCCATATTAACAAACCATTGGTGTGATAAATCACCACACAACGCAAAACTATGGTGCAAAAATAAAATTGTCAATGAAAAATGAATGAATCATGAAGTGGTGAATACTACTAGTACATTGAGAAAGAATTACCCACTCACAAAAGGTAACTGAAAGGCATGCTGGGAATTCCAGCATTAATGTACTATTTCGTGGTGTATGGTTATCGTGATATTTAATAGCCATATTGTCAAAGATGTTTTCCCACTATAATCTTACTAGAAAATATTCCTTCCTCCATTATACTCTGAGAACACAAAGATTCCGCTTCCCCTTCCTCCATGCAATGTCACAGTGTTAATGGCATACCTGTGCTCACAGCTGGCAGTCGCCATGGAAACGCATCACCTAGCAGCAGCACGAAATGTGCGGACACATCGTGCGTTATCAGTCAACATGTCCGTAGAATGTTAATCATGTTAAACCAAACACAAGTGGAGAAGTTAATGGAATAAAAAGTCGTCGTCCCTGTGCTAAATGAGTCATAGCGCAAAAGTCTCGCCACGGTGATGTCATGCTACATTCATGTCTGACGCAATTGGAGATGAAAGGTTATGAATTTTTCAGAGCACCACTACAGAAAGCAACATGTTTCGTTTCTTGTACTAAATATAGAAAGTATAGGGGGAGAAATATGTACTTGTTGGAAGGTATGTCCAAAAAAAAAAAAAAATAAATAAGGGAAGGATGGGGAAATATGACAAGAATATTACGGAAAAAAGGATTACATTGAAAAAAATATATATTTGTCTCACCCACCCGGGCGGTATCGCTCCTTTCAAGCTCGGGTCCTCTACCATAAGCCTGGGAGCTTGAGGGTTCTGCACAGGATCTTAGCTGTCCCTAGGATTGCGCTCTTCTGAACGGAGATGTCGGTCCTGTCCTGGTCCATGTCCTGGTATCTGTTTGAGCCATGGGGGTGACTGCCCCTAGTGTCCCGATCACTACTGGCACCACTCTTGCCTTCACTCCCGAAATCCAACTCTTCCCTCAACCCTTGATATTTCTCCAGCTTTTCGTGTTCTTTTTTCCTGATTACTACTGCTGACTATGTCAGGCTGGTTGGCCATCACCAGTTTGTCTGTCTGGATCTGGAAGTCCCACAGGACTTGGCTCGGTTGTTCTCGACCACTTTTGTCGCCCACCTTGACTCCGGGGTCTCCAGTCCGTACTCGGCTGTACTCGACTATGCCTGCTACCTGGTTATGTGATTCCATGTATACCTTGCCTGCCAGCATCTTACACCCTGCTGTGATGTCTCAGGGGCCTCTATTGATCTTGTGTTTAGGGCTGCCATGATCAGTGCCTCCATGCTGTCTTTCAGTATGGCCTTTTGGTCAGACATGGTATGTTTTTCCCATGTCAGCTACCTCCTCCTCCTTACTGGGCTTCTGTTGCCTGAGGCATTCACCAAGCAGGTCATCACTGGGGGCCATTTTCATGATGTCTTGGAGGGATGTAGTTTCCTCCAGGATAGTGGCTCCGATGCTCACTCCTCGGCCTGCCGCTTTCCGCTTTGTAAGGAGCTTCCTTGCTTCTTCCTGGCTTCTCTTGATGTCGGTAGCCCCTTCAGTTGAGATCACCGTTCGCCCACACTTACCTAGTCCGGCAGCAATCTCAATCCTTATTCTGGCCTCTACTTCTCCTGTGTACCTCTTTGGGCGGCTTAGGTGTAGATGTTGCGTTTACATCCTCCAGTAGATATTCTGATGGTACTTTGTTTGTTGGGAGCATCCTGCTCATCTGTGCCTCATCAATCTCTGACTATGATATATGTGATGTGTTCTTCTTGCAGATATTAGAACACTGAGCTAGTAGCATTTTCTTTGTCTGTGGTAGTAACCATTCTTCCAACTCTCTGTACATACCCCCTTGCAAATCAAAACGTTTGTTCTTCTTTTTCCCCAAATTAGCATTGATAAGAGAATCGATAAAGAATCGAGTCGTTAAGCAATATCGATAATGGAATCGGAATCGTAAAAATCCTATCAATTCCCATCCCTACTCCCACCTAAAAAATTTTTTTTTTTTAAATTAAAAATGTATTTATTCAGATTTAGCATCGGAAAGAGATACATATAAGACGTTTTTTCAAAAAAAACTTTTATGGCTATCTATTTTTAATAAATAGTTTATAAGCACTTCAAATGTAATAATTATGATAAGTTTTAAACGTGTTAATGTCCCACCGAATTAATTTTAAACAAGAATAAAGTACAAAAATGCTTGTCTTTACTAAATGCTTCATTGAGTGAGTCCACTCAAATCAGCTCAAGCTGCTCACTTACACACAATGAGTTGCCACAGCAGCTGTTTAACAAGTTAAACCATGATTGACGCATGCGGCGCTTTGAAGTTTCTGCTTCTAAGCATCTCTGGCACGATCGAACCTAAACGTCTTAATAAGCAACTTCAGTGCACTGCCAGGGAGAGTGAGACTACGTGATTGAATCGGGGCAGCTCATCTGTATTTAGTTATCTATTTTTTAATTGGAAAAAAATATCCGCGATGGACTGATGACGCGAGCTTTGAAGCGCGAAGTAGTGAGGGATCACTGTAATTGTCCAATAGTTGGACGATCCACTAGGGGTCGCACCTGGGCCAAGTTCAGATTTGTTCCGCCACTGGTCCAATCCAGTCAAAATTAATTGGACGTCTAGCGCTGTCAATGGCAGCCAGTGAACTAACGTAGACATTTGTCTAAGATTTTTTTAAACAGTGACGCCTTTTTAAAAACGATACATCCATTCTTGGTGGTAGTATATCGATCAACTTTATGGCTACAAAATATCACTATATATTCGATATATTTGTCACATCCGACTTAGTACATTTGTATGAACACTATTTTCACGTACTTAAACATTCCTCCAATGCTTTATCATGCGCCTTGTATAATTAATCACAGCCAAACTCTTTTTTGACATAATTTCAATGAACGTACGCGTCGCATTAACTGTAGTTTTCACTATTAAACATTCTCTTTCTCCATCCTACTCACAGAAGGAAATGTCTTCCCTCCCTCAGTTAAAAGCTTTCTGTTTGACGCGCACTTGGAGAGCAGAACATCACGTCGTAAGAGAGGCGCCAGTGAAAAGAGGCTCCTTGTGTGATTCACCATCTGTGGTTAAAAGCGCTCGTGTGCTTGGCGAGCGCCTCCGACGCCGTGACTGACACGGGGAAGAAAGGCATTAAAATCCAGACGGGAGGAGGAGATACTGGTGTTAAACTCAAATCAGCGCCGATGGCGGGGATAGACGTCCAATACATTTGGAATGAAGCCATTGGGTAAATTTAGTGGGGTTTTGGTGATGATTGATAGTGATTTTAAGTGAGTTTATCACTATTAGATGTCTAATCCATTTGAACTGGAAGGCTGGCAGCGAATGAACATTCGTTCATTCGCTGCCAGCGCTCCCAGTCCAAATGGATTGGACGTATTTTACAGCAAATTTGACCCAATTTTAAGAAAATATGTACATTAGCTGCAAATTTTAGCTCAGATGTGACTTTGCGTAGCAAAATTTCCCCGCTAAACATTCCAAAAACACGTTTAATCGATTCAGATTTACAAAGTTTCAAACAATTTGTTTTGTAAAAGGTACTCTGAAATACTCTCAAAATATACTATGACCATCGTTTATTTCCTTACCCCAAATTTACAGCTATTAGCATAAAGATGCTAATTTCAGACCTATTAATTCTACGTCATTCTGAAGTCAAATTTAGCAAGATTTCCCATAAGAACCCCACTAATTGTAGCATAGCTTGCGGATATCTGAACATAGAAGTCATTGATTAGCTGCACATATTAGCTCACATGTGACCTGGCATAGCAAAAATGTCCTCGCTAAATGTTCCAAAAACAGGTTTAATCGATTCAAATTTTTAAAGTTTGAAACAATTTGTTTTGTAAAAGTTACTCCAGTAAAAACAGCCTGACAATTGCTCATTTCCTTACCCCAATTTACGGCTATTAGCATAAAATTGCTAATTTTAGACCCATTAATTGTACGTCATTTTGAACTCAAATTTAGCTGGATTTCCCATAATACCCCCACTAATTTTAGCATAGCTTGCAGCTATCTGAACATAGCAGTCATTGATTAGCTGCACATATTAGCTCAAATGTGACCTGGCATAGCAAACTGTCCCTTCTTAAACGTCCAAAAAACATGATTAGCCGATTCAAATTTATAAAGTTTCAAAAGATTTGTTTTTTAAAAGGTACTCTCATAAGACATCCTAAATCATCTCAAAATATAACATGACAATTGCTCATTTTCTTACCCCAATTTACAGCTTTTAGCATAAAGACGCTAATTTCAAATCCATTAATTCTATATAATTCTGGACCAAAATTGAGTGGGATTTCCCATAATACCCCCACTAATTTTAGCATAGCTTGCGGCTATCTGAACATAGTAGTCATTTATTAGCTGATCATATTAGCTCACATGTGCCCTGGCGTAGCAAAATGTCTTGCTAAACGTTCCAAAAGCATGCTTAACTGATTTAAATTTACAAAGTTTCTAACAATTTGTTTTGTAAAATGTATTCCAGTAAGACATCCGAAATAATCTCAAAATAAAGCATGAAAATTGCTCATTTCCTTACCCCAATTTACAGCTATAAACATAAAGATGCTAATTTCAGACCTAATAATTCAATGTCATTCTGAACCAAAATTGAGTGGGATTTCCCATAAAACCCCCAGTGATTTTAGCATAACTTGCGGCTATCTGAACATATCAGTCATTGATTAGCTGCACATATTAGCTCACATGACCTGGCATAGCAAAATGTCCTCGCTAAACGTTCTGAAAACACATTTAATCGATTCAAATTTACAAAGTTTGAAAAGATTTGTTTTGTAAAAGGTACTCTAGTGTGACATCCTAAATAATCTCAAAATATAGCATGACAATCGCTTATTTCCTTACCCCAATTTACGGCTATTAGCACAAAGATGCTAATTTCAGAACCATTTATTCTACGCCATTCTGAACCAAAATTGAGCGGGACATCCCATAAGACCCTAACTAATTTTAGCATAGCTTGCGGCTATCTGAATATAGCAGTCATTGATTAGCTGCACATATTAGCTCACATGTGACCTGGCAGAGCAAAACGTCCTAGCTAAACGTTCCATAAACCCATTTTTCCGATTCAAATTTACAAAGTTTCAAAAAATTTGTTTTGTAAAAGGTACTCCAGTAAGACATCCTAAATAATCTCAAAACACAACATGATAATTGCTCATTTCTTTACCCCAATTTACGCCTATTAACATAAAGATGCTAATTTCAGACCCATGAATTCTATGTCATTCTGAACCCAAATTCAGCATAATTTCGTATAAGACCCCCACTAATTTTAGCATAGCTTGTGGCTAGCTGAACATTGCAGTCATTGACGTGTTGCAAATATTAGCTCACATGTGACCTGGCATAGCAAAATGTCCATGCTAAACTTTCCAAAAAAATACGTTTAATCGATTCAAATTTACAAAGTTTCAAACAATTTTTTCCTTACCCCAATTTACAGCTATTAGCATAAAGATGCTAATTTCAGACCCATTAATTCTCCATCATTCTGAACCCAAATTTAGCAGGATTTCCCATAAGACACCCACTAATTTTAGCATAGTTTGCGGCTAGCTGAACATAGCAGTCATTGATTAGCTGCACATATTAGCTCACATGTGACCTAGCATAGCAAATTGTCCTCAATAAACGGACCAAAAACACGTTTAACGAATTCACATTTACAAATTTTCAAAATATTTGTTTTGTAAAAGGTACTCCAGTCAGACATCCTAAATAATCTCAATATATTGCATGACAATAAATTATTTCTTTACCCCGATTTACGGCTATGAGCATAAAGATGCACATTTCAGGCCTATTAATTATACTTCATTCTGAACCCATATTTAGCAGGATTTCCCATAAGACCCTCACTAATTTTAGCAAAGCTTGCGGCTAGCTGAACATGGCAGTCATTGATTAGCTGCACATAGTAGCTCACGTGTGACCTGGCATAGAAAAATGTCCTCGCTAAATGTTCCAAAAGCACGTTTTATCGATTCAAATTTACAAAGTTTAAAACAATTTGTTTTGTAAAAGGTACTCCAGTAAAACATCCTAAATAATCTCAAAGTACAACATGGCAATCACTCATTTCCTTACGCCAATTTACCCAATTAACGGGTCTTAAATTAGCATAAAGATGCTATTTTAAGATCCGTTAATTCTCTGTCATTCTGAACCCAAATTTAGTAGGATTTCCCATAAAACCCACACTAATTTTAGCATAGTTTGCGGCTATATGAACATAGATTACATTAGATTACATTAGGGTTAGGGTTACCTATATTACATTATAACATTGATTAGCCGAACATATTAGCTCACGTGACCTGGCATCGCAAAATGTCCTCACTAAATGTTCCATTAATCAATTTTATCGATTCAGTTACATCATCATGAAATAAACATTGTGACGTTTTCAAAAAAATTCATTTTGTAAAACAATATCAAAAATAATGTCAAAATAAAGCATTTCTTTACTGTTTTTGTCACGCCCTAATTTAAGGCTATTAGCATAATGATGCTAATTTCAGACCCATTAAATCTAAGTCATTCTGAACCCAAATTTAGCAGAATTTCCCAAAGAACACCCACTAATTCTAGCATAGCTTGCAGCTTTCTTAACATGGCAGTCACTGATTACATTGAAACAGTTTTTTGGATAAAAATCAGTGGTATAAAAAAGTGGTTTGGATATAAATCCGTCTCATCCCGTCAGATCTGGAATTAAACGGCTCAAAAAGAGGACTAATTACATTAGAAAAAAGCGGATTAAAAATATATCTCCATTAAAAAAAAAAAAAAATGGATGAAGGTCATTGCATTCTCGCGAAATGGGAGTCAAAATGGCTGGCCAGTCGCTCTAATCTCCTTAGCGCTTCAAAGGCACGATGCTAATGTCGGCGGGCGTACGGGATTAAACGCATTTCGACGCAAATGAAGCTTGCTAAAAATAGACGCGCTGTTTGCTTTAAACTCGGCGTGGCTATTCATGGACGTGAGGCCAGCTGGTGATGACTCATGGGAATGCTGCGATCGATATGTAAACAAAAACATGGTGGATTTGCTTTCGGAAACATGAGAGGAAATTCCTTGTACGGTCAATTTTTAGCATACTGTGGCTTCAAAAATGATTTTTCTTTTGGTTGGTTTGTGTAGGTTAAAGCATGACGGCTGCGGCAGGCGTGCTAACAGGTTTGGCCAAACTCAAGCGCCAGGATTCGGCACGTTCTCAGCAACGGCCTTTACCGGCGACGTCTGCAGGTTTGGCCGACGGTGCCCAAGAAGGAGCTCCGAGGTTAGAAGTCTTGTAATGTTATGGTCGTGTACTAATGTTATGGACTTTCATTTAAAAAAAAAAAAAAAAAAACAAAAACCATTGATGGAAATATGTTTTCAATTCATTTGAACTTGGAGGGCTAGCAGCACTTTAAAAAAGCCATGAAAAAAATACAGCAAAATGTTCTTATACTGGATTAGAGATAAAGATTTACCATGAAAACAATAAGTGTAGATCTGTATAGAAAATACTGTTGGTTATAAGCCTGGCGGGCCACCTCAACAGGCTTTCTTTCCCTAGCCAGGATAAACAAATGTATGCACATTTTAAGCAAATTTTAACCACACATAGTATCTTTTCTCATATTTACTGTTTGACTGTTTGTAATACTCTAACACACCCAATATAAAATAAATAGCATTTATACCATAGTTTGAGAAAAACAAGCAGAATATATTTGATATGATGAACAGTTGGACTTGAAATAATTAGAATTCGCAGTGCCAAGACAACTGACAGATAAGGGCAGAACAGATACAGGACGCCTTCTGACCAGGATGGCCTAGCGAGCGCGTCATGCAGCTGACTGATAAAGATTGACGCTGACAAGCAGGTGATAGGCAAGACTTCCACAAGCTCACGTTTGCACCACCAAATCAGCTATTCTGGACAGTCCAGAACAAATGGCGGGACATCTTGTCTTGCCACAAGGAACATCTGATAACGAGGAACCTGCGACTGAGAAGGTGACACTCAGTGTCACATGGCGCTGAGGTGACAAAATGCTCAACTCTCGTTGCCCTGACAACAGTAACGCTCGAAAACCTCCTTCCCACTCTACACAGAGAATAATCCTAAACAACGCCCAAACACACCCTTCTTTCGGACCATGACCCGCCTCACCAGAGCCTTTAAAAGACTGAATGTTTAACTAATTGTTGTCTTTTCTCGGGAATCTTTAGTTGGCTTATCATATGGTGACCCTGGATCCAGTTTACCTCCTCGACTGGGTCTCTCTGTGCTGTATGATTGCTGCCGACTTGTCCAAAGACAAAATTGTTCACCTCCCCAAGGCTGGAAAGTTTCGTTTCTCGTATTTACTGTTTATATGACTCTAACACACCCAATATAAAATTAATAGCACTTATACCATCGTTTAAGGAAATCAAGCAGAATGCAGGGCATAAAAGATACATGACGCCTTCTTATCATGGAAGCCAAATGTGTGCGTCATGTAACTGACTGAGCAAGATTGACAGCCCATGTCTGCACCACCAACTCTCGCAATTAGTTCTCCCGGACAGTCCAGAACAAATGGTGGGACACCCTGTCTCAACACAAGGAACACCGGAGAACGCCCGATATCCAACGGATAACACGACTGATAAGCCTCCAAGAGCCCCTTTGACGCTGAGGTGGCAAAATCCACAACCTTTGTTGCCCTCACAACAGTAACTCCCAAATCCTCCTGTCCAATCCACAAACAGACAATAATCCCAAACACACCCTTCTTCCTGCCCACGGCCCGCCCTGTGAGAGCCTTCAAAAGACTGAATGTTTAACTAAGCGATGTCATTTTTCCCGAGAACCTTTTGTTGACATGTGATATGGTGACCTTGATCGCTGTCGAGCTGAATAAATTGTCAACTTGTGTTTCAAAGTTTATTCCCAGCTTTTAAAATGGAGCCTGTACAAGGCGTTACGACTAAGGTGAACGCGCAGTTTGGCCGGGTTGTCGGAGTTCCGCCAGCCCGTGTCGTTGGAATTGCGCTAGCACAGTTCCGGCGGTTCGGTTGGCGTAATTCCGGCAATCTGTCAATTTAACATGGTGGGCCACTGGTGGTTCTCTTCCACCAGGCTTGACAAATTTTCTGGAGAAATTTTGAATATTGTAACATCAAAAAAGTTCAGAAACCTTCAATTTTACATTAATATTTCGATAAAAACCTTTTTTTTTCTCCAAAGTAAAATTTCCAAGAATGTTGAGCCAACCTTAGTTTTTTGCGCAGCGAAGTTATGTTAAAAAATATGGTCAACTAGTTCAGTGGACAATTGTTACAGTTATTGTACACACAGTTAACATTCATCTTTTCCTTATTAAAGTTAGTCACCAGATAGGATAACTTGTGTCTAGTCAGCCTTTCCTATGCCATGTGCAATGTAGTCTATGTATTCTATTCTATGGTCTATGTTGCTTTCCTGTTTGTTTTCATCTGAATAAAGAGGGTTGCGATTACAGCAACCAGGGGGAGCAGCGACCAACCTCCACAAAAGCTACATTGACTACCTGCGTGTTTGTTTTTAGCATAGCTAGGTGTACATAAACCTAGCTTCAAGTCTAACAACAATGTTGGTGGAAAAATAAAACTGTCAAATTTTCAGTTAAATGCCAACAACTTCATTGCCAGAATGCTATGATAAAAAAAGAGTTGCTGTCAATAGAAGTTGAATGGAACTTTTAGAACTCCAATTGCCTGTACCTTGCGTGTCATTCCCCCAGAAAACGAAAGCGGCGCACCGACGTGGTTGTCGTGCGCGGTCGCTTGCGCCTCTACTCCGCCTCGGGCTTCTTCCTCCTCCTGGGTCTCCTCGTTCTAGCCGCGGGGATCGCCATGGCCACCTTGGGCTACTGGCCGCCATCTTCGGGTCAAAGCCCGCCCGGCGGAGGAGGACCCGAGTCATCTGCAACGGATGTGGACCTCTTGAAAAACTCTACTACAAGTCCGAACGTAAAAGGTAATCAGAAAAGGATGGCAATTTCTTTAAAACTGATTTCTTCAGATTTGTTTTGCGCTCAGGTCAGCCCACTAGGCAGCCAGACGGAGGCGTCCTCACCCGCTTCCTGGAGCGGCATCGGCACTCAGAGAAGATGAAGATGTTCGGGCCCTTCACCATGGGCATCGGGATTTTCATATTCATCTGCGCTAACGCCATTCTTCATGAGAACAGAGACAGAGAAACAAAGGTGAGAATCTTGGGCACACTGTTAAAAAAAAAAAAACGGTTAGCTGACAGTTCAGTTGAACAACAAACCACATTATCACTGCAGCAGTTGAGCGTGCTGACTACTGAACTAACAATCTACTTCAGGGGTGTCCAAACCGGTCCTTAAGGGCCACTGTGGGTCCAGGTTTTTGTTCCTACCAATCGAACACAGACAGTTAAAACTACATATGACGTGACAAAAAATGATACCATGACTGATAAGTAGTGGTGTCAACAATAATCGACGGCGGCGATGCATCCCGATGCGGGGCATGGACGATTCGATTCGATGCGGGCAACAAGCCGAATCGATTCAGCGCATTTTAAAATATATAAGTATGTTCAAAAATCTTCCCTGCGCAATTCCGGTGATGCAACGGATTTGGTTTCCCCATTTGCATTATTATTCTCATGTTTCATTTTTTACACACCGCATAACTCTGGTCAAGTTTCCCACCAACCTCGTAGAAGCCAAAATGTCTCCAGATGTCTGCTTTCAATGTCTTAGGTGCATCAATAATCTTTCTCGCTCCCTCTTTCTCCGCTTCAGCCATTGTTATGTTATGTCCTATCTCTTAGAGGTTAGATCTTGTGCCCGAACCAGATTAACATTTTGGGCCCGACCCGAGACCCGCCTGTTTTTTTTTTTTTTTTATATTAAATTTTCCCAGCGTTATTTCGTTGTGTAAATGCTTTTATAATGTTCATAAAAATATGTAAACTATTTAAACATTAAGAAAACTTGCGTTTTTCTCTGCCAACTGAGAATTCGTTACGAAAGACACTTTTATTTATGCACACAAAGGCAACACAAATGTGATCCTTTTGAATCTTCTCCTCTGTGTGTCTGCAAAATCGCATGGTTTTTTTTTTTTTTTTGGTGTGTTTTTTTTGCTTTTTTATATTAAACTTTCCCGGCGTTATTTCGGTGTGTAAATGCTTTTTTAATGATCATAAAAATATGTAGACTATTTAAACATTAAGAAAACTTGCATTTTTTTCTGCCAACTGAGAATTCATTACGAAGGACACTTTTATTTATGCACACAAAGGCAACAGAAATGTGATCCTTTTGAATCTTCTCCTCTGTGTGTCTGGAAAACCCAAGTTTTTTTTTTTTTTTTTTTTTTTTAATATTAAATTTTCCCAGCGTTATTTCGTTGTGTAAATGCTTTTATAATGATCATAAAAATATGTAGACTATTTAAACATTAAGAAAACGTGCGTTTTTTCTGCCACCTCGAAGAAATGAAAATAAATTGCTGGTGCTGCGTTTTTTCCCCCCGCGTCACTCCCAAAAAAAAAAAGAAAAAATTTTTTTTTCGGGTTTTTCGGGCTGGGCCTGCAAATCTAGTTGATTGATCGGGCTTCAATACCAGCGGGCTGTGTCAGGTCGGGCTGGATTTTTTTAGGCCCGATCTAACCTCTATTGCACATATATAGTGGGCTAGGCCTACATTTTACTTTTGTTCTACATTGCAATTTAGTTGATGTTTTGTTTGTAACTGAACTGATCCCTGGAATGATATTGCGTTAATGATGCTGCTGCACGACAATATTTTCTTTGTCGTTTTCTTTAATATTTACTTGTATATTTTTATTGATGGGTCGTTGTGACTAAAATACAGTGACTGTTATTACTGATTTTGCACAGGAGTTCAGATGTTGCACTGTGTGAAAGGCTGCTACTATGTGTAAAAAAAAAAAAAAGAGAAAGCCCTGGTCTCATTCAAAGCACTAATTAAATGCTGTGATCAGTTTTTTTTTTTTTAATATATATATCTGAAAGTATTTTCATTTAACTTCAACCAGGAGTGACACAAGAGCCAATAAAAAGTTGTAAATGTCTGACCGCTTGTGTTGCCTCATGATTCACAAAAAATATGCTTTGCTTTAGAATTTTAATGCATCCCAGGCTTTAATGCATCGCGAAGCATTGCCGAATCGAACTGAATCCAATCGTGACCCTCTGAATCGAATCGAATCGTGGCCCTCCGAATCGTAATGGAATCGAATCGTGAGGGCAGTGCCGATGCACACCTCTACTGATAAGACTCCAAGAGCCCCTTTGACGCTGAGGTGGCAAAATCCACGACCCTCGTTGCCCTGACAACAGTAACTCCCGAATCCTCCTGTCCAATCCACAAACAGACATGAATCCTAAACAACGCCCAACCACACCTTTCTTCTGCCCACAGCCCGCCCTGCGAGAGCCTTCAAAAATGTTTAACTAATCGTTGTCATTTTTCCCCGGGAACTTTTTCTTGACTTGTGGTATGGTGACCCTGAATCCTCGCCTGGATCCCTCTGTGTTGTGTGATCACTGTGGTGGTCCCTGCCCACACTCCCCTCTGCTGGCTTTTATTGTTCTAAGACTTCCTGTTTTGATATATGGAATCACTTCAATCTTGGCTCACCTGGGAGCGCACCTGCAGCTCATCAACAATCAACACTGCTCATAAGGATCGGCCTGGGCAGCAAGCAGGTGCCAGATGATTTTGCCAGTTATCATTGGTACATCGGCCAACTAAGCCTGTAGTTTGTGACTCTCGTCTTTGATTTCTTATCTAATTCCGTTTTTTGCCATCAGGACACCCACCCACCAAAGTCCTCGCAGGCACAGCTACAGCCATTGACTATTCAGCCCGCCAGCCGCTCAACACCTTTCCCTTGTATAATAAATATCACTTCACACATCATCTGTTTCCAGCTTGCATTTTGGTCCACATGAACTTTTGCCGACCTTGCCGTAACAATCGCTGTCGAACTGAATAAATTGTCAACTTGTGCTTCGAAGCCTTTTTCAGCTTTCAAAATGGAGTCAGTACAAGGAGTTAAGACTAGAGATGTCCCGAATTATCGGGTCCGATCACGTCATTTTCAAAGTCAGAATCTGCAAAAAAATATTGGCCATGCCTTTTTTAAATATAAATTAGGGCTGTCAAACGATAAAAATTTTTAATCGAATTAATGACAGCTTAAAAATTAATTAATTGTAATTAATCGCAATTCAAACCATCTATAAAATATGCCATATTTTTCTGTAAATTATTGTTGGAATGGAAAGATAAGACACAAGATGGATATATACATTCAACATACGGTACATAAGGACTGTATTTGTTTATTATAACAATAAATCAACAAGATGGCATTACCATTATTAATATTCTGTTAAAGCGATCCATGGATAAAAAGACTTGTAGTTCTTAAAAGAAAAATGTTAGTACTAGTTATAGAAATTTTATATTAAAATACCTCTTAATGTTTTCGTTTTAATAAAATTTGTAAAATTTTCAATCAAAAAAAAAACTAGTAGCCCGCCGTTGTTGATGTCAATAATTACTTATACAATGCTCATGGGTGCTGAAGCCTATAAAATCAGTCGCACCCAAGCGCCAGCAGAGGGCGGCAAAACTACATTAAACACAACAAGTGAGCGTTCCACTGTACTGTCATTTAAATCTGTCTGAGCGGGCCATCTGCGTTAATTGCGTCAAATATTTTAACGTGATTAATTAAAGAAATTAATTAACACCCGTTAACGCGATAATTTTGACAGCCCTATTTGTTATGTACCCTTTGTTGGCAATAACGGAGGCCAAACAATTTTCTGTAACTCTTCACAAGCTTTTCACACACTGTTGCTGGTATTTTGGCCCATTCCTCTATGCAGATCTCCTCTAGAGCAGTGATGTTTTGGGGTTGTCGCTGGGCAACACGGACTTTCAACTCCCTCCGCAGATTTTCTATGGAGTTGAGACCTGGAGACTGGCTATGCCACTCCAGGACCTTGAAATGCTTCTTACGAAGCCACTCCTTTGTTGCCCTGGCTGTGTGTTTGGGATCACTGTCATGCTGAAAGACCCAGCCACGTCTCATCTTCAATGCCCTTGCTGATGGAAGGAGATTTTCACTCAAAATCTCTCGATACACGGCCCCATTCATTCTTTCCTTTCCACAGATTAGTCGTCCTGGTCCCATTGCAGAAAAACAGCCCCAAAGCATGTTTCCACCCCCATGCTTCACAGTGGGTATGGTGTTCTTCAGATGCAGTTCAGTATTCTTTCTCCTCCAAACACGAGACCTTGTGTTTCTACCAAAAAGTTCTATTTTGGTTTCATCTGACCATAACACATTCTCCCAGTCCGCTTCTGGATCATCCAAATGCTTTCTAGTGAACCGCAAACAGGCCTGGACGTGTACTGGCTTCAGCAGGGGGACACATCTGGCAGTGCAGGATTTGAATCCCTGGAGGCGCATTGTGTTACTGATAGTAGCCTTTGTTACTGTGGTCCCAGCTCTCTGTAAGTCATTCACTAAGACCCCCCGTGTGGTTCTGGGATTTTTGCTCACCGTTCTTGTTATCATTTTTGACGCCACGGGGTGAGATCTTGCATGGAGCCCCAGATCGAGGAAGATTATCAGTGGTCTTGTATGTTTTCCATTTTCTAATAATTGCTCCCACAGATGATTTCTTTACACCAAGCGAAGAGTTGCCAACAAAGGGTACATAACAAAGTATTGAGATGAACTTTTGGGATTGACCAAATACTTATTTTCCACCATGATTTGCAAATAAATTCCTTAAAAATCAGACAATGTGATTTTCAGTTTTTTTTGTTTTTTTTCCACATTCTGTCTCTCATGGTTGAGGTTTACCCATGTTGACAATTACAGGCCTCTCTAATCTTTTCAAGTAGGAGAACTTGCACAACTGGTGGTTGACTAAATACTTACTTGCCCCACTGTATGTGTTTTTTGTAGATCATCCACATGCGGGACATGTACTCCACGGTCATCGACATCCACCGCCTCCGCCAGAAGGAGCAGAAGCATCACCTCCAGCACAACTATGCAAGAGAGGACCCCCGAAGCTACGCTGACGATAACCCCATCTTCGCCTTCTCTTCTTGGGCCGCGAACGCCGCATCCCCCGAGGAAGAGGCGCTACTTAGGGACGAGGAGTCTCGCGGGCGGCCGGATCAACCTCGTTTGGATTGCAGTTTCGCGGGTCTGCTAGCACCGCTTTACAAGGACCGTGCTCCATCTGAAGGGGCGGACCCGGAAAGGGGCGTCCACCGCGCACGCTCTATTGTATCATCTTCCATCTCGGCGTTCACGCTACCCGTCATCAAACTTAACAATTGCGTTATCGACGAACCGGAGATGGAAGCTATCACGGAGGAGGACAGAGGAGAGCGCGGGAGGGACGAGGGGTTGAGTTTGTGCCCGGTTGGCGCCACGGCGTCACTAGCGGTTCCGGTTGCTAGCTTGGCAAAGGCTTCTAAATCGCCACGCTTGCATCGAAGTAACTCTGCATCCTCGTCCTCATCCGGTTCCTCCCTAGCGCCGTCCTCTACCTCAGGTTGTTGGCTTTCCCCCGGCGCCGCCCGTTCTGACTTTGGTTCCAATTCGTCCCTACATATGCTAGGCAGCCACTCCAAATCTTTGGATCTGGAGCGGCAACCTAGCATGCTAAGCGTACATCGTGATCAGCATAAGCACCCCAGCTGGCCGCGCCTGGACCGCAGCAACAGCAGTCGTAGCATCAAGGGCTACACCCGGCTGGAGGACCGGGGTGACGAGCACCTTGCGACGACGCTTCTACTGCCGGCCGCCGCCGCTAGGCGGGACTACAGCAAGCGAGAGAAGCTGCTCATGATTTCTCGCTCGCATAACAATCTAAGCTTTGAGCACGAAGACTCGAGCGGCGGGACGATGAAACGGGGCAGCTCCGAGACACGTTTTTGAGGACCGCAATTGCCGTTTCAACGCAATTTCCTGTTAAAATAAATGTCCTGTCCGTTTGAGATGATTTCTGAAGCAAATAATAGACTTCGGGCAAGGTTACGGCTTGATAAAAGGCTTTGAAAGAAGCATTTCCAGGAGTAACAATAAAAAAAAATACTGGTGGAGAGCTGCAATTTCAGCAAGGTCATCTTGAAAGTGCTTTTTGTATTTCTGCTTTCGTACAAAATGAAGTTTCTTTCAGAACAGGCCTCATTCCTGGATGGGAAAACGTCAGGATGGTGGGTGGTGGTCTTTTACTTAAGACTTCAAATTCGCTCAGATAGTTTGAAAACAGAAATTTTGGTTCACTCCAACTCGTCCAATTCATGATCACGTTTAAATGCCATTCATGATAGATGTCCAATTAATTTAAACAGGAAGGGGCTTCACACAACAAGCTTGAACTCATTTCAGGGCAAGTGACTTTTTGTTTACAAAAAAACAACAACAAAAAGTAGGGCTGTCAAACGATTAAAATTTTTAATCGAGTTAATTATAGCTTAAAAATTAATTAATCGCAATTAATCGCAATTCAAACCATCTATAAAATATGCCATATTTTTCTTTAAATTATTGTTGGAATGGAAAGATAAGACACAAGATGGATATATACATTAAACATACGGTACATAAGGACTGTATTTGTTTATTATAACAATAAATCAACAAGATGGCATTAACATTATTAACTTTCTGTTAAAGCGATCCATGGATAGAAAGACTTGTAGTTCTTAAAAAAAAAAAATGTTAGTACAAGTTATAGAAATTTTATATTAAAACCCCTCTTAATGTTTTCGTCTTAATAAAATTTGTAAAATTTTCAATCAAAAAATAAACTAGTCGCTCGCCATTGTTGATGTCAATAATTACTTACACAATGCTCATGGGTGCTGAAGCCTATGAAATCAGTCGCACCCAAGCGCCAGCAGAGGGCGGCAAAACTCTATAAAACACAATTAACAAGTGAGCGTTTCACTGTACCGTCATTTAAATCTGTCTGAGCAGGACATCTGCGCTAATTGCGTCAAATATTTTAACGTGATTAATTTTTAAAAATTAATTAATGCCCGTTAATGCGATAATTTTGACAGCCCTAAAAAAAAAAAGCAAACATTCAAAAACACACGTGTGGAAATCAATTTTTGGGTCATGTAGGCCACAGTACTAACGTAACACATAAAACAAAAATACACTCTAGTTGTATCCTCCTATTAAAAAAGTGTATTGTTGCCACCCCCCCGACACCCCAAAAAATCTAGTACATTGTATCACTGTATCACATCATGTAAAAATGTTATAATTATCATGTGAAAACATGATATTCATGTAAAACATGGCAACCACCATGTAAAAAGATGATAATTATGTAAAAATTTGATAATTGTCATGTAAAAACCTGATAACTACCATGTAAAACGTGATCACTATCATGTAAAACGTGTCAATGTTTAAAAATGTGATAATCTAAAAACGTCATACCTATAATATAAAAACGTGTTAACTATCATGTAAAAAATAGGGCCGTCAAACGATTAAAATTTTTAATCGAGTTAATTACAGCTTAATAATTAATTAATCGTAATTAATCGTAATTCAAACCATCTATAAAATTTGCCATATTTTTCTGTAAATTATTGTTGGAATGGAAAGATGACACACAAGACGGATATACGTATGCATTCTACATATGGTACATAAGTACTGTATTTGTTTATTATACCAATAAATCAACAAGATGGCATTAACATTATTAACATTCTCTTAAAGCGATTCATGGATAGAAAGACTTGTAGTTCTTAAAAGATAAATGTTAGTACAAGTTATAGAAATTTGATATTAAAACCCCCTCTTAATGTTTTCGTTTTATTAAAATTTGTAAAATTTTCAATCAAAAAATAACCTACAGTAGTAGCTCGCCATTGCTGATGTCAATAATTAAACCATGCTCACTCAGGGCGCCAAACACCAAAAAACAAGTAACAAGCGGACATTACATTGTACTGTCATTTTAATCTTTTTGAGCGTGGCATGTGCGTTAATTGCGGCAAATATTTTAACGTGATTAATTTTAAAAAAAGAATTACCGCCCGTTAACGTGATAATTTTGACAGCCCTAGCAAAAATGTGATATTTATGTGAAAACGTGATCACTATCATATAAAAATGATAACTCTCATGTAAAAATGTGATAACTTCAATATAAAAATGTGACAACTATAATATAAAGACATTTTAGCTATCACGTAAAAACGTAATTATCACGTAAAAACGTGATAATTATGTAAAAAGGTAACATAAAAATGCGATAACTATCATGTAAAACATGCTAACATTTAAAAATGTGATGATTATAATGTAAAAATGCGATAACGATAATATAAAAAGGTGATAACTCACGTAAAAACGTGTTAACTATCATGTAAAAACGTGATAATTATGTAAAAACATGATAAGTATCATATAAAAACGTTAATTATGTAAAAATGTGATAACTACAATATAAAAACGTATTAATGATCATGTAAATCGTGTTAACATTTAAAAATTTGATGATTGTAATGTAAAAATTTGACAACTATAATATAAAAACGTGTTAACTATCACGTAAAAACGTGTTAACTATCACGTAAAAACGTGATAATCTAAAAACGTCATACCTATAATATAAAAACGTGTTAACTATCACGTAAAAAAGTGTTAACATTTAAAAATGGGATGTGATAACGTGATAACTATCACGTAAAACGTTTAACTATCATGTAAAAATGTGATATTTATGTGAAAACGTGATAAGTATCATATAAAAATGGTAACTCTCATGTAAAAATGTGATAACTTCAATACAAAAATGTGACAACTATAATATAAAAACATGTTAACTATCACGTAAAAACGTGTTAACTATCACGTAGAAACCTGATTATGTAAAAACGTGGTAAGTACATAAAATTGTTAACTATCATGTAAAAATGCAATAACTACAATATAAAAACGTGATAACTATCATGTCAAACATGTTTACATTGAAAAATGTGACAACTGTAATGTAAAAACGTGATAACTATAATATAAAAATGTGCTAACTATTACGTAAAAACGTGTTACCTATCATGTAAAAACGTGATAATAAGTAAAAATGTGATGAGTATCATAAAAAACGTTAACTATCATGTAAAAATGTGATAACTACAATATAAAAATGAAATAACTATCATGTAAAAACGTGTTAACATTTAAAAAAGTGATTTAATCTTTTCAAGTAGGAGAACTTGCACAATTGCTGGTTGACCAAATACTTATTTGCCCCACTGTATATCGTCCCTACCAATATTAAGACCAAACCTACGCCCTTGATGTATATATTTTTCAATTCTAGTCATCTTGCTAACAGTGCTTCTACATGAAAAATCTCAAATGACTCACCACAAATCATCCTAAAATACTGACAAACAACTAAAAGCCTCAAAATATGACGTCATCAGCGTCACCGTAGGAACAGGTAATAACCGCCACTCTTTTCAAGTAGGAACATCCAGTACAAGTGTCGCAGAGTGGGCAACAGAAGCAGTTTTGAGAAGAACGGCGACACTGCTGGTTACTTCCCGAGCGCGTCATTTTGAACGCAGATGGGTGAAGAGAACACAATGTGTAAAGTATGCAAATGGGAGCAGGCTCGTCATCGGGCAGGTGCTGTCCGTGCCTTGACGGACACCTACGCAAACGTCGCCGCGGTGACGGACGGGCACTTTGAAGTCAGGCCGGAAGAGAAGCGGCTATTTGATCGCATATTTATAGCCGCGTCAACAGAAAATCAATGACTTTGAAGAGGTGCAGCTCACCACAAAGATAGCATTGATTATTGTTTGTTTTCATCTACAGTATATTGGTTGCTCATTGCCATTGACGACAGTGGACGTCCAATTCATTTCAACTGGTTCATTCGCCCCTCCCAGTCAAAATGGATTGGACGTCCAATGCCGTGAATGGCGTTGAAAGATGAGCATTCACAGCCAAGCCTCCCAGTTTAAATGAATTGGACAGCTTTGGATGTCAAAGGCAGGCAATTAGTTAATTGTGGGTGCTTTCCTTGTTAGTTTTAGGGGACATACTGTTGATTTTAGGGTATTTCCTGGTCACTTCGACTTCATTAGTTGTCAGGGTCCCCCCGGGATTTATAAATCTAAATTCAAGACTTTTAAGACCTTTTTTAATGCCATTTCAACTGAAAATTAATACTTTTCTCGCACCCATTATTTAGATAATATTGAATCATATTTTAAAAAAATAAAGCACTGAACATCAAATTTAACCTCAATTACTAAGTGTGCTTGACAAAAGAATGCACATTTATTGAAGATACAATTAAAACACATTTAAATATAAGGTCTTTCAGAATCCCCCCCCCCCCCCAAGGATAAAATGGATTTTACACTATTATTGTAAAGCAACTTCAGAAATTACATTTGCAATACAACAGGTTTCCCTTTTAAGAGGACCTTGTCAAGGTGGTAGGTAGGTGATTGTCAAGTTGGCCACCTTAACTGTAAAGTGCTTGCATTTGGCAGTGAAAGTTTGATAAAAACAGCCACTAAATGGCAGTAGTTTACCATTAATTACCACAAAATAAAAAAGCTACACATGACCATTTCCCTTGGTAATTGTTTTTTTCTAATCACATTACAAGAAGTTTAAAAAATACACATGTTAATCCTTTGTTAGCTATTGAAGACATTTCTTTTAATCAGATAGAGAAAATCCATACTCTTATTTAATCAAGAAAAACTTTCAAATATACCAGGAGGTGTTTTACTATCACCTACATTATAATTTGCCTATCACCATGCCATGTTATTCAGATCAACGTTACTACGTTACCCCACACTCATTCCAATAATAGACACTGTCAACCGTGTTGTGTATCTGAGAGTGATTGTGAATCACTCCGGTTTATCCATGCTAAGGCTAGTGCACCTGCCAATACCCCATTGAACATGGCTAACTCTTGAGTTAAAACTGCGAAATTCACATTCATTCGAAAGGCAAACCGTGCAGAAATACATTATTGCATCTAACACATTTTAATTGAAGAAATTGGAAACTTACTTTGAAATGTTAAGCAGGTCCACTGCCTTTGCATGACTGCGACCCAAAGTATCTGGATGCGACTTGGTCGCCAATCCAATACCTCACATGCTGGTCCAACTGTTTGGACTTGGTTGTCTTGTTGAGGCTTTCGTCGAACATAACAACTAAGGCATCTGAGCAGTTCCTTGCATTAGCACAAAGTACTGTGCGATTGCCTGCTGTTGTGATGTTGATGCTAATGATGCTAACGGCGCGCACGCACGAGGTGCAGCGCATCGTAAAAATTCTACGCGTCATCTTCGTTATGGATTTAAAAAAAAAAAAAAATTCGTCACGGATATAATTTAGGTTGCACTGAGATGTTCTTGAAAATTAAAACCACGGTGAAAAAATTCCAGACTTACGACAGCTAATTTAATGCTTTTAATACTTTTAATAATGGAAAACTAAATTCATTGCTTTTTTTAATACTTTTAATAACCCGCGGGTGCCCTGGTTGTACTTCATGTACTCTTACGGGAGAGGGCATAATGTGGAATTGGGCGAAAAAAAATACTTCAAAACGTAAATTAGACGGGCTGATATCAAATTCTGATGGTTTGATAGCTTTGAGCAAACATTATGTTATCATGGAGTAAAAGTCTAAGGTTGAAATTGTATTTTCTTCAGAATATTGGGGATTAAAATTAGGGCTGTCAAAATAATCGCGTTAATGGGCGGTTATTTTTTTTAAATTAATCACGTTAAAATATTTGACGCAATTAACGCACATGCCCCGCTCAAACAGATTAAAATGACAGCATAGTGCAATGCCAACTTGTTACTTGTGTTTTTTTGGAGTTTTGTCGCCCTCTGCTGGTGCTTGGGTGTGACTAATTTTATGGGCTTAAGCACCCATGAGCATTGTGTAATTATTGACATCAACAGTGGCGTGCTACTAGTTTATTTTTTGATTGAAAATTTTACAAATTTTATTAAAACGAAAACATTAAGAGGGGTTTTAATATAAAATTTCTATAACTTGTACTAATATTTATCTTTTAAGAACGACAAGTCTTTCTATCCATGGATCGCTTTAACAGAATGTCAATAATGTTAACGCCATCTTGTTGATTTATTGTTATAATAAACAAATACAGTACTTATGTACCATATGTTGAATGTATATATCCATCTTGTGTCTTATCTTTCTATTCCAACAATAATTTACAGAAAAATATGGCATATTTCATAGATGGTTTGAATTGCGGTTAATTACGATTAATTAATTTTTAAGCTGTAATTAACGCGATTAAAAATTTTCGTTTGACAGCCCTAATTAAAACACAACTCATGACAACCTTTGGTACAGTAATAAATACTTTACATTATAAGTTAATGAGGCACTTATTTCAAAGATCTGAGACATTTTCTCATCGGAATCCATGGTGAAGTGTCTCAAAACTTTTGACCAAGGGTGTACTATGGAATTTAAAAAATTTCCAAAAACAATTTTTGTGGGACACTGGAAGCCAAAATGTATTTGTTTTTGTAAACATTTTTTTTAACAAATATTGAAATTTTATCAAAGCAACACTAGGTAACCTTTCAGTTTTGGTCGATTTTAGCGACGCCAGTGAACAAAAGCTGTAGTTTTTTCCCTGAAGGAAGACTGTGTTTCCCATAAGAGCCAGCGCACACCCGCACAGTGTCGTAAAATCATGATCTCCTGGTCGCCTGCAGATGGATTAAACGACATTTTTGGTTCCAGCGGCTGTCTGAAGGTAGCCTGAAACTCCAGACTCACCGCTGTTCCAGCTATAGAGTTTGGCGACTGTTCAGCGGATCAAATTCCCAGGGCGGGGTAAGCCACAGCAAACAGACAGCAGAGTGGACCAATCAGCGACGGGCGGACGTGACCTTGATAAAGCGACAAGAAACTCTAGCGCGAGGATGTAAACATACGAGGTGAGCGGAGAAGTTTATTCAACATGGCTAACGCGAGACAGACTGTTGGTTTTAGCGACTCAATGTGTTTTTTGGTCATTTAAAACTGAATTTACCGCGGATAGAAACAGATTCTTGGCTCTCCTGTTCACCATCTATGTTGTTGTGGAGACGACTTCCAACGCGCAAGAGTGACGTTGCTCGTTAAAAACACGTCACGCAAATAAACGAATCTGATTGCACGGATGATTTTGTTCAGGCTCAAGAGGCTGGAACAGCAGTGAGTCTGGAGTTCCAGGCTAGTCTGAAGGATGAATAGTAATAAGGTAATGAAGTTGTGGCTAAACAGTAGCATGCGACAGTTAGCAACCATGTGCCTTAGTGTGGCTAAAACTCGTGAGCGCTGACAAGTCACGCCAGCAGGTGAAAGTCAGTGTTTATTCTTGAGTATCCTGGTAGCCTCCCTTTTTTTCCCCTCCTTGGATGAAACTTTTTGTCTCTTTTGGTGCTCTGCCATCTTTGCAAAATTCGCGCAAAAGCCAACTTTCATCTTTTTTAAAGAATGGTGAAAAGGAGAATTGACGAATGCCGTAAAGTAGTCGGCACATTTGTAGTTTTTCTGTGTGGCAGGGTTCCTGCCATCCTCCACAAAGTTAATTAGTGCCGGTGAAAGCGAAACAGACCACCTCAAGATATAAAAGAGCTGTTATGAGTGTTATGAAAATATTTTATAAATGTTGAAAAGTTACCTTGTGTTGCTTTGACAATACTATATTAATTATATTATTATATAATTTATTTTTTAATTATATTATTAGTTATCCGATAAATACCGATAACCGATATCCTGAAGTTGCCCAACCCAAAAATTAAAAACTGACACCGATATATTTGGTCATGGACTTAACATATTATTGCTAATTGTATTGTTATGCCCCATTGGATGTTTTAATAATGATAAATGTAACAACTTTAAGGTTTTCCAAATTAAATAAAAATTCTGTGAAAAATAAGAGAACAACTTCAACTAAAGTTAGAGAAAAAAGTGCCACAATAATGTCCTGTATTACCGTAATTTTCAGACTATAAGGCCCACCTGACTATAATCTGCCACCCACCAAATTTGACACGAAAATGGCATTTGTTCTTAGATAAACCGCACTGGACTATAAGCCGCAGCTGTCCTCATGGTATTATGGGATATCTACACCAAAAGATATTAACCGGTAACACTTTAATTGACAGCGGCATCATTCGACTGTCATGAGACCAAATCAACCACCATGAAGCTTCAATTGGCCATCACTGCTCCTTTGGGGGAGACAGTCAACCTCTTCTGCTACCTGCTGTCAATACTGTTGTTTTTCCAACATGCCTCCTAGCATGCATTGCAGCAATCCAAACGAAATAATCAAAATTCATGTTCTGTGCTCATTATTTCTTCAGTTACTGATCCAGTTGTTTCATTAATTGCTAGTTATGGTAATTGATAACACTTTATTTGACAGTGGTGCCATAAGACTGTTGTTAGATAATCATAATTATGACATGACACTGTCATAAGCATTTGTGAATGCTTATAACAGATGTCATTTAGTGTTATCTGGCAAATTATCAAACTTTTGAATGGATGTAAAATATCCGAGCTTGACATAAATGGATTTAGTGACATAATTTGCCGGATGACATCTGTCATAGGATTCAGTAATGCCCATGTAGTGTCATGTCATAATTATGACAGTGTTATGACAGTCTTTTGACGCCACTGTCAAATAAAGTGTTACCTATTAACCCAAATGAATAAACAAATAAGCCGCACTGGACTCAAAGGATTCAAAATGAAGGAAAATAGTAGCGGCTTATAGTCTGAAAATTACGGTAATAAGATAACTTGAAATGAGCCAAAATGTCCATAATTAACTCAAAGAGCCACTAGGGGCTGACCAAAGCATTACAAATGCAGGTAGGCAATCATAGCACATGCCAAAGAAATTACAATTCCCAAGATGCATTTTGCTGGGCTTTTGCACAGATTTTTAAAAAACTTTTCTTAATGACTATTTCAATCTGGTGACGCAGTAGTTCTATGTGATGTGTTCATAATGAATTATTTTTCATTTTTTGTTTATTTTATTTGCGCACCGTGTGTGTTCAGGGGTTTTCCCTCAGTTAACAAATCCCAAGCATCTTAGTTTGGAGACATCTAGGGGCCACTCTAAGCACAACGGCTGTGCTAAGCTGTGACCAGCCCATGCACAAAGGCTTGCACATTAATTTTTACTGTATAAATAAAAATTTAAAATTTAAAACATTTATTTTTAAGTTAGTTAAAGTTCCCTATTAGTGGGTGAACAATTGATTTAGGGCTCCAGCTATCGATTATTTTAGTAGTCGATTAATCGATGAACTAGTTTGTCGAATAATCGAGTAATCGGATAAGGAACATGAAAAATTAAAATACCTGAGCTGAGCCTCAAACGGTATTAAAAAAAAAATAATAATAAATAAGGATCTATGTGTAACAAAAGAACAATTGGCTAACTTACATGGCAAAAGTCCGCTAGCTTAAATGCTATAAAACAGTAACGTTTTTTAAAACATTTTTTTAACAATGCTCTGAACAAATGGTTCAGGCACATATTTCCACAAAAAATGGCTAAATATACTCATAAACTAAATTATGAATGCATTAAAAAAATAACATTAGCTCAAACAAAAACTTTGCTTATGTTGGTCTTAACATGGAGCAGCTGGATTCACCCATGTGAAATGAGGCAGACTAGAGGGCAGTGTATCCACTTAAAATCAATAAAACTGAATACAAACACTTTCAAAATAAAACATTACGCCACAATAATCAAACGAATACTTGAATCAGCAAAATTTAATTTGAATTAATCGAGTTAATCGATTAATCGTTGCAGCACTAAATTGATTACATTTCTCTGGTTTTAATAGAGAAATTAGCTTGAAAAAAAAACTCAATAGTTACTTAAGATTGGTTGCTTGATTTAATTCCTTTGGTTTACTTTTTAATTTTATCTGCCGTTCTTATAGGCAGTATAATTGAAATGTGTCCAAACCCCCTACCTTTACTAACCTAGCGTACGGTTTTAAATTAAAAAAACCAACAGGGGGATTCGGTTTCTTCCTCGATTCAAATAAAACGAACACGACCCCGAATCTCGTAATTGATTCTCACATGGCGATGATGTGAAACACTGCTGCCACTTCTTGTCACTTTGCGCTGACTGGAGACCAATTAAGATGCTTGACTGGAAGACCCTCAAGGTGACAGTTCGGTATTCTGTGCGTGTGGGTGCTAGACGGGTTGCCAAGGCAACCATCGGGCTCTGTTTTGGACCCCCCGCCTCGGTCGGAAAGTTAAAAACCGCAGGGTGGACGTGCCGCTAAAGGTCAACAAAGTGTATTTTGTTTAACTCATTGGGTGCCATTGACGGCCATAGACGATCACTCCATCCATCCATCATGCGTGTCTCTGTGTACTTCCTGTAGCTCGAGGCATTATCTGCCCACTCAAGCAATCAAGCAGAGGCCTCCCACATCCCTCCTAACGAGCCAATTAAATCATCGCTGCTGCAAGGAGCGACCCTCGGGCCCATCTTGTCCGATTTTTTGTCTCCTTGGATGAAATGGACACGCTAACCACTAACGTTCCCTTTTCCGCGTGTCAAAATAATGCATATTTGCACTGGAGCGGCATGAATTATACACATGCGCATAATGTAACAGAAACATTGTGTGACTATGATGGATGGAGGTCTGTAATGGTGTTAAATAGCTTTCTGGCAGGGTCATACAGTCCCTGACAAAAGTCTTGTCGCTTTTCCATTTTGTAGAAACAATTGCTAATAACTAGTGTTGCACCGATACCATTTTTCGGCCCAGATACCGATACCCTGCTGTGGAGTTTAGGCCTAGGCCGATACCGATTCCATACCGATACCACTTTGATTGAAATACATATATGTATACAAAGTGAATGCAGTAGAACTTTTTGTTGCATACCTGGTATAGGTGACAATAGTTAAATAAACTTTTGGCCCTCAAAGGCCAAAATAGTGCTAAATTCGTGATATTAAAACATGTATAATACTAGCCCAACTGTAAGAAAGTGAAAATAAAATAAATAAATATTAAATAAACTTTTTTAAACCCTGAGTTTTGGCTCTCAAAGGCCAAACAGTGCAACTTTCCTGAAATTATAAGTAATAATAATTGACCACAGCATCCTGTCTCTCTATTAGCCTCCCTCTCTGTGCACCATCAGCAACACACACTTAGCCGCTTAGCTTATTTTGCCTACTTCTACAGCACTTTTGAAGAGGCTTGCCACCAGTCCTTTGAAACAAGGAATCGTTCCGAATTGGGAATTAAAAGTTGCGTTCCGTATTGAACCAATACGGAATATATACAGATATATTTCTATGCATTTTAGGAGTTTTGGGGATGTCCCTTTTTTTTTTGTTGCCTGTACGGCTTTGGCCGCGAGGGGGGGGCGTCCCTTATTTCTATTTCTGAAATGTGGCAACCTCACTTTTGAAACAGGTCTCAAATTACTGCGGCATTTTTTTCACTACAATAAAAGTAAAGTAGACGAAGTGAGCTGACCTTTCACTTGGTAACAGTTGCTGCTGTTGTAGCCTCAAACCCTGTGTTCGTTCACGTTTCGTCTTCAAATGTTTTATCAGGTTCAAGGTATTGCAACTGGCCAATTTAACTCCACCTCTCAAAACTTTCTGGCCGCAACTCTTGCATGCAGTTATTGTACTCGACGGAGATTATAAACTGAAATATGTCCAGACGGCCGACATTTTCCTTTCATAGTTTGTTTTTCCTACATATGAAAAAGCTGCACGGGCATTGGTTAAAAGTGGCTATTGGACTGCTCTCATTGTTCTGGAGCAGGCCAATCGCGATAGCTGCTTGGCATGCAATGTGATCACGTGTCATGACACAACGGAGAGTATAGTGAGCTTCAGGAGAAAAAAAGGCTGCGGGCAAGTGTATAATACTGGACCGGTAAATGGTATCGGCGCCCTCTTTGTTGGTACTCGGCGATACAGATACCACCATTTCGGGCCGGATCGGGCCCCTCTGCCGATACTGGTATCGGTATCGGTGCATCTTTACTAATAACCTGGCTTTTAATTATTCAATTGGTTTGAGAGATGGCTCATTTGAAAGCTAAGACCCTCCCAAATGATGTTGAATGTACAAAAATATATTTGTTTCACTGAAAAAAGATTTCTCATTTAATGAAGTCATAAAGGTCACATTATGGCAAGACAAAAGTTTTGTCGCCTACAGAAAGTAGTGCGAAAATTGAACAAAAAATCTACTTCAAATACAGAAATATGTTACATAACATAAGCGAATTAAGTAGTGGTGCTGTGAGATCCAAATGTAATATTTTGTATGACTTAGGGCTGCAGCTATCGATTATTTTAATAGTCGATTAATCGATGAACTAGTTAGTTCGAATAATCGAGTAATCGGATAAACATAAAAAAATTTAAATACCTGAGCTGAGCCTCAAACGGTATAAAAAAAATAAATAAATAAGGATCTATGTACATAGTATGTACATAGCAAAAGTCCGCTAGCTTAAATGCTATAAAATACGAACTTTTTTTTTTTTTTTTTTTGCAATGCTCTTAACAAATGGTTCAGACACATGTTCCCACAAAATTTGGCTAAATATACCGTTAAACTAAATTATGAATGCATTAAAAAAACATTAGCGCAAACAAAAACCTACGTTATGTTGGTCTGAACAGGGAGCAGCTGGATTTGGCCGTGTAAAATGAGGCAGAAAAGAGGGCATTGTATCCAACCATATCAATAAAACTAAATGCAAACACTTTCAAAAACACAACATTATAATGCCACTTTAATTAAAGGAAT
The DNA here is from genome assembly GCF_030265065.1 of Corythoichthys intestinalis. Classification (NCBI taxonomy): domain Eukaryota; kingdom Metazoa; phylum Chordata; class Actinopteri; order Syngnathiformes; family Syngnathidae; genus Corythoichthys; species Corythoichthys intestinalis. The sequence goes on from NC_080413.1 coordinate 8,340,545, forward strand.
ATTCGAAGCAGCAAAATTTAATTCGAATAATTTTTTCTAATCGAATACTCGAGTTAATCGATTAATCGTTTCAGCACTAGTATGACTTCCATGGGCTTCGGCGAGGATTCATACAATTTATTGATGAAGCCATCAGGAACATCAAAGAAAGCAGTCTTGCGTGCCTCCCAGAGTTCATCAACATTCTTGGGTTTCGTCTTCCATGCTTCCTCTTTCATCCAACCCCAGATATGCTCAATGATGTTCATGTCTGGTGACTGGGCTGGCCAATCCTGGAGGACTTTGATCTTCTTTGCCTTGAGGAACTTGAGGTAGAGATTGAAGTATGCGATGGAGCACCATCCTGCTGCAGAATTTGTCCCTTTTTATGGTTAGGAATAGAGATGTCCTGATCGATCGGGATGCCGATCGATCGGGTCCGATCACGTCATTTTCAAAGTATCGGAATGCCTTTTTTTAATATATATATATTTTTTAATTAAATCGTTTTCTAATTGTATTTAACGTTACAGACATAATATGTTACACTTATCCAGAGTCTTTAGTTTAGGCTTAAGGTACGGTTATCAAATTTATCCCAATAATGGCGGTAATTAATTTTTTAAAAAATGTATCACGTTAAAATACTTAACGCAATTAACGCATGCGCTGCACGACCCACTCACGCAATGTCACGCTCAATCTGTAATGGCGCCGTTTTACCTATATAGAGAGATAAAAGGCAGCGTAAAATGAGTAGAGTGAATTTTGGCAGCCTTTGGAGCCTTTTTTTAATTGGCTAAAGCCTTACAATCCCTCTCCCAGCATTGCGAAGAAGCAATGTGGGGAAGCAAGGTAGCAGTTGATCATTTTCTTAACACATTATGTTATTTCCCAACGCAGAGAAGATATGTCAATTAATAGCACTACGCACAGTCATGGTTGCTAAAGGCATGTTACATCCACCCATCATGCATTTGGGCATGGCCTTCAGTATCATTTACTGAAAGCTCAACAAATACATTAGATGGCAATATTTAGTCACAATATACGAAGTCACAAGTCATTCTATCCGTGGATCCCTCTCACAGAAAGAATGTTAATAATGTAAATGCCAACTTGAGGATTTATTGTCATAATAAACAAATACAGTACTTATGTACTGTATGTTGAATGTATATATTCGTCCGAGTTTTATTCTTTTTTTTTCTTAATGCATTGCCAAAATGTATATGATCGGCAGATACTCAAACTAAAACGATTGGGATCGGATCGGGAGCAAAAAAACATGATCGGAACACCCTAGTTAGGAATGTAAGAGGCAGCTAAAATTGATTTGTTGATATTTTGGACTATTTATGTTGCCTTCCGCCCTGCAGATCCCTTGCACACCCCATACTGGATGTAACCCCAGACCATGATTTTGGTAATGATGTAACCACCAAACATCTGTTTTCTGAATGAATCTCGGATCTATGCGGGCTCCAGTAGGTCTCCTGCAATATTTGCGGCAACTGTGGTGTATATCAATGGAAGATTCATCTGAAAAATCCATCTTTTACCACTTGTCAAGCGTCCATCCTTTTAACAGGCTGTGGGCCTTGGCAAATGCCACACGGTTTTTTAATTGTCTGCACCCTGAGAGATAAATAATCTGAAATATCAACAAATTTTAGTTGCCTCTTACATTCCTAACCATAAAAAGGGACAAATTCTGCAGCAGGATGGTGCTCCATCGTATACTTCAATCTCTACCTCAAAGTTCGTCGAGGCAAAGAAGATCAAAATCCTCCAGGACTGGCCAGCCCAGTCACCAGACATGAACATCATTGAGCATGTCTGGGGTAGGATAAAAACGGAAGCATGGAAGACGAAACCCAAGAATGTTGATGAACTCTGGGAGGCATGCAAGACTGCTTTCTTTGATGTTCCTGATGACTTCATCAATAAATTGTATGAATCCTTGCCCGACCGCATGGATGCAGTCCTTCAAGCCCTTGGAAGTCATACAAAATATTAAATTGGATCTCACAGCACCACTACTTAATTCGCTTATGTTATGTAACATATTTTTGTATTTGAAGTACATTTTTTGTTCAATTTTCACACTACTTTGTATAGGCGACAAAACTTGTCTTGCCAAAATGTGACTTTTATGTCTTCATTAAATGATCAATCTTTTTTCAGTGAAACAAATATATTTTTGTACATTCAACATCAATTGGGAGGGTCTTAGCTTTCATATGAGCCATTTCTGAAACCAATTGAATAATTAAAAGTCAGGTTATTAGCAATTGTTTCTACAAAATGGATAAGTGACAAGACTTTTGTCAGGGACTGTATTGCATGTACAGAATGGGTTTAGAAACAAATCTCTGAATTTACCTTAAAGCTCTATTTTGACGTGTCTTCATCATATCCTTTTTCACGTTTCTGAAGATTTGACTTCAAAGCCTCCCGTTGAGCTGCCTTAACCCCGTTAAGCACTTTGAGTCGGTGCATTTCTCAGCACTTCCAGTCGCTTTTCTACAAAATAAAGTGGAATGAAAAGGAGCGTTACAGACACAGAGTGACATGTCTGACCCTTTATAGGGCACACATTTAAAGCAACACTAGGTAACTTTTGAACTTTTATAGTTTATTTTCATAACATTTCTGATGATATGTCAACATAAGCAGATTTTAAGGGGGGGTGGCCGAAAAAAGTCATTGCATGTAATTGACTTTCCTTTATTTATATATATATATATATATATATATATATATATATATATATATATTAGGGCTGTCAAACGATTAAAATTTTTAATCGAGTTAATTACAGTTTAAAAATTAATTAATCGTAATTAATCGCAATTAATCGCAATTCAAACCATCTATAAAATATGCCATATTTTTCTGTAAATTATTGTTGGAATGGAAAGATAAGACAAGACGGATATATATACATTAAACATACGATACATAAGGACTGTATTTGTTTATTACAACAATAAATCAACAAGATGGCATTAACAATATTAACATTCTGTTAAAGCAGGGGTGCTCAAAGTTTTTTGCTCCAAGATCTACTTTTAAATGAGACAACCTCCCGCGATCTACCTTAAGAGCAACATATGGCGTTATGTTGCTCACAAAACACAAATAACTGTGTACGTTTAAAAAAATATAAATAAAAAATGGACGGTAAATTATGTTTGCTCACAAAACATAATTAACTATGTACATTTAAAAAAAAATATATATATATATATATTTTTTTTATGCTGCGAGCTACCCACACTAGCGTTGCGATCGACTGGTCGATCGCGATCGACGTAATGGCCACCCCTGTGTTAAAGCGATCCATGGATAGAAAGACTTGTAGTTCTTAAAAGAAAAATGTTAGTACAAATTACAGAAATTTTATATTAAAACCCCTCTTAATGTTTTCGTTTTAATAAAATTTGTAAAATTTTCAGTCAAAAAATAAACTAGTAGCCCGCCATTGTTGATGTCAATAATTACTTACACAATGCTCATGGGTGCTGAAGCCTATGAAATCAGTCGCACCCAAGCGCCAGCAGAGGGCGGTAAAACTCCATAAAACACAATTAACAAGTGAGCGTTTCACTGTACCGTCATTTAAATCTTCTCTGAGCGGGATATCTGCGTTAATTGCGTCAAATATTTTAACGTGATTAATTTAAAAAAATTAATTAACGCCTGTTAACGCGATAATTTTGACAGCCCTAATATTTTATATATATATATATATATATATATATATATATATGTATAGTAGTCGATTAATCGATGGACTACTTTGTTCGAATAATCGAGTAATCTGATAAGAAACTTGAAAAATTAAAATACTTGAGATGAGCCTCAAACGGTATAATACCTTTTTAAAATGACGATCTATGTACAACAAAAGAACAATTGGCTAACTAGAAAAAGTCTGCTGGCTTAAATGCTATAAAATGCTAAAGGTTTTTTACAATGCTCTTAACAAATGGTTCGGACACATATTCCCACAAAAAACAGCTAAATATACCTATAAACTAAATTATGAATGCATTGAAAACATTAGCTCAAACATTAGCTTTTTCGAGCACCTTAGACAGTTATTTGCTTTGCATATAATTTAAAAAATATATATATAAAATAGAGAAAAAATATTTTTAAAAATGATATTTTTCTTTGATTGAAAATATTTTTTTTTGATTGAAGCAACTTTTGGGGGGATTGAATGATTTAGATACAAATGTCCTAATCATAATATGGCCCAAACACAAAACGGATTGCTTCAATAAAAGAAAACTTTTTCAATGAAAAATTAAGTGTTCATATGCAAATTTTTCAATCTCAAATATTTTTTCGCATTCAAAAACTTTTTTCTATGTTTGAATTTTTTCTTTTTGAAAATCTGTATTTTTTTGAAGCAACTTATTTTTTTGATTGAATAATAAAGAGCAAAATGTCCTCGCCAAAATGTGGCCCAAGCACAAATCAACATTACTTCAATCAAAAAAATAAAAAAATCAAAGAAAAATAGCTGTCACATGCTTTTTTTTTTTAGTTTCAAATGTATTTTGCATTCAAACACAATTTTTTTTTTTGATTGAAGCGACTTTTTTTTGTATAAAATATATATTTTAATTGAAGAAACTTTTTTTTTTTTTAATTGAAGCAACTTTTTTTTGATTGAATAATAAAGACACAAATCTACCTCCATATGGCTCTGCCCGGGGGATACAATTTTTGACTGGGGTGACTACATTGGCATGACACCGCGGGCGTACCAAATTTAATGGATGACGATCTTGGCAAAAAGTAATGCCAAAGCAGCCTGATTTAGAACCATGGGAGACAAAAAACGCTCATTGTCAACTTATTATTTTAAATATTCTTGCAAGTTAATTTTATTGCTGACACTGCATTTTGGGGTCATCAACATGTTGTGCCCCCCCTGCCCCAAAAGTCAAACTCCGCCTATGTATGTTAACTGAGTTGAATGACACTTTTTTTTTATATCTTGAGGGGGTCTGTATCGCTTTCAACGGCACTCATTAACTTTGTGAAGGGTGGCAGGAACCATACCACACACAAAAAAAAAACTAAAATTTTGCTGCAGAGAAATGATAAATCATTCGTTTACGCTTACGTTTCTGCCTCTTGACACATCAATATGCCCTTCTACTTTATTGACTAATCAGAGTAGAGTTTTGTGTTCATCGCCCTCTAGCGGTTGGCCGCCATTACTAGGGTGTTTACACACCTATAGCAGCCCAGCATCAGTCAATGCAAACAGTAACATTAGCTGCTGTCAGATGAGCGCTGCTGCCGGTGAAGTCTTTGGAAAAAGGTCACCTGTTGAGCCAGAAGAGGCGCCTACAACCAAATCACTTTTGCATAATATATGGCTAAAAGCTAGCAAACGACGCAACAAAAGCAAATGCACTGATAGCATCATGCTATGTGGCGAACTGTATTGCTAAAGCCAAGAAACCTTTCACGATTGGGGAAGAACTCATTATGCCTGAGACTAAGGATATTTGCAGTCAAGTATTAGGAGAGGCACTGTTAAAATAGGTTGATTCAATGTATGGTGGGTTACAATTTCCCTGCACTTAATGTTTGTTTTTAGCCCCGTCATCGGGGTTATTTTGTGCCGAATCCTGCCGGAACAAGATCCGGCAACACTTGATTTTGGCCTCCTTCTGTTCCGGGACTTATTTGGGCAGATCCGGCACCTCTCCCGTATATAAGAAAATAATAACAAAAACGTTTTTAAAAATGTATTGTAATAGCCCCGAATGGGGGGAAAGAAGGAGAGGAGTCGATGGCTTTCTTCACTTTATTGTGGCAACAATAAGAAAACAATAAATAAAATGACAGCCTTTGCCTTGCAAAGCCCTATTGAATTCACTCAATGAATACTTTTTAACATTTTTTTTTTGAGTCAAGAGCATATTTGTTTGCTTTGATAGCAGCCAAAATTCACGATTAAAATTCGCTACCGCTTATTGAACACCAGAATAAAATTTACTTCTTTCACTTTGAATCCAATCTAAATGTGAGACATCATACTCTCACTGCCGTTCTTGTCAATCAAGCTGGCTTTCAGCTTGCTTTTAATAAAAGGATGATTATTCCTACTACTTCTCACGTCTTTGTGGCATTTTTTTTTTCACTGCTAGGTTTTTCTTCACTCTGACTGGTCCTCTCCCTCGGCGTGTCTCACGCGTCCACCCACAATCTTTCCTCACCCCGCTGTCGAGTCTCCCGGCACGAAAATTGCCATCCTTCTGTCATGCTAACACCAGCCTCCGAATTGCAAAATTGCAAAAAAAAAAAAAAAAAAAAACAATACAAAAGCTTTAGTTTTACAAAACGGCAGCCTTTTAATTAATTCTTTTCATGCACGAATTATGATTTTTTTTTCTATTTCTTGAATGTTCTTTTTACATTCAAATAGGATAGGGGTCTTAAACTTGTAGCCCGGGGGCCAATTGCAGCCCAGGGGATAGTATTTCGCGGGCCCCGTTTGAAATCCAATTGTATAGTTAGTGTTGCCTTCACGCATTTTGCAATAAAAAAAAAAAGATATATAAATAATTCTAAAATGAATAAATTAAGTAAAGGATCCAGTTTGGGAGAAAAATCTATTATATAAGTAATAAAAAATAAAAACACAAAAAACTACCGAGGGTTAAAAAAAAAATTGAAATAATTCCTAATTTAATTAAATAATTGAAAGATGAAATCCTAAAAAAAAAAAAAAAAAAAAAAAAAAAAAAAAAAAAAAAACTGCAGAATTAGTGTTGCCACCACGTATTTTGCAATTGAAAAAATATAAATGATTTTAAATAAAATAAATGAATTAAATGCAATTAAAAAAAAAAAAAAAAAAAAAAAAACATATATATATATAAATCTACATATAAATAATTATAAAATGAATGAATGAATTAAGTAAAGAATCCTTTTTTGGAGAAAAATATATAAGTATTAAAAAATAAAACCACAAATAAAAAAACCCCGAAAGTTTAAAAAAATTTGAAATAAATCCTAATTCAATTAAATAATTGAAAAATGAAATCTTAAAAAAAAAAAACTTTACAATTAGTGTTGCCAAAACTTGCCAGCAAGTATTTTGCAATTAAAAAATATATGATTTTAAATAAAATAAATGAATTAAGTCAAGGATCCATTTTGGGACAAAAATAAATTATTTAATTTTAATTATTTTTGCAATAAAATATTAAATTAATAATTTTAAATAAAATGAGTGAATTAATAATAATTCTAAATATAATGAATCAATTAAGTGAAGAATCAAATTTGGGAGAAATAAATAATTATATGAATATTGAAAAATAAAAATGCGAATCGAAAATAATTCTTGATTAAAAAAATAATAACAATAATTCCAAATATTATTTTTAAGTGAGAGGATGATGATTAAAAAAAAATAATAATTCCAAATCTTTTTTTTTTGGGGGGGGGGAAATTAAATTTAAAAATTAAATGTAGAATTAGTGTTGCCCCCACATATTTTGCCATCAAAAAATATAAAAATAATTTTAAATAAAATGAATAAATTAAGTGAAGAATTAATTTTGGGAGAAAAATTAATTATTTAAATATTAAAAAATAAAAACGCAAATTTCCAAATAAAACAAAATAAAATTAAAGAAGCTAAAAACAAAAATTGTACAATTAGTGTTGCCCTCACGTATTTTGCAAGTAAAAAAAAAAAAAAAAATTTTAAATAGAATGAATTTAGTGAAGAATCTATTTTTTCTGAAAATCAATTCTATAAATATATAAAAAAAAAAAAAATGCTAATTTTAAAAAAAAACAAAAAACAAATAAAAATAAATGTAAAAAATCCAAACAAACTGTAATAAATTTAAAAACAGGAAAATTAAAGACAAATTTAAATAAGTGTGTTTATAGACGTCGAACTCATTTTAACTGGGAGGGTTGGAAGCGATTGCATGATATTGAGATATTAATACATCCCCGGTGGGTGGGGGCCGTGGCCCTGGGTTGGCGCCCGCGCGGTTTCTCCGCCCGTCTGCGTGGCTGTCGCGCGCCCGGTTGGGCTTGCGTGCTGCTGGATGTGGTAGGGCATGCTCGGGTTGGGGGTTCCGGTGCCGGGATTGGCGATGCGGCGGCGTAGGGTTGGTCGCCAACGGGCTTACACTCATAAGAGATTCACACGATTACTGGGTTCTAGATCACAGAACTGATTTGTGTACACTCTACCCCTTTCAATCACTTAGCTTATAGTCTTATAGACACCCCCACCCCCATTCTCCTCTTTCACTGGCCAATTGGCCCCCACATGGTGTAAACCGGAAATACATCTCGCTGACGATAGCACCAGCATATTAGTAACTAGTTTAGATGTTCAATGTATTTCTTGTTGTTTGTGTATGTGTTTCTTTTCTTTCTTCTCTTGTATTTCTTTTCTTCTGTCCCCCCATAATCCCTTCCTGTTCGCTGCTTTGTCATAATAAAAAGGTATTTTGAAGGATCACAATGGGAGTATGTCAGACTCTCCATGTGAAACATTAAAACTGTTCAGAATCCGGGCACTTAGACTTCCATTCTCTGTGTCAAACAGCTGAACAGGACAGGTTTAAAAAAAAAAAAAAAAAAAAAAAAAAAAAAAAAAAAAACATAAAAACGCAAATTAATAAAAAACAAAAACAAACAAGAGTAATAGAAAACAAATAGAATTCTAAATAAAATAAAATAAAATAAAAATTTTAAAAATGTTACAAAGAAGAATAAAGACCAATTTTTAAGGCATTGGCAAATGTATAATTTGCTCTCGATATTGTATTTATCTATTTTTTTGTTTTGTTTTAAAAATCTCTTGTGACCTTACATAACTCTGACGGCAATAGGTCTTTTCAAATTCAATTTCCCTCTTTTACCAACTCCCACAACACATTCTCGTCCCTTGTGCTAGCAGTGTGTAAATTAAGCTAATAATAACTTGAAAATCATTCCCTGATAAGGTTAAAGCGCTTTCAAAAGTATCACTTAACTCATTTACGACAAGTGCCGTTGAATTCCTCCGAACTAAAAGCTTTCGAGCAAATTTGCTCCAGTCGATTGAGTAAATGTCACACGTTGTTACGTAACGCGGGAAACGCCGGTGTCGATTTTTTTTAAAAAATCACGCGAAAAAAGCCACCGTCGGCATGGTAACGAGCATCACGGGCGACCCCCGGTGAATCTTATGCTAAAAAGGGCAGGGGGGGTTACCATGACAACTGGAAGGAGAAGCGAAGGGAAAGTTCTCCAAGGCGGAATGCAACAATGCGTTTTTACACCTCGTTTGCCGGATGCGTTTTAATTAAAAAATTCGCGTGAAGGTGGCTTCCAACGGAATCTCGGTAGCGGATCATTAAAATATGAATTCAGGCGGGGATGCTGAAGTAATTAAAGTGAGCCGATAATCAGGCGGAAGTAATGACGTCTAAATCACAGGGGTTTATTGGGTTTTCGAGTGCGGATTAATCAACACAAATGAATTCAGAGTGTCTTTTGATGTCACCCGAGTGCATACGCTAAATTGCCATTGACGGAAATAGATGGACATCAGACTCACGTTACGAATGTGTTTGTATGTTTGCATTCGAGATACAGTGAAGAAATTAAGTATTTGTCAAACTTGCTATTACTTAAGTTCTCGCACTTAGAAATCACGGAGGGTCTGAAATTTTCATCGTAGGTGCATGTCCACTGTGAAAGAGATAATCTAAAAAGAAAAATCCAGAAAAAAACAATGTACAAATGTAGTTTTAGGTCACTCCAAAAGTTTTCTATTGGGTTTAGGTCTGGTTTTCTATTGGGTTTAGGTCTGGAGACTGGCTATGCTATACTAGAACCTTGCTATGCTTCTTACGGAGCAACTCTTTAGTTTTCCTGGCTGTGTGCTTCGGGTCATTGTCATGCTAGAAGACCCAAGCACGACCCATCTTCAATGCTGGGGGTTCTTGCCCAAAATGTCACAATACATAGCCCCAGTCATCCTCTCTTTAATACAGATGGCTGCTCCAGCCTTCACCGTGTACAGACGCACTCTGAGCTTGCCACACATATAGCCACAACAAAATGTTCCCACAGCAAACAGATGCAAAAATGTCAGGGACATGACAAAGCCATAACCTTGTACGCCCTGAAATTAATCGAGTTGCTTGACTGGACGCTGAGTCATTGTAAACCCAGATTGTTAATTGTGTTATTGTACAGTTTGTGGCCATCTGATGTATGTACCATGTCTGAATGTGCGTCTTTAGTTGTATGGGGGACGGGAAACTGATAAGCATATGCTTCCTCCCGTCTGCCTTTGTCTCCTTCTTCGGTTCCTTTGGGCAAATCATATCACATTTTGTAATTGTCAGTGGTTGTTAATGATACCGATGATAATGACAATAAATATTTCATTCATTCACAGTGCACTCGTCCTGTCCAAAGCGCAGTAAAACACCCCCAAAGCATGATGCTACCACCCCATGCTTCACAGTAGGGATGGTGCTCTTGAGATAGAACTCATCATTCTTCCTCCTCCAAACACGGTTAGTGGAATTATGACCAAAATGTTCTATTTTTACTCTCATCTGACCACAAAACTTGCTCCCATGACTCCTCTGCATCATCCAAATGGTCATTGGCAAACTTTCTCAGGATCACTGCAACTCCACAAGGTGATATCTTACATGTGGCTCCACTCCCATTAAGCTTGACCGTCATGTTTAGCTTCATCCATTTTCTAATGATTGCTCCATCAGTGGACCTTTTTTTCACCAAGCTCCTTGGCAATTGCTCCTGAAGGAATCTGACCTTCTAGCTAGACTGCCGGAATCGCGCCAACCAAACCGCCGGACCCGCGCTGGCGCAGCTCCAACGACTCGGGCCGGCGAGATCCCGACAATCCAGCCAAAAGGCCAAACTCTGCACGTTCACCTTATTCTGAACCCTTTGTACTGACTCCATTTTGAAAGGTTTAAAGAAGGCTCACCGAAAACAGGTTGACAATTTATTCAGGTCGACAGTGATCAAGGTCACCGTATCACATGTCAACAAAAGGTTCCTGGGAAAAATGACAACGTTTAGTTAAACATTTTGAAGGTTCTCGCGGGGCGGGCCATGTGCAGGAAGAAGGGTGTGTTTGGGATTATTGTCTGTTTGTGTACTGGACAGGAGGATTTGGAATTACTGTTGTCAGGGCAACAAAGTTCGTGGATTTTGCCACCTCAGCGTCAAAGGGACTCTTGGAGTCTTATCAGTCATGTTATCCGTTAGGTATCGAGTGTTTGCCGGTGTTCCTTGTGTTGGGACAGGGCGTCCTGCCATTTGTTCTGGACTCTCCAGAAGAACTGATTGCAAGAGTTGGTGGTGCAGACGTTGGGCTTTCGTGATAAGAAAGCGTCATGTATCTTTTATGCACTATATTCTGCTTGTTTTCATTAAACTATGGTATACGTGCTATTTATTTTTTTATTGGGTGTGTTAGAGTAATACAAACAGTCAAACAGTAAATACGAGAAACGATACTTTTCCCTGATTGACTATATTTAAGCGTGTTACAATAATGCAAACAGTTAGACGGTGCCTACGAGAAAAGGTACTATCTACTTCACTCCGTAGCCCTTTCCAGCCTTGGGGAGGTGAACAATTTTGTCTTTGGACAGCTCTTTGGTCCTGACCATGTTACAAGTTTGAGTCTTAATGATTTTATGGGGTGGACAGATGTCTTAATGCTGCCATCAACCTCAAACAAGTGCATCTGATTCAAGATAATACATGAAGTGGAGGTGGATTTTTAATTAATAACATTTTGAATAAGAAATATGATAACTTACTTTCTTTTTATGGCTAGGTTGAAGCAAAAGCAGTTGCGCGACGTCTGTAAACAGGGGTTTTCAGGGTAAAACTGACAAATTGGCCAATTATAGACCTATCTCTAATTTACCATTCCTCTCCAAAGTCCTTGAAAGAGTGGTAATTAAACAGCTCTGTCAGCACCTACAGGACAATAGTTTATTTGAACATTTCCAGGCTGGCTTTCGAGCTCATCATAGCACTGAAACTGCATTAGTCAAAGTAATGACTAATTAGACTAATGTCTAACTAATGACTTGTTACTAGCCGTTGACGTTGGATTAGTCTCGATCCTGGTTCTGTGGGACCTGAGTGCAGCCTTTGACACAATCGACCATAATATCTTATTGCAGAGATTAGAATGTGACATAGGCATTAGAGGAGCAGCCCTCTGCTGTCTTAAATCATATTTATCTAATAGGTACCAGTTTGTTAATGTAAACCAGCAATCATCCCCGTACTCTAGAGTTAGTTATGGTGTGCCGCAAGGATCGGTCCTCGGGCCCATCTTGTTTACACTGTATATGCTTCCTCTAGGTAATATCATCAGAAAACATAGCATTAACTTTCATTGTTACGCTGACGACACACAACTGTATTTATCAATTAAACCTGAGCAGATCAGGCAAGTGGACAAACTAAGCACCTGCATCCGAGATATAAATACCTGGATGAGCACTAACTATTTTCTACTTAATCCTGAAAAGACAGAAGTCCTTATAATAGGCCCGAAAAGTGTGAGAGACTCTTTAGCTGCCCAGATAGTCACTCTGGACAATGTAAGTGTAGCCTCCAGCACCACAGTTAAAAACCTAGGAGTTTTATTTGACCCTGACTTATCGTTTGAAGCTCACATTAAACAAACCTGCAGAACAGCCTTCTCTCACCTGCGCAACATAGCCAAAATTAGAAATATTTTATCTAAAAGCGATGCAGAAAAATTAATTGACACGTTCGTTACATCGAGATTGGATTACTGTAACTCCCTACTTGCAGCTTGTCCTAAAAGTTCTCTAAAAGGTCTTCACCTTGTCCAAAACACAGCAGCAAGACTTTTAACAGAAACCAATAGAAGAGAGCACATCACCCCTGTGCTCCAGGCCCTTCACTGGCTTCCAGTTGAGTTTAGAACTAAATTAAAATCCTTTTTCTTACATTTAAGAGCATTAATGGGTTGGGGCCATCTTATCTCACCTATGCTCTGGTTCCACACCGCCCCAACAGAACACTCCGCTCTCAGAATGCAGGTCTACTGGTAGTTCCCAGGGTTTCTAAAAGTACTGTCGGAGCTAGAGCCTTTAGCCACCAAGCCCGTTTTATGGAATCAGCTCCCAGCTAATATTAAAGAAGCCGAGAGAGTCTGCACATTTAAGATTAGATTAACAACGTTCCTGTTCAACAAAGTTTATGGTCAGGCTAGTTGAAGTCGGAGTAGACTCAAAGTTTAGTCTAAGCTGCACTAGAAGCTATAAAGCTGGGGGAAGTACAGCCACTGAGTTCTATCTCCTTTTTCTCACTCTACCTACCACTTATCTTACTTTAGTTCTATTTTCCAATGTTAATATCTAGCTGTCTAGTCTTTTCATCACTAGTCACCCGGTGTCCCCTTTCCCCCCTCCCCTCTGGGGAGGGGCTATTTTTCAGCTTCAGCCTCCTGACTGTCTGGACCCCAAGCTGGATGGACGTCCTCGTTGCTACCCCCGTCTCATCTGGCTAGATGGACCTCTTCTTGTTCCTTTACTCCACCGCATTTTTACGGACTGTAACTTCGCCTGCTAATTCCCATTAGTGTTCCTGGGGCTTCCTGTCTATCCGTCCTGGGAGTGGATCTCTCCTGACTGTGGTACTCCCCAAGGTTTCTAGTTTTCTCCCGAAGACTCTGGAGTTTTTGGAGTTTTTCCTTGCTGACATGGAGGGTCTAAGGATGGGGGATACTCAGGACTTGAATTTATTTATTCATCTTTGTTGCTTCGTTTGCTGTTTCTGATTGTGTATCATATTGCCTCTGCAAAGCCCTTTGAGACAACGTTGTTGTGATCCAGGGCTATACAAATAGAATTGAATTGAAATTAAAAATAGTTTGAGGCTTATTGCGCCACGAATCTGCTATGGCAGCATATAGACATATTGTTCTATCAAACACAACAGTTCTTTTGGCTTAAAATACTGCAGTTTATTTTAAAGAGGTGTGCAAGAGCAGAAACGCCTTTTTCAGCCTTCTAAGTGTTTTCCGCTATATGCATATTCAATAACACATCTTGCAATTTATTTAATTTAGAGCTGAAACGAATACCCGAGCAACTCGAGTAACTCGAGTTTAAAAACTGATCCGAGTAATTTTATTCACCTCGAGTATTCGTTTATTTTGACAGCTCTAAGCATCACGTTTTGCTCAGACTACTTTTAATGCGGGACAACGCGCTGATGTTACGTGCGTAGAGGATGAACCAAAAAAAAACTTACTGCAGCAGACAGCCGCAACACACGACGCCGACGTTGCTAAATACTTGCCCGCACGATGCTAGTTGGTAGCAGGTAGCGTCTGATGCGTCTCATAGAGATCACATGTATGTTGAACTAGATGCGAAATGACAGACTCGGCCGCGTCTGGGCAGCGTTAGTAAACCGCCGCCATCTTAAAGCAGTAAAGCGCTAAGCGCTAATAAATAAAATTAACGTTACTGTCACAAGCTCACGTAACGTTAGCCCTGCGGAGGGCTAGGTTTCTATTAATTATGACCACTGTCGATGCGTGGCTAACGTGTCTTACATACAGGCTTTAACATAACATAGCGTTGTGGAGTGATGAGGGTGACCAAATAAAAACTCAATAATGCTAACTATCAATTTTAGCTCAGTAGTCATTGCTGGATAAAACACCAAGTAGCACTGGTCCCTAATGTGCTCCAATACAGCATGTATCATACATTTATTTTGAACACTGCAAAAACTCCAAATCCTATCAGGACTTACAGTTTAGACTAACTTAAAACTTAACTAGAATTTAAAAATGGCTTGACACAAATAGAAATTCAATTGAAACACGTGGGAAAAAAATCCTAACTTTTAAGTGATGTGTGTTATCAAGCGTAACAGCATTTTTAGGTAAGATATATAAAAAAAAATTTAATTTTTTTTTAATAAGATCTAAAACTTTTTTGAGTGAAAGCAGTGAATTAGTCTTTTTTTATTCTAGTTACTGTATATAATTTTTTTTTTTTTTTTTTAATAAGATCTAAAAGTTTTTTGAGTGAAAGCAGTGAATTAGTCTTGTTTTTATTCTAGTTACATCTGAGATGCAATTGTTGGCTGTTTTCAACAATATACATCGAAAATAAAGACATTGATTGACTGAAAATGGTTCAAGATTAGATTAAATGTTTTGTTTTCTCATGTATATTTATAATGCTCTTCACCTAAAAATATATTTGTTTTATCCGATTACTCGATAAAATTTTCAGTCGATTACTAAAATATTCGATAGCTGCAGCCCTAATTTAATTATGCATTTAATTTTTCAATTTCAGCATTACTGGTCCTCCACCCTTTTGTTTTTCCTTCTTCCTCATCTCAGTTCACACATTGCTGTCTTAGTTATAATCCTTGAGTCGTTTGAAAACTGAGAATTCATCTTTCACTCATATTTGGCCAATTTGCTAATTATCCACTTGTAAGAGTCGCCATTTTATAATAGATAATAATACATACAAATACTATGAACTTGTCCTTCTTGGTAGCGTGTGAAAAAGAGTCTAGTTGGCCTCATAACAGTGTACAATCGATAAAAAGTCTGTTCTCACAGCTCTGGCGGACCACCCACGCACA
This sequence comes from Corythoichthys intestinalis, assembly GCF_030265065.1. Classification (NCBI taxonomy): domain Eukaryota; kingdom Metazoa; phylum Chordata; class Actinopteri; order Syngnathiformes; family Syngnathidae; genus Corythoichthys; species Corythoichthys intestinalis. The sequence goes on from NC_080413.1 coordinate 8,356,238, forward strand.
CTCGCACAAACCTCCATTGATCCAAGCGTAGCTTGAAAATAACAAGCAAGTTAATCACAAAGGCAATCAATCAGCGAGCAATTGATGTTTACTAACCTTCCCGGGATGAGAAGCACCATTTAAACAAACCTCTGTGCAAACATTGTCACATCGTGCTGTGAAACAATTTGATTAGTCAACTGCTGGGAAAACCAGCCATCTATTAGGCATTTATTAAGAGCAATTTAATACCGCAGCGTGATGCAACTGCGCATCTGTGCAATTCAAAATAGTACCACAAGCTGTAAATCTAATGGATTCCAAAACGGCTGAACCGATTTTGACAAAGTTTTACACAGTTTTACTTTATGCTTCTGGGAGTGTTCTCAGATGGATTTGATCTCTGTAGCGACTGTTATTTATTATGTGTTACGTCCGCAATGGTTCATGGGTAGTTGTGGCAACCTTGACTGAGAGTGGTGGTTGCTGTTGTTTTGTTCTGGTGTTTTCTGTTCAATAAAGGCGCTACCTCTTGTTGTATGGGGCATAAGAGCAGCAAGTGTAAAACAAAAACTGCCTCTCATTCTTATCGTCACTCGCCACAATACTGTGGCACAATGATGGAAAAGCGATTGCGCATTAACCCCTTTATCGTGTCCTTTAACTATGTTATTACATAACAGCTGCATCTTTAAGTGTTTTATCTGCCATTCGGTTGTATTGCGTTCATGTTACACAACCCAAGCAACATTGGGCCAAGGGTTTGCATAGGGATGGTGGGGACATAACCAACTTTTCAGGATGCTCAAATTGTCCCCACAAACTTTTAAGCAACTTTATTTGCATTATATGATGAGTCCAGTTATATAGGTGATTTGGATTGTCCTCTCATATGTTTTAAGGATAGAATAGACACTACCATTATTAAGTGAATTATTTTCATTATGTTCAGACTTATATTTATCCCTTTTCACTTGCTGAATGTGCTGGTCCATTCCCCCCCCCTCTCCAACGCACGGTTTTTTTGGCTGATGACATGACACCCCCCCCCCCCCCGCCACACACACACTCACACAACCCCGACAGATTCATGTCACAACATGCCGACTCCTCCGTCCTTTCAAAGAGGGGGGATATTGGAAGGTTGTTTTTTTTTCCAGCCATCAGCTGCCACTGTAAGTAATTTAAAAAGACGTCAATGTTGCTAATTTTGCTACTTAAATTCCGACCTGCGTCAGAGTTAGCATCACATTAAACTGTGTGAACTTGCTTCACTGCAAAACTGCGGTCAGGTCAGCCGCAAGGAACTATGTTGAAATTCGCCTCCCCCGGCCCAGACGCACCCGGGGACAGCACCAACCAAAACAAGTGCCGCTCGGCTGACGCTGCCCTGCGTGCGCCCGCCGGGAAGGCCGAATCTCGCGCGTCCTCTTATTTTAACCCTTTGTACTGACTCCATGTTTCAAAAGCTTGAAGAACACTCACCAAAAACAGGTTGACAATTTATTCGTCGACAATGGTAAAAACAAGGCAAAAACAGACGACGGAGGGACAATTCTGGATCCAAAACAAGGCTACATGTTTCCGAGCAGAAAAAATCTGTCTTATCTCAGTGTCCAGTCTTTTTAAAGTCTTTGCTGATGCGGGTCATGTCGAAGGCGTGTCCGAAGGTGGGTCTGGGCGTTGCTTTTGGGTCTTCCCCTTGGTGGCCGGTTTTAGGCGGCTTAGGTTCGTGCACGGATTGGGACACCCGCTATCAACTTTGCTGTCCGGGCTGGTTGTACTTGTTTTAGGACAAAGCGCTTTGTCCTTGGAGTTTGCTGGGAGAGCTGATTGCACGAGTTGGTGCGTCAATCTTGTGATAAGACGGCATTGTGTATCTCTTCTATTTCTTCTCATTAAACTATGGTGTGCTATTTATTTTATATTAGTAGTGTAGTCCTACCGTAAATATGAAAATGATACTATTTCCTGATTAATTATATTAAGTGTGTTAGAGTAATGCAAACAGTTAGACGGTGCCAACCTGTACCATATGTATGTGTTAGACTATATATGTGTTTGACTAATGCAGACAATTATATGGTGTGTGCGATGACGATATCTTTTCCCCTTTATAAGTCAAGCTAGCCGTCCCTCATTGTGATCATTGTTTTCATTATGTGCGTTACGACAGCAACACGGTGGCTTCAGATTGCAAGTCGCTTTATTAAGAACAATAAAATGGTGAGCTATCCAAGAATGGGTCCACTTCAGGGGGACACTGACATGAAAATGAATTGACATGAATTTAAAAAATCTTGGAAATAAAATCACACATCAGAATTTCATCAGAGTACTTTGGTTCGAGTCTCGGGGTAGTCCAGTATGCCTCAGATAGATCGTCCTCGGAGAGCTCAGATTTTTTTTCATTATTTTTTTCCCCAAATCTCTTTAATAATACAATACTTTAGTTTGCGTCTAGGGGTCCAGTGTCCCCCAGAAGTGGACACGTTTGTTTTTTTTTTTTTTTTAAATAAAGGGACTTGCACTTCAAAATATTTCTTTAGTAGTTATTGAAAACAAAGGTTTGAATCGAATGTTCTATCACCTGAACCAATACACATGAAAGTTAGTATAAGTCAGTGGAGATTGTTTTGCATTGATTATTTGGCCTATCAATTAATTAGGTTCATATTCGAGAGAAATGTAGCCCTGACCCCCGTTCAATAATCTTTTTGGTCTCAGCAAAAAGTGTACATGCAGGTTGTATAATGTCCCTACCAATGTTGAGACCAAACCTACGCCCTTGCATCGGGCCATACTCTAGTAGTGTTTAAGTGTTAAAATATAAATAGCCTGTTGTCTGGAGGGTGCGACGAAAAAAAATTCACACCCGACGATTGTTTTGAAGGGCCTGAGAAAATGTAGATGGGCCTGTGAATAATTGTCCACGCCCCCTCCCGTTGGAAGGTCAACTCAGGGGTGTCTCGCTCATACGCAGAGATGGGCCCTTCCCCCCGGTGGCCGAAAAATGTAATTGCATGTAATTGACTTTCCTATGAATTAATTTAAAGGAGTTCAGAATTTTTGACATAAGGCTTAATCTCCGAGTTAGTGGAGGTTTAATTAGTGGGTGGAGTTGATTTAAATAAATTCTGTGCAGTTTGTTAGTTATTTGTTAGTATCAGGTGGCTGGGCTGAATTTCCATGCTGCAGTCCCACTGCCCCAAGCCAAGAGCTGCTATTTTAATGCATACATTGCACTACCCTCCCCTCACAATCCCATCACGGTGCTGGGTTATGGCTGCCAGCCGGGAACCTGGCAGCCACAGTAATAGGGTGGTAGGTGGGTCCCACACTTTTTTTCTATGGCATGGCTCCCGAGGCGTGGCCTCCACTCTGCCTGGGCTGCTGGCCACGGGAGTGGGGGGAGGTCGGGGCTCCGGTCTCGCGTCGCCCCACGGCGGCTCCTCGGCGTTCTCCTGCTTCCGCCTTCCCCTCTTCTGTAACTGGGTATCCGCCCTGTGCTCCGCCGCGGATCACTGGCAGGGCAGTATATCGGCTGGATGTTGCCTGCTACGGCGGGGGACCCTGCCCTGCCCTGGGCTTGGTGGGCCGCTGGGGGCCCCTTGGCATGCCGTGTCGGCTGAGGGGCTGCGGCGGCGGTTCGTGGCCCGGGTGGGCGGACGGGGTTGGGGACGGGCGTGGGGTTGGTGGTGCGTCCCCTCTTGCCATCCCCGAGGGCCGGTAGATGGGCGCATGGGTGGTCCGGGGGACCACCCTGGATTCCGGGGGAGGGGCTCCTTTGCTGGGCTGCGGGAGGAAGGATGGGCTGCGCTGCACCCCCCCCCTCAGGGCCCGCCCCCCCTTCCCGGGATGGCTGCGTGCGGGCCTTGGCCCTGTGTCACCGCCCGCGTGGCGTCTCCGCTCATCTGCGTGGCTGCTGCATGCCGGGCGGGGCCCGTGTGCGGCTGGATGTTGTTTGGCGCGCTCAGGCGAGGGGTCCCGGTGCCGGGATTGGTGGCGGGGCGGCGTAGGGTCGGTCGCCAACGGGCTGACACTCACTAGGGATTCACACGATTACTGGGTTCTAAATCACAGAGATGATTTGTGTACACTCTACCCCTTTCTATCACTTAGCTTATAGACTCCCCCACCTTATTCCCCCTCTTTCCCTGGTCAACAGGCCCCCCCACATGATGTCAACCGGAAATACATTAAGCTGACAATAGCACCAACATATTAGTAGTTAGTGTAGTTAGGCGTTCAATGTATTTGTTGTTGTTTGTGTTTCTTCTCTTTCTTCTGTTGGGTTTCTTTTCTTCTGTTCCCCCATAACCCCTTCCTGTTCGCTGTTTTGTCATAATAAATGAGGTATGTTGAATGATCACAAAGGGAGTATGTCAGACTCTCAATGTGAAACATTAAAACTGTTCAGACTATCCGGACACTTAGACTTCCATTCTCCGTGGCAAACAGCTGAGCAGGACAGGTTTAAAAAAAAAAAAAAAAAAAAAAAAGTTGTTTTGGCTTAAAACACAGCTGTTTCTTTTAAAGAGCAAGAGCAATATATATATTGTATATATATATATATATATATATATATATATATATACATATAAGTTGCAAGTTAATTTTATTGCTGACACTGCGATTCGAGGTAAGCAACTGGTTTTGCTTGCCCCTCCCACAAAAATCAAACTCCGCCTATGCTCCTGTTTATGCTCATCGCACCAGGCCCCTGTACACATTTATTCCACCACTGTTGCAAACTCAATATTTGTTTTCTGGGTTCAATGATCAAAGTATGACAAGGAAAAACAGTAGCGGTAGTCGTTTTCTCATCCTGAGACGACAATGACCTGTTGGTCAACACACACACACTCACGCAACTAATCTGCTTAGCAATCACAAGGGTGCAAAAGAACAAAGTTCACATCATTATCATTACCAACAATGGCGAAAACAGAGAGACGCACTTAACTGGATTCAAAAGCGAAACAAGATAGGCAGATTTCTACTCAAATGATGGTGAAGATAGCTATTTTTTAATAGCTGTTGCTAATTCACGTGAGTATTAGGAGTTGGTTTAATAACTTTTAGGAAACTTGATTGTTACATTTGAGTTGAATCAGTAGTAGTAACTTAAGGGCCATTTAGTGCCCCAAGTCTGAGATGAGTTAAAGATACTAATATATTCTTTTATTCTGGACAATTTCAGCTTTTTCTGGTGATTTACTAGATAGGCTTTACTGTTGTACGTTTGTTCTTGTCATTTTAATTTTTTACCGCTACCGCTAGCAGTAGATAATGGATTAATATGAAGTTTTTATACTACATTGTTAAATCCATCTTAATCATTTGAGGCTCAAATTAAATTTTAGTAATAGGAAAAATTGGTCTTTCAAAAAGAAGGCTCATAAAATATTATTGTGGATTAATTAGGTGAGTAGCATTTAGTATGTCTACAAGGGTTAATTTTAAATTTCTAGTTTAGTTTTAACTGTATTTTAAGATTAATCATATTATTTGTTGGTAGTATATCGTAACTTCAATCTTTTGCTGTTTGTGATATTGAAATATTATAGTCTTATAATATTTTTTTTTTTGCTGATTTAAATTTTTGAGACAGAACTTACAATACGTTAACTAATATTGTGATACTATTTATTTTCATTATAATTTTTTTTGTATGTTACGTATAATAAATCACTTGGCACTTCAGTTTAATATTTTGCTCTTTTTTTGGGGGGGGGTTATTTCATTTTACCTCATCGGTCCACGTGTCTTTTTGTGCTCCAGGAGCGTGATGGAGATCCTCAGTGGGCTCTGGGCCAGCCTGGCTCTTCTTCTGAGGCATTCAGTCACACAAACAGACAAAGAGACAGACAGCTTCCTACCGCTGTGCTTGTTTGGTCTGTTCCTGTCTGTATTTGTGCTTTTGTTGCAACTGGTGGTCTATATTCACTGGAAGCTTAAGCAGGGTAAGGATATACTCTAAGTGTGTCCCAATATTTTTGTACGTATTGAGTTGCTAAACCTTCGCTGATACTGGGCGTGATATTAAATGTACATGACTATATAATGCAACTACCCAATATTTGGACTAACAATTGTCAATGTTTATGGTTAATGCAAAATATACTTTAAATATAGTAGTTATAACAATCTATAGACTTCAATTTCATGGCTTCAGAGGTCAAATTTAATCTATTTACCATCAAAAGTGTTTAACATTTGCTAAAAGTCATTATTAAGGTAATTTATGCCTTCATATCAATACTAATTGTGCTACTGTATTGGGGTTGCCACCTGTCCCTTGAGAAACGGAATCGTCCGGTATTCGGAAACAAAAGTACGCGTCCCTTATTGAGCTTTCAAAGGACGCACTTTGTCCCTTATTATCATCAAACTCGAAAATAGTGTCTTATTTGTAGAACGAATGAATACTGGTATGGTGCTTTACAAGCACCAGAAAGAGAAATCAAAATGGGCTCCAAGAATGTTAGTTCAGGTGGTTAAAAAAGGAAAAGGTGAGGCTTACCATTGAAATGAAGATGAAAATGGCTCGACAATACAGCCTTAGAATGTCTACGATCTTGACGGTCCTCCTCCGACCTCCGTTCGCCAGTCTTTATAAGTTAAGGTGACAATTATTATTGTGGTAACATTGCCAAAAATCGCCAGCTTTGTCAGGTTTTTAATCATTTATTTCACAACTTGTGCAACACAACATGCCCAATGTCCACTGAAGCTGAACAAAAAGAAAGTAAAATGTCCTTTCTCACTGGCGGTGCGTTCAGGTACACCACGCAAAACACAACTGCCACATTAGAACCCGATTAGTTACATTATTACAGGTACTGTATTATTATAATTATTACTATTATTATATTATTATTCCGATTTTTATTCATAATTTATTTGTTTTGCTCTGTGTAATTGTTTTGGTTGCAATTGGTTTTCGGGCTGTGGAGCGAATGAATGGAATTATAATGTATTCTTAAGGGAAAAAAAACTGCTCGACATACGACCATTTCAACTTACAAACAAGGTCCGTGAGCGAATTAACTTCGTATGTAGAGGTACCACTGTATTTGGAGTAGTGCTGCAGCTATCGATTATTTTAGTAGCCGATTAATCGATGAACTAGTTAGTTCGAATAATCGGATAAGGAACGTGAAAAATTAAAATACCTGGGATGAGCTTCAAATGGTATAAAAATTAATAAATGAGGATCTATGTACAACAAAAGAACAATTGGCTAACTTACATAGCAAATGTCAGCTAGCTTAAATGCTATAAAATGCTAACTTTTTTTAAAAAAAATTTTAACAAAGCTCTTAACAAATGGTTCAGACTCATATTCCCACAAAAAAACTGCTAAATATAGGCTACCTATAAATTAAATTACGAATGCATTAAAAAACATTAGCCCAAACAAAAACGTAGCTTACGTTGGTCTTATCAGGGAGCGGTTGGATTTAGCCATGTGAAATGAGGCAGACCAGAGGGCAGTGTATCCACCCTAATCAATAAAACTAAATGTAAACACTTTCAAAATAAAGCATCACAACGCCACTTTAATTAAACAAATACTTGAAGCAACAAAATTTAATATGAATATTTTTTTCTTTTCAAATACTCGAGTTAATCGATTAACCGTTGCAGCACTAATTTGGAGTGATCATTTGTGAAAATGTTATTGCTGAGGCGACTTTAAACGCACCTAAATTGTTAAAAAAAAAAAAAAAAAAAACTTTGTTTGCACTTTAAAAAAATATATTTGGGGGGAAAAAAAGGCTCAGGACCTTAAACGTTAAATTGTACAATTGTAAAATTTTGCAGGACAGATTAAATTTTTGTGTATTTTTATTAAGAATACATTGCTGATAATTGTTTTTCCATGTGCTTTTATAACTCAAATATGTAACTAATCAATTCATTTTGAGTAAAATTATTATAGTATTATAATTATACTTTAAAAAAAATTAAAAAACACACTTCTTTTCAAAAAAATAATTAAAAGGTGACGATTATCACCCTGGATGGTTATCTACCTATGAGGCGTCCCTTTTTTCAGGGAGTTGGCATCTTTACATTACATTACAACGTTGTTAGTCAATTAGCAACATAAGTAGAACGCAAAAAGTAAAATAATGTAAAATTACTTCACCCTTAGTCAAGAGAAAATGAATTTTGAACAGCATATTGAGTATTCTCGACAATTCTGTTTGAACACTACTTACAATGGACTTGGAGCCAAACGACGTCGCCGCTTGATGACGTAGTTGATTGAAACGGTTTGTCAAAACATAACCAAACATACTTTAAAATATAGTAAAATGAAAAGCCACTTATTTATGCTAACAAATAATTGCGAATTGTTGATTTTGTGTTAGGCCACGATTGTATTCCTAATTCTGAACCTTTTCAGTTCAACAAATAGCGTATTTTTAGCATTTAATCAGTAGCCTAAGTAGATTCCCAAATTGAGGTGGCTAAATCGCGCATGCGCATACTCACTACACTGTTAAATATGACAGTATGCACATCTTTGACTAACAAAAAGTAGTAAAGTATGACAAATCGAGGTGTATGATAAATAATAGTGTCTCTTCCACAGTCGAGACGGACCTTGCAGTTTACTCACACAACCAGAGCGCCATCTACAGGCCAATCCATCGAAGTGCCAACTAGAAGAACAGCAAAGAGGGACTACAAGAAGGCACAAACGCAAGAGTATTACAATCTTTTATTTAAAGTGTTAACAGGGACTTGATTTGTGTGTGTTTAAGGGTGATACAACACAATTAAGTGGCTAGAAAGAAAGAAACTGGACTACAAGGGAGCAACGGGGCTGCTCGCTCACTTCCCCGATCATTTTTTGTTTGATTTTCTTGAGTTTTTGTGGAAAATAGAAAAGGTACTGCAGCTGGTTTGGATCATTGACAAGTATATATAGATATATGTTTCTAAAAGGCAGTTTTGGAGCTGCCCTGTTGCAAAATTCCCAGGAAGTGACTTTGAAGCCCCATTGCTCCATTTACACTGCAGTTTATAGTGTAACAACATTTGTAGTGGTGTTTAATGTCCCCACACAAAAAATAATTCACTGGGAAACATTACAAATATGAAAAAAATGGACCATATTCACAGAGAAAATGAAATGTGGGGAGATAAAACTACAGTTGTGACATACGCATAAAAAAAAAGACATTGACGAGAAGCCGAATTTGGAATGTTATTGCAATACATTGCAGGGTTAAGACTTTTATTTCTTTTTTTAAACTCATATGGACGTCCAATAGTTAACATTTTACAGGATCTCACGTTAGAATTTGAACAAATCCAACTTTTTCCAGTCAAGACAGGTGGAATGTTTTTTCACGATGTCGCCGCTAATGTCCCGTGCTGCGTTCACTGAAAATTAAGAAAACTGCAGATTCTGTCCATAGCCATCTTAAAAGATGAAGCTAACCTAGAAAACTGAACTCAGTGAAGATTGTGTATGTCATCTACAGTATATGTTTCCAAACCTTTTTTTCCTCGTTTGAACGATGTGGTTTCACATAAAAAAACAAATCTTTTAAAAAACATTTTTCTCCCAGTTAACCCTTCCCAAGAACAGCAACGACTGCGTAACCTTTGTTTTAGCTTAAACTCGTTCACATTTAGTATAAAATAACAAACTGAAAACTTTTCGTCAAGTGATTTTTTTGTCTTTTTGTAGTGTGCGGACTTAAAATCAAAAGAAACTGAGGAATGACACGAAAATGTGTTTTTTTTTTTGTACCATTAGTTTGTGAGTTTTTTGGGTGGATTAAGAGGCTGCACTGTTATCACATTAGTTCAGGGGTGGGGAATTTTATTTCTGGATATTATTTATTAGCATTCTAGGGGCTTTTTACAACACTTTCCGTGCGATTTTCTTTTGAGTTTTTTTCTTTTTTTTGTGTGTGTGTAAATAGTATCCCCACCCCTTCACTAAACTTGCCCCAAAGTGCGTAACTTCAGTGTCTAGTTTCACAAATGTGTATCACTGTCAAAATAATATATCCTCCACGTCCTCTTGTATCGCCTCTTTTACGGCAAAAGAAAAAAAAACACTATTGGAAAAACAACAAAGAAGTAAAAACACGCTAGAAATGTTAAGCTAACAATGTGGTTCTTTTGCTCCCTTAATGTGTTATGTTCCTTATTGTTGCTTTTGCTTTTTTGGGGGGAAGGGGGGGGGGGGGGGGGGGGGCTTTGAATGTCTTCTTCTGGAGCCTCTTCAGTCAGTCAGTCATGGTCAAAGATAGTGGTCGCGTGGGGCAGTGAAGGTCACGACATCCCCAATGGGCTTTTCAGCTCTGCGTGTGAGAGAAAAAGGGCAGAGAGTTTAACAGAAATCTTTAACTAAGGAAGCAAAATGTGTATATCTACTATTGGCTGTATGATATAAGGGAGACCGGGGTTGGCTGTCACACGGGTTGGTTGCCAAACTTGCTTTAACTTGACCACAGGGCAGCGTTGCACAATATTCATATTGAAAGTTGCATTAAAGTGGTACCTCTACTTACGAATGTTAAAGGTCAATTTCATAATTTTAAGGTCTTCACTATTTGTTTCATGGGCTTTTATAGAACAGGTTTCTAAATATGAACGTGCTACCATTAAAAAGTATAAGGACAAAGCTACAGTTTTAATTCAAATTTCCAAGCTAGCCTGTTGCTTGCTAGCTGTTGATTTAGCGTTTAGCCAAAAACACGAGATAGGTGTTTGTTAGTACCTTTTCTCATAGGCACCGTTTAACGGTTTGCAATATTCTAACTACGGCTGCAGCTATCGATTATTTTAGTAGTCAGTTAATCGATGAACTAGTTAGTTCGAATAATCGGATAAGGTACATAAAAATTTAAAAATACCCGAGCTGAGCCTCAAACGGTATTATATAAAAAAATAAATAAATAAATGAGGTTCCTAGTACAACAAAAGAACAACTGCCTAACTTACATAGCAAAAGTCCGCTAGCTTAAATGCTATAAAATGCTAACTTTTTTTTTTTTTTTTTTTTACAATGCTCTTAACAAATGTTTCAAACACATATTCTCACCAAAAACGGCTAAATATACCTATAAACTAAATTACGAATGCATTAAAAAAATCATCTCAAACAAAGCTTATGTTGGTCTGAACAGGAAGCAGCTAGATTCAGTCATGTGAAATGAGTTGTCATATTCACTGTTGCCACTAGAGGGCAGTGTAACCACCCAAATCAATAAAACTAAATGCAACCACTTTCAAAACAAACCATTACAACGCCACTTCTTTTAAACAATTACTCAAAGCATCAAAATTTAATTCGAATCTTTATTTGTAATCGAATTACTCGAGTTAATCGATTAATTGTTGCAGCACTACTTCTAACACACTTAATATAATCTATCAGGGAATTGTATCGTTTCACGTATTTACTGTTTGACTGTATTATTCTAACACACCCAATATAAAATAAAAAGCACTTATACCTTAGTTTAAGGAAAACAAGCAGAATATAGGGCATAAAAGATACACGACACCTTCTTATCGTGGAAGCCGAACGTGTGTGTCATGAGTTTGTACCCTCAAGTTTGACGCTGACAAGCAAACGTCTGCACCACCAACTCTCGCAATCAGTTTACCGGACAGTCCAGAACAAATGGCGGGACTCCCTGTCCCAACACAAGGAACCCAGGAGAACGCCCAATATTCATTGGATAAAACGACTGATAAGACTCTAAGAGCCCCTTTGACGCTGAGGTGGCAAAATCCACAACCCTCGTTGCCCTGACAACAGTAACTCCCAAATACTCCTGTCCAATCCACAGACAATCCCAAACACACCCTTCTTTCTGCCTACGCCCCGCGAGAGCCTTCAAAAGACTGAATGTTTAACTAAGCGATGTCATTTTTTCTCGGGCCTCTGACCTTGCCTCCCTGCCTGAATGTTTCTGTTTCGCCTTGCCGTTTTGATCGCTGTCGACCTGAATAAATTGTCAACTTGTTTTCAGTGAGCCTTTCTTTAAACCTTTCAAGATGGAGTCAGTACAAAGGGTTCAGACTAGGGCTGTCAAATGATTAAAATTTTTATATCGAGTTAATCACGGCTTAAAAATTAATTAATCGTAATTAATCGCAATTCAAACCATCTCTAAAATATGCCATATTTTTCTGTAAATTATTGTTGGAATGGAAAGATAAGACAAGACGGACATATACATTCAACATACTGTACATAAGTACTGTATTTGTTTATTATAACAATAAATCCACAAGAAGGCATTAACATTATTAACATTCTTTCTGTGAAAGGGTTCCACGGATAGAAATTTTATATTAAAGCCCCTCTGTATGTTTTCGTTTGAATAAAATTTGCAAAATTTTCAATCAAAAAATAAACTAATAGCTCACCATTGTGTAAGGTAGTGATTGAAATACACCACAAGGTGTCAAGGGCGAGTTTTAAATTAATTAGAGATCTAGCCAAGTTTTTCTAGTGCGTTTTGCCCCTCGACAGACGCCATAGTTTCTGGGACCATTGTACCTTACGTTCATTTGAGTGTTGACTTCACAACATACGAGACCTCTGATAGTTTGTATATTGTGACTAAATATTGCCATCTAGTGTATTTGTTGAGCTAAACGAAATGTTTGAATAGAGTTTGACCAAAGTCTGAGTAAGTTTTATGTGTATTTTGCATAGCTATTTTGTTTGGGAATGCCAGTTCTCTTTGCAGTGAGCGCTTTTCTTTTTGTGAACATTATTTTTTTTGAGAGATAGGAATATTATTTTTGTTGTGCTTTCAGTAAATGATACTGTAGTGACTTAACTGTTCCGTCCAAATGCATGATGGGAAGTTGGGCAACCATGACTGTCAGTGGTGACTGCAAATGGTATATGTTCTGCGTTGTGTTCAATGAAACGTGTTAAGAAAACGATCATCTCCTTTCATCCTTCCCCACGTCGCTCGCCACAAAAGATATAATTGTTGAGGAAGAGATGCCAAAGCTTATGCCAATAAATAGCATGGCCCCAGTGAATGCCCGTGTCCTCTCCACTCGCTTTTCTCTGCCTCTTAGCTCTCAATATACATAAAACGGCGCAATTGTAGTCTGTTTGCTGCAATGCATGAGTGGGTCGTTCCGCGCATGCGTTAAATGCGTTAAATATCTTAACGTGATTAATTTAAAAAATTAATTACCGCCCGTTAACACGTTTAATTTGACAGCCCTAGTTAAGACTAACATGAGCGCGCAGAGTTTAGCCTTCTGGCCGGATTGTCGGGATCTCCCCGGCCCGGGTCATTGGAGCTGCGCCAGCGCGGGTCTGGCGGTTCGGATGGCGCGACGGTGCCTACGAGAAAACGTACTATCTCCTTCAATAACAACCAACACAGTTCTCTTCTAGTCTACTATTTCTTTTAACTGACATAATACTAAGAAATACAACATTATTGTGATTATAACTAATACCTGTGTTGTGTCAATCCTCCTCTTCGGCCAGCTCGGTCTCTTTATGAACCACCACTCTGGTGACAGACATGTCAGGATGTTGCTCTTTGGCCTCCTTAATGGCCTGGGCCAGAGCCTGCCGTAGCGCGGTGGCGAGCATGTAGCAGGCAAGGTGACAAACCCAAACGGATGGAACAAAATGGGTAGGCAAAACAGAAAAAAAAGAGACCAGAAAATGACACGGAAGCCCGATGTGCCATCGCTGCGACTTGTTTCGCTTGGAAACTGGCCAGCGTGGACATCAGCTAGGAACATTTCAAAATAAAAGACATTCCAAAGTAAAATATGAAGAAATGTAAGGCACCTGAATGTGCTTACATTTGTTCAAGGAATAAAAAAAAGCAGTGAGGAGGAGATCCATGCAGATCTCAGCAAACTGTCATAACGCAAATGAACGGAAGCGTCTACCAAATGAGGTTACTAAACATTTGTTAGTAATGGGGAAAAGGGGGAAATGGGGAAAGCAGTTGAAATGTGTGCCTTACAGGTCTGAGGTTTTGAATTTGAATCTTAACTCATGAGTGGATTTCACATGAGTTACAGCCACTTGTTGTGTCTATTTTTGAGTAAGTATTGATTAAAAAGAGCAACATACAGTACTCCACATGTCACCTGAGTCTTTGTCAACTAGTCATCTTACAGATAATTTTCTGTAGTTTTATTTAGTGTTGCAACGATACCAATCTGCATCGGTACGGGTAAGGTACTAAAATGACATAATCGGTATCTGGCAGAGGTAAGAAACAACGTGCCGATGCGCCGCAGTATGTACTTTTCAAGCTGTAGTTTCTAACTGCTGGTTGCCCCATCCAAGAAGGCCGTTGTAAAAAAAAAAAACAGCCGCGCTTGTCGCCCTTCCCAATAAGATGACAGACGTCCACTCATATGGCATCTAATCATCCTTCTACTGTGCAGTTCAATGACTTTATCACTAGTAGACGTCCAATCCATTCGAAGAGGGATAGTAAATGCATGGAATTGGATGGGATCGTCGCCCCTACCAACATGGACGCCATGAGGTCAGGAGACGAGATGTCTTTTCACGCTTCCGCCATGAATTGAAATGAGTTCATCACTAGAAGACGTCCAATCCATTTGAAGATCGACGGTAAATGCGTTGACTTGGATGGGAACGTTGCCCTTTTCAACATGGTCGCTCTGAGGCCATGTTGGTAGGGGCAACAAAGTCTTTTCATGCTGTTACCATGAATTGAAATGAGTTCCTCCATAGTGGACGTCCAATCAATTTGAAGTGGGACGGTAAATGCTTTGACTTTGATGGGAATGTTGACCCTTCTAACATGGCCGCTCTGAGGCCATGTTAGTAGGGGCAACAAAAGTTTTTTTTTATGCTTTGTTGTGGGTTATACGGTGTGGGGCGACGTGGCTCAGTGGTAGAGTAGTTGTCCCCCAACCCAGAGGTTGTGGGTTCAATTCTCCACAAGACACTGATGGCGAGATAGTGTAAAGCGCTTTGAGCACCTTGAAAGATGGAAGAGCGCTATATAACACCATTTTGCCATTAATTGAATTGTCTTTATCAATAGTAAACATCCAATCCATTTGAAGTGGGATGGTAAATGCATCGACTCTGAGGGGAATGTAGCCCCTTCCAACATGGCTGCTGCCGTGAGGCCTCTTTAGTAGAGGTGACGAAAGGTCTTTTCACACTTCTGCCATGAATTGAAATGAGTTCATCACTAGATGACGTCCAATCCATTTGAAGTGGGACGGTAAATGCATTGACTTTGATGGGAATTTTGCCCCTTCCAACATGGTTGCTCTGAGGCCATGTTGGCAGGGGTAACCAAAAGTTTTTTTTATGCCTTTTGCCATGAATTGAAACAACTTCATCACTAAAAGTCGTCCAATCCCTTTGAAGTGGGACGGTAAATGCATTGACTTGGATGGGAACCTCGCCCCATTCAACATGGCCGCCTTAAAGCCATTTACGAAGGGGCGACGAAAGGTCTTTTCATACTTTTGCCATTAATTAAAATGAGTTCATCACTAGTAAACGTCCAATCCCTTTGAAGTGGGACGGTAAATGCATTGACTTGAATGGGAACGTCGCCCCTTCCAACATGGCTGCCCTGAGGCCATTTTGGTCAGGCGATGAATTGTCTTTTCATGCTTCTGCCATGAATTGAAATTAGTTCATCACTAGTAGACATCCAATCGAAGTGGGACGGTAAATGTATGTACTTGAAAGGGAACGTCGCCCCTTCTAACATGGCCACTCTAAGGCCATGTTGGTAGGGGGAACATTTTTTTTTTTTATGCTTTTGCCATTAATTAAAATGAGTTCATCACTAAAAGACGTCAAATCTATTTGACGTAGGACGGTTAATGCATCGACTTGGATGGGAAAATCACCCCATTCAACATGGTTGCCCAGAGGCCATTTTGGCAGGGGTGACGAAAGGTCTTTTCATGCTTTTGCCATGATTCAAAATGAGTTCATCACTAGTAAACCTCCAAACTATTTGAAGTTGTACAGTACATGCATTGACTTTGATGGAAACTTAGCCCCAACAAACATGGCCGCCCTGAGGCAATTTTGGAAGGCGCGATGAAAGGTCTTTTCATGCTTTTGCCATGAAATAAAATGAGTTCATAACTAGTAAATGTCCAATCCATTAAAAGTGGGACGGTAAATACATTGACTTTGATGGAAACGTCGCCCCTACCAACATGGCCGCCATCGGGCCTTTTTAGTAGAGGTAATGTAAGATCTTTTCATGCTTTTGCCTTGAATTGAAATGAGTTCATCACTACTAGACATCCAATCCAATCAAAGTGGGACGGTAAATGCATCGACTTTGATGGGAATGTTGCCCCTTCCAACATGGCCGCTCTGAGGCCATGTTGGTTGGGGGAATACTTTTTTTGTTTTATGCTTTTGCCATAAATTGAAATGACTTCGTCACGAGAAGATGTCCGATTCATTTGAAGTGGGACGGTAAATACATTTACTTGGATGGGAACGGCGCACCATTCAACATGGCGGCCTTGTAGCCATTTTGGGAGGGGCGAGGAAAGGTCTTTTCATGCTTTTGCCTTGAAGTGAAATGAGTTTATCAATATTATACGTTCAAACCATTGCATTGATTTGGAGGGGAACGTTGCCCCTTCCAACATGGCCGCCCTTAAGCCATTTTGGTAGGGGCGATAAAAGGTCTTTTCATGCTTCTGCCATGAATTGAAATGAGTTTATCTCGAGTAGTCGTCCAATCCAATAGGAGTAGGAGGGTGGCAGCGAATGAACATTCGTTCATTCGCTGCCACCCTCACACTTCAAATGGATTGGACGTCTAATGTCGTCAACAGGTTAAGCTTAGTCTTAAAAGAGTTTTTAAAATATTTTATTTAAAAAAACATGGTGTCAAAATCCTATTGTCAGAAAAGGGAGCCACAAAATGGTATCGGTGCAACACTAGTTTCATCTCAAATGACTTGAAATGCAAAAAGACCAAACACTGACCTCGTCGTGGTCGATATCGCAGTCTCCAGTGATGACGATGCGCTTCTCGATCCTCGTCTCTGACAGGCCGCCTTTTAATGTCTGTCACGACACATTGCGTAAAAATAATGCTCACCCATTTAATCAACGAGTGTATACCTTGGTGATGTGCGTGGTTGTAGTGGTGCACAGGGATTCCGAGGTGATTGTCTGAGCGGTCATCAGAACTCCGGGCTCTCCGTCGCCGCTTCCGTCCAGCTGGAAAAAACACAAGACGAAGGAAAAACAAAGTAGATTTATAAATGACTCTTCACCCCTGAAGCAGTTACTCCTTTAACAACTTTTCCTGCGAGAGAAGGAATGAATCTCCGTCATTTGCTTTCTCAGGAGAAGAAACAAGCAGTTAAAAGACAGGCACGAGATGACGAAGCGCCTCAGAATGAGCACCTGTGCGGCCTCGTACGTGATGGTCTTGGTTTCCGTGTGCACGATGGGCACTTCCTTGGTCGCGATCTCGGTCTTTTGCGCCGCGAACGTGTCCGATATTGTCACCATTTCGGTCTTTACCACCGGCGGCTGGTTAGGGGATGACAGAGAGATGGGAGGAGGGTTAATAAATTTTAAAAAGCTCAGATTGTTAGGGAGTATAAACACTTGGACACTTCCAGTTCAATATGTAGATAGACATCCAAATGACTTTGTATCAATATTCCCATTAGTGAACTTTGAAGGTTCTGCTATAGTTTTAGTATTAGTTATTTTAGTTGGGTTATCTTCTGGAAATCATATTATCTATTCCTCTGATAGCAGCATTAGTCCAATTGAAAGGGAAGTGACTTTTAAACACCCATAGGCACATCATACAAACATTCCACAATTGCAGAAAATAAGAGCCAACCCAAGACAAAATGAACAAAGCACCTTATTATAACCAATAATCAAATTCAAGAATGCATGTTTAAAGATAGTACTGGCCAATATGAGGATTTAGATTGCAATGTGTACTGCAATATGTAATGCATGTTGACTGTACAGCAGAGGTTGCGCTAGACTTTTTCGTTGTCTGTCATTTTGACTGACAGGGTCATAAAAATCCGGTCATAATCTATTTTTACCAGTCACTTAAATTTTTAAAATGACTATATCTTGATGCAGTCACTTTATGTATATACACAATAACACAATAATATTTTATAATATAAAGTACCTAACATTAGTGCAGTCACGGATTACAGTAAGCAGGCCAGTGCTGCGTTTCCATATATATTTTTATTATATTATGTATATACAGGATATATATATACCCCCCCGTGGGTCCATGATCCTAATACATTTAATATAATAAAAATATTATATAATTCCATTATATATATATATATATATATATATATATATATATATTTAAATTGTTATTATTAAATAAAAATGCACGTTGATACGACACACATAAAGGCATCTTCTTTTTTTTAAAAAATCGTTAGAAAGTTGTATGGACTTACAATCCGCTAGCTTGTTGTTTCCTGTTGTCTTCCGAAATACACCTGGGTGACACCGCGTCAAGTGTTCGTCCATAGCCGACGTGCTATCGAGGTATGCGAGCTTAGCTTAGCAAAAAGAGTACACACAGTGGTGGCACCCTACATATTTTCCTTGAAATAATTTCAGGCTCTGGCTAGTCTGGTCCGCTTTTTTGGCTTTATGCCGCTTTCACCGTGTTACCAATTCTGCCCTTCCTGGTAATTGGCGGTGTTTCAACTGCTCGCCGCAGTGAGGAGTGAACCGGCGATTCACTTGATTCGTTGTCATCCTTCATCCTCCAGTGCATCAGTCCCTCTTTTTTCACCTCTTTTATCAACACCATCGTCGTTTTGGGGCTTTTTGAAGAAACTTCGGACACTCAGTTGCCTTGACATTTTTCCGAGTAAGGCCAACGACGTCACGCATCAAGAGAGACAATAGCTAATGAATATGCTGATTCGCCACCCTGTGGTCTGGGGTGTGAATTGCAACCTGTCAAAATGACGGATGGACTTCAGTTTTTTCCGTCACCATTTAAAAAAAACGGTCAACGACGGAAAATATTCGGTTAACGCGACCCCTGCTGTACAGTAAACTGAGGACCAGAGGAATAGCGAGGAACAGCCATTAGGGGTGTCATAAAGCACTATATGACGCAAACGTGTGGTACATGAATAAAAGCGTTCATGAAACTTTGTATTTTATGAGGTGGGTGAACACACATAGCGACTAATGCTACACTGGGAAATGATTAGTGATCAGAATTTCAGCATTAATTGTTGTGTGTACTGCAATATGTACTGCATGTTGACTGTACACTAATAGACTTCACAATCAGTTGCCAGGAAACGGCACGGGGCCATAGGGGCCCTATTTTCAAAAACGTAAAATTCAAATATTTATAAAACCACAGCTGCTAGCTAAAACTTAAACAGGTACCTCCCATAGGCATATATGAGTCTCCATGAGCAGCGGCATCAAAAAAGTCAAAGTCGTTACCTAATAAAATCTCGATTAATTTTTTTTTTTTTTTTTGTATAAGTATACCAAAACAAAATTTTCAGATTTTACGCTAGATGCACAAAACTCACCAAATGCAGAGATAGTCACCTATATTTTCAGAATCAATAGAATAAAAGTTTTTGCCCGAAATAGCGACTTAATTTTATTTAGCGCAATTTTGAAGTTTTTAACAGCTAATAAATCACTCAATTTTCACATCCGAAACAATCCTTGAGGAAAACATGCAGAACTAGGAACTGTATTTCTGGAGAAATTACTCTGGGCCTTTGATGTGTGGCTATACAGATCTTATATCCGCCCAGGTTGGTTTGCTAACATTTCGGGGACAATATCAGGTCACTTCCAATTGATTTGGGGACATATTGGGGGCATGGCCTGGTCATATCAGGTTATTTGGGAATGTTTGAGGGCGTTGCCTAGTCATATCCGGTCATTTGGGGACGTTTGGGGGGCGTGGTCTAATCATATCAGGTCATTTGGGAACATATGGGGGCGTGGCAGAATCATCTGAATTTTACTCAACAAAAGCAAATTTTGCATTTTTCTATATACAATCACAACTTATTTAGGTTGAATTCTGGTGTCACTATTGCCTCAGCACATCTTGCTGGCTCCCTGGCCCTCATCGTTTTTAGCTTGAATTGTTAAATAAAACATGTAAAACCCCAATTTTTTTGTATGGACGCAGAAATTACTAGTTTTTTTTTTTTTTTGCAAAAAAAAAAAAAAAAAAAAAAAAAAAAAGGGCAGTTGGCCGATAATTACCTGATTATTTGAATGTAAAGTTACCCTTATCTGTATGGATACAAAATCCAACATGGCGGCCATCACAAAACAAAGGGCTTTTTAAATTGAAAATTCTTAATAATAAATAAATAATAAATGCGTAAATTCCAGAATTTCTCTCTATATATACATATGAAAGTAAAACAGTCTACATTCTTGGTTAAAAGCAAAAAAAAAAAAGTTATCATTCATTTTACATAAATATTTCGAGCTAAAGGTACCCAAATTTTTCTCCATTCATTTAATTTTTTTCCCACAACATTTCAAATTTATTTTATATTTTATATAATAATTACCCTGAATCCTCAACCAAACCACTCTTGAGACACTCCTGCCTGCTTGTATGCACTAAAACTTTCGTCCTGTTTCCACCTAAATTCGGCGTTAGAATGCAGCGTGTTTTAGTTTATTGCAGTGAAAGGAACACCATGCTCTGCCTGGCCAGACCCCCAACGGGAAGCCGTGGCGCAATGTCTGTAGGAGCTGTCTCGTCAACTGATAGTGAAGTCTATGACTATTCTGAGAAGCTCAGCAATTGTGAAGAACAGCCATGATGAGTGTCATAAAGCACCACATGACACAAACACATGGTCCATGAATAAACATGTTGATCAAGCTTAAAGTGCTTGTGACACGAAAAAGCATGTTTATTTCATAATACACGCGGTATTTTATGCTCCTGAATGATATGGACCGCTTGGATGTGTGTGGAAGCGATCGCTATATTTATTTAGTTTTTTGAATCCCGCGCCAGGAAAATGAGTGACTTCCGGCTTCGGTCTCGCATTGAGGAGGAGGGCGCTGTGACGTGTACGGTAGAAGACGTCCTCTTCACGCTACAGTGTACTGTTGTGTATGAGGACGAAGGATTCAGCTGATTTTGCGGATTAATACTTTTCTTTTTTGCATCACGCCAGCCAAACGGCTGCAGAAAAATCATTCTGTATGCGGGAGAGGCGTATGCGCCATTTTGGAGTTTCAAAAGGTTCCCATTCACCGTGGAAATTTACTGTGGGACCATTGGACTTACAAGGAAGTGAGTAAACATCTTGTTTTGTATTATGTCAAATACGAATACAGTGATTACAAAGTAAACACCATAAAATTCCTTTAAATAAAGGACTACTTACGTTTGATCATTGATAGGCATGTAAAAAGCTATCCTCACGCTCATTAGCAGTTAGCTGTTAGCACGTTAGCTACACAACAATTCCAGCCACCCTCCTCCAGGGAACGAACTGTAAATTGCTCTCCGCCGGGCGGTTTGCCGATCCGCAAAGAAACTCGACAACCGGGTCGTCATGTCAAATAATCCAGGCTAGTTATGTGTGATTTTCCACTTCGAAGACTTTGAAACATCCCTCGGTTCGGGTTAGCATGTCGGCTAGCTGTCACTCCTTCTGGTCTGTTTACATTCTCCGAAGCCGGGGAAGGGAAATGACATATGTCCGATTTAGGTGTCATAAAATATCGTTCGGCAGGTGTGACAGTAAAGGTAAAGTCGACTGTTTTGACCATTATGGAGTAATTTTGCCATGTCGTCTTGAATAAATGGATTTGTATTATTTTATATTCCATTTAGCACAAGATTGTTATTTGTCATGACCATGCCATTTATTTAGCAATTGGGGAAAGTACTTGGGTAAAAAGAATATCCTGTAAAAATATTGAAGTAAAGAGACAGAAACAATGACATTTTGCCGCTCTCTTCGTCGCGTTTTCCTCATTGTGAATAGTTCCCCCTCGACGGGCTGACTGGTCCTTCTCAAGCCATTTATATAGCTATTGGGGAAAATACTTGGATAAAAAGAATATCCTGTAAAAATATTGGGAGTAGAGAGACTGAAACAATGACATTTTGCAGCTCTCTTCGTCTCGTTTTCCTCGTTCTGAACAATTCCCCCTCAATGGGCTGAATAGTAAAACCAATGAGCCTAGTCTACCGCTGACGTCATCCACCTGTTGGGGACGCTAAAGCCCTATAATTGTAGGCGTGGCTAACCGGCAGATTAAAAGACTAATTTCTCGTCATCTGTGCTTTGCTAAATTGTTGTATATGGTCGAATTGTCTCAAAATATGATTCTAATTCACATAATAATGCCATTTAAGACTTTTTTTCTGGTGTCGTATGCTCTTTAACACATAGCGGCTAATACTACATTGGGAAATACTGTAATTAGTGATCAGGATTCCAGCATTAATTGTGGTGTGTACTGCAATATGTACTGCATGTTGACTGTACACTATACTGAGAAGCTCAGCAATCATGAAGAACAGCCATGATGAGTGTCATGAAGCACCACATGACACAAATGCATTGTACAATGAAGAAAAGTGTTCATGAAACTTAATATTTTATAAGGTGGGTGAACACACATAGCGACTAATACTGCATTGGGATATAGTTAGCTATCAGAATTTCAGCATTAATTGTGGTGGGTGATGCATTCAAAACAATTGGTCAACTCGAGAGTGAAGATTTTTTTCACCCATATCAGCCAGCACAATAATTTTGGCAAAAATCAAGAGACCCTCAATCGCATTGTGCCGTGGGCTGGCTCTGTCAAGACGACATCATGAAGCTAATCCAGGCAAAACTGAGCAGCGGATAAACACAAGCGCAAAAATCTTTGGTGTGGACATGCATTGCGGAGGGGGAAAAAACACGCACACGTACAAAGATGAAATTCAAACGAGTGGGCGGCTGATGTGTTGCTATAGCGACAAGCTCACTAACCATCACCTCAGCACCACTTGCAAAAAACACAACAAGGAGACACCATCAAATAGTCGAACACCACAAACTAGCATCATGCACTTGACATGCTGTCTGACTTCACAAGACATGCACAGCTAGCCAGCGCGGCAATCAGCACAACGCATACTCAAGCTCCTTTAACACTGAAAGGCTGGAAATTTTCAGGCGAGGACTATTTTAAAAACAGTATTTTAACAATTATAGGTCAGTTGAAATACACAGTATATAAATGTGGTTGATGAGTAACATTACTTTTCTATTTTCGTAATTTCTTTTGTTGCTGGTATTTGTGTTTTATGAAGTGTCATGAAAGATGCTATAACACTGGGCAAGTGAATGAGTTAACTCAAGATTTAACTCAAGTTAAGAGTTAACTCCGAAATTCAAGCAGTTGAAACTCTCCTTACAAAAATGTATTTTATGTTTATTTGGGTTATCTTTATTATATTTCCTAACATCTATCACAGCTAATTGCAGTCAATCGACCGCCTTTAATCTCAATGAATGATTTAAAAACTGCTATTTTTGTTTATATTTAAATGTTTTGACGTCTATTGCCGTCAATGTCAGTGAATGTGTTAAAACCGGCATTTTGTTTGCTTGGGTTATGTTCATGATATTAGTTTGACATCCATCGCTGTCAATGGCAGTGTGTAAGTTAAAAGCACCTTTTTGTTTACTTGGATTATCTTTCTTGAATTTTTTGACATCGCCTTTCAATGAATGAATTAAACACTTGACTTTTTTGCTGATTTATGTTACTTGTGTTACATTTGTGTGATGTTTAACATAGTATGTTTACTTGGGTTATTCTTGTCCCATTATTTGACAAATATCACCTTCAATATCCATGAATGAGTTTAAAACTCAAAACTCGCAAAAGAATGGGTTTGTGTTATTTATTGTAATCTCAGTTTTTTTTTTCTTTAATGTTTTACAAGTTAGACCTATTTAGAAACTAATTGCTGACTGTGTACTGCAAGTCTCACCTGTGGTTATGAGGGCAATTGCCCATGAGTATAGCCTAAATAATTGTAAATTATTGTCATAACATCTATACCATGGATATTATCTGAAATTTAGGCTTGCAAGTTCCACAGCATGGCAAGTGGGCATTTGCGTGTTGTTTTCAGCACCATTTTTTGCGTATGTCCAGGGACCTGTGCCCATCTCGTCATCCCTGCGCTGTCATATGTACTTTGCGTTTCAGCACCTTATGATTTACAAATTAAGCACTGGAGACAGCACTGTATGTCGGTATCGGTTTGATATCGGTATTGGATTTTGGAGTTGTACAATATCTGGATATTGTTTAAAAACTCATAGTCTATTTATATTTGTTAGATTTTTCCCAAAAAAATTCCATGAGTGGCAAAGAATGAGTTAAGAACTTTAGTTTTACATTTTGTTGACGTATATCGCGATTTAATTTTTCAGTTGTTGCCCAGCCCTAATTATAAAATAATCTCTCGCTACTTGATGGTAGGAGATTTAAAAATTAAAGCGTAGGAATGTGTGCGGGACCTAAATCTTGCCACCAAAGCAGGAAGAAGAGCCACACCGGTAGGAAGCAGGAAGGAAGAGAAATATCGGCAAGGCGTAGGGGTCGACGACCCCTGGAAAGCTCCATAAATGGCCGCCCCAGACTTTACCTGAGAGCAACAAATAACCTGCGGACGCGCATCCACCACCGTGGCCTCGCCGTTCACTTTGGGCGCTTCCTCTTCCAGTTGTCGAGTTTCGCCGTCTTCGTGCCGTGATGGTCCGTTAGAAGCTTCGACGGTCGTCGTCGTGGGTTCTTCTGCTTCTTCCTTTTTATCGGGTTGACTAACTTCCTCCAACTTCCCCACTTCTTCCTCTTTCTCCTCTGGGATTTGAGTGCGGGAGATGGACACCGGCACGTTGGGGTGATACTCGGCCTCCCCGTCGCTTTCGCTCTCCGACGAAACGCTCTCCCGCTGTTTCATCTTCTTCTTCTGCCCCGCCCCCTCTTCCGCATTCACCCCCTTCCCGCACTCTTCCGGCGGCACGGCTTTGGTGGAAATCTCTTGCACCACAACAGTTTCTTCAATTTCGACTTCCGTCGTCTAAACAAACACACGCATACGTGTACATGTCATGCACAAACACAAAATGAGGTGCGCACAAGGGCTGCCACCATGAATCGACAAGTATTGTCATAGTATATTGATTATTTTTAGAAAATATTGACCGAAAAAAAATCACGGAATTAACGGAAAAACGGAATTCAAAAATAACCTCATTTAGTCAACTAATCGCAAAAACAATTGGCGATTAGTCAACTATCAAAACAATCGTTAGTGGCAGCCCTAGTGCGCACACATAAGCTGCATGGGAGACAAAAACAAAAGCAATGATGATTCAACTTAAAAGTACGAACTAAAAAAACAAAATAGACATTATGAGGAATGTTCCGGAAGGAAAAAACAGGACCATTCAGTGAAGGGATAAAAGACGCCATGCCGATGAGAAGCTGCGTTGGATAGAAAAAGAAGGTTAGAGCACCTTAATGGGTTCTTTGGTGTCGTCGTTACCAGTTGTTGAAACCGCTTCCGCCGCTTCGTTCGTCACGGAAACCTGCGTTACACACATACACGTCGCCGGCGCGCTCGTCATTCACGCTCACAAACTTTTACTCTGTATTGTATCGTCGCTTTGTCGCACACTGAGAAAATTGATTCCCACTTTATCGAATGTCAGGGGCGGATCCAACTGGGTGGCACGGCGGAGGCAACTGCCACCCAAAAAGATAGGCTTCCCACCCCAGATTAAAACTTTAAATTTGACAATTTACTGCCATGTATTAAGTAGTGTTGTCAGTGAGGATCCTTATAATAATAATAGAAAATAATATATATACTATAGTATAGTTTACAGTGATCCCCTGTTTTTCGCGGTTAACGGGGAGTGTCGCCCAACCCCCGTGAAAATCAAAAATCCGCGAACTAGAAGCAGCGCTTATTTACGTAATTTTTTTGTGTTTGTTCAATGTCAGATTTGGAAAACAGCATTGGAAATATACACATATGTTTTTTTCAATTTAAAAACAACAACAAACAAACAAACAAACAAACAAAAACACTCTTATATGTATATGTATATTTTAAAATGTTTTTTTAAGCATATATATAAAAGAAAGCTAAGATGTGTACATGTATACATGTATACATACATACACCATCCTTAAATAAAATACTGTAAAACTAAGTTTGGAGCGTGATATAGCCTCATTTTTAGCGGTTAATGTGGACCAGAAACCACAGCGATAAGTGACAAACTGCAAAGTAGTTTGATTTAACATTGTTAAGAAATACATATAAGACATGTTGTTTCACTTTTTTTCCTAAAGAACAATTTTTAAAAAACTTGTACATGTATATAAGGCTAAAAAAAGCAGTTTATGCTCTAGCACCCCTCTTTAAAATAAACTGCTGTATTTTAAGCCAAAAGAACTGTTGTGTTTGATAAAACAATGTGTCTATATGCTCCCATAGCAGTTTCATGGCGAACTAAGGCCCCGATCTATTTTTAATTTGTCCGTTTTACCCAGGAAACCCCCGTTTACAGACGCCGCGCAATCGCTTTTGTTTCAACCCAGCCATAAAAAGCAGGTAAGTCATTATACTGTATATATTATTCGAAATGTCCATCATTTTTAGCTTAGAATCATTAAATGTCTAATATTTAAACAAAACAAAAAAAAACAAAAAAAACTTCAGAAAATTATTGACTCGCATATTTTAAACTTTTAAACAAATTACGTCACAATGAAAAAAATAGTGTCTGTAAATAAGTCACGGATATCTACCTCATAACTATCGCTTAATTGTACTTTTTTTTGTTATTGTCGCATTTTTCCCGATATTTTAGATGATAAATAATGGATCCAAACAAAGAAAAGTAAAAATAAAAAAATGTTTAAAAGGGTATATATATATGAAAAATAAAATGTCGACCACTCCTTTATGTCTGCGATTTCTGCATCGCGACCTTTGTTATATTTCCATATTTCACCCATTAAATCCCCCAAAAATTCGGCTGTGACCATTCACATCTGTGTATAAATGTCACTTGTGCCTTTTTGTAGTATCAACATACAAATAGTTGGTAAACTCTTAGATTCAATGTGTATATACATCTGCCATATGGTGAAAATAGGAATATAATAAATAATCCATGTCATATATCGATTTATTAGGCACAATTGAAAAATGATTCAATTTTCGGTATGCCGTTTTGTAAAAAAAAAAAAAAGTTTAATCAACAAAATTGCCATACACATCGGCACTGATGTGTATTTTGGAACGGATTTTGTTAAATGTCTTCATAATTTTGTCTTATATCAATTGAAGGCAATTGAATCGTCGCACAATATCGTATCATTGTCCAAAGAATTGATAATGTGTTATCCTGTCATGAAATATTTGCCACCCTCAAAACATTGCTGGCTCCCACTCGCCACCCTAGAAAAATTTTACTAGATCCGCCCCTGTCCACCTCACCTCAATGTCAATAAATGGACCTATTCGGAACGTACCGCTGTCGGCTGCTGACCGCGCGTGGCGGTGGCAGGAGAGGAAGTGATGCGCTTCTCCCACTGGTTGAGCTGAGGAGGCGAGGGAGGCGGCGCCTCCATAAAAGAGCGCTTGAGCTCGCTAATGCTAGCTTGGTGTTTCAGTACTTCTTCTTGGGTCTTATCGTGGTCCTGATGGTAAGGGGAGGGAGGGGTGGGTTAAGTTGGGTCAAGGCAGGGAGAAAGAGGGATGGGGAAGAACATTAGGTCAAAAGGAACATTAGGCTGTTAAGGCAGGCGCCATATTTCACTCTGGCCTTGCACTGGCTTTTAAATGGGGGAGTGGGATTGGTCACCACTGCGGTGATGGGGATCGTGAGTGCTGGCTGCAGTGAAACAGGGCGCCCGCCATCTTGTTATATGGAATTGTCTTTTTTTTTTTTTTTTTTTTTTTTTTTTATTGAATAGAAAAACATGGAGGTGATTGTGTATTTGTCCTCATGTGGATTGGTTGATTCTTACTTTAGATGCTAATTGTTAACGTTTTTCTTAATTCAATGCTACTTTTGGTTTCTGTTTTTAACTCATTGAACTCACTCTCCTTGTCGAAACGGAACGGAGTGGACATTTAGAGCCATGACTGGCACTGAAACACAGTTTTTTTTTCTTACATATTTTCAATGATACTTCATAAATTAACTCTAAAATATGTCACTGTGTTCAAGATAACTCAAAACCTAATGAAAGGATTATTATTAAACTTGCGGGATGTTTGTAATATGAACCGGAATTAAATTTGGGGGTAGTGAGGTCAAAGGTCACAGAGGTCAGAAAAGGGATTTCGCAAGGATTTTCTAATTTACATTTGGCTGTTGAGTCTTTAAAAAGTAGGGAGGTCAAAGGTCACGGAGGTCAGAAAAGGAATTCTGTGATAAATTAATAAATTATGAGGGTTGGTGATATGGTAAGGAGATGAAGGGTCAAAGGTCACAGAGGTTAGAATTATGGCAATGCTTTAAATTTGGCTGCTCAGGTGGAAACCTGTTCTTTTCTCTATTTTTGAATGTAAATGTGTTTAGATATTCAGTTCCTATTTAATAAAAAAAAATTAAAGTAATTCATAAAGGGAAAACAGTTTTTTTTTTAATTGGAAATTGTGTGGCAATTTTTTCTAATATTATATTCAGGGCAGGTAATACACACAAATATGAAACTTCCATTCCTACATTCTTTATCTTAATAGTTTCAATCCATAGCATAAGTGCTGCAACAGTTAATCGATTAACTCGAGTAATTCGATTAGAAAAAAGCTTCGAATCAAATTTTGCTGCCTGGAGAATTTGTTTAATTAGAGTGGCGTTGTAATAGTTTGTTTTGAAAGTGTTTGCATTTTTTTCTAGAGATTTGGGTGGATTCACTGCCCTCTATTGGCAACAGTGAATATGATATAACTCATTTAACGTGGCTGAATCCAGCTGCTCCCTGTTAAGACATACTGTACATAACGCAGGTTTTTGTGTTAGGTAGGTCTTATGGTTTTTTTAATGCATACGTAATTTAGTTTAAAGGTATATTTGGTCATTTTTGTGGGAATATGAGTTTCAATGATTTGTTAAGGGCAGTGTAAAAAAAAAAAATATTGCATTTAAGCTAGCGGAATATGGCTATCCAAGTTAGCTAATTGATCTTTTGTTGTACTTAGATCCTCATTCATTAATTTTCTTATACAGTTTGAGACTAAGCTAAGGTATCTTAATTCATTTTTAAAATGAAATTGCAATTCTGTTTATGTTATATCATTTTAATCTTTTTAATCGCAAACACTTTTAAAATGCAAAAACATGCTCAACACGGATATAATTGTAATTTTTTTCTTCCGTTGACCATCACCTCCATGTTAACGTGTAATTCTGTTTGGTTTTTTTTTTTTTTTTTTTTTTTTTTTTTAGTGGGTTAGCAAACTGCAAATCATCACAATCATCAGACAACAGGAGGAAGGAGTTTTCCTCATGTGTGGAAGGTTACCGAGGCAGGGTTAGTCAGGTTAGGCAGGTGTCAAAATTTCCAACTCAATAAATAAAACACTGTAGACAACGGCCTCGGAACAGCATTCCGCATGCACGCTTCACGCGCAACAGTTTGTTCACAAAGCGGCCATTGTGACAACTTTGCCAATTTGGAGTGGGCAGTGGTAGGAGTAAGGGAAATTATTTCCATTACTGTACTGAAGTTTTAAGTACCAAATTTGTCTTTTCAAAAGTAGATCTTCCTCCATCTTTCTAGGAAAATTGCCCAAAATGGCCACCGCGTAAATTTCAAACCATTGCACCCTGCGACGTTCTCAAAACGCGACCGTGTTGGACAACGGCCGCGGAGAAAGATAGCCGGCATGCAAACGAGAGAGGGCAGCGGTGCGAGTCCGGCGCCCGTGTAGCACACAAGAAAACACCACAGGCTCTGATTGTCGGCCGTCAATCACACGACGCGGAAGTACCAACCTCTAACATCAAATTACTGTGCCTCACATAAATATTATCCACACGCACTTTCATTGGACTCTGGAAGGTGGACATACAGCACAAATAGAAATGGGGAAGGGGGGATTTTAAACTTGAAACACATAAAAGCATTAAATATAAAGACAATTTGAAATAAATATAAATACATTCTGGAGACATTTTAAAGCTTATGCTTTACAATGTCTTCCTAAATACAGTTGTTGCATTCATGGGTGACTTGAGATGTTCAAAATACAAAATTTGAGATAAGAGTATTGTAATGTGACCTCAACTCACAAGAAGCAACAGTTTAGCAGAGATAAATCTTAATTTAATGTCATTATATACGTATGTTTTCTTAAAAGTATACACTTTTTCCTCATTCAAATGCATGTTACATAACCCAAGAACGAATAAAGGGATTATTCTCAATCTTGCAGGATATGTTTAGAATATGAAACGGGAATGGTGTTTTAAATTTTGGGGTAATTAGGTCAAAGTTCACACAGGTCAGAAAAGGGATTTCGCGAGGACTTCATGATTTTAATTTGGCTGCTGAAGCTGAATTAAGTGCATTCCAACATAAAAAATGGCATTAAAATGAAGAACACCAACTCAAACTTTAGTTAAATGAATAGACTACACCAAACCTACAATTCACTCACGCCAAGCATGCGACCCAAACGGAAGCTTTCAGGTCAAATTGCCTACTCGGGATCAGTTTTGTCCATATACCCACTCTACAATTATAAACTAACTGCAAATACAGTGTACACATATATAGTGGTACTTCTACACACGAAATTGGTTCTTGAAGGGAATAGTATCTTTTCTCATATTTACTGTTTGACTGTTTGTATTACTCTAACACACCCAATATAAAATAAATAGCATTTATATAATATTTTAAGAAAAACAAGCAGAATATATTTGATATTATGAACAGCTTTGCAGCACCAAGACAATGGGCAGATAAGGGCAAAACAGATACAGGACGCCTTCTGACCATGGAAGCCCAACGTGCGCGTCATGCAGCTGACTGGGCGAGAATGACGCTGACAAGCATGTGATAGGCATGACATCTACAATACGCTGGCTGGGCGGCGTATCGGCTGGATGTTGCCTGCTACGGCGGGAGACCCTGGCCAGCCCTGGGCTTGGTGGGCCGCTGGGGGCCCCCTGGCGTGCCGTGACGGTTTGGGGGCTGCGGCGGCGGTTCGTGGCCCTTTGGGCGGACGGGGTTGGGGACGGGCGTGGGGTTGGTGGTGCGTCCCCTCTTGCCATCCCCGAGGGCCGGTAGATGGGCGCGCGGGTGGCCCGGGGGACCACCCTGGATTCCAGTGGGGGGGGGGGGGGGGGGGGGGGGGAACGAGGGCTCCTTTGCTGGGCTGCGGGAGGAGGGATGGGCTGCGCTGCCCCCCCTCCCCCAGAGCCCGCCCTCCTTTCCCGGGCTGGCTGGTAGGGCCAGTAGGCCGTGGCCCTGTGTCGGCGCCCGCGTGGCATCTCCGCTCGTCTGCGTGGCTGCTGCGTGCCCGGCGGGGCCCGCGTGCAGCTGGATGTTATTGGGCGTGCTCGGGCGGGGGGTCCCGGTGCCGGGATTGGTGGCGGGGCGGCATAGGTCGTTCGCCAACGGGCTTACACTCACTAGGGATTCACACAATTACTGGGTTCTAAATCACAGAGATGATTTGTGTACACTCTACCCCTTTCCATCACATAGCTAATAGACTCCCCCACGTTCTTCCCCCTCTTTCCCTGGTCAACAGGCCCCCCACATGGTGTCAACCGGAAATACATTTAGCTGACGATAGCACCAACATATTAGTAGTTAGAGTAGTTAGGCGTTCAATGCATTTCTTGTTGTTGTTTGTGTTTCTTCTCTTTCTTCTGTTGTGTTTCTTTTCTTCTGTTCCCCCATAACCCCTTCCTGTTCGCTGTTTTGTCATAATAAATGAGGTATGTTGAATGATCACAAAGGGAGTATGTCAGACTCTCAATGTGAAACGTTAAAACTGTTCAGACTATCCGGGCACTTAGACTTCCATTCTCCGTGTCAAACAGCTGAGCAGGACAGGTTAAAAAAAAAAAAAAAGACATCTACAAATCCACGTCTGCACCACCAAATCCCGCAATCAACTCTTTTGAACAGTCCAGAACAAATGGCGGGACATCTTGTCTTGCTACAAGGAACATCTGATACGGAGGAACCCGTGACCGAGAAGTGAACACTCAGCACTGATGTGGCGCTGAGGATGGAAAAATCCTTAACTCTCTTTGCGCGTACAACAGTCACGCTTGAATTCTCCTGTCCAACAGATAATTTTATAAAAAACACCCAAACACACCCATCTTCCGGACCATAGCCCACATCACCAGAGCCTTTAAAAGACTGAATGTTTAACTAATCGTTGTCATTTTTCTCGGGAATCTTTTTTTGATTTGTGATATGGTGACCCTGGATCCAGTTTCCCTGGGTCTCTCTGTGCTGTATGATTGCTGCCGACTTGAAATAAATTGTCAACTTATGTTTCGAAGCCTTTTTCCAGCTTTTAAAATCTAGTCAGTACCAGGGGTTAAGACTTTGGCCTTTGGCCGGGTAGTCAGCCTTCCGCCGGCCTGGGTCATTGGAATTGCTCTAGTGTGCTTCCAGCGGTTCGGCTGGCGTGATTCAGGCAATCTGGCTAAAAGGTCAGATTTTGTCATTCTGGAAGTAGTTTCGTAAAGAGAACAGCCTCTAAGTTACACAGTGAGTTGCCACAGCAAACTAGCACATGTGTTTAACAAGCTAACGATAATTGACACATTTGGGCCTTTGATCGTGCAGCTACAAAGCTTCTCTAGCAAGATCAAAGCTACAAACCTGTCAATCATCGTTAACTTTAAGTCGCAAACAAGCTGGCCAGTTTGGCTGCACTGCTTAGCAGGACGTAGGGTGAGAGGCTGTGGCACTGTATGAGCATGAAGCAGACAAACATAGATATATTATTTTAGTTAAAAACCCGATCCTCTGAAACGTGCCGCGATTGGTCCAATTTACGATCGGATCGGGACATTCCTAGCCCATAAATCAACCTCCCGTATCCTGAAATTTCTTTGATAACAAGAGGCAATATTTTCCCATTGAGGCGTGTTGTACCTTAAAAATTCCCTATGTAAAGACATTCGTGAGTAGTGGTACCACTGTATGTTAAAGTGAATGTTCGACTTTGAGTCAAGATTGCAAGAGTGGGTCAGAAAAACTGATTTTGTGCCATCATGCTACAGCAAGACCACCCACAACCTTAAAATTCCAAGCAACAACGAAGCACAAAGAAAAATAATAAACTAAAATCTTAAAACACACTCCTCAATGCATGCTGGGTAAACGCAGCTCCCCTACAGACCTGGGCGGGCGTGGCTTCCACACTGCCAGGGCTCGTGTCCGCCTCCTTAACCTCCATCTTTGTTGCCATAGCGATAAGATAATGGAGATAGCAGGGGCGCGAAAAAAGTAAAACAAAATGGATGATGGGAAAAGCCATTTACGGTATGTATGGATAGATGAAATCTATCTACACTTTCGCTTTTAAAAAGGCGCAAACAAGGCATTTTTTGGTCCACTACAGCATAACAGGCAACATAATAAGTAAATTACTGTACTTGTGCACATGATTACAGAACAATTATAATCTGCAAAGGCAACAATAAAAATTTTAGCGAATGCGCTTCGTTTAGAAGGCAATTTTTAGTTATGTACAAATATTTTTCAGATTTACTCTTTGCAAGGAGATTGCTTGCAGAAATAAAAATCTAATTTTTATGAACGTTTTATGCCCTGAACGTTCATATTCATCAAGTGGAATTTAATTTGAATAAAAAAATAAAATAAAAAAACCGTTGGCAGAAGGCAGCGAATGAGTTAATCGCTTAATTTAAAAAAAAAAAAAAAAAAATTACGTTTGACAATAAATAAATACGCAGACTCTTATTCTATTTTTTGTAATACCGGTAATTCAAAAAAGTCAAATATATTTTCTATGAACATTTTAAATTATTTATTTTTAGTGAACAAAATAAAATGACTATTTTTAATTTGATTCATTTTATATTAGAAACATTTCCTGTAAAACGATAATATATTTTATACTAACATTTTAAACGTATTATATACTTCTTTTATGAACTCAATATACTCACTATTTTTAAAAACATATCTATTTGATATTTGTAATAATTTACAAAACATTTTTCAGTGAAATAAATTTTCATTCAAATTCGATTTTTTAAACTGTGAATTAAAATCTTTACTACTTTACTATTACTTAACTGTAAAATCTTTTTACAGTTTTACAGTGCCAAAACTGCACTGCGGGACGTGATTGACGGTGATAGACGTCTCATGGATTGAAAAATGAATTGGATGTCCATCCCCGTCCATGGCAGACAATAATTTAAATGGGGGAAAGGCAGCGGGACACTATTGTTTGTGGAAATTTAGTACTACTTCTATAATACATGCTTGATAACTTCATATTTTTTGTTACAATTCTTTGCTTCTGATTCTCCTCTTTCTACTAGAGTTGTCCGGTATTATCAGGTAGCCGATAAAAGCATTTAAAAATGATATCGGATAACATTGACATCGGTTTTTCATTATCAGTTTTGGGCCAATATGCATGTTGCCTTCAAAGTGAATGTAGAAACCTTCTGGCTTTATACAAGGGCTGGTCACAGCTTAGCACAGCAGTAGCCATGTGCCGATTACCGGTTTCAAAGTATACCGTGATATGAAAACATCACGGTTTGAAAAACGCAAAATTTTCTGTCATATCGTCCCTACGGTATTAGCTATTTTTTATGTCCCAAAAATGCAGCCCACACCAGACTCCTTTTGTGAAACGTGTCAGGTGCTGCTTGATACTGTAAGTTGTGTTTTCTCATCTTGACTATGCCATGTTGTTTTAGCCTTCATAGGTCTGTGATGAGTGATTATCACACACTAAACTAACTTGTAGAGTTAGCATAGCATTCGCATTAGCATTTAGCGCGGTGACTCGGTGTCTTCTTAAACTCACTTGGAAAACATTTTACGTACAGTTCGTGGCGTTTAGATGAGTTTAATTGCAAATAATGTGCTGTTTTCCTGCTGAGTGTGTTTTATCATCATGAAAATGGTGATGTCCTTGTCAGGGTTGGGCATCGTTTCAAACGATTCCGGTTCCGATTACGATTCCACGTTTCGATTTCGGTTCCGAACGAATCTCGATTCCGATTCTTTTAAGAGGCAGGGTAAAAAAAGGCACGGCCCAAAAAAATTGCATTGTTTGTATTAAATTCTTAACTTCTCGATGATGTTTTAAATTATATGAACTTCTCACAGGGCTAATTTTAACTTGTATATAAATATCAGTCTGTGATTTTTTACCACTCGGTGGTCAGGGCATCGAAACATGGAATCGAAATTTAAAAATTCGAACGATTCCAGGAGCATCGGAGTGATAGAACCAGTTCCCATCGATGCTCGACGCCCAACCCTAGTCCTTGTAAACTCTACAGCAGAGGTGCCCAAGTCCGGTCCTCGAGAGCCCCTATTCAGCTTGTTTTCCATGTTTCTCTCCTCCAACACACCTGAATCAAATAATACGGATCATTCTCAGGCTCCTGCAGCGCTTGCTGATGAGCTGATCATTTGATTCAGGTGTGTTAAAGGAGGGAGACATGGAAAACAAGCCGGATCGGGGCTCTCGAGGACCGGACTTGGGCACCCCTCCTCTACAGTTATGTGGTCGTCTGTCATGTTCATTCGAAATTGTTGGAAACCTTTTATTTATTTATTTATGGACTAAAACTTTTGAAGTTTAAAGACGAAAACATTTTGAAATGACTAAAATATGACTAAGACTAATAAGTATTTTCGTCCAAAAGACTAAGACGAAAATTTAAATGGCTGTCAAGAAAAAAAACTACATTGTACTTATGTTCCAATTAGTTGTAGCAAGTATTCATTCATTCATTCATTTTCCATATGTTTTGAAAACTAAGTCCTGTTTAATGGAATTAAAACCTTTTTTTTTTTAACCTAGATATCTCAAAGTAACACATTTTAGAGCTGGAGCTGCAATACCGTGATACCGTGAAACCGTGTTATTTTGGCTTACGCTTATCAAACCGTCAGAATCTCATAACGGCACATGCCTACGCAGCAGTTTTGCTTGATGACCATTAGATGTCTCCAGGAATTTGGTATGTGAGCATTATCATTATTAAAGCATCACAATACAACTAGCCATTATATGTTAAGTGAACAACCGCCGATATCGGTATTGGTTTGATATCGGTATGGGATTTTTGGAATTGGACAATCTCGGGATATCGCTCATCGGTTAAAAAGTCATTACCGGACAACTCAACTTTTTACTATTATATCCTATTCTCTTTCTACATTAAAATATTCTACATTTAGCCTAAAGTATTATCAACTATCAAGTGGTGTGGACAGTGAAAGGGAAGTGGAAAAAGATGAAAAAATATTGTAAAGTATTGGGGTCACTAATAAAAGGGCATTTGAAAAAGAAAATTAAGTAAGTAAAGTCTCTAAGCGGCAGGATCGCACATCTCCTGCATCCTCGTGTGGCGCCTGATGCATGATGGCGTATCCTCGAGAAGTGAGGTCGCCATTTTGTCAGGACGCTCCCGACCCGCGACGCCCCGCCGATTGGAGACCAGCTTTTCCAGGTAGCACAAGGTTAGCCCGAGAGGTGCGGCCAAAATTAAAGCTAGCACCATGGAGCGGCTAGCGGTGAACATGACGGCTAACAGGAAGGCTACTAAGAGGCATGGCAATAGAAGCGGGGAAGGCTTGGCGAGGCTAAGCTGGACGGATCGAACTAAGGAGCGGGAATGGAGCGTCGAGGCTAGGGAGGAGACATCGCCGAAGATTGACGGCAAAGGACGGGAATGGTAAGGGAAGTCAACCAGAGGCAAACACGGTTGCACGCTTGTAAATCTGGCCTGAAGCTGAGACAACCTTGACACTATGGCGTCTTTAAATCGACGTAATCTTGCTACGGTGGCGCTTGAAGCGACGCTTCTTGCTGTTGTGATGGTAAAAATCTTCGCTCTGATAGCCGAACTGTACGCTAGCGCGGACAGCCTTTCCGTCGCAGCCCAAAACGGCTTCATGTTCTTTTCCAGGACGGAGCGAAAGCTAAACACGAGAAATACGTATCTAACCACGTCCTTCAGCGAGCGCCACCTGCCGCTTCGATCTTCCCGGTCACCCTCTTCCGAAGCCGGAATTTCCAAATTCGGAGTCTGAGGGCGACGCGTTAGCGGGGAAGACGGCGGCGTCTGTTCCTTTGCTAGCGCTTCGACATCCTGGTCGACGCTTAACGCAACCGCTTCGCTGTCGTCCGCGGCGAGGTCGCCATCCTCAGAGATGTTGGAGAGGCCGCGCTCCAGTTCGGAAATGGAATCGAGTGACGGTGCGATGGAGGAGAGAGACGATAATGAGGAGAAAGAAAGAGGGAACATGAAGATGGACTGGAAGTTGGTTAAAAAAAGCGTGAAAAAGTGACATTTGGAGAAAATTGTGTCCGAAATAAGCATGCGAGAGTGTCGACAAGAGTGAAGGGGAAAAACAGAGAGGGGAAAAGAGACAACATTAGTGAACCACAACAGTACAAAAAAAGGTTAAACATGAGCACAGTAGGGTAGATCAGTGCATAGTAAGACAGAAGTCAAGCTTCCTTCCAAATGGACAAATTATTCTTGCAGTGCCACTAGGTATGGTTACATGGACCTTTTTATATAGATTAAAAGCCTGGTCGGAATAAAAATGCTTCATGTACACCCCCCCGTCGCAATATTCTAACCCGATCCAGCATATTCCGATCAAGATTCTATTCCAAACAAGAGGGGTGGTTTGTGCTGAATGATAACCCGATCAGCGCGCATGAAAAGACTTTATTCCAAAATTCTGGAACAAACCGTCCTCTCTACCATTAGCCTACTTTTGTAAAGTCTTCTACCATTGTAAACATCTGTTCAAAATAACCATTTTCATCACATTTCTGTGGTACTTTTTTGCTCTGGCAACTTTCTGTGTTGAGAGTGTGTGTGTGTGTGTGTATAATGTGTAAATAATGATACGAGTCATACACATGTCTGTGTAGGCCGAGTTATGCTTCTGCGGCAGACCTACGCCGTCAAGGCAGACCCGTTTTATGACCCTCCGCCGTAGCCTGACGTGCACTTCCACATATTCCTGACTGGGCGTCATGTCAACGCGTGGTGACGTGACGCAAATGGACTGTGATTGGTCCGCTCAGACTGCTGTTTCCGGTTCAGCGCGAAATCACCGCCATTTTTAAACATTGTTGTGCTACACGCCGACGAGAGTATCATCGAAGAGGTCCGTACGAACGACAACCTCTACAATGTCTCGTCAAGACATTATAAAGATTGCCAATTGGCAAAGAATTTGTGAAAGCGGTGACACAGTTGGCCAAAAACTGCCAGTTTTTATCACTTTATATAGTATTTTTGGTTGGCGCACTTTATCATTTATTGTGTACATACCCTAATTTTCGGACTATAAGCCGCTACTTTTTCCCCTCATTTTAAATCCTGCGGCTTATAGTCCAGTGTGGCTTATTTGTTGATTTATTTGGGTTCATAGGTAACACTTTATTTAACAGCGGCATCATAAGACTGTCATAAGAACATCATAATTATGACATGACACTATCATGGGCATTACTGAATGCTTATAACAGATGTCAATATGTGTCATGTGGCATATTATGTCACTAAATCCATTTATGTCCGGCTCAGATCTTTTACGTCCATTCAAAAGTGAGATAATTTGCTGGATGACACTAACCG
The DNA here is from genome assembly GCF_030265065.1 of Corythoichthys intestinalis. Classification (NCBI taxonomy): domain Eukaryota; kingdom Metazoa; phylum Chordata; class Actinopteri; order Syngnathiformes; family Syngnathidae; genus Corythoichthys; species Corythoichthys intestinalis. The sequence goes on from NC_080413.1 coordinate 8,395,181, forward strand.
ACATCTATTATAAGCATTCATTAATGCTTATGACAGTGTCATGTAAAAATTATGACTCTTATGACAGTATTATAGCACCACCATCCAAGAAAATGTTACCAAATACCATAACTAGCAATTAATGAAACAACTGGAACAGTAACTGAAGAAATAATTAGCACAGAACATGACTATTATTTACATCTGTAGCGCCGCCATGCATACTAGGAGGAACGTTGGATGACAACAGTGTTGAGAGCAGGTGGCAGCAGAAGCTGACTGTCTACCCCAAGGAAGCAGTGATGGCCAAATGAAGCCTTTAGTGACAATAAGGCTTTGCAGCCAATTGGTTCAAAGCTTAATGGTGGTTCATTTGGTCTCATGACAGTTTTATGGTGCCATTGTCAAATGAAGTGTTACCAGTTAATATCTTTTAGTGTAAATATCCCATAATACAATGAGGATGACTGCGGCTTATAGTCCAGTGTGGCTTATCTATGAACAAATGCCGTTTTCATGTCAAATTTGGTGGCTGGCGGCTTATCGTCAGGTGCGCCTTATAGTCCAGAAATTACGGTATGTGTCTTGTGAGTCTGTGACTAATTTACGTTTTACACTTGAAGTATAGGAAGAATAAAGCACAAGTTTGGTGTCAAAAGAGTTGTTTTGATGTTCAATTTTCAACAACACAGTTCACACACTTGAGACATCATCACTGATTGAGAGTGCCTCGGTGCTTTTATGTAAACGTGTTTACCATCAAGGCTTCCAACGCAGTTTGGGAAGTTCCATAGCTGCCAGAAATCTGCTATGGCTTCCCACTGGCTGGTTGTATTACACGGCAAAGAAATCGGACAAAACGCTGGACAACGCAGCTTGCTGGCTTCCACCCGATGCTAGAATTCGTAAACTGCCAGTCTCAGTGCGGCATCAACAGTCGGACAGACCACTTCCGCAACTGTCTTCTACGTCGCCTGCGCCTCAACATTGGTTGTTCAATGTTGATGAGCTGAAGATCCACATTCAAGCGTTCCATCTCTGTTGGCATTGTTGTGTAACCGGAGGAAAACTAGAGGAAGTCGACAAGAGTCCCCCAAAACCGCACAAACAAAACGCGACAACCCTCTAGTGGCTTGGCGGTGAATTACAAAGCAACGTGTTCCCTTGCCGCAGAAGTATCGAATGCTCATTGACGCCGTAGGGTCTACAGTGTCACTACGCTGTCACCACAACACAGAAGCATAACTCAGGCTTTCCTCTCGCTCTCCATTAATATTCAACTAATTAATATTAATAGTAGTAGTTGTATGTGTTTACATAAAATCAATTTATTCATACATTGTTTAAGTCCACTTCTATATTACCAAGGGTTCTTGTTCAAATGTTGAGCAACTTGAGCTGTGACTTCAGTCTATAAGTTTTATTTATTTCAATTATATTTGTTTATTTCACCAATTTAATTTTTGTTATTTTATTCATTTATTTTGTCATTATATTCATGTTGATGTTCAAATTTACAAATATGTTGTGAAAAAAAAACTTCATACATCTCAAAATAACACATTTTAGAGCTATAATTGCAATACCGTGATACTGTGTAATTGCGGTATTTTGGCTTAAGTTTATCATACCGTAATAATGGCGCATGCCTAGTTATCAGTATATGCATTTTTGTTATTCCCGGATGCTAGTAGAAGCCGAACACGTGGAAGACAGGGTAGGTGCAATTTGAGCAAGACTAAACTAGTAGGTAGGCTGATTGAACACTCTAAATTATCCATAGGTGTGAGTGTGTGCATGAATGGTTGTGTGTCTCCTTGTGCCCTGCGATTGGCTGGCAACCAATTCAGGGTGTCCCCTGCCTACTGCCCGAAGTTAGCTGGGATAGGCTCCAGCACCTCCGCGACCCTCGTGAGGAATAAGCGGCATGGAAAATGAATGAATGAATGAATAAACTAGTCTGTATGGGGGATGAACACATTGCTGGAGATATGATTAAAGATCTTAACAATTTGGAAGACTTGATAGTGGAAAAATGGAAAAAAATACACAAAATAACGCTAACGTTTATAGTCTAAATGGACCGACCGATTTTTGACACAGAAGTCAGTCCTCTTCTACTATATTTTCTGGTTTATCTGGTAATGCTGCCTTCACATGCTGTGGGAAAGATGAGCCTTACCAATTTGGCAATTACGGGTACGTTCTGTTCATGTGGTTTTGTTGTCCTAGCAAAAAGACAGCGAACATGGACTTCATTTTGGTTTGTTGCGTGGGAAAAAAAATGTTTTAGACCTATTAATTCATCTACAACAGCAAGAAGAGAATGCATCAAAATACAAACGGTAAGTTTTTGTTTAGAACTAAACATTTTTACTAGGGCTGTCAAAATTATCGCCTTAACGGGCGGTAATTAATTTTTTAAATTAATCACGTAAAAATATTTGACGCATTTAACGCACATGCCCCGCTCAAACAGATTCAAATGACAGCACAGTGTAATGTCCGCTTGTTACTAGTGTTTTTTTGTGTTTTGACGCCCTCTGCTGGCGCTTGGGTGCGATTGATTTTATGGGTTTCAGCACCATGAAAATTGTGTAATTACTGACATCAACAATGGTGAGCTACTAGTTTATTTTTTGATAGAAAATTTTACAAATTTTATTAAACAAAAACATTAAGAGGGATTTTAATATAAAATTTCTATAATTTGTACTAACATTTATCTTTTAAGAACTACAAGTCTTTCTATCCATGGATCGCTTTAACAGAATGTTAATAATGTTAATGCCATCTTGTTGATTTATTGTTATAGTAAACAAATACAGTACTTATGTACCATATGTTGAATGTATATATATCTGTCTTGTGTCTTATCTTTCCATTCCAACAATAATTTACAGAAAAATATGGCATATTTTAGAGATGGTTTGAATTGTGATAAATTACAATTAATTAATTTTTAAGCTGTAATTAACTCAATTAAAAAATTTTAAACGTTTGACAGCCCTAATTTTTACGAATGTTTACACTAATTTATTATGCTGGTGTAAAAAAAAAAGTGCAAATTGACGCTAAATTGTCTTTAAAAACTTAAGCTTATTACCCTATTTACCATAACTACGACAATACATGAACGCAGAATCAATCTGCGCAAGTCAAAATGATTTGTTCCTTCTGACATTCTGATACATGAACACGCAAGACCTAATCGGATCAATATTTTTATTGTCCATGAAGACAGTGCATCCGAATATAACTGAATCCAAACGCTGATCGGATTAAAGAAATTTTGTCCAGGTCATCATACCCACTGATGGAGATTGCTGACAAGTTTAAATAAGGCAATGTGGAATCAAAATTACATCCAGTACATGGTTGGAAACCAGACTTCTGTCAAAAAGAGGTAACCGCTGAAGAAAAATCCTTTAATAGAAGTCAATTGCTGGGGAAAAAAAGTGCTGCGTGTCAGGGTTAAGAAGAAATAAAAGGTTAAAAGTGAGTAAAAAGGGAAGGTGGTTAAACAGGATGCATGCAGAACCAATATGGACCACGTATTTACTGTGAACATTAATTGCGCGTAAACTAAACTTTATCGTGACAATTGTGTAAGAACTTATTTGTCTTACACATATATTGCAGTCAACCTAATAAAAGAATAAAACCAAGCAACTTTCACAGCTCTCGGCCAAATAAAAGGTTACCCCGTGACAAAAGCGATAACGCAAATCTCTACTTCTTTATGATGAACCTGCAGCGTAATATAAGCCAAAAACACACCTTGGAGTCAGAGTGGAGATCCAGGTGGGGGTCGTGTCCATTCTCAGTGGTGTCCCGGGCCTCTGTTATGCTTATCATTGGTGCTGAATGAGACAAAACAATCAATAGATTAATACAAAACAATGATTTCTACATATTAAGCAAATTCTCATGCTGGAATTCTCTGTTTAGAACATTAGAAGTTGTCCCCCTAGTGGCTTATATCGAGGTGGGTAGTAACGCGGTACATTTAAATGTACTTCTAAGAGTGGTTTTACTACCATGCTTTTTACTTTTTACTTGAGTAGATTTGTGAAGAAACGCTACTCTTACTCTGCTACTTTGGGCTACACTAGTTGTTTTGCCGACGTGCAGGCAACACCTCCAACATGATTTCATCCGTCACTTTACACAAAATGTAAGCTAAGTAAATGCTGTCATGAATGTTTCCCATTATATGGGAGTTCCAGTGTGTTTAGTATGTCTAGCGGTCGTAAAACAAATACTATAACGTATGCTTCTTAAGCAGTGGCCAAGCTGAGCACAAAACCAGAACCAGGGAGAATGAAAAATTACAAAATCTAGTTAGACTTCATCATTGCTGAAAAGATATTTGATTATTCTTATTTAACTTCTTACAACGTTGAGTGAATTTCTTTTTTATATTTTCATATAGCTATATTATTTTATTGATTTATTTATTATTGACTTTGTATCTTTGGGTCTGCTGTTTAAAATACTGACATGTTTGTGAAAGACCGGATACTTTTGTTAATATATACTTCATATGCAGGGGTGAAAGTGGGCCTGAACGGTCAGGAACGCAGTTACGGTATAAGATTGAGGGCCAGAACGCTGTTCCTGTATACGGTGCTTTGATTCCGAAAATATGACGGCAACTGTCAAAACACTATGTAAAAAAAGCTGCCACACATGCATTTCATCTCCAAGAAGAAAACAATCTACCAACATCAGATTTACATACACAAGTGTGAACAACAAGCATTATAAATTGCTTGCGTAGCATAATCCGTTTCCACCTATATATATTTTTTTTTTTATTCCACGGACGGCATGGAGGTTTCCCCAGCTGCTGCAGTTATCAGAGTCTGATGATGACGAGTCATGTCAATGTGCGGACGCAGGCAGCAAAGCAAAACGCCTGGACTCATTTATCCGTTCAATTGGCCGACATACTGACGTGTGATCACCAGACATAGTTAGCTCTGATTGGTTCAAATGTGCATGTTTTCTGAAACAGAAAAAAAGGGCAATGCAACAGAAAATGGACCAAATCTTTCAGAGCAAGGAAAGAGTTGAGGAGTCTTATTTATCATATTTAGTTATATTTGCTCTGATGGGGAGGTTCAGAACATCTTAGCTGTCAATTCCTACTTTAGTCTTATATTTGTTCATTTATCTTAGGCTAGTTATTCATTTCCTTATGATTTAAAAAAAGTAAATACTTGCACGATCTTCAAAATATATTCCATTTCACTCTGCATAATATAAGCAACTTATACAAACTTATTTTTCTTAATGTAGGTTACTTATATCCTTATAAAAAAACAACAAAAAGTAAATGTTTACATTATCTTCAATTTTAATATACTGTACATCCTATGTTGTTTAGTTAAAATTGAGAGTTGGCATTTAGTATGTGAGTAAATGAGGGAAAATAAAAATTAGGAGATGGAGGTCGGGGTTATACACAGTGTTGTTAATAACGGCGTTAGAATATAACGGCGTTACTAACGGCGTTATTTTTTTCAGTAGTGGGTAATCTAATTAATTACTTTTCTCATCTTGGCAACGCCGTTACCGTTACTGAGGGCGGAAAGGCATGCGTTACTATGCGTTACTATATTGGTCGAAAAGTCTGAGGGAGACGGACTCACCGAGACGACAGAGCAGAGCAGGCAAGAAAGTTGTGACGCCGAGCAAACGCGATGCTAGGTAGCTCCAATAATACATGTTGTAGCCGATAGCCTACAAACTACGCCCGCATGTTATGGTAGATATGGTAGACATGGTAGATATCACATGTACTGTATATAGATATAACTAGATGCAAAATGACAGACATGGCACTAAATGCGTTAGTAGACAGCCGCCATCTTGAAGCAGTAGACTTTTTAGGACGGCTCTGTTGTAGAGAACCTTCCTAGCGAACCTAAGTAACTTTTTATATAAAATACTTCTAAATCTGCAAAATCTTGACTTGAATCTATCTTTAAATTATGAAACAGTTTTAAAACTTTCATATGTTGAAAGTAGAGCGAAGGGAACTAATGCAATAATGGGAGCAATTCTAACAACTTTTAACAGTTGATTCAGGGTAAAGAGTAAATTAGGGTAAAGAATTGGGTTCGGGCCAATTGTACCAAAAACCTTCACAAAAAACTTCACATAGTGTGGCCAATGTTTTTTATTTTTTTTTGTTTGTTTTTTGGAGGGGAAAAAAAAGTAATTATCACCAATTACTTTGCCAAGTAACTAATTACTCTTACATTCAGGTAATTGAGTTACTAACGCAATTACTTTTTGGGAGAAGTAATTTGTAACTATAATTAATTACTTTTTTTCAGTAAGATTAACAACACTGGTACTGAGTAATCTAATTAATTACTTTTCTCATCTTGGCAACGCCATTACCGTTACTGAGGCGGGAAAGGCGTGCGTTACTATGCGTTACTAAGTTGGTTGAATAAAAAAAAGTCAGAGACGGACTCACGGAAACGAGAGAGCACAGCAGGAGTGGGGAAGACGCCGTTGCAAACGCGATGCTAGGTGGCTCCAATAATACTGACTGTAGCCTACAAACTACGCCCACATGATACGGTAGATATCACATATTATAGAACTAGATGCAGATTATAGACACGGCTGCATTGGCAACATGTTTTAAGGACTACATGCGTTAGTAAACAGCGGCCATCTTAAAGCAGTAGACCTCTCAGGAAGGCCAAGGCTCTGTTGTAGAGATCCTTCCTAGCGAACCTACTTTTTTTTTTTTTTTTTTTTTTTAATATCTAAAATGGTCCTAAATCGGCAAAATCTGGACTTAAATCTATCTTTAAATTATGAAACTGTTTTAAAATTTACTCATGTTGAAAGTAGACAGAAGGGAACTAATGCAATAGCGGGAGCAATTTTAACAACTTTAGCGGTTGATTCACAACTTTAAATGACTTCCACACATAGCAAAGGTTACTATCTAGTTATCGCAATACCCTTGTGTCTAGTTAAGTGGAGTTGGGCTAGGGCCAATTGTCCCAAAAACCCTTTAAACTTCACACTGTGTGACCTTTTTTTTTTTTTTTTTTTTTTTTTTTTTTTGAGGAAAAAAAATAAAACATGAAAATTATCACTAGTTACTTTGCCAAGTAACTAATTACTCTTAAATTCAGGTAACTGAGTTACTAACGCAATTACTTTTTGGGAGAAGTAATTTGTAACTGTAATTACTTTTTAAAGTAAAATTAACAACACTGGTTATACAGTGGGGAGAACAAGTATTTGATACACAGTCAATGGGAAAACCCTTTGGCAGTATATCAAATACTTGTTCTTCCCACTGTAGCTGTTTTTGTTAACTTTTATTTTGCAAATCATTGAAAAAATACAATTTTGAATGAAAATCAGTTTTTGTATGTGTTATAGAAATAACTGACCAAAACAGTCACATTTGAGTGGTTTTGACCCCCCCCCCCCCCCCCCCCAAAATTAAATAAATAAATAAATAAATAAATAAAATTTCTTGCTCCGTGGCAGCCTTCACGTCGGGGAGTTCCAGCAAGAAATTCTAACCAGTTTGACGCCTGTTCATATGTGAATTAAAAACAACAACAAAAACTCAAAAAAAAAAACTCTAGAATGATTCCGTTGCAATGACTATCATCATCCAGCAGGGGACAATGTCTCACACAACTTTTAAGCACCGAAAGTGAGTAAAACTGTCAAGAAACACTCAAAAAATAGGTGTGAGATACTTTCCAAAAATAAGTGTAACATTGCGGTGAGGTTTTATAGCCCTAATGCTGTCTTGGCCATGCAACATTTACATCAAAGTGGAACTTGGTATGGATTCTCTTGTATTGCCTGCTGTGTGTGCGTGTGTATACACTGCATGCTGCATTCATTTCCTAGTCGGGCCCCTCTTTCTTTCGGAACACTCTGCCTTTTCATCTCCGTCTCTGTGTGACAGGAAACAGCTGCAGCTATTTCCTGTATCTGGTCAGACGGCGAAAAATGTACTCCCAAACGCAACCCAGCCGTGTCTGTCGGTGCGTTACCTCCATCTAGACTGCGGCTGATGCGTTTAGACGAAGTGCGCTCGAAAGTGGGCGCGGGCCGGTCGATGAGGGTGCTGGCCAAGCGTGTTTGGGTTTGCGTGCGCCCGCTGTAGCGGAACTTGGAGCCCAGTGTTAGGAAGCGCGGAGTGGTGGGGGGCTCTGGTGCGTTGAGCCTGGAAAATGATGATGTAAAATCAGTACCGGAATGAATTCCTGACGAATAGTCATTTTGTCATACCTGAAGAAACTGTGGTTCTCCACGCAAACTTTCCACAGCCGTTTAGCAGAGCGATGATTCTGTAGTTTGAATCCTACGGTGCTTTCAAATTGTTCTGTCTGTTGGAACGGTTGTGAAATGATCACGTTTCAATGTTAGTGTTAGCTTTAAACCCTTAGCATTGTTCTTACCTCTCCGGGTCTGATTTTGATGTAAAAGTTGTTTCTCTTGTATGAAATTTTGAGGATTTTGGGCCAGGCGAAGCGATTTATTCGAAGCCGGTCCTTGTAGACCAAGAGTCCGTTGGCGCACACTCCAAGCATGATGTCCACCCCCTCAGAATCCTGCCATGGGAATGACTTAAATATTAATACACTTGCACTGTACCTTGAATTGTAAGTTTCCCCAAGGAACCATGTACCACCCAAAACATCTGAAAAACTGAAATACCATAATTTTCGCACTATAATGCGCACCTGACTATAAGCCGCCACCCACCAAATTTGACACCAAAACGACAGTTGTTAATAGATAAACAGCACTGGACTATAACCCACGGCTATCCTCACTGTATTTTGGGATATTTACAACAAAACATATTTACCGGTAACACTTAACTTGACAGCGGCATCATACGACTGTCATAAGACCAAATGAACCACCATGAAGCTTGGAACCAATTGGCTGCAAGGATTCATTGCTTCAAGAAGCTTCATTTGGCCATCACTGCTCCCTAGGGGAGACAGTCAACCCCTGCTGCCACTTGCTGTCAACAATGTCGTTGTCCAACATGCCTTATTTCTTCAGTTACTGCTCCAGTTGTTTCATTAATTGCTAGTTATGGTATTTGGTACCACTTTATTTGACAGTGGTGCAGTAAGACTATCATTAGACAATTATAATTATGACATGACACTGTCATGAGCAATAATGAATGTCGGGCTGCAGCTATCGAATATTTTAGTAATCGAGTAATCGACTGAAAAGTCTATCGATTAATCGAGTAATCGGATAAAACGTTTTTTTAGGTAAAGAGCAATTATAAATATACATGAGGAAAAAAAGACATTTAATCCAATATTGAACCATTTTCAGTCAATCAATGTCTTTATTTTTGAGTGTACATTGTTGAAAACAGCCAACAATTGCATCTAAGATGTGACTAGAAAAAAACATTCACTGCTTTCACTCAAAAAACTTCTAGATCTTATAAAAAAATATATATTTCTTACCTATTAATGTAATTAAGCTTGATAACACACATCACTTGAAAGCTACGCGTTTTTCCCACATGTTTCAATTTAATTTCCATTTGTGTCAAGCTATTTTTAAGTTCTAGTTGAGTTTTAAGTTAGTCTAAACTGTAAGTACTGATAGGATTTTGAGTTTTTGCAGTGTTCAAAATAAATGTATGATACCTGCTGTATTGGAGCACATTAGGGACCAGTGCTACTTGGTGTTTTATTCAGCAATGACTACTGAGCTAAAACTGACAGTTAGCTTTATTATGTTTTAATTTTACACCCTCATCATTCTACAGCGCTGTGTCTTTACAGATTAAATAAAGCCTGTATGTAAGACACGTTAGCCACGCATCGACATTGGGCATAATCCATAGAAAACTAGCCCTCCGAAGGGCTAACGTTACCTGAGCGAGTGACAGTAACGTTATATTTATTAGCGATGAGAAGTCTACTGCTTAAAGATGGCGGCTGTTTACTAACGCTGCCCAGACGCGGCCGAGTCAGTCATTTCGCATCTAGTCCTAAATGCATGTGATATCTATGAGACGCATCTTACACTACCTGCTACTAGCATCATGCAGGCGTTGTTTATAGCAACGTCGGCGTAGTTTGTAGCGGCTGTCGGCTGCGGTATGTTTTTTTTGTTTTATTGCTTCTTCCTCTACGCACATGGCGTCAGCGCGTTGTCCCGCATTAAAAGTAGTCCGGGCAAAACGTGATGCTTAGAGCTGGCAAAATTAAACGATTCCTCCAGGTGAATAAAATTACTCGGATCAGTTTTTAAACTCGAGTTCCTCGAGTTGCCCGAGTATTCGTTTCAGCTCTAAATGAATGCTTATAACAGATGTCATTTAGTGTCATCCGGCAAATTATCTCACTTTCAAGGGTAATGTTTTACCCTTACAAACATTTTTTTCCCCATTATTTTCTTTGTTTGGATCGATTATTTATCATCTCAAATACTGGGCAAAATCCGACAGTAACAAAAAAAATACAATTAAGCGATAGTTATGAGGTAAATATCTGTGTCTTTTTTACAGACACCCTTTTTTTTCACGTGATGTAATTTGTTTAAAAGTTTAAAATATGCGAGTGAGTAATTTTTAAAGTCTTTTTTTTTTTTCAACAAAATATTAGACATCAATGAATGATTCTAAGCCAAAAATGACAGACATTTTCAATAATAAATATACGTAATTGTAATTAATTACCATCGTTTTATGGCTGGGTTGAAACAAAAGCGGTTGCGCGACGTCTGTAAATGACGGTTTCCAGGGTAAAATGGACAAATTAAAAATACAACAGTTCTTTTGGCTTAAAATACAGCAGTTTATTTTAAAGAGGAGTGCAAGAGCAGAAACTGCTTTTTCAGTCTTGCCCGTGTTTTCCGCCATATAAATAAAAGTTTTGTTTTTCTAAAAAACAATACTTTGTTTTTACATTATACTTTGGAAAAAAAAAACTGAAAAAACATGTCTTATATGCATCTCTTTCCAATGCTGAATCTGAATAAATACATTGAACACACACAAAAAAAACGTTTTTTTTTTTTTTTTTTTAATTTTTTTAAGGGGGGTGCGGTGGTACTCTGCGGTTTTTCACTTATTGCGGCGAGTTCTGGTCCCCATTAACCTCAAAAAAATAAAAATAAAACCATAGCAGCACAAACGAATTTTTTTAACAACACAAACGGGTGCAAACGTAGCATAAACGAATGGCACCATTTTGGCTCCACTAAATCGGGGGGGGTGACGTCATCACTCGAAATTTTTTTTACAGCACAAACGGAGCATAAATGATTTACACCATTTTTAGCCATTTTTAATCAAAATGGGTGGCTGCTTGACCTCAGATTGACCTATGAAAGAAATGTGAATATCTCAAAAACAATAGCAGCACAAACGAAACTTTTTACAGCACAAACGATATAATCTTTATCTAAATTTGCGTATGATGGGGGCAAATTTCACAGAGGTGATAGAGAGAAGCATCAATTTCATTCTGCAACTTTTTTGTGCAGTCGTCTCCACAGTCCACATAAACTTGATTACTCACTAGTAACATGGTTAGCTGTCAGGCTAACTCGGTGCAAAGCTTTTAAGTCTGAGGCCATCTGGTAACGGTCAGTGGGGTATTGACTTAACACAGGGGGGTGGAATCTGCTTGCTAATGGAGGTTGCAATAGGTAGATAATGGACACACATACACAAACAGGTCACACAACCTTGCCGCACTGTTAGTAGCTCATCGATCTCTCGCGTTGACTATTCAGGCATTTTTTATCTGTTGTCATAGTAACAGAATGGACAGACGAGGGAAAACAGACTTCCTCTCTGACACTGGAATGCCGCGAAAAAAATGCTCCCATCCTTTCGGCTAATGGGAGCGTGCCCTTTCTTTTTTGGTCCTCTTGTCCTCCATCTAACATCCTCTCTTTTCTATTTTAAGCTTGCCATCTCCCTCTCTCATGAATATTTTCCTGCTCGGTTTTCCGGCGCAAAAAACAAACACGATCGCAACTCACGTGGGAAACTCGCCGGCTGATGCCCCGATAGTCCGGCGAGGGAGGTGGGCTATTCCCAGGGCCTTTTTTTCAAGTGTTTGCACAGCTGACACACAGACATCAAGGAATAAACTGTGTGTGTGTGTGGGGGGGGTGTCTTTGTACCTTAGCGTGGTGCAGGTCCACCCCGTACATGGACAACTTCTTGGCATTTTCTAGAAACTGCGTGTCGGCCTGCGCTGGTGTCATTCCCCTAAAAGTATGGGGAATTTAGCGACAATGAAGTAGAGTGGGGAGTGACAACTATTTGATACACTGCCGATTTTGCTGGTTTTCCCACTTGCAAAGCATGTAGAGGTCTGTAATTTGTATCATAAGTTCTCTTCAACTGTGAGGGACGGAATCTAATACAAAAAAACCCCAGAAAATCACGGTGTATGATTTATAAATATTAAATTTGCATTTAATTGCTTTGAAATAAGTATTTGATACATCACAAAAATCGAACTTAATATTTGGTACAGAAACCTTTGTTTGCTATTAGATACCAAACGTTTCCTGTAGTCCTTGACAAGGTTTGCACACACTGCAGCAGGGATTTTGGCCCACTCCTCCATGCAGATCTTCTCCAGAGCCTTCAGGTTTCGGGGCTGCTGCCAATCAACACGGACTTTCAGCTCCCTCCATAGATTTTCTATCGGGTTCAGATCTGGTGACTGGCTAGGCCACTCCAGGACCTTAAGATGCTTCTTACGGAGCCACTCTTTAAGTTGCCTTGGCTGTGTGCTTTGGGTCGTTGTCATGCTGGAAGACCCAGCCACGTCCCATCTTCAGGGCCCTCACTGAAGGAAGGAGGTTGTCAGCCAAGATCTGACGATACATAGTCTCATCCATCCTCCCCTCAATACGGTGCAGTCGTCCTGTACCCTTGGCAGAGAAGCAGCCCCAAAAAATGATGTTTCCTCCTCCATGTTTCACGGTTGGGATGGTGTTCTTGGGGTTGTACTCTTCCTTCTTTTTCCTCCTAACACGACGAGCCGAGTTTAGACCAAAAAGTTCCATTTTGGTCTCATCCGACCACATGACCTTCTCCCATTGCTCCTCTGGATCATCCAGATGGTCAGTGGCAAACTTCAGATTCAGACGTGTCTGGACATGCACTGGCTTCAGCAGCGGGACCTTGCGTGCGCTGTAGGATTTTGATCCATGACGGCGTAATGTGTTTCCGATGGTTTTCTTCGAGACTGTGGTTCCAGCTCTCTTCAGGTCATTGACCAGGTCCTGCCGTGTAGTTCTCGGCTGATCCCTCACCTTCCTCATGATCAGTGATACCCCATGAGGTGAGATCTTGCATGGAGCCCCAGAACGAGGCAGATTGACCGTCAACTTGAACTTCTTCAATTTTCTAATAATCGCTCCAACAGTTGTTACCTTCTCACCAAGCTGCTTGCTTATTTTCCTGTAGCCCATTCCAGCCTTGTGCAGGTCTATTATTTTATCCCTGATGTCCTTACACAGCTCTTTGGTCTTGGTCATTGTGGAGAGGTTGGAGTTTGTTTGTTTGAGCATGTGAACAGGTGTCTTTTATACAGGTAACAAGTTCAAACAGGTGCAGTTACTTCCGGTAATGGGTGGAGAACAGGAGGGGTTCTTAAAAAAGAACTAAGAGCCAAAATATTTACTAGTTGGTAATGTATCAAATACTTATTTCATGCACTTAAATACAAATGTATTATTTAAAAATTATACAATGCGATTTTCTGGATTTTTGTATTAGATTCTGTCCCTCACAGTTGAAGTGAACTTATGATACAAATTACAGACCTCTACATGGCTTGCAAGTGTGAAAACCAGCATAATCGGCAGTGTATCAAATACTTGTTCTCCCCACTGTAATTGCCTTTATCAACAGCTCTTACTTGTGGGACTTGTGTAGCTCCAGAATCTTCTCCTCCATTTCTTTGCTCTGATTGGGGGCAAAAGTCAGCTGGTTGATGTAGTCCAGAGGACGAGTCTGGTCGGGTTCGTAGTCACCAAATTCTGCCTGTGTAATCGAACGCAAACATTGAGAAAAGCAACACAAAATGCGGTGTAAATTCACATAATACTATTAAAATGAGGATATTTGTCTAAAATTCGGACTATCGTCCATATGCAAAAGCAGATTCACGTCATTGAAGGAACACGAGGTAACTTTCACACCTTTATAAAATATTTTCATAACATTTGTGATAACATGTCGACTGACAACTAGTTAGATGACACCTCTTTTATATCTTGAGGGGGTCTGTATCACTTTCAACGGCACTAATTAACTTTTAGGAGGGCGGCAGGTACCCTGGCACACGACAAAAAACAACAAATGTGCTAACTGCTTTACGGCATACGTCACTACTCCCTTTCCCCATTCATTATAAAGACGGAAGTCGAGTTTGGGTGAGGTGGGGTTAGCCACACTAAGTCACACGGTTGCTAACTGTTATATGCTTTTGTTTAGCTTGGATTCATTACCTGATTACTATTAATCCTTCACACAGCCGCTGGAAACAGAAATGTTGTTTAATTCATCTGCAGGCGATGGTATATTGATTTTTGATTGATTGATGATTTTACGACCCCATGCGGGTGTGTGCTGGAGTCATGGGACACCAGCGCTGTTCCGCATGGGAAACGCAATCACAGGTGTCGCTAAAATCGACTAAAACTGAAAAGTTAGTCTAGCTTTAAAGTGAAGTTTTTTTAATTCTGTTTGGGAACCCCAGGGTACCTCACGATACTAGGGCTGCAGCTATCGAATATTTTAGTAATCGAGTAATCGACTGAAAATTCTATCGATTAATCGAGTAATCGGAAAAAACAAATATATTTTTGGGTGAAGAGCAATTATAAGTATACATGAGAAAACAAGACATTTCATCTAACCTTGAACCATTTTCAGTCAATCAATGTCTTTATTTTCGATGTATATTGTTGAAAACAGCCAACAATTGCATCTCAGATGTAACTAAAATAAAAAAAAAGACTAATTCACTGCTTTCACTCAAAAAACCTTTAGATCTTTTAAAAAAAAAAAATTATATATATACATATATCTATATATCTATATATCTATATATATCTATATATATACATATATATATATACCTAAAAATGCCGTTACGCTTGATAACACACATCACTTAAAAGTTAGGATTTTTTTCCCACGTGTTTCCATTGAATTTCTATTTGTGACAAGCCATTTTTAAGTTCTAGTTAAGTTTTAAGTTAGTCTAAACTGTTAAGTCCTGATAGGATTTTGAGTTTTTGCAGTGTTCAAAATAAATGTATGATACAGGCTGTATTGGAGCACATTAGGGACCAGTGCTACTTGGTGTTTTATCCAGCAATGACTACTGCGCTAAAATTGATAGTTAGCATTACTGAGTTTTTATTTTACACCCTCATCACTCCACATCGATATGTTATGATAAAGCCTGTATGTAAGACACGTTAGCCAAGCATCGACAGTGGTCATAATTAATAGAAACTTAGCCCTCCGCAGGGCTAACGTTACGTTAATCTTATTTATTAGCGCTTAGCGCTCTTTATTAGCGCTTAGCGCTCTACTGCTTTAAGATGGCGGCTGTTTACTAATGCTGCCCAGACGCGGCCGAGTCTGTCATTTCGCATCTAGTTCAACATACATGTGATCTCTATGAGACTCATCAGACACTACCTGCTACCAATTAGCATCATGCGGGCTAGTATTTAGCAACGTCGGCGTCGTTGTAGCATCTGTCGGCTGCAGTAAGTTTTTTCTCTTCTTCTTCCTCTACGTACGTGACATCAGCGCGTCCCGCATTAAAAGTAGTCCGAGCAAAACGTGATGCTTAGAGCTGTCAAAATAAACTATTACTCGAGGTGAATAAAACTACTCGGATCAGTTTTAAATTCGAGTTACTCGAGTTGCTCGAGTATTCGTTTCAGCTCTACACGATACAATACGATTTGTGATAAAGGGCTCAAGATAACGATCTCACGATATGGCGTTACAATAATTATCGATACATGGGTCAGGAAATCATTCTACTGAACAACTAATCAACAGAAAAACGAGCTATTTTCATCATTCAGCTGTGAATTGAAATGAGTTTATCACTAGTAGAGGGTGGCACCACCCTCCCACTTCAAACGGATTGGACGTCTATGGCCGTCAATGCCAGGCAATGAGTTCATTTTGGGGCATTTCAATTCATTTTGTGTTGATTTTCGGTCACTTCCTTTTCCTTTTGGGTATTTTGGGTCACGTTCTGCTAATTTTGGGCATTTTCAGGTCACATTCCTGTTGATTTTGGGTAACTGAAAATAAACAGGAAGTAACCTATAAATGCCCTAAAACCAGGGTGTCCAAACTATTCCACATAGGGCCGGAGTGGGTGCTGGATTTCCTTCCAACAAAACAAGACGACACCTTTTCACAAATTTGATGTCTTATAAGTGTAATCAGTTGATTGCAGTTAGGTGCTGCTTGTTTTAGAAGAAACGTCATTTGTTAAACTGTCTGTGCTCGATTGGTAGGAACAAAAACCAGGACCCTCAGCGGCCCTTGAGGACCAGTTTGGACACCTCTGCCCTAAAATGAACATGAAGGGGCTCTTGCTCACAATAAATGGCAAGTTGGCAACCAAAGCAAAAGGAGATTTTAAGTGTTTTTAATAAAGACGTTCCCAACAGTGTTCTGTGACAAAGTGCAAGAGTGATTATTTACCCCTCCCCTCCAGCCAGTTAACTCCAAAAGTTCAGTTATCTGCTTAAAACTCCTGTTTTTTTCAATATTAGCTTAATAGTGAATTACAGAAAAATACAAGAAACAAAATACTGGTACTACTATACCGAAATAACATTTGGAAAGAAAAATAAATTTACGTTGGCCAAAAACTCAACCCGTACGGTGACGTCACACGCTGACGTCCCGCTCGCGATGTCATAAATGCAGGAAGTAACTAGAGGTGGGAATCTTTTGGCACCTAACGATTCGATTACAATTCAGAGGCTCCGATTCGATTATAAATCGATTATTGATGTTACCAAGCCCCCGCGCTTTTAATGTTTTGTACATTAGTTTCAAAATTGTTCAAAAATCCTCTCAGGCTAAACCAAACTAATATTTCAGTATCATGTTAGCAGTTTAAAACAGTAAATAAAATACTCAAGTCCCATTCTGTATCAGCAGCTTTAAACCACATTCAATTAATTGAATGATGTGAATCAACCGTTAAAGTTGTTAAAATTCTCCCGTTATTCCATAATTTGCCTTCTGTCTACTTTCGACATGTCAAAGTTTTAAAACTGTTTCAATATTTAAAGATGGATTCAAGTTAAGATTTTGCCGATTTAGGAGTATTTTAGATAAAAAGTTAATTATGTTCGCTACAACAGAGCCTTCAAGAGAAGTCTACTGCTTTAAGGTGGCGGCTGTTAACAACGCGGCACCTACTACACTGCAAGTCTGCCATTTTGCATCTTGTTCTTTTTACATGTTCTACCGGCGCCGTCGTCTGTCATTTTGCATCTAGTTCTACATATATGTGATATGTACTATAGCCGTATGTGGCCGTATGTTTGTAGCAACTGGGCGTTGTTTGAAGCAGCTGTCCGCCGCAGTCATGTATTATTGTTTTTTTTTTTTTTTAATAAAGCAGCATGAGTTGAACATGATATTTATTCTCGGTCTGTTCCTCGTTGCGTCCCGAAGACTGCGCTGTGTTTTAGGCCTGCTTTACCTGGTATAATTCAGTCATCGGAATTTGGATTTTTGTGAATCGTTCTCGAATCTTCCACGGCCGAATCGCGAATAATCTCAGAATCGGAAATTTCGCACGCCTCTAGAAGTAACGGAGCGCTCGGTTTTGACAGTTCAGCATGCGAATGGAAGATGAATACTTGTGGAAAAGTTTGTTAAGAGTATGGCGTAAGGATGTTGTAGCGGCAGCCTAGTGTGCACCCCAGACCCCCGCGACGCCTAACAAGTTAACAGGTATGGTGTGAGCGTATGCACGCGCGTGTGTATGTGTCCTATAACTTATATCTAAGGCGCCCAGTTTGTTGTGTCTCGTTTTATATTGCGGACGCCGAGTTTCCCCCGGGATCTGACGGGGCTACTCCGTCACAACGCCCACAAAAGACTGGCTGTAAATGCTCTGGTTTCAATGGCATTGACAGCGCTTGACGTCCATTCCACTCAAATTGATTTGGATGTCTAGCACTGTCAATGGCAGCCAGAGAGCTAACGTAGACACTATTCTAATGGAAGATTTTGGTCGCAACCTGTTGGCTCCTTTTTCGCTAGAGTTGTCCGATATTATAGGGTAGCTGATCAAATCGGCGCCACGGTGGTGGCTTGTGGGGGTGGGGTACGTCCCCTTATCCGATCCCTGAAGGCCGGTTGAGTCATTTTAAAATGAATGAATCGGACAATATCGACATCGGTTTTTTATCATCGGTCAATACGCATGTTGCCTTCAAAGTGAATGTAGAAGTCTTCGGCCTTCTGCCTTTGTACAAGGGCTAGTCACAGCTTAGCACAGCAGTTATGCTTATTTACCATTAGATGTCTCCAAACTAAGATGTTTGGGATTTGCTATGTGACCATTATCATTATGAAAGCATCGAGTGGGGCATCACAATACAAATAGCCATAATATGTTAAGTCCACGAACGCATATATCGGTATCGGTTTGATATTGATATTGGATTCTTGGAGTTGAACAATATCGGGATATCGTTTAAAAAGTCTTTATTGGACAACTGTAGTACGGTAGACACTATTCTGATGGAAGATTTTGGTAGCAATTTGGTTCCGTTTTTTTTTTTTTTTTTTAACAGTGACAGATTTTTACACCGATAAATAGATTCTTGGTGGGAGCATATCGATAACCTTTAGAACTAAAAAGTATTGCGATGTTTCACCTTTTCTATATATTGCCACACCCCTATTGCATGTGTACTTCAATAAGTTTTGCGTTCGGAAACTTCAGTGCTTGTGACAAAATATAGTAAAAAAAAATCTACTACGGGTGGACAAAAGACTCCAATGGCAGATAACTTTACCTGCAGTGTGTACGAGCCCAGAAGTGCGTGAGTGACAAATGAGCAAGGCAGTCGACCGGACGCCACGTCTTCACGGAGCTGCAGACACAACAGGTACCTTGACGAGAGAAACATGAAAATGACCACAGGTAAATATCTATTACACTGATTTTTTGAAAAAACAACCGCTTGCAGTTTTCAGTTTTAGACTGAACCAACTGTTATTTGTGGAGCACTATTACACAAGCAAGCCCATAAAATTTGCTCAACAAAACATTTAGGTTTCGATAAAAAGTTCAGCTAAAATGGAACTTAAAAAGTGCCATGAAAAAAATAACAAAGGAATTTTTTGGGCATGTGTCAGACTCAGAAAAGAGACCGCCATCCGTCGACAGGAGGATTAAGACTTGGAAGGGGTCGTTTTGTTTGTTGTATAATTTTCCCGAGTATGACGACGGGTTGGGATAACCTTTCCGGTAATCCTCTACGCGGCGTTCCCAAAGTCAGTTGTGTAACATGCGCTAAACTTGCGGTCAGTAAATTGTTGTGTGGATGTTGGATAGCACTAAGCGGAGGAATTCATTATCCAAATGGAGGGCTAAAGTGAATGACGGAATTCAAACACCACAGGGGGAGTCATCGGAGGGTAGCCGGTTCTGGATCCTGGTTACGAGGGGAAAGTATTGAAAAAAGGCAACATGGGGGACATTTGCTGACATGGAGGCTTAAGTGGCAGCCATCCACTCACTCGGGGATCTCTTCAGTGGGCAAACACAGTGCGTTATAGACTTCTTTAAGATCTGTAAGAATGCAGTTTAAAAGAGTCTGAAGCGATTTGTTTCTGAGTACTTTACACATGTTAGAATTGGTAGGAATCAGTGTTGTTTTCATCAACGACGATAGCGAAAATATTTCGCCGACAAACAATTTTTCCACGGCGGTGACCCGACAATGACGAACTAAAAACGTGTAAAAATGCGACATAGTTTCTGTCAATGCACGAGTTTGCTTGACATTTTCATATCGTACTTAGGGATGTGCCAGTTCGAAGGTTTAGCGTGGTATGAAAAGATCACGGTTTCACAACCACAAAAATTTTCCGTCACGCAGTACGGTATTAGGTATTTTTTGTGTGCAGTATAAAATGCAGCGAGAAATCCGTGCCATGGAGCCGCACCGCTCACCACTCCCCCTGCGGTTGTTGCTATGTCCTGTGTCTGTTGCTGTGCTGTAGAATAGACACAATGGCGGAAGGTGTTGAAACTACACCTGAGCTTTTTCCCCCCTCAAAAAAGATATAGTTGCTAGTATGGGAGTACTTTGGCAACAAAAAAGAAAGCCGCCGCTTCTTAGAGGAGGAAGGACAGCAGTACCTCCAACATAATTTCACATTTACGTGAGCATCATCAGTCACTTTACACAAAATTTAAGGTAAGTAAACGCTCTCATGAACGTTTCCCACAAGCTACGAGAGTTCACTCCGGCTAGTTTCCTGTGTCTAGCGATGGTAAAACAAATACTATAATCTAATCTTTTTAATGAGGCAGATAATGTGGCTAGTTGGCATGCCAAGACGGCTAACTAGTTTCCTCTCTACCACTAGCCTAGTTTTGTAAAGTCTTCCGCCATTGTAAACATCTGTCAAAATAAATTTTCATAACATTTCTGTGGTATTTTTTTCTCTCTGCCAACTTTCTGTGTTGAGAGAGGGTGGGTGCATGTGTGTATAAAGTGTAAATAATGATACAAGTCATACACACTCGCTATGCCTCTTGTTCTCGCTCTCCATTATTATTCAACTAAATAATATTAATAGTAGTTGTGGTATGTGTTTTACATAAAATCAATTTGATCATATATTATTTAAGTCCAGTTCCTTTTTTTATGTTCTTGTTCTAATGTTAAGCAACTTGAGTTGTGGCTGAAGGTTTAGTCTATAAGTTCTATTTACTTAAATTTTATTTAAAATATTTCCAGTTATTTTTTTTTTTGTTGTTTTACTTATTTTAAAAAACGTAAGCGTAAAACATTAAATCAATTCACATGATTTACTTTTGCAGCCCACACAAAATGATGTGACGGGCCGGATCTGGCCCAAGTGCACAAAGTTTGACACCTTCGAGTTCATCGTTTAGAGACATTTTTTCACCTAAAAAAAATCTTTCAGCCTCTTAATGGTAAAAATTCTCTGATTTCTTTAGTACTTGTAATTAATCAAAATATAACACTAGCAAACATCTGTTTTCTTTTGGAGAACAATGATAGTTATTAGGCATGTGCCGGTATGAGATTCTGATGGTATGATAACCTTAAGCTAAAATATCACGGTTTCACGAAGTGCAATTACAGCTCTAAAATGTGTTAATTTGAGATGTCTTGATTAAAAACATAAATTAATTAATGAATCAAATGTATTTCTATAGCCCTTTACAAAAACCTAAAAGCTCCTCAAAGTGCTTTACAAAAAAAAAAAAAAAAGTCTTTCCATTGTACGGGATTTTTATTTTTCAGAACATACTAGCAAATTGGAACATATGTATAATGTTAAGTTAAAATAAAATTTAAAAATAACAAAAAAAAAATAGCTGAAATATTCTAATTTAAAATAAATGCAGTCCATTAGGTGAGCCTTAACCCAAAGCTCAACATTATTACCATCAGAACAAAAATAATTGAATTATTTTCCATAAAAAGCACGAGTGAATGACTCATATTTACATGACACACACTCTCTTTCTCAACACAGACAATTGCCAGAGTGAAAAAAACACGTTTTCTCACCGCTAGACACACTAAACATGCTGGAGTTAACTCTAATAGCTGGTGGGAAACGTTCATGACCGTGTTTACTAACCTTTAATTTTGTATAAATACAAAATCATATTGGAGGTATTGCCTCCTCGGCAGCCACCCTCCACAAACGTGTTTTACATGTCGGTTGGTCCCCTCCTCACAGCTGCAACCGTATGTAATTTTTCTGTAGCCGAAGTATTCCCATACCAGCGATTTTGTTTTCTTCAATGGAGGAAAAAGTTCAGTTTCACCTCCTCCAACCATTGTGTAGCACAGCTGACTCACTGACAGTGAGCAACAACCGGTGGGGGAGGGTTGAGCCTTGCAGCTGCAAGCGATGGACTTCTCCCTGCATTTTTGGGACATAAAAATTAGCTACCATAATTTCCCGAATATAAGGTGCACCCGTGTATAAGGCCCACCCGAAATTTACTTGTAAAATCTAGGGAAAATTATTGTACCCGTTTATAACGCACATCCTAATTTTAGCACCAATAAATAGAAGAATACAAGAAAACAGAGCTCGTGTACAGATACAGAAATGTCATTTTACTTACTGGTGAAACACAGCACAAGCATAGAACATTAGTAGTTCCAAAAATTTCCATAAACTGACAATATTTACGGTAATTATATGATTTCACAACTTCTCCAACTTACCAGAATCTAGGAGAAAACAAAACAGATGCGACGTTTCCTTTAAAGGCTGCTGTATAACTTGCTCGTTTCATCATGATGAATAAATGTTTCTTCCATGGATTGATACGGTAAAATAAAAGTGGGGACTGAAGTCAGAAGACGGAAAAAGCGCATCGCTGTGGACTGTAACATGAGGAACTATTATTATTTGGGTTCGAGTTTCCCGAGGGTCAGATATAGTTGATGGACACAGGAACTCTGCTGTGTTCCGTTTTTTATGGTCCGAGTTGCCGAGTTGCAATAAACGTTGACTCAAATGAGTTCAAGAAACTAAATTCCGTGCTTTATGAAGAGTGAAAAAAGCAGAATTTAACACAGACGAAATCATTCGACCAAATAGCGTGGTATTACCGAAACAAGTATTACCGAAACAAAATGGTGACGTCGTGTACCGTAATGGTCGGCAACGGACCGCCGCATACATTTTCTTTAACACAACATGGCCGTGTCAATAAAAAAAATCTGTCTTTAGATACATATATAATACATATATTTCTGTCTCCATCCATGTACCAGTGTATACCGCGCACCCATGATTTTACAAGTTGATTTTGGGGGAAAAAAAGTGCGTGTTATATTCGGGAAATTACGGTAATACCGTAAGGACGGTGTGACGGAAAATTTTTGCGGTTTTGAGATACCTTGAAAGTATACCTTGAAACCGGTAATCGGCACAGTTAATAGTGAAATATTATTCATAGTCCAACTTTTGGACGACACGAAATTTGTTGCAGCCCTGTTGTGGATGTACTGTAGTATCCATTTTTACAAAGCAATTCCAAGTGCTCACCTTGTGATATCTTCAGTGAGCAGCGAGGGATCAGGTGGGTAGAACTTGACGTTGAATGCGAACTGCCAATTGTTACCTGAGGACACATGGGAGAGAGTTTCCACAAGAGACCAAGTAACAGGAAAACCGACAGATCATTGGTGGAAATCTCAGAGATTTTTGCACGATCGGGGTTGTCTGCAGTTCAATCCATCTGGCCTGGTTCCACCCGTCCCTTGTCCCATCTGTGTAAGTGAGCGATTCGGACAGAGGCGGGTTTGAGTGAGGGCATAGAGCAGCTTTTAGACGCCGCTAAGCCCGAAGCGCCTCGCACGCAAGCATCGACACAAACACAAATAAAATGCATGGTGTGTCCGCTATTGCATAACGCTATTCTGGCTTCACCCAATATTGATATGTAATCTTCAACAAAGACATTGAAAAGCACTCATTTCATCATCAGTGGTTTGAATTCACCATGTTTTAACAGTTTCCAAAATAATTCAAGGACGGACAAAGTTTCCCAGGCTAAACATCTGGATGCCAATTGTGTTGTGACGGCTTAGTGACTGTAATTAAACGCACAACGGTATCAAACCTGCCATTTTTGTGGTGTCGGGTTTTGACGTGGACACACCCACACATAGCCACTAACATAAAACAAGTCTGAAAGTACACTTGGTGAGCCAAAATGGTATGTTTTTCATTCACAAGTCAGTTAAGTATTTTTCATATAAAATGTGTTGACATGAAAATGGAACTTACTGCGAATTTGTCTCTTAATTTCCTTGGTGGGGTCCAACCAGCACTAAAAAGGAGAACACAGATGTGTGAGAGATTTCGCAAGTAAAAACCAAACCCGCTGTTTTGGTTATTACTAAAAATAGGACGATTGTATGTAAAAATTTGTGTGCATAACAAGGTAAAACTACCTTCTGATCATGGTTGTCATTGTATGTGAGACCAAAGTAGTCCTTCTCCAGCAAATTGAGGTGCTCGCACACTTTAAAGAACAGGAACAGACCCTTGGCACGCTTCTGTAGCATGAAAAAAGGCAAAAGATGAAGAACAATGTTTTTAAAGAATTACATATGAACTAATTTTTTTAGATCATCTGGGGGGAGGGCTCAAAAAGTCGCTCACTTGTTCTTTTTAAGATAAGATGTTAGCAAACGTGATAAAAATGATAGTTACATAGTAGGGATGTTCTGATCACTTACTTTTGCACCCGAATCTGAGTCACCTAATTTTTAGAATCTGTCGATACTGAGTCCTGATTCGATAAGGGGGAAAAAGTTGTTTTTTTTAACTAAACTTCCAAACATATTACTGTACTGTTCTGTTTACAGCAGTTCGTCTTTTTCTGGGAGTGTTGCGGAGTATAAAACATAAATATTTTTGTTTGTTTTGGCAATGCCATTGTATTTCTGGATTATTTTGTGACTTTTTAGCCCTTAAAGAAACACTTGGTAACTTTTAGGTTTTGATCGATTTTAGCAATGCCGGTGGACAAAAGCAGTAGTGTTTTGCCTTAAGGAATCAAAGAAATCATATATATATATATATATATATATATATATATATATATATATATATATATATGTATATATGTATTGATTTATAAATTTATATAAATTTATAATCGAATCGGAGCCTCTGAATAGTAATCGTAATCTAATCGTTAGGTGCCCAAAGATTCCCACCTCTATTAAATAGTATTCAAAGTCCAACTTTTCTCAACAGATGTTTTTTGGTTCCAATGCACGCTTACAGCTAAAATATTAAGCCCATACTAATATAAGAGTAACATGTTTTAAAGCTGATTGGTCGACTCATGACAAAAAAAAAAAAAAAATCACTGAGGATCAATATGGTCCTTTGCGGAACCTGACGATTGAATTACTGTGCGACAATAACTTATTAGAGACAGACTGGCCGATATATCGAAATTATATTGGAAATTTGAAATCAGTTATCGGCCCCTCTAACTACTAATAATCAGTATCGGTCCCGAAAAACTCATGTCGGTCGATCTCTGTTAAGCAGTTATTAATATAAATCTGGACCCCCCTCCCTTTTTTTTTTAAACTATAGTGAAACTACGGTACACTAGAAAAACCAATCATGTATTTGTTTTATTAGACCTTTTGAATTTTAAAGCTTCCTGCATTCCACCAATGCAAAATTTAATTTCATTAAATGAAATAAAGCGTGTATATACATTGCTTGTTACTAGGGCTGTCAAAATTATCGCGTTAACGGGCGGTAATTAATTTTTTAACTCAATCGCGTTAAAATATTTGACTCAATTAACGCATATGCCCCGCTCAAATAGATTAAAATGACAGCACAGTGCAATGCCAACTTGTTACTTGTGTTTTTTGGAGGTTTGTTGCCCTCTGTTGGCGCTTAGGTGCGACTGATTTTATGGGCTTAAGCACCCATGAGCATTGTGTAATTATTGACATCAACAATGGCGAGCTACTAGTTTATTTTTTGATTGAAAATTTTACTAATTTTATTAAAGGGGATGTTTCGGCAAAGGGGGTGTGAGACATCAATAGAACCGTTATGCGCCAAGATAACAAATATTGATAAAGTTAACAAAAAAATCAATCACATTAATGAGCAATTATCGAAAATAGATCGAAAATGACGAACACTACCGAAAGTGTTCCGGAAACAGCCGAATGGGGCGGCGACGTCACGACAAGTGATTGAAAGTCGAGGCGGAGCTAGGTGCCATTGTTTTTTAACGACGAGAGAGTAGCGTTGGGGTTTGTTTGACCAAAACATCACAACAATGGTTCAAAACTGCTGTGCTATGTGGTGTACAAATAGTTGTTTATCGGAATATAGTATCCATGAGTTCCTGAACGCGAAAAAAAAAGCTGGACTACACAGAAAATGGGTAAAGTTCGTCCGTGCAAAGAGGGCTAATTTTCTAGACACAGCCTCCGGCACGCTTTTCTGTGGTGCGCATTTTCCAACTGAAAGCTTCTCGAACTATGGACAAGAGAAATCGGGTTTTGCTAAAAGATTGCTGCTCAAAGGAGATGCGGTGCCGACCATAGATGCACAGCCACCTAAATGTCCCGAGATATCAAGAGAGAGACGATGACTGCTAAAGGAGGCTAAAGCTACGCAAAGAAGGGAGCAGCCAAGCTTGAAATGGCCAGAGTGAGTACTCTTTTATAATTAATAAAAAAAAATGTCACGCCTTTGGATACAGGACTCGACACATGTATAAATGATCGTTCGTAAAATATATAGAACAAATCCTCTGATCCCGTTCATATTTGTGTCTGTTGGCAGAGCGAAAAGCTATGATAGCGCAATAAATTATAATTATTCTATGCATTCCTTTATTTTGCAGTCACGGTGTATCAGCTTCACAAAAAGAAATGCTAAACAAATCATTGGTGTTTCCCACACGATCTGCTGCCGATGTTTCATCAGTGTCATTGCTCCCCTCAATGACCGTTTCATTACGCTGCATTGGCGTTCGTTTGGGCTCAAATTGGTCACCTATAACACCGATTAAAGCTTTGCAACTCTCCTCGTCACCATTAGATGAACATTCGTTACGTCCTTCTACGTCGGATTCGTCGCTGAAACTAGAAACGAAATTGACTGCCATCATCGCCGCCATTCAGTATTAAAGCACTGAGCCTTTTTCTTGTTGAAGAAACAGCCCTCACTGCCAACTCTGAATTCTCTTTTATTGACAACGAGCGGTGTTTCTTCATGAGGGAACCTGGAATATGTGCAGGACGAACACAATGCATCAGCATAAACAGCTCAAAACACCCCTAATTCTCCCCACACTAGAAGGAATTATATTGATGCAGACAGGCGCTGCCCCCCTAGTGGCCGGTGGCACTCTCTTCACTTGACGTGACGTCACGCACACAATCTGCCAGATCTCAGGCGCCGGTCGTTTTAGCTTGACAATCGAGCCAAATTTCTCTCATTTTCTTGTGTGTAATTACACGAAGTGGCATGATATGAATACAAAAGGCATGCGTTTATGGATAAATGATGGAATATCAAAATTTTCCCAGGGCGCTACATCCCCTTTAAAACGAAAACATTAAGAGGGGTTTTAATATAAAATTTCTATAACTTGTACTAATATTTATCTTTCTATCCATGGATCGCTTTAACAGAATGTTAATAATGTTAATGCCATCTTGTTGATTTATTGTTATAATAAACAAATACAGTACTTATGTACCGTATGTTGAATGTATATATTCATCTTGTGTCTTATCTTTCCATTCCAACAATAATTTACAGATAAATATGGCATATTTTATAGCTGGTTTGAATTGCGATTAATTTCGATCAATTAATTTTTAAGGTGTAATAAACTCGATTAAAAATTTTAATCGTTTGACAGCCCTACTTGTTACATGTTACATGTTTATTTTGTTGCCATCTCTTCAATAAAGAAATTTAAAGTATGTATTCTACACCGCACAAGTTTCCGGTAACGTTAGCCAGTATTGGGTAAAACTATAACCGCAAATTCCCCCAAGCATAGCAAAAATAATCAGTAATGTAGAATTACAGTATATCTTTACAAAATACAAATCCCAGCAATAAGCAATAAGTCAACAGACATATTTTTGTCTGGACTTCCTATCTGAGCATCAATGCACTTTTGTCTCTTCAATATGTGCTCCGTCCGGGTCACATTCCATGGAGCGAACCATAAAATCCTCCACAGTGAGCAATGACAATGACATTTAGCCACACATCCACAAAAATGCACACACACACTTAGGCTACAGTGACCTTTGCTCAGGCAGAAGGTCAGACAGAAAGCAAGCGGCTGGAAAAAAAGGACAAAGAATGAAATGATGAAAAATGTGTGTGTGTGCAATGAGTTGAGCGTAACATTCCAAACTGAGATTTTCAATCTGGCAATCTGTAATAAAAGACTGATTCTCTATTTCTTCCATCTGAAAACATCTGCGGTATGTTCTTCTATTCAGTTGAACGCAGGATAGAATAATCGTTGCTAGCCCTCCCAGTCAAAATGGATTGGGCATCTAGCATTTAAACACTGAAGTGGATGGAGGGTAAGTGTTTTAAAATTTGGCATGGTTGTGAAATGGAGAACCAGGCGTGACAAAATTAAATAAATACAGTAC
Source organism: Corythoichthys intestinalis (assembly GCF_030265065.1). NCBI lineage: Eukaryota > Metazoa > Chordata > Actinopteri > Syngnathiformes > Syngnathidae > Corythoichthys > Corythoichthys intestinalis. The sequence goes on from NC_080413.1 coordinate 8,423,666, forward strand.
CTCAATTATGGGATTATAAACTACTTTACTTTTTTTATTTACTATTTACTATATTAATTGCTTTTCCTCCTTGCAATTTATAGTCTAGTAGTACAGTGTGTTTTATTTTTTGGATTATAGGCTAATAAGTTACATGTCTTTTGGTGTAAATACACCATAATACAATGTTGATGCCTGCATTTTATAGATAAGTACGGTTTATGAATGAACAAATAAGGTTTTGCTGCAAAATTAGAAGAGTGTGGCTTATATCAGGTGTCCACAAATTACAGTAAATATAGAGGTGCAACAATCGATTAATCGACATTTAACTGATTAGCAAATGAATCAACAACTATTTTGACAACCAATTAATCGTTTAAGGCCTTCTTCACCTTAAACTTATCTAAATTATTGAAATTATAACAAATATAACTTCTCAGTTGTAAATATGATCAGATTTCTTCATTATATTTTCTTAAAGTGCATGTGACACGAAAAAGCATGTTTATTTCATAATACACGCGGTATTTTATGCTCCTGAATGATATGGACCGCTTGGATGTGTGTGGAAGCAATCGCTATATTTATTTAGTTTTTTGAATCCCGCGCCATGAAAATGAGTGACTTCCGGCTTCGGTCTTGCATTGAGGAGGAAGGCGCTGTGACGTGTACGGGAGAAGGACTCCTCTTCACTAAACAGCCGTACTGTTGTGTATGAGGACTAAGGATTCAGCTGATTTTGCGGATTAATACGTCTATTTTTCGCATCACGCCAGCCAGACGGCTGCAAAAAAATCTTGCTTTATGAGGGAGAGGCATGTGCGCCTTTTTGGAGTTTCAAAAGGTTCCCATTCACCGTGGATATATGCCAAAACAAGCCCTACTACTGTGGGACCATTGGACTAACGAGAAAGTGAGTAAACATCTTGTTTTGTATTATGTCAAATACGAATACAGCGATTACAAAGTAAACACTACAAACTTTCTTGAAATAAAGGACTACTTACGTTTGATCATTGATAGGCATATAAAAAGCTCTCCTCGTGCACATTAGCTGCACGTTAGCTGCACAACAACTGCAGCCGCCCTCCTCCGGGGAACGAACTGTAAATTGCTCTCCGCCGAGCGGTCTGCCGATCCGCGAAGACAATCGACAACCCAGTCGTCATGTCAAATAATCCGGGCTAGTTATGTGTGAAATGACATATGTCCGATTTAGGTGTCAAAAAATATCGTTCGGGAGGTGCGACAGTAAAGGTGAAGTCGACAGTTTTGACCATTATGGAGTAATTTTGCCATGTCGTCCTGAATAAGTGCATTTTTATTATTTCATATTGCATTTAGCACAAGACTATTATTTGTCATGACCATGCCATTTATTTAGCAATTGGGGAAAATACTTGGATAAAAAGAATATCCTGTAAAAATATTGAAGTAAAGAGACAGAAACAATGACATTTTGCAGCTCTCTTCGTCGGGTTTTCCTCATTGTGAATAGTTCCCCCTCGACGGGCTGACTGGTCCTTCTCAAGCCATTTATTTAGCTATTGGGGAAAAATACTTGGATAAAAAAATATCCTGTAAAAATATTGGAGTAGAGAAACTGAAACAATGACATTTTGCGGCACTCTTCGTCGTGTATTCGTCGTTGTGAATAATTCCCAATCAATGGGCCGTATACTAAATTAGATGAAATTGTGACTTTGCTGACATCATCCACCTGTTGGGGACGCTAGAGCCCTATAATGGTAGGCGTGGCTAACCGGCAGATTAAAAGACTAATTTCTCGTCATCTGCGCTTTGCTAAATTGTTGTAAAAAGTCGAATCGTCTCAAAATATGATTCTAATTCACATAATAATGCTATTTAAGACTTTTTTTCTCCTGTCGTATGCTCTTTAAGTCAAAGTAGGAAATAAACAAAAATCTGCTTTTACTTTGGAAAACAATTCAGATCGTTGCCAATTTTCAGATCTTACTCTCGAAACTAGCTTCTTAATAAGGCTGCAACATCTAATTGATTAAATCAATTCATGAATTAGTTGCCAACGAATTTGATAATCACTACAGTTGTAGACTACAATTAAGTCAAGAAGCTGTATTAAAATATTATTTTTGAAGGAAATAGTCATCCATTTTGTCTTCATTGTTACTTACAACATGCCTAAAACAACTTTAAGGTAAATTGTGAAGGTAATTGAAAAAGGTGACATCGATTAATCGATTAATTGCTTAATTAATCATCCGAATAATCAATGATGAAAATAATCGATAGTTGCAGCCCTAAGTAAATGCATTTTTAAGTGGCGGATACTGGTCTTTCTAGGAGGAAAACTAAAAGTGTGTCCGCCTGTGAGTGCTTTGTAACAGTGGAGGAGCTCAGCAGCACCCGCTGCTCGGTAGGGAAAGAAACTCGAGTGCCAGAAGTTAAGTTTCCAAGTACAAGCAGCTACAAGAAAAAAATACCCACCAAAAATATAAGCTCAATTTTTTGCTAGGCCTTTTTTTAACAGACCAAGTGTCACTAGGATGATTATGAAAGTCACCGGTTCAAATCAGAGCAACGGAATAAACTTTGAAAAATGCCTCCCATGGATGCTAATTCGACAAGATCACTGATTCGCTCATTTTGCTGTCAATCAAAAAGGGATTCAGCCTCAGAGAGATAATCAAATCATCATGCAGAGAAGCAGAGCGTCCGGGCCAGCAGAGCCCCACCCACTGCCCACAGACCCCCAGAGACGCACAGGATGAACCCAGCCTTTAGCCAATGACTCGTCGTTCGCTGTAGTGGAACAATGCACTCTCAACTCTTGAGACGCACAGCGTCCGCTGTTTAAAGGACTGTGAAGCTGTGCCAATGAATAAAAAGCAAGCCGCATCGTAACCAGTGATAAGAAGCTAATTCTGAACAAAAGTTGAGCGCGTTATAGCAAATATTTAGTCAATGACATGTAAACACAACAGTACACATTTGATCACTTATTTTTTGACAATTTGGGGATAGCTGAGCTTCCGCTGCAGTCCACTGATACAAATACATACTGTAAATAAATAATGTGCTGTTTTCATCCCAGTATTTCTTTTTTTTCAAGATTCATTTACAAATGTCATACATTTTTTTTCTTTTAATTTCATAGTATTTAATTTTTTGCAGCTAAGGCAGCAACAACCAATTGATTAAATCGATTAAAATTGATTAATAAATTAGTTGCTAACGAATTTGATAATTTTTGCTGGCAATTACGAGCAGTCCAGTTTGGGTCCTTGTTTGTGTGTAATGTGAGGCTGCACGCCAGTGATTAGAGCAAGAGAGAGAGAGTTCACTGCTACACTCAGACTGGGTTGTTGAATCAATAATATTACAAAATGTCAAGAGTTAGATTGTCTTTTGTGTTGTTAGATCCAGTGTGCATCCGTCAGAGGTGAGTAAATGAAGCCAACTGTTTGTATTCTTTGTTGATGAGACGGTACTACTTAGTCCATGGCGCTGAGCTAGTTAGCAATTTTGCTAATTAGTATCTTAAGTGTCCGTTTGTATTGTGTTTTGGAGAAGGACATTAGCACTCGAGTTCTTGTTAGACAGTAAAGTTGTCTCATTTCTTTTTTATAAAGAAACCACACACATAAACCCTATCATATTACAGCTTTGAGTCTTCTTTCAACACAAACTCCCAGTCAAACAATAATTTGTCATACAAGAGACTGTGCTTTGAAATTGGATTTGGAATGTATTTATGAACAACTGTTTGATAAAGAAAACTGATTCATTACAGTCTGCCTCCTCCCAATTCGATTTTGTTGTTTAGTTTCTTTAAAGACAATAAAGGAGTCATTGGCACAATTTATATCAGCGCTTTGCCTACAAGAAAAAAAATGTCACTCAGCAGCATTTTTTTTAATTTGAATGAACAGGACTTTTGTCTGAGTTCTGTGCTGAGAAATTATTGTTATGTTTTATACTTAACCTTTATTAAAAACTTTAACAAGTTTTAAGCCGCTACTTTTCCCCCCTCATTTTCAGTCCTGCGTCTTACTGTCCAGTTTGGCTTGTTTGTTGATTTTATTGGGTTAATAGGTAACACTTAATTTGACAGCAGTGTCATAATACTGCAATAAGACCCTCATAATTACGACATGAGTCTATCAAGGGCATTAATGAATGCTTATGACAGTTGTCATTTATTGTCATCCGTCAAATTATGTCACTAACTCCATTTATGTGCAGTTCGGTTCTTTTACAGCCATTCAAAAGTGAGATAATTTGCCGGATGATCCAAAATGACATCTGTCATAAGCATTCATTAATGCTCATGGTAGTGTCATGTAATAGTTATGGTGGTCTTAGGACAGTCTTATGATGCCACTGTCAAATAAAGTGTTACAAAATACCATAACTAGCAATTAATTAAACAACTAGAACAGTAACTGAGGAAATAATTAGCACAGAATATGAGTTTTGATAGTAATCTATATCTGTATCGCTGCAATGCATGCTCAGAGGCATGTTGGACAACAACAGTGTTGACAGCAGGTGGCAGCAGAGGTTGATAGTCTCCCCCAAGGGAGCAGTGATGGCCAAATGAAGCTTCTTGAAGCAATGAAGCTTTGCAGCCAATTGGTGTAAAGCTTAATTTGGTCTTAAGACAGTCTTATGATGCCGCTGTCAAATAAAGTGTTACACGTTAATATCTTTTGGCAGAAATATCGCATGATATAGTGAGGACAGCTGCAGCTTATGTATGAACAAATGCCGTTTTCGTGTCAAATTTGGTGGTTGACGATTTATAGTCAGGTGCTCCTTATAGTCCGAAAATTATGGTACTTAAAACAGTACAGTTGTAACTACTAGGGTTGTTCCGATCATGTTTTTTTGCTCCCGATCCGATCCCGATCGTTTTAGTTTGAGTATCTGCCGATCCCGATATTTCCCGATCCGATTGCTTTTTTTTTGCTCCCGATTCAATTCCAATCATTCGTCCAATCATTTTTCCCGATCATATACATTTTGGCAATGCATTAAGAAAAAAATGAATACAACTCGGACTAATATATACATTCAAAGTACTGTATTTGTTTATTATGACAATAAATCCTCAAGATGGCATTTACATTATTAACATTCTTTCTGTGAGAGGGATCCACTGATAGAAAGACTTGTAATTCTTAAAGGATAAATGTGACTTTGTATATTGTGACTAAATATTGCCATCTAGTGTATTTGCTGAGCTTTCAATAAATGATACTGTAGCCATTTAACTGTTCTGCCCAAATGCATGATGGGAAGTGCAACCATGACTGTGCGTAGTGACACCAATTGATATATCTTCTCTGCGTTGAGAAATAACATATGGTGTTAAGAAAAAGATCAACTAGTACTTTTCTTCCACACATTGCTTTCCACGATATTTTTAATTGTTGAGAGGGGGATGTTAAGGCTTTAGCCAATTAAATAAAGGATCCAAAGACTGCCTAAATTCACTCCACTCATTTTACACTGCCTTATAGCTCTATATATAGGTATAACGGCGCCTTTATAGATTGAACGTGACAATGCGTGAGTGGGTCGTGCAGCGCATGCGTTAATTGCATTCAATATTTTAACGTGATTAATTTTTTAAAAATTCATTACCGCCGTTAACGCGATAAATTTGACAGTCCTACTTTAAGCCAAAACTAAAGACTCTGGATGAGTGTAAGACATTTTGTCTGTAACGTGAAATACAATTAGAAAACGATTTAATTAAAAAATATATATATATTTAAAAAAGGCATGTCCGATATTTTTTTGCCGATTCCGATACTTTGAAAATGACGTGATTGGACCCCATCGATCGGGATGCTGATCGATCAGGACATCTTTAGTAACTACAGTTAAGTCAGGAGGCTGTAATCTAATTTTTTTTTTTTTTAAAGGAAATAGGCACATATTTTGTCTTCATTATTACAAAAATAATCATTAGTTGTAGCCCTAATTGCAGCTAACATGTTACGTCACTTGGCCAATAAAGGGTTCATTTGGCACTCCTAGTCTTCCATAGCATGTAGTCCTCTGCTGTACAAAAAGTCGAGTTTAATTCCTGGAATGAATCTTTCTTTCTCTTCTCCTCTGCCAACCTCACCATGCCAGTGTGTGGTTGGATGGATGGATGCCTATGTGTGTGCGTGTTTGGGACAATAGTAGTTGTTGCAGTATCAGCGTTATCTGTTGCAGGACAAAGCGCTTTCTGTTTACAGAGCTGCAGGCGCTAGGCGTTGCTAACTTGCTACACTGTAAAACATTTTTGAGTATCATTCAAATATTTTGATTCTACTCCAATTAATTACAATGTTACCTTTATAAAGCAGTGTAATCTACACAGTTAAGTCAAGAAGAATCCACCATCTGTGTTTAGCAGATGTAGAAAACTAATCTAGTAGTGGGGTCTCTTGCACCCCCTCGGGTAATCAGCTAAATGTCTGGATTTAACCCCGAGACCCCACCCAAACAACGCGTATTGAGCCGAGAATCTCACCTCCACCTCGCAGGTGAAGTCGGAACCGTCCAACAGGGTCACGTGACACACCACCAATTTCATCTTGCTCTTCCTCACCAAACGCAGCGGCGACTGGAAAATGGAGGTCTGGCCTTCACCTCCGTTTGCCCGCTCCTTCTTTTCTGGTTGCTCCTCCTCGACTCCTTCTTCACTTGCGGCCTTGGTGCCCTCGACGTTCTTCTCCTCGACTTTCTCTTCCCCGGCAGGCTAAAAAAAAAACAAGAGGAGGGGAGAGATGCATGAAAGTCCTGTTTTTGGGCGGCTCTTTTTGGCTCGCCAACTGAAGAGTTGATGTCACAGGGTGGGCCGGGGTGGCTTATTGTGACCATTGGATGCAAGGCTGAGCAACAAATATGTGTGTAGGAGTTACAACTTATTTCACCTCTAGGACAAGAAGAATAAGGTTGCCTCAGTCCGTGGTTAAAAACACCTCAGAAAAAAAACATCTGGCGGACTGTTATAATACCTTCCACCTTATTATCTCATCAGTGGTTTCACTTGTGGTTTTTACTGCTTTCACGAGTGCGAACTTCAGCCCACGTGCAGCAATAATTACCAGCGCTAAAACCACAGACATCTTTGTTTTGTTTTTTTGTGAGTCTTAATGGAAAACATCCGTGTTAATAGTGGAGCTGTTGAACTGATTTTTAAACTAAACTACCGCCAAACTAAACTAAACAAAGCCAATAAACACACAGTTGTCACCTCCGCCAGTAGGTGAAACTAGAGCTGAAACGATTACTCGAATACCGTATTGGCCCGAATATAAGACGGCCCTGATTATAAGACGAGCCCCTCTTTTTTAAGACTTACGTTTGAAAAAAAGACTTTGTGAACACCAAATTAATTTTTAGACAGATCTAGCGTCATGAATGGGTATAATGTCTAGACCGCAAATATAAAACGACCCCCACTTTTTCAGTCTTATTTCAATGTAAAAAACACCGTCTTATATTCGGGCCAATACGGTGATTCGAGTAACTTGATTAAAAAAATTTGATTGAGGAATTTTCTGCGCCTCGAGGAATCGTTCAATTTGGCCAGCTCTAAGTGGCTCTAGTTTTGCCCGGACTACTTTTAATGCAGCACAAAGCGCTGACGTCACGTGCGTACAAGAAGAAGTAAGAGGCGGCGGATATATTTGATTTCAAACATGCATGAATATACAGTAGACGAAGATGAAGAAGCTGACGAAAGCGAAGAGAAAGGCACCAAGAAAAAGCAGAAATTGTCAAAAGTGTGATAGCATTTCAAGCTGGACACCAAGACGAACACTGTTTCATGTATTCACTGTAAGACAGCGCTTGCATTACACTACAGCGGATTCCATTGACGCGTATGGATGTCCAAATGTCCCATTAATTTCCAATTACATTTACATAGCATTAAGGCCCATGTACACAGATGCCACTGATGACCATGTATGTCGAATCTATTGATGCCAATGTACTTGGATTCCACTGACGTATATATAAGTCGATGCTACTGACGGCCATGGACGTCCATATTTCCCCATTCATTTTCAATGGCATTTGCATTGCATTGATTCCCATGTACACCGATGCCAATGAGGGAATGCCATTGACGGCCATGTATGTCGTTTCTATTGATGCCAATGTATTCGGATTCCATTGACGCATATGGAAATCGATTCCATTGACAGCCATGAGAGTCCTAATTTCCCATTCATTTTCAATGGCAAAAAAAAAAAAAGTCCCGAAATAAACACGAAATGAACCGATATCAATAGGACGTGTCCCCCAAATGTCCCTGATTCCAGCCCAAATATCCTATTCATTTCCAATGGCGTTAACATTGCATTGAGGCTAATTTAGACAGATGCCATTTACTGCCATGTATGTCAATTGTATTGATGCCGATTGTACTCGGATTCTATTGACACATATAGAAGTCTATGCCATTGAAGGCCAAGTTCCCCATTCATTTCCAGAGGCATTTACTTTTGTTTTATGCCATTGACAGTCATGTTTGTTGATTCTATTCATGCCAATGTACTTGGATTCCATTGATGCAAATGTCAGTCGATGCCATTGACGGCTATGGACGTCCAAATTTCCCATTCATTTTCAATGGCAAAAAACAAATGTCCCAAAATCAACAGGAAATGACCAGATATCACTAGGACCCCCCCCCCCCCCCCCCCCAAATGACCTGATATGACCTGGACATGACCCCGAAATGTCACCAAATCAATAGGAAGTGACCTGTTATGACCAGGACATGTCCCCCAAATGTCCCCAAATTAACAGGAAGTGACCTGAAAGTGTCCCCGAAATGTCCCAAGACAAACCTGGGCAGGGGTAGCTGAGATCTGTATGTCCACACAGCAAAGCCCCATAGTAATTTCTCCAGAAATTGCACTTTCTAGTTCTAATTACTCCTTAACAATAAGTTTTATCAGATTACTCGGTTAATCGATGGCATTTTCAGTAGAATACTCAATTACTAAAATATTCCATAGCTGCAGCCCGAGGTGAAACCTTCATAACCCTTAGGTTATGTATAAAGTTCCGTAATGTCTATATTGTTTGTATTCAAGACAATCCCTTTATCCGTTCTTGAGTGATTAACAAACTTGCAGGATATGTTTGTAATATGAGACAAAAGAGGTAATTACATTTTGGGGTAATGAGGTGAAATGTCATAGGTCACAGATGTCAGAAACAGAAGGCGATAACTTCATAGAGGATTAGCCTATTTAAGTCAAATTTGCAGGGTAGGCGAGATGGTGAGAACTTTAAGTGATGACGTTTTGGGCCATTTTATTTAGTGCCCCGGTAATGCATTTTATAGTAATCTTCTAGTTTTAGTGTAGAGAAAAAAAAGGTAATTGACAATAACTGTAACTAAGATTCATCCACCGACAGCCGGAAAATGTCGGATTACAGATATGTAACATTAAGTTTGATACATAGAATTCCTACTAGTGGTGAGAACCTCTGGTTAGGTCACGATAGGATACGGTTAGTGATACAAGACTCACAATAACGATGATTTCACGACATGTCGATAAGACAACTATAAATATATGGGTCAGGAAATCATTCTAGGATATTCTACAAAACAAAACAAGCTCTTTTCATCCTTCTGCTGTGAATTGAAAGGAGTTTTATGACTAGTAGAGGTCCAATCCATTTGAAGTGGGAGGGCATGATCATCTGAGGGTGCATCCCACTGATAATTTTGAAGCAATTCAAGTCATTTTCTGTGGATTTTCGTTCACTTTCTGTTGAGGGGGGCATTTATGGGCCACTTCCTTTTGACTTTGGGTTACTGAAAACATGTAATGACTTTTAAAGAAGTGACATCCATAAATGCCCCGCAACACCAGGAAGACTGTGTTATGATGTGATTTCAGTGCCACTGACAGCGCGAGGCGCCCAGTCTATTTTGAAATGAATTCGACGTCTAACACTATCAATGGCTTGAAGCAAGGAAGAGGAAGTGAGACTGACTTGCACTATAACCGCACACTGCGGACAAAAAAACTGGTTTAGACCCTGGCAGACAATATGTATGCACGAAAGCTATAACAAACCTCTGTGTCTGCGCTGGCGTTGGAATGGGACTCGCCTTCCTTTTCTTTGACTTGCTCCTGTACCGGACTGAGCGCCTCCTTCTCTTCCACTTCCTCTGCGTGTCCGTTCACTTCCGGGACCTCCTCCTGATTGCTGGCGGGCTTCTCGGGTGATGGCACCTCCTTGGTCGGGGAGGTCTATACAGAGCGTCATGTTGATTTGGAAGGTCATAACAACACGACGGAAATATAACGACGTAGCAACTTGTATGAAAGTACCTGGCTTTGCGATTTCTGCTTTTTAAACCATGTTGGCAGGTAGCGTGATATTCCTTTGCCCTCTTTTTCCTTCTCTCTCTCTGGTTCGCCCTCAGTGGCGGCCACTTCCTGGGTCTCGGCGGTGGCCTTTTCCGATTCGTCGAGCGGGGCGGCGGACTTCTCCGCTTTCTCCTTAACCTCGGTCTCGGAGCCTGCCTCTGTTGTCATGGCGACACGACCTGAAGAAGAGAGTGTGGCGATAGATGATATAACAATAAGTAAAATGATATATATATATATATATATATATATATTAAGCCTGAACGATATATCGTTTAAACATCGCCATCGCGATGTGCGTGTGCGCAATAGTCCCATCGCAAGCACGTGCGATAGTTTTTCTTTTTTTTGATCCACATACGCCTCACTTTCCTGTCTGCGCACAGCCTCCTACCCTCCCTCTCCCAGCCTTTTGATCCTCTCAGTCACTGCGGCACAACAATGGCTTTGATCTGGCCAAAGAAGCAGACTTCACACGGGCATCTGTCAATCATCGTTGAACTTGTTAAACAGTTGCAAGGAAGCCGCGCTGGAATGAATGTGTGTACTGTGGGGACGTTGGAGACATTTAAATGCCAGAAGTGATCATGAGGAGTTTGAAATTTCTACATGTCACTTCAACGATCACAGCTAAAGTAGATAAACAGAAGCATTTAATAAAGCCAAGCATTTATCTGCTACAGTACTTTATTCTTGTTCAAAAATGATTTGGTTGGACAGTTATGTTTAAAACTTATCATAATTATGAAATTTGAAGTGCTTAAAAACCATTTATTTTTATACATTTTTTAAATCACTTGGGGAGGGGGGGGTTGGGGGAGGTGAAAAAAAAACATGTCTTATACACGGTGACCCCAAAAAAAGTTTACACTGCCATAATACAACTTAAATGCCATGTTTATTCATTTTAGAATTAGAATTGAATCACAAATTATACATTATTGTAAAGAACATGTACAGTACACTCTATTTTTCAATGTGTCCTCCCTTAAGTGTCACAACAGCCTCCAGGCGCCTGCGGAACGCTTCTTTATGTAGGATGCTGTCATCTTTTCCCAAGATCTAACAATGGACCTCTCCAAGGCTGCCACAGCAGTTTGTGGCTTCTTACAGGCACTGTCCTCCACAGTTGCCCATATGCTATAATCCAGGGGATTGAGATCTGGACTCTGGGGTGTCCACATATCACCTTGTCGATCAACTTTTTGGTCGGCACAGATCGGCACTTCCAGACCCAGGTTTTCGTAAGGCTGTTCCAATATCTTTCAGCTTCTTTTTAACTTTGTAGACTGCACATCTGGATATTCTCAGATTTGCTGTAATCTCAGTAGGTGTCAGACCGGCACGCAGCAATTCAGGTACAGCTAAAGTTTTCTTCATTTTCAGCAGAAGCACAGGAATTGTAGAGATGAGAGATTACCAGCTGCATTGAGTGACCTTAATGAATCACTTAAGCATGACAACCTATTTAGATATGTTTCAATGGCTTTTAAACAAGCAGTCAACTGAGTGTAAACTTTTTTTTGGGTCAACCTGTATGTATCTCTTTCCAATGCTAAATCTGAATAAATACATTGGGCACAAAAACCACACACACAAAAAAAAAAATTAAAATGGGGGGGTGGGCTACTTCGCGGTTTTTCACTTATCGCGGCGGGTTCTGGTCCCCGTTAACCGCAAAAAACAAGGGATGACTGTACACTGTGGTGATCTAAAGTCTTTCCAAACAGCTATTTAAGTCATCTTGTGAAAATATCTTGAAAAAAATATATATAAATGTTTTTAATATCGCAATATAATATCGCAATGTATCGCAAACCCAAAAAAAATCGCAGCAATAGTTTTTCCCAATATCGTTCAGGCCTAATATATATATATATATATATATATATATATATATATATATATATATATATATATATATATATATATATATATATATATATATATATATATATATATATATATATATAGTAAAAAAAAAATGACATCCTGTAAGAAAGAAAGCAGTTATGTAAATTGAAAATCTGTACTAAATTTCTAAAATGTAAAAAAAAATATATTGGAAAAAAAATAACAGAAAATAAAATACATGTTAATAATCAAACAGACATAATTTTATATATTTTTTAAAATTGTCTTTACTTTTTAACGACAATAACAGATAAAACATACTGTAACCCATAAAACAGCAGAAATCACAATACAGTTTTATTGAAAATGTATTTTAATACAACCAATACTCGAGTAACTCGAGTTTAAAAACTGATCCGAGTAATTTTATTCACCTCGAGGAATCGTTTAATTTTGCCTGCTCTAAGCATCAGGTTTTGCCCAGACTACTTTTAATGCAGGACAACGCGCTGACGTCACGTGCGTAGAGGAAGAAGCAAAAAAAAAAAAAAAAAACAAGAACAACAAAAAAAAAAAAAAACACACTGCAGCCGACAGCTGCTACAAACTACGCCGACGTTGCTAAAGTCGATGCTACGGTGGTAGCAGGTAGCGTCTGATGCAGTGACGTGCGGTGAGGTTCATGGTTGGTGAGGCACTGACTCCTTTAGTGTCAGATTTCCAAATATATAAACCAAAAAGGGTAGCTTATTCAATTGGCTACTGGTTATTTCATATCTCATCAGCATTCTTCACAAAACACGCACACACGGTACATATTATCAATACGTAAAAGTAAGAAAATAACATGCATTTGCTCTACACCCTGGTGTACAAAACCACAGAATTCAATTCTGACCTTTAGTGAAATATTCAGTTGTTTTTAAAACTTTTAATTCTGAAACTTTAATCAATTTATTACATATTGCTAAACAAAAAGTGTGAAAAGAAAAACAAAGAATTAGAATTAGTTTTTAAATATTCTATTGTATTTTTCTTGGTCTGATTTTTTTTTTTTTTTTTTTTAAATAAGATTGAAATGAAAACTGTTTGTGGTCTTGCGCCTGTCCTTCACCACAAAAACCGGTGTTACTTTGGAAGGGCATAGGTTTGGTCTCAACATTCGTAGGGACGATATAACAGCATAACCTGCATGTAGGTACACTTTTTGCTGGGGACGGGACATTAATTAGACCAAACAGATTGGATGAAGGGGGCAAAGGGCCACATTTCTCATGTATATGAACCTAATTAATTAATAGGCAAAATGATCAATGCAAAATAAATCCTTATCTACTGATAATAACTTTTACGTACATTGGTTCAGATGATACACTGTTCGATTCAAACCTTTGTTTTCAAAAAATAATATAAAAACATTTTGAAAACTTCCTGAATAAATGTCTGGTTTTTATTAGCAAACATAAACATAGTGAAAATAATTCACTTAATAATGGTAGGGTCAATTCTATCCTTACAACATATGGAACTATTGAAAGATCTAAATTCTCTATATAACTGAACATTGTATCATGCAAAAAAGGTAAGGTTGCTTAAAAGTTGGTAGGGACAATTTTAGCATGCTGAAAAGTCAATTCTATCCTTACAACATATGGAACTATTGAAAGATCTAAATTCTCTATATAACTGAACATTGTATCATGCAAAAAAGGTAAGGTTGCTTAAAAGTTGGTAGGGACAATTTTAGCATGCTGAAAAGTTGGTAGTGTTATGTCTCTACCGTCCCTATGCAAACCTACGCCCTTTTAGTAGAAGTCCTCCTTATTTTCCTTTACTTTAACAAAAAATCTCTCCGCCTTAATGGAGAGGATTGCTTCAATTAGATCGTTCTGTGTTCTATTTGACAAGCCAGAAAACACAGTGGATGTGTCCAAATGTCTAGCTAACCTTTCATCTTTCTCAGCAAAACCATGTAATCGTTCTACATATAATCCACGTTTAGAAGAGCTACACGCTCATCGTTACCACGAAATGTTAACTCCATGTTTAGCTAGGATACAGGTTGCATTAATGAGGTATTTCAAACTCTTTACCTTAGCGTTCTGGATTCTACCGTTGAGCTTCCGCTGTTCGTCAAAGCCAAATCGATCCTTGAGCTTCCAAAAGTTTTTAAAGCAATCAGGCTTTGAATGTGAGTGGTCGAGCTCTCGTGTTTGCTGAGGCTTCGTGGTAGTTTTTTAATGTCACAATATCTCGTGTTAGTCCAGACATTGGCACAAGTTGAGAAAAAAAGGCAGGGAAAGCAGCAAAGCCGATTTTTTCGAAGGACAGCCACATAGCCAGTCTTTTCGGGTGTACCAGTCCGTTTGAAAAGCGCGAGTTATCTTCTGTCCCGTAGTTTGAAGCTAACCTTTTAGCTCCGGTGTTGTTAATCGCGTCCACTTTTGACGGAAAGTCCAGTTTCACGTACGCCCCCTTTCAGTGCGGCAGAGTACTATCTGCCGCAAGCTGTGCCTTTTCACTGCGGTTTTATTTCCCATCAGCAAAACTAAATATGTCGCTAACAAAAATTAAACTTTAAGGGTTAAAGACATTAGCCAGACAGTGGAAAATCAGGTCAAATAAACGTATCTGGAAACATTATAATGGCGACATGCAGATGTACGGCAACCAGCACGCTCCAATTCCATGTATCAACCCAGTTTGTTATGGATTGCGCAATCAGAGGTGAGGCTTTACTCGTTGCTGCCGCACCTCTCGTTTCATTTCGTTATTTGAACAGGAAATGGGTAAATTCAGCGATTTTGACTATAAAAAATGTTTGAAATGAGTCATGGATAAAGAGCAATGGACAAATATTAATATAAATTTGATGCTATAATTATTTTTTTGTCATGATGACAGGTGAGGCTCTGCCTCACCTGCCTCCCCTGTCCGCACGTCACTGGTCTGATGCATCTTATAGATATCACATGTATGTAGAACTAGAGGCGAAATGACAGACATCTTAAAGCAGTAGACTTCTCAGCGCAAATAAATAAGATTAACGTTACTGTCACTCGCTCACGTAACGTTAGCCCTGCGGAGGGCTAGGTTTCTATTAATTATGACCCTGTCGATGCCTGGCTAACGTGTCTTACATACAGGCTTTATTTCATCTGTGAAAACATAGTGCTGTAGAGTGATGAGGGTGTAAAATAAAAACTTAATATTGCTAATTGTCAATTTTATCTCAATAGTCATTGCTGGATAAAACACCAAGTAGCAATGTGCTCCAATACAGCAGGTATCATACATTTATTTTGAATACTGCAAAATCTCAAAAACCTATCAGGACAGTTTAGACTAACTTAAAACTTAACCAAACCTTGAAAATAGCTTGACACAAATGGAAATTCAGTTGAAACACGTGGGAAAAACACCTACTTTTATGTGATGTGTGCTATCAAGCGATACTGTACATTTATAGATTTTTTTTATAAGATCTAGAGGTTTTTGAGTGAAAGCAGTAAATTAGTCTTTTTTTATTCTAGTCACATCTGAGATGCAATTGTTGGCTTTTTTCAACAATGTACATTGAAACTAAAGACATTGATTGACTGAAAATGGTTCAATATTAGATGAAATGTCTTGTTTTCTCATGTATATTTATAATTGCTCTTTACCTAAAAATAGTATGTTTGACCCGATTATTCGATTAATCGATAGAATTTTCAGTCGATTACTCAATTACTAAAATATTCGATAGCTGCAGCCCTAAAATTCTTAATTACACTGGTAGTAAAACAAAAAAAAGAATCGTCTTCATTCCACTTTTATTACAAAAAATGCAGCAGAAAAATGAAACTGCCATTAAGTTGATGATATAGTTAGTAGGTCACACCACTCAGAGCACGGAGAGTTTTGGCATCAGCATTAATTTTTCACAGCCCACCTTAAGATTTTAATATGCAGAATAATCTTTTATAAATGAGCCCCAGAACTGCTGCATGGTTTTGAGCCTGCTCTTCTTTTAAGTAATTCAGTCAAGTCAAAACACACAAAAAAAGAGAAAATTGGCCTCTAAATATTGGGTTTGTAAAGGACATTTCATAACCTTTGGCTCAATTTGCACACATATACACATAAAATTAGGATTCTTGCGCAACTATGACGCTGCAAATAGGGTGGGAGGATTCTTGAAAAATGTCTTTGCGTCATTGCTTTTGTTTTTTTAAAGCCGTGGATGTGGCTAGCACACGCACTTGCACACTCGCCTATCAACCTCAATATCTCCAGCAGCGCTCCACATGATAGACGAACACTTTTGAAGCCGACACACTCTCTTAACATTATAAACAGAGCTTGTGTCGCGGTAGGTAGAAGGAGAGTCACTATTGTGAGCAATGATGTTGCAATTCATGAAGAAGTCATGTCTGTCTACCAGCTAGAATTCCAACCCTAAAGACCTATTAGTCCCCTTATTAAAAGTCCACCTCCACTCCATGATTTATCCTGAATCAGATGCATTTGTTTTAGGTCGATGGCAGCATAAAGAAACCTGTCCACCCCATACAATCAGTAAGACTCAAACTTGTAACATGATCAAAACCAAAGAGCTGTCCAAAGACACTAGAGACAAAATTGTTCACCTCCACAAGGCTGGAAAGGGCTACGGAGATCGATGATCCTAAGAAAGGTGAGGAATCGACCCAGAACTACACGACAGGAGTTGATCAATGAACTAAAAAGAGCTGGGATCACCGTTTCCAAAGTTACTGTTGGTGATATACTAGACGTCATGGTTTGAAATCAAGCATGGCACGAAAGGCTCCCCTGCTGAAAGTAGCACATGTCAAGGCCCGTCTTAAGTTTGCCTATGACCATTTGGATGATGCAGAGAATTCATGGGAACAAGTTTTTTGGGTCAAATGAGAGTAAAATAGAACTTTTTAACTAACCGTGTTTGGAGGAAGAAGAATAAGGAGTACTTTCTCAAGAACACCATCCCTACTGTGAAGCATGGTGGTTGTAGCATCTTGCTTTTGGGGTGTTTTTCTGCGCATGGGACAGGACAAGTGCACTGTATTAAAGAAAAGATGACTGGGGCTTTGTATTGTGAGATTTTGGGGAACAACCTCCTTCTTTCAGCTAGAGCATTGAAGATAGGTCCTGCCTGGCTCTTCAAACATGACAATGACCCAAAGCACACAGCCAAGAAAACCAACGAGTGGTGACGTAAGAAGCATTAGAAGGTTCTAGCATGACTCAGCCGGTCTCCAGACCCAAACCCAATAGAAAACCTTTGGAGGGCGCTCAAACTCTGTATTTCTCAGCGACAGCCCAGAAACCTGACTGATGGGTGGGCCATTTGCAAACTATAGAACACATTTGACCTCTGGAATTGCAAACAAAGGCTAATGTACCAAATATTAACATTCATTTTCTTGTGATTTTTAGGATTTTTCTTTTTAGATTATCTAACTCACAGTGGACATACACCTACGATGAAAATTTCAGACCCCTACATGATTTCCAAGTGGGGGAACTTGCAAAATAGCAGGGTGTTCAAATACGTATTTCCTTCACTGTAGATCAGTGGTGTCCAAACTATTCCACATAGGGCTGCAGTGGGTGCTGGATTTCATTCCTACAAAACAAGATGACATCTTTTCACCAATCTGGTGTCTCACAAGTGTAATCAGTTGATTGCAGTCAGGTGTTGCTTGTTTTAGCCCAAACTTCATTGGTTAAACTGTCTGTGCTTGATTGGTACGAACAAAAACCAGGACCCACGGCGGCCCTTGCGGACAGGTTTGGACACCCATGCTGTAGATGAAATGATTCAAATGTGTTTGGCTGTTGTTTCATTCTGGTTTTACACCGATTATAAAATGTAATGTGGTGTTTCAGTCATGCTTGGAACGGATTAGGGCATTTACATGGAAAACACATCTACTTTTCAGGTTACAAGACTACTTCAAGAACCACTTAATTTCATAAGTATAGGTACCACTGTATGTGCATTTCATCAGAAATCGGTGTTTTCAGTAACACTCAACCATGTACTACTACTTAGAAAACTATTTTTCAGATTAACCAAGAAGCAGATTAATTCTATGCCCAACACATCTCGTAAAGGAAAAACAACAGCGTCACGGAACGGATCGCGTTCGACTTCCACCGCATTATTATGCCAGTGCGTGACCGTGTGTGCAAACAAACAGCTTCGACCCGAGGATTAAAGTATGATTCATTTCCGATTAAGCCATTGTCATCACCCACCGTCTTTTCAAAGTGTTTTAAACCTAGGCTGTCAATCACACTCTCTAGGCTAACGACTGTACTTCTCGTCACCTTCCTGCCATTTTGGCGATTTTTTTTCCCCCACGCCAACGCAGCAAGAATGCCAAGGGAGGGTTCCGGGAATAAAAATAGAGCAGCTCTGCTTACGCATGGTCGCTTAATGAGGGAGGGATGGATGGAGGTGTGTACACTATAAAGGCGTGTACACACTTGCAGGAGATAAGAGGCAGAAGATAAATATTAACTTGACCTCAAGACAGTTAGCACTTTCGCTTTTTTGTTCTTATTGTCCGTTGACTGTAGCTAATAAAATGATACATTTCAGTTTCAATGCCACTGATTGTTAGTGGGCCATCAACTGTCTGTTAGCAGTGAACCCCCTCGGTTGCAGCGCCTTTAAAAAATGCGAGTGCATGTTGGCAACGTTTTACCTCAACTTTCTCTAAGGGTGCCTCATTTTTTTTTTTTTTTTGTTAAACCTCGGTGCACTCATCTCCGTGCGCTTACAATCCCACTCTTCCGGGCTCTCTTTTTAGTCCCCCGTCCAATGGGTCGCTTGCATTATCTCGCCCCCCTTTCCGGGTTCACTCGTCTTCCCACAGTCTGTATAAACAATGGTGGTGACACTATTACGGCCTCTCTGCAAATACACACACGCTGAATGCTTTATGGTAGTAGATTGTGGGCTGAGATGGACTGATAGGACAGCACAGTCAGTTTGTGGATAATAAGCGCATATGTTTGGGTGAACAAGATCATTTTATTGCCATTTAGCACTCTTATTAGAAGATAATGTGAAAGAAAAAAAACAAAAAATAATGTTGTTGCATATCTTGTGACAACTAGCAAGGTGATAAAAGGCGTAAAGATGTCTAGTGCTGCAATAATCAATCAAATAACTCGAGTCATTCGATTAGAAAGTAGATTCAAATGAAATTTTGCTGCTTCGAGTATTCGTTTAACTAAAGTTGTGTTGTAATGGTTTGTTTTGAAAGTGTTTGCATTTAGTTTTATTGCTTTGGGTGGATACACTGCCCTCTAATGGTGACAGTGAATATAACATGACTCTTTTCACATGGCTGAATCCAGCTACTCCCTGTTAAGACCAACATAAACTAAGTTTTTGTTTGAGCTAATTTTTTTTAATGCATTTGTAATTTAGTTGATTGGTGTTTTACGCCGTTTTTTGTGGATATATGTGTTTGAACCTTAAGAGCATTGTGAAAAAAAACAAAAACCTTAGCATTTTATATGTACCGTTTGGGGCTCCGCTCAAGGATTTTAATTTTTTATGTTCCTAATCTGATTACTCGATTATTCGAACTAACTAGTTCGTCTATCTATCGACTACTAAAATAATCGATAGCTGCAGCCCTATATATGTCCTATTAAAATGTGTTTTATTTGTATACTTACATTCACTTAATGTTAATTTGTTTTATTTTATCAATATTTAAAAATAGATTTATTTATTAAGACTTTCAAGACCTGTTAGTTATCTATGTTATTTTTTGGGGGGATTTTTAATTTTTGACCCCCTTTGCATGATTATTTTAAGACATACTGTATATTATTTTACCTATTTTAAATGATTTTTTTCTGTCAAAATGTGTTTTTAAATGTATGTTATGTATGTTTCAGTGTTAGTTGGTGTGTGACCAAATATCGCAATGGTGCTATATCGTGATACTTTGTATCTGAAACACTTATCGATATGTCCTGCCAAGAATTGGTAAGTTATATCGATAAAGGTCTGACTGTTTAAAAAAAAAAAAGGAACCAACAAGTTGCTACCAAAATCTTCCACTAGGTGAGTGTCTCTGTTAACTCAATGGCTGCCACTGACGACACTAGACGCTTGGGGTATCTCCACATATAAGGCAATACACACCCCTACTAGAAGCTCAATCCATTTCGGAATCAGAGCATTCGCGGTCAGTCTTTACGATTTTGAGTCACTGAATATTCATTTGGGGAGATTCCCGGGTCACTTCCGGTTCTAACCCAAAATCAACAGTAAGTGACCCATAAATGCCCCAAATTCAACAGGAAGTGACCCTGAAATACCCCAACATCAACAGCAAATGACCTAAAATGCCCCAAAATTAAACTCATTGGTTATCATTGAGGGCCATAGACGTCCAATCCGTTTGAAGTGGAATGTTCGCTGCCATCCCTCCCAGTTCAAAGGAATTGGACGTCTACTAGTGATAAACAGCAGAAGCTTGTTTTTCTGTTTATTACTTGTATCGTAAAATATTGTTCAATTATTTACCGACTCGTGTATCGATAATCGTTATATCGCCATATTGTGAGATCGTTATCGTGAGCCTTGTATCGCATTGTAATTTTTTAATAAATATTTTAAAATAAGTGTAATTCATTGCAAAGATTATTAAATTAGTAGAGTTGTTTGTTCGCCTCTTTTCTTAATTTTTAAGATATACTTTTTACTATTTTTCAAAAAAATTGAAGAAAAAAATTTTTTAAGTCATTAATTTCAAAGAAAACCTTTTTCACTACAACATTTTTTCTGAAACAAGCACTGTTTTAACTTTTTCAGTGCCATTGACGATAATAGACGGCCAATCACGTGGCTATTTTCTCGCTGCCAGCGATCCAAGTTCAAATGGAGTGGACGTAGAGAATAGGGGGCAGTATACTGAAAATTTACCGTTACTGAAATTCTTCACGATGCCTGACGTAATTTTGACCATGTCGGTAAATTCAGTAATTTAATAAAACAAGAAAATATAGTCTTTTCATCCCGCTTTGACTCTCTGTTGTTCAGCTACGTTCATTCCCCTTTAAGAAAGCAGTCAGTGCGCTTACGTACAAAGTCACGTGGTCATCAGGAAATCAAACAAACAGAAGCTATGTAGGCTAACGCCAGCGGCTAACGCTACAAGCAAACGTGAGGAAGTCGGGCTTAAGGGAAATTTCACCTGACATTAAGTAGACTCTTGGCGGCCTCCAGACGGGCTTTCACCTGCTGTCCTCCCTGGTTCTCAAAAGTTCAGGACAGGGAGCTTTCAGTGCTTTCTACTGGTAGACGGGCCACAGGCTAACGCTAGAGGCTAACGCTACAAATGAACGTGATGGAGTTGGATAACGGCTGTAACCTTGTTGAAACGGCTGAACTTAATGAGTGGATTGGGCACAGACTGCATCTGGCAATTAGTATGTCGCGTTATTTTGTATGTCTGTGTGTGTGTGATTCATATGATAGCTTTTAGGATTGTAAAACATTCAGCATAAAGTATAATCCAACAGTGAAGCCTATAATAGGACCTTATAATGGCCACTGCTATTTTTCTGTATGTGCTTGCTTTATTCTATGGCATAACTGCCATCATATAATCTTAAATGTTTCATTGGCATAAGAGCAATATGCTTGAATGTGGTTGTGTCAGTGTGGGGGGTTCATGTGTGCATGCATATATTAAAATATGCTCTGGGGAAAAAAATGAAACCTTGCAGTAAACACTTGTGTTGAGTAATTATGTCACAGCAGCCATTTATAATAAGTTGTCTGTTTGAAGTGTACTGTTCAACTTGTAAGTCATTTGTGTTACAATGACATGTTTGCACAGTCTTCGTAATGATTTCTATGTTTTACATTGTTGAAGTCATACAAGCTATTATAAATGTTCATAATTGAATTCTTATTGTTTACAAGAAATTTTTCATACTTAATGTTTAGACTGCATGTACAATTGTTAAATTGAAAGCCGGTAAATAAATCAACGAGAATCGGTTAATTTGTATTTCATGCATTGATTCAGATTTTCAAATTATATAACAGTCCGCTTGGGCGAATTTATCGTTATCGAGGTAAATCTGCTCAATTTACCGTGATACGTACTTAAGGCCATATCACCCAGCCCTAATTGGCCATATCACCCAACCCTAATTGGACGTCACTATCACCATCAATGGCACATAATGAGCTAATGAGGATTTAACGTGTGTGATTGCCAGGAATGTTAAAAAAAAATAAGCGTGACCGGAGGCATGTATTACATATGCTACATTTAACCTTGCACTTGAATGCCAGTTAGGAATGTCAAAACATCAGTAAATAACATTTATGACAGCAGCAGATTGACCTTGAACCAGATTAGTTATATTTTCATTATTTCCAATGGGGAAAAACATGCTAACACTCATTAGCTTCATTTATGTGGACATTTCTCAGTTTTTATTGTCATTAAATATCTAGATGTACATTCAAAGCCACCATTATTCAAAAAAACCAAAACCTCTTGTAATGCATGTCCTTACCTATTGTTGCTTTTTTTCCCCTTTTCGCAAGCCCCTGTCCTCCTTTTAGCCTCTTGCTTTCGCCCGACAATCTTTGCCGTCTCTTTAAAAGCACTTCTTATTCCTCCCTACAGTATTCTCCTTCACTTTGGTCTCCCACCTACAAAGCTGTCACTGCCATTTTCCTCTCTCTCATCCTGTCGGCTCACCCGTGGAGCTGAGCGCCTGCCTCCCGCGGGACTTTCACCCGCGGAAACGAGGGCAGAAAATGACAAGAGAGAGAGGAGGGGAGTTGCAGAGAGAGAGGCTAAAAGGGGAGGGAGAGAAAGTGAAAGGGAGAGAAAGCATGTCTACTAATGGGCCTTCTTTGGCTCCAAATGGGTTTATTCCAGTCTGCAAGTACTGACTAACTAGAGGAGGGTTGTCAAACTCATTTTGGTTCGAGGGCCACATTCATCCAAGTTTATTTTTTGCCAAATAAGGTAACTCGCTGGCTGTCATTGAGGACGCTAGAATGAATGCTCATTTGGCCTCTCCCAGTCAAAATGGATTAGACGTCCATTGCTGTCAATGGCACTAAAATATGAGCATTCACAGCCAATCCTTCCAATGTATAGCAACACTTGGTAACTTTTCAGTTTTGGTCGATTTTAGTGACACCGGTGGAAAAAAGTGGTAGTGTTTTGCCTTAAAGTGCCTATGACAGCAAAAAGCATGTTTATTTCACATTTCATATGGTATTTTATACTCCTGAATGAAATGGACCGCTTGGATGTGTGTGAGAGCGATCGATATACAGTATTTCTTCAATTTTTTTGAATTCCGCGCCATGAAAATTAGGCTACGTTCATACTACAGGTCTTAATGCACGAATCCGATTTTTTGTCATATCCGTTTTTTTGGCGTGCCCGTTCAGACTGCCTTTATCCATTGAGACCGTTCAAGTATTACGCATGCGCACTAATTCGCAGTCGGACACGCGCTAAGCAAGAAGACCCGCATGCGCAGAAGCATCAAAACAAATGACAGACGTCATCCGTCATTCCAGGGATATCATATTTTGCTTTTCAAAAGGTGGACCCAAATAACAGACATAAATAATCCCCGTTTAGGCAAATATTCAAAGTATATATGGATCAATAGCATGCACGCACTGTCCGTGCACGTCATACACACATACGGGCAGTTTGTCCCGACTCTCGGCCGTGGAGGCAATGTTGAAATATTGCTCACTTGGAACAGAGAGAAAACTGAGCATTCTCAGGCTTATCCTCAACCCATTTTTATTTTTTATGACTGTTGTCAAGCTCAGCCCTTCCTCAAAAGCCGTGTTCACTGCAAGCTAGGCGCTAATAACGCACAGGTGCATCGCTACGGTAACGACTCTCTCGCTATTTGATGACGTATTGCTGCATTAAATCCGATTTGCGGGACTGGACAGTACAGACCGCCGCGACAGTCTGGAAAAATGTGGCCCAGATCGGATTTAGACCACATACGAAAGTGACCCAGATCGGATTTGAAATGGTCCCGTTCTATGCGACTTGTCACGTTCAGACCGTCAAGTTAATGCCTCACTCGAGTCGGAAAAACACGAAAAAATCGGATTCGTGCATTAAGACCTGTAGTATGAACGTAGCCTTAGTGACTCTCAGATTCGCAGAGTCTGGTTTGACGAAGAAGGCGAATGTGACGTTAGCGGACTAATCATCTTCACCATACAGCCATTACTATAGTTGCAGAACGACTGCAGATTCAGCTGATTTTGCGGATTAATTAGTTCATTTTTCGCATCACGCCAGCCCAATGTGGTGCAGGCTTTTGTTGCTGTACCAGGGAGAAGCGTGTGATCCTTTTTTGGGTTCCAAAAAGATCCTGCTCAAGAATGGGCAAACCAAGTATGACAATGGAGCAACCACTGGACAGACAAGAAAGTGAGTAAGTTTTATATTGTGTAAAATACTGGGATCATGGCATACGTTTTAATAAGGAGGTGGCTTGCTTTTTGTGGCTGACAATGCTCCCTGTCCAACGAGAAGACGTGACTTTGTAGAGACTTCCACCCCTCTTGCAGTGTTGGGCACGTTACTTTAAAAAAGTAATTAGTTACATTACTCACTACTTCTTCCAAAAAGTAACTGAGTTAGTAACTGAATTACTCTATAGTAAAAGTAACTAGTTACCAGGGAAAGTAACTATTTCCGTTACTTTAAAAAGAACTTGTTGTATGTCAAAGAATTTGAAACTTTCTGAGCAGTATTCCAGTCAGTGGAATAGAGAAGAACAGACAGGTAGTTAAATTGTTAGGTGCTTCAGCAGATTTGAATTGCTTACCACAGATGTCGACAAAAGCTTTGCCCCGGGACATAAATTACACATTACATGCAGGTTCTTTCCTTTAATTTCGACAAGCTTGAAATAGTGTCTATATCTCCACTCTTAAAGGACCATTTTTCTTCTGAATGCTCTGCCATCCCGACCCTGTGCATCTGTTTTGCGTGTGTGTGTTTGCCGCACGCGCTGTTCCGGTTTGCATGTGAAATCACGGGCTCTGATTGGCTTACCACGACACATGACTCTAACCCTCAGCCAATCACAATCACTTCCATCGCATCTCTCGAGGGGCTGCATTCAGGTAGGCTCGTTTCCCGACAATTCACGTCACCTTCAAAGCGTCTGCCGTCCTCAAGATGGAAGCAGAATTATTGCTGGCTGACAGTGGGAGATGGGAACGAGGCTAGCATCAGGTGTAGCAAACACAGAAACGTTACCAAACTTTGGAAAGCATTGTCTAATTGAATGAGCAGGGACAAACAGCTTGGAGTCAGAAGTACGTGCGCTATTCTCGAACCTGAACGCACCCCAAGTCTTGGATGACAAATCAACAGAGCAGAGTCAACTCGACACGGCTGGTAGTTTCTTCAATTTATTCAGAGTAAGTAACGCACCGCTTTTGACCGTCAGTAACGGTAACGGCGTTGTAACGGCGGAAAAAGTAATTAGTTAGATTACCCCGTTACTGAAAAAAATAACCCCGTTACGTAACGACGTTATTTATAACGGCGTTACTCCCAACACTGCTTTAGCCCTCCTCGTGTGCCCGCCGAGAGAGCGCTATCCTCGGCTCGGGCCCGGTGAGCCCCCCACCCTCGTCTGCGGTTCTTGATTGTGTAGAGCAGGTGTCGGGAACCTTTTTTGACCAAGAGAGCCAAAACACCCAACATAATTTAAAATATGATTTCACGAGAGCCATACAGTGTGTGTGTGTCGATATACTACATCTTATCTACAAATTCTTTTGCCAGCTTGTCCGAGGTGGATTTGTGATCACTGTTTTTTTTCCGTGAGCACAATTGAACGCATCATGCAAGAGCAAGAGTGAGGGCACCCTCGGCTTTTACAAGCAGTCGCCGAGTTGTGATTGGAATAAATCTTTAGGAAACAACAACAAAAGTCTGACATTGTTACTAGGGTTAACCCTAAATAACACCAGCCTTCAAACAACTTTAACAAGCTCACTAGACCCACAAGCCCACACCCTTGCAACTTACAAGCTGTCTGTATATAAGGGGTTGTCGTCATGGCGATGACTTCCTGATCCTGACATGTATAATTTTATGGGAGCCCTTGTCAAGACTTGATTTAATTTGTGTTTTTTTTCAATTATCTTTTTACACAACTGTGACAATAACCAAGTCCAATAAAGACATCTATAGAAACGGCAACACATGTCAGGGCGGAGGGGGGAGTGGTCCGGGGAGGAACCGTTCCCATAGCAACAGCATTCATGGACACCAAGCATAAATCCCCATGGAGACAAGAGATTACCGCAACAAAAATAAAGATTATTGAGCAGGGGTACAAGTGACAAAAGAGATTATGGACATGCCTAAACCTCCGTTTCAGATTTACAGCCGGCTGATGTTCCAGAACCGGAACCTGTAGGAAATGCTTCTTTCCTTTCCTTTTTACAATCCCTACCTCCTTAACTGTGTCTGTGACTACTCAACAATAAAGTCAACATCCAAACAGAATGAATCCGATGTACAACGGTGTCGTTTTCGTCAACGATGATGATAGGAAAATATTTCGTCAACGAACACTTTTTTCATGACGATGGCGAGATGATAAAGAGCTAAAAACGTTTTGGGAGACTAAAACATGACGAGATGAATGCCAGTTTTTGTCTGACGAGATGAGAACGCGACGAAAATGCGTAACAGTTTCCGTCGAGTTCACAATGAGTGACATTTTATGTGTAGTTAGCCTGCACCGTAGCAGTGTCTGGTTCGGTAACTCATGTGTCATCTTTTATAAGCATTAATTAATGCTCTTGACAGTGTCATGTCATAATTACGATGGTCTTATGACCGTTTTATGGCACCAGTGTCAAATAAAGTGTTACGAAATACCATAACTAGCAATTATTGAAACAACTAGAACAGAACTGAGGAAATAATTAGCATAGAACATGAATTTTGATTTTAATTTACATCGGTAGCGTCGCAATGCATGCTAGGAGGCATGTTGGATGACAACAGTGTGACAGCAGGTGGCAGCAGAGTTGACTATCTCCCCAAAGGGAGCAGTAATGGCCAAATGGAGCTTCTTGAAGCAAAGAAACTTTGCAGCCAATTAGTTCAAAGCTTCATGGCAGTTCATTTGGTCTTATGACAGTCTTATGATGCCGCGGTCAAATAAAGTGTTACCGGTTAATATCTTTTGTTGTAAATATCCCATAATACAGTGAGGACAGCTGCAGCTTCTAGTCCAGTTCGGCTTATCTATAAACAAACGTCGTTTTCGTGTCAAATTTGGTGGGTGGCGGTTTATAGTCAGGTGCACCTTATAGTCCGAAAATTACAGTACTCTGGAGTGACTTATTTGTGAAATTATTAACACAGTAGGATATCATTTCATTTGATTTAGTGATTTGGGAGTGACACTGATGGTTTGGTAAACTTGTTAACATGTTCTTTATGCTCTGGTTATCTGAATTACTCTTAATAGCTATGTTACGTTAACATACAAGACACGCTCCCAGTTCGTTGTTTATGCGTCATGTGTTCTTCTCTATTTTATTTTAATTTTAAATTGCCTTTCAAGATGACATGTCTGTTGTTTGTGTTGGATTTTATCCAAATAAATTGCCACCAAAAATGCCATTTATACGCCGGTATGACTTATATGTTTTTCCCCGTTTTATTGCGCATTTTTTGGCTGGTGAGTTCAAAAAAATATAGAAACAATTATGATTGACCTGTTAACATTTAATCATAGACTTCATAATGATTTTGACGGGACACACTCCCCAGACACTGCGCCAAGCCTTCAAGTAGGGGGCCGTCCTACACTCCGCTTCAGTCGGTCAAAGTTGGTCGCAGTTATTCTCAAACACATGCAGCGATCCAACGCCAGATTTAGGTGGAAAAAGTCCAAAACCTGTACCGCATACGAACAGGAAGGATTGTCTCAGGAGTGATGTGTTCGAGGATTCAAGGTAATTATTATATTTTTCGTACCATGCATTCGGGGTGTAACGGTACACAAAAATCTCGGTTCGGTACGTACCTCGGTTTTTAGGTCATTTTCGGTACAGTAAGAAAACAAAATGCAAAATATAAATGTGCTAGTTGTTTATTACACACCTTTGTGCTTTCAACAATAGGAACATTAGCCTATATATAGCTAGAATTCTACTCAAAAAGTAGCGGGTATTTAAAGATAATCCAACAAGAATTTGCCTTTCAGACACCGCGTATTGGTCATCTTTCTTTCTGAAAAAAAAAAGAAAAAAAAGAAGTCCTGTGCTAAAGTGAAAAGCAATCCCAATGACAAAGAATTTAACATGTATTTTAAAAATGAAATGACTCAATGAATCATGTTTTTTTTCTTATGAACGGTTTTCAAAACCTTTATTGGTGGATTTTCTCAAGTTAAAGCGCCACACTGAAATTAATACATTTATTTGTGTAAGCAGGATCTGTGTATTATTATTTAATTACAGGTGTTTTAGCTCATTTCAATTAATTTTTTTTAAATGGGCTATTATTTATTTTATTATGTGTTTATATTTTACAAATGTGATTTAGTATTCCTTTATATTGTATATCTTGTGTTCTATAACTTTAGTTCCTATGTGAATATTAGTTCCTACTTGTTTTGTTGTGGTAGGAGGGTTTTGTATTGAAAACGGGGCCATGTTGGTTATTATTATAGCAGAGAAGACAGCAGTAAATCAAAAAAGACAAGTCAACTGTGCCCCAATCTACCACTCAAGAGATCTGATGGAGTCAAAAAGTGGGTTACGATTGCATATTAGTTTGAAAATCGACCGGATCCACCGTATTTTTACATGAGTTACTTCTGGTCTGCCCGATCCTAGCTACCGGTAGTAGTATTGACGCAGGAGGGTCACGTCTCGCGTCAAATAATAAACTCTGCCGTTCTTTTCGCGTGCGTCATGTTGAGCCGCTTCTGACGCGTCTAACACGCGGCCGCACTGCGACTGGTGTGCATTGGCTGATTGACTTTAACGCCCACGTTTCACTGCGTTCTCGCGGCGGCCACGTTGTCGCGCCGTTGACGTTTCCGGGTTATACTGTCCTACCGTGTTGGTCCTCATTATAGTAGAGAAGACGGAGTAAATATAATCTACAAAAAGGAACTGTAACCCGATCGACTCACAGCCTCGAAAAGTAAGGGTTACATTACGTCAGAAACTCGTTCTGTACGCCACGGTTCCGAACCGAGCGCCACGTACCGAAACGGTTCAATACAAATGCATGTAACGTTACACCCTTACCATGCATGCATTTTGAAACTTTGTGAAAAAAATCAATGCGAGAAATTAAACGCTACCACACTGGCGTCATAATTCGCAATATTTCCGAAAAGTAAATGCTAACTGCCCGGTTGTTTGCTTTTAACCAAGAATCGAGACTGTTTTACATTCATATCGATTAAGAATTCAGGGATTTATTCAAAAGAAGTTTCAACGTAAAAAGCTCTTGTTGTGATAAGGGGGCCGCCACAGTGGCTTAAAAACAGCACATAGCAGCACATTCAACATATTTACATAAAATAAATGCTAACTGCCCGTTTTTTTTTTTTTTTTGCTTTTAACCAAGAATCGAGACTGTTTTACATCCATATCTATAAAGAATTCAGGGATTTAAGCATTCATTCATTAGAATTTTCAACATAGAAAGCTCTTTGTTGTGATAAGGCGGTGCCACAGTGGCTTAAAAACTAACAGCACAGTCGACATATTTACGTAAAATAAATGCTAACTGCGCATTTTTTTGTTTTTTTTTTTGCTTTTGAGACTGTTTTACGTCCATATCTATAAAGAATTCAGGGATTTATGCATTTATTCGCAAGAATTTTCAACGTAAAAAGCTCTTTGTGGTAATAAGGTGGCGCCACAGTGGCTTAAAGACTAACAGCGCATTCGACATATTTAAGTAAAATAAATGCTAACTGCACTTTTTTTTTTTGTGCTTTTAACCAAGAATCAAGACTGTTTTACGTTCTTATCTGTAAACAACTCAGGGATTTAAGCATTTATTCACAACAATTTTCAACGTAAAAAGCTCTTAGTCTGTATTTCCACTCGGTCAGCTTTGACGGCGATAGGCCCCTTTTAATTCCCCAGCGTCCTGTCAATATATTTTGAAGTCTATGATTTAATTAATCAAATTTTTGATTTCACATAAAAATTGCTGTTATTTACATAATTTTGCCTCAACTCATCAGCTGCCATAGACTGTGACAGACATTTGAACCGTGAGAGCTGGCAGTGAATAATCATGTTCCGGTGCCACTGGCGGCAGTAGACGTCCAATCCGTTTAAACTTTATCAATTCACACAAAGGCTGACGGTGTGAAAACATGGCTGCCCTGTCACACTGCACACTTATCCTCAAATTGAGGATTACACAAGGGATAATCTGTATGTGTGTTTCTGTCTGTCGGAATGCCAGTCAGTCCATTCGGGCCTCCATTTAACTGTCCGCCACTTGTGGTTTCATTTCGAACATTTATCTACCTTTGCATTATGAATTATTATAAAACTCCAACGTATCACCAAACATTTTCAAGAAGTCGGAATTCATTGAGAAACGTCGACCTACGGTAGCCTCAACTCATGTTAGCAAAATCTCTTTCGATGCATGAGTGAGAATAATGGCTGGGCTCCTATGTGCTATTGTTGCCCGCTAAACTCTTTCATTCAGCGATTAGGGCGCTGAGGCGAGAGCACCGTCTGTGAGAACGTGCGAATGAGCTGGGATGGCCGGAACCCGTTAGAGGAGACAAAGTGAGATCAGCGTGCGTGCCAGGGAAACTGAAGAACAAATATTAGGTGTGAGGAAACTGCAAATAACTGACGACACATTTGGAGTCTGGCGTGAGGGGCGAGTGGGTGTGGTGCCAACAGGTGCCAAACAGACTTGGCTGGATAACAGAAGGGGCATAAAATACAAATGGGGAAAAGACAAGTGAAAGTACTGAAAATGATGCAAATTTTTGCTACGCTTGAACGAGGAAATACAGTGGTACCTCAGATAGAAAACCTCCGGTACACATTAAATTCATTTTACGGAAAGTTTTTCAAAGCTTTTTTTCCAAAACTGTTCAGTAGATCTGCCCAATAATTACTTCTTAACCGATAACCAATATCCCGATATTGTGCAATTCAAAAAATTCCAATACCAATATCAAACTGATACTCATGTATGTGGTCTTGCACTTAACATGATACTGCTAACTGTATTGTGATGTGCCACTGGATGCTCTAATAATGATAAATGTGACAACCTCAGCGTTTTCCATATAAAATAAACATTCTGTGAAAAATAAGAGAACAACTTCAACTGGCCCATATAATTAATATAAATATATATTTGTATTGTATATAAATTGAAGTGAGCCAAAATGTCGAATTGTCCACATAGTAAAGGAATCATTCATAATTAAATAATGTTTAGTGTAGTTAACCTAAAGAGCCACTAGGGGGCGACCCAGGCATTACAAATACAGGTAGACAATAATCAGACATGCCAATGCAATGACAGTTTCAAGATGCATTTTGCTGGACTTTTGCACAGCTTTTTGCATTTTATTACTTTTCTAGTTTTCTTAGTGACTATTTCTATCTGGTAACGCAGTCGTTATCTGTAACGAGTTTATAATTCATTAATTTTCAATCATTAATTGTTCAATTTTTGCACCATGAATTCAAATAGTCTGCTCACATAACAAATTGCAAGCATCTTAGTTAGGAGACATCTAAAAGTAATAAGTATAACGGCTGTGCTAAGCAATGACCAGCCTTGTACAAAGGCAGAAGGCTTCTGCATTCGCTTTGAAGGCAAGATGCATATTGGCTTAAAACCGATAATGAAAAACCGATTCAAAGTTGTCCGATATCATTTTTAAATGCTTTTAGCGGCCGGTATTATCGGCTACCTGATAATATCGGACAACTTTACTATTCAGTTTACAAAATATAATGTCAACTAAAAATTATACGTAACTCCTGCTCTCAGAAAATTTTTAAATCGCGACCTAAGATTCTTCTCCCCTATTAGTCGGAATCTTTCTCACCATGCTTAGTATGACGTTTCAATTTGAGTGCCGCAGTGTGATGAGGTTGTTGTTGTTGTTGTTGAAAGAAGGAAGTTTAAAACGTCATCTTTGCCAAAAGAGCACAGGTCTCCTCGCGTTTTTAGGGCTACACACCGTGCGCTACATTGGTATCACTTTTCCTTTTGGACATTGCCTCACTCGAGAGTTAAGGTTCCACATTTTGCTATTTTTTTCTCGCATTGTATTCTATTTAGGGCTGTCAAACTATTAAAATTTTTCATCGAGTTAAATTATTACAGCTTAAAAATTAATCGTAATTAATCGCAATTCAAACCATCTAGAAAATATGCCATATTTTTCTATAAATTATTGTTGGAATGGAAAGATAAGACACAAGATGGATATATACATTCAACATACGGTACATAAGTACTGTATTTGTTTATTATAACAATAAATCAACAAGATGGCATTAACATTATTAACATTCTGTTAAAGCGATCCATGAATAGAAAGACTTGTAGTTCTTAAAAGATAAATGTTAGTACAAGTTATAGAAATTTTATATTAAAACCCCTCTTAATGTTTTTGTTTTAATAAAATTTGTAAAATTTTCACTCAAAAAATAAACTAGTAGCCCACCATTGTTGATGTCAATAATTACACAATGCTCATGAGTGCTGAAGCCCATAAAATCAGTCGCACCCAAGCGCCAGCAGAGGGCGACAAAACTCCAAAAAACACAAGTAACAAGTGGACATCGCACTGTGCTGTTATTTTAATCTGTTTGAGCGGGGCATGTGCCTTAATTGCAGTAAATATTTTAACGTAATTAATTTAAAAAATTAATTACCGCCCTTTAACGCGATAATTTTGACAGCCCTTATTCTATTATCTACTTCATTACAGGTATTAACGATTAGGTTAAGTATATTGAATAATTCTGCATTGTACTGTATTTGGCTGTTATTTCAATCTGGTTTTTAATGTCGCTTTTTAGTAAATCTTGGAACAAACTAGGCGATTTACATGTAAAACATGGTTTGTTACTAAAAAAAATCCTGATACGAAAGCCACTCCAGAATGAATTCATTTGTTATCTTGAGGTTACACATGTGCCGATTACCGGTTTCAAGGTATACCGGGGTATGAAAACGTCAAGGTTTCAAAACTTTTCTGTTACCGTCCCTAAGGTATTAGCTATTTTTGTGTCCCAATAATGCAGGAAGAAATCATTTGCTTACAGCTGCAAGGCTCAGATATACTAGATATAGTAGATATACTATATTTATGTTACGTTATTAAATTGCTCAGTGTCAGTGAGTCAGCTGTGCTACACGATGGCTGGAGGAGGTGAAACTCCTGAATTTTTCCCCCATCGAAGAAAACTAAATCGCTGGTATGGGAACACTTCGGTTGCAGAAAAGTTAAAGACGTGCGGTGGCTTAGAGGAGGAGGGCCATCCGACATGTAAAACGTGGCTGCCGAGGAGGCAATACCTCCAATATGATTTCGCATTTATACAAAATTAAAGGTTAGTAAACACACTGTCATGAACATTTCCCACCAGCTATGAGAGTTAACTCCAGCGTGTTTAGTGTAGCGGTGGTAAAACATGTGGTGTTTTTTTCTCTCTGGCAACTGTCTAACTGTTGAGAGTGTGTGCTACTCAAATGCTTTTTATGGAAAATAATTCCAATTATTTTTGTTCTGATGGTAATAATGTTAAACTGTGGGTTTAGGCTCACCTCAGGGACGGAATATAATTAATCTTATTTAGAATATTTCGCTTTTTTTTATTTAACTTAACACTATACTTAATGTTCGAATTTGCTAATATGTTTTGAAAAATAAAAATCCTGTTCAGTGGAAAAAAGTATTTTTTTTTAAACCCAGATATCTCAAAGTAACACATTGTAGAGCTGAAATTGCCAAACCGTGATACTGTGAAACAATGATATTTTAGCTTAAGGTTATCACACCATCAAAATCCCATCCCGGCACATGCCTACTTGAGGTACCACTGTATATTCACAGCTAATCACCGAAAACTGTCCATAATTGCCCAGAGCAACTAGCTGTGTACCTCTTTTGTTCATACCATTATTTACTATAATTGTGACCGTGTTAAGAGTCTGTTATTGACTAACTACACAATATTGCCACTTGTCTTGCCTCGCTCCGCACCAAGTGGCCTTTAAAAAGGATGCCGAGGGCTACGTCTCGATGTGACCTCTGTTCAATCCCTCTCTGTGAGAATGTGACCCGATGCTGATTAATCTGTTTTTAACCATGTTTGGACCCCTGCCAGAGCCACAGGGCCCACTCGCTTTTCCCTTCTTTCCCCCTCTTATTCCATCATTGCTTTCAGTTGAACACTTACTGAAGAAAGTCAGTTTGCGCTCTTCTAAAGTGGTTTGTTGTTGGGCTTAATAGAGCTATTGAGTGCGCAAACAATTACACCCTACTAATCCCCAAGGTTTCAAAAGAAAAAAAAAAAAGACTACAGAAAAAAGAAAGGCTACAGTCAACAGCATAGAATTTTTTTTTATAAACTGTTAAACCTTTCCTCTTTGGCCCATCCCTTCCCACTTCATCTTCACATCTTCCTCACTTTCCGCCTGCATGAAGGTAGAAATGAACATTGCATTATAGCATCCTTTCATCCGCACCCCTCTGATCTTCCCCTGTGCTACTTTGATTCTTGCCGTGCCTGCCGGCGCGTAACACTTTGAAGGGCCGACGAGCGGTCACGTCCCGCCGCTAAACTGCGCAGTATGTACACTTCACAGGAGATGAACATGTTTACTTGCGATTTCAGCGTATGAAAGTCTAGGGCTGTCATGAACAATTATTTTGATTGGCGATTAATCACTGTTGAAACAGATTGGACGTCGACTGCAGTCAATAAGTGTTTTCAATATTAATTTCCTTCTTTTACCAACGACCACAACACATACAGTGCTGGCCAAAAGTATTGGCATCACTGCAACTCTGTCAGATAATGCTCAATTTCTCCGAGAAAAGGAATGGGAGAGCAAAATAAATGAAGATATTACTATCAAAGCATTTGTAATTGCTATCATTTTCTGGGGGAAATTGAGCATTATCTGACAGAATTGCAAGGGTGCCAATACTTTTGGCCAGCACTGTACACACTCAGCAGGAAAAGCAGTACATCTGATCATTTTCAATTAAACCCACCTGAATGCCACGAACTGAATGTAAAAAATATGTCAGCGCGTTTAACACTGGGACATATGGGATTTTTTCTTTGTTGCCATTCTTAATATCCACCGAACACTTTAGAATTCGATTTCAAATTCAAGACTGCTATAGACCCTAGCCACGTGACGTCACAACTCCTTCCTCCTGACTGGTGCCGCCCAATTGTCCGTCAACACATCATGTTTACCTGTTACGGCTACGTACATTCCTCCTATTTACGACGTGTTTTTCTGCTTGTTAACATTAATAATCAAAATGGTGAAGGCGTGTGTGGCGGTCGGTTGCAATAACAGAGAAGATAGACGGAGAAGACGGAGAGACTTGAAGTTCTACCGGATTCCGAGAGACCCGGAGAGAAGAGAGCGAGATGGGCTGCTGCAATTCGACGAGAAAACTGGGCTCCAAACGATTACCACAGATTATGTAGTAGTCATTTTATATCTGGTAAGATGCATTTAATATATATTTAGAGGGTTTTGGGCTGACAACCACAATTAAGATCATTGCTAGGCTAATCGCCGATAACATACACGTATGTATGTAGTGAGAGTGCTATCGCTAAAGCATATAAACATTAAAAGCCCTAACTCCATTGACAACCGACATGAAATACATTAGACTTGACAGTGGATGTTAGCAATAACAAAAGATTTTGAATTGAAAATTTCGTAACTCACCTTTCCAAGCACAAGATAGATTCCTGCCGAATTTTCGTGGACGAGGACCTGTTTCACCCAACCAGCAACGAAGTATTTATAAGCCTCCAAGCTCTTAAAGTTTTTCAAACTTTCGTGAGAATAGGCTGATTTTGTGTGGACAAGATAGTTGTACATATCAGGGTAGCTGGCAGATGTCAGGCAAATACGGCGGAGACAGCGGGTCGAAAAACATCGATTTAGGCATCAAATATGGATCTGGCGAATGGATAAACTGAAGCTTTTCCACATAACGCCTTTTATGCAACGCATCAAGTGAGTTTATGGAATCCGAAAGCACCGGGTCTTCCATGAAATGCATTATAAATTGCTCGATCAATTGAGACCATTGATAATACAGACACAAAATGACGGACAAGGGGGCGGAACCATACAGCGAGCACGTGATTTTGTGACGTCAGTGGGTAGGGTCTATATCCATGCTAGCAAACTAATATCTAAGTGAATTCCAGTTCAAATTTCTTCACATTTGGCAGCATGTTTTTTGAAGCGGATCAAAATTTGAGTCAACGCGGTTCATAGGTCTGTTATACATCTTCATATCAAGTGCGAGTCAACCTTCCACTGAGCAAACTAATTTCTGCTATAATCAATAGGAGGACTAGCAATTGAAAGAAATGGAATAAAGCAAAGGTGTCAAACTCATTTTGTTTTGCAGGCCACATTTAGGCATTAAGAGTTCATGAAGGCTGGACCAGTGTACTTTGGACCAATCAAGGGTAACTCACTGGGTGTCATTGCTGGTACTAGATATCCACTATGCTAATGATTCGCCACTCCCAATCAAAATGGATTGGACGTCTAGCGCCGTCTGTGGGACTAGAATATGAGCACTCGCATCCAGTATTTCCTGTTTAAGTGAATTAGATGTCTATTGTTGTCAATGGAAGCCAAAGAGTCCGTTTTAGGTCACTTCTTTATTATTTTGGGATACTTATGGATGAATTCCTTTAATTTTGGGGTATTTCCAGGTTATTTCGGGTCATTTCCTGTTGGTTTTGATGCATGTATGTGAGGGGGCGAGTGAACATATGTGACTCCAGACACAAAAGTGACCCAAGTACAGTAAAGCACTAGATCATTAAAAAAATCACAAAACTCCAGTTTTACAGTGCAAGTGTCTAAATAAAAGCATGAGATTCACTATGTGGGCCGTACATTTAACACGAATGGAATACATGTAAATTTGGGTCAAGCCTGTCCAAAACCTGATCTAAAATGTCAGTTTGTAAAGATTTCATCAATGTATTACAATGGATCCCTGCATGTCTTACTTGCCAAACCACTGACACTTTCTCACCGAACCCAGGTTAACCCCTAACCATTGGTTTAGCCAGAGGTTGCAAGCAATCAGTATTTCCCAGTAATTGCTCATTTACCAAACAAAACAGCAGAGGTGGGCTAGTAGCTAAATGCCATTTCACCAACTGGCTATCCTCTACTTACTGACCAGAAAAGACAAGTCACTCTGTTTTAGACTGGCGTTTTAATAAACTGGTGTTTTAAGAGGACGCTCGCTATTCTGAAGCTAATGCTAACACAAACGTGAATGCTATGCTAATGCTAGGAGTTACATTAAATGTCTGATGAACACTCAGCATAGCCCTTAAAAGTCTAAAGCAGCATTGCATAATCTTTTGCCTCAAAATAAGAAAACAAATCTTACCATGTTTCCAAACGAGCAAGATGGAGCACCGCCTAGCTTTAAACACATCCTAAACTTCGGTAAGAAAAGTGAGGGAGAGGTGCAGCACATCTCACATGAGTGGCATGACCCAAACACTGCTATGATGCAAGCTGACGTACTCCATGTACAATATAGAAAATGTCACGCATTGTGAACAAATGAAATAAACTTACGTCACATTTACGTCTCGTTGTTGTCTCTTCAGACGAAAACGGGCATTTGTCTCGTTATGTTTTAGTCAAAAAGGCACGTTTTTAGCTTGTCATCGTGACATCATCATCATGAAAAAATTGTTCGGCAACAAAATATTTTTGCTGTCGTCATTGCTGACGAAAGCAACATTATTGCTAACTATTGACGAGTGGAACTTTAAATTGCTTTGGCTCTTTTGTGATAAACCAGAAACTGAATACTTTTCTTCCATTACCAAGATTCTTTCTTTATAACTGGGAATTTTCTGCAATGACGTCAACCAAAACAATCATCATTGTCTCAACCTATCCCAAGACTGGTCGTCTTGGAGAGAAAAACGCACGCCTCCTACAAATTACAACTACTGTTGAGGTTTCAACCCTCGAATTTTTGTTGACAAGTCCATCATAACAGGAACCACAAACAAGTATCAAGAACCACGTCTGTGACTCAGCCATTTTGAGCGAAATCCAAGGTTTGCACTTTGAAGAATTCATACAAATATGGAAAAAATCAGGCATGTAAGAGTAGCAAAACAAGGAATTGCTATCGAAATGCCAGAAAATGAATACGCAGGAAAGTCATTCCAAGCTTTGTGTGACAGTGGGGGTCGCCAGTGTAAGATGATGTGTTCCCGTTGAACTCACGGGGTCAGGGCAAAATCACAAATGCATGCGTAACACACATACATCGGGGATGTTCCCATAGCCTTTTCCGAATGGTTAAGCAATATCTGTCACTCTCTCCTCCGGACTCACTTCCTGCCTCTCTGACGTCCCTTTGCACTTCCTTGCTCTCGCTATTTTTGTCTTCCTAGTATCTCCTCAACTCGCCCTCCTCATGGTCCCGATAGGAGCTTGTACTAAACACGTGGAGAACTCCAGGGATGCACCTATTTCACTATCATTTGTTGCTAGAACATCATAAAAAGTAGTCACTCGTTCAGAGCTGAGGCTGGTCGGAGCTCCCTTTAATTAGCGGAGGAATCTCTCAGCAGAGCAACCAATTAAGGCCTCTCATTAGCAAGCAGGACAGAGCCGCCACTGTTCTGTGAACATGGCGCGGACAGTTATAGATGAACTATACACACACACACGACGGGGGCTGCGAGGCCGGATGCCTTCTCAGTTCCTTTACTGTCAGTTTAATGACTTTTTCTGTATGTTCACAAAATAAACAAAAATAACATCGCAGTTTAAGTGATGCGATTTTGAACATCTGAAACATTTTATCCTGTAAATGTGATAAAATAACCTGAAGCATTTACAGGGGTTAGACAAAATAATGGAAACACCTAACATTTAGGCATCATAATCATTGAACATGATTATTAAAGAATGGCATGAGGAACATTCGAATGAAGTTGAGCATGTCGTAAAATCCCCAGACCTCAAAATTATTGAGCATTTACGGTCAGCTTTAAAGAGCATACGACATGAGAAAAAAAGTCTTAAATGGCATTATTATGTGAATTAGAATCATATTTTGAGACGATTCGACTATATACAACAATTTAGCACAGCGCAGATGATGAGAAATTAGTCTTTTAATCTGCTGATTAGCCACGCCTACCAATATAGGGCTTTAGCGTCCCCAACAGGTGGATGACGTCAGCGGTAGACTGGGCTCATCGGTTTTACTATTCAGCCCATTGAGGGGGAATTATTCAGAACGAGGAAAACGCGACGAAGAGAGCCACAAAACATCATTGTTTCAGTCTCTCTACTCCAATATTTTTACAGGATATTATTTTTATCCAAGTATTTATCCCCAATAGCTATATAAATGGCTTGAGAAGGACCAGTCAGCCCGTCAAGGGGGAACTATTCACAACGAGGAAAACGCGACAAAGAGAGCTGCAAAATGTCATTGTTTCTGTCTCTTTACTTCAATATTTTTACAAGATATTCTTTTTATCCAAGTATTTTCCCCAATTGCTAAATAAACGGCATGGTCATGACAAATAACAGTCTTGTGCTAAATGGAATATGAAATAATAAAAATGCATTTATTCAGGACGACATGGCCAATGGTCAAAACTGTCGACTTCACCTTTACTGTCGCACCTCCCAAACGATATTTTATGACACCTAAATCGGACGTACTGTATGTCATTTCCCGTCCCCGGCTTCAGAGAATGTAAACAAACCAAAAGTCATGACAGCTAGCCGACATGCTAACCCGAACCGAGTGATGTTTCAAAGTCTTCGAAGCAGAAAATCACACATAACTTGCCTGGATTATTTGACATGATGACTGAGTTGTCGATTGTCTTCGTGGATCGGCAAACCGCCCGGCGGAGAGCAAGTTACAGTTTGTTCCCCGGAGGAGGGTGGCTGCAGTTGTTGTGTAGCTAATGTGCTAATGTGCATGAGGAGAGCTTTTTACATGCCTATCAATGATCAAACGTAAGTAGTCCTTTTTTTTAGAAAGTTTGTAGTGTTTACTTTGTAATTGCTGTATTAATATTTGACATAATACTAAACAAGATGTTTACTCACTTCCTCGTAAGTCCAATGGTTCCACTGTAATCGGGCTTGTTTTGGCCAATATCCACGGTGAATGGGAACCTTTTGAAACTCCAAAAAGGCGCATGCGCCTCTCCCTCATACAGAATGATTTTTCTGCAGCCGTTTGGTTGGCGTGTTGCGAAAAATAAACGTATTAATCCGCAAAATCAGCTGAATCCTTCGTCCTCTTACACAACAGTACGCTGTATAGTGAAGAGGACGTCTTCTACCGTACACGTCACAGCGCCCTTCTCCTCAATGCAAGACCGAAGCCGGAAGTCACTCATTTTCATGGCGCGGGATTCAAAAAACTAATTAAATATAGCGATCACTTCCACACACATCCAAGCGGTCCATATCATTCAGGAGCATAAAATACCGTGTGTATAATGAAATAAACATGCTTTTTCGTGTCACATGCACTTTAAAGATTCAATTAAAGCAACACTTGATAACTTTTCAGTTTTGGTCGATTTTAGTGACACCGGTGGGAAAAAGCAGTAGTTTTTTGCCTTAAAGTGCTTGTGACACGAAAAAGCATGTTTATTTCATAATACACGCGGTATTTTATGCTCCTGAATGATATGGACCGCTTGGATGTGTGTGGAAGCGATCGCTATATTTATTTAGTTTTTTGAATCCCGCGCCAGGAAAATGAGTGACTTCCGGCTTCGGTCTCGCATTGAGGAGGAGGGCGCTGTGACGTGTACGGTAGAAGACGTCCTCTTCACGCTACAGTGTACTGTTGTGTATGAGGACGAAGGATTCAGCTGATTTTGCGGATTAATACTTTTATTTTTTGCATCACGCCAGCCAAACGGCTGCAGAAAAATCATTCTGTATGCGGGAGAGGCGTATGCGCCTTTTTGGAGTTTCAAAAGGTTCCCATTCACCGTGGATATTTACTGTGGGACCATTGGACTTACAAGGAAGTGAGTAAACATCTTGTTTTGTATTATGTCAAATACGAATACAGTGATTACAAAGTAAACACTATAAAATTCCTTTAAATAAAGGACTACTTACGTTTGATCATTGATAGGCATGTAAAAAGCTATCCTCACGCTCATTAGCAGTTAGCTGTTAGCACGTTAGCTACACAACAATTCCAGCCACCCTCCTCCAGGGAACGAACTGTAAATTGCTCTCCGCCGGGCGGTTTGCCGATCCGCAAAGAAACTCGACAACCGGGTCGTCATGTCAAATAATCCAGAATAGTTATGTGTGATTTTCCACTTCGAAGACTTTGAAACATCCCTCGGTTCGGGTTAGCATGTCGGCTAGCTGTCACTCCTTCTGGTCTGTTTACATTCTCCGAAGCCGGGGAAGGGAAATGACATATGTCCGATTTAGGTGTCATAAAATATGGTTCGGCAGGTGTGACAGTAAAGGTAAAGTCGACTGTTTTGACCATTATGGAGTAATTTTGCCATGTCTTGAATAAATGGATTTTTATTATTTTATATTCCATTTAGCACAAGTTATTTGTCATGACCATGCCATTTATTTAGCAATTGGGGAAAGTACTTGGGTAAAAAGAATATCCTGTAAAAATATTGAAGTAAAGAGACAGAAACAATGACATTTTGCCGCTCTCTTCGTCGCGTTTTCCTCATTGTGAATAGTTCCCCCTCGACGGGCTGACTGGTCCTTCTCAAGCCATTTATATAGCTATTGGGGAAAAATACTTGGATAAAAAGAATATCCTGTAAAAATATTGAAGTAAAGAGACAGAAACAATGACATTTTGCCGCTCTCTTCGTCGCGTTTTCCTCATTGTGAATAGTTCCCCCTCGACGGGCTGACTGGTCCTTCTCAAGCCATTTATATAGCTATTGGGGAAAATACTTGGATAAAAAGAATATCCTGTAAAAATATTGGGAGTAGAGAGACTGAAACAATGACCTTTTGCAGCTCTCTTCGTCTCGTTTTCCTCGTTCTGAACAATTCCCCCTCAATGGGCTGAATAGTAAAACCGATGAGCCTAGTCTACCGCTGACGTCATCCACCTGTTGGGGACGCTAAAGCCCTATAATTGTAGGCGTGGCTAACCAGCAGATTAAAAGACTAATTTCTCGTCATCTGCGCTTTGCTAAATTGTTGTATATGGTCGAATCGTCTCAAAATATGATTCTAATTCACATAATAATGCCATTTAAGACTTTTTTTCTGGTGTCGTATGCTCTTTAAGGAAGACTGTGTTTCCCATGAGGACCAGCATTGCACTTCCCATGAGGACCAGCGCACACCCGCACAGTGTCGTAAAATCATCAATCAATCAAAAATCAATCTCTAGGTCCCCTGCAGCTGGATTAAACAACATTTCTGTTTCCAGCGGCTGTGTGAAGGATGAAAAGTAATGAGGTAATGAATCCTAGACAATAGCACATGACGGTTAGCAACCGTGTGGCTTAAAGTGGCTAATTTAAGTTACGTTCAAATATTGCCGTTTCAATTTGCTAATAAAATCTAGACATCTATTCTCGAAGTTTTCAAAATGTTTCTTTAGTAGTTTCTGAAAACAAAGGTTTGAATCGAACGGACCGGAACCAATACTAGACATGTGCCGGATACCGGTTTCAAGGTATACCGTGGTATGAAAACATCAAGGTTTCAAAACCGGAAAAATTTTCCATCATACCGTCCCTAAGGTATTAGCTATATGTCCCAAAAAACCCTCGCTTGCAGCTGCAAGGCTCAACCCCTCCCCCTCCAGTTGTTGCTTAGTGTCAGTGAATCAGCTGTGCTACACGATGGCTGGAAGAGGTGAAACTCCTGAACTTTTTCCCCTATCGAAGACAACGAAATCGCTGGTACGGGAATACTCCGGCTACAGAAAAGTTTCAGACGGCCGCGGCTTAGAGGAGGAGGGCCAAACGACATGTAAAACATGTTTGCGGAGGGTGGCTGCCGAGGAAGCAATACCTCCAATATGATTTCGCATTTATACAAAATTAAAGGTTGGTTAACACTGTCATGAACATTTCCCACCAGCTACGAGAGTAAACTCCAGCGTGTTTAGTGTGTCTAGTTGTGGTAAAACGTCGTGTTTTTTTTCTCTCTCTGGGAACTATCTGTGTTCAGAAAGAGAGTATCTGTACAATGTAAACATGATACGAGTCATACACACATGCTTTATATAGAAAATAATTCAATTATTTTTGTTCTTATGGTAATATTGTTGAGCTGTATCTGTGGGTTTAGGCTCACCTAAAGGACTGCAAAGTAACACATTTTACCGTGAAACCATGGTATTTTAATTTAAGGTTAGCATACCGTCAGAATATCATACAGGCACATGCCTAAAATACACATGAAAGTTAGTATAAGTCAATACAGATTTATTTTGCATAGATCATTTAGCCTATCAATTAATTCGGTTCATATTCATGAGAAATGTTGCCCTGACCGCCTTCACCCAATCTGCTTGGTCTTATTAATGTCCCGTCCCCAGCAAAAAGTGTACATGCAGGTTATGCTGTTATATTGTCCCTACCAATGTCGAGACCAAACCTTCGCCCTTGACCAGGCTACTACCTATTTGGTTGCTTAGCAACCAAGGCCATTACACCATCTCACCATGAAATACACATACAGAGTATTAGCGCTGATAGGTTTTCACAGTTTGATACAGACAGTGTAGTGTAAAGGAAGGTTTATGTCAAAATTAAAATCATAAATAAATTTTAAAAAACAATTAGGGCAGCAACAATTAATCAATTAACTCGGGTAATTCGATTAGAAACAAGATTTGAATTAAATTTTGCGGCTTCGAGTATTCGTTTAATTAAAATGGCGTTGTAATCGTTTGTTTTGAAGGTGTTTGCATTTAGTTTTATTGATTTGGGTGGATACACTGCCCTCTAGTGACAACAGTGAATATAACTCATTTCACATGGCTGAATCCAGCTGCTCCCTGTTAAGACCAACATAAGCTAAGTTTTTGTTTAAGCTAATGTTTTTTTAATGCATTCGTAATCGAGTTAAT
The DNA here is from genome assembly GCF_030265065.1 of Corythoichthys intestinalis. NCBI lineage: Eukaryota > Metazoa > Chordata > Actinopteri > Syngnathiformes > Syngnathidae > Corythoichthys > Corythoichthys intestinalis. Next base: position 8,468,353 of record NC_080413.1, read on the forward strand.
AGGTATATTGAGCCGTTTTTTGTGGGAATGTGTGTTTGAACCATTTGTTAAGAGCTTTGTAAAAAAAAAAAATGTTATCATTTTATAGCATTTAAGCTAGCGGACTTTTTCTATGTAAATTATTGTTGTACTTCAATCTTCATTCTTTTTTTATTTTTTATTTATACCGTTTGAGGCTCAGCTCAGGTATTTTTTTTTGTTCCTTATCCGATCACTCGATTATTCGTATTAACTAGTTAATCTATTAATGGACTTCGAAAATAATCGATAGCTGCAGCCCTAAAAAAAAATGCAGAAATAATGACACTCACACTGGCCATTATCACAAAAGGTGCTTTATACAGCCAGTGTTGGGAGTAACGCCGTTATAAATAACGCCGTTACATAACGGCATTATTTTTTCAGTAACGGGGTAATCTAACTAATTACTTTTTCCGCCGTTACCGTTACTGACGGTCAAAAGCGGTGCGTTACTTACTCTGAATAAATTGAAGAAACTACCAGCCGTGTTGAGTCGACTCTCTGCTCTGTTGATTTGTCACCCAAGACACTGGGTGCGTTCAGGTTCGAGAATAGCGCACGTACTTCTGACTCCAAGCTGTTTGTCCCTGCTCATTCAATTAGACAATGCTTTCCAAAGTTTGTTAACGTTTCTGTGTTTGCTACACCTGATGCTAGCCTCGTTCCCATCTCCCACTGTCAGCCAGCAATAATTCTGCTTCCATCTTGAGGACGGCAGACGCTTTGAAGGTGACGTGAATTGTCGGGAAACGAGCCTACCTGAATGCAGCCCCTCGAGAGATGCGATGGAAGTGATTGTGATTGGCTGAGGGTTAGAGTCATGTGTCGTGGTAAGCCAATCACAGCCGGTGATTTCACAAGCAAACCGGAACAGCGCGTGCGGCAAACACACACACGCAAAACAGATGCACAGGGTCGGGATGGCAGAGCATTCAGAAGAAAAATTGTCCCTTAAGAGGTGGAAATATAGACACTATTTCAAGTTTGTCGAAATTAAAGGAAAGAACCTTGCATGTAATGTTTAATTTATGTCCCGGGGCAAAGCTTTTGTCGACATCTGTGGTAAGCAATTCAAATCTGCTGAAGCACCTAACAAGTTAACTACCTGTCTGTTCTTCTCTATTCCACTGACTCGAATACTGCTCGAAAAATTTCAAATTCTTTGACATACAACAAGTTCTTTTTAAAGTAACGGAAATAGTTACTTTCCCTGGTAACTAGTTACTTTTACTATAGAGTAATTCAGTTACTAACTCAGTTACTTTTTGGAAGAAGTAGTGAGTAATGTAACTAATTCCTTTTTTAAAGTAACGTGCCCAACACTGTATACAGCACACAAACACTTCTACATTTTCATACAACAATGCTACATTCCCCAAAAAACGTCTTTTTCATAGCAGTCAGGTAAACCACAACTCCATTTCCCACTCCCCCTTGCGAATAAACACGTTCAACATGACTAATAACCCCTAAAACAGCATAGGGCCAACACTAAACAGCTTCTTCACAAACTAGGTAAACCCAAAATACTTTGTTTTGAGTGAGAAGGTCACAACAAATGGTTTTTAAAACGTAAAAATATCTATAACAACAAACTATTTACGGCTTGCCCATAGAGCGGGACGGATGAATGGTCACCGCAGAGGCTGCGAGTCATCACGGTGGCGGATGTTTAACGACGTTAGCGATGAGTAAAATAGCAATGGGTCACGCAACCGACATATAAATGCGTAAAGTGAGATATTAAACACAAATGTGCTCTTTAATTTCGAAAATTAAGGCAACATAACCATAAAATATTACGTCGTGCCAGCAAACGCACGCGCTCCAGCATAGGAGTACGTAGTTAGGTGACCACCACGAGAGAGAGAGAGAGAAAAACGAAACCCATGAAAACGACTTTTAATCAGAAAACTCGCGTTTATAAACTGATGCTAAAAGCATAATGTTAGTAGTACGCTACATAGGTAGCAAGAATACCACCGACAATTTCATTGAGTCGACGGTGACTCATCACGTGATTTAAATGGGAGCTCATCAGCAAACAATACCTTTTTTTATTTAAAAGAAATCCCAGTTGAAAGCTTCCAAACAAGCTCTGGCCTCTCGGTTTGTTTCCTCTTAAGAATAAATTCCTGTATCGCGATGATCCTGCATACAAAATTCTCCAGTCCTCACTGAAAATCTGGCTCAGGCGCAGAGTCAAGGCGTGTCAATCATTATCAAGTCCCGCCCCATACAGTAAAAAAAATAAATCTACCGCCTTATCATTGGTCGTCGGAGATTACTGTATTAGAATCTACGACGTGATAGGTCAATTGCGTTGGAGGGAGAGTTTACCGCGGATGTGGCGTTGCTTGTGTGGCGTTCTAGCTCCCTCTAAGGGAAAAGGTGAGTCACTGCAAGATGTTGAAGCATATTGAACACATTTTTGTTTCTACGTTGATTTATAAATTTTATGTTTAATAATTAATTTTAATTATGTTAAATTATTTCTAATTAATCAAGTCGCTATATTTAAATGTGTATATATATGTGTAAATATGCAAATTCAAGAAATAATTAACTCAATGGCTACGATTGCCAGCGGTAGACGTCCAATCCACGCCAACACTCCCATTTCAAATGGATTGGAGGTCTACTACTGATAAACTCATCTAAATTCACAGCAGAAAGATGAAAATAGCCACAAGATTAGACGTGTATCACCGTCAATGGCACTGGAAGAGTTAAATACACCCAAAACAAGTATATCAGTGATGACTTGTGTGTATAAAATAGAAAAAATACTTACGTATATGCAGTTTTTAACACGGGTTTGTCACTGCGAAACAAATTTAACAAAGATAACCCAAGTAAACATATAATTGACTCTGTCTAAACTTATCTCATACTTCCAGTTTTGTCCCAAAACGCATTCACAGCTCGTAACTCAAAAAATCAAGGTACTCGTCAGTAGGGCTGCAGCAATCGATTAATTAATTAATTAATTAATCGATAAATCTATAAATTACTTAGTTCGAATAATCGAGCAATCGGATTAAGAACATTTAATGCGTTGCAGAATCAAGATTGCTCTTTCAAAAGAGCATTAAATGTGAATACAAAATAAAATTCAAAAATCAAACTGCAGAATTGCACTTTCATTTCACAAGCTCAATAAATGCATTTAAAAATAAATGAAAATACCTGATCTTAGCCTCAAAACGTATTAAAAAAAAATCATAAATGAGGATCGAAGTACAACAAAGGAACACTTGGCTAACTTGCATGGCAAATGTCCGCTAACTTAAATGCTATACAACGGTTTTTCATTTTACAGTGCTCTTAACAAGTCGTTCAACACACATATTTCCACAAATAACTGCTAAATATACATGTAAACTAAATTACGAATGCACACAGACAAAGAGCTTTTTCCGTTGAAAATTCTTGTGAATAAATGCTTAAATCCCTGAATTTTTTATAGGTATGGACTTAAAACCGTCTCGATTCTTGGTTACAAGCAAAAAAAACACACAAAAAAACATGCAGGTACCATTTATTTTACGTAAATATTGCCAATTATGAGACTAGTCGGTAAGGACATTGACCGCCGCCATATGTAAACAAAGAGCTTTTTCTGTTGAAAATTCTTCTGAATAAATGCTTGAATTCCCTAATTCTTTATACATAGATAGGGACGTAAAACAGTCTCGATTCTTGGTTAAAAGCAAAAAAAAAAAAACGTGCCGGTAGCATTTATTTTACGTAAATATTGCCAACTATGAAGCTAGTTGGTAAGGAAATTAGCGGCCACCATATGTAAACAAAGAGCTTTTTCCGTTGAAAATTCTTGTGAATAAATGCTTAAATCCCCTAATTCTTTATTGATATGGACGTAAAACAGTCTCGATTATTGGTTAATTTTTTTTTTTTTTAAACCTGCAGGTCGCATTTATTTTACGTAAATTTTGCGAAGTATAATGCCAATGCTGTAGCGGCTAATTTCTCCAATTGATTTTTTTTCCACAATGTTTCAAAATGCATACATGGTACGAAAAATATAATAATTACCTTGAATCCTCGAACAAATCACTCCTGAGACAATCCTTCCTGTTTGTATGTGCTACAGCTTTCATACTTTTTCAACCTAAATCTGGCTTTAGATCGCTGCATGTGACCGACTGCTAATAAATGAAACGGAGTGTTGGACGGCCCCCTTCGGGAAGGAATGAATGAATGGCGGTGGATGGGGATTGTGTTATGTGAATTAGGGTTGTTCCGATCATGTTTTTTTGCTCCCGATCCGATCCCGATCGTTTTAGTTTGAGTATCTGCCAGTCCCGATATTTCCCAATCCGATTGCTTTTTTTTTGCTCCCGATTCAATTCCAATCATTCCCGATAATTTTTCCCGATCATATACATTTTGGCAATGCATTAAGAAAACAATGAATAAAACTCGGACGAATATATACATTCAACATACAGTAGATAAGTACTGTATTTGTTTATTATGACAATAAATCCTCAAGATGGCATTTACATTATTAACATTCTTTCTGTGAGAGGGATCCACGGATAGAAAGACTTGTAATTCTTAAAGGATAAATGTGATTTTGTATATTGTGACTAAATATTGCCATCTAGTGTATTTATTGAGCTTTCAGTAAATGATACTGTAGCCATTTAACTGTTCTGCCCAAGTGCATGATGGGAAGTGCAACCATGACTGTGCGTAGTGGCACCAATTGATATATCTTCTCTGCGTTGGGAAATAACATAGGGTGTTAAGAAAAGATCAACTACTACCTTGCTTGCCTACATTGCTTCCCACAATATTTCTAATTGTTGAGAGAGGGATTGTAAAGTATTAGCCAATTAAAAAGAGGCTCCAAAGACTGCCAAAATTCACTCTACTCATTTTACGCTGCCTTTTAGCTCTATACATAGGTAAAACTGTGCCATATATATAGGTAAAACGGCGCCATTATAGATTGAACGCGACAATGCGCGAGTAGGTCGTGCAGCGCATGCGTTAAATGCGTTAAATATTTTAACGTGATTAATTTTTTAAAAGTTAATTACCGCTGTTAAAACGATAAATTTGATAGCCCTACTTTAAGCCAAAACTAAAGACTCTGGATGATGTAAGACATTTTGTCTGTAACGTTAAATACAATTAGAAAACGATTTAATTAAAAAAAAATATATATATATATATTAAAAAAAGACACGTCCAATATTTTTTTGCCGATTCCGATACTTTGAAAATGACGTGATCGGACCCGATCGATCGGGACATCTTTAATGTCAATACATTATGAAGTCTATGGTTGGTCTTAACAGGGAGCAGCTGGATCCAGCCACGTTATATGAGTTACGTCAAATTCACTCTTCCACTAGAGGGCATTGTATCCACCAATATCAATAAAACTAAATGCAAAACTCTCAAAACAAACCATTACAACGCCACTCCAATTAAATGAATCCTCCAAGCATCAAAATTTAATTTGAAGCTTTTTTCTAATCAAATTATTCGACTTAATCAATTCATCGTTGCAGCACTCCTTGTAAGTCATGACACCATTCAGAGTGAAATGACAATTATGTTTGTATGTTTTTGCATTGGCCTTCTTCCTCTTTCACACACACATACCTCACATGTACCCACATCCAGATTACATGAGCTCATGTAATTGGCTTATAGTGAAAGGCAAGTTGGGGAGTTTACATCCAAAGAAATAAACAAATAAGACAAGTAACTCAATACGGACAACTGATAATCAGATAAAACTATGAAGAGTGAACTCACCATTCATTGAACAGCATGAATCCAGTCAGCGTACACGTACAAATAGTAGTGCATAGGGATAGAAAAGAACAGAAAATCAGACATTGATATTAATTCACATTTAAATGTAAAAATTGGGTTTACACTGCAACGTTTGGGTTCAAATTTTACATTAATAGTTCATTGTTTTGTATTCAGTGTGAGTGTTGTGGCAAAACACAGAAAGTTGACAGAATAAAGAAGTAGTAGAGTTAGGTGTTAGAGGCTACGGTTATGCACAAAAAGTGAAGTTTGTTAAGCAACTGTTACTTGCGGCATATTTGAGTTCCCAAATACACCCACGCTTCCTAAAACATAAAGATCTCGCCAAATCCTACTCTATTGGCTTTTTGTCTAATACTCTACAAAACATACCTGCTTTTCAGAGGTCCCACATAGCAAAAATAGTTCCCACACAGAGATTAAGACAGCACACTTTATAAGCCTGACTTGATCTGGAGGCTGTCCAAATCAGCTCTCCTCCTTTTTGACCTCCCTTGCAACAACACCCAGTGCGGTTTTAGCTATATCTAATCCTAAATATTCTGGAAAAGCAACAGATTTGCGAAACCTAAACTGCCCTCCGAGCCAAGGAAGCTCCATTTGGTCATGTAGGCACCAGATCAAGACGCATATTCTCTGAGTGGGATTAGCGTCGAGTTCCACTGCGAGGAATTACCCCGACGCCGCCATCTGGACAGCCAAACATCGGCCGTGTTCGTCCGATCCCAGCCATCTCTGGAGGAACAGGCGTTTATCGCTTGGCCATCCTCAAAGGAATCTTGTTTTTTTGGAAGGGTTTTAAAAGGCCGTAAATGTGACGAGAAGCAGGATGGATGAGACGCTGATGCCACTTAGACATGCTGGTGCCTGGAAATGCCTCCTTAGCATGAAAGAGGCTGTTCATAAGAGAATTTAGTAGCATTTTGGACAAATAACTGTGCTAAAGTGAGGACTTGAGATACGAGCCTAATTTTTTTCAAGATAAGAGAGTTCTTGTGAGCGCTAACTAGGGAAAGAGACTTAGGCTGCTTAATTACACTTAAAATCAAGGTTTACTTTCAAAATAAAATGAAAACAAAGAAAATTTTACATTGTGTGTTTAAAAAAAACATAATTTTGTCTTATTAAAGTCTGCTTAGCCTAATGCTAACACACATTGCAAAACGCTGTAGACGAGCTAACGATTAGCATTAATAGTCGGAGTGTTACAACGATTCAACAAAGAGAAATTTAAGTATATTTGGTTGAATAACATAGACACACAAAAATAAAACGTTGAACAAGCTAATAATTTCTTTTCTTTGTGAAAAATGACCAAAAATGTCCACTTACAGTGGACATTTCTTCTTCTTGGACAACTCTTCTTCTTTTGGATATTTTGTCTTTCTACTGTAATTGCATTTTCCTGCCCCCGAGTGGCCAATTGCAATGAAGCATGAACTCATGTTAACATTCCATTTAATAATTTTAATCCTCCTTTTTTTAAATTTTTTATTTTTTATGGAAGCCCAAGCAGCAAAACATATTTTTAGTGTAGCATTAGCCATTGATTGAAATTATTACAAAATCTAAAGATTGCCCACAATGCAGTTCACTACTTACTGGAAATTAAGTTACTTCACGAAGAATTGCTTAAATGCTTAAATGGTCATCTTTGTGTTGATGTATAAAGACAAAATAGTAGTTTTACCTCCTCCACACAGGTGCACAGGCGACGACTGTGTAGTACCTTCTGTGTTTTTCAAGGTGTGTGACCGGGAGGAACAAGATGCTTTACAAATACAATAACACTGTTGTTCTCCCCATCGCACACCTGTTCGCGCTAGGTCAAGTTGAGCACCGTCTCACGCCTTTTTTGCGTGCAAGTAACCCTACACGTGCGTATCAAATGTCACATAAGAAGGAGTCATGCGGCGAGAAACGTAAAGAAAATAAAAATACATGGGTGAGAGTTCATGTATAGATAAGATGGACAGGGGCGGAATAAATGTGAACGTGGCGTGGGTGTGATGAGCATAAACAGGACCCAACGAGTGGACCATCCAACGGGGAATGGGCTAAGCAGCTGGCAGAGACATTTTAGCTCTTAAACACTACAGTCCCTGACAAAAGTCTTGTCGCTTATCCATTTTGTAGAAACAATTACTAATAAACTGACTTCTAATTATTCATTTGGTTTCGGAAATGGCTCATATGAGGCTAAGACCCTCCCAAATGATGTTGAATGTACAAAAATATATTTGTTTTACATAAAAAAGATTTATCATTTAATGAAGACTTAAAGGTCAAATTTTGTCAAGGCAAAAGTTTTGTTGCCTACAGAAAATAGTGTGAAAATTGAACAAAAAATGTACTTTGAATACAAAAATATGTTACATAACATAAGCGAATTAAGTATTGGTGCTGTGAGATCCAAATTTAATATTTTGTTTGACTTCCATGCGCTTGAAGGACTGCATCCATGCGGTTCGGCAAGGATTCATACAATTTATTGATGAAGTCATCAGGAACATTTAAGAAAGCTATCTTGCATGCCTCCCAGAGTTCATCAACATTCTTGAGTTTCGTCTTCCATGCTTCCTCTTTCATCCTGTTCATGTAACCCCTGACCATGATTTTGCCACTACCAAACACTGTTTTGTGGCAAAATTGTGGTTTTTTCAGATGAATCTTCCATTGAATTACACTACAATCGCCGCAAATATTGCAGGAGACCTACTGGAGCCCGCATGGATCCGAGATTCGCTCAGAAAACAGTGAAGTTTGGTGATGGCAAAATCATGGTCTGGGGTTACATCCAGCATGGGGGTGTGTGAGAGATCTGCAGGGTGGAAGGCAACATAAATAGTCTGAAAAATCAACAAATCTTAGCTGCCTCTTACATTCCTAACCATAAAAAGGGACAAATTCTGCAGCCGGATGGTGCTCCATCGCATACTTCAATCTCTACCTCAAAGTTCCTCAATGCAAAGAAGATCAAGATCCTCCAGGGCTGCCCAGCCCAGTCACCAGACATGAACAGGATGAAAGAGGAAGCATGGAAGACGAAACCCAAGAATGTTGATGAAGTCAGGTTATTAGCAATTGTTTCTACAAAATGGATAAGCGACAAGACTTTTGTCAGGGACTGTATATTATAGCTTCGCGCATCATCTTACCTTTCTGTTTGACCCTCTCCTTGCCCAACCACGCCCACTTTATGCCTGCAAAGCAAGCCCCCTAAAGGTCAGGGCTCGTGCGCGCACCTCCAGCACCTCCGCCCCTAAGATAAGACTTACTTGAGGACATGCTAACTGTACGAAGGGGGAACGAGCGCATTGTTGTTAGCTGTGAGTGCGCTCAGAAGAAAACAAAAACTGACATGCACTCATTCACTGCCAGTGGCGGCAAAATATGTCCAAAAATGTAACAAAGATTACCTAAGTAAACATAAAATGCCGTTTTTAAATAATAATTACACAGGCAAGCTAGGCAGTTGTCAAGGGTGCCATCTCGTGGCGGGGGTGCCAAATTTCTATGGGGGGGAAAAAGAATACCCTGAACAAAATTTCTCACTCTATGCTCAAACTTTTTCTAACATATCAAGTACATTTTAATAGCCTGCATATTCATTTTTTTGCTGTTTCCAACCTGGATAGTGTTAGCCACCTGCTACAGTCATGTGAAAAAATTTGGACACCCTATGGAAGCCTGTGTGTTTTCCGACATATTTTGTCATTTGGATATTTATTATCAATTTTAATAATCTTGAGAGATTCAAGTAATAGAACTAAACAATTAAAACTGAAATAAAAGTTTGTTTTTTTAAACTTTCTGTAAAATGTAATTTTAGATAAATGCAATTTCTATTGAGTAATAACTTAGTATCACATCAGGTGCACATGATTACAACATAATTACCCAGTGTTTTGAAGGAGGCTTGCCTTATTTAAACCTCATATTTCATTGGGTGCGCCCCTGACTGTTGAAGTGAGAGAAAACACAATGGTGAGATCAAAGGAGCTGTCTGTGGCCTTCAGAAAGAAGATTGTAGACATAGTCTGGTAAGCGATTTCAAAAGATCGTGTAAGAATATAAAATCAGCCAATCCACTGTCCGGAAAATAGTCTACAAGTGGAGGACATTCAAAACAACTGCCAACATGCTCAGGTCTGGCCGTCCAAGCAAGTTCACCCCGAGAGCAGACCGCAGGATGCTAAAAGAAGTCTCCAAGAACCCTAAAATGTCATCACGGGACCTACAGCAGGCTCTTGCTACTGTTGATGTGACAGTGCATGTCTCTAAAATCAGAAAGAGACTTCACAAGATTGACATCCATGGGAGCTGTGCAAGGAGGAAACCTTTGCTCTCCAAGAAGAACTTGAAGGCCAGACAAAAGTTTGCCAGAGTGAATGTAGACAAAGACCAGGACTTCTAGAATGGTGTTCTTTGGACAGATTAATCTATTGAATTATTTGGACACCAGTACCGAGGACATGCTTGGCGGAAACCCAATACAGCATTCCAGGAAAGAACCTCATACCAGCTGTGAAGTATGGAGGTGGAAGTGTCATGATTTGGGGATGCTTTGCTGCAGCGGGACCTGGACAGCTCACCATCACAGAATCCACAATAAATTCTATCGTGTATCAGAGACATGTGAGATCATCTGTGGAAAAAATTAAAGCTTCAGCGAAACTGCAACATGACAATGACCCAAAACTTACCAGTAAATCCACCAAGGACTGGCTGAAAAGGAAGAAATAGAGAGTCCTGGAATGGCCGAGTCAAAGTCCAGATCTTAATCCCATTGAGATGCTATGGGGTGACTTGAAACCAGCTGTACATGCAAGAAACCCTTCAAACATCTCACAGCTGAAAGTATTCTGCGTTGAGGAGTGGGGCAAACTTTCTTCAGACCGATGTCAAATACTGGTAGATGGCTACAAAAAGGGTCTCACTGAAGTTATTTCAGCCAAAGGGGGAAACACTAACTATTAGGTGGTAGTGTGTCCTAACTTTTTCCTCAGTTAGAATATGCATTTTTGTTGATATATTTGGTTTAATGAGTAAAACAATGGTAATTTTGGTTGTTTTTCCTGCAATGAAATCACTTTCTTTTCCAGAGATAAAGGAAAACAGGATATCTTCTTTTTATCTATATATTGATATCTTTTTTGGTTCACTTTTTATTTTTTATTTTTTTTTGAGAGAGATGGAGCTTCTAAAAACCTTTTTATAATTTCATAACGTACTTGTTTGTAACTTCCAAATATATCTTAGTACTGTCAAATTTATCGTGTTGACGGGCGGTAATTAATTTTTTTAATTAATCACGTTAAAATATTTCATGCATTTAACGCATGCACGGAATGACCCGCTCATGCATTGCCTCTAACAGTTTCCAATTACGCTATTTTAGCACATTGAGAACGAAAAGGCAGAGAAATGCGAGTGGAAAAAGGCGTTCATTGGACCGCGCCTTTAATTAGCATAAGCTTTGGCAACTTTTTCACAACAAACACAACTATTGGGGTGAGCCACGTGGGGAAGAATGGCAGGAGACGATGTTTTTCTTAACATGCTTTGTTGAACACAACACAGAACATATACCATTTGCTAGGGTTGTTCCGATCATGTTTTTTTGCTCCCGATCCGATCCCGATCATTTTAGTTTGAGTATCTGCCGATCCCGATATTTCCCGATCCACTTGCTTTTGCTTTTTTTTTGGTCTCAATTCAATTCCAATCATTCCCGATAATTTTTCCCAATCATATACATTTTGGCAATGCATTAAGAAAAAAATGAATAAAACTCGGACGAATATATACATTCAACATACAGTACATAAGTACTGTATTTGTTTATTATGACAATAAATCCTCAAGATGGCATTTACATTATTAACATTCTTTCTGTGAGAGGGATCAACTGATAGAAAGACTTGTAATTCTTAAAGGATAAATGTGACTTTGTATATTGTGACTAAATATTGCCATCTAGTGTGTTTGTTGAGCTTTCAGTAAATGATACTGTAGCCATGCCCAAATGCATGATGGGAAGTGCAACCATGACTGTGCGTAGTGATACCACTTGATATATCTTCTCTGCGTTGGGGATTAACATAGGGTGTTAAGAAAAAGACCAATTATTACCTTTCTTCCCCTCATTGCGTCCCACGATATTTCTAATCGTAGGGAGAGGGATTGTAAGGCTTAGCCATTTAAAAAAAGGCTCCAAAGGCTGCCAAAACTCACTCTACTCATTTTACGCTGCCTTTTAGCTCTCTATACAGGTAAAACGGCGCCATTACAGATTGAGCACGGCAATGCGTGAGTGGGTCGTGCAGCGCATGCATTAATTGCGTTAAATATTTTAACGTGGTACATTTTTAAAAATAAATTACCACCGTTCTCGGGATAAATTTGATAACCCTACTTTAAGCCTAAACTAAAGACTCTGGATAAGTGTAACATATTATGTCTGTAATGTTAAATACAATTAGAAAACGATTTAATTAAAAAATATTTATATATTAAAATAAGGCATGTCCGATATTTTTTTGCCGATTCCGATACTTTGAAAATGACGTGATCGGACCTGATCGATTGGCATCCCGATCGATCGGGACATCTTTAATGTCAATACATTATGAAGTCTATAGTTGGTCTTAACAGGGAAACAGAAAATGACGTGATCGGCATGGACATCTTTAATGTCAATACATTATGAAGTCTATAGTTGGTCTTAACAGGGAAACAGAAAATGACGTGATCGATGCCGATCGATCGGGACATCTCTACCATTTGCAGCCACCACTGACAGCCATGGTTGCCCAACTTCCCATCACGCATTTGGGCTGAACAGTTAAGTCGCTACAGCATTATTTAGTGAAAGCACAACAAAAAATAATATTCCTATCTCTCAAAAAGATAATGTTCACAAAAAAAAAAAAAGCGCTCAATGCAAAGAGAACTGGCATTCCCAATCAAAATAGCTATGCAAAATACACATAAGACTTACTCAGACTTTGCCTTGGTTATATCTCTAAATAATTTAAAACTCACCATTGACACCTTGTGGTGTATTTCAATCACTAAAATACGTCGTTAAAGACATGGTGGAAGAACGGCAGGGAGCCCATGCGACGTCAACAATGGCGAGCTATTAGTTTATTTTTTTATTTAAATTTTACAAATTTTATGAAAACGAAAACATTAAGAGGGGTTTTAATTAAAAAAATAAAATACTATAACTTGTACTCAAATTTATCTTTTAAGAACTACAAGTCTATCTATCAGTGGATCCCTTTAACAGAAAGAATGTTAATAATGTTAATGCCATCTTGTGGATTTATTGTTATAATAAACAAATACAGTACTTATGTAAAGTATGTTGAATGTTTATGTCCGTTTTGTGTCTTATCTTTCCATTCCAACATTAATTTACAGAAAAATATGGCATATTTTAGAGATAGTTTGAATTGCGATTAATTACAATTAAAGATGTCTCCGATCGATCGGGTCCGATCACGTCATTTTCAAAGTATCGGAATCGACAAAAAAATATCGGACATGCCTTTTTAAATTTTTTTAATTAAATCGTTTTCTAATTGTATTTAACGTTACAGACAAAATGTCTTACACTCATCCAGAGTCTTAATCACGTTAAAATACTTAACGCAATTAACGCATGCACTAAACGACCCACTCACGCATTGTCGCGTCCAATCTATAATGGCGCCGTTTTACCTGTATATACCGCTTAAAGGCAGCGTAAAATGAGTAGTGAATTTTGGCAGTCTTTGGAGCCTTTTTTTAATCGATTAAAGCCTTAAAATCCCTCTCTCAAATTAGAAATATGGTGGGAAGCAATGTGGGGAAGAAAGGTAGTAGTTGATCTTTTTCTTAACACCCTATTTTATTTCCCAACGCAGAGAAGATATATGAATTGGTGCCACTATGCACAGTCATGGTTGCACTTCCCTTAATGCATTTGGGCAGAACAGTTAAATGGGTACAGTATCATTTACCAAAAGCTCAACAAATACACTGGATGGCAATATTTAGTCAAAATATACAAAGTCACATTTATCCTTTAAGAATTACAAGTCTTCCTATCCGTGGATCGCTCTCACAGAAAGAATGTTAATAATGTAAATGCCATCTTGAGGATTTATTGTCATAATAAACAAATACAGTACTTATGTACTGAATGTTGAATGTATATATTCATCCGAGTTGTATTCATTTTTTTCTTACTGCATTGCCAAAATGTATATGATCGGGAAAAATTATCGGGAATGATTGGAATTGAATCGGGAGCAAAAAAAAAAGCAATCGGATCGGGAAATATCGGGATCGGCAGATACTCAAACTGAAACGATCGGGATCGGATCAGGAGCAAAAAAACATGATCGGAACAACCCTAATTACAATTAATTAATTTTTAGGCTGTGATTAGCGCGATTAAAATTTTGAATCGTTTGACAGCCCTAATATCAGTTTTCTGATTTTGTATCTGTGCACATTTTTGAGAAAGAATAACGAATGAATGAATGAATGAATGAATGAATGAATGAATGAATGAATGAATGAATGTAGTCACAAGACAGTGAGTGACCGTGTTACAATCTGAAATATACTAGCTGGCCACTAGATAGCAGCAGTGACTATTTCCAAATCAAGCGTACCAATTTTGTTTTTGAAATACTAGTATAGTATCTATTCTAAAATGTAGATTTTCTTCTTCTTTTGAGCAGTTGTATTACACTTAAAAGTAAATTTGTGACAATGTGTTTCAAAAATACTCACCAAAGTTATTTTTATATTCCGTGAGCTCAAACGGTCATAATTTGGACATCTTTGCATGTGCAAAAATAGTTTTAAAAAGGAAGCATTTACTTTCAACACAATGTCAAGAGGGCAGTTGGACATGACGACAGAAGTTGTTACGTGGTAGTGAATCTGTTGGCTGTTTCCCCTTTTTTCCTGGCTATTTTTCAGATCAGGTTTCACTTCGGAAACAGCGTAATACAAACACTCCCTTGATTTCAAATTTAAAAGTGAAGTTCAAATATGAGCCAGATTTATGTTTGCATAAACACTTAGTTATGTCACTTTCACATTCCATTATGCTTATTTCCAATCTATTATGTTAAGTCTCATTCATTTTTTGTTTTAAGTGAAACCAGTTTTTTCCATGTAGCTTCAGGCAGGTCCACTGACCCGCCTGCAGGGAGTTGAGCACTTCCATTCTTTCATTTTTTCAGAAGGAAGTCTGAGCCTGACTTGAGGGCGAAAAGGTGTGGTGCATCCTGGGAATGTCTGTCAATCACATAGCTCAAAATAATAGAGTTTCACACCCACATTCACACCTTGGGCATGTCTTTGAAGAACTTTCATGTTTTGGTAAACACGGAAGTTACTGTAGAGTCTTTAATCAACTAAATATAGTACCTGTTTTGTTCATACCAAATCAGTTTTGGTGTTGATGTTGAGTCTACAATGAAGCAAACATTCATGTTTTGTTTTGTTTCTTTTTAACCTGTATTCAATGAATTGTACAACTTGTTTACCAATGAGTTATGAAAATCATCCTTCCACAGGTTCAGCCATGGGAACCATATTGAAACTTTCACTTCCTTCTTGACTTTTACGTTGGAAAAGTTCATTGACAACTCAAAATGGTATTTTATCCTAATGTTTATTTAAGTATCAAATGTAATTATTTTTAGTACCGTACTTTTCGGACTATAAGTCACTACTTTTTCCCTTCATTTTGAATCCTGTGGCTGATAGTCTAGTGCGGCTTATTTGTTGATTTATTTGGGTTAATAGGTAGCACTTTATTTGACAGCAGCGTCATAAGACTGTCATAAGACCGTCATAATTATGACATGACACTATCATGGGCATTACTAAATGCTTATGACAGATGTCTTTAAGTGTCATCTGGCAAATTATGTCACTAACTCCATTTTTGTCCAGCTCGAATCTTTTACATCCATTCAAAACTTATCAATAATTTGCCGGATCACACTTAATGACATCTGTAATAAGCATTCGTTAATGCTCATGACAGTGTCATGCCATATTTATGATTGTCTAATGACAGTCTTATGGCGCCACTGTCAAATAAAATGTTACCAAATACCATAACTAGCCATTAACGAAACAACTGGGATAGTAACTTGAAGAAATAATTAGCACAGAACATTAATTTTGATTGTTATTTACATCTGTAGCGCCGCAGTGCATGCTAGGAGGCATGTTGGACAACAACAGTGTTTGACAGCAGGTGGCAGCAGTGGTTGACTGTCCGCATGCGCATCTTTCGTGGCACACCAGACCCACTTAGAGTGTTTGTTGTCAAAAAGCTCAATCTTGGTCTCATCTGACCAAAGCACACAGTCCCAGGTGGGACCGTGTGCTGAAAAGCACCTCATACCCACTGTGAAGTATGGGGGTGGGTCAGTGATGCTGTGGGGCTGTTTCGCTTCCAAAGGCCCTGGGAACCTTGTTAGGGTGCATGGCATCATGAATGCTTTGGAATACCAGGACATTTTAAATCAAAATCTGTTGCCCTCTGCCCGAAAGCTGAAGATGGGTCGTCACTGGGTCTTTCAGCAAGACAATGACCCTAAACATATGGCCAAATCTACACAGAAATGGTTCACCAGACACAAAATCAAGTTTGTGAAACATTATAGGAGAAGATCAGGTGCTGTTTTGTTGGCAAAAGGCGGTTGTACAAAGTATTAACACCAGGGGTGCTAATCATTGTGACACTCATTATTTGATGTCAAATAATTATTTCTTTATGTGGAATTTTTTCCCCACTGAATAAATGCACTTGTATTGAAGGTTGGATTTTTCTCTTTTCTTTTCCATTAAGGTCCCATATTATTTGAATTTTTTAAAAAATTATTAGAAGCTAAAAAAACACATCTTAACCAGGGGTGCCAATAATTATGGAGGGCACTGTATGTATATCATGTATGTAGACAAGGCTAGATGCAGTTTTGTTTTCGTCAACGATGATGACAACGAAAATATTTCGTCAACGAACACTTTTTTTCATAATGAGACGATGACGCGTAGTTAGCTTGCTACCATCGTACCACTGTCTGGTTGTGTCACTTGTCATGTGCTGTGTCTTCCCGACTCACCAGTGTGTCGACCCCAGTCTCCATGCAGGCTTGCACACACGGAAAGTTTTTTTTTCTTGGCCAGAGGGAATATGCAATGTTGCTTTAGCTTATGCTGAGTGATCATCTCACACTAAATGTACCTCGTAGCGTTAGCATAGCATTCGCATTAGACTCATGTTAATGGTGAGCGTCCTCTGAAACTCTCGGAAAACTGTTTTTTACATACATTTTGTGGTGTCCGGGTGGGTATAATGGATTGAATACAATGTACGGTTTTCCTGCTGAGTGTGTACAATCACCAAGTTGACGTTGTCCTTCTAGACACTATAATATGTGCTCGTCTATCATTGTTCGTCTGAAATAGTTGGAAACCCTTTATTAACCCTTATTAAGTAGTTATCCAAAATAATGTACTCAAGTACAAGTAAAAAATATTTAGAATATAGTTTAAAAAATACGCAAGTAATTAGTAACATTGTGAGTAATTGCTTACGGTGTTAGATTTTTTTTGAAAACGGTGGTATTTTTTTTCTCAGCACAAAGTTATGTATATGAACTGTTATCATTATACTTTGAAGGAGAATCAAATCAAATTTATTTATATAGCCGTTTACAAAAACCTGAGAGGTCCTCAAAGTGCTTTACAACAAAACAAAATATAGTTAATTAAGACTATAACCTATTACATAACCACATTAAGCCAAAGAAATACAACCCCCCAAAAAAAATCATTGAATTCCAGCAAGAGAAAAAAAAAAAAAGAAAAAAAACATAATTCGTCCGAAGAGCATGAGTGCCCTCTAGTGGAGAAAATATATTTCCTATTATGAAACTAAAAGGATCATATCTCCGGTTTTCCGTGGTCATTTGGTGCCATATAAAAAGTGGTAGAGAGATCCGATCATGTAGTCTCTCACTCTCGCTGCTGCCGCTTTTCTTTGTCAGTTGCTTGAGTTGCTTATTAAAGGGCAACTGAAGAACTTTTCGGATTTCGCTCTTGAGTGTTTTATTCAGTTGAATTGTATGAAATGCATCATTCGCTGTCTCAAAAAGTCACATGAAAAAAAATAATAATAATTGACCGCGTAGTTTTTGAGTTATGGCCATAGCAACACCATAGCAACGAGGGACGCGCCGCCCTGCCGACCGCTACCTGATGACGTAACTTCCAGGGAGCCTTGCCACCACTCTAAACGCGGAAATATAGCACCACGCTATCCTCGCCATATATTGCAAACATTTTCTGGGTTTTACTCGCAGGATTCGTTATGCCATCTCGATGTGTAGCGATGAATTGCTCACAGGAAGACTCGAGACTCTATGAGTGGTCCAAAAAAACTTCTCCTGCAAAGGTTTGGACCGTTTTTGTGAGCATGCATACAGGTCCCCAATCGGCTCAGTTTTCATCATTTCAGCGACGACAGCTTTGAAAACCTACAACAATGCAACCTTGGTTTTACAAAGGCGTAAGTAGACCATTACTGGCTTTTCTTGATAAACGAGGGGGACTCCTACTGCCTGTTTGTTGAAGTGCGACATTTTTTTGTTGTTGCTGTTGGCCTGTCATAAGTAGATAGGTTTTTTGACAGGTCGTCTACTCATGTGATTTTATTACTAAATCAATAGGTATTATGTAAATTCAAATATCCCCAGCACCAAATAGGTCCTTGGCTCGTTGTTTTTTGGCCTGTCACAGGGTAAATATAAAGCCTATATATAAAACAATCCACCTGCCAGGCCCTAATGTACCAAATACGTCTCAATAAAACAATGACTATTGTACTACAGCAAAGGCGTATGTTTGGTCTCAACATTGGTAGGGACAGTATTGAGTCATATAAATTTTATGTAAATTTGGTTCAGGTCATACACCGGTTCGATTTAAACCTTTGTTTTCAAAAACTACTGCTTTAAGACCACATACTGTAAATAAAATAAAAATGAAAATTGGGTATAAGGGGGTAAACCTAGGTTTACTGCATTTCTCAGAGTTTAATTAATGTTAACACTAGAAAGCACATACAGGAGGACACTTCTCTATAAGCAGCTTCCTACTCGAGTTTTGCAGGTTAGGAAATTCGCACAGTTTAATGTTATGCTAACTCTGATGCAGGTCGGACTTTCAGTAGCAAAATTAGTTGTGTGTGTGTGTTCCCCACTTCCACATTTTTACATTACCTACTAGAGATGTCCCGATCGATCGGCATGCGATCGGGTCCGATCACGTCATTTTCAAAGTATCGGAATCGGCAAAAAAATATCGGCCATGCCTTTTTTAAATATATATATATATATATATATATATATATATATATATATATATTTTTTTTTAATTAAATCGTTTTCTAAATGTATTTAACGTTAGACATTATATGTTACACTCATCCAGAGTCTTTAGCTTAGGATAATGGCGGTAATTAATTAAAAAAAAAAAGTATCACGTTGAATATTTAACGCAATTAATGCATGCGTTGCACGATCCACTCAGGCATTGTCGCGCTCAATCTGTAATGGTGCTGTTTTACCCATTTAGAGAAATAAAAGGCAGCGCAAAATGAGTAGAGTGAATTTTGGCAGCCTTTGAAGCCTTTTTTAATAGGCTAAAGCTTTACAATCCTTCTCCCTACGATTAGAAATATCATGGGAAGCAATGTGGGGAAGCAAGGTAGCAATTGATCTTTTGCTTAACACCTTATGTTATTTCCCAACGCAGAGAAGATAAATCCATTGGTAGCACTACGCACAGTCATGGGTCCACTTCCCATCATGCATTTGGGTTGAATGACTGCAGTATCATTTACTGAAAGCTCACAAATACACTAGATGGCAACATTTAGTCACAATATACAAAGTCACATTTATCCTTTAAGAATTACAAGTCTTTCTATCCGTAGATCCCTCTCACAGAAAGAATGTTAATAATGTAAATGCCATCTTGAGGATTTATTGTCATAATAAACAAATACAGTACTTATGTACTGTATGTTAAATGTATATATTCGTCCGAGTTTTATTCATTTTTTTCTTAATGCCAAAATGTATATGATCGGGAAAAATTATCGGGAA
This sequence comes from Corythoichthys intestinalis, assembly GCF_030265065.1. NCBI lineage: Eukaryota > Metazoa > Chordata > Actinopteri > Syngnathiformes > Syngnathidae > Corythoichthys > Corythoichthys intestinalis. Next base: position 8,488,389 of record NC_080413.1, read on the forward strand.
TGATTGGAATTGAATCGGGAGCAAAAAAAAAAGCAATCGGATCGGGAAATATCGGGATCGGCAGATACTCAGACTAAAACGATCGGATCGGGAGCAAAAAAAACATGATCGGAACAACCCTATTACCTACATTGGCTACTCCTGGCTGAAAAAAAACTTCTAATATCTCTCCTTTTAGAAGGGGGCAGAGTAGCCGGTATGTGTGTGTGTGTGTGTGTGTCGGGGGGGGGTGTCAAGTCATCAGTTAATCAAACTTGTGTTTCAGGGAAAAAATGGACTGTCACATTGAGTGAGTGAAAAGGAATAAGTTTAAGTCAGAACATAATGAAAATAATTCACTTGATAATGGTAGGGTCTATTCTATCCTTACAACATATGAGAAGACAATCTAAATTACCTATGCAACTGAACTTATTATATAATTCAAATAAGGTTGCTTAAAAGTTGGTGGGGACAATTTGAGCACCCTGAAAAGTTGGTTGTGTTATGTCCCTACCGTCCCTATGCAAACTTATGACCTTGTACTACAGCATCAACATCAAGGTCTGCCTACTTGAAGAGGGAACAATAGCATCAAATAGCTGCTGCTTTGATTATTATTTGATCACCAAAAAATTAAATTAGGATTCATCCAATATTTTCATGTTGTTGTGATTTTTTTTTCTTTTTTTTCCCAGGAAGCCAAACATAAAAAATTAAGCGGCGGAAACCCTCAACACGATGAAAAAAGCGTTGCAAGTCAGTCGCCACCCAGTTTCCCAAAATCAAAAGAGAGTGGGTCTAGTCATATGATGACACAAGGGATGCAAGTCCAGCGATGACGACTGAAGAGATCCTGTGAGGCCTGCCAGATGCTGAATTTCTTCCGTCTGCGACATCAGATGACGATAACTTAGGAGAAATAAATGTAGCAAATTTTGATGAAATGAAATCATAAACTAGTCATATATACAGTACAAATTTACAAAAGAAAAATCTAGTTACCTTCATATTTTAATAATAATTATTTATCTTTGTATATAGAACACTTAATGCTACAGAAAAGAGTAAATACACATTTCCCACTCTAAACTGCTTCTCAATCTTTTGCATTATCATTTTTCAAAGTTGTGGTAGTCCGTTGCTATCCTAACTTTGTGTTGCTTACTAAATTTATGTTCTTTGATGTGTGCCATTGTTTGCTTTGTATAACTTAGCTTTCTATGTTGTGTCACAATCTGACAGCAAAAGCTGATGCTGATTCAACATAAATCTGGTATCACCTATTATTGTGGCCTATTAAAAATTGTTTCAGAATGTAATATAATTACTAGGGTTGTTTCGATCATGTTTTTTTGCTCCCTTTCCGATCGTTTTAGTTTGAGTATCTGCCGATCCCGATATTTCCTGATCCGATTGCTTTTTTTTTTTGCTCCCGATTCAATTCCAATCATTTCCGATAATTTTTCTCGATCATATACCTTTTTGGCAATGCATTAAGAAAAATAAATGAATAAAACTCGGACGAATATATACATTCAACATACAGTACATACGTACTGTATTATTTTATTATGACAATAAATCCTCAAGATGGCATTTACATTATTAACATTCTTTCTGTGAGAGGGATCCACGGATAGAAAGACTTGTGACTTTGTATAATGTGACTCAATATTGCCATTTAGTGTATTTGTTGAGCTTTCAGTAAATGATACTGTAGACATGCCCAAATGCATGATGGGAAGTGGAACCATGACTGCGTAGTGCTACCAAATTATATATCTTCTCTGCGTTGGGAAATAATATAAGGTGTCAAGGAAAAGATCATTTGCTACCTAGCTTCCCCACATTGCTTCCCATGATATTTGTAATCATAGGGAGAGAGAATGTAAGGCTTTAGCCAGTTAAAAAAAAAGCTCCAAAGGCTGCCAAATTTCACTCTACTCATTTTACACTGCCTGTTATCTCTCTATATAGGTGAAACGGCGCCATTACAGATTGAGCGTGACAATGCGTTGGTAGGTCGTGCAGCGCATGCATTAACTGCGTTGATTATTTTAATGTGATACATTTTTTTAAAAATTAAGTACCGCCGTTATCGGGATAAATTTGATAGCCCTACCTTAAGCCTAAACTAAAAACTCTGGATGAGTGTAACATATTATGTTTGTAACGTTAAATACAATTAGAAAACGGTTTAATTAATATATATATATATTTATATATTTATATATATATATATATATATATATTAGGGCTGTCAAAATTATCGCGTTAACGGGCGTTAATTAATTTTTACAAATTTGATAACCCTACCTTAAGCCTAAACTAAAGCCTCTGGATGAGTGTAACATATTATGTTTGTAATGTTAAATACAATTAGAAAACGGTTTAATTTAAAAATATATATATATATTAGGGCTGTCAAAATTATCGCGTTAACGGGCGTTAATTAATTTTTACAAAATTTTACAAATTTTATTAAAACGAAAACATGAAGAGGGGTTTTAATATAAAATTTCTATAACTTGTACTAACAGTTATCTTTTAAGAACTACGAGTCTTTCTATCCATGGATCACTTTAACAGAATATTAATAATGGTAATGCCATCTTTTTGATGTATTGTAATAATAAAGAAATACAGTACTTATGTACCGTATGTTGAATGCATGTATCCATCTTGTGTCTTATCTTTCCATTCCAACAATAATTTACATAAAAATATGGCATATTTTATAGATGGTTTAAATTGCGATTAATTGCGATTAATTACTTTTTAAGCTGTAATTAACTCGATTAAAAATTTTAATCGTTTGATACCCCTAATATATATTAAAAAAAGGCATGGCCGATATTTTTTTGCTGAATCCGATACTTTGAAAATGACGTGATCGGACCCGATTGATCAGGATGCCGATCGATCTCTAATAATTATTACAATTATTATACTATTACATATAGTAGTATACTATAATAATATTGCTAGATTTTTTTAAAGAATTGTTTTGAATAATGTTGGAAAGTCAAAGTCAGTGTTCTGAATCTGTTTACTTTCCATTCTTTTGCACTAGTAAATGCTATCAGCATTTAACCTCTTTGTTTATTTGTGACTAATCAGGAGAAAATTTGTCGTTTAGGACAGCCCTAGTGTACCAGAATATATTTCCTCCACACCCTTGTCACCAGTTTTTAACCCCTGACGCATGAAGAGGGCCCCTGGATATGTTCGCCTTATAGGCCCCAAAATTGCCAAGGGAACTGGCGTCGGGGCCCAAAGTGATATCTTTTCATGAGGCCCAAAATCCCTGGCAGCGCCCCTGTTCCCGGGTGACTGATGATTTTTGTATTTTATTTTTAATTTTTAATTAAAGTTTCAAATAAAGTACACTTGCATGAGAATAGGTTTGCTAACAAGGCTTACATGTGCCAATGGGCGTTATCCTGGTATCAAACCCGTTTCTCTTAATTAACCGTACGTGCGCGCGCTCTTTCCCGCGCACGAGTGTTTGCGTGCGCGTACGCGCTTGTCTCCCGGTCACTTCCGGCTTCGCGAGGCGGATGGAGGTCGGTCCTCCACACAGTTTACGTCTGACTCGCTGGATGGAGTTGCCGAGTTGCTCACATGGCGCCGGACACCTCCCGAGGGTCGGGCGTCTCCTCGGCCGGCTTGTAGTGACGAAAGCCGGGGGACAGCAGTCGAGGAACCGACGCTTCTGGTAGTTTGCGTGGCACTTTTTCCGAGAAGAGTTTAACCAAGTTTAAGACGCCCCCCTTTAAGACAACGAAGAAGTCGCTGTATTGACGTAGATAAGTGCTTATTATTCATTATTTCGTGAAGTTGCTGCAATGAATGTGCACTTTGTGAGGATAGCTTTTAAGGTAAGACACTTTTACTAACTTGTACGCGTAGTATTATTTTTTTAAAAGAATGTATTGGTTTCCTAAAAAAATGTAATTATTACCACCAACATGTATGTCATGTTATAACAACATCCTGCAATGTATCAATACAATAGAAATTTTTGGTCATTTGTGCCTTTTTCAAACGTTATTAATAATGTAGAAACATTTGAAAATGACAAAGTGAAAATAAACAAGTCTACCATAAGGAACAATATTTAATACAGTAGTGTAATAGACCTAAGTGTTCATAAAAAAAGTAAACAGTTTGAACATAATCACAACACAAAAGACACAAAATACTGCATTCAAATAGAGATTCAGTTAAAATTAGTTGTATGTAAATAAAACAAAAAAACAAATCAGTTCTTGAATTTTAGCAGTTCTTATTAGGGCTGCAGCCATCGATTATTTTAGTAGTCGATTAATCGATGAACTAGTTATTTTGATTAATCGGGTAATCGGATAAGCATGAAAAAATTAAAATACCTGAGCTGGGCCTCAAACTGTATAAAAAAATAATAAAAAATGAGGATCTACATATGTACAACAAAAGAACAATTGGCTTACTTACATAGCAAAAGTCCACTAGCTTAAATGCTATAAAATACTAACTTTTTTTTTTTTTTTTTTTTTTCACAATGCTCTCAACAAATGGTTCAGACACATATTCCCACAAAAATTGGCTAAATATACCTTTAAACTAAATTACAAATGCATGAAGAAACATTAGCTCAAACAAAAACCTAGCCTATGTTGGTCTTAACAGGGAGCAGATGGATTTGTCCATGTAAAATGGGGCAGACTAGAGAGCAGTGTATCCACCCAAATCAATTAAACTAAATGCAAACACTTTCAAAAAAACAAACCATTACAACGCCACTTTAATTAAACGAATACTCGAAGCAGCAAAATGTAAATCGAATCTTTTTTCTAATGGAATCCTCGAGTTAATCGATTAATCGTTGCAGCACTAGTTCTTATACTTTTAAAATGTACAAAGTTTGATTAGAAAATGTTTTAACGTGCTGTTTGCAATTTGTCTAATCGTATTCAAGTTTAAAAATGATTTGCTTTATTAAGATTTAATTCAGTGATTTGTGTATCACTATTTGTACTCGTACCACACTGTTAGAATCAATAGTGTGAGCACTTTTAAACTCATGTTTTGTCTCTAAATGACGTCTTTCTTCCACAGACATGAATATTTACGCAACGCATCTGCCTAATCACACTTTCACTTGTATATTTAGTCCTCAATGTTTGAATGAATGGAGTAGAATTATTTAAATATTTTTAATCTCACTAGTTTATTTCCTAAAATAGTCAAAGTTCAATGAGTATTATTATCATGATTGATTCGGGTTCCCCTCAAAAAGCTCAAGTATTTTAAATAACCGCCTTTGAAGATGGCGACGACAAATGTTGAACTCCAATATTTGCCTTGCGTCTAATTAAAACTCAAGTCAACATGTAAAATTCAAGTCAATATTTGGATATTCAATGCCGGTTTGCTTCAAAGGTCTATGAAAGGCATTGACAGTAGGGCTTCCCCCAAAACGCAATATTTACGCATATCCTGGCAAATCACACAATACTAAACTTTGCATCCATCCTGGTCATCGCTTGTAAACACTCGTAAAAATGCAAAAGTCTCGCGTTTGAGAGTAAAGGCAAATGAAAATAAAAACTGTAAGATTCTGAAATGCTGCTAGCCAAGATTGGCTTGTAAACACATTCCACTTTCTTCCCCTCATTCTGTTTCCATCCTCACTAATCAACGCCGCAACTTGATAATCCTGCGACAAATCATGAAATATTTTTCCCAGAAACGGTGTCACTCCCACTTCAAGGGAGGAAAGCCAGGTGTTTATTCTCCTCGCTAAGCGGAAGAACATCCCAAGGCGCTTTTGGCCGCACATGACGAGAATACCAGCAGGATTTAAATTAGGCTTTTGAAAGGCTTCTTCACATTTTCTTTTGATGGGGTCACAGTGATTAATCGCTGTGGAGGAAATGCGTTGGTGACACTTTGGAAAAAGATGGATATACTGATAAAGTAAAATTGGAACTAGGTAGGGCTGCAGCTATCGATCATTTTAGTAGTCGATTAATTGATGAACAAATTAGTAAAAAAATTTAAATACCTGAGTTGAACCTCAAACGGTATAAAAAAATAAATACCGTAAATTAGGATCTATGTACAGTACAACAAAAGAACAATTGGCTAACTTACATAGCAAAAGTCCGCTAGCTTAAATGCTGTAAAATAACCTTTTTGTACAATGCTCTTAACAAATGCTCTTAACACACTATTCCCACAAAAAAAACGGCTAAATATACCTACAAACTAAATTAAAAATGCATTTAAAAAAAACTTTAGCTCAAACAAAAATTTAGCTTATGTTGGTCTTAACAGGGAGCAGCTGGATTAAGCCATGTGAAATGAGGCAGAATAGAGGGCAGTGTATCCACCCAAATCAATGAATCTAAATGCAAACACAAAACAAACCATTACAACGCCACTTTAATTAAACGAATACTCGAAGCAGCAAAATTTAATTTGAATCTTTTTTTCTAATCGAATACTCGAGTTAATCGATTAATCGTTGCAGCACTAGTTGGAATCTTTTATAACATTCCGGAACATATTTGAGGGACTGCGATGTATCATTTTACAACAAAACTGGCGATAGATAGATTTTTCATTTTTATTTTATTTATTTTTGTATGCATTTTTTAATAAAAAAAAAAAAAAGAAGGGAAGACTGACATATATTTTTTCCCCTAATTTTATGTAATATATATATATAAATTTTACAACAAAAAAGTTTATTTTAAATTTTTGTTTTTAGACATTACAAAAAACTATATATATTAAAAAAACAACTATAGATATATTAAACAATCTTTGAATGATTAATTATATATCTACAGTGTATACATTATTAACAAAAATAAGACATTTGCAAACATCTGTTTTTGCTTTGGAAAACAATGACACAGTACATACTACTGCTCTGCCATTGGCTGTTGCCTAGCATTTTCCTGAAATCCAATTGGCTAAGAAGGACCTCTACTGTATATGTATTTTTGTATCCCAGCGCCCCTCACAGAGTCGCCCCTCAGGCCATGAGGTGTTCCGACAGCTTTTACATAATGCACAACTCTCATTTTATGTTTATTGCGCAATAATCTAATTTTAACTTGTATTTGTCATACAGTGTGGAGCAGAAGTATTTGCACCTCTTATGATTTTGCAAGTTCACCCTCTTAGAAAATAGGTAGAGGTCTGAAATTTCAATCGTAGATGCATTTCCACTCATAGACATAGTCTTAAAAAATACAGAAATCACATTGTATGATTTAAAAAAAAATAATAATTTATTTGCAATTTACTGGGGCTGATAAGTATTTGTACATCTGAGAATCAGCAATAATTATGACACCCAAAAAGTTTTCAGTCTACCTTAAAAAAATGCACCTTTACCACATGAGTAACAGCCCACCCACCACCCATTTGAGCTCATTATTGTCAATTGGCCCGTACCCACAGTGTATCATAATCCAATTCCTACCATGGGCAAGACCAGAGAGCTTTCGAAAGACACCGGAGAAAAAATTGTTGAGCTCCATAAAGCTGGAAAAGGCTGTGGGACAATTGGAAAGTAGCTGGGTGAGAATAAATCAACAGTAGCAGCAATTGTTCGAAAACGGAAGAGGCTAAACATGACTGATAATCTACCTCGGACTGGGGCTCCATGTAAAATCTCTCCTCGTGGGGCATCACTCATGATGAGAAAAATGAGGGCTCAGCCTAGAACTACACGGCAGGAGCTGGTCAATGACCTGAAAAGAGCTAAATGCACAGTTTCAAAGGCTACTGTCAGTAGAACACTATGGTGCAATGGTTTAAAGTGTGTATGACACCAAAAAGCATGTTTATTTCATATTTCCCGTGGTGTTTTATGCTCCTGAATTAAATTAAATTGCAACTTTGTGTTAAAAATGGCCGCGAATACACCAATTACAAAGTAAACACTTCAAACTTTCTTTAAATAAAGGACTATTTACTTATGTTTGATCATGGATGGGCATGTAGAAAAGCTCTCCTCAGACACATTCTGCCATGTTAGCTGCTAGAGCTGGGAATCTTTGGGCACCTAACGATTCGATTACGATTACGATTCAGATTCATGTGAAAGTTTTAAAACTATTTTAAAGATAGATTCAAGTCAATATTTTACCGATTTAGGAGTATTTTAGATAAAAAGTTAATTAGGTTCGCTTGGAAGGTTCGCTACAACAGCCTTGCAGGGAAGTCTACTGCTTTAAGATGGCGGCCATTTACTAACGCCCGCATCTAGCTTTCTCTACATGTGCTGCTATCGCCACCGTGTCTATTGTACATCTAGTCCTTTATAAATATGATATCTACCTTAACATTATGTATTGTGGACGTACTTTGTAGCAGCTTTCGGCAGCAGTCAGGTATGTTGTTGTTGTTTTTTATCTCATGGCATGAGTTGAGCTCGAGCCGTGAGTTGAGCATTGGCATTACCCGAGGGGCCGGGTAATGACAAGCATGATGTTTAGCTACTCTCGCTCCGTTCCTCATTGCGTCCCGAAGACCGCGCGGCGCGCTGAGTGTGTTTTGCTTCCGCTTTACTTGACATATTTCAATAATCGGAATTTGGATGTTTGTGAATCGTTCTTGAATCTTCCACGGCCGAATCGCAAATAATCTAAGAATCGGAAAATTCGCACACCTCTATTAGCTGCACAACAACTGCAGCCGCTCTCCTATGACTCTCTCGCTGTTTACGTCTTCGCCGTGTAGTAAAGCATTATTTTTGCTATATCCGTGTTGACCATGTGACAGTTACGCGCTCCTCCGACGTCGGCCGGTTTGTCCGGCAGTCATTGTCCAGCTGCTTCCCTGAAAACGAGCCCTCAGCAGGGGAACGACGAGCTCTAACTTGCTCGTCGCCGGCCGGGTTGCCAATCGGCGAAGACAATCGACAACCCCGCCGCCGTGTGAAATGATCCGGGCTAGTTATGTGTGATTTTTCGCTTGGAAGACTTTAAAACATCACTCGGTTTGGGTTAGCATGAAGGCTAGCTGTCACGACTCTTGGTTTGTTTACATTCTCCGAAGCCGGGGGAGGGAAATGACAAAAGCCCGACTAACTCCGGTGGAATAAAATATCATTTGGGAGGTCTGACAGTAAAGGTGAAGTCGACAGTTTTGACCATTATGGAGTAATTTTGCCATGTCGTACTGAATAAATTCATTTTTATTATTTCGTATGTTATTTGTCATGACCATGTCATTTATTTAGCTATTGGAGAAAAATAATTGGTTAAAAAGAATATCCTTCAAAAATATTGGCGTAGAGAGACTGAAACAATGACATTTGCAGCTCTCTTTGTCGCATTTTCTCCGTTCTGAATAATTCCCCCTCAATGGGCTGAATAGTAAAACAGATGAAACCATTCTCCTGCCAATGTCATCCTCCTTTTGGGGACACTAGAGCCCTATAATGGTCGGCGTGGCTAATCGGCAGATTAAAAGACTCATTTCTCGTCATCTGCGCTTTGCCAAATTGTTGTATATAGTCAAATTGTCTCAAAATATGATTGTAACTCACATAATAATGCTATTTAAGACTTTTTTTCTCCTGTCGTATGCATTTTAAAATCATGCATTGCTCAGAAGGTTCCCCTGTTGAAGCCAGTACATGTGAAGGCCCGTCTGAAGTTTGCCAGGGACTATCTGAATGATGTAGAGGGGTCATGGGAGAAAGTCATGTGGTCAGATGAGACCAAAGTAGAACTTTTTGGTGCAAACTTGACTCATCGTTTGTGGAGGAAAAAGAAAGATGAGTACAATCCCAAGAACACCATCCCTACTGTGAAGTATGAGGGTGGAAACCTCATGCTTTGGGCTGCTTTTCGGCAAAGGTGACAGGACGACTGCACTGTATAGAGCAGAGGATGAATGGTGAAATGTATCGTCAGATTTTGGGCCACAACCTCCTTCCTTCAGTCAGAGACTTGAAGATGAGTCGTGGCTGGATCTTCCAACATGACAATGATTCAAAACACACAGCCAAGGGTCAAGGAGTGGCTGCATAAAAAGCATATCAAGGTTCTACAGTGGCCTAGCCAGTCTCTAGAACTCAATCCAATAGAAAATCTTTGGATGGGGCTGAAACTTCATGTTTCTCAACGGCAGCGTCTGACCTCTGTAACTGCAAAACAAAGGCTTCTGCACTAAATATTAGCACTGATTTTCTCAGGGGTACAAATATTTATGAACCCCAGTAAATTACAAATAAATTATAAATATTGAAAAATCATACAATGTGAGTTCTGGATTTTTTTTTTTTAGATTATGTCTCTATAAGTGAAAATGCATCTACGATTGAAATTTCAGACCTCTACCTATTTTGTAAGTGGTTGAACTTGCAAAAACTCAAAGGGTGTAAATACTTCTGCTCCTCATTGTATGTTTTGACGCATTTTTATGCTTTACAAAAGTCGAGGTATCCTGTACAGATTTTTTTTGTTTGGGTTAACATTGACAGAGTTTTTGTTGAATGTTTATGATGTTACAAATTGGAAAAATGACATCTATGCATCTTCAGAAGGTGACTGTAGTGTTTGGATCCAAAACAGCACGCTACAAATCAGTCAGTTCTCATCCTTGTCCGTCCTGTTATTCTTCCTTCCCCCAGTAAGAACAATGCTATCTTTTATTTTAGGGCTCAGGACTCCAGGAATAATCTCTGTCTCTGACGCACTTGGAAAGTCTTGCCGTCTTTGCTGTTTAGGAAAAAAAACCGGTTAATTGTCTGTAATTTCTCCCGCTTATTTTTTTTGTCAGGCATGAGTTCAACCTCCACTGACTCACGAAGCCGTTCCGGGACCTCCTTGAATTCTAAGGGGATCTAGTCAGATGTACACACAGCCTTTAGGGCCTATGGCCCGGCCGCGGGGATGGCGGCAGCTGCCCTAAAGTGGAACGCCCTCGCAGTCATGAACGGGTGATTTGAAATCTTCTAGTTGACGGTGATAGATGTCCAAATCCATTTGAACTGGGAGTCTTGGCAGTGAATGATCATGTTTCAGTGCAACTGATGGCGATTTATGACGAACAAATATAATAAAGGTAACACAAGTAAACATAAACAGATGTTTTAAAAAAAATGTAGTAATAAAGATAACACAAGTAAACATAAACAAATGTCACAAACATGGAACGAAGATAACCTAAGTAGACATTAAATGCAGTTTTGTAACTCATTGACTGCTATTTAGGGCGATAGATATCAAACAAATGTAAAAAAGATAACTCATGTAAACATAAAATGCAGTTTTTAAGTCATTCACTACCACTGATGATGATAGATACTATTAAAAAATTGAATATACAGTGGGATTTGCGATACAAGGCTAACGATTATGCCGTTATATTGCTGCCACTATTCTGAGCGAGCAATCATGGATTTTGAGCACAGAAAACTAGATTTCGAGCATAAAAAAGTGAGCAGTTAAAGATTTTGAGCAAGCAATAACAGATTCTGAGCACAGAAAATAATATTGAGCAAAAGAAATTCTACTCTGTGCCGCTCAATTGCCCCCTCCCGCTCTCGCTCAGTCTCACAACCCCTGCGCTTGCTGGCTTGTTTTCTCAGCGCGCTCACTTGTGCACACGTTGCAAATGTGCCACGAAGCCTACCAATCAGAGAGCTGGCGGAAGTACACTGATTGGCTGTTTTCAAAGAAGTTGTCCTTCTCCTGTCCAATGTTTTTGGATGAATATTTTGAGATTTGGGGGGTGTCTTAGGCAGGCATGTGCCGGTTACCGATTTCAAGGTATACCGTGGTATGAAAACGCCACGGTTTTAAAACCGCTAAAATTTGCCACTATACCGTCACTACGGTATTAGTTATCTTTTACGTCCCATCAAGGCCGGCCCAGCCTATATGCAAACTATGCAGCTGCTTAGGGCCCCTGACCACTAAGAGCCCCCAATCTGGCAACCTCATTTTATACATTGTTAATAGAGCATCGTGAATAATGTGTCGCGCAATGCCGTTTATGGGTGGAAACATCCATTTTCTTGTCATCACAATCTGGCAACCTGGGGAGTGACGTTGAACCTGCTTTGCAATGATTGGTGCTCAAACTTGCTTGGAAAATAGATGCACGAATATGTCGAAGACAATTTATCCTTCTGGAGCAGAGAAACAAAAAATCTGATTAATATCCAAAATATGGTCGTACGGGTTGGTTTGCATGTATGGGTTTCACAGTACACTGTGACGAAAAATATGGGCCCCTTGGCATTATTTTGCTTAGGGCCCCCAAATGGCCTGGGCCGGCCCTGCGTCCCATAAATGCAGCCCCCCCCCCCCCCCCCCTAAATTTTTGTTGCTCAGTGTCAGTGAGTCAGCTGGGAGAACATGAAACACCTGAACTTTTTCCCCCATCAAAGATAACGAAGTAGCTGATATGGGAATACTTCGGGTACAGTTCAGGTAAAGTTATAGACAGCCGTGGCTAAGGTGGGCCAACTGACATGTAAAACATTTTTGGGCGGGGTGGCTACCAGAGAAGGCACTATCTCCAATTTGATTTCATATTTATACAACATTAAAGGTTAGTAAACGCTGTCATGAACGTTTCACAATAGCTACGAGATTTAACTCCAGCGTGTCTAGTGTGTCTAGCAGTGGTCAAACATACTGTAACGTAATCTTGTTAACAAGGCAGATAACGAGGCTAATTAGCATGGCAATTTAATTTGCTATTGAATATTTCCTTTATTTTTTAAATGGTATTTAACATAACAATATACTTATATTCCAATTTTCAAATATGTTGTATTGAAAAATGATAATCCTGTTGAATGGAAAAAAAGTTTTTTATTTTATTTTTTTTTTTTTTTTTTGTAACCCACAAATCTAAAAATAAAACATTATTAGCATTGTAATTGCAATACCGTGAAACCGTGATATTTTATGCTTAAGGTTATCATACCCTCAGAATCTCATACCAGTTTAAGCCTAGTCTTAGGTGTATGTAAAGGATTAATTCCGTTTTACGCAAAAATTTCGGTTACGTTGCCAGCGTAGGAGTGGAACTTGGTCGTAACCCGGGGACTAGTTGTACTTTGTATACTGGTACTTTCTTACCTTATATCACCATTTCGATATTTTGTCACACCCCTAATACAAACTATTCTTTTGACAGCGGTAATCAGTTTCACATCCAGCAAGGTTCTACCAGTACCAACTCCAGAGAAAGCGGTACCAGTGCATCTGGCCGTCCGGCTCTTCAGATTCCGAATCGGGGCTCCTACTGCCGGCTGCTTGGTGGATCTCCTTTCAGTCCTGCTAGTCCTCAGGTACAACTCATATAATCCAGAACAGAGATTTAGGCTAGGTTCATACCGCAAATCTTAATGCACAATTCTGATTTTTTTGTCATATCTGTTTCTTTGTCGTGCCTGTTCAGACTGCCTTTGTCCATTGAGCCTGTTCTAGTATCACACATGCGCACTGAGTCGCACAATCGCAGTCTGACACGCGCTGAGCAAACTGACCCGCATGCACAGAAGCATCAAAACAAATTACGCGCTGTGTGTGCATGACGCACACATAAGCCTTATGTGTGTGCGTTGAATCATTAGGATATTTTAAATAAATAATGGACATAAATTTGATTGGCTACTTTATGAATTAGTAATTTACGATGCATCGATAATCATGATAATAGTGATAACCGTGATCATCGTCAATACAACAGGAAGGATCCAAACATGCTCATACCACAAAAAGCTGCCCTTAGGCTGCTTTTTTATTTTTTACACGAAAGTGCAAAAACATTAACCATTTTCAAAGCAGTACTCATTTCTCTCAACAATACAATACATTTTCTGGAAACAGAATCTTTAGAATCTTTAGAAATAAGACTTCTTTTAACCAATATACTTTGTTTTCACAGATTTCTGTACTATTTTGCATGTTTGTAGTGTTACCGCTTTACTTAATCGTGATTTTACACGTTCTGCATATGAAATACACATTAGCGAATTAGCTAATTAGCTTAGCGCTCGGCGCTAACTGTTAACATCTCAAAAACAACAACAATAAAGGTACAAGAGGGTTCGTGTACTCACCTCTTATAGACGCACATGGGTCTTAGCAACACCCTCAGGACATTTTTCAATTGACATGACTTGAAACTACTGCTGGATATCTGAAAGACAAGGCGCAACGAACTATCTCTGTTCCGCTCTCGCTCTAAAAAATAACGCACAGAAGCGCAACCGCCACCCTGCCTGTCTCATACAGAAAATTTATTTTCCAGTCTTTTGAAAAGAAGTAAATCTCCCGCTCAGCGTGCGTCCTTTAATGGTTTCCGGGCGGCAGACATATCTTGAATTTCGTTCCGCTACGAGTGGCTGTCATAAAGTTCTTAGGGAAAATCATTGTTTTTGAACCTTTATGAATCGTAATCGAATCGTCACGTGTCGAATCGCGATGCATGTAATAATCGATTTTTTGGAACTCCCTTTGTGGTCAAGCCTACCTCCTGTGTAGTAAAAGCTAGGTGCTAATGCTAATGAACAGCTACATCGCTGCCGTCTTGCCTGCCGCTCTCGCTCTTTGCTGACGTAACTGCTGCATGAATTCCGATTTGGGAGACTTGACAGTTCAGATCGTCGTCATATTCTGGAAAAATATGCTGCAGATCGCATGTAAACCACATAAGAAAGTGGCTCAGATCGGATTTGCAATGGTCCCTTTTCAATACGACTTGTCCCGTTCAGACCGTCAAGTTAATGTCTCACTCGAGTCGGAAAAACACGAAAAAATCGGATTCGTGCATTAAGACCTGCAGTATGAACCTAGCCTTAGTGACCCTTGACCCATGTGTCAATGTCCTAGATGAGCCCCACCAGGACGACAGGTCACACGTTTGTTTTCCCACCCTCCCCTCGGGCTCGCTCTCCGTCGCCTCGGTGCCGGGAGCTTCTCGGGGTCAACGTGGGCCAAAGGGTCCGACGACTCAGTTCGCCTGGCGCCGGCGAGGAAGAGGAGGAGTCGTCGAAGGGAGGAGAGAAGCAAGAGGAGCGCAGACGACAAGCGCAGCTGCTGCAGATTCATAAAGAGCTGCAAAACGTTGAGGTGAGCATGAGTATTACAGTATGAGTATTCAACACTACTTAAAGGTCTTCATTGTTTTAGCCAACACTAGCTAATAAAACAAAATCCAGTAAAAACGAAAAAATACAAAAATGCAGTATTCTTTATCCTCTGCGAAAAAACATAAATATGGCAGTTTTTTTGAGTTCCTTTCAGTAGTTGTGAAAGTCATCTTTGTTTTTGCCTCATGATTGTTTATTATTGCCCCCTTTTGGCCAAGTTGTACACACTAGAAGGTTAGCCAATCCATTTCAGTCTTATTGCCAAACAAATGTAACAAAGATAACCATTGACGGCGATAGACGTTCAATTCACTTTACAGTAACTCATACCCATATCCATTTTGACTGGGAGGAGCTGGCAGCGAATATTCACTGCCATCCCTCCCAGTAAAAATGGATCGGACGTCTAATCACCTTCAATGGCAGCATATGAGTTAACCTTTCTTAAATACCATAATTTTCGGACTATAAAGCGCACCTGACTATTAGCCGCCACCCACCAAATTTGACACGAAAACGTCATTTGTTCATTGATAAGCCACCCTGGACTATAAGCTGCAGCTGTCGTCTGTGTATTATGGGATAGTTACACCAAAAGTAATTAGCCGGTAACACTTATGTGACAGCGGCATCATAATACTGTCATAAGACGAAATAAACCACCAAGTTGTGAACCAATTGGCTGCAAAGCTTCATTGTTTCAAGAAGCTTCATTTGGCCATCACTGCTCCCTTGAGGGAGACAGTCAACCTCTGCTTGCTGCTACTGTCAACACTGTTGTTGTCCAACATGCTTCCTAGCATGCATGGCAGTAAAATAACAATTAAAATTCATGTTCTGTGCTAATTATTTCTTCAGTTACTCTTCCAGTTGCTTCATTAATTACTAGTTATGGTATTTGGTGACATTTTATTTGACAGTGGTGCCATAAGACTCTCACTAGACAATCATAATTATGACATGACACTGTCATGAGCATAAATGAATGCTTATGACAGATGTCACTTAGTGTTATTTGGCAAATTATGTCACTTTTTAATGGATGTAAAAGATCCAAGCTGGACATAAATGGAGTTAGTGACATATGCTCATGACAGTGGTATGTCATAATTATGATTGTCTAGTGACAGTCTCATGGCACCACAGTCAAATAAAATGTTACCAAATACCATAACTAGCAATTAATGAAGCAACTAGAAGAGTAACTTGGGGCAGACCGTCAACCTCTGCTGCCACCTGCTGTCAACACTGTTGTCATCCAACATGCCTCCTAGCATGCATTGCAGGGCTACAGATGTAAATAACAATCAAAATTGTTCTGTGTTAATTATTTCTTGAATTACTGTTCCAGTTGTTTCATTAATTGCCAGTTATGGTATTTGGTAACACCATAATAATTATGACATGACACTGCCATTATCATTAATTAATGATTATGACAGATGTCATTTTGTGTCATCCAGCAAATTATGTCACTTTTGAATGGATGTAAAAGATCCAAGCTCAACATAAATGGAGTTAGTGACATAATGTGCCGGATGACACTTAATGACATCTGTTATAAGCATTCATTAATGCCCATCATAGTGTCATGTCATAATGATAGTCTTAGGGCAGTCTTATGATGCCGCTGTCAAATATAAAGTGTTGCCTATTAACCTGCGAGAGCAGATTTTCACCTAAGAAATAAAATTTAAAGCATCGCCATATTTAAGACCTCTGTGACCTTTGATCTTTGACCCCTTCTTTTCTCATCATATCAGCTACCTTGCAAATTTGATTAAAATATGCTAGTCTGTCATCAAATTAACGTGGAATTCCTTTTCAGACCGCTGTGACTTTTGACCTTTGACCTCATGACCACAAATTTAATCATCTCTTCTGTTTCAAATTGATGAAAATCCCTTCATTCGTTCATAAGTCATCTTGAACACAATCATACTAACCTACGAAACTTGATTACAGTCATACAAACTTATGGACAATACAATTTTTTGGGGTCTATTTTTGAGGGAAGACAAGTTATTAATGGCATGAATTAAGGTCACTGAACTATACTGTACTTCTTTCCTTGTGTTTTTCTCTTAGGTCAAGGGGAAAGTGGGCATTTTCGAGGCTCACATATCTGGGATTCGTGCCCAGGTGCTCAACAGCGAGCTCCAACGCAGCCCTCGGTCTCCGAGACGAGTGTCGGGCCAAGTCCCGCCCCCTCCCGGCCCCGGCGGTGCAGCCCTTGAATGCTCAATGACCCAGGCCCGCCAGAGTCAAGTTCCTCCCGTTGTCCAAAATGGGAGAGAAGACGAGGATGAAGAAAGTAGCGCCGTTCAAATAAAAACACTGTCCGTCCAAAACGGCTGCCGGTCAGAAACTATAGAATCCCCCCTTCCAGATGGACAGCTCCTCGTCCGGGGTCCCTCGGGAGCTGATCCTGCCAAAGATGGAGGGATAGAAAAGGACAGCGAGGTGAAGGAAAACAAACAAACACCGAGAGATGACGGAGACTCAAGGGAGAGAGAAGTGAGCACGGAACGCCAGTCTTGCCCTCGCACGGACGCCGACATGCTGCGAGCTCACCCGGATACCCCCGCCGTCCTGCCTTCCATCCCAGCGGTCATCATCACCGACCACGGACTGGAGAGTCACCTCCAAGCCCCAGGGGGCACACCGAGCCCTGCTTCCAGCCCTAGCATGGCGGCTCGTGCCCTCAGGAAGCTGTCTTCGTCCTCGGCCTCGTCCGCAGGCTTCTCCTCGTCGTGGGAAGAGTCGGAAGAGGATATTTCCGACACGGAAAGAGGAGGGCAACTTCTCACCCCGGCGCAGCTCAGCTCTCGACAGAAAGCGGTAAGTATGTAAAATTAATTTTAAAAAATGTATACTTTTTATACTTGCTTTTGTAGCAGTTTAAGCCAGATGGCCCGCCAGGCTTATAAAGCACTGGAGGAAACTCTGACTTCCATAGATTACAATTACAATTTTTCGCTAAACTCTTGTATAAAATGCTTTTTCTCTGTCGGGAAAGTTAGTCATTTCAGATTTCTCACCAGCTTTTTATGTGTGTGCACACCATGTGAGGTGCTCCTGTGGCTTGACATTCACAGCAACAAAGCTAGTACTGTGTCTGACCTGTATGCGTCTGTTTGGGAGCCAGGATTCTTTTTAAAAAATCCAAATCCAAACGTCACACGCACGTAGTTTGGCTGGCACTTGGAGGCACTTTAAAGGAGAGGTGTCGGCTTGTTGTTCGTGTTATTTTTGTGTGTGAATATTTAATACCATCACACTGTACAGCGCTACCTTGACTTATAGTTTCATTCGTAAGCTCGTGACTAAAAATCAATCTGAGCTCACATCCTTGATGCCTAAATTTACATTTAACAAATATGCATAAAAATGGATTGGGGGAATAGATAAGTAGCTGAAAGTAATGGATATAAAAAAGAAACTAAATATACTAATATCATTATAATATACACTGCATAACTAAAAATTGGAAAATTCTAAATTTTAATTAGTTTTTATAAAAATAAATAGAAAAAACTATACAATATTCGTTCAACAACAACAACAACAAAAAATATTTTTGGATATTATTATTAAAATGAATTTTTTAAATGATTTTTTTTTTAAATAATGAAAAAAATTTTTTTCTATTTTTGCTTTTATTTATTATTGTTTTTTTAATCTTTTAATTTGTTTTTTTTTATTTTATGATTTTATTGTTTTTCGCTGTATTTTTTTACAATTTTATTTTCTATTTATATTTTTTATCAATACTTTTACACAATTTTATATGTACTGACTGTATGCACTCCTCTGATGCTTTATGTAATTTCTATACTCTTTAGTTGCCATTGATAGCACTAGATGTTCGTTTCTTCGCTGCCAACCCTCCCAATTCAAATGGATTAGGCGTTTAACAGTGATCAACTCATTGATAGATAATTGGACGCAAGCCTGGAGCACAGCTTAAAGCACATTCTAACATCGGTGAGCACTGTTACGATGCAGGCTGATGAGTTATGACACATTAATTCTGCAACAATTAACTCAAGTAATTCGATTGGACAAAAGCTTTGTATAAAATTTTTCAGCTTCGAGTATTTGTTTATTTAGTAACGTTATAATGGTTTGTTTTGAAAGTGTTTGCATTTAATTTAATTGATTTGGGTGGATACTAGAGGTGGGAATCTTTGCGCACCTAACGATTTGATTACGATTCAGATGCTCCGATTCGATTATAAATCGATGATTGATGCACCTCCCCACCCCCGCTTTTAATGTTTTGTACGTTTGTTCCAAAATTGTTCAAAAATCGTCTCAGGCTAAACCAAACCACTATTTTAGTAACAAGTTAACAGTTAAAAACGGTAAATAAAATACTCAAGTCCCCATTCTGTATCAGCAGTTTTAAACTACATTCAATTCACTTAATGTTGTGAATCAACCGTTAAAGTTGTTAAAATTGCTCCCGTTATTCCATAATTTCCCTTCTGTCTACTTTCTGTCGACGATACACAAGAAAGTCCGCCCGTCTCACCAGACCATAGGGCATGGTTCCATTAATCCATGTGCTTTGTTGACATGTCTTCAGCAAACTGTTTGCGGGCTTTCTGGTGTACCGTCTTCAGAAGAGGCTTCCTCCTGGGGTGACAGCCATGCACACCAATTTGATGTAGAGTGCGGCGTATGGTCTGAGCACTAACAGGCTGACGCCCGCATCTCTTCAATCTCTGCGGCAATGCTGACAGCACTCCTGTAACGAGTTGCATGACGTTTTGGAGGGAAAATGACAAGCAGTACTCAATTTGGACATTTAGGGATGTAGTTTCTAAGGGGTGTACTCACTTTTGTTGCCAGGGGTTTAGATAATAATGGCTATATTTTGAGTTATTTTGAGGGGAAAATAAATTAACTCTATTATATAATCTGCACAGAGACTACTTTTCATTGTGTCAAAGTGTCGTTTTGTTAGTGTTGTCCCATGAAAAGATATACATAAATACAGTGGGGCAAATAAGTATTTCGTCAACCACTAATTGTGCAAGTTCTCCCACTTGAAAATATTAGAGAGGCCTGGAATTTTCAACATGGGTAAACCTCAACCATGAGAGACAGAATGTGGAAAAAAACAGAAAATCGCATTGTTTGATTTTTAAAGAATTTATTTGCAAATCATGGTGGAACATAAGTATTTGGTCAATACCAATACTTTCTCAATACTTTGTTATGTACCCTTTATTGGCAATAACGGAGGCCACACGTTTTCTGTAACTTTTCACAAGCTTTTCACACACTGTTGCTGGTATTTTGGCTCATTCCTCCATGTAGATCTCCTCTAGAGCAGTGATGTTTTGGGGCTGTCGTTGGGCAACACGGACTTTCAACTCCCTCCACAGATTTTCTATGGGGTTGAGATCTGGAGACTGGCTAGGCCACTCCAGGACCTTGAAATGCTTCTTACGAAGCCACTCCTTTGTTGCCCTGGCTGTGTGTTTGGGATCATTGTCATGCTGGAAGACCCAGCCACGTCTCATCTTCAATGCCCTTGCTGCTGGAAGGAGATTTTCACTCAAAATCTCTCGATCCATGGCCCCATTCATCCTTTCTTTTACACAGATCAGTCGTCCTGGTCCCTTTGCAGAAAAACAGCCCCAAAGCATGATGTTTCCACCCCCGTGCTTCACAGTAGGAATGGTGTTTTTCGGATGCAATTCAGTATTCTTTCTCCTCCAAACATGAGAACCTGTGTTTCTACCAAAAAGTTCTATTTTGGTTTCATCTGACCATAACACATTCTCCCAGTCCTCTTCTGGATCATCCAAATGCTCTCTAGCAAACCACAGACGGGCCTGGACATGTACTGGCTTCAGCAGGGGGACACGTCTGGCAGTGCAGGATTTGAGTCCCTGGCGGCGCATTGTGTAACTGATAGTAGCCTTTGTCACTGTGGTCCCAGCTCTCTGTAGGTCATTCACTAGGTCCCCCCGTGTGGTTCTGGGATTTTTGCTCACCGTTCTTGTTATCATTTTGACGCCACGGGGTGAGATCTTACATGGAGCCCCAGATCGAGTGAGATAATCAGTGGTCTTGTATGTCTTCCATTTTCTAATAATTCCTCCCACAGTTGATTTCTTTACACGAAGTATTTTACCTATTGCAGATTTAGTCTTCCCAGCCTGGTGCCGGTCTACAATTTTGTCTCTGGTTTCCTTCGACAGCTCTTTGGTCTTGGCCATAGTGGAGTTTGGAATGTGACTGACTGGTTGTGGACTGGTGTCTTTTATACTGACAATGAGTTAAAGCAGTTGCCATTAATACAGGTAATGAGTGGACCCTCGTTAGACCTTGTTAAAGAAGTTTGACAGCCAGAAATCTTGCTTGTTTATAGGTGACCAAATACTTATTTTCCACTCTAATTTGGAAATAAATTCTTTAAAAATAGAACAATTTGATTTTCGTTTTTTTTCCACATTCTGTCTCTCATGGTTGAGGTTTACCCATTTTGACAATGATAGGCATCTCTAATCTTGCACAATTGGTGGTTGACTAAATACTTATTTGCCCCACTGTAGGTGGATTTCACCAAAAATACTGTCATTTCTAATAAAAAAAATCATAGGAAACCACCAGAATAGTAACCTTGGCGAACATTTTTTTGGACAGCTCAAGTGACAGCGGGTGTGGGTTATCATGTCCTTCAACAGATGTCCTGACAGGTGTCTTGGGTTGCAATTTGTTTATTTTGGCTGACCGATTTGAATGAAGGCCTAACGCTGCTCTTTGCATATTTCCACTGCTGCTCGTTCCAGGAAAACCATTAGAAACTTCAATTCTACATTCGAATTCTCCCTCAAATGCCGCCGTCGTTCGACCTGCATTCCGATGCTTGCGTGCTCACCTGTAACCCTTTTGTCTGATGAAACCTGGCACATCTGCGCCGACATGCAGCGACATATTAGGCGTGCTCCATCGTGCGAGCGGTATGCGGCCCCAACAAAAAAAAAAAAACTGCTTTCTGTTGACTCGGACCGAACAGTGCCTGCTTTAAGAACCGTCTCACGTTAGCCCGATAAACGGTCATTTCGGGGTTACGTCATCTGTTCCGAGATGAAATTTTGAACACGGCCTTATTTAGACACAACCTGGCTCATCTTTTGACTACTCCGGGCATCGCTCCAAGAAGGGAAGGCGCACGTGTGCCGCCTGTGTTGTTGTAGTCGGAGTCGCCGCACCTGAACGACTTCATCCTCAAGCTGGTTTGGCCCAGATTCTATCAGCAGTTGTTTTTTTTTTTTTGGGGGGTTTGAGATACGCCTGAAGGCATCACCGCCTCGTGGATCTTGTTGCACACGAAGGGAATGTTTACACAACCGGCTTGCAAGAATGAAGTTTCCACTCACAATGCGATGTGAAAATTGTAAGTTGCACGCACCTGTGCAAACAATACAATTATATTCTACAAAACAACTAATTAACAGAAAAAACTGAATTTGAATGAGTTTATCATTAGTAGACGTCCAATCCATTTGAACTGGGAGGGTTGGCAGCGAATGAAATTCGTTCATTCGCTGCCAACCCTCCCAGTTCAAACGGATTGGACGTCTATGACCGTCAGTGGCAGCCAACAGAGGCGTCACGTCCCATTAGGCAAACCCGGCAATTGCCTAGGGCCCGCAGCCAGCAGGGGCCCCCAGACAGGCCAACAGATTTAGCGCACAGAGCTTTACTGCACTGTCGCAGCGACAAGTGTGACAGTGCCAGTGAAAGCCTTGTGTCTGAGTTCCCTGAAGGGGCCCCTTCACTTGCTCTACACCCCCCCCACACACACACACACACAGGTGACTCAGAGTGAGATTGAGCGGCGATTTGGCTTTTTTTTAATTGGCCTATTTCCAAAATGAAGAGAAGTTATCCTTCTGGAGGCCACAAAAGAAAGAATAAAAAAAAAACAGAAGAGGAGAAAAGGAAGCAAGACAGCGGTGAGTGTACTATGTTAACTGTAGTTCTATATCCTAATGTAGTAGAAGCCGGGCACTTTGAGTGTCCTAAAAAGCGCTCTATGAGACCGAGGCGTTATTATACTTTTATTAAATATGCTATTACTCCAAGTCCAACTGTCCCCCTTACTTGCACACGCTCGAAGGGCCCCATGTTGCTTGGTCCCCAGGGGACCCTTGCTACGCCTCTGGCAGCCAGTGCCAGGCAATGAGTTCATTTTAGGGCATTTCACGTCAGTTCAAGTTGATTTTCGGTCTGTTCGGTTTCTTTTCCTTTTGGGGCATTTACGTGTCACTTCCTGTTGTTTTTGGGGCATTTACAGGTCACGTCCTGTTGATTTTGGGTTACTGAAAAGGAAGTGCTTCAAGAATGTGCCCAAATAATTAGAAAGTGACTCAAAATGAATAGGAAGTAACCTGTAAATGCCATTAAATGAACAAGAAGTGACCTGTAAATGGCAAATAACTGGCTGTGAATGCAGGTTACTACAGCAGATGGAATAACATTTTAAATGGCCAATAGCGTACCGCACGATTGCTATTTTTAGACCGTGAAGTCGTCATCGTAACGCGGAAGTGGGACATACAACCCATGTTATTTCTGCTTTTTTTCCTCATCTTTCAAAAAAAAATAAACATGTCGATCAAACACTACTGCTATGGAACTTGTAGAAACGACTCTAGACATTACGACATATGAAGGATGTTTTCTTCATACGTTTCCCGAAACCAAAAAAACGTGAAGAATGGATCAACTTGCGCGGACGTCCAAAAGACCAGTTTTTATTTCCCTTCACTATTGGGGACAAACGGGAGGTTGACTCGCCTAGCAACAATTGCTAACGTCATGAATATTAATGAGCAAAAGTGACGTTTTGCTTGCGGTACGCCATTCTTGTAATTTCTGTCAAGTATGTTTTGGCAGCCCCTTTATTGGCTGGGGCCCCAAGCAACTGCCCAGGTTGCCTGTCCGCTAACCCAGCTTCTGCAATTGTTGTTTTGTTTGTTTTTCAATGTTTTGAAACTTGCAGCTGTGAATTTTAGAACCTAATAAATTGACATAGTTTTTTCATACCCCCCAAAAAATTACAAATTTTTAAAAGTTAACTTTTTCAGTCTGGAACCAAAATGTTAAAAAGAAGAAACATGGTAACAGACAATGGCTGGCTGATTTATATTTTTTTGTAGCCAATGCGGATTCCGATATTTGGCCGAATAAAACCCTGATAACCGATTAATCGACTACATATTTTCATTGTGTAATAGCAAGGGTTGTTCCGATCATGTTTTTTTGCTCCCGATCCGATCCCGATCGTTTTAGTTTGAGTATCTGCCGATCCCGATATTTCCCGATCTGATTGCTTTTTTTTTTTTGCTCCCGATTCAATTCCAGTCATTCCCGATAATTTTTCCCGATCATATACATTTTGGCAATGCATTAAGAAAAAAATGAATAAAACTCGGATGAATATATACATTCAACATACAGTACATACTGTAAGTGCTGTATTTGTTTATTATGACAATAAATCATCAAGATGGCATTTACATTATTAACATTCTTTCCGTGAGAGGGATCCACGGATAGAAAGACCGGTAATTCTTAAAGGATAAATGTGACTTTGTATATTGTGACTAAATATTGCCATCTAGTGTATTTGTTGAGCTTTCAGTAAATGATACTGCAGCCATTTAACTTCTGCCCAAATGCATGATGGGAAGTGCAACCATGACTGTGCGTAGGGGCACCAATTGATATATCTTCTCTGCGTTGGGAAAGAACATAGGGTGTTAAGAAAATGATCAACTACTACCTTTCTTCCCCAAATTGCCTCCCACTTTATTTTAATTCCTGAGAGAGAGGCATTTTAAGGCTTGAGTCACATAAAAAATGGTTCCAAAGGCTGTCAAAATTCTCTGTACTCATTATACGCTGCCTATTAGCGCTATCTATAGGTAAAACGGCGTCTTTATAGATTGAACGTGACAATGCGTGAGTGGGTCATGCAGCGCATGCGTTAATTACTTAACGTGATTAATTTTAAAAAATTAATTGCCGCCGCTAACGCAATAAATTTGATAGCCCTACTTTAAGCCAAAACTACTCTGGATGAGTGTTAAGAGATTTTGTCTGTAACGTTAAATACAATTAGAAAACGATTTAAATAAAAAATATATATATATTAAAAAAAGGCCGATATTTTTTTGCCGATTCCGATACTTTGAAAATGACGTGATCGGGACATCTTTATTAATAAATCTTTCTTGCTCTCTTGAGGCTTACAAAATTGAATATTATGACAACATTTACATGTTTTAAAAAAAAACAACTAAAAACACCTCCCGCGATAGGACTTTTGCGCGTGCACACATCGCGATGGTGATGTTCAAAGGATATATTTTGCAGGCCTACACTACATTACTATGCATTACAACATTTTTCAACCGCACCCAAAGAGTTGACTCTGTAAAATACACCCGTCTTGCAAACACTACATTGACAAAGTAGAACAATAAAACACACGCTGCACTTTGTGCGCCGCAGTGGAAAATATTCACTACCACAGCGACCCGTCGCTAGGCAACCTTGTGACGTCAAACCGAGTTTCCCTCTTACAGCTGTGTGTGCACCTCTGCAACTTTACAGTGAGGGAAACACCAGTCAATAGACGTTAACAGCCCGTAAATAAGACTTGTCTATTTATGAAAAGTTGCGCACTGCTATTGTTAAAATGCACATCCACTTGCCAGAGAAATTTATTTTTACAAAGAAGGGAGACTTTTCTCCAAGAGGCTTGGACCACACACACACGCATAGTCGCACCGCATTCTAATTTTAACCGCGTGTGTGTGAGAAGTCGTCGAAGTGTGTGTTCCTCACTACTCTAAACTCTGCAGACATTGTTTGCCTACTGCAAGAAGAGCTGGCGGTGAGCGATAGCAGCGTTGTTGTTTCCTCCTGTGTGAAAGCATCACTCTGTATAAGTCTCCCCCTCAACCCCTCCTTTTTTTTTTTTTTTTTTAAACGTTACAACATTACACACTTGTCACCTGCGGTTAACCTTTTCTCAGGTTTTTTTTTTTTGCGATTCCCCATATGGCCAACATTTCCCCAATTAAATTTTTTTTTTTCACAAAACAATGCTATGTGCTGTCGAGTCCATTTAGACTGAAAATAGCAAAAATAACCCAAACAAACATATAAAATGCAATTTTTTAACTAAGAAAATGTGACTAAAGTAAGCCAAGAACATATTTACCGTATTGGCCTGAATATAAGACGGCCCTGATTATAAGACGACCCCCTCTTTTTCAAGACTCAAGTTTGAAAAAAGACACCAAATTGATTTTTATACAGAAAATAATTACAGTGCATCCGAAACAAATGATTATAACAACATATTTGAGAGCATGTTATTTTGCCTCATTCAAATCTTAATATCTGAACATTTAAATATGTAAACTAAAGTGCAATCACATTCGTAAATGGCTTCTGGTTTTTAAAATGTAAAGAAACCAATCAATTGTGATAAAACAACAAAATTGCAATAACTGCATTAACCATCAAAGTGAAGTCTAATTAACTGTAGTCTTGAAACAAATCTGAATAAGGAAAAACATTGCAATAAAATAATGCAAACTGGTTAAACTTGAGAGTAGCTGAGATCTGTCATGACAGAACATCGCTTGCGTCAATGATATCTGGCGCCATCTAGCGTCGTGAATGGGGAGAGTAGCTGAGATCTGTCATAACAGAACATCGCTTCAATGATATCTGGCGCCATCTACCGTCGTGAATGGGTATTATGTCTAGACCGCGAATATAAGACGACTCCCTCTTTTTCAGTGTTATTTCAATGCAAAAAACGGGTTAGGGTTAGGGTTTAGGGTTTACCGTCACACCGTCTTATATTGATTGATTGACTGATCGATCAATTGATTGATTGATTGATTGAACACGTTTATTTCGAATACTTAATACATAGGTACCAATAATCAGTGACAATAATGAAAAAAAGGAAAACAAAATATGAGTATTCGGAAAGGAGTGAGAAGAAGTAAAAATTTATTTTACTCCCACCCCTTGTCCTTAAGTCCTGACACATCAGTTCCATTCCTTACATTTAAATACATACATTCTTGTTTAACACATATACAATCTCACCATATAACCCTGCATATTAACTATACACAAATGTTGCAAAAGCCCAGTCCATTCATCAGCCCAGAAAAAATAAATAAATGAATAAATGACCAATTCAGGCCAATACTGTTATTTAGTTTTTAACTCATTTGCTGCTACTGAGTGTGATAGATGTCCAACAATGATAACTCAAGTATACATACAGTGGTATGAAAAAGTATCTGAACCTTTTGGAATCTCTCACATTTCTGAATAAAATCACCATCCAATGTGATCGGATTTTTGTCAAAATCACACAGATGAAAAAACAGTGTCTGCTTTAACTAAAACTATCAAAACATTCATAGGTTTCCATATTTAATGAGGATATTATGCAAACATTAACAGAAGGGGGAAAAATAAGTAAGTGAACCATCACATTTAATATTTTGTGGCCCCCCTTTTGCAGCAATAACTTTAACCAGACGCTCCCTGCAGCTGCAGATCGGTCTGGCACATCGATCAGAACTAATCTTGGCCCATTCTTCTCTACAAAACTGCTGTAGTTCAGTCAGATTCCTGGGATGTCTGGCAAGAATCGCTGTCTTTAGGTCGTGCCACAGCATCTCAATAGGGTTCAAGTCTGGACTTTCACCTGGCCACTCCAGAACGTATATTTTGTTCTTCTGAAACCATTCTGAAGTTGATTTACTTCTGTGTTTTGGATCATTGTCTTGCTGCAGCATCCATACTCTTTTTAGCTTCAACTGTCTGACAGACGGCATCAGGTTTTCCTGCAAAACATCCTGATAAACTTTTGAATTCATTCTTCCCTTAATGATTGCATGTTGTCCAGGCCCTGAGGCAGAAAAACAGCCCCAAATCATGTAGATCCGTCCACCATGCTTCACGGTGTTGATGTTGGTGAGCTGTTCCATTTTTCCTCCCCAGATTACGTTGTGTGTTACTCCCAAACAATTCAACTTATGTTTCATTAGTCCACAAAATATTTTGCCAAGACCTCTGTTGAGTGTCCAAGTGCCTTTTTGCAAACATTAAACGAGCAACAATGTTTCTTTTTTTTTTAGACCGCAGTGGCTTCGTCTGTGGAGTCCTCCCATGAACACCGTTCTTGGCCCTAGTTTTATATATAGTTGATGTGTGCACAGAGATATTGGACCGTGCCAGTGATTTCTGTCACTCTATAGCAGACACTCTAAGGTTCTTTTTTACCTCTCTGAGTATTCTGTGCTAAACTCTTGGCATCATCTTTAGTGGACGGCCACTCCTTGGGAGAGAAGCAACAGTGCCAAACTCCCGCCATTTGTAGACAACTTCCTTTACTGTCGGTTGATGAACATTCAGACTTTTAGAGATGGTTTTGTATCCTTTCCCAGCTTTATACAAATCAACAATCCTTGATCGCAGGTCTTCAGACAGCTCTTTTGACCGAGCCAGGATGCACATCAGACAATACTTCTCATCAAGACAATTCTTACCAGGTGTGTGTTTTGTAGTGGGCAGGGCAGCTTTAAACCACTTATCAGTGATTGGGCACACACCTGACTTAAATTGTTTGGTAAAAATTGCTTTTAATTGCTATTACTCTAACACATACAATATAAAATAAAAAGCACTAATATCATAGTTTAAGGAAAACAAGCAGAGTGCATAAAAGATACACGACCCCTTCTTATCACGGAAGCCCGACGTGTGCGTCATGAGCAAGATTGACGCTGACAAGCCCACATCTGCATCACCAACTCTCGCAATCAGTTCTCCCGGACAGTCCTGAACAAATGGCGGGACGCCCGGGTCCCAACAAAAGGAACACCGAAGAACGCCCGATATCCAATAGATAACATGACTGATAAGACTCCAAGGGCCCCTTTAACGCTGAGGTGGCAAAATCCTCAACCTTTGTTGAGGATTTGATTTTGCAACCCTCATTGTGTTGTTGTAACTCCTGAATCCTCCTGTCCAATCCACAAACAGACAATAATCCCAAACACACCCTTCTTCCTGCCCACGGCCCGCTCCACGAGAGCCTTCAAAAGACTGAATGTTCAACTAAGCGTTGCCATTTTTTCTCGGGAACCTTTTGTGAACGTGTGATATGGTGACCTTTGAACGAGTTTGCCTTCTCGCCTGAGTATGTGTCTGTTTCGCCTTTCTGTTTGATCGCTGTCGACCCGAATAAACTGTCAACTTGTTCTCGGTGAGCCTTTTTTAAACCTTTCAAAATGGTAAAAAGACTAAGGTAGGGCTAAAAGACTAAGGTGAACGCGCGGAGTTTGGCCTTCTGGCCGGGTTGTCGGTGTCTCGCTGGCCCGGGTCGATGGAGCTTCGCCAGCGTGGGGCCGGCAGTTAGGCTGCCGCGATTCCGGCGATCTTGCTACAAAGTCAGATTCCTTCAGAAATCGAAGTAAAGATGAAAAAATACCAATAGAAGGTGGAAGACGGGGAAAAAAAACATAACCGAGATAGCCCAAATAAACGTTTCCATTGATGACAAGTGATTTAACGAAAAAATTTATCAAAAATAATCCAAGGAACACATAAATCACTGATTTTAAATAGATTTGCCGCCACTGACAGGGATAAACCCTGCCTATAGTTAGCTGGGATCGGCTCCAGCACCCCCGCTGCCCTTGTGTGGATATGCGGCACAGAAGATGAATGAATGACAGTGATTACCAAAAATAATAAAGCTACCCGAAGTAAAGATGAAAACCAGTCTTTATCTCACTCGTAAGTATATATACGTACAATATATATAGTTTATAGATATGTAATAAACATATGTAATTTTGAACTCATTTACTGCTATTGACGGCGATGATGTCAAACAAACATAAACCCAAGTAAACCTTTAATATACTTTTGGACTGATTTATTGAGCAAAGCACTAGTTTAACGCTTAAAGATACATCAAGCATAATCTTTGCTATGGATTCATTGTCTACCATTGACGGCGATAGACGTCCAATCCATTTTTGAATGTTATGAGACACATTGCAAATAGTACAGTTGACTAGAGCTGAAACGAATACTCGAGCAACTCGAGTAACTCGAGTTTAAAAACTGATCCGAGTAATTTTATTCACCTCGAGTAATCGTTTATTTTGACAGCTCTAAGCATCACGTTTTGCTCGGACTACTTTTAATGCGGGACAACGTGCTGATGTCACGTGCGGGGAGGAAGAAGGGAAAAAAAAAAACTTACTGCAGCTGAAAGCCGCTACAAGCGACGCCGACGTTGTTAAATACTAGCCCGCACGATGCTACTTGCCATTAGCGTCTGCTGCGTCTCATAAAGATCACATGTATGTTGACCTAGATGCACCTATCAGACTCGGCCGCCTCTGGGCAGCGTTAGCAAACAGCCGCCATCTTAAAGCAGTAGAGCGCTAAGCGCTAATAAAGAGCTCTAAGCGCTAATAAAGAGCTCTAAGCGCTAATAAATAAGATTAACGTTACTGTCATTACTAGCTCACGTAACGTTAGCCCTGCGGAGGGCTAGGTTTCTATTAATTATGACCACTGTCGATGCGTGGCTAACGTGTCTTACATACAGGCTTTAACATAACTTAGCATTGTGGAGTGATGAGGGTGTAAAATAAAAACTTAATCATGCTAATTATCAATTTTAGCTCAGTAGTCATTGCTGGCTAAAACACCAAGTAGCACTGGTCCCTAATGTGCTCCAATACAGCCTGTATCATACATTTATTTTGAACACTGCAAAAACTCAAAATCCTAACAGGACTTACAGTTTAGACTAACTTAAAACTTAACTAGAACTTAAAAATGGCTTGACACCAATAGAAATTCAATTGAAACACGTGGGGAAAAAGTGATGTGTTTAATCAAGCGTAACGGCATTTTTAGGTAAGATATTTACGTATATATATAAGATCTAAAAAGTTTTCGAGTGAAAGCAGTGAATTAGTCATTTTTTTAAAATTCTAGTTACAGTTTGAGATGCAATTGTTGGCTGTTTTCAACAATATACATTGAAAATGAAGACATTGATTGACTGAAAATGGTTCAAGATTTGATGAAATGTCTTGTTTTCTCATGTATATTTATAATTGCTCTTCACCTAAAAATATATTTGTTTTATCCGATTACTCGATTAATCGATAGAATTTTCAGTCGATTACTCGATTACTAAAATATTCGATAGCTGCAGCCCTACAGTTGACACATTCACGCGTCGGCTTTTACGTCCTTCACTTTTGCTGTTGCGTTGTTTACAGAGGCCAAGGCCTCTCTTGCTTTTTTTTTTGTTTGTAGTTACCGGCGGATGTGGAAAATACTGTCGCTGAGGCAAGTGGCATCCCCCTCTCTCCCCCCTCCACTTCCTGTCTGCAAGAAGTTCCTCTGCTGCTCTCTCTCTCTCTCTCTCTCTCTCTCTCTCTCTCTCTCTCTCTCTAATGTTGGTGTCTTTTCTGGTTGTATTGCCTAACCTAACCTTAGCCACATGCCTAAATATTTTTGGAAATTTCATTTTTAAAAATGTCACATTGACAGAAATTCTCAAATAGAATAGAATAGAAAGGAAAGCCTTTATTGTCACTGTACAGTCAGGGTGTGACCATATACTGTGGTATAAAAAAAGTATCTGAACCTTTTGGAATTTCTCACATTTCTGCACAAAATCACCATCAAATAATATGATCTGATCTTTGTTAAAATCACACAGATGAAAAAACAGTGTCTGCTATAACTAGAACCACCCAAACATTTTATAGGTTTTCATATTTTAATGACGATATGACGTTGTATATTACTCCCAAATAATTCAACTTTAGCTTCATCAGTCCACAAAATATTTTGCCAAAACTTTTGTGGAGTGTCCAACTGCCTTTTTGCGAACATTAAACGAGCAACAATGTTTTTTTTTTTTTTAGACAGCAGTGGCTTCCTCCTTGGAGTCCTGCAGTTGATTTATTTCTGTGTTTTGGATCATAGTCTTGTTGCAGTATCCATCCTCTTTTAGCTTCAACTGTCTGACAGACAGCCTCAGGTTTTCATGCAAAACATCCTGATAAACTTTCAGAATTCATTCATCCCTTAATGATTGCAAGTTGTCCAGGCCCGAAGGTAGCAAAACAGCCCCAAATCATGATGCTCCCTCCACCATGCTTCATGGTGGGGATGAGGTATTGGTGTTGGTGAGCTGTTCCATTTTCCCTCCACACATGACGTTGTGTGTTACTTCCAAACAATTCAACTTTGGTTTCATCAGTACACAAAATATTTTGCCAGGGCTTCTGTCGAGTGTCCAAGTGCCTTTTTACAACATTAAACGAGCAATAATGTGTTTTTTTAGACAGCAGTGGCCTCCTCTGTGGAGCCCTCCCATGAACACCATTCTGGGCTGGCTGTAGTTTTACATATGGTTGATATGTGCACAGAGATATTGGACTGTGCCAGTGAGTTCTGTAAGTCTTTAGCAGACACTCTAGGGTTCTTTTTTACCTCTTTTAGTATTCTGCACTGAACTCTTGGCGTCATCTTTGGTGGACGGCCACTTCTTGGGAAAGAAGTAACAGTGCCAAACTCTCTCCATTTGAAGACAACTTCTCTGACTGTCGATTGATGAACATCCAGACTTTTAGAGATGGTTTTCAGACAGCTCTTTTGACCGAGCCGTGATGCACATCAGACAATGCTTCTCATCAAGACAGTTCTTACCAGGTGTGTGTTTTATAGTGGGCAGGGCAGCTTTAAACCACTCATCAGTGATTGGGCACACACCTGAATTAAATTGTTTGGTAAAAGCCTCCTTAGGCAGAGGGTTAGGCACTCTAGGGTTCTTTTTTTACCTCTCTGGGTATTCTGCGCCGAACTGTCGGTGTCATCTTTGGTGGACGGCCACTCCTTGGGAGAGAAGCAACAGTGCCAAACTCACTCCATTTTTCGACAACTCTGACTGCCGATTGATGATCATTCAGAATGTTAGAGTTGGTTTCGTATCCTTTCCCAACTTTATACACATCAACAATCCTTGATCGCAGGTCTTCAGACAGCTCTTCTGACCGAGCCATAATGCACATCAGACAATACTTCTCATCAAGAAAATTTTTACCAAGTGGCAGAGAGCTCGGACAGGTTTATTGAAATATTGACCATTGCGCTTTCAAATATGGTTAACGCGGTTAAAATGCAGTTAAAATATGAATATGGGGCGGAGCAGGAAAACCCTGGCAACCCACCAGGCTTATAAAGCACCAGAGGAAACCCTGAATTAGCGTAAAATGATACATTTTCAACAGAAAACAGCCAGTTCTAACAACCCAATAATGTGCTAACGAACTGATCGTTAATTATCCCCATGTTGGATTAAGGGCATGGATTTAAAGTCCTATCCTTGTTGTTTCCGCCATTGCGGTGACCTACACACACGTTTGCATGTCAAGATTGCCGGTGGGTTGTTTTGCCAATCAAATGATGCACGGTTGTTTATCGGGCGTCCACGTGGTGTTTGCGAGTATGGACTGTCCGGCAGCATCCGCACGGTTGGCTAGTGCTGCCAGAGAAGCCACCATGTCGTGGTCGTACTCGATGTGGAGCGCCATTGCGTCAGTCGCCGCAGTTTTGGTTGTTACCGTGGTCCATTTGCAGGTATTGTCGACAACAAAAACAATGCTGTGTTAGACTTCTTTAAAACCTGTAAGAATGCTTGTTTAACTCATCGGCTGCCATTGACGGCGATAGACGTCCAATCTATTTGGACTGCGAGTGATCATTTGACATCAGTGGCAGGAAATGAGTTAATGAGATTGAACTGCGTCAGTGTTTTGAATCTGGCAACGTATGGAAAATTCACAAATGATAAGGACATTTTACAGCGTATATGATTGTAGTCACATCTAGGCCTAACATGATTAACTCATCAATTATCAAATTAATCGACACCTACGGTATTTTTATGGTAGATTAATCGTTTAGAGACATTGTTGATTTGAAAAAGCTACTGATCCTCTTTTTTGAGCCTGTCAACAGTAAACTTTTTCTTCTAAATTGGATTTAATTTTATTAAATTTTCGGTCATTTGTCAAAAGACAAAAAAACAACACAAATATACCCTTTTTTATTATTTGGAATTTTTGTATAGTAATTGATTTTAAATATTTTAAACACAAAAGTGAAAACAAGATATTTTCAAATTTCTGCAGTCGTCAGTGAATACAGAAATTGTCCCAAAAAATTGTTTTGTTTTTGTTTTTTTTAGCCTCTAAACTATGAACACTATATTTTTATTTCATTAGTTTTTGGAAGGAAAAACATTTTTTTTTTCATCAATTTGTATTGATTAAATTTTTACAAATAAAAACAAAAAGAAAACTGTAAATATTGTCTGATTTCTGGACTCTTAAATAAAAGCAGACTGATTAATTATCTAATTAATCAACATTTAAAATTTGGACAAACCTGCTTTTGCTCTAGTTAACAATCATACAGTTACTTAGCATTTATAATCCAGCTTTTTTAAGTACATAATTTTTGTTTTGTTTCCAGCAAAAAACATTAACCCTAGAGTAACATAACAATCAACAGTGATTTATTCATTTGAACTAAATTATCGTATTATTCCAAAAATAATTGACGAATAATCCACTGTCAAATTAATAGTTTATTGCAGCCCTGCCCAATGCCGGATGTATGCCAGTAGTATGTTCTGTCTGATGCATCTAAACAAAACAAGCTGAAAGCGCACGATAGTACTTTGGGGTGTCAGATTCGCCTCTTGTAGGACGTTCCGCCGGTTTAGCACATTTTGGCAGAACACCGGTTTTGTCCTACTTTTGTCGTGTCTCATCCTGTCTTTCCTGTTCATTTTGCTTTTGCTGCTGTTTTCAAAAGTGTTGTCATGCTCATTAATGTTCCTCATCCTCTGGAAGCCCGACAGCGTAGCCATGTGACATCACAAGAGTCACAACAATGGCGACCCACTAGTTAAGCTAATTTTACAAATTGTATAACAACGAAAAAAATCAAGATGGGTTTCAATATCAAATTATTTTAACTTATATTAACGTTTATCTTTTAAGAACTACAAGTCTTTCTATCTGTGGATCCTTTTAAAAGAAACAAAAAAATGACCTCTCACAACACATATCCCAGCATATATATGTCTAACATGTCTTAATAGGCTTTGACAGAAAGCATAAAACAGCCAAACCCACTTTCTAAGATACATAGTACTAAATTTTAAGTTGAAGTTATTTTAGCGTCCGCGAAATGCACCGCCAATTCGTTCAGCAAGTCCCAGTCTGTAATCAGCCATGCTTTTCATGGCCATCATGTGATGGATTCATCAGCCGTGGCCCGTGAGCGAGGATTTCATCATGTGACTCCTCACCACTTAATACCGTCAATGAGTGTGTGCGTGAACTCCATAGATAGTCATGTTTCACCCCATAAATTTTCATCGGGTCCATATAAGCTGACGTCACGAGTCTTCCTTCTTTGGTTCTCGTGTCCTCTACTCCGGCTCTCAATGACCGTAAAATTAAAGAGGCGGACATAAATCATTTTGTTTACAAAATGGCTCCGAATGGAAGGGGAGAGCCCTCGGGGAGACGTCACAAGTGTTTTTGTCGTTGCCAAGGGAAACCCCGGACCCCCAGGGGGTGGGGGGGCGGGGGTCCATGTGTTCTGGAAATAAAAAGTGGCCATGCGGGAGAAGTGTAAAGTGTTTCGCTAGCCATTCCGGAAAGATTAAAGTACGGGGAAAAAAAGCAGTAAAGCCTGAGAGGTTTGTTTCCCTGGAGATTCACTAAAGCTGTGGTTTAACTCGCTATTGTACAGTACAGACAGGATGAATAAGCATAACATGAAGTATTATTTCCAGAATATGGTCTCTGAATTAGGTGGAAAAAATCTAGTCATAAACGTCATATAAACCTGAATAGATCCACGTCTGATCTAGAAGTGGTGGTTCTTGTGTATGGATGTCCCGATCCAGGTTTTTGCACTTCCGATCCGATGCCGATACCGATACCGGCCTATCTGAGCATGTGTTAAAGTTTAAAAGTTATTTAGCCTCCTTACTTAGTTGTCAGACTCATGTTGAAAAGAGTTTTAGTACTCTTGATATCAACTAGCTAGCTGAATTAGGTGAGTTTGAATAACACACAACGGTTGGTAACAAGAAACTGACCTGTTTATTCAGTGACAAACACAAAACATTATAAATAACAAACAGAAATGGCATAGTCAGTCAGTAAAACGTGCAAATAATATTGTAAACTGTCTTAAAAAAGCAAAACACACCAACAGCCTCAGTGGAAAATCCCACAAACCCCCCCAAGCTATTAGATGCTTTTAATGTTTCGTGCATTTGTTACAATAATTGTATAAAAAGCCTCTCAGGTTTAAATAAACGACTATCTCAGTATCAAGTTAACATTTTAAAACAGTAAATAAAATACTCAAGTCCCCATTCTGTATCAGCAGCTTTAAACTACATTCAATTCATTTAATTTTGCGAATCAACTGTTAAAGTTGTTAAAATTGCTCCCGTTATTCCATAATTTCCCTTCTGTCTACTTTCGACATGTGAAAGTTTTAAAAATAGATTCAAGTCAAGATTTTGCCGATTTAGGAGTATTCTAGATAAAAAGTGAATTAGGTTTGCTTGGAAGGTTCACAACAGCCTACTAGGGAAGTCTCCTGCTTTAAGATGGCAGCCGTTTACTAACGCATCTAGTTTTCCATACTTCAATGTTGCTAACACCGTCTGTCATTTTGCATCTAGTACTATGTATATACATACGATATCTATTACCTACAGTTAAACGATGTTGACGTAGTTTGTAGCGGCTGTCAGCAGCAGTCAGGTATTCTTGTGTTTTTTATCCAGCGGCATGAGTTGAGCTAAAGCCGTGAGTTGAGCATTGGCATTACCCGGGTCGTTGACAAGCATGATGTTTACTCTCGGGACGCAATGCGGTCCGTTTCTCATTGCGTCCCGAAGACCACGCTGTGCATTAGTTCCGCTTTTCTCGACATATTTCAATAATCGGAATTTGGATGTTTGTGAATCGTTCTCGAATCTTCCACGGCCGAATCGCTCAAGGATGTAATGACGGCTGGGCATGTTGTACCATTGTTCTAAGTGTTGGATGGTCCGTCTTTACTCACGAGAGATAATGGCTCGTCATCCAGAATGAATTCTTCGACTCTTGTTATTCCCTGGGCTCGAAATCCCAGGGAATAACAACTGTCGACTGTCGAGTGCCAGTTTGTCACGCATAGCAAAAGTTTCTGCCAGTGTTAGTTGCGTAGGACCTTTCTTTTTGTCTTCGATTTTCTTAACAAACACCTTATATTGTTTGTGGAGGTATTTCGCAAAATGCTTGATTAGGTTGGTTGAATTAAAACTTCTTACAGCTTTACCACCACGCTTGACTTTATTGTGGCATATGTTGCGCTCTGCCTCTTCGTCTTTTTCGTCCTTTAAGGTGGAATGATCCCACACAGCTGACATTTTTACCAGTAAATTGGGAGACAGTAATGTAGTGTGTTGAAGGTGTGCCGTAAAATGTGGACCGGATTTTAGAGAAACCGAAGCAAAAACTGGAATGGATTATGTAAATCAGTGCGCTGGAAAACCAGGACCGGACTTTAAAAAAAACTGGATCGGAATTTTTCCGTGTCGGCCGATCCGATACCGATGCGCATTTTTTTGCCCATATCGGCGTCCGATCCGATCCAAATATCGGATCGGGACATCTCTATTCTTGTGTCTTATTTTACAATGTCTAAATGTTTATTTCTTATCTGTGTAGCACAAGTCATGGAAGAAGATCAAGAACATGGTTCATTGGTCGCCGTTCGTCATGTCATTCAAGAAGAAATATCCTTGGATACAACTGGCGGGGCATGCAGGTATGTGGTGACAAAATGACAAATTTGTTTGTGTTTTGTTGAATAAGCAGAATCACTTGTTAGAAGTGACTCCCAAACTTCAACCACAGTATTGGCTGAATTAAAAAGAGGAAAAAAAAAGAAGAAAAAATGAACATGAGATGATTAAAATACAATTTAGGAACAAAATGAAAGCAACAATGAGCTAAGCTTACTGGTTTTATTAAGGAAATAACAATTCAAACCTGGCCGGCTAGGTCTGGATCCCCTAGAGTAGGGTTTGGGAACTTTTTAGGCTGTGAGAGCCATGAACACCACATATTTTTAAATGTAATTCAGTGTTTAAAACTAAAAATACAAGTAATGTGTGAATTTTATGTACAGTGTATCACAAAAGTGAGTACACCCCTCGGATTGCTGCAGATATTTAAGTATCTTGTCATGGGACAACACTGACAAAATTACACTTTGACACAATGAAAAGTAGTCTTTGTGCAGCTTATACAGAGGGGCAAATAAGCATTTAGTCAACCACTAATTGTGCAAGTTCACCCACTTGAAAATGTTAAAGAGGCCTGTAATTGTCAACATGGGTAAACCTCAACCATGAGAGACAGAATGTGGGAAAAAAAACAAACAGAAAATCACATTGTTTGATTTTTAAAGAATTTATTTGCAAATCATGGTGGAAAATAAGTATTTGGTCAATACCAACTTTCAACTCCCTCCACAGATTTTCTATGGGGTTGAGATCTGGAGACGGGCTAGGCCACTCCAGGACCTTGAAATGCCTCTTACGAAGCCACTCCTTTGTTGCCCTGGCTGTGTGTTTGGGATCATTGTCATGCTGAAAGACCCAGCCACGTCTCATCTTCAATGCCCTTGCTGATGGAAGGAGATTTTCACTCAAAATCTCTCGATACATGGCCCCATTCGTTCTTTCCTTTACACAGATCAGTTGTCGTGGTCCCTTTGCAGAAAAACAGCCCCAAAGCATGATGTTTCCACCCCCATGCTTCACATTGTGTACGGTGTTCTTTGGATGCAATTCAGTATTCTTTCTCCTCCAAACACGAGAACCTGTGTTTCTACCAAAAAGTTCTATTTTGGTTTCATCTGACCATAACACATTCTCCCAGTCTTCTTCTGGATCCTCCAAATTCTCTCTAGCGAACCGCAGGCGGGCCTGGACGTGTACTTTCTTCAGCAGGGGCACACGTCTGGCAGTGCAGGATTTGAGTCCCTGGCGGCGCATTGTGTTACTGATAGTAGCCTTTGTTACTGTGGTCCCAGCTCTCTGTAGGCCATTCACTAGGTCCCCCCGTGTGGTTCTGGGATTTTTGCTCACCGTTCTTGTAATCATTTTGACGCCACGGGGTGAAATCTTGTATGGAGCCCCAGATCGAGGGAGATTATCAGTGGTCTTGTATGTCTTCCATTTTCTAATAATTGCTCCCACAGTTGATTTCTTTACACCAAGTGTTTTACCTATTGCAAATTCAATCTTTCCAGCCTGGTGCAGGTCTACAATTTTGTCTCTGGTGTCCTCCGACAGCTCTTTGGTCTTGGCCATAGTGGAGTTTGGAGTGTGACTGACTGAGATTGTGGACAGGTGTCTTTTATACCGATAATGAGTTAAAACAGGTGCCATTAATACAGGTAATGAATGGAGCCTTGTTAGACCTCGTTAGACCTCGTTAGAAGAAGTTAGACCTCTTTGACAGCCAGAAATCTTGCTTGTTTGTAGGTGACCAAATACTTATTTTCCACCATGATTTGCAAATCAATTCTTTAAAAATCAAACCATGTGATTTTCTGTTTTTTTTCCCCCACATTCTGACTCTCATGGTTGAGGTTTACCCATGTTGACAATTACAGGCCCCTCTAATCTTTTCACGTAGGAGAACTTGCACAATTGGTGGTTGACTAAATACATATTTGCCCCACTGTATGTTGGTTTTGAATTTGAAAGAAAAAATTGCTTTATGGTTTAGGGTTCGGTGAATTCACATGTGAAACTTGTGGGGTTCGGTACTTTTAGCAAGGCTAAGAACCACCACTCTAAGCTAATGACGATTTTCTAAAAACAATCAAATTTATCAGTTTGAACATTGTCTTGTATTCAATTAAATATAGGTTGAACATGATTTGCATGATTTGTTTTTAGTCATGTTTATTTCATACAATGTCCCAACACCATTGGAATTGGGGTTGTAATTAAAAAAATGCATATGCTTCTAGTAGCATGAGTTTCCATCGATAGTCCTTTAATAGCATTTGTCCTCGAGGCCATATTGACGGTGGTTCTCCACCGATGGCGCGTCAGGTCCCTAAAAGGAATCGTGTACGTCCGGCAAAAAGTGGAGCGAGACGGATGTCACGAGCGCGTGTTCCGATCAGCTCAACCTAGCTTGACCGTTTAACACCGCGTCTCTGTTAACAGGGAGCTTCAAGGCAGGAGCCAACGGCCGCATTTTAAAAGTAAGTCATTGAACGCATCCCGACGTTTGAAGGCGCTTGAAGATATGCTGACTATGATGTGGTTTTAGAAACACTGCGAGTGCGAGCAGAGATGTCTGTCCCTCCTGATGCGGGATGTGCTGTGTCCGTATGTACCTGGTTACCATGGCGATGTGGAGAAGGACGGCCAAAAATACAATCAGATGGAGGACCTGCTGGCTGAGTTTGACTGTCCGTGTGTGATGGATTGCAAGATGGGAGTGAGGTAAGAAGACGTCCTCAGCAAATGTCCTCCGTTTCTGTTAAGTGTGGGGCCTTCTACTTCCCAATATTTTAAAAAAAAACAAAAAAACTTTATTTGAAAAAACAACCCGGCAAACATTTAACGTTCGCAAATCTGCGAGGTGTTTTTAAACGGTCTTTCAACGGTCCCAGGCTTCAACTTGGACCGTGTGCTTTGGTCAGATGAGACCAAGATTGAGCTTTTTGGAACCAAACACTCTAAGTGGGTCTGGCGTGCCAAGAAAAATGCGCATACTGAAAAGCACCCCATACCCACTGTGAAGTAGTGGGGTGGGTCAGTGATGCTGTGGGGCTGTTTCGCTTCCAAAGGCCCTGGGAACCTTGTTAGGGTGCATGGCATCATGACT
Organism: Corythoichthys intestinalis; assembly: GCF_030265065.1. NCBI lineage: Eukaryota > Metazoa > Chordata > Actinopteri > Syngnathiformes > Syngnathidae > Corythoichthys > Corythoichthys intestinalis. The sequence goes on from NC_080413.1 coordinate 8,529,609, forward strand.
GCTTTGAAATACCAGGACATTTTAAATCAAAATCTGTTGCCCTCTGCCCGAAAGCTGAAGACGGGTCCTCACTGGATCTTTCAGCAAGACAATGACCCTAAACATATGGCCAAATCTACACAGAAATGGTTCACCAGACACAAAATCAAGCTTCTCCCATGGCCATCTCAGTCCCCAGACCTTGTTTTGTTGGCAAAAGGGGGTTGTACAAAGTATTAACACCAGGGGTGCTAATAATTGTGACACACATTATTTGATGTCAAATAATTATTTCTTTATGTGGGATTTTTTTCCCCACTGAATAAATGCACTTGTATTGAAGGTTGGATTTTTCTCTTTTTTTCCATTAAGGTCCCATATTATTTGAATAAAAAGAAAATATTAGAAGCTAAAAAACACATCTTAACCAGGGGTGCCAATAATTATGGAGGGCACTGTATCTTGACATCCTATTCTATGCTACCTGATCGCCAATCCTGGCACCAACAATCTATACCTGAGTGTGTTTAATTGCACAGTCATACACGAACCCTCTCAGACATGCTATAGTCCTACAGAAAATTGGAAATGCTGCACGGGGGCCGCCCCAGGGCTCCGGCACCGCCCCAGCCAATAGAGGTGGAAGCGAGGGTGGACACCCCTCCCCCAACAGATCTGGCACAGGGGCCACTGTCATGCCCCCAGGACCCTGGGTGGTCAACCAGACCATCCACTCCCCTATTGAGCAGCCCTCGGGAAGGGACATGGGGATGCGTCACCGCCCACCCGGACCACCACCTACCACTGCAACCCCCACGGCCAACTAGGGTTAGGTTAGGGCAGGAAAGGATCCGTACCCATAGGGGGCGATGCCACGCCGCCCTGCCGGCGATCACGCCGGGGCTCAAAGAGGATGCCCAGGGAGAAAAGAGAGCGGAAGAACGCCGAGAGGCTGCCATGGGGCAGCGCAAGACGGAGGCCCGACCCCCCACCCCCGCAACCAACAGCCCAGATAAAGAGGAGGCCCCTAGAAGTGTAGGATCCATCTACCGCCCTATTACTGTGGCTACCAGGTCTCTGACTAACTGCCACGAGACGTCCAATTCAAATAAACTAGAAGGATTAACTTTGATTGCCCATATTTTTGTCATGTCATTCGTCCAGTTAATTTTGACTGGACATTGACTGACATTTTGACCTACCATTCAAAATGAATTTGACATCTTGCACCATCAATGGCAGCTTATGAACTAAATGAGTGCCCTAAAAGAAAAAGAAAAAAAAATCATAATTATGCCTGAACGGGTTGAAAAAAAACTCAATCCTAAGTTTTGAGTGTTGTTATCGTGACAGTGCACAAACAAAGTCTTCTGATTACCCAAAAAAACACTCGTGATGAAAACAAATTATTTGTTTATCCGACAAATCTGTCCTCGGGTCAGGCGCTTCATGCTCTATCATCGATTTTTCCGACAAACACGTTATTATTGAATCACATGCCGCCGTTTGAGCTCAACATGATTTTCTTTGTCCTCCAGAACATATCTGGAGGAAGAGCTAACCAAGGCCCGCAAGAAGCCCACCCCGCGACCGGACATGTACCAGAAGATGGTGGAGGTGGACCCTGAGGCGCCGTCGGCCGAGGAGAACCAGAAAAAAGCGGTCACCAAGCCCCGTTACATGCAGTGGCGGGAAACCATCAGCTCTACCGCCACGCTAGGCTTCCGCATTGAAGGAGTCAAGGTTAGCGCTAGCAAAACCAAGGACGCGTAGGCGTGGATGTCCTTCGAACTTCCTGTTTTTCTGCACAGAAACTTCCACTCGAGTGTACTTTGTCTCTTTGCATGTGGCGGGAGAGGCCTGTCGGTGGCAGCTCGGTCGGCTTTTAGCATCTGGCCCTGACACACACACACACACACATGCGATCGTGGCTATATAAGGACATTCATGGCCTCCCGGTGGTCTGTTGCCATGACACTGAGGGTTATCCCCAGAAACAGAGGGGGGGAATGTTGTCCCTGTAAATAGTACCTTGTTGCTCGGCAGCGGCGGAACACAACGAGTGAGTCTGAATCGCAACTAGCCCAAGCGCGGATGTTCATACGCATGAAAAAATGTCCATTCTTATAAATAACCTTCCTTCGGCTATTGTCCGTTTGTTTCTCGGCTCCAACTCCGTCCTCCCTTCCTTCCTCTGCAGTGTTAACGCGTTCCCCATCCTCCTCCGCGAAATAAACCAGGAAGTCGGGCTCCTTGTGTCGTGAACAATGTGAATCGTCACAGAAATAGGCATGGTCAGCAGTTCAGGAGTTCCGCAGGGAACGATCTTAGAGCCCTTTGTTTTAATTGTTTTCGACAATGCAGACGTCTCTTGCGTCAATTCTCTTGCTGATAGTTGTTCAATTTTGACCTAACTAGGGCTGCAGCTATCGATTATTTTATTTATTATAGGAGTCGATTAATCGATGAACTCTTTAGTTCGAATAATCGAGTAATTTGCCTCAAACGGTGTTAAAAAAATAAATAAATGAGGATGTATGTACAACAAGAGAACAATTGGCTAACTTGCATAGCAAAATTACACTAGCTCAACTGCTATAAAATGCTAATGTTTTTATTTTACAATGCTCTTAACTCATTCACTCCCAGCCATTTTCACCGGAGCAAGGCCCTTCGCTCCCGGCTGTTTTACTGGATTTTGACTGATTTTGCAAGGCCCACAGAAAATTCTGTTCTACTGCTATATATACATGGAACCCACCTAAAGAAATATTAGACTCTCTTCTTTCATCAGAAAAAAGTTAGTTCATATCTTTTTCCATTCTTTAGAAATCAGCATTAGAAAATAGCTTAGTTTGAGCAATTTTCCAATTTCTGATGAAAATAACGGAGAAATTGAGCTTTTTGTGAAAGATACATTTCAAACATAACTGACTTATACACAGCTATTTTTTGCTTTAGTTACTTCCCAAACATCTGAATAATGTTTTCCTTTTACAAAATAAGAAAAGAAAAACAAGACAAATAGAGCTTTTGATAGGAAAGCAACAATTTATTTACACATAACTAACTGAAAGATGACGCTGTTCTGGCTGCGACAGCTGGTTAAACTTTTCCCTCATCGCCGTCTGTCTCATAAAGATGATTTTTTTTGAGTCTCTGCGAGCTCAGCTCGCGAGCAGCACGGACTCAAAAGGCATCGTCCGCTGCACTAGTGGTCTCGGTCGTTCTGCTCGGTCGTCCAGCGCCTGGCATCCTGGGCCTCCTACCGGTTGTTCTGCTCGGTCGTCCGCCGCCTGGCATCCATTCTGTCGTCTTCCGTTGGCGGCCGGCCGTGCGGCTTGGCCGTTTGTTGCCGTTGAATCGGGTTGCGGGTCTTACTAAATACGTTACTGCCCTCCAGTGGCCAGTTTTATAGCTTTAAAATGGATTTTCAGCTTTGTGCTTTGGATCTAAATTGAATCATGACCCGGAGATGTCTTTTTGGAAAAAAAAAAAAAAAAACGTAAAAGACATATAAATTAGGGGTGTCAAACGATTAAAAATTTTTAATCGAGTTAATTACAGCTTAAAAATAAATTAATTGTAATTAATCACATTTAATTGCAATTCAAATCATCTATAAAATATGCCATATTTTTCTGTAAATTATTGTTAGAATGGAAAGATAAGACACAAGGCGGATATATACAACATACTGTACATAAGTACTTTATTTGTTTATTGTAACAATAAATCCACAAATGGCATTATTAACATTCTTTCTGTTAAAGTGATCCACGGATAGAAAGACTTGTAGTTTTTAAAAGACAAATTTTATAGTTACAAGTTATAGTAATTTTATATTAAAACCCCTCTTCATGTTTTCGTTTTAATAAAATTTGTAAAACTTTCAATCAAAAGTAGAGTTAATATAATAATAAGAATAAAAATAACAATAATAAGAATAGAGTGACCAAAGTCTGAGTAAGTTTTACGTGTATTTTGCATAGCTATTTTGATATGGAATGCCAGTTCATTTTGCATTGTTGTTTAACTGTGAGAATAGGGCATCATTACTATAGACTGAAGTGCTTTTCTTTTTGTGAACATTATTTTTTTGAGAGGGATAGGAATATTATTTTTGTTGTGCTTTCACTAAACGATACTTATGTTTGTTGTGAAGGAGAAGCTTATGCCAATAAGCGGCGCGGTCCAAAGAACGCCTGTGTCCACTCGCCTTTATAAAATATATATCTCTGTACATATTTTACCCAAAATACAACAAGAGACACATAATTGCCACTAAAAGAAAGGAAACTTACCGAAATATGTGTGGAGCACAAAGCAACAGCATAAACGTCTCACAACTACTAATTCTCCCACGTTTAGAAGAAATAACATTAGTATGGAACGGCGCTGCCCCCAAGCGGCCGGTGGCATTCTCTTCACTCTTAATGTCCATAAATTGCCTCATTGTAATCTGTTTAAGGCAATGTGCGAGCTGGTCATTCAGTGCATGCGTTAATTGCGTCAAATATTTTAACGTTATTAATTTAAAAAATTAATTAACCCCCGTTAACGCGATAATTTTGACAGCCCTAGTATAAATACATCTTTGGGACATTGAAACAATTAAAAATACAACGTATTTATACGTTTTGGGAGCAAATGAATTAACAGACTGCTCAAACACATATAGACCCTACCCACCGACGTCACAAAATCACGGGATCGCTGTATTGTTCCGCCCCCTTGACCGTCATTTTGTGTCTGTATTATCAATGGTCTCAATTGATCGAGCAATTTATAATGCATTTCATGGAAGACCCGGTGCTTTCGGATGCCGTAAACTCACTTGATGCGTTGCATAAAAGGCGTTATGTGGAAAAGCTTCAGTTTATCCATTCGCCAGATCCATATTTGATGCCTAAATCGATGTTTTTCGACCCCCTGTCTTCGCCGTATTTGCCTAACATCTGCTAGCTACCCTGATATTTACAACTATCTTGTCCACACAAAATCAGCCTATTCTCACGAAAGTTTGAAAAACTTTAAAAGCTTGGAGGCTTATAAATACTTCGTTGCTGGTTGGGTGAAACAGGTCCTCGTCCACGAAAATTCGGCAGGAATCTATCTTGTCCTTGGAAAGGTGAGTTACGAAATTTTCAATTCAAAATCTTTTGTTCTTGCTAACATCCACTGTCAAGTCTAATGTATTTCATGTCATTTGTCAATGGAGCTAGGGCTTTTAATGTTTATATGGGTTAGCGATAGCACTCTCACTACATACATACGTGTATGTTGTCGGCGATTAGCCTAGCAATGATCTTAATTGTGGTTGTCAGCCCAAAACCCTCTAAATATATATTAAATGCATCTTACCAGATATAAAATGACTACTACATAATCTGTGGCAATCGTTTGGAGCCCAGTTTTCTCGTCGAATTGCAGCAGCCCATCTCGCTCTCTCCTCTCCGGGTCTCTCGGAATCCGGTAGAACTTCAAGTCTCTCCGTCTATCTTCTCTGTTATTGCAACCGACCGCCACACACGCCTTCACCATTTTGATTATTAATGTTAACGAGCAGAAAAACACGCCGTAAATAGGAGGAATGTACGTAGCCGTAACAGGTAAACACGATGTGTTGACGGACAATTGGGCGGCACCAGTCAGGAGGGCGGCGTTGTGACGTCACGCGGGTAGGGTCTATTCCCAGAAAAACGGCTAAATATACTTATAAACTCAATTACGAATGCATTAAAAAAACATTAGCTCAAACAAAAACTTACCTTATGTTGGTCTTAACAGGGAGCAGCTGGATTCAGCCATATTAAACGAGTTATGTCATATTCATTGTTTCCACTAGAGGGCAGTGTATCCACCCAAGTCAATAAAAATAAATGCAAACACTTTCAAAACAAACTATTAAACACCACTTCAATTAAACGAATACTCGAAGCAGGAAAATTTGATTTGAAGCTTCTGTCTAATCTAATTATTCGAGTTAATCAATTAATCATTGCAGCACTAGACCCAACATCAGTTTAGAATTTTTTTTTTTTTAAATCAGTTGTTAGTTGTGATTTTGCAAATGCAAAATTCAATGCAATTTTTTTCTACATTCATAGTAATCCGTTTGCATGTATGAACGTACTTTTTGATGCAGATTTCGTCCTCTGCCCCCACAGAAAGAAGACGGCACGGTCAACAGAGATTTTAAGAGGACAAAGACGCGAGAGCAAGTCATGGCGGCCTTCAACGATTTTGTCAAAGGCAACAAAGACATTCTGGTAAGTGGGGATGTTTCTTGAGTCTTGAGTGTTTGCCTGCCTCTTGTCGATTCTTTATTTATGTGTTTGTTTGTTTATAATAATAGAAAAAAATAAAATAAAAATCATTTCAAATTTTATTCATACAGTCATGTGAAAAAATTAAGACACCCTACGGAAGCCTGTGTTTCCTTACTATATGGTCATATGGATATTTCACATCAATTTTTGCAATCTTGAGAGATTCATGTAATAGAACTAAACAATTAAAACAGAAACAAAAAATTTTTATAACGTTTTGTAAAATGTAATATTGAATAAACGCAATTTCTGTCGTGGAATAAAGTAGGACACCCCCCACATTCAATCCCACTAAAAATGGCTAAATCACACACAGGGGTATGTATAACATCAGGTGCACATGATTAGAACATCTTTACTCAGTGTTTTGAAGGAGGCTTGCCTTATTTAAACCTCACTTTTAGTTTGGTGTGCCCCTGACTGTTGAAGTGAGAGAAAACACCATGGTGAGATCAAAGGAGCTGTCTGTGGCCTTCAGAAAGAAGATAGTAGATGCTTATGAGTCTGGTAAGGGATTTCAAAAGATCTCAAAAGAATTTAAAATCAGGCATTCCACTGTCTGGAAAATAGTCTTCAAGTGGAGGACATTCAAAACAACTGCCAACATGCCCAGGTCTGGCCGTCCGAGCAAGTTCACCCCGAGAGCAGACCGCAAGATGCTAAAAGAAGTCTCCAAAAACCCTAAAATGTCATTACGTGACCTACAGCAAGGCTCTTGCTACTGTTAATGTGAAAGTGCATGCCTCTACAATCAGAAAGACAAATCACAAGTTTAACCTTCATGGGAGGTGTGCAAGGAGGAAACCTTTGTTCTCCAAGAAAAACATGTAGGCCAGATTGAAGTTTTCCAGATGGAATCTAGACAAAGACCAGTACTTCTGGAATAACGTTCTTTGGACAGATTAATCTAAAATTGAATTATTTGGACACCAGAATACCATGTTTGGCCTAAACCCAATACAACATTCCAGGAAAAGAACCGCATACCATCTTTGAAGCATGGAGGTGGACGTGTCATGGTTTGGGGATGCTTTGCTGCAGCAGGACCTGGCCAGCTCACCATCATAGAATCTACCACGAATTCTATCATGTATCAGAGGGTGCTTGAGGAACACGTGAGATCATCTTTGAATAAATTAAAGCTGAAGCGAAACTGGACCCTGCAACATGACAATGACCCAGACATACCAGTAAATCCACCAAGGACTGGCTGAAAAAGAAGAGAGTCCTGGAATGGCCAAGTCAAAACCCAGATTATGCTGTGGGGTGACTTGAAACAGGCTGTACATGCAAGAAACTCCTCAAACATCTCACCGCTGATAGTATTCTGCGTTGAGGAGTGGGGCAAACTTTCTTCAGACTGATGTTAAAGACTGGTAGATAGCTACAATCTCACTGAAGTTATTTCAGCCAAAGGGGGTAACACTAGCTATTTGGTGGCAAGGTGTTCTAACTTTTTCCTCAGTTAGAATATGCATTTTTGTTGATATATTTGGTTTAATGAGTAAAACAATGTTGTTTACCTGCAATTAAATCACATTCTTTTCCAGACATAAAGAAAAACAAGATCAGACATTGATATGTGAACATTTCTTACTAACTATTTAATAAGGTGTCCGAATTTTTTCACATGACTGTATATTTTTCCAATTTATTGGATACACGGGCGCTGAACGCTGTCTTTGTGGTAGCCCAGTAGCAGTAGTACGTCAACTATTCAGCATGCGTGTATACTGCCATTATGCACGGCTTGTAGAGGAGTTCCATAAAATCGATTATTACATGCACCGCCATTCGATGCGTGACGATTCGATTACGATTCATAAAGGTTCAAAAACGATTCTTTTCCCTCATAACTTTATGGCAGCCCCTCGTAGAGGACCGAAATTCAAGACACGTCTGTCGCACGCACGTTATGATGGATGTTGCCGGTTACTGAGAGAGGGATTTACCGTATTGGCCCGAATATAAGACGACCCCGATTATAAGACGACCCCCTCTTTTTCAAGACTCAAGTTTGAAAAAAGACTTTTTGAACACCAAATTAATTTTTATACAGAAAATAATTACAATACATCTGAAACAAATGATTATAACAATATATTTGAGAGAAAAGGCATTTAATTTCGCATTCAAAACTTAATATCTGAACATTTAACATTTAAATATGTATACTAAAGTGCAATCAAATTCATAAATGAATGGCTTCTAGTTTTTGAAATATAAATAAGAAAATATTGTGATAAAACAAAATTGCAATAACTGCATTAATTATCAAAGTGAAGTCTAACTGTAACTGAAGTTCAGCATTCGATTCATTGATGACTGGCGCCATCCAGCGTCGTGAATGGGTATATGTCTAGGCCGCAGTTTTTTTTGTGTGTTTTAGGCCGCAGTTATAAGACGTCCCCCAGGTTTTCATTCTTACTTTAATGCAAAAAACACCGTCTTATATTCGGGCCAATACGGTACTTATTTTTAAAAGACTGGAAAATAAATTTGTGTATGAGACAGGCAGGAACAGAAGCGCAACCCTGCGTAAGTAATTTTTTAGAACAAGAGGGGAAGAGAGATAGTTCGTTGCTCCTTGTCTTTCAGATGTCCAGCAGTAGTTTTAAGGCATTTCAATTAAAAAATGTCCTCAGTGCATTGCTAAGACCCGTGTGAATCTATAAGGGGTGAGTCCATGAACCCTCTTGTACTGTTTAGCCTTTATTGTTGTTAGGAGTGGGAACCTCTTGGTACCTCACGATACGATACGATACGATTTGCGATACAAAACTCACGATAATGATGATCTGACGATATGACGATACAACGATTATCGATACATTGGACAGGAAATCATTCTAGGACATTCTACAAACAACTAATTAAGAGAAAAACAAGCTTCTAGTGTGAATTGGAATGAGTTTATCACTAGTAGACGTTCAATCCGTTTGAACTGGGAGGGTGGCAGCTGCCATCCCTCCCACTTCAAACGGATTGAACGTCTATGGCTGTCAGTGGCAGTCAATGCCAGGCAATTAGGTAATTTTGGGCCATTTAAGGTCTCACTGGAACAGCACCACACAAAAGTTCCAGTATCATCACCATGTCCGATGCAGATTTTTGACTCTTGACAAAGTGATGATGCTGAAACTTTTGTTTGGTGCCGTTCCAGTGAGATTTGCAAAGATGATTGCCTCAAGAAGACATCAAAATTCCCTCAGTCCTTGACGATATGGGGCTGCATGTCAGGCAAAGGCACTAGGGAGATGGCTGTGGTTAAATCTGAAATATGAAAATATGTTTGTCGTTGGCACCAAATTGATGAAGAATACTCATCAAGTCCATGCCTCAGAGACTGTAAGCTGTCATAAAAGCCAGAGGTGGTGCTACTAAATACTAGAGATGTTTTTTGATAGTTATTTCTTTGTTTGTTTCTCATGATTCCATATTTCTTTCCTCAGAATGGAGTGATTCCATATATATTTCCCTGCATTTGCTCTATAAAAGTAACATTTACTGACCACCACAATGTTTTCTATTCATTTTTTTTAGTGTTTCTGAATGCTAAAGAGTTGCACTTTTGAACTAATTCGTTATTTTTTTCAAGCTTTTTATCTGAGTTTGTTCTACATGATAAAATCATCCGAAACGATATCTCGGTTCTTGGCAGGAGCATATCGATACCCTTTTGGGATACAAATAATCACGATATATCACCATTTCGATATTTTGTTATACCCCTAATTGTTGTTGTGATTGAGATGTTAAAAGTTAGCGCAGAGCGCTTAGCTAATTCGCTAACGTGTATTTCATATGCAGAAAGTGTAAAACCATGATTAAGTACAGCGGTAACACTACAAACATGCAAAGTAGTACAGAAATCTGTGAAAACAAAGTATATTGGTTAAAAAAAGTCTTATTTCTAAAGACACTTTGTTTCCAGAAAATGTGGAATTCATTCCACCTGTGTAAATTTTATTGTATTGTCGAGAGAAATAAGTTCTCCCTTTAAAATGGTTAATGTTTTTGCTAGGGCTGTCAAACGATTAAAATTTTTAATCGAGTTAATCACAGCTTAAAAATTAATTAATCGTAATTAATCGCAATTCAACCCATTTATAAAAAATGCCATATTTTTCTGTAAATTACTGTTGGAATGGAAAGATAAGACACAAGACAGATATATACATTCAACATACTGTACATAAGTACTGTATTTGTTTATTATAACAATAAATCAACAAAATGGCATTAACATTATTAACATTGTGTTAAAGCGATCCACGGATAGAAAGACGTGTAGTTCTTAAAAAGATAAATGTTAGTACAAGTTATAGAAATTTTATATTAAAACCCCTCTTAATGTTTTCGTTGTAATAAAATTTGTAAAATTTTCAATCAAAAAATAAACTAGTAGCACGCCATTGTTGATATCAATATTTACACAATGCTCATGGTGCTGAAGCCCATAAAATCAGTCGCACCCAAGCGCCAGCAGAGGGCGACAAAACACCAAAAAAACACAAGTAACAAGTGGACATGACACTGTGCTGTCATTTTAATCTGTTTGAGCGGGACATGTGCGTTAAATGTGTCAAATATTTTTTACTGGCCGTTAACGCGATCATTTTGACAGCCCTAGTTTTTGCACTTTCTTGTAAAAAAAATAAAAATAAATAAATAAAAAAGCCTCTTAAGGGCAGCTTTTTGTTGTATGGGCATGTTTCCATCGTTCCTGTTGAATCATTAGTATATTTTAAATAAGTAATGGACATAAATTTGTTCGGCTACTGCAGTGCTTCTCAATTATTTTCTGGTATGCCCACCCCAAGGAAGACGTAAATATTTTGCTCCCCCCCAAACTCTCTGCCGCCACTGTAAATAGTATCATTTGTCTATAAAATTATTATTATAAGTACGCCTCTGCCTAACATTGTGTCCTTTTTTCTACTAAAAAAACAGTTATACATTTATAGTTATAAATGAACTTAGAATAAAGTATAACTTTATTAACATTGTTTTGTTTGTAACAGAAAAGACTTAACACGCATTAATTTGCCTGAATTTTAAAAAAAGTCACATCCAAACTGTAAAAATATACTCAAGGTACATTTTTGACCATTTGATACTGAAAATGTAATAAATGTAATAAAATCAGTATATGATAAAAAAAAAATCAAATTGATCAGAAACATTAAATCATGAGGACAATATGCCAAAAAATTTGACCGAAAAAACAAAACTGAATAGAAGAAAAAAAAAAAAAAAGTGTCTTTGGACAAAAGGAAGAGTGTCTTTGGACAGAAGGACAGTTTTTATTTTCGCTGCTCACAGTATCACCTCATTTGCAATGGTGTGGGGTTATTTAGCACTGAGCTTGCTAACAGTGCTCACTGGTTTACTGATATAACGCGGACAAAGCAGGACGATTGTTGGCAATGTTCGCCACGTTTTCGCTGAAAAACAATCGAGCGTCTTATCAATGAGATTGGGGTCTAATGTCTTTAAGTGGCGTCTTAATTGATCTGGCTTCCGGCTGTCCGCTATAATCATTTTTAGACACAGTAAACAGTCATTTTTCCTCTTCTCCCACTGTATTAAAAGTCAAAGCCAAAAGGCAAACGGCCCGAAAAAAGCGCATTCTCGGCGACTGAGGGAGAACCGTAGGTGAGGGCGGTCGTCGTGACGATCCCAAGCCGAAAATGGCACTTCTCGGGCGGAGACGTGAGAACCGGAGAAGACAGTGGGTCACTGCGTGAGTCCGGTCGGAAAACGGCTTTTGAAAACGGCGCACAGCTCTTCTTCATATCTCTTTTCTGTGTGCTCTTGCTTAGTTCAAAAATACTGCGCGCACTCTGAAAATGAGAGCGCCACTGCCACCCACTGAGTGCATGTGCAAGTACACTTTATTCTAGTACGGCAAAAAAAAAAAAAAACATGTTCCCAGAGCTCACATGCGCCACCCCTGGCATCGCTCTGGGCCCACCTGAGGGGGCGCGGCCCACTATTTGAGAAGTACTGTGCTACTGTTTTAATTAGTAATGTACGATGCATCGATAATCGTGATATCCGCGATCACCGTCAATACCGTGATCATTATTCAGTAATCAAATCGTAGCACCCTGAATCGTAATCGTGTTGAATCGTGGGGTGCCTAAGATGGCACGCCCCTAAGTCGCCTTGTATGGAAAAAACGCACGATGATGACAAATTTGGACTGAAACGGCTGTTTTTGAATGGGAAAAAATAAAAAAGATCCTCTGCACCCCCTGCTGTGAGTGACTTCCAGCACTCCTGAGTGAGCTAAATTTGCTACTCTAACACTTATATGCACAGACTGGCTACTTAACCAGGCTGAAGGAAATCCGAAGCACCCTGGAAACTTCTCCTTTCTTCAAAACTCACGAGGTAAAACCTAAACTTCCTACACGTTCCCGCCATTTTCCTCCTAACCGTCCCGTCTCCACGCTTCTCAGGTGATCGGAAGCTCCCTGTTGTTCGTCCACGACAGCAAAGGCAGAGCAAAAGTGTGGATGATCGACTTCGGCAAGACAATGGCGCTCCCCGAGGGCGAGGAGTTGGACCACCGGGCGTCCTGGCAGGAGGGCAACCGGGAGGACGGCTACCTTTTCGGACTGGACTGTCTGGTGGACATCATTTCCACAGTTCTGGACTCTGAAACATGAGCACTTTTAGTCATTTTATTATTTAATCCCCCAGCGGAAACTTTTGGAAACACACACGTACGCTCCACATTCTCTCGCTTTCAGATGTTTGTAGACATTTGGGGGGAAAAAACACTCAATTTCTCGTTTTTTTTTTTTTTTTTTTTTAATGCAGCTTTGCAGATAAGTGGAACAGGCAAAGGAGTTTTAAGGCCACACTCCAAAAAAAAACAAAAAACATATTTCATGACAGCGACATCAAATCCTACAAGAATAAAGTTGCATTTCACACTTTCAAGGAAAATAAAATGCATCATATGAATGCAGGAATCTCGACATGATTCTGGCAAAACTGTAACTTTAGAAATATTATTATAATTTTTTTAAAATGAAAAATTCCTGAAAAAATAATTACTTTTTCCCATAAAAGTATATTTTATCGAAGATTAATCTAGATTTAAAATGTTTGTATTATCAAAATGCTGACATTTTTGCTTCATATACAAAAGAAATCATCTCTAATCTACAATTTCAATTTAAAATATATGACGGTCTAAAAAAAAGTACAAATTTATGACTATAAAATTACACATTAATCTGAAGAAACTTTAGAAATAATAATTTTTTAAATTAAAAATTCCTGAAAAAATAATTACTTTTTTCCCACAAAAGTATATTTTATCGAAGATTAATCTAAATTTAAAATGTTTGTGCTATCAAAATGCTGACATTTTTGCTTCATATACAAAAGAAATAATCTACAATTTCAATTTAAAATATATGACTGTCTAAAAAAAGTACAAATGTATTACTATAAAATTACACATTAATCTGAAGAAACTTTAGAAATATTATTATAATTTTTTTTAAAATTAAAAATTCCTGAAAAAATTACTTTTTTCTCATAAAAGTACATTTTATCGAAGATTATTCTAGATTTAAAGGGTTTGTAGTATCAAAATGCTACATTTTTGCTTCATAAACAAAATAATCTTTAATCTACAATTTCAATTTAAAATATATGACTGTCTAAAAAAAGTACAAATTTATTAAAATTACACATTAATCTGAAGAATATCACTCGTACATAATCTTTAATCCCGACAAAGTATATTCTCCTAAATATTGACAATATAACTTTTTTAATTAAAAAATATACAATTTAACTAATTTAAATGAAATTCAATCAAATATATACACAATTTTATTCTTAATCTGTATATTAATTTTTGACCAAGAAATTAGTTTCATAAAACATTTTTAGAAAAAAAATTGCAACTTTAATCTAAAAAAATAATAGCTATTATTTAATTTAGATAATGAAGACTTTATCCTCGAAAATATTAATTTAAATCTTGACATGTCGTTTTATTTCTTGTAAAAACATTTTCAAACCGTCGGTGTTTACTTGTGAATTTACAACTTTAGCGCTCTCTAGCGGAAGCGTGTGGTAAGACAAGGAAATCAGGTTTACTTTGAAAGAAAAACAATTGAAAAGGTGCCTTAAAAAAACAAAATAAAGCCTTAAAATGTCTTAAAATCAAGATCTTTTCATTTAAAGTCAAACGTCCAAACTTTTATGAATATATTTGCACCCAAGTCTTAGAAATAAAACACTCCCACTTTTGGAACTGTTGCGTTTAAGTGCAGTTTGGCTAGGATCTACTGTGTAAAACCTTTTTTAAAAAATCTAATACCTGCTGAACACTTTGGTGCCTTTTCTGACTTCACTTGTACATGATGTCTTATTTCTTCTGTAGTCTTTAAAGAGTGCATGTTTATTAGTTTCTCTATTTATAATACAGTTGTTTTCGATGATGGCTTTGCCCTTTTATTCCTTTATGTTTTTTGTCTTAAGTCTCCTTTGAATCTGAGCTTCATTATGGCAGCACATGCTACATAAATGCGCAGTTCTATTTCTAAACACACACGTTTTATTTTTGGTTTCCTTTTTAGCCTACGCTCATCTAAACTTGCCTCTGTGTAAAACAAAAAAAAACTAAGCAGAAAAACCTTTCACCCAGTGCACTTAAAGCTATGTATATTTATTATTTATTACTGTCGATGCTGTAATTTGAATGGTTTTCTTTAACAAAATGAATGAAATAATGTGTTTTCTTGCCTTCTCCCTTCAAAATACGTTGTATTGTCAGACAATATTTTACTACTGATAGAATACAATATTTTAAAAGCGAAGGTATTTTTGTTCTTGTCTTAACATTTCGTGAAAAAAATATGAATACATTAGTTTGAATAACCTTTTGCTGATATAGGGTCCTACAATTTAAAAGGTTTTTAAATTCAATGTTATATATGTTTGAAAATAGCTGAATATATACTGTATATATTTTACTTTTAGATATACAGTACTAGAGAGATAACTATACTTTTAGACATTGTTACCACAAATCAATTTGAGGCTGAAGCATATTTATCACATGTGGGATTTTAATATTGTAATATAGGTCTAGTTGACTAATGTACAGAATAATTAAAAATAAACAGGTAACTGGCTTGCAGTATAATTATTTAAACATTGCATTTAATGTTAAATATTTTAATCTCGTTGAGAAACCTGGTTAAAAAAAAAGTTTTAAAACTTAATACTGTACTTAAAAGTACCGTAACTTTCCGACTGTAAGGCGCACCTGACTATAATCTGCCACCCATCAAATTTCAGCAGGGCCAAGAACGAAAAGTGGTGTTTGCTATGGGGCAAAATGGATTTTGCCTTGTGGCATTTTTTTTGCCATGTGGCATTTTTTTTGCCATGTCACAAAATTGATTTTGCCATGGAGCATTTTTTTTGCCGTGTGGCTTTTTTTTGCCATGTGACAAAATTGATTTTGCCATGTTGCATTTTTCATTTTTTTGCCATGTGGCAAAATGGATTTGGCGTAGTGACATTTTTTTGCCATGTGGCAAAATTGATTTTGCCATGCGGCTTTTTTTTTTTTGCTATAGCTTTCAATGGCATGGACGTGCATGGCCTGCAAAAATGTACCCATATACCCCCAAAAATGCCACATACCAAAAAAATATTTCACGAATCAACAAAAAATGCCATTTGTTAAAAGTATTTTTTTCCACATAGCCCCCAAAAAATGCCACATGGCAAAATCCATTTTGCCACATGGCAAATACCACTTTTGGTTCTCGCTGTCTCTCAAATTCGACACGAAAACGGCATTTGTTCATAGATAAGCCACACTTGACTATAACCCGCAGCTGTCCACACTGTATTATGGGATATTTACACGAAAAGATATTAACCAGTAACACTTTATTTGACAGCGGCATAATACGACTGTCATAAGACTAAACGAACCACCATTAAGCTTTGAACCAATTGGCTGCAAAGATTCATTGCTTCAAGAAGGTTCATTTATAACTGCTCCCTTGGGGGAAACAGTCAACCTCTGCTGCAGCCACCTGCTGTGAACACTGTTGTCGTCCAACATGCCTCCTAGCATGCATTGCAGGGCTACCAATGTAAATTACAATCATTATTAATGTTATATGCTCATTATTTATTCAGTTACTGTTCCAGTTGTTTCATTAATTGCTAGTAATGTTATTTCGTAACACTTTTTTTGACAGTGGCGCCATAAGACTCTCATTAGACAATCATAATTATGACATGACACTGTCATGAGCATTAATAAATGCTTTTAAAAGATTTGATTCAGTGTTTTCTGGCAAATTATCTCACTTTTGAATGGATATTAAAGATCTGAGCTGGCCATAAATGGAGTTAGTAACATAATTTGCCTGATGACACTTAATGACATCTGTCATAAGCATTCAGTAATGCTCATAATGATGTCATGTCCTAATTATGACGGTTTTATGACAGACTTATGACGCAGCTGTCTCATAAGTACATCTCATAAGATGTAAAAAAAAATAAAAAAAATAATCAAAATTCATGTTCTGTGCTAATTATTTCTTCAGTTACTCTTAGTTGTTTCATTAATTGCCAGCTGTGGTATTTGGTAACACTTTATTTGACAGTGGCGCTATAAGACAATCATAATTATGACATGACACTGTCATGAGCATTAATAAATGCTTATAACAGATGTCATTTAGTGTTATCCGGCAAATTATATAACTTTTGAATGGATGTAAAAGATATGAGCTGGACCTAAATGGAGTTAGTGACATAATTTTCCGGATGACACTTACTGACAACTGTCATAAGCACTCAGGAATGCCCATGATAGTGTCATTACATAATTATGACAGTCTTATGACTCCGCTGTCAAATAAAGTGTTACTTATTAACCCAAATGAATCAACAAATAAACCTCACTGGACTAAAAGCCGCAGGATTCAAAATAAAGGAAAAAAGTAGCGGCTTATAGTCTGAAAAATTACGGTATGTACTAAATACTTCTAAGGTAAATTTAACCCCAAATTAAAGTAAAAAATACAAATATAAAGTAATAATAAACCATTTTCACCTGCAATTTCATTATATTTACTGTTTCACAATTACAAAAAGTAAATATAAAACTAACACATGGATGAAAAAGATGTCAAAATAAAAATGTAGAAATGTTTTCGTATACAACAAACAATTTAATTGCAATAAATATTTGGAGAAAAATAAATATTTTGAAAACTAGGCCATGTGAGGAAAAAAAACGTAAACAAACGACTTCCGTGTTTGCCTCCTCAACGGACCAATGAGAAACCTCGTTTGCCCCTCCGCCTGCTAAGAACAGCCAATAGCAAACGAGAAGAGGCGGGCCTACGGTGGCAATGCGCGAGAAACTCCCCCAAACAGCGCCTCCTTCTTTCCAAAATCCCTCCAACTACTTCACGCGGATTCGGACGGTATCGTCCACCCACCAGGGGCCCAGTGGGGGGCGTGCGTGTCCGTGGGTCGAATTTGGACGTCAAAGTGTATGTTGCGGTGGTGCTACTGGAGTTTTGACCTCATGGCGTTGACTGGATCAGAACTACAAGCCACGCAGCCTGCAAACGTTGCTCAATATGAACATTTATCCTTCATATTCACAATATAAGATTTAAACATCGTTCGGAGTTGCGTTTAACCTCGTGGGAGTCGAAAAGGAAGCACGCCTGCTGGTGAGTGAGCGCAGATTATCACGCAGATTATCGTTATCGGACGCGTTTAATCCCCTCTGATTTGCAAACCTTCGTATTAACAATGCACGTGTTTGTTTAAAAGTGCACATTTTGCGCCACCGAAATGTGCTAGCAAGCTAACATCAACGTGGCGCAGTTTGCTTAAAGCAAGTCAATTCGACTCCGTGATAACGCTTTAATTCGGCTATTAATGAGTAATTATCATTATTAAATTTATAAACAGGATTTACGATAAACTACTTAATTTAGTAGTCGAATGAAAGTGACGTCATATTGTTTGCGTCCTAACTAACCTTGTACTTGACCATGGTGTCAATAAAGTGGAAGCTTTATATTGTTGTTTTTGTTAACTAACGCCATTCAACTGTTAAACTTTACTACTTACGTCGTGCGGAAATGCATAAATATCGTTTATGTGTACATAAAGTGACGTAATATTTGTTTTGGAAGGCGCAACTTTTTTGCTGAGTCTTGCTAATAAAGTTGTAGATTACTTTTTTTATTTATTTATTTATTTTTTTTTTTTAATCGCAAAACACGAGGTTTAAAGTGAAATATAAATCATTTAATTCGTTTATTTGGATATTTTAACCCTGCTGAAGTTTGTGAAGTTGTTAAATGAAAGTACTGCTTGTTTTGGATAAGCTACATTCTTGCTAACATCCAAACTACAAAAGTTGTCATTAAAGTTAATTAGAATTCGTTTTATTTTTATAAAACGGCAACGCACATAGTTAGAACTCAAAATACTCTTGTGTGTTCAATAGTCGTGCAGCTATCGATTATTTTAGTAGTCGATGAATCTATCAACTAGCTAGTTCGAATAATGGAATAATCAGATTGGGAACATTTAATGCGTTGCAGAATAAATTTTAGGGATGTAAAACAAAGACTTGCTAAAATTGCACTTTCAAAATAAAATTCCCGAGTGTTTCTTCAAACGATGCAACGTTGCACTTTCGGTGAAAATTAAATCAAAATACCTGAGATTAGCCTCAAATTGTATAAAAATAAATGAGGATCTAAGTACAACTAAAGAACAATTAGCTAACTTGAACAGCAAAAGTTCGCTAGCTTGAATGCTATAAAATGTTAACTTTTTTTCAACAGTCGTCTAAGCAAATTGTTCAAAGACATATTCCCACAAAAAACGGCAAACCATACCTATAAACCAATTTACGAATGCATTAAAGAAACATATTAGCGCAAACAAAAACTTACCGTATGTTGGCCTTAACAGGGAGCAGCTGGATTCCGCCATGTTAAATGAGTTATGCAATATTCACCGTTGCCACTAGAAGCAGTGTATCTATTCAAATCAAGAAAACTAAATGCAAACATTTTCAAAACAAACCATTACAAAGCTTCTCTAATTAAACGAATCTTCGAACCAGCAAAATTTGATTCACAGCTTTTTTTTCTAATCGAATTACTCGAGTTCATCGATTAATCGTCGCAGAACTAGTGCTCAATATACTTTGCTTATGACCTACATGTTATGGATAAGACTGTTCACTTATCACTTGTGTGCTAATGTTTGATTGACCTTATCATTTATTGTTACGTTCTGCCTAAACAACATTTATCTAAAGTAAATAATGACATATGAATAAAAACTAAATGATCAGAATAAGAAACGAATAACAAAATATAGTTGCTTATTGTTTACTCCGCCTTTCCTTAATTTAGGATATGACTGTAACACTTCCCATCCAGGCTGTTCACACGTGTAGAGTATGTCCTATTTTTATTGCTGTGACTGAAGCATGTGCATGTGTTTGTAAGTGTGAGTATGGAGGGTTCGAAATGCAGAAGAGTCCAGACCAGACAACAGCTGAGGCTTACCCACGTGTTTTTGTTTGAAACACACACACAATAGAACAGTTAATCCAGTTTGGTCACTAGTGATCACTGCTTGTTTTGGAACCTTTATTTTTCATTTTTCTTCCTCCATCAATTGTTCTCTACTTTGTGTGTTTTTTTTAAATGATGGAAGTGACAAACGGGAAATTGGTTTACGTTTTGCAACCGTAGTTCCCCATTGATGGTGTTTTTTTATTTTTGTAGTGGAGTGAAGTTGTTTGGGTGGAAAACTTGGTACATTTCAGGCAAATTCAATGATTATCCTTAACTTTAGAAGGCACAATGGAGCAAAAAACAAAACACGAAACTGCGAAACAAATAATTTCACCAAAATAATTCAAGGGAACCTTGGACTTAAAGACTTTTAGCTAGAGATGTCGATCAGGATCGATCTGGACCGATCACGTCATTTTCAAAGTATCGGAATCGGCAAAGAAATATCGGACATGCCTTTTTTTAATATATATATATTTTTTAATTAAATCGTTTTCTAATTGTATTTAACGTTACAGACAGACTTGTAGCAATTGAATTGAGTTTTATTTTATTTTTTTCTTAATGCATTGCCAAAATGTATATGATCGGGAAAAATTATCGGGAATGATTGGAATAGAATCGGGAGCAAAAAAAAAACAAAAAAACAATCGGATCGGGAAATATCGGGATCGGCAGATACTCAAACTAAAACGATCGGGATCGGATCGGGAGCAAAAAAACATGATCGGAACAACCCTACTTTTACGCTCTAATAAGCTACAATTGTTCTCTTTTACTAAAATATGTTATTAGAAACACATAAAATATTGCCATTGATTTAAAAATCTATAGTATTTATTACATGTTTTGACCTGTGGAGGGCGCCATGTTTTATGGACGCTCGGGGTTACTGCAATTTCTTCTAGGTGGCGAGACGTCCAACACATGCGCTCATCGTTTAAAAGCGGCGAGTACTTACCGTATAAGGCGCAACCGAATATAAGCCGCCACCCACCAAATTGGACATGAAAACGGCATTCGTTCATAGATAGGCCACACTGGATAATAAACCACAGCTGTCCTCACTCTATTATGGGATATTTAGACCAAAAGATATTAACCGGTAAAACTTTATTTGACAGTGGCATCATACAACTGTCATTAGACCAAATGAACCACCATGAAGCTTTGAACCAATTGGCTGCAAAGCTTCATTTGGCCATCAGTGCTCCCTGGGAGAGACAGTCAAACTCTGCTGCCACCTGCTGTCAACACTGTTGTTGTCCAGCACGCCTCCTAGCATGCATTGTAGCACTACCGATCTAAATTACAATCAACATTAATGTTATATGCTAATTATTTATTCAGTTACTGTTCCAGTTGTTTCATTAATTGCTAGTAATGTTATTTCGTAACACTTTTTTTGACAGTGACGCCATAAGACTCTTATTAGACAATCATAATTATGACATAACACTGTCATGAGCATTAATAAATGCTTGTAAAAGATTTTATTTTGTGTTTTCCGGCAAATTATCCTACTTTTGAATGGATATTAAAGATCTGAGCTGGACATAAATGGAGTTGGTAACATAATTTGCCGGATAACACTTAATGACATTTGTCATAAGCATTCAGTAATGCCCATAATAATGTCATGTCATATTTATGACAGTCTTATGATGCAGCTGTCTCATATAGTGTTACCAAAAACCACAAAAAGCAATTAATGAAACAACTGGAACAGTAACTGAATTTTGGCTGCAGCTATCGATTATTTTAGTTGTCGATTAATCGATGAACTAGTTAGTTCGACTAATCGAGTAATCGGATAAGGAACATGAAAAATTAAAATACCTGATCTGAGCCTCAAACGGTATGAAAGAAAAAAAAATGAAGATCTATGTGCAACAAAAGAACAATTGGCTACCTTACATAGCAAAGGTCCGCTAGCTTGAATGCTATAAAATGCACAAAAAAAATTTTTTTTTTTTTTTACAATGCTCTTAAAAAATTGTTCAGACGCAAATCCCCACAAAAAAACGACTAAATTTGCCTAAAAACTGAATTATGAATATATAAAAACATTAGCTCAAACAAAAAATTTGCTTACTTTGGTCTTAACAGGGAGCAGTTGGATTCAGCCATGTGAAATGACGCAGACCACAGGGCAGTTTATCCACCTCAATCAATAAAACTAAATGCAAACACTTTCAAAATAAACCATTACAACACCGCTCTAATTAAACGAATACTCGAAGCAATTAAATTAATTCGAATATTTTTTTCTAATCGAATACGCAAGTTAATCGATTAATCGTTGCAGCACTAAACTGAATAAATAATTAGCACAGAACATGAATTTTGATTGTTATTTACATCTGTTGCGCTGTAATGCATGCTAGGAGGCATGTGTTGCCTATTAACCAAAATAAATCAACAAATAAGCCACACTGGACTATAAGCTGCTGGATTCAAAATGAAGGCAAAAAGTGCGGCGTATATTCCGAAAATTCTGATATATGTTACATATTATACACAAAATAAATAAATAAGATAAAATAAAAAAAGAAATGAGTGTTAACACTGGAAGTCCCTGTTTTTTTTTTTTTCTGGCTATAAAGAAATACCAGAAAGGCGTCAAATGACCCTGATACCAAACTGACTACTGGGCTTTGTCAAACAATAGAAGCACTCAAAGAAGCAATCAAGCAGGCCACTCCTCGACACACTCCTGTGGATTCGCTGCCTAGGTGTGGGGGGGGGGGGGTTCACTCTGGAAAGCTGCAATTAGCATCTTGAATAAAAGAGACACGGGTGGACTTCTTGGTGGGTCTTGCAAAGGAATTGGCTCACTCTCGTGTGGGCGCAAAGAAGGCGCAGAAGGAAAAATTTCTACAACCTACAACACCTAGTGCTGGAGAAATGGTGAAGTATCATATGTCACCACATAAAAATTTTTTTTGTTTTTTTATTGCACCGTCCCTTGTACTGTAGGCAAACTGCAGCTTTTGGAAGATGTAAAAAGGTTGTCCGCCCGATTGCCTGCCTGAGCGGTCCACTGTCCGACAAGCAAGAACTGTTTTGTCCAGCTGGACAAGCCTGTTCGGAACGGGGAGAGAAAATGACCTCTAAAGGTGTTAATTGCCTCAGACAACCATCCAATGGCACCTTTCTGTCTCAATACAGTTTACACACACATACAGTATATGTGAGACATACTGTAAGTCTGACCACACCACAGTATGGTTCCATACATGAAGTTTACAAACAGAAAAAAAAAAAAGAAAACCTGACTAGTATGTTCCATTTGGTTTACACAGAGGGTAAAACTGGAAGAGTTGAAGGGACAAGTAAACACTTAAAAAGAAAAGTTACATCCTGTCAGTAGTTTGGTCTATTTTATGGTGGCTTTTTCACCACAACCTGTCGTCTGGGCTTGAAAGTGACAACAGGCCAGCTAGTAATAACAGCAGTTTGCCCTCCCCCCATCAGCCAGGGCACCCCTGCCCTGTAAACACTCAAGATGCTAATTGGAGCAATCCAGCCCTGTGGTTTTGTGAGTATGAACCGGAATGACTAATGAGGACCATAGTGCTCACAAAATATAAGCTGATTAGGGTCAGATGATCCTTCTCTGGTTACAAAAGTGATTTGCATTTACTGAACCACCCTTGGTAGTTCTAGTGTTAAACTCCCAAAAGTTGCAAAAGAAACACTAAAGCCTTGCCCCCCTTCATTGTTATTTTGGTCACGAGGTGCGAACATACGTCGACATGTACTTGTCACTCTTGTAATCCATTTTTGACAGACCACCATTGTATTTAGCATGTAGCATTCAATTAAATCGCCGGAAGCACCTTTTGTCGGCTTTAGCTTAGTTTAGTTGTCGTTGCAAGTTCGGGCTATTTCGCAATTTTAGCTGTTGCACAATAACAAGCTGACAGAAGTACAGTTAGCCAGTATAAAAAAAAAAATGTGTGTGCGCGCACGGGTATGCATGAAGTTATGATTCCTAATCATAACAGAGCCTTGTACCAGCACGTCGTCACACTTCAAACACAAAAGCACAGAATCGCGCACACACTGTGTGGCAGAGGAATGTAGGTGTTGCCGGGTCTTTGGGCGTGTTTAACGTCCATAATAACATCTCCATCAGTCTTGGATTTACTACTGAATAAGAACAATTGTGTCAAATAGTGCTACCACTATTAATCGATTAAAAGGCAACTCATTGATTATCAAATTAACCCTTTAATGCACGAATTATGAAATGTTTTTAATACAGTCATATAGGCTGACTAAGAAACATACGGGGCGGGGGCCATTTGCGGCCCATGGAGCAATATTTTGCGTCCCCCATTTGACATCCGATGAACGTATCGCAAAACCACGCCCACAGATCACAAATGTCGGATACCAAGCTGTAGAGTTACATGGGAATATTGTCTGGTTGTGACTTAAAACATCTTTTTTCTAACTTTAAAATACGCAAAAAAACACGGTGGTTTAACGCTGTGCGTAGGGATACTTGTAATTCTAACACCAGGTACCCTGAAAGACTCGGGGGGAGGGGGTGTTGCCTTTTTCAGAGCCTAAGAGAAGGCTCGCCAAATGCAAGCTATGGATAAGGCTCTGTCGTGTCAACCACATAAACAACTAAATGTCAAGACAGTCACCCAAGGACACTTATGCTTGCTCAAAGGTAAGCTAACAATCAATTATTAAAAATAATCATATTTGGTAGCATGTAGTAGAAATGTAGACTTAACTATTAACCTTAGTTTGCTAACCTTTGACTGCCTACTTGTTTACTAGCCTGTCACTACACAAGTAGAATAAAACATAACTAATCTAAGCTGTCAAGACCCCAGCACTGAAAGTCCAAAGTAAAGACCACAAACTTTCTATCAAAAAAACAAACAAAAAGGTAGATGTTAAAGAATTCCCGATCGATCGGATCCGATCACGTCATTTTCAAAGTATCGGAATCGGCAAAAAAATATCGGGCATGCCTTTTTTTAATATATACTGTATATATATTTTAATTAAATCGTTTTCTAATTATATTTAACGTTACAGACAACATGTCTTACACTCATCCAGAGTCTTTAGTTTTGTCTTAAAGTAGGGCTATGAAATTTATTGCGTTAACTGCAGTAATTAATTTTTTAAAATTAATCACGTTAAAATATTTAACGCAATTAATGCATGCGCTGTACGACCCACTCACGCATTGTCGCGTTCAATCTATAATGGCGCCGTGTTACCTATATATAGAACTAAAAGGCAGTGAGATGAGCAGAATGAATTCTGGCAGTCTTTGGAGCTTTTTTTTTAATTGGCAAAACCTTACAATCCCTCTCTCAACAGTAAGAAATATTGTGGGAAGTAAGGTGGGGAAGAAAGATAGTAGTTGATCTTTTTCTTAACACCCTATGTTATTTCCCAACGCAGAGATGATATATCAATTGGTGCCACTACGCACAGTCGTGGTTGCACTTCCCACCATGCATTTGGGCAGAACAGTTAAATGGCTACAAGTATCATTTACTGAAAGCTCAACAAATACACTAGATGGCAATATTTAGTCACAATATACAAAGTCACATTTATCCTTTAAGAATTACAAGTCTTTCTATCCGTGGATCCCTCTCACAGAAAGAATGTTAATAATGTAAATGCCATCTTGAGGATTTCTTGTCATAATAAACAAATACAGTACTTAGGTACTTGCCTGGTACACCAGACTCACCGCTGTTCCAGCTATTGAGTCTGGCCACTGTTCAGCGGATACAATTTCCAGGGCGGAGCAAGCCACAGCAAACAGACACCGGAGTGGACCAATCAGCGACGGGCAGACGTGACGTTAGTAAAACGACGAGGGCAGGACGAGGGACTTGCGCGCGAAAGGAAACATACGGGGAGAGCGGCGTTTATTCGACATGGCTAGCGCGAGACAGACTGTTGTCAATGACTCGTGTCGATGTGTTTTTGGTCATTTAAAACTGATTTTACCGTGGATTGGAACATATTCTCGGCTCTCCTGTTCACCGTCTGTGTTGTTGTGAAGACGACCTCCGACGCGCAAGAGTGACGTTGCTTGTTAAGAACACGTCACGCAAATAAACGAATCAGATTTGTCGAATGATTTTGTACCTGCTCGAGAGGCCGTTAATGGGATGGTTCCCAGACTTTTCTCTCAGTGTTTGAAAAATACAGAGAGAACAGTCTGGCCGTGCCAGGCAACTTATGTACTGTATGTTGAATGCATATATTCGTCCGAGTTTTATTCATTTTTTTCTTAATGCATTGCCAAAATGTATATGAACGGGAAAAATTATCGGGAATGATTGGAATTGAATCGGGAGCAAAAAAAAGCAATCGGATCGGGAAATATCGGGATCGGCAGATACTCAAACTAAAACAATCGGATCGGGAGCAAAAAAACATGATCGGAACAACCCTAGTAGATGTACTTACGTTTGGTAACTGACGCACACAAAGGAAAGTTCTCCTCACACACCTAGCTTTGGCTGCGGTCAACTCGAATGCACGCCGCTCTCTCAACGCCTAGCATTTATTTACGTCGTATTCATGTTGCTCATGTTTATGATATAAGTTAGTAAGTTATGATGTCATTGCTGGATAATATTGAAAATGCAACTAAATGTAATAGACTGATTATTCATCGCAACAAAAGCTTCGGGAGACAAATCTGAATGAGCACATTACATAACGTTACTAAGTAGCTAACGTTATAGCTAGCTAGGTATTATGCCTTTGGGGTTTCTCGTTTTTAAGTTGCGAACAATAGTATTTCGCCTCGATTATAATAATGATTCTTCTCTGTATGGTTTCATACCATGGACATACAGCTCCACTGTATACTGCAACCCTCTCAGTATGCCTCTTAACATAAAGAAAAAATAATAATAAAATTTCATTTTTAAAAAAACAAGTCCCTAAATCGTTCGTTAACTCAATCACTGAGAGAATTTGACAGAGCCTTGGGTTGACAGAGTTTTACAAGGGGGCGGAGCTTTGCAATAGGTTCACTGAACTATTAATGTTGCCCGCACGTATTTTGCGATGAGCTATTAAACAAATATAAATAAATCATTATCAACACAATTAATGAATTAATTGAAGATCCATTTTTGGGGAAAGTCGACTATATGGTTATTTTTTTTTTAAAAATCCATGGGTAATAAATAATGTATATAATAATTCAGAATAAAATAAAAAAAAAATAGAAAATAAAGAAAAATCTAGTAAATTGAAAAATAATGTTGCAATATATATACTAATATATATACATATAAATATATATATATTTGTTTTTCTCTGGGAATTTTATTTTTTTATTTATTTTTTAAAATAAGTTTCTTGTGACCTCACACAGCATATTCTTTGTCCACCATTGATGGCAATCGACGTCTAATCCCTTTTTTCCTCAAAGTATAATAAAAAAAAAAAGTTTTAACCATGTTACTGTCCCACCAAATTATCTTTAAACAACAAAACGTAGCAAAATTATTGTATTTATTAAATGCTTCATTGAGTGAGTCCACTCACATCCACTCATGCTCATGAGACCAGCCTCTCGTCACTTACACAATGAGTTGCCACAGCATACTACCGCTAGTGTTTAACAAGCTAAACGATGATTGACAGATCTGCGGCTTTGAAGATAGCGCTACCAAGCTTTTCTGGCAAGATCAAAGCAGCACCCCTGTCACTCATCGTTGACTTTAACAAGCAAACTCTTGCTGTGCGCTGAACAAGAGAAGCAACAGGAGGGAGAGAGTGAGAGGCTGAATGTGATCGGATCGGGACATCTTTATAAATTCTGTATTTAATTCTTTTTTGATTGAAAGAAAAAATCCGCGATAGACTGAGGGTGCGAAGTTTGAAGTGCAAAGTAGCGAGCGATCACTGTAGTATATAAATATTTCAATAAACAACTATGTTCAACACAGTTTCCTTGGAGCCAATCACTCAACAGATAACAAGCTGATCCTGTGAGGACTCTAATTGGTTAAAGAGAAAATACAATATACATGATCTGGAAGTAGCTATGAAATAAAGCGAAAACACTGTACAACTGAATAAACAATTAAAAATATAAGGACAACATTTTGTAGGTCAGTCCTTCTGACCTGCAGAGAAGGCCCTGACCGCAGATTCACTGCTATTTAGAACACGACAGAGGGGGAACCAAGCGCTATGTTTAGCGCTCCAACCCCAACAGTGACAACAATGTGGCCGTCCGACTTTCAACAGCATTCCTTCCGCCTCTTGTCAAATGAGCGTGTGAGGGTCCGAGTATTTTAAGAAGTGAAGCGGTACCCTAGCGAGGCAGAAGTCAGAGCGCACGCGTGTTTGCTTAGCGCTTCTTATTCTTCCTAACGTCACATTTGAATACGCATCTGTGTTTCGTTTTGTAGCGGGTCCGTCATGGCGGGCGACATGATGATGCTGATGCGAGGCTTGGCGAAGCTGAGTCAGGCCGTGGTGGAGATGCAAAGCAACGCCCTGCGTGGCGGGACAGGTGGGTGGACTTGTTTTACATTCGGCATGTGATTAATCACATTGTTGTGTGTACAATCCAGTAGTGTATAACTGATATTTACTTTAAATATACTGTCTTATGGATGAAAATGTGTGTGTGTGGGGGGAGGGGGGTTTCAACAAATGCTAACACAATTAGCTCATTAGGTTAGCGCAACTTCTTTGCTAGCTCTAATAAACTTCAGAGGTAACTCAGATGTAATTTGTTAACTTGTCCAACCATATTATTAATATTTTGGCCTGATTAGTTTGTTATGATCATTCCTAATATTGTTAATTGGTCCCATTATGGACTTAAATTAGCTAAAAATATGTATTTAACTATTAAGATTTTATATTTTATATTCCTTGAAATCTATATTTTAATTAAGATCCTTTCAAATGGTCACTTTTAGTGTTAAATTCACCTTCACCCTTTCTCGGACACTCATTTAAATACTATTTAATACATTTTTTTCAAGTTTAAGTTTATTTCAGTTTTTGATTCATTTTGAATGAATAAATAAATTATTTTTTTGTTCAGTTTTTGATTATTCTTTTATTTTTTTCACTATATTAATTTAATTAATAATTCATTAATTTATACATGAATTTATTTAAAAAATAATTTTAAACATTTGTTTTAAAAATAGAAAAATAATCAATAATAATAATATTACCTTTTTTTATATGACCAAAAACTTATAACCATATAAAGGATTAAAATCAATTTTTAACTCATCAAATAAATGTAAGAAAGACAAACTTGGCAAACATAAAATTGATAAAATTTTAAAATAAATGATTTTTTTTCCCAGTTTTTAATTCATTTTTAATTTTTTCATTAATTTTTATCATTAATTAAATTATTCATCAATTTATACATTTATTTATTTCTTAAATGATTTTAAAAAGACGTTTTAAAAATACAAAAAAAAAAACAAATAATAATAATATTAGTTTTTTTATAGGACCAAAAACTTGCCTTATTAATGATTAAAATGAATTTTACCTCATTTAATAAATGTAAGAAAGACAAACTTAGTAAACATGTAATTGATGAAACTCATTGACTGCCATTGACGGTAATACACGTCCAATTCAATTGGACGAGGAAAGGTTGGCAGCGTCAATGAGTTACAAAAAACAGTTCCTAAAATATTAATATTTATTAGGCCTTCCTGGTGTCGGCGCCGCTGTCCAAAATTTTCAAACGGTTGCCGAGCAAGGCATCGCCATGGTGGTGACGAAAGCGCAGGTAAGAATTACGCCTAAAAACAAACAAAATGGCTGTAAAACGCGATTTGTAGCGTGTCGTCATTTTTCTCAAAAAGGAGCTGAGTCAGCAGCAAGCCGCCCCGGAGTCCGATTTTCCTCCCGATTCGTCTGAATTCAGCGAGTATGACGAGTTCGTAGCCGATCGCAGGGCGGATGCCGAGGAGGAATCGGCCGTTCGGAGCACGAAGAGCTCGCCGTTCGCCGGCTACAAAGATCCCTCGCGAGAGTTCGGCAACAGGTGGTACCACACGGACGCCCGCCACCGGCATTTGCTGACGAGCGGGTGGCTCGGGGTGTCCGGGCGGCGGCGCTACCACCAGGAGCCGTCGTCGTCCGTGGGCGGGCTGACGGCCGAAGATCTGGAGAAGGCACGGCAGAGCAAGCGGAGCGACGTCAAGCCGCACAAGCAGATGGTAACGTTTTGAGTATACCAGAAAATACAGTTTTAACCTTTCTAGCTAGCATTGAGGGCTATAGACGTCGAATCCAATCCAAAATGGATTAGCACCTATTTTTGTCAATGCTAGCAAATGAATTGATTTTTTTTAATTTTTTTTTATTCAGTATTATTGTATTGCTTCTTCTTTTTGATATAGAAATTATTATTTCGTCATTTTTCTTTCCTTGTGTATCAGTGTATTATTTCCTAACTTAGTCGTTAAAGCTTAAAAATAATACATGAGATTATTGATAATATTGAATATTAATTGAATATATAATTTATTACGGATCATTTTTCATTGAAAGATCATGTGTATTTTGTTATATTCACCCAAAAAATATGTAACATGAATTAAAAATGACATACATATATACTAAGCTTGAGAACGATAAACCGATACGACCGGATATCCGGTTTTCCAGGTGAGAGATACAGATGTATCGATTGTAAAGTTACCATTCGACAGTAATTAGCCATTAAATATTCAGTGAACCGATAGTAGAGATAGAATTCGGCTATCGCGAGCACAAGAATCGGCTTCTAATGCCTAGTCCAATGCATTGCTTAATATGATAATTTAGCTTTTACTTCACATGCTACGCTAGTGTCTTTCAGTGAATGACACAAGTGCGCGTCATTCGCCACACAGCGGACACTTAGATCGAGACCGCACGCATGATATAATATGGACAAGCACTACTCACAGTCGTGGTTGCCACAAGTTACATCCCATGCATTTCGGCAGAACCGCTACTAGTCGCCGTCATTACCTGATCGTCACGGGCGTGTCATAACAACGCGAGAGCTAACGAAACCACTGTAACGCACGCAGCGTCGTGTTTTCTTCACAGCCCAAAACGAAAACGAAACTAGTAGTGGCAACGAAGCAACATGCTAAAACAATGGACAGTGTGATCACCGACGGCAGCGACGTGCTGTGATTGATTTTCAACGCACCCAGGAAAACAAAAGTCGGACTTTTAAGTGATGAAAGCAGCCAGATCTGTTCGCATGGGACAGAGCTTGTGTGAAGTGTGGAGCGGTACAGAAATCGTGAGTTTTAACCCTGAAAAATAACCCACTACAATGCTGGAAAGGGCGGCATATTGTTTCCACGAAACGCAGTCTGCTTAAATATGAACATGTGGATTAGTTGATCTTCCTCAAGAAAAATTTGCCCTTCAAAAAAGATATGGACAGTGATGAGCAATAAAAAATGAGGAAGCACGGGCATAAGTGAATGACTTTGCTGTGTGTTAGGTTAAAGTAATGATTATTGACCTGTCTAAAATGCTATGTTTTTATTCCCCCAATTATACCAGTCGTAAAGCATAATTTATTATTTATTTATGATACCACTAGCAGGTTTAATTTTTTTTTCAAGAGCTGCTGCATATAATTAATATTTTTTGTTTGTAAGATGTTTACATTGAAAGTTTGCACTTAAATTACTTACCTCTTGTGTTAAAAACACCAGGAAATACAGTAATTGAATTACTGCACTTTATTGTTGTCTGTGACTGGAGTTTTATTGTATTATCAGTCCCATCCAACAAAATGACGGTCATATAGTAAGCCTTATTTATTTTCTCATAAAAAATAAAACATAACATTGGTATCAAATTTTGTAAATTTTGCTATTAAAAAATATGGTCTTTTTTATATTTGTAAAATACTGTACGAACACACACAACAAATGTTTACTATCGCATCGTTTTCACTCTGTATCGAACGGTATC
The DNA here is from genome assembly GCF_030265065.1 of Corythoichthys intestinalis. Classification (NCBI taxonomy): domain Eukaryota; kingdom Metazoa; phylum Chordata; class Actinopteri; order Syngnathiformes; family Syngnathidae; genus Corythoichthys; species Corythoichthys intestinalis. The sequence goes on from NC_080413.1 coordinate 8,561,545, forward strand.
GTTCTTAAACTGTATCGAATCGTATCGAATCGCTGGGCCTTAAAAATGTATCGTTTTCACTCTGTATCGAACCGTATCGTTCTTAAACTGTATTGAATCGTATCGAATCGCTGGGCCTTAAAAATGTATCGTTTTTTAATCGAATCGTACCTGTGTATCTAGATACATATCGAATCAGCTTCATGCCAGAGATTCCCAACCCTAATATATACGTATATAATATACATAATACTAATATGTTTTAATAAAACTTTGCTAATATTTGAATTACTCTTAGTAGAAAACATTTTAGTCAATATAATTAATAATTTAGCTTTAAAAAAATAATATATGAATTAAAGTCTATTAATTTTTTTTGAAAATTAATGTGAATTTACTAATATAAATAGAAGATATAATTTATTAAAAATCATTTTTTATTGAAGGATCACATATACAGTATATTTTTATCTTCAATGAGAAAACTAAAAATAATATGTATATCATGAATTAAAATTACATTAAAATAATGTACATAATAGTAATATACCTTAATAAAACTGTTCCTATTTGAATAAATAATTAAATTTATATATATATATATATATATATATATATATAAAATCTTAATTAATAATTTAGCTTTAAAAATTGTATACAAATGAAAATCAATTAAAATAAAAAATAGGCATTAATATTATATTTATTAATATAATATAAATAGAAAATAGAATTTATTCAAGATAATTTTTCATACATTTGTTATATTCAATTAATTCACTTAAAATAATTTAGATAATTTGAATTAAAATTACGTTAAAAAAACGATTTAGTACGGTAGTAAACTTTAATAAAACTGGTTCACGTTTTAATAATTAATAAGATTATTAATATAAATAATTTAACAATTTAGGTTTAAAAATAAAATATGAATCCAAATCAATTTAAATTTTAATTAAAATTATAATTAAAAATAAAACCAAGATTAAATAATTGAAAAAATGTCAGTCCTCCCAATGTCAATCATTTTGATAAACTATGTAATTATTTCAATGCTATGTAATCATTTTCCAAATACTTGAATAATAATGAATTTAAATCATTTTTAATTTAGCTTTTTATTATTTACTTTCCGTCATTAACTGAGTGTTTCATATTTTTGATGTCTTCCAGCTGAGCGAGAGCGCACGTGAGAGGAAGGTGCCCGTGACCCGCCTTGGCAGACTCGCCAACTTTGGAGGTAACGCTTTCCAAAAATGACAAATTACGACTTGGCCTAAAAAAGTAACGTACATTTTTGTTAAATACCGCATTAAATTGCACACTTTAATGACTGGGTCTGATTTTAAATCAAGCTGTCGAGTCAGTTTAACATCTTTAAAACTAGTGCTAAGCCAGAGATTTATGACTATTTTGGAATAATATCAAAGCTCAATTAAGTGAACACTTGTCAAGTTTCCGCCTGTAACTTTAAACCCGCTCCCATAACTCAACACTTTCAGACCCGAGCGAGGGGCACCGCGTTCACCTCTGGGAAGGAAATACTGTGAATCGTGCACTGTACATGTGTTTAACTCAGTGGCTGCCATTGATAGCAGTAGACGTCTATTTGGACTGGATGAAGTAATACTATGTTAATATGGACAGTACATCAGTATCGTCCTGAAATCAGTTTTTCCCTCAGTGCTATATGAACCTGGCGGGCTGTGCTTCAAAAGAGTATGTATTTTATGATAAATAGGTATCATACACAGTGGTATGAAAAAGTATCTGAGCCATTTGGGATTTCTCACATTTCTGCAGAAAATTACCATCAAATGTGATCTAATCTCAAAATCACACAGATGAAAAAACTGTCTGCATTAACTAAAACCACCCAAACATTTACAGGTTTTCATATTTTAATGAGGATAGTTTCCAAACAATGACAGAAGGGGGAAAAATAAGTAAGTGAACCATCACATTTAACATTTTGTGCCCCCCCCCCCCCCCCCCTTTGGCAGCAAAACTTCAACCAGAAGCTTCCTGTAGCACCAGATCAGTCTGGCGTATCAATCAGGACTAATCTTGGCCCATTCTTCGCTGCAAAACTGCTGTAGTTCAGTCAAATTGCTGGGATGTCTGGCATGAATCGCTGTCTTTTGGTCATGGCACAGCATCTCAATGGGTTTTAAGTCTGGACTTTGACTTGGCCACTCCAGACCGTGTATTTTGTTCTTCTGAAACCATTCTGAAGTTGATTTACATATGTGTTTTGGATCATTGTCTTGTCGCAGCATCCATCCTCTTTTTAGCTTCAGCTATCTGACAGGCAGCCTCAAATTTTCCTGCTAAACATCCTGATAAACTTTTGAAGTCATTCTTCCATTAACGATTGCTAGTTGTCCATGAAAACCTTTAAATGTTTGGGTGATTTTAGATAAAGCACTGTTTTTTCATCCGTGTGATTTTGACCACGATCAGATCACATTTGATGGTGATTTTATGCAGAAATATGAAAAACTTCAAAAGGTTCAGATACTTTTTCATTCCACTGTATGTGGATAGTTTTTGTTAGAATTATACAAAAGAAGTTTGTGTAATACAGTATATTATTTCAACTTAAGGACTAAAATGACCTAAATATTACTTTTCCCCACTCATTTTCAGTGTGTCAGTGTGTGATTGCTGGACTTCAAATCAACATTTTTTGGGGAAAAAAAATCATATTTGAAAATACATAAAATTTTTAAAAAATGGATAACAAAAACAATAAAAAATAATCACAAAACTACTTCTCATTCAAAAATCATTTAATTTAGTGCATATACAGTGGGGCAAATAAGTATTTAGTCAACCACCAATTGTGCAAGTTCTCCTCCTTGAAAAGATTACAGAGGGCTGTAATTGTCAACATGGGTAAACCCCAACCATGAGAGACAGAATGTGGAAAAAAAACAGAAAATCACATTGTTTGATTTTTAAAGAATTTATTTCCAAATTACAGTGGAAAATAAGTATTTGATCACCTATAAACAAGCAAGATTACTGGCTGTCAAAGAGATCTAACTTCTTCTAACGAGGTCTAACGAGGCTCCACTCGTTACCTGTATTAGTGGCACCAGTTTTAACTCTTTATCTGTATAAAAGACACCTATCCACAATTTCAGTCAGTCATACTCCAAACTCCACTATGGTCAAGACCAAAGAGCTGTCGAAGGAGACCATAGACAAAATTGTAGACCTGCACCAGGCTGGGAAGACTGAATCTGCAATAGGTAAAACGCTTGGTGTAAAGAAATCAACTGTGGGAGCAATTATTAGAAAATGGAAGACATACAAGACCACTGATAATCTCCCTCGATCTGCGGCTCCATGCAAGATCTCACTCCGTGGCGTCAAAATTATAACAAGAGCGGTGAGCAAAAATCCCAGAACCACACGGGGGGGACCTAGTGATTGACCTACAGAGAGTTGGGACCACAGTAATAAAGTAACACAATGCGCCGCCAGGGACTCAAATCCTGCACTGCCAGACGTGTCCCCCTGCTGAAGAAAGTACACGTCCTGGCCCGTCTGCAGTTCGCTAGAGAGCATTTGGATGATCCAGAAGAGGACTGAGAGAATGTGTTATGGTCAGATGAAACCAAAATAGAATGTTTTGGTAGAAACACAGGTTCTCGTGTTTGGAGGAGAAAGGATACTGAATTGTATCCGAAGAACACCATACCCACTGTGAAGGATGGGGGTGGAAACATCATGCTTTGGGGCTGTTTTTCTGCAAAGGGACCAGGATGACTGAACTTTGTAAAGGAAAGAATGAATGGGGCCATGTATCAAGAGGTTATGAGTGAAAATCTCCTTCCATCAGCAAGGGCATTAAAGATGAGACGTGGCTGGGTCTTTCAGCATGACAATGATCCCAAACACACAACCAGGGCAACAAAGGAGTGCCTTCGTAAGAAGCATTTCAAGGTCCTGGAGTGGCCTAGCCAGTCCCCAGATCTCAACCCCATAGAAAATCTGTGGAGGGAGTTGAACGCCCATGTTGCCCAACGACAGCCCCAAAACACCACTGCTCTGGAGGAGATCTGCATGGAGGAATGGGCCTAAATACCAGTACAGTGTGTGAAAAGCTTGTGAAGAGTTACAGAAATCGTTTGGCCTCCATTATTGCCAACAAAGGGTACATAACAAAGTATTGAGACTAACTTGTGGTATTGACCAAATACTTATTTTCCATCGTGATTAGCAAATAAATTCTTTAAAAATCAAACAATGTGATTTTCTGTTTTTTTTTTCCACATTCTGCCTCTCATGGTTGAGGTTTACCCATGTTGACAATTACAGGCCTCTCTAATATTTTCAAGTGGGAGAACTTGCACAATTAGTGGTTGACTAAATACTTATTTGCCCCACTGTACTTATTCTATAAATACATATCAATTTTATTTTGCATGCTCTCATTTTTTTTTTGTAATCATACGTATCCCTTTAAATTTTTAAACGTAAGTACTGAATGATTTATTTTAGAGTGAAAGAAATTACAGACAATAATCCCATTCATTCATTTGCTGCCAGGCTCTCACAGTTCAAATGGATTGGAAGTCTATTGCCGTCACTACCACTGAAACATAAATATCTGTAGTATATTAATGTTAATATGTAGTATATCTGTAATATTTGTAGCTTGCTGTTTTTGAGTCATGTAGTCAGGTGTAACTAGGCACAAGAGAGAGAAGATGGCACGTACGACACGTGAGTCCGACTGAAAGGGCAGAACAGAGCCAAATTTAGCCACAACAAAACAAGAGGGGCTTTTAGCTAGCCTGCCAACGCAAAATAATGGACCCACTGGGTCAAACTGCAGTCACTAACTACAGAGAGATGCGATAAACTAGTTAGTAGTTTTTCGATTAAAAAAAGAGCTCCAAATCAAATTTTGCTGCTTCGAGGATTTGTTTAATTATAGTTGCGTCGTAATGGATTGGTTTGAAAAAGTGTTGCATTTAGTTTCATGAAATTTTGATGGATACACTGCCCTCTAGTGGCAACAGTGAATATGCTATAACTCATCTAACATGGCTGAATCCAACTGCTCCCTGTTAAGACAAAGTTAAGGTATGTTTTTGTTTGAGCCAATATGTTTGTTTATACATGTTATTTAGTTTAGAAGTATATTTAGCACCTTTTTTGTGGGAATATGTGTTTGAATGATTTGGTAAGAACTTAGTAAAAATAACGTTAGCCTTAAAGCTAGCGAACTTTTGCTATGTAATTATCTTGTCTTTGCCTTTTTGGCAAAGCCAGATAATGTTATTCTGCAACTTTATTATTATCATTTATTAATCAACTTATTCTCCGCGTTTTTTCGGCGCGCCGCACAGCCCGTACCGCTGAACCGATTGGCACCATTCAGGTATCGACACGTCCGGAATTTTCGTATGACTGTGGCTTTTTGTCAAATGGCCCCGAAAAATTTTCCGTTCGCCCGTAAAAGGCAATTTTCCGAAAAAAAAAAATTTCAAACCGCGAGGACATTGCATTGATGCCATTGACGGCCATGCATGTCGAATCTATTGATGCCAATGCACTTGGATTCAATTGACTATATGGATGTAGATGCCATTGATGGCCATGGACGTCCAAAATTTTTCCCATCCATTTTCAATGGGGAAAAAACAAAATTTCCCCAAATCAACAAAAAATGACCAGGTATCAATAAGACGTGTCCCCCAAACGTCCCCGATTCCATTGACGCTTATAGGGGGTGCTGCCATTGACGGCCATGGACGTCCAAATTTGCCATTCATTTCTCATGGCATTTACTTTATTTAATGCCATTGACGGGCATGTTTCTCCATTGTACTGATGCCAGTGTACTTGCTTTCCATTGACGCCTATGTAAGTCGATACCATTGACAGCCATGGACGTCCAAAATTTTTCCCATTCATTCTCAATGGGGAAAAAACAAAATTTCCCCAAATCAACAGAAAATGACCAGATATCAATAGGACGGGTTCCCCAAACTTCCCCGCTTCCATTGACACTTATAGAGGGTGCTGCCATTGACGGACATGGATGTCCAAATTTTCCATTCATTTCCAATGGCATTTCCTCTGTTTAATGCCATTGACGGGCATGTTTGTCCATTCTATAGATGTCAATGTACTTGGATGCCATTGACGGCTATGGACGTCCAATTTTTTTCCCATTCATTTTTTTAATGGCAAAAAAAACCAATGTACCCAAATCAACAGGAAATAACCAGATATCAATAGGACACGCCCCCAAATGTCCCGATATGATCAGGCCACGCCCCCCAAATGTTCCCAAATGACCTTATATGATAAGGCCGCGCCCCCTAAATGTTTCTTAAATGACCTGATATGATCAGGCCACGCCCCCTAACTGTTCCCAAATGACCTGATATGATCAGGCCACGCCCCCTAACTGTTCCCATATGACCTGATATCATTATCCCAGGCCCCATAAATGTCCCCAAATAGACAGGAAGTGACCTGATATTGTCCCCGAATTGTCCCCAAACCAGACTAGGCTGGGGCTTAGATCTGTATCTCCGCATGGCAAAGACCAGAAGTAATTTCTCCCGAAATTGCATTTTCTAGTTTAGCCAATTGTTCTTTTGTTGTACTTAGGTCCTCATTCATTTATTTTTCATACCGTTTGAGGCTAAGCTCAGGTGTTTTAATTTCGTTTTAAATGCGTTTATTTATCTTGTGAAATGAAAGTGCAATTCTACAGGAATTTTATTTTGTATTCGCATTTTATGCTCTTTTAAAAGTGCAATCTTAGAAAGCTAAAATAAATGTAATTGCTGGCATAAACACTTGTTTCTTTGTTTCACATTTCCTGAAATTTATTCTCGAATGCATCACATGTTCATAGTCCGATTACTCGATTATTCGAACTAGCTAATCAATAGCTTAATCGATTACCTAAATAATCGATAGCTGCAGTCCTAAAAGTAGCGAAGTTTTAGCATTCATAAGTGATATTAGTGTCGAAAATCGAGGAAACGCGCAGTGACAGCTTGTCGGCTCGTCTTTTTCTTTTTCTTCCTGCTGCTGTTGTTGTTGTTGCCTTGCAGATTTGTGTTTTGATGATGTAACGGTGCGGTTATGTAACAGCCTTGGACGAGTTGTACAGCCCCCGGGTTGTATCTCGCAAGTCAAGGTTATCAAAGCTCGTCCCTGTAAGTAATGCGAAGTGATAAACAAAATATTAAATGGGATTATATTATGTAAATTCATTCAGCATTCAAGCACAAATTTACATGACAAATTTGGTGCATAGCGGTCACTGCAGTGTACCTTTCTCTTCACCTCAGAAAAAAAAAACTTAACCAAGGATTTCATAATTCATGCATAAAGGGTTAATTTTCAAAAAAAGAGAACATGTGAAATGAAATTAATATTTACAGTAGTACTACAGTAAGTGCGCTAACTACAGACAATTTTTATTTTTTAAAATTATTTCTATGTATTTTTTAAGATTTTTTTTTCTACAAGATTGTCGACTTGTACGTCCAAGAATTGCACATTGTTACATTGAAAATGAGTGGGGAAGAAAATTTATCAATTTATGTAATTTTAGTTCTTAATTTGAAATAAGATAATATGACTAGGGCTGTCAAACGATTAAATTTTTTAATCGAGTTCATCACAGCTTAAAAATTAATTAATCGTAATTAATCGCAATTCAAACCATCTCTAAAATATGCCATATTTTTCTGTAAATTATTGTTGAAATGGAAAGATAAGACAAGACGGATATATACATTCAACATACTGTACGTAAGTACTGTATTTGTTTATTATAACAATAAATCAACAAGATGGCATTAACATTATTAACATTCTTTCTGTGAAAGGGATCCACGGATAGAAAGACTTGTAATTCTTAAAGGATCTGTGTGAGTTTTTATATTGTGACTAAATATTGCCATCTAGTGTATTTGTTGAGCTTTCAGTAAATGATACTGTAGCGACTTAACTGTTCTGCCCAAATGGATAATGGGAAGTGGTGCAACCATGACTGTGTGTGGTGGCTGCGAATGCTATATCTTCTCTGCGCTGGATACACTACAGGGTGTTAAGAAAAAGATCAACTCCTGTCATTGCCTCTTATCTCTGTATAGAAGTAAATCGGCGCATTGAAGGCTGTTTGCGGCAATGCGTGAATGAGTCCTACTGCGAATGCGTTCATTGCAATAAATATTTTCACGTGATTAATTGAAAAAATTAATTACCGCCCGTTAACGCAATAAATTTGACAGCCCTAAATATGACTATGAAAATTGACTTGAAAAAAAATCAAGCAAAACTATTCACATATACCATATATATTTTTCCTGTCCTCATGCATTTTAATCAATATTTTTCAACTATTTTTACTGTTAGTTATTATTCAAGAATCTAGTATTTCATCAAATTTTGAAGCAACACTAGGTAACTTTTCAACCTTTATAAACTATTTTCATAACATTTGTGATCATATGTCTACTCACAACTAGTTGAATGACACCTCTTTTATACCTTGAGGGGCTCTTAATTTTGAGGAGGGTGGCAGGAACCGTGCCACACAAAAAACTACAAATGTGCTGACTACTTTACGGCATACGTCACTTTCCCTATTCATTATAAAGACGGAAGTCGATGCGAACGCTTTTGCGCAAATTCTGAAAAGATGGCAGAGCAACAAAAGAGACAAAACGTTTTGTCCGAGGACGGAAAAAAAGGGAGGCTACCAGGATACTCAAGAATAAACATTGGACTGGCTTTCACTCGCTAGCATCTTGCCCCCCCCCCGCCCCCTACCCAACTGGGGTTGGGTGGTGAGGTTAGCCACAAGGTTGCTAACCGTCATGCTATGGTTTAGCCACAACTGAATTCTTTACCTTATTACTGTTCATTCTTCACACATCCGCTGGAAACAGAAATGTCGTTTAATCCATCTGCAGACGACTGGGAGATTGATTTTTGATTGATTGATTGATTGATGATTTTACAACACTGTACGGATGTGCATTGGGCCTCATTGGAAACGCAATCTTCCTTAGGGCAAAACGCTTTTGTCTACCGGCGTCACTAAAATGCTACTTAATATGGTTTTCAAAATGTCAATTTAAAAAAAAAAAACACACATTTATGTGTTTCTCACTTTACCTAAAATACCATTTACTGTGTTTTGTTTTCATTTTACTCAACCTACCTTAAACAATATATAAAGTTAAAATATGTACTGTATACTTTTTATCCTGTTTTTTTGTCGCATGGCCCGCCAGGTTCATAAAACACTGAGGAAAAACTCATATCAGGATGATACTACAGTACATATTAACATAGTAACTTAGTTATTAAAAGCTGAACTGAACACTGATGCATGTAATTCCCTTGTTGTCCAACAGGTTTGGCTGTGGGTTTAGGTCTCGGCGCCTTGGCTGAAGTCGCCAAGAAGACCATCAGACATAACGACGCAACCGGTAACACGCTCGCGTTATTTTTTTTACATTCAAATTTGATTGCACTGAACTATTTTAAGTGGGTGTGCAGTGAAAGCTGTGTTTATTTATGAAACAGTAGGGGAAATAAACGTAGCGGACATTCCTTCATGCTTTTTATTGTTTACCGACACGCCGGCACACGCAGTAACACACTTCAAATAAACAGACGCTCCCTCTTTGCAGTTATCCGCTTAATCGCACACACACACACACACACACACACACACACACACACACACACACACGTTTTTGTTTGTAATCCAGTCAGGCTGCTTGTGTTAAATCCCTGTGACAGTATGTACCCTTTTGACCCACTGACACGTTAATGAGCATGTTGATTACCTCCTACAGAAGATGGAGGTTATGTATTCGGTTCTTTATTGTATGTAATGTATGTTCAAGATAACTCAAGAACGAATAAAGGGAACAAACTTGTTTTTTTTTGTTTGTGTTGCAGGAGAGAGCAAAAAAGCAGTGCTTAGTTCGAGTCCCTTTTTGTCCGAAGCCAACGCTGAACGCATCGTGAGGACTTTGTGCAAAGTGCGAGGGGCAGCGCTCAAGCTCGGACAGATGCTCAGTATTCAAGGTCGGTATTTATTTGACTACACTGAGGGTTATAGAAAGAAGGGAAAAAAATAGGAATTAACCAAATATAAATAGATAAAAATGCAACGAAGGTAAAATTCAATAAATAAAACAATATTTGCTGTTTTTTTTTTTTTTTTTTTTTTTGTCTTTTTTTTTTTATTTGAAATATTTGTCGGAAAATAAATTTAGAGAAAAAAAAACTTTTTTTTTTAATTTTAAAAACATGAAAAAATATTTTTGTAATAAATATATTATTTCATATTAAGAGGCTCAAAAACAAAGAAAATAATTACTCTAATCCTGATCGCTGACCTCTCTGACCTCTTTGACCTTTTCCCTTGTCACCCTGCAAATTTAAGTCAAAGAGGCTTATCTGTTGTCAAGTTATCCCAAATTCCTTTTCTGACCTCTATGACCTTTGACCGCATGACACAAAGAGACATACGGAACCGAATATATCACTCTACCTTTTGTAGGTTTCACCTACTAGCTGAGGCAAAAACGACAAATTGCACATTAATTTTTTTTTTTTTTTTAAATCGCACATTGTTTAACTCCTGAGTTTGTATGAGTAAAAAATATTAAAACACGTACAATTGGGGGGGATGAAGCTAGCCCAGCACTCTAAAACATCATTTTTCCGCCTCAGCAGCCAAATTCAAAGCATCACTATATTTTTTTACCTTTGACCCGTTCTCTTCTTACCCTGCAAATTTGAGTTAAACAGGCTTATTAGTTAAAAAATTATCCCAAAATTCCTTTTTTGACCTCTGTGACCTCTGAACTCATGACCCCAAAATGTCAACCTGGCTCGCCAGATGTTTTGTTTCATATATCCACGATTAATTTTTCCGCCTAAGCAGCCAAATTCAGAGCTTTGCCATATTTCTAACCTCTCTGACCCCTTTGACCTTTTCTCTTCTTACCCTGCAAATTTGAGTTGAATAGGCTTATCTGTTGTCGAGGTATTCAAAAATTCCCTTTCTGTCCTCTGTGACCTTTGACCTCATGACACAAAGAGACGTACGGAACAGAATATAAAATTGCCTTCTGTAGGTTTCACACAACTGAGGCAAAAACGACAAGAAATCGCACATTGTTAAACTTGTGAGTTTGTGTATGTTCATAAATATTAAAACACGTGCAGTTGGAAAAAAAAGCTAGCCCAGCACTCTAAAACAGCATTTTTCCGCCTCAGCAGCCAAATTCAAAGCATCACTATATTTTTTACCTTTGACCCGTTCTCTTCTTACCCTGCAAATTTGAGTTAAACAGGCTTATTAGTTAAAAAATTATCCCAAAATTCTTTTTTTGACCTCTGTGACCTCTGAACTCATGACCCCACAATGTTAACCTGGCACGCCAAATGTTTTGTTTCATAGATCCATGATGAATTTTTCCGCCTAAGCAGCCAAATTCAGAGCTTTGCCATATTTCTAACCTCTCTGACCCCTTTGACCTATTCTCTTCTCACCCTGCACATTTGGGATGAATAGGCTTATCTGTTGTCAAGATGTTCCAAAATTCCTTTTCTGACCTCAGTGACCTTTGACCTCATGACACATAGAGACATACTGAATATGTAACTCGCCTTCTGTAGGCTTCACCTACTCGCTGAGGCAAAAAAACGACAAAAAAAAATCGCACATTGTTTAACTCGTGTGTTTGTGTACGTTTATAAATATGAAAACACGTACAGTTGGGGAAAAAAAGCTACCGCATCACTCTAAAACAACATTTTTCCACCTCAGCAGCCAAATTCAAAGTATCACCATGTTTCTGACCTATTTGACTTTTGACCCATTTTCTACGGATCCTGCAAATTTGAGTTAAACAGGCTTATCAGTTATCAAAATTATCCTAAAATTTCTTTTCTGACCTCTGTGACCTTTGACCTTACTACACAAACATAGTCATACGGAACCAAATACATAACTCTGCTTTCTGCTTTTTTAAAACAACAAAAAATCAGCATTATGTAACTCGTAAGTCTGTGTAAGTTCAAAGCATTAATACACATACAGTTTAAAAAGGCCTTCAAACTAATATTGTTATTTCTAGTACTGTTAATATAGTTTACTTTTACCCAGAGGGATATATTCTTTATCCTCTGTGACAATGTACATTCATGTCCATGTTAAATCTTCATTAACTCCTCATCTGGCATTGACGGCTATCTCCGTCAATGGCATTGAAAGCATTAAATCCCAATGTGTGCACTGAGTCATAGTGTTGCGGCACATGTGTCGTGTCACGTTACACAACAGGTGGAGGTACGACGCCCGGGCCGTAAACATGCCGTCAGCAAGATCGGGTTGCCATGCCGAAGGCGTCGTTCTTTTTATTTCTGTTGCGACCGTGACCGCTCGTCCTTTCCCGTCTTGGAGGAAACCTTCTCAAAGTTTCCGAGAGGAAGACCTCAGATGAGATTTCAGCAACGTGTCGGCCACTCAAGGTGTCCGCGTGTCCTAAATCAAAACAAAAAAGTTACAAGGTCTGATATCAAGCACGCGAGTCGGTTGAATGTCATTCGAAAAAAGTGGAAAGGGTGCGAGTCTATTTTCAAAGTGACAATAAGGTGAACGGATGACCTACTTTGAGGTTTTATTGATGTTGGACACCTGCCGGTTTATCTTTATGGCGTTGTTGTGTTAAGAGGTTTGTGTTGTCACCGAGAAGAATAACATGACCTAGGATTACTTCATTGTTAAGGTTATGTGTTTGTTTTCATATTTTACAGGTATTTCTTAATGAAGTGCTTTAGGAAAACAATATTTTTATTGGCGTTTTAGATATTTTTGGTTCATAACTTTTTATTTATGTAAAATTCTAATTTTATCTATTATTTATTTGTATTTACTTAGTTTATTTTTTAATTTATTTAATTGTAAACTGTAGTCTTTGTAATTTTTTAATATACGTTTTTAGTTTTAGATTTATTTGATTTTTTTTTTTTTTTTTGCTCTATTTTGTATTTTTTTTACATAGTCTTTTTTATTTATGACTGATTTTCTGATTTTTACATATGTAGGATTAAGTTTCAGTAGTATTTCATTTATTGGCATTGTTAATTGTATTTTTCTAATTATATTTATTTAGATTTCCGATATATTTCTGCTATTTATTTATTTTTTTCAGAATTGCATAGTTTTGAATAATTTGTATATTTTTTTGCATAGTACTGTATTTTATTTTTATTTTAGTATTTTTTTTTAATTCATGACTGAATTTCTTGTATTTTTGAATGTAGGATTAGGTTTTAGTAGTATTTATTTTATTGACATTGTTAATTTTTTTCAAATTATAGTAACCGGTGTATACATTTACTTTTCATTTATTTTTTGTACTTTTGATATGTATGTGTGTGTATATGTAATTTTTATATCTAGATATGTATTGTTTTGTTCTGATTTTGTATCCATTTTCTTCTTCTGTGTTGTATTTTCATGCAAATTTAGATTTAGAATTGTTATAATTGTTACTCTAAATTAATGATTTAGATCAATTTATACTAATTTATACAATTTAGATGAATTTATACTTTATACTGTATAAATTATACTGTATATAATGCATTTTCAAATTATTCCAATTTTTTTCTTATTATATTTTTCAATTCTTTAAGGTTATTTTCACAGATTTTTTATTATTTAACACTCTTCACAATAGAATCAATAGAAAATTATTTTCACATATCGTTACATTTTTCATATATATGTTTATGTATTTTTGTTTTTATCTTCTAAATGTATTTTGTTTCTCCATTTTTATAATTTTCATATCCGAGTCTGAATCATTTCAACATACATGTTCATATATTTTAAACTTTAATCCTTATAGTTTTCCCTTTTATATTGACAAAACTCCAAATTTGGGTTCTCTTTATCTTAACAGTACACTTCTAAATGACTGTACACTCATAGTACATTGATGATGACTTCAACTCCACTCATTTGAATGACAGTGACGGTATTTTGTCTCATATTTTCCCAGACGATGCGTTCATCAACCCACAGCTCGCCAAGATATTCGAGCGCGTACGTCAAAGTGCCGACTTCATGCCCATCAAGCAGATGACGGTAACCTCGCGTTCCTTGCGTCTCATCGGTATATTTGTTTTATAGTTGCTCTTATAGCCTGACCGCATGTCTGCTTCTGCTCAGAAAGCGCTAAATAACGACTTGGGTCCCAACTGGAGAAACCAACTGGAGTCGTTCGAGGAGCGTCCGTTCGCCGCCGCCTCTATCGGGCAAGTGCATTTGGCCAGGCTCAAAGACGGCAGGGAGGTGGCTATGAAAATACAGGTAGGCGATAATATTGTCAGTTAATAATTGTTTCAGTGTCAAACATTTATTAAATATTATTCTCACTTTGTCCTGATTAGTATCCCGGTGTGGCGCAAAGCATCAACAGTGACGTCAACAATTTGATGACGGTGCTTAGTATGAGCAACGCGCTTCCTGAAGGTACGCTCACACATGTTCTGTATACTGTATAGTAGGGCTATTATAACTGATTATTTTAATGGAGTTCATAAATTCCAAAGCGTATGCACTGAGAAAGGACTAAAGAAATCAGTGATTTTTTTTTTAAATAAAAAAAAATTAATAAACATTACATGAAAAATGAAACAGCTAAGTGAGCTAAGCTGTATTGCTTCCCCTCTCTCTTTCACTCGGCACATTAAGCCACAGTAGGACGTATTGTTTCGCGAAAAAACGTGGGGAAAAAAAAACAAACTTTGCTCTTCTTTTAATGAATGAAAACTTTTTAAATTGACCTATTTACAATAGCATTTAAACAGATAGCTACTTCCTGGTAATGTTTGTAGCTTCCACACCATTCTCCTAATTGGCTCAGACATCAGATGATCAGGGATGTAGTTGGACTGTTTAGGTTTGCAAAATGGTACTGTATGATGAATCAAGGCTACCAAAATGTAATTGGCTTTTTCATTTCATATTAAAAACATCCTTCAACTTTGATAATATTCCCTTACTTCGTTCTGGAGTTATCTTAAACCCAAACATACAGACCAAATAGATACGAAACAATATTCTTAACCTACGCTCCCATACCCTACTAGAGGATGTAATTAAAAAAACATACAGTATTTACGGTTTTTCCTATTTTAATATATAATATTTTTAAGAAATATATATATTTTTAAAAATAAGTAAGCTAGTATAGTTACGCATACAGTTGTACGGAGCCCCTAGAGGGACAAAAATTAAAGCAAGCACCAGAAACTATCTGGTAAACATTAGCATCATATAGCATTTAAGCAAGCGGAATTTTGCTATGCAATTTTGCCAAATTGTTGTAAACATTAGCATTATATAGCATATAAGCTAGCTGACTTTTGCTATGCAAGTTAGCCAATTGTGGAAAACATTAGCATTATATACCAGTTAAGCTAGTGAACTTTTGCAATCCAAGATAGCCAATAGTTGTAAAATTAGCATTACACAGCATTTAAGCTAGCGGACGTTTGCAATGCGAGTTAGCCAATTGTTGTAAACATTAGCATTATAAAGCATTTAAGCTAGAGGACTTTTGCTACGCAAGTTAGCCAATTGTTGCGAACATTAAGCTAGCGAATGTTTGCTATACAAGTTAGCCAATTGTTGTAAACATTAGCATTACATAGCATTTAAGCTAGCGGACTTTTGCATTGCGAATTAGCCAATTGTTGTAAAAATTAGCATTACATAGCATTTAAGCTAGCAGACTTTTGCTATGCAAGTTAGCCAATTGTTGTAAACCTCAGCATTATATAGGATTTAAGCTAGCGGACTTTTGCTATGCAAGTTAGCTAATTGTTGCAAACATTAAGCTGGCGGACATTTGCTATGCGAGTTAGCCAATTGTTGTAAACATTACTGTTATATAGCATTTAAGCTAGCGGACTTTGCAATGCAAATTAGTCAATTGTTGTAAAAATTATTATTACATAGCATTTAAGCTAGCAGACTTTTGCTTTTCAAGTTAGCCAATTGTTGTAAACATTATCATTATATAGCATTTAAGCAGCGGACTTTTGCTATGCGAGTTAGCCAAATTGTTGTAAACATTAGCATTATATAGCATATAAGCTAGCGGACTTTTGCTATGCAAGTAAGCCAATTGTTGTAAACATTAAGCTAGCGAATGTTTGCTATGCAAGTTAGCCAATTTTTGTAAACATTAGCATTACATAGCATTTAAGCTAGCAGACTTTTGCTACGCAAGTTAGCCAATTGTTGTAAACTTCAGCATTATGTAGCATTGTGCTAGCAGAGTTTTGCTATGCAAGTTAGCCAATTGTAAACATTAGCATTATATAGCATTTAAGCTAGCAGACTTTTGCAAAGCAAGTTAGCCATTTGTTGTAAACATTAGCATTACATAGCATTTCAGCCAGCAAACTTTTGCTATGCAAGTTAGCCAATGGCGCCAATTTAAAAAAGTGTAATTAAATAAATTATTTACTGTTATATTTTTTTCAATAAATAAATATAATAACTATTTAGAGGCATTTGGATACATTTTTTTAGTTCATCCACATCTCAAAATCTATCAAATTAATTTAACTGATTTGTAGCTCTTATTTTCATGTAGTAGTCCTCATTTTCCTCACATTTTGCATATTTTCCAGGTTTATTTCCCGAGCACCTGATTGACGTGATGCGGAGAGAGTTGGCGCTCGAGTGCGACTACATCAGAGAGGCTCAATGTGCCAAAAAGTTTCGGTAAAGCTGTAGTTAGGTTGTAAAATCTAGGACATAGAAGCACTATATTATTATTTTTACTCAAGGGAATTGCTGAAGGACCACCCGTTCTTCTACGTCCCGGAGGTGATCGAGGAGCTTAGCAGCGCCCATGTGCTAACCACGGAGCTGGTTCCCGGCTTCCCTTTGGACCAGGCTGAAGGTCTTCCTCAGGAGCTAAAGAACACGGTTTGTGGGAAACGAGGACCTCCGGTGGAAGAAGACTGTACTTGATCATGTCTTTTTTTTTCTGTTTCAGATCTGCGAGAACATCCTGAAACTGTGCCTTAGAGAGTTGTTTGAGTTCCGCTTCATGCAGACGGACCCTAACTGGTCCAACTTTTTGTACGATCCGCAGACGCACAAGGTGAGTTCGTTTGGAGAGAATTCACGGCGTGGAATGAAAATGTCTGACGTGGGTCTGCAGGTGGCGCTGCTGGATTTCGGAGCTACGAGAGGATTCGATCAAAGTTTTACAGATATTTACATCGAGGTGAGTTAAACTGACGAAACGGATTGGACGTCTATAGCTGTCAATGGTAATCAGTTAGTCAAAAGGTAGGGCAGATTTGTGTGTGACGTGGTCTTCCGTGACGGCAGGTGATCCGCTCGGCCGCTGAGGGTGACAGAGAGGGAGTTCTAAAGAAGTCCATCGAGATGAAGTTTCTCACAGGTTATGAGTCCAAGGTAAGCATACACTTTCATTATTTTGAACTACTGTATAAGTAAATATCAATTTAATTTGCAACAACAACCTTTCTAAAACATTTAAAATACTTCAATGATTTACAAGTATTTTAAATGAAGTACATGCACGCATTTTTTATTACTTCATATTTTTAAAGCAATCTATAGAGGAAAATAAGTATTTGAACACCGTGCGATTTTGCATGTTATTATTATTTTTTTTTAAAAGAAGTTTTTACTAGATGACTGGAATAGCTGTTTGGAAAGACTTTGGATGACTCATCATGACCACAGTGTACAGTATTCCATCGTTTTTCGCGGTTAATAGGGACCAGAACCCGCCACGATAAGTGAAAAACCGTACCCTACCATCCGAATGTCGCAGCAGAAATTGAGACTCATCAGACCAGGCAACGTTTTTCCAATCTTCTAATGTCCAATTTCGATGAGCTTGTGCAAATTGTAGCCTCAGTTTCCTGTTCTTAGCTGAAAGGGGTGGCACCCGGCGTGGTCTTCTGCTGCTGTAGCCCATCTGCCTCAAAGTTCGACGTTCTGTGCGTTCAGAGATGCTCTTCTGCCTACCTTGGTTGTAACGGGTGGTTATTTGAGTTACTGTTGCCTTTCTATCAGCTCCAACCAGTCTGGCCATTCTCCTCTGACCTCTGGCATCAACAAGGCATTTCCGCCCGCAGAACTGCCACTCACTGGATATTTTTTCTTTTTCGGACCATTCTCTGTAAACCCTAGAGATGGTTGTGCGTGAAAATCCCAGTAGAGCAGCAGTTTGTGAAATACTCAGACCAGCCCTTCTGGCACCAAAAAACAGGCCACGTTCAAAGTCACTCAAATCACCTTTCTTCTCCATACTGATGCTCGGTTTGAACTGCAGGAGATTGTCTTAAAGGGGATGTAGCGCCCTGGGAAAATTTTGATATTCCATCATTTATCCATAAACGCATGCCTTTTGTATTCATATCATGCCACTTCGTGTAATTACACACAAGAAAATGAGAGAAATTTGGCTCGATTGTCAAGCTAAAACGACCGGCGCCCGAGATCTGGCAGATTGTGTGCGTGACGTCACGTCAAGTGAAGAGAGTGCCACCGGCCACTAGGGGGGCAGCGCCTGTCTGCATCAATATAATTCCTTCTAGTGTGGGGAGGATTAGGGGTGTTTTGAGCTGTTTATGCTGATGCATTGTGTTCGTCCTGCACATATTCCAGGTTCCCTCATGAAGAAACACCGCTCGTTGTCAATAAAAGAGAATTCAGAGTTGGCAGTGAGGGCTGTTTCTTCAACAAGAAAAAGGCTCAGTGCTTTAATACTGAATGGCGGCGATGATGGCAGACAATTTCGTTTCTAGTTTCAGCGACGAATCCGACGTAGAAGGACGTAACGAATGTTCATCTAATGGTGACGAGGAGAGTTGCAAAGCTTTAATCGGTGTTATAGGTGACCAATTTGAGCCCAAACGAACGCCAATGCAGCGTAATGAAACGGTCATTGAGGGGAGCAATGACACTGATGAAACATCGGCAGCAGATCGTGTGGGAAACACCAATGATTTGTTTAGCATTTCTTTTTGTGAAGCTGATACACCGTGACTGCAAAATAAAGGAATGCATAGAATAATTATAATTTATTGCGCTATCATAGCTTTTCGCTCTGCCAACAGACACAAATATGAACGGGATCAGAGGATTTGTTCTATATATTTTACGAACGATCATTTATACATGTGTCGAGTCCTGTATCCAAAGGCGTGACATTTTTTTTTATTAATTATAAAAGAGTACTCACTCTGGCCATTTCAAGCTTGGCTGCTCCCTTCTTTGCGTAGCTTTAGCCTCCTTTAGCAGTCATCGTCTCTCTCTTGATATCTCGGGACATTTAGGTGGCTGTGCATCTATGGTCGGCACCGCATCTCCTTTGAGCAGCAATCTTTTAGCAAAACCCGATTTCTCTTGTCCATAGTTCGAGAAGCTTTCAGTTGGAAAATGCGCACCACAGAAAAGCGTGCCGGAGGCTGTGTCTAGAAAATTAGCCCTCTTTGCACGGACGAACTTTACCCATTTTCTGTGTAGTCCAGCTTTTTTTTTCGCGTTCAGGAACTCATGGATACTATATTCCGATAAACAACTATTTGTACACCACATAGCACAGCAGTTTTGAACCATTGTTGTGATGTTTTGGTCAAACAAACCCCAACGCTACTCTCTCGTCGTTAAAAAACAATGGCACCTAGCTCCGCCTCGACTTTCAATCACTTGTCGTGACGTCGCCGCCCCATTCGGCTGTTTCCGGAACACTTTCGGTAGTGTTCGTCATTTTCGATCTATTTTCGATAATTGCTCATTAATGTGATTGATTTTTTTGTTAACTTTATCAATATTTGTTATCTTGGCGCATAACGGTTCTATTGATGTCTCACACCCCCTTTGCCGAAACATCCCCTTTAACTATGTCTACATGCCCAAATGCACTGAGTTGCCGCCATGTGATTGGCTGATTAGAAATTAAGTGTTAACGAGCAGTTGGACAGGTGTACCTAATAAAGTGGCCGGTGAATATATATATATATATTTTAATAAATGTTTTTTAAGCACTTCAAATGTAATAATTAGGATAAGTTTTAAACATAACTGTCCCACTGAATCATTTTTAAACAAGAATAAAGCACTGTAGTAGAAAAATACCTGGCATTATTAAATGCTTCTGTTTACCTAACATGGCTGTGACTCTTGGAGTGACATGTAGAAATTACAAACTCCTCATAATCACTTCTGGCGTTTATTTTATATGTCTCGAACGTCTCCACATTCTCCCCCCACAGACACACACATTCATTCCAGCCCGCGCTTCCTTGCAGAAACTGTTTAACAAGTTAAACGATGATTGACAGATTGCTGACACAGTTGTTGTTTATTTTAGTGAATAGTCCAATTTCCACCTATCCTTGAAGCGTCGGCCATCGCAGTCAACTTTTTGTTGTTGTTGATTGTTGCCATTTTAGAAAATTGGAAGTCAAGCGGGGTAACGTTGCTTAGAGTGCTGCTGCCTTTTAGTGGGTAAATGAGGAGCAGCATTTAATGTGTAAGCTACTTCATATGCTGGTAGCAGTACTGCTGACCAATTTATTACGTCTGTGTGCGGGCCAGACGTTATTGATCTTATGACAGAGGCTGGGGGCCGGATGAAATTTGACCACGGGCCGCATTTGGACATGTCTGCTTTAGATTTTCTCTCAAAGTGGACAAGCACCTACCATAAAATTTCAAACCCACCCATTTCTAAGAAGGAGAACTTGCAAAATCGCAGGGTGTTCAAATACGTATTTTCTGCACTATAAGGTGCATCAGAGTACAAGGAGCACCTTCAGTGACATAAACTGACTTAAAGAAGTAGTAAAATTACTGCAGTCCCAATAGATACTTGAAAGGCGAGCTACCATGTCATGGGACTAAAAGAAAATCTCAACTATCCATGCGCCCTTGCAGGCAATGGAAAACGCGCACGTGGACGCGGTGATGATCCTCGGCGAGGCCTTCGCGTCGCCCAACACCTTCGATTTTGGAGCGCAATCGACCACGGAGCGCATCCATAATCTGATCCCCGTCATGCTTCGCCACCGCCTGACGCCGCCGCCTGAGGAGACGTACTCGCTTCACCGCAAGATGGGCGGCTCCTTCCTCATCTGCTCGCGTCTGAACGCCAAACTGCGATGCAAGGACATGTTCCGGGAGGCCTACCAGCGCTACTGGGAGGGCCGCACGCCGCCCGTTTGAAGCCCGGGACCAATCGGAAGAGAACCGGCGTGAGGGCGGAAGTTAGGACAACAAGCGAATGTAACACGGTTTGCGTTTTTTTTTTTTTTTCTTGCTTGGACTTTTTTACAAGATGATCAGGGTTCAAGGATGACGAGGATGATGGCGATGTAGTTGTATAAGGTCAGTCAGTTTGTGTGGACCAGGACCGCAAGTGTCTTTCTTCTTCTATGTCCTCCATGTCTCTGCTTTAGTTTGAGACTAGCGTGCAACACAGGAAAACAAGAAGCAATAAAATAATCGAATACTGGAATAATTCATGTTTGCGTAGTTTATTTTCCTTTTTTTTTCCCTTGCTGCTGTTCAGTTGGGAGACTTTTCTTTGTTTTGGTGGTCAGTTTTAATGAAGCTCAGGGTGATCATAATGCGTTACAAAAATTGACAAAAAAAAAATCTTCCCTTTTTCTGTGTCCAGCTTGATTTTTGTCCATGTATGTGGATTCCACTTGATTAAAAAAATATCAGGTGTTTGCTGTGAGGCTCGTTATTTCTTTTCGTCACTTTGGCATTAAGCATGTTAACATTACCAGTTTAGGCAAGTATCTAAATGTTATTACGGTAAGTGATAGAGTTCATGTTTTTTAAAGGATAAATTTGTCATTTTAGGGTTACATTTAAAATCGTGAGTTTTTAGTTATGAAAAATCTTTATTACACACAATTCAACAACCATAGAACGTTCACAATTTGTAGCATAACTCAATTTTAAGCATAACATCTTGTAAATATTTAATTGCAGTTAGATAGGTGATGAATAATATAATGTCAAGAAGAAAATTAATAAACAAAAAATAATACAAACAGTACAACATGCACTATTTTTTTTCGTTTAAAACATTTTGATAGATTTAAATCTTTATCATGTCAAGTTTTACAGCCGCCATTATTGGAAAAAGTACTTCCGGTTCAAGTCACAGGCGGCGCTTTAAGTATGTGCTTTTGTTTTAAACATTTGGCCTTTTTATTTTGGTATTTAATATATTTTTAAAAGCTCAGCGTATTTATTTAGCTAGCAAATTTAAAAAGAACTCCAAACCGAAGAGTTACTTCTTTTTGTTTTTTTCATAGAGATAACGTTGATTTAAGTTTTTTTTTTTTTTTAGTTATGAAAAAACTATCAAACAAACAAATTCAACAACCATAAAACGTTCACAATTTGTAGCATAAACAACGCAATTTTAAGCATAACATCTAGTAAATATTAAGTTATATTTTTACATCAACACTTACATAGGTGATAAACAATATAATTTTAAGAACAAAATTAAAAACAATTACCAAAAATAATATAAAAAGTAAAACACACACTGTATTTTTATTTTTCGTTTAAAACTTAACAGATTTAAATTTTGAACGTGTTTTACCTCCGTCAATTGGCGATAAAGTAAGTACTTCCGGTTCAATTCACAGGTGGCGCCGTAAGTAGGTGCTTTTGTTTTAAGCATTTGGCCTTTTTTTTCGTTTTTAAAAGTATTTTAAAAGCGCACCGTTGTAATTTAACTTGCAAATTTAATTTTCAAGACATTTAAAAAGGACTCTAAACCGTAAAGAGTGACTTCGTTTTGTTTTTTTCGAAGACGGAAGTCAAAGGTATTACATTTTAACATGACAATTTATCATTTTAGACGTTCTATTTATCTTTTTAATACGCTAATTTTGTGATGTTAAACTTGTTAACTCTGCGTGGCAAAAAGACACGTTTAAGCAACTAACAGGTAAAAAAAAATAATGTAATAAACCCAATTCACCAGTAGGTGACAGTGTTGTCTTAACCCTTTTTGGCTCGTTATTAAAATTATTCAGTAAATCACGTAGGTTCTAAAAAAATGTAATTGAAAAGCCATACTGAATAATAAGCAGGCTATATAAAGAAGTATATTCCTACTACATGAGCATAAAGCATTTAATCCCACTCCCTGCTATTTTCTTTCCTTTCCAAATATACATTTACAACCCATAAAAAGAGATTTAAGATGGTGGGAATTTCCAGGGTGAGGGGCCACGTATGTTTTGTTTTGACATTTCAGGCCCAACTCTCCTATGTTTACTTTTGTGCTGCATGCAGCAAGTGCACGAAAACGTCCTTATTTGGTCACGAGAGGAAAGTCGGCGGCATCTAACAAGCCCGACAAAGCCCCCATTGGCCTGCGGCGTGGACCACCTTATTGCCTGCTCTTGGTTGTCTGCTTTTTCATTGACAAGTAAACACAAAATGTTTCCCATGAATTGTTTTAATGTCAACATTAAGTGTCACAGAAGTCATCTTAACTTTGTGTTTATTTACAGTACCAAAAAAACAACAAAATAAGCATGCTAGAACATTTCAGGATGTCCGTTCTTTAACCAGCAAAACAACAGCACCAGTAACTACAATAGAATCCTTTTTTTGGTAAGAATTAGTGGGGGGTTTTCTTTCAAAGTTAAACTTTGTCAAGTTTTCGCCTGTGCCACGCTCTGCCTACGCAGCATGGCAAAAACTCAAATTCTTCATAACTTAGTGTCGACCATCTGTGTTGTATTTTGTGGCATTTTGGACCAAATCTGTAGTAGGTTGTTTTTGAAGGACCTCTGAAAAAAAAATGACACCCAAACGGAGGATTGCAGCCAAAAAGGAAGACTTCACGTGTCTTCTCAAGCATTTCTTTTTAAGACTTTAAGCCCTTTATAAACATACAGTGCTGGCCGAAAGTATTGGCACCCCTGCTGAAATAATTGCAATTACAAATGCTTTGCTAGTAATATCTTCATTCATTTTGCTTGCAATGAAAAAACACAAAAGAATGAAAATTTTTTTAAAATCATTTTACACCAAACTCCAAAAATTGGCCGGACAAAAGTATTGGCACCCTCAGCCTAAGACTTGGTAGCGCAACCTTTAGACAAAATAATTGCCGACAAAGGCTTCCGGTATCCATCAATGAGTTTCTTCCAATGCTCTGCTGAAATTTTAGACCATTCTTCTTTGGTCAACTGCTCAAGATCTCTGAGATTTGAAGGGTACTTTCTCCAAACTTCAAACTCCAAACTATGGGATTCAGGTCTGGACTCATTGCTGGCCACTTAAGAAGTCTCCGGTGCTTTCTCTCAAACCATTTTCTAGTGCTTTTTGAAGTTTTTTGGGGGTCATTTTTCCTGCAAGAAGAGCCATGCCTCTGAGGGAGACCCAGGTTTCTCACTCTGGGCCCGACATTATGCTGCAAAATTTGTTGGTAGTCTTCAGACTTCATAATGCCATGCACAAGGTCAAGCAGTCCAATGCCAGAGTCAGCAAAGCAACCCCAAAACATCAGGGAGCCTCTGCCATGTTTGACTGTGGGACTGTGTTCTTTTCTTTGATGGCCTCGTTTTTTCCCCTGTGAACCCCATGTTGATGCTTTTTCTCCATGAGCTCTACTTTTGTCTCATCTGACCAGAGAACATTCTTCATAAACGTTTTGGGCTTTCTCAGGTATGTTTTGGCAAACTCCACACTAGCTTTTTTATGTCTCTTGGTCAGAAGTGGGGTCTTCCTGGGTATCCTACAGTAGAGCCCCTTTTCATTCAGACGCCGACGGATAGTACGGGTTGACACTGTTGTACCCTCGGACTGCAGGACCGCTTGAACTTGTTTGGATGTTAGTCGAGTTTCTTTATCCACCATCCGCACAATCTTTCGTTGAAATCTCTCGTCAATTTTTCTTTTCTGTCCACATCTAGGGAGGTTAGACACAGTGCCACGGGCTTTACACTTATTGATGACACTGCGCACGGTAGACACAGGAACATTCAGGTCTTTGGAGATGGACTTGTAGCCTAGAGACTGCCCATTTTTCCTCACAATTTTGCTTCTCAAGTCCTCAGACAGTTCTCTGGTCTTCTTTCTTTTCTCCGTGTTCAATATGCTACACACAAGGATACAGGACAGAGGTTGAGTCAACGTTAATCCATTTTAACTGGCTCCAAGTGTGATTTAGTTATTGCCACCGCCTGTTTTGTGCCACAGATAAGTAACAGGTGGTGTTAATTACACAAATTAGAGAAGCATCACATGATTTTTCAAAGGTTGTCGTACTTTTGTCCAGCCTATTTTCGGAGTTTTGTGTAAAATGATAACGATTTAATTTTTTTCCCCATTGTCGTTTGTGTTTTTTTACAATTTTTCTTTTCCGTCCACATCTAGGGAGGTTAGCCACAGTGTCATGGGCTTTACACTTATAGATGCCACTGCGCACGGTAGACACAGGAACTTTCAGGTCTTTGGAGATGGACTTGTAGCCCATTTTTCCTCACAATTTTGCTTCTCAAGTCTTCAGACAGTTCTTTGGTCTTCTTTCTTTTTTCCATGCTCAATGAGGACACAGGACAGAGGTTGAGTCAACTTTAATCCATTTTAACTGGCTCCAAGTGCGGATTAGTGCCACAGGTAAGTACCAGGTGCTGTTAATTACACAAATTAGAGAAACATAACATGCTTTTTCAAAGGGTGCCAATACTTTTGTCCGGCCCATTTTTTGAGTTTTGTATAAAATGATCATGATTAAATTTTTTTCCCATTCTCTTTTGTGTTTTTTCATTGCAAGCAAAATCAATGAAGATATTACTACTAAAGCATTTGTAATTGCAATCATTTTCTGGGAGAAATTGAGCATTATCTGACAGAATTGCAGGGGTGCCAATACTTTTGGCCAGCACTGTACTTACCAAATATAATTTAATTTGTTTACAGAAGCTGAATTTATGGATGAAGTAATTACAGCCAAAACAACCTTAAAATGGTTGTTTCGAACCAAACTGGAAGACTTACTTTTATCTACCTAAATAACACAAAACGCCTGTTTTACCGCTACAAAAATGTCATGCTGCTAAATTAGACTGTACAGCTAACACTGTTGAACAGTATTACGAAAACATGTTAAATCCAAAATTTAAAAAAAAAATTGTTGCGTGTTTTATCAGCCACTGTTTGTTTTCACATTCTGAACAAAATTCATGAACCCAAAAAACAAAAGAGCACAGGTACAGTACATGTAGCAATAAGCCCAGAAAAAGTTTGGGTAACACTGATGTAGTAGATATAATTTAACATAAAGAGAAAAACACGCGTTTCTTTGTCTCCTCTGTTTAGCCTCAAGGCTAGCATGACGCGGCTAGCTCGCTAACGTTTTGGCAGACCGTTCCCGTCTTTTCTTTTACTCCCTTGTTGTAGAAGTTGTTTGGTGTCTTCTGTTTATAGGAGAAAATGTCGCCATCTCGTTTTAGGCTCAAGGTGCCCCATTAGCCCACCGCGTGGAGTTCTCTCAAACGTCCTGCGGAACGTTCTGGTCTCTGTAGCCTGAATGTGGAAGGAAAAAATGTTTAAGGTATGAAAAGTTTAGGGTTTTTTGTGCTCACTTTTTAGAGAATTTTCCTGGAATGTAGTTATGGAAATTACACAGTATATGGAAGATTTATGTAAGTTTTATTTTACCAATTTTTGTTTTAAATATTCTTGCTAGCAACAATGATTTACTGGTTTTTTTAGTTAATGGGCAATTTTGTACGGAGCCCCCTGGTGTCATGGTAGAAAAATAAAGTGTTTTTTAAAAATCTGTACGCATAGTTTAATATTCTTAAAACTACAGTTTTGAAGTCTTTGGGTACATATTCCTTAACTGTTGGTACAGTCTATTATAGTTCGTCTGGCAATATTCATTCGAAATAGTTGGAAACCTTTATTTCTTTATTTTTGGAGGGATTTTTTTTTTTTAAGTTTACAGATGAAAACATTTTTCGTAAACGTCATCTAAAACCAAACGAAATTAGTCTTGAGTTTTTGTAAAAAAAAAAAAAAAAAACTAGACAAGGACACATTTTGAGATTACCAAAATATGACTAATATGTATTATGTATATGTATTAAAAGACTAAGACGAAAATTAAAAGGGCTGCAAAAACCACGCTGACACACAACAGTATGGACTAATCCTAGTAAAGATTTGTATACGTCACCCTCTAGTGGTTGGCCGCCATTGCTGTGGTGTTTGCACAGCGTCAGTCAATGCAAACAGTAACATTAGCTGCTGTTGGCTACGGGCGGCACACCTCAGCAATGGCGGACGGGGTACTTCCAGTTGTTTAGTCAATACATTTGATACTTTTCTTTTGACATTTTGGGGAAAGCTGAGCTTCCCTTGCAGTTGTAGAGCAATCACCACTGATCTGTACTCACAGTTAAGTAATTTATGAATACAGATTTTTAACTGAGGGTACAATTTACTAATTTGTACTCACAGTGTACCGAAAGATTACTAAATGGTACATACAAATTACATATGATTTTTTTTTCCTTCCCTACCTCGGCACCAGTGTGGCTCTATAATCTTATTACTTCACTTCAATAGGAGTTTTACAAATGTAAGATCACAATTTTTATATTTTTGTTACTGCCAAAGTTGCTGTATTATTGTTATTCTCTAAAAAAAAAAAAACAATGTTAACAATTCCATCAAAAATGAATAATTAGATTTTTACTGTCCTAGTTTTCCAAAACTGCAAAGATAGATGCTAAATTATTTGATGACACTAAACGAAATTTCATCAGTATTGGCTAGTTAACGCATTTTTCTTGCTCAACTATGACGAAATTGAAAATCCTAAATAGGGCTGCAGCTATCGATTATTTGAGTAGTCGATTTATCGATAAACTAGTTAGGATAAGGAAGGAACATAAAAAATTAAAATACCTGAGCTGAGCCTCAAACGGTATCAAAAAAAAAAAAAAAGAGAGAATCTAAGTACAACAAAAGAATTGGCTAACTTACATAGCAAAAGTCCGCTAGCTTAAATGCTATAAATGCTAACTTTTTTTTTTTTTTTTTAACAGTGATCTTAACCAGTGGTTCAAACACATATTCCCATAAAAAAAAACGGCGTAATATATCCATAAACTAAATTACAAATTACAAATTAAAAAAAACATCAGCTCAAACAAAAACTTAGCTTATGTTGGTTTGAACAGGGAGCAGCTGGATTCAGCCATGTGAAATAAGTTATGTCATATTCATTGTTGCAACTAGAGGGTATTTTATCCACCCAAATCAATAAAACTAAATGCAAACACTTTAAAAACAAACCATTACAATGGAACTTTAATTAAACGAATCCTCAAAGCAGCTAAATTAATTCGAAACTTTTTTTCTAATTGAATTACTCGAGTTAATCGATCAATCGTTGCAGCACTAATCCTAAAATATGTGCAAATTGTTAAAGAAGCCATGAGGCATGTTTGCCGCTTAAAAAAATCTGTCGCACTCATATGATATTTGTAATATAGTGAAACCTTTTAACTCTTTCAGTGCTGTTGACGATGATATACGTCCAATCAACTAGTAGGTTGTTGTACATCTGTTGTGAATTAAAATGAATACGTCGCTAGTAGATGACCAATTCATTTGAACTGGGAGGGTGGGCAGCGAATGAACATTCAATCAAGTGAATTGGACGTCTAGCACCGTCAATGGCAGACAGTCGTGATTTTTTTTTTTTTTTTTTAGCTGTTTCCACAATGATTATTATAAGTTTTCCACCAAAATCACACTCAGACACAATTCTGGAATAAAAACCTTGACATGAAAGTGTCTGGGTGTGACATTCTCGACAATTACCCCCAAAAGTTTATTCAAAAATACATGCAAAAAAACTTGCACTATGTCTTAGATGCGAGTATCAAAAAACGGCCTGTTAGGAGTTATAGCGCCCCCTGTTGCTTCGGCATGCACATTACCACCTACATCAATGTCGGAAAAGCAGTTAAAGCGTAGAATTGGGCGCTAGCTGTTATTTGTTTATCACCAATCTCTTCAGGTAGCATCAATTTCAAATGAATGGAACTCCAAGGGGGAAAAAAAATACAACCTACCGTCAGAAACTTGGAGTCGGGAAGAAGACGTGGGAGAGAGAAAAGAGACAGTTAGTGCTTGAACATTCTAACTTTGACACGCTGACACATCACCTGACTGACACGAACATTGGTCGGATCACCAATAAAAAAGCCTGGATGAAAAGGGAACGTGGGCGGAATTAATGCGAGGGGAAGAAATACGGTAAAAAAGATGCGGGAGAGACTATGTGTGGGTGGAGGGGAAGGCTGCTCATTAGACAGGTGGGTGGAGAGAGAAAGAAAAGAAGAATGGATTGATCACATGCCACGCGGAGGATCATTAAGGAAGGGTGGAGGGAGATAAACTTGTTATGTGAGCCAGGCAGAAAAGGGAGACTGGGTTGTGTAGGACACATCTGAAACTGTGATAGACGTCCGGTCCATTGGAATCAAAAATTATATGCTGAGGAAAGTTGGACCGTGATTAGTATAATAACTGTGATTTAGGATTTCAAAACAAAAGCAGATGTTTGGCAATATATCGGATTCTGCTGCTTTCATCGAGGACGACAGGAATTAGACAATATTTATGTTGTTTTTCTTTTTTAAAAAATCATGAAATAAATATTTTTGAAGTATATATATTATATTCATGGAGTTGTTTTTTTTTTAAACTAAAATAATATATTAGTAAGTAAGTAAGTAATAAGTAAGTAAATAAACTAAATAAAATTCATATTTGCTGGATTTTAAAAACCTTTTTGTACAAAAATCAGAAAATATTGACTGTCCCGCCCCTCCCATTTTCACTATTTTTTAAAATAAATGGATAAATAATTAAATATAAAAGGGAGTATTTATCGTTGTTTTCTCTTTTTTACTAAAATAAGTAAGAACATTTTTTAAAAAAAAACAACTTCATATTAGCTGGATTTTAATAACTATTTTGTACAAAAATCTGAAAATATTGACTGTTTTTTTCCCCCATTATTACTGTTTTTAAAACTAAACCATTTAAATAAATAGTTATTTATCAAAGGAATGTTTACAATTGTTTTTCCCATTTAAAAAAAAATAAGAAAATTTGAAAAGACAAATTAAGATTAGTATTTGCTGGATTCTTTTTTTTTTTTTTTTTTTTTTTTTTTAATTATGGGAAAATTATATCGAAAAATTGCCCTATTTTTTAAAGAATAAATAATGTTCAAAAGTTTAAAAATAATAATAAAAAAGGAATATTTACAGTTCATTCCCTCTTTTAAACTAACTTAAACAAGAGCATTCCAATGAATCAAAGAATAAATATTATTTACTGATTTTTAAAACCTTTTATTAATCAAAAAAATCTTTTCTCAAATTAATATATGAGGATATTTAATAAATAAATATAATAACAGAAAATTTAATAAATAACGATTACATTCACAGAAAATTCTGTATTTAATATTTAATACTAAACTAAATTCAAGGTATATATATTTTTTTGTTAATCTTTTATTTTGTTGCTTATGCGCTGAGGTGTTTTTCTCCAATCCCACAATGTGCTCCCCACACGAAGGGAACCCGCCCCCCTTTTTCTACCCTATTTTGCCCTTTTTTTC
Source organism: Corythoichthys intestinalis (assembly GCF_030265065.1). NCBI lineage: Eukaryota > Metazoa > Chordata > Actinopteri > Syngnathiformes > Syngnathidae > Corythoichthys > Corythoichthys intestinalis. The sequence continues at coordinate 8,592,315 of NC_080413.1, forward strand.
TTATTTGAAGAATTGGGTTGTCTACCATTGTCATTTTTTTCATTTTCTTTGACTAAATTATAAGCTCAAAAATGAATTCTTAAACCTTAAAGTAACTTAAAAATGTCTTTCTATCATTTCAGCAATTTGTCCTACTCCAAGTAAGTAGGAGTGAGCGCAACTGACTTGCCAGGATGACCATATCCATGCCCCAGAAGATGCTCATGATCCAGCCCACCATGATGACGGCCGTGGCGATCTGGATGAGGGCGGCCGCCACGTTGAGCCAGAAGACGCAGCAGACGCCGCGCTCGGCCACCAGCTCGCTGTGGGTGCCGCACAGCACCGTGAAAGCCGAGATGAAGGTACCTGCGGGATGTGACGGTATCATCAAAACTAGAAGATTATCTAAGCATTGCCACACTCCCTTTAAGTATGAGAGTCAATTCATTGTTTCGAGACATTGTTGAGCAAAAATCCTCTTTTTTAAGCTTTTCAATTGTAAATATTCTGGTATCTTATGTCATTTTAAATGTTATGAAAAAAAAAAAAAAAAAAAAAACTAGAAGCCACTGTGAAAGCACACTTCCACCTAAGCAGCCAAATTCAAAGCACTGAACTAAAAAGGCTAATCTGTTATCAAGTTAAATTCCTTTTCTGACCTGACATGTTTCATATTACAAAAATATCCCACAAGTTTGTTTATTCGTTCTGAAATCATAACGAAATTCCTTTTGTGACCTCTATGACCTTTGTCATCATAACCCCAAAAATTCAATCACCTCTTATGTTTCAGATTAAAAACATCCTGCAACTGTGATAATCCCTTTTTCACTCTTGAGTTATAGCGAAATCCCTTTTAGATCTCGATGACCTTTGACTTTTGACCTCATTGCCCCAAAATATAATCACCTCTTCTGTTTCAGAAAAAGCGCTTTGAGCGCCTTGAAAGGTGGAAAAGCGCTATATAAGTATAACACCATTTACCATTTACATACATATCCTGCAAATTTGATAATTTCTTCATTCATTCGTGAGTTATTGCGAAATTACTTTCGTGACCTCTTTGGCAACAATATGACAGTTTTGACAATATTATATATATTTTTTTGTTTGTTTGTAAACTCATCGTGAAATTTCTTTTCAGATATCTGTGACCTTTGACATTGTGACCCCAAGATTTTAATCACCTCTTATGTTTCCTGGAACTGCGATAGTCCATTTTTCATTCTTGAGTTATCACGAAATTTCTTTTCTGACCTCTATGACCTTTGACTTTGTACCTCATTACCCCAAAATGTAATCACCTATTCTGTTTCATAATACAAACATATGCTGCAATTTTGATAATTCCTTGAGATAATTCTTGAGTTCTTGTGAAATTACTTTTATGACCTCTGTGACCTTTGACCTCATGACCCTTTAATTTACTCATCTCTCACATTACATCTTACAAACATCCTGAAACTGTAATAATATGTTTTTCATTCTTCAGTTATGGTTAAATTCCCTTTTTGACATCTATGACCTTTGACTTTTGACCTCATACCCCAAAATGTAATCGCCTCTTTCGTTTCATAATACATACATATGCTGCAATTACGATACCTTCATTCATTCTTGAGTTATTGCGAAATTACTTTTATGACCTCTGTGACCTTTGACCTCATGACCCCATAATTTACTCATCTCTCGCATTACATATTACAAACATCCTGCAACTGCGATAATCCCTTTATCATTCTTGAGTTATGGTAAAATTCCCTTTCTGACATCTATGACCTTTGACTTTTGACGTCATTACCCCAAAATGTAATCACCTCTTTCGTTTCATAATACAAAACATATATTGCAATTTTGATAATTCCTTCATTCATCCTTCAGTTTTTGCGAAAATACCTTTATGACCGCTGTGATCTTAGACCTCATGACCTCAAAATTTAATCACCTTATGTTGAACACAAACATACAGACAAACAAACCTCTGTTAACCTCAAATTTGAATCCCCTTCTGGTGAAATTATTAACTCATTGGCTGCCATTGACAGCGACAGATGTCCAATCCATTTTGACTGGGAAGGTCAAATGATAGTGATGTCTATCGCTGTCTATTGCACTGAACCGTGATCATTCACTGCCATTTTGTGCCAGCATGAAGAAGGCACAGTAGGCGTTTGTGGCTTTTTTTTCCTCGTGGCCCCTGCGGAACCGAACAGTCGGAGCAGGTGGGACGTGTGCAACGCGCAGCAGATGTACTTGTTTCACTCTCAGATCTTTACAAATTAGCCATTTTTGTTTTACAACCTGTTATTATGCAGAATAATAATAACTTGGCTGGTCCACCTTGAAAAATGTTTATTGAGGAAAAAGATTTTGAGATCATTTTATATCATGTTACTACAGCAGTATTTGGGTGATGGGGGGTATATTTTGTATAGTTTTTGTGTTCTTTTTAAAATGCATTTTTTTTACTAAGTTTTGTTTTCCTGAATATTATTTTTCCAGTTCTCTCTCTGAATATTTTATTTTGTTTAAACTAGGGCTGTCGAAATTATCGCGTTAACGGGCGTTAATTATTTTTTTAAATTAATCACGTTAAAATATTTGACGCAATTAACGCAGATGTCCCGCTCAGACAGATTTAAATGACAGTACAGTGAAACGCTCCTTTGTTATTATGGAGTTTTGCCGCCCTCTGCTGGCGCTTGGGTGAATGACCATCTCACATATTGCCTCAAACAGATTACAAAGAGGCCGTTTATGGACATCAAGAGTGAAGAGAATGCCACAGGCCGCTTGGGGGCAGCGCCGTTCCATACTCAGGTTATTTTTTCTAAACGTGGGAGAATTAGTAGTTGTGAGACGTTTATGCTGTATTCACAATGCAATGCAAATTGCTATTTGAGCTTCACACATATTTTGGTAAGTTTTCTTTCTTTTAGTGGCAATTATGTGTCTCTTCTTGTATTTTGGGTAAGATATGTACAGATATATGTTATACAGTAAAGGCGAGTGGACACAGGCGTTCTTTGGACCGCGCCGTTTATTGGAAACTACTTCACAACAAACATACTGTAAGTATCGTTTAGTGAAAGCACAACAAAAATAATATTCCTATCTCTACCCAAAAAAATAATGTTCACAAAACAGAAAAGCACTTCATTCAATTCATTTACGCGTTGCTGTGCAGTGAATAAATGAACCATGAGCCTTGAGGTGCGATATATTGAGCCCTTAATTCCGCTATCTTTTGAGAACGGATGGCAGCGTTCACAGGGAAACTTTGCAATAAAAGCTGTGTGCTTCGTCTCATAGTGCCTTTTCAAATTGCTGCTTTTTACAAGCGCTACCGTCTCTGAATGAGTCTCAGATGAGGCCTAGTCTTGTGCTGGCGCCAGGTAAAATGAACAAAAATGTGTTGGTCCACTTCTCCTTAAACACTCTATTTTCTGCATCAATCTTCTTCATCTGGCGTTTTGAGCACGCCATTTGCCGTACCTTTTCGCCTCTTCCTCCAACTTCATTCGGCTCAGTTTTTGGCTGTCACTCCGCGGAGTCAGGAAGGCGTGTGTGAGACATGCTGTTCTGAAAATAACTTTCAAATGCTTCACTCCCATTGGCTGGCTCACGCGCGTCACCGCTAAGGTTTTTTGTTTGTTGCCCGCCTCCACTCTGCAAACCCGCAGAAAAAAATAATTTTTGTTGTTGCAACGTGTATTAGTCCGGACAACTTGAGATCCGGTCCAGACGGCTCGGGGGTCCGGAACCGGACCGAGGTCCGCGGTTCCGTGACCTCTACTGTATACCATTTGCAGCCACCACTGACAGTCATGGTTGCCCAAAATCCCATCATGCATTTTTGTGGAACAGTTAAGTCGCTACAGTATCATTTAGTGAAAGCACAACAAATCTCTCACAGGAGACAATCTTTTTCTCAACACGCTTAATTGAACACAACGCAGAACATACTGTATACCATTTGCAGCCACCACTGACAGTCATGGTTGCCCAACTTCTTATCATGCATTTGGGCGGAACAGTTAAGTCGCTACAGTATCATTTACTGAAAGCACAACAAAAATAATATTCCTATGTCTCAAAAAAATAATATTCACAAAAAGAGAGGCGCTCAATGGAAAGAGAACTGGCATTCCCATTCAAAATAGCTATGCAAAATACACATAAAACTTACTCAGACTTTGCCTTGGCTAGAACTCTAATTAATTTAAAACTCGCCATTAACACCTTGTGGTGTATTTCAATCACTATCTTACGTAGTTAAAGACACTGTGGAAGAACGGCAGGGAGCCCATGTGACGTCCCGCTCGGCAACATCAACAATGGCGAGCTATTAGTTTATTTTTTTGATTGAAAATTTTACACATTTTCTTAAAACGAAAACATGAAGAGGGATTTTAATATAAAATTACTATAACTTGTACTCAAATTTATCTTTTAAGAACTACAAGTCTTTCTATCCGTGGATCCCTTTAACAGAAAGAGTGTTAATAATGTTAATGCCATCTTGTGGATTTATTGTTATAATAAACAAATACAGTACTTATGTACAGTATGTTGAATGTTTATGTCAGTCTCGTGTCTTATCTTTCCATTCCAACAATAATTTACAGAAAAATATTTGGCATATTTTAGAGATTGTTTGAATTGCGATTAATTATGATTAATTAATTTTTAAGCTGTGATTAATTCGATTAAAATTTTTAATTGTTTGTCAGCCCTTATATATACTGTATATATTAGAGCTGAAACGAATACTCGAGCAACTCGAGTAACTCGAGTTTAAAAACTGATCCGAGTAGTTTTATTCACCTCGAGTAATCGTTTATTTTGACAGCTCTAAGCATCACGTTTTGCTCGGACTACTTTTAATGCGGGACGCGCTGATGTCACGTACGTAGAGGAAGAAGAAGAGAAAAAAAACTTACTGCAGCCGACAGCTGCTACAAACGACGCCGACGTTGCTAAATACTAGCCCGCATGATGCTAATTGGTAGCAGGCGTGGTAGCAGGCAGTGTCTGATGAGTCTCATAGAGATCACATGTATGTTGAACTAGATGCGAAATGACAGACTCGGCCGCGTCTGGGCAGCGTTAGTAAACAGCCGCCATCTTAAAGCAGTAGAGCGCTAAGCGCTAATAAAGAGCGCTAAGCGCTAATAAATAAGATTAACGTAACGTTAACCCTGCGGAGGGCTAGGTTTCTATTAATTATGACCACTGTCGATGTTTGGCTAACATGTCTTACATGCAGGCTTTAACATAACATATCGATGTGGAGTGATGAGGGTGTAAAATAAAAACTCAGTAAATCTAACTATCAATTTTAGCTCAGTAGTCATTGTTGGATAAAACACCAAGTAGCACTGGTCCCTAATGTGCTCCAATACAGCCTGTATCATACATTGATTTTGAACACTGCAAAAACTCAAAATCCTATCAGGACTTACAGTTTAGACTAACTTAAAACTTAACTAGAACTTAAAAATGGCTTGTCACAAATAGAAATTCAATGGAAACACGTGGGAAAAAAATCCTAACTTTTAAGTGATGTGTGTTATCAAGTGTAACGGCATTTTTAGGTATATATATATATATATATATATATATATTTTTTTTTAAATAAGATCTAAAGGTTTTTTGAGTGAAAGCAGTGAATTTGTCTTTTTTTTTAATTCTAGTTCATCTGAGATGCAATTGTTGGCTGTTTTCAACAATATACATCGAAAATAAAGACATTGATTGACTGAAAATGGTTCAAGATTAGATGAAATGTCTTGTTTTCTCATGTATATTTATAATTGCTCTTCACCTAAAAATATATTTGTTTTATCCGATTACTCGATTAATCCATAGAATTTTTAGTCGATTACTCGATTACTAAAATATTCGATAGCTGCAGCCCTAGTATGTATATATATATATATATATATATATATATATATATATATATATATATATATATACTTTTTTCATTTTACTTAATTTTCAGTTTTTAATTTATTGTTTTTATTTTTATTTCATTATTTTAATATTCATGTATTTTAGTTCCACTTTTCTGAATACATATATCTTTATTGATGCATTTTTTTTATTCCTGTGTTTTTGGGAGCAATTTTAATATCTGAGAACTAAGCTCAGGAAGAAGAAAAAAATCTGAGCAATAGAAATAAATATCCCGAAATACTGGAATGCCCAAAAAACAATAAATATTTCTAGTGACAAAATAAAATATTCAGAAAAACATTTTTCAAAAGTGCATTGGAAGCCTTTTAAAAGGGGGGGGGGACTCAAAACAGACTTTAAGCATTTTAAACAGAAAAAAAAATCTGTCAAAGTGAAATTTTAGTAAACCGGGGGGGGGGGAAAAACTTAGAAAGAGAAAAAAACCGCCCGAAATAAACAAACTCATTAAAAACTTGTTTAATTTCCAATACGCTCCTCTGTGTTCCTTCCATAAACGGAATGAATAATTTGAAATGAAGAGAATTCACAGTCGTGCTTTAAATATGAACATCAGCATGAGTTCCACAATTACACTACGAATAAATCTCAAATTGTAATAATGATCTTTTATGTGCCAACGTCTCTTGGACCCGTCGGTAGGAGATGAGCAAGCATGTCTTGTGTGTCCAGATAGTAGTCCCACTAATGACTATAATTACAAAAAGAAGCCTCCAAAGCACCCACGGCCCGTGTAGGAGGCTAATGATAGTGTTAAAAAAAAAAGCAGAAGTAAAAGGCAACAAACAGAAAGAAAGGAGCGGCTTCCCACAATGCATTAGGTCTCTCCTTCGAAAACTTTGCAAACTCGTGATGAATTACAGTATATAATGGATTTGTGTATAGTTTTCTTGATTGAGAATAATTTGAGCAATCTTTAACAAACAAAATGTTTTAAAAAATGCACTCAACTACAAAGAAATCTACAAAATAGAGTTCAATTTTTTATCGATATGGGTAGGGCTGCAGGTATCATGTATTTGAGTAATCGAGTAATCGATTAGTTAGTTCGAATAATCAAGTAATCCAATTACGGACATTTAATGTGTTGCAAATGGAATCCCTAAAGGGACATCAACAGAAATAAAATCAATTTAAACAATCTGGTACGTTGTAGATGATCAAATTTCACAGGCGTATATTCTTTATCACCTGCAAAGAATCACAAATATGAAAGTATACATTATATAATCGTATTTTTTTAAATAAGTCACAAATAAGCTGTCAATTTTTTTTTTTACAAAACACAAAATTGGGTTCAAATGATTAGAGATATGAGTTGAGATGTGAGCGAGCTGACAAATCATTTGCTGTCATCGGCAGACATTTTGTTTGAACTTGCTAGCAAAAATTAGCGATACAAGCACACATTATAGACAATAATACAGGTGTATATTCTTTATCCTCTGCAAAGAATTACTAATGCCCATATTGCCATACAGTGGTATGAAAAAGTATCTGAACCTTTTGGAATTTGTCACATTTCTGCATGAAATCACCATCAAATGTGATCTGATCTTTGTCAAAATCACGCAGATGAAAAAACAGTGTCTGCTTTAACTAAAAGCACCCAAACATTTATAGGTTTTAATATTTTAATGAGTATAACATGCAAACAATGACAGAAGCCTCCACAAGGGCTTAGCACCGCTGTCTCACCAAAAAGATGCATGGGAGCTCTTCATCATTGATGATAAAATACAAGGAAGGATGAAGTCTATTGCTGTACTGTTTTTTTTTTTTTTTTTTTTTTAATGTTAATTGAATCACAAAGATATTTTAAGCATGAAATCATTCTTGTGTGGCCCTAAATATCATACTAATTAATATACAAGTGATTATTCTTCACCAAAATGGCATAAAAACACACTGGTCTTAATATGGGTCATTTTTGACCCACTTATGGAAGAGTGTAGGGTCCAGTAACTTGTGCATATAAGGGTTAAAATATGAAAACCTATAAATTTTTGGGCGGTTTTAGTTAAAGCAGACACTGTTCTTTCATCTGTGTGATTTTGACAAAGATTAGATCACATTTGATGGTGGTTTTATGCAGAAATGTGAGAAATTTAAAAAGGTTCAGATACTTTTTCATGCAGCTGTGGTGTTTTATAAGTTTTTGCCTGCTATTATTCAACCTACTAATATCAGTAACAATTACGCTTTCTCTTTGTGTATCCTGACAACACACACAAACTGAAACGATACCGAGCCCCAAATGTAATTACACTCGACCAAATCGGATTATATTATTTTGGCCTTCAGGTGGGGAGACATAGAACAAAACAAGTCGCGTTCACCGGCACTCGCTTGTAACAGAACGACGCGACACGCGCGCACGCACGCGACTGAATTGTGTTCATTTTCAGACTGTGTTGTCATGGCAACAGGTGGCAGCCATTCAATGAAATGTCAAGGCATTCAGGAAAACAGCATGCAGGTGCCGGAGACAATTTAGTCAAGACGACGTGTCAAGTCAACGTGGTCGTCTCGGACGAATGATTTCTTAGCCGGATGTCTGTTTGTGACGTTTTCGAGATCAGAGGGAGGAAGTGATTGATTGAAGGAAATTGGGATTTCATGTTGACAAGAAAAAAACAACTTGGGTGTTATATTCAGGTTATATTTCGTTTGGTGACTTAAAAACAAATTGAAAGTGTCGATGGATAGATGGCTGTATGGATGAATGGGTTTCGGTAGGTAGGTAGTTAGGTAGCTGGATAGTGAGAATATTTGTATGTTTTTTTTTTTTTTTTAAAAACAACCAAAAAATAATAATAAAAAATAATAATGATAATAATAGAATAATACAAAGAAAATAAATAAAATAAAATAAAAATAAATAAAAAAGAATAATTAGCATTGAGGAGCCCAAAAAGGAAATTTGGACAATTTCTAGGTCTCTTAATGTTGAAAAAAGTTATTTTATTTTTCATTCTAATATGTCTGAATTTTAAGTGTAAAAGTGAGTGTGTAAGTAAATAAGATTGTGTTCTTAATATAATGAAGTAAAAAGATCTATTTTTTTCATTAAAAAAAAAATACAAAAAGCAAGAAAGTTTTTTTTTTTTTTTTTTAGTTCAATGCATTAATTAGTTGTTTTTTTTAATGGTTATTGTATTTTTACTGTGATTAAATAATAATTTACATAACGTATTGATTTTCAGGTTTTAAACTTAATTTTAAATATTTAGAAATATATTTAAGGTAAAAGAAAAAAACAAAGATATTTGAAATGTAGGGTGAATACAATGTAATTTAAGAAAATAATCATTATTTCTCACAACTTTTATGCTAATTTAATTTATTTCGATTAGATTAATTACGTTTGATGAACACACTTTTTAAGTCATTTATATTTTATTAAATAGATTTTTTTTGTTGACATTATTTTCTTTACACTTTGGAAATAATCTAATTAGTCAATATATATATTTTTTAAACCAACTTCATCCTCTTATTGACGTTTGATGCCGTCCAACAAAAAACATGCAACGTGGACATAATTGCACTCAATTATGGTTACTTGTACTAAAAGCACGTATACTTACAGTACGTGTACTTGTACTTCAAGTATGTGTACTTGCACCACAAGTACGAGTACGTGTAATCACGTGTACCTATAGTACAAGCACGTGTACTTACTTGTACTTGTACTACAAGTACATACGTTTACTTACATGTACTTGTACTACAAGTACGTGTACTTGCATTACAAATATGTACATGTTTACTTACGTGTACTTGTATTGCAAGTACGTGTGGTTGTAGTACAAACACGTGTGCTTATGTGTACTTTTGCTATAAGTACGTGTACCTATGTGTACTTTTACTACAAGTTTGTGTACTTGTATTACAAGTATGTGTACTTATGTGTACTTGTACTACAAGTACATACGTTTACTTGCGTGTACTTGTACTACAAGAGCGTGTACTTACGTATACTTGTGCTGTAAGCAGGTGTACTTACGTATACTTGTGCTACAAGCACGTGTACTTGCACTACAAGTACGTAAATATGTTTACTTATGTGTACTTGTACGACAAGTAAGTGTACTTACGTGTACTTGTAAGTAAGCAAGTACTACAAGCACGTGTACTTACATGTACTTGTGCTACAAGCATGTGTACTTACGTGTACTTGTGGTACAAGCACGTGTACTTGCGTGTACTTGTGCTACAAGCATGTGTATTTATGTGTACTTGTACCAAAAGCACGTGTACTTGCACTACAAGTACGTACATACGTTTACTTACGTGTACTTGTACTACAAATACGTACATATGTTTACTTACGTGTACTTGTACTGCAATTTTGTACTTCTAGTACAAACACGTGTGCTTATGTGTACTTTTACTAAAAGTACGTGTACTTATGTCTACTTTTACTACAAGTTTGTGTACTTGCGTGTACTTGTATTACAAGTATGTGTACTTATGTGTACTTGTACTACAAGTACATACGTTTACTTATGTGTACTTTTGCTACAAGCACATGTACTTCCGTGTACTTGTGCAGCAAGCACGTGTACTTACGTGTACTTTTGCTACAAGCACATGTACTTCCGTGTACTTGTGCAGCAAGCACGTGTACTTACGTGTACTTTTGTTACAAGCACGTGTACTTATGTGTACTTGTGCAGCAAGCACGTGTACTTACGTGTACTTGTGCTATAAGCATGTGTACTTACACTACAAGTACGTACATACGTTTACTTACATGTACTTGTACTACAAGTACGTGTGTACTTGTGCTACAAGCGCGTGTACTTACGTGTACTTGAAGCACAAGTGCGTGTACTTGTAGTACAAGTGCGTGTACTTGTAGTACAAGTGCGTGTACTTGCAGTACAAGTGCGTGTACTTGCATGTACTTGTAGTACAAGTACATGTTCTCACATGTGCTGGTACTACAAGTACACGTACTTGTGTTTACCTCTACTACATTTAAAATCAATTCAACAATCAAAATACACTTTAAAATCTGTCCACAACAAAAAAAAATATGTGAAGAAATTCTCAAGAACTTTGCGTCTATTATGTTTTCCTTCTGACATACTGTATGTCTCAGTGACTTTGAATGAGTCCCCTCATGATAAATAATTGGTGTCAGCAGGTTTTGTGATTGAGATGACGCGTCCCTTTTCCGTGTTGACAGCTCACGCTGATATTGTGTTAACATCTGGCTGTGTGTGTATGTGCACAAACACTCTTTATTTTGATGAATTCTTTCACAATATGATGCAGATTTCAAAGTGACAGACGGGGCTCCTTTTTTAACAAAGGAGAATTATATTTACACTGTGTATTTCCAACATGACTCAAATAGTAAAATGTGGGAATTCAGTGCATTTGTTCAACAACTAAATCATTTATGTGTAAATTTGTCTCAATGTTATATTACGAAGACACGCTGTCAGATTTGATGTAGTGACATTGTTACTTGTGAGTGTTTTGAGATATGTGCACTTTGACTTGAACAACACGGATACAAATTTAAGATGTGAGTGCAGTGACTTGGCAAGTTTTTTTTTTTGTTTTAATCCACATAATCCACAAACAAAAATTTAAAATATTAGTGCAGTGACTTGGCTGACATTTTTTTTATTTTCAGATATGAGCAAAAAATTTGAGATATGAGTGAAAATCATACCCCTGGCAGATGGTGGGGGATCGAGGAGGGTTTATTTGGGATATGTAAGCTCAATTCAAAGCAGCCAAATTTTGCTGATTTTTAAAAAAATCCATTTCCTTACATTATTTATTCAAGCATATCTTCTTTTAAAGAATTGTCAAAAAGAAACAAAAAAACAGTTTTTCTTTTGGGATGATTTGAAAAATGATTTTGAAGATTGTAACACATTACAATATAAGTTTTTTTGACCGACAAAAACCTGATTTAAAAAAAAATGTATTTGTTTTTACGTTAAACAATTATTATTCACTTTTTCTAGTATTTTCTTTTCCCACATAAAGATGTTGCAGCACATGACTAAGATAATAACATTCAAACAAACATCATTTTAAAAAATCCAACCAAAAAGTCTTTTTTTTTTTTTTTTTTTTGTAAAATTTTTTTTTTAAGTTCAACAAATATTAAGCATTATTGAAACCTTTTTTTTTTCTTAAATACATGAACACATTACAACACAATGCAATGATAATGATATTCAAACAAACCTTTTTTATTTTTTATTTTTTGTCAAAAAAAAAAAAAAAAAAAGCGTCAAAAAACCCAGCCAATTTTTTGCTGAATTTTCCGTATTTTTGGGGGCGGACTTGAACAAATATTGCACACTATTACAACATTTTTTAACAAATGCAAACACATTACATCTCCAACAATAATGACATTTTTTTTTTTTTTACATAAATATCAAAAATTGACAAAACAAATTGAACGATTTTTATCAAAATTGAAATGAAAAAAACACTACTAAAGAACAAACAATTTTAAACTAGTCTTTTTTTTTTTTTTTTTGCATTCATATCTTCAGATCAGACCAGAAAGAAATAACCAGAAAAAGTGATTTTACTCATTCTGCGTCCTCAATCAATTCTCTCAATTTCAATATAAAAACTTACCTAATCCAGGTATAAAGGTGTTGAGAAAGAGGCATATAACCGCCAAAGGGAAAGGCATTGTTGGTATAGCGGCCCTCAGGGGTCCCTTTTTCTCCCGAACCTGCACCACCACGCCGCCGCCTCCCGGCGCGGGACCTCCAGACGCTCCTTTAGCCCCCAGACTGTCCCCTACAACACTCCCCTCCTTCTCTGCCATCTTATTTGCACTTCCCAATTAAATTTTAAAAATATTACAATCCTGTTGCCCTAAAAAGTCTCTCATTAGTGATGTCGCTCATCCGGATACTTTTAAAAATAGGATAATATTAAAAATAATAATAGAAATTCCTTGAAAGACAAGTGTAGTTTGAGTCTATCTTTTGGTCAAATGTGTTCTCAGCATTCAAAGACTGAGAGAAAGCGCTCACTAGAACCCCCTCTTTTTTCAACTCCCCCCTTCCCAGCATGCTGACACCATTTAAAGCGACAGCGTGCTCTTTTAAGTCCTCATTCTCATGTGAGACTAACATAGTAATAACACATTTTTAACACTGGCATATCCGTCGACATTCCATTCAAATTTCAGCGCCGTTGACAGCATTTGAAGTCTAATCCATTTAAACTTTGAATTAATTTGATAACTCGTATCTCAAGTCACAAAATTAAACTGTTGCTCGCCAGATTGTTCATTCCGTTTTATCGTTTTAGACAAGATCATAACAAAAGTAGAGTGCGCAATAAATATTCCTCGCTAACAATTTAATGGTCTTGACTCTCTCGCTGTCTCCCGCCTTGGGTTTTTATCTCCTAGCAACCCGAGAAGCTGCGGGTAATTACTCGGGCCCGATATTGATCTCCCGCCTTTTTGGCTCGTCTCCAATTTTAATTTCCTCTTAAATCGACGCATAAAAAAAATGTAAAAAAATAATGACAGCCAAGTCTTTTTTGTCATGCACACTGAAGCAGAGGCAGTGTCATAATCTCAAATGGCTAACGTGAACTCTATTGCCATGGCAACATGATGGGGTTGTCAGGGCAGGGAGGGGGTCAATGAGGCAAGTTTAAAGTTTTTTTTTTTACTTCTGTAATTATGGAAAACGATGTTTTAAATGAGCAGCATTAGCCTGGTGATTTGATGCTCGTCTTTGGAAGGGAAGTGTCATAATTAGTGTGTGCGTATGCTAGCATGCTTTAATAGTGTTCATTAAAATGCAAGGTCCCCAAAGACGGTGTCACTTAGCAGTCTGAATCTGGGTAGGCATGTAAATTATAGGCACAAAACAAGGTTTTAACAACCAATGCTTCAAAGCATAAAAAGTCTGTCATTTCAGGTCATTTTGGCGTTTTTTTTTTTAACTTTAAAAATTCAGCCCCCAAAGCCAGTTTTACTCAGGAACATGAAATTTGGGAGAAACGTTTAACATGAGTACACCTACAAAAAAGTCTCATAGAACCATGCCTGAAAAGACACACAAAGTCTGCTATTTTGATTTTTAATGGCCATTTGGATCTCATATCACCCTTTTTTAAGTTTAGAAATTCAGCCCCCAAAGCCAGTTTTACTTAGCAACATGAAATTTGCTATAAACATTTGTCATGAGTAGACCTGCAAAAAAGTCTCAAGGAGACATGCTTGAAAAGACACATAAAGTCTACAATTGTAGATTTTTAATGGCCATTCGAGTCTCTTATTGCCATTTTTTATTTTAAAAATTCAGCCCACAAAGCCAGTTTTACTCAGCAACATGAAATTTGGTAGAAACAATTATCTTAAGTAGACCCACAAAAAAGCCTCAAGGAGCCATGCCTGAAAAGAGACACAAAGCCTGCTATTTTGAATTTTAGTGGCCATTTAAGCCTCATATTGCCATTTTTTTTTACTTTAAAAGTTCAGACCCCAAAGCCAGTTTTACTCAGCAACATGAAATTTGGTGGAAATGTCTATCATAAGTAGACCCACAAAAAAGTCTCAAGGAGCCATGCCTGGAAAAAGATACAAAGCCTGCTATTCTGATTTTTAATGGCCATTTGAGTCGCCTATTGCTCTTTTTTTATTTTGAAAACTCAGCCCCCAAAGCCAGTTGTACTTGGCAACATGAAATTTAGTAGAAACATTAATCATGAGTTGACCAACAAAAAAGTCTCAAGGAGCCATGCCTGAAAAGACACATAAAGCCTGCTATTTTTGCTTCTAATTGCCATTTCAGTGTCTTTTTGCCCTTTTATGTTATTGAAAATTCAGCCCCCAAAGCCAGTTTTACTGAACAACATGAAATTTAGTGGAAACATTTATCATGAGTAGACCTATAAAAAGTATCAAGGAGCTCTGCCCGAAAAGACACACAAAGTCTGCTATTTTGATTTTTAATGGCTATTTGAGTCTCTTATTGCCCTATTTTGACATTAAAAATTCAGCCCCCAATGCCAGTTTTACTCAACAGCATGAAATTTGGTAGAAACGTTTATCATGAGTAGACCTAATAAAAAGTCTCAAGGAGCCATACCTGAAAAGGCACACACAGTCTGCTATCTTAAATTTTTATTGGCCCATTTGAGTTTCTCATCGCCTTTTTTTTTTATTTAAAACATTCAGCCCCCAAAACCAGTTTTACTCAGCAACATGAAATTTGGTAAGAATTTTTATATGAGTAGACCCACAAAAAAGACTCAAGGAGTCATGCCTGAAAAGACACATTAAGCCTGGTATTTTGGTTTTTAATTGCCATTTCAGTGTCTTTTTGCCCCTTTATGTTATTGAAAAATCAGTCCCCAAAGCCAGTTTTACTCAGCATCATGAAATTTGGTGGAAATGTCTTTCATAAGTCGACCCACAGAAAAGTCTCAAGGACCCATGCCTGAAAAGAGACACAAAGCCTGCGATTTTTATTTTTAATGGCCATTTGAGTCTCTTATTGCCATTTTTTTAACTTTAAAAATTCAGCCCTCAAAGCCAGTTTTACTCAGCAACATGAAATTTGGTAGGATTATATATCATAAGTAGACCTACAAAAAAATCTCAAGGATGCCTGAAAATGCACATAAGGTCTGCCAAATTGGTTGAAAACGCCATCTTCATGTCATTTTGCCCTTTTTCTACTGTGAAAATGCTACCCACAAAGCAAATTCTACTGAGCAACTTATCAGTTGGTAGATATGCCAATCGTAAGAAGACACACACAAAAAAAGGTTTTAACAACTGATAGAAAATTTGACATTTTAGTTTTGTATTGTCCCATTTAAATGTCTAATCAAATATTTTCAAAAAAAGTGAGGCCAAGCCAATATTATCACGACCTACTGTTGCTAAAAAAAAACAGTCAGGCTTGAAAACCAGAGCGGTACCTCATCAACATCTGACAAAGTGGAGCAATAGCGCCATCTGCTAGCCAGACACAAAACACAATAACGCAGTTTGAGCTTTAATATCATTTGAATAAGTATGAAAATCATTTTCTCATTGCATAATCCAATTAGAATGATGCATTTGTAAGTGCTAAGAAATTGGTTTATTAAATTACAACTAGGGGTGTCAAACGATTAAAATTTTTAATCGAGTTAATTACAGTTTAAAAATTAATCGCAATTAATTGCAATTCAAACCATCTATAAAATATGCCATATTTTTCTGTAAATTATTGTTGGAATGGAAAGATAAGACACAAGATTGATATATACATTCAACATACGGTACATAAGTACTGTATTTCTTTATTATAACAATAAATCAACAAGATGGCATTACCATTATTAACATTCTGTTAAAGCGATCCATGGATAGAAAGACTTATAGTTCTTAAAAGATAAATTTTAGTACAAGTTATAGAAATTTTATTTTAAAACCCCTCTTCATGTTTTCGTTTTAATAAAATTTGTAAAATTTTCAATCAAAAAATAAACTAGTAGCCCACCATTGTTGATGTCAATAATTACTTACACTATGCTCATGGTGCTGAAGCCTATAAAATCAGTCGCACCCAAGCGCCAGCAGAGGGCGGCAAAACTCCGAAAAACACAACAAGTACAGCTTTCACTGTGCTGTCATTTTAATCTGTTTGAGCAGGGCATTTGTGCATTAATTGCGTCAAATATTTTAACGGGATTAATTTAAAAAATTAATTACCGCTCGTTAACGCGATAATTTTGACAGCCCTAATTACAACACCAAAAAAATGAATCCTTAATCTTCCATCACCCCCCCAAAAAAAGATTATTCATTTTATTAAATGTATCGGATTTGAATAATAACTGGGCCTGCAAGCAGGACTGAACGGGCCCTCGCACTTTGGCGCAACTCGGATGTCACGCAAACTCTGACGGCACGCAGGTTAGGGTTGTGGCAGATCGTCCCCCCCACACATCATCTCCTGACTTGCTCGAAATTCGCCTCTTTTTTGGGGGGATTAAAAATTCATTCACACACCTAGGAGAAAAAAACCCTATTGAAGAGGGTCCTACAAAAAAGGAGGCGCTACTGAACTATGCAGCCATGCCCTTATTCAAAACCAAAATGTATTCACTCTACGTTGAAAAAAACCTAATAGGAGAGGCCTTTTTGAAAAATTCAAGGGGGCGCCACTGAGCCATTTTGTTATGTTTTTTTTGAGAGGTTGCAAAATTATCGAAATTTACCCCAAGCTCTATGTATGCGCAAATTTTGGTGAGTTTTCGAGCTTGTTAAAGCCTCAAATTTTGCTGCCACTAGTTGGCGCTATAGAGTTGATGCAAATGACCCATACAGGAACCTTTAGGGTATGACTCTCAACAAGCATGGGAAGTTTGGCGCAGATATGTTGTATATCTGCCAAGTTATGACTGTTCAAAATTTGTGGTGAGACAAAATGGCCGCAATCATTTTCACTTTCCTGTTTGGACCCGTCCGCTTCAACAAAACCTCAATATTTTTCATCAGGCACCTGAACACATGTCTAAAAGTTACCCTGAAACAGGTTTGAGGTCAATTGTTTTTTGTCCCTAGGAGGAGGGGCCGGTCTCTTAAATAATGCCGTTTCCTGTGCCCAGCAGGTGGCGCCAGGCCTAATTGGTAATATTTCAATGCAGTTGTGTTCAGGCTGGGATACCTCTCATACATGCCAGATACGAAAAAGATTAAACGTTGTGTCAGGGAGTTATTAGTCATTTTCTGAATTTGGTCTTTTGCCAACAAAATGGCCGACTTTGGCACCCAGCCCAGGTCAGGCCCGTGAATGAAACCTCACCATTTTGAAAATGTAAGATCTCATATGTCTCCTGAACAGTCTCACCAATTTTGAAGATGAACAACTAACTCCCTCGGCGACAAGGTCTAAAATGTGCACCCTGTAAATCGATAAAAATTTCACATTTGATCAAAAATACCCGATTTCCTGTTAGGTTTGGAATATGGGTGCAAGAGACTTTTTGGAGCAGTTCTTCACCACGTATTGACTCCCCAAATTTCATCGCTCTACGTTGAAAAAACCTAATAGGAGAGGCCTTTTTTTTTAAATTTCAAGAGGGCGCCACTGTGCCATTTTGTTTCTTTTTTTCGCAATGTCGCAAAATTATCGTTATTAATTAATTAATTATTATATTTTTCTGAGTTTTCGAGCATGTTCAGGCCTCCAAATTTGCCATTTTCATTTGCTCTGAAAAAAAAAAAATCCTTTGCATTACAATAGGGCTCTCGCACACTTAGTGCTCGGGCCCTAAAAATATTAGTCCTACTTTATTGAGAGACCTCTAGGTGGCGGCAGAGCCTCATAACCATAAAGACTACATCACAATACACTAATAAATGCGTAATATTGTGGCCCTACTGCATCCGTGCAAATATGTTTTCCAAGTCCATCCTGTTTTCCTTCCTTAAAAAAAAAAAATGTTACGTGCTTGTCCTCCAATATGTTCTATTCTTCTGACACGTCCAGATAACAGAGCAACTGCCTCATTCATCACCATGATATGAATGCTTCCCTCGTGACAAACGAGTTGGGCCTCCCCACCAATAATAACAAAAAATGCTGGCCATTATGAACTCAAACATGTAGAAAAACTGTTATATAAATAGAACAAAGTGAGTACATGTTTTATAATAGGAATTCAATTTCCCCTGTAACTCAAAAATACAGTACTTGTTTTTGAGTGCAATGTAAAGGATTAATATACTATATATTATATTGTGTATTAAATTTTATCCTGGTGCTTTGACCTACTTTTAAAGTGACCACAGCATGCAACAGTTAATAATTAAGCCTTCGAGAATGTTCATCTCAGTTTTCTGGGTGACGGCTGCCGTTAATTAACATCTTGGTGTCGACACTCCCTTCTTGAGAGGACTTGTGACTCCACACCCTTGCACACACACACAAACACACATCAAGTGGAGTCCTCCCCATGGAGAATTGGATGAAGATATCTAAGGAATCCCAAGAATTGTCTTATCATGGGTCGCCTTTATTAGTATTCGTATTGATTTTTGGAAAATTCAGGCCACAAAGTCAGTTCTATTTCGCAACATGAAATTTGGTAGATATGTCAATCACAAGTAGCGCCACAAAAAAGTCTAAGGAGCCAAGTCCTAAAAAATTGACCCCCTAATGTAAGTTTCACTTAGCAACATGAAGTTTGGTGGGGATGTCCATCATGGGGAGATCCACAGATCCAAAAATACTCAGGTAGTCCACTATGTTGGTTTGAATTAGCCACTTTACTGTCATTTTCCTCCTTCTTTAGATGTAAAAATTGAGCCCCTAAAGCAGTGCTTCTCAATTATTTTCTGTCACGCCCCCCCCAAGGAAGACGTAAATGTTTCGCGCCCCCCCCAAAGGGGAAGCAAGCTGGCGACACCCCTTGTTTTGTTTGACTATGTGTGTGCATGTAGGTGGAATTATATACATGTGTGCTAGTTCATTACATAAAGCAATGGCATTTAGCAGAAGATAATATGCAACAATATGATTTCTTAATTGTCCCAGACAGTATAGTTTCTTAATGTCCGCGGCTTGTCCTGGAAGGTGACCAGTGGAAGCTGGGCCGGTTCAAACCGGCCAGAGTGACAAGACAGTATCACCATGAATTAAACATGTCTAAGATAAACAATCACAATAATAGTTAATCATAACACATCCTATTCTAGCGAGCATTGATCATTAATTCTGATATCCAGTTTTAAGAATACATTAGCATAGGCAAATATTTAATAAACCCTTGATAATTATCTTAACACAGAAAGACACAGGAAGTCTGCCATTTTGGTTTTAAACTGTCATTTTTCTCTTTTTAGACATAAAAATTAAGCTCCTGAAGTTAGCTTCACTTAGCAACCTGAAATTCTGTGGGCATGTCCATCATGAGGAAACACACAAAAAAGTCTCAAGAACCCAAATCCAAAAAGACACAGGAAGTCTGCTATATTGTTTGAAACAACCTTTTTCCCGTCATTTTTGTCTTTTATACACGTAAAAATCAGTCCCTAAATTAGGTTTCACTCAACCACCTGAAATTTGGTGGGCCTGCTCCTCATGATGAACAAAGTCTCAGCAAAGTCTCAGAACTCAAGTCCAAAAAGACAAAGGAAGTCTGCTATATTGGTTTGAAACAACCTTTTAACCGTCATTTTCGTCTTTTTTTAGACAGAAAAATTCAGCCCCTAAAGAAAGATTCACTTAGCAACCTGAAATTCGGGAGGCATGTCTAACATGATGAGACCAACAAAAAAGTCTCCATAACCCAAATCCAAAAAGACATAGGAAGTCTGCTATATTGCTTTGAAACAACCATTTTAGTCATTTTTGTCTTTTTTTAGGCAAAAAAATCAGCCCCTAAAGTAAGATTTTTCACTTAGCAACCTAAAATTTGGTGGCATTGTTCATCATAAGGAACACACAAAAAAGTCTAAATAACCCAAATCCAAAAAGACACAGGAAGTCTCCCATATTGGTTTGAAACAACCATTTTACCGTCATTTTTGTCTTTTTTTTAGATGTAAAGAATCAGCCCCTAAATTAGGTTTCACTTAGCAACCTGAAATTCAGTGGGCACGTCCATCATGATAAGACCCACAAAAAAGTCTCAGAACCCAAGTCCAAAAAGACACAGAAAGTCTGCCATTTTGGTTTGTATACTGTCATTTTACTGTCATTTTTCTCTTTTTTTAGACATAAAAATTCAGCCTTTAAATTATGTATCACTTAGCAATCTGAAATTCAGTGGGTATGGCCATCATGAGGAGACCCACAAAAAAGTCTCTGAAACTCAAGTCCAAAAAAAAGACACAGAAAGTCTGCCATTTTGGTTTTACACTGTCATTTTTCTGTTTTTAGACAGAAAATTTCAGCCTCTAAAGTAAGTTTCACTTAGCAACCTGAAATTCGGTGGACATGTACATTATGAGGAAACACACTAAAAAGTATCCAAACCCAAGTCCAAAAAGACACAGGAAGTCTGCCATTTTGGTTTTAAACTGTCATTTTACTGTCATTTTTCTCTTTTTTTAGACATAAAATTTCAGCCCCAGAGTTAGGTTTCACTTAGCAACCTGAAATTTGGTGGACATGTACATCATGAGGAAACACACAAAAAAAGTCTCTGAACCCAAGTCCAAAAAGACACAGGAAGTCTGCCATTTTGGTTTTAAACTGTCATTTTACTGTCATTTTCCTCTTTTTTTAGACATAAAATTTCAGCCCCTGAATTAGGTTTCACTTAGCAACCTGAAATTTGGTGGGCATGTCCATCATGAGGAGACCCACAAAAAAGTCTCAAGAAGCCAAGTTCAAAAAGACGCAGGAAGTTTGCCGTTTTGGTTTTAAACTGTCATTTTCCTGTCATTTTCCTCTTTTTTAGACATAAAATTTCAGCCCCTGAATTAGGTTTCACTTAGCAACCTGAAATTTGGTGGACATGTCCATCACGAGGAGACCCACAAAAAAGTCTCAAGAAGCCAAGTCCAAAAAGACGCAGGAAGTTTGCCGTTTTGGTTTTAAACTGTCATTTTACTGTCATTTTCCTCTTTTTTAGACATAAAAATCCAGCCTCTAAATTATGTTTCACTTAGCAACCTGAAATTTGGTGGGCATGTCCATCATGATGAGACCCACCAAAAACTCTAAGAAGCCATGACCAAAAAGACGCAGGAAATTTGCTATTTTGTTTTAAATTGGTCATTTTAACCCTGGTCAAAAGTTTTAAGACTCTTTCCTTTTCAACTGAATGGTGAAACGTCTCAAAACTTTTGCCCGCGGGTTTTTCTATTTTCATGCCTTCTCAAGGGAACAAAAATGCATTTCAACACAGTGATGTACAGCTTCCTCATACACACAAACATGCACATTCATCACACGTTCATGCGTCACTGAAATTTTACTGCACGGGAAAAAACAGTTACTTATTATATATGTGATGTACGATATATTTTCCTCATGGAACAGATACGCTATCATCTCATGCGATTTGGTCTCACTGTTTTTCCGGGAAATACTGGCGTCCTCAAAATAACCTCTCGCTTCCATTTGTCTTCATTTTTCGGCTCAGTGCTCCACAGGGATGCACATTACATTGACTTGTACACGCACCCTGTTGAGTTACTGGCATAAGTGCGTGTATGTGTCAGGGTCAAGGTGAGACAGGAAGTGGCAAACAAGAGGAGAACTTCCCATGTCAAGTATTGCATTCTGTTTTTAACTCATTGGCCGCCGTTGACGATGACAGACAAACCAGAGTTGCTCTAAAAAAGTTGTTTTTTGAAAAGCAAGCTTCTGCGATGAATTAGAATGAGTTTATCACTAGTAGACGTCCAATCCATTTGAAGTGGGAGGGTGGCAGCGAATGAACATTCGTTCATTCGCTGCCATCCCTCCCACTTCAGACGGATTGAACGTCTATGGCCGTGTCATTGGCAGCCAATGCCAGGCAATGAGGTAATTTTGGGCCATTTAAGGTAATTTACCCGTTGATTTTCAGTTACTTCCCCCAAAATTGGCCAGAATGACTGCGAATGCTCTGGTTTCGAATTAGTGCGGCAACAGTTAATCGATTAACTCGAGTATTCGATTAGAAAAAAAGATTCATATTCAATTTTGCTGCTTCGAGCATTCGTTTAATTAAAGTGGCGTTTTAATGGTTTGTTTTGAAAGTGTTTGCATTTATTTTCATTGATTTGGGTGGATACACGGCCCTCTTGTTTACCTCATTTCACATGGCTGAATCCATCTGCTCCCTGTTCAAACCAACATAAGCTAAGTTTTTGTTTGAGCTAATGATTTTTTCGAATGCATTCGTAATTTAGTTTAAAGGTATATTTAGCCATTTTTTTGTGGGAATATCTGTTTGAGCCATTTGTTAAGAGCATTGTAAAAAAGCGTTAGCATTTTATAGCATTTACGTTAGCAGACTTTTGCTATGTAAGTTAACCAATTGTTCTTTTGTTGTACATAGATCCTCTCTTTTGTATATATATATATAAAGTATATATATATACATATATTTTAGGGCTGTCAAACGATACAATTTTTAATCGCGTTAATTACAGCTTAAAAATTAATTAATCGTAATTAATCGCAATTAATCGCAATTCAAACCATCTATAAAATATGCCATATTTTTCTGTAAATTATTGTTGGAATGGAAAGATAAGACACAAGATGGATATATACATTCAACATACGGTACATAAGGACTGTATTTGTTTATTATAACAATAAATCAACAAGATGGCATTAACATTATTAACATCATTATTAATATAAGCGATCCATGGATAGAAAGACTTGTAGTTCTTAAAAGAAAAATGTTAGTACAATTTATAGAATTTTTATATTAAAACCCCTCTTAATGTTTTCGTTTTAATTAAATTTGTAAAATTTTCAATCAAAAATAAACTAGTAGCCCGCCATTGTTGATGTCAATAATTACTTACACAATGCTCATGGGTGCTGAAGGCTATAAAATCAGTCGCACCCAAGCGCCAGCAGAGGGCGGCAAAACTCCATAAAACACAATTAACAAGTGAGCGTTTCACTGTACCGTCATTTAAATCTGTCTGAGCGGGACATCTGCGTTAATTGCGTCAAATATTTTAACGTGATTAATTTTAAAAATTAATTAACGCCCGTTAACGAGATAATTTTGACAGCCCTAATATATTTATATACCATGTGAGGCTCAGCTCAGGTATTTTAATTTTTTATGTCCCTTATCTGATTACTCGATTATTCGAAATAAATAGTTCATCGATTAATTGGCTACTAAAATAATCGAAAGCTGCAGCCCTATTTCGAATGAACGAACGTTCCCAGTCTAAATGGAATGGGCGTCGAGCACCGTCAATGGCAGCCTTAGAGTTATCTGAGACACTGTTATGGTGGAAGATTTTGGTAGCAACTTGTTGGTCCCTTTTTTTTTTTTTTTTTTTTTTTTTTAAACAGTGACACCTTTTTAAAACGATTTCTCGATTCTTGGCAGCAACATATTGATAACCTTTTGGGATACAAAGTATCATGATATATCACCATTTCGATATTTTGTCACACCCCTAATGTGAACGATACCAAATTAGCACTTAAAACTAAAACTAACGAAATACATCAATAAAATTCCTATTTTAATTTTTGTTCATAAATTAATATGAGTTGCCATTGACGGCGATAGACGTCCAACCCATTTTGACGGGGACGTACGTTAAACATGATCCCAGTTGAATTTTATTTGACGTCTATCGCTGTCAATGGCAGTGAATAAGTTAATAGCAAGAATTCACATGGTTCTATTTACATGGCAGTTTTATGATTATTTTTTTTTAGTTAAAAAAAGCTTAATGGAACGCAAAGATCTGATCAATTAAAATATGGTTAAGTCACAGAAATAGCATTAGCATAGCATTTTGGGGAGAAAATGGCAACTTTTAAATATTTATTTTTCAATCTGAAAAAGTAATACAGTGGTATGAATAAGTTTCTGAACTGTTTGGAATTTCTCAGATTTCTGCATAAAACCGCCATCAAATGTGATCTGATCTTTTTCAAAATCACACAGATGTAAAAAAGTGTCTGCTTTAGCTAAAACCACCCAAACATTTATTGGCTTTCATATTTTAAAGAGGATAGCATGCAAACAATGACAGAAGGGGGGGAAATAAGTAAGTGAGCCCTCTGCGAGGGAGACTTAGAGAGCAATTGAAACAAATTTTTACCAAACAATTTAAGTCAGTTGTGTGCCCAATCACGATGAGTGGTTTATGGCTGCCCTGCCCACTATAAAACACACACCTGGTAAGAATTGTCTTGATGAGCAGCATTGTCTGATGTGCATCATGGTTCGGTCAAAAGAGCTGTCTGAAGATCTGCGTTTAAGAATTGCTGATATGTATAAACCTGGGAAAGGATACAAAACCATCTCTAAAAGTCTGAATGCTCATCAATCGACTGTCAGAGAAGTTGACTACAAATGGAGAGAGTTAGGCACTGTTGCTTCTCTCCCAAGGAGTGTCCGTCCTCCAAAGATGACGCCAAGAGTTTAGCGCAAAATACTCAGAGAGGTAAAAAAAAAAGAGCCCTAGCGTGTCTGCTAAAGACTTACAAAAATTACTGGCACAGTCCAGTGTTTCAGTGCACACATCAACTATTTGTAAAACTATGGCTAAGAATGGTGTTTATGGGAGGACTCCACTGAGGAAGCCACTGCTGTCTAAAAAAACATTGTTGCTCATTTAATGTTCGCAAAAAGGCACTTGAACGCTCCACAGAAGTTTTGACAAAATATTTGATGGACTGGGAGTAACACACAAGGTCAAAATGGAACAGCTCATCTACATCACCTCATCCCCACTGTAAAGCATGGTGGAGGGAGCATCATGATTTGGGGCTGTTTTGCTACCTCAGGGACTGGACAACTTGCAATCATTAATGGAAGAATGAATTCCAAAGTTTATCAGGATGTTTTGCAGGAAAACCTGAGGCCATTTGTCAGACAATTGAAGCTAAAAAGAGGATGGATGCTGCAACGAGACAATGATCCAAAACACAGAAGTAAATCAACTTCAGAATTGTTTCAGAAGAACAAAATACACATTCTGTAGTGGCCAAGTAAAAGTCCAGTCTTGAACCCCATTGAGATGCTTTGGCATGACCTAAAGACAGCGATTCATACCAGAGATGGCAGAAATCTGACTGAACTATAGCAGTTTTGTAGAGAAGAATGGGTCAAGATTAGTCCTCATCGATGTGCCAAACTGATCTACAGCTACAGGATGCGCTAGTTGAATTTATTGCTGCCAAAGGGGGGGCCACAAAATATTAAATGTGATGGATCACATACTTATTTTGCCCTCTCAGTCCTTGTTTGTGTACTATGCTCATTAAAATATTTAAAAAAAACAACCTATGAATGTTTAGGTAGTTTTAGTTAGAGCAGACAGTTTTTTTCATCTGTGTGATTTTGACAAAGAGCAGATCACATTTCATGGTGATTTTATGCAGACATGTGAGAAATTCCAAAAGGTTCAGATACTTTTTCATACCATTGTACATTCAGAAAAAAAATCCTTTACAGTGCTGTGCTGTGAATCGAATTGAAAAACAATCTTAATTTTAAAGAATATTTTCCACACATAAAATTTCACCTATTTTGCAATTTTTCCAATCTCACGGGCCCATTAGTCCCCTAAAAAAGTATACAAATTTCTGACACACGCTGTTACATTGTATTTAAATGAGATATTTAAGTGAGTGACATGACCATCTCATACATTGCTTATGTTCATGATGCAGTTTATTGTGCCGGAAATTGTTTTCTTGAAAGACATTACATTCACATTCAATCAGACGCATGAAAACGTTATGCTAAATAGACATTTTTAGTACTTTTGAGTCAATTCAAGTGAAGTGATATACTGGCATTTTGCGACAGTAATGTAACATCGATGATAAAGTTGAATAAATGTGTAGTGTCAATTAGCGTTAGCGAGTTAGCATGTTAGCATAATACACGATGGTTCATTACAATAATACATCACGTCAGGATGTGTCCACGCGCAATAAGTCACAGTCGAAACATCGGAACATTTAAGACAACAATTTCCCTGCGATTATTTTCAACACTTTGAGGTTTCCAGTCTTTTACACAACCCAGCATTGTTCACATTGTTGAGTCATCCATTTTGACAAAAAAAGTCTTCCAGTGTTTCTTAAGATTTTTAAAAGCCATTAAGTGAATGATCCTGTTTCAGTGCCATTGACGGCAGTATGTTTAAATATGTTTGAAGCTGTTTGCTAACTACAAACTAAACGGTTCCACTACATTCTGTACTATTTCTTAAAATGATTTATTGGGAGCGTTTTTGAATGATTATCAATGCAGTACAGTTTCGGGTAACATTGTAGTTCTACAGGTAGTCCCCGGGTTACAACGTCCCCGACTTACGTGATTTCGACTTTACGACGCAATAGTTTTGTGCGCCATTTTGTCTCCGGTCGTTTTTTTATTTAGTCGCGTAAACAGTACCTTATAGTACTTCACGTTATCTTATTTTTTTACTTTGTTGTATTAATATGTATATAACATGTTTTTGGAGCGTTATTTTGAGATTTACGGGGGTATTTAGGGGTTCTTAAAACCGATTTACGCGGAAATTCGGGTTACGTCACATGCGTAGGAACGGAATTAACCTGGGGACTACCTGTCCAGCGTTATGACCAGAGGTGGTTAGTGTAGCCAAGAATTTTACTCAAGTAAGAGTAGCGTTACTTCAGAATAATATTACTCAAGTAAAAGTAGTCACCCAAAAAATGTAGTCGAGTTAAAAAGTATTTGGTGAAAAGAATACTCAAGTAATGAGTAACATTGTGAGTAACTGCTTACGATGTTTGATTTTTATTTTAAAACAATGTTTTGATGAACTGTTATTATTATACTTTGAAGAAGTGGACTATAACCTATTACATAACCACATTAAACCAATGAAATACAAAAAAAAATCAGGTGAGAGAAAAAAAATACAGAAATAAAGCATTATTTGTCCAAAGAGCATGAGTGCCCTCTAGTGGAGAATACATATTTCTTATTATTACACCGAAAAGGATCATAGCTTCGTTTTTTTGTGGTCAGTCGGTGCCAAATAAAAACTGGGAGAGAGGTTAAAATCTGCGCTTTCGAGTCATGTTGACGGCAACGCTCTATGTCAAATACTTCATTTTTTGACGTGCTTTAAAGACGCCACGTGTTTGAACAGGCCAGCGTGATCATAGAACGGCAAGCTTGAGTCTGGTTGGTATAATGGAGTCATGTGATTATTGTTTAGCCATTTCATTGGTGAAACTGGTACAGCCACTGTTGGCGACTCTCGCAAAAAAAAACCAAAAAAGTTTTTATTTTTATAGTGTACAGATAAGTACACATTAAACCCTCCTGTTACCGTGACCCGTTTTAAATGTTACTATATCTTTTGAAATGAAGTGTGCTATTTGTGATGTTTTTGTTTTTGTTTTTTTTTATGTTTACCCACAGAGGTCAAATTGAACTGTTTTTTCCCCCAATTTAAAGTTGAATTTTTATTTATGAAACATATTGACACATATGTTGCTGTGAAATTATTAGTGGGGTTATTTCTTAGTAGGATATTTAGTCATACAGGTTAAATTGACCAATCTTTTTGTAAAATAGGTATTTTGGGATATTAAACGTGTTTTGCTTGTCTTAATGAAAGTTAGTGGCACATGTTTACAATTAGATTAAAGTTTCAAAAATTCAGTTTCTGACACTTTTAACTCTCATTGTCGTCCATCGCCGTCATTAGCAGCCATTGGGTGAGTCTGAGCTTAATTTTTTAAATCATTTTTCGACGCTTCGACACATTCCTTGGGACAAACTGACCCGATAAAACTCCGGTAACAGGAGGGTTAACAGTTTAAACAGTGCGTTGTATCAAGATTGAATGTGTTTAAAGCATATGGTTACAATTGAAAAATGTTTTCTATTCTAAATTTTTTTAAACATGAAGCTGATTGGCTTTTGTGGGCCCCAAAAAATATGATGTAGCGGTCCGGATCAGTCCGCTAGCCTTCAGTTGTTTTTTTTTAACCATGTTGTAAAATAAACAATCAAAAGTTTGACACCTAATTTAGTTTTTTTTCAAGATGGTGCTGTAATACAAACTGATTACATGATTAGCTTTTTCAGGCCTCAAACAAATTATATTGCGGGCTAAATCTGGCCCCCGAGCCTAAAGTTTGACACCTAAATCAGATTTATATATATAAAAAAAAAAATCTGATTTAGGTGTCAAATTATTAATCTAGGGGGGCAGATTTGTCCCGCTACATCATTTTTTTTAGGCCCAACAAAGTTAATCACCTTCATGTTTCATGCTAACATAAAAGCATTAGAATTTTAAAAAATCAATAATTTTCACATGCTTTAAACATATTGAAACTTGCTGATTATTACTAATTGAAGTTGGGTCTGTAACAGGTTCACTATTAAATGTATTGATCTGAAGAGTTGTGCTACATTTCCAGGAGAAACCAGGCTTTTTTATTACTGTATTCAGTTCTAAATGTCGATCTTGCGCGTCTATTCGGCCATTTTCCTCTTGGAAGGAGGCAGCAGATGCGCCGGCAGCTCGGCGGGCAGCTCGTGTCCCTCCAGCTTGACTTTAATAAGATGGTTAGCCAGCGCAAATTCCTCGTCGTCCAGCATTCCGTCCTTGTCGATGTCGGCCAGCTTCCAGATCTTTCCCAGCACCGTGTTGGGCAGCTTGGATTTGACCATCTCGCGCTTGGCGTTGGCGCCCGTCACCTTGCCGTTGACGGGCGACAGCGTGTAGAAGATCTCGTCGTAAGCCGGCTTGTCGCGCGCCACCACCCACTCGGCCTCGTCGATGCCCTCGCCGGCGCCCTCGCCGTAGCCGTGGCCGAAGGGGCCGTTCAGCGTGCCGTCGAAGGCGCCGCCCTTAACCGACGGGTTGGGCCGCTGCGTCTCCTCCTGGCGCACCAGCACCATCAAACCGGCGATGTCGTGAGCTAGCATGTCATCCACCGCTTCTAAAAGCTTGGATTTGAGCGGCTGGAACTTGGTCAGGTCTTGAGCTTGGAGTTGGTCCTGCAATGGAGGCACAATCGCTGCTAGCTCCAGAACAAAAAACACTCAGTCTTGACTTCCCGTTTGGCTTACCTGCATCCTCTTGAGATTTGGAAAGTCTCCAGGCGATATCTGATGTTCCCTCTCAATGCGCTTGTAGATGTCTCCCAAGCTAGCGATAAGCTCCTTCTTCTTATTCTCCCTGCCAAACACCGCCGGCATTTCCTTCTTCAAGGCGCTGATGATGTACGCGTGGACCTGCGACAAGATGTAATCAGGAGACGACAGGTAATGAGAAAATTTGCACCAATTGACGGAAATAAAATGTCCAATCCTTTTTGACTACCGTAATTTTCGGACTATAAACCACTGCGTTTTTCCTTCATTTTGAATCCTGTGGCTTATAGTCCAGTCCAGCCTTTTTGTTGATTGATTTAGGTTAATACGTAACACTTTATTTGACAGGTGAATTAGACTGTCATAAGACTGTCATAACTAAGACATGAAACTATCATGGGCATTATTAAATGCGTATGACAGATACCATTAAGTGTCATCCTGCATAATATGTCCAGCTCGGATCTTTTACATCAATTCAAAAGTGAGATAATTTTCCGGATAACACTAAATGACATTTGTTATAGGCATTAATTAATGCTCATGACATTGTCATGTCATAATTATGATTGTCTAATGACCGTCTTATGGCGCCAATGTCAAATAAAGTGTAACCAAATACCATAACTAGCAATTAATCAAAAAACTGGAACAGCAAGTGAAATAATTAGCACAGAACATGAATTTTGATTGTTATTTACATCTGTGGTGATGTAATGCATGCTTGGAGGCATGTTGGACAACAACAGTGTTGACAGCAGGTGGCAGCAAAGGTTGACTGTCTCACCCAAGGGAGCAGTAATGGCCAAATGAAGCTTCTTGAAGCAATGAAGCTTTGGAGCCAATTAGTTCAAAGCTTCATGGTGGTTCATTTGGTCTTATGACAGTTGTATGATGCCGCTGTCAAATAAAGTGTTACTGGTTAATATCTTTTGTTGTAAATATCCCATAATACAGTGAGGATAGCTGCGGTGCGGCTTATCTAAGAACAAATGTGGTTTTCATCACAAAGCACAGCCCAGGTTTTCCCCTACATACAAAAGATTGTGGCACACAACCACAACAAAATAAAAGCCGCCACGCCTTGCAAATGAGATGTTTTCTTTTATTATTATTATTATTTTTTTTAGGCCGTTTCAAACTAGCAGCAGCCTAGTGTGAAGGGTTCGGCAGCAACTTTTTCATTGTGTATTGTAATGTCCGTAACTATGCGTGGCCTCCTTAAGAGATGATAGGACTGGGGAGCTGTGACGTAGGGGGAAGTGAGTAGGAAGAATGGGAGATAGCGGTCGCATGACACGGCAGCCCACTGTAATTTTGTGATTGTTTTTCTTATTGTGTTTTTCCACAATAAAGTGGGTAAGCCAATACCGACTCCGCTCCTTCTTCCCCCCATCCATTTGGATCGGACTTTTCAGCGAAAGTGAGCGGTGGACGGCCGTCTTAGACGTAACGGCAAGCTTCAATTTGTGCCGGGAGGCAGGGGCTAAAATAGAGCCTTCCTCTATTTTCAGAACGGCGCCGCACTAACGTCAACAACGCATCTAATAGCAGAGGGGCAGGCGTACTTATATCTGTGCTATCAGGCTCTTTCGGCAGAGGACTGACGAAACCTTGATACCTGCGCTTTTTTCCAAGTTTCGCGAGCTCTGGGACACCCGAAAAATGACTCTCATACCTCTTCTTGCAAAGCTAAATGGTACCTCCATGTGCGTTTGTGTGGAAATGTTGTTCACGAACAACAAAAAAACTATTCACTTTCTCTCCGAAACTAGTAAAACTCTTCACACGGCTATTAGAATTTCCCCCTTCTTCTTGAAATGGGTCCGTTAACAGAAGGACTATTATTGTTGTCGTAATCTAGTAATATTAGGGGCAAATAAAAGGTAAAAGGACGACGAGATGTAAGTCGTACTATTGCTACGAGAAAAAACGTCGCATTGTTACGTAGGGTAATGTAGCTGTAATCAGCTACGCATTTTACGTACACGTACCGTAGTTGAGAACTACGACATTAGCCTGGCTAATGAAACATTTCAAATAAATCTTTGTTACGGTTCGTCTTGGAACAAAAAATGTGGGGGGGAAAAAATGTAATTTACCATGATATGATGCAATTTCGCCACCGCCACTGCTTCAAAAAATCCTAGGAGACACCCTGGCCTATCCTTCCTCCCGCAGCCCAGCAAGTGGGCCGCCGTCATCCCCCCGGGATCCAGGGTGGTCCCCTCGGCCATCCGCGCCCCCAACAACCGGCCTTCAGGGACAGGATGAGGGGACACGCCACCAGCCCCACGCCCACCCATCCTAATATTCTTAATTAAAGTATTTAGGATCACTTTCGATCCTCTGGCAACTAAATTGCCGCCCAGAGGTTATAAAACAACAAAACAATGATGTGCGTATCCTATGTCAGAAGCAAAAAATGTGGCTCCCTTTGCTGCGCCACATGCAAACCTCAAATTATTTTTGAAATCGTACGCGAAAGACACTTAAATTTATTCATTAAATTGATGTATCGGCTAGTCACAGAAACATGAGCGTTCACTCGTAACATTTCGCAAAGTAAAAGTGTTTCCCTAAAGTCTGTCTCGTGACCTTCAAGCCCAACACTCACATATTATAACTGTTAAACAGGAAAAGTGCATTTAACTGTTTCCGACAAGTTGTTAAGTGTACGTCCTGAGACGGGAAAGAGGAAATCATTCCAAAAAAAATAACGTATGTGACTCCAATTTACCTTGGCCAATCTCGCCCGCTTGATGAGATCGTTAAGCTTCCTCAACGCGGCGTTCCGCGGCAACGACTGGATGTCCTTGAACAGATCTTGCTCCTCTGCCTCGAAAAGCTTCCTGTTGTCAGGAATTAACAGCGGGTGCGACCAAAAGGACCCGATGTAGACGCGAATCACCTGCCAAACGGAGATTTTCGTCAGACCTCGTTGCTTACGCGACTTTATTTCATGCTCACCTCAGGCGTGTTGACGATTTTGCCGAGCGACCACATGAGCGCTCCGTACACTCGCATCAGTTGCTGGGTCTCGATCTGGTCTGCCTTGTTCAACACCACCCTGACGACAAAACAAAAGTTGGTATTTTTCGACGGCGGGGCGCAACGCTCTCGTTTAGTTTTACCTTATCTTGTCCTCGTGGTTTTTCAGCGCCTTTATCACCTCGGAAAACTCGTCGGAAATGTCCAGTTTGTGAGCGTCGAAGAGCAGGATGATCCGGTCCACGCGCTCGGCGAACCATTCCAGGACGGCCGCAAAGTCGTAGCCTGGTAAAAAATGATCATGTATGTAACACTATGAATCGTTTGTTAACTTTGATGCCATTTTGTGACACACTATATAAAAATCGGATCGCATTTTTTATTTAACAGTGCTGCCACAGTGACTATTTTGGCTGGTCGTCCATCACTGTCAATGGCAGCCAATGAGTTAAGAGAATATTGACTATTCACAGACCCAAAGGAGACGATTTGTACATTTTTGAGTGCAAATAATGTCTCAAAACAACTAATCGATCGGCAAAATAGTTGCCAATTAATCGTGGCAGCCCTTACACTTCCCTTGACAAACCATGCAAAAGTTCATTAGCGTGTTTAATAC
This sequence comes from Corythoichthys intestinalis, assembly GCF_030265065.1. Taxonomy (NCBI): domain Eukaryota; kingdom Metazoa; phylum Chordata; class Actinopteri; order Syngnathiformes; family Syngnathidae; genus Corythoichthys; species Corythoichthys intestinalis. Next base: position 8,625,652 of record NC_080413.1, read on the forward strand.
CCAAAAACTGCAACCATGTGTAGTCATAGTAGTTAGTAGAGCTGGGAACCTCAAGGTACATCGGGATACAATACCATTTGCGATACAAGGCTCACGATAACGATGATTTCACAATATGGCGAAAGGGCAATTATCGACACTTGAATCAAGAAACAATTTTACGATATTCTACAATACAACTATTAAACAGAAAAACAAGCTCTTTTCAGTCTTCTGCAGGGAATTGGAATGTGTTCATCACTAGTAGACGGGAGGGTGGCAGCAAAAGAACATTCGTTGTGACAGGGACTTTTTAAAACGAAATATCAAATCTTGGTGGGAGCATATCTGTACCGCAACAATAAATGGCTTAACTCGAGTAATTCGATTAGAAAAAAAACCTTTGTATCAAATTTTGCTGCTTCGAGTATTCGTTTAATTAGAGTGGCGTTGTAATGGTTTGTTTTGAAAGTGTTTGCATTTAGTTTTATTGATTTGGGTGGATACACTGCCCTCTAGTGGCAACCCTGAATATGACATGACAATATATAATAATAATATAACAATATGACAACTCATTCAACATGGCTGAATCCAATCCAGCAGATCCCTGTTAAGACCAACATAAGGTAAATATTTGTTTGAGCTAATATGTTTTTTTTAATGCATTCGTTATTTAGTTTATAGGTACACTACCGTTCAAAAGTTTGGGGTCACGACCCCATGACTTATGATGACTTTCATACACTACCTTTTGAACATTTGTGTATATTTAGCTGTTTTTGTGTGACTATGTGTTTGAACGATTTGTTAAGATCATTGTAAAACAAAAACAAAAAAGTTAGCATTCTATATAATTTAAGCTAGGGGACTTTTGCTATGAAAGTTAGCTAATTGTTCTTTTGTGGTACTTAGATACTCATTTCGTTTGAGGTTAAGCTCAGGCAAAGACTTCATAATGTATTGACGGGACACAAATATTGCGAACTATGAGGCTAGTTGGTAAGGAAATTAGCGGCTGCCATATGTAAACATAGAGCTTTTTCCGTTGAAAATTCTTGGAAATAATGCTTAAATCCCTGAATTCTTTATAGATATGGATGTAAAACAGTCTCGATTTTTGGTTAAAAGCAAAAAAAAAAAAAAAAAAGTGCAGTTAGCAGTTATGCTGGAGCGGCTAATTTCTCCCATTAATTTCTTTTCACTACGTTTCAAAATGAATGCATGGTACGAAAAATATAATAATTACCTTGAATCCTCAAACAAATCACTCCTGAGACAATCCTTCCTTTTTTTATGCGGTACAGCTTTCGTACTTTTTCAACCTAAATCCGGTGTTGGATCCCTGCATGTGTTGACTAACCGCGACCGACTGCGAATAACTGAAGCAGACTGTAGGACATCCCCCTACCTGAAGACGTTGCGCAGTGGCTGATGGATGTGACCCGTCAATACAATTATGAAGTTTATGGCTCAGGTATTTTGATTTATTTTTTTAATGAAAGTGCAATTCTGCATAGTTTAAAGTGAAAAGTTTGAAAAAAGACTTTTTGAACACCAAATTAGTTTTTATACAGAAAATAATTACAGTACATCCGAAACAAATGATTATAACAATATATTTGAGAGATAAAGCATGTTATTTTGCCTCATTCAAATCTTAATATCTGAACTAGGGCTGTCAAACGATTAAAATTTTTAACCGAGTTAATCACAGCTTAAAAATTAATAAATTGTAATTAATCGCAATCCAAACCATTTTCTGTAAATTATTGTTGGCATGGAAAGATAAGACACAAGACGGATATATACATTCAACATACTGTACATAAGTACTGTATTTGTTTATTATAACAATAAATCAACAAGATGGCATTAAAATTATTAACATTCTGTTAAAGCGATCCATGGATAGAAAGACTTGTAGTTCTTAAAAGATAAATATTAGTACAAGCTATAGAAATTTTATATTAAAACCCCTCTTAATGTTTTCGTTTTAATAAAGTTTGTAAAATGTTCAATCAAAAAATAAACTAGTAGCTCGCCATTGTTGATGTCAATAATAATTATCGTGCTGAAACCCATAAAATCAGTCGCACCCAAGCGCCAGCAGAGGACGGCAAAACACCAAAAAACACAAGTAACAAGTGGAAATGACACTTTGCTGTCATTTTAATCTGTTTGAGCGGGGCATGTGCATTAAATGCGTCAAATATTTTAACGTGATCAATTTAAAAAATTAATTAGCACCCGTTAACGCGATAATTTTGACAGCCCGAATCTGAACAACGGCCGTTTTTATTTCCAATACAAAAACTTCAACACACACTATAGGTGAAATGGAACGCTGTCTTTGTAGTAGCCTAGTAGCAGTACGCAAACTATCGTGTGTACGACCATTGTGCACGCCTTGGGGAAAATGCATGACAAATTTGGCCAGAAACAGCTGTTTTTAGATGGGAAAAACTAAAAAAAGATCCTAAGCACCCCCTACTGCGAGTGACTTCCAGCACCCCTAATAATTTGGCTTTAAATTGCTAACATGCGCACTTTGCAGGACAAGATGTCAATCATTTTGGATCAAGTATACACTTTTCATGGGCTCTAATTGGCAGAGAACAAAAATGGCGTTGAGTATCTCACCTAATTTCATATTCTGCACTTAGCTAGCTTTCAAATGACTCGTTATGCATTGTTTTTTTTTGTTTTGTTTTTAAGTACCGTATTGGCCTGAATATAAAACGGCCCTGATTATAAGACGGCCCCCTCTTTTTCAAGACTCAAGTTTGAAAAAAGACTTTTTGAAAACCAAATTAATATTTATACAGAAAATAATTACAGTACATCCGAAACAAATGATTATAACAATATATTTGAGAGAAAAGCATGTTATTTTGCCTCATTCAAATCTTAATATCTGAACATTTAAATCTGTAAACTAAAGTGCAATCACATTCGTAAATGAATGGCTTCTGGTTTTTGAAATGTAAATAAACCAATCTATTGTGATAAAACAAGAAAAGTGCATTAACCATCAAAGTGAAGTCTAACTGTGACTGTAGTCTTGAAACAAATCTGAATAAGGAAAAACATTGCAATAAAATTATGAAAACTGGTTTAACTTGAGAATAGCTGAGATCTGTCATGACAGAACATGGCTTCAATGATATCTGGCACCATCTAGCGTTGTGAATGGGGAGAGTAGCTGAGATCTGTTATGACAGAACATCGCTTCAATGATATCTGGCGCCATCTAGCGTCGTGAATGGGTAAATGTCTAGACCACGAATATAAGACGACCCCCTCTTTTTCAGTCTTGTTTCAATGCAAAAAACACAGTCTTATATTCGGGCCAATACGGTACTGTCACACACCTAGTAGTTAGTAGCGCTGTGTTTCTTGTGAAAACAACCAAGCGACTCCTTGAGGTTTTGCACAAGAACCTGAAATTGGTGTTTTTTAAATGAATTTTGGCAATCCATTTGACAAAATTCAGTAAAAAGAAAGAGCAAGGATCAAGTCCACAAAGTCTCAACATCTTGCAGACAATACCTCCATAAGGACATCTACGAATGCTGCTATAGCCTGATACCGCCTCCTCTGGACACACATGGTATAAACATACAGATCGGTACATTGAGACGGAAGATATAGTAAGACAGGACTGTAAATATAAAAAAAAAAAGCATGGACAGACATCGTGAAATAGTGCCTTCTTGGGATGTGTTTGGCTTCTATTGTCAATGCGGATGTCGGTATGGCAACGCCGCCATTTCATGTCGGGAATGTTGTTTGGTGGAGCCGCACTGACTGAAAAGGATTCTGGGAATTTCTGTTTCTGCGCTGTGGTATGTGTAATGTTTGCGCATAAATTGGGGTTAACATCGAGTATGCCAACAGTGTGGTTTTTTTTGGCGCTACTTCCTGTTCTTTGAAAGCAAAAGGACATAATCCCTTTGAAATGCTGACATAGGAGGATTGAATAGGACTGGACTCACTGAGCGTTGGCTAGCCTGTGAGTGTGAAAACGCTGTGTTTTACCTCGACTGATTCTCTGTTTCTCTCCTGACAGGATCCCCGGAGTGTCAATCACGCTGATGCTCTCCAAAACTGGGTTAGTCAGCTGGGCACACACAAATCTACACAAACACAGAGAAATGACTAAGCGTAGTGTCAAAACACAGCTTCGCTTTGACAGGAAAAAATGTCATATTTCGTCAAAATTGAGAAAAAGGGGATACTTTTTGGACCAGTAAGATGATCTTATATAAACAGAAAACATCTCCAGGGAAAATAGTGACCTCTGTTCTTCTCCGCACTCAAAAATGCGTGTAGATCTTGGCGTCCCAGGAGGATACTGCGTTTCTCGGGAGGAGATGGGGAATAAGCTCAAGCCTGCACGCTACGGTTTAAATCACTTCTTGGCTCCGAACTGGCTTGGTTGAAGAATTCGGACTGTTTTCTGCACTAAAATGACCGCTTGAAATTTAGAAGAGGCTATTTTGTAGCATTTTGGGGGAGGTTTACTCGTATACAGTGGGGCAAATAAGTATTTAGTCAACCACTAATTGTGCATGTTCTCCCACTTGAAAATATTAAAGAGGCCTGTAATTGTCAACATGGTTAAACCTCAACCATGAGAGACGGAATGTGGAAAAAAAAAACAGAAAATCCTTTTGTTTGATTTTTAAATAATTTATTTGCAAATCATGCAGGAAAATAAGTATTTGGTCAATACTAAAAGTTCATCTCAATACTTTGTTATGTACCCTTTGCTGGGAATAACGGAGGCCAAACGTTTTTTCTGTAACTCTTCACAAGCTTTTCACACACTGTTGCTGGTCTTTTGGCCCATTCCTCCATGCAGATCTCCTCTAGAGCAGTGATGTTTTGGGGCTGACTTTCAACTCCCTCCACAGATTTTCTATGGGGTTGAGATCTAGAAACTGGCTAGGCCACTCCAGGACCTTGAAATGCTTCTTACGAAGCCACTCGTTTGTTGCCCTGGCTGTGTGTTTGGGATCTTGTCATGCTGAAAGACCCAGCCACGTCTCATCTTCAATGCCCTTGCTGACAGGAGATTTTCACTCAAAATTCTCTCGATACATGGCCCCATTCATTCTTTCTTTTATACAGATCAGTCGCCCTGTTTCCTTTGCAGAAAAACAGCCCCAAAGCATGATGTTTCCGCCCCCATGCTTCACAGTTGGTATGGTGTTCTTCGGATGCAATTCAGTATTCTTTCTCCTCCAAACACAAGAACCTGTGTTTCTACCACAAAGTTCTATTTTGGTTTCATCTGACCATAACATATTCTCCCAGTCCTCTTCTAGATCATCCAAATGCTCTCTAGCGAACCGCAGACGGGCCTGGACGTGTACTTTCTTCAGCAGGGGGACACGTCTGGCAGTGCAGGATTTGGGTCCCTGGCGGCGCATTGTGTTACTCTGTAGCTCTCGGTAGGTCATTTACTAGGTCCTCCCGTGTGGTTCTGGGATTTTTGCTCACCATTCTTGTTATCATTTTGACGCCACGGGGTAATATCTTGCATGGAGCCCCAGATTGACGGAGATTATCAGTGGTCTTGTATGTTTTCAATTTTCTAATAATTGCTCCCACAGTTGATTTCTTTACACTAAGCGTTTTACCTATTGCAGATTCAGTCTTCCCAGCCTGGTGCAGGTCTACAATTTTGTCTCTGGTGTTCTTCAACAGCTCTTTGGTCTTGGCCATATGGGAGTTTGGAGTTTGACTGACTGAGTTTGTGGACAGGTGTCTTTTATACCGATAATGAGTTAAAACAGGTGTCATTAATACAGGTAACGAGTGGAGCTTCGTTAGACATCGTTAGAAGAAGTTAGACCTCTTTGACAGCCAGAAATCTAGCTTGTTTGTAGGTGACCAAATACTTATTTTCCACTCTAATTTGGAAATAATTTTTTAAAAAATCAAACAATGTGATTTTCTGGGTTTTTTTTTCACATTCTGTCTCTCATGGTTGAGGTTTACCCATGTTGACAATTACAGGCCTTTTTAATCTTTTCAAGTAGGAGAGCTTCCACAATTGGTGGTTGACTAAATACTTATTTGCCCCACTGTATATGCCTGCCAAATGTTACATGAGGAAATTAAAATGGCTTTGAGGCAGGGTTTTTGTCAAAAAAAAAACAATGGTTCAAACCAAAATGGCTGACTTCTTGAGTGTTTTCTGAAATACATTTTTTTTGCAGGTCAACTTATTAAACAAAGACGCTGTTAAAAATGCCATTCATGTTATTCTCGTACTATTAATTCAACATTCATTCTCGTAGTAATAGTTTGACTTTTTTTATTCGTATTGCTACGGGAATAAAAGTCGTATTATTATATAGCGCTAATGTAGCTGGATAAGCAGCTACGTACTTTACTTTTAGATCATTGCCGCCTCCGTTAAAATCAACAACATTGAAGGCATCTAGTGTTTTAGAATCGGTTTTACAAATAAGGAAATCCTTAAAGGGGAACTTCAGAATTTTTGGCACTAGGCTTAAACTTCGAGTTAACAGGGGGTTTAATTAGTCCCTGGAGTTGATTTCAACAAATTCCGTGCAGTTTGTTAGTTTTTTGTTAGTTTCAGGGCTCTGGAGTAACTAAACTAGCGTGACTCAACGGTGCTTGCTTAGCATACCAATAAAAAACAACATATGCCCACATGAGAATCACCGAAGACTCAGGCAATCATAAGTGTTGGCTATGTTTTCAGAATAACGTTAATAAAACTTACATGTCAATAACTGTAGTATGAACAGCAACATTTGTAATCCAGCAGCTCTGCAGGGAAAAGGCTGTCTAGGCATGGAGGGGGGAGTGATATTACATCGTTTTTTTCACCGCTGATTTTTATGTGGGAAGGAAAGGGACCCCCACCAGACTGTCCCCGCCGGGCTGTGCTGATGTAGCACACCAACACCACCGTTGAAAAAAATCCCATGGGAAACCCTGGACTAGGACACATTATTGATACACCGGATTTGTTGCAGTAGCAACAAAGGCGTCAGGCAGCATAGAGTGACGTCATGGACAGTCAAAACCCATCTGAGTTGTTCAGATTGAGAAGCATCTTGTCCATATCTGATGCGAAACTGGTTTCAATCCATCTCACAAAAATCAGACTTCCGTGCTTTGTGACTGTTCAGACGACAAAAGAGCCATCCAGTTTCAATCTGGATGGGCTAAAAATCGGATTTTGGCTACCAGTCTGAACAAGACATAACACTCACTGTTAAAACTGTCATTCGATCTTGTGGAACCTGTTTCAGTGACTGATTTTTATTTTGCCCAAAAAATTTTTTCAGATCAAAATGTCTTCCCGTGTTATTTTAATTGTGTCAACTCAAGATAAACATGCCTACGCCGAAGTTTACACAAGTTTAATTGCCGTCGTGGGTGGAATTTCATTCAAATGATGGGAGTGCTGCTAAGCCTGCAACGCCTTTCAAAATGAAAGATTTCCTCGCACCTTTTGTTTGACCGTGCGTGGATCAGCACCAGAATTCCCACATTTTTTTCCCCTCGTGTCATGACGCACACAAGCGACACGCACGTGACGCCGGCCGGCAGGTAACGTGAAGCCTGACTGTTGAGTGTGAGGAAACTCAATCTCACAGGAATGTGACGCTTCTCTGCGGACTTTCATTTTGTTCTCTCGCCAGCTCATCCGCCCACCACTTGACATACTTAACATCATCACAACACAACCTGTTGAGGAAGGCGTTCCCGAAGGCGTTCAACTTCCTGAAGGGCTTCTTGGGGTCAACCACGAGCGCGTTGCCGGGGATCAAACCCTCGGTATCACCGTGCATCACCGCTATGAAGGAATCTGTAGTGGGCTCGGGGCCGATGCGCATCCCCGGGAAGTCTTGCTCCAACAGGTAACTGTGGGACGAGATGATTGGATAAGATGATAACAGAGTTCAAATGCATTCTTTCAACCGAGCTGGCAAAAGTTGTAAAAGTGGGACAAAAGTGTGCTTTGTTGTCCCAGTTACCCAGTTAACCTGGGCAGATGGCACTACGTGGCTTTAGTGGGCAACATGGGATTAACCTCCGACAGATCCTCCAAGCGTGAGCTAATGCTCTTAATAGCGACAACAAGGTGAACCTAACGAAGTAGTTTGGATCAAAAGTAGTAAATGAAACCAAATTCCGAAAGGAAATTATCTGAGTTGGTAGTTCAGTGGAAACCTAGAGTTTGTTTTGCCAATAATTTGGACAGTGACTGCTTGTGTCTACTTGCATGTGAATATTTGGAGATAAATCCTTCCTGGTCATGTGTTAATGCAACGTGATAACAAATTTTAGTAGGCGATATATTGTCTCATAAATTATTGCATTGTGATTTTTTTTCATATATCAACCATTCAAATGCAAATTATTTTTTTTTTCTTAAAGACAAACTATAGTAAAATAATAAATACCATATTAGCCCGAATATAAGACTGTGTTTTTTGCATTGAAATAACACTGAAAAAGGGGTCGTCTTATATTCGAGGTCTAGACATTATACCCATTCACGACGCTAGATGGCGCCAGATATCATTGAAGCGATGTTCTGTGACGACAGATCTCAGCTACTCTTTTTAGTTTAACCAGTTTGCATGATTTTATTGCAATGTTTTTCCTTATTCAGATTTGTTTCAAGACTACAGTTACAGTTAGACTTCACTTTGATGGTTAATGCAGTTATTGCAATTTTGTTGTTGTATCACAATAGATTGGTTTATTTACATTTCAAAAACCAGAAGCCATTCATTTACGAATGTGATTGCACTTTAGTTTACATATTTAAATGTTCAGATATTAAGATTTGAATGAGGCAAAATAACATGCTTTTCTCTCAAATATATTGTTATAATCATTTGTTTCGGATGTACTGTAATTATTTTCTGGATAAAAATTAATTTGGTTCTCAAAAAGTCTTTTTTCAAACTTGAGTCTTGAAAAAGAGGGGGTCATCTTATAATCAGGGCCGTCTTATATTCAGGCCAATATGATACTTTAAAAAAAAAAAATAATAACATGTATTACGAGTCATTTGAAAGCTAGCTAAGTGCAGCATATGAAATTAGGTGAGAAACTCAACGCCATTTTTGTTCTCTGCCAATTAGAGCCCATCAAAAGTGTATATTTGATCCAAAATGATTCACATCTTGTCCTGCAAAGTGCGTATGTTTACAAATTAAAGCCAAATTATTAGGGGCGCTGGAAGTCACTCACAGTAGGGGGTGCTGAGGATTTTTTTTTTTTAGTCTTTCGATCCAAAAACAGCCATTTCAGGCCAAATTTGTCATGTATTTTCTCCAAGGCGTGCACAATGGCAGTACATACAATAGTTTGCGTACTGCTGCTAGTCTACTACAAAGACAGCGTTCCATTTCACCTATTGTGTGTGTTGGAGTTTTTGTATTGGAAATAAAAACGGCCGTGTATTATAATGCAATTCTTACAGCTAGATGCGGCAATGACACACGAACACATCTGAAAACTAAAAGGCCCAGTAAGCCAAGGTTTAATGCCCCCTTTTCACAAATAGCGCCTTACTCAACATGACCCGGTAGCAAGCAAGGTGTCAGGTGGTGACCATATTATTTAAAAAACAAAAAAAAAGCTTTTTCAACATATATTTAATCCCCAAATTAAGCACGCTATTGTTTGAATATGTTTTATTGATTTATTTATTTTTACTCCCTCCCCCAAAATCCACCAAAACATTCCCCCCCCCAACACCAGGGGGTGCTGCAGCACCCTCAGCACCCCACTTCCCGCGCCGCTGCAAACTATTCATTTCCAATCAGATTTTTCATAATAGGTGTCATTTTAAAGCTATTCTTAGTGTAGAATCTCAAGTGTGTAAGCTTAATTCCAGAAGTCTTTATTTTACATGTTGAACATAACGTGCTTTTATTTTGAAATGTTCACCGGAAGTACATTCGCTAAACTGCTAACTGTAAGCTTTACACTCAGCAAAAATAAATAGATAAATAAATAACATTTTCAGCATGCATTTGGGGTCAGTAATATTTTTTCACATCGTTTGTAAAAAAAAAGTTTTCATGTTTGAAGTGTCACCTTTTAACCATTGCGTTTTGGGTGAAGACTGCCAATGTTTTGTAGCAGTATCAAGTGTGCCAAGTGCACACAGCACACGCAAACACACGTACCCACAAATATATGCACGCATGCACGCACGCGGCAATAAATCATAGCCAGGAAAATTACCGCCCTCATTTTTATTTACCGTGTGTGTGATTAATTGACATATTGCATATCGCGACAGGCTTAGCAACGTGATCATTCCAAGCAATAATCTAAATCTTGTTAACTCATTTCGGTGTGATAAGACGTTTTAATTTGTCATTCTTTGAAGAGGAAAAAGAATATGTGAATGTTTCTGCTGTCTACACGTGTTGCGGCACTGTTTTTCTTCACCCCAAATACAATTCTCTTAAAGGGGAAGTTCAGAATTTGTGACAATAGGCTTAATTTTTGAGTTAGCTGGGGTTTGATTAGTCGGTGTAGTTAGTTTCAACAAATTCCGTGCAGCTTGTTAGTTGTTGGTTGCAGGGCTCCGGAATGGGTAAGCTAGCACGAGTCAATGGTGCTTGCTAGCATGACAATAAAAAACGATATTAACACATCTGTTCAAACGAAGCCATTGTGTGGTCAAAAAGTAAACAGTAAAGTGCGTCAGGGTGCTTGATTTCAGGGATGGGGAGTCCCTTTCATTACCATAAAAAAAAAATAAGTGAAAAAAACGATGTGATATCACTCCGCCCTGCTTGCCTAGACAGCCTGTTCCCTGCAGAGCTGCTTGATTACAAATGTTGCTGTTCGTACTACAATTATTGACATGCAATGGTAACTTTATCCTGAAAATATAGCCAACACTATTGATTGCATGAGTCATCGGTGATTCACATGCGTGTATATGTTGTTGTTTTTTATCGGCATGCTAGCAAGCACCAATGATTTGCGCTAGTTTAGCCACTCCAGAGCTGCACAACAAACAAACAACTAACAAACTGCACGGAATTTGTTGAAACCAACTCCACCGACTAATTAAACCCCCGTTAACTCGAAAATTAAACCTAATGTCAAAAATTCTGAACTTCCCCTTGAAGGAATGTTTTGGCAGTTTTGGGATGGGATTAAAAATGAGATTAATTAGATGAAATCATTATATATTGTTGTCAATGACAGATGAATTCGTGTATGCAGTTGTAGGGATTTGAAGATATTTTAAACAATAATTTACAAATAATCTGGATTTTTTTAAAACTAATGAATCTAATTCCTAATCTCACCTAAATCCAGTCAGCATGAATTGGACATCTACAACCGTCATTTGCGCCGAAGCATTCAAATGCAAATGACCTCACACAATGCTTTTCAGCATTGTTTTCCCAGCGAGATCAAAAATAAAATTCATTAGATTAAATCATTGCTGACAGCCTATTAGCTAAAAAGTGAACAATCTGTCTAGCCTTTTGTTGCTACGGCAACTACGACTCTGTGTAACCCTTTTATCTATCGACGATGAAGACCTGCAATATGAAAATAATTTGAAATATGATTACATTTGGATTTCGCATACGTTACAAGTTTAAAATGATTTTAGCATGTTGCGTGACTTACAGCCCTGTAGGGACCATCAATTTTGCTGGCAGTGTTTTAAGTGTTAACAGATGTAATGATGGCTCTCCCTTCACCCCCCACTTAAAAAAAAAAAAAAATTAACACACATATATGACACACATATACCACCCTGAGGTGCAAGCAGTGCCTGGTGGTGCCGTCTCTGCTGAAAGTTTGTATAAAAACGTTTGACAGCACCTCATGTAAACACGCATCCTCCTTTTTTGGGGTTCACTTCATACGCCACGTGTAAGTAATAGTTGTTTTAGTTTGAACATTAAAATGAATTATTCACAAAGTGTGCCTGCTACTGAGCCTGACCGAAGGTTGCTGAGCTTTTTCGGACATTCCTCATGGTCCTGTTAAAATGGTCACTGGTCAGGCTGCTGAATGGGGGAAGGGACGGCAGGGTGCGGCGAGGGTTCGGTGTGGTCATGAGTGAAAGAGTGATGAAGAAAGGAAGAGAGGAAGGAGATGGGATGTATGCAGGAAAGTGCTAAACAGCCGCCTCGAAAGCGAGAGTAAAGTGCTTCCTCAATAGGAAATAAATAAAAGTGTAACATTCTAAAAGGCTGTATATCGATTTAATAAATTAATTCATTATTTCTGTTTTTTTTGTTTTTGTTTTTTTTTTTGCATACATGAAATACGAAACTACGCACCAAAGGGAGCTGCTTTTTTTCTTAGCGCGCAGCACATGCACATGTTCGTTTTATTGATTTTTACATAATTAATGGCAGCAAATAAGCTACCATAATTTTCGAACTACAAGGCGCACCTGACTGTAAGCTGCCACCAGTGTTGTTTTCGTCAACGATAACGATCACAAAAATATTTCGTCAACGAACAATTTTTTTCAGGCAATGACGAGACGATAATGAGCTAAAAACGTGTTTTAGGAGACTAAAACATAATTAGACGTTTTGGTCTGACGAGACAAAAATGCACAGTACAGTAGTTTCCGTCAAATGTTCACAATGTGTGACATTTTATGTGTAGTTAGCTTGCATCGTGGCAGTGTCTGGTTGTGTCACTTATGTGACGTGCTGCTGCTCGCCAGTTTCCAGGCTTGCACACACGGTAAGATGTGTTTTCTTTATTTTTATCCAGAGAGAATATGCAGCATTGCTTGAGCCTTTAAAGATCTGTGCTGAGTGAACATCAAACAGTAAACGTAACTCGTGGCGTTAGCATAGCATTCGCGTTAGCATGAGACTAACGGCAAACTTAAACTCTCGGACAACTTTTTTTACATACAATACAGGTCCAGGTGGGTATAATTAATGAAAAATAATGTACTGTTTTCCTGCATAGTATGTATAATCACCAAATTGGTGTTGTCCTTGTAGACGCTACAATATGTGCTCGTTTGTCAATGTTCATTCAAAATAGTTGGAAACCTGTATTTATTTTTTATTTTTTTGGGAGTAAAATGTTTTAATTTTACAGATGTTTTCGTCAACAAAAACTAGACCAAGATGTACACATTTTGAGATGACTAAAATATGATTAAGACTAATAAGTATTATCGTCCAAAAGACTAAGACTAAAATGAAATTTCAATGCCTGCCAAAACCAACTCTGGCCGCCCACCAAATTTGACTCGAAAGCGGCATTTGTTCATCGATAAGCTGCACTGGACAATTAGCTGAAGCTGTCCTCACCGTATTATGGGATATTTAAACAAAAAGATATTAATTGTTGACACTGTATTTGACAGTGGCATCATAAGACTGTCATACGACCAAAAGAACCCCATGACGCTTTGACCCAAATGGCTGCAAAGCTTCATTGCTTCAAGAAGCTTCATTCGGTCATCACTGCTCCCTTGAGGAAGACAGTCAACCTCTGTTGTCAACACTGTTGTCATCCAACATGCATCCCAGCATGCATTGCAGCACTACAAATGTAAATTACAATCAAAATTAATGTTCTGTGCTAATTATTTCTTCAGTTACTGTTCTAGTTGTTTCATTAATTGCTAGTTATGGTATTTTGTAACACTTTATTTGATTTTATGTGCCATAAGACTGTCACAAGACCATCATAACAATGACATGACACTGCCATGAGCATTAATGAATGCTTATGACAGATGTTATTTTGTGTCATGCAGCAAATTATCTCACTTTTTAATGGATGTAACAGATCCGAGCTGGACATAAATGGAGTTAGTGACATAATTTGCCTGATGACACTACATGACAACCGTCATAAGCATTCATTAATGCCCATGATGGTGTCATGTCATAATTATGATGGTCTTATGACACAGCTGTAAAATAAAGTGTTACCTATTAACCCTAATATATTAACAAATAAGCCACACTGGAGTGTAAGCCACAGGATTCAAAATGAGAGAAAAAGAGTCCGAAAATTACGTTAATTGTCACTCAAGTGTGACACTCAATTTACTAAATAGTAATTTAACTCATCGGCTGCCATTGACGGTGCTAGACGTCCAATACATTTAGGCTGTTTGAGTGCTGCAACGATTAATCGATTAATTCGAGTATTCGATTAGAAAAAAAATATTCGAATTAAATTTTGCTGCTTCGAGTATTCGTTCAATTAAAGTGGCGTTGTGATGGTTTGTTTTGAAAGTGTTTGCCTTTAGTTTTATTGATTTGGGTGGATACACTGCCCTCCATTCTGCCTCATTCACATGGCTGAATCCATCTGCTCCCTGTTAAGATCAACATAAGCTGAGTTTTTGCTTGAGCTAATGTTTTTTTAATGCATTCGTAATTTAGTTTAAAGGTATATTTAGCCAATTTTTGTGGGAATATGTGTCTGAACCATTTGTTTAGAGCATTGTATTAAAAAAAAAAAAAAAAAAAGTATTTTATAGCATTTATGCTAGCGGACTTTTACTGTGTAAGTTAGCCAATTGTTCTTTTGTTGTACCTAGATTCTTATTTATTTATTTATTTTATGCCGTTTGAGGCTCAGCTAAGGTATTTTAATTTTTTATGTTCCTTATCTGATTACTCGATTATTCGAACTAACTCTTTCATCGATTAATTGACTACTAAAATAATCGATAGCTGCAGCCCTAGACTGTTTTTGGGGGAATACATAAGCAAATAAAAATAATAATAATAATTAATAATTACAAATAATTAAACAGAAATAGAAGACAATATAAAAACTTATATTTCTATATATTTCTGTATATTTTTTAAAAAAATATTCAGAAATAAATTCCTCCTTTTTTTAGTTTAATATATTTTAATTTTAAAAAATATTTATTTTTATTTATTTTTTAATCAAACTTCTATATTTACCTTTACTTTGTATTATTTTCAAATCTTTTTATGATTTTTATATTTTAGGATTTTGAAATTCAGCTGTATTTTTTCTTTAATTTTCCATAGGCAGTATTCTTAATACTATTTTCATGTACTTAACTATTCTTGTAATTTTTTTTTCAATTAAAAAATATCTGATCTCCATATCTTTTCCACTCTTTGAAAAAAATAACCTACACGTTCATAATCTTTTCATATTTACATAAAATACAGAATATACGCATCAAGAGTAATTTCTTCTATTAGTGCTGCAATTTTGCCCGATTTTAACAACAAACATGATGTTGGCAATTGATATAGATCATCTTTGTCGTCCGTTCTCCTCACCGTATAAAGCTGGTCTTGCCAGTGGAGTACTGTCCCACCAGTAGCACCATAGGTTTGTTGTCAAAGTCCGCATCCTCAAGCGCCGGTGAGTGGAACTCGTGGAACTTATAGGTCTCCTCCAGTGGTAGCAATTTGGTTTTGTAGAGCTTTTTCAGACCGTCGCTGACCGTCTGGAAGACCTCTGGTTCCTTCTTCCTGCGGTCATCGACTCCCAGCCAACTGAACATGGTGACGGCTGCTGTTCTTCTGCTTCACTTCTGCCGATTAGCTCTTGTGGTCTGCTGGAGGTAAGTCGTAAATCTTAAAGGGTGCTCAGATGCTCAATGGCTTCTTACATTAGAAAACGTCAATTATGAATGACTCTTCTAACTAACAAATGTTTGTTTTTCTACATGTTTAAATGATAAATATTATGTATAGGATAAAATGTGGCTATGTGAAAATGTGCATATGATCTGAGTTAGTATTGGGTGTGGTTCTAGGAAGCTTATTTAATTATAAAGTGTAAAAAAACGCAATATACCCGAGCTGTCAAGGTTTTGTTGTGCCAATTACATACGACACTCTAATTGCATTCTCTTCATCCGGGTTCTTCCAGCTTCTTTCAAGTCCCTGACGTTTCCAAAAAGGATAAAAAGACAGCTTTGGCTCTCGATTTGATTCAATATAGTGTAAGAACGTCAAAAATAATGCAGTCCTAGCGCAGTAATACCGCTACGGGGCCGTGGGCGAGCACAGGAATCCCATCAATGATGCACTGAGCTGCCGTTATCTTGTCAACCGCCGTTATCCTTCTTTCCGACAAAAAAACGGGCAAGACGCTCATAAAAGTCAGTTTGCCTCGTTTGGGATTAAAAAATAAAAGTCGACGAAGGGCAATGAGGTGGGTTTAGGTGTTTATGAGCGGTATGGGTGGCTGCCGGTGTCTCTCTCTCCTCCTTCTGGAGCTCGTATTTAAATGCCGACTCGCAGGGAAACCCGAGCTAACCGGAAGTGGGCCACGGGCGGCCAGTGTCCCCATCGATGGTGGCCCCGCCCAGTAATAGTGCGGCATCTAGAGGCGAAAAAAAGTAGAAGTATGTACGTAAAACATTAATTATTACATTACATTAAGCCGGTGTTCTGACACATGGGTCTTAAAAAAATAAAATCTAAACGTCTGGTAATTTACCGGACGCTTACATATATATGGCGGGAAACACAGACAAGACTGAAAAAGCAGTTTCTGCTCTTGCACTCCTCTTTAAAAAGCTGTAGTGTGAACTAATTTCTTCACATGCCAAATAGGGTCACAAGTAAAGTAATTAAACATTGTCCACCAAATAAAGCATGAAAAAATAATTTATATGTTGTATATTTGACAAAATAATCGCGTTTCCGAAGTTCGAGCCTGAAAGGGGACGAACCCGGAAGTGATACGTCACACCGGGAACAGCGTTGGCAGCTCCATACATACGGCCGCCAAACAAAGCCCTTCAAACAATGATTCAAACAGCGATATAAGCGATAGACCGAGCGCAAGGGAGGAGATCCAAGTTTTTGAAAAGTTGGAGGAAGAAGAGGAGCTTGGAATTTTATGTTGGATCTAACATGTATTAGCCAGACGCTAATCAGAATGCAAACAATGTACCTAGACTACCTGACATGGAATGGATACAAGACCCATCGAGATTACAACATTGGTAAGATATAGGCTGTTATTATTTTTATGATTTGAAGATGCAGGCATTTGCACATAATGTTATGTTTTTGTCTATCTGATGACATTGTTAAAAAAAAAAAAAAATCAGACTTCATGTTCATTTTGGCAGATCCGGCAGCTCTCGTGCATATAAAATAATAATATAAAAACGTTGGGGGGAAAGAAGGAGATGAGTCTTCGATGGCTTTCTCCACTTTATTGTGGCAACAATAAGAAAACAAAATAATAGCACAGCTCGGCACAGCTCTCGGCAGGAATTGGCGTCTAATGGCGTGAGGAAATGTAGTTTTTTCACACAAGCGAACAGATTACAAAGCACCACTTCAGTGTTGTCCCGAGACTACATTTCCCATGATTCACTGCGTGACCTGCGCGCTCGCTGATTCGCTGCGAGATTGACTCAATGGCTACGCTAAACCAACACGCTATTTTTCAGCTGTTACCTGTCAGCGCCTCTCCTAGCTTTTACTGTTCAATTCCACAACAGTAGGCAGCTATGCTTTGACAAAGTCATCAGTCATCTATCCAAAAATCACACTTACTTTTTGGCAAATCCTTGATCATAAGCAGACCGGTTAAGGAAGCAGGCATCTTCGAAGTGTTTGCAGCAGAGAACACTACTCGATGATGGCGTGAAATTCATTCGCTTCGTGCGAATGAAAGATGTCCATTTACGTGCCCTGCTATCCTTTGGCCACTCATACAACTTTTCGTTTGAGCGAGAACAAAACATCGCCACACACCGCTGTGGCATCTTACCGAGAAGCAATGCAACAAACAATACTGTTCTATGGTGGACTTCCCTCGCACGTCTAGGTGTGACGTAATTTCCAAAGACTGCCGAAGAAAAGCATTTTCGTTGTCAAGGGCGTTGCTATGGGTTAGACAAAGAATCTGGAAGGGTTGCATTAAAAAAAAAAAAAGAAAATATGCTTATAATTGTTTAGCCATTGATATTATTCAAAAACATGGTTGGCCAACCATACTTCAAAGTTCCCCTTTAAGAGAAACTGGTGTATGTTAAGTCAATACAACTGTTGTGTTTGATAGAACAATATGTCTATATGCTGCCATAGCAGATTCATGGCGCATGAAGCCCCCGAACTATTTTTAATTTGTCCGTTTTACCCTGAAAACCCCCGTTTACAGACGTCACGCAACCGCTTTTGTTTCAACCCAGCCATAAAACGAAGGCAATTAATTATATTTATGATTCAAAATATCTGTCGTTTTTAGCTTAGAATCATTCGTTGATGTCTCATATTTTGTTTAAAAAAATACTTTCAAAAATTATTCACTCATATATTTTAAACTTTTAAACAAATTATGTCACAATGAAAAAAATGGCGTCTGTAAAAAAGTCACGGATATCTACCTCATAACTATCGCTTAATTGTAGTTTTTTTTGTTACTGTGGCATTTTCTCCGATATGTTAGATGATAAATAATTGATCCAAACAAAAAAGTTGGAAAAAAAAAAAACGTTTAAAAGAGTAAATATATGAAAAAGAAAATCTCAACCACTGCTTGATGTCTGCGATTTCTGCATCGTGACCCTTGTTATATTACCATGTTTCACCCATAAAATCCCCAAAAAATCCAGCTGTGGCCATTCACAGCTGTGTCTTGACACTCAGTGATACATGCTACAAGGAGTTTTTGGATCGAAACAGAGTAAGTACGCGATAATATCTCGTTAAAGTCATGGCGTCTGTAATTCTGTTCTCGCATGCTCTCACCTCCAGATAGGGTTTTCCTGTTTAAAAAATATATTTAAAAAAAAAAATGCCCTCCTGCTCAAAATTTTCTTCTTCAAGAAAATTGAGATTTTAAGCTTTCCAATGATGTATCACACATGCATATCGGACAATTTTGAAAGTTGTCTAAATTGGGGGTCTCAGAGCAGAACTTCAAGTCACCTGAGTGTTATCCGCTATATATATATTAGGGCTGTCAAACGATTAAAATTTTTAATCGAGTTAATTACAGCTTACTAGCATGGTGTACATAATAAAGTGGCCGGTGAGTGTATATATGTAAATATATATATATATATATATTTTTTTTTGTATTTCTGTGAAAAATATTTTTAAGTTCATAAATGCCACTGCAGCAGAGCGGAGCAGTCACTGGCTGTGGCTGAAACGCAGGGACGCAACATGGGCTGCCAAGTGACTGTGCGGTGCCACCGCTTGACACTCACCCAGGTCTGATCAGCCTGTGGTGGGCCAACCCCAGCAGAGGGTGTATTGTGTTAAGTGGCCGAAACACCTGATGAAGCTGGGGCACACAACTGATGATGTGTCGAGCTGGTGGCACCCCTCGATCAGTGACTAAGTCCACCCCACCCAAGAGGACCTCAACTGCTGTGCTGATTAATTTACTTTGGGATCTATAACAACTAGTCCTATTAAGAAGTCATAAATGTAAAACAACCCAATTCATTTGAGTTGGATTACCAAATGGATTGGACGTTTTTAAATTTTTTAAATCCACAGCAGAACGATGAGTCACGTGATTGGGGAAAATTAGTGTAACAATTAAACTTGCAGCCCATGGGCCAATTATGGC
This sequence comes from Corythoichthys intestinalis, assembly GCF_030265065.1. Lineage (NCBI taxonomy): Eukaryota > Metazoa > Chordata > Actinopteri > Syngnathiformes > Syngnathidae > Corythoichthys > Corythoichthys intestinalis. Next base: position 8,645,215 of record NC_080413.1, read on the forward strand.
TCATGGAACAGTACTTTGTGGCCAGTCGCTTAACTCATTTGCTGCCAAAAACGTATAAATACATTCTATTTTTAATTGCTTCAGTGTCCCAAAAACGTATTTATACGTCTTTTGCTGTTTTTTTTTTCACAATCGACATGTACAGGTTCCCATTTATCTTAGATAGAATGCACAAAGCTCAAAACCCATTTTAAAGCAATAAAACTGGCCACTGGAGGGCAGTAGCACATTTGGTAAGACCACCCAACCCGATTCAACCAGTACAGCGGCGTTGTGACCGTGCTGCTCCCCTAGCAGAGCCCGCTCCGCTGGCTTGCCGCTCGCGTCCCCCGCACCCTCCAGTTTCCCGCATGGAAATGCGCACGGCCAAACCAGTTCCCCCCCAGGAACACACATTCCCCAGGCGAACGAGGCATTGGTCACCACAGCTTGTGCAAATTGTAGCCTCAGTTTCCTGTTCTTAGCTGAAAGGAGTGGCACCCGGCGTGGTCTTCTGCTGCTGTAGCCCATCTGCCTCAAAGTTCGACGTACTGTGCATTCAGAGACGCTCTTCTGCCTACCTTTGTTGTAACGGGTGGTTATTTGAGTCACTGTTGCCTTTCTATCAACTCGAACCAGTCTGGCCATTCTCCTTCCGCACACAGAACTGCCGCTCACTGGATATTTTGTCTTTTTCGGACCATTCTCTGTAAACCCTAGAGATGGTTGTGCATGAAAATCCCAGTAGATCAGCAGTTTCTGGAATACTCAGACCAACCCTTCTGGCACCAACAACCATTCCACGTTCAAAGTCACTCAAATCACCTTTCTTCCCCATACTGATGCTCGGTTTGAACTACAGGAGATTGTCTTAAACCATGCCTACATGCCAACTGAGTTGCCGCCATGTGATTGGCTGATTAGAAATTAAGTGTTATCGAGCAGTTGGACAGGTGTACCTAATAAAGTGGCCGGTGAGTGTACATTTGCCCTGCACAATCCAATGCAAAAGGCTCTAACTGAATGTCCCTTCTCGTGCTGTGCGACCATGTATTTCCCACGTAGGGAAATTCCAAAAAAACTTCACACTGCACAGGTGATACATTTTTCATTTGACATTTCGATGAAAGCTACTGTATGTGGTTTGGACACTTTTCAACAATTGGGTGGAGTACCTTTACTGCCAAACTACCTTGCTTCTCGCAGCATATTAGATTCAGATTTGGGAAAAAAAGATAATTTAGCAAACGCTAGTTACGCGATACTACCTAACAATAGTCCTTCATTTGAGATATTAAGTGGCGTTTTGACAATAAAAACTAAAAATCTACACGCTTTGTTCGCGCAATCACACTTTGAAGATCGTCAACAAAGAATAATGCCGTTTTAAGCCTGTCTAATTAGTGCTCTATGGCAACACCTAGTTTGGCAACTAGGAGTGTGTCATTAGAAAAAGCCTTTATGCCAAAATGACAACTGGTTTGAGGCAGTCACAATATGACAAGTCAAGATGATGATGGAAAAAAACAAATTCCGATTAAATTTGTGTAAACAGACTTTAACCAAACTTAACTCTGTTGTGTTGAAACTACCAGTTCCAACCAGGGGTTAACCAAACTACGGCCTGCGGTGCAACTGCGTTTCATACCCATTTTTTTTTTTTTTTGGGCCGTAGCAAATTAGGATAATTGAATATGGTCCACACAACAAACTTCGATTCGGCCTAGATACTGTTGCTGGTTGCTTAAACAGTGCCTCTCCATTATTTTCAATGAAAAAAAAAAACCAGTAGGATTTCAGTATTGTTATACATAAATATTTTTATAAAAAAATAATCAAGTGAAATAAATTGAGTGATTTTCTTGACTTTTTTTTGTGGTTACTTGAAATTTTTCAATGATCTGCAGAGAATATAAATATAAAAACATACAGTGATAGAGTGTTGTTTTCATCAGTGATAATGAAAATATTTCGTCAACGAACACTTTTTCATGTCAATGACAAGACGAGAACGAGACAAAAATGGCAATAGTTTCCGTCACATATTCATATTGTGGGACATTTTATACTTAGCCTGCATCGTCACAGTGTCTGTTTGTGTCACTCATGTGACGTTCTGCGCACCCCCCCCCCCCCACTCACCAGTGCAGTGTCCTCTCCAGTCTCAAGACTTGCACACACGGTAAGATTTGTTTTTCGTATTTTGGCCAGAGAGAATATCAAATGTTATCTTAGCTTATAAAAGTCTGCACTGAGTGATCATCATACACTAAATGTAACTTGTAGCATTAGCATGGCATTTTGGAGTACAATTTTTTAAATTTACGGACAACATTTTTAGAAAACGTTGACTAAAACTAAACGAAATTAGTCTGGAGTTTCCGTCAACAAAAACTAGACGAAGACACACACATTTTGAGATGATTAAAATATGACTAGGACTAAGCATTCTCATTCAAAAGTTTAAGACGAAAACGAAAAGGGCTGCCAAGAACAACACTGCTGTGATACCTAGACTTACAAATGTCTACATATTTTCAGGTTACAACATGCTTCAACGGGAAAATGTTGCCTCTTGCTAGAAAACATATTTCAGGATATGAAAAGCAAAAATACAGTATGGGCTGCTATTTGCAGCTCCCAGAGAATGACGGAATTTAACATACTGTACTTATAGCTGCTGTGCCATTGGCTATTGCCTATTATCATCCTGGCATCCAGTTGGCTAAGAGGGACCTCTGCTGTATGTATATGAGTGTATCCCAGTGTCTTCTCCATTCGGCCCTCTGGCCACGAGGTGTTCCGACATCTTTATGTAAGTGCATTAAATTCTATTTTTTGCATTATGCACAACTCTCATTTTATGTTTATTGTGTTATAATCTAATTGTAACATATATTCGTTACATGTGTTGACAACATTTTTATGTTTTATAAAAGATTTATGCCTGAAATTTGTGGGGCTTGAAACGGATTAGGACATTTACACGGAAAACGCGCCTCTACCTACGGAATTTTCAAGTTACGAAACTACTTCCAGAACCAATTAATTTGGTAAAAAGAGGTACCACTGTATATATTGCAATACAGCGATCCCACGTTTTTGTTTTCGGCGGTTAATGGGGACCAGAACTCGCAGTGGTAATTAAAAAAACACAAAGTAGCGCCCACTCTCTCCCAAAATTTTTTTGTGTTAAATGTACAATGTTTATTCAATATTATCATTTGAAAGACTTTTCCTACTTTTTTTCCCCCAAAGGATAATTAAAAAAAAACTTTTATGTGTGTACATAATTTCAGAAATGATTTTTTAAGCACTTCAAATGCAATAATTATTAAGTTTTTAACATGTTATTGTCCCACTAAATTATTTTTAAACAATGACAAAGGAGAAAAATGCTTGTCTTTATTAAATGCTTCATTGAGTGAGTACACTCAAATCCGCTCAAGCTGCACTTGACAATGAGTTGCCACAGCAACTGTTTAACAAGTTAAATGATGATTGACGCATGCGACGCTTTGAAGTTTCAGTTAACAAGCGTCTCTGGCAAGATCAAACAATGTCTGTCAGTCATCGTTAACTTTGATAAGCAACTTCAGTGCACAGCCTAACTATGAAAAGTGGCAGGAGGGAGAGTGAGAGACTACGTGATCGGATCGGGACGGCTCAATAAAATACTGCGTTTATTTATTTTTGTGAGAGAATTTTATTCATGCTTAAAACACAACCATTATACATTATATTTTGTATGCTTTTGTTATGCTTGTATGAGAACATTGTAGCATAGAGCATCGTTGTTATATTAATCTGTTTGAGTGTGCCTTTCCATAGCCTTGACCTTGTAGACTGTATCACAATGTGCCCAAATATGGACTGGTATGTTCCTGTGTTTTCCAAATATGGTCTGTTATGTTCCTGTGTTTCCCAGTATGCCCTGAATGAATTTAAGGGAGGACTGTGGCTTGTCAGGCTGAGCTCATCATCTTTCTAGCCAGAGCCGGTGTTCGAGGTTTCAGCTCAAAGATGTTTTTGTATGGAAAAATACCCAGGTTTGTGTGACGATGAGTTTCGTTCCTTAGTAAGTTTCGTTTCACGGTGGGCTTCGGCACGCCCTTTCAACAGTATAAATGTCCAGCCTCTATTGTACTTCTGGTTGATCACAGCTCCTGGCTGAATCACATCATTTTGTACCCGAGAGCTCTTGTTCATAAAGCCTTCGAAGCAAAGCAATCCATGGTTGGGGTCTGATTCATTTCTCTAATTAAGCTATCGAGGTAACACTTGTCTTGGGAGTTCAAAATTGAATTTCCCTGACAGTTGGGAAAAAAAATCCGCGATGGACTGAGGGTGCGAAGTTTGAAGCGAGAAGTAGCGAGGGATCGCTGTATTTTTATTAGGGGTGCAATGGTTCAGTTAGCCCACGGTTCGGTTTGAACGTTGGTTTTGGATCACGGATTCGGTTCGGTTTGCTTTTTGTATTTTTTTTTTTTAAACTGCCTTTATTTTGCTTTTAAGAAAGTGAAATAAACACGTAAAATGTAAACATGTTCGACTGTTAAAATGCCTTAGCTCATTGGCTAGTTTAGTGACTGACTACTAAAACACATACACAGTAGTAAAAAAAGTTACTTGGCAAAGTAACTGGTATTACCTTTCATGTTTTTTTTTCTCATTTTTTTCAAAAACAAAAAACATATTAACCTTTGCTATGTTTGGAGGTCATTTAATGTTCTGAATCAACCGTTAAAGTTGATAAAATTGCTCCCGTTTTTGCATTAGTTCCCTTCTGTCTACTTTTGACATGTGAACATTTTAAAACTGTTTCATCCTTTAAAGATAAGACTCAAGTCAAGATTTTGCCGATTTAGGAGTATTTTAGATAAAAAGTTACTTAGGTTCACTAGGAAGGTTCACTACAACAGAGCCTTTCTGAGAAGTTTACTGCTCTAAAATGGCGGCTGTTTACTAACGCTAGCTACCGAGTCTGTCATTTCGCATGTAGTTCTATATGCATGAGATATCTAGGGGTAGGTTGTAGGCTGTCGGCTACAGTCAGGAAATATTGGAGCCACCTAGCCTAGCATCGCGTTTGCTACAGCGTCACAACAAACACTCTTCCCTCTCCGTGCCTCTGACTTTTCTCGTGTCATTCAACCCACGTATTAACAAACGGAGGAAAAAAAAACGTAATGCACGAAAAATGTACAGAATTTGAACGTGACGTACGGCGTACACATTTAAAAATCAGTGCTCACCGTACAACTTGACAGGTATGAATTATAGTGGACCTTCACAGTTAGGTAGCAGCACTCTGTAGCACGGGACGTCCAACTATCAGTGGTCTCGGCGAAACTATGTGCTTTAGCGAAGTCATCTTTGATGGCTTCGCGTGCCATTTCATAAATGTTGGGGAATACGTTGTTGGAGAAATATATCCGCGAGGGAACAATGTAACGCGGGTCAAGCGTTGCAAATAAATTAACAAAGCCCGCCGTGTTTTCACTGGTGTCATCTCCGGGGTTGTCCTGCTCTGGGAAAGTGATATCTGTGCGTGATACCGGCTGAGGTGCCGGAGTCATGTCATAAGTGTTGCCATTAGCATAGGGAACAAGCGCTGAGCAATGCTTGCAAATTGTTTTTTTTTTTCAATATTTTCTTTCCCTCCTATTTTCTCTCCCACCGCATTGTAGTCCACGGGGAAACCGAAATGTTGCCACCGCAGATTTGAAAGAAGCCAGTGCTTCCTCAAAATTCGGTCTCTCCACTCCTCCGCTCGCCATAGCTTTTTGTTTTCTTTCTTGTTTCACTTTAACTTCGCTCATAAGCAAGAGAGGGTGTTACTCGGCTTCTATTACACAGGTGCTTGACAGCGGTCGGACATTTACTTGCGGCGGGGCGGGAATTTCTCCACAGCTGTGCTTCACGTCGCACCCAGAGCTCGACCAATTCATTCCACAAGCGTTCGGAATAAATTAATTGCAAAACCGAAAAGGCGCGGTTCATAAAGACGTATTGAACCGTACAGGGCGAACCGTACGGTTCGGTTTGGAACCGCAAACCGTTGCACTCCTAATTTTTATTCCTCTGTTCTGGATTATTTTGTATGTTGCAGCCCATAAGTCATTTACTGCCATTGACACAACATTCAACTTTGACTGGGAAGGGTGGTATTGAGTGATCAAACTGCCAGGCCTCCCAGTCAAAATGACGTGGACATCTATCGTCGTCTATAGCAGTTACTACTTAAAAAAACTCAATACAACACTAATATCACCAATCTGAAGTAGGGCTGGGCGATATGGCCTTAAGTACGTATCACGATAAATTGAGCAGATTTACCTCGATAACGATAAATGACGATAAATTCGCCCAAGCAAACTGTTATATAATTTGAAAATTTGAATCAATGCATGGAATACAAATTAACAGTTTCTCGTTAAATTTACCAGCTTTCAATTTAACAATTGCACATGCAGTCTAAAAATTAAGTATTAAAAAAAAATCTTGTAAACAATAAGAATTCTTGTGTGAATATTTATAACAGCTTGTATGACTTGAAAAATATCATCACTTGAGTTTCATTAAATTCATTCCGCATTGTTATACACTAGATAGTGGCATACGTTTGGATATTTAGAATAGATACAAATACGACACATCCACCCGTCCCCCAGAAATTATACTTAATTAAAAAATAAAATGTTTCACAAACCTTTCCTTTCTTTTATTCGGCTCAATTATTTACATCTTATGATTTTGGAAATCCTTACAGTATGCAATAAATAATATTCCTGTTCCCAAGCACTGTGCTTACTGTACTGTAATTTTTACAAAAAATAAATACATAGTTACTCCCCGTCATCTAGGACGAGCCACTTACAAGACTACCACTGTTGTGTATTACAAATACTGCTTTGAACACATCTTCACAGACAAAAGCAATGACACAGGCTTAAAGAGGTCAACTTTAATTGTGTAAATCACACTTAATGACGACACGATCTCCTGGTTGAAATAGACGACATCTACTTAATTCTATTGAAGATATGTAATGCTGAGGCAATTTGTCAACTTTACTTTTAAAAAGAAACGTGCACTGTTTATCCAGTAGATGGGGCTCTTGCAGTGTGTCAAACAGTGATTCAATTTAGGGCAATTGTCTTAAAAGTGGTTCATTGCATCAGAAAGCCTCGGTTTTTCCATCCCTATCTGGAACCCGTCAAGAGTTTACTTAATGTCGGGTGAAAGTTTGGCGAAGTTAACTTAAGCCCGACTTCATCCCGTTTACTTGTAGCGTTAGCCGCTAGCGTTAGCAGCTAGCGTTAGCCTACCGGGCTTCTGTTTGATTGGCTTCCTGAAAACCATGTGACTCCATACGTAAGCACACTGTCTGTTTTCTTAAAGGGGAATGAACATAGCCGAACAACACAGAGTCAAAGCGGGATGAAAAGACTATATTTTCTTCTTTTATTAAATTACCGAATTTACCGACATGGTCAAAATTACGTCGGTCATCGTGAAGAATTTCGGTAACGGTAAATTTTCGGTTTACCACCCTGCTCTAATCTGAAGGTAACTGTTGAGTTAATTATCGAGGGTTGATTGAATATTTGCTTGATTGATTGAATATTTGCTTGTGCTCATATACCTAATACATACATAATACATATTGCCATATTTTTTCTTATTTGATATAACCAGTAAATGATTGTTGCTTGCTATACTAGGTATAATATTTAAGTGTTACAAAGTGTTAAAAAGGGTCGGGGTGACAACTGCCTTGCTTCATGGCTGCAACATTGCGTAACTAGACCTTCTAGGACATCTTCAGCATCTTACGTCTGGACTTTCGTCTAGACTTTCGAGGACAATCTTCCATTCGAGGACATTTTCCATGGCCGCAGCGTTGCATAACTGAAGTGTCTGGGTCATTCTGACCACTTTACCTAAGTGCCCTTGATTACACACGTGTATTTAGTTAGTTCCACCTACATGCTAACACATAGCCAACCAAAATCACATGGGTGTCTACAGCTTGCTTTCCCCCTCCCTTTAGGGCGGCACCCTTCTGTGTTAGGACGAACCCCTAATAAAAGAAAGAGCAAGGAGGTTTTTTTAGATCAATTTTGGTGACTGTACAGCGTAATCTAACATTTCTCTGTCTAGTCCCTCCTTGCTCTCCTTGTCCAAGAAAACTGAGTGTCGTCTCTCCTTATTTTTGGGTAATTTTACAAATGTCTACCTAAGGGTCTATTTTTTAACTTGACAGTAACTTATTATTGTTAGCTCTTTTAAAACTGCTTACCATTGCTTGTTAGAATGTAATGTAATGCCCCACAAACACAGTCGCCGGTGCAATTACAATTCGGTTTATTGCACAAACGACTCATACCGAGTCAGTCAACTGTATGAACAAATCAAGTACCACATTTTAAAGACATAAACACTCAAAATTTACAAACACTACAGTTAAACATGAAAATAATTTCTTTAAAAGGCTAATCAGACCCCTGCAAGATGTGTTAGGGCAGCGCAACGTATTAATTGAATTGCAAGTCGTATTTTTTGGTAAAATCCTCCATGACCCACCCCGCAGGGCTCTCTTCCTGCGTCAACGCCTCTTGCTCTTCCTGCGACAATTGCCTGACATGGACCTTTTCTAGTTTTAAAACGCCCTTCTTCCGTTCGCCTTCACCCTCCGGCTCTAACAGCGCCGTCTCCAGCCCAGGCAGCACCAGCTCTCTCTTTTGAGGGTCCCAGTTACAGACCAGTCCTGCCTCATCTTGGTCCGCTCCACTCGGTACTAACACGGCGTAGCTTTCGGATGGAGGCTCCTCGGTCTGAACATCTTCATTACGCATCCTGTATGAGCTCCCCGTTGACTGCAACATGTCTTTCACGGGCATTTTAAGGCTGTTTGGAAAGCTATTAGCCAAATATGGCGTTGGAAAATCAGTCTTGTTTTCCGTAGGATGTTTGCTTTGCTCCTGCGGCATGTAGCTACCGATGTGGGACTCTTGGGGCTGAACATCCACTGTAGCCACCACGCTGCCGTAATCGCAGGTTTCTTCCGGCACAGGTGGTTCTTGCGGACGCGGCGCGGCACAGGAAAGTCCAAAATCTGATGCGTTATTGTCCTTGTCGTCGTCATCGTCCGAGGAGTTCTCCTCTCGCAAAGGTCTAATGACGCTGTCTGGTAAAGCAAAGGGTTGGATTTGCAGAACAGTGAAGTTCTTCAAGGGAAAAAGACAGACGTATTAGAAGATAGCGTCACAATTTCTTGGAAAATTTCATGAAATGTGAAAATTGGGTCAGTCGATGTCAATTCGCAGTGACACTTCTAGAATGTGCCTGGTATTGGGGTGTTAATATCAATTTCACTCAGGACACCTCAAATTAATCCATTTTTTTACCTTCTTACAGCCTCTACTAGTTGAAATGGATTGGACATCAATTGCTATCGATGGGTGTTTTCAGTATCAATTTCCCTATTTTACTAACTACCACAACAAGGCCCCAGGGGTTGATGAGATCTGAGTTCCTAAAGGCTCTGGATGTTGTCGGGCTGTCGTGGCTGACATGCCTCTACAATATCGCATGGACATAGGGAACAGTGCCTCTGGATTGGCAGACCCGGGTGGTGGTCCCCATTTTTAAGAAGGGGGACCGAAGGGTGTTCCAATTATACAGTGGGGCAAATAAGTATTTAGTCAACCATCAATTGGGCAAGTTCTCCTACTTGAAAAGGTTAGAGAGGCCTGTAATTGTCAACATGGGTAAACCTTAACCATGAGAGACAGAAAACAGAAAATCACATTGTTTGATTTATAAAGAATTTATTTCCAAATTAGAGTGGAAAATAAGTATTTGGTCACCTACAAACAAGCAAGATTTCTGGCTGTCAAAGAGGTCTAACGTCTTCTAATGAGGTCTAATGAGGCTCCACTCGTTACGTGTATTAATAGCACCTGTTTTAACTCATTATCGGTATAAAAGACACCTGTCCACAACCTCAGTCAGTCACACTATAAACTCCACTATGGCCAAGACCAAAGAGCTGTCGATTGTAGACCTGCACCACGCTGGGAAGACTGAATCTGCAATAGGTAAAACACATTTTCTAATAATTGTGGGAGCAATTATTAGAAAATGAAAGACATAAAAGACCACTGATAATCTCCCTCGATCTGGGGCGCCATGCAAGATCTCACCCCGTGGCATCAAAATGATAACAAGAACAGTGAGCAAAAATCCCAGAACCACACGGGGTGACCAAGTGAATGACCTACAGAGAGCTGGGACCACAGTAACAAAGGCTACTATCAGTAACACAATGCGCCGCCAGGGACTCAAATCCTGCACTGCCAGACGTGTCCCCCTGCTGAAGAAAGTACACGTCCAGGCCCCTCTGCGGTTTGCTAGAAAGCATTTGGATGATCCAGAAGAGGACTGGGAGAATGTGTTATGGTCAGATGAAACCAAAACAGAACTTTTTTGATCTCAACCCCATAGAAAATCTGTAGAGGGAGTTGAAAGTCCGTGTTGCCCAACAACAGCCCCAAAACATCACTGCTCTAGAGGAGATCTGCATGGAGGAATGGGCCAAAATACCAGCAACAGTGCGTGAAAAGCTTGTGAAGAGTTACAGAAAACGTTTGGCCTCCGTTATTGCCAACAAAGGGAACATAACAAAGTATTGGGATGAACTTTTGGTATTGACCAAATACTTATTTTCCACCATGATTTGCAAATAAATTCTTTAAAAATCAAACAATGTGATTTTCTGTTTTTTTTTCCCACATTCTGCCTCTCATGGTTGAGTTTTACCCATGTTGACAATTCCAGGCCTCTCTAATATTTTCAAGTGGGAGAACTTGCACAATTAGTGGTTGACTAAATACTTATTTGCTCCACTGTAGATGGATGATACTCCTCAGCCTCCCCGGTAAAGTCTATTCAGGGGTGCCAGAGAGGAGGGTCCGCCGGGAAGTCGAATCGTCCCAGCCGTGGAACAGTGGACCAGCTCTACTCAGGTTCGGCAGGATCCTCAAGGGTGCATGGTAGTTCGCCCAACCACCCACTTGATATGTGTTTTGTGGATTTGGAGAAGGCGTTCGATCGTGTGCCTCGGGGAGTGCTATGGGGGTTGCTCCGGGAATACGGGGTACCTAGCCACTTGGTAAGGGCTGTACGACCGGTGTCAAGAGTTTGGTCTGCATTGCCGGCAGTATGTCTAATTTGTTCCCAGTGAGGGTTTGACTCCGCCAAGGCTGTCCTTTGTCATTGATTCTGTTCACAATTTTTATGGACAGAATTTCTAGGCGCAGCCAAAGTGTTGAGGGGGTCCAGTTTGGTGGGCCCAGCATTGCATCTCTGCTTTTTTGCAGAGGATGTGGTGCTGTTGGCTTCATCAAGCCGTGACCTTCAACTCTCACTGGAGCGGTTCGCAGCCGAGTGTTAAGCGGTCGGGATGAAGATCAGTACTTCTAAATCCGAGACCATGGTCCTCAGTCGGAAAAGGGTGGCGTACACTCTCCGGGTCGGGGATGACATCCTGCCCCAAGTAGAGGAGTTCAAGTATCTTGGGGTATTGTTCACGACTGAGGGTAGGAGGGAACGGGAGATCGACAGGCAGATCGTCTGCAGTGATGCGGACTCTGCACCGGTCCGTAGTGGTGGAAAAGGAGCTGAGCCGAAAGGCGAAGCTCTCGATTCACCAGTCGATCTACGTTCATACCCTCACCTATGGTCATGAGCTGTGGGTTGTGCCCGAAAGAACAAGATCCCGGATACAAGCGGCCGAAATGAGTTTCCTCTGGGTGTGGGGCCTTTCCCTTAGAAATTGGGTGCGAAGCTTGGTCATCTGGGAGGGACTCAGTGTCGAGCCGCTACTCCTTCGCGTTAAGAGGAGCCAGTTTAGGTGGCTCGGGCATCTGGTTCGGATGCCTTTTGGATACCTCCCTGGAGAGGTGTTCCAGTGATGTTTCACCGGCGGGAGGCCCCGGGGACGACCCAGGACACGCTGGAGAGACTGTGTCTCTTGGCTGGCCTGGGAACGCCTTGGGATCCTGCCAGAGGAGCTGGTTGAAGTGGCTGGGGGGAGGGAAGTCAGGGCTTCCCTACTAAAGCTGCTGCCCCTGTGACCCGAACCCGGATTAATTGGTGCATGATGGATGGATAACTACTACAACTCATATTCTGCATCCTGGGCTGGCAGTGACCAACTTAATCCTAATGATAACCTTTGAATAGACTGTCCCTGAAAATATTAAATTGGGAGGACTCGCCTTGAAGGCATATGTCTGAGTGCAATTGACGGCGCTAGACGTTCAATCAATTTTGACTGGGAATCAGGAAAACTGAAGGTTCACTTAAAAAGTGTGTGATATGACACGTAATGACCCAATTCAGTGGGTGCATAACATTACCAGGGCGTCGGGTTTTTTCTGTCCATTCCCCCTTAGGTAGTGATAGAGAACGTAGCCGACCACCAGAAAAATGCAGATGAACAGCGACGGAACCACGATACCCACAACTACACTCTGCACCTGGCTTGTGACGGGATCTGATTAAATACAAGTAACAAAATACAAGTATTAGATGCATATTTTTCAAAATTGGGGAAAAACAACAAACTAGCTTGTACCTTTGCCTGTGGTTATGCAGTGCTTTTCGGACTGGTTGCATTGATAACGATGGTAAAGGAATCGGACCTTTGCTGAGAAGCAATAGTCTGTGTCATAACTCCGTAGTCTGTATTTGTAGACGTTTGTTGTCACTGTAAAATGGTGCTGCAACAGAAAATCTTTGATTATTACTTTGAAATCTGTTTGTGACATCACCTAAAGGAGCAATATGTAAGATTTGCACTTTAAATATTTATTAAATGGCCCTAATATTTCAAAAGAAATTAAAGAAGCATGTTTATCTGAAATACTGCTAACGTTGATCTCAGTGGTTAAGCCGAGATGTTGCCACTTTAAAAGTCGATTGTCAGCCATTCTGTGTTTACAATGGATGTCCCGCCCTCGACCAATCAGCCAATTACGTGATAAGTTCGATAGGATTTGTAAACTAAGATTACAGAAATAAGACCAGTATGTATACTTATACTACAAGAATGTTTACTTAATAGTACTCAACTATGTGTACTTGTACTACAAGTGCATGTTCATGTTGTACACGTACATAGGTGTATTAGTACTACAAGTTCATGTACTTGTATGACGAACATGTGTACTTGTATTACAGGTATATGCACTTGCACTACAAGTACGTGTACTTGCATGTAATTGTACTACAGGTGCATGTACTTGTAGTCCAAGTACGTTTACTTTTACTACAAGAAAGAGTACTTAATTGTACTCAATGATGGTTACTTGTACCACAAGTACGTATACTTATGTGTACTTGTACTCTAAGTGCATGTACATGTAGTTAATGTACTTATGTGTATTAGTACCACAAGTTTGTGTACTTGCACTACAAACATGTGCACTTGCATGTACTTCTATGACAAGATATACTACAAGGATATGTCCTTGTACTATACATTTGTATATGGCGGAAAACACTCAGGTGACTTGAAGTTCTGCTCTGAGACCCCGAATTTAGCCAAATTTCAAAATTATCCTATATGCATGTGTGATATTATTGGAAAGCTTAAAATCTCATTTTTCTGGGGGAGGAAAAATTTTGAACGGGAAGGCATTTAAAAAAAAAAAAAAAATTAAACAGCAAAACCCTAATTGGAGGCAAGAGCACGCGAGAGCAGAATTAAAGACGCCATGATTTTAACGAGATATTATCGCGTACTTATCTTGTTTCGATCCCAAAACTCTGTGTAGCATGTAACACCGTGTGTCAGGACACAGCTGTGAATGGCCACAGCCGGATTTTTATTTTATTTTATGGGTGAAACATGGTGATATAACAAGGGTCGCGATGCAGAAATCGCAGACAACAAGGAGTGGTTGAGATTAGTGATGCACGATAATACATTTTTCAACCGATACCGATAACCGATAATTTCCTCCTCGTTCCAACCGATAACTGATAATGTCAAGCCGATAATTCTATTAAAAGATTTATGTAAAATTTTAAAGTATACACAAGAGAAAATATTACTGAGCAAAAATATAATTTATTGCTCTTTTTTTGGACATCAAATGTAAACAAGTAATACATTCCAAAATATAAATAATGACATTGTGTAATGGTAAACGTTTGGCAACAATTACTTACAGAGTAAATACCTAAGTTGCACAAAAATGCCTTTAAAAGTAAGCCATTCCTAACATAACATTACCACACTGCAAAAACACACCTCCTTAAAAATAGTTAAATTCCCTTGTTTTCAGTGGAAATCTATTGGAAATAAGTGAAATGATCTGCCAGCGCTTCAAGTGTATTTCACTTAGATTTCCTGAAGAAAAATAGCGGAAAATAACCTTAACATGTTATTTTAAGCAATAAATTATTATACTTAATCCTAAGAAACGTTTGTTTGTCAGAAATGTTCGTTATTCAAGAATAGGTATGGTTCAAAACAGTGAAAGCATTTTTTTCTTGATATAGGCGAAAAATGACCCATCTTTTTAGATATATGGTCTTAATAAGAACAAATGGCAATATGCAAGTACTTCAAGTGGGATAATCTGGCGCATTCATCTCTTAACTAGTCTTTAACACTCAAAACAAGGTAAGGAAAATTATTTGAATAGATTTAAGAAGAATTATCTGATTAGGACGTCATAAATTTACACCGTACTGAATGCATTACTGACTGGCTGACTTCTTGTGGCAGTGGTTTGGTGCATGTTGAAATTATCATCTAACCACTGAATTTTTTATTATCTGGATTATCTGTATGACGTAATAATTGCCATTATCGGCCGATAATTATCGGTAACCGATATCATGCATCTTTAGGTGAGATTTTCTTTTTCAAATATTTACCCTTTTAAATGTTTTTTTTTTTTTGATCGATTATTTATCATCTAACATATCAGGGATAATACGACAGTGACAAAAAAAATACAATTAAGCGATAGTTATGAGGTACATATCCTTGACTTTTTTACAGACGCCAAATTTTTCATTGTGATGTAATTCGTTTAAAAGTTTAAAATATGTGAGTAAATAATTTTTTTAAAGTTTTTTTTTTTTTTTTTTAAACTAAATATTAGACATCAATTATTGATTCTAAGCTAAAAATGACAGACATTTCGAATAATAAATATAATTACTCACCTTCTTTTTATGGCTAGATTGAAACAAAAGTGGTTGCGCAACGCCTGTAAACGGGGGTTTTCAGGGTAAAACGGACAAATTAAAAATAGTTTGGGGGCTTAGTGCGCCATAAATCTGCTATGGCAGCATATAGACATATTGTTCTATCAAACACAACACAACAGTTCTTTTAGCTTAAAATACAGCAGTTTGTTTTCAAGAGGGGTGCAAGAGCAGAAACTGCTTTTTCAGTCTTGTCAGTGTTTTCCGCCATATACTTATATTCAATTTATGTGTACTTGCGAGTACTTGTACTTCAAGCACAAGTACGTGTACTTGTAGTACAAGTATGCATACTAGTACTAAAAATACACGTACAAGTACGTGTAATTGTGTGTACTTGTACTAAAAGCACGTGTACTTGCGTGTACTAGTATTTCAAGCACATGTACTTGTTCTACGAGCACGTGTACTTGTTCTAAGAGCATGCTTACTTGTACTAAGAGCATGTGTACTTGTACTACAAGTTAATATTCTTGCACTACAAGTGCTTGTACTAAAAATACATGTACTAGAATGACAAGTACAGTGGTATGAAAAAGTATCTGAACCTTTTGGAAATTCTCACATTTCTGCATAAAATCACCATCAAATGTGATCTCAACTTGGTCAAAATCACACAGATGTAAAAACAGTGTCTGCTTTAACTAAAACCACCTAAACATTTATAGGTTTTCATATTTTAATGAGGATAACATGCAAACACTGACAGAAGGGGGAAAATAAGTAAGTGAACCCTCTGCCTAAGGAGACTTACAGAGCAATTGAAACAAATTTTTACCAAACAATTTAAGTCAGGTGTGTGCCTAATCACTGATGAGTGGTTTAAAGCTGTCCTGCCCACTATAAAACACACACCTGGTAAGAATTGTCTTAATGAGAAGCATTGTCTGATGTGCATCGTGGCTAGGTCAAAAGAGCTGTCTTAAGACCTGCAATCAAGGATTGTTGATTTGTATAACGCTGGGAAATGATACAAAATCCTCTCTAAAAGTCTGGATGTTCATCAATCGACAGTCAGAGAAGTTGACTACAAATGGAGAGAATTTGGCACTGTTGCTTCTCTCCCAAGGAGTGGCCGCCCACCAAAGATGACGCCAAGAGTTCAGCGCAGAATACTCAGAGAGGTAAAAAGAACCATAGAGTGTCTGCTAAAGACTTACAGAAATCTCTGGCACAGTCCAATATCTCTGTGTACACATCAAATATATGTAAAACTATGGCCAAGAATGGTGTTCATGGGAGGACTCCACGGAGGAAGCTACTACTGTCTAAAAAAAAAAAAAAACATTGTTGCTCGTTTAATGTTTGCAAAAAGGCCCTTGGACACTCCACAGAAGTTTTGGCAAAATATTTTGTGGACTCATGAAACCAAAGTTGAATTATTTGGGAGTAAATGTGGAGGAAAAATGGAACAGCTCACCAACATCAACACCTCATCCTCACCGTGGCGCATGGTGGAGGGAGCACCATGATTTGGGGCTGTTTTGCTACCTCAGGGCCTGGACAACTTGCAATCATTAATGGAAGAATGAGTTCAAAAGTTTGTCAGGATGTTTTGCAGGAAAACCTGAGGCTGTCTGTCAGACAGTTAAAGCTAAAAAGCAGATGGATGCTGCAACAAGACAATGATCCAAAACACAGGAGTAAATCAACTTAAGAATGGTTTCAGAAGATCAAAATAACGTTCTGGAGTGGCCAAGTCCAAGTCCAGACTTGAACCCCATTGAGATGCTTGGGTATGACATGAAGACAGCGATTCACGTCAGAGATCCCAGGGATCTGACTGAACTACAGCAGTTTTGTAGAGAAGAATGGGCCAAGATTAGGGTTGTTCCGATCATGTTTTTTTGCTCCCGATCTGATCCCGATCGTTTTCGTTTGAGTATCTGCTGATCCCGATATTTCCCGGTCCGATTGCTTTTTTTTTTCCTCCCGATTCAATTCCAATCATTCCCGATAATTTTTACCGATCATATACATTTTGGCAATGCATTAAGAAAAAAATGAATAAAACTCGGACGACTATATACATTCAACATACAGTACATAAGTACTGTATTTGTTTATTGTGACAATAAATCCTCAAGATGGCATTTACATTATTAACATTCTTTCTGTGAGAGGGATCCACGGATAGAAAGACTTGTAATTCTTAAAGGATAAATGTGACTTTGTATATTGTGACTAAATATTGCCATCTAGTGTATTTGTTGAGCTTTCAGTAAATGATACTGTAGCCATTTAACTTCTGCCCAAATGCATGATGGGAAGTGCAACCATGACTATGGTCGTGGTACCAATTGATATATCTTCTCTGCGTTGGGAAATAACATAGGATGTAAGAAAAAGATCAACTACTACCTTACTTCCCCACATTGCTTCCCACGATTATTCTAATCATTGGGAGAGAGATTGTAAGGCTTTAGCCAATTAAAAAAAGGCTGCCAAAATTCACTCTACTCATTTTACGCTGCCTTTGAGCTCTACAGTATATACTGTATGGGTAAAGCGGCGCTATTATAAATTGAACGCTACAATGCTTGAGTGGGTCGTGCAGCGCATGCGTTAATTGCGTTAAATATTGTAATGTAATAAATGTAAAAAATATTCATTCTGGCCGTTAACGCGATAAATTTGATAACCCTACCTTAAGCTTAAACTAAAGACTCTGGAAGAGTGTAACACATTATGTCTGTAACGTTAAATAAAATTAGAAAACGATTTAATTAAAAAATATATATATATTAAAAAAAAAGGCATGTCCGATATTTTTTTTGCTGATTCTGATACTTTGAAAATGACGTGATCGGACCCGATCGATCGGATTAGTCCTGATGTGGTGCTACAGGAAGCGTCTGGTTGAAGTTATTGCTGCCAAAGGGAGGCCCACAAAATATTAAATGTGATGGCTCACTTACTTATTATTCCCCCCTTCTGTCATTGTTTGCATACTATCTTCATTAAAATATGAAAACCTGTAAATGTTTGGATAGTTTTAGTTGAAGCAGACACTGTTTTTTCATCTGTTTGATTTTGACAAAGATGGTAATTTTATGCAGATATGTGAGAAATTCCAAAAGGTTCAGATACTTTTTCATACCCCTGTACGTATATGTGTACTTTAAAGTACAGAAACTCCAGAAAGTGCATTTTCTAGTTACTGATTGAAATGCAACAACGCAGCTTGATTCTCTATTGCGAAGCGCTTCAACATTTTGATCTTGTTTGCAGTTAGTCCTACTTACCACTTGGTCCTGGCGTGTATCCTGAACAGAGAGGTTGAAGGTCATCTGCGGGTAGAGTGTTGCCATGCTAATGGGCGGGGCGCGCTCATCAGGTTGATATCGAACCGGCGCAGTTAAGTGGACGATGGCTGTGTTTTCCTTCACTTCCAATGTAATTTCAGGTTGCCCGAAAACAGCTGAAGCGGGGGAATTACGTAGGCAGTGAAACATTTAAAAAAGACCTTGAGCATTTCAATGTGAACTTAAGTAGTTTGACTTACTGTCAAATTTTGGATGAAAGCGCCTCGTCTCGACCCACTCTGAAAAACCAGAGGGGCTTATAGCACGCACTCGTGCGTAGTAACCTTGTTCGAAATCCCATGTCTGGCTGCTCAGGTCACACCATGTTCGTTCCGTTTCCTCGCACCGTGCTACGGGCCTCCAGTTTAACAGTTTGCTGTCCGGTAGAATATCCGCGTATCTGAGGAATGATAAAGCATGAAAAGCATCTTAGCTGTGGTTCTTTTCAGAGGTGTTTATCTCTAGTAGATGTTCAATCCATTCGAACTGGGAGTTCGTTCATTCGCTGCCAACCCTCCCACTTCGAATGGATTGGACGTCTATCGCCGTCAATTGCTCTGAAACAAGCAAGTACAGAAAGTTGCTTACAAGGCAAACTGCACCGTGTAGCTTGTGCCATCCGGTGTTCCTTTGCCTGGTCGCCAGTGAACCGAGTTCATCAGATTCAACGACTCGAATCTGACGTTAATAGGGTTGGGTGGATGGGTTGAGTCTGTTTTTGTAGGGAAAAAAAGCAAATAAGTAACCGCTTGCAGAATTCCTTCAGCAAGAGGAAACAAAACCAAGGTGCAAAGCCTGGCCGTTGGCCCACTATGTTTTTGGAACAAATAACAATTAAAACAAAAACGGTAATATGAAGGGAGTCATGAAATTATGACTTATTATGTGTGATTATAAGCCATTTATTACCAGTACTTAGGCGTAGTCTTTAAAAAAAGGCAGTCTTAAAATACACTTTTAACAAACAAACTGAAATACGATTCAATTCCGTGCAATGGCAGAGAGCTGGGACAGGTTTGTTCACATTAGTGCTGCAATGATTAATCGATTAACTTGAATAGTTCGATTGGAAAAAAGCTTTGAAATAAATTTTGCATGCTTCGGGTATATTTTTAAATTAAAATGGTGTAATGGTTTGTCTTAAAAGTGTTTGCATTTTTTTCTTTTGATTTGGGTGGATACACTGCCCTCTAGTGGCAACAGTGAATATGACATAACTCATTTCACATGGCTGAATCCAAATGCACCCTGTCAAGACCAACATAAGGTAAGTTTTTGTTTGAGCTAATGTTTTTTTAATGCATTCGTAATTAAGTTTATAGGTATATTTAGCTGTTTTTTGTGGGAATATCTGTTTGAACGATTTGTTAAGAGCGTTTTAAAAAATGTTAGCATTTTGTAGCATTTAAGCTAGCGGACTTTTGCTAATTAGGCAATTGTTCTTTTGTTGTACCAAAAGTACAGACTTCATAATGATATTGACTAGAGATGTCCTGATCGATCGACATCCCGATCGATCGGGTCTGATCACGTCATTTTCAAAGTATCGGAATCGGCAAAAAAATATCGGCCATGCCTTTTTTTAATATATATATATATATATTTTTTAATTAAATCGTTTTCTAATTGTATTTAACGTTACAGACATAATATGTTTCACTCATCCAGAGTCTTTAGTTTATGCTTAAGGTAGGGTTATCAAATTTATCCCAATAACGGCGGTAATTAATTTTTTAAAAAATGTATCACGTTAAAATATTTAACGCAATTAATGCATGTGTTGCACGACCCACTCACGCATTGTCGCGCTCAGTCTGTTATGGTGCCGTTTTACCTATATAGAGATAAAAGGCAGCTTAAAATGAGTAGAGTGAATTTTGGCAGCCTTTGGAGCATTTTTTTAATTGACTAAAGCCTTACAATCCCCCTCCCTACGATTAGGAATATCATGGGAAGCAATGTGGGGAAGCAAGGTAGCAATTGATCTTTTTCTTAACACCGTATGTTATTTCCCAACGCAGAGAAGATATATCAATTTGTAGCACTACGCACAGTCATGGTTCCACTTCCCATCATGCATTTGGGCACGGCTACAGTATCATTTACTGAAAGCTCAACAAATACACTAGATGGCAATATTTAGTCACAATATACAATGTCACAAGTCTTTCTATCCATTGATCCCTCTCACAGAAAGAATGTTAATAATGTAAATGCCATCTTGAGGATTTATTGTCATAATAAACAAATACAGTACTTATGTACTGTATGTTGAATGTATAGTATATTTGTCAGAGTTTTATTTTATTTTTTTCTTAATGCATTGCCAAAATGTATATGATCGGGAAAAATTATCGGGAATGATTGGAATTGAATCGGGAGCAAAAAAAAAGCAATCGGATCGGGAAATATCGGGATGGACAGATACTCAAACTAAAACGGTCAGGATCTGATCGGGAGCAAAAAAAACATGATTGGAACAACCCTAATATTGATGGGACACGGGGCCGATTAATAGGGTCCTGCATTGTTCGAGTGGCCGTCAAAGCTGACCGAGTGGAAACACAGACAAATAGCTTTTTCCGTTGAAAATTCTTCAATATATGCTTAAATCCATTGATTCTTTATAGATGTAAAACAGTCTTGATACTTGGTTAAAAGCACAAAACCCCCCCCCCAAAAAAACGTTCAGTTAGCATTTATTGTTAGCATTTATTTTACGTAAATATTGCGAACTAAGAAAATGTAGTGGTCGCCTTCTGAAAACAGAGCTTTTCCCGTTGAAAATTCTTGTGAATAAATGCTTAAATCCCTGAATTCTTCGTAGATATGGACGTAAAACAGTCTCGATTTTTGGTTAAAATTAAGAAGAAGAAAAAAAAAAACAGCATTTATTTTACGTAAATATTGCAAAGTATAATGCCAATATTGTAGCGGCTAATTTCATTAATTTTTTTCACAACGTTTCAAAATGCATGCATGGTACAAAAAATATAATAATTACCTTCAATCCTCAAACAAATCACTCCTGAGACAATCCATCCTGTTTGTATGCGGTGCAGCTTTTGTACTTTTTCAACCTAAATCCGGCGTTACATCGTTGCGTGCGTGTGTTTGAGAATAACTCCTCTTGATGCTGGATGTGGGCAGGCCCCCTACTTAAAGGTGTGGCGCACTGTGTGTGACGGATGTGACCCGTCAATAAAATTATGAAGTCTGTGGTTGTACTTAGATCCTCATTTATTTATTTATTTTTAAAATACGTTATAGGCTAAGATCAGGTATTTAAATTTTTTTTGTTCCTAATCCGATTACTCGATTATTCTAATTTACTAGTTCATGTATTAATCGACTACTAAAATAATCAATAGCTGCAGTCAGAGTTCACATTGCGACCATAAGATGTCAGCATCGCCCTTTCAAATGTATCACCAGACGTGGTTCGAATACAGTCAAAATTAGTCATGTCCCAACATGGATTTTTTTTGTTACTTCTGATCTGATGTTTTTCACGATATGTTTTGCCGATACTAATTCAATGTCGATCCAATTCCTATACTTTTAGAAAATTAAAAGTAATGCAACCAGTAAATGTCTAGTAGGTTTGATTTACAGCAGCCGAAAAGCGCTATGGTGCTGAAAACATGTAAAGACTGGATTCGATCTTGTGACTAAATCTGATAGTCTAAAATTAACCATATTGAACACGATACGGAGAACACAAGTTTAAATGCCATACTTTGTTTTATAGCACTGTTTTAGGCCGATGGCAGGGGGCAATAAAAGCCTGATGGCCCGCCAGGCTTAAAAAGCACTGTATTGTTCGTAGTCTGTCATACTGGAGCAGCTTGTTTTTCCGCACTCCCCTCAACAAATAAAATGTGTCACATGTGCCAAACAATAATAACCGAGTTTCACAGCGTGACAAATTAATGTGTTCAATGTGTTTTGAAAATCTAGGTCAATTACAGCTCTTCAAGTCCAAATAATTACACCTGATTACAGCCCAGCCTCTTGCGACACACCTTGCGTTTACATTCCAGACATTAATGTTCTGCGAATGCGATACACATATGTGCTCAGCCTAGATAAATTTGATCAGTACCAAACTTGAGGGGGAATTCTGGAAAAACTGGAACCTTGAGTTTACTCTCTCCGAAGTTAAAAATTCTTGAGAAATCGGTGCAGAAATATCAAATTAAAAATTACATCATAAATTACAGCAGGGCGGCAGAGTGGTTAGCACGTCCGATTCAGTTCTGAGATCAAGGGTTCAATCCCAGGCTCTGGCCTTCTTGTGTGGAGTTTGCAGTTTGTCCCCGTGCCAGCGTGGGTTTTTCCCGGGTACTCCGGTTCCCCCCCCACGTCACAAAAACATGCATGGTAGGCTGATTGAACACTAAATTGCCCCTAGGCATGTGTGTGTGTGTGTGTGTGTGTGTGTGTATGCGTGTGTGTGTGTGTGTGTGTGTGTGTGTGTGTGTGTGTGTGTGTGAATGGTTGTTCGAATAGCTGGTAACCGATTCAGGGTGTACCCTGCCTACTGACCATAGTAAACTGGGATTGGCTCTAGCACCCTCATGATCCTCGTGAGGACAAACGGCTTGGAAAATGAATGAATGAATCAATTACAGCAGTGTGTTGCATTCAAGGACTAGACTGATATGTTAGGTTTATGAAATGCAAACCAGCCATAATAGAACCTAAGAAATCCAGCATATGGTGGTTCCTCTACCAGCAAAACCAGGACCAAAACACAACTGGAAAACATAATTGGATTTGTTCAGTTTTTTTGTTTTGTTTTTGTTTTGGTAGTTGTCTTGCTCGTACAGAAGCCAACACATTTTTTTAAAGCAGGGAAAGCAGACATAACCACAAAAAAACATAACACATACCTGTGAAGGACCACCAACCCACCAAGATTTGAAGCAACAAAAAAAGCTTCATTCTTGGAAAGAACGGTCATGTTTTACCTCTCCCGAATAAAGCGAAACGACACTGACAAAAAAACAGAGAATGAGTTTTTTAACAGAGATGAAATGAATGCGGTGGTAAAAAGAATGCAACTTAACACGTTTGTTACACTTGAGCAAAGAGCGCATGCGCCAAAGAAATGCGCCAGCCCGTCAGTAGTTTTAATAATAAAACAAAACAAAATTAAATTAAATTAAATTAAATTAAATTAAATTAAATTAAATTAAATTAAATTAAATTAAATTAAATTAAATTAAATTTCTCTCGGCAACCTTGTCAACAAGCTCATGTTAACTGTGGACGGAAAACGCAAAGTCATGTAAATTTGAAATTAACACACACTATAGTGACAGAATAAAAGATACACTAAATTATAGTGTCAAAAAGTATTTTCAAAAAATAAGTGTGCGTTTAAAAAAGGCCGGAACCATATCCAACCTCGACGTGATTTAAGTCCGGACAGTTTTGCCGGTAACGCTCGCCTCCCTCAGCCGGGTTTTGTTAGCGTTCAAGCTAACTAAGGGGGAGGCAAAACCTTGCGGATTTATGTAAATTTTTAACCACCAAAGCAGGCGCTTTGTGCTGCAAACATGGCGCTAACAATGGAAACGCAACTCCAGAGCATATTTGAAGATGTTGTGGTAATATTACTTCTTTTTAGCATCTTTACGCGCGTTTGTACGGCACCGTGATGCTGCACACGACCACTCAAGTCAATTTTAATGTGTGCCAATATTGAATAAAAATAGTCCGTTTCATCAACAATAGAGGTAATATGTATTCGAATAGGCGTAAAACGTCCATAATCCAATAATAAGATTGACTATTGACAAAAGTAGTTCATGATTTACTTACTATAATACAATATGTTGTTTATTTGTGATTGTTATAACACTGCCTAACACAGGGTTGCGTCCAATGGTTTGCATAGTTTATTTAGAAACCAAATAATTACGATACACACGTTTTTATAATATTTAACTTCTTATTCCACTTTGTTTTTGCTCAATTCTATCAGAAAACAGAGATGGTGGAGGAGGCTTTTGCAGGGTAATGCTTCAAACAACTACACATTCACATAATAATATGAGTATTGGTTTGACATGACTTTTTTCACAATCTGTACTCCCAGAATGTGCATGGACAGTCCAGAGGACGAAAGGACAAAGTTGGTCAGTTGTCTTGGAGCCTTCCAGCAGTACTGGGGAACTCTGCCTCAGGTTTGTAAACATGTACACACACTTAAAAAACAGACATAATGTGACAGAATCATTTATCTTCTTCTCTTCACACAGGAATCTCATGAGCAGTGCGTGCAGTGGATTGTGCGATTCACACACAGCCAGCACAGTCCAAAACGAATCTCATTCCTCTACGACTGTTTGGCCATGGCTGTAGAGACTAATCTTTTGCCACCGAGGTACACACATACACAGATTTGCACGGTAAAAGCAAGATCTAATTGAATAATTTCTGTGCATTTGCAAAAAATAATAACCCGTATTTTAAAAAAATAATATTATTACTCTCTGTATAGGGCAAGTGACCATTTTTGCTCATTTTAAAAATATATAGTACTTCATAAAGAGCTATTTTCCATATACTGTATGTGGACATCACATTTTGAGTTACTGTATGTAGGCCACACTTGTATTATAGCAAAGGTTAATATTGTTGCCTACATGCCCCAAAATGTGATGTTTCAATTATATGATTATTATTATTTTTAAATTATTAGCATTTTTTTAAAATAGATTGTTTTAATAAAAAAATAGAATTAGTGACATTCCAGATCAATCAGCATCATTACTTTTTTTTTTTTTTTTTTTTTTTTTAAACCATAGATGTTTGTCATCTATCATTTCTAAAATTTTCGCATGAAGAAGGTTAAAAAAAAAAAAGATTACGTTGAATAAATACATAGTTACACGGTGGTAATGGCCTCCAATAAAGCTTTAAAGTTGTTGAATAATAAGTATAATGAAAAAAATGATTTTTTTAAATACAGGTAGTCACCAGGTTTCAAACGAGTTCTGTTCCTATGTTGGC
The DNA here is from genome assembly GCF_030265065.1 of Corythoichthys intestinalis. NCBI lineage: Eukaryota > Metazoa > Chordata > Actinopteri > Syngnathiformes > Syngnathidae > Corythoichthys > Corythoichthys intestinalis. Next base: position 8,670,816 of record NC_080413.1, read on the forward strand.
GACATAAACAGAATTTCCGCGGAAATCGAAATTATCTCTTTAAGTACTCAAAAATAACTACCTAAAAAGTCCAAAAGTATTGTTTTTTTGTTTAATGATGGAGGATACACTGCCCTCTGGTGGCAGCGTTGGGTCTGGCTGGCTGTCACCTTATGGCTGAGAAGCAGACTCTCGTCTAACATGGATAAAGGACTGCTGCACTCGGGGTTAGCCCACATAAGGGTGTAAGTTGTTTCAGCTAATATACATTTGTGTATGCATTTGTAATTTAGTTTACAGCTACAGTTTAGGGAGTTACGTTTGAGCTATTTGCTATGAGAATTGTAAATACGTTAGCATTCGTAGCATGTAAGATAGTGGATTTTTGTTAGCCAAATTAGGCTAATTTAATCTGCTAAATTTACATAATGATCAGACTAGATGGACATTTGAAGTTACCAATTGTTTTGTGCCAAGTGTCTTACTGTTAAATGTGTGTGGTTTTGAACATAAGTGTACTATCAGATTACAGACTTACAAATTGTCAAAATTAAAGGAAGTAAAAAGCTTCAAAAAGCACAATTGTTTGATGTCTGCAAAGCTGAACAACTTCACATTTGTTGAGGACAAAACACGTCATACTAATAAAGTAAAGTAAAAAATAAGATACTTTGAGGTACAATAAGGTACTGTTTATGCGATTAAAAAAAAAAAAAAAAAAAAAACAGCGGACAAAACTCCGGGGTCGTAAAGTCGAAAGTCAAGTACGTCGTAACTAGAGCTGGGAATCTTTGGGCACCTAACGATTCGATTACGATTACGATTCAGAGGCTCCGATTCGATTATAAAACAATTATTGATGCACCCTTCTCCTTTTTTTATTTTATTTTTTTAAATGTTTTGTACATTAGTTCCAAAATTGTTCAAAAATACTCTCAGGCGAAACCAAACTACTATTTCAGTATTAAGTTAACATATAGCAGTAAAAAAATATACAAAAATAACAGTAAATAAAAAAACTCCAGTCCCCATTCTTTATCAGCAGCTTTAAACTACATTCAATTAATTTAATGTTGTGAATCAACCGTTAAAGTTGTTAAAATTGCTCCCGTTATTCCATAATTTCCCTTTTGTCTACTTTCAACATGTGAAGGTTTTAAAACTATTTTAAGGATAGACTCAAGTCAATATTTTACCTATTTAGGAGTATTTTAGATAAAAAGTTAATTAGGTTTGCTTGGAAGGTTCGCTACAACAGCCTTGCAGGGAAGTGTACTGCATTAAGATGGCGGCCGTTACTAACGCTTGCATCTAGCTTTTTGTAGATGTGCTGCCAACACTACCGAATCTATATTGAATCTAGTCCTATATAAATGATATCTACCGTAACATTATGTGGATGTACTTTGTAGGAGCTTTTCGGCAGCAGTCAGGAATGTTGTTGTGTTTTTTTTTATCTCGTGGGATGAGTTGAGCTAGAGCCGTGAGTTGAGCATTGGCATTACCCGAGGGGCCGGGTAATGAGAAGCATGATGTTTAGCTACTCTCGCTCCGTTCCTCATTGTCCCGAAGACTGCGCGGCGCGCTGCGTGTGTTGTACTTCCGCTTTACTTGGCATATTTCAATAATCGGAATTTGGATGTTTGTGAATCGTTCTCGAATCTTCCACGGCCGAATCGCGAATAATCTAAGAATCGGAAATTTTGCACACCTCTCGTCGTAACCCGGGGACTACCTTTACATTTTTTTTTTAAATTAAAAATAGAAGTGAACATTTTAAATAAATATGAATAAAAATTGCAATTTTATCTTTATTTAAGGTTTTTTAACAAATAAGAGAAAATTTACCCCTTTTTTAAAATAATATATATATATATTTTTTTAAATGAATACATTAAAGAAAATATACTATTAATGTAAATGTGTGCCATATAAATGGATACGGTGTTAATTCAGCATTTGTGTGCAGGATGGTTTGCGCTGCTCTAATCAGTTCGGATAACTTGGAGTGGGAGAGGACTCAGCTGTGGGCGTTGACCTTTAAACTCATCCACAAGATCATCGGAGGGGTGGACTACAAGGTCTTAAGGCGTCGATGACGGCAGACGTCCAATCCATTTCCAGGATGAGTTTCTGGCCGTTAAAATATGCTTGCTTTTCAGGGTGTTCGCGACCTCCTAAAAGCCGTGCTGGATAAAATCCAAACCATTCCCATCACCGTTAGCTCGGCCATTGTGCGACAGCTGCTGACAGCCAGAGAGGTTTGCTTTTCCACACGCGATTGTTTTTTTGAAGTGATCATTATTTTTTTTTTTGTAAGTGATGGAACTGATTGACGAATTCCAGGTGGTGGAGTACATCCTTGACAGAAACGCTTGTCTCCTGCCCGCCTACTTTGCAGTCACAGAGATCCGGAAGTTGTACCCGGAGGGACAACTCTCTCACTGGGTAAAGATCTTTTGAGTGTCTATTTATCCATTGTGGTTTTTCTTGTGTTGCACCAATACCATTTTTCGGCTACCGATACAGATTCCGCTAACCCAGCTGTTAGGTAACGACTGAAACTGTACTGATATCACATTTTTTTGAAAACGTGCAAAATAAAATGTTTTCTTTTAGTACTAAATTACTGTATACTCACTTTAATGTAAAGTAATTACTATCAATACTTGGTCAGACGCAACGGCCACCCTCCCAGTTCAAAAGGATTGGACGTCTACTAGTGATAAACTCATTCCAATTCGCAGCAGAGGCTTGTTTTTCTGTTTATTAGTTGTTTGTAGAATATCCTAGAATGATTTCCTCACCAATGTATTGATCATCGTTGTATCGCCATATCGTCAGATCATCGTTATCGTGAGCTTTGAATCGCAAATCGTATCGTATCGTGAGGTAACAAGAGGTCCCCACTCCTATTTCTTAGTGCTACCCGATACCGATGCATGCATTTTAATGCCGTATCGGGGCCTCTTCCGAAACTAGTATCGGTGCATTGCTAGTTTTTAACTGAATCCACGTTTGTGTTCGTAGCTTCTCGGCAGCTTGATATCAGACTTTGTGGATAGTTTTCGACCCACTGCAAGAATCAACTCCATTTGTGGTAAGAAAATTGACGACATTTATGCTTGTAGCACCGGCAATGCTAATTTTTTAGCCCTCCATAGGACGTTGTAGCCTGTTACCAGTAGTGAACAACAGTGGCGCCATATGCAACTCTTGGAAGCTGGACCCCACCACGTTGCGTTTCCCACTCAAAGGCATGCTGCCTTTCGACAAGGTATGCACACACGGGCGCATGTGTAAGTAAAAATGTAGAAAGGCTGCCACACATGCATCTCCAAGAAGAAAACAATCTGCTAATGTCATTTTTATATACACAAGTGTTAACGCAAACTTTAGACCCACCCAATCAAAATGGATTATATCGATAACCTTTCAGAATACCGTAATTGTCGGACTGTAAACCGCTATTTTTTTTCCTTCATTTTGAATCCTGCGGCTTATAGTCCAGTGCGGCTTATTTGTTAATTTATTTTGGTTAAAACGGAACACTTTATTTGACAGCGGTGTCTTAAGACTGTCATAAGACCATCATAATTGTGACATGACACTGTCATGGGCATTACTGAATGCTTATGTCATTAAGTGTCATCTGGCAAATGATGTCACTAACTCCATTTATGTCCATCTTGAATTTTTACATCCAAAAGTGAGATTATTTGCCAGATAACACTAAATGACATCTGTTATAAGCATTCATAAATGCTCATGACAGTGTCATATCATCATTATCATTGTCTAATGACAGTCTTATGGCGCCACTGTCAAATATAGTGTTACCAAATGCCATAACTAGCAATAATGAAACAACTGGAACAGTAACTGAAGAAGTAATTAGCACAGAACATGAATTTTGATAGTTATTTGCATTTGTCGCGCTGCAATGCATTCTAGGAGGCATGTTGGACAACAACAGTGTTGACCGCAGGTGTTAGCAGAGGTTGACTGTCTCGCCCAAGGGAGCAGTGATGACCAAATGAAGCTTTGCCACAAAGTGGTTCAAAGCTTCATGGGGGTTCATTTGGTCTTATGGAAGTTGTTTGATTTTGCTGTCAAATGAAGTATTACCGGTTAATATCTTTTGGTGTTAATATCCCATAATACAAGGAGGACAGCTGCGGTTTATAGTCTGGTGTGGCTTATCTATGAACAAATGCCGTTTTCATGCCAATTTTTGGGGGTTGCGGCTTATAGTCAGGTGCGCCTTATAGTGCGAAAATTAGGGTACTAAGATGGTTGTGTTTATTGAATGCACAGGACCTGTTTGAGCCGCAGACGGGCTTGCTGCGCTATGTTCTGGAGCAACCTTATTCACGAGAAATGGTGTGCAACATGTTAGGACTCAGCAAACAGGTACCGCTGATGAATGTGACAATTAGCCTTGTCTCAATCTTTCTCTTAAAAGCATTGTGTTGTCTTTAACGTACCTTTTTTTAGTGTCCCGTTTCAAAGCTGAGTCTTCCTTTTCTTGCTATTTCTATTTGCTGATTCAGTGTTTCCCAAAACAAAGCTCGGAATGCTAACCATGCCACGGAATAGATGTCTTATTACGGTAACTCTTTTGCTGCCATTGACGATGATGAACGTACAATCCTGTGGTTGTTTTTCAACATTCTGCTCTGAATTTAAATCTGTTTATCACGAGTAGACATCCAATCCATTTGAAGTGGGTGGGTGGCGGAGAATGGCCGCCAGTGGCAGCCAATGCCAAGCAATGAGTTTATTTTGGGGCATTTCATGTCATTTCCTGTTGATTTTGGGTTGCAGAGAAGAAGTGACTCAAGTATGTCTCCAAATGAATAGAAAGTGACTCAAAATCAACAGGAAGTACCCTGTAAATGCCCTATAATGAACAGAAAGTGACCTGTAAATGCCCACACAGACTGACTGTGAATGCTCTGGAGTCAGTGCCATTGACAGCGCTAGCTGTCTAATCCAGTTAAAATGTATTGGACGTCTAGCGCCATCAGTAGCTAGTGAGCTAACGTAGACACTGTTCTAAAAGATTTTGGTACTTTTTTTTTTTTTTTAACGATATATCGATTCTTGGCGGGAGCATATCGATAACCTTTTGTAGTAGAGAAGATACAATATTCTATATAGAAATAACAAAATATACATATGCAGTTGCCAGATTGCATTTTTGTCACATAAAGACTTTATTTTCATAAAATTAGCACTTTTTACCCTAAAATGATCAAATTTTTAGTATAGAAAATGTAAAGATTCAGGATCTCACTTTGGAATTGATATAATGTTTATTTTCATGTTACATTGGTGGATAAGTTTTTTTTTTTAATTACGTAAAAGTACAGATAAAGGTGCAAAAAAATACTTAAGTAAAAGTACAAATATCTAAGAAGACAAATCAATTAAAAGTATAGAATATATACAGTATATGTATACATACATACAGAGATCTGAGTCAATATTCAAATAAAAAAACTGAAAATTCATTGACTACTGTTATATATAAAATTGTGCAGAATGGAAAAAAAACAAACAATAAAATTGACTACACTGCAAACAGAAGCTTAAACAGCTCAAAAACTACAAAACAGCCTAATGGCGGATTGCAAGCAACTATCAGGTGCATACCGCCATGTACTGTACAAGAGTGTGGTGGTTTTTATTGGTCAATATCTTGTTCATATGCCTAATCTTGCTTGTACTCATGTTGCTGCCTCTAGTTGCACGGGGCTAATCGATTGCGCCAGAGGCATCAAAACGAAGCTATCAATTCACAATGAGGGAAAAAAAGAAAACGTGTAATGCAGGCGACATGTAAAAATTTAGTGAAGTAAAATATTAAAGTGCCACTTCATATTTGTACTCAAGTACAGATACACAAAAATGTACTTAAGTACATTAACGAAGTACATTTTCTTCGTTACAACTTACAATCCACCACTGCAGTGTTAGCACACAAAAAATGTCCAAAGTAAGCTTATGTTTGGGAAACACTGATCTTCACTTGTTCTTGTACTTTTTGTGAATCTCCTCACAAAACTGCATGCGCTCATGCTCAACAATTCCGTTTTGACTGTCGACGCCGTCAAAACGCAAGGTGTCCAAATGTGCACAATGATCCCCTCAACCCGTCCGCATGCTGTTTTATTGGCGACGAACGACCTCCTCGCTCGTGAGTCACCACTCTTCTCTTTCTCTGTGTCTCCCTCTTTTCTTTTGTTTCCTCCCTCTTTCTGTTTCACTCCTGCGCCGGTCTCGGTAAGACTCTGAACATTGCCCAGGTATGTCCTCTTTCCTCCGATTCTTCCTTTCTATTCCTTCTCGAAGTCACGTGACCTGCCCTGCATAGGCTAGATGGCAAAATAACCCCCTAACTGGCTGCCGTTGATCATTCCAACTGCTGTTAAAATAAAATGAATTGTGAAATGAAATGATTACTTTTATCAATGTAGTGTTATGACTTTTTTTTTTCCTCCCTCAATTTAAACCTTTTTACTGTCATGTTAAAACTAAATTCTTGCAAATTTGTGACTTCTGTTTTTTTTTTTTTTTTTTTTTAAAAAGATTTAGATTTACTGTGATATTTGTGTACTTCATTTAAAATGATGGTATCTTTTTTTAATATTATGACTTATTGTAGTGAAATTACTCAATTTTTTAAGTGATGATTTTTTGCTGTAAAGTTATGATTATCTGCCATCAAATAACCATTAACCATCAAATCGACTCTTTTATGAAGTCATTCATAAGCTGATTTATATATTTTTTTTCGTAATGAAATTTCCACTTTTCTACAGTCATGTTACGACTTAATTTTCAAAAAATTGTGACTTATGTAATGAAATGACTGTATTTTTATATATTGGAGACTTCTCGCTATAAAACTAAAAAAAAAAAATCTTTAGTGTGTTATGAAATTATTCCTCTAAAATAGTGACTTTTGCTGGAAAGTATGACTTTTCAGTCATGTTGATTACACTTTAACACAATTAAAACAACTAAATATTAGCATTTATATTTACTTTTGAATTATGATTTGTTATTGCATTTTTTTCCTAATTATAAAAACATGTATAAATCAATATAATGTTACTAAACCAATTTATTGAAATGAAAATGAATACAAATGGAAATACACATTGGTTACGGCCCCATCTAACAATCTAAAATTATTATAACCGTATTGGCCCAAATATAAGGTGGTGTTTTTTGCATTGAAAAAACACTGAAAAAGAGGAGGTCGTCTTAAATTCGCAGTCTAGACTTTATACCCATTCACGATGCTAGATGGCGGCAGATATCATTGAAGTGATGGTCTGTCATGACAGATCTCAGCTACTCTTTTTAGTTTAACCAGTTTGCATTATTATTATTATTATTTTTTTCCTTATTCAGATTTGTTTCAAGGTTACAGTTAGACTTCACTTTAATGGTTAATGCAGTTATTGCAATTTTGTTGTTTTATCTCAATAGATGGGTTTATTTACATTTCAAAAACCAGAAGCCATTCATTTACAAATGTGATTGCACTTTAGTTTACATATTTAAATGTTCAGATATTAAGATTTGAATGAGGCAAATTAACATGCTTTTCTCTCAAATATATTGTTATAATAATTTGTTTTGGATGTGCTGTAATTATTTTCTGTATAAAAAATTAATTTGGTGTTCAAAAAGTCGTTTTTCAAACTTGAGTCTTGAAAAAGAGGGGGTCGTCTTATAATTGGGGCCGTCTTATATTCGGGCCAATAGGTTTTTTTTTTTTTTTTTTTTTTTGCATCATAGTTAACTCAGTGATTGGCCGACAACCAGCCTACTGCTGGCATAGACTCCAGCACCCCCGCGACCTTCGTGAAGATAAGCGGCTTGAACGCTGAATGAATGAATAATTAGTAGCTAACACTTTATTTGAACTTGGTGTTATAAGACTGTCGTGAACATAAATGAATGCTTATAACAGATCTCATTAAGTGTCCTAACCATTACAATGGTCCTAAACTCTAATCTAACCTAAATAAATCTCAATATTGCATCAAAGTGACATAATTTACTAAATGACACTCAATGACAGCTGTCATAAGCCCTCATTTATATTTATGACAGGTGTCATGTCATCATTATGACAGTCTTATGACACAGAGTTCAAATTAAGTGTAACCAAAATAGTATTTAACTAATTGCGTGACATGGCGATAGACGTCCATTTTAATTAAACCCACTCATGTTTCAGGGCCATTGACAACGTTAGCCATCAAATCCATTTTGAGTTGGAGGGGCAAATGACTCATTCGCCCCTCCCAGTCAAAAAAGATAAATTAAAAAATTAATAAATAAATCATAATTCGTGCATGAAAGGGTTAATGTCATTGAATGATAGACACTATATTCAGAATATTCATATATACTAGGGCTACAGCTATCGATTATTCAAGTAGTCGATTAATCTATCAATTAATTAGTCCGAGTAATCGGATTAGAAACATTAAATGTGTTGCGGAATAAATTTTAGGAGATGTAAAACAAAGGCTTGCTAAGACTGCAGTTTCAAAAGGGCATTAAATGCAAATATACAAAATAAAATTCCCGAGTGTTCCTTCAAACTATGCAGGATTACACTCATTTCACGAGAGCAACAAATGTATTTAAAAATAAATTAAAATACCTGATCTTAGCTTCACACAGTATAAAAATAAATAAATAAATGAGGGTCTCATTACAACAAAAAAACAATTGGTTAACTTGCATAACAAAAGTCCGCTAGCATTAATGCTAGAAAATGCTAGTTTTTTATTTTTTTTTTACAAAGCTCTTAACAAATCATTCAAACCCATATTCCCACAAAAAATGCTAATTATACCTATAAACTAAATATGTTTTTATTATGCATTCATAATTAACTCAAACAAAAACTTACCTTATGTCAGTCTTAACAGGGAGTAGCTGGATTCAGCCATGTTAAATGAGTTATGTCATATTCACTGTTGCCACAAGAGGGCAGTGTATCCAACCAAATCAATAAAACAAATGCAAACACTTTCAAAACAAACCTTCATATTGCCACTCTAAATGAATCTTCAAGGCATCAAAATTTGATACGCAGCTTTTTTCTAATCAAATTACTCAAGTTAATCGATTCATCGTTGCAGCACTAATACATACAAAATAGTACACCCTCTTATCCTACCACTTATGTCCTTCCCCATTTATATAACTTGAATAATAATAATAATCTTGCTCTACATTTTACGTCTTGTGTTTCTCTCCAATTCGGCAGCAAAAGCAGCGCTGTCCTGTGTTGGAGGAGCAGCTGGTGGACCTGGTGGTGTACGCCATGGAGCGCTCCGAGACGGAGGAGCACTTTGACGCCGACGTGGGCGGCACCAGCCAGCTGCTGTGGCAGCACCTCTCGTCGCAGCTCATCTTTTTCGTCCTTTTCCAGTTTGCTAGCTTCCCGCACATGGTGCTGTCTTTGCATCAGAAGGTGAGGGCACACTGATAAATATGGCGATGGACGTCTCATCTGTTTGACTGAGAGAGCTTACAACAAAGTGACCAATCATAGCGGAGATGCTGATATATAGTTAGGCAGATTGAACCGTCCTTCAAAAATAGTCCAAAACATTTAGCATCGATTCCACTTTGATAAATCTCTGAAGAGTTAATATTTACACACAAATGCCACTGGAACATTCATAGACAAGAAATATAAAAGCACTTACTGGCATATGCCACCCAAAAAAGTTTTATCAAGCAACGAATGTTTGAAGAAGAAAAAAAAAAATCTATATTTAAATATGGGCAAATGCTGCCCCCGAGTGGCCAAAGTGTGCAAAGCTGTTCTTAATTAACTGCAATGTCGAGGGATTTTTTTTTTTCAAAGGCTATAAATAGTCGAAGAATGTATTTATTTATTTATTTATTGCCGTTGTAGTTTAGTAATTTTGGGTCTACTGTTTCAATTATTGACTATTCTGCTAATTTTATATTCTACGCATAGGTTTCTTTAAAACTACCAGTTTAAAAAAAAAAAAAAACAGTAAAAACAAGTTAAAAATTACATTTCTGAAAATAATCAAGATAGGATGAAATGAGAGAGAGAGAGAGAAAAAAATTTGTTGTTTATATTTTTTTGCCCCATTGACCAGCCCTAATTGGACATCCGTCGGCGTCAATAGCACTGAAACATGCGTATACTGTACACTGAGTTTTTGGTGTCTTCTAGCTTGCAGGAATGGGTCTTATCAAAGGAAGGGACCACCTAATGTGGGTCCTGCTGCAGTTTATATCAGGAAGCATCCAAAAGAACGCCTTGGCCGACTTCCTGCCTGTCATGAAGCTCTTTGACCTACTGTACCCCGAGAAAGAGGTCAGTTGCTTACATAACAGACATGATCAATCAGTTGCCATGTCTTTAATTCCCACGTGTAATATTCTCTCCTCTACGTTTCTTAGTGCATCCCAGTTCCGGACATTAACAAACCGCAATCCACCCATGCCTTTGCCATGACTTGCATCTGGATCCACCTAAACCGAAAGGCTCAAAGCGACAACTCCAACCTGCAAATTCCCATCCCGCACTCTCTGAAACTGCACCATGAGTAAGGCTGAGCAATTTTGGAGGATAAATTCAGCCACTCAAGCCGCCCTGCCCAATTTTCACTAAGAAAAATAGATATACAAACCACACCTAACCATAAGCTGTAGGTGTCCATATTTTAAATGGGATATTTACATAGAGAGATGTTAGACAGAAATATTTTAATGATTAAAAATCTCTCTACTAACCAAATACAGTCATCAACACGCCGAGTTATGTCCTCATTCATATGAGCGACCTGTCAGGGGAACCAGCTAGTAGCACTAGTCGCACTCATGTTCTCTGAGACAGTCGGAGACCATAAAAAAAGAAAACTTACTGTAATTTTTGGACTATAAGCCACTACACGTTGCTCCTGGTGCTGCGTCACCAGTGGGTAGATGGCGAGATAGTGTAAAGTGCTTTCAGCGCCTTGAAAGGTGGAAAAGCGCTATATAAGTATAACACCATTTACCACTTTTTTACATCATTTCGAATCCTGTGGCTTATTTATTAATTTGTTTGGATAAATATAGGTAACACTTAATTTGTTCATAAGACCGTAAGAATTATGACATAACACTATAATGGGCATTAATGAATGCTTATGACAGATGTCATTAAGTGTCGTCCGCCAAATTATGTCACTAACTCCATCTATGTTCAGCTCGGATCTTTCACATCCATTCTAAAGTGTGATCATTTGCCGGATGACACTAAATGACATCTGTCAGAAGCCTCCATTAATGCTCATGAAAGTGTCATAACATAATTATGAAGGTCTTATGACAGTCTTATGGCGCCACTGTCAAATAAAGTGTTACAAAATACCATAACTAGCAATTAATGAAACAACCGGAACAACAACTGAAATAATTAGCACAGAACATGAATTTTCATTGCTATTTACATCTGTAGCGCTGCAATGCATGCTAGGAGGTATGTTAGACAACATCAGTGTTGACAGCAGGTAGCAGCAGAGGTTGACGGTCACCCCCTAGGGAGCAGTGATAGCCAAATGAAGCTTCTTGAAGAAATGAAGCTTTACAGCCAAGTGGTTCAAAGCTTCTTGGGTCAGTCTTAAGATGCCGCTGTCAAATAAAAAGTTACCGGTTAATATCTTTTGGTGGACAACTGCAGCTAATAGTCCAGTGCGACTTATCTATGAACAAATGCTGTTTTCGTGTCAAATTTGCTGGGTAGCGGGTTATAGTCAAGTGCGCTTTATAGTCCGAAAATTACAGTAACTTTAAAAAACAGGTCACTACTATTATAAAATCCACTTTAGTTTGACTTCTTAGTTTGCAGCGGACTGATTTCTCCCCATAATGCTTGATGAACTGGAGTAAACGCTAGCATAGCTGTTTTGTCATAGCTCACTGTGGCTATCTGTCCTTTTTAAATGTGTCTAACCACCCATGGCTAACCTTAAACTCCTCTTCTGTAACGGCATCAAGGATCAAACGGAGCTTTCGCTTCAATAAAGTCCTCTGAGTGCTCGATGAAAATGGCTAGCCAGTAGCTATGCGTTGGTGCTAGCACAATGGCATCTCGTAGCAAACAGTTTAGAATTCATCTAACCACCCATAGTTAGCCTTAAGTGCAAAATTCAAAGTCATAAAATGTATATACAGTAGTGTATATATAGTAATGTATACTGCGTACGCGATTTATGCGATTTCGACTTATGACACCGGAGTCTCGTCCGCCATTTTGTCGCCAGTCGTTTTTTTTTTTCTTTTAGTCGCATAAACAGTACCTTATTGTACCTCTAAGTATCTATTTTTTTTACTTTACTTTATTAAACGTCTATCTAGTCTGGTCAATATGTAAATTTCGTAGATTAAATTAGCCTAATTTGCTTAACAAAAGTCTGCTACCATAAATGCTACGAATGCTAACGTATTTACAATTCTCCTAGCAAATCACTTACACATAACTCCCCCAAACTATAGCTGGAAACTTAATTACAAATGCATACACGAACATATATTAGCGGAAACAACTTACAGCCTTATGTGGGCCAAACCAGAGCGCAGCTGTCCTTTATCAGAAGAGAGGCTGCTCCTTAGTAATATTGTGACAATCTAGCCAGACCCAATGCTGCCACCAGAGGGCAGTGTATCCTCCATCATTAAACAAAATACAATGCTTTTGGACTTTTTGGAGTTGTTTTGGGGTACTTAAAGGGTTGAATCCGTTTTATGCACCAGCGTGGGAACAGAACTCGTTCAGATTAACTGATTTGGATCACTGCGAACATCGCTTTGTTTCAGGTTCTTGCAGCAGTCTTTGCGCAACAAATCTCTGGGGATGTCCGACTACAAGATCGCACTGCTGTGCAACGCCTACAGTACCAACCCGGACTGCTTCGGTCTGCCGATGGGTGTCCTAGTGGAGACCATCTACGGCACTCAGTCCATGAGGATTAACCTACCGGGCACCAACTGTATGGCGCTGGGCTCCTTCACGCCATTGCCAATGAACCTGCTGGACTCTGTCACAGTCCATGCCAAGATGAGGTAAGTCATGTGATCTTGAAAAAAATGGTGTCAAATCCCGAAACTGAAATCATCGACGACGTTTCCGGATAGTTTGATCCACAGCATCGCTACGCGGGTCATTAAGTTGGCCCACGCTAAGTCCAGCGTCGCTTTGGCACCAGCGCTAGTGGAGACATACTGCAGGCTTTTGGTCTACATGGAAATCGAGTCCTTGGGCATCAAAGGGTTCATCGGTGAGTCGCACAGATTTTCTGTCAGAAAACTTTTTTAAAAAGCCTAGTGATTTAAAAGCTCATCGGTGGAACATCATGTGTTTGGGGAAAAAAAAAAAAAGTTGACAGGAATTTTGAAAATATTACTGTCATGTGTTAATATACTAAGTTGTTTATTAACAATACTCGCAAAAAGGCACGGTCTTGAAATACTGTTTTAACAAACAAACAAAAATACAATTTACTTCAGTACAATGGCAACGAGCTGGGACAGGTTTGTTCACATATTGACCATAAGATGTCGCCTTTTTACTTTCAAATGTATCACCAGATGTGGATTAAACACTGTATGGAAACTTTTCATACTTTTCTTTAGTAGCAGGGACTCAGCCTAGCAACCCGCCAGACTTATAAAACACTGTGGGGAACCATGTGAAGGAATCTGACTTTTTAGCCAGATTGCCAGAATCAAGTCAGCCTAACAGCCGGAACCATGCTAGCGCAGTTCCAACGGCCCGGGCCGGCCGAACCCCAACAACCCCACCAAAAGGCCAAACCTTGCATATTCACCTTAGTCTTAACCCCTTGTACTGACTCCATTTTAAAAGCTGGAAAAAGTGCTTCGAAACACAAGTTGACAATTTATTCCAAGTCGGCAGCAATCATACAGCACAGAGACCCAGGCGAGGAGGCAAACTGGATCCAGGGTCACCATATCATAAGTCAACAAAATATTTCCCAAAAAATGACAACGGTTTGTTAAACATTCAGTCTTTTAAAGGCTCTGGTGAGGCGGGCTGTGGTCTGGAAGAAGGGTGTGTTTGGGCATTGTTTAGGATTAAAATTCAGGCATTACTGTGTTCAGGGCAATGAGAGTTAAGGATTTTGCCATCCTCAGCTTCTCGGTCGCCGGTTCCTCCATATCAGATGTTCCTTGTGGCAAGACAAGATGTCCCACCATTTGTTCTGGACTGTCCAGAAGAATTGGTTGTGGGATTTGGTGGTGCAGACGTGGGCTTGTAGATGTCTTTTCTATCACCTGCTCGTCAGCGTCAATCTTGCTCAGTCAACTGCATGACGCGCGCATTGGGCTTCCATGGTCAGAAGGCGTCCTGTATCTGTATCTGTACTGCCCTTATTTGCCCGTTGTCTTGGCGCTGCAAATTCTAATGATTTCAAGTCCAACTGTTCATAATATCAAATATATTCTGCTTGTTTTCCTTAAACTATTATGTAAATGCTATTTATTTTATATTGCATGTGTTGGAGTAATACAAGCAATCAATCAATAAATATGAGAAAAGATACTATTCCCTGTTTGATTATATTAAGTGTGTTACACTAATACAGTCAAACCGTAAATGCGGGGAAAAAAGAGATACTATTCCCTTCACCTGTAATAAATATAATGATTAATTTCACTATCATTTTTCTTCTGATTGGCTCAGAAAAATTACAAGATAGGAAAATGTCTTTTTTTTTCACACTATTTTATTTGAAATTTACTTAGTTTATGCTAAATTCTATGCTATGTTTATTTCCACGTCATCCCATTAGAACAGCCACACGGTATGTACAGTTTGTTGTGGTTTCAGCGTGTTGTTTGTGCATTCAGGCCAGCTGCTGCCCAGCGTGTTCAAGTCTCACGCTTGGGGAATCCTTCACACTTTGTTGGAGATGTTCAGCTACCGCATGCACCACATCCAGCCGCACTACCGAATCCAGTTGCTCAGCCACCTGCACAGCTTGGCCGCCGTGCCTCAGACCAACCAGAACCAGCTGCACCTCTGGTAAGCGGCGTAGTACGTCAAGACGTCACGGAACCTGGTCTTAGGCGCTCCTACTTCTTCCCGCGTAGTATGGAAAGCACAGCTTTACGCGTGATCACGGCACTGGGCAGCTCAGAAGTCCAGCCACAGTTCACCCGCTTCCTCAACGACCCCAAAACGGTTCTGTCGGTGGAGTCGGAGGAGCTGAATCGAGCGCTCATACTCACACTGGCCAGAGCCACGCATGTCACAGGTATTCATCTGAAATTGTGAAGTTTAAAAATCTGGTTCTGATTCTTTTTCTGTATACAGATTTCTTCACAGGCTCCGACTCCATCCACGGGACATGGTGTAAAGACATCCTGCAGACCATCATGAACTTCACGCCTCACAATTGGGCTGCGCACACACTGTCCTGCTTTCCGGCGCCGCTGCAGGTGTCTGCTTCAAATCCGACGCCGCCATACTGGCCAGCTTTAACGTCCTCCGTCTTTACGTCCTCTGTCTTACCCGCTAGGCGTTCTTCAAGCAGAACAACGTTCCTCAGGAGCCGCGCTTTAATCTGAAGAGGAACGTGGAGGAAGAATACCGCAAGTGGAAGTCCATGACCAACGAGGAGGACATCATCACGCACTTCTCCATGCAGGGCTCTCCGCCGTTCTTCCTGTGCCTGTTGTGGAAAATGCTGCTGGAGACAGATCACATCAATCAGATTGGCTACAAGTCAGTAGAATTGCATTTACAGCTGATATGAAAATATAGATTTTTACAAATCCAACCTAAAATTAGGGCTGTCAAAATTATCGCGTTAACGGGCGGTAATTAATTTTTTAAATTAATTACGTTAAAATATTTGACGCAATTAACGCACATGCCCCGCTCAAACAGATTAAAATGACAGCAGAGTGTAATGTCCGCTTGTTACTTGTTTTTTGGTGTTTGGCGCCCTCTGTTGGTGCTTGGGTCCAACTGATTTTATGGCTTTCAGCACCATGAGTGAGCATGGTGTAATTATTGACATCAACAATGGCGAGCTATTAGTTTATTTTTTGATTGAACATTTTTACAAATTTGAATAAAACGAAAACATTAAGAGGGATTTTAATATAAAATTTCTATAACTTGTACTAACATTTACTTTTTAAGAACTACAAGTCTTTCTATCCATGGATCGCTTTAAGAGAATGGTAATAATGTTAATGCCATCTTGTTAATTTGTTATAATAAACTAATACAGTACTTAGGTACCGTATGTTGAATGTATATATCCGTCTTGTGTCGTATCTTTCCATTCCAACATCAAATTTACAGAAAAATATGGCATATTTTATATATGGTTTGAATTGCAATTAATTACGATTGATTAATTTTAAAGCTGTAATTAACTCGATTAAAAATTTTAATCGTTTGACAGCCCTACTTAAAATATAGACAGGTAGTCCCCAGGTGACGACGTACTCGACTTAGGTGATTTCGACTTTACGACGCAGGATTTTGTGATGCATGCTTTTATTTTTGCGGAGGAAGAGTAGAGCAGGTTGTACTTCCGGAAGCACGCGAGTAAGAGCGCACAAAGAACGTATTTGCGTACACAAAGAAGAGCCATGAAGAAGTTGCACACCCAAGTAAGAGATAGACGGCAAAGTTTACAGCTCCAAGCCTGAGCGCACATTTGTCGCATGCGTAGCATCCACAAAGGCAATACAAGTATATAGCATCCTTTGTACTGTTGTTTCAATTGTGGTCGTATACTTTGGGCGAGTTTACGTGATTGTTTTGATGCTGTGCGGATATAACTGATACATGCTAATCGTTTGTGTGGATTGTTATTGCTCTATCAGTAGCTAGTTAGAAAGGGAACTTTCAATTGCCGTTATTGAGGATGAAACTGATTTTATTTCATTTTTATTTTCGTTTCATTCTGTAAGTGTTGATGTCATGAGCAGTTGAATAAAGTCAGCACACCGAACGGACGTCTGACATCATTTCGGAGTTAAGTTCGAAGTCTAGCTTAGCAAGGAGAGAACAGTGACGTATAATACATGTTTTGGATAATTATTTTGATATTTAGAGGGTTTTTAGGGGTACTTAAAGGGTATTTACGCGGAAATTCGGGTTACGTCGCCAGCGTAAGAGCGGAACTTGTTTGTCACCCGGGGACTTCCAGTATATTTTTATTCAGTTTCTTTCATGCAGAAATTATGTTTTTTTTTTTTTTTTTTATGTTTTCAATGACATTTTTATTGGACAGAGGTCTCAAATGTGTGGCACACAGGTCAATTTCGGCCCACGGGACAATATTTTGCGGCCTCCACTTGACATTCAATTATATTATTAATGTATGTGGCTTTGAGCAATAAAAAGAAAAATAATTATGAATGATGCTAAATAAATTTAATTTGATTGATGGATCCATTTTGGGGGGGAAAAATATTTAAGTTGTCGTAAATAAAAAATGGATTTCAAAAATGCAAAGTAAAAATGATAAATAATTTAGATTTTTTTATTATTATTTCTTTATTATTTTTTATAATATAAATGTATATTATAAAATGTATATAATTTTAATTTTTACTAAGTATTTTCTTATATTATTTTTTTTTATTATAAAATTGATAAAAATGGACAATTTTAATTTTCTGCTTGAAAATGTTTGTTATTTATATATTTTATATAATATAAATGTATATTATAATATGTATATAATGTATAAATTTATGTTATTATTTTCTTATATTATGGCAATTTTGTTTATCAAAAAAATTAAATTGTAAAAAAAAAAAAAAAAAAAAAAAAAAGTCATAAATTCAAAGAAATGTGGCCCGTGTGTATTTAGTTGTGTGAATTTTATTATTATAATTTTTTTGTTATGTGACCTCCCATAGCTTCGACTCTTTGGCTGCCATTGACGACAAGTCCAATCCATTTGAACTAGGAGGGTTTTGGAAGCGATCGAATGATCATTCCCTCTGGATGGCGCGTTTTTATTTCGTTCGATCTTACTGTTTTACTGTTCTCACTGTATTGTCATTGACAGAATTGATAAAATGTAATTTTCCAGACATTTGCCATGGCCAAAAATTCCATCACTACATAACATTGAATTTCTTGTTCCCTTCCCAGCGTCCTGGAGCGAATCGGAGCCCGCGCATTAGTAGCCCACATGCGCACATTCGCCGACTTCCTCGTCTATGAGTTCTCCACATCACCCGGCGGCCCTCAGCTCAACAAATGCATCGAAATCCTCAACGACATGGTGTGGAAATACAACATCGTCACGCTGGATCGAGTCATCCTGTGTCTGGTGAGTCGCGTTTACCGACCCTGAGGGCGCCTTCCGCTCACCCGCTCTCTCTCCGCCCGTCAGGCTATGCGAAGCCACGAGCGCAACGAAGCTCAGGTGTGCTACTTCATCATCCAGCTACTGCTGCTCAAGTCCGACGACTTCCGCAACAGGGTCAACGATTTTGTCAAGGAAAACGCACCTGAGCACTGGCTGCAGAGCGACTGGCACAACAAGCACATGAGCTACCACAAGGTACACATTCATAGATGATTGAAATTAAACGATTAAAAATTTTAATCGAGGTAATCACAGCTTAAAAATTAATTCATCGTAATTAATCACAATTAAAACCATCTCTAAAATATGCCATATTTTTCTGTAAATTATTGTTGGAATGGAAAGATAAGTAAAGTAGTGATTGAAAATACACCACAAGGTGTCAATGGCGAGTTTTAAATCAATTAGAGATCTAGCCAAGGCAAAGTCTGAGTAAGTTTTATGTGTATTTTGCATAGCTTTTTTGATTGGGAATGCCAGTTCTCTTTGCATTGAGCACTTTTATTTTTGTGAACATTATTTTTTTGAGATATAGGAATTTTATTTTTGTTGTGCTTTCACTAAATGATACTGTAGCGACTTAACTGTTCCGCCCAAATGCATGCTGGGAAGTTGTGCAACCATGACTGTCAGTAGTGGCTGCAATTGGTATACAATATGTTCTGCGTTTTATTCAGGGAAGCGTGTTAAGAAAAAGATCGTCACCTTCGTCGCCCAAATGCATGCTGGGAAGTTGGGCAACCATTAGTGTCAGTAGTGGCTGCAACTGGTATACAATATGTTCTGCATTGTGTTCAATTAAGCGTGTTACGAAAAAGATCGTCAATGAACGCCTGTGTCCGCTCGCATTTCTCTGCCTTTTAGCTCCCAATGTGCTAAAACAGCGTCAATGTAAACTGTTTGAGGCATCGCATGAATGGGTCATTCGATGCATGCCTTAATATTATATCAAATATTTTAACGCGATTAATTTAAACAATTAATTACCGCCCGTTAACGCGATAAATTTGAGAGCCCTAGTGATAATACATCAAAATAGTTATATATTGTAATGGTTTGTAGCCCGAAAGGTTATCAGTATGCAAATGCTATTGACGACCATGAGAGTGGCTGATCATTTGCTGCCATCCCTGCCACTTCAACCTGATTGGAAGTCTACTTGGGATAAATATAGAATATTGTAAGCTATCTTTCCTAGTCTACGTATCGATAATGAAATATATTTTTTGGTGTCCTCCTGCGCCAGAAATACCCAGAGAAGCTTTACTTCGAGGGCGTCGCGGAGCAGCTTAACCCACCCATGCAAGTCCAGCACCAGTACATGCCCATCTACTTCGGCAACGTGTGCCTGCGCTTCTTGCCAGTCTTTGACATCGTCATTCACCGCTTCCTGGAGCTCACCCCCGTCTCCAAATCGCTGGAAACCCTGCTGGACCACCTCGGCGGCCTCTACAAGTTCCACGGTCTGTAATGTGGGAGTCCACACATTTTTCAAATTTGATAAACTGTTGCAGTACCAAGATTGACCTGTTAGAGGTAAGAAAGAGGAATTTAAAAAACTAGGTTACTTGTAAACCAGTTTCAAACTCGCGTGAATTAATTTTCCAAACCAGTTTTTCCTCGTTTGGGGTGCTTCCTGATTGGCTAGAGTTCAAGTTCAGACATGCAGCCAAGACTGCAATCCATACAGTGATTACTTCAGTCCAAGCAGTCAAATTTAATGCATCGCCATATTTGGTAACGTGCGCGCTCACTTTATATATGAAACAAGTTATCGGGAAATTCTTTTCTGACCCATTTTACCTTTGACCTCATTAAATTGTTTCATATTACAAACATACTTCATTCATTCTTGAGTTATCTTGAACACACACACAGACCTACTGATCCAAATACATCAGCTAAGCCTTCTCTAGGTTTCACATCCAGAGCTGTCTGACCTCTGTGACCTTCGTCATTTGACTTCATTAGCCGAAAATGTAATCAACTCTTCTGTTTCATATTACAGACATCAAACATATCCTGCAAATTTGATAATGATGTATTTATTTGTTCTTGATTTTTCGGGAAATTACTTTTCTGACCTTTGACCTCACAACCTCCAAAACAGGATTTTCTTGAATACAAAAAAAAAAAAGACATTCTGACCCGAATACATAATTTTCCGTCGGGTTCACGTCTCGGTGGAGGTAAAAAATTCTGAATATCAATTCAAACCCGCTTTTGAGTGAGTCCAAATCTGTGTTACAGACCGACCAGTGACTTACCTGTACAACACTCTGCATTACTACGAGCGACACCTGAGGGACAGAACCAGTCTGAAGAGGAAGTTGGTGCACGCCATTATGTTGTCACTCAAGGTAGGCGGGTCCTTTTTGGTAAAAGGGATTGGACGTCTATTGCTGTCAACGACAGTTATTGAATTTGGGTGGGGTTGCCACCCTGGGGCCACATCCCTTCCCTGGCAGGCCGGGGTTGGGGTGAGGGGTTCGTTGGGTGGGCGAGCGCTGGTGTTGCGTCTCCTCTCCCCATCCCTGAAGTCCGGTTGATGGGGGCCCGGGGAACCACCCTGGATCTCTGGGGGGTGACGATGGTCCCTTTGCTCGGCTGCGGGAGGAGGGATGGGCTGAACGTTCATTTGCCCCTCCCAATCTAAATGGATTGGACGTGTCGTCCCGTCAATACCACTGAAACATGAGCAGTTTAAATTGGACAGCAATTGCATGCAACATGTTGGCCGGTGCTAACGATTTGTCAATGGAACAGGACAACCGGACGCCCGGTTGGTGCCTCAGCGAGACCTACCTAAAGTTCGGCATGAACCAACGAGATGATAATGTTTGGACGCCAGACGACACCTATTACTGCAAGCTGATTGGACGCCTGGTGGACAATATCCTTTTCAATTGGATTTTGTTTTAAACACTGTTTATGAAATATGTTGTTACACTTTAACCCCGACTCACCCATGGCGGGCAAATCCCCCGGCCCGTTCCCCAACTGCGACTGGAGGTTCAACGAGTTCCCCAACCCGGCAGCCCACGCCCTGCACGTCACCTGCGTGGAGCTGATGGCTCTCGCCGTTCCCGGGAAGGACGTTGGCAACGCTCTGCTTAATGTAGTTCTCAAGAGGTGAGAGCGCCACTTTCACCTTCATAGATTATTTTTCTTACCCTATAAATCTTTTTGTGTGTGTGTGTTTTCAGCCAACCTCTCGTCCCTCGAGAGAACATCACCGCCTGGATGAATGCCATCGGCCTCGTCATCACCGCATTGCCGGTAGGGGTGGGAACCTCTGGGTACTTCACGATATGATACGATTTGCCTAACCAATAATCAATTTACTCTTCTTCGCTCTGTCAGGAGCCGTACTGGATCGTGCTGCACGACCGCATCGTGACGGTGATGGGCTCGGCGGCGCTGACGTCAGAGACTGAGTGGTCGCGGGACCCCTTCGCCCTGCTGGACTTCACGGCGTGCCACCAGAGCTACAGCGAGATCAGCTGCAGCTACGTGCTGGCGCTGGCGCACGCCGTCTGGCACCACTCGTCCATCGGGCAGCTCTCACTCATTCCTAAGTATGTCGGACAGCAAACCCGATGTCATTTTCCCCATCGTTAATTACGATCTGATGTTTTTAGATTCCTCTCCGAGACATTGAAGCCAGTGGTCGAGACAGAGTTCCAGCTTTTGTACGTTTACCACCTGGTGGGACCCTTCTTGCAGCGCTTCCAGCAGGAGAGGACGCGATGCATGCTGGAGGTAAGCGCATCAAAATTTCACTACTGAACACGGAATGGAACCTTCAAGCGTTCCGTTGTTTCAGATCGGCGTGGCCTTCTACAAGATGCTGCAGGTGGTGGACCAACACTGTCAGCATCTCAACTACATGGACCCTATTTGCGACTTTCTTTATCATATCAAGTACATGTACACGGGTGACAGTGTCAAAGAGCAGGTATGTAGTTATTTTTCTGTCTTGAGTAAATAAAGTTACGTCGGCAGGCATTTTGGAAAAAGAACAAAACAAAATAATTAGAGGATAAATTCATGACATTAAATGGGTTCCAAACTAGAGGATAATTATGAGAGAGCATTTTTCCTTTTCTGACCTTTTGCCTCATTCCTCCAAAATATAATAGACTCTTCCATTTCAAATTACAAACATCAACTGTAGATTTGATAATAATCCTATTATTCATTCTTGCTATCATTAAAGATTTTTAGAAGCTTTGTGACCTTTGACCCCCAAATTTAATGGCCTCTTACGTTTCATATTACAAACATATGGTGCAAATGTGATAGTTATCCTTTTATTCGTTTTTGAGATATGACCTCTGTGACCGTTAATCGCATGATCCCAAACCTTCTGTTTCATATTACAAACAACAATTCCTTTATTCAGTCTTGACTTATCTTGGTCACAGACAGAAATACAATGGCCTTCTGACCTTTGACCCCATTACCCCAAAATGTAATCTGTTTTAGGTTACAAAAAAATCTTGCAAATTTAACCCCAAAATGTAATCGGTTTCAAAATCTTTTCACTTTTCTTCAAACTTTTCAGTTCCATATTACAAACCTACCCTTTAAATTTGATAACAATCCCATGATTCATTCTTGAGTTATCTTATTTCTTGACCTCTGACCCCAAAATTTAATTACTTACATTTCATAACGTATCCAACAAAAGTGATAATAATCCCTTTATTCTTACTTATCGTCAACATTATATGACCTCTGTGAACTTTAACCGCATGACCCCAAAACGTCTGTTTTATATTACAATTAACAATTATATCTTGAACACAAACATGACCTCTTGACCTCATCACCCCATATTTTATCACCTCTTCTGTTTTATATTTCAAGAATCATGCAAATTTAACCCTAATCTAACCCAAAGTGTAATCAGTTTCAAAATCTTCACTTTCCTTCATATTTTTCAGTTTTATATTACAAACCTCTCCTGTAAATTTGATAACTCAAGAATGAATGATGGGATTGTTATCTTAAGATATTTCTGTGGCATCTGACCCCAAAATTTAATTACCTCTTACGTTTCACATTACACACACATCCTGCAAATATGATAACTAATAAAGGGATTGTCTTCAACACAATATGACCTCTGTGACCTTTAACCACATGACCCCAAAATTTGATAATGTGATGTTTCATAATTCAAGAATGAATGGATTGTCGTCCTGAACACAAACAGAAGCATACAGTGATCTTCTGACCTCTGACCTTTGACTCCTTAACCCCAAATTTGATCACCTATTCTGTTTTATATGACAAAAATCCTGCAAAGTTTATAATCCCTTTATTTATTCATGAGTTATCTTGGACAGATATTTCTGACCATTGACATCTGACCTCATTACCCCAAAATTTCATATCACAAACATCCTCCAAGTTTGATAATAATCCCTTTATTGATTCATGAGATACCTTGAACACAAACACACTGACATACTGAACCAAATAAGCTCCGCCTTCTGCAGATTTCACCTACAGACAGAGGTAACAAAAAAAAAAAGCATCAAACCCTATAAATAGCGCCAAAAATCTGTCAAACTCCCATTCCCACGTGCTTTTACGCAGGTGGAGGAAATCATCATGACGCTCCGTCCTGCCATGAAGCTCCGCCTCCGCTTCATCACGCACAGCAGCAAAACCGACACCGCGTCAGCGTCGTCGTCTACGTTGCCGGCGACGACCGTCACCGCTGTCTCCGTTCCTGCGCCGGTCGTCACCTCCGCACCCCAACCCGTGCCTTCCTCTTCCTCTTCTTCCTCCATAGCGGTGACCACCGCCACCACTGTCGCCACTGCCTCACCTTCCTCGTCATCTTCGCAACACGCCGCCATGTAGACTGATCATGAAAAAGTTTTTTTTATACTCAACATGAATCATGGACTCGAACGTGCAAGCAAATGAAATGCTGTTTATATTTTATGTATCATGATATTATTAGTCACTATTTTTCAATAAAATGAATTACCACCAAGCGTTGACATCCATTAACTCACTCGCTACCATTGACGGCGATAGACGTCCTATCCATTTCGACTTGACGTCTATCTCTGTCGATGGCACCGAATCGTCATTCATAATATGACACGCCGGCCTCACCCTGACTGCACTCTGTTGCCATGGTGACACCAGATAAGGAAATGGCATGTTCTTCTGCGTCTGAGATGATCCGTTAACCCTTTCCCAACAGGATGGCATCTCGTCGGAGAAAATGAAGAGGAGGGCGAGGACGAACTTGTAAAGCGCTTCTTTGGTATTGACAAGCAAGGTTGATGAATGTTGGTGAATATTCATCAAGGCAGGCATGGAGCGACGCTGATGAGCAGGCGTGAGGTAATGGCTAATTAAGGACGAAAGCTCTCCAGTGCTTTAAGATTGACTGATTGGGCTTCAGGGAAGGATAGGATGAGGCATTTTATTACCATGTTGAGCTCATCAAAATTAAGACTTGGCTGAGAAATAAGTCTGAAAACCTACTTGGGAACCCTAAATTTAGCTAAATGAAACCTAACTACTGTATAGAACCCTAATCCTAAATTTAAACCTGATTTTGTAAGCCTAACTCTAAACACTAATTTGGAACCCTATACTGTATTTAGGAGCAAATTTGGAACCTTAACAACAGTTGTTGCAAAACTGCAAAGCCTGCCTAAAAAGGGTAAGCCTAACCCTAATCCAATTCATGATTGAATATCAATACAACTACTTTCCACCAACATTTTTTGGTAGGAATCCCAATTTTCTCCTCAGGTTCAAACCATAAAAAGAAACCCTAACTCTGCTTTGGAACCCTTACCCTATATTTAAACATGACTTTGCGAGGCTGACCCGTTTAAAACCCTAACCATCATTTGAAACCCTATACAATGGTACTTCTACCGGTACTTATGAAATAAATTGGTCCTGTAAGTAGTTCCGTAACTTGAAAATTCTGTTAGTAGAGACGCGTTTTCCATGTAAATCCTCTAATCTGTTCCAAGCCCCCCCCAGATTCAGATATAAATGTTCTATAATGCATAAAAATACATCAAAACATGGAACAAATACATGTTACAAACAGTGTTGTTAATTTTACTTTAAAGTAATTACAGTTACAAATTACTTCTCCCAAAAAGTAATTGCATTAGTAACTCAGTTACCTGAATGTAAGGGTATTTAGTTACTTGGCAAAGTAACTAGTGATAATTTTCATGTTTTTTTTTTTTCTCAAAAAAACAAACAGGTCACACAATGTGAAGTTTAAAGGGTTTTGGGGACAATTGGCCCTAGCCGAATTCTTTACCCTCCACTTAACTAGGGTACTGCGATAACTAGCTAGTAATCTTTGCTATGTGTGGAAGTCATTTAAAGTTGTGAATCAACCATCAAAGTTGTTAAAATTGCTCCCGTTATTGCATTAGTTCCCTTCTGTCTACTTTCAACATGTCTAAGTTATAAAACTGTTTCATCGTTTAAAGATAGATTTAAGTCAAGATTTTGCCGATTTAGGAGCATTTTATATTTAAAAAAATAAAATAAAAAAAGTTAAGTTTGCTAGGAAGGATCTCTACATCAGAGCCTTCCTGAGAGGTATACTGCTTTAAGATGGTGGCTGTTTACTAACGCATGTAGTCCTCAAAACATGTTGCCAATGCAGCCTTGTCCGTTATTTGCATCTAGTTCTACAATATGTGATATCTACCGTATCATGTGGGTGTAGTTTGTAGGCTATGGCTACAGTAAGCTATTATTGGAGCCACCTAGCATCGCAATTGCAACGGCGTCTTCCCCACTCCTGCTCTGCTCTCTCGTCTCTGTGAGTCCGTCTCTCTCAGACGTTTTTTATTCAACCAATTTAGTAACGCATAGTAACGCACGCCTTTCCCGCCTCAGTAACAGTAACGGCGTTGCCAAGATGAGAAAAGTAATTAATTAGATTACTCATTACTAAAAAAAATAACGCCGTTATATTCTAACGCCGTTATTAACAACACTGGTTACAAATCAATTATTGCACAAACATTAAATCAAGAGTTGTTATGAGAATAAAGGGCCAATATGCAAACATGAGGGCCAGCAAGCTCGACTCCCACTATGGCTCCAAAGACTTTCAAACCTGGAGACTTGGATGAAATAAAATCCTCCATACAGAAATTGGAGGTCCTCAGAGAAGAAATCAAGAAATCGTCAGAGAGCTCCAATTAATGCGTGCTGAAAACGAGAAATTCAAGCAGGCGGTCGAGGAGAGAGATGTTCGCATCAAAAGCCTGGAAATTTTGGCTGACGATCTCGACCAGTACCGACGCGCAAATGAGCATGAAACTGGCAGACCACAAGAGCAAGACTGCCCTGCTTAACCAACGCCCCCACCTGAAAGGGTCGAAGATTTTTTTGAATGACAGCTTGACTCGCCGTAATGCCGAAATTGCAAGGAAAGCACGTCAACTCAAGAAAGCTGGGAAAATAGCCAACACCTGGGTCTCTGAATGCAGGATCCTTATACTATGTATACATTAGGGCTGCATCCACTAATAACGCAGCCGACTAGAATGATCTGGTCGGGAAATTGGGAAACACAGCTTCGGCAGACATGCAAGGCATGGACATGAGGCTTATAAAACTTATAATAGAAGACATTCTTCAGCCTCTAACATATATTTTAAATCTTTCTAGGTCATAATACGAATTTTACAAAAGGTAAATAATGTCTGGGTGGCAATTCAAACTTGTAAACAAAAACCAAGTGTACTCAAAACAAAGGAGGGATTCCAATGCAAACAGAACTTAACCATACATCACAAGGACAGATAATCTTAACGATATGGAACTGGTCAATTGGCCACTGAGTGCCCTGGCCAAGATCTTACAATGCGGCCAAAACCTGGACAATGCGCCTGCCTGGATCGAATCAACTGAATAAACTAACCGCTGAATTATGAACTAATCTACTGGATCTAATCAACTAAACGGGCACGTGGACATGGTCGACATGGACTATTGGGAAATTGAACAATCAAGGGGGATGGTTAAATTTAAAAAAAAAAACAACAACAACCTTGTAATCACTATGCAATCTAAATGTCAAAAATTGTTATTCGATATTTTCTGTGTCCTAAGGTATACTGAGGGCGGGTTTCAATAAGCTTCGGCTTCTCCGTCTGCCCTTTTCTTTTCGGCTTGAATTGATTGTAAAAACATATAATTGCTGTATGTTTGTTGGATTTGTCATGCCTGAAGGGAAAATAAATAAAAGTTATACACTCATGTAAAGCTGTTGGAACATGAGGGACGAGTGAAGAAGAGGCTGGGATACACACATACACATACAGTAGAGTTCCCCGTTAGCCAATTGGATGCCAGGAATTCTAGGTCAAGTAAACTCTGGGAGCTGTGAGTACCAGCCATACTGTTGTCTTTTGTTTCCTGAAATTTCTTTCAAAATGAGGCAATATTTTCCTGTTGAGGCGTGTCTTAACCTGAAAATTCTGTATGTAGAGATGTTCATAAGTAGAGGTACCATTGTACAGTATTTAAGACCAACTCTGGAACCCTAACCCCAACTGTTGCAAATCTGCTACACCTGCCTTGAGAGGTAGTTTCTTAGAATCATTTCTTTAAAAAAAAGGAAAAAAAATCTTGTGGCATAAACTCAATTTCTGTATTATCTTATTATTTTTATGAAATATACACTCACCGGCCACTTTATTAGGTACATGTCCACGGAACCGTCTTCTTTTACTGTTCCTCGATTAATTGCGCTCAGCCATTTGTTTCTCCTTTTCTTCTCACGTGGAAGAATGAAGAACTTCAGATGCGGCTCCGAACTCTTCCTTGTGTGACAACCCGCAACACAGCAACTTTTAGTCATTCCGATGGAAAAAAGACCGCAAATAAAATGAAAGTTAAACGCATTTGTATTACAATGCACGACAGCGCAACTGCTTGTGACTCGTCTTTTGCCCCATTGTCAATATGGCGACGCTTTGTTGTGGCTGGTGACGTCATTAAATGCCCGGATGTCCCACCTCCTCTATACACTCTCGCTCCCAACCGGAGTTCCCAACAGCACTCTCTCACTCTGTTGACATTGAGACTCACGTGCAGCGAGTGCATCACCAGTTTTGCCCAACTTTTGTCTTATCGGGTATTTGCTGCCCGCATTTTTCCCTGAAGCTCATCTTGTGAACGACCGTCAGTGCTGTCCTGCTCTTCACTTTTCAGATCTGGTTCAAATAGGAAGGGTAGAACTGACGACATGTTGGGAAAGCTAACGAGTGACACGCTGGAATTTCATCAACGGGCCCGGAACAAGAATGGCGACCTATCACTTAAAAGAATTTTACAAACTTTATTAAAACCAAAACATTAAAAAGGGTTTTAATTAGGGCTGCAGCTATCGAATATTTTAGTAATCGAATAATCGACTGAAAATTCTATCGATTAATCGAGTAATCAGATAAAACAAATATATTTTTAGGTGAAGAGCAATTATAAATATACATGAGAAAACAAGACATTTCATCTTATCTTGAACCATTTTCAGTCAATCAATGTCTTTATTTTCGATGTATATTGTTGAAAACAGCCAACAATTGCATCTCAAATGTAACTAGAATTAAAAAAAAAAAGACACATCACTTAAAAGTTGGGATTTTTTTCCCACGTGTTTCAATTGAATTTCTATTTGTGTCAACCCATTTTTAAGTTCAAGTTTATATATATATATTAGGGCTGTCAAAATTATCGCGTTAACGCGCGGTAATTAATTTTTTAAATTAATCACGTTAAAATATTTAACGCAATTTACGCACATGTCCCGCTCAGACAGTATTCTGCCTTTTGGTAAGTTTTACAGCAGGCTTTTTGTGCTGTCTAACAGCGAACTCTTGTGGTCGCTTTGCGACATGGTTTATTTTTTTTCTTGCCAGTTCAATATGGTTGCACGACGTCTCGGGCTGACGCCTACGTTGTAATGTTGTGCTTATATGATCCTTGGACAAGATTTGTCTGTAAGTATGGTTGTTGTAAAGAATGGACATATTATGTTAGTAAGCGAAATGTTCTATTTTTTGTATGAGACGCTTTTTGTTTATGTTTAGTGAACCTGTATAGCGTGCTAAGCTAACGTTGTTGCTAATGCAATGCTTGTGTACTTTTTTTTGTTGTAGTTTTACGACGGTCTAAAGAGGACAATTTTATTAATAAATCAGATGAAAAAGGGAGAAGTCTGATTATTAAGGCGTCGTTCACTAGCTGTCTAGCTTTGGAAAAAGTAGACGCTTCGGAGTGAGGACAGCATAGACAGATTTAAATGACAGTAGAGTGAAATGCCCACTACAGTCCTTATGTACCGTATGTTGAATGTACAGTGGGGAGAACAAGTATTTGATACACTGCCAATGGGTTTTCCCGTTGGCAGTGTCATCTTGTGTCTTATCTTTCCATTCCAACAATTTATTTTACAGAATATATATATAATTTACAGAAAAATATGGCATATTTTATAGATGGTTTGAATTGCGATTAATTGCGATTAATTAATTTTTAAGCTGTAATTAACTCGATTAAAAAATTTAATCGTTTGACAGCCCTAATATATATCTTACCTAAACATGCCATTACGCTTGATAACACACATCAAAGTTAGGATTTTTCCCCACGTGTTTCAACTGAATTTCTCTTTGTGTCAACCCATTTTTAAGTTCTAGTTAAGTTTTAAGTTAGTCTAAACTGTAAGCCCTGATAGGATTTTGAGTTTTTGCAGTGTTCAAAATAAATGTATGATACAGGCTGTATTGGAGCACATTAGGGACCAGTGCTACTTGGAGTTTTATCCAGCAATGACTACTGAGCTAAAATTGATAGTTAGCATTATTAAGTTTTTTTTTTACACCCTCATCACTCCACAACGCTATGTTATGTTAAAGCCTGTATGTAAGGCACGTTAGCCACGCATCGACAGTGGTCATAATCAATAGTAACCTAGCCCTCCGCAGGGCTAACGTTACGTGAGCTAGTGAGAGTAACGTTAATCTTATTTATTAGCGCTTAGCGCTCTTTATTAGCGCTTAGCGCTCTACTGCTTTAAGATGGCTGCTGTTTACTAACGCTGCCCAGACGCGGCCGAGTCTGTCATGGCGCATCTAGTTCAACATACATGTAATCTCTATGAGACGCATCAGACGCTACCTGCTACCAACGTAGCATCGTGCGGGCTAGTATTTAGCAACATCGGTGTCGTTTGTAGCGGCTGTTAGCTGCAGTAAGTTTAGTTTTTTTTTTTTTTCTTTTTTTTTTTCCTTCTTCCTCTACATATGTGACATCAGCGCGTCGTCCTGCATTAAAAGTAGTCCGAGCAAAACGTGATGCTTAGAGCTGTCAAAATAAACGATTACTCGAGGTGAATAAAATTACTCAGATCAGTTTTTAAACTCGAGTTACTCGAGTATTCGTTTCAGCTCTAGTTTTAATATCAAATTATTATAACTCATACTAACATTTATCTTTTAAGAATTACTTGTCTTAAAAATAGAGGAACCCTTTAAGGAAGACCGTTTCCCATGAGGACCAGCGCACACCCGCATAGTGTTGTAAAATCATAATCTCCCTGTCGCCAGCAGATGGATTTAAACGACATTTCTGTTTCCAGCGGCTGTGTGAAAGATGAAAAGTAATGAGATAATGAATCCAGTTGTGTCTAAACAATAGCATTTGACGATTAGCAACCGTGTGGCTAAACCCCCCACCCCACCCGGGTATCGGCGATCGGCTAAAAAAGTTGTGGTTTATAGTAGACGACCGATATTTATAAAAAAAAAAAAAGTATCTACATAGACACATCTGAATCCATCAGTCAGACAAGGATATCAGCTGTAAATTCATATCCTGTTTTATTGTTCAGGTGTGACGGAACAAAACACACCAACGCAAACACACGTTCGCGCTTCCTTGTTGTAATAACGGAACGAGACAAGGTCCCTAGAGAAACACTCATCAAATAACGCGCACGTAAGAAGATTTAACAATGTGGGCCAAGAGGACAAGGTGCGTATTAAAGGGGATTTGACGGAGCTTTAAGGATCTGGTGACAACAACACCAAGACGTTAAATGAAAAGAGAGTCGTTTTTAATCACTACGTGAGAGCGAGGAAGGAAGGGGTTGAAGGCCACTTGCGACAGTAAACGGCATCGGTGCGCTCGAAAAACTGACATTGACGGCTATAGACGTCCGATCCGTTTGAATCGGGAGCGCTGGCAGCCGATTCAAATGGATCCGACGTCTACTCGTGATAAACTCATAGAATTAAAATGGCCGCTTATTCGAGAAACAACAGCGGGAACAACGTCAAAAAAAAAAAAAAAAAAACGTAGTTTTGTCGTACTCGTTTTTAAGCTAAAATCGGAACGAGTTTCGTCAAATCGTCCTAAAATTAGTACGAAAATTTTGCGGGAATTTTTACCGGAAGCCATTTAAGCGGAAGCACTTGTGCGCATATTTCTTTACAAAAATGACGCTAGTCTTGTAATATTTAAAAAAAAAAAAAAAAAAAAAATCTGATTATTTTCGCACAATTGTGATTTTTTCAGAAAAAAAAGGTTGTAATCGTATGTCTTAAAAGACGTTTTTCTCGTTAAAATCTTTAGTTTTTGAGTATTTTTTTCTCTGAAAATAGAAAAAAATCTTACAAAAATAAAGCCATGTTACTATTAATTGTTTTATTTCATATTTTTCAGAAAATGCGTTTTTAACGCCGAAAAATAATTTGCGAAAAAGAAAATCTTAACTGTCTTAAATGCAGTATTTTTCAAGCAATATTTCAAACAAATGAAAAAACGCTTACATGACGTCACTTTTCTCACGTCCGATTTTAAAAATCGTAACTTTTTTTGACGTCTGAATTGACGTCTGACATCCGGGCCACTAGAGGGCAATGACCTTTCCGTCATTAAGTTTTAAAACAGTCATAAATCATGAGCAATTCATCAAGTGGAGGCTCATTTTGTGTTTATCATTTGTGCTAATTTTCAAGCGATTGTTTTTTTGAGAGACAGCGAAAACCAAAAGTGGTATTTGCCATAAGGATTTTTTCTTTCTTTTTTTTGCCATCTGGCAAAATGGAATTTGACATGTGTCATTAAAGCGTATGTTCAAAAATCACAGCCACACGTTTTTCTGCCATATAACATAATTGGAAAATTTGGACGTGCATAGCCGTCAATGGCAAAGCCTGACTTGGTTGCCAGTTGAATGTCAATAGGCTGTAATGGCAAGTGTTTTTTCAAAAATCACAGCCACACGTTTTTCTTCCTTTTAGAATTAATGGAAAACTTGCACGTGCATAGCCATCAATGGCAAGGACCTGCATGGACCTACATGGCCT
Source organism: Corythoichthys intestinalis (assembly GCF_030265065.1). Taxonomy (NCBI): domain Eukaryota; kingdom Metazoa; phylum Chordata; class Actinopteri; order Syngnathiformes; family Syngnathidae; genus Corythoichthys; species Corythoichthys intestinalis. The sequence continues at coordinate 8,703,628 of NC_080413.1, forward strand.
GCAAAACTGCCATACACCCCCCCAAATGCCACAAACCAAAATCCATTTTGCCACATACCAGAAAAAAATGCCGCATGTCAAAATCCATCTTGCCACATGGCAAAATCAATTTTGCCACAGGGCAAAAAAAATGCCACATTGCAAAATCACTTCTGACACATGGCAAAATAATATGCCACATGGCAAAATCCATTTTGCCACATGGCAGAAAAAATGCCATATGGCAAAAATAAAAATGCCACATGGAAAAATGGATTTTGCCACGTGGCAACAAAATGCCACATGGCAAAAGCAGCCACATGGCAAAAAAAAGCCACATGGCAAAATCAATTTTGCCACATGGCAAAAAAATGCCACATTGCAAAATCAATTTTGACACATGGCAAAATAAAATGCCACATGGCAAAATGCATTTCGCCACATGGCAAAAATGCCACATGGCAAAATAAAATGCCACATGGCAAAATCAGTTTTGCCACATGGCAAAAAAAAGCGCCACATTTTAAAATCAATTTTGCCACATGGCAAAATAAAATGCCACATGGCAAAATCCATTTTGCCACATGGCAGAAAAAATGCCACGTGGCAAAATCAGTTTTGCCACATGGCAAAAAAAAAAAAAATGCTACATCGCAAAATCAATTTTGCCACATGGCAAACATAAAAAGGCCATATGGCAAAAATAAAAATGCCACATGGAAAAATGGATTTTGCCACATGGCAATGAAAAGCCACATGGCAAAATCAATTTTGCCACATGGCAAAAGTAAAAATGCCATATGGCAAAAAAAATTCAACATGGCAAAAAAAAAAAAAAAATGCCACATTGCAAAATCAGTTTTGCCAAATGGCACGAAAAAGAAAATGCAACATGGCAAAATCCATTTTACCACATGGCAAATACCACTTTTAGTTCTCGGCTCTGCTGTTTTAGCGTTTTTTTTTTTTTTTTTAACACTAAAAAGTTTTAATAAGTTAAAGAAAAAAAGTTTAATTCAATTACTGCGAGTTGTCAGAACGTGCCCCGCAATAAATTAATTATCTTCATGTTTAAGAAAAAAAACAAAACAAAACAACAACTGTCGTAGTGTTGCAAGAGTTCTAAAAGATGCGGATTGTCGTCTCAAGCGCTGCTCCCACAGGACAACGGCGGAAAAGGCCGGTCCCAATCGGAGCAAGACGACTACAAAACGCATTGTGCTTTAGAATCCCATCAAGTTTTTGGCGAGTCGGGTCTGGATCGACGGGTTCGCCTCGGAGGTCAGTTGTTTGACGGTTAGCGATTAGCGTCCTCCCGTCAGCGATTCTGGTCATTCGCTGTCTAGACGGCGTCACTTGGCGGAGTCCGTTGTCCCGTTGGCGTTTCCGGGCGGTTGCCCTCCCGCGGCGGGTCCGCCACCGTTCTGGAGCGTTTCCTGCTTGTACTGCTGCACAGCGCGGTTGATGGCATCCTCCACCAATCGCTTGCTGATCCTCGTAAGCTCCGCCTCGTCAGGTTCGGACCGCCGACGACCGCCTGAGAACACAAAATAAATCAATCTGAATTGATTATGGAATTACATAAAAGCGAAATTTGAAAATTGGAATGTTTTGATTGGCTCAAGAGTCGATCAAACTTTCCCAAAATTTCTTCCCCAAAAGATTTTTTTTCAAGCTATGACCAAACTCTTGTAAATCTTACAACTTCTTTTTATAATATTACACTTTCAGTCATCATATTTTTATAAGTATCGTATTTTTTCGGCCTAAGTCATTTGTTTGGGGGCATTTTTTTAATATCAGAAACCATAAATGAACATTATATGTTAAAGCAGTACTTCTCGACCTCGGGGAACATACTTTTTTGCCGTACTAGAATAAAGAGTAATTCCACATCCACTCACTGGGTGGCAGTGGTGCACTCATTTTCAGACAGTGCGGAGTATTTTTGAACCAAACAAGAGCACACAGCAAAGAATACTGGCAAGTGTTGTTTTCGTCAACGATGACGATAACGAAAATATTTCGTCAACGAACAATTTTTTCATGACGATGACATCACGATGACGTGCTAAAAATGTGTCTTGGGAGACTAAAACATAACGAGGTGGATGCCAGTTGTCGTCTGACGACACGAGAACGAGATGAAAATTCGCCATAGTTTCCGTCATAAATTCACAATGTGTGATATTTTCTTATTGTATGTGTAGTTAGCACACATTTAGCAATGTTTGGTCGTGTCACCAATAGTTGAGTAACTCTGTGCCCATTCCAGGCTCATTTTGTATAACGTGTCAGGTGCTGCTTGGTAAGTTTTGCTTTTTTATCTTGGCTAAATATGCCATGTTGCTTTAGTGTTTTAAGGTCTGTGCTGAGTGATCATCACACACTACACTAACTTGTAGCGTTAACATAGCGTTCGCGTTAGCATTAGCATTAGCGCGGTGACTCGGTGTCTTCTTAAACTCTTGGAAAACATTTTACATACAGTTTGTGGCATCCAGGTGAGTTTAATTAATTGCAAATAATGTAATAATGCAAATAATAAATAAATGCAAATAATGTAGATTCTAGTTATGTGCTCGTCTGTCATGTTTATTCAAAATTGTTGGAAACCTTTCATTTATTTATTCATTTTGAGGTTTATAGATGAACCCATTTTGAGAATTGTGGACTAAAACAATTAAAGTTTTCTTAGACTAAAACTGGACGAAGACGAAAACATTTTGAAATGACTAAAATATGACCAAGACGAATAAGTATTGTTGTCTAAAAGACTAAGACTAAAACGAAAATTAAAATGGCTCCCAAAAACAACACTGGAGGTATGAAGAGCAAAGACGAGGAAATATGACATTGCGTGTTTTAGTCATCTCAAAATGTGTTTGTCTAGCTTTCATTGACGAAAACTAAAGACTAATTTCGTTTCGTTTTAGTCGATGTTGACCAAAAATGTTTGTGTCTAAAATGAAAAAAATATATATACTCCCAAAAATAAATAAAGATTTCTGAGTATTTTGAATGAACATTGACAGACGGTACATTATTTTTAATTAATTATAGCCACCTGGACGCCATGAAGTATATGTTAAAAAAAAAAAAGAAAAAAAAGTCAGAGAGTTAGCATTAGCCAAATGCTAACGCTAATTATGGGTCACTTTCTGTTGATTTTGGGGCATCACACATCATTTCCTGTTGATTTTGGGGCATTTACAGGTCACTTTCCGTTGATTTTGGGACATTTTACATCATTAGCCTAATGCTATCGTGAATGCTATGCTAACGCATAGTTACATTTAGTGTGTGATGATCACTCAACACATACCTTTAAAGCAACACTGCGTATTCTCTCTGGCCAAGAAAACAAATCTTACCGTGTGTGCAAGCCTGCATGGAGGCTGGAGACGCGCGCGAGGCGCAGCACGTCACGAGTGACACAACCAGACACTGCTACGATGCAGGCTAACTACACATAAAATGTTACACATTGTGAACATGTGACGACAACTATGGCGCATTTTCGTTCGTAACAGAAAACAGAAGCATTGTTTTAAAGTAATAATGGTAAAATAACGTAACTTATTAACATTTTTTTTTGATAACTAGCCTAAAAAAAAACGCAACATCTCGCAGCCGTTTGAAATTTTCAGTAATTTCTAGCAGTGTGCCTTCATTTTCATGCCGATTTCATGCCATTTTAATGAGCTTTAAGTTTTTTCCAAATCAATTTCAAGAGTTTATGATAGCCAATATGACATTGACTGTATTAAAATTTAGCATATAACACCAAAAAAAAAAAGATTTGTTGATGGAACATAATTTGTTAACATAAATATATGATAATAAAAGTAGGGCTGTCAAAATTATCGCGTTAACGGGCGGTAATTAATTTGTTCAATTAATCACGTTAAAATATTTGACGCAATTAACGCACATGCCCCGCTCAGATTAAAATGTACAGTACAGTGTAATGTCAGTTTGTTACTTGTTTTTTGGTGTTTGGCGCCCTCTGCTGGCGCTTGGGTCCAACTGATTTTTTGGGTTAGTACCATGAGTGAGCATGGTGTAATTATTGACATCAACAATGGCGAGCTAATAGTTAATTTTTTTATTGAAAATTTTATGAATTTTAATAAACGAAAACATTAACAGAGGTTTTAATATAAATGTTAGTACAAGTTATAGAAATTTTATCTTTTAAGAACTACAAGTCTTTCTATCCATGGATCGCTTTAAGAGAATGTTAATAATGTTAATACCATCTTGTTGATTTAATGTTATAATAAACAAATACAGTACTTATGTACCGTATGTTGAATGTCTATATCCGTCTTGTGTCTTAGCTTTCCATTCCAACAATTTACAGAAAAATATGGCATATTTTATAGATGGTTTGAACTGCGATTAATTACGATTAATTTTTAAGCTGTAATTAACTCGATTAAAAATTTTAATCGTTTCACAGCCCTAAATAAAAGGATATAGTTCAGATTAAATTATTTCATGCATCCACTTGACCTAAACACTTTTTTTCAGTGCCCTCAGAACATATACAAGATGAATCAAAAATGCAATGTTGCACTGCAAAAACCTTGCGTTGTCCTCTGGTATGAACAAACATATTGATTCCTATCCTTAAAATACTTTATTGATCGTTGAAGTCAGGATGTGTTGTTTCGTGCCGCTGCAGAGGTGAGACTCTAATTTTCATTTCTTCATCGCTGCTCAGTTCTACCCAATAAAACTAAAGCTGACAACCTCTTGATTCACTTCACACCTGGCGGCACACGGGTTGAATAGCAATTTCTCGAGTTGTAAAATGCTGCCATGCAAATCATTAGATTCAAATCAAGGGAGAATTACATCACCGTTGATCATTGATTAGATTTTTTTTTTTTGTCGGATTGTATTTTGTATTCCGACACTAAAACATACTTGAGTGTTTGCGACGGACCACATTCTGCGTCAAATCTGTAACACAAGCACAAACATTTGACATGGAATCTTAAATTTCTTTCATTGGCTGATGCTAGACTTCCAATCCATTTAGACTCTGAAACATGAGCATTGCCGTCAATGGCACTGAAACATTGTTCAAACACGAAAATGCTCTCAGCTCATCAGTGTAAAACTGACATTAGTTGTCCTATGCAGAGGACAAAGAATATATACAGTGGGGCAAATAAGTATTTAGTCAACCACTAATTGTGCAAGTTCTCCCACTTAAAAATATTAGAGAGGCCTGTAATTGTCAACATGGGTAAACCTTAACCACGAGAGACAGAATGTGGGGGGAAAAAAAAAAAACAGAAAATCACATTGTTTGATTTTTAAAGAATTTATTTGCAAATCATGGTGGAAAATAAGTATTTGGTCAATACCAAAAGTTCATCTCAATACTTTGTTATGTACCCTTTGTTGGCAATAACGGAGGCCAAACGTTTTCTGTAACTCTTCACAAGATTTTCACACACTGTTGCTGGTATTTTGGCCCATTCCTCCATGCATATCTCCTCTAGAGCAGTGATGTTTTGGGGCTGTCATTGGGCAACACGGACTTTCAACTCCCTCCACAGATTTTCTATGAAGTTGAGATCTGGAGACTGGCTAGGCCACTCCAGGACCTTGAAATGCTTCTTACGAAGCCACTCCTTTGTTGCCCTGGCTGTGTGTTTGGGATCATTGTCATGCTGAAAGACCCAGCCACGTCTCTTCTTCAATGCCCTTGCTAATGGAAGGAGATTTTCACTCAAAATCTCTCGATACATGGCCCCATTCATTCTTTCCTTTACACAGATCAGTCATCCTGGTCTCTCTGCAGAAAAACAGCCCCAAAGCATGATGTTTCCACCCCCATGCTTCACAGTGGGTATGGTGTTCTTCGGATGCAATTCAGTATTCTTTCTCCTCCAAACACGAGAACCTGTGTTTCTACCAAACAGTTCTATTTTGGTTTCATCTGACCATAACACATTCTCCCAGTCCGCTTCCGGATCATCCAAATGCTCTCTTGCGAACCGCAGACGGGCCTGGACGTGTACTGGCAGGGGGACACGTCTGGCAGTGCAGGATTTGAGTCCCTGGCGGCGCATTGTGTTACTGATAGTAGCCTTTGTTACTGTGGTCCCAGCTCTCTGTAGGTCATTCACTAGGTCCCCCCATGTGGTTCTGGGATTTTTGCTCACCGTTCTTGTTATCATTTTGACGCCACAGGGCGAGATCTTGTATGGAGCCCCAGATCGAGGCAGATTATCAGTGGTCTTGTGTGTCTTCCATTTTCTAATAATTGCTCCCACAGTTGATTTCTTTACACCAAGTGTTTTACGTATTGCAGATTCAGTCTTCCCAGTCTGGTGCAGGTCTACAATTTTGTCTCTGGTGTCCTTCGACAGCTCTTTGGTATTGGCCATAGTGGAGTTTGGAGTGTGACTGACTGAGGTTATGGACAGGTGTCTTTTATACCGATAATGAGTTAAAACAGGTGCCATTAATACAGGTAACGAGTGGAGCCTCGTTAGACCTCGTTAGAAGAAGTTAGACCTCTTTGACAGCCAGAAATGTTGCTTGTTTGTAGGTGACCAAATACTTATTTTTCACTCTAATTTGGAAAAAAATTCTTTAAAAATCAAACAATGTGATTATCTGTTTTTTTTCCCCACATTCTCTCTCTCATGGTTGAGGTTTACCCATGTTGACAATTACAGGCCTCTCTAATCTTTTCAAGTAGAACTTGCACAATTGGTGGTTGACTAAATACTTATTTGCCCCACTGTATATCGTGATACTTTGTATCCCAAAAGGGTATCGATATGCTCCTGCCAAGAATCGAGATATCGTTTTAAAAAGGTGTCTATGTTTAAAAAAAAAAAAGGAACCAACAAGTTGTTATCAAAATCTTCCACCATAATACAACCCCTAGCAAAAAGTATGCAATTACCAGTCTCGGACGAGCACTCACTGAGACATTTTATCATGTAGAACAAACTCAGATAAAAAGCTTGAAAAAAAATAATGAATTAGTTCAAAAGTGCAACTCTTTAGCATTCAGAAACACTAAAACAAATGAATAGAAAACATTGTGGTGGTCAGTAAATGTTACTTTTACAGAGCAAGTGCAAGGAAATATATATGGAATCACTCCATTCTGAGGAAACAAATATGAAATCATGAGAAACAAACAAAGAAATAACTATCAAAACACATCTCTAGTATTTAGTAGCACCACTTCTGGCTTTTATGACATCATACAGTCTCTGAGGCATGGACTTGATGAGTATTCTTCATCAATTTGGTGCCAACGACAGACATATTTTCAATTGAAGGGATAAGAAAGCTGTCTAAAATTTCCATGTAAACTTTATTTATTTATTTATTTATATATTTATTGAAGATTTAACCACAGCCATCTCCCCAGTGCCTTTGCCTGACATGCAGCCCCATATCGTCAGAGACTGAGGGAATTTTGATGTCTTCTTTGTAAATCTCACTGGAATGGCACCAAACAAAAGTTTCACCCTAACCCTAACCTAACCATCATCACCTTGTCAAGAGTCAAGAATCTGCATTGGACAAGGTGATGATACTGGAACTTTTGTTTGGTGCTGTTCCAGTGAGACATTAAATGTCCCAAAATTACCTAATTGCCTGGCACTGACTGCCACTGACAGCCATCGACGTTCAATCCGTTTGAAGTGGGAGGGATGGCAGCGAATGAACGAATGTTCATTCGCTGCCACCCTCCCAGTTCAAATGGATTGGACGTCTACTAGTGATAAAGTAATTCCAATTCACACTAGAAGCTTGTTTTTCTCTTAATTAGTTGTTTGTAGAATATCCTAGAATTATTTCCTGACCAATATATCGATAATCGTTGAATCGCCATATCGTCAGATCATCGTTATCGTGAGTTTTGTATCGCAAATCGTATCATATCGTGAGGTACCAAGAGGTTCCCACTCCTATACATGACTGCCATTACATTTTCTGTCTCCATGTGTTACCGCACTGTTTGTGTTCACCCCATTTTGACATGAAATATCAATATAGTCTGCATTAACTCACTGGCTGCCATTAACAGTGATACACGTCCAATTTTGACTGGGAGGGTGATCATTCATCCTATAAGGACGATAAAGAATAAATACCAAAATGCCATTATAGTTGTTATCTCCATGAGTTGCAACACCTTTTGTGTTCACGCTGTTACTTAATTTGACATGGAATCAAAGTGCGTATGACACCAAAATGCATGTGTGCGAATGTGACGTCACCCAGGTCAGCGACTCACAATACAGCATTGCTTTAAAGCATGCAGATGGACTGCGGATTCAGCTGATTTCGCATTTTAATTCGTTTATTTTTCGCATCACGCCAACCAAATGGCTGCAGAATTTTGTAGCTGCACCAGGGAGAGGTGTGGGAGCCTTTTTGAGTTTAAGAAAGTTCCCGTTCACCCCGAGATCAGCCAAAACAAGTGTGCGACAACTCTGGGACCATTCGACTTACGAGGAAGTGAGTAAACATCGTGTTTTGTATTATTTCATACTAGGATCATTTTAATACGGAGGTGGCTTGCATTTTGTGGCTGACATGCTCCTTGACCAACGACAATGCCACTCGGCCAACGACCGGCGGTTTGTCGCACATCCCCCCACCGGGAGAGTGCTATACTCGGCTTATTGCCCTCTTCATGTGCCCGGTGTTTTGTGATTATTTACTTACGTTTGATCATGGACTGACATGTAGAAAAGTTCTCCTCAGACACATCCTGCCATGTTAGCTGCACAACAACTGCAGCCGCTACCGTATGACTCTCACTGTTTGCGTCTTTGCCGTGTGGTAATCATTTTTTACGCCATATTCGTGTTGACCATGTAGCAGCTACGCGCTCTTCTGACGTCAGCCGGTTTGTAAATGTAGCAGCAGGGGAACGACGAGCTCTAACTTGCTGGCTGCAGGGCGGGTTGCTGATCGGCGAAGACAACCGACAACCCCGCCATCGTGTGAAATAATCCGGGCTAGTTTTTTTTTTGTTTTGTTTGTTTTTTTAACCTGTCCTGCTCAGCTGTTTGACATGGAGAATGGAGGTCTAAGTGCCCGAATAGTCTGAACAGTTTTAATGTTTCATATTGAGAGTCTGACATACTCCCTTTGTGATCATTCAACATACCTCATTTATTATGACAAAACAGTGAACAGGAAGGGGTTATGGGGAACAGAAGAAAAGAAACAACAGAAGAAAGAGAAGAAACACAAACAACAACAAGAAATACATTGAACGCCTAACTACACTAACTACTAATATGTTAGTGCTATCGTCAGCTAAATGTATTTCCGGTTGACACCATATGGGGGGGCCTGTTGACCAGGGAAAGAGGGTGAAGAAGGTGGGGGAGTCTATAAACTAAGTGATAGAAAGGTGTAGAATGTACACAAATCATCTCTGTGATTTAGAACCCAGTAATCGTGTGAATCCCTAGTGAGTGTAAGCCCGTTGGCGACCGACCCTACGCCGCCCCGCCACCAATCCCGGCACCGGGACCCCCCGCCCGAGCACGCCCAATAACATCCGGCCGCACATGGGCCCCGCCGGGCACGCAGCAGCCACGCAGACGAGCGGAGATGCCACGCGGGCACCGACACAGGGCCACGGCCCCCACCCAGCCAGCCCGGGAAGGGAGGGCGGGCCCTGGGGTGGGGGGCAGCGCAGCCCATCCCTCCTCCCGCAGCCCAGCAAAGGAGCCCTCGTCCCCCCCTGGAATCTAGGGTGGTCCCCCTGGCCACCCGCACGCCCATCTACCGGCCCTCGGGGATGGCAAAAGGGGACGCACCACCAACCCCACGCCCGTCCACCCACCCGGGCCACCCACGAACCGCTGCCGCAGCCCCCCAGCCAGCATGGCACAGGGGGCACGATCCGGGCTAGTTTTGCGTTGCTTCGAAGACTTTGAAACATCACTCGGTTCAGGTTAGCATGTCGGCTAGCTGTCACGCCTCTTGGTTTGTTTACATTCTCCAAAGTCAGGGCAGGGAAATGACAAAAGCCTGACTAACTACAGTGGCATAAAATATCGTTCGAGAGGTGCGACAGTAAAGGTGAAGTCGACAATTTTGACCATTTACAGTAATTTTGCCATGTCGTACTGGATAAATGCATTTTTATGATTTCATATTCCATTTAGCACAAGACTCTTATTTGTCATGACTATACCATTTATTTAGCAATTGGGGAAAAATACTTCGATAAAAATAATATCCTGTAAAGATATTGGAGTAGAGATACTGAAACAAAACGGAGTCAAAATGGATTGGACGTCCACCGCCGTCAATGGCACTGAAACGTGATGATTCACATTGAGCTCATCAGTGCAGCACTGACATCAGTCAGGGTTAGAAGTTAAAAAAAACATTTGAGTACGATTACATTTGTTGTCTCCATATGTTGCCGCACCATTTGTGTTGCTTAATTTAACACGAAATTTTACATTTCCACATTTACTCACTGGCTGCCTTTCACGGCTATAGACGTCCAATCACTGCCAGCCCTCCCAGTCAAAACGGATTGGACTGAAGTTTGATTATTCCTCATTTTCCAACCTTTGTGACTCAGTCTTATCCACCGATTCAATCTGCAGCAAAGCTTTTATGGCAGCAGGAAAAGCTACACTCTGTACCAATAAGAAGAGTTCTAATCATAACATGTCACTCTTCAACCAATCTGTCTTTGCCGCTCCCGTCCACACTTTTTGCTTTAGTCTAATTTTCCCCGCTTTTGTTTCCTATTAACTAAGACGACTCGCAAAGATTTTTTAATGAATCCTAATGATTGTGTTGCTTCCAACGCGGCTAAAAACTCGTTACGTCTTAATTTGTGGTGAACGCTGCAGTGAAAAGCTTGTCCTTTCCCCTCAAGGCTTTTAGCTAATTTGCCAGGCTTTTGTTTGTGTTTGCTTCACCGCAAACCTTGAGTGAAAAGATTTGGAGAAGTGGATTTTAATCAGGCATAAACACCGTTTTAACGAGTGGAAAAGTAGTGTGTGCAAACATCTTTTACAGAAGCGATGAACAATGTAATGTGCTTGCCTAGCCACTAGTTGGCAATGGTGCTAATTCATGGGAACACTTACCACTTAATTAAGTGTTTTCTGCATTTAACTCATTATAGGGCAGTCATTTAACTCATTGGCTGCATTGCTGCCGACCCTCCCCGTCAAAATGGATTAGACGTCTAGCGCCGTGAATTGCACAGAAACGTGATCATTTACAAGTGAACATCCTCTCAGTTCATCAGTACGGCACTAACATTATTCAATTTATGTAGGGGATAAAGAATATACACCTGACTATCATTATATTTGCTGTCGCCATGTGTTGCGGCACCTTTTGTTTTCAGTAATATAATATTTATTTTTTACAAGCAGCAAAATACTATACAATATTGTAAAAGATACGTATGCACTTTCTGCTTTTAAATATCATGCTATATGATCCTTCTGCCCTATTGGTCATAATATTTCCCGTCATGCTTCAGTAATGGGATTCTGCTCTCCTATTGGCCAATTGTTGATGACGTTTCAATTTAGTGTTGCAGTATGATGACGTTCACAGGCGCGACGGTGTTGTTATTGCGGGTCAACGTCTGATCTAAAAGAGCACAAGTGTTGCGTTTTTGTCTCACAAAGTTTTTTTTTACCTGATTACTTTATTATCAAAGTAACGAAGTTACATTAAAAGTAATTTATCGGTTACTTTTTACCAATTTTTCTCCCTTTGCTGCCTCAACATACAGTACACTCACCGGCCACTTTATTAGGTACACCTGTCAAACTGCTCGTTAACGCTTAATTTCTAATCAGCCAATCACTCAGTGCATTTAGGCATGTAGAGATGGTTTAAGACAATCTCCTGCAGTTCAAACCGAGCATCACTATGGGGAAGAAAGGTGATTTGAGTGACTTTGAACGTGGCATGGTTGTTGGTGCCAGAAGGGCTGGTCCGAGTATTTCAGAAACTGCTGATCTACTGGGATTTTCACGCACAACCATCTCTAGGGTTTACAGAGAATGGTCCGAAAAAGAAAAAATATGCATTGGGCGGAAATGCCTTGTTGATGCCAGAGGTCAGAGGAGAATGGCCAGACTGGTTCGAGCTGATAGAAAGGCAACAGTGACTCAAATAATCACCCGTTACAACCAAGGTAGGCAGAGAGCATCTCTGAACGCACAGTACGTCGAACTTTGAGGCAGATGGGCTACAGCAGCAGAAGACCACGCCGGGTGCCACTCTTTTCAGGTAAGAACAGGAAACTGAGGCTACAATTTGCATAAGCTCATCGTAATTGGACAATAGAAGATTGGAAAATCGTTGCCTGGTCTGATGAGTCTCGATTTCTGCTGCGACATTCGGATGGTAGGGTCAGAATTTGGCGTCAACAACATGAAAGCATGGATCCATCCTGCCTTGTATCAACGGTTCAGACTGGTGGTGGTGTAATGGTGTGGGGAATATTTTCTTGGCACTCTTTGGGCCCCTTGGTACCAATTGAGCATCGTTGGAACGCCACAGCCTACCTGAGTATTGTTGCTGACCATGTCCATGCCTTTATGACCACAATGTACCCAACTTTTGATGGCTACTTTCAGCAGGATAATGCGCCACATCATAAAGCTGGAATCATCTCAGACTGGTTTCTTGAATATGACAATGAGTTCACTGTACTCAAATGGCCTCCACAGTCACCAGATCTCAATCCAATAGAGCATCTTTGGAACGGGAGATTCGCATCATGGATGTGCAGCCGACAAATCTGCACCAACTGTGTGATGCCATCATGTCATTATGGACCAAACTCTCTTGAGGAATGCTACCAGCACCTTGTTGAATCTATGCCACGAAGAATTTAGGCAGTTCTGAAGGCAAAAGGGGGTCCAACCTGTTACTAGCATGATGTACCTAATAAAGTGGCCGGTGAGTGTATATGGAATGAATCAAATGTCTTTGGCTGTTTTTTTATTTAGTCCGGTTTCACCCCGATTCTAAAATTTAGTGTGGCAGTTTCAGCAGCACGTGGAACGGATTAGGGCATTTACATGCAAAACGCGTCTCTACTTACGGAATTTTTGGGTTACGAGACTACTTCTAGAACCAATTAATGTTGTAAGTAGAGGTACAACTGTAGAACTTTTGTGCCTCTTAGCTTTTGCATTGCATGCAAAGCTACCATCAATTAAAATGCACACTTAGTCATAAAAGGTTAATTTTTCAGGCGTCATTAATTCATCGTTTTTAGCTGAAAATCAAATAGTACATCAGCGCCAATTTTTTAAAAACTTTTTTGGGAAAGTCAAAATCTGCTCTACTGTGAGTGCCAAGTTTTAGATTAGCTCATTTTCTGCCACTGATGGCAAAAGACACCCAATCCATTTCTGACTTTCTGGCAGCAAAGCAACAGCTATCGACTCGTTATTTCCATGACAAAGCACAACGCTTTGATGGAAGACTCATTTTAAAAGTGGCGAGTCTGTCAAATGTCAACAGATGACAAGCGAGCGTCTGCTTTGAGTTTACTCTCTCATCTGGACCGCTTGTGGGAAAACCTTTAAAAGCACTTTACACGCCAACCTGACGCATTCGCTTATTTATCCTCAGCCCGACTGGACAAATTTCGTGGAACGTAGGAACGATCATTTTTCAAAAAAAGTTCGTCCGACTGCTCATTATGCGTGGAAAAGCAGCTGTAATAATCTTGTAATTTTTGAATGAAACTGCTAAGCGGAGGGCAGATTCTGTTTATATTCGCAGTCTGATAATGTGTCAAGAGTGACTCATTTCTTCTGGGCTGAGCCGATTTCCTCGAAGGAAAAAAATAGCAGCTCGTGTAGAAGGATGTGTTAGTGTCGCAACGATAGATGCTCATGAATCTGAATGCTGATTTTTCAGTGCCGTTGACGGCGCGAGACGTCTAATCCATTTTGATTTACATAAAAAAAAAGGTAAAAGACAAGGCAAGAGAGAATAACAGAGCTAGGAGAAGAATTCTGCTACAACTTCCTGAGGAAATGCCTTTGAAAACCGATACTGATGATAGTGTTTACGCTCATTGGGAGCATATTTTGAACACTAAAAACGAGGGGTGTGACAATATATCCAAATGGTGATGGAGTCATGTGAAAAAATTAGGACACCCTATGGAAGCCTGTGAGTTTTCTAACATATTTGGTTAATGTCAATTTTAACAATCTTGAGAGATTCAAGTAATAGAACTGAACTAGGGTTGTTCCGATCATTTTTTTTGCTCCCGATCCGGTCCCGATCGTTTTAGTTTGAGTATCTGCCGATCCCGATATTTCCCGATCCGATTGCTTTTTTTGTGCTCCCGATTCAATCCCAATCAGTCCCGATAATTTTTCCCGATCATATACATTTTGGCAATGCATTAAGAAAAAAATGAATAAAACTCAGACGAATATATGCATTCAACATACAGTACATAAGTTCTGTATTTGTTTATTATGACAATAAATCCTCAAGATGGCATTTACATTATTAACATTCTTTCTGTGAGAGGGATCCACGGATAGAAAGACTTGTGACTTTGTATATTGTGACTAAATATTGCCATCTAGAGTATTTGTTGAGCTTTCAGTAAATGATACCGTAGCCATGTCCAAATGCATGATGGGAAGTGGAACCATGACTGTGTGTAGTGCTACCAATGGATATATCTTCTCTGCGTTGGGAAATAACATAAGGTGTTAAGAGAAAGATCAATTGCTACCTTGCTTCCCCACATTGCTTCCCATGATATTTCTAATCGTAGGGAGAGGGATTGTGAGGCTTTAGCCAATTAAAAAAAGGCTCCAAAGGCTGCCAAATTTCACTCTACTCATTTTACGCTGCCTTTTATCTCTCTATATAGGTAAATCGGCGCCATTACACATTGAGCGCAACAATGCGTGGGTGGGTCGTGCAGCGCATGCATTAATTGCGTTAAATATTTTAATGTAATACATTTTTAAAAAAATTATTTACCGCTGTTATTAGGATAAATTTGATAACCCTACCTTAAGCCTAAATTAAAGACTCTGGGTGAGTGTAACATATTATGTCTGTAACGTTAAATACAATTAGAAAACGATTTAATAATAAAAAAAATATATATATATTAAAAAAAGGTGTGGCCGATATTTTTTTGCCGATTCCGACCCGATCGATCGGGACATCTCTAGTTTCAAATGATGGTTAGGGTTTTAAACTGGGGTCAGTGTGGTGGTCCTTGCCCACACTCCCCTCTGCTGGCTTTTATTGTTATGACACTTCCTGTTTTGAATAATGGTATCAGCTTTAACCTGGCTCACCTCGGAGTGCACCTGCAGCTCATCATTAATCAACACTGCTTATAAGGAGCGGACCGGGCAGCAAGCAGGTGCCAGATGATTCTGCCAGTCACCATTGGTACATCGGCCAACTCAAGTCTGTGGTCTTTTGACTCTTGTTTTTGAAAGCTTCATTGATTTTATCTTTTGCCTTCAGGACACTCACCCAGCCAGGCCTCCTGACAGAACAACGCCGCCTGCCACAGTCACAACCTGGATCATCAACCCTTCCAGCCACTCCACACCTTGCATGTCTTTAATAAATACCATTTCACTCTACTTCAGCTTCCGGGTCGCACTTTGGTCCGCATCGCCTTCGCCTAGCCTGCCCTAACAGTCAGCCTCTCAAAGTCAGGTTTAAATATAGGGTTAGGGTTCCAAACCAGAGTTAGGGTTTCTTTGTATGGTTTGAATATATATATATATATATATATATATATTAAAAAAAGGCATGGCCGATATTTTTTGCTGATTCCAATACTTTGAAAATGACGTGATCGGACCCGATCGATCGGGTTGCCAATCGATCGGGACATCTCTAAACTGAACAATTAAAAATGACAAAAAATATTTTATTACTTTCTGTAAAATGTAATTTTAAATTAATGCAATTTCCGTTGAGGAATAAAACAGGACATCAACACATTCAATCCCACTTAAAATGGCTAAAATCAGACACAAGTGTATCACATCATGTGCACATGATTAGAACATCATTACCCAGTGTTTTGAAGGAGGCTTGCCTTATTTAAAACCTCACATTTAGTTTGGTGTGCACCTGACCGTAAAAATGAGAGAAAACACCATGGTGAGATCAAAGGATCTGTCTGAGGCCTTCAGAAAGAGGATTGTAGATGCTTATGAGTCTGGTAAGGGGTTTAAAAAAATCTCAAAAGAATATAAATCAGCCAATCCACTGTCCGGAAAATAGTCTACAAGTGGAGGACATTCAAAACAACTGCAGCAGATAGCAAGATGCTAAAAGAAGTCTCCAAAAACCCTAAAATGTCATCATAGGACCTACAGCAGGCTGTTTCTACTGTTGATGTGAAAGTGCATGCCTCTACAATCAGACAGAGACTTCACAAGTTTAACCTTCATGGGATGTGTGAAAGGAAGAAACCTTTGCCCTCCAAGAAGAACATGAAGGCCAGACTGAAATTTGCTAGAGTAAATGTAGACAAAGACCAGGACTTCTGGAATAATGTTCTTTGGACAAATGAATCTAAAATTGAATTATTTGGACACCAGAAGAGAGGACATGTTTGGCATAAACCCAATAAATCATTCCAGGAAAAGAACCTCATACCAACTGTGAAGCATGGAGGTTTAAGTATCATGGTTTGGGGATGTTTTGCTGCAGCATGACCTGGCCACCTCACCATCATAGAATCTAAAGATGGGTCCGATCATGTCATTTTCAAAGTATCGGAATCGGCAAAAAAATACCGGACATGCCTTTTTTTTAATATATATATATATTTTTTATTTAAACCGTTTTCTAATTGTATTTAACGTTACAGACAAAATGTCTTACACTCATCCAGAGTAGTTTTGGCTTAAAGTAGGGCTATCAAATTTATTGCGTTAACGGCGGTATATTTTTTTTAATTAATCACGTTAAGTAATTAACGCAATTAACGCATGCGCTGCACGACCCACTCACGCATTGTCGCATTCAATCTATAAAGATGCCGTTTTACCTATTGATAGCGCTAAAAGGCAGCTTATAATGAGTAGAGAATTTTCACAGCCTTCGGAGCCATTTTTTATGTGGCTAAAGCCTTACAATACCTCTCTCAGCAATTAAAAATAACGTGGGAGGCAATATGGGGAAGAAAGGTAGTAGTGGATCATTTTCTTAACACCCTATGTTCTTTCCCAACGCAGAGAAGATATATCAATTGGTGCCCCTACGCACAGTCATGGTTGCTCTTCCCATCATGCATTTAGGCAGAAGTTAAATGGCTGCAGTATCATTTACTGAAAGCTCAACAAATACACTAGATGGCGATATTTAGTCACAATATACAAAGTCACATTTATCCTTTAAGAATTACAAGTCTTTCTATCCGTGGATCCCTCTCACAGATAGAATTTTACTAATGTAAATGCCATCTTGAGGATTTATTGTCATAACAAATATAGTACTTATGTACTGTATGTTGAATGTATATATTCGTCCGAGTTTTATTCATTTTTTTCTTAATGCATTGCTAAAATGTATATGATCGGGAAAAATTATCGGGAATGATTGGAATTGAATCGGGAGCAAAAAAAAAGCAATTGGATCGGGAAATATCGGGATCGGCAGATACTCAAACTAAAACGATCGGGATCGGATCGGGAGCAAAAAAACATGATCGGAACAACCCTAATAGAATCCACCATGAATTATATCATGTATTAGAGGGTGCTTGAGGAACATGCGGAATCAGCTGTGAAAAATTTAAAGCTGAAGCGAAACTGTACCCTGCAACATGACAATGACCCAAAACATACAAGTAAATCCACCAAGGACTTACTGAAAAGGAAGTAATGGAGAGTCCTGGAATGGCCGAGTCAAAGCCCGGATCTTAATCCCATCGGGATGCTGTGGGATGACTTGAAACGGGTAGTACATGCAAGAAACCCCTCAAACATCTCACATCTGAAAGTATTCTGCTTTGAGGAGAGGGGCAAACGTTCTTCGGACCGATGTCAAAGACTGGTAGATGGCTACGAAAAGCGTCTCACTGAAGTTATTTCAGCCAAAGGGCGTAACACTAGCTATTAGGTGGTAGGGTGTCTAACTTTTTCCTCAGTTAGAATATGCATTTTGTTGATATATTTGGTTTAATAAGTAAAACAATGTTATTTTTTGTTGTTTACCTGCAATCAAATCACTTTCTTTTCCAGAGATAAAGAAAAACAAGATCAGACATTGATATGTGAACATTTCTTAACTCATTTGCTCCCAGAAACGTATAAAAACGTTCTATTTTTAAATGCTCCACTGGCCCACAAACGTATTTATAGGTCTTTTTTTTTTTTTTAATAAGAAGAAAATATAGCTTCCGCTTTATCTGAGAAACTAAGAACAACGCTCCAAACCCCTTTTAAAGCAATAAAACTGGCCACTGGAGGGCAGTAGCGTATTTTGGAAGACCAGGCAACCAATTCAACAGCAGTGAACGGCCGGGCAGCTTTGTCAGAGGGCTGGCGGCATGAAGCCAGGCGGCGCTCCGACCGGACAAAACAACAAGAGGACGCCTGGGACGCCAGGCGCTGGATGACCGTGCAAAACGAGTGAAACCCCCCGTGGAGCGGCTCGCCAAGCAGACCACGCAGAAATGCAAAAATAATCCATCTTTGTGAGACAGACAACGATGAGGGAAAAGTTTACACAGCTGACGTGGCGACAACGGCATCATCTCGGCGACAAACCGTCATCTCTCAGTAGTCGTGTGTGAATAAATTGTTACTTTGCTATCTAAAGCTCTATTTGTCTGGTTGTTCATGGTATTTTGTAAAAGGAAAACATTATTCAGATGTTTGGAATGTAACTAATGCAAAAAATTGCTTTGTTAAAGTCAAAGTTATGTTTGAAATGTATGCGTTTACAAAAAGCTCATTTTCTCCGTTTTTTCATCAGAAATTGGAAAATTGCTCAAACTAAGCTATTTTCTAATGCTGATTTCTAAAGAATGGAAAAAGATACGAACTTACTTTTTTTTCTGCTTAAAGAAGAGAGTCTAATCTTTCTTTTGGTGGGTTCCAAGTTTATATAGCAATAGAACATAATTTTCTGTGGGCCTTGCAAAATCAGTCAAAATCCAGAAAAAACGGCCGGGAGCGAAGGGCCTTGCTCTGGTGAAAATGGCTGTGAGTGAAAGAGTTAATAAAGAACTGAATATTTAATGGGGTGTCCTAATTTTTTCACATGACTGTATGTAGTTTTACGTGGCGCTTTCATTTATGAAAGGACAAAAAATGATGGAAATATGGAGATAAACAAATAGTTCATGCAGCAATCTTTCATTGAATGCCACCATAATCACAGTGAACCAAACGCTACGCAGTGTACCACATACCGGATGAGTTATGTTACAAAGCTACAACGTCAGAAGCAACAAAGGCTGTAATACATAGAGGTTTGTGTGCCCAGAAGGGACTTTAAAGTACTGAAAATAAAAAATGGAAAAAACAAGAAAGAGTAAATTGTTGAAGGATGAACTGGTGAGAAGCAAATGGTGTGAGGCACCCCCTTCCCCAGGCCTTATAAAATTGTTTAAACAAACTCGTGGTCAAATGTATGAATCAGTTCTTTGTTCCTTGATGGTTAGAAGAAATTGTTGTACATGGGAAAGGAAATCTGTGAATCAATTTGTTTTCAACATTGAGAAATTTAAATGAAAAATTCAATGAGCCCGAAACGTGTGTCGCTTAGCATGTTTTGTTTAATGCGAGGAAGTGAAATCAGCTTTAATTTGCTGTTGTATGGAGCAATAGTGGCAATTGATGCCTCCAAAAAAAAAATCTTGTGAAATGGCTAGCATTATGTGATTAATGATAATAATAGGGCTGCAACTATCGATTATTTAATAGTCGTTTAATCTATGAACTAGTTAGTACGAATAATCGAGTAATCCGATTAGGATCATTAAATGCGTTGCAGAATAAATTTTAGGAGATGTAAAACAAAGGCATAGACTTCATAATGTATTGACAAGACACGGGGCGATGGGCCAATAAATAGGGGGCCGGCATTGTTGGCGAGGCCGTCAAGGCTGACCGAGTGGAATCACAGACACAGAGATTTTTTCATTGAAAATTCTTGTGAATAAATGGTTAAATCCACAAATTATTTATAGATGTGGACGTAAAACGGTACCCAATCTTGGTTAAAAGCAAAAAAAAAAAAAAAAAAAAACAACAACGTGCAGTTAGCGTTTATTTTACGTAAATATCTCGAAGTACTGTACAATGCTAGTTTGCTAGCGAATGTAGCTAGGCCGCCTGATGTAAACAGCTTTTCCCCTGAAAAATTATTGTGAATTAATGCTTAAATCCCCGTATTTATAGCGATGGACGTAAAACAGTCTTGATGATTGGTTAAAAGCAAAAATAAATAAATAAATAAATAAATAATAATAAACACCGTGCAGTTAACGTTTATTTTACGTAAATATGTTGAAGTACAATGCTAGTCTGTTGGTAAATGTCGCTAGGACGCCTGATGTAAACAGAGCTTTTCCGGTGAAAATTCTTGTGAATAAATGCTTAAATCCCCGAATTCTTCATAGATATGGACGTAAAACAGTCTCAATTTTGGGTTAAAAGCAAAAAAAACAAAAAAAAAAAACAAAAAAAACGTGCAGTTAGCATTTATTTTACGTAAATATTGCGAACTATGATGCCAATGCAGTAGCGGCTAATTCCTCCCATTGATTTTTTTTTCACAACGTTACGAAAATGCAGTACAGCTTTGTACTTTTTCAACAGAAATCTGTTATTAGATCGCTGCGTGTGTGTGTTTGTGAATAACTCCTCTTGATGTGGCCGGCCCCCAACTTGAATGCGAGGCGCAGTGCATGACCGATCTGAGCCTTCAATATTTTATGAAGTCTATGACAAAGGCTTGCTAAGATTGCACTTTCAAAGGAGCATTAAATGTGAATACAAAATAAAATCCCTGAGTGTTTCTTCAAACTATGCAGAATTGAACTTTCATTTAAAATAAATTGAAACACCTGAGCAAAGCCTCAAACGGTAAATAAATAAATAAATGAGGATCTAAGTAGTGCTGCAACGATTAATCGATTAACTCGAGTATTCGATTAGAAAAAAATATTCAAATTAAATTTTGTTGCTTCGAGTATTCGTTTGAGGTGGCATTTTACTGGTTTATTTTGAAAGTGTTTGCATTTTGTTTTATTGATTAGGGTGGATATACTGCCCAAAGGTCTGCCTCATTTCGCATAGCTGAATCCAGTTGCTCCCTGTTAAGACCAACGTAAGCTAACTTTTTGTTTGAGCGAATGTTTTTTAATGCATTCGTAATTTAGTTTATAGGTATATTGCCTGAACAATTTGTTAAGAGCATTGTAAAAAAAAAATTGTTAGCATTTTATAGCATTTAAGCTAGCGGACTTGTGTAAGTTGTGCGGACTTGTGCAAGTTAGCCAATTGTTCTTTTGTTGTAGTTAGATCCTTATTTATTAATTTTTTATACCGTTTGAGGCTCAACTCAGGTATTTTAATTTTTTATGTTCCTTATCTGATTACTCGATTATTCAAACTAACTAGTTAATCGATTAATCGACTACTAAAATAATCGAAAGCTGCAGCCCTAGATCTAAGTACAACAAGAGAACAAAAGTCCGCTAGCTTAAATGCTAACTTTTTATTATATATATATATATATATATATATATTTTTTTTTTTACAATCCTCTCAACAAATCGTTCAAAACAGTATTGTTTTTGGCAGCCCTCTCAATTTTCGTCTCAGTCTTTTGGACAATAATACTTATGAGTCTTAGTCCTATTTTAGTAATTTCAAAATGTGTTTGTCTTAGTCTGGTTTTTGTTGAAGAAAACTCGAGACTAATTTCGTCTAGTTTTAGTCCACGTTTACACAGTATTTTTGCCTGTAAAATTTGAAAGTTTCACTCCAGAAGTAAATCAAGTAAAAAAGGTTTCCAATTATTTCGAATGAACGTTGACAGACGACCACACATTGTAGCATCTACAAGCATCTACAAATCTATCACGTGGTGATACACACTCAGCAGGAAAATAGTACATTATTTTCAATTAGTTATACCCACCTGGACGCTACAAACTGCATGTAAAAAAGTTGTCCAAGATTTCAAGAGGACGCTGGCCGCTAGCAATAGCCTAATTCTAACGCGAACGTGAATGCTAGCTAACGCTATGAGTTACATTGGGTATGTGATGAACACACAGCACAGACCTTTAAAGTCTAAAGCAACATTGCATATTCTCTCTTGCCAAGATAAGAAGACAAATGTGTCTCTCAAAACATGCCATGGGTAGACTGGACACAAGTGGGTGAGTTGGGGGGTCGCAGCACTTCACATAAGTGACACAACCTGACACTGCTACGATGCAAGCTAACTACACATAAATGTCACACATGTGACGGAAACTATTTTGTCATTTTGTCATTTGTCTCGCAATTTGTCACGTTCTCGTCTCGTTGGACGAAAACTGTCACTTGTGTCGTAATGTTTTAGTCTGCCAACACACGCTTTTAGCTCGATATCTTTTCATCATCATCATGAAAAAAAATTGTTCGTCGATTACATTTTCGTTATGCTCATCGTTGACGAAAATAACACTGGTTCAAACAGACGTTCCCACAAAAAAAAAAAAAGCTAAACATACCTATAAACAAAATTACAAATGTGTAAAAAAAAACTCAAAAACTTGGCTCATGTCGGTCTTAACAGGGAGCAGCTGGATTCAGCCATGTTAAATGAGTTATGTCACGTTCACTGTTGCCACTAGAGGGCAGTGTAGCCACCCAAATCTATAAATCTCAATGCAAACACTTACAAAACAAACCATTACAACTAACGATGTCCCGATCGATCGGGTCCGATCACGTCATTTTCAAAGTATCGGAACCGGCAAAAAAATATCGGACATGCCTTTTTTTAATATATATATACTTTTTTAATTAAAATCGTTTTCTAATTGTATTTAACGTTACAGACAAAATGTCTTACACTCATCCAGAGTAGTTTTGGCTTAAAGGAGGGCTATCAAATATATTGCGTTAACGGCGGTAATTAATTTTTAAAAATTAATCACGTTAAATAATTAACGCATGCGCTGCAATACCCACTCACGCATTGTCGCGTTCAATCTATAAAGACGCCGTTTTACCTATAGATAGCGCTAAAAGGCAGCGTATAATGAATAGAGAGAATTTTGAGAGCCTTTGGAGCCATTTTTTATGTGACTAAAGCCTTACAATACCTCTCTCAGCAATTAAAAATAACGTGGGAGGCAATGTGGGGAAGAAAGGTAGTAGTTGATCATTTTCTTAACACCCTATGTTCTTTCCCAGCGCAGAGAAGATATATCAATTGGTGCCCCTACGCACAGTCATGGTTGCACTTCCCATCATGTATTTGGGCAGAAGTTAAATGGCTGCAGTATCATTTACTGAAAGCTCAACAAATACACTAGATGGCAATATTTAGTCACAATATACAAAGTCACATTTATCCTTTAAGAATTACAAGTATCTATCCATGGATCCCTCTCACAGAAAGAATGTTAATAATGTAAATGCCATCTTGAGGATTTATTGTCATAATAAACAAATACAGTACTTATGTACTGTATGTTGAATGTATATATTCGTCCGAATTTTTTTCTTAATGCATTGCCAAAATGTATATGATCGGGAATTATTATCGGGAATGATTGGAATTGAATCGGGAGCAAAAAAAAAAAAAAGCAATCGGATTGGGAAATATCGGGATCGGGAGATACTCAAACTAAAACGATTGGGATCGGATCGGGAGCAAAAAAACACGATCGGAACAACCCTAATTACAACGCCACTCTAATTAAACGAATACTCGAAGCGGCAAAATTTGATTCGAAGCTTTTTTTTAATCAAATTACTCAATCGATTCATCGTTGCAGCAATAGTTAGTAATAATAAATATCTAAGAACTGTACGTGTATTTTCTGCTGCTCATTTCACTCCCGCCAAGCATTAAATCACGAGTTAGTTGGTGGACATTCAGATGAATAAACCGGAGCTCAGTCTCCGTCCTCATGTTTATTCAAGGCCAGCATGCTGAGCTTATTATACGCTTTCAGCTCTCCAATGAACTGACCAAACATTGCACACATGGACTAAAAACTAAAACAAAAAAAGAAGGATTAGATTTTCTTCTTTTCATGCTCCGGGATCCTAAACGTCTGTTTCGATGTGTCGTTAAAACAAAAGCAAACTGGATGTCTGTGTCAGCGTTCATCTTCTTTAAGTAAAACAATGAGGAATGATGGCAGAAGACCGCTGAGGCCTGAGGGCAAAACGCCAGCTCATCAATTGGCTTGCAGTGATGCAAACAGAATCATGATTACTGGGCAGGGAAAAGGGAAAGATCTGAAGTCTAAAACTGGCAGTGATTGGTAATGTTTCCGTTCCATCGACTGTCTAGCGCCATCAATGGCAGCAAATTAATACTCTTGTGGACCAAAGGAAAACCAGATTGTGTCATAAGGCACCATACGATGCAAATTCATGGTGCATAAAGAAAAGTTCAAGAAAATTAAAAAATGATAAGGTGGCTGAACACAAATGACGACTACTACTGAGCACTAAAAACAATAAAAAGGGTAATTAATCATATGTTTTTACAAAGGGAACCACAAAGCATGCTGGGGAATTCCAGTGTCAATTCCATTTCCCATCAATGTATTATAACTGTAACTGTACCAGACCACAAGTCACGATTCTTCTAAATCTTCTCAAATTAATGATGCAGATCAGGCACTAGATGTCCCTATATCAGTAAGCAAGGGTGGTCATAAATCACCACACTACATAAACATATGGTGCTTAAAGCTATTTTCAAAACAATAAGGTAGTTAAACACAAGCAGCGACGACTGAAGAATTAGACGCTAGCGAAAGCAATAAAATACGTAATTAATAATACACGTTTAGAAAAAGCCACTGCAAGGCATGTCTATGTATATTCAGTCTACAAACTCTCGGTCGATGAGTGATACGGACAGTTTGCCCCGATGCTCGGGCGTGTAAGCAATCTTGAAATATCGCTCGTTTGGAGCACAGAAAGAAAACCGAGCATTCTCAGCCTTATCCTAACCCCCCTATTTTATTTTTTCATGACTGTTGTCAAGCTTGCCTCTTCCCTAAAAGCCACGTCCTAAAGCTGTGATGGAGCTGTGATTTAGCGTTAGCTAAATCACTAAATCACAGCTCCATCGCTAATGTAGCGCCCTGTCTCTCTCGCTTTTTGCTGACGTAATTGCAGCATGAATTCCGATTTGGGGTACTTGACAGTTCAGATCGCAGCCTCATTCTGGAAAAATGTGGATCAGATTTTAACCACATAAGTGACCTAGATCGGATGATTCCAGTCAGAAAAACACACAAAAAACACACCTAGCCTTTGTGTAACTGTTGACCAAAACTAGACAAAATTCGTATGGGATTTCGTCATCTAAAACTAGATGAAGACGAAAATTCTGAAATGACTAAAATATGACTATGGCTACGTTCATACTACAGGTCTTAATGCACGAATCCAATTTTTTTCGTGTTTTTCCGACTCGAGTGAGGCATTAACTTGACGGTCTGAACGTGACAAGTCGCATAGAACTGGACCATTTCAAATCCGATCTGGGTCACTTTCGTATGTGGTTCAAATCCGATCTGGGCTACATTTTTCCAGAGTGTCGCGGCGATCTGTACTGTTCAGTCTCTCAAATCGGAATTCATGCAGCACTTACGTCATCAAAAAGCGAGAGAGATGCTACGGTAGCAGTGCAGTTGTGCGTCATTAGCGCCTAGCTTGCCTTGAACACGGCTTTTTAGGAAGGGTCGGACTTGACAACAGTCATTAAAAAAAATAAAAATGGGTTGAGGATAAGCCTGAGAATGATCGGTTTTCTGTCTGCTCCATATAAGCAATATTTCAACATTGCTTACACGGCCGAGAGTAGGGGCAAACTGCGCGTATGTGTGTGTGACACGCACGGGCAGTGCGTGCATGCTATCGATCCATATACTTTGAGTATAAACCTAAACCGGGATTATTTATGTCTGTTATTTGTGCCCTCTTTTTAAAAAGCAAAATATAATAATATCCCTGGAATGACGGATGACAGCCAGCATGTGTGGTCATTTGTTTTGAAGCTTCTGCGCATGCGGGTCGTCTTGCTCAGCGCTTGTTGGACTGCGAATTAGTGCGCATGCGTAATACTTGAACAGTCTCAATGGACAAAGGCAGTCTGAACGGGCACGCCCAAAAAACAGATAAGACAAAAATCGGATTTGTGCATTAAGACCTGTAGTATGAACGTAGCCGGTGACTCATCAGTATTTGTATTTATTTTAAGACTAAGATTGAAAGGTCTGCCAAAAACAGCACCGCAGTGAATGAGTTAAAAGTTAATAGTCATATTTTTTCTTCAAATATACACATTCAAAATGCACTTTATTGTTGCATAACATTATATAAAATGGCTCACATCCCGATTTCTCTCCGCCCAGCATTAGGTGATACTGAATGAACAAAGCCAAACATCCCACAGCGCAACAAATTGCTCCAACAACATGAAAAACGACGTGTTGCCAGTCACCGCATTTGAATAAAATCAAAGCCGCTGCCCCCCTACTGGAAAGCCTTTGAAGCCATTTAGTGTCTGATAGCCAACATGTGTAATAAAAAACGCTCCTAATTTGGATTTTGTTCCACTGACGGCGCCTCAACGCAACATCAAGAAATGACATTAAACTCAAATGTAAATAAATCCACAGGCTTGTTTATCGCAGTGGCGCCGCGCCAGTGGGCAGCCAGACACAAGAGGGGGGGCGCTAACTTAATCATCACACTCAATTCATCCCTGTATTACAATACAACAGCCCTGCATGTAATGTATTTTTAGAGTGCACTTTTTTTTGTCCCTGCCGGCTGTGCAGATGGTACATTTGCAGCGTGAAAATTAATAAGGTGGAAAATACTGTAGCTTAGCTTACTGTAGCAAGACAATTGAATAGGATTTCATACAAAGTACACTGTTGGAACAAAAGAAACATTTTTGAATTATTGTATAATAATTGAAGAGGTATTCAAACAGAATCATTGTGATTTTAAACTAGAATAGCTTATTAGTGTTACAGAGTGTTAGCATAAATGCTAAGTGGCATCTATGGTGCAGCACTATAACTGGGAGGGTTAGCAAACAACCACATAGCTTATTAGTTTTTCCATGTGTTAGCCTTGATGCTAATGATAAAGGATATCTACATTAGGGCTGCAGCTATCGATTATTTTAGGAGTCAATTAATCGATGAACTAGTTAGTTTGAATAATCGAGTAATTGGATGAGGAACACAAAAACTTAAAATACCTGAGCTGAGCCTCAAATAGTATGGAAAAAAAATAATAAATGAGGATCTTAGTACAACAAAAGAACAATTGGCAAACTTACATCGCAAAAGTCAACTAGCTTAAATGCTATAGAATGCTAACGTTTTTTTGGCGTGTTTTTTTTCCCCACAATGCTCTTAACAAATGGTTCAAACACATTTTCCTACGAAAAAAAAAACAGCTAAATGTACCTATAAACTAAATTACAAATGCATTAAATACCATATTGGCCCGAATATAAGACGGTGTTTTTTGCATTGAAATAAGACTGAAAAAGTGGGGGTCGTCTTATATTCGCGGTCTAGACATTATACCCATTCACGACGCTAGATGGCGCCAGATATCATTGACGCGATGTTCTGTCATGACAGATCTCAGCTACTCTCAAGTTTAACCAGTTTGCATTATTTTATTGCAATGTTTTCCTTATTCAGATTTCTTTCAAGACTACAGTTACAGTTAGACTTCACTTTGATGGTTAATGCAGTTATTGCGATTCTGTTGTTTTATCACAATAGATTGGTTTATTTACATTTCAAAAACCAGAAGCCATTCATTTACGAATGTGATTGCACTTTAGTTTACATATTTTAATGTTCAGATATTAAGATTTGAATGAGGCAAAATAACATGCTTTTTCTCTCGTATATTGTTATAATCATTTGTTTCAGATGTACTGTAATTATTTTCTGTATAAAAATAAATTTGGTGTTCAAAGTCTTTTTTCAAACTTGAGTCTTGAAAAAGAGGGTGTCGTCTTATAATCACGGGCCAATACAGTAACATTAGCTCAAACAAAAACTTAGCTTATGTTGGTCTTAACAGGGAAAAGCTGGATTCAGCCATGTGAAATAAGTTATGTCATATTCACTGTTGCCACCAGAGATCAGTGTATCATCCAAAATCAATAAAACTAAATGCAAACACTTTCAAAACAAACCATTACAACGCCAGTTTAATTAAACGAATACTCGAAGCAGCAAACTTTAATTAAAAACTTTTTCTAATCGAATTACTCAAGTTAATCGATTAATCGTTGCAGCACTAATCTACATTGAAGTACTATAACTCATTAAGCAACAGGGTGAACACAACAGTGAGGCAACACATGTAGACAGCAAATATAACGGTATTTGGTTGTATTGTTTTTATTTTCTGCATAGAAAGACTAGTGTTAGTGCAGCAGTGAGAAACTGAGAGAATGTTCATGAGTAATTGATCATCTGTCAGTGCCATTGACAGCGATAGACGTTCAATCTATTTTGGCTTGGAGGGTTAGCAAACAACCGTATAGCTTGTGTTTCAATGTGTTAGCTTGATGCTAATGGTAAAGAACATCTACAATAAGCAACAGGGTGAGCACAAACAATGATAATTTGACATATATTCTTTACCCTCAAAATAGAACAAATATTTTTAGCGCCGCACTGATTTATTTTGACTCATTCATAAAACAACCACATAATTTCTTAGCATCTCCGTGCCTTACCTTAATGCTAAAGCTAGGTGGTATCTACAGTGCAATGCTTGAACTCATTAAAATAGGATGAAGACAAACGAGACAGCAAATATAGCAGGACTCGGGTGTATAGTTTTTATCTTCTGTAGAGAACAACTGGTGCAGCACTGAGATGCTGAGAGAATGTTCATGAGTAAATGATCATGTTTTAATCCCATTGACAGAGGTAGACGTCCAATTTGTTTTGTCAGGGACAGTTAGCATCGATCATTCGTAAAACAACCACATAGCTAGCTTATTAATGTTTCAGTGTGTTAGCCTAATGCTAATGTTAAAGTCAATCTATGGTGAAGTACTATAACTTATTAAGCAACAGAGTGAGCACAAACGGTGAGGCAACACGTAGACAGCAAACCATGATAATCGGACACATATTCTTTATCCTCTGAATAGAACAAATGTTCTTAGTGTCGCATTGATGAGCTGAGACAGTGATAGACTTCCAATATATTTTGGCTCATTTATAAACCACATAGCTTTGTAGCATATTAGTGCCTTAGCTTAATACTAATGCAAAGACTTCATAATGTACTGACGGGACACAGGGCATGGGGCCGATTCATACGGGGCCTATCTCCGTCAAGGCTTACTGAGTGGAAACACAGACAAAGAACTTTTTCCTCTGAAAATTCTTGTGAATAAATGCTTGAATGCTGAATTTTTTATAGATATGGACGTAAAACAGTCTTGATCCTTGGTTAAAAAAAAACAAAAAACGCCCAGTTAGCATTTATTTTACATAAGTATTGCGAACTATGCTGCTCGTCAGCAAGCAAATTAGCAGCTGCCATTGGTAAACAAAGAGCTTTTTCCATTAAATTATTCTGAATAAATGCTTAAATCCCTGATTTCTTTATATATATGGACATAAAACAGTCTTGATTCTTGGTTAAAAGCAAAAAAAAACGGGTAGTTAGCATTTATTTTACATAAGTATTGCGAACTATGCTGCTCGTCAGTAAGCAAATTAGCAGCTGCCATTGGTAAACAAAGAGCTTTTTCCGTTAAATTATTCTGAATAAATGCTTAAATCCCTGAATTCTTTTTAGATATGGACGTAAAACAGTCTCGATTATTGGTTAAAAGCAAAAAACCGAGCAGTTAGCATTTATTTTACATAAATATTGCAAACTATGCTGCTAGTCAGCAAGCAAATTAGCGGCCGCCATATGTAAACAAAGAGCTTTTTCCATTAAATTCTTCTGAATAAATGTTCTTTCTAGATATGGTTGTAAAACAGTCTCGATTCTTGTTCAAAAGCAAAAAACAAAAAACAAAACAAAAACGTGCAGTTAGCATTTATTTTACATAAATATCGCGTACTATGATACTAGTCAGCAAGCAAATTAGCAGCAGCCATATGTAAGCTTTTTCCGTTAAATTTTTGTTTTTGATAAATGCTTAAATCACAGAATTCTTTATAGATATGGGCGTAAAACAGTCTGGATTTTTGGTTAAAAGCAAAAAACCAGGCAGTTTAGCAATTATTTTATGTAAATATTGTGAGGTATAATGCCAATGCTGTAGCTGCTAATTCCTCCCATTGATTTTTTGCACGTTTCAAAATGCATGCATGGTACGAAAAATATAAAAATTACCTTGAATCCTCGAACAAATCACTCCTGAGACAATCCTTCCTATTTGTATGCGGTACAGCTTTCGTACTTTTTCAACCTAAATCCGGCGTTAAATCGCTGCATGTGACCGACTGCTAATAAATGAAGCGGAGTGTGGGACGGCCCCCTTCAGGATGGCGTGACGCAGTGAATGGGGAATGTGTCATGTTAATACATTATGAAGTCTATGGCTAATGCTAAGTGGTATCTACGGTGCTTGAGCAATGGGATGAACACAAACTGTGTAGACATTAAATATAGTGGCACTGGAGCATATATTCTTTATCCTCTGCATAGAACGACTAACGTTAGTACTGATGAGCTACGAGGATATTGAATGCTGATGTTCCAGTGGCATTGACGGCCAGCCTCTATCAGTCAGAATTGATTGGAAGGCTAGCACCGTTGATAACAGTGGATGAATTAATCTAAGAAACATTTTTTTAATATATACACTTGAGAGCGGTTGTTTTACTCTTTCCAGAAATTATTGGTATGACATCCAGCGGGTTCATCACCGCATTAGCTGCTCGCATGCAAACACATGTGCATCGTGCCGCGCTCGCCAGGGCGTTTGTCATCATATCACAGTGTTGACATCTGACCTACACACACGTTGGTTCCACCCCCCCTCCACCAACAACGCTTAGCTCTACCGCTTCTCTTTTAAGGCCGTTCCCCGCTGTCTCCCTCATTAGTGTCGCCTCCCAGCATCCCTCTTTGCCCCTTTCTCCCTCCACCTTTCAGAAGTAGGCCACAGTGGCTCGACTGTTTATAGCGATGCAGCTGCGAGGGAGTGCGGGACACGTGGGGCGGGGCGGTGGGATCGTCGGGAAAATAAGCAACGTTGCGTTGTTTTAGTGAAACAGCACTCGACATGCCAGCGATTGCTGAGGCAAAGTCCGGGTTTATGGCATGCAATTAGGGTTTTAAATGCTTTAAATCGCCGCAGTCATTCAATCATCAACTCTGAAGTAGTGATAACGCGAGCACTCTGTGAGCACGTTGGAATATTTACAGTTTATGGTAAAGTGAGAGATGTTAGGGTGGATTTTTAACTCTTTGGCTGCCATTTATGGAGATAGGCGTCCAATCCATCTGAACTGGGAGGGTTGGCAGTGATCACTGGTTAATAGTGGTGAATAAGTTGACTCCTTCAGTAAGGGGTGCTTAAAATGTCTCTGGGTTAGTGAGACGTTTAACGTGCCAACGTTTGAACTTTTTTGCATGATCTTTACATTATTCTAAGCAATAAACGGAAATTGACAAATTTTTAGAACTAAAATCTTTGCATGAGACCTCCATAAAATTTTATTTTGAAGAAATACAACATGATTTTTCACTTAATTATTATTTTTTTTAAAGGGAACCACGGATAAAAAGACATGTTGTTCTTAAAAGATAAATGTTAGTACAAGTAATAATAATTTGATATTAAAACCCCTCTTAATGTTTTCGTTTTAATACATTTTGTTAAATTTTAATTTAAAAAAATAAACTAGTAGCTCGCCATTGATGTTGATGTCACAGGCCGGTGACGTCACGGGGCCACGCTGCCGTACTTCACAGTCACTCTAACTAGGTAAGGTAGTGATTTAAATACACCAGAGGTTGTCAATGGCAAGTTTTACATTAATTAGGGATCAAGCTAATGAGTGCGTTTTGTCCCTCGCCGCTGTAGCAGCGTCAGTCAAGGGAAAAAAACGCACAACAACAACAAAGGAGACCTGCGAGTTAAAATAATTTTACAAATTGTATAAGAAAGAAAACATCAAGAGGGGTTTCAATATCAAATTATAATAACTTGTACTAACATTTATCTTTTAAGACCTACAAGTCTTTCTATCTGTGGATCCCTATAAAGAAGACATTCCAAATTATGTACTTGGACTTCCAATAATTGTGTGCAGGACTACTTAAAAATTGTCCAAACTTCTTTTTAGAAGCTTTTAACAGTAAAAATTCTCTGATTTCTGTAATCCTCAATGAATGCAGACTGATTATCTTTGTTATTAATCAAAATAAAATATTAGCCAGCATCTGCTTTGGAAAATTGATAAAGTTGCATAGTTACAAAACATTCATACTTCAACTTTTCATAGCGCAGTTATTGCTTCCAATGCAAATCTAACTAAAATATTAAAATCGTTAATTAACGCATTTTTCGGACTACAAGCCGCAGTTTGTTTTTTTTCCCCCATAGTTTGTCCGGTGGGTTCGACTTATACTCAGGAGCGAATTATGTGTAGACATGTGCCAATTCCCGGTTTCAACGTATACCGTAGTATGAAAATGTCATGGTTGCAAAACTGCAAAAAATTCTGACATAAGGTCTCTAAGGTATTTTTTAATGTCCAAAAATGCATGGAGAAATCCCTTGCTTGCAGTTGCAAGACTCAAACCTCCCCCACCGGTTGTTGCTCAGTGTCAGTGTGTCAGCTGTGCTACACGATGGCTGAAGGTGAAACTCCTGAACTTTTTCCCCCCATTGATGAAAACAAAATTGCTGTTATGGGAATACTTCGGGTACAGAAAAGTTACAGATGGCCACGGCTTAGAGGAGTAGGGTCAACGACATGTAAAACATGTTTGCGGAGGCTGGCTGCCGAGGAGGCAATACCTCCAATATGATTTGCATTTATTTATGAAACACTGTCATGAACGTTTCCCACCAGCTACAAGAGTTAACTCCAGCATGTTTAGTGTGTCTAGCGGTGGTAAAACATGTTTTTTTTCCCTCTCTATCAACTGTCTGTGTTGAGAAAGAGATTGTGTATAATATAAACATGATACGAGTCATACACACGTTCTTTTTATAGAAGGTCATTCAATTATTTGTGTTCTGTTGGTAATAATGTTGAGCTGTGGCTATGGGTTTACGCTCACCTAACGGACTGCATTTATTTTAATTTTTTATTAGAATATATAGATATTTTTAACTTAACACTATACTTATGTTCCAATTAAAAATCCTGCTCAATAGGGTTTTTTTTAAACTCAGATATCTCATAGTAACACATTTTAGAGCTGTAATTGCAATACTGTGATACCGTGATATTTTGGCTTAAGGTTATCATACTGTCAGAATATCATACCAGCACATGCCTGCTATGTGTGAAATTATTAACACATTATCATATCATTTCACAACTGAAAAACGGAATCATCCTGTCGGCATTCAGAAAGACTGGAATAATTGAGACTGGAACTGATGATGAGTCTAACGAAAGCGAGGTAGAAAAGGAAGCGCCATACCTTCTACCTCGTTTAAAAGTAACACAGAGAATGAAGATTTCATTAGATTTAGTGATTTGGAGTGACACTGTTGCTTTGGTAAACTTATTAGCATGTTCTTTATGCTATAGTTATCTGAATAACTCTTAAAAGCGATGTTACGCTAACATACCCGGGCACTTTCTCAGTTCGTTGTTAATGCGTCATGTAACGTTAGCATACCGTACACTTATTCAGTCTGTTTTCTCTATTTTATTTTTAAAATTGCCTGTGTCGGTTCTTGGTGTTGGATTTTATCAAATAAATCTGCCCCCAAAATGCGAATGATGTTTTCTCCCTTTTCATTGCGCATTTAATGGCTGATGCAAACAGTGGTACATTTACTTACGAATTTATTGGTTCTGGAAGTAGTTTTGTAAACTGAAAATTCCGTAAGTTTTCAATGTAAATGCCCTAATCCATTCCAAGCCCCCCCAAATTCAGACATAAATCTTTTCCAAAGCATAAAACTGCATCAAGACATGTAATAAATATATGTTACAATTAGATTATTGCACAACAGACATGAAATGAGAGTGTAAAAGACAAAGAATAAAGAACAAAAGTTAATACACTCTTGTAAAGCTATCGGAACATGAGGGCCGAATGAAAAGGACGCTGGGATACACATATACACAAACAATAGAGGTCCCTCTTAGCCAATTGGATAACAGGAAGATGCTAGGCAATAGCCAATGGCAGAGCAGATATACAGTGGGGCAAATAAGTATTTAGTCAACCACTAATTGTGCAATTCTCCCACTTGAAAATATCAGAGACGCCTGTAATTGTCAACATGGGTAAACCTCAACCATGAGAGACAGAATGTGGGGGGAAAAAAACTGAAAATCACATTGTTTGATTTTTAAAGAATTTATTTGCAAATCATGGTGGAAAATAAGTATTTGGTCAATACCAAAAGTTCCTCTCAATACTTTGTTATGTACCCTTTGTTGGCAATAAGAGGCCAAACGTTTTTTGTAACTCTTCACAAGCGTTTCACACACTGTTGCTGGTATTTTGGCCCATTCCTCCATGCAGATCTCCTCTAGAGCAGTGATGTTTTGGGGCTGTCATTGGGCAACACAGACTTTCAATTCCCTCTACAGATTTTCTATGGGGTTGAGATCTGGAGACTGGCTAGGCCACTCCAGCACCTTACGAAGCCAAACCTTTGTTGCCCTGGCTGTGTGTTTGGGATCAGTGTCATGCTGAAAGACCATGCCACGTCTCATCTTCAATGCCCTTGCTGATGGAAGGAGATTTTCACTCAAAATCTCTCGATACATGGCCCCAATCATTCTTTTCTTTACACAGATCAGTCGTCCTGGTCCCTTTGCAGAAAAACAGCCCCAAAGCATGATGTTTCCACCCCCATGCTTCACAGTGGGTATGGTGTTCTTCGGATGCAAGTCAGTATTCTTTTTCCTCCTGTGTTCCTACCAAAAAGTTCTATTTTGGTTTCATCTGACCATAACACATTCTCCCAGTCCTCTTCTGGATAATCCAAATGCTCTCTAGCGAACCGCAGACGGGCCTGGACGTGTACTTTCTTCAGCAGGGGGACACGTCTGGCAGTGCAGGATTTGAGTCCCTGGCGGCGCATTGTGTTACTGATAGTAGCCTTTGTTACTGTGGTCCCAGCTCTCTGTAGGTCATTCACTAGGTCCCCCCGTGTGGTTCTGGGATTTTTGCTCACCGTTCTTGTTATCATTTTGACGCCACGGGGTAAGATCTTGCATGAAGCCCCAGATCAAGGGAGATTATCAGTGGTCTTGTATGTTTTCAATTTTCTAAAAATTGCTCCCACAGATGTCTTTACATCAAGCGTTCAAATTGTAGACCTGCACCAGCCTGGTGCAGGTCTACAATTTTGTCTCTGGTGTCCTTCGACAGGTCTTTGGTCTTGGCCGTAATGGAGTTTGGAGTGTGACTGACTGTGGTTGTGGACAGGTGTCTTTTACCGATGAGTTAAAACAGGTGCCAGAAATCTTGCTTGTTTGTAGGTGACCAAATACTTATTTTCCACTCTAATTTGGAAATAATTTAAAATTAATTATATTTTTTTTCTTCTTTTCTTTCTTCTTCATTCTTTCTCTCATGATTGAGGTTTACCCATGTTGATAATTACAGGCCTCTCTAATCTTTTCAAGTAGGAGAAATCGCACAATTGGTGGTTGACTAAATACTTATTTGCCCCACTGTACTACAACTTGCCTGTCAGACAGGACAACCCTGTGAGCCGGAGTAGACACTGGTGGGCCACTTCTGGCCCGTGGGCCGTATTGAGGTTTGCAAGATGGTATTATGTGATGAATCAATGATTTAGGAAGTACTGTTTTGCTTGCTAGGCTATTTTGAATTAGTGGTGATTACAAGTCCATTTCCAGAGGATTAACTCGATCAAACCTGGCGGAAATGCTATGCAAGTTTAGCAAAACAAAAATGAATATTACTGAACACAAAGATGCCGCAACACGTGCCGACAGTTTTTTTTGTTTTTTTTTTTTGTTTTCATTTTTGAGTGCTATCAGTTCATATGTCCTTTTAAAAAGGAGGATTTGAAAAATGTTTCAGAAAAATGTTACACATTCTTGTGTATTTGCCACATATTGCCACAGTTAACATTGAGGCTTTGGGCTTCTGTTGACCTCGTTGTGAGTTTGTGTGATTAAACAAACTCGATGCCAATCAAAATGTCTGTTCTTCTATTCCACCAAATTAGAATCGATAAGAGAATCGATTAAGAATCGAATCGTTAAGCGATATCGATAACTGAATCAGAAAAATCGTATCAATTCCCATCCCTAGTAACGACCATTGCCGATTAACTGATGGCAATATACGTCGAATCCATTCTGTTGAAATGGATTCGACATCTACTGCCATCTATTAATGGCAGGGTGAGTTATTAACTCACACGGTCATCAATCTTACCATTTAAAAAAAGCTACCAATTAAGTTCAACCTCATGCTCACTTATCTGGCATCTTTTTTTAAAAAAAATTTTGGAAGGGGGCGTGGCGCTACCCTACCATTGGACTAATCAGGGATGCTAACAACAGTCTTATTAGTGGAGTCACTTTTCGCATTAAAACGCTCCATTTACAAGCCGGCTATTGTGCTCACAGGTCACATGCCCACACACACGGACACACACGCGATCCTGATGACCTCTAGCGTCACACTCCCGATTGTTCCCGCAAATCCTCCTTGTCGTCAGGACACGCCGTCCCGAAGGTAGCGACGTCCCCGCACGCGGCACTTACTGATTTTGCTGTCGGTATTTGAGAAAGAGAAGCAGCAGAGTTGACCCATGGCGCCTCCTCCCGACCCCCCTCTCTTGGTTGTTACAAAGAAAAAGATTTAAACTAGAGTGGTGCGTTATCAATCCGCGTGTTGGCGAAGGGTAAAAAAATGATTTAAAAAACGCTGCGGACAGACGACAAAAAATGACCAAGCGGCTCCTGGCTTACACTGACACACACTGAGGAGGTGGAGGAGGACTAGAACAAGGAGGAGGAGGAGAGAAGGGCAAGAGAGGGAGGGAGATAGCTGGCGTGTGCGCATGCAGGAGACATGATAGTCATTTTTTCTGACTGTACGTAAGGGGGCAGGGGGCACTTATTTGTATAACATGATGTCCGATGTTTGTTGTTCTGATGAGAAGTACGAAGAAGGCACGCCGGAGGGGAAAGAAAGGATGTGGGATATCCAGGAGGACGCTAGACTGAGAGGATGAGGGGGTCGGAAGGGGGTTTGCAGGCGCCGCCTCCCCCTTTCTCGTCGCTGTAGCTTGAATAATGCTTGTTGAATGGCCAGCAGCTGCAGCCCGCTGCTGCGTATGAATGTGTATTATTTAGGAGATTGGACTGCTTTTTAGAGAGAGTGTGCATGTGTGTGTGCTGTCCAGAAAAAATAGAAGAAAAAGCAGCACAGAGGAAGCTTTAAAGGCAAACAGAATTTTGCAAGTTGAGCAAATTGTGCCTTGACTTAAGAGTTTAACCCAGTGGTGTCAAATGTATGGCACACAGGCCAGAAGCAGCCTGCCAAGGGTCCATTTCGGCCCGCAGGGTTGTTCTGCCTGATAGGCACATTGCAGTTCATTCGTACAGTGTAGGGCTGTCCCAAATGACTAATTTCCTCCCGATTAGTCAGCCGACTATTTTTACGATTAGTCGACTAATCTAATAAAAAAAATTTTTGTTTTTGTTTACTAATTTAATAATTATTTTTTTCTTGAAGCTTATTAATTCACAAAAAACATTTTGGAACACCTAAATTCTTTATTAACGTATGAATAAATAACATAAATATCAATAATAAATCACAAACAATGAGATCAAATGCTGCTGGCATTAACTAGTGCAAAAAAAATAAAATAAACGGAAATACTGTGACTTCACCTTTATAACAGGAGTCAAAACAATTCTTACTCTTTTTGTGGTATGTCTATATTGTTCTAAATGTTAAATTGAATTGCAATGTCACGGACAATCATTTTCAGAATACTTTGTGTGAGTTCAGATGCTCATTCTGGTGCGCATTCCGCATTTTTTGGGGAGAGGAA
Organism: Corythoichthys intestinalis; assembly: GCF_030265065.1. NCBI lineage: Eukaryota > Metazoa > Chordata > Actinopteri > Syngnathiformes > Syngnathidae > Corythoichthys > Corythoichthys intestinalis. The sequence continues at coordinate 8,742,109 of NC_080413.1, forward strand.
AAACTTTTGTTTTAATCTAAAAATAGATAAAGCAGAGGGCACACTGGAATATTACCACAATTATTTTGAATGAAAGGCACACATAGTCATAGAAACAAAAATTAAATATATAGCATTAATTTGTACTATATGTATATTCACGTTAATATTTTTATTATATATATATATATATATATATATATATGCCCCCCCCCAAGTGGGAGCTTCCTTGATCCTAATAAATACAATCTGCATGCTGTGCACAGAGATGTCGAGATCTACAGATTTCAGGAGCAGCAGCAGAGTAGATTAAAAACATGAAGTACATGTGGAAAAAAGTTAATGATGCAAGTTGGTAAAACGCACATAAAGGCAACTTCAATTAAAAAAAAATCATTAGAAAGTTGTATGAACTTACAATCCGCCAGTGTTTTTCAAGGACACACGTCGAGTCTAACCAAATGATGTGCAGTAGACTTGCTGTGGTCCAAATTGTCGCAGACAGCAAGGTCGCTGATAGCTAGAAATGCAGGCCTTGAACGCGGCACGAGCAATACGTCGCTTATCTGCACACAACCGAGAACTTTCTACCTACTCCTTTCTTCCCTCCTACTGCACCTCTGCCCGATTTCTCGCCGCACACCTGACGATCTCTCATGGCACACTAGTGTTGAAAAACACTGTGCTAGCTTGTTGTTTCTTGTTGTGTTCCAAAATTACACTTGGGTGACGGCGCTTCAAGTGTTCGTTCATAGCCGGCGTGCTACGTGCGGGTATGCGAGCTCAGCTTAGCAAGAGTACACAGTTGTTTTTTTTAAACCCGTCATTATCTGTCAACGGTATGTTTTGCCCGTCGACGTAATTACATCATCGATGACGTCGACAACGTAGACTAGTCAGGACAGCTCTAATACAGTGTATCACAAAAGTGAGTACACTCCTCGCATTTCTGCAGATAATTAAGCATATCTTTTCATGGGACAACACTGACGAAATGACACTTTGACACAATGAAAAGTAGTCTGTGTGCAGCTTATATAATAGAGTTCACTTATTTTCCCCTCAAAATAAATCAAAATATAGCCATTAATATCTAAACTAGGGCTGTCAAACGATTAAAATTTTTAATCAAGTTAATCACGGCTTAAAAATTAATTAATCGTAATTTTTATTTTATTTTATTTATTTATTTATTTTGAATAGTAAAAAATTAAATTAAAATAAAAAAAATAAAAAATATTAAAAAATTAATCGTAATTAATCGCAATTCAAACCATCATAAAAATGCCATATTTTTCTGTTAATTATTGTTGGAATGGAAAGATAAGACACAAGACGGATATATACATCCAACATACTGTACATAAGTACTGAATTTGTTTTTTATAACAATAAATCAACAAGATGGCATTAACATTAATAACATTCTGTTAAAGCGATCCATGGATAGAAAGACTTGTAGTTCTTAAAAGATAAATGTTAGTACAAGTTAAAGAAATTTCATATTAAAACCCCTCTTAATGTTTTTGTTTTAATAAAATTTGTAGGACTGTCAAAATTATCGCGTTAACGGGTGTTAATTAATTTTTTAAATTAATCACATTAAAATATTTGACGCAATTAACGCAGATGCCCCGCTCAGAGAGATTTAAATGCCAGTACACAGTGAAACGCTCACTTGTTGCGTTTTATGGTGTTTTGCCGCCCTCTGCTGGCGCTTGGGTGCGACTGATTTTATAGGCTTTAGCATCCATGAGCATTGTGTAAGTAATTATTGACATCAACAATGGCGGGCTACTAGTTTTTTTTTTTTTGATTGAAAATTTTACAAATTTTACTAAAACGAAAACATTATGAGGGGTATTAATATAAAATTTCTCTAACTTGTACTAACATTTTTTTTTTAAGAACTACAAGTCTTTCTATCCATGGATCGCTTTAACAGAATGTTAATAATGTTAATGCCATCTTGTTGATTTATTGTTATAATAAACAAATAGTCCTTATGTACCGTATGTTGAATGTATATATCCATCTTGTGTCTCATCTTTCCATTCCAACAATAATTTACAGAAAAATATGGCATATTTTATAGATGGTTTGAATTGCGATTAATTGCGACTAATTACGATTAATTAATTTTTAAGCTGTAATTAACTCGATTAAAAATTTTAATTGACAGCCCTAAAAATTTGTAAAAATTTCAAACAAAAATAAACTAGTAGCTCGCCATTGTTGATGTCAATAATTACACAATGCTCATGGTGCTGAAACCCATAAAATCAGTCGTACCCAAGCGCCAGCAGAGGGCGACAAAACACCAAAAAACACAAGTAACAAGTGGATATGACACTGTGCTGTCATTTTAATCTGTTTGAGCGGGGCATGTGCATTAAATGCGTCAAATATTTTAACGCGATTAATTTAAAAAAAATCATTACCGCCCGTTAAAGCGATAATTTTGACAGCCCTAATCTAAATCCCTGGCAATAAAAGTGAAGAAACTACGTACATCCCTAAATGTCCAAATTGAGTACTGCTTGTCATTTTCCCTCCAAAATGTCATGTGACTCATTACAGGAGTTCTGTCAGCTTTGCTGCAGAGATTGAAGAGGTGGGAGGTCAGCCTGTTAGTGCTCAGACCATAAGCCGCCCTCTACATCAAATCGGTGTGCATGGCTGTCACCCCAGGAGGAAGCCTCTTCTGAAGACGGTACACAAGAAAGCCCAGTTTGCTGAAGACATGTCAACAAAGCACATGGATTACTGGAACCATGTCCTATGGTCTGATAAGACAGGTGGGAAACTTCTGTATGGACGTAAATCAGTCTTGATTCTTGGTTAAAAGCAAAAAAAAAAAAAAAAAAAAAAAAAAAATCTGCAGTTAGCATTTATTTGACGTAAATATGTCAAAATACGATGATAGTCTGTCATTGGCCGCCATATGTAAACAGAGCTTTTTCGGTGAAAATTCTTGTGAATAAATGCTTAAATCCCTGAATTCTTTATAGATATGGACGCAAAAAGGTCTCGATTCTTGGTTAAAAATCCGACAAAAAAGTGCAGTTAGCATTTATTTCACGTAAATATGTCAAAATTAGGGCTGTCAAACGATTAAAAATTTTAATCGAGTTAATCACAGCTTAAAAATTTATTAATCGTAATTAATCGCAATTAATCGCAATTCAAACCATCTCTAAAATATGCCATCTTTTTCTGTAAATTATTGTTGGAATGGAAAGACAAGACGGATATATACATTCAACATACTGTACATAAGTACTGTATTTGTTTATTATAACAATAAATCCAAAAGACGGCATTAACATTAACATTCTTTCTGTGAAAGGGATCCACGGATAGAAAGACTTGTAATTCTTAAAAGATAAATGTGAGTACAAGTTATAGTAATTTTGATAGTTTGTATATTGTGACTAAATATTGCCATCTAGTGTATTTGTTGAGCTAAACTTAATGTTTGAATAGAGTATTATTTTTCATAGTTATTTTGATTGGGAATGCCAGATCTCTTTGCATTGAGCGCTTTTCTTCTTGTGAACATTATTTTATTTTTCAGAGATAGGAATATTATTTTTGTTGTCCTTTCACAAAATGATACTGTAGCGACTTAAATGTTCTTAACTGCCCAAATGCATGATGGGAATTTGAGCAACCATGAGTCACAGTGGTTGCTGCAAATGGTATATCTTCTCTGCGTTGAGTACAATACATGGTGTTAAGAAAAAGATCATCTCCAGTTATTCTTCCACATGTCGCTTGCCACAATAATTATAACAGCTGTGGAAGAGATGCCACCGCTCATCCCATCAAATAGCGCGGCTCCAATAAATGGCTGCGTTACCAATTCGCCCTTTTTGGTAATTTGCGGTGCTATGGACCGGCGATTCATGTTGGCTCATTGTCGTCTGTTGGCTCGGTTTGTCCGATTTCCTCGTGAGGAAGACGGCGGCATGCATATAAACACCGAGAGGCGTTGGATGGCTTTTTGTGGGTACTTTTATTTACAAAACAAAAGTATGTGGGGGACGCAGCACTTGAGCCTGCGCTAACTGCGCACTTTCTCTACACTCTCGCTCCCCCACTTTCTTCCTCACTGCTCAATCTGACAATGCCGGTCACATTGAAAAGAACAGCGGCCCCCCTGGCGGGGGCGGTAACACCTGCGTCCACTCCACTTGCTTGTCTCTGCCCTTAGCTCTCAATATACTTCAAACGGAGCCATTGTAGTCTGTTCGCGGCAATGCTTGTGTGGGTCGTTCCGCGCATGCGTTAATTGCGTTAAATATTTTAACATGATTAATTTAAAAAATTAAATACCGCCCCTTAACGCGTTAATTTTGACAGCCCTAGTCAAAATACGATGATAGTCTGTCACTTAATGTGGCGGCCGCCATATGTAATCAGAGCTTTTTCGGTGAAAATTCTTGTGAATAAATGCTTAAATCCTTGAATTCTATATGGATATGGATGTAAAAAAGTCTATCCTTGGTTTAAAGCAAAAATACCATGCAGGTAACATTTATTTTACGTAAATATTGCGAACTATGAGCAGGCATGCAAACTGGTTAGGGGTGAAAAAGGTGACAAAGTAACATGGACACGGAGAATCGGTCTCGCTAGTCCAAGCACTAAAGTAAAAGGGCACACCTTAGCTAAAATCCCTTGGCTCTGCTGGATTAATTGAGGCCTACAAACAAGACGGAAGGTGATGGATGCGAGTGCTCACACACACGAATGCATATACTATATATACACACAAAAAGGGATGCTATTTGCGAGGCTTAAATGTTTTATTGACTCAACCATCAGTGACGCTACGGAACACCCCTACACATGCTAACATCCATTTAGCCGCAAAGTGCTTTCATGAACAATCGTTGGCTATAAGTGTGTGTGTGGGTTCTAAGTACCGTAACACGCCACTGTACGCTGTAGATAACGGCCACCATGATAAGCTTCGTGTATCATACAGCCTTTCAATAATTAACCAGAGTTGGCTACCGCTAATGTCCACATGAACGAATGTAAAAGCAAGCCAGAATGAAAAATTAAGAGTGTTTTAATGTTTCAGTGCCATTGATGACGATTGATGTCCGATCCAAAACAGCTAATTTACTTGTCTGTCACCATAGTCACTGTGAAGCAAAACGCCGAATGTGCTTTATCATTGGGTTTTGTCTTATTCACTTTTAGGCCGATACACCTTTTTCTAACACATCTTTTTTCTTCCCTTCGCTTGTCTAATGATGTGCTTAGACACAGAGCTCTGAAAAGGGCCAGCCTCTATGGCAATGACCTTTTGTGTGTGCCCTCCTTTGTGCGAGGTGTCAATGGTTGTCCTTTGGCATACAGTGTCTAAGAGAATTAAAGCTTTTCCATTTTTTTCTGAGATACTCAGTTTGTAATTTTCATTATTTATTTCATTATAAACAACTCTTTGACTCCTGGGTTGGCAGTGAATGAACATCGGTTTATTCGCTGCCACCCTCCCACTTCAATTTGTTTAGACGTCTACTAGCGATCAACTAAACATTCGTTCATATTCACTGGCAGAACTTCCAGTTCAAATGGATTGGATGTCTACTAGTGAGACAGTAAACATTCGTACATTCGCTGCCAGACCTTTCTCTTCAAACAGATTGGACGTCTACTAGTGATAAACAAATTCAAATTCTAAGTAGAAGGATGAAGAGCCAAATGATTGGACGTCTTTCATCGTCAATAGCGGCCAATTAATTGTCGTCAGGGGCAGAATTTCTGGGGGTGCGACCGCAAACCGGACCCCTTGTAAGGTGAGTGTTGGGTGAGGAGAGGGTCGGACAAAAAGGCAAGATGATGGGAGGAGCTGAAATATAGTGTAGGGCTGCAACGATTAATCGATTAACTCGAGTAATTCAATTAGAAAAAACATTCAAATTAAATTTTGCTTCTTCATGTATTCGTTACTTCAAGTGGCTTTGTAATGGTTTGTTTTGAAAGTGTTTGCATTTAGTTTTGCTGTCTACACGCCAACAAGCTGTTTGGGAGGCATGCACGGAGAAAACCTTTCCTCACTCACAATCATAAACGCAAACGTCTGGAGTTCGCCAAGTAGTATTGGGGCTTCGTCAGATGAGACCAAGATTGAGCTTTTTGGCAACAAACACTCTAAGTGGCTCTGGCGTGCCATGAAAGATGCGTATGCTGAAAAGCACCTCATACCCACTGTGAAGTATGGGGGTATGTCAGTGATGCTGTGGCGCAAAGGCCCTAGGAACCTTGTTAGGGTGCAGGGCATCATGAATGCTTTGAAATACCAGGACATTTTAAATCAAAATCTGTTGCCCTCTGCCCGAAAGCTGAAGATGGGTCGTCACTGGGTCTTTCAGCAAGACAATGACCCTAAACATATGGCCAAATCTACACAGAAATGGTTCACCAGACACAAAATCAAGCTCCTTCCATGGCCATCTCAGTCCCCAGACCTTAACCCCATTGAAAACCTGTGGGGTGAGCTGAAGAGGAGAGTACAGAGGAGAGGACCCAGGACCGATTCTGCAAAGAGGAATGGCTGAAGATCCCTCTTTCTGTCTTTTCCCATCTTGTGAAACATTATAGGAGAAGATTAGGTGCTGTTTTGTTGGCAAAAGGGGGTTGTACAAAGTATTAACATCAGGGGTGCTAATAATTGTGACACACATTATTTGATGTCAAATAATTATTTCTTTATGTGGGATTTTTTTTCCCCTCACTGAATAAATGCACTTGTATTTAAGGTTGGATTTTTCTCTTTTTTTCCATTAAGGTCCCATATTATTGAGAAAAAATAGATATTAGAAGCTAAAAACACATCTTAACCAGGGGTGCCAATAATTATGGAGGGCACTGTATATATATAAATGATATAAATATAAATATATATACATAAATAACAGAAAACAATGATTTGTACGTATACATGCATATATCTTAATGCTTTTAAATGAAATACTGGATTTATTCATTTTTATTTTATTTTTTTTCACTTTATTTTTAATTGGAAAAAATTCTGCAATGGATTGAGGGCACGAAGTTTGAAGTGAAGTGCAAAGTAAGATTCAATATTTTTGGGCCCCGTATTTTAGATAAGCAATTATATTAATTATTGTAATGTTACTTAAACATTAGTTATTGTCTAAAAATGCATTAACTAATGTTAATGAAGGGACCCTTGTTGTAAAGTGTTACCAAAATAATCAGGATTTTATTATGGAACGACTTTGAATTTTTTGATGCCGCTGCTCATGGAGACTCATATATGCCTAAGGGAGGGTTTTGGTTTTAGGTCGCTAGTGGCTTTGGTTTTGAAAATATATGAATTTTAAGTTTTTTAAAACAGGCCCCCTACGGATCGGCCCTGAGCCCCGTGTCCTATCAACTTAAAGTGAAGTCTTTATAATGAATGGAGAAAGAGGGAATTGACGTATGCCGTAAAGCAGTCAGGACATTTAACGTTTTTTTTGTGTGTTGCAGGGTTCCTGCCACCCTCCTCATAGTTAATTAGTGTCTGTGAAAGGCATACAAACCCCCTCAAGATATAAAAGAGGTATCATTCAACTAGTTGTCAGTCGACATATCATACAAATGTTATGAAAATATTTAACAAAGGTTGAAAACTTTGTTTATTTCCTTTTCAGGCATGACAGATCCAAACATACAGCATTCAGTTGTGTTTATATTCAGTGAAAACCCGAAAAGGGCCGACGGGAGAAGCCGAAGCTTATTAAATCCTGCCCCTAGTATACCAAAGGATCATCAGGACCATCTGGAGGACCATCATAGGATGCAGGCGGCCTTTATAAGTTTCCCCAAATTTCCACACAATAAGTCCGATATGTTAAAATTAGTGCACTATAAATTATTTGAAGGGCCCTCTGATATAGTACATTTTGAGCTCTGATAAGGATAGAGATGCTTCCAGCCAATTTATTTTTCAGTTGACTTATATGTGTATTCCATGTTAATAAGTCATCAATTCCTAAAACCTTGTGTTGCTTAACACGTTCAATAGTCACCTGATTAACTTGAATCTTCAGATGTTCTTTTAGTCCTTTTCTACCAAATAACATATTTTGTTTTACTATTTAGTGACAGTTTGTTGGCATTGAACCACAGTTGTAATTTGCCCAATTCCTCGATTTTTACTTGATAGGTCAATTTGTTTATGTTGTTACCTGCGCAAAAAATATTTGCGTCATCAGCAAAAAGCATCATTTTTAATATATTGGAGGCCTTGTATATATCATTTACATATAGTATAAACAGTTTTGGCCCCAAGACAGAGCCTTGAGGTACGCCACATGGAACTTCAAGTTTTTCCGACCTATTCCCACCAATTGTCACATATTGATATCTTTTAAATAAATAACTACGTATCCAGTCTAAAGCTGCACCTCGAAGTTACCTAGTGTTGCTTTAACTGTTAGCATTAAGCTAACTTTCCTTCTAAATACACAACATGTAACTAAAAATGTTAACCATTTTCTACAAAAAATCATCTGAATAACAGCACTACAGCCCACACAACTAATCTCCCTTGGCAGAGGATGAGTCCTCATAGTGGTTCAAGGATGCTACTAAGAAAGCACTTGTGCGCTTAAACGTACAGTCTGTTAAAGAACAACTGCCAGCATGCTTGTTTCCTTTTTCAAAATGGCTTTGCTACCAAAATCCCTGCTTTAAGCTACCCTGTCGCACACGAATGACTGACAGTTGGTTGTGAGGCGAAAGAAAATTGTCACCCGTTGCCTGGAGAGGACGTTTTCCATTTGGCCGCGCACATTTGAGTGCACTTCATTCAAGTGATAAACCAAAAAAAAACAGGTTGTTTATATTCATGACACAGTTTTGCAGAAAGGAACTAGTGGAAAAGTACACAAAAGAAAAGCTATGTGCACATAGTTTTTTTTGGACATAATAGACGTCCAATCCAATTTGACTGGGAGGGGCGAATGTTCATTCGCCCCTCCCAGTCAAAATGGATTGGACGTCTAACTCCGTCAACGTCAACCAAACAAGAACATTAGCGTTTTCATGTGCGCCTTTGCTGAACAACACTTGGATTTTTATGCTTCATCCTTCTCAGAGTGCAATCCGACACATTTCTCTTGACAGCCCAGTGGTCCGCGAAATATTGTGACACATGATTGACAGCGTGCGCACACAAGATGAGGCCTTGTTAGTCTTGAATAGCAACTGTGGGATTATTGTTTTTGTCAAAGAACATTTTTGTTCTGTGATGAAATCTGACCAAATTGAAATCTTAATCCTCTGCAAGTACTCTCAGTTGGGTAGCAGTGTTGTGTAATCTAAAACAAATATCAACTGTCATCGCTTGATTTAGTTGACGACCAAGTAGATAGCGACCTCTAGCGGCTAAGAATTTCAACTACCGACTAGAAATTCACCTCCCAGTTTCTCTGATGTGTTATGAGTGTGCGTGTTTTGCCTACTAACCAAGTTGCAGTGATGTCTCGGTGTGGTAGTAGCCGTCCTGCTGCTTCTTTTTCAGCATGGAGCAAAGATCCAGACGCTCCACTGTCTGGTCGCCGAAAAACCTGCACAACCATTTATTGGATTATTAGCTAGATTATCTCTTATTAAGACTCAGTGATTCATGAGGGGAACAGGGATTCTGCTATTTGGCGGAAAATTCTCTTTTCTGTTCATTTAGTGCGCTTTCTGAAACACTGCAACATGCCGCAAGAGGGTGCTAAAGCCCTGTTTGATAGAAAAGTACAGTGGACCCTCATGATACAAACACTTCAATTTATGTGTCCTTCACGATAGATGCATCATCATGAGAGAAAATTAATTTTCACCATGCGAGCAATTGTCCTAGTTTTTGTTTGGCCATAGATTTCACTATCAGTTGACAGGAAACGGGGCGGGGGGCCGCTCTGTAGGGGGCCTATTTTCAAAATCTTTAAAAATTTTCAAAACCAAAGCCATTAGCAACCTAAAATCAAAACAGGCACCTCCCCAAGGCATATGTGAATCTCCATGAACAGCGGCATCAACAAATTCAAAGTCGTTCCCTAATAAAACCCCGATTAATTATTTTTTCTATAAGTATAACAAAACTTAATATTAGAGATGTCCCGATCACGTCATTTTCAAAGTATCGAAATCGGCAAAAAAATATCGGCCATGCCTTTTTAAATTTTTTTTTTTTAATTAAATCGTTTTCTAATTGTATTTAACGTTACAGACATGTTACACTTATCCAGAATCTTTAGTTTAGGCTTAAGGTAGGGTTATCAAATTTATCCCAATAACGGCGGTAATTAATTTTTTAAAAAATGTATCACGTTAAAATATTTAACGCAATTAATGCATGCGCTGCACGACCCACTCATGCATTGTCGCGCTCCATCTGTTATGGCGCCGTTTTGCCGATATAGAGAGCTAAAAGGCAGCGTAAAATGAGTAGAGTGAATTTTGGCAGCCTTTGGAGCCTTATTTTGATTGGCTAAAGCCTTACAAGCCCTCTCCCTTCAATTAGAAATATCATGGGAAGCAATGTGGGGAAGCAAGGTAGCAATTTGATTATTTTCTTAACACCTTATGTTATTTCCCAACGCAGTGAAGATATATCAATTGGTAGCACTACGCACAGGCATGGTTCAACTTCCTATCATGCATTTGGGCATGGCCTTCAGTATCATTTACTGAAAGCTCAACAAATACACTAGATGGCAATATTTAGTCACAATATACAAAGTCACAAAGTCTTTCTATCCATGGATCCCTCTCACAGAAAGATTGTTAATAATGTAAATGCCATATTGAGGATTTATTGTCATAATAAACAAATACAGTACTTATGTACTGTATGTTGAATATATATATTTGTTAAGTTTGTTAAGTTTTATTCATTTTTTTCTTAATGCATTGCCAAAATGTATATGATCGGGAAAAATTATCGGGAATGATTGGAATTGAATTGGGAGCAAAAAAAAGCAATCGGATCGGGAAATATCGGGATCGGCAGATACTCAAACTAAAACGATCGGGAGCAAAAAAACATAATCGGAACAACCCTATTTACAGGGAATTTCCTGTTCATTTTAGGGCATTTACAGCTCACTTCCTATTGAGTTTGAGTCACTGCTTATTCATTCCCTGTTGATTTGGGTTAGAGAACAGAAAGTGACCCACAAAATGCCCCAAAATCAACATGAACTGACCCTGAAATGCCCGCAAATCAAAAAGAACTGACCGAAAATCAACAGGTAATGACCTGAAATGGCCCAAAATTACCTCGTTTCCTGGCATTGGCTGCCACTCATGGTCATAGAAGTGGGAGAAGCCCGTTTGAAGTGGGAGGAGTACATTCGCTGTCATCCTCCCAGCTCGAATGGATTGGACGTCTACTAGTGATAAACTTACAGCAGGAGGATAGCTTGTTTTTCTGTTTATTAGTTGTAGAATGATTTCCTGACCAATGTATTGATAATCGTTGTATCGCCATTTCGTGAGACCATCTTTATCGTGAGCTTTGTATCGCAAATCGTATCGTAAGGTACCAAGAGGTTCCCACCCCTAATAATAACAACAGTTCAGAAAGATAAACATTGTAAAAGGTTACTCTTAATTAGGGCTGTCAAAATTATCGCGTTAACTGGCGTTAATTAATTTTTGAAATTAATCACGTTAAAATATTTGACGCAATTAACGCACCCGCTGGCATATTGCCTCAAACATTACAATGAGGCCGTTTCTGGACATTAAGAGTGAAGAGAATGCCACCGGCCGCTTGGGGGCAGCGCCGTTCCATACTCATGTTATGTCTTCTAAACGTGGGAGAATTAGTAGTTGTGAGACGTTTATGCTGTATTCACAATGCAATGCAAATTGCTATTTGTGCTCCACACATATTTCGGTAAGTTTTCTTTCTTTTAGTGGCAATTATGTGTCTCTTGTTTTATTTTGGGTAAGATATGTACAGATACAGTGGGGAGAACAAGTATTTGATACACTGCCAATGGGTTTTGGCAGTGTATCAATACTTGTTCTCCCCACTGTATATGTTATACAGTAAAGGCGAGTGGACACAGGCGCGCCGTTTATTGGCAGAAGCTTCTCCTTCACAACAAACATAAGTACAGTGGTACCTCTACATACGAAGTTAATCCGTTCCAGGACCTTGTTTGTAAGTCGAAATGGTCGTATGTCGTGCAGGATTTTCCCATAGGAATACATTATAATTCCATGAATTCGTTCCACAGCCCAAAAACCTTCAATAAATCCTTAAAAAATACTGCTGGTACTATTACAAATGGCAATTACACATAGCAAAACAAATAAATTATAAATCAAAATCGGAATAATAATAATAATAATAATAATAATTCCTGTATTAATATAACGAATCGGGTTCTAATGTGGCGGACGTTTTTTGCTGACCCTGAACGCACCGCGGGGCTGACGTGCCAGAGACAGACCGGTGAACTTGAGTTTCACTTTCACTTTGAATGTTTTCTTGAGAACACCGTCAATTGCGGCAGACAGAAGGTGTTTTTGTTTTGAATAAGTTGTGAAATAAATGATAAAAACGTGGCGAAGTTGGCGATTTCTCTGGAGATGTTACCACAATAAGAATTGTCAGCTTAACTTATAAAGACTGGCGAACGATGGTCGGAGGAGGACCCTGGAGATGTATTGTTGAGCCATTTCACGGATGCCCACCCTACGCTCATATTTTTCTGTCATTTGCATCTTCATTTAGAAGGTAAGCGTCAACTTTTTCCTTGTTTCACCACCTGTACCAACCTTTTCTGAAACCTTTGTTGATTTGTCACACAAGAAAATCCGCCGTGCATTCGTCTGCGGTGCTGCCATTGTCGTCGTATTTCGAGCATGTCGTCGGATGTAGAAACAAATGGCGAGTCAAATTTTACGTCGGATGTCGAAAAGTTCGTGTGTCGAAGCGATCGTATGTAGAGGTACCACTGTATAGTTTAGTGAAAGCACAACAAAATTAATATTCCTATCTCTCAAAAAAAAAAAAAAAATGTTCTCAAAAAGAAAAGCACTTCAGTCTATAGTAATGAGGCCCTATTCTGACACACAGTTCAACAACAATGCTAAATAAACTGGCATTCCATATCAATTTAGCTGTGCAAAATACACGTAAAACTTTTCACTCTATTTTTATTATTGTTATTTTTATTCTTCTTATTATTAACTCTACTTTTGATTGAAAATTTTACAAATTTTATTAAGAGGAAAACATGAAGAGGGGTTTTAATATAAAATTACTATAACTTGTAACTATAACATTTATCGTTTAAGAACTACAAGTCTTTCTATCCGTGGATCACTTTAACAGAAAGAATGTTAATAATGCCATTTGTGGATTTATTGTTACAATAAACAAATACAGTACTGATGTACAGTATGTTGTATGTATATATCCGTCGTGTGTCTTATTTTTCCATTCCAACAATAATTTACATAAAAATACAGATGGTTTGAATTGCGATTAATTGCGATTAATTAATTTTTAAGCTGTAATTAACTCGATTAAAAATTTTAATCGTTTGACAGCCCTACTCTTAATTTTACTCATTACTTGAGTATTCTTTTCACCGAATACTTTTTGACTTTTACTTGAGTCAATATTTTGGATGACTACACGACAACTCTACCCACGTCTGGTTATACCTAAGCACATACACACTTCGTACCTGCTGGTGTAGTTGGAGTAGAGTGAAGGGTCCACGCGCTTGATTCCCTACCAGACAACAAAAATTATACAGAATTTCAATACCGCATATTTTCATCTAACATACCTGTGATCTGAGCTTTGGCGCTCTGGACAACTTCATAATTGTGAGGTGAGGTTCAAAGCCACGAGCGTCGCCTTCCAGAAGCCCTCGTTCCTCAAAACCGCCGCACACCAACTCTGTAAAGGAAATTACAGATGCTCAGACATGAAAAATCCGGAGGGAACATTACTCCAGGTGCGTCACAGGATGCCGAAGTCTGATAACAGTAGCACGCGCTGTTATTTTAAGAAAAGCATTTCGCGGGGGAGCGAAAGGTTAGAATGTAATCAATAAGAATGATGGAGGCGGCAGACAAGGGCGGGCGCTTAAACTTCCTGCCGTGTCATGTTTTAAAAACAACAGGCAAATGTATCATCGTGTTTCAGTGCCTTTAACGGTGATAGACGTCCAATCCATTTTGATTAAAGGGACAAATCATTCACCCCTTCTATCGCAGTCAATGGCAGCCAATGAGTTAATAACAGTAAGAACATACTTGACATTATGCTAAGTACTTGGCATTCCAGTATTGATGTTGTGTGTGCGCTCAGGAATGGGCGACGGACCAAGAAGAATCCTCTTAAAAATAAATTCCGGCTTAATAGCGTGGGCCAAAAGGCATTACATGGGAAAAAAACATGCAAAGAACGACATGAACGCAGAAAACGGATAGAAATAATCTAATCATAATAATGATGAGTTCATATTTTGTGATTTATAGAAATATAGGAAACGATATATTTAAAATGACAAACAAAAAAAAGAAAATTGTTTTAAATACAGTGCCCTCCCATAATTATTGGCACCCCTTGTTAAGATGTGTTTTTTAGCTTCTAATAATGTTTTAAAATTCAAATAATATGGGACCTTAATGGAAAAAAAGAGAATAATCCAACCTTCAATACAAGTGCATTTATTCAGTGGGGAAAAAATCCCAAATAAAAAAAAAAATATTTGACATCAAATAATGTGTGTCACAATTATTAGCACCCCTGGTGTTAATACTTTGTACAACCCCCTTTTGCCAACAAAACAAGGTCTGGGGACTGAGATGGCCATGGGAGGAGCTTGATTTTGTGTCTGGTGAACCATTTCTGTGTAGATTTGGCCATAGGTTTAGGGTCATTGTCTTGCTGAAAGACAGGCTTCAACTGGGACTGTGTGCTTTGGTCAGATGAGTCCAAGATTGAGCTTTTTGGCAACAAACACTCTAAGTGGGTCTGGCGTGCCACGAAAGATGCACATGCTGAAAAGCACCTCATACCCACTGTGAAGTATGGGGGTATGTCAGTGATGCTGTGGGGCTGTTTCGCTTCCAAAGGTCCTGGGAACCTTGTTAGGGTGCATGGCATCATGAATGCTTTGAAATACCAGGACATTTTAAATCAAAATCTGTTGCCCTCTGCCCGAAAGCTGAAGATGGGTCGTCACTGGGTCTTTCAGCAAGACAATGACCGTAAACATAAGGCCAAATCTACACAGAAATGGTTCAGCAGAAATAAAATCAAGCTCTTCCCATGGCCATCTCAGTCCCCAGACATTGTTTTGTTGGCAAAAGGGGGTTGTACAAAGTATTAACACCAGGGGTCCTAATCATTGTGACACACATTATTTGATGTCAAATAATTATTTCTTTATGTGGGATTTTTTCCCCACTAAATAAATGCACTTGTATTGAAGGTTGGATTTTTCTTTTTTTCCATTAAGGTCCCATATTATTTGAAAAAAAAAAAAAAAAAAAGAATTATTAGAAGCTAAAAAAACACATCTTAACCAGGGGTGCCAATAATTATGGAGGGCACTGTATGTACACACATATTTACTGTATGCGTGTGCACTGCAAATATGTACAAACATACAGATATATTAAAACAATACATTAAAAAGCAGATCTTTTTTCAAATCTTAATCGTTAGGTGGAACATTTTTTGTTGAATATTTGTTCATCTTATTTAATTAAATAGACGAAAAATTCAATTAATATTTTTTTTCTGATTAAATTCAGTCAATGTAACACTTAAAAAATACAGAAAACATAATATATCGATATAAATGAATGCTGCAACAATCGATTAACTCGAGTAATTCGATTTGAAAAAAGATTTGAATTTAATTTTGCTGCTTCGAGTATTCGTTTAATTAAAGTGGCGTTGTATTGGTTTGTTGTGAAAGTGTTTGTATTTAAGTTTTATTGATTTGGGTGAATACACTGCCCTCTAGTGGCAACAGTGAATATGACATAACTCATTTCACATGGCTGAATCCAGCTGCTCCCTGTTAAGACCAACATAAGCTAAGTTGTTTGCGCTAATGTTTTGTTTAACGCATTTGTAATTTAGTTTAGAGGTATATTTAGCTATTTCTTTGTGGGAATATGTGTTTGAAACATTTGTTAAGAGCATTGTAAAAACAAAAAAGTTAGCATTTTATAGCATTTTAGCTAGCAGGCTTTTGCTATGTAAGATAGCCAATTGTTCATTTGCTGTACTTAAATCATCATTTATTTATTTATATTGTTTGAGGTTCAGCTCAAATTTTTTATGTTCCTTTTTTGATTAATCGATTATTCGATCTAACTAGTTTATCGATTAATCGACTATTAAAATGATCGATAGCTGCAGCCCTAATACAAATATTAATAAATATTATTTCTTATGATGAAGTACATTTATTTCCCCTACTGGCTTGACTGCTGAAAACCTGTTGAGTGCTCATTCATTTCTCAAGATGACACTTTTAAATGTTTTTTTTTTGTTTTTGTAACAATATTAACTTTATAGTCTTCCCAGGAATCATCGACGAAAAACAGATTCCACAGAGAGTATTCTTGATTTTTTTTTTTTTAAACCTGTCAGCTGCTTGATAATGAGAATTGCAATCTGAGTGTCCTATTGGTCTGAAAGTTTTAATGTATCACATGGGAGCATGATATACTCCTATTGTGATGATTATTCATTGTGTTTCGTTTATTAGGAGAAAACAGCGAGCAGGACAGGGTAAGAAAGGAAAATAGAGATGGAGAGAATCAGAAGAGAAGAACATACAACAACAAGAAATACATTTAACGCCTACACTAACTATGATCATGGTAGTGCTATCGTTAGCTAATTGTTTTTCCGATTGACACCATGTGGGAGGCCTGATGACCGAGGAGAAAAAGGAGTGGGGGACAGTCAGAAAGTGATGAGATTAGTGGAACGTACACAAACAAGCAATGTTAGGTGTCGAACCCAATGAGTGTGGATATGTTGACATCCTTTTCTATGATGCCTGATCGCTATTCCTGGCACTGATAGTTTCTCTACCTGAGTGTGTCTAATTGCTTACAGTCATGCGTGAATCCTGATTCTGTGGAGAGCAATTTTGCCACGGTTTCAATGTTGTTTTTCCACAAGAAATTAAAAAAAATTAGCAGCCATAAAGCATAAATAAAAGAATATGAACTTTATTTCCAATACCAAAACACCGTGAAACATTATGAATAATAAAGATCAATATTGTGTTTGTCACTCTATTACTTATAAACTGCAAAGTGGAAGCCATCCACTTGACTTGGATAATGTAAAGATAGAAAAAAACCCTATGAAGTGTAAATAAGTATAAATTAGTCACTTGTTTTATAAACATTGACTAGGGCTGCAGTTATCGATTGTTTTAGTAGCCGAGTAATCGATGAACAAGTTAGTTCGAATAATCGAGTAATTGGATAAGGAACATAAAAAAAAAATGTAAATACCTGAAATGAGCCTCAAACGGTAAAAAATAAATAAATAAATAAATAAATGAGGATCTAAGTACAACAAAAGAACAATGGCTAACTTATATAGTAAAAGTCTGCTAACTTAAATGCTATAAGATTTTTTCCCCCAGTGCTCTTCAAACACATATTCCTACAAAAAACGGCTAAATCTACCTATAAACTAAATTACGATTGCATTAAAAAAAACATTAGCTCAAACAAAAATGTTGCTTATGTTGGTCTTAACAGGAAGCAACTGGATTCAGCCATGTGAGATCAGTTACCGGCATATTATATTCACTGTTGCCAATAGAGGGCATATCAGTAAAACTAAATGCAAACACTTTCAAAATGAACCATTACAACGCCACTTTAATTAAACGAATACTCGAAGCAGCAAAATTTAATTCGAAAGTTTTTTCTAATCGAATTACTCGAGTTAATCGATTAATCGTTGCAGCACTAAACATTACTGCTGCAAAAAATAAAAAAAATAAAATAACATTCAGTATTAGTATGTAAGTTGACAGTGGGTTCATAAGCCTGTCATAAGACAGTCATAATTATGACATGACACTGTCATGAGCATTAATGAATGTGTCATCAGGCAAATTAGGGCTGCAACTAATGATTTTTTTTTTTTTAATTATTGTTGTTTTAGGCATGTTGTAAGTAAAAATGAGGACAAAATGGATGACTATTTCCTTCAAAAAGAATATTTCGACATGGGTTTTTCATTATCGGTTTTGGGCAAATATGCATGTTTCCCTCCAAAGTGAATGTAGAAGCCTTCAACCTTTGTACAAGGGCTGGTCACATCTTAGCACAGCATTTATTGCTTATTATTTTATTACTTATTGACCAATAAATGTCTCCAAACTAAAATGCTTGGAATTTGTTATGTAAACTTTATCAATATTAAAGCATCCAGTGGGGCATTAGAATATAATTAGCCATAAAAAGTCCACGGCCGCATATATCGGTATCGGTTTAATATCAGTATCAGATTTCTGCATTAGGACAATACCGGGACATCGGTTAAAAAGTAATTATCAGACAACTCAACTACATACCCTTTGCCAAAATTTTTAATATTTAAAAAATTTGAATATTTACCATTGAGAGAAATCAACTTTTCAATATGTCAATTTCTTTAATATTCTACTTGTAAATGAAATTTTTCCAATGAAGTAATTTTTTCCCTATATCATACACATTTATTTTCTAATGTAATTGATTTTGTAATTTTTGGAAAATATCTACTCTACTCTACTGTACTGTACTGTACTGTACTCTACAGCACAAGTTGGCACACATAACAAACAGTTCATAATTTTACAAAGTACACAACTGCGACCACCCTTATCAAAACTGTAATCTGCATGCGTTTGAATGTGTGACTGACCTGCCAGTTTGCGCAGCACCTGCGTATGTGGTCCTTCCCGGAGGGCGACAAACACCACGTCGTTTCTGAAGTGAGCGACGCCCGAAAAGGGAAGCACCAGCTCCGCCCCTCTCAGCAAGTTGACCAACGACGGCTCCACCTGCGCCAGCGCCGCCGCCGCCCTGACGGGAAACGCGCACACACGGGCAAAATGGCACAAAAAATACAAAACCACACACTAATCCTCACTCTGCCTCCCTCTCGTGTTACATCATGACAGAATGTAGTGATTACTCATGTCGCCATCTTCTACTTAGTGTAGATTAAGCAGAGCGCAACACGGCTTTTATCTGATCGAGTGGGCACAATAATGCAGAAAAACATTGGATTTATTTTTCATTGATATTTGTCCCCGCGGTGACGCTCTTGCATGTGTAAACGGATTATCGGGTAAAGTTGCGACTTGAAATGTGACGTGATAACTGGCGGAAGATGGTTGCGTTTCAGTGCCAGTGACGGGGATAGACATCCAATCCATATAGACTGGGAGGGGTGAATGAACTGTAACAATATACAACTGTTGAAAAAAAAAAAAAAAAAAAAAAGCCACAAATAACTACAAGACTATTGATGGATTTCACTTTTTAACACTTTCATGCACAAATTTTGACTTTTTTTTGGTTTTTTTTTCTTTAAATCTAAATACTTTTATTATGTTGATATAGGACAGTGGTATTATACTCGCAGCTCAGGGACCAATAGCGTACCACACAAAAACTATTTTTAGACCGTGACATCACCATGGTAACATGGAAGTGGGTCAATATAGACACGCCCTCGCATACAATCCATGTTATTTCTGCTTGTTTTTTCCGGTAATCTTTCAAAAAAGAACATGCCGATCAAAAACTGCTGCTATGGAACTTGTAGAAACGACTCTAGACATTACGACATATGAAGGATGTTTTCTTCATACGTTTCCCGAAACCAAAAACTAGGAGGGAAAAATGTGTACAATGGATCAACTTGCGCGTACATCCAAAAGACCAGTTTAACCCCAGCAAGGTGAAGCCATTCACATTTTATATGCAGTAAACATTTTGTTGGGGGCCAGGTAAGCCATTTTGATATTTTTACTTATTATTTAGCGTGGCGTTTTGCCGTGCTGCTTCTGTCTGACAATGAATGATCTGAAAAAAATTAAAATGGTATCTGACTGCCACTGTTACCTTGTCTGTTGCAAAAAAAAAACTACTTTACTAAGGAGGAATTGTAAATAAATTATGGAATTATGATTATAATAATAATATCTAAGAAAGACAGGGCATATGGTGGTAAAGGATAAATTGTTGAAACAGGAGAATGTCATTGTCAGTGGCGTAAGGCAATGCACACAAGAAAAAGGTGTCGATAAAAAAGATAACTCTGGATCTTTTTCAGGCCTTGACACTCAAGCCAGATTTTCAACTGAACATTTGTATGTTCTTCCACATCTTTACCAGTGAATTTGCCACCAGGGACATAATTTTCAGAAAGAATTGGTAGATTCAGCTCAGTAAACATCTCGTTCGTACACTATTTCCATGCATTTATGATTAGGGACAAACGGGAGGTTGACCCGCCTAGCCACAATTGCTAACGTCATGAATATTAATGAGCAAAATTGGCGTGTTGCTTGCAGTACACCATTTCAGCCCACAGGGCAGTATTTTGCAGCCCTCGTTTGACATCCAATTGTAGCACAGTGGTACCTCTATATACTAGTATGAATTTAATTTGTTCCAGCACCTGGTTTGTAAGTCGAAATAGTCTTATGTCGAGCAGGATTTTCCCATGAGAATACATTATAATTCAATGATTTGTTCAACAGCCCTAAAAGCTATGCTAAATCTCCAAAAAATACTGCTGGTACAATTACAAATAGCAATTACACATAGTGAAACAAACAAATTATAAATACAAATTGGAATAATAATAATAATACCACGAGTCCTGCAAGCAGGACTGGGTGGCGGCAGATCATCCCCCACTCATCATCTCATGAGAAACTAACATGACAGACTTTTTGGTGCAGTTTTGCACAAGGTATCGACTCTCCAATGATTAAAAACCCGACGAAGCTGGCAACTTTTATTGCGGATGAAACAATAATAATAAATCGGAAATAATTTTTTTTTTAGATTATTATTAATCATTATTTAATTTTAAATAAATTGAATTCATTATTTAAGGGATCAATTTTCAACAAAAATCAATTATTTAAATTTTAATAAATGAAATAGAATTTTAAAAATGCAATTAAAAAAATCAATGTGTAATAAAAATGGTTCATTATAAATTGCCCCCCCCCCAAGAAAAATTAAAAACATATATATATACACGTGATATACTGTATATACATATATATATATATATATATTTGTATATACATACAAATAATTTTAAATAATTAATTGAAGGATCCATTTTGGGGAAAAAAGCAATTGTTTAAATAATAATAAATTTAAAAAATGATTTTAAAAACATATTTTAAAAAATCCATTAATAGGCTGATAAAAAAAAAATCTAAATAAATTAAATGTATTAGTTAAACTGAATAAATTTCATTTCAAAAATTGTAATAAATAGAAAAAAAATAACATTAAGACAAATTAAAAACCCGGTGGCCCGTTTTTATTTTGCTCTGGGAATTTTTGTTTTGTGATCTCACATCACTTAACTCTTTGACTGCCATTCGATTGATTCCAGCCCCATCCTAGTTGAAATAGATTCTATGTCTTTTGCTGTCAATAGATATTTTTAATATCAATTTCCCTCTTTTACTAACTTCCACAACACATACTCTATGACATGAGCTGGCAATGAATAAGATAAGCTCATGATAACTTTTGAAAAGATGTCCACTGTCCCTCTACAAGAGAGTTAAACACTAACTAAAATACTTTTCCCCCACCAACAAAGTGTTTTCATCCAGTTACTTTCTGCTATCGCGCAGTGAAAAAGTCAGTGCCGACGCAGCGGTTTTTCTGGAAGCTTCTGAGCCAACAAGATAAGAAAGAAAAGACTTCCCCCAATGCCGCATGTTGGTAATTAGTTCAAGCGGAGCGGCGTGTAATTCCACAAACACGACACTTTGTTCTGCCGCGCGACAGCGCTGACCTGATAAAAGCGGAACCCTGCTTTTGAATGAAGCTCCACTTACAGGTCTACTTGTTCTTGGTTGGCGAGATATGTGACCAGAAGCGTGAGGTGCAGCGTCGGGATGGGGATCATGGCTCTGGACAAGCGGGGGTCACGCTCCAGTACTGATTCTTGGACCTCGGTCACCGCTGAGCTTATCTGCAACAAAAAAAAAAAAAAAAAAACGGCCTGATAGTCCGAAAATATTTTTCCAAAAATATGATTTTCTAAAATTAATTTCATTGTTAATTAATCACTAGCTCACGTATGGGTCCAGGCAACATCTTCTGGTCCGCAAGCAAACAAACCTGTCAAAGCTATATTGAATTGCATTTTACACTATTTTTGTTTGTTTGTTGAAACTGTATTTCAAGGCAAGGCAAATTTATTTATATAACACAATTCAACACAAGGCAATTCAAAGTGCTTTACATCACATGAAGAACATAAAAATCACATTAAAATCAGTAAGACCGACGTAAAAACAAAGACAATCGAAATAGGAAATAAAATTATACATAAAAATCAGGACTGTGCTTTTTTTGTAAGACTCTACGTGTAAGTATTGTTAATAAATGTCTTATAACAGCACATAAAAGTTCTCATTTGAAAATTCCTGTCAATTTAACATTTTTCATTCTTTACTATTTTTTCAAAAAACATGTTCGCTGGTGAATTTCTCTACAACTTTTTTTTTGCTTTGCTTTTCTGAGGGGAAACCCTAAAATCATCTGTTATTTACTGTAATACTTCTCTGGGTTTAAAGTTTTGGCTGCAAAATAAAGAAAGTTTAGACTATGAATATGATGTAAATGTCTTTAAAACAAAAGGAGATGTTTAAAAATGTCAGATTTTTATTAATTACAAAGATCTTTCAACAAGGACATCATTAATCAAAGAATATTTATTGTACTTTCATCTCCCCTTTTTTTCAATTAAAAAAAAAATCCATGAAGAAAAACTTTAAAAACCATATATTTTTTAAAAGGTATATTTTAAAGTAAAATTTCAAACATATAATAGTTGACAAAAATATTTACTGATTTTTCCCTTATCTTTTCAATTAAAAAAAAGGTTTTGCAAAAAAAAAAAAAAAAAAAAATCATAATTAAGAGGTTCAAAATACAAGATTTATACATTTTTTATGAACTGAACATAAAAAAACAACCACCCCAAAAAATACAATGCAAATATTTATTTTATTTTTTTGAACTTAAAAAAATAAAGTATGTCTATTTACTGGTTTAGTTCAGTCAAGTTAAAAAATATTCCTAAATACAGTTGTACTTCTACTTACGAACGTCTCTACATACACAATTTTCAGGTTAAGACATGCCTCAACGGGATATTGCCTCTTGTTACAAAATAAATTTCAGGATACGAGGGACTAAAATACAGGATAGCTGGTACACACAGCTCCCAGAATTTGCTGAACGTAACATAATTAGAGCTGCTCTGCCATTGGCTATTGCTTAGAATTTCTGACATCCAATTGGCTAAGAGGGACCTCTACTGTATGTGTGTATCCTGGCATCCTCTTCATTCGCCCCTTGTGTGTTGACAGCTTTACATGAGTGTATTAACTTTCATTCTTTATTCTTGGTTTACTTTTTGCACAACTCTGACTTTATGTTTATTTTGCAATTATCTAATTGTAACATACATTTGTTACATGTTTTGATGCAAGTTTACGCATTATAAAAGATTTATGTCTTATTTTGTGGGGGCTTGGAACGGATTTGGGCATTTACATGGAAAATGTATTTTTACTTACAGAACTTTCAGGTTACAAACCTCCTTCCAGAACCAATTGCCGTAATTTTCGGACTATAAGGCGAAGGCGAACCTGACTAAATGCTGCTACCCAGCAAATTTGACACGAAAACAGCACTTGTTCATAGATAAGTCGCACCGGACTATTAGCCACAGCTGTCCTCACTGTAATATGGGATATTTACACCAAAAGATATTAACTGGTAGCTTTTTATTTGACAGCTGCATCATAAGACTGTCATTAGACCAAATGAACCACAATGAAGCTTTAAACCAATTGGCTGCAAAGCTTCATTGCTCCCAGAAGCTTCGTTGGGCTATCACTGTTCCCTTGGGGGAGACAGTCAACCTCTCCTGCCATCGGCTGTCAACACTGTTGTCGTCTAACTTGCCTCCTAGCATGCATTGCAGCGCTACAGACAATGAAAATTCATGTTCCGTGCTATTTATTTCAGTTACTGTTCCAGTTGTTTCATTCATTATATATTAGGGGTGTAACGGTACACAAAAATCTCGGTTCAGTACGTACCTCGGTTTTGAGGTCACGGTTCGGTTCATTTTCGGTACAGTAAGAAAACAAAATGCAAAATATAAATGTGCTAGTTGTTTATTACACAGCTTTGTGCTTTCAACAATAGGAACATTAGCCCATACAAAGCAAGAATTCTGCTCTTAAAGTAGCAGGTATTTAAAGATAATCCAACAACAATTTGCCTTTCAGACCCTGCGTATTGGTCAGCTTTCTTTCTGAAAGAAAGAAGAAAAAAGAAGTCCTGTGCTAAAGAGAAAAGCAATCCCAATGACAAAGATTTTAACATGTATTTTACAAATGAAATGCCTCAATGAATCTTTTTTTTTCTTATGAACGGTTTTGAAAAGCTTTATTGGTGGATTTTCTCAAATTAAAGCGCCACACAGAAATTAATTTAATTGTGTAAGCAGGATCTGTATTATTCTTATTATCTAATTAAAGGTGTTTTAGCTCATTTCAATTTATTTTTATTTAAATGGGCTATTATTTATTTTATTATGTGTTTATATTTTACAAATGTGATGTAGTATTCATTTATATTGTATATTTTATGTTGTATAACTTTAGTTCCTATGTGAATATTAGTTCCTACTTGTTTTGTTGTGGTAGGAGGGTTTTGTATTGATTTTGTATTGTATTGGTTATTATTATAGCAGAGAAGACAGCAGTAAATCAACAAAGACAAGTCAACTGTGCCCCGCTCTACCACTCAAGAGATCTGATGGACTCAAAAAGTGGGTTACGATTGCATATTAGTTTGAAAATCGACCGGATCCACCGTATTTTTACACGAGTGACTTCCGGTCTGCCCGATCCTAGCTACCGGTAGTAGTATTGACGCAGGAGGGTCGCATCTCGCGTCAAATAATAAACTATGCCTTTCTTTTTGCGTATGTCGTGTTCAGCCGCTTCTGGGACGCGTCTAACACGCGGCCGCACTGCGACTGGTGTGCATTGGCTGATTGACTTTAACGCCCGCGTTTCACTGCGTTCTCGGGGCGGCCACGTTGTCGTGCTGTTGACGTTTCTGGGTTATAATGTCCTACCGCGTTGGTCCTCATTATAATAGAGAAGACGGAGTAAATATAATCTACACAAAGAAACTGTAACCCAATCGACTCACAGCCTCGAAAAGTAAGGGTTACGTTACATCACAAACTCGTTCGGTACGCCTCCATTCCGAACGGAAACGGTTCAATACAAATACATGTACCGTTACACCCTTATTATATACTGTATATAATTAATTGTATTTGTAACACTTTATTTGACAGTGGCGCCATAACACTTTCATAAGACTGTCATAATTATGACATGACCATGACACTGTCATGAGCATTAACAAATGCTTATGACGGATGTCATTTAGTGTCATCTGGCAAATGATCACACTTTAGAATGGATGTAAAAGATCCGAGCAAGACATAAATTGAGTTAGTGACACTTTAGAATGGATGTAAAAGATCCGAGCAAGACATAAATTGAGTTAGTGACATAATTTGCCAGATGACACTCCATGACATCTGTCATTAGCATTCATTAATGCCCATGATAGTTTCATGTCATAAATATGACGGTCTTATGAAGAAATTAAGTGTTACCTATGAATCAAAATTAATTAAATAAGCCGCACTGGACTATAAGCAGCAGGATTCAAAGTTAGGGAAACAAAGTAGCGGCTTATAGTCCGAAAATTACGGTAATTTCGTGAGTAGAGATACCACTGTAGTTGTAACGTAGCAGCCCTACCTGTGCGTTAGTGATAGGGATGGAAACAAAGTAGTTGGGTCGTTGAATCTGCTTTTTCTTCTTTTTTGTGTTCTCTCCATCTTGTTCAGCATCCACTCGTCGTCCCCTCTTTCTGTTCTTTTTGCCTGACTCTTGCTTTGTAACTAAATGAAAAATAATAAGTCACACATTTAAAGGTAAGGAGGTTTTTAGTTCAGGAGCAGAGGTGGGGAGTAACGCATTACATTTACTCCGTTACATTTACTTGAGTAACTTTTTGAAAAAAAAAAAAAAAAAAAAGTACTTCTAAGAGTAGTTTTACCAAACCATACTTTTTACTTTTACTTGAGTAGATTTGTGGAGAAAAAACGCTATTCTTACTCCGCTACTTTGGGCTACACTCGTCATTACATTTTTCTTTTTTATTTTACATAATAGTTTTGACTTTTTTTGTCAGAGCTGTAGCTCTACCAGTTTCACCAATGAGACATTGCAACAATAATCACGACTCATTATACCAATCTGACTCAAGCTTGCCGTTCTATGATGATGCCGGCCCGTTCAATCACGTGGAGTCTTTGAAGCACCATAAAAAATTAAGTATTTGACAAAGAGCGCTGCCCTCAACATGACTCGAAAACGTGGATTTTAACCTCTCTCCCAGTTTTTATTTGGCATCGATTGACCCGGTGAAAACTGATATGAAAGATATGATCCTTTTAATTTCATAACAGGAACAATGATGGAACTTTTCCCTATTCAACTATTCCAGGGGTCCTCAAATACAAATCTTAAAGGTCCACAATTATTTTTTTTCATACAAGCATGGGTCCATTTATTAATGTCGGTCAAGTACAAGGCAGGTCGAAGGTGGTAAAAGTGGTTTTCTTTTGACCAAACTTTGAACATTGCTGTCATCACTTCAGTCATACACTCTTTTATTATTTCTCCATCAGAGAACGGCTTCTTATGTCAGGGAAACCGGGCAGGCAGGTGGTGTGGGCCCAAATGCAGGGAAACAAAAGGTAGCAAGGCAGGTGGCGGTGAACTCAAAAAACGTTTTAATAATAACTAACAAAAGCACAAAGTACAACCAAAAGTACTGGGGATCAAAAATGCAAGGTTCAAACAAAACTTACTTTATCGGAGGAACTAATACACGAGGGCTTGGACAGGACTTCGACATCGACGCTGACATAGACAATGTCGCAACAAGGAATGAAAAGAAACTGGGAGCTTATATACACACACACACACAGACAAGGGGTAACGACACAACGAGGAACAGGTGAGCACAGGAGGATGCAGGTTTGAGGATACACTAGGAGGCACAACAGTTGAAATCAATGGGCAATCACAGGGACAAGTCACACTAGGAGAAAACCAACACAAAACCTAACATCTTATGTTTGGCCAACACCCACAACACTCTGAGTGAGCACTCTGTTGCATTTTGTTGTTGTGTCATAGATTTAACAATAACCTTGCTTGACTCTTGATATGACAGCTTCAACCTGTTAATTTCTTGCCTTCTCAAATCTGATTTAGGAGGAAACTTATCTTCAAAAGAGCTGTGCTCGTTCAGTTGGTAAAATGGACGCATATTTGTCATTCCATTCCTCATTGAAATGGCGATTTTCATTGTCCACTTTTCTTCTCTTGGTGAACTTTGAGCCATGCCATGTTGTTAGATTCGTTTTTTTTTTACTGGTGGCATGTGTGGTGTTAGTGAACGTTGCTTAATGCTGTGATCTTAAACGTTGCCCACATACAGCGAGAGTGCCAAGGTGACACGGGGAAATAAATATATAAATCCCGTTCGCTCACAGTAGCTCACAGATTCGCGTTCTTGAATGAAAAAAAAAATACACGACAGCATATACAAACAGATTGCTAAATGCCAGGTGCGACTCGTGTTTGAGGTTGCTGACACTACTGCCGTCCGTCCACGCTAGCTAGTAGCATCCAGGCTCTCTCAGCCAATCAGCGCATCGTTGTCAAAGAGATGACAACAGAAGTGAGAACATTGGAAGATATTTGACTAAAAATGAAACAGAATTTAACGATAGAATAGTAGCGCGTAGCGATAGATTGGCGATTCATAAAAATGATATAGGTTGAAAAAAAAAGTTTGTTTTTTTCCCCCCGTTTGTCAGTGGGTCTGCAGAGAGGTGTGCCGTGGTCCGGTCGTGGACCACGGTCCGCTAACTGAAGACCCCGGAACTATTCAAATTATGAACTATTTCCCCACTAGAGGGCGCTCCTACTATTTGGATGAACGATGCTTCCTTTCTGTAGACTTTTTTTTTTTCTCGCTCGCTGGAATCCAATTTTTTTTGGCTTAATGTGGTTATCTAATAGGTTATAGTTCAGGATAATTATAATAGTTCATGTAGATAACTTTGTGCTGAGAAAAAAATACCATTGTTTAAAAAACAAACAAACAAAAAAAAAAACATCGTAAGCAGTTACTCACAATGTTACTCATTACTTTATTATTATTATTATTTTTTTTTTTTTTACCAAATACTCTTTTTCTTGTATCTGAGTACCTTTTTTGGATGACGACTTTTACTTTAGAATTTTTTTTTTTTTGAAGTAACGCTACTCGAGCAAAATATTTGGATACTCTACCCACCTCTGTTCAGTAGTAAACTTACCTGACTTGTCAGATGCTCCAATCTCCACCTGGTTTTGAAGCTCCTTCATGTTCTCCAGTTCCAAAACTCGTTCGAGATCGACCTCTACTTGAGAAGCACCTTCCTCTTTTTCTCCATTACGAGTAATATTATCAAAAGCAGAAACTGAGGTCCTATTGTCTTGAGAAATGCTGTCGAGCTCCATAGTCACCTGACACAGACCTGAGGCCTGGAAAAAAAGCTGAGGAAATGATAAGGAATCTATTATAATGCATCAGCCAGGGTTTCAAAAGAATACTGAACTTATTTTAAAAAAGATTCCAACTTTTTTCCCTTGTTATGTAGCAGCTATAAGCTTGTGATTTTCCTTTCCATTCAATGACTTACCTGCTGCGTTTTTATCCTTGTTTGCTCATTGAAAAGCAAATTCTTGGTTGCCACAGGAGCTATTGAGCAAGTCAATTTCAAACGCAACAGGAGACGACTCAGGTGCATGACGCACACGCTATCAATAATCAAACAAACCTATACAGTAGATTCACACGCAGTTTCGCAGGTGGTAGCACTGGTAGCTTATGTTTAACAGATGACTAATTTCGTAAATAAACTAATCGACGGGGGGGAAATATATGAATGACGTCACATATGTAAAAGTTGGGCAATATATCGCCCAGCTGTCTGAATGAATCAAACCGCCATGTTGGCTAGGCTCGTGTCGAGCTATCAGGTTGCACCCCGATTTTAACCAAACTAAACGCCAAACTCACTCCCTTCACAACTTGTAGTCATTGCTCTAGACATATATTGCGTTTCGAGCGGGTATAGTTAAAGAAAACGACCATAAAAGACTCAGAAAAAGTCGTTCTGACAGTGTTACTACACTGTACGGAAGCTACCTGTTTGTAAACATAGCGTCACTTCTGGTTAAGAATAATTTCAGAATAAAAGCAGGTTTTGGGGCTACGAAATTACTTTGTTTTTCTTATTTTTTCCCCCATATTCATGGTCTGTAATTGCATATTTTTAGTATAAATCAGAATAGCAATGTACGAATTAAGGTCATTATGTAGTAATAGCTGCATTTTCTCTCATGGTGAGCTTTTAAGTGCAGTTTCATAGTTTAGCCAGCAGATGGTAATCAGGTATCATGAAATAAATTCAGAAAAAAGTACACTACAGTGGTACCCTTACATACGAAGTTAGTTCGTTCCAGGATCTTGTTTGTTTGTCGAAATGGTCGTGTGTCGAGCAGGATTTTCCCATAAGAATACATTATAATTCCATTAATTCGTTCCACAGCCCGAAAACTTACACTAAATCCTTAATAAATACTGCTGGTACTATTAAAAATGGCAACTACATATAGCAAAACAAATAAAGTGATCCCTCGTTTTTGGTGGATAATGCGGACCAGAACCCACCGCGATAAGTGAAAAACCGCGATTTAGCGCCCCCACCCCAAATATTTTTTTATTATTTTATTTTTGTTTGTGTGTGTGTTTAATGTATTTATTCAGATTACGCACTGGAAAGAGATACATATAAGACATGCTTTTTCACAATATATTTTCTAAATGGATATACACTACCGTTCAAAGGTTTGGGGTCACAGGAGACCTCAAACTTTTGAACGCTAGTGTTTGAAAGTCATTATGAGTCAATACAGATTTACACTACACTAAAAGTGACCCCAAACTTTTGAACGGTAGTGTGTATATATATATATATACTGTATACAGTTGTGGTCAAAAGTTTACATACACTTGTGAAGAACATAATGTCATGGCTCTCTTGAGTTTCCAGTTATTTCTACAACTCTGATTTTTCTCCGATAGAGTGATTGGAACAGATACTTCTTTGTCACAAAAAACATTCCTGAAGTTTGGTTCTTTTATGACTTTATTACGGGTTAACAGAAAAAGTGATCAAATCTGCTGGGTCAAAAATATACATACATGGATCTAAAAAAGCGAATCATTGACTTGAACAAGTCAGGAAGTCACTTGGAGCCATTTCAAAGCAGCTACAGGTCCCAAGAGCAACAGTGCAAACAATTGTTTGTAAGTATAAAGTGCATGGCACTGTATTGTCACTGCCACGGTCAGGAAGAAAACGCAAGCTATCACCTGCTGCTGAGAGAAAATTGGTCAGGAGGGTGAAGATTCAACCGAGAATCGCCAAAAAGCAGATCTGCCAAGAATTAGAAGCTGCTGGAACACAGGTGTCAGTGTCCACAGTCAAGCATGTTTTGCATCTCCATGGACAGAGAGGCTGCCGTGCAAGAAGGAAGCCCTTTTTTTTTTTTTAATAAATGAATTGTAAGCACTTCAAATGTAATAATTATGATAAGTTTTCAAAATGTTACTGTCCCACCAAATAATTTTTAAACAAGAATAAAGTAGAAAAATGCTTGTCATTATTAAATGCTCCATTGAGTGAGTCCACTCAAATCTGCTCAAGCTGCTCACTTACACACAATGAGTTGCCACAGCAACTATTTAATAAGTTAAACGATGACTGACGCATGCAGCGCTTTGAAGTTGGTGACTCTGGCAAGATCAAACCCAAACGTCTGTCAATCATGGTTAATTTTAATAAGCAACTCCAGTGCAATACCTGACCAACAAAGAGCAGGGAGAGGAAGGGAGGGATGGAGGGAGAGTGAGACTACGCGATCGGCTCAGGACAGCTCATTTGTATTTATTTAGTTTTCAATTGAAAAAAATCTGCGATGGACTGAGGGGACGAAGTTTGAAGCGCGAAGTAGCGAGGGATCACTGCAAATTCTAAATAAAAATCAGAATAACAATATAATAATATTTCCTGTAATAATGTAACGAATCGGGTTCTAATGTGGCGGACGTGTTTTACGTGCTGTACCTGAACGCACCGCGTGCCTGACGTGACAGAGTGAGAGAGGGGCAATACAGACTTTACTTTTCCTCTTAATATTTTGTTGTTGGCGTCCACTGCGGTGGACAGTAGGCGTGTTGTGTTGCACGAGTTCTGAAATAAATGATTAAAAACCTGACGACTTCCTTGCTGATGTTACAATAATAATAATTGTCACCTTAACTTATAAAGACTAGCGTATGGCAGTCGGAGGAGGACCGTCGAGATCATAGGCATTCTACGGCCGCATTGTCAAGCCACTTCATGGATGTGCACACCACGCTCATATTTTTCTATCATTTCCATCTGAATTTCAATGGTAAGCGTCACCTTTTTCACCACCTGCACTAACTTTCTAGGAACCCATGTTGATTTCTCTCACAAAAAAATCTGCCGTGCGTCCGTCTTGCGGGAAAACAAAGAAACTGCGGCGCAGTCAAAATTCGTCTTCGAGCATGTCGTCAGATGTAGAAACAAACGGTGAGTCAGATGTTATGTCGAATGTCATAAAGATCATGTGTCGAAGCCATCGTATGAACCATTGTACTTGATTGGGAGGATTTATCTCATGTATACAATAGTGACAAATTCAAAAAATATAAAATAATATATCATTTAAAAATCTTAAAAGTTATTGTTGGAGTTTTCTCCATTAATTTCAATGATTTGAGATAAGAGCATAGTCACAGTCGGATGCATACTCCTATCTCAACGCATCCCAAGCTCCAATAATTCATATTTACTATAGAATTTTGTGTCATTGATATTTCTGTACACACAACAGAATTACTGTAGAGGCAACATTCACACAATAACAACCATACAAACACACACGCACAAACAGCAGCATTGGTCTGACTAGCAACAAGGCCGCCTTCAAGCGTTCTGTCCTCCAACTGATAAGAAAGCACAACCCCCCCTCTTCCCCCTAAGAGAAGATGTGAAACTTCAGGCTTGTGTGCGTTTTAAAGGTCAGAAAAATAAAACGCAGTCAGACCATGATGATGATCAGTGACATTAAAAAGCTTTGCTACCGAGCAGACGAGGAGGAGGAGGATGAGTGTGCAATTGTAGTTGGATATGAATGAAATCAACACAAAACCTCAATGGAACTTCCGGAGTGGAACGCAATCTGTAATGCTGTTTGACTTTAAAGTTATAGTACAAATAAAAAAACATCAATAAAAAAAAAAAAAAAAAAATCAACCTCTTACACCAGCTTTAGCAATCAACATAAAATTTAGTAGTGATGAATGCACAAAAAAACAAACAAACAATGAGTTGGTCATTTTGATTTATAGCAGCCTTTTCATTTAATTTCATACTTTTTGGAATATATGCAACCAAATTCTTAAAATCAGCCCCGATTGGAATCAAGCATCCCGATCAAATAACCTCCGCACATTATACATGGCGAAAATTTGAAGATTTATACGTACAAATGTAACGTAAGAGGAATATGTTGTCAAAATTCGTCGATAATTTCAGGCTTAATCGGAAAGTTTAGACCAAATCGGCCCTCGACAACAGCGTCGTCAATAAACATGAAATTTTCTGGTCATGTCTATCATGAAAAGATGCATGACAAACATGCTGCAAATTAAATAGGAAATAAGACATCGAGGCTAATTTAAAGCAGACATTTTTGGGCGATTTACAAAGTGTTTGGGAAATCTATACCCAGGGCCAGCTCTGTGTGACTGGATGCCCTAGGCTGAAGTGTAACTATGAGCCAGCTGTACAAAAAAAGACAATATATATATTTTTTAAACACATTTAGTCCCTGGGTTATGAACGAGTTCCGTTCCTATGCTGGTGACGTAACCCGAATTTCCGTGCAAATCGGAATTAACCCCTTTAAGTATCCCTAAATACCCCCTAAATCTCAAAATAACTGTTTACTGGAAAGTACTGTATTGTGTTTTGTTTAATAATGGAGGATACACTGACCTCTGGTGGCAGCAATGGGCCTGGCTGGACACTAGCCTTGTATTGACTGAGGAGCAGACTTGTCTAACATGGCTATAAGGACAGCTGCGTACTGGTTTGGCCCACATTAGGCTGTAAATTGCTTCAGTTATTATGATGTTTGTGTATGCATTTGTAATTAAGTTTAGAGCTACAGTGAGCTACAGTTTGTGGAGTAATGTGTGAGCGATTTGCTATGTCATAGCCAGTGTTGTTAATCTTACTTTTAAAAAGTAGTTATTTACAGTTACAAATGCCTTCTCCCAAAAAGTAAGTGAGTTAGTAACTCTGTTACCTGAATGTAAAAGTAATTAGTTGCCTGGCAAAGTAACTGGTGTTACCTTTCATGTTTTTACTTTCATTCCAAAAATAAAAAAAACATGGTAAACTTTGCTATGTTTGGAGGTCATTTCATGTTGTGAATCAACCGTTCAAGTTGTTAAAATTGGTCCCGTTATTGCATTATTTCCCTTCAGTCTACTTTCGACATGTGAAAGTTTTAACATGGCAAAAAAAATGCCGCATGTCAAAATCAATTTTGCCGCATGGCAAAATATAAAAAAAGCAAAATGCCACATAGCAAAATAAATTTTGCCACATGACAAAAAAAGCCACATGGCAAAGAAAAAAATGCCACAAACCAAAATCCATTTTGCCACATGGCAAAATCAATTTTACCACATGGCAAAAAAAAAAAATGCAATATGGTAAAATCAATTTTACCACATGGCAAAAAATTGCCACATGGCAAAGAAAAAAATGCCACATGGCAAAATGCATTTTGCCACATGGCAAAAAAATATGCCAGATGGAAAAATCAATTTTACCACATGGCAAAGAAAAAAATGCCACATGGCAAAATGCATTTTGCCACATGGCAAAAAAATATGCCAGATGGAAAAATCAATTTTACCACATGACAAAAAAAAATGCCACATGTCAAAATGTATTTTGCCACATGGCAAAAAAAATTCCAGAAGGAAAAATCAGTTTTGCCACACGACAAAAAAATGTCACATGGCAAAATCAATTTTGCCACGTGACAAAAAAATGCCACATGGCAAAGAAAAAATGCCCCATTGCATTTTGCCACATAGCAAAAAAAAAAAAAAAAAGCCACTTTGCAAAATCAATTTTGGCACGTGGCAAAAACCACTTTTGGTCCTGCTGGTAATTTGTCCAAAATTTTGCACTGATTCACTGAAAATTTTTTTGTACCCCATTGTGAGGCATTCAGAGTCAAAGAAAAAATGCCACAAACCAAAATCCATTTTGCCACATGGTAAAAAAATGCCACATGTCAAAATCCATTTTGCCACATGACAAAATCAATTGTACCACATGGCACAAAAATGCCACATGGCAAAATGGCAAAATCAATTTTACCACATGGCAAAAAAAAAAAAAAAAAAAAAAAAAAAAAAAAAAAAATGCCACATGGCAAAGAAAAAATGCCACATGGCAAAATGCATTTTGCCACATGGCAAAAAAAATGCTAGATGGAAAAATCAATTTTACCACATGGCAAAAAAGTGCCACATGCACATGGCAAAGAAAAAATGCCACATGGAAAAATGCATTTTGCCACATGGCAAAAAAAAAAATGCCAGATGGAAAGATCAATTTTGCCATATGGCAAAATCAATTTTGGCACATGGCATTAAAATGCCACATGGCAAAAAAATGCCATATGGCAAAGAAAAATGTCAAAATCCATTTTGCCACATGGCAAAAAAATGCCACGTGGCAAAATCAATTTTACCACATGGCAAAAAATGTTACATGGCAAAACCAATTTTGCCACATGGCAAAAAATGCCACATGGCAAGGAAAAAAATGCCACATTGCATTTTGCCACATAGCAAAAAAAAAAAAAAAAAAAAAAAAAAAAAAAAAAAAAAAAAAAAGCCAGATGGCAAAATCAATTTTGCCACATGGCAAAACCCACTTTTGGTCCTGCTGGGAATTTGTCCAAAAAATTGCACTGATTCACTGAAAAAAAAAAGTTTTTAAATGAGTTTTGTACCTCATAGTGAGGCATTCAGAGTCCAATTTAAACCCCCGACAAAATATGGTCATGTTTTTTTTCCCTTGCTCATGAGCTGAACACTGCATTTCAACTGTATTTTTTTTATTTTTTTATCAAGAAACTCCCTGTTTTGTTTTATGGCCACCTGGAACTCAATCCAGGCTCTCCAAAGAAATATTACTGCGCAAATATTTGTCACCTGCTCTTTGTTATCTCTTGCCCAAACACTCCACTACTGTATGTACACACAAGCCGGTGACAAGACCTCCGGAAATGTTTGCAAACACTGCTGTTGCTCGCTTCTCGACTCCACTCCACTCCGCTCGGCGCACATAATCCTCTTCCAGCATCATCATCATATCAGATTGGTTTGATTGTATAGTTCATTGGCAAATACCGTGTCAATTTCACTTTGGGCAGTCTGAAAAATTCATTTTTATTTCTTTTATATGCTGTTTTTGTTCAGGGTGAAACCCCGACAGCTTCAATAGGAGATTGTGTAAAATTTTCTGAATTAATGGGAAAGGAAAAAAAGCGTCTCAGTCATGTAGGCAGCTGGCTCACTTTTTTCTCCCGTTGTTGTTGTTGCCTTTGCTGTAATCCCATTGATGTAAAGTAGCCCATAATTAAGCCAGTTTATGAGTAAAGATTGACTTTGTTTGAAGTGAAACCAGGAATGAGGGTTTCATCTATTCATGTGAGAGAAATTCTCCTTGAATATCGCTTTTGTTCTCCTCTGAAAATATAGGGAATGTTTTTTTTTTTGTTTGTTTGTTTTTTTGCTTTGATCGTTTAAGTTTAGCCAAGTTTAAAAATATGTCCCAAAAACTGAAGTTATTATTTCATCACCATGTTGCAAGCTAAAATGTCTCCTTTGTTCTGATGTGTTGTATACTGTATGTGGTCCAAATTTCGTAGCATTTTGAAAGAATTGTTAAGTTGTGAGAGGAATCATAGACTTCATAATGATATTGACAGGTCACATTTGCAAGATACTGTGCCATGCCTTCAAGTAGGGGGCCGTCCTACACTCCGCTTCAGTCGGTCGAAATCGGTGGCAGTTATTCAACACATGCAGTGATTCAACGCCGGATTTAGATAAAAAAAGTACGAATCCTTTACCGTAGGGAATCTTTGGGCACCTAACAATTCGATTATAATTACGATTCAGAGGCTCCGATTCAATTATAAAACGATTATTGATGCACCCCCCTCCCCCCCCCTTTTTTTTTTTTTTTAAAAAAATGTTTTGTACATTAGTTCCAAAATTGTTCAAAAATACTCTCAGGCTAAACCAAACTACTATTTCAGTATCAAGTTAACATATAGCAGTAAATAAAATATACAAAAATAACAGTAAATAAAAAACTCCAGTCCCCATTCTGTATCAGCAGCTTTAAACTACATTCAATTAATTCAATGTTGTGAATCAACTGTTAAAGTTGTTAAAATTGCTCCCGTTATTCCATAATTTCCCTTTTGTCTACTTTCGACATGTGAAAGTTTTAAAACTATTTTAAAGATAGATTCAAGTCAATATTTTACCGGTTTAGGAGTATTTTAGATAAAAAGTTAATTAGGTTTGCTTGGAAGGTTCGCTACAACAGCCTTGCAGGGAAGTGTACTGCTTTAAGATGGCGGCCGTTTACTAACGCCCGCATCTAGCTTTTTGTAGGTGTGCTGCTAACGCTACCGAATGTATATTGCATCTAGTCCTATATAAATGATATCTACCGTAACATTATGTGGATGTACTTTGTAGCAGCTTTTCGGCAGCAGTCAGGTATGTTGTTGTGTTTTTTTATCTCGTGGCATGAGTTGAGCTAGAGCCGTGAGTTGAGCATTGGCATTACCCGAGGGGCCGGGTAATGAGAAGCATGATGTTAGCTACTCTCGCTCCATTCCTCATTGACCGCGCGGCGCGCTGTGTTGTACTTCCAGCTTTACTTGGCATATTTCAATAATCAGAATTTGAATGTTTGTGAATCGTTCTCGAATCTTCCACGGCCGAATTGCGAATAATCTAAGAATCGGAAATTTTGCACACCTCTACTTTACCGCATACAAACAGGAAGGATTGTCTAAGGAGTGATTTGTTCAAGGATTCAAGACAATTATTATATTTTTCGTACCATGCATGCAAGCGTTTTGAAACGTGAAAAAAATCAATGGGAGAAATTAACTGCTGCGGCATGCCATTGGCGTCATAATTCGCAATATTTACGTAAAATAAGTGCTAACTGCCCGGGTTTTTTGCTTTTAATCAAGAATCAAGACTGTTTTACGTCAATTATCTATGAGGAATTCAGGGATTTAAGCATTTATTCACAAAAAATTCAACATTAAAAGCTCTTTGTTGTGATAAGGCGGCGCCACAGTGGCTTAAAGACAAACAGCACATTCGACATATTTATGCAAAATCTAAAACCATCTAATTCAAGCCAAAATAACCAATTTACTTAAATTTTTTAGTATGGGTTCTTGAAGATTTTTTTAATACGTTTTGTCAAGATTGTGAGTCTATCAAACATACAGATGGCAGTCAATAATTTTTTAAAACCGCCTTTTGACTACACCTCGCAAATGTCAAAACCATCTAAAACCTTGTTTCAAGCCAAAACGGCTGACTTCCTTTACATTTTAGGGCATTGGTTCTTGAGTTTTTTTTTTTTTTTTTTTAATGGATAAACATGTCTACCGAACTGGGTGTCAACCGAACGTACAGGTGGCAGTAAATATTTTTTAACCAGCTTTGAGGTTGGTTAATATGAGCTAAAACAAGCTAATTCAAGCCAAAATGACCAACTTTTTACTTTTTTGGGCATGGGTTTGTGCTGCTTTCTTATAAATCTTGTCATCATTAACATGTTTACCAAATTTAGTGTCGATCCTTTATCAATCAAACATAGAATTCCCAGTCAATTATTTTAATAACCAACCTTTAAGGATAGTCAAAATGATCTAAAACCAGCTAATTCAAGCCAAAATGGCCAATTTACTTAAAATTTTTGAGTACGTGGTTTTAGTTTTGAGACTGTTTTTTTTTTTTTTTTTTTTTTTTTTGTGAGTCGATCAAACATACAGATAGCAGTCAATAATTTTTTTAAAACTAAATTTAGAATACACCTGGGAATTGTCAAAGCAATCAAAAACCTTGTTTCAAGCCAAAATAGCTGACTTTCTTTACATTTTTGGGCATGGGTACTTGAAAAATTTTCATTGGTCTTCTCATGATAAAAATGTTTACCAAATTTAGTGTCAGTCAAACAGTTGGTATTTAATTATTTTAATAACCAACCTTTTAGGATAGTCAATATGATCTAAAACCAGCCAATTCAAGCCAAAATGGCCATGAGTATGGGTTCTGGAGACTGTTTTTTGTGTGACTCGATCAAACATACAGATGGCAGTCAATAATTATTTAATCCATTTTTTGAGTCCACCTGGGAAGTGTGTACACCATCTAAAACCTCATTTCAAGCCAAAATAGCTGACTTCCTTTACATTTTTGGCCATGGGTTCTTTAGACCTTTTACAAGGTCTTCTCATGATAAAGATGTCTACGAAATTGGATGTTAACCGAACGTACAGGTAAATATTTTTTGAAACCAGCTTTCAGGATGGTTAAAATGAGTTCACACCAGCGAACTCAAGCCAAAATGGCAGATTTTTTTTTACATTTTTGAACATAGTTTTGTGATATTTTCTTATACGTCTTGTCATAATGAACATGTTTACCAAATTGAGTGTTCATCAAACATAGAGTTGGCAGTCAATATTTTTTAACCAACTTTTGAGTACACATGGCAGTTGTCAAAACCATCTACAACACCGTTTCAAGCCAAAATGGCTGACTTCCTTTACATTTTTTGGCATGGGTTCTTGAGACTTTTTAATAGGCCTTCTCATGATAAAGATGTCTACTAAATTGTATTTTCGCCGAATGTACAGGTGGCTTTAAATATTTTTTTAAACCCACTTTCAGG
This sequence comes from Corythoichthys intestinalis, assembly GCF_030265065.1. NCBI lineage: Eukaryota > Metazoa > Chordata > Actinopteri > Syngnathiformes > Syngnathidae > Corythoichthys > Corythoichthys intestinalis. The sequence continues at coordinate 8,781,749 of NC_080413.1, forward strand.
ATGGTTAAAACCAGCTACTTCAAGCCAAAATGGCTGATTTTTTTACATTTTTGAGCATAGTTTTGTGATATTTTCTTATATGTCTTGTCATGATGAACATGTTTACCAAATTGAGTGTCGATCTGACAGTTGGCAATCATTATTATTTTTTAACCAACTTTTGAGTACACCTGGCAGTTGTCAAAACCATCTAAAAGACCGTTTCAAACCAAAATGGCTGACTTCCTTTAGATTTTTGGGCATTGGTTGTTGAAACTTTTTCAATGGTCTTCTCATGATAAACATGTCTACCAAAATGGTTGTTCATCAAACATACAAGTGGCAGTCAATAATTTTTTCAAACCAACCAACTAGCAATCGCCAAAATGTCAACAAACCGGTCGATTTAACCCAAAATGGCTTACTTTCTTTACATTTTTGGACATACAGTGGGGAAAATAAGTATTTAGTCAACCACTAATTGTGGAAGTTCTCTCACTTGAAAATTTTAGAGAGGCCTGTAATTGTCAACATGGGTAAAAGTCAACCATGAGAGAGTGAATGTGGAAAAATACCCAGAAAATCACATTGTTTGATTTTTAAAGAATTTATTTGCAAATCATGGTGGAAAATAAGTATTTGGTCAATACCAAAAGTTCATCTCAATACTTTATTATGTACCCTTTGTTGGCAATAACGGAGCCCAAACGTTTTCTGTAACTCTTTGCAAGCTTTTCACACACTGTTGCTGGTATTTTGGCCCATTCCTCCATGCAGATCTCCTCGAGAGCAGTGATGTTTTGGGGCTGTCGTTGGGCAACACGGACTTTCAACTCCCTCCACAGATTTTCTATGGGGTTGAGATCTGGAGACTGGCTAGGCCACTCCAGGACCTTGAAATGCTTCTTAGGAAGCCACTCCTTTGTTGCCCTGGCTGTGTGTTTGGGATCATTGTCATGCTGAAAGACCCAGCCATGTCTCATCTTCAATGCCCTTGCTGATGGGAGGAGATTTTCACTCAAAATCTCTCGATACATGGCCCCATTCATTCTTTCCTTTTCACAGATCAGTCGTCCTGGTCCCTATGCAGAAAAACAGCCCCAAAGCATGACGTTTCCACCCCCATGCTTCACAGTGGGTATGGTGCAATTTAGTATTCTTTTTCCTCCAAACACAAGAACCTGTGTTTCTCCAAAAAAGTTCTTTTTTGGTTTCATCTGACCATAACACATTCTCCCAGTGCTCTTGTGGATCATCCAAATGCTCTCTAGCGAACCGGAGACTGGCCTGGACGTGTACTTTCTTCAGCAGGGGGACACGTCTGGCAGTGCAGGATTAAAGTCCCTGGCAGAGCATTATGTTACTGATAGTCGCCTTTGCTATTGTGGTCCCAGCTCTCTGTAGGTCATTCACTAGGTCCCTCCGTGTGGTTCTGGGATTTTTGCTCAACGTTCTTGTTATCATTTTGACGCCACGGTGTGAGGAGGGAGTTGAAACGACAGCCCCAAAACATCACTGCTCTCGAGGAGATCTGCATGGAGGAATGGGCCAAAATACCAGCAACAGTGTGTGAAAAGCTTGTGAAGAGTTACAGAAAACGTTTGGGCTCCGTTTTTGCCAAGAAAGGGTACATAACAAAGTAGAGATAAACTTTTGGTATTGACCAAATACTTATTTTCCACCATGATATGCAAATAAATTCTTTAAAAATCAAACAATGTGGTTTTCTGTTTTTTTTTTTCCACATTCTGTCTCATGGTTGAGGTTTACCCATGTTGACAATTACAGGCCTCTCTAATATTTTCAAGTGGGAGAACTTGCACAATTAGTGGTTGACTAAATACTTATTTACCCCACTGTAGGTTCTTGAGACTTTTTCATGCGTTTTATCATGATAAACATGTCTCCCAATTTTGGATTTGATCAAACATACAGGTTGCAATCACCTGCCAAAAATAACGTTGAAAAATCTCAGCCTTTTTTTCCAGTTTCTGCTTATGTAAAATAGGGTTGACTGTGCTCATGTGAGCTATTCCACCTTTTAGAGAGGAGGAGGAGGAGGAGAGATAAGCAGTCTGCCGCAGGGAGGGAGGATGGGAAATAAGTAGCTCGTAACGAGAGAATGCAGATCACACACCGCCGTGCATACGAGACCGCGTCCCGCAGCTGCAGGCCTGAGCTGGGCTTCGCCGGTCAATACCAATAGCCTTCTTTCAGCGCGTATGAGTGAATAATCCCTTTTCACTGCCATTGACGGCAATAGACGTCCGATCCTTGGATGTCTGTAAGTGGTACATATGTTAATACACAAGACTTATACGACTCCATAATAAACCCATCAACAAGATACAGTTCAGGCACCCCCTGTGGAAATATGAATAAAAAGTACTTTTTGCCAATGTGTAAATGTATTGCACGAGATTTAGCCAGGCACAAATAATCTGTAATGCTTCAAATGCGGCATCAAATGTGTCAAAGCCTCTAATCTCCAATGATATAGCTAGTCTGCGTGTGCAGGCGTGTGTTTGTTCATGTGTGTGCATTTGTCTGCCTGGCAGCCCAGCAGGAGACAAGCTTCTTAAAGGGAAACACACAACATCATCAAGCAGCAGCCTACATTTGCTTTGTGGATAAGTCTATGTGTGTGCGTTCATTCCATTTGCATAACACAAGGTGTGTGTTACTGTATGTGTGTAACCTGCTATTTTTTATGCCACATGCCATTGTATTGTGTTCTTTTTGACTTGTGAGTGCCCAAATGCTTTTCATATTTCTGTGTTTTTTTTTTCCACTTCTCCCTACTTTTTCATTCCTTTTGTTTCGTTTTACTTCCTTCAATGGTTGGTTTCGTAAACTCTTAAAAATTTTTTTTTTTTTTTTTTAATTAAACCTGTCCTGTTCAGCTGTTTGACACGGAGAATGGAAGTCTAAGCAGGGGTGAAAGTGGGCAGCCCAGCAAAGGAGCCATCGTCGCCCCCCCGGGATCCAGGGTGGTCCCCCGGGCCACCAGCGCACCCATCAACCGGCCTTCAGGGATGAAAAAAGGGGACGCACCACTAACCCCAGAACAGCTTAGCTGTCAATGTGCACTTTGAACTTATATTTGTTCATTTATGTTAGGCTACTTATTCATTTCCTTATTATTTGAAAAAGTCAATGTTTGCGCGATCTTCAAAATATATTCCATTTCACTCTGCAAAATATAAATCATTTTTACTTATTTTTCTGAATGTATATTACTTATATCTTTATTAGTAAAAAACACAAATGCTTACAATGTTTACATTATCTTCAATTTTAATATCTATTAAATTAATTTAATAAATTTTAATATTTTAATCTCCTCTAGAGAAGTGATGTTTTGGGGCTGTCGTTGGGCAACATGGACCTTCAACTCCCTCTACAGATTTTCTATGGGGTTGAGATCTGGACACTGGCTAGGCCACTCCAGGAACTTGAAATGCTTCTTACGAAGTCACTCCTTTGTTGCCCTGGCTGTGTGTTTGGGATCATTGTCATGCTGAAAGACCCACTCACGTCTCATCTTCAATGCCCTTGCTGTTGGAAGAATGTTTTCACTCAAAATCTCTCGATACATGGCCCCATTCATTCTTTCCTTTACACAGATCAGTCGTCCCGGTCCCTTTGCAGAAAAACAGCCCCAAAGTATGATATTTCTACCCCCATGTTTCACAGTGGGTATGGTGTTCTTCGGATGCAATTCAGTATTCTTTCTCCTCCAAACATGAGAACCTGTGTTTCTACCAAAAAGTTCTATTTTGGTTTCATCTGACCATAACACATTCTCCCAGTCCTCTTTTGGATCATCCAAATGCTCTCTAGCGAACCGCAGACGGGCCTGGACGTGTACTTTCTTCAGTAGCGGGACACGTCTGGCAGTGCAGGATTTGAGTCCCTGGCGGCGCATTGTGCTACTGATAATAGCCTTTGTTAGTGTGGTCCCAGCTCTCTGTAGGTCTTTCACTAGGTTCCCCCGTGTGGTTCTGGGAGTTTTGCTCACCGTTCTTGCTTTTTATTTTCACGCCACGGGGTGAGATCTTGCATGGAGCCCCAGATCGAGGGAGATTATCAGTGGTCTTGTATGTCTTCCATTTTCTAATAATTGTTCCCATAGTTGATTTCTTTACACCAAGCGTTTTACCTATCACAGATTGAGTCTTCCCAGCCTGGTGCAGGTCTACAATTTTGTCTCTGGTGTCCTTCGACAGCTCTTTGGTCTTGGCCATAGTGGAGTTTGGAGTGTGACTGTCTGAGCTTGTGGACATATGTCTTTTATACTGATAATGAGTTAAAACAGGTGCCATTAATACAGGTAACGAGTGGAACTGTTAGGTTTTGTGTTGGTTTTTTCCTCGTGTGACTTGTCCTTGTAATTACCCATTGAGTTCACCTGTTGTACCTGCTCCTAGTGAGTCCTCCTGTATTACCCAGCTGTTCCTCGTTGTCTCGTTACCCCGTGTCTGCATGTGTGTGTATATAAGCACCCAGTTTCTTTTCACTCCTTGTTGCGTCATTGTCAATGTCAGAGTCTCTGTCAATGCAATCTCCACGTTCGTGTCAGCGTTTTTTCCCCAGTTCCTCGTCCTGCTTCGGAAGTAAGCTGATTTGTTAGCCTGACTTTTGTTTGTTAAGACTTTTTGGATTCCACGTTAATTTTGTTGGTAATTTGTTTTTTGTTGGCTTTAATTAAAACATTTTTGCACCGCCTTTTTTGCTTCGCTTCACTTTTCCTGCCTTTGGGTCCACACACACCTGCCTGCCTGCAAACCCTGACAGGAACCTCGTTAGAAGAAGTTAGACTTCTTTGACAGCCAGAAATCTTGATTGATTGTAGGTGACCAAATACTTATTTTCCACTCTAATTTGGAAATAAATTCTTTAGAAATCAAACAATGTGATTTTCTGTTTTTTTTTTCTTCACATCATGTCTCTCATGGTTGAGGTTTACCCATGTTGACAATTACAGGCCTCTCTAATCTTTTCAAGTAGAACTTGCACAATTGGTGGTTGACTAAATACTTATTTGCCCCAGTGTATGCATGCATGGGAATCACCGATGACCCATGCACTCAATAGTGTTGGCTATGTTTTCAGGATAAAGTTACTAAAAATTACCATTGCATGTCAATAATTGTCGAATGAACAGTAATATTTGTCATCCAGCAGCTCTGCAGGGAACAGGCTGTTTAGACAAGCAGGGCAGAGTGATCTCACATCGGTTTTTCACCGCAGATTTTTTTGCTGGGAACGAAAGGGACTCCCCATGAGACTTGGCACGAGTGGCCGAAGCAGGTGGTCGCATTACGCATCTAAAACAAAAATAGTCCTGCAGAATGAAATAAATTACGGCAGTTTGTTGTGACATCGTTTTGGCCGCATGATGATTTGGAAAAACAGGATTCTGGAATTGGTCGCCAGCCCAGCGACATCATCCTACGCCTTCTATCTTTGTTGTACTGACTGGTTTCATCCCTCCATCAATCCTAAAGAAAACTCTCTTCGCCGTAATTAAGACATGAGCTGTGCGTGACTGCGCCGGTCGCAGCTAGTAGCAAATTAGCGAGTTTGCAAAATGTCAAACTGTGCCTCTAATGACTGAAACAGATGGCGCTACCTTTGAATAACCGGCGACCTTTCACTCGGCCGGTGCCAATTAGCTTTCGTAGCTCATCAAACAACGAGCGACAACAATACCGAGTCAATGGCATTCCCATTGATTCCAATGGGGGACTAACTTTGGCGCCGAATGTTTTATTCTTTTTGCCCCCGAGTGTTTGCATTTGACCCCAAACATGCGTCGCCCGAAGGCGGATTTGGCCAGGTTGTGTAAATAAATGAAAGTAACAAATTATGTTGAATAGCTGGCCCCTCGGGCCAGAGGGAGAGCCGATCCATTATTCATGGTGTTTAGCTTCGGGAGAGGAAAGGTGAGCGTCTGCCGTTATTCCGGGGCGCATTTGCACCTCAACTCCCAGAAGAAAAAAATAAGCCGTTGAAAATTGTGATCGGAGTATAAGTGGACGTTATCGCCAGGGGTGGAACTTAGGGAGGATTGCTGAGGATGTGATCGCACCCTGGCCTGTAAGGTTCTACGTTAACGGCATAGGTTCACTGTCACCGCAACACAGAAGCATAAATTTAAGTGTTTGCAATAGACCTAAGCCAAAATTCAAAAGTCTTGCAGCTCCGCCCAAAATGTGTGGTTTGATGTTTTTTGGGGGGATATTTTCTAGGCGAATAAACTCGCACCTCAGAAACTTTCATTTGAAGGTTTGCATGCTAAAAAAGGGTTTGTATTAGAGATGTCCCGATCGATCGATATCCCGATCGATCAGGTCCGATCACGACATTTTCAAAGTATCGGAATCGTCAAAAAAATATCGGCCATCCCTTTTTTTAATATATATACTGTATATATTTTTTAGGACACCTGCCTAAAACGTTTGCACAGTACTGTATATATATTTTTTTAATTATTAAATTTATTAGGATCATGGAAGCTTCCACTTGGGGAAAATATATACATACAATATATCCTGTATATACATAATATAATAAAAATATACAGTTTTAGGCAGGTGTCCTGCCTAAAACTTTTGCACAGTACTGTATATTTTTTAATTAAATCGTTTTCTAATTGTATTTAACATTACAGACATAATATGTTACACTCATCCAGAGTCTTTAGTTTAGGCTTAAGGTAGGGTTATTGAATTTATCCCGATAACGGCAGTAATTAAATTTTTTAAAAGTGTATCACGTAAAAATATTTAACGCAATTAATGCATGCACTGCACGACTAGGGATGGGAATCGAAATCCGATTCCAATTCGGAACCGGTTCCGAGTGTTTCGAGGCCTCGACATCACAATGAAAAAGCCTTAACGATCTCTTTAACGATTCCTAAAGACGCGTATTGCGTCGTGACGTGTCTTGTTGTCCAGACGCATCAAACTAGCATGGCGCCAAGAACCACTCACTCCAAAGTTTGACTACACTTCACCAGGAAAGAGTGTGAAAATGAAAGGTTACGACGGGTAAGCGCGAGCATTGCAGCCATAAACATAACAATGACAGCACGTAGGTTCAAACGCTCGAAAGTGTGTCTTCACTTCACGAGGAAAAATTACAACAAAGCGACTTGCAGTCATTGCAAGGTGGAGATTTGCTGACTTTATTCAACCATCACTTGAAGAGTGAAACTAAGAATAGAAATGAAACAAATCAATTTCGTCCCCAATAACAAACAGGTTTGCATCAACGTAAATCAGCGATGATGAGCTGCTAATAACAGTATGGTTAGCATTCGTTCGCTAGCATTAGCACATCGTTCAAACCACTACACAACTGGATTTAAGTGTCCGATCGCGAGTGGAAACACAACAACAACAACACAAAAGATGATACAAACAGGCGTTCCCTCTGTAGATATTAACATTAACAAAGAACGTTGGCTCGTAGACGTGTTTCCCTCTCTCACTAACTTGCCCACTCACTTGGATGCGGCATTTCTTCTTTGGGTGTAAACGCGCTCTTCTTCACGTGAGCGCGTTCTTCCTCAAGTGAGGAAGCGCAAGGGCGCCCCCACTTGAGCGTGTAAGTGCCACAAATACTAAAAGGCATGCAATTCAATGTAATGGTAAAATAATACACGTTAACCCAGGAGTCCCCAAACTGCGGCCCGCGGCCCAAATACGGCCCGCCTCCACATTTGGTCCGGCCATTTTGATTTTTTTTTTTTTCTCAATCGTGTTATTTATTTTCTGGCCTTTCCCTTGAAGAATTCAGAGAGGGTTATTTGGTTATTATCTATTTAATTAATAATGTTGTTATTATTAATTACTATTATTATAAAGAATCCAGAAAGGGTTATTTGATTGTGGCTTTCTGAAAAACAATATTTTTTTACATTTATGCACTTCTGCAATCGTCACACTTTTTCTGTTACAAACTGACCCCGGCCCCTCATCAGAGAAGGGAAAAGTTATGTGGCCCTCACAGGAAAAAGTTTGGGGACCCCTGCTTTAACACATATTGCCAAAGGCAGAACAAAAACCTATATGCCAATATATACCAATATTTTTTATTTCTATTAGATAAATGTTTCAGTAAAATGTTACACATTCTTGTGTATTTGCCACTTATTGCCACAGTTAACATTGAGGCTTTGGGCCTCTTTTGATCTCGTGAGTTTGTAAGGTTGTGACTTTTGATTAAACAAACTCGATGCCAATCAAAACGTTTGTTCTTCTTTTCCCCCAAATTAGAATCGATAAGAGAATCGATAAAGAATCAAATCGTTAAGCAATATCGATAATGGAATCGGAATCGTAAAAATCCTATCAATTCCCATCCCTATGCACGACCCAATCACGCATTGTCGCGCTCAATCTGTAATGGCGCCGTTTTAAGTATGTAGAGAGATAAAAGGCAGCGTAAAACGAGTAGAGTGAATTTTGGCAGCCTTTGGAGCCCTTTTTTAATTGGCTAAAGCCTTACAATCCCTCTCCCTACGATTAGAAATGTCATGGGAAACAATGTGGGGAAGGAAGGTAGCAAATGATCTTTTTCTTAACACCTTATGTTATTTCCACAGAGAAGATATTTCAATTAGTAGCACTACGCACAGTCATGGTTCCACTTCCCATCATGCATTTGGGCATGGCTACAGTATCATTTACTGAAAGCTGAACAAATACACTAGAGTGCAATATTTAGTCACAATATACAAAGTCACAAGTCTTTCTATCCATGGATCCCTCTCACAGAAAGAATGTTAATAATGTAAATGCCATCTTGAGGATTTATTGTCATAATAAACAAATACAGTACTTATGTACTGTATGTTGAATGTATATATTCTTCCGAGTTATATTCATTTTTTTCTTAAGGCATTGCCAAAATGTATATGATCGGGAAAAATTATCGGGAATGATTGGAATTGAATCGGGAGCAAAAAAAAGCAATCGGATCGGGAAATATCAGGATAGGCAGATACTCAAACTAAAACGATCGGTATCGGATAACTTTTTTTAACTTTGAGAAAACCTCAAATACAACAAAACATTTATCTACACTCACATATTTTCAGATTAAGGAAAATGTGCATAAAATAAACGGGAAATTGTTTCATTGTGACCTAAACTCTGTGATAGCGACAATATCACTGCTTTCATAAGAGTGCATACATAATCTGGATGGTGTATTCATACATTCTGAAAAAATGCGGTAACATCTTTTTTAAATGCATTTCCACTTATGATGCAGGCAATAACCGTTTTGTAAAAATGTGCAAACATCACAGCCAGCAATTTAATGCATCCACAATGCACAATGAACGCATTGTGGTCTCGTTATAAAACTCACTGAGAAGAACAAAATTTCTTTTATGTATAGATGAGTCGAATTATGGCTCAAATTAGGTTTCGTTTATTAGAAACACAATTTTTAAGGTTTAACATGTTTTTTTTTTCTACTGATACATGAATTATTAACTCTCTATCACTGCATAATTTCAGGATCATTTGCAGCAATGCTGCACAGCTCTCATAGTAATAAATGTCCCTGTGATGTAATTTCATTTCCCGTAATAACATTATGACACTGCAAACATATTCCCAGCAGTCCCTGACATTTATTTTAATTAAACCTTAGATAATTTTTTTTTACCGTTTTTTTTCTAACCGCACAACAATCTGGGGAATTATGCGAACACGTATTGCTCCTAATGATGACATCCATTGAAATGATTTGTATAATTCTCACGGCATCTATGGCAACCAATGAGTTTAATTTTGGGGCATTTCAGGTCCAATGCTGTTGATTTCTAATCACTTCTTGTTGATTTTGGGGCAATTATGGGTAGGGTTGGGCATCGAGCATTGATGGGATCCGGGACTAACACTCCGAATTTTTAAATTTCGATTCAAAGTTTCGATACCCTGACTGCCGAACGGACAAAATAGGTGCCGAACACCACAAAGAAGCAGCCAGATGACGACTAATAACCACTACCAAAAGGTATGGAATCACCAGTCTCGGATGAGCACTTAGACATTTTATCATGAAGAACAAACTCAGATAAAAAACCTTAAAAAAATAATGAATTAGTTCAAAAGTGGTGGTCAGTAAATGTTACTTTTATAGAGCAGGTGCAGGGAAATATATGGAATCACTCCATTCTGAGGGAAAAAAATATGGAATCATTAGAAACAAACAAAGAAATAACTATCAAAACACATTTCTAGTATTTAGTAGCACCACCTCTGGCATTATTAGACACCTTGCAGTCTCTGAGGCATGGACTTGATGAGTAATCTTCATCAATTTGGTCTCTTTGATTGCAGTTCCAGATAATACTTGCAGGTCGGCGCCTTGCTGTGGACCATTTTTTTCAATTTCCACCACAGGTTTTCAATAGGGTTGAGATCTGGGCTATTTGCAGCCCATGACATTGACTGGATGAGTCTCCTTCAAGGAAAGCTTTAACAGTTTTAGCTCTGTGGCATGATGCATTGTCATCTTGGAAAATGACAAACATATTTTCAATTGAAGGGATAAGAAAGCTGTCTAAAATTTCACTGTTAACTTTAATGAAGATTTGACCTCAGCCATCTCCCCAGTGCCTTTGCCTCACGTGCAGCCCCATATCATCAAGGACTGAGGGAATTTTGATGTTTTCTTCAGGCAGTCATCTTTGTAAATCTGACTGGAACAGCACCAAACAAAATTTCCAGCATCATCACCTTGTCAAGAGTCTAGAATCTGTATTGGAAAAGGTGATGATGCTGGAACTTTTGTTTGACACTATGATAGTGGAATATTTTGATAGCAACTTGTTGGTTCCTTTTTTTTTTTTTTTAAACATTGACACCTAAACTTTCAATGTTAACTTGTGCATTGATTGAAGAATTAACCACAGCCATCTCCCCAGTGCCTTTGCCTGACATGCAGCCCCATATCATCAAGGACTGAGGGAATTTGGATTTTTTCTTCAGGCAGTCATCTTTGTAACTCTCACTGGAACAGCACCAAACAAAAGTTCCAGCATTATCACCTTGTCAAGAGTCAAGAATCTGCATTGGACAATGTGTCAAAAGTCAAGAATCTGTATTGGACAAGGTGATGCTGGAACTTTTGTTTGACACTATGATAGTGGAATATTTTGATGCAACTTGTTGGTTCCTTATTTATTTATTTTAAAAACATTGACACCTTTTTTTTTTTTAAACAATATCACGATTTTTGGCAGGAGCATGAAGAATATACGATCAATATTATATTTGCTGGCTCGACTTGCTGAATTACCATTTGTGTTCACTAGAGATGTCCCAATCGATCGGGTCCGATCACGTCATTTTTTTCAAAGCATCGGAATCGGCAAAAAAAAAATCGGCCATGCCTTTTTTAAATATTTATATATTTTTTAAATTAAATCGTTTTCTAATTGTATTTAACGTTACAGACATAATATGTTTCACTCTTCCAGAGTCTCTAGTTTAGGCTTAAGGTAGGGTTATCAAATTTATCCTAATAACGGCGGTAATTAATTTTTAAAAAAAATGTATCACGTTAAAATATTTAACGCAATTAATGCATGCGCCGCACGACCCACTCACGCATTGTCGCGCTCAATCTGTAATGGCGCCGTTCTACCTATATAGAGAGATAAAAGGCAGCATAAAATAAGTAGAGTGAATTTTGGCAGCCTTTGGAGCCTTTATTTAATTAGCTAAAACCTTACAATCCCTCTCCTTAAGATCAGAAATATCATGGGAAGCAATCTGGGGAAGCAAGGTAGCAATTAACAATTAACACCTTAAGTTATTTGCCAACGCAGAGAAGATATTTCAATTGGTAGCACTACGCCCAGTCATAGTTCCACTTCCCATCATGCATTTGGGCATGACTATATCATTTACTGAAAGCTCAACAAATACACTAGATGGCAATATTTAGTCACAATATACAAAGTCACAAGTCTTTCTATCCGTGGATCCCTCTCACAGAAAGAATGTTAATAATGTAAATGCCATCTTGAGGATTTATTGTCATAATAAACAGATACAGTACTTATGTACTGTATGTTGAATGTATATATTCGTCCGAGTTTTATTCATTTTTTTCTTAATGCATTGCCAAAATGTATATGATCGGGAAAAATTGTCGGGAATGATTGGAATTGAATCGGGAGCAAAAAAAAAAAAAGCAATCGGATCGGGAAATATCGGGATCGGCAGATACTCAAACTAAAACGATCGGGATCGGATCGGGAGCAAAAAAACATGATCGCAACAACCCTAGTGTCGCTCTGTTGCATAATGAGTTATAGCATTGCACTATAGCATGGAACTTAGCCTTAGCATTATCCTAACACACTAAAACGCTAATGTGGTTGTTTTAGCTTAAAGTCACAATGCTTCTGTTGGAATATGTTCAATTATTATCATATTATCACAAAAATGTTTGGTGTTTAACTATGAAATTCTATTAAATTTTCTTGAAACAAGTTCTAGTATCTTCCCAGTCAAAACGCATTGGATGTCCACTGCTGTCATTGGCAGTGAATGAGTTAAAACTACTCCCAGACTGTGTAAAAATGACTGAAGCACTGTAAACTTTCTAGAATTGTAGTAACAAAGCTTTAAATGCATCATAAATGCATCATTTTTATTCACTCAAGTCTTCCTAAGAACAGACAAAAAGATTCACACTGTGTGACATCCTCAAAGATATTTCTTGACCCTCCATGCGCTACAATTCCGCATTTTCCATCTTCAGAACTCCTCCGAGTGCAAAGCTGAAAGGCCACAAAAAGTAAGAGCCACTTAAATCTAGTTTAAGGTCAAAGGCGGAATGTTACCTGATGTAAAATGGTGTTTTTTTAAACAGATAATAGTTGATGCTCGCTCTTACATGTGAGGGTTTGGGTTATCTGGTGAATACCTTCCGATTCCTCTTCCTCCGCATCGGGTGCCACGAGGCTAGCGGCGAACGTCCACATCATTTCTAGCCAGTCGGTGCTTTCTTGCGGCGGCGGGGCCGCACCGGCGGAGGGGCTGGACTTGATTGGACGTACACCACCTTAACAGCAACGGAGCAGCCTCTTGTTACCTCACGATACGATTTGCAATACAAAGCTCACGATAGCGATCTGATGATATGGCGATATAACGATTGTCGATACATTGGTCAGGAAATCATTCTAGGATATTCTACAAACAACTAATAAACAGAAAAACAAGCTTCTGCTTCGAATTGCAATGAGTTTATCACTAGTAGACGTCCAATCCATTTGAACTGGGAGGGTGGCAGCGAATGAACATTCGTTCATTCGCTGCCATCCCTCCCACTTCAAACCGATTGAACGTCTATGGTCGTCATTGGCAGGTAATGCCAGACAATGAGGTCATTTTGGGCCATTTAAGGTCATTTACCTGTTAATTTTGAGTTGCTTACTGTTCATTTTGGGGTATTTTATGGGTCACCTCCTGTTTATTTTGAGTTACAGAACAGGAATTGACCTGGAAATCACCCAAATGATTAGGCAGTGACTCAAACTCAACAAGAAATGACCTGTAAATGAACAGAAAGTGACCTGTAAATGCCCCGAAAATCAGACAGAATTACCGCGAATGCTTTGGTTTCGAACGAACGAACGTTCCCAGTCTAAATGGATTGGGCGTCAAGGACCATCAATGGCAGCCTTACAGTTACCTGAGACATCATCATGGTGGAAGATTGTGGTAGCAACTTGTTGGTTGCTTTTTTTTTTTTTTTTTAAACATTGACACCTTTTTAAAACGATATCTCGATTCTTGGCAGGAGCATATCGATAACCTTTTGGGATACAAAGTATCACGATATATCACCATTTCGATATTTTGTCACACCCCAAGTATCTTACACACTAAATGCTGCTCCTCATTTACCCACGAAAAGGCAGCAGCACACTAAGCAACATTACCCCGTGCGAACCTTTACTCCCAATTTTCTAAAATGGCGAAAATCAACAAAAAAAGAAAGTTGACTGTGACAGCTGGCTGCAAGATCTCACCCCGTGGCGTCAAAATGAAAACAAGAACGGTGAGCAAAAATACCAGAATCACATGGAGCGACATAAGTGAATGACCTACAGAGAGCTGGGATCACAGTAACAAAGGCTACTATCAGTAACACAATGCGCCGCCAGAGACTCAAATCCTGCAGTGCCAGACGTGTCCCCCTGCTGAAGAAAATACACGTCCAGGCCTGTCTGCGGTTCGCTAGAGAGCATTTGGATGATCCAGAAGAGGACTGGGAGACTGTGTTATGGTCAGATGAAACCAAAATAGAACGTTTTGGTAGAAACACAGGTTCTCGTATTTGGAGGAGAAAGAATACTCAATTGCATCCGAAGAACACCATACCCACTGTGAAGCATGGGGGTGGAAATATTATGCTTTGGGGCTGTTTTTCTGCAAAGGGACCAAGTCGAGTCATCTGTGTAAAGGAAAGAATGAATGGGGCCATGTATCGAGAGATTTTTGAGTGAAAATCTCCCGTCAGCAAGGGCACTGAAGATGAGACGTGGCTGGGCCTTTCAGCATGACAGTGATCCCAAACACACAGCCAGGGCAACAAAGGAGTGGCTTCGTAAGAAGCATTTCAAGGTCGTGGAGTGGCCTAGCCAGTGTCCAAATCTCAACCCCATAAAAAATCTGTGGAGGGAGTTAAAAGTCTGTGTTGCGCAACGACCGCCCCAAAACATCACTGCTCTAGAGGAGATCTGCATGGAGGAATGGGCCAAAATACCAGCAACAGTGTGTGAAAAGCTTGTGAAGAGTTACAGAAAACGTTTGGGCGCCGTTATTGCCAACAAAGGGTACATAACAAAGTATTGAGATGAACTTTTGGTATGGTCCAAATACTTATTTTCCACATTGATTTGCAATTAAATTATTTAAAAATCAAACAATGTGATTTTCTGTTTTTTCATGTCTCTCATGGTTGAGATTTACCCATGTTGACAATTATAGGCCTCTCTAATATTTTCAAGTGTGAGAACTTGCACAATTCATGGTTGACTAAAAACTTATTTGTCCCACTGTATGATACACTTTTTCAGCCTGTTGTTCTCTATTCTATTTTTATTTTAAATTGCCTTTCAAGCTGACATGTCTGCTCTTGGTGTTAGATTTTAGCAAATAAATTTCTCCACAAAATGTGATTTATACTCCGGTGCAGCTTTTATATAATTTTTTTTCCAAAGGCATTGCGCATTTTTGGGGTGGTGCGACTTATACTCAGATACTATTTATAGTCCGAAAAATACGTAAAAGCCAAGCAAAGATTTCCTCAAATAAGTGTACACGTAACAAAGTGAAAGATTAAAGAAGCATTGTTTTTGTGTACTTGCCTCTGTTGGCCCGCAAACCTCGCCTGGCGATGGCGGCAGGAGGCGGAAGACCTTAGGGCGGGAAGAAACACAGGAAAATAAGAACAAAGAAGAAAACAAGAAGGCTTGATGCGACGTATTCAGGATAGAAGAACAAAGAGATGAAAGCGCAATCACTGAAGGGATGAAGTGCCAAGAGCCGCTGTTATTCCACCGCAGGTTTCCAAAACCTTTAGCGGCATGTTAGGCACGTCGAAAGAACAAATGTAACGCATGCTGTGAGCGCGGATACGGTTTTAAAGAGTTTTCAACACTGGAGTAGTAAACTTGAAAGTGCTGTTGGTGAAACTTAGGCGAGGAGGATGTGACAAAACAACTTCCATTGTCTGCCAATCACAGAAATGTCAGCGCATTAATCAGCTGTTTACAGGCGGAAATTACGGCGGCCTCAGTGTTTGATGGACAGCACCTAGGAGGTTTGAGCGTGTGAGGGGAAGTATTAAACAGAGTCATGCTAGCAAAAATATGCACACAGAAGAGACAAATATAAAACGGCATCAGTTTAGCCAACAACTGCTTTAATTTATTTCAACCAATCAGAATTGAGCATCAATTTGTCGCCATGTCACTGATCTTTTTAGGTAGTATCGTGTGTCAAACTCAACTTTATGGTGGGACACATTGTAGTTAGGGTTTCCTTCCCATTTCCATTATTTCTGTCAATTAGGGCTACCAAGATTACTGTAATTTTCTGACTATAAGCAGCTTTTTATTCCCCTTAATTTTGAATCCTGCGGCTTACAGTCCAGTGAGGCTTATTTGTTGATT
This sequence comes from Corythoichthys intestinalis, assembly GCF_030265065.1. Classification (NCBI taxonomy): domain Eukaryota; kingdom Metazoa; phylum Chordata; class Actinopteri; order Syngnathiformes; family Syngnathidae; genus Corythoichthys; species Corythoichthys intestinalis. Next base: position 8,797,953 of record NC_080413.1, read on the forward strand.
TAATTGGGTTAATAGGCAACATGCTGCCTCTTAGCATGCATTCCAGCGCTACAGATGGGAATAACAATCAAAATTCATGTTGTGTGCTAATTATTTCTTCAGTTACTGTTCCAGTTGTTTCATTAAATACTTGTTATGGTATTTGCTAATACTTTATTTGACAGTGGCGTCATAAGACTGTCATAGGACGGTAATATTTATGACATGATACTACCATGGGCATTACTGAATGCTTATGTCAGATGTCATTAAGTGTCATCCGGCAAATTATGTTCCTAACTCCATTCATGTCCAGTTTGGATCGTTTCCATCCATTCAAAAGTGAGATAATTTGCCGGATAACACAAAATGAAATCCGTTATTTAAAGGGTATGACAACACCTGGGGAAATGCTAATATTCCATCATTTATCCATCAACGCATGCCTTTTGAATTCATATCATGCCACTTCGTGTAAGTACACACATCGCAACAACAAGAAAATGATAGAAATTAGGTCGATTGTCAAGCTAAAAGGACCCGCCCCCGAGATGCCGGAAATCTAGCATATTGTGTGCGTGACGTCACTTTCGGGAAACAGCCAGCTCAGTGCTTAGTACTGAATGGCGGCGATGATGGCGGACAATTTTGTTTCTATTTGCAGCGACAAATCCGATGAAACGAACATTCTTCTAATGGTGACGAGGACAGTTATGAACCTTTCTTTGGTGTTTTGGGTTATCAATTTGAGCCCAAACGAAAGCCAATGCAGCCTAATGAAAGGATCATTGAGGGAAGCAATCACACTGATGAAACCCCGACAACAGTTCGTGTGGGAAACACCAAATGGTATGTTTTGCATTTCTTTTAGTGAAGCTGATACACCGTGACCGCAAAATAAAGTAATGTATAGAATAATTATCATTTAATATGCTATCATCGGTTTCACTCTGCCAACCGACACAAATATGAATGGGATTAGAGCAGGGGTCCCCAACCTTTTTTGCACCACGGACCGGTGTGATTTGGGTCTTTTTTTTACGGACCGGTGTCTCACTTTTATATTCAGTTGGAGTCTCAAGGTTATCCAATGGTGCTAAAAAACTATTTACATCACAAACATACATGTGCAACACGGAAATGGCGTAAATTAACGCTTAACGACACGGCGAAGTCGTTAAGTGAGAGGTCTACGTGCAGTTGTTGTGTGCGCCAAACATGGCAAACCTAAGTTAATATTCCTTTCTTTAAAGAAAGTTTGTAGTGTGTTCTTAGGAATCGCTGCATTCGCGGTCCTTTTTAACGTTACGCGCATGCCAACTTTGTCAGAACACCGGCAATGTGCGGCAGAAAAATACAGCAAATATAAAATAGCATTTGTTTTTAGCCCCGTCGTGTTAAGTGCAGGGAAAAAATACAACTCACCCGCTGAATCAGTGGGAGGGCTGAGTTTGTTTCGTTGAGACGAGATGGTCCCAAGATGGGAGAGTGAGAGAAGCTAGCATCACAAATACACGATGTTGGAAATTGTACCACAGTTTTCAGCTCGCTCCTAGCGATGTCGGGATATTCCGAAGTGACTTTAATCCAGAACTTCGGTAGAGTTGTTGTCTCAAATGTACGTTTAAGTCACCGTGATTTGCGATGTCTACAAGCTGATATTCCTGTTCCACAGACATGCTCGAATCACTCGATTTATTCACATACGGCTCATGAATTCACTCCTTCGCAGTTCGTGGGTCTTTAGTAATTGGGAAGTAGCATAAATTTTGTTTTCTTTGAGGTTGTAGGCACATCTTCTGGCTCGTCAGGTTCCCGTTTCCCTGTAAAATTGCAAAATTAGCCCTCTTAGCACTGACGAACTTTACTCATTGTCTGCGTAGTCCAGCTCTTTTTCTCACGTTCGGGAACTCATGGGTACTACATTGCGACAAATGGCTATTTGTAAACCGCATAGCATGACAGGTTTGAACCATTTTAGCGATTTTTTGATAAAACACGAACGCAACTCTCTCGTCGATAAACAACGATGGCACCTGCCTCGACCTTTTGTTTCCTTGTTATGACGTCTCCGCCCCATTCGGCTGTTTCCGGAACACTTTCGGAAAGGTTAGTCATTTTCGATCTATTTTCGATAATTGCTCATTAATGTGATTGATTTTTTTGTTAACTTTATCAATATTTGTTATCTTGGCACAAAATGGTTCTATTGATGTCTCACACCCGCTTTGCGTTTTCATACCCTTTATTATTCATTAATGCTCATGACAGTGTCATGTCATAGTTATGATTGTCTAATGACTTTTCTCGCGTCATTCAACCAACGTGGTAACGCATAGTAACGCATGCCTTTACATTGTCAGTAACGGTAACAGCGTTGCCAAGCTGAGAAAAGTAATTAGATTACTCACTATTGAAAAAAATAATGCTGTTAGTAACACCGTTATACTCTTCACGCTGTTATTAACAACACTGCATAAGGCTGTAAGTTGTTTCAGCTAAAATATGTTTGTGTATGCATTTGTAATTAAGTTTACAGCTGTAGTTTGTGGATTTACCTTTGAGCGATTTGCTATAAGAATTGTAAATACGTTAGCATTCATAGCATTTTAGCTAGCGGACTTTTGTTAGGCAAATTAGGCTAATTTAAGCTACTAAATGTACGCATTGATCAGACTCGATGGATGTTTGAACACCAATTGTTTTGTGTCAAGTGTTTTTTTGTTAAAATGCGTGTGGTTTTGAACATCAGTGTACATATGTGTCTTGCAGCTTGAGAAATTGTCAAAAGTGAAGGAAGTAAAAAGCTTCAAAAAACACAATTGCCTTGTTTGCCGTCTGTAAACCTGAACAACTTCACGTTTAGTGAGGACAGAAAACGTCGTATTAATAAAGTAAAAAATAACATACTGTGAGGTACAATAAGGTACTGTTTATGCGACTGGAGACAAAATGGCGGATGACACTCTGGCATCGTAAAGTCGAAATTGCGTAAGTAGAGTACGTCTTCACCCAGGATTATCTGTATAGTAAATATGCTTGCTGAAATCCACCTGTTTTTCACTTCCTGACAGCGTCTACGTCAGCTGTACGTGGCTCCTCCCATTTTGCACTTGCAATGGGCCACCTTTCACACTGGTCTGACGCGAGTGTGAAAGAGCCTTTAAGGGTTAAATTATACAGTTTCAAATTTAGCTGGACAGATCATTTTATTCTAGTACTTTTTGTATTAAAAATATACTACTACTACTAACTATTGTTTTCCCCTGTCACTCCAATATGTGCCTAATTAATTCAGGTTTGAGTAAAATAATGTACCGTATTGCACCGCATCGAAATATAAGGCGAAGTTTCAATGAAGGTGTATTAGTAGTAGTAGTCTGGGTTGCATTATACATCCACTAAACAAAGCTGCGTTAAGGCGCACTATTGGCTTTTGAGAAAATTGAAGGTTTTTAGGTGCGCTTTATAGTGCGGAAAATACGGTATTGTGACATTATAATTATTATAAAAATAAAAAAAAAATCACTTTTCACATTAAACCCATCAAACCTGAGCATGCTACTGAAGGACTTGATGCGTTCGCGTCTCTAAATCAATAAATACACTGAATTTAGTTGCTATTGCCACTTCTGATTAAATGAAACTTTACCCACTGAAATCAAATCATGAAGTGAAGTACACCCTCTTTGCTATTTTCAGCTCTTTGAAAATGGCTGAGATGAAACGCAACTTCAAAAAGGCAAACCTACGTGCTCATTTCTCATAAAAAAAAAATGTAACATCAACATTAAAAATAACCAAGCCAACCAATAACCAATAAACAAAGCCTTAAATATAAATAAAATTGCACTTTGTTATGGTACAACCCCTAGCAAAAAGTATGGAATCAGCAGTCTTTATCATGTAGATCAAACTCGGATAAAAAGCTTGAAAAAATAATGAATTAGTTCAAAAGTGCATTCAGAAACACTAAAGAAAAATGAATAAAAAACATTGTGGTGGTCAATAAATGTTACTTTTATAGAGCAAGTGCAGGGAAATATTTATGGAGTCACTCCATTCTGAGGAAAACAATATGGAATCATGAGAAACAAACGAAGAAATAAAAATCAAAACACATCTCAGTATTTGGTAGCATCAGCTCTGGCTTTTTTGACAGCTTGCAGTCTCTGGGGCATATACTTGATGAGTATTCTTCATGAATTTGGTGCCAACTCTCTTTGATTGCAGTTGCCAGATTATCCATGCGGAGCCTTGCTGTTGACCTTTTTTTTTTTTTCAATTTCCACCACAGGTTTTCAATAGGGTTGAGATCTGGGCTATTTGCAGGCCATGACATTGACTGAATGTGTCTTTCTCCAAGAAATGCTTTAACAGTTTTAGCTCTGTGGCATGATGCATTGTCATCTTGAAAAATGACAAACATATTTTCAACTGAAGGGATAAGAAAGCTGTCAAAAGTTTCAATGTAAACTTGCCTCCCCGGTGCCTTTGCCTGACATGCAGTAGAGCAGGGCGGTAAACCGAAAATTTCCCGTTACCGAAATTCTTCACGATGACCGACGTAATTTTGACCATGTCGGTAAATTCGGTAATTTAATAAAACAAGAAAATATAGTCTTTTCATCCCGCTTTGACTCTGGGTTGTTCGGCTATGTTCATTCCCCTTTAAGAAAGCAGTCAGTGTGCTTACGTATGGAGTCACGTGGTTTTCAGGAAGCCAAACATACAAAAGCCTGGTAGGCTAATGCTAGCGGCTAACGCTACAAGCAAACGTGATGGAGTCGGGCTTAAGGGAGCTGTGCGAAATTTTCACCCGACATTAGGTAAACTCTTGGCGGGTTCCAGACGGGCTTTCACTCACTGTCCTCCCTGGTTCTCACGATTTCAGGAGAGGATGCTTTCAGTGCTTTCTTCTGGTAGCCAAGCCACAGGCTAACGCTACAAATGAACGTGATGGAGTCGAATAGCCGCTCTAACCTTGTCGAAACGGCTAAAATTAATGAGTGAACTAGGCACGGACTTCATCCATAGCAATCATTATGTCACGTTATTTGTTATCTCTGTGTGATTTCTCTGAAAGCTTTGATGATGGTAAAGCACTCAGCATAAAGTATAATCAAACAGTGAAGCCTATATATAATGTGACAGTTTAATGGCCACAGCTGTTTTTCTGTATGTGTTTGCTTTATTCTGCCATCATAAAATCTTTAAATATTTCATTGGCATCAGGGCAATACAGCTTTAATCTAGTTGTGTCTGTGTGGGGGTGCCTGTATTAAAAAATGTTCTGGAAAAAAAAAACCTGAAACCTTGACGTAAACACTTGTGTTGAATAATTATGTCACAGCAGCACTTACCAATAAGTAGTCTGAAGTGTACTGTTAAAGCTGCAAGTCATTTGTGTTACAATGACATGTTTGCACAGTCGTCAGATTGATTTTTATAATGTACATTTTTCAAGTCATACAAGCTGTTATAAATGTTCACACTAGAATTCTTATCGTTTACAATATATATTTTTTTATACATAATGTTTAGACTGCATGTGCAACTGTTAAATTGAAAGCTGGTAAATACATTTAACGAGAAACGGTTAATTTGTATTCCATGCATTGATTCATTCATTCATTTTCCATGCCGCTTTTCCTCACGAGGGTCGCGGAGGTGCTGGAGCCTATCCCAGCCAATTACGGGCAGTAGGCAGGGGACACCCTGAACTGGTTGCCAGCCAATCGCAGGGCACAAGGAGACATACAACCATTCACGCACACACTCATACCTACGGACAATTTAGAGTGTTCAATCAGCCTACCATGCATGTTTTTGGGATGTGGGAGGAAACCGGAGTTCCCGGAGGAAACCCACGCAGGCACGGGGAGAACATGCAAACTCCACACCCGAAGCCCGGGATTGAACCCTTGATCTCAGAACTGTGAGGCAGATGTGCTAACCACTAAGCCACCGTGCCGCCTGCATTGATTCAAATTTTCAAATTATATAACAGTCCGCTTGGCCGAATTTATTGTCATTTATTGTTATCGAGGTAATTCTGCTTAATTTACCGTGATACGTACTTAAGGCCATATCACCCAGCCTTAACATGCAGCTATATCTCATCAAGGACTGAGGGAATTTTGAAGTTTTCTTCAGGCAGTCATCTTTATAAATCTCACTGGAACAGCACCAAACAAAAGTTCCAGCATCATCACCTTGTCAAGAGTCAAGAATCTGCATCGGACGAGGTGTCAGGGGTCAGGAATCTGCACTGGACAAGGTGATGATGCTGGAACTTTTGTTTGGTGCTGTTCCAGTGAGATTTACAAAGATGAATGCCTGAAGAAAACATCAAAATTCCCCTCAGGCCTTGACTATATGGGGCTGCATGTCAGGCAAAGGCACTGGGGAGATGGCTGTGGTTAAATCTTTAAAAAATGCACACCCTATTAAAAACCTGTGGTGGAAATTGTAAAAAATGGTCCACAGCAAGGCTGCATCCTGCAAGGATGACCTGGCAACTGCAATCAAAGAGAGATGACACCAAATTGATGAACAATACTCATCCCGGAGACTGCAAGCTATCATAAAAGCCAGAGGTGTTGCTACCAAATACTAGAGATGTGTTTGGAATGTTATTTCTTTGTTTGTTTCTCATGATTCCATATTTTTTTCCGCAGAATGGAGTCATTCCATATATATTTCCCTGCACTTGCTCTATAAAAGTAAAATTGACTGACCACCACAATGTTTTTTTTTCATTTCTTTTAGTGTTTCTGAATGCTAAAGAGTTGCCCTTTTGAACTAATTCATTATTTTTTCAAGCTTTTTATCGGAGTTTGTTTTACATGATAAAATGTCTAGGTGAGTGCTCGTACGAGAGACTGGAGATTCCATACTTTTTGCTAGGGGTTGTATTTGAGTAGAGTAAAAATCAGCAAAGATTTTTTTTTTCAGAGCAGAAAAAATGCAGGTTTGAAGGGGTTAAAAAAAATAATTAAAGGGTGACGGTTATTTGGCCGGCTGGCTATACCAAAGAGGTTTCCCTTATTTTTTTTATCCCAGGGAGTTGGCAATCTCCTCCCACCCAATCAACCTGGATTAGACAAGCAGCAAATAAGTACAGTGTCATCTTACACCGCAGGTTTGATTCCCAAAACCCAAATCTACACACATGCAAGCAAGCAAAGCAGTCAAAATGTGGATGTTTTTACCAGGAGATAAACACACGGGGTCGTCACAGTATGACGTGTACTCTTTGGGGGTGGATGGCAGGTGATGGACAGCGTGAGGATGCGCAGAGGAGGCGTGAAGGGGGGTTTCAGGGGTGTCAAGGAAGAGGAGGAGAGGAGTAATGAGCATGGAATACGTGGAGGAGTTGCCAATGGGAGAGATAAAAGAGCAACTGATGGAAAAGGACGTTCGTCATTGGAGTACATTTAACTGCGCTCGAGTACACGGGTTTTATGACTAAATCAAAGCCATTGATTTTTGGGTATGCGGCGTTGTTTAAGAGGACGGTTGCCCTTTGAACTCTGCGTGTCGATTCCATTTAGATCTTTTTAAGGAGATGTCTATGCTCTACTGTTGTATTATAGTAGTCAAGAACGAGGAAATACAATTGTTTTAAAACAAGACATTTATCCTGATTAATATTTTGACAATTTTAAAAGAAGTATTTGTCTTGAATGAGTATTACATAACATTGTCTTGCAACAGTAGAATGTTTTCTTGTAATTCAATGTTTTAATTTGTAATAAAACTATTTTTTTCACCTGAAAAATCAAACAAATCTTGAACAATATATTTCAAATAATCTTTTATTTCATTTTTTTAAACCTCAAAAAATATACATCAAAGAAAGACATTAGACATTTGAACAGAATTAACATTAAATAACCAAATCCCCCCAAAGTTGAATTTGTGGGAAAAAATTTAGAAAAAATGTCATACATGTTTTTAATAAAATTAGTATTTTCTTTATTTTTTTCATTTGACAAATTGAACAAATATATTTTTTGAGTGTTTAAAAATGTTTTTTTCATTTTTTTAAATGCTAAAAAACAATGTATATCTATAGAACAGGAGTATATGTTTATACAGAATATATAAAATAAACTAACCCCCCCACCAAAAAAAAAAAGAAAATTGGCATTTTTTCTTAAACCTTTAAAATACAATGTTTTATAAAGAAAGAAACCAGATATTCAGTATTTTTAATAACATTTACGATGTAAAATAGTAATAACATAATAATAACATAGTAATAAAAAGTGACATAAGAGTTAAAATTAGGGCTGTCAAACGATTAAAATTTTTAATCGAGTTAATTACAGCTTAAAAATTAATTAATCGTAATTAATCGCAATTAATCGCAATTCAAACCATCTATAAAATATGCCATATTTTTCTGTAAATTATATATATATTCTGTAAAATAATTTTTTGGAATGGAAAGATAAGACACAAGATGGATATATACATTCAACATACGGTACATAAGGACTGTAGTGGGCATTTCACTCTACTGTCATTTAAATCTGTCTATGCTGTCCTCACTCCGAAGCGTCTACTTTTTCCAAAGCTAGACAGCTAGTGAACGACGCCTTAATAATCAAACTTCTTTCTTTTTCATCTGATTTATTAATAAAATGGCCTCAAACCACTGTCCTCTTTAGACCGTAGTGAAACTACAAAAAAAAAAGTACACAAGCATTGCATTAGCAACAATGTTAGCTTAGCACGCTATACAGGTTCACTAAACATAAACAAAAAGCGTCTCATACAAAAAAAATATAACATTTCGCTTACTAACATAATATGTACATTCTTTGCAACAACCATACTTACGGACAAATCTTGTCCAAGGATCATATAAGCACAACATTTTAACGTAGGCGTCAGCCCGAGACGTCGTGCAGCCATATTGAACTGGCAAGAAAGCAATAAACCATGTCGCAAAGCGACCACAAGAGTTCGCTGTTAGACAGCACAAAAAACCTTGCTGTAAAACTTACCAAAAGGCAGAATACTGTCTGAGCGGGACATGTGCGTTAATTGCGTCAAATATTTTAACGTGATTAATTTAAAAAATTAATTACCGCGCGTTAACGCGATAATTTTGACAGCCCTAGTTAAAATACAATGTTGTATAAGGAAAGAAACCGGATATTCAGTCCTTTTAATGACATTTACGATATAAAATAGTAATAACATAATAATAACATGGTAATAAAAAGTGACATAAGAGTTGTAAACTACTAACTCATCAAAATTGTCATCCGAATTTTTTTTCATTCCATTTCAAATTTGTATTCGGAACGCAACCCTAAAAACATATCATTTGTCATAAAACTGTCAAATATGTTAGCAATTTTCATATTAGCAGTAACATTTAGGCTGTATTCAAATGCAGTTTGTCATGACTTATTACAACATAGCATGTGGACTTCATCTTATTTGTTTGGGGCCAGATGGGTGTTCAAACTTGAAAAATGAAGCGTGATTCTAGCAGCATATGTTTCATTATTCCTGACGACATAATTGAATGCTTTTGAAGAGGAGCTCCTTGACTAAATCACAATTGCGATCTGAGCACTTCTTGGTTGCAGCCAAAAAGGGTCTGCGTAGGCGCATGACCGAGCCGACATTAAATGTCATCATAAAAAAAGGAGATGTGATCGTTTAAGACAATTATACGTACGGCAGGAAATTTGTGGGTTGATTTTTTTTTTTATCACAGTGGAAGTATGTGGCCTTTCCATCAGTTGTCATTTAGGGAATGGATGTGAACCATCCAACATGGAGTCATGTGACCATGTCACAGCATGAAATTAGCCTCCATCTTAAAATCAGTCATTTTTAGTACATCCGGACACAATAGGGGGACACAATATGCTGTTTTTTTTCTAAATACAGTGGCTACACTTGATGACTGTTCCTCAGTAATTTGCATAATATTTGTATTTTCTGTAGAGGAGAAAGAATTCTTGACTATTTGTATTGTTATATTATAGGTCTTCATGTGTTGCACCACCATTTGTGTTATAACAGTGTTACGCAGTTTTTTTTGGTGTTTTTTTTTTTTAAATTTCAAGTAAAAGCAGAAAACCAGGAAAACAATGGGTTTTATTTTGAAACACTAAATAATCTGGTGACTCATATCTCTAGGTACATGTGTATGTGGATTGAAAAATATAAAGATTTTAGGTATTTAAAATGAGTTCAGAACCAGATGCAAATTTCTTACGATTAATGGCCATTTTAAAGTTTTATTCCTCATTAAACGACTGTCTTTTAAACATATTCCACATTTTAAAGCAAAAAAAAAAAAAAAAAAAAAAAACAAGCATAAAAATACATCCAATCTGCAGCCCCTAAAAATTTGGTTTAGAGTCTGGCTAATACATGTTAGGTCCAACATAAAATTCCACCTCTTCTTCCTCCAACTCTTCAAAAACTTGGATCTCCTCCCTTGCGCTCGATCTATCGCTTATATCGCTGTTTGAATCATTGTTTGAAGGGCTTTGTATGGCGGCCGTATGTATGGAGCTGCCATCGCTGTTCCCGGTGTGACGTATCATTTCCGGGTTCATCCCCTTTCAGGCTCGAACTTCGGAAACGCGATTATTTTGTCAAATATATGTACAACATATAAATTATTTTTCATGCTTTATTTGTTGGACAATATTTAATTACTTTAATTGTGACCCTATTTGGCATGTTATGAAATTACTTCACATTTCTGCTTACTTAAAAATTTTTGTCGATAATTTTACTAACGATAACTAACCCTTCAGAACTTGTGAAATATGTTGCATGTTTTCCTCTTTTACTTTGCAGTGTAAGTTAAAAAATAATAAATACGTTTTTTAAGCTTCTCTTTGTACGAAAACACAACACAGCTAGCATAAGTGCTACCTTGCATAACCATTTTTTAAAGGAAAGTTTGCAGTTTTATCAGAATTTGTTTTGTGTGACTCCCCAAATGTGACTCTGGATGTTAAAAATGATGACCTCCACTTTTGAAGTTTCCTTCAAAAACGAGGAAGCTGGCAATGAAAATGTTCTTATTACATATGAACATAAAAGTGACATTTAACAAACAGATGAAACCAGAAATGTTATTTACGCATTATAATCATATTTGAATGGGATTATTATGCTTCTGGAATGAGACTAAAACAACAAGGTCAAATAGGATTTTGCTACCTGCGAGCGTCTTATAGTCCAGCAGGTCGAAGAGGACCACAGCGACGGCCGCCCAGGTGATGACCAACGCTACCACTAGCAGCCACGCCATTGGCGAGCTGAAGGTCATGATCATGTCATCCCAAATTGTCTTCTGGTTGACTCTTGGTGGGGAGACCGTTTCCCCACCGCTGGTCTGGCTGCTCATTGGTGGAGAAAGCAGCTAAGATAAGAGTTAAGAGTTACAATAACAGGTTTAGCAGCAGAAAACACAGTGACCACAAACAATAGCTGTCTGATGCATACGTACGTAAATTTTTGGCTCAGGTTGAGGATAAAAAAAGTCTGTTTATGCAACAAGTTGACCTTTCATGTTGCTGCATTGATAACAAACCTCCACATCAATTTAACATGTTTGCACAACGGTGTAGCCTGTGTAGATGTGTGTGTGCGTTTGCCTATAAAAGCAGCACATTGATTTAGCGGCACTGCGACAGGCCAACGTTATCGACCAGCCGCAGGTGAGAGAGTCACGACGTCATGACGGATTGGGAGAAAAAGGCTATCCGCCGTCTTAACGTTGGTGTAATTCACTAGATTGGCTGCTTAAACTACAGTTAACCCTCTTTCTAGTCAAATTTTTTGGGGTGGGGGTCGATTTAAGTTAATAGATAAATAAAAACATGGTAAGATGGCATCCGGGAGAAAAATAGATGAAGAAAATCAATGGATAATTTTGAAGTATTTTTCAGTAAGTTAGATACAGTGCCTTCCATAATTATTCGCACCCCTGAAAAAGATGTGTTTTTTAGCTTCTAATATTTATTTTTTAATTCAAATAATATGGGACCTTAATGGAAAAAAAGAGAAAAATCCAACTTTCAATACAAGTGCATTCATTCAGTGGGGAAAAAATCCCACATAAAGAAAAAATTATTTGACATCAAATAATGTGTGTCACAATGATTAGCACCCCTGGTGTTAATACTTTGTACAACCCCCTTTTGCCAACTCAACAAGGTCTGGGGACTGAGATGGCCATGGGAGGAGCTTGATTTTGTGTCTGGTGAACCATTTCTGTGTAGATTTGGCCATATGTTTAGGGTCATTGTCTTGCTGAAAGACCCAGTGACGACATCAACCCTACCCTGAGTGTGTATTATCATCATGAATATGTTGCTGTCCTTGTAGACACTACAATTATTTGCTCGTTTGTCAATGTTCATTCGAAATTGTTGGAACACTTTTATTTATTTATTTATTGACAAAAACTTTTATGGAATGGAATGGAATTGGAATGGAATCGAATTTTATTGTCATCATCATCGGTATCATTGACAATCATTGACAGTTACAAAATGTGATATGATTTGCCCGAAGGAACCGAAGAAGAAGACAAAAGCGGACGGGATGAAGCATATGCTTATCAGTTTCCCGTCACCCATACAACTAAAGACGCACATTCAGGCATGGAACATACATCAAAACTGTACAATAACACAATCAACAATCTGAGTTTAGTAACTTAACGAGAAATTGCGTTGGTTTGCTTTGAGGCTGACGGTCATTTTTGGGGGGAGTCAAAAACAGTGACCTTTCGGTCGAAGTGTGAACTTCTGAAAGTGTCAAATGTTTTAATACAGCAACATGGTGAAAAATATGGATGATTATATGAGTGGATTTCGTAATTTATAGTGTGAATTGAACTTTTTAATAAAAAACAATGACCTTTTGGTCAAAAGTGTAAATTTCTGAAAAATGCCATTTTTTCAGACAGTAATTTGTTGAAAAATATGAATGATTGAAAGTGTGGATTTCGTAATTCATTGTGTCAACTGAATTTTTGAGATGTTTTTGATCAAAAACAATGACTTTTTTCGTCAAATGTTTGAGCTTCTGAAAAATGGCAATTGTTTTACTTAAGTAATATGTTGAAAATATGACTGATTAGCCTATATGTGTGGATTTCGTATTTTATTGTGTCAATTGAAGTTTTGAGATGTTTTTGATCAAAAACAATGACTTTTTTGTCAAAAGTGTGAGCTTTCTGAAAAATGGCAATTGTTTTTATAAAGTAATATGTTGAAAATATGACTGATCATATGTGTAGATTTCATATTGTGTCATTTGAACTATATGCAAAGTTTATGGTCAAAAAAGGTGAGTTTTTGGTCAAAAAAAGAGAACTTTCTTAATAATATCAGTTGTTTTCATACAATAATATGTTAAAAATATGAACAATTGTATGTGTGGATTTCGTATTCAATTGTGTCAATTTAAATTTTTGTTAAGTTTTGGGTAAAAAAAGGTGACTTTTTGGTGAAAAGTGTGAACTTGTAAAAAATGTCAATTGTTTTCACATAGTAATATGTTGAAAAAGATGAATGATTGTATGAATGGATTTCGTATTTTATTGTGTCAATCGAACTTTTTGGTAAAAAAAAAAAAAAAAAAAAAAAAAGGTGACGTTTTGGTAAAAAAAATCTAAACTTCTGAAAAATGTCAATTGTTTTCATACAGTAATAAGTTGAAAAATATGAATGATTATATGTCTGGATTTCGCATTTTATCGTGTCAATTGAATTTGAGAAGTTATTGATCAAAAACAATGACCTTTAGGTCAAAAGTGTGAAGTGTGAAAAGTGTCAGTTGTTCTAATACAATATGTTGAAAAATATGAATGATTATTTGTATTTTATTATGTCAATTGAAGTTTTTGATCAAAAACAATAACCGCCAATTCATTTTTTGGGCGTTTTGCACTCATGGATCAGACATGTTCAGGCAGGTTCAGTTCTCCATTCTAACTTTCAAAACAAGTTCTCACTCAGTGGGGCTAACGTTCAAAACATCAGAAGCATGCTCATTACCGAGATCAGCCCGCGTAAAATTTTCTTCCGTTCTTATTATTTCATCGCACCTTAGATTTGGAGCTTACTTGGCGTTGTGTGATAACCATCAGTCAGTTGAAAGGCTCAGTCGGCGCGCTGTTACTATAGAAACCGGCATGTAAGTCATTCATTAAATCCAGAAAGAAAAGATCGCAGCTGATAAAAACAAAGAAAAAAAAATTGTTTCGAGCTTGAAGTCAGCTGCTTCTAAAAATACACCACAACCTTCGTCCGGATAGTTTTGAAAGTTGGTCCGAGTTTTCACTCCAAGAAAGTTGCCAGTCCGAGGTAGTTAGCTTCACTTTGTAGCAGGACACAGAGCGAGACAAGAAGAGGGGTCACCCTTTCAGTCAACTCACCGCCCCCCTCACTAACTCCCCCTCTTCGAGGTCTAAAATAGAGATAAAAAGGAGACAGAAGGGGAAGCGAGGCCAACCAAAAAGAGAGCAAAGATGAAGGGATGGAAAGGACAAAGATAAAAAAAATGATGAGAAAGACATTCTTGCTAATATTGGCTGCTATTGACGGCGATAGACCTCCAATCCATTTTAACTAGGAGCGATCATTTGCTGCTAGCTTCTCCCAGTCAAAATGGATTGGACGTCTATCACCGTCATTGGGAGAAGATTTTCATACCAGAAAACTTCTAAGCTTTTGGTGCAGAGAGTCACTTTCAGATTTCGAGTCTGTAACCTGACCTCCAGCTTTGCCCGGAGAGCTTGACCTGCATTTGGCTATAATTAGTTGCCCAGACAGCTGCCAAAGTTAGCGCTGGATTGGACTTGGAATGTAGCGTGCTCAAAAAGGGGGGGGGGTTTACGTATCTACGTATGAAGCAGTGGTGATAGCTCTAAGGGGCCGTTTGCATGGTGACTATCCGAGAAAACGAACAATTTCAAATTTGCATTTACAGTGGGGCAAATAAGTATTCAGTCAACCACCAATTGTGCAAGTTCTCCTACTTTAAAAGATTCGAGAGGCCTGTAATTGTAAACATGGGTAAACCTCAACCATGAGAGACAGAATGTGAAAAAAAAACAGAAGATCACATTGTTTGATTTTTAAAGAATTTATTTCCAAATTAGAGTGGAAAATAAGTATTTGGTCACCTACAAACAAGCAAGGTTTCTGGCTGTCAAAGAGGTCTAACTTCTTCTAACGAGGTCTAACGAGGCTCCACTCGTTACCTGTATCAATGGCACCTGTTTTAACTCATTATTAGGGGTGCACGATATCCCTTTTCTGAAACCGATACCGATATCTATAATTTACTGCTCCTCAAGGCCGATACCGATACGATAACCGATAATATATATCTAATTTTTCAATGTACTGTATATTCACCTGAGTTTTGGAACACCCGTAGGTCAAAAATACTAGTGGTTGATTCAGCATAGATTTGCCTTTGACCGGACCAGAATATTTCATGATGACACGAGCATTATTATAGTGAACAAAACAAGAACAAGACCAGTTTTGACTTCAAATAAAGTGTCCATATTATTTTTTCAAATGAATATAATTTGAGTCAATCACAGTCAATTCATCAGTCATTATCATTGACGATGTGTTCCCCTGAACAATGAGAACTGATCTAAAACAAACATAAACCCAACAGGTATTATGCTTTGTCAGCAGATAAAAAAATTTGGTGCAACAGGAGAGTAGACTTTTGTTATCTTGGTCCATGAAACAACTTTCTTAACTTGGCAATTATAGAACAGCAAGCCTACTAATAACCAAAAGGCCTCTCAAGAACTTGTAAACATAACACTGTAAAATGCAAACATTTGCTAATTGCCATAGTAAGGTTTATAACTCAGTGAAGGAAAAATACAGCCTCTAGAACAGTAACAAAACTTTGCATGCTGGCAAAACAGGAGTAGAAACAAATGCACACATCCCAATCTGACACCGTGCCAAAAATGTTATTAATAGGCCCGATAACATATTGTTATCGGCTTTATTGGGATGACGTCATAATTCCTATTATAGGGCCGATAATTATCGGATCGATAATTGTCGTGCACCACAACTCATTATCGGTATAAAAGACACCTGTCCACAAACTCAGTCAGTCACACTCCAAACTCCACTATGGCCAAGACCAAAGAGCTGTCGAAGGACACCAGAGACAAAATTGTAGACCTGCACCAGGCTGGGAAGACTGAATCTGCAATAGGTAAAACGCTTGGTGTAAAGAAATCAACTGTTGGAGCAATTACTAGAAAATGGAAGACGTACAAGACCACTGATAATCTCCCTCGATCTGGTGCTCCATGGAAGATCTCACCCAGTGGCGTCAAAATGATAACAAGAACGGTGAGCAAAAATCCCAGAACCACACGGGGGGACCTAGTGAATGACCTACAGAAAGCTGGGACCACAGTAACAAAGGCTACTATCAGTAACACAATGCGCCGCCAGGGAGTCAAATCCTGCACTGCCAGACGTGTGCCCCTGCTGAAGAAAGTACACGTCTAGACGATGGCTCCTTTGCTGGGCTGCGGAAGAAGGGATGGGCTGCGCTGAAGCCTCCCAGGCCCCCCTGCCCGCCTCCCTCCCTGGGCTGGCTGGGTTGGGGCCGTGGCCCTGGGTAGGCGCCCGCGTGGCGTCTCTGCTCGTCTGCGTGGCTTTCGCGCGCTTGGTCGGGCTCGCGTACGGCTGGATGTGATAGGGCGCGCTCGGGTGGGGGTCCCGGTGCCGGGATAGGCGATGGTGCGGCGTAGGGTCGGTCGCCAACGGGCTTACCCTCACAAGGGTTCACACGATTGCTGGGTTCTAGATCACAGGGCTGATTTGTGTACACTCTATCCCTTTCAATCACTTAGCTTATAGACTCCCCCACCCCCCTCTTTCCCTGGTTAACAGGCCCCCCACATGGTGTCAACCAGAAATACATCTAGCTGATGATAGCACTAACATGTTAGTAGTTAGTGAAGAGGTTCAATGTATTTCTTGTTGTTGTTTTTGTTTCTTTTCTTTCTTCTCTTGTGTTTCTTTTCTTCTGTTCCCCCATAACCCCTTCCTGTTCGCTGTTTTGTCATAATAAACGAGGTATGTTGAATGATCACAATGAGAGTATGTCAACTGTTAAGACCAACCGGGCACTTAGACTTCCATTCTCCATGTCAAACAGCTGAACAGGACAGTTTAAAAAAAAAAAAGGATTTAGTTTAGGTTTCCGGGCTGTGAAATGAATTAATGGAAATATAATGTATTCTGATGTGAAAATCGCTGGACACACGACCATTTCGACTTACAAACAAGGTCCTGGAACTAATTAACTTCGTATAAAGAGGTACCACTGTACTTGTGTTTGGAGGCTTGACTTCTGGCCCTCTAGTTTCTTTCCTTACTGAGTTGTGGGTGCTATTGAGCCCCTTCACTGTCACAAAGCACTCACAGGCGGATACACTCATTGAAAGACCAGCAATGCCACTGTTCTACACACTTGCAGTATACCAACCAGCATGAATGCGTTGTCATGCAATTTTGCCAGATAATGCATCTGCTAGTTTTACGTGTAATAACACTGTTGACCACTCGACTACTTCGGTGACATTCTGAGATCACAAGTCTTTTCACATAATGAAGCAATTGAGTCTCTTTGAATTCATCTATCCTTTCATCCTGACAAATTGCAATCGCTCTCTTCACGGTAACTATCTCTAATATATTTCTTTCTGTTTATTGGTCGATACAGCGTACAGTTGTATAACAAACGTCCTCCTTATTGGTGTAGCAGCCACTGATTATGAAGGTCTTTGAAGAATAATCTCTCATTCAGCAACAATGAAATCAATGTAATTGTACAGCTTTATGCCTCTTTTATGTTTGCTGGCATATTGAAAGCTGTAAATAAAAAAAAGTCACCTTCAAAACGATCCAGACCTGTGAGAATCCAACTCAATGATTTCTATAGATGAATGTTGACCTTTAGAAAATGAGATTTTTGTCGAGGTCAAATCCTCGTGACAGTCCTAATCGTTTGAGTATTTTGTTTTGTCAATACCCCAAACTACCGATTCTGTACACCTTGGGAACACATCTTCCCAGTTTAATAATCACAGACAGCAGAAGTGGACTCCTATTGTATTTCTGACTGTTCTTGGCTGTCTATTTGATTCCTGGCTACCAATCCATTTGCAAAAAATGTTGCCTGGAAGGCAGGTTTTACCTCCATCGCTCCCCTAAAGTACAAACGCTTCAGGACATTCCCAGCGCGACACGTTTGCCTCCATGAAATGGCTCCTGTTTTTCCTTCACGATGGACCGTTTTGATGATTGTCTTGCTGCAAAATAGTTGCACGCTCAGGGGAGATGTCTCCTGATGAAAGTCAGCTGATGAAATGAAGCGCAATCAGCGCGCCTGGTGCCGAGTGTTGGTTGTGTTGGACAAAAAGAAGCATGAGCGCAAGCTTTGATCAGTGATTTTTATCACTCTGTGTGACACCTCCAGAAATCCTTACAGTAGCTTTCAGTAGCATGACTATAGCACTGAATGAGTTAATATGCATATAATGTATTGATAATTTTTTTTAAAAAATCAAAGTACGGTTAAATTTTGATTTAACAGAGCAATAGTTAATGTCTTGTATGTTTTGTTCATAAGGGCACTGGCAAAAATACGAAAATCAAAATTTACCTCAAAATTATATTTCAAGGACTGTTTAACAGTATGCGTAAAAAAATGCACTTACAGTGTGTAATGATTTGTTAAATTTAACTATCATACTTCAAACTAAAGTGCGAACAACAGGAGAAAAAAAGTCTTAAATAGCATTATTATGTGAATTAGAATCATATTCTGAGACAATTCGACTATATACAACAATTTGGCAAAGCGCAGATGACAAGAAATTAAGTCTTTTAATCTGCTGGTTAGCCACGCCTACCATTATTGTGCTCTAGCGTCCCCAACAGGCAAATGGTTTCATCTGTTTTACTATTCAACTGATTGAGGGGGAATTATTCAGAACAAGGAAAATGCGACGAAGAGAGCCGCAAAATGTCATTGTTTCAGTCTCTCCAATATTTTTACAGGATATTCTTTTAATCCAAGTATTTTCCCCAATAGCTACATAAATGGTATGGTCATGACAAATAACAGTATTTTGCTAAATGGGATATGAAATAATAAAACTGCATTTATTCAGTACGACATGGCAAAATTACTCCATAATGGTCAAAACTGTCCACTTATGCACCTCCCAAATTATATTTTATGCCACCATAGTTAGTCGGGCTTTTGTCATTTCCCTGCCGGCTTCAGAGAATGTAAACAAACCAAGAGGCGTGACAGGTAGCCGACATGCTAACCCGAACAGAGTGATGTTTCAAAGTCTTCGAAGCGGAAAATCACACATAACTAGCCCAGATCATTTCACACTGCGGCGGGGTTGTCGATTGTCTTCGCCGATCGGCAACCCGCCCGGCGGCGAGCAAGTTAGAGGTTGTCGTTCCCCTACTGAGGGCAGAGGACTTGTTTGCGGGGAAGCAGCTGGACAATGACCGCCGGACAAACCGGCCGACGTCGGCAGTTGTTGTGCAGCTAACATGACAGAACGTGTCTGGCAGTGAGCTTTTCTACATTCAATTCAATTCAATTTGTATAGCCCTATATCACAACAAGGTTGTTTCAAAGGGCTTTGCAGATGATACACAGTCAGAAACAGTAAATGAATTAAATAAAGTTCTAGTCCAAGTCCTGGGTATCTGTCATCCTTAGACCCTCCATGTCGGCAAGGAAAAACTCCAAAAACTTTTTGGAAAAAATGAGAAACTTTGGGGAGAACCACAGTGAGGAGAGATCCACTCTTAGGACGGATAGACAAGATGCACCAGGACTGCTAATGGGAATTAGCAAACGGAGTTACAGTTTATAGAGATGCACTAGAGCAGGGGTGTCCAAACTTTTTGCAAAGGGGGCCAGATTTGGTGTGGTAAAAATGTGGGGGGCCGACCTTGGATGACGTCCTTTACGTAGAACAATATATTTAAGCAAATTTTAGCAAGCCATTCTGTGTGTCACATTTTCTTTATTATTATTTTTTTTAATTACCCTAATTTTCGGACTATAAGCCGCTACTTTTTTCCCTCATTTTGAATCCGGCAGCTTATAGTCCAGTGCGGCTTATTTGTTGACTTATTTGGGTTAATAGGTAACACTTTATTTAACAGAACCATCTTAAGACTGTCATAAGAACATCATAATTACATGACACTATCATGGGCATTACTGAATGCTTATAACAGATGTCAATATGTGCCATGTGGCATATTATGTCACTAAATCCATTTATGTCCAGCTCAGATCTTTTACATCCATTCAAAAGTGAGATAATTTGCTGGATGACACTAACCGACATCTATTAAAAGCATTCATTAATGCTTATGACAGTGTACTGTAATAATTATGACTGTCTTATGACAGTATTATGGCACCACTATCCAAGAAAATGTTACCAAATACAATAACTAGCAATTAATGAAACAACTGGAACAGTAACTGAAGAAATTATTAGCACAGAACATGACTGTTATTTACATCTGTAGCGCCGCCATGCATGCTAGGAGGAATGTTGGATGACAACAGTGTTGAGAGCAGGTGGCAGCAGAGGTTGACTGTCTATCCCAAGGAAGCAGTGATAGCCAATGGCGCTTTTAGTGAAAATAAGGCTTTGCAGCCAATTGGTTCAAAGCTTAATGGTGGTTCATTTGGTCTCATGACAGTCTTATGGTGCCATTGTCAAATGAAGGATTACCATTTGACATCTTTTGGTGTAAATATCCCATAATACAATGAGGACAACTGCGGCTTATAGTCCAGTGTGGCTTATCTATGAACAAATGCCGTTTTCATGTCAAATTTGGTGGCTGGCGGCTTATAGTCAGGTGTGCCTTATAGTCCAGAAATTACGGTAATAATTTCAACAATCTCGCAACTAGCCTTTGTGGCGTTCTCCTTTGACTCTCGGCCTCTTGCGAAATACTGCTGCTGTGAAATTAAACTAGCTTCAAGTTGCTTCAATTTCTCGCTGCGTATCTTCCCTATAATCTTGTCGTACATTTCAGCGTGTCTTGTTTGGTATTATTGCCTCACATTGAACTTTTTAAAAACAGCTACTGTCTCTTTGCAAATGAGGCAGACCGAGTTGTTGCATATTTTAGTGAAGAAATAGTCCTATTTCCACCTATCCTTGAAGCGTCGGCCATCGCAGTCAACTTTCTTTTTTTTTGTTGATTGTCGCCATTTTAGAAAATTGGAAGTAAAGGGTCACACGGGGTAATGTTGCTTAGAGTGCTGCTGCCTTTTAGTGGGTAAATGAGGAGCAGCATTTAGTGTGTAAGCTACTTGATATATTGGTAGCAGCACTGCTGACCAATTTACCGTACTGGCCCGAATATAAGACGGCCCTGATTATAAGACGACCACCTCTTTTTCAAGACTCAAGTTTGAAAAAAGACTTTTTGAACACCAAATTAATTTTTATTCAGAAAATAATTACAGCACATCTGAAACAAATGATTATAACAATATATTTGAGAGAAAAAGCATGTTATTTTGCCTCATTCAAATCTTAATATCTGAACATTTAAATGTGTAAACTAAAGTGCAATCACATTTGTAAATGAATGGCTTCTGGTTTTTGAAATGGAAATAAACCAATCTATTGTGATGAAGCAACAAAATTGCAATAACTGCATTAACCATCAAAGTGAAGTCTAACTGTAACTGTAGTCTTGAAACAAATCTGAATAAGGAAAAACATTGTAATAAAATAATGCAAACTGGTTAAACTTGAAAGTAGCTGAGATCTGTCATGACAGAACATCGCTTCAATGATATCTGGCGCCATCTAGCGTCGCAAATGGGTATAATGTCTAGACCGCGAATATAAGACGACCCCCACTTTTTCAGTCTTATTTCAATGCAAAAAACACAGTCTTATATTCGGGCCAATACGGTGTGTGGGCCAGACGTAATTGATTTTATGACAGAGGCTGGGGGCCAGATAAAATTTGATCGCGGGCCGCATTTGGCCCCCGGGCCGGACTTTGGACATGTCTGCACTAGAGTGAGGGAACAAGAGGAGGTCTATCCAGCCAGATGAGACGGGGGGGGGGGGGGGGGGGGGGGCGAGGAAGTTCATCCAGCCAGGGGTCCGGATAGTCAGGAGGCTGCTGCTGAAAAATAGCCTCTCCCCAGAGGGAGAAAGACTAGTCAACTAGATATTAAAATTAGAAAAGAGAAATAAAGTAAGACAAGTGGTAGGTAGAGCGAGAAAAAGGAGATAGGACTTAGTG
Source organism: Corythoichthys intestinalis (assembly GCF_030265065.1). Lineage (NCBI taxonomy): Eukaryota > Metazoa > Chordata > Actinopteri > Syngnathiformes > Syngnathidae > Corythoichthys > Corythoichthys intestinalis. The sequence continues at coordinate 8,820,323 of NC_080413.1, forward strand.
GCTGTACTTCCCCCAGCATTATAGCTTCTAGTCCAGCTTAGACTGAACTGTGAGTCTAGTCCAATTTCAACTAGCCTGACCATAAGCTTTGTCGAATAGGAACGTTTTCAGTCTAATCTTAAATGTACAGACTGTGTCGGCTTCTTTAATGCTAGCTGGAAGCTGATTCCATAAGACTGGAGCTTGGTAGAGAAAGGCTCTAGCACCTACTGTACTTTTAGAAACCCTGGGAACTACCAGTAGACCTGCACTCTGAGAGTGGAGTGTTCTGTTGGGTGGTATGGAACCAGAGCATCAGTGAGATAAGATGGCCCCAAACCATTAATGGTCTTAAATGTAAGAAGGAGTATTTTAAATTTAATTCTAAACTTGACTGGAAGCCAGTGAAGGGCCTGGAGCACAGGGGTGATGTGCTCTCTTCTATTAGTTCCTGTTAAAAGTCTTGCTGCTGCGTTCTGGACTAGCTGAAGACCTTTTAGAGAACTTTTAGGACAAGCTGCAAGTAGGGAGTTACAATAATCCAATCTAGATGTAACTAACGCGTGAATTAATTTTTCTGCATCGTTTTTAGACAAAATATTTCTAATTTTCGCTATGTTGCGCAGGTGAAAAAAGGCTGTTCTGCAGGTTTGTTTAATATGAGCTCTAAATGACAAGTCTGGGTCAAATAGAACTCCTAGGTTTTTAACTGTGGTGCTAGAGGATACACTTACATGCCCATCCATGATCAAACGTAAGTAAATAGTCCTTTATTTGAAGAAAGTTTGTAGTGTTTACTTTGCAATCGTTGTATTCGCAGCCATTTTTAACACAAAGTTGCAATTTCTGATCAGGTGGAAAATTTCACAGAACACCGGGCACATGAAGAGGGCAATAAACCAAGTATAGTGCGGGATGTGCGGCAAGCCGCCGGTCGAGTAGACAAGGAGCATGTCAGCCACAAAATGCATGCCACCTACAGGGTGACCCAAAAAAAAGTCTGCTTGTTGAAAACCCATTGAAACATATCTAAATAGGTTGTCATGCTTAAGTGATTCATTAAGGTCACTCAATGCAGCTGGTAATCTCTCGTCTTTACAATTCCTGTGCTTCTGCTGAAAATGAAGAAAACTTTAGCTGTACCTGAATTGCTGCGTGCCGGTCTGACACCTACTGAGATTGCAGCAAATCTGAGAATATCCAGATGTGCAGTCTACAAAGTTAAAAAGAAGCTGAAAGATACTGGAACAGTCTCACAAAAACCTGGGTCTGGAAGTGCCGATCTGTGCGGACCAAAAAGTTGATTGACAAGGTGATATGTGGTCACCCCAGAGTCCAGATCTCAATCCCCTGGATTATAGCATATGGGCAACTGTGGAGGACAGTGCCTGTAAGAAGCCACAAACTTCTGTGGCAGCCTTGAAGAGGTCCATTGTTAGATCTTGGGAAAAGATGACAGCATCCTACATAAAGAAGACCTGTCAAGCATTCCGCAGGCGCCTGGAGGCTGTTGTGACACTTAAGGGAGGACACATTGAAAAATAGAGTGTACTGTACATGTTCTTTACAATAATGTATAATTTGTGATTAAATTCTAATTCTAAGTTGAATTAACATGGCATTTAAGTTGTATTATGGCAGTGTAAACATTTTTTGGGGTCACCCTGTACGTATTAAAACGATCCCAGTATGTGACATAACACAAAACCCGATGTTTACTCAGTTCCACGTAAGTCCAATGGTCCCACAGTAGTAAGGCTTGTTTTGGCCAATATCCACCGGTGAATGTGAACCTTTTGAAACCCCCAAAAAGCTCACACGCCTCTCCCTGGTGCAGCAACATTTTTCTGCGGCCGTTTGGCTGGCGTGATGCGAAAAATAAATGAATTAATCTGCAAAACCAGCTGAATCCGCAGTCGCTCTGCATACTGCAGTATTGGCTGTATAGTGAAGATGACTATCCCGCTGACGTCACATTAGCAATCCTCGTCAAAACAGGAAGTCGCTCATTTTTATGGCACGGGATTACAAAAACCAAATAAATATATCGATCGCTTCCACACACATCCAAGCGGTCCATTTCAGCATAAAATACTGCGGAAAAGATAAAAAAATAAACATGCTTTTTGCTGTCATATGGACTTTAAATACAACTGAACTGTGATTGGACAGTTTATCAAATTTAATTTCGAGATTCTTAGTACAGCACTAACTTAGCTGACACTTCCTTTTGCGTGCAAGTGGAAGAAATCGTTGGCAGGCACATATTTCATGTGGCCGATACCCGACCGAGCGTTCGCCTGGAGAGTTGTGCAATGTTTGTTTTCTTCACAGGCGTCTCACAGGCGAGGCGAAGAATGTTCTCCGGGTGGATCAGCACCTTGGACAGTGGCAAAAGGTCACATCCGACACTGGAGGATGCTGGGAATCCGCAGCTGGAGAAGTATGAGGAGAAGTCGCGTTCAAACTTTTAGAGTGCTTCATAGTGCGTTCGTTATATCAGGATTTTTGAAGTATGTCTACTTACTGGAATGCTTCTAAGTTCACAACATTGGCTTCAAGGACAGACTGTGTTGAGTTGAGTAAGTCATCTAAAGGGTAGAATGTGTGTTTATGTGTGTGAGTGTAGAGGCTGTTAACCATCAGAGGACAGTCAGGGCACAGGGGGATGTGACCAGAAAGGAAACCAGGCATAAACAAATACGCACAATCTAAAAACCTTCTTGACACGTCCTCTTTTCTATCTCTGATTGTTGTTGTATATTCAATGCCAGCCATATATTGTGATAAAGTTAGAGATTAAAAGTGAGATTAATTAGAATCAGAATGGAACTATGGATTAGGATTAGGGTGTGCCATTTTAGGCAACCCACGATTCAATTCGATTACGATTCAGGGTGCTACAATTCGATTATTGAACGATGATCACGGTATTGATGATGATCACGGTTGTCACGATTATCGTTGCATCGTACCTTACTACTTATTTTTCTCAACAATACAATAAAATTTACACAGGTGGAATGAATTCCACATTTTCTGGAAACAAAGCGTCTTTAGAAATAAGACTTCTTTAACCGATATACTTTGTTTTCACAGATTTCTGTACTTTTTCGCATGTTTGTAGTGTTACCGCTGTACTTAATCATGGTTTTACACGTTCTTCTTATGAAATACACGTTAGCGAATTAGCTTAGCGCTCGGCGCTAACTGTTAACATTTCCAAAACAACAACAATAAAGGCTGAACAGTACAAGAGGGTTCGTGTACTCACTTCTTATAGACGCACTCGGGTCTTAGGAACACACTCAGGACATTTTTCAATTGACATGACTTGAAACTACCGCTGGACATCTGAAAGAAAATGAGCAACGAACTATCTCCCTTCCCCTCTCGCTCTAAAAAATAACTTTTGCACAGAAGTGCGACCGCTGGGTCCCTACCCTGTCTCATACACAAATTTATTTTCCAGTCTTTTGAAAAGGAGAAAATCTCTCGCTCAGTAACCGGCAGCATCCATCATAATATTGTGCGTGCGTCCGTTAAAGGTGTCCGGGCGGCAGACGTGTCTTGAATTTTGTTCCGCTACGAGCAGCTGTCATAAAGTTATCAGGGAAAATCATCATTTTTGAACCTTTATGAATCGTAATCGAATTGTCACGTGTCGAATCGCGATGCATCTAATAATCGAGTTTTTGGATCTCCCTTAGATTAGGATGTCTATGGCCGCTAATGAGTTAATTGATGACCAATTTTTTGCTTTGACTTGCAAACACTTTTTCTGGTTTAATACCTAGAAATTGAGTGGTTAAAAGGCTGATGTATATCTATTAGAGTGAATATTATCCTTTCCCATATTTGCTGTTTGACTGTTTGTATTACTCTAACACACCCAATATAAAATAAATAGCATTTAAATCATAGTTTAAGAAAACAAGTAGAATATATTTGAAGTATGAATAGTTGGACTTGGAGTGATTGGAATTTGCAGCGCCAAGACAAAGGGGAGATAAGGGCATAACAACTACAGCATGCTCGCTGACTACGGAAGCCCAACGCACACGTCATGCAACTGACAGAGTGAAATTGACGCTGGCGGAGCGAGACAAGCAGGTGATCACTAAGACAAGTACTGGTGCACGATAATAATCGGTTCGATAATAAGAATTATGACGTCATCCCGATAAATCCAATAAAATTATTAATAGGACCGATAATATGTACTGTGCTGGCTTTACAGTTTACACACTGGTATGAGAAATCAGTTGACCATTTGCGGGGCATTGCTCACCTGCTGGTCAGAATAATTTGCTGCATCTATTTTTTTTTTTTAGTTTGGTTCACATTACAAGCTCATTCACTTACACATTGCGGTGTCTAGCGACGCACTGTTTTGTTCATGTCATTATAAAAAATCTGGTGAGATCAAAGGCAAATCTATGTTGAATCCACCACTAGTTGTTTTTTTTCTGATACCTCCAGGTGTTCAAAAACTCAGGTTTTACATTTAAAAAATTATATATTTATTATCGGTTATCGATATCGGTATCGGCTTTGAGGAGCAGGAAGTTCTCGATATCGGTATAGGTTTTTAAAAAATGGATATCGTACACCTCTATCTACATGCCCATATCTGGATGACCAAATCCCGCCATCAACTCTTTGGGGGCAAACAATGGATAGCCCGGAACAATGGCGACACATTCTGTCTTGCCACAAGGAAGGCCTGATAACAAGAAGACTCCACGGCTGACAATTTGAACACTCAGTGCTTTTTTCGTGTCGAGGCTGACAATATCTCCAACTCTGGTTGTCTTGGCACCAGTGACGCAAGGACTCCTCTGCCCAATCTGCAACGGACCATTACCCTCAACACCACCCAAACACATCCTTGTTCCGGACCACAGCCTGCCTCACCAGAGCCTTCAAAGGACTGAACTCTTTAGCTACCACTGTCTTTCCTTGGGAATCTTTTGTGATACTGTGATTTGGTGACCCTGGATCCAGCCTTCCTCTTCATCTGGGTCTGTGTGCTGTTTTGCCTTGCTGTCTGATTGCTGTCGACTTGGAATATATTGTCAATTTGTGTTTTGAAGCCTTTTTAAAGCTTTTAAAATGGTGTCACACCAAGGGGTTAAAACTAAGGTGAGTACACGTTTGGCCTTTTGGCCGGGTTGTCGGGTTGCCGCGGCCTGGGTCATTGGAATTGCGCTAGCGCGGTTCCAGTGGTTTGGCTGGTGTGATTCCGGCAATCTGGCTAAAAGGACAAATTCCAACACTATACTATAAAAATGTATTCACAACTCTTACGTGAGCATTATTGCTCTAATAATATTTACATGTACCCAGCCAAAAGCTCTAACACGCGCACACGCATGTTCTATTTGCAGGCCGAGCACACCGGCCAGGAATAACGTGTCGCTGTTTCTGATAATGATGTCAAACAGCATCGTTGATGTGTTTATTTAGCATGAAATCAGTTTAATCCAATGCGCCTGCAGCCTTCGAGGTCCGCTTTTAAAAAGTGTTGCTCAAGTCGAGTGTCAATGTGACCCAACTTTGTCCTTTTTTTTTTTTTTTAAGACTGGCACTAAAAAACCACAGTCGGGGGCTATTTTCGCAAAAGCCTTCTCTTGAAGAGGGTCCAGAAAGCAAGAAATTGGGGGTGTCGGGGGTTTGGATGTCTCTAATCTTTATTTTGTTGGAAGGTTGGCTATTTGTTTGAGCCAGAAAGTGACTGTGGTGTGCTGCCTGTTTGCCAAAACATACTGTGTGTTGATGCAAGCAAGTACAACACACACACAAAAACATACACAGCCTTGGCAAGAAGCGAGCCCGGACAGATGGAAGGACAGCAGAGAAGACAGCATGTGAGTGGAAATTAACCTGACGAACTGGTTAGCCTTAACGATGCCCCGCCATGCTTTTGTGCACGTTCACTCAGGATGATTTTGGTGAACACCTTTCCACCTGCACTCACCAAGGAGGTTGACATCATTAATGCAAAGCGTAATCATCTTTAATTAACAGAAAATGGCCATATTGTGGGTTTAGTTTTTGCTAATTTACTAATTGCTATGAACATTGTTTTTTATTCATGCTCCCATATGGGTTTAAAGAGTGTAAACAACTATCTATAAACAGTCTTAGCTGCTTTGGGAGTAACATTTAGCGGTTAAATCGCTCGCTTTGACTAAAGGAGACATTTTGACGTAAAAAAAAAAAAATCCAAACGTCAAACCAGTTTGGATCTGGGTTCATCTGTTCTTCAGAAACCACCTATGCTGTTGGCATTTGACCTCTTAGCCAAACGCCGCGCGTTCACGTTTTTGTAACCATTATCTGACTCCAAGAAGACAAACTTTGATAATGCGAAGTAAAGGTCTAACAACAACTTTCCACAATGTAGACCATTTAATCCGAGTCGAGAACATTAAAAAAATAACGAGAACAACTATGAAAACTCAGGCAAACAGAGGGAAAATACTAGAGGTGGAACAATTAATCAATAACTAATCGATTAGCAAATTAATCGACAACTATTTTAAAAAACGTTTAATCACTTAGGACCTTCTTTACCTTAAACTTGCCTAAATTCTTGAAATTATAACACATATAACTTCTCAGTCGTAAATATTATCAGATTTCTTCGTTATATATTTTTTTAAGTCGACGTAGCACATGGAAAAAAATCTGGTTTTACTTTGGAAAACAACAGTTCACATTTTTGCCAATTTTCAGACATCTTACTATCTAAACTATCTTCTTAATGAGGCTGCAACAACTAATCGACTAAAATTGATTAATAAATGAGTTGCCAACGGATTTGATCATCGATTTTTGCCGGCAGCTATGAGCGGTCCCGTTTGGGTCCTTGTTTGTGTGAAAGGCGTGCCAGTGATTACAGCAAGAGAGAGAGAGGGAGAGAGAGTTCGCCGCTACACTCAGGTTGGGTTGCTGAATCAATAATATTGCGAAATGTCGAGAGTTCGATTGTGTTTTGTGTTGTTAGATCCTGTGTGCCTCCGTCTGAGGTGACTAAACGAAGTGAAGGTCTCCAGCGGGATTGGAAAGAGCACGTAAACCACAGGACTATATTTCCACGTAATGTTAGAATCATGATTTTCCTTATAAGATTCCTTATAAAGCAATCGCAAATCACATGTGTCGTCTGTCTGTGCGGTAAAACCTGAAAAGAAACTGCGGCTGCCTTTACCAAGGAATTAGAAAACGTGGCTTACTTCAGACAGCAAGCAGACAATAATAACAGAGGGATTGCGTAAAAGGGTTTATTGAACACACAAAAAGAAACATGCAATCGCGAAAGAGGGACACAAAAGGGTCCGTGACAGTTGGTCGGGATCGATTAAATAAATACATTTAAAAAAAAAAAAAAAAAGTTGGAGAACTGAAAAAAACAAGGCTATGATGCAACTAGTAACAAAGGGATATACAAACTGTCAAATGGCAGCAAGTCAGTATCTCGGCAAGCCGCCTAGGATCGGTTTAAAGACACTGCTGATGAGCTGGAATTGGATGCAGGTTCGACGTTGGGAACTAATCCCAAAGCTCTGTAACAATCTTAAGTTATATTTTGCTATCTGGGTTGCCATTTGTCAGTGGGGCTGGGGCTTGCTGAAAATAGCCAGGTGTGAGTCCGGCAAAGCAAAGTGTTTCATGTACAAACTGACAGACTCTGTGACAGGCCAATCTAATGTTACTCGGCTTGATGGAAAGTGAAACATCTCTACTTTTGGCCAATTCTACTTGTAGCTTGGTTTATTTCCACTTGAAGTTGCATTGCAGGAGCCCGGGAAACACACATTAAAGTCAGACCGACTGAAGCCGAGATTTGTTTTGAGGCTACAGAATGATTCACGTAGGCTATTTTGCTAAGTGACTGTATTACTCACTGACCGAGCGTCAGAATCATTCACTCATGACTAAGTGAAGCACAACAGGCGATGATAAGCACTTTTAAATTGTACCATGTGAGGAGGTGATGCGTTAGCTTGGTTCTCCATTAGAATGAGCGGCATATGCGCCAGACACCTCATGCATTTTTAACCAATCAATATCCTTTCTCCTACTCCCCATTTCTCTTTCGGCCCCTTTTCCACCTTTTTTCTCCTTGTCCTTTGCCTTCTCTGTGCCACCGGGCTGCACCCATCTGTTGGGTAATTGTTTTCTCCGTCACCTTTCCTCCTCAAACAGATGCCGGACTGATTATTTGCTCCCCTCGCCGAAACCTCACTCAATCCATCTCCAGCTCAAATGTCTTTCTTCTCCCCAGCATGACCGATGTGCTCTTTTCGAGGGATTCGTTTGTACCATTTCAAGCTTTTTTCTCGAAAATGACGACACTCACTCAGTGTTTCCCATGCAAATGTTTCAAAAACTGAAAGAGTTACCAGTGAATTAATTATTGTCACGTCTCAGTTGACTCACAAATTTACTGTAGTTAAATTTAGTGTAACAGTGGGGCTTCTTTAGCTAAAAAGCTAGCTATATCAACAGTATATTAGAGGTGCAAATCACCAATTCCATGACAATATAATATATCAATTAGGGCTGCAGCATTAAGCATTAGTAGTCGATTAATCCATCAACTATTTAGTTTGAGTAATCAAGTAATCGGATTAGGAACATTTAATGCGTTGCAAAATCATTTTTAGATATAAAACAAAGGATTGTGAAGATTGCACTTTCAAAAGAGCATTAAATGGGAACACAATAAATTCCCGAGTACTTCTTCTAACTGAAGAATTGCATATTTATAAATGAATAAAATACCTAAGCTTAGCCTCAAACAGTATAAAAAAAAAAAAAAAAAATAGGATCTAAGTAAAAAAAAGAACAATTGGCTAACGCGCATAGCAAAGTCCGCTAGCTAAAATGCTAATGATTTTTTAATTTTTATTTTTTTACTCTTAATCGTTCACATGTTCCCACAAAAATCAGCTAAATATACCTATAAACTAAATTACGAATGCATAAAAAACATGTTAAATGAGTTATGTCATATTCACTGTTAACACTAGAGGCCAGTGTATTCACCCAAATCAATAAAATTAAATCCAAACCCTTTCAAAACAAACCATTATAACGCCACTCCAATTAAACAAATACTCGAAGCAGCAAAATTTGATTTTTTTTCCAGTCGAATTACTCGTTTAATCGTTGTAGCACTAATATTGATCCTTAGGACAATGATGCGAACTCTGCCGATTTTTCAGACAACATTTCGAACAACAACATTTCGAACTTTTGAATGAAAGATCTTCGTTTTAACAGAGCGGCGAATCTAAAAGATGACAATATTAATCAATGTTTTGCAATATTATCGATTAGGATTTGCTTGTGCTTAACAGTGTTGTTTTTGGTAGCCATTTTAATTTTTGCCTTAGTCTTTTGGACGATAATACTTATTAGTCTAGGCATATTTTAGTAATCTCAGAATGTGTTGTCTTCGTATAGTTTTTGTTGACGAAAACTCTAGACGAATTTTGTCCGGTTTTAGTTAACTAAAAATGTTTTCGTCTGTAAAATTTATAAAATGTACTTCAAAAGTAAATAAATAAATGAAGGTTTCCAAGTATTTCAAATGAACATTGACGGACGAGCACATACTTGTAGCATCTTTCTACAAGGACAATGCCAACTTGGTGATAATACACACTCATCAGGAAAACAGTACATTGTTTTCAATTAATTATTCCTACCTGGACGAACTGTTAAGTAAAAAAGTTGTCCGCGGGGTTAAGAGGACACTCTCTGTGAGTATTCGCCAAATGCGAACGCGATTGCTATGCTAATGCTACAAGTTACATTTAGTGTGTGACATTGTTGTTTTCGTCAACGATGAAACTCACGAAAATATTTTGTCAACGAACAACAACGAGCTAAAAACGTGCTTTGGTAGGCTAAAACGTAATGAGCCTAATGCCAGTTTTGGTCTAACAAGACGAGAATGGGATAAAAAGGCACAATCGTTTCCGTCAGTTGTTCACAATGTGTGACATTTTATGTGTAGTTAGCCTGCATCTAGGAGTGTCTGGTTGTGTTACTCATGTGACATATTGCTAGGAGAGTTTCATGCTTGCCGTGCATTATGCATGGCATAATGTTAATGCCATGCTAATGCTACGAGTTACATTTAGTGTGCGATGATCACTCAGCACATACCTTTAAAGGCTAAAGCAACATTGCATATTCACTCTGGCTAAGAAAACAAATCTTACCGTGTGTGCAAGCCTGCATGGAGACTGGAAGCAACACATTGGTGAGTAAGCAAGGGGTGGGGAGGCGAAGCATGTCACAAGTGACACAACCAGACAATGCTACGATGCAGGCTAACTACACATAAATTTCACAAATTGTGAACACGTGACGGAAACTATTGCGCATTTTCGTCTCGTTCTTGTGTCGTCAGATGAAAACTGGCATTTGTCACGTCATGTTTTAGTCTGCCAAAACATGTTTTTAGCTCGTTATCGTCTATGCTTACATCTGATACTGATTAAGTTACGGTTTGCTTTCACTGAGGACGAAACAGAAATCTGAAATTTTCTGTTCCGAGGATTCAGAAAATTTTAATTTATTTGATAATTGATTAGTTTTCTATACATTGTTTTATCTCTAACAGACATGATTTGTTGTAAAATTAATATAAATTGTCTTACAGGACACTGATATAACCCTACTTGATAACCAATAAGTGATCAGTACCTAGGTTGGTAACAGTTCAGTTAAAAAAAGAGGCACAGTATAGAAACACAGTCCATTATATAAAGCTATTCTTCTACGCAAAAGGTGTGCTGCTCACACGTCAAAATCCGCCACCTACAGGCATCTGTTAGTCATTACAACAGTTTACGAACCCGAATTTCACAAACTTAGCTGACGAATATAAACATCCAGAGCATTCACTTCATTTTAGTGCAGCAACGATTAATCGATTAACTCGAGTAACTCGATTAGAAAAAAAGATTCATATAAATTTTTACTGTTTTGAGTATTCGTTTAGTTAAAGTGAGATTGTCATGGTTTTGAAAGTGTTGGCATTTAGTTTTATTGATTTGAGTGGATACACTGAGTTGCGACAGTGCATATGACATAACTCATTTCACATGGCTGAATCCAGCTGCTCCCTGTTAAGGCCAACATCAGTTTTTGTTTGAGCTAATGCATTGCAATTTAGTGTATTGGTATATTTAGTCATTTTGAGTGGGAATATGTGTTTGAACCATTTGTTATGAGCCTTAAAAAAAAAAAAAACAACTTTAGCACTTTATAGCATTTAAGCTAGCCTTTTCTATGTAAGGTAGCCAATTGTTCATTTGTTGTACTTACTCATTTATCGATTTTTTTTTTTTTTATAACGTTTGAGGCTCAGCTCAGGTATTTTGATTTTCTATGTTCCTTATCTGATTACTCGATAATTCGAACTAATTAGTTAATTGATTAATCGACTACAAAATAATCGACAGCTGCAGCCCTATTTCATTCCTTAATCCGACTGCACAAAACAAGACGTTCACTGAATTTGTCCTAAACCAAGCACCCTTTAAGTCTTTTGGTCAGCGCCACTGCTGGCATTCCTAATGAGATTCCCGGCATGCTTCCAATAACAGGAATTGTCACTTAGCTTTGAAGCACGGTCTCCTTAGGTTTATAGAGCCTGGAGCGGTGAATTGGAATGAAAGCAGCATCTCATTTTGCCTTTTACAAGTCAGTGTGCCACCTTGATGAGTTTGTAGTTGGAGGGTTAAATTGTGATGACATTAGACTGAAAAAGACGCAAGAGATTGATTTAAGATGTAAATAATGAGTTTCTTTCTCTGAATAAACAATACATTTTAGCATTTTTATCAAATACATTTGCACAATTAGACATTAAGACCTACCTGGTAGAAGTTGACCCCAGTGGCGCCTTGTGAAATTGGGTCTTGATTTGATTTACATTTTGACTTGCCTCTTGATAAAAATGACAAATGGAGTGAATTGTGTAGAGCTGCCGTGAGCTACTCCGGCAATATCCTGGTCTAATAGCACTCGCAACCCGGCCTCCAGGCACGATCACACATGACGGAATACATGCGGCCGCACACTCGCGAACAATTTATTAGCGAAGAAAAAAGGTTTCGTCTGACAAAGACCATTAATAAAACTGAATTAGGTTTTGATCCAAAGCGTACTAAGATGCAGAGCACATTGAAAAAAATACACGTTTTGTCAAGGTTTTTGATCCAAAGCGTACTAAGATGCAGAACACATTGAAAAAAATACGTTTTGTCAAAGAAAGGGGTATAAAGCAGATGTTCAAAGCACACTGTTCATGGTGTTGTCTGTGTTGTGTGACATGAAAGGGCAGGAAATGACTTAATGCACATCTAGCCTGGCACATCTATCATAATCACTGCCCTGAAACAAAGCTTTCTGACACTGGGCAGCACGTTTTGGTCTATAATTTCATTTGCCCGCAAAAGCTCAAGACAACCATTTGATAAAAGAAGGAATTAAATTATTTTTTTGTGCTGTACATGAACTTTATCCGTCAATTAGGAGATTGATGTTGACCATTGTGACATCACTTGCATTGGCCTCAAGATGAAAATTTCAGCGTAAACTAAGAAAAAAAGTTTTATAAGATCCATTAATTTTTCATTTTCATTCATTTTTGGTGTCATAAAAGTGTTTATGACACCAAGAAGCATGATTATTTTATATTAAAGCAACACTAGGTAACTTTTCAACCTTTTAAAATATTTTCATAACATTAAAGATAATATGTTAACTGACAACTAGTTGAATGACACCTCTTATATATCTTGAGGGCGTCTATCTCTTTGTATTAAAGTTTGTATTAACTTTGAGGAGGGTGGCAGGAACCCTGCCACACAAAAAAAAACCCCATACAAATATGCTGACTGCTTCAGGGCACAGTGGCGCCTCCATAAATTTTTCATAGGGGTGGCCAGATGGGGCCACTTAAAATCTTGGGGTGGCCAAAACTAAAAGCCATAATTTCAGGTTTTCATTATATTATTGCAGTAAAAAGTTTGGGGGAAAACTATCAGAAAGACTTAAGGACACGGCTACTGATATACTTTGGTGTATTGTGTAACATTTGATGTTGCTAATGATTTAATGTGCATAGTCCATAACTGTCCAGTCAACATTTTGAGTTCCACAACAATTCTGTTTTATTGTGTTATGTATATATTAGGCATAAACTGTACATTTAACTAGGGCTGTCAAATGATTAAAAATTTTAATCGAGTTAATCACAGCGTAAAAATTAATTAATCGTAATTAATCGCAATTCAAACCATCTCTAAAATATGCCATATTTTTCTGTAAATTATTGTTGAAATGGAAAGATAAGACAAGACGGATATAAACATTCAACATCCTGTACATTCGTACTGCATTTGTTTATTATAACAATATATCCACAAGATGGCATTAACTTTATAAACATTCTTTCTGTGAAAGGGATCCACGGATAGAAAGAATTGTAATTCTTAAAGCATAAATGTGAGGGTCCGATCACGTCATTTTCAAAGTATCGGAATCAGCAAAAAAATATCGGCCATGCCTTTTTTTAATATACTGTATATATATATTTTTTTAATTAAACCGTTTTTTAATTGTATTTAATGTTACAGACATAATATGTTTCACTCTTCCAGTGTCTTTAGTTTAGGCTTAAGGTAGGGTTATCAAATTTATCCTAATAACGGCAGTAATTAATTTAAAAAAAAAAAAAAAAAAACACGTTAAAATATTTACCGCAATTAATGCATGCGCTGCACGACCCACTCACGCATTGTCGCGCTCAATTTGTAATGGCGCCGTTTTACCTATATAAAGAGATAAAAGGCAGCGTAAAATGAGTAGAGTGAATTTTGGCAGCCTTTGGAGCAGTTTTTTAATTGGCTAAAACCTTACAATCCCTCTCCCAACAATTAGAACACATCCCTCTCCCAACGATTAGAAATATCATGGGAAGCAATGTGGGGAAGCAGGGTAGCAATTGATCTTTATCTTAACACCTAATGTTATTTGCCAACGCAGAGAAGATATATCAATTGGTAGCACTACGCACAGTCATGATTCCACTTCCCATCATGCATTTGGGCATGACTACAGTATCATTTACTGAAAGCTCAACAAATACACTAGATGGCAATATTTAGTCACAATATACAAAGTCACAAGTCTTTCTATCCGTGGAACCCTCTCACAGAAAGAATGTTAATAATGTAAATGCCATCTTGAGGATTTATTGTCATAATAAACAAATACAGTACTTATGTACTGTATGTTGAATGTATATATTCGTCCGAGTTTTATTCATTTTTTTCTTAATGCATTGCCAAAATGTATATGATCGGGAAAAATTATCGGGAATGATTGGAATTGAATCGGGAGCAAAAAAAGCAATCGGATCGGGAAATATCGGGATCGGCAGATACTCAAACTACAACGATCGGGATCAGATCGGGAGCAAAAAAACATGATCGGAACAACCCTAGTGACTAAATATTGCCATCTAGTGTATTTGTTGAACTTTCAGTTAATGATACTGTAGCGACTGTTCTGCCCAAATGCATATTGGGAAGTGGTGCAACCATGACTGTGTGTGGTGGCTGCAAATGCTATATCTTCTCTGCGTTGGGTACACTACAGGGTGTTAAGAAAAAAGATCAACTCCTGTCATTCTTCCCCACGTCGCTTCCCACAATATTTATAGGTGCTGTGGGAGAGATGACAAAGCTCTTGCCAATTAAAAGCACGGCCCCAATGAATGCCTGTATCTACTCCACTCTGCCTCTTATCTCTGTATATAAGTAAAACAGCGCCATTGTAGGCTGTTTGCGGCAATGCGTGAATGAGTCGTAGAGCGAATGCGTTAGGGCGATAAATATTTTCACGTGATTAATTTTTAAAAATTAATTACCGCCCGTTAATGTGATAAATTTGACAGCCCTACATTTAACAAAACAAAATAAATGCATTCATTTGGGATGAAATGCATTACTGATGCTACAACAATCTAACAATATACTGGTAAGCGGGGTGGCCAGTGGGGTGGCCAACCAATTTATAGGGGTGGCCGTGGCCACCACTGGCTACCCCCTGGTGGCGCCACTGTCAGGGCATATGTCACTTCTCCCTTTCCCCATTCGTTATAATGACGGAAGTTGATGCGAACGCTTTTCACCGCCCAGTCACTAGAGAGGAGTATCCTTACCTTTGAGTGGTTTATCGGGCGTTTGGGGGGCTTCACATAGCACTCCTTGGTTTATTTCATGTCAGAGATGGAGCAGCTGTGTCTCGAGCTGGAGCTCATGGAACTAAAAAAAAAAAAAAATTGCTTTTACTTCAAATTTTGAAATGCACGAGATGCAAAAAATGTTTGCGGAGGTGGTCTGTCCGACTACCAGTGTTGTTAATAACGGTGTTAGAGTATAACAGAAGCTAACTTGAACTAAACTAATGGCGTTATTTTTTTCTGTAGAGAGTAATCTCATTAATTACTTTTCCCATCTTTGCGACGCCATTAGTCACTGAGGATGTGAAGGGGCACGTTAGCGGCGTTAATATTTGGTTGAGTAAACCGCGATTTTGTGACACAGCTGCAAACACGATGATAGGTGGCTCTGAGCGTTAGCATAGCATTCACTTTCTCATTAGCATTTAGCGTGGCGAGCGTCATCTTAAACTCTCAGGCTTTTTTTTTTTTTTTTTTTTTGCATACAGTTCGTCGCGTCCAGGTGGGTATAATTAATTGAAAATGATGTACTGTTTTTCTGTTGAGCATGCACTATCATCACCAAGTTGGAGTTCTCCTTGTAGATGCTACAATATAATAGTCATTCGTCTAATCTTTTCTTGAATGACGTATCCATGAACCTTGTGTGGCATTTTTAAATCAAAACAACGAGAGCAAAGACAGGAGATGCAGGAGATTCAGAACCTCACCTGCATATTGAAAAATATATTTATATATATTATTGGTGTGATTATACACACAAGTCACGGTTCAGTACGTACCTCGGTACGGAGATCACCCTTTTTTTTCTCAAAGCATTTGAAAGTTACAAGTTTGTATACCATTAGACTCTTATATAGGTGAAATTTTAAAAAATGTAAAAAGTGTAACCTATGTTTTTTTTGGGGGTGGAGTGTGAACAAATCAGTTCAATCAATGTCATAGAACAGGGTTCACTAAATCAGGACCTCGATGCCATCAATCCTGTCGTGTTTTCTAAGTCTCTCTCTCGTAAAAGTGGCTCCAAGGTCCGGATTTAGCGAACCCTGTCATAGTATGTTGTGAAAGATGTTATAGAATGTATCATGTAATAATGTGTCGAACATGAAAAGTAACGTCAGTTACTTTGCTGAGTAACTAATTACTCCTACAATGAGGTAACTGAGTTACTAACTCAATTACTTTTTGGGAGAATATATTTTGTACTAACTGTTTCTAATTACTTTTTTAAAGCAAGATTAACAACACTGCCAACCACTGAACCAGTCAAGGCAGTAAACGGGTGAATTTGCCACATTTTTTGTTCACCCACTGAGGGGCATGGACGAAGAGATGCACTTTTGATATTTTCAGATATCAGTGAGCAGATTTGATGATCTTCTTTGACAAATTCAACCTTTAATATCACACCAGCAAACTAAGCATGCCTGATGTTGAAATTACATTTTGTATGGACCAATCACAGTCCTTGCCGTTCACGTAGCAGCGAGTCACCGTGACGAGAAGCGCACGTCAGGCTACGGTGTGGGGTCCAAGCAGGGTACGGTGTCGCTACGACGTCGACAGCAGAAGCTCCTCTACTGCCAAAAAAGCTGAAGCAGTTCACCCAGTGACATCATCACAAGATGTCGGTGCCGCAGCACTATAATCGACTGGAGCAGCAAAATTGCCTAATTATTGTTTATAGTTAAATCGTCTCAATATATGATTTCATTCCCATAATAATGCTGTTTAAAAATTGATTGATTTAATTGAGTCATTGGCTACTAATGACACAGATGGACACCCAATCCATTTGTGCTGTCAAAAAGAATCTGATGTCTATTGCTGTCAATGGCAGCCATTGAATTTCATTGATTTTCAGTGCTGGCTCCCTCCAATGTCTCATCCAGGATGTTTGTGTTCCATGTTGGGATGAAGTTTTAAATAATAATTGTGATCTGTAATGAATTAATCTAATTAATCTAATTTTTTTAATCGCATCTAAGAATTGTTGAAAAACGCCCTTGACTTTACGCCTTTTCATTTAACAACCTGAACCCAGGAGGTAAGGCACTCCAATGGTGTTTTAATGCTTATTGGGGCAAGTAGTTAACGTGACAGCTCATGATTGTCACTGAGACTGAAAGGGACATAAAAGGTTCGAGTTATAGACTGCGGTACTTTATGGGCTTAAGTCAAAGCTGCAGTTCATTACCAAACAACGCACCTGCAAAACATCCTCATGTTTGATGCTGACTGCGACAGGAAGTGACAAAGAAGCACAGCTACATCTACATCTCCCAGATAGCAGGTGCTTCTTTATTACTTTATCTGTCTCAAGCAGATGTCACCAGATGCATGCCGCTGCCAGCCCACCACGCAGACACACAAATGCACAGTGGGAAACGCACAGACCCTCTGCCACTCTCACAGGCCGACGACACCTTGTTGTCCTATCTTGACAGCAATCCAGCTGCACAGCCCGGCTAGAGGAAATAGCCTGGCATGAATGTGCAATATGCGCGTGAGGTAGTGAAGTGGAAGATCTAGTGTTTACACCTGGTGAAATTGAGGACGGAATTTAGATAAGGCAACGAGAGCGATAGTAGGATGCAAGGGAGCGTGTTTGTATGTTTTTGAATTGAAAGCACAGTTAATTGAAAGACTTGATAGATGTGCAAAATTACTGCTCAACAATGTGAACAAAAATGGTACGTCAACATGTGTAGACCACAAATAAAATTGTATCTGGGTATATATTCTTTAGCACATGTATAGAACGATTGATGACAGGTTGGTGCAGCAATGATGAGCGGACCGGATGTTCATGTGTGAATGATCGTGTTTCAGTGCCAATGACGGTAATAGATGTCAAAGACATTTTGACTGGGAGTGCTCATTTGCTGCCAGCCCTTCCAGTCAAAATGGATTGTATGTCTATCACTGCTAATGGTAGCTACTAGCTAATGAGTTAATGTATACAGTAGTAGTTCTGTCAAGGAAAAAACCCTACATAATTATAATCTGTAATTAAATTAATCTTAATTTTTAATCTCACCTAAAAACTGCCGAATATTACCCTCAACTTTATATTTGGACATCTATAGCTGTCAAAGGCAGCTAATGAATGTCAAAGGAAAATGAACTAATAATCTATAATTAATTATTCAGATTTTTAATCCCACTTTAAAACTGCTGAAAATCACCTTCAACTTTATGTTAGGACATGTATAGCCGTCAATGGCAGCTATTGAATGTCAAAGGGAAAAAAAAAAAAAAACAATCTGTAATTAAAATAATCTTAATTTTTAATCTCACCTAAAAACTGCTGAAAATCGCTCTGAACTTTATGGATTGAACATATAGAGCCGTCAATGGCAGCTAATGAGAGTCAAAGGGAAAAGACTAATAATTATAATCTGTAATTAATCAATCTAATTTTTAATCTCACCTATAAATCACTGAATATCACCCTCAATTTTATGGATTGGACATGTATAGCCGTCAATGGCAGCTATTGAGTGTCAAAGGAAAAAAAAAAAAACTAAAACATAATCTGTAATTAAATAATGTAATTTTTAATCTCACCTAAAAACTATTTTATGGATTGGACATATATAGCCATCAATGGTAGCTAATGAGTGTCAAAGAGAAATAAAATTAATAATAATTATAATCTGTAACTAATTAACTAAATTTTTAATCTCACCTATAAACTGCTGAAAATCGCCCTCAACTTTATGGATTAGACATCTATAGCCGTCAATGGTAGATAATGAGTTATTATATACAGTGGAAGTGCTGTCAAAAGGAAAAAATATATATATATAATTTGTAATTAATTAATCTAATTTTTAATCCCAACTATAAACTGCTGAAACTCGCCCTCAACTTTATGGATTGGACATTTATAGCCGTCAATGGCAGCTAATGAGTGTCAAAGGAAAAAAAAACAACTATTAATTATAATCTGCAATTAAATAATGTAATTTCTAATCCCACCTAAAAACTGCTGAAAATCATCCCTAATTTTATGATTGGACATCTATAGCTATCAGCTGCAGCTAATGAGTGTCGAAGGAAAATAAACAACAACTAGTAATCAAATAATCTAATTTTTAATCTCACTTAAAAACTGCTGAAAATCGCTCTGAACTTTATGGATCGGACATATATAGCCATCAATGGTAGCTAATGAGTGTCAAAGGGGAAAAAAACTAATAATTATAATCTGTAACTAATTAATCAAATTTTTAATCTCACCTATAAACTGCTGAAAATCGCACTCAACTTTATGGATTGGACATCTATAGCTGTCAATGGTAGATAATGAGTTATTATATACAGTGGAAGTGCTGTAAAAAGGAAAAAAAGTATTATTTGTAATCTGTAATTAATTAATTTAATTTTTAATCTCAATTTTAAACTGCTGAAACTCTAACTCTAACTCCCTAATTTTATGATTGGGCATTTATAGCTATCACCTGCAGCTAACGAGTGTCGAAGGAAAAAAACAAAACTAGTAATTATAATCTGTAATCAAATAATCTAATTTTTAATCTCATTTATAAACTGCTGAAAATCGCTCTGAACTTCATGGATTGGACATCTATAGCCATCAATGGCAGGTAATGAGTTATTAAATACAGTAAAAGTGCTGTCATAGGAAAAAAAAAAAAAATTACAACATGTAATCAATGTATCTAGTTAATCTCATTTTTAATCTCACTTGAAAATTGCTGTAAAGCGCCATCAACCTCAAGGATTTGATGGCTATAGTCGTAATGGCAGCTAATGAGTTAATTGTGCTGTCAAGGGTAAAAAACTAATACTTATGATCTGCAATTAATATAATATCATTAATCTAATTTTTAATTTCACCGAAAAATAGAAGAAAAGTAACCTCAACTTCATGGATTGGACGTCTATAGCTGTCAGTATATTCTGAGTTCCCCTCGCTCAATACGCATCTGAAGTGTGACCAAAGGGGCGGAATTACTCCAAATGTGGCATTAATAACCGAGGAAGGAAGCACGAGAGGCATCGGAGGGACGTCAGATATTGGGGGAAGAAAGTGAAAAAAAAATATGGAAGTATGACTAAATAGGTACGCTTGAATAGGCGGTCGCTTTGACACATAGCCTGTGGGAATCAGCCTTTATGTACGCCACTGTCAATCAAGATTAGCGGCATAATTAAACTCCCCTTGCACTCTGTGTGGCGCGTGTGTCTCTTTGTGTGTATGTGGGAGGGGTGGACTCCGACAAAGATTGATGGCGGCGGGGGAAAGCACAGATAGCCTCGATGACTGTGCCATTTATTAACTGTACATGCAGTGTTTAGGTAACAGCACTTAATACGAACACAAATATAAATCCAAATGCAGCTCAATGAGACAAAAATAGTACTATAATGAGCGGAAATCTCGTGGGGTTTACTTTACATTTCACTGTTTGAGCTTTAGTTACACTTACGTTATTTGTTATACGCATGCCATATGCTTAATGCTAAATCATCATTGTTTTCTTTGAGTTTTGTTTTGTTTTTTTTTGACCAAAAATGTCAATTGAACCTTCACATTTGACCACAGCTGAGACAGCCCGGACCTAAACGAAGTGTCAGAAAGGTAATACACTCTGGAGATAATCACTCTCCAGAGTGTATACTCTCTCGCTGGCATAATTGATGGCTGTTGAGCAATTTGAATATAGGATATGAAATTCATTAAGCACCCTCCATTAAGTATTCAACATCAATAGCTGGTTAGCAGAAAAGCGACGGTAATGGAGCAAATGAGGAATTAGGGCAAATTGATGGTGGTGAAAACACAAAGTGAGGGATCCCACTGATAGTGAGGATGGGCCTGGAGGGGAGGGGGCATCGAATGGTGGAAGGCCGATTTCTGGAGCAGCTGTGCACCGAACACGGCCAAAAATCCAATCCCAGTGAATGAAAAGAGTCCTGCTGAGCAGAACATCAGCCACTTCAAGCCAGACGCAAACAGGAGGGGGATAGAGTGCATTTTCCTTCAAAATAAGACTAAAAAGTGAAGTAATACAGCACTTGAAAGGTCAACAATTTAGTTATTGCCTATGGCGTCTCAATTATGAGTCTTCGTGGCCTTAAATAGATTTATGAGTGTAATTTTGCACTGGAGGTTAATGTAGAATGGGACATTTACTTTTTAGCTCATTAATCCACATTTTAAGTTACTTCAATTGTAAGTATTATTAATAATACCTCATTGGTTGCAATTGACGCCAACAGACCAGTCAAAATGGATTGTTCATTGTCATGCCATGACTTTAGTTGTGTTAGGTTTGTGCCCTAGTGTGTCTTTTCATGTGCTTATTCATTGATTTCACCTGCTCCTTGTGTCTTGACCAATCCGCTCCCTCTTGTCTGTTCTTGTTCGGTCTTTGTCAAGCCATGTGTCTATCCAAGTGTCTATCCGAGTGTCGATTCCATGTCAATTCCAGTGTCTATTTCTTCATCCAAGCCCTCATTCCTGTTTAAGTAAGTTTTGATACGTTTGTTAATACCCTGAGTTTTGTTTACTTTGCTGTTTTGGATCCCTTTGACTTTTGTTTGAGTTTGTTTTTATTATTATTTTTATTAAATCGTTTTTTACTTTTCCACCACCCTGCCTTTGCGTTCTTGCTGCCTTTTGTTTCCCTGTGTTTGGGTCCTCCATAGCCTGGAACTCCAGACTCACCGCTGTTCCAGCTGGTAAGCCAATCAGAGCCGGTGTTTTCACACACAAACCGGAACAGCGCGTGCGGCAAACACACACACGCAAAACAGATGCAGAGGGATATGATGGCAGAGCATTCAGAGGAAAATTTGTCCTTTACGAGGTGGAGATATAAACACTATTTCAAGTTGGTCGAAATTAAAGGAAAGAACGTGCATGTAAAGTGTAATTTATGTCCCGGGGCAAAGCTTTTGTCGCCATCTGTGGTAAGCAATTCAAATCTGCTGAAGCGCCTAACAACTACACACGCTCCCACAAAGCTAGTGGCGAAAAATCTTACTGTTTATTTTTGTTGCACTTCAAGTGTAGGATAAATCTGTTGCTGGTGAGGTGCAATAAATATTACAAGGTTCTATAACACAACTACCTGTCTGTTCTTCTCTATTCAACTGACTCGAATACTGATCGAAAAATTTCAAATTCTTTGACATACAACAACTTCTTTTTCAAGTAACGGAAATAGTAACTTTCCCTGGTAACTAATTACTTTTACTAAAGAATAATTCAGTTACTAACTCAGTTACTTTTTGGAAGAAGTAGTGAGTAACTATAACTAATTACTTTTTTAAAGTAACGTGCCCAACACTGTTTAAAACTAATTTACCACGTACACAAACAAATCAAATCAAATAAACAAATCTGATTGGACGGATTATTTCGTACTGGCTTGAGAGGCCGTTAAGGAGGTGGGTCTCAGACTATTCTCACAGTGTTTGAAAAATACAAGGAGAACAGTCTGGCCGTGCCAGGTAACAAGCTCTGTAGTTGCCTGATAACAATCCTGCTAATTTGATTCAGGTGTGTTGGAGGAGGCAGAGGCGTCACGTCCCATTAGGCAAACCAGGCAATTGCCTTGGGCCCCCAGCCAGCAAGGGCCCCCAGAGGGCCAAAGGATTTAGCACACGCAGCTTTACTGCACTGTCGCAGCGACAAGTGTAAGGAGTGTTTCAATACCATGGAATCATTTGGCAGATTATCTAACGATTCTGTTATCAATCCCAATCAGCACTAACCATGTCACATAAATTATACATGTTTATGAAACTCCATTCAGCTATTAATACCACATGATTGTTTAAAGAGTGACTCACCAAGTACTCTGGAAAGTCCTTACAGAGTTGTTATACGTTGATTTTCACAGCCCACCTTATTATTCATGTGACTACTTAAACAAATGGTGATTTTTCCAAAAAAGTCTATTAATGGGTCTATCGTATTCCTCGTCAAATACTCTATTAGAAAAATATAACAGATATGCATCTAAAATAATCCTCAACAATTTTATTAGCAAATTTAATACTCATTTCGGTCGGTAGTCCACCAATCAGTGTTTTTTACGGAATACAGTGATACCTCAGCTCACGAACATAATTGGTTCCCAGAAAGTGTGTGTAAGGCGAAAAGTTCGTCTTCCGAACATTTATTTCCCATAAGAAACCATTAAAATGAGAATAATCCGTTCCCAGGTCCCCATAAAACATAATTTTCTACTAAATAAGCCTTAAAACTACACAAAAATATACCTTATTTTATGTATAATACATGTGCTATTGTATTATAATTAAAGAAATAAACTGTACTGTATAATAAAGTCGTTTTATTTACCTTTGTGATGGTAGTTGATGGCTTGATGGAATGGAGTGGGAGGGGGAGGGAGGGAGGGAGTTACTGTTTGGAAGGAGAGTGTTACCGGCAAAGTGCGCAGTTAGCGTAGACTCCACTGCTGTGCCCCCCACATGCTTTTGGTTGTTAATAAAAGTGCCCACAAAAAGCCATCCGACGCCTCTGGGTGTTTGTATGCACGCCGCCACCTTTCTGGAGAGGAAATCGGGCGAACCGAAGACAACCGACGACAACGAGCCAACGTGACTCGCCGGTCCACTTCTCACTACGGTGGGAAGCTGAAAGCACCGCCAATTACCAGTCGAGGGCGAATTGGTAACACGAGTCACCTTCCATAAGGACTGTAGGTAACTCTTTTTCGGTCCCATAATAGCAAAAGTACACTCAATATGGTCCAAAATGTCTATCAAACACAAACCACGTCCGCACTCAACGAAAGTGAGGGGACGAACTGGGACGCCGTGATCGTGCGTCAGCTTCTCGTGGCGCTTTTCGACCGCGTGAATTGGTTCGTCCGCCGAAAACTAGTTCGTCAGCAGAGACTATATGCTCGCGAATTTAATGTTCTTGAGGCGAAAGGTTTGTGAGCTTAAGCGTTCGTGAGCTGAGGTATCACTGTAATTTGATTTTAGTGGGACGTGGGACCAATCTGACTACTGATTTCACACAAAGGTATATACCTCAGCATCCGATGGTGGTATTTTGGTGTTGCTACTCTTCTTTCTATTGCTCCAAGTACAACTGTCCCCCTTACTTGCACACGCTCGAAGGGCCCCCCTGGGGCCCCCAGGGACCCTTGCTACGCCTCTGGGAGGAGGGAGACATGGAAAACCAAACTGGATTGCGGCTCTCGAGGACCATTGTTGGCCACCCCTGCCTTAGTGTTTTTTTTTTGTTTTTGTGTTTTTACATCAATTTCATTCTTACCAACTCCAACATTCTCTGTAAACACTACACATATACCTGCACTGGCAGTGAATGAGTTCACTGGTTGTTTACATTGACATTTGCTTGGTAAACAGGCACTATCAATATGCAACCAATTGTATATCACCACCAACAAAAGTTCAGTTTATTTTTTGTGGCTGTAATTTGCTATAGTTTATGACTCAAGTCTTTCACGATAATATTAAAAACCCCTCAGTATGAGCCACCATTATTTAAATATCCAAATATTCCTTTTTTAATCATGTTTCCCTCACAGGAGTAGAACCACCTTAAGCATAGTTTCACGCAACCGCAGTGCAAAGACATATGAATTCCGATTACACATTTCACAATAGAACTTAGTTAAACAGTGTAAATTAGAAAACTATAGTGTAAATTTACCAGCGAATTATTTTGAAAGCTCCAGCCGGAAGTAGCATCTTCCTGCGCGGTGTCTGTCTTGACACATAGCGGGCGAGAGACGCTCTTGGCGGTGCTCTTCTCGCTCGGCTGGTCCATTTTGGTCCCCATTGTCTGCACGGTCCATTCCGTGAAAGGGTATCCGCAAATTAAATCGTCATTTTATTTAGCCGTATTTTTAAATTAAATCATCACCTCAATGGAGACTTTCTAAAGCGTCACCGCCAATGAACGTGTGTCTTTTACATTGACCACTCCGGTCCCGTCATTATCTGCTGTGACGGCTCCGACTGAGGAGCACCTGTGCGGCGGTGAAGCTGAGGGCGAAATGACCCCGCCGAGGAGACGCGGCATCCGGGGAAGGAGGACGTGAAGTGGTCGCTGACTCTTCGGAGAGCCGCGGCTCGGGTTTGGAGTCGTCGCCGGTGCATTTTGGAAAGACCCTGGAGGACGTCGTCTCTTCGCGCCCGCACTCCCTGTGAGCGGACACTTTTACCGCCTTTTTTGTGCATATTTGACACTTCCGGGTTCAACCATGTGGGATTGTTAACCAGATTATTGTTAGTTGAATTGGAGCAGATTTTTAAACTTTTCAGTACATTTTTTTTTTTTTTCAAGATGATACCCTGCTTTATTAACTCTGGAACTTTTATTTATGTAAGCCTCCTTAAAATATTGCTAAAAATATGAATTAATGATGAAAATGCAACACTCTTAAACCTGCTTACCCAGACTAGATTTGCACCTTTTATTGCTACCTGAGCTCCAGAGTCACATTTCCCCCAGTTCCTGAAGTCCAGCTGTGAGAACCTCCACTTGGCCTGACATCTCCCAAAAAGGCGGAATTGAGAATTTACACAATCTGCTAGAAATCTGGAACGTCCCACGCGTGCGGAAGACACTATGGGGTGCTGCAGCGGCAGGTGTACCCTGGCCTTCATCTGTGGAATGCAGCTGGTAAGTGTTATGATTACTATCGATCCCTCAAAAGGGGCCCTGGATGGCTTGGATCAATGCGGAGACATAAAAGGTTTTTCTGAAATCTTGTCAAGAGGCGAGTAGGCAGTAATTTGTCACAGCTAAAGCTGGGGCGTAGATGGCTATGTGACTGCGAGGTCACATCCCCGAGGTTAATAGGTGTGTAAACAAGCGGGAAATAAGGGGGATACGGTTTAAGGGCTGTTCTGATAAATGTGCGGAAATGTGATGGATGGGTGCGATTTGATACATGATTTGATGATAAACCCATGACTCGCATATGAGGAAGATTAGACGTGATGTTTCGTCACAGAAGCCAACTCCCGCCGTTGTCTGCTTTGCGTCTGTCTCCCGTCACCATCTGTGTCGATGGTGGGAAGCGATGCCAGGCGAGACGGCAGGGAGGGAGGGATGCTGGGAGGGAGCGAGGTGAGTTTGTGTGCAAACATGAGGGGATGTTTGAGAACACCAGTGATCTCATCCGTTTATAGGAAAGAAGAAACCTCACCTGCTGCATTGTCTTGTCGATTATAACCCGGCTGCAGAAATGTGAAGAAGGGATAAGTTTGGGATGCTTGCTATGTGTTTTAGGACTGAAAACTTCTTGGTACCTCACGATAACGATGATCTGACGATATGGCGATACAACGATTATCGATACTTTGGTCTGGAAATCATTCTAGGACAGGGTTGTCCAAACTTTTTGCAAAGGGGGCCAGATTTGGTGCGGTAAAAATGTGGGGGGCCGACCTTGACTGACGTCGTTTACGTAGAACAATATATTCAAGCAAATTTTAGCAAGCCATTCTTTGTGTCACATTTGCTTCATTATTTTTTTAAATTATTAATTTCAACAATCTCGCAACTAGCCTTTGTGGCGTACTCTTTTGACTCTCGGGCTCTTGCGAAATATTGCTGCTGTGAAGTTAAACTAGCTTCAAGTTGCTTCAATTTCTCGCTCCGTATCTTCCCTGTAATCTTGTCGTACATGTCAACGTGTCTTGATTGTTGATATCGCCTCACACTGAACTCTTTAAAAACAGCGACTGTCTCTTTGCAAATGAGGCAGACACAGTTGTTGCGCATTTTAGTGAAGAAATACTCCAATTTCCAACTATCCTTGAAGCGTTGGCCGTCGCATAGTCAACTTTGTTGTTTTTGTTGATTGTCACCGTTTTAGAATATTGGGAGTAAAGGGTCACACACATGTTGCTTAGAGTGCTGCTGCCTTTTAGTTGGTAAATGAGGAGCAGCATTTAGTGTGTAAGCTACTTTATATGCTGGTAGCAGTACTGCTGACCAGTTTATTAAGTCTGTGTGTGGGCCAGACATTATTGATTTTATGACAGAGGCTGGGGGCCGGATGAAATTTGTCCACGGGCCGCATTTGGCCCCCGGGCCGGACTTTGGACATGTCTGTTCTAGGATATTCTACAAGCAGACTAATTAAGAGAAAAACAAGCTTCTAGTGTGAATTGGAATTAGTTTATCACTAGTAGACGTCCAATCCATTTGAACTGAGAGGGTTCATTCGTTCATTTGCTGCCATCCCTCCCACTTCAAACGGCTTGAACGTCTATGGCTGTCAGTGGCGGTCAATGCCAGGCAATTAGGTAATTTTGGGCCATTTATGGTCTCACTGGAACAGCACCAAACAAAAGTTCCAGCATCATCACCTTGGCCAATGCAGATTTTTGACTCTTGACACCTTGTCCAATGCAGATTCTTGACTCTAGACAAGGTGATGATGCTGGAACTTTTGTTAGGTGCCGTTCCAGTGAGATTTACAAAGATGATTGCTTGAAGAAGACATCAAAATTCCCTCAGTCCTTGATGATATGGGACTGCATGTCAGGCAAAGGCACTGGGGAGGTGGGTGTGGTTAAATCTTCAATAAATTCAAAAGTTTACATGGAAATTTTAGACCGCTTTGCTATCCCTTCAATTGAAAATATGTTTGTCGTTGGCACCAAATTGATGTAGAATGCTTATCAAGTCCATGCTTCAGAGACTGTAAGCTGTCATAAAAGCCAGAGGTGGTGCTACTAAACACTAGAGATGTGTTTTGATTGTTATTTCTTTGTTTGTTTCTTATGATTCCATATTTTTTTCCTCAGAATGGAGTGATTCCATATATGTTTCCCTGCACTTGCACTATAAAAAGTAACATTTACTGACCACCACAATGTTTTCTATTCATTTCTTTTAGTTTTTATGAATGTTAAAGAGTTGCACTTTTGAACTAATTCAAAACATTTTCAAGCTTTTTATCCGAGGTTGTTCTACATGATAAAATGTCTGAGTGCTCGTCTGAGACTGGTGATTGCATACTTTTTGCTCGGGGCTGTATTATGGTGAAAGATTTTGATAACAACTTGTTGGTTCCTTTTTAAAATTTTTTTTTAAAATTATTATTATTATTATTTTTAAACATTGACACCTTTTTAAAACGATATCTCGATTCTTGGCAGGAGCATATCGATAACCTTTTGGGATACAAAGTATCACGATATATCACCATTTCGATATTTTGTCACACCCCTAAAGTGTTTGTTTGTTTGTTTGTTTGTTTGTTTTTAGCAGTACTCTACTTTTTGATTCACTGTGGTATTTTACAAAACACCACTGCTAAATCAGCAATTTAAAAGCTGAATGTACAATAAGGGTGGGAACCTCTTGGTACCTCACGATACGATACGATACGATACGATTTGCAATACAAAGCTCACGATAACGATAATCTCTCGATAAGGCGATACAACAATTATCGATACATTAGGAAATCATTCTAGGATATTCTACAAAACAACTAATAAACAGAAAAACAAGCTATTTTCATCCTTCTGCTGTGAATCGGAATGAGTTTATCACTAGTAGACATCCAATCCGTTTCAGCTGGGAGCTCACACTTCAAACGAATTGGACGTCTATGGTGGTCAAAGGCAACCAATGAGTTTGATTTGGGTGCATTTCAGGCCATTTGTTGTTGATTTTTGGGGACTTTGTGTTTATTTTGGGGGCATTACTGGGTCACTTCCTATTGATTTTGGGGCATTTATTGGTCACTTCCAGTTTATTTTGGGTTACAGAACAGGAAGTGACTAATGCTGCAATGATTAATCGTTTAACCCGAGTATTCGATTGGAAAAAAATGTTCAAATTAAATTTTGTTGCTTCGAGTATTCATTTAAATAAAGTGGTGTTGTAATGGTTTATTTTGAAAGTGTTTACATTTATTGATTAGGGTGGATACACTGCCCTCTGGTCTGCCTCATTTCACATGGCTGATTCCCACTGCTCCCTGTTAAGAACAACGTAATCTAAGTTTTTGTTTGAGCTATTGTTTTTTTAATGCATTCGTAATATAGTTTACAGGTATATTTAGAGTTTTTTTTTGTGGGAATATGAGTCTGAACCATATTTTAAGATCATTGTAAAAAAAAAAAAAAAACTTTAGCATTTTATAGCATTTAAGCTAGCGGACGTTTGCTATGTAAGTTAGCCAATTGTTGTTTTGTTGTACATACATCCTCATTTATTTACTTTTTATACCGTTTGAGGCTCAGCTCAGCTCAGCTATTTTAATTTTTCATGTTCCTTATCGGATTACTCAATTATTCGAACTAACTAGTTCATCGATTAATCGACTACTAAAATAATTGATAGTGGCAGCCCTAGAAGTGACCCAATAATTTCCCCAAATGAATATGCAATGACTCAAAGTCAACAGAAAGTGACCTCTAAATACCCTAAAAATGAACAAAAAGTGACCTGTAAGCGCCCCAATATATCGATTCTTGACAGGAGCATATCGATAACCATTTGGGATACAAAGTATCACGATATACCACAATTTCCATATTTTGTCACACCCCTAATGTACAATGTACTATTCATCAGTGTTTTCTTTAAAGGTAGTCTCCACAAGTCAAAGCTAATCAGTGACATTTTGATTTCAACTAAATTATCGTTGCCAGCCCCTTCCAGTCAAAATGGATTGGACATTTCTCACCGTCAAGGGAATGGAAACTTCTCCCAGTCCAAATGGATTGGGCGTAGGCATGTACCGGTCTGAGATTCTGACTGTATGATAACATTAAGCCAAAAAAATCACTGTTTCACGGTGTCACGGTAATGCAATTACAGCTCTAAAATATGTTACTTTGAGATATCTGTTAAAACAAATAAGCAAACAAAAAACAACTTTTTTTTCCCCATCAAACAAGATTTTTATTTTTGAAAACATATTGGCAAATTGGAGGCAAATTGCCTCCTCAGCAGCCACCCTCCGCAGACATGTTTTACTTGTCGGTTGACCCTCCTCCTTTAAGCCGCGGCTGTCTGTAACTTTTCTGTAGCTGAAGTATTCCCATACCAGCGATTTAGTTTTCTTCCATGGGGGAAAAGGTTCAGGAGTTTCATCTCCTCCAGCCATCGTGTAGCACAAAAATAGCTAATACGGTAGGGACGGTCTTATTACAGAAAATTTTTGCGGTTTTGAAATCATGACGTTTTCATACCACGGTATACCTTGAAACTGGTAGTCGGTACATGCCTGGTCTCCACAAGTCAAAGCTAATCATTGACATTTTGATTTCGACTAAATTATCGTTGCTAGCCCCTCCGAGTCAAAATGGATTGGACATTTTTCGCTGTCAACGGAACGGAAAAATCTCCCAGTCCAAATGGTTTGGGCGTTTATCGCCGTCAATGATACAGAAACATCTCCTGTTCCAAATGGATTGGTTGTCTATGGCAATGGCACTAAAACATTATCATTCACTGCCAGCTAGGGCTGCAGCTATCGAATATTTTAGTAGTCGATTAATCGATGGACTAGTTAGTTCGAATAATCGAGTAATCGGATCAAGAACATGAAAAATTAAAATACCTGAGCTGAGCCTCAAATGGTATAACTTTTTTTTTTTAAAATGAGGGTCTATGTACAACAAAAGAACAATTGGCTAACTTACTTAGAAAAAGTCAGCTAGTTTAAATGCTATAAAATGCTAGTTTTTTTTTTTGTTTTTTTGTTTTTTACAATGCTCTTAACAACTGGTTCAGACACATATTCCCACAAAAAACGGCTATATACCTATACACTAAATTATGAATGCATTAAAAAAACACTAGTTCAAACAAAAACTTAGCTTAAGTTTGTCTTAACAGGGAGCAGTTGGATTCAGCCATGTAAAAAGAGCCAGACCAGAGGGCAGTGTATCCACCCTAATCAATAAAACTAAATGCAAACACTTTCAAAATAAACCATTCCTACGCCGCATTAATTAAACGAATATTCAAAGCAACAAAATTTAATTCGAATATTTTTTTCGAATCGAATACTCAAGTTAATCGTTGCAGCACTACTGTCAGCTGTATCAATCAAAATGGATTGGAAGTCTATAGCCTTCATTGGCATCTAGTGAGTTAATATTTGGTTTGTGGAATAAGAATTAAATAGGATAGTGAATCAACTAAAGTAGTGCATTGTGTTTCACTTTTCAAGTTTCAAAGTGTTTCTAAATGTTGCTTACTAAGCCTTATGCGGACTCAAAATGCAACCTAGCATGATTTTTATCTGGCTAGCTGTCTGCTTTGCTGACCTGTGCGCTAAGTGTTTTACGTCCAAACTTTGAAATCAGACTTGAAGCTGACTTGATTCACTGAATATCCGACTTTCATTATGCAATACCAAACGTTTTGAAGTACCACATCAGAAAAAGCAGCAATGCCTTTGAGCTTGTGCTGCAGGGTAGTCTGCAGGAAAAATCTCAAGCTCAAGGCAAAACCTAAGTGAACGGTTGTAATCCCAGATTCTTGATATGAAACAGGATAACCCGAGACAAATGTGGGAACTGGGCTCTTATTGTAAGACGGAATAGTGACATTGTATATTATTTAAATGCATGGAAATCAAGTGCGGGCGAGTTAGCATTCTTAGCACACAAGTTCTCAAGTGTCATATAAAGACTTACAGAAATCCCATTGTCTGGTCACAGAGTATGAAAATGTCCTATTTTCCCAGGCAAGACTGCTACGTTTGAACTTTTCCACAATTGTCTTGTTAAATAGTGCCACGCTCTGCTTGTTGTCTTCCAAATAGTCAACATGTCTCACAGCGAAATGGCCCGCCGCTTCGTAAACGGGCACGCTGCGCATTACTGTAGGTGAAGTAGCGAGAGGGGCGCACGCTTATTTGTGTCTAATGCGGTGGAACTAATGCGGTGCCGCCGTCAACAACATGTTTTGCTCTGTTAACTGTAGTAATAGCAAAGCCTGCTGATAAGTCCATTAGTGTTGCTGCGAGTTTAAAAACACTTGCGCACTGCGGGCGGCGCAGTTAGCCATTAGCTCGGTTCACTTGCAAGCATTTAAGACGACTGAATCCTGCTGGCTTTTTTAAATTCACCCGCAAAAACCTAAGTGGTGAAAGCCCCCTGCTGTTCGCCAACCTCTTAAACTAATTGACCAGAAATATATATATATTAAACAAAAACCTTCCCCGCTTGAGTCCATCTTGGGGGAATTTAGCTAAGCGAGCTTCCACCCAAGAGTTAACCTTACAAAACAGATATCTACTGAAACTGTTTCTCTATCCCTGCTTCTTTAGAAAGTGAAACTGTAAAAATTTCTGATGGAACCAAGCAGATGCGTCAAAATTAGGGTTGCAGCTATCTATTATTTTAGTAGTCGATTAATTGACGAACTAGATACGGTAGTTCAAATAATCGAGTAATCGGATAAGGAACATAAAAAAATTAAAATACCTGAGCTGAGCCTCAAACGGTTTAAAAGATAAGTAAATGAGGATTTAGGAATAAAAAAGAACAATTGGCTAACTTACGTAGCAAAAGTCGGCTAGCTTAAATGCTATAAAATGCTTAAGTTTTTATAGTGCTCTGAACAAATGGTTCAAACGTATTTCCACAAAAAACAGCTAAATATACCTATAAACTAAATTACGAATGCATTAAAAAATTAGCTCAAACAAATACTTAGCTTATGTTGGTCTTAACAGGGAACAGCTGGTTTCAGCCATGTGAAATAAGTTGTTATATTCACCGTTGCCACTAGAGGGCAGTGTATCCACCCAAATAATTTAAACTAAATGCAAACACTTTCAAAACAAACCATTACAACGACACTTCAATTAAACGAATACTCGAAGCAGCAACACTTAATTCAAATCTTTTTTCAAATCGAATTACTTAAATTGATCGATTAATCGTTGCAGCAGGTGAGTTGGCGTGATTGGTTGATGCTAATAAGCAAAACATTTACAATCTTAGCTCAAACCTGACAAAGTTACAAAAAGTAGCTAATTTTTTTTCAAGTGATAAATTCAATTGATTTTCGTATATTAACTGACTTGGACACGCATGTTCTTCAATCAGAATCTTCTTTTAGACTGCCTGGTGGGAGTTCTCAAAACCTCCCTCACTTTGTCAGGAAGTCATTCTAAGATATTCTACAAAACAGCTAATAAACTGGCGGCCCTGGCAGAGTGGTTAGCATGTCCACCTCACAGTTCTAAGATCAAGGTTTCAATCCCGGGCCCCAGCCTTCCTGTGTGGAGTTTGCATGTTCTCCCCATCCTTGCGTGGGTTTTCTCCAGGTACTCCGGTTTCCTCCCACATCCCAAAAACATGCATAGTAGGTCCTTTGAACACTCTAAATTGTCCCTAGATATGAGTGTGGTTGCGAATGGTTGTTCGTCTCCTTATGCCCTGTAATTGGCTGGCACCCGATTCCGGGCGTGCCCCTCCTACTGCCCATAGTTAGCTAGGATACCCACCCCCCCGCGACCCTTGTGAGGGAAAAGCGGCTCGGAAAATGAATGAATGAATGAAAACTAATAAACTGAAAAACAAGCTACAGGTCACTTCATGTTGAGTTTGGGGCATTTACAGGTCACTCCCTGTTGATTTTGGGTTACTGAAAAGGAAGTGACCCAAGCTGAGCCAAAAACGGTATAAAAAAATTAATAAATTATCTATGTACAACAAAAGAACAATTGGCTAACTTACATAGCAAAAGTCCGCTATCTTAAATGCTATGAAATGGTAACGTTTAAAAAAAATATTTTTTTTTTACAATGCTCATAACAAATGGTATTACCAAAAAAAAGGCTAAATATACCTATAAACTAAATTACGAATGCATTAAAAAACATGAGCTCAAACAAAAACTTAGCTTACGTTGGTCTGAACACGGAGCAGTTGGATTCAGCCATGTGAAATGAGGCAGACCAGAGGGTAATATATCCACCCTAATCAATAAAACGAAATGCAAACACTTTCAAAATAAACCATTACAACGCGACTTTAATTGAACAAATACTCGAAGCAACAAAATTTAGAAAAAAATATTCGAATTAATCGAATACTCGAGGTAATCGATGAAACGTTGCAGCGCTAGTATATACTGTACACATTGATCCTTGCAGCTGGATTTTATTTTATTTATTTTTTTGTCCAGGGGCTGATTAATTAATTGCAAACTTATTGTTGCTTGTAGGTTTGAGAATTTGCCCATGGAGGGCCGTACACACTCTGGATGTGCTTATGTCTTTGGGATGTTGATACTTTAGGCAGCTGGGTGGTCCTAGTCCGTTGAACGTGTTTTTATATTAACTGTTTTTTTAAACCATTATTATTGTGTATTTGGTATTGTTAAATTACTCCTAAACGTACAAATAACAATTAATCAAGATTAGACAAGAGGGATCCTACATGGAGACTCACTACAGGTGTGAATCACCATTTTCATGACGATGATATCAATTCTTCAGGCAGCAATTTAATATATGTACTCTACGCCTGTGTTTTTCATCCGGTGTGCCACGGGTCATCCGGTGTGCTGCAAGAAATTAGCCAATATCGCTTTTTTAAAATACATAACTTATTACATTATTAGGGTGGCCCCCTGACGGTATTTTGAAGGACACTCAGCCTTGTTAGCATCATGCGGACGTCGTTGGTAGGTGGAAGGTTCTCAGTCGTGTGCAGGTGAGTGAGTTATTGCTCGTGTCGCATTCAAGAACTGCTCAGATTTCTAGCCATCAGCCACCTTGCTGTTCACAACAATGTGTTGGAATAAAACGCAGTGGTACAATTGACGGTCGTCACATATGGATAAAATGGAAAGGATACTTTTGTGTATATCGACACTTGACGAGTCTAAGCAATGTGCTGGAGTCCACATTGTCACGAACAGCAAGGGGGCTGATGGCTTTAATTCCGAGCAGTTCTTGAATGCAAGATGAGCAATTACCTCGCTAGACCAAGAACCTTCCTTGTGATGCACACGGAAGTCGGGGTCCCAGTCATGCATACTGAAGTCAGTATACATCTCGCCTAATGCAATCTTCTGATATGCTTGCAAGCATTACCAGTTGTTTTTCACTGAAACTGCTCATAGTTAGTTTTGCCTCAGATAATCATGGACTTTTAACTGCCAAACAGCAAGACTCATGACCTAATCACCAAACGTTCCAGACACACCTCCTTATCTGTACACCATATAAGCAACGCCGAACTCTCTGTTCAGTGTGCATTTCTCTACACAGCTTTTGTTCTGTCATTGAAGGCACCAAGACATTTCTGAAATTTAAAATTGCGCAGTATTGATCTCTTGCCTCCAGTCTTTAGTTTGCAATCCAGTCCAGCCGTCTCACCTGAAGTGAAAACGAACACGCGGAGGACCTGAAAGACTACCTCCAACAATACGTTTTTAAAAAGCACAACTTTGAAATACAAACTGAGCCTTGGACAAGATTCTGACCCAGATGAAGGCCCTAGTATGAGTCGTGGTGAAAAACATACAAGCGAAGGCAAGGCAATACAGTGAAAGCTATGTTTCGTTCGGATTTACTTTCACCGAGGATGAGATAAAACCTACACCATTATGTATTCACGTTCCATCAAATATCATACTGAGAAATTAATTATTATTAATATTGAGAAAATCATTTTGGAACATTTTTAGTTTGTGGTGTGCCGCAAGATGTTTCCAATGTAAAAACGTGCAGTGACTCAGAAAAGGTTGAAAAACAGTACTCTACGCTTTTACCTTGATTAATGCAAAGTTTATCATACTGTATGTATACTGTATGATCATTTTCATAATTGATCTAACTTATTTACACAAAACATGCCGAAATAAACTGACAGAAATCATAAAATATTTCATGCCGAAGGACTGAAATCGGTTGGTTTTGAAAATGTTGCGGTAAACAACTTCCTTAACCAATTAATTTCTTATGCAAATAACTCTGTTGTTCATCCAATAATCGATTTGTTGCCCCTTCACTGGCTTTTTCTAAAACTCTAATTGCTTGTCTAATTGTTTCTATTTCTTTGTTCTGATCAAACATTTTCTTTTTTTTTTTTTGTGACGACAGATGTCGACTTGCAAAACGTGATCCCACTTAATAATGGCATGGCAAAGGAAACGCAGCAGATGACTCATGTAGGCATGTGCAAACTCACACATGCATACCCACTTGCCCGCCCAGACTTTTATTATTCCACTCGGGGTGTCAGTGGCAATGGGCCTCATTGCTGTAATGGCTCCAAACGACACCTACCAGCTGCTGTCACTGAGACAGTGAGCATCCAGGGGTGAGGGAGTTCACAAGTATGCGCCATCCACTGGTTGCCATTCATCGTGATGTGCAAACCAATTGATGAAAGGGAGTGGAGGAGCTAATGTAAATTAAGACGTTTCTGAAATGACATGAAACAATGTCACAGTGTAAGTGGCTGGCGTTCGACTGTTCGCGCGTCTGAGAAATTCCAGTGACATTTCCACCGCTAAAGGACCAAATGAATTATTTACCACTCGTAGGCACTGTCATGAATACGTGCATGGTAAATCATGATGATTGCAGTACATTCCAGGAATGGGCGTTAGTTTATGTAAACACATTTGAATTTCTTACAAGTGTTCTATTTTGTATTGTAGTTTTTATTTGTCAACTGGAATTCAAAAATGTATTTCCAACGTTATATATTGGTCAAATAATTTTTTTAAATTATTCGCTGTAATAGGGATTCACCCAGCTTGTCTGTGAAAATCAAATTTGTCAACTCTTTTAATGACTTAGATGTTGCATTGCTTTAGATTTGAGATCTACACAACTTTTGAAAAGATTAGTTGGTGAATCTCAGCCTATGGCATCGTGTATAAAGGGAGAAAATGGCAGTATGTAGGGCTGCAGCTATCGATTATGCAAGTAGTCGAATAATTTAACTTAACATATAATGCGTTGCCGATATAAAACAAAGGCTTGCTAAGATTGCATTTTCAAAGGAGCATAAGATGCGAATACAAAATAAAATTCCAGAGTTTTTTTTTCAAACTATGCAGAATTGCACTTTCATTTCACAAGAACAATACTCAAAATACCTGGGCTTAGCCTCAAAAGGTATATAAAAAAAGAATGAGGTTCGAAGTACAACAATAGAACAATTGTCTTATTTGGCTAAATTGCATAGCAAAATTCCGCTTGCTTAAATGCTATAAAATGCTAACAATTCTATTTTTTACAATGCTCTTCACAAATCATTCAAACACACAATCCCACAAAAAAACAGCTAAATATTAGTGCTGTCAAATTTATCGCGTTAACGGGCGGTAATTAATTTTTTAAATGAATCACGTTAAAATATTTGACTCAATTAACGCATGCACGGAATGACCCGTTCACGCGCTGCCTCAAACACTTTACAATAACGCCATTTTAGCACATTGAGAGCAATAAGGCAGAGAAATGCGAGTGGACACAGGCGTTCATTAGACAGTGCCTTTTATTGGCTTAAGCTTTGGCAACTCTTTCACAACAAATATAAATATTGTGGCGAACAGCGAGGGGAAGAACGCCAGGAGACCGTCTTTTTCTTGACACGCTTAATTGAACACAACGCAGAACATACTGTATACCATTTGCAGCCACCACTGACAGTCATGGTTGCCCAACTTCCCATCATGCATTTGGGCGGAACAGTTAAGTCGCTGCAGTTTCATTTGGTGAAAGCACAACAAAAATAATATTCCTATCTCTCCCAAAAAAATAATGTACACAAAACGAAAAGCGCTCAATGCGAAGAGAACTGGCATTCCCAATCAAAATAGCTATGCAAAATAAACATAAAACTTAGAGTTTGCCTTGGCTTGATTTCTTAAGTAATTTAAAACTCGCCAGCGACACCTTGTGGTGTATTTCAATCACTATCTTATGTAGTTAAAGACACTGGAAGAACAACTGTGACATCAACGCTCGGCGATGTCAACAATGGCGAGCTACTAGTTTATTTTTTGATTGAAAATTTTACAAATTTTATTAAAACAAAAACATTAAGAGGGGTTTTAATTAGGGCTGTCAAACTATTAAAATTTTTAATCGAGTTAATCACAGCTTAAAAATTAATTGTAATTAATCGCAATTCAAACCATCTGTAAAATATGCCATATTTTTCTGTAAATATTGTTGGAATGGAAAGATAAGACACAAGACAGATATATACATTCAACATACTGTACATAACTACTGTATTTGTGTATTATAACAATAAATCAAGATGGCATTAACATTTTTTAAAATTTATTTATTAACGGTTCCTTCGGAATCATATCACATTTTGTAATTGTCAATGATTGTCAATGATACCGATGATGATGACAATAAAATTCCATTCAACATTCTGTTAAAGCGATCCATGGATAGAAAGACTTGTAGTTCTTAAAAGATAAATGTTAGTACAAGTTATAGACTCCCATACTAGACTAGACATTTTTGAGGGGGGTTTGAAAAAGTTCAAGTGTAGTTTTGAGAGCGACATGCCATGCGTAATCACTCATTAACGGTGTTAGATGTCCAATCCATTTTGACTGGGAGAGTTGACAGCAACCATTCGCTGCCATCCTGTCTCAGTGAAAATGAATTCGATGTCTCGAGCGGTCAGTGGTAGCCAATGAGTTAAATGTATAAAGGGATCAACAGTGCATGTTAGACCGAGTCAATAACAACAATTGAGTCAAGTTGTGCTTTAATAGAACTTTGAGTTGAAAGTCAACAACATTCTGCACTTGGCTAACAAACATCATCTTCAGACCGCCACACTTATTGGCAAGGCTGGCTGAGATAAAAAGGCTTTGCAATCCTTTATGTCCAAGGCAGCCTTTCGACAAGACCCACACACAATCTCCAAGCTCTCGTTCTAAAGATTTTCTGTCCCGCTGTCTTTTTTGCAGTGTCCAATTTGTCACTGTGTCTTCCCCTCAGGTAGCTAGAAGTTTTATAAATGTCCTCTGTCTCTCACGGTCTCGCTGGGCCTTTTGCCTCTAAGCCTTCGGCATTTTGTTGTGGGTTGTTCCGCCGTACCTCTCGTTTTCTCAAACGCATTATTTCAGGATAGCCATGAGCGACATTTTTCAATTTGGGGCTACTAGTACTTGGGTTTTTCGGTCAAAGGTAAAGGTCACCATGAAGTTACATCCTTCGCTTTTGACGAACTTTGCCGCCAATGGATGAATTCAACAGTTTTTTTCTTGACGAATTCGCTTTAACCTCCTTAGTTTGGTGTGACTTCTTTCCCCACAAGCCTTTAAATTGGGCCAGCTTTGGGAAGACATCCTAAAATTGTCGATAACCCGCGAAGGGTGACTTCATGGAGACAATTAACTTACTTTTAACAGCCTCGCCAACCTTTTAGTGGACAATGATTGTAGGAAAAGAACACAACAAGACTATCAAACCTTCTCCGGGAAACACAGGTTGTATTGGAAACACTTGCTAGTGCATTCATCATGTCTGCCCGGACTCAAGACTCCCAAAACAATTATGGTCAACTTCAGGAGCACTGCTGCGAAATGTTCTATCGTTTGGATAAATGGATCAGCTTTTTCACGTCCTGTTGTTGCGCAGTGAATTCCCTTTTGCTGTTATCTGTGATAGGGCTCTTCAATTCAAAAGTGGTGAATAATGGTTTATGTGTGTCAAATATAGAGGTGAAGTACAGCAAAGCAACAATGTTTTGTTTTTAAAAGCAGACTAGTCTCTTTTATGGCTGCCGTGATCAATTAACTAACGATTACTCCTCTAAAGACATTGTTGACCTTGTAATTAAAATTAGAGTTGCCCGATATTGTCCAACTCCAAAATAATGGCTAAATTGTATTGTGATTCCCAACTGGATGCTTTAATCAGGCATGAAAATCTCTCACTCCTTGGCGAAATTCACCGTTTTGAAGTGACCTACGTGAATTTTGTAGATTCGAGGAGAAAATTTTTAGTGGGGGGGTCGGAGATTTTTAAAATTATTATAATAATTATTATTGGATGCATCGCGATTCAACACGTGACGATTCGATTATGATTCATAAATGTTCAAAAACAATGATTTTCCCAAAAAAGCGGAACGAAATTCAAGACACGTCTGCCGCCCTACACCTTTATCAGACGCACGCACGCACGGACGCAGAATGTTATGATAGATGCAGCTGGTTACTGAGCGAGAGATTTACTCCTTTTCAAAAGACTTATTAAATAAATAAATTTGTGTATGAGACAGCCAGGAACCCGGCGGTCGCACTTCTGTGCGCAACTTATTTTTTAGAGCGAGAGTGAATGATTGTTCGTTGCTTCTTGCCTTTCAGTTGTCCAGCACTAGGTTCAAGTCGCGTTAATTGGAAAATGTTGTTGTTTTTGCGATGTTGCTAGTTACCACCGAGCGCTATGCTAATTAGCGACTTCGCTAACATGTATTTCCATGTCAAGTTGTGAGTTGTTTGGTGGTGTACAAAAAGTATTCCAGATGCAGATTGTGTAAAACCACAATTAAGTCCAGCAGTAACGCTACAAACATGCGAAATAGTACAGAAATCTGTAAAAACAAAGTATATTGGTTAACAGAAGTCTCATTTCTAAAGACATTTTGTTTGTCTCCAGAAAATGTGGAATTCATTCCACCAGTGTAAGTTTTATTTTATTGTTGAGATAAATAAGTACTACTGTTTGAAATGGCTAATGTTTTTGCATCTTCTTGAGAAAAAGAACGTCTCAAGCTCAGCTGTGTGTTGTATAGCCATGTTGAGAAATAAGTACTGCCTTTAAAATGGCTAATGTTTTGGCAATTTCTTATTCAAAATAAAAAATAAAAAGTTTAAGGGCAGCTCTTTGTTGTATGGGCATGTTTCCATCGTTCCTGCTGAATCATTAAGATATTTTAAATAAATAATGGACATAAATTTGTTTGGCTACTTTATTTATTAGTCATGTATGATGCATCGATAATTGTGATAATCGTGATCATTGCCAATACCGTGATCATCGTTCAATAATCGAATCGTAGAACCCTGAATCATAATCGAATCTAATTGTGGGGTGTACAAGATGGCACACACTGTGTGGTGCCTCCTGCAGATCACTGAAACACAGTGTGGGGCGACAGAGCTCAATATTTTGTTGGGTTGTACAGTGTACCGGAACATATTTCCCCACACACTTCTTACCTTGTTAACCCCTGACCCATTTTCATGCCTGTTTAATAATGATAATCCTCACAGAACAAATCCCAAGCAACCCTAGTTTGGAGCCATCTAATTGTCAATAAGCATAACTGCTGTGCTATGCTGTGACCAGCCCTTGTACAAAGGCAGAAGGCTTCAACATTCACTTTGAGGGTAATAGTGTTATTTTTTGTCAACGATGACGATAACGAAAATATTTCGTCGATGAACATTTTTTTTATGACGTTGAAGAGCTAAAAAGTCTTGGGGGACTAAAACATAATGAGATGCATACCTGTCAAGTACCTGTAAAAGTGAGCACTGGTTTTTAAATGTGTACGCTGTACATTCAAAATCTTTACGTTTTTTGTGCATTACGGGGTTTTTTTCCTTTAGGATTTTGTCACTATTTCGGCAACGAGACTATGCGTTACTACATTGGTTGAATGAAGCGAGAAAAGTCAGAGACACTGAGAACGAAGTGTTTGTTGTGACGCTGTTGCAAACGTGCTGCTAGGCTAGGTGGCTCCAATATTTCCTGACTCTAGCCGACAGCCTACAATCTACGCCTAGATATCTCATGCATATAGAACTACCCTAATTTTCGCGCTATAAGGCGCACCTGACTATAAGCCGCAGCCCACCAAATTTGGCACGAAAATGGCATTTGTTCATAGATAAGCCGCACTGGAATATAAGCCGCAGATGTCCTCGCGGTATCATGGGATATTTACACCAATAGATATTAACCGGTACAACTTTATTTTCATACGACCGACTGTCATCAGACCAAATGAACCATCATTAAACTTTGAACCAATTACTGCAAAGCTTTATTGCTTCAAGAAGCTTCATTTGGCCATCTCTGCTCCCTTGGGGGAGACAGTCAACCTCTGCTGCCACCTGCTGTTGACTGTTGTCATCCAACATGCCTCGTAGCATGCATTGCAGTGCTACAGATGTAAATAACAATCAAAAATCATGTTCTGTGCTAAATATTTCTTTAGTTACTGTTCCAATTGTTTCATCAATTGCTAGTTATGGTATTTGCTAACACATTATTTGACAGTGGTGCCATTAGAACGTCATTACACAATCATAATTATGACATGTCTCTGTCCTGACCATTCATTAATGCTTATAACAGATGTCATTAAGTCTTATCCGGCAAATGATCTCACTTTTGAATGGATGCAAAAGATCCAAGACGGACAAAAATTGAGTTAGTGACATAATTTGCCAAATGACACTTAATGATATAAGCATTCAGTAATGTCCATGATAGTGTCATGTCATAATTTTGATGATCTTATGACAGTCTTATGACACCGCTGTCAAATAAAGTGTTACCTAAAAAAAATCAACAAATAAGCCGCACTGGACTATAAGCCACAGGTATCAAAATGAAGGGAAAAAGTAGCGGCTTATAGTCTGAAAATTATGGTACATGCGAAATGACAGACTCGGCATCGTTAGTAAACAGCCGCCATTTTAGAGCAGTACACTTCTCAGAAAGGCTTTGTTGTAGTGAACCTTCCTAGCGTACCGTAACTTTTTATCTAAAATACTCCAAAATCGGCAAAATCTTGACTTGAATCTATCTTTAAATGATAAAAGTTTTAAAACTTTCACGTCGAAATGAAATAATAAATAAATGACTTCCAAACATAGCAAAGGTAACTATGTTTTTTTTTTTTTAAATGAAAAAAAAAAACAAAAAAACATGAGGTAACACCAGTTACTTTGCCAAGTAACTAATTACTCTTAAATTCAGGTAACTGAGTTACTAACTCAATTACTTTTTGGGAGAAGTAATTTGTAACTAATAATTACTTTTTAAAAGTAAGATTAACAACACTGGTCATAAAGATGAAGTCTGCAGAATGAAAAATTACGAAAGTGGAGATTTTATTCTGCCAATTTGTTGCCGAACACAATTTTCCTTGCTGATCACTTCTCAGAATTAGCAAAAGAAATGTTCCCTGACTCAAAGATTGCATCGGTGAGTTAATTTTATCAATTGACCTTTTTAGCTTATAATTGGACACACTAATGAACTACCTTCAAGTCAAACTGAATTGTGAGCTGGAGTGCAGCCATCAAGACATGATAGAAATTGTGCTAGAAAAAGTGCTACATACAATTATAACAAAAGTCACTTTAAATTTAATAATCATGATGTAGCTGTAGATATTGATTGTTCTTTTATTGCTCCAGGTTATATGTGACAATATTACCAATAAATTCATATTATTTTAAAAATTGAGTTTTATTTTTGTTTCATATTGCACGCTAATGTTGTAAGATTAGTCACCAATTTGTAAGGGCATACGTCACTATTTGTAAGATTGCTAACAGCCTCGGGTTGACAGGTATGGAGATGAATGCAGTTGTCGTCTGACGAGACGAGAACGAGATGAAAATTCGCCATAGTTTCCGTCATAAGTTCAGAATATGTGATATTTTCTTATCGTATGTGTAGTTTCCATGCATCTTAGCAGTGTTTTGTAGTGACACTCGTGTGACGTGCTGCGCCTCCACCCGACTCACACACAGGGTTAATCACCGCTGTGCCCACAGGCTCCTTTTGTGAAACATGTGTCAGGGGCTGATTGGTAAGATTTGTTTTCTTATCTTGGCTATGCCATGTTGATATATGTATTAAAGGTCTGTGCTGAGTGATCATCACACACTAAACTAACTTGTAGCGTTAGCATAGCATTCACATTAGCATTTAGCGCTC
Organism: Corythoichthys intestinalis; assembly: GCF_030265065.1. NCBI lineage: Eukaryota > Metazoa > Chordata > Actinopteri > Syngnathiformes > Syngnathidae > Corythoichthys > Corythoichthys intestinalis. The sequence goes on from NC_080413.1 coordinate 8,864,519, forward strand.
TGACTGTGTCTTGAACTCTTGGGAAAATTTTTACAATTCGTGGCATCCAGTTGATTTTAATTAATTGCAGAAAATGTGTTTTCCTGCTGAGTGTGTATCGTCATCATGAAGATGTATATGTCCTAGTAGACTTTACAATTATGTGCTTGTCTCTCAACATTCATTCGAAATTGTTGAAAACCTTTCTTTATTTATTCATGGATTAAAACTTTTGAAGTTTATAGACAAAAACATTTTGATAATTATCGACTAAAACTAGACAAAGATGAATACATTTTGAAATAACTAAACAATGATTAAGACTGATAAGTATTTTCATTCAAAACACTAAGACTAAGACGAAAATTAAAAGGGCTTCCAAAAACAACACTGGAAGGTAACATGCATATTGGCCCAAAACCGATAATGAAAAAATGATGCCGATCTTATCCGATATTTTAAAATGCTTTTATCGGCTGATATTATCAATGATAATATCGGACAACTCTAATCCAAATAGTAAATATTCTCATTTAGTAATTGTTTTTTAAAAACGTTTTTTAATATTGAAATATAATGCAAAAACCAGTAAATATTTTTAATTAGTTTATTTTTTAATTACAAAATATTTTAAATGAAAAAAAACAAAAACAATAAACATTCAATTTTATTAATTCAATTTTATTAGTTTTTAACATGTCAATTTTATTTTCGTATACTTTGTCGTCTGTGAACGCAAATGATTATCTTGTCTAATTATAATTAAACTAAAATAGCTATGTGCACATATCTGCTTTTGCTTTGGAAAAATAATGATCCAGTTACATAGTTACATAAAATTCATTAACTTCTTTCAGTACATTTTTTTTTTTTTTGTTCCAGTGCATACTTCCAGTTTAAAGCCCAGGGTAATATAACACAAAAAACATGTAATTTATATATAAGAGCTGATTTCTAATCTCAAAATTATTTAGTAATGAATCAATTAAAACTATAAGCATTTGTGGGACACGTAGTCTGTTGTCATGATGAATTGCAGCTCTTTCCGTCCTGGTTTTGACACCAAAAATGTTCTTCATTTTGGAAGATTCAGTGATTTATCAGCCATGTTAAAAATATGTTTTACAATGGGAAGTAATGGACAGGAAAATCACTGCCTCGTTCATAAAAGGAACTATCATATTTACGGATATTAAAGAACGTCACCTGTCCAGTCTCGGTCTATCTCAAACCCAAACAGCCCGTTATTCTTTCCTTACTACTTCCAGTCAATACATTAAGATTTGGAAGCAGGCCAACGGGGGAAATGGAAAACGTGTTGCCAAGTGTATCTTATGCTGGAATACGTCCAAGAGCCTAGCGGAAAGCCTTTAGCGCTGACTGATGCTTCCCTATGACAGGGTGCGGGACTGAACATGGACGAGGTGATGGTGCCTGCTTAGGACGTACCTTTACGTATTGATCTCGGACTACTTAGAAAAGCTAACATGAAGTGTGCAGTCTGTGTAATACTTGAGCCCAGCCTTTGGGTCCTTATAAATTGTGCTTGATTGGAGGAGGCGTGCTTGCTTTTTCCAGATTTGATTTTTACCATACAGGTTATTCTTACCTGAAACAGACAGTTTTAGTGCCTTGCTCAAAAGTTCAGAAAACAAACTGTCCACTTTGAGGGAGGGAATACCAAAAATAAATAAAACCGGAGCTTCCTTTAGGTAAAACTCTACTGCTTTTGTACACGAGCACAGCCAGATTAAACACAAAATAAAAGCTCCTCTGGGCTGCTTTAAGAACACATGAATAAAATAAAAATGAAAATTAGGGAGAAGGGGGTGAACCTCGGTTCTCTACATTTGTCACAGTTTAATTAACGTTAACAGTAGAAAACACATAGAAGAGGATATTTCTCTCAAAGCAGCCTCCTGCCAGAGTTTGAGAAATTCACACAGATTAATGTTATGCTAACTCTAATGCAGGTCGGACTTTGAGTAGTGTTGGCGTTGGCTCTCGACCTCGTACTCACAGCGCCGCACATTCGTTTTCTGTTCTGGAGGCTTTACTAAAAACGGGAGTCGACACATAAAGGCTGAGAGTCTCTGGGTGCGGTCAAACCACAAACACAAGTTTTAATGAATGAGGCACACACATTACAGCATCTGACTCCAATATATACCTCACATTTTACAATCTAGTGGGCGTTTACTCATTCAAACCATTGGTCAACAAGGAACAGTTGTGGGGGTTGTCTTGCGACTTCCCCTGATTGGATGAACAGACTTGAGTAGACTGAGGGGGCTTCATGTTACACCTTTGTGGTCTTCAAAGATAACTGAGCTTACTCTTATGACACCAAATGTTATATGTTAAAACTAACCATAATGCGAATGCATGATTGCTTTGACTAATAATAAAAGGCTACATAATACCTACAATGAACATATAGATGTAAGTACATAACAGTAGCAATATTAGTGTTGTGTTCCCCACCTCCACAACATTGACGTCTTTTTACATTACTTTCAGTGGCTGCTGCTGGCGGAACTTCTAATATCCCTCATGTTGTATTTCTGTCAGGGCTGTGACTGCGTTTGTGTGTGTGTTTGGGGTGGGGGGGTGGGGGGGAATCAAGTCATTGCCTATCAATTGTGTGTTTAAGCGGGAAAAATTGACTGGCACATTCAGCAAGTGAAAAGGGGTTGATGTAAGTCTGAACAAAATGAAAGTAGTTCACTTAATAATGCTAGGGTATAGGAAGACAGTCTAAATAACCTATATAACTGAAGTCATTATATAACGCAAATAAGGTTGCTTAAAAGTTGGTGGGGACAATTTGATCCTGAAAAGTTGGTAGTGTGATGTCCCTACTAGGGGTGTGCCATCTTGGACACCCCACGATTCGATTCAATTACAATTCAGGGTGCTACGATTCGATTATTAAACGATGATCACGGTATTGACAATGATCACGGTTATCACGATTATCGACGCATCATACATTACTAATTAATTAAGTAGCCAAACAAATTTATGTCCATTATTTATGTAAAATATCCTAAGGATCCAACAGGAACGATGGAAATGTGCATACAACAAAAAATTGGCCTTAAACTGTTTATTTTTATCTATTTATTTTTTAATATTACCAAGAAAGTGCAAAAACATTAACCATTTTAAAGGTAGTACTTATTTCTCTACATGCCTACACAACAAGAAAGTGCAAAAACCTTAGCTGTTTTAAAGGCAGTACTTATTTCTTTAAACAATACAATAAAATTTACACTGGTGGAATGAATTACACATTTTCTGGAAACAAAGTGTCTTTAGAAATAAGACTTTTAACCAATATACTTTGTTTTCGACAAATTTCTGTACTATTTCATATGTTTGTAGTCTTACCGCTGTACTTAATCCTGGTTTTATATGTTCTGCATCTGGAGTAACTTTTGTACACCACCAAACAACGCAAAAATTGACATGGAAATACATGTTAGCGAAGTTGCTAATTAGCGTAGCGCTCGACGCTAACTAGTAACATCTAAAAAAAAAACTATAAAAGCTAAACAATACAAAAGGGTTCTTGTATTCACCTCTGATAGACAGACACGGGACTTAGCAAAACACTACGGAATTTTTCCAATTAACACGACTTGAGCCTACTGCTGGACAACTTAAAGACAAGGAGCAACGAACTACAGTATCTCTCTTCCCAACTACTCACTCTTCCCCTATTAGTAGGAGTAACGTTCTTATAGAAAGGCACTGCCCTCTGGCGGCCGGTGGTATTCTCTTCACATCCAATGTTTTGCGTGCGTCCGTTAAAGGTGTCCGGGTGGCAGACGTGCTTCTTTCCGCTACGAGCAGCTGTCATAAAGTTATTAGGGAAAATCATCGTTTTTGAACATTTATAAATCGTAATCGAATAGTCATGTGTTGAATCGCGATGCATCTAATTAGGGCTGCAGCTATCGAATATTTTAGTAGTCGATTAATCGATGAACTAGTTAGTTCGAATAATCGAGTAATCGGATAAGGAACATGAAAAATTAAAATACCTCAGCTGAGCCTCAAACGGTGTATATATATATATATATATATATATATATATATATATATATATATATATTTTTTTTTTTTTTTTTTTTTAAATGAGGATCTATGTACAACAAAAATAATTGGCTAACTTGCACAGAAAAAGTACACTAGCTTAAATGCTATAAAATGCTTAAAATGCTAAAAGTTTTTTTTTACAATGCTCTTAACAAATGGTTCAGATACATATTCCCACAAAAAGCGACTGAATATACCTATAAACTAAATTATGAATGCATTAAAAAAACATTAGCTCAAACAAAAACTTAGCTTACATTGGTTTTAACTGGGAGCAGTTCGATTCAGCCATGTGAAAAAAGGCAGACCAGAGGGCATTGTATCCACCCTAATCAATAAAACTAAATGCAAACACTTTCACAATAAACCGTTACAACGGCACTTTAATTAAACGAATACTCGAAGCAACAAAATTTAATTCGAATATTTTTTTCTAATCAAAAACTTGAGTTAATCGATTAATCGTTGCAGCACAACATCTAATAATCGATTTTTTGGGAACACCTTTAGTCCCTACTGTCCCAATGTAAATTTACGCCCTTGCTTTCACATACAGTATATGATGGTACTGCTGTCCAAGAAAAAAACCCAAAACTTAAAACTAATCATGTTTAATTAATTAATCACATTTTTAATCTCACCGAAATTGTTGAAAAGATTGGACATCAACAACCATCAATGGCACCCAATGAGGAAATAACAATGGTAGTCCGGTCCAGAGATTTAATAAACTAATTAATTAATAATTATGATCTTTAGTTGATAAATCTAATTAATCTCATTTTTAATCTCAAATAAAAATTGCTGAAAACTAGCCTCAATTTGATGAATTTATCTATAGCCATCAATGGCAGCCAACGAGTTAAAAAGAAACGCCTTACTCTATATATTTTCAAATAAGCCGACTCTACATTTTCTTCCCGTTATCAGCAGCCTTCGAGCTGTTCGAACGCTGCAGTAGCTAAGCGTTCAACAGCTTGTCTCTTCAGAGCACACCAGTGGCCAATTTTAATCTCACCGCATCACATTCCCGAGTCCTGACCCCTTCTTTCAAAATGGATGCTCTGCGGTGGGCAGCAGTGGGTGGGGAAAGCAAAGCCCCAACATGCAACAAAGGTTCTGTCCTAAATATGAACGAGCGATAATACGGACCGACCCCAAAAGAAATCCACTGGAAGTGTCCGCTTGTCGGATCGAGTCTAATTCATCGGCGGGAAAACAGACAGCCGCGAAAAAAAAAAAAGCCTTGATATCGCTGTAAAACCTGTGTGGCTGGCGCTCGTGCATTTATTTACCCCTTCAGGTGAAACGCGAGTCTTTGTTTTTTTTTTCAATTCACAGTGCTGGTTGTTGTTATTGTTGCCGCCATCGTCGCCGATGCAGCGATTCCGCCGACTGCACAGCCTTTTTGATGTGATTACATCAAAGCAGTGACTGAATTTTCATGGCGATCGACAACAACATGGAAGCCAAAATATGGGATAGCAAGATAGTGTCCCAGGAAAAAATAGGTTTTTTCGCGCCCCTGTTCCAAAGATGATTAATCTAACGCGTTACATTTACTTGAGTAACTTTTTGAGAAAAATGTACCTCTATGAGTAGTTTTACTAAGCCAAACTTTTTACTTTTACTTGAGTAGATTTGTGAAGAAATGCTACTCTTAAAGTGATCCTCTAACTTAAATACATGTAGGCTCTAATAAACCACAATTGTTCTCTTGTACTAAAATATGTTGTTAGAAACACATCAAATGGTAAATCAATGGCAATATTTTATAATATTTAGTCCATATTTTGACCGTTAGTTGGCGCCATGGTTTGCGGGCTCGCAGTGATGACGTAATTGGTATCTTTCCAAATGTGTAGCGTGTTCAACAATTGCTTATTGCTGCCTAAACTCGCGAAGTAAAATGCCACGATGTGCTTCCAGTCAAATGGAAACAAGGGGAGTGGAGTGAGTGGTCAAGGTGGAATTATTATTTTTATTGAATAAATGTGCGTAAGTGGAAGCTTCTCCCCCTTTTTGGTCCCTGTATGCACGTATCCTACCCACCACGCGTTACAACTGGCGCCCGAACATTTTTCCTGGATCCTCAGTCAAGTAAGGGATCCGTCTATTTTCTGGATCCGACGGTCCCACCGCGTCTACAATATTGGTTTCGGATCTGTCCATTTTTTTGATTCGTCGGTCCCAAACAGCAGCTTTTCGGATCAGTCTATTTTGTTGAATCGACGGCCTGAAGCGGCTGTGACATTGCCATGGGATCGGTCTAATTCCTGGATCTTCGAGTGAGTAAAAAACGCGGATTTTGATTACTATTGCTATCTTCAGGCATGAAAATCTCTCACCTTTCGGCGAAATTCGCCGTTTTGAAGTAAAAAAGGATGACCTACGTGAATCGTGTAGATCCGAGGAGAAAATTTTTAAGGGGGGGGGGGGGGCATCGGGTGTAGGCATGTGCCAGTTACCTTCACAGATTACCATGCTATGAAAACATCGCGGTTACAAAACCACTAAAATTTCCCGTCATACAGTAGTACGTATTCGTTATTTTTCATGTGTCGAAAATGCAGCCAGACGTGGCTTGGCGCGGCAGCGCTTCCCCCGCTATTCCAGCAAACCCAAAAACAAGCACTCCAAACGCAAGCCGTAAAATCTTCAATTTATTGATCTCTCAAATCGTTGTAACTGAAATATACCAAATGAATACATTTAAAACGTTGTACACTCGTATTTTTCCACATGTGAGTAGCTTCAACAGTTTAGCTTCATGAAAAAGTTCGCCAAAAACAAAACACACATTTTCCTTTCAAATTCAATACACAAAGTTACTAAAAACTTACAAAGACGAATGATAGGCAAGGCTTAGCTAGGACAGCAACTTCATTGACGTTAATCACAGCCGCTGAGAGAGAAACAAGTTTGTATGCGGGGAGGGAAAAAAAAAAAAAAGAGCGTCAAAGATCGCTAATTGCGACAGATGATCTTGTACTAAGCACAAATTCACATTCGCTGGAGGAGGTAAAGTATCACTCCCAATTGTTTTTAGATGAATGCATTTGCCAGCATATTGAATTTGGTGAGTAATGGTTTTCGTTTTCATATTTTGTGGTATGACAAAGTTACTGCCGTTCGTTGCAGCTTGCGTTGAACACTGCCGGAGCGTCCGGTAAAAAAATAGCTCCTGTTAAGGTAGCGTCAAGCTTGTGTATTTAACGGTAATATAAAAGCAGTGTTGTCAATAACGCGGTATCGTAATCGGTTGTTGTTGAAGGTTTTGAAAGCTTAGGTTTAAAGAAATTCTAAATATCCATCTTGCCTCCTCAGCTGTAGTTTTGGCTAAGCAATGCAAACGGCTGTCTCTAAGGTTCTATAGTCACATGATCTGTTCGAAAAATAATTTGGACCCATTATGAAATACTTTGAAGGATTCCTGTTCATTTTATTCATTTTTGTTGTTTGTTTTATTGCTCTAAAACTTTTATAGACAACATTTTAATGGCCATATTCAATGGTCTTTATTTTAAAGGGGAAGTTCAGAATTTTTTACATTAGGCTTAATCTTTGAGTTAGCCGGGGTTTAATTAGTCGTTGGAGTTGATTTGAACAAATTCTATGCAGTTTGACAGGTATTTGTTAGTTTCAGGGCTCCGGAGTGGCTAAGCTAGCGCGAGTCAATGGTGGTTGAAATCAACTCCTTCAACTAATTAAACCCCCGTTAACTCGAATATTAAGCCTTATGTGAAAAATTTAAATGGTCAAATTTGCCACATGTAGGACGTTTTGCCGACGGCGGACATTTTGGCAGAACGCCGGAACATATTTCCTCCACACCTTTCTCACCTTTTTAACCCCTGACCCATTTTCATGCCTGATCTTTTATGTTGACTATTCTTCGTGGGAGTTTTCCCCAAATCATACTAAACAATTAAAGCACTATGGCACGCTACAGTGACGACAGTGACTCTGACGTGGACCTCACAACAATGTTGGGAATTCGTCAGGGAACGCGTGTTTGCGTACTGCTGAGCCCCCGAGTGAAGAGTGGTCAAGGTGGAAATATTATTTTTTGTGAATAAATGTGCATAGTGGAAGCTTCTCCCCTTTTTGGTACTTTTATACACATATCCTAGCTACCACGCGTTACAATGTACAAGAAATTGATTACACAAGGTGTGCTCTTTGGCCTGTACTGTATGTAAATAAAGCACATGACAACTCTGGATGCTAACAATCTACATAATTGGGATAAGTTTGTAAACACAATATGCTTACCTTGAATATCTGCTAATAAAACCGGACAGCATACACTCTCGCTCCCAACCGGACTTCCCAACAGGACTCTCTTGCATCACCAGTTTTGCCCAACTTTTGTCTTATCAGGTATTTGCTGCACTGATTTTTCCCTGAAGCTCGTCTTGTGAACGACCGACAGTGCTGTCCTGCTCTTCACTTTTCAGATCTGGTTCAAATAGAAAGGGTAGAACTGATGAAATGTAGGGAAAGCTAACGAGTGACACGCTGGAATTTCGGCAACGGAAACAGTGACGTCACGCACTGCGACGTAACAAGAAAGGCGACCGATCACTTAAAACAATTTTACAAACTTTATTAAAACAAAAACATCAAGAGGGGTTTTGATATCAAATTATTATAACTCATACTAACATTTATCTTTTAAGAATTACTTGTCTTAAAAATAGAGGATCCTTTAAGCCTGAGTTATCAAACAATGGGAGTTTTTGATTTTTTTCTCCACTTTCTGTCTCTCATGGTTGAGGTTTACCCATGTTGACAATTACAGGTCTCTCTAATATTTTCAAGTGGGAGAACTTGCACAATTAGTGGTTGACTAAATACTTATTTGCCCCACTGTAAATGGAGTTAGTGACATAATTTGCCAGGTGTCACGTCATGACATGTGTCATAAGTAAAGATACACGATAATATCGGTCACCGATAATTATCGGCCGATAATGGCAATTATGACGTCACACAGATAATCCAGATAATAAAAAAAATCAACCGATAATGCAATCCGATAATTATATACTTGATTTTGCCTCCAAATGTGCGCAACCAAAGAATTCTGCACACCGCCTCCTCAACCCCTCCCCTCTCTGAAGCCCCTGAGGGAGGAGGGGTTGAGGAGGCGGAGTTACAAGACAAGAAGTAGTTGAATATTATGGCGGCTGTTTCTAAAAAAACGACGCTCTCGCCATCTGCGAAACATGTACCGTACAAGTTCCACGAGGCAGAAAGAACGCGTCCTCATTCAAAACCACTAACCCAGCAGCCATTTAAAAATGCATCATAAAGAATTTTGGAACAAATACGAGGCTGCTGCTAGCAGGAATGCTAAAGCTATTGTAAACACTAAGTTAAACTACAGGGCTTGTGACGATACAGAGTCGGGCTGTTTGGGAATGCAGCCCAAGGCGGGTGGTAAATTCGCATCTAAGGCTAAACACCGGCACTACTGGAGACCGATAGTCGGCAAGTAGCTGTCTTTGACGGAGCCCGCCGCTCTGGCCAGTCCGGCAGGCCGCCGACGCCTCGCCATAGGCGGGGCGGGCCGAGCCCGGTTCCCCGGCCTCTGGACCTCCGGCGAACACCCCGGTTTCTCGAGCGTTCCCCCACGGCGTGCGAGCAGAGCCAGGACCCGAATACGCCGCGGCGAACCGGCCAGGGCGGGCGGATTATCCGGTACGAATGTAGCTGCCGCCGCCGAGACGAGACACGTGTTTTTTTTTTTTTTTACCTTAATGACCCGAGAACCAAAGCCCTGGATAAAAGAAATAATGCAGTTTATACGACCACCTTTCTTCATGAAAAAGTGATGTCCGGTAAGCAAGCTTATCATGACGGCACAGTGGTTATAAGATCATTTACACATGGAGAAAACGAAGTCAGCCAGTCAATAATGCATTCAGAATGTGAAATGACGAGCGGTCAGATGACTTTGTAACGCTGCCTTTATTTTCGGCTTAATAAAACTCAGGCACAAAACAACACGCACGCGGATGCGAGCTCCAACTCCGTCCAAATAGTACTGCCGTGTAGCAGTTTAGCTGCTGTAACGCAAATGTCGTGAAAGCTGCAAATGTAAACAAAGCGCTGCAGAATGGGTACATGACATCTCACTCTTTTGAGGTAATCATTTTCACAGTGTGCAACAAAGCATATAACATTAGCAATCACTTTTCAAATTATTTAACTTATTTGTCTGCTCAATTACAGTCACAGTAGATAATCAAATTCTTAAATCAATATTCTGTAGCCACAAATATTATTCAAAATCTTTCCTTCTTCAAGTTTTTTTTTTTTTTTTTAGTATTAAGTATAATAATGTATCGCTTAAAACAAGGCTGTTAAGATTATTTTCAGCTAGCTATTTTTCTTCCAAGAAATCTGAGAGAAATACACTTGAAGCGATCGCAGATAATTTCACTTATTGCCAATAGATTTACACTTAAAACTGACTACTTTTAAGGAGGTGTGTTTTGCAGCGGATTAATGTTATATATGTTAGGAATGGCTTACTTTTAAACGCATTTTTGTGTAACTTAGGTATTTACTCTGTAATTGTTGCCAAAGGTTTACCATTACACAATGTCAGACAATCTGTCATTATTTAGATGTTTGAATTGACGACTTGTTCATTCTTTATGTTGAAAAAAAGAGCAATAAATTATATTTTTGCACAGTAATATTTTCTTTTGTGTATACTTTAAAATTTTACATAAATCTTTTAATAGAATTATCGGCTTGACATCGGTTATCGGTTGGAATGAGGAGGAAATTATCGGTTATCGGTATCGGTTGAAAAATGCATTATCGTGCATCACTAGTCATAAGCATTCATTAATGCCCATGATGGTGTCATGTCATAATTAGAGCTGAAACGAATACTCGAGCAACTCGAGTAACTCGAGTTTAAAAACTGATCAGAGTAATTTTATTCACCTCGAGTAATCGTTTATTTTGACAGCTCTAAGCATCACGTTTTGCTCGGACTACTTTTAATGCGGGACAACGCGCTGATGTCACGTGCGGGGGGGGGGGGGGGGGAGTTACTACAGCCGCTACAAACGACGCCGACGTTGCTAAATACTAGCCTGCACAGATGCTACGTTGGTAGCAGGTAGCGTCTGATGCGTCTCATAGAGTTCACATGTATGTTGAACTAGATGCTAAATGATAGACTCGGCCGCGTCTGGGCAGCGTTAGTAAACAGCCGCCATCTTAAAGCAGTAGTGCGCTAAGCGCTAATAAAGAGCGCTAAGCGCTAATAAAGAGCGCTAAACGCTAATAAATAAGATTAACGTTACTGTCACTACTAGCTCACATAAAGTTAGCCCTGCGGAGAGCTAGGTTTCTATTAATTATGACCATTGTCGATGCGTGGCTAACGTGTCTTACATACAGGCTTTAACATAACATAACATAGCATTGTGGAGTGATGAGGGTGTAAAATAAAATCTTAATAATGCTAACTATCAATTTTAGCTCAGTAGTCATTGCTGGATAAAACACCAAGTAGCACTGGTCCCTAATGTGCTCCAATACAGCCTGTATCATACATTTATTTTGAACACTGCAAAACCTCAAAATCCTATCAGGACTTACATTTTAGACTAACTTAAAATTTAACTACAACTTAAAAATGGCTTGACACAAATAGAAATTCAATTGAAACACGTGGGAAAAAATCCTAACTATAAGTGATTTTTTAAATAAGATTTAAAAGTTTTTTGAGTGAAAGCAGTGAATTAGTCTTTTTTTATTCTAGTTACATCTGAGATGCAATTGTTGGCTGTTTTCAACAACATACATTGAAAATAGACATTGATTGACTGAAAATGGTTCAAGATTAGATGAAATGTCTTTTTTTCCTCATGTATATTTATAATTGCTCTTCACCTAAAATTATATTTGTTTTATCCGATTACTCAATTAATCGATAGAATTTTCAGTCGATTACTCGATTACTAAAATATTCGATAGCTGCAGCCCTAGTCATAATTATGACTGTCTTATGGAAGTCTAACAACACTGCTGTCAAATAAAGTGCTTCCTACTAACTCAAATAAATCAACAAATAAGCCACACTGGACAATAAGACGCAGGATTCAAAATGAGGGGAAGAAAGTAGCGGTTTATAGTCTGAAAATTACGGTAATCTGTCCCAAACCCTGTCTTTTATTCTCATTTTTTGTTATTTTATCTGCTAGGGTCTCTCATGTCTTGTTGAGCTGCTCATGGAGCTGTGAAAAAAATGTCTTGTTTTTTTTTTTTTCTTTCTTTCCTTTTGTCCGTCTACCATCATCCTGTAGGGAACGCCTTGCGCGCATGAGTGTGTTATAACGCGCAGGTACAGTGGAGGTAGTGGAGCGTGTTAAGTGTTCCCGTTGAGACTGCTTCACTTGGGATTCAGAGCGGTGGGTTGGGACGGAAGAGCTGGTTTGATGTGTATAAGCTCAGTGATCTATTGTGTTAACTCATCGCTGCCAGTCTCTCCCAGTCAAAATGGATTGGATGTCTATCGTCGTCAATGGCAGTGAAGCATGATCATTCACTGCCAATTTCTTCCCAGAAGGCGAGTTCAGGCCAAGGCTGAAGTTGGAGTAAAAAAAACTTGACGTCCGGAATGAAGGGTGACCTCTTTTTATATGTATATCCACTTAAGATTTACCGACACTTGCTGGCAGACCGTTTCCCCTCAGAGGCTGATTTACACAGAGCTTTGAGTAGAAGGAAAAGCACGTCACAGTGTGTGGAAACTCTCTGTTCTTGAACAAATTAAGAATTTATCATTTCATTAATTCAAGATTATATAGCCTAGAAAAGGCTTTTATACCAACTGCATCCGGCGGCGAGGTGATGAGTGGTTGCTGTAGGCAACAGGAGGAATGTTCCAGGCTGTCATCAAGTGATAGCGTTTGACGTCACTATTGATGTTTTTTTGTGATATAAGACTTCATGTAAAGTCATTTTAAGTCAGTGGTCGCAAACCTTTTTTGGACCACAGACTGGTGTGATGTCTTTTTTTCACAGATCGGCAATGTGTGGCAGAAAAAACAGCAAATATACAATACCACCACAGGGCTAAAAACACAGTCGCCAGAGAGAAAAAACACCGCAGTCTGTATTATGAAAATGTTATTTCGAACAGATGTCCTCAATGGCGGAAGACTTTACGAAAGTAGGCTAATGGTAGAGAGAAAACTAGTTAGCCGTCTTGGCATGCTAACTAGCCACACTATCTGCTTCATTAACAAGCTTACGTTATAGCATTTGTTTTACCATCGCTAGACACACTAAACAAGCTGGAGTGATCTCTCATAGCTGGTGGGAAACGTTCATGCATAGACTTCATAACCTATTGACATGACACGGGAAACAGGGCCGATTCGTAGGGGGCCTATTTTCAAAAGCTTCAAATATTTTCAAAACCAAAGCTGCTACCGACCTAAAACCAAAACAGGCCTTAGCATGTTCTCCATGAGCACTGGCATCAAAAAATTCAAAGTCGTTCCCTGATAAAATCCTGATTAATAATTTTTTTTTAACAACACAACTTAAAATGGCGATAAAAGTCTCAGATTTTACACTAAATGCAAAAAAATCAAATGTAGAGATAATCAACTATATTTTCAGAATCAATACCAATATTTAATATAAGTTTTGGACCAAAATAGCACCTCATTTTAAAAATTTTTTTATTTACTGCAACAGCTAATGAATCACACAGTTTAACATCAGAAACTTAATACTTGAGGAAAACATGCAGAATAAATTATAAATAATATGTAAATAAATTATTAATAAATTCTAGATACGATCACAACTTATTATAGAATCGAATAGCCCTTTATATTCATTATGCACTATATACTGTTTGCGAATTAGGCAAGCGGCCACCTGACGTAAACAGAGCTTTTCTGGCGAAAATTCATGTGAATGAATGCTTTTCCCCCGAATTCGTCATAGTTATGGACATAAAACAGTCTCACTTCTTGGTTAAAGCAAAGAAACCGTGCCGGTAGCATTTAATTTACGTATATTGTCGAAGTACAATGCTACTCTTTTAGTGAATGAGGCTAGCGGCCGCCTGGCGTAAACAGAGCTTTTCTGGTGAAAATTCTTGTGAATAAATGCTTAAATCCCTGAATTCTTTTATAGATATGGACTTAAAACAGTCTTGATTCTTGTTAAAAGCAAAAAAAAAACAAAAAACATGCAGGTAGCATTTATTTCGCGTAAATATTGCCAACAATGAGGCTCGTCAGTTACGAAAATTAGCCGCCTCCATGTGTAAACAAAGAAGGAAAATTCCTGCGAATAAATGCTTCATTCACGCATGCAGGGTACGAAAAATATAATATTTACCTTGAATCCTCGAACAAATAACTCCTGAGACAATCCTTCCTGTTTGTATGCGGTACAGCTTTCGTAGTCCTTCAAAAATCCAAGCTTAAATCCGACATGAGCATGCACCGTCTTCGACTATTACTAAATGAAGCTCGGCTCCCTCTGATAAGGCGTTACGCAAAGAATGACGAAGTGTCACGTCAATAGGTAATGAAGTTTGTGGTTCATGACAGCGTTTACTTACCTTAAATTACCGTAAATGTGAAATCATGCTGGAGGGGTTGCTACCTCTAGCAAGCACCCTCTGCAAGCATGTAGGGTGTCCTTCCTCCTCTAAGCCATGGCCAAGTGTTTCTTTTTGGTAGCCGAAGTACTTGCATACTAGCGACTTTGTCTTTTTTGAGGGAAAAAAATCTCGTGTAGTGTCACCAACAGACACAGGACAGAGCAATAACTGGACGGGGAGGGGTCAGCAATGCCGCACGAAGTGACGGATTTCTCGCTGCATTTTGGGACATAAAAAATTAGTACCGCATTATTGTATGATGGAAAATTTTTGTGGTTTTGAAACCGTGACGTTTTCATACCAGCGTAAACCTTGAAATCGGTAACCTGCACATGCATAGAATTGTACTGCCAAGAGAAAATGGCTAATAATGATGACAAGTCATTAATTAATGTAATTTTTATCGCACCTAGAAATAGCTGAGAAGCACAATACATTTTTGAGATAATTTTCATTTAACTGATGGTGCTTTTCAGCAATTTTCAGGTAAGATTAAAAAACGAGATTAATTGGATGAATTTACTCCTGATCAAAATGTATTAATTCATTTTTAACATCTCTGCCTGACCTTCACAATTCAAATTGAATGGACGTCTATAACCTTTAGCTGCACTGAATGAGTTGACCTAAAATCATAAGCGGATTTTAAGGTGGGGCCAGGGCCATGCCCCCCCGGTGGCCGAAAAGTGTCATTGCATGAAATTGACTGGTCCTATATATATAAAAGTTGTAAAGCAATAAAATCGCAACAAAAATGAATAAAATGATCAAAAAAATATATTTTTATAATGGGTCAAAATTATTTTTCGAATAGATCATGTGACTAGCACCTTAGACGGTCATTTGCTTTACATATAATTTAAAAAATAAAAAATTAGGAGAGGGCAATTTTATTTTTCAAATGATTTTTTTCTTTGATTGAAATTTTTTTTTTTTTTTTTTTTTTTTTTTGATTGAAGCAACTTTTTTAGGGACTGAATGATTTAGACACAAATGTCCGACCCATAATATGGCCCAAACACAAAAATGATTGCTTCAATAAAATAAAACTTTTTCAATGAAAAATTAAGTGTTCAAATGCAAATTTTTCTATCTCAAATATTTTTTCGCATTCAGAAACGTTTTCTATGATTGAATTTTTTCTTTTTTTTTTTTTGACTGAAGTGATTTTTCTTTTTGAAAATATACATTTTTGAAGCAACTTCGTCCTACCCAAAATGTGGCCCAAACACAAATCAACATTACTTCATTCAAAAAAGTTGTTTCAATCTCCCCCAAAAATTCAAAGAAAAATAGCTTTCACGTTCATTTTTAAAAAACTTTTAAATTTATTTTTGCACTCAATCACATTTTTTTTTTTTTTTTTGATTGAAACGACTTTTTTTGATTGAAAATATATATTTTGATTGACTTGAACTTTTTTTTTTTGAAGCAACTTTTTTTTTTAAAAATTGAATAGAGACACAAATCTACCTCCACATGGCTCCGCCCAGGGGGATACAATTTTTGATTGGAGTAACTACATTGGCACGACACCAGCGGGTGTACCATATTCAATGTTTGACGATCTTGGTGAAAAGTATAGCAGCCTGATTTAGAATTCCCCTCAAGAATGATGAGAAACAAATAATGCTCATTGTCAACTTATTATTATAAATATTCTTGTAAATTAATTTTATTGCTGACACTGTGTTTCGGGGTCATCAACATGTTGTGCCCCCCCTGCCCCAAAAGTCAAACTCTGCCTATGCCTAAAATTGGATATTTTTCATAATTTCAGAGTAAGATTCAAATTGAAATAAAATTTAATTAGATTAATACCCATCCCAATCGATAAGGATTGAGACATACAGTAAATGGCACTAAAACTGATAAATTTCCCTTTCTGATGTGATCAAAACTACGTGACTAATCCAATCCACTAAAGCTGCACATTTTGTATCCAGGGAAGTAGATGAGACAGACTCTCTGCCAAATGAAAATGAATAAATCAAATCACATTTAGGAATAAAACAGCAGCTATTAAACTTCAGAAACTTTCGGCTGTAGTGCCTGTAATGGAAATGGTCTTAACTAGGCTAAAACCACAAGCACCCCCATGGAATAAATCATGAAAGCTTGTTTAAGACGGTTCCTCGGTCTTAGAAGACAATATTCCCAAAAACACGTTCCTCTTTTATTGTATCATAAACAGAAAGTCTTGTTGAGAAAACAGCATCTTCTTTTATACTCTACAAGTTTTATGAAGGACAAAAATCCAATTTTGCCTTTGCCCCAGCCTGGACATCATCCTCTTACTTTAATATGTTTCCCTGCTGTCAGTTGTGTCGACTGGATTTTCCCCGGATAACTCTCTTCAAGTTGATCAGCAAAGAGATACACTGGAGACTCAGAATGCTAGCGAAATAATTGGAATTTGGCGAAAAAGTTGTGTAATTCAAATGTTTCAACTATTCAGTTTAGTTGTTGAACTTTTTCATGTACCATATTTTTCGCACCAGCCACAAAAATGTGCAATGAAGAGGGAAACAAAATATGTAAGTGGCACCGGAGTATAAATCGCATTCTGGGGAGGCCATTTTATTTCATCAGAGACCAAGTACAAACATAGTAGTGATAAAACTGAGCACAACGTGCTAAAAAGGTATTTGTTAACACAGTGGTCCCCAACCTTTTTTGCACCACGGATCGGTGTGATGTCGGCCTTTTTTTCACGTACCGCCAATGTGTGACAGAAAATTACAGTGAATATAAAATAAAACCTTCATAAGATATTTTGATTACATTTGTGATGATACGTCGACTGACAACTAGTTGAATGACACCCCTTTTATATCTTGAGGGGGTCTGTATCGCTTTCACTGGCACTGATTGACTTTGAGAAGGGTGGCAAACTACAAATGTGCTGACTGCTTTACGGCATACATCACTTCCCCCTTTCCCCATTTATTATAAAGATGGAAGTTAATGTGAAGGCTTTTGCACGAATTCTGCAAAGTTGGCAGAGCAAAAAAAAGACAAAAAGTTTTGTCCGAGGAGGAAAAAAATGCTACCAGGATAAAAGGATGCTCAAGAATAAACATTTGCCTGACTTTCACTCAGGGGCGTGACACCCCTCCCCCCCTCCCCAACCAAACTTGGGGGTTAGCCACACTAAAGCCTGAGTTATGCTCCCGCGTTGCGGTGACGGCTCCGACTATGGCGTCATTCGACATTCGATGGTTCTCCGGCCAGGTGACGCGTGCTCTGTAATTCACCGCCAAGCCACTAGAGGGGTGTGGCGTTATGTTTGTGTGGTTTTAGGGCATGCTTGTTGACTTCCTCGCGTCTAGTTTAACGGAGAAAAAAATAAACAATGCAAGATGAAACGCTTGAATGTGGATCTTCAGCTCATCAACATTGAATAAATGTTGAGGCGCAGGCGACGCAGAAGACTGTTTCGAGGCAGTCTGTCTAACTTTTGATGCTGCATAGAGAGTTTTAGCCTAGGGTGAAAACCAACTAGCTGTGGTGGCTAGCTTCAAACTGGCGTCGAGCACTGCGTTTTGTTTGAGGTCTGCAAAGCCCTCCAGCTCGATTTGTTTGCCGTTTTCTACAAACAGCCAGGTGGAACCCATAGCAGATTTCTGGCATCTATGGAACTTCCCAAACTGCGTTGGAAGCCTTGATGTTAACGTTATCATAAAAGCACTGAGGCACTCTCAATCAGTGATGATGTGTGAACTGTCTGTTATTGAAAACGAAACATCAAAACAACTCTTTTGACACCAAACCTGTGCTTTATTCTTCATATACTTGAAGTGTGACACGCAAATAAATCAGACTCACAGCAAACAGATTTACACAATAAATGATGAAGGTCACCAACCAAAAATACGACATAAAGTGATAAAAAACTGGAAGTTTTTGGCCGACTGGGTCACCGCTTCGTGTGGCCACTCGATTCCGAACATACACTTCTCGGTGGTCCTTCCGTTTTTTTATTCAATCGCAGACCTTTCCATTTGGCAATCTTAATTATGTCTTGACGATGATACTCCCATCGGCTTAGTCCATTTTTGCGTGTTCAATGGCGGTGATTTCGAGCTAAACCGGAAACAACAGTCTGAGCGGACCAATCACAGTCCTTTTCCGTCACGTCATCTGCGTCGACGTGATAGGACCGCGTCAGGCTACGGCGCAGGGACGTAAATCGGGTCTTCCTTGACGGCGTAGGTCTGACGCGGAAGTATAATTCGGCCTTAAGGGGCAGTTTAAATGGCGACTCTACGACACGAAGATGCAATGACTGAGTAGCGGAATTGCCTCGCGTGCATATGGTGTCAGCGAAGACGGAAGGCGAAGATGAAAAATTCTGAATCCTGCCTCCAAAGTGGAAGAATTCGATTGCGTGGGCTTGAGGGGTGGCTTGCTCCGCATGCATATCAAAAGCTCCTGCCGCGCCGATAAAGTCAGCACTCGTACACGTCACATTGGGCATGTGCAGTGGTCCAATTAAAAATTAAAAACAGAAAATGGCGGAACGTCAGCTTTAACTTACTATTTTAACAATATTTTTAAATTTAAGTATGTTGAATGTTTCCATTTTTGTGCCTTTCGGAGCAAAAGAAAAATGCCATTGCTTGGAGTGGGTGGGCATGTTTTATTCTGGGCTGAGGAGCTTGGTGGGCTCAAAGTGCATCATTCGCTGTTGCCTTGTAAATCTGCACTGCCCCCTAGGGCCTGGCATGAATACTACATCTTTTGCATGTGGAAATTCGGCATTGTTTGAATGGAGATGAAACCATATAAATGCACATTTGAAATTTTTCGTATTCTCAAAGAGTCACAATGTAAACGGCCTCTAAGCCACACGGTTGCTAACTGTAATATGCTATTGTTTAGCCACAACTGGATTCATTACCTTATTACTATTCATCCTTCACACAGCCGCTGGAAACAGAAATGTCATTTAATCCATCTGCAGGCAACCGGGAGATCATGTTTTCATGACACTGTTCGGGTGTGCGCTGGTCCTCATGGGAAACGCTACTGCTTTTGTCCACCGGCGTCGCTAAAATCTACCAAAACTGAAGTTAGTGTTGCTTTAAATGCAGGGAAAATGTAACTCACCATACGCTGAATCAACCTTTTTTAACAGCCATCTTTCCTATAACATGGTGGCAAATATCCTTGGTTGTAGGTATGAGTTCTTCTCCAATCGTGACAGGTTTTTTGGATTTAGCAATATGATTCACCACGAGGTATGATGCTCTCTGTGCATTCGCTTTTGTTGCCTCGTTTGCTAGCTTTTAGCCACATATTATGCAGAATGTACTTGGTTGTAGGCTCCACTTCTGGCTCAGCAGGTGGCCTTTTCCCTGTAAAAAAGCTGTCCAAATACGTCTGTTTTTCAGTCATCTTCGCTAACGCGTGGGCTTATTATTTCCAGGAACAAATCTGATTCGCCTACGTTATTATCCAAGACAAATGCACATAGATACAAAAGATAGATGATAGGTGATAGCTCAAATGGATTTCAATGACAACTTCTGAGTTCTGAATAATCCGAACAAAATGAGCGGAAGTACCCTGTCCGCCATTGCTGAGGTGTGCCGCACATACAGTGCCTTGCAAAAGTATTCGGCCCCCTTGAACCTTGCAACCTTTCGCCACATTTCAGGCTTCAAACATAAGGATATAAAATTTTAATTTTTTGTCAAGAATCAACAACAAGTGGGACACAATCGTGAAGGGGAACAAAATTTATTGGATAATTTAAACTTTTTTAACAAATAAAAAACTGAAAAGTGGGGCGTGCAATATTATTCGGCCCCCTTGCGTTAATACTTTGTAGCGCCACCTTTTGCACCAATTACAGCTGCAAGTCGCTTGGGGTATGTTTCTATCAGTTTTGCACATCGAGAGACTGACATTCTTGCCCATTCTTCCTTGCAAAACAGCTCGAGCTCAGTGAGGTTGGATGGAGAGTGTTTGTGAACAGCAGTCTTCAGCTCTTTCCACAGATTCTCGATTGGATTCAGGTCTGGACTTTGACTTGGCCATTCTAACACCTGGATACGTTT
The DNA here is from genome assembly GCF_030265065.1 of Corythoichthys intestinalis. Taxonomy (NCBI): domain Eukaryota; kingdom Metazoa; phylum Chordata; class Actinopteri; order Syngnathiformes; family Syngnathidae; genus Corythoichthys; species Corythoichthys intestinalis. Next base: position 8,885,327 of record NC_080413.1, read on the forward strand.
ATTTTTTAACCATTCCATTGTAGATTTGGCTTTATGTTTTGGATCACTGTCCTGTTGGAAGATAAATCTCCGTCCCAGTCTCAGGTCTTGTGCAGATACCAACAGGTTTTCTTCCAGAATGTTCCTGTATTTGGCTGCATCCATCTTCCTGTCAATTTTAACCATCTTCCCTGTCCCTGCTGAAGAAAAGCAGGCCCAAACCATGATGCTGCCACCACCATGTTTGACAGTGGAGATGGTGTGTTCAGGGTGATGAGCTGTGTTGCTTTTACGCCAAACATATCGTTTTGCATTGTGGCCAAAAAGTTCAATTTTGGTTTCATCTGACCGGAGCACCTTCTTCCATATGTTTGGTGTGTCTCCCAGGTGGCTTGTGGCAAACTTTAAACGAGACTTTTTATGGATATCTTTGAGAAATGGCTTTCTTCTTGCCACTCTTCCAAAAAGGCCAGATTTGTGCAGTGTACGACTGATTGTTGTCCTATGGACAGACTCTCCCACCACAGCTGTAGATCTCTGCAGTTCATCCAGAGTGGTCATGGGCCTCTTGGCTGCATCTCTGATCAGTTTTCTCTTTCTTGTTTGAGAAGAAAGTTTGGAAGGACGGCCGGGTCTTGGTAGATTTGTAGTGATCTGATGGTCCTTCCATTTCAATATGATGGCTTGCACAGTGCTCCTTGAGATGTTTAAAGCTTGGGAAATCTTTTTGTATCCAAATCCGGCTTTAAACTTCTCCACAACAGTATCTCGGACCTGCCTGGTGTGATCCTTGGTTTTCATAATGCTCTCTGCACTTTAAACAGAAGCCTGAGACTATCACAGAGCAGGTGCATTTATATGGAGACTTGATTACACACATTTGGATTCTATTTATCATCATCGGTCATTTAGGACAACATTGGATCATTCAGAGATCCTCACTGAACTTCTGGAGTGAGTTCGGTGCACTGAAAGTAAAGGGGCCGAATAATATTGCACGCCCCACTTTTCAGTTTTTTATTTGTTAAAAAAGTTTAAATTATCCAATAAATGTTGTTCCACTTCACGATTGTGTCCCACTTGTTGTTGATTCTTGACAAAAAAATTAAATTTCATATCTTCATGTTTGAAGCCTGAAATGTGGTGAAAGGTTGCAAGATTCAAGGGGGCCGAATATTTTTGCAAGGCACTGTACATTACTGTTTACATTGACTGACGCTGTAGGTGTGCAAACACACCAGTAACAGCGGCTAACCACTAGAAGGCGATGTACACAAATCTCTACTCGGATTAGTCAATAAAGTAGACAGGCATATTCATCGTTGATTGAGGTCGTTAACAACTTATTTATGATTTCTCTGCGGCCTGGTAGCAAATGTGCCACGGACCGGTACCGGTCCCTGGCCAGGCCGGTGGTTGGGGATCCCTGAGATAACACATGAACTTATTCAGATAACGATACACAAAGCAAATTCTCGATCTCACTCCTAATCACTACCAAATCCATTCAAGTCTTCATCTTCAGTATCATTTCTTTAGTTTCAACTGCACCAACTCGAAGTAGAGGGCACTGGAGTATAAGTATCAACATACTGTATGAGGGGAAAAGTTTTCATTTGCCTAGATGCTTAAATTCTTGAGTGGAATTTTTTTTTCTTAAAAAACACATTTTATTTATTCTGTGTTTCTGTGCAGTATTAATATTTTTGTCTTTTTACTTAAAAGAGGCATGGTCTATTGTTTTTAGTTGTAATTTCTTAAAAAGTATTTTTGAATTTAAGAGTAAACATTTATTGCGTTTAAATGGGTGTACGTGATCTATTAATATATACTGTATTCTCACAGTGTTATTGTATTTTTTTTTAAATTGTAGGGGTGCAATAATATCACATCGCAATAATTTATGAAATAAATTATCGCACACTAAAATTTGTTATCGCGACAGGCCTAATGTGTCAATAGGCATGGGCCAGATTGCGGTCGTTAACAAATTATTTATTATTTCTCTGTGACCTGGTAGCAAATGCGCCAGGGACCGGTACCGGTCTGGTGGTTGAGGATCCCTGTGGTAACATATTAAATTATTCAGATGACAATACACAAAAAAAACTCTTGATTTCACTGCAAATCACTACCAAATACATTCAAGTCTTCCATCTTCAGTATCACCTTTGAACAAATGCACCAACTCGAAGTAGAGGGCACGCCTGGAGTATAAGTATCAACATATAAGTCGCAGGCCAAACTGAAAAAAAAATTGCTGGTTATAGTCCGGAAAATTTTCATTTGGAAATCCCAACAAATTTTGACTCTCTCAAAACGCAAAAGAAGAAGATATTCACCATGCATTCTTGTGTGGAAAAAAGCTCCACTCGCATCACACTTTCATCTTTACCTATAATCATTCCGCCCCGACGGCATCTCACCTCTCCTCCCCGTCCTCCCTTCTAGTATGAATTGATTTAGTGTCACTGCTTCACACACCTGCCCTCTGGTTAGACTGCACTCTTATCTCGCTTTCACATACAAAAAATTGTTTAAATTCGTTTTCCTTCTTCAAACAAACACACTCAGACGCCATAATCACGCCTGCCAATCTCTGGTATTTATGAATGCAGCTACTACTGTGAGATGAAGTCACAGATTTCAGGTTGGGTGCCTTTGTGCATAATAGCTAACCTGGGCCTTCACAATGTGGCAATACATACCTGGGTAGGCCTTTGTTTCTCATATTCTGAAGATTAATTACTGTAAGTGCGTTTTTCCATCACTTTACTGTAGGTGGTAACTCTGTCGCTGTTGATTTTGGGGCATTTTCAGGTCACTTCCTGTTGACTTTGGGTTACTGAAAAGCAAGTGACTCAAGAATGTCGCCAAATGAATAGGATGTGTTGGATACGTCACTGTCAATGCTAGCCAGTGACGTAGATACTATTCTAGGGCTGCAGCTATCAATTATTTTAGTAGTCGATTAATCGAGGAACTAGTTTGTTCAAATAATCGAGTAATCTGATAAGGAACATGAAAAATAAAATACCTGAGCTGAGCCTCAAACGGTATAAAAAAATTAACATTCTCATGCGCTATGGACGAATGTTGCTTCAGTTCTTTTATTCTGTTCTTTTTCTCTCACCGGAATTCAATTATTTAAAAAAAAAAAAAAAAAGGGGGGGGGGGCTTAATGTGGTTCTAGAATGGGTTATTGTACAGTATAATAGAAACAGTTCATATTAGCCAATCGATCGGGTCCGATCACGTCATTTTCAAAGTATCGGAATCGGCAAAAAAATGTCGGCCATGCCTTTTTTTAATATATATATATTTTTTTTAATTAAATCGTTTTGTAATTGTATTTAACGTTACAGACTTAATATGTTACACTCATCCAGAGTCTTTAGTTTAGGCTTAAGGTAGGGTTATCAAATTTATCCAGATAACGGCGGTAATTAATTTTCTTAAAAATGTATCACGTTAAAATATTTAACGCAATTAATGCATGCACTGCACGACCCACTCACGCATTGTCGCGCTCAATCTGTAATGGCGCCGTTTTACCTATATATAGAGAGATAAAAGGCAGCGGAAAATGAGTAGAGTGAATTTTGGCAGCCTTTGGAGCCTTTTTTTTTATTGGCTAAAACCTTACAATCCCTCTCCCTACGATTAGAAATATCATGAGAAGCAATGTGGGGAAGCAAGGTGGCAATTGATCTTTTTCTCAACACCTTATGTTATTTCCCAACGCAGAGAAGATATATCAATTGGTAGCACTACGCACAGTCATGGTTCCACTTCCCATCATGCATTTGGCCATGGCTACAGTATCATTTACTGAAAGCTCAACAAATACACTAGATGGCAATATTTAGTCACAATATACAAAGTCACAAGTCTTTCTATCCGTGGATCCCTCTCACAGAAAGAATGTTAATAATGTAAATGCCATCTTGAGGATTTATTGTCATAATGAACAAATACAGTACTTATGTACTGTATGTTGAATGTATATATTCGTCCGAGTTTTATTCATTTTTTTCTTAATGCATTGCCAAAATGTATATGATCGGGAAAAATTATCGGGAATGATTGGAATTGAATCGGGAGCAAAAAAAAGCAATCTGATCAGGAAATATCGGGATCGGCAGATACTCAAACTAAAACGATCGGGATCGGATCGGGAGCAAAAAATACATGATCGGAACAACCCTAGTTCATATTGATAACTTTGTGCTGAGAAAAAAAAAAAACCTTAAAAAAATTAAACCTCGTAAGTAGTTACCGTAATTTCCCGAATATAAGGCACACCCGTGTATAATGCGCACCCCAAATTTACTTGTAAAATCTAGGGGAAATTATTGTACCCGTTTATAACGCGCACCCTAATTTTAGCACCAATAAATAGAAGAATACAAGAAAACAGTTCGCGTACAGATACAGAAATGTCATTTTAATGACTGGTGAAACACAGCACAAGCATAGCACATTGGTAGTTCAAAACATTACCATAAACTGACAATATTTACGGGAATAATATGATTTGACAACTTCTCCAACTTACCAGAATCTAGGAGAAAACAAAACTGATGTGACTTTTCTTTTAAAGACTGCTGTATAACTTGCTCGTTTCATCATGATGAATAAATGTGTCTTCCATGGATTGATACGGTAAAATGAAAGTGAGAACGAAAGTCGGAAATCCGTGAGTTCTCATCGCTGTCAACACGACAGTAACAATAGGAACTATTGTTATTTGGGTTTGAGTTTCCCGAGGGACAGATATAGTTGACGGACTCACACAGGAAGTCTGTGTTGTTAGGTTTGTTATGGTCCGAGTTGCGGAGCTGCACTAAACGTTGACTCAAATGAGTTCAAGAAACAAAATTCTGTGCTTTATGAAGAGTGAAAAAAGCAGAATTTAACACAGACGAAATCATTCGGCCGATTAGAGTGAAGTATTACCGAAACAAAATGGTGACGTCACGTACCGTAATGGTCGGCAACGGGTTGCCGCATACGTTTCTTCAACACAATGTGGCCGTGCCAATAAAAAACAATCGGTTTATATATATATGTATGTAATATATACGTATATATTTCAGTCTCCATCCATGTACCCGTTTATGATGCGCACCATGATTTTACAAGTTGATTTTGGGGAAAAAAAGTGCGCGTTATATTCAGGAAATTACGGTACTCACAAAGTTACTCATTACTTGAGTATTCGTTTCACCAAATTAGGCATGTGCCGATTACCGGTTTCAAGGTTTACCGTGGTATGAAAATGTCACGGTTTCAAAACCACTAAAATTTTCCGTCATACCGTAGTAAGGTATTTGCTATTTTATATATCCCAAAAATGCAGCTAAAATCCCTGGCTTGGAGCAGCAGCGCTCATCCCTCATCCTCCGGTTGGTGCTCCGTCCTGTGTCTGTCGGTGAAATTACACCTGAGCTTTTTCCCCCTCAAAAAAGACAAAGTCGCTAGTATGGGAGTACTCCGACTAGCGAAAAGAGACTACTGCGGACAGATGATGTGGTCGCCAGGGGAAGCAACACCTCAAACATGATTTCACATTTACGTGACCATCATCCATCACTTTGCACAAAATTTAATGTAAGTAAATGCGTTTCCCACCAGCTATGAGAAGTTCACTCCAGCGTTTTTAGTGTGTCTAAAAAAATACTATAACTTAAGCTTGTTAAGGAGAAAGAAAACGTGGCTAGTTAGCATGCCAAGACAGCTAACTAGTTTCCTCTCTAATCTTAGCCTACTTTTGTAAAGTCTTCCGTAGTGCTGCAACGATTACTCGCTTAACTCCAGTAATTCGATTAGGGAAACGATTTGAATTCAATTTTGCTGCTTCGAGAATTCGTTTAATTAAAGTGGCGTTGTAAGGGTTTGTTTTGAAATGTTTGCATTTAGTTTAATGGATTTGGGTTGATACACTGCCCTCTAGTGGCAAATGTGAATATGACATAACTCATTTCACATGGCTGAATTCAGCTGCTCCCTGTTAAGATCAACATAAGGTTAGTTTTTTTTTTTTTTTTTTTTTTTTAATGCATTCCTAATTTAGTTTATAGGTATATTTTGCCATTTTTTGTAGGAATATGTGTTTGAACCATTTGTTAAGAGCATTGTAGTAAAAAAAAAAAAAAAGTTGGCGTTTTATTGCAATACCTTGATACCGTGAAACTAATTTAGTTTATAGGTATATTTTGCCATTTTTTGTAGGAATATGTGTTTGAACCATTTGTTAAGAGCATTGTAGTAAAAAAAAAAAAAGTTGGCATTTTATTGCAATGCCGTGATACCGTGAAACTAATTTAGTTTACAGGTATATTTTATCATCTTTTGTAGGAATATGTGTTTTAACCATTTGTTAAGAGCATTGTAGTAAAAAAAAAAAAAAGTTGGCATTTTATTGCAATACCGTGATACCGTGAAACCGCGGTATTTTTGCTTAAAGTTATACCGTCAAAATCTCATACCAGCACATGTCTACACCAAATGCATTTTTACTAGTACTTGAGTACATTTTTATGGATGACTACTTTTACTTGAGTCAAATTATTTTGAAGTAACGTTACTGTTACTTGAGTAAAATGTTTGGCTACTCAACTCGATCTGTTTGAACAGTAGCACATCCTGTCTGACTCGACGCCTTTCACCATCAATGGTGCTTAAACATGATCATTCACTGCCGGTTTAGAAATTGAAACACAGAAGTTATGACTGTTAATACATTCTTTGACCTTTTAAATCATGGACGACTGTTACAAGGTTGCTTCAAATTAATGCCTCCACTGTACTATAACTATCGACAAGATTGCAGCGATAAGTGTTATTACGGCATAAAAATCATGGAGGCACTTTAGAGATACTCAATTCAAGTGGCAGCATATTGAAAAATAAACTGCAAACCTGAGCAAGTATCCTCTCCTCGAATAATGATAATCGTTGAGTACGTCTTAGCAAAGGTTGCCAATATCACTTTGCAATCCGCAGCGCTCTGGGATTGATTGAAATATAGGGAGATGATGCTTAATGCTCACACCGTCAGTGGTCCAATCAGCCGAAAGGATTTTTTGATTAACGTCCGCCAGTTACATTCCGAAGCGGCGCACCTCTGCTCGGCACTCCCCGTGATTACATCTCAGCATTGTGTGCGTACAGCAATAGCAGTTGTGTTAGCGTGTGAGTATGCATGTGTGGGGTTGATTACGGTGTCGATCGCCTGCCCGCGTCCGCCCGTTGTGTGAGCAGCCAAAAAGGTGATGGTGTGGTCCGTGTGTGTGTGTTGCTGTGGAAACCTGAGTACTAATGGTGAGACTGCGGTGCTGAAGGAGCAGTGAGGCATTGAAGGGCACGTGAAGCGAGAGGATGAAGGAAGGAGTTGCAGAGGAAAGAAGAAGCACCAGAAAGTAGGGCTATTGTGAATGTGGTGGAAACTAGGTGTGTGACAAAATATCGAAATGGTGATGTTTACTGCGCACGTATATAAAAAGGTGTCACTGTTTAAAAACAAAATAAAGGAACCAATAAGTTGCTCCCAAAATCTTCCACGAGAGTAGTGTCTCTGTTAACTCAATGCTGCAACTGACGACGCTAAACGCCCAGTCCATTCAGACGTAGGGGCGAAGGAACTAGGACTGCAACGATTAATCGATTAACTCGTGTCATTTGGTTATAAAAAAGATTCGAATTACATTTTGCTGCTATTCGTTTAATTAAAGTGTTTGCATTTTATTGACTAGGGTGGATACACTGCCTTCTAGTTACAACAGTGAATATGACATAACTCATTTCACATGGCTGAATCCAGCTGCTCCCTGTTAAGACCAACATAAAGTAAATTTTTGTTTGAGCTCATGTTTTTTAATGCGTTCGTAAATTAGTTTATAGGTATATTTAGCCGTTGGTACCAAGTTGCGGTGCAACGGTTTGCGGTTCAAAGCCGAACCATACGGTTCGCCCTGTACGGTTCAATACGCCTTTATGAACCGCGCCTTTTCGGTTTTGCAATTAATGTATTCCGAACGCTTGTGGAATGAATTGATCGAGCTCTGTGTGCCTGTGTGTGATGTGAAGCACCGCTGTGGAGAAATTCCCATCCCTTAAGTAAATGTCGGATCGCTGTCAAGCACCTGTGTAATCGAAGCCGAGTAATGCCCTCTCTTGCTTACGAGCGAAGTGAAAGTGAAACAAGAAAGAAAACAAATAGCTATGGCGAGTGGAGGAGTGGAGAGACCGAATTTTGAGGAAGCACCGGCTTCTTTCAAATCTGCGGTGTGGCAACATTTTGGTTTCCCCGTGGACTTCAATGCGGGGGGAGAGAAAATATTGAAGAAGAAAAAAAAATTGCAAGCATTGCTCAGCGCTTGTTCCCCATGCTAATGGCAACACTTTTATAACATGACTCCGGCACCACAGCCGGCATCACCCACAGATATCACTTTCTCAGGGTAGGACAACCCCGTTAATTTATTTGCAACGCTTGACCCGTGTTACATTGTTCCCTCGCGGACACATTTCTCCAACAACGTAATCTCCGACATTTATGAAATGGCACGCAAAGCCATTGAAGATGATTTCGCTAAAGCACATAGTTTCGCCCTGACCACTGATAGTTGGAAGTTGGACGTCCCGTGCTACAGAGTGCTACTACCTGACTGTGACGGTCCACTATAATTCATACCTGTCAAATTGTACGGTCTCGTCGTAATTTGTATAAGTGAGCACTGATTTTTAAATGTGTACGTCGTACGTTACGTTCAAAATCTGCACGTTTTTCATGCATTACGTTTTTTTTTTTTCTTCATCCGTTCGGATTTGGTCACCGTTTCTGCAATGAGACAATGCGTTGGTTGAATGACGCGACAAAAGTCAGAGACTCGGAGAGGGAAGAGTGTTGAGACGCTGTAGCAAACGCGATGCTAGGCTAGGTGGCTCCAATATTATCTGACTTAGCCGACAACATACAATCTACGCCTAGATATCTCATGCATATAGAACTACATGCGAAATAAACAGCCGCCATTTTAGAGCAGTAAACTTCTCAGAAAGGCTCTGTTGTAGTAAACCATACGAGCGAACCTAAGCAACTTTTTATCTAAAATACTCCTAAATCGGCAAAATCTTGACTTGAGTCTATCTTTAAAGGATGAAACAGTTTTAAAATTTTCACATGTCGAAAGTAGACAGAAGGGAACTAATGCAAAAACGGGAGCAATGTTATCGACTTTAATGGTTGATTCACAACATTAAATGACCTCCAAACATAGCAAAGTTGACTTTTTTTTTTTTTTTTAATGGAAAAAAAAAACATGAAAGGTATCACCAGTTACTTTGCCTAGTAAGTTTTTTACTACTGTGTGTGTATTTCAGTAGTCAGTCACTACACTAGCCAAAGAGCTAAGAGGCATTTTAACAGTTGAAAATGTTTACATTTTAAGTGTTTATTTCATTTTTTAAAAGCAAAATAAAGGCAGTTAAAAAAAAAAAAAAAAGCAAACCGAAACCGAACCGAAATGGTTTAATTTGAGGATTTTTCTTTACGTAGTATCAAAAATGATATCGAATATTTTTTTTTTAATTATTGCTATCAAGTTGAAAATGTTAATATTGTGACAAACGTACTCGGTACACACTGAGTACATTTCTGATACTTCTGCAATTTTGTCCAATGCTAGCCACTCCCAGTTCATATGGATTGGATGTCTGTTGCCATCAGTAACACTGAAACATTATGGCTGACTGGATTTGACATCATGTGTCAGCTAGTTTTGGCTCCGTACTTTAAACACAATAAAAATCGGGTCAAGTGTACTGACGCCAAGGATCCGGCTCGCCTGTTTCGCCCTAAATTTTCAACATATTTGGCCTGGTTGCAGCGTGCCACGTCCCAGTTGACCAGCTGAAGGCGAGTTTCCAGATTTTTTAGCATCATGCTGCAATCTGTTTCCGTAGTATGAACACCTCCTTTAACCGCGATTCGAAGCGGATGCGATGATTCTCAACCGTGTGGCCTCGGCGATATACATAGTGCTTGCAGTTGAAATAAATGGAAATGCACATTTTTCTGCTTCATGACAGTGAGCAGCGGAATAAAGTGCCCAGCGCGTCCATTAACGCTACGAAACCCGCGAGCACAATGAAGCTCATTTTTCTAAGGTGACAAAGTCGCTTGCCAGACCACCAAATGATTTTTCACTTTTTTTTTTCTTTTGGCTTCCATTAACGTAGGAACATTCAGGACACAATGAACCACGCTGATGCTTTTTTTTTTTTTGTCCCTTTCACTGAAAAGAGCAGGAATGAGCTTTTATTTTTTTGTCATTTTGTGACATTTTTTCCATGTTGGCTTCCTTTTGAGCCACAGCGAGAAGACAATTGAAGTGTTAGCCAGCCCATCAGCAACAAATGTTACATTTTCTATGGTCACAAATATTTATTTCACCAAAAATAAGTGGCTATTTAACTCTGTAGCTGTCATCCATTTAAACTGGAAAGGCTGGCATTCAATGATAATGTTTCTGTGCCTTTGACTACTAGCGCAATCGATTTTCCGTCACTGTGTCCAGTATTGTGTTGAGCGACCTGGAAAAGAATGAGGGACAGTTTTTATTTTTCACACTTACTGCTCTTGTGCCCTGTGCACCGCACGACCCTGAGAACATAACAACGACAATCACCACTCTCAGTCATGGTTGCCACACCTACCCATGAACCATTGTGGGTGTAACACAGAATAAATAACAGTCGCTACAGTATGAATATCCAGCCAAAATGGATCCATTGATTATAGGTGTGCATCGGCACTGCCCTCACGATTTGATTCGATTACGATTCGGAGGGCCACGATTCGATTCGATTCGATTCAGAGGGTCAAGATTCGATTCGGTTCGATTCGGCAATGCATCGCGATGCATTTAAGCCTGGGATGCATTAAAATTCTAAAGCAAAGCATATTTTTCGTGAATCATGAGGCAACACAAGCGGTCAGACATTAAACAACTTTTTATTGGCTCTTGTGTCACTCCTGGTTGAAGACAAATGAAAATACTTTCAGATATATATGTTTTAAAAAAAAACAGATCACAGCATTTAATTAGTGCTTTGAATGCTTTCTCTGTTTTTTTTTACACACAGTAGCAGCCTTTCACACAGTGCAACATCTGAACTCCTGTGCAAAATCAGTAATAACAGTCACTGTATTTTAGTCACAACGACCCATCAATAAAAATATTCAAGTAAATATTAAAGAAAACGACAAAGAAAATATTGTAGTGCTGCAGCATCTTTATTGCAATATCAATCCAGGGATCAGTTCAGTTGCAAACAAAACATCAACTAAATTGCAATGTAGAACAAAAGTAAAATGTAGGCCTAGCCCACTATATATGTGCAATAGAGGTTAGATTGGGCCTAAAAAATCCAGCCCGACCCGACACGGCCCGCTGATATTGAAGCCCGACCCGGCCCGAGCCCAATCAATTAACTAAATTTGCAGGCCCAGCCCGAAAAACCCGAATTTTTTTTTTTTTTTTTTTTTGTAGGAGTGACACGAAAAAAAAAAAACGCAGCAGCAGCAATTTATTTTCATTTCTTTGAGTTGGCAGAAAAAAACGCATGTTTTCTTAATGTTTAAATAGTCTACATATTTTTATGATCATTATAAAATCATTTACACAACCAAATAACGCCGGGAAAGTTTAATATTTAAAAAAAAAAAAAAAAAAACATGCGGTTTTGCAGACACACAGAGAAGATTCAAACGGATCACATTTGCGTTGCCTTTGTGTGCATAAATAAAAGTGTCTTTCGTAACGAATTCTCAGTTGGCAGAAAAAAACGCAAGTTTTCTTAATGTTTAAATAGTCTACATATTTTTATGATCATTATAAAAGCATTTACACAACGAAATAACGCTGGGAAAGTTTAATATAAAAAATAAACATGCGGGCCACGGCGTTCATGTGCATGCACAAGCAAATGCACAATACATAGAGCCTGCTCTCGGTTTTATCCCATTTTTTTTGTTGTTGTTATAATTTATTAGTCCGGTGCGGCGGCCTGACCCGACCCGAACGTGAATGCACAACATTTTGGGCCCAAAATGTTAATCGGGTTCGGGCACAAGATCTAACCTCCAAGAGATAGGACATAACATAACAATGGCTGAAGCGGAGAAAGAGGGAACGAGAAAGATTATTGATGCACCTAAGACATTGAAAGCAGACATCTGGAGACATTTTGGCTTCTACGAGGTTGGTGGGAAACTTGACCAGAGTTATGCGGTGTGTAAAAAATGAAACATGAGAATAATAATACAAATCGGGAAACCAAATCCGTTGCATCACCGGAATTGCGCAGGGAAGATTTTTGAACGTACTTATATATTTTAAAATGCGCTGAATCGATTCGGCTTGTTGCCCGCATCGAATCGAATCGTCCATGCCCCGCATCGGGATGCATCGCCGCATCGATTATTGTTGACACCACTACCATTGGTCATAATCCGGATAATTGTAATTTTTTGGGAAATCCAGCATCATGTTGTGGAGATGTATTTTCTAGAGGTGCAACGATTAATCAATCAACTAATCGATTAGCAAATTATTCGATAACTACAGTGCCTTGCAAAAGTATTCGGCCCCCTTGAATCTTGCAACCTTTCGCCACATTTCAGGCTTCAAACATAAAGATATGAAATTTAATTTTTTTGTCAAGAATCAACAACAAGTGGGACACAATCGTGAAGTGGAACAACATTTATTGGATAATTTAAACGTTTTTAACAAATAAAAAACTGAAAAGTGGGGCGTGCAATATTATTCGGCCCCTTTACTTTCAGTGCAGCAAACTCACTCCAGAAGTTCAGTGAGGATCTCTGAATGATCCAATGTTGTCCTAAATGACCGATGATGATAAATAGAATCCACCGGTGTGTAATCAAGTCTCCGTATAAATGCACCTGCTCTGTGATAGTCTCAGGGTTCTGTTTAAAGTGCAGAGAGCATTATGAAAACCAAGGAACACACCAGGCAGGTCCGAGATACTGTTGTGGAGAAGTTTAAAGCCGGATTTGGATACAAAAAGATTTCCCAAGCTTTAAACATCTCAAGGAGCACTGTGCAAGCCATCATATTGAAATGGAAGGAGCATCAGACCACTGCAAATCTACCAAGACCCGGCCGTCCTTCCAAACTTTCTTCTCAAACAAGGAGAAAACTGATCAGAGATGCAGCCAAGAGGCCCATGATCACTCTGGATGAACTGCAGAGATCTACAGCTGAGGTGGGAGAGTCTGTCCATAGGGCAACAATCAGTCGTACACTGCACAAATCTGGCCTTTATGGAAGAGTGGCAAGAAGAAAGCCATTTCTCAAAGATATCCATAAAAAGTCTCGTTTAAAGTTTGCCACAAGCCACCTGGGAGACACACCAAACATGTGGAAGAAGGTGCTCTGGTCAGATGAAACCAAAATTGAACTTTTTGGCCACAATGCAAAACGGTTTTGTTTGGCGTAAAAGCAACACAGCTCATCACCCTGAACACACCATCCCCACTGTCAAACATGGTGGTGGCAGCATCATGGTTTGGGCCTGCTTTTCTTCAGCAGGGACAGGGAAGATGGTTAAAATTGACGGGAAGATGGATGCAGCCAAATACAGGAACATTCTGGAAGAAAACCTGTTGGTATCTGCACAAGACCTGAGACTGGGACGGAGATTTATCTTCTAACAGGACAATGATCCAAAACATAAAGCCAAATCTACAATGGAATGGTTCAAAAATAAACGTATCCAGGTGTTAGAATGGCCAAGTCAAAGTCCAGACCTGAATCCAATCGAGAATCTGTGGAAAGAGCTGAAGACTGCTGTTCACAAACACTCTCCATCCAACCTCACTGAGCTCGAGCTGTTTTGCAAGGAAGAATGGGCAAGAATGTCAGTCTCTCAATGTGCAAAACTGATAGAAACATACCCCAAGCGACTTGCAGCTGTAATTGGAGCAAAAGGTGGCGCTACAAAGTATTAACGCAAGGGGGCCGAATAATATTGCATGCCCCGCTTTTCAGTTTTTTATTTGTTAAAAAAGTTTAAATTATCCAATAAATTTTGTTCCACTTCACGAGTGTGTCCCACTTGTTGTTGATTCTTGACAAAAAATTAAAATTTTATATCTTTATGTTTGAAGCCTGAAATGTGGCGAAAGGTTGCAAGGTTCAAGGGGGCCGAATACTTTTGCAAGGCACTGTATTTTGATAATCAGTTAATTGTTTAGGACCTTCTTCACCTTAAACTTTTCCAAAATCTTGAAATTCTTACATATATATAACTTTTCATTTGTAAATATTATTACATTTCTTAAGTAGCACATGAAAAAAATTTGGCTTATACTTTAGAAAACAACAATTCAAATTTTTGCCAATTTTCAGACATCTTATTATCTAAACCAGCGTTTGAATGAGGCTGCAACTACTAATCGATTAAATTGATTAATAAATTAGTTGCCAATAAATTTAATAATGTATTTTTGCCGGCAGCTATGAGCAGTCCAGTTTAGGTCCTTGTTTGTGTGTAATGTGAGGCTGTGTGCGCACGCCAGTGATTGGAGCAAAAGAGAGAGTTCACTGCTACACTCGGGTTGAGTTGCTGATAGTGCTGCAACGATTAATCGATTAACTCAAGTATTCGATTAGGAAAGAATATTCGAATTAAATTTTGTTGCTTTGAGTATTTGTTTAATTAAAGTGGCGTTGTAATTGTTTATTTTGAAAGTGTTTACATTTAGTTGTATTGATTAGGGTGGATACACTGCCCTCTGGTCTGCCTCATTTGACATGGCTGAATCCAACTGCTCCCTGTTAAGACCAACGTAAGCTAAGTTTTTGTTCGAGCTAATGTTTTTTTAATGCATTCGTGATTTAGTTTATAGGTATATTTAGCCGTTTTTTTGCGGGAATATGAGTCTGAACCATTTGTTAGGAGCATTTTTAAAAAAATATTAGCATTTAATAGCATTTAAGTTAGCAGACTTTTGCTATGTAAGTTAGCCAATTGTTCTTTTGTTGTACATAGATCCTCATTTATTTATTTTTCATACCGTTTGAGGCTCATCTCAGGTATTAAAATTTTTCATGTTCCTTATCCGATTACTCGATTATTCAAACTAATTGGTTCATCGATTAATTGACTACTAAAATAATCGATAGCTGCTGCCTTAGTTGCTGAAACAATAATATTACGAAATGTTGAGCGTTTGTCCTTTGTGTTGTTAGATCGAGTGTGCCTCCGTCAGAGGTGAGTAAATGAAGCCAATTGCATTATTTGTATTCTTTGTTGATGAAACGCTACTGCTTACCATGGAGTGCTATGCTAGTTAGCAGTTATGCTAATCAGTGTCCGAAGCGTCCGCTTGCATTGTGTTTTGGAGAAGCATATTAGCGCTGGAGTTATTGTTAGATAGTAAAGTTCATAGCAAATTTCTTGTTACTGACAACTTGCCTAAAACAAATTCAAGTTAAACTGTAAGGGTCATTGAAAAAAGTGACATTTATCCGATTTATCTTTTAATTAATTGGCCGATTAATCGATTATAAAAATAATCCTGAGTTTCACCCTTAGTATCTTCACAGCAGATTTAAATTTGTACATGAAACCGTAAAGTTTGAAAGCCAACTGCGACATTGCAATTGTAAGAGACGCGTCTTTTGGACATAAAACAGCGCTGTCACCTCTATAATCAGGGATTTATATGCTAATTTTTGGGTTTTCCTATTAATTTTCCGCACTGAATGGAGGCCTACAAAGATGTAACCCATCTCGGACCATGTCTTCAACTAGCAGGGTTTTAAAAAAATCTTTCCACAGTTGTACCACTGTTGATATAAACTCATTAAATGCCATTGACAGTGACAGACGTCCAAATCATTTGAACTGGAGGTTTGGCTCTGAAATATCAAGTTTCCATGCCATTGACGGTGATACGTCGATTAGTTATTGATTGTCATTTCGAAAAAAGGGAATAATCGCTGCCAGTCCCGCCCAGTCCAAATGGATTGGCTATCTATGGCTGTCAAGGACAGTGAATGAATTAACTATGGTAATTTTCGGACTATAAGCCGCTACTTATTTCCTTCATTTTGAATTCTGAGGCTCTGAGGCAGTGCGTCTTATTTGTTGATTAATTTGGGTCAATAGGTAACACTGTATTTAACGGCGGTGTCATAAAACCGTCTTAATTATGACATGACACTTTCATAAGCATTTGAAGGAATTCGGCCTCCCGGCCAAGCCGCCAGAACACCGACAGCCGAACCAGATGGCGTTCCGCTGGCGACGCCCAAGCAAGTCGGCCGGAAAGGGCCAAACGCCGCGCCTCCACTCTGGTGTTAACCCTTTGTACTGACTCCATTTTAAACGGTTTAAAGAACGCTCACCGAAAACAGGTTGACAATTTATTCGTCGACAATGGTCAAAAAACAAGGCAAAACAGACGACGGAGAGGAAATGGTGGATCCAGGGTCGGCAAAACAATGGAGACATCGAAATGTCCCCGAGAAGCGACCGTTGTTCGCTAAAATGTTCAGTCTTTTGAAAGCTGTGGTGGAGTGGGCCGGGCGGAAGGCGTGCCTGGGTGTTGTCTTGGGATCATCCCTCTGCGGCAGGTTTGGGCGGTCAAGTTCGTGCGTCATCCTTCGTAGCTGGGACGTGGTTGCCACGACAACTGAGGCATGTCTTGACGTCTAAGACGCCGCGCTATCAATTTGTTGTCTTGGTAGGGCGAGGGTGCCCTGACCTACCGAAAAGTCAATGAGGTCCTTTCCTTCGCTTATCAGGCAAGGGCTGATAAGGTGATCCACTTTACTGTGTCAAAGGGCATGGAGTGACGTCCCTCAAACTATGGTTAAATGCTTTACTATAATGAATGTGTTAGACTAATGCAAGCAGTTACAGTATATGGTGTGTGTGAGAAAGGTAACTATTCCCTTCACATTACTGAATGCTTATGACAGATGTCATTCTGTGTCATCCGGCAAATTATGTCACTAACTCCATTTATGTCCAGCTCGAATCTTTTACATCCAATCAAAAGTGAGATCATTTGCCGGCTAACACTAAATGATATCTGTTATAAGCATTCATTAATGCTGATGACAGTGTCATATTATAATTATACAGTCTTATTGCGCCACTGTCAAATAAAGTGTTACCAAATACCATAACTAGCAATTAATGAAACAACTGGAACAGTAACTGAAGAAATAATTCACGCAGAACATGAATTTTGATTTTTATTTACATCTGTCGTGCTGCAATGCATGCTAGGAAGCATGTTGGACAGCAACAGTGTTGACAGCAGGTGGCAGCAGAGGTTGACTGTCTCTCCCAAGGAAGCAATGATGGCCAAATGAAGCTTCTTGAAGCAATGAAGCTTTGCAGCCAATTGGTTCAAAGCTTCATGGTGGTTCATTTAGAGATTCGTATGATGCCGCTGTCAAAAAACAGTGTTCCTGGTTAATATCTTCTTCTAGCATCCCGGGCCTCCTCTAGGTTGTTCTCCATTCGTTCGTCTTCCGCCGGCACCCCGGCTGTGCGGCCCTACCGTTCGTTGCCGTTGAATCGGGTTGTGGGTCTTACCAAATGCGCTACTGCCATCCAGTGGCCAGTGTTATTGCTTTAAAATGGATTTTCAGCTTTGTGCTTTGGAGCTAAATTGAATCAGAACCCAGAGATGTCTCTTGTGAAAATTTTTATTTTTTTAAATGTTTTTTTTAAACGTAAAAGACGTATAAATACGTCTTTGGGACACTGAAACAATTAAAAATAAAACGTATTTAATGAGTTAAAGAAACAACTGGAACAGTAACTGAACAAATATTTAGCACAAAACATGAATTTTGATTTTTATTTACATCTGTAGCGCTGGAATGCATGCTCGGAGGCATGTTGGACAATAACAGTGTTGACAGCAGGTGGCAGCAGAGGTTCACTGTCTCTCCCAAGGGAGCAATGATGGCTAAATGAAGCTTCTTGAAGAAATGAAGCTTTGCAGCCAACTGGTTCAAAGCTTCATGGTGGTTCATTTGGTCTTATGACAGTTGTATGATGCCGCTGTCAAATAAGTGTTACTGGTTCATATCTTTTGGTGTAAATATCCCATAATACAGTGAGGACAGCTGCGGCTTATAGACCCCACTCACCAACGTCACACAATGACGTGTCACTGTATCCGGCCACCATATTGTCCGTCATTATTTATCCGTGCTCTCAATGGTTTCAATGTGTCATGCAATTTATAGTGCAATTCATAGAAGCCCTGGTGCTTTCAGACACTGTAAACTCATTGGCTGCGTTGCATAAACGGCGTTATGTGAAAAAGCTTCAGTCTATCCATTCGCCAGGTCCATATTTGATGCCTAAATCGATATTTTTCGACCCGCTGTCTTCGCCGTCTCTGCCTGATATCTGCTACCCTGATATCTACAACTATCTTGTCCACAGAAACTCAGCCTATTCTCACGAAACTTTGAAAAACTTTAAGAGCAGCACTCTAAGCAACATTACCCCGTGTGACCCTTTACTTTAAATTTTCTAAAATGCCGACAATCAATCAAAAAAAAGTTGACTGGGATGGCCGACGCTTCAAGGATAGGTGGATATTGGACTATTTCTTCAATACAATACGCACCAACTGTGTCTGCCTCATTTGCAAAGAGACAGTCGCTGTTTTCAAAGAGTTCGATGTGACGCGATATTACCAAACAAGACACGCTGACATGTACGACAAAATTACAAGGAAGATACGCAGTGAGAAATTATAGCAACTTGAAGCTAGTTTAATTTCACAGCAGCAGTATTTCGCAAGAGCCCGAGTGTCAAAAGAGAACGCCACAAAGGCGAGATTGTTGAAATCATGAATTTAAAAAAATAATAATAAAGCAAATGTGACACACAGAAGGGCTTGCTAAAAATTGTTTAAATATATTGTTCTACATAAATCAGCCAAGGTAGCCCCCCACATTTTTACCGCACCAAATCTGGCCCCCTTTGCAAAAAGTTTGGACACCCCTGTTTAACTGATGATCCGTAGACGAGGCCAGCTTCTTTCACTTGGTACCAGCTAAATATTATTCAAAAAATAATGATGGCGGAAGAAATAAACATCTTTAATTTGAAACGGTATGTTGTCGGCGATTAGCCTCGCAATGATCTTAATTGTGGTTGTCAGCCCAAAACCCTCTAAATATATATTAAATGCATCTTACCAGGTATAAAATGACTACTACATAGTCTGTGGTGATCGTTTGGTGCCCAGTTTTCTCGTCGAATCGCAGCAGTCCATCTCGCTCTCCTCTCCGGGTCTCTCGGAATACGGTAGAACTTCAAGTCTCTCCGTCTATCTTCTCTGTTACTGCAACCAACCGCCACACACGCCTTCACCATTTTGATTTTTAATGTTATCGAGCAGAAAAACACACCATAATAGGAGGAATTTACGTAGCGGTAATGCGTAAACACGACGAGCTGACGGACAATATGGCGCGGAGGCGTGGTTGTGACGTCATGTGAGTGGGGTCTATAGTCCAGTGCGGCTTATCTATAAACAAATGTCGTTTTCGTCTCAAATTTGGTGGGTGGCGGCTAAAGTCAGGTGTGCCTTATAGTGCTAAAATTAGTAATTTTTACTGCTTCAAATTGATTTGATGTCTATCATCGTCACTGGTAGCAAACAAGTGAGTATTTTTAATTGTAATGAACCACACTTAAGACCTCAGTCACTTGCACTGAAGTGCATTTTCTTTGGCGAAACATTACCAAGAGACAAATATACCACTTATTACTCTCTGTGTGTGTTAGTGAATGAGTCTTTGGTGACACGTTAGTGCAGTCTTGATGTTTCTTAGCCCGCTGGGCGTCCATCTGTGTGCTTGTCTGGTGTCATTTACACTCTAAATAACCCACACATGCACAGGCACATACTTTAGAATCCTACCAAATAACACGCAATACAATTACGTTGTTGATGCTCACTCGGAAAATGCATATCTACACACAGCTGGCCACTGTAATGTGGGCTATTCCGCTCATCGCACACAATGCAATAAGAGCCTCCGGGTATGGTGGTAGTATCTCCTAATACTTCCTATTCATCACAAAGTAGTTAACCCTCCTCTTCTGAGTATGACACACACAAACAATTCCCTCATAAAAGCACCCACTGCATAGATTGTCCATTAAGATATATAAGAGTCAATGAAGGGAAAAGCCATCGGCGGGCCTGATAATTCATTTACAGGCTGGCTTGTTTGCGTAGTTACGTATGCATGCGCGTGCGTTTTTTTTTTTTTTTTTTTTGCGCTGCCGCATAGTGGCACATAAACCGATTAGGAGAGGAGAGGGCTGGAGGAGAGGCGAGGAGGGAGAGATAATGGAAGCATGGAGGCAAGAAGGAGAGAGAGGGAAAAAGATATAAATAGAAAGTGGATGAGACAAAATGAAATGATGGAAAGGGAATATAAAATGAAAGAAAAGAGAAAAGACGGTGTGGAAAATGAAGAGAGATGGTCGTCGTTGATAAAAGGGAGGGTTGGGGGGGGGGAAAAAGCACAAATTATAGCCTTTGACATGATCTGGAAATCACTGTTGGATACACACGCTACTGAAAAATCCTCATTCTTGATTGTGCAAGCTGCAGGGCATCATAGACTCACCTGCTATGGACACTAGGGGTGTGATAAAATATCAAAATGGTCATATATCTTGATAGATTGACTGTTTTGAATTATAAGGAAATACAATTCTGTTGCATTGCCCTTTTTTATGGCAGTAATTCAACAAGTTTGTTCGTTTTTTTTTCTTTTTTTGCTGTTCCAGAAAACATGCATTTGAACCTATCAGGGCTAACTTATTTTTGCTGATCACATGTCAGTATGTCAGCCAATTGAACGGACAACTGAGTCCATATGCACAGCGACGCGACAGCAGACTCCGATAACTTCTGCAACTGATGATAACTCCGTGCCATTCATGGAATTAATACCGTATTTTTTCAGACTACAAGTCGCACCTGAGTATAAGTCGCACCAGCCATAAAATGCCCAACGAAGAGAAGAAAAAAAAACATATATAAGTCGCACCGGAGTATAAGTCGCATTTTTGGGGGAAATTTACTTGATAAAATCCAACACATAGATATGTCATCTTGAAAGGCAATTTAATATAAAAATACAATAGAGAACAACATGCTGAATCAGTGTACAGTGCATGAACAACGAAATACTATATAAATAGCGAATATACTGTCCTCACCAGGACGCTACGGCTTGGCCCTGACTATACAGCGAGCTAAACTCCCAAATGACGATGCTGGACGTCCGTATAATTTGCTGAATCAATTTCGTCCTCGATACCAAACAGGTTCGCATCAACGTAAATAAGTGATAATTAGGTGCTACTACACCAATGACACAAAAGGTTAGCATGCATTCGTTAGCATTAGCACATCGTTCAAACAACCACACAACTGGCTCTAAGTGTCCAATCGCGGGTGGAAAACACACAACAACAACAGAAAAGAGGATTCACACAGGCGTTGCCTCTGTAGAGATATTTTACAAGCATAAACAATGAACGTAGGTTCACAGCTGTGTTTCTCTCTCGCTAACTCGCCCACTCACGCAGAGCTGCGTAGCTGTGCGTCTTCTTCTGGGATGTGACCGCTCTTCTTCACGTAAACTAGTGCGAGTGCGCCCCCACGTGGGCGTGACAGCGCCACAAACTAAAAGCATGCATTTAAGTATAAAAAAAGTCAATAATACAATTGAACACACATTTCCAAAGGCAGAACGCGAACGTGGCCATAGCTATTAAGAGTTCTTCAGATAACTATAGCATGAAGAACATGCTAACAAGTTTACCAAACCATCAGTGTCACTCCAAAACACCAAAATAACATGTGAAATGATGTCATAATGTGTTAATAATTTCACACATAAGTCGCACCCCCAGCCAAACTATGAAAAAAAACTGCGGCTTATAGTCAGAAAAATACGGTAATGAATATCGATGGAAACGGATGACGCTACACAAGCACTTTATTGTGCTTGTTGTTAAGCTGTAAGTTGTAAAGCTGACGTTAGTAGATTGTTTTCCTCTTGGAGATGCCTGTGTGGCTGCCAGGAAGGTTGTTTTTAGCATGGGGTTTTGACAGTTGCCGTCATATTTTCGGGATCAAAGCACCATTCCGCCCTGTTCTGGTGCCGAATCTCTTACCGGAATGGAGTTCCAGACTGTTCCGGACCGCTTTCACCCCTGGATAGACGCCCAATTTATTTGGAATGAAAACAAACGTTCATTCGAAACCAGAGCATTCGCAGCATTTACAGGTCAATTCCTATTCATTTTAAGGCAGGGGTCCCCAACCTTTTTTGCACCACGGACCGGTGTGATTTGGGTCTTTTTTTCACGGACCGGTGTTCTGTCAAATTTTGCATCCTTATAAAATTTTGCTCCCAAAGCTTTTGTGGCGGTGAAAAAAAGCCCTCTTTTATATTCAGTTGGACTCGCAATGTTATCCAATGGTGCTAAAAAACTATTTACATCATAAACATACATGCGCATCACGGAAATGGCGTAAATTAATGCTTAACGACACGGCGAAGTCGTTAAGTGAGAGGGCTACGTGCAGTTGTTGTGTGCACCTAACATAGCAAACGTAAGTTAATATTCCTTTATTTAAAGAAAGTTTGTAGTGTGTTCTTTGGAATCGCTGCATTCGCGGTCCTTTTTAACGTTACGCGCATGCCAACTTTGTCAGAACACCGGCAATGTGCGGCAGAAAAATACAGGAAATATAAAATAGCATTTGTTTTTAGCCCCGTCGTGTTAAGTGCAGGGAAGAAATACAACTCACCCGCTGAATCAGTGCGAAGCCTGAGTTTGTTTCGTTGAGACGAGATGGTCCCGAGATGGGAGAGTGAGAGAAGCTAGCATCACAAATACACGATGTTGGAAATTGTAGCACAGTTTTCAGCGCGCTCCTAGCGATGTCAGGTTATTCAGAAATGACTTTAATCCAGAACTTCGGTAGAGTTGTTGTCTCAAATGTACGTTTAAGGTCGCCGTGATTTGCGATCTCTACAAGCTGATATTCTTGTTGCACAGACATGCTCGAATCACTTGGTTTATTCACATACAGGTCACGAATTCATTCCTTTGCAGTTCGTGGGTCTTTAGTGATTGGGAAGTAGCATAAATGTTGTTTTCTTCGAGGTTGTAGGCACATCTTCTCGCTAGTCAGGTTTCCTTTTCCCCGTAAAAGTCTGTCCAAAGACGTCTGTTATTCAGTCATTCTAGTGTGGGGGCTAATTATTTCCGGGAAGAAATGTGATTGGCGACGACCAACGTCATACGTTATTATCGCATGGATATACAAAACGAGATTTAGTGCTAACAGCCCAATCAATGCATTTCTATGACAACCTCCTATCCTGTAGTTGTATATCTATAGTAGACAGGGATATTGGTGTGTTAAGCGGCACAGGCCAAAGTCAATCGGCCAGAATGCAGTCGTTAATAAATTATTTATTATTTCTGCGCGGCCCGGTACCAAGTGCGCCACGGACCGGTACCGGTCCGCGGCCCGGTCGTTGGGGACCCCTGTTTTAAGGCATTTAAAGGTAACTTCCTGATTAGTTTTAGTCACTGTCTATTCATTTTGGGGCTATTCCTGAGTCACTTCTGGTTCTGAAACCCAAAATCAACCACAGATGCCTCAAAATCAACATGAAGTGACTCATAATTAGGGTTGGGCAGCGCTTGAATTTGAACGGTTCCGATTCAGATTCCTCGTTTTGATTCCAGTTCCAATGGACTCTCCATTCCGATTCAGTTAATAGGCAGGGTAAAAAAAATTGCATAGTTTTTAATTCATTTTTTAACTTCTCTATTATTTTTGAAATTATATGAACTTTCAATTAGCTTTGCTATGCATCTCTCACAAGGCAATTTTTAACTTGTATAAATAGCAGTTTTTGAACTTGAATAAGATGAAGTTTCTTTCCACAGGAGTGCACTTTCACTAAGATGTATACTTTTCAAGAGCTCACGGAGAAAACGTTTACACATATTCTTTTGCCTATGTTTTAGAGTGTCCTATGCTGCAGGCATTTATTCTATTGCATCGTTTTTTTTAGGTGGTATTTCTACAAGCTAGTTAAGGGCTGACAAAGGTTCCGTCACTTGATCTTAAGTTGACTACTTTTTAAGTTTGATTTTTTTCTAAACTGATATATTGTTCATCCTTCCACAAGATGGCACCATTGTAACTCCGGACTTTCTTTGGTTTTGCTATATGTGCTTGGCTTCCTGTAGTGCTGACTTACTGGAAGCAGCAAGCAAAAAGAACTTATTACTTTAATTGGAAAAGAATCCTGTGTACAGATGCTACACACCTTCTCTGCACTACACACCGTTGGGAACCCTTGATAAAACAAAATCTGTGAGTTTGCATATTTTAACAGCGGATCTGATATCATTTTGGTGTGTTTATTCTGTTACTATATGTCATTATGTCATTAAGTGAAGCAACATGATTTTGTGCTAAGCTAAATTAGCCACTTCATATGATGAGCTCATAACGGAACTAGTCTTCATGTGGCTTCTTCTTCATGGTATTCGGCAGCCATTTTTTCTGGTCGGCGTCAGGGAGTCGAAACATCGAAATAAAAAAATTCGAACGGTTCTGCGAGAACCGGAGTGTTAGTCCCGGATCCGATCGATGCTGGATATCCAACCCTACCCATTATTGCCCGATAATCAACAAGATGTGACTGAAAATCAACAGCAAATGACCTGAAATGCCCCGAAATGAAACTCATTGGTTGCCATAGACGTCCAATCTGCTTGAAGTGGGAGGGATGGCAGCGAATGCACATTCGCTGCCACCCTCCCAGTTCAAATGAATTGGACGTCTACTAGTGATAAACTCAATTCAATTCACGAAAGAAGCACGAAAAGAGCTTGTTTAACTGTTTATTGCTTGTATAGCAAAATAATGATTTCCTGACCCATGCATCAATAATTGCTCTATCACCATACTGTGAGTTCATCGTTATCGTGAGCCTTGTAATGCAAATCGTATTGTATCGTCGAGTACCCAGAGGTTCCCACCCCTAATGGAATATGAATCATTATATGAAGGTCCACTTTTCTCTCTTTGAATCTGTATTTCCCGACAACAATCTTGCAATCAATGGCTGAATGTTTTTGTTTTTTTTAATCAGAGTGGCAGAGTTTTAGCCTTAGTCATTCACCCGAAACGCTCACTGACATCTTCTAACCATTTGCTGTGCGTCTGATCCTTTTCAGGATGTAGCCGGGGCGCTGATGCTTGTCCCAACTGACATCAGTTGACACTAATATCCACCTAAAATGGACGCGTTTAATAACCGTAGTCCAGCCCCTGGCTTTGTTTTTGGGGAATGAAGTAGAAGTACTTCAGACATCCCTTACAAAATTTGGACACTTGCTGGTTTATTCCAACTTGTACTTTTAGCCTTTGTTCACACTTGTCAGGTTTTCTTCTTTTAATTATTTGCAGGATGTCTGGAATAGACCGTTTCTTAAGCATAGTGATTATTATTTGTGCTACCGTGCAAGAACTCGCAAGTGTGCTTACCCCATTTTCATCGTCTCTAGGCGCAATGTCAAGGTTATGTCTGCAATTTATCAAAGACCAAACGGTCTTATGCAACCTTGTGGATCTGGAGCACATTGCGGTTACTTTTCTGTAGAAATTGTGAACCTTGATGCTGTCAGAACATAAAAAGGTTGAATTCTTCTACTAGTATATGTAGTCTAGTATGTACTGTAATTCCTACCGCATAAATATGCGTACTGCATTTCTTAAGAGTATAAGCCACTCCTAAGTATGAGTTGCACCTGCCAATAAATATATATTGTATTGTATCACTGGAGTATAAGTCACAGTTTTTGAGGTTTTGTTCTATCTAAGACCATTATATGATATACGTAGTATACAACTGCACAAGTCACTATAGTTCCAGTCCCAGGTAAGTCCCAAGTCTCACCTGCTGGGGGCAAGTAGAGTCGAGTCACACGGTTATGTTGAGTCGATTCACAAGGTTATGTCGAGTCGTGTCGAGTCACAAGGTTATGTCGAGTCGTGTCGAGCCACAAGGTTATGTCGAGTCGTGTCGTGCTACAAGGTTTTGTCAAGTCACGTCGAGCAACAAGGTTTTGTCGAGTCCCAAAGTAGTATACAACTGCACAGGTCACTATAGTTCGAGTCCCAAGTAGGTCCCAAGTCTCACCTGCTGGGGGCGAGTCGAGTCACACGGTTATGTTGAGTCGGGTCACAAGGTTATGTCGAGTCAGGTCACAAGGTTATGTCGGGTCGAGTCACAAGGTTATGTTGCGTCGAGTCGAGTCACAAGGTTATGTCGAGTCACAAGGTTATGCCGCATCGAGTCACCAGGTTATGTTGAGCTGTGTCGAGGCACAAGGTTATGTCGAGTAGTCAAGCCACAAGGTTTTGTCGAGTTACAAGGTTATGTCGGGTCGAGTCACAAGGTTATGTCGAGTCGCGTCGAGTCACAAGGTTTCGTCGAGTGGCGTCGAGCCACAAGATTATGTCGAGTCGAGTCACAAGGTTATGTCGAGTCGAGTCACAAGGTTATGTCGAGTCGGGTCACAAGGTTATGTCGGGTCGAGTCACAAGGTTATGTCGGGTCGAGTCACAAGGTTATTTCGGGTCGAGTCACAAGGTTATGTCGAGTCGAGCCACAAGTTTTTGTCAAGTCGTGTCGAGTCACAAGGTCATGTTGGGTTGATTCGAGTCACAAGGTCATTTCGGGTCGAGTCACAAGATCATGTCGCATCGAGTCACAAGTTTATGTCGCATCGAGTCACAAGGTCATGTCGCATCGAGTCACAAGTTTATGTTGGGTCGAGTCACAAGTTTATGTCGGGTGGAGTCGCAAGGTTATGTCGCATCGAGTCACGAGGTTATGTCGAGCTGTGTCGAAGCACAAAGTTATGTCGAGTCGAGCCACAAGGTTATGTCGAGTCGAGTCACAAGGTTATGTCGGGTCGAGTCACAAGGTTATGTCGGGTCGAGTCACAAGGTTATTTCGGGTCGAGTCACAAGGTTATGTCGAGTCGAGCCACAAGTTTTTGTCAAGTCGTGTCGAGTCACAAGGTCATGTTGGGTCGAGTTGAGTCACAAGGTCATTTCGGGTCGAGTCACAAGATCATGTCGCATCGAGTCACAAGTTTATGTCGCATCGAGTCACAAGGTCATGTCGCATCGAGTCACAAGTTTATGTTGGGTCGAGTCACAAGTTTATGTCGGGTGGAGTCGCAAGGTTATGTCGCATCGAGTCACGAGGTTATGTCGAGCTGTGTCGAAGCACAAAGTTATGTCGAGTCGAGCCACAAGGTTATGTCGAGTCGTGTCACAAGGTTATGTCGAGTCGTGTCGAGCCACAAGGTTATGTCGAGTTGAGCCAAAATGTTATATCGAGTGAGTTGAGCCAAAAGGTTTTGTCGCATCGAGTCACAAGGTCATGTCGCATCGAGTCACAAGTTTATGTTGGGTCGAGTCACAAGGTTATGTCGGGTGGAGTCGGAAGGTTATGTCGCATCGAGTCACGAGGTTATGTCGAGCTGTGTTGAGGCACAAAGTTATGTCGAGTCGAGCCACAAGGTTATGTCGAGTGATGTTGAGCCTCAAGGTTTTGTCGGGTCGAGTCACAAGGTTTTGTCGAGTCATGTCGAGCCACAAGGTTTTGTCGAGTGGTGTCGAGCCACAAGGTTATGTCGAGTCGAGCCACAAGGTTATGTCGAGTCGAGCCACAAGGTTATGTCGAGTCGAGCCACAAGGTTATGTCGAGTCGAGCCACAAGGTTATGTCGAGTCGAGTCACAAGGTTATGTCGAGTCGAGTCGAGTCACAAGGTTATGTCGAGTCGTGTCGAGTCACAAGGTTATGTCGAGTCGCGTCACAAGGTTATGTCGAGTCGAGTTACAAGGTTATGTCGAGTCGTGTCGAGCCACAAGGTTTTGTCGAGTCGTCGAATCACAGATTACCCAAGGCCTTCCCCACTGTTCTCCAGCCCACCCACAATGCACTCAGGTTTATCTTCGAGGGAAAACTTACTGTCAGTGTTATGTCAATGTAAAAAAACAACAACAACAAAAAAACAATGCAGTTTGACGTTGTGCCTTCATAGTCGCTAATATTTGCGTCGCAGGTCTTGCATGTTGCCTTTCGGTGTTTTCCATTGGAATGGAAGTTGTTGTAGGCAAACTTAATCACCTTGGGAACTGGCATTGCTGAGTTTTTCGAGTCAGCTTGTCGAGTCTCGAGTCATTGTCTCACTAGTCGAGTCGAGTCTCTGACAACTTCCCCCCTCCCACAGCTCCAGCAAGTAAAGCCCGGGTCTGTGTTTTTTTTCTTTAAGTCTGAGTCAAATTGCGAGTCATCAAATTTGTGACTAGAGTCCGAGTCCCCGAGACTCGAGTCCGATTGTCTGTAATGTAGTAATAAGAAAATGGAGAACAATAGGCTAAGAGGCACCGTTTAACACAGTACTTCTCAAATAGTGGGGCGCGCCCCCCTGGGGGGGCGCAGAGCGATGCCAGGGGGGGCGCGTGTGACCTCGGGGAACATGCTTTTTTTTTTTTTCTGCCGTACTGGAATAAAGTGTACTTGCGCATCCACTCAGTGGGTGGCAGTGGCGCTCTCATTTTCAGAGTGCGTGCAGTATTTTTGAACTCAGGAAGAGCACTCATCACACAGAAAACAAATATGAAGAGCAGTGCGCCGCCGCCGTTTTCGAAAGCCGTTTTCCGACCGGACTCACTCACGCAGTGACCCACTGTCTTGTCCGGTTCTTACGCCGCCGCCCGATAAGTGCCATTTTCGGCTTGGGATCGGAACGACGACCGCCCTCACCTACGGTTCTACCTCGGCCGCCGAGAATGCGCTTTGTTCGTGCCGTTTGCGTTTTAGCTTTGACTTTTAATACTGTGGGTGATGAGGAAAGACTGTTTACTGTGTCTAAAAATAATTATAGCGGACCGCCAGAAGCCAAATCAATTAAGACGCCACTTAAAGACATTCGACCCCATTCTCATTGATAAGCCGCTTGATTGTTTTTCAGCGAAAACGTGCCGAATATTGCCAACAATCGTCCTGCTTTGTCAGTGTTATATCAGTAAACCAGTGAGCATTGTTAGCATGCTCATTGCAATATGACTCCACACCATTGCAAAGGAGGTAATACTGAATGTGAGCAGCAAAAATAAAAACTGTCCTTCTGTCCAAGGACACTCTTTTTTTCCTTTATTCATTTTTGTTTTTTCGGTCAAGTTTTTTGGCATATTGTCCTCATGAGTGAATGTTTCTAATCATTTTGAATTTATTATTTACTGATTTTATTACATTTTATTTTTCTGTATCAAATGGTCAAAAATGTACCTTGAGTGTATTTTTACAGTTTGAATGTGACTTTTTTTTTTTTTTTTAATTCAGGCAAATTGATGCACGTCAAGTCTTCTCTGTTACAAACAAAACAATGTTAATAAAGTTATACTTTATTATAAGTTGATCTATGTTACTTTTTTTCTTTATTAGAAAAAAGGACACAATATTAGGCAGATGCGTATTTATAATAGTAATTTTATAGACAAATAATACTATTTACAGTGGCGGCAGAGAGTTTGGGGGGGCGCGAAACATTTACGTCTTGCTTGGGGGGGCGTAGCAGAAAATAATTGAGAAGCACTGGTTTAACATAACATATCAAGTTATTCTGATAATTAGCCTAAGCAACATTACACAACCTTACCAAACTCTCAATCTCATTCCTAATCATCAACACTATTTAAAAAAAAAAAATGGGGGGATTTATATTCCGTAAACTATAGTATTTTCACAATTGTGATTTCAGTATTTTCATTTTGTCTTACAACAGTATGAGTTGAATCAAAAGGAAATGAAAAACACTGCTTAAAAAAAGAAAGCAGGCACGTCTTCAAAACATTCCATGTTGAGATTATTTTCTCGGGTTCCGGCATCCCGTAGTCTGTAAAAACTAAAATTTAACAACCAAAATTGAGTCACTGAGCACTAGTGGACGGTCACAGTCGGAGAAGATCTGTTGAAATACCAAGCTGATTATCCAGGCGATTCTGACATTTAAATGTCACGTTTACATAAAGAAATGTTTCTGGCGGAATATTAATCACTCGTTAATTCTCAGGAAGATATGAAATTGATCCGTGGCGAGGGAAAGACGAGGGTTGATGGAAAAGAAGGGATTAGTTGGAGTGCCAAGAACAGCAGGGACCAGACTTATTTTTGTCATTTTGCCACAAACATCACTGTTGTTTTCTTCAATCTGTCAGGCTGCATAATATTATTTTTTTTCTTTTTTTTTTTTTTTTTTTTCAAACCAAAATTGAATACTAGTGAGCTACAGTATGAAGATAAATGAATGACCTTAATGGCAGCCCACGAACGCTACCCACCCGACGTCTCTTTCTTTTACAATCTTGATCCGTCTTTGTTCTTCCATGTGGACATGCGAGGACACTCGTGGTGAGTTGATTTCATCTTCACTGACCGTCCTTTGACAGAAATGTCACAAAAACGAAAAATGGCATTCTGATGGGCGGAGTGCAAGCCCGATGAAACAGATTGATGTGATTTGCACTGGGATATTCTTGACATCAAATGTCCAGTTGCGGTTGTTGACTCGGCAGTCAAAGAACAGCGTTTTCAGGGAATCTAAAAAGCAATCTACTCACTAGGTTTTTTTTTCTAAAAGTGATCCTCGATCTTTAAGACAAGTAATTCTTAAAAGATAAATATTAGTATGAGTTATAATAATTTGATATTAAAACCCCTCTTAATGTTTTCGTTTTAATAAAATTTGTAAAATTATTTTAAGTGATAGGTCGCCATTCTTGTTACGCCGCAGTGCGTGACGTCACGGGGCCGAACTTCCAGCGTGTCACTCTTAGCTACCCTAACATGTCGTCGGTTCTGCCCTTCCAATTTGAACCAGATCGGAAAAGTGAAGAGCAAGACAGCACTGTCGGTCGTCCACAAGACGAGCAGCAAAGGCAAAATGAGAACAGGAAATACAGTATCTTATAAGAGAAGAATTGAGCAAAACTTAAGATGTACTCGCTGCAAGTGCGTCTCAATGATAACGGAGCAGCGAGTGTATGCTGTTGAGAACTCCGGTTTTTGTTGGCAGATCTTCAAGGTAAGATATTGTGTTTTCAAACTTATCCCAGCATAATTATGTAGATTGTTAGTGGCCAGAGCTATCGTATGCTTTACATACAGTACAAGCCAACAGTTTGACGGGAACAAATCCTGGAATTTAGTGTAATCCATTTCTTGTACATTGTAACGCGTGGTAGGTAGGATACGTGCATAAAAGTACCAAAAAGGGGAGAAGCTTCCACTTATGCACATTTATTCACACTAAAAATATTTTCACCTTGACCACTCGTCACTCGGGAGCTCAGCGGTACGCACACACGCTTTGCCAGACGAACTCCAACATTGTTGTAAGGTCCATGCAGGGCCGGCCCAGGCCATTTGGGGACCCTAAGCAAAATAATGCAAAGGGGCCCATATTTTTGGCCCACCATTTCGTCACTGTGTACTGTGAAACCCATACATGCAATCCAACCCATACGTCCATATTTTGTATATTAATCAGATTTTGTTGCACTGCATGCTTCAAACTTCTCACCCCAAATGATTGTCAGTACTTACAGTAGATAGCGCCAAACCTTTTTCTAAAAGAGGAAAGAAAGAAGTTAAGGAAGAAATTTTATTTTTTTAAGCTTGCAATCAAGTATCAAAACTCACAAAAGTCAAATAAAGCAAACTGTAGTAAACAAAAAAATAAAAATAAACAATTGCCCGATTGGGGGCCCCCAAGAGGTCAGGGGCCGTAAGCAGCTGCATAGTCTGCGTATAGGCTGGGCCGGCCCTGGGTCCATGTCAGAGTCACTGTTGTCACTGTAGCGTGCCATAGTGCTTTAATTATTTGGTATGATTTGGGGAAAACTGCCACGAAGAATAGTCAACAAAAAAGATAGCAATAGTAATCCAAATCCGCGTTTTTTTCACTCACTCGAAGATCCAGGAATTAGACCGATCTCATGGCAATGTTGCAACTGCGATTAGGCGGTCGAATCCACAAAATAGACTGATCCCAAAAGCCGCTGTGGGACCGACGAATCCAGAAACTCGACAGATCCGAAAAAATGTTCGGGTGCCAGTTGTAACGCGTAGTAGGTAGGGTACGAGCATACAGGGACCAAAAAGGGGAGAAGCTTCCACTTATGCACATTTATTCACAAAAAAATAATAATTCCACCTTGACCACTCACGTCACTCCACTTGGAACCATTTGACTGGAAATTGCATCCAAAAGCAGCACATCGTGGCATTTTACTAGGCAGCAATACGCAATTGTTGTACAGCTACACATTTGGAAACATCCCATTTACGTCATCACTGCAAGCCCGCAAAACATAGCGCCAACTATCGGTCAAAATATGTACTAAATATGATAAAATATTGCCATTGATTCAAGATTTTATGTGTTTCTAACAACATATTTTAGTACAAGAGAACAATTGTGCATGTGCGTGTGCGCATGCGGCAGACGTGCTGTTAAAAGTTCGGATTCCTCGTTACCAACTGCGCAAAATGCATCTTCGTTCCAGGTCCAGCAAAAACTAGTGCCGGAGCCAATCGTTCCCATTATATCCTATTGTTCAACGTATACCGGCCGCGTCAGTGCTCCAGAGTGACTGTGGACCATCTACGGCGCGCCGGTGTTTTGACGTGTGGGTGCTCCCGTCAGGAGTGACATTTCACGCGGGGCGGCTATTTTTCGGCACAACGCCGGATATTTACAACGAAGTCCGCCAAAACATTGTTACCGACTTGGCTGCTACGAACAACCTCGCTTTGACAACAAACAGCTGAATGAAATTAAGAGCGCTGTGCTTCGAACTCGTCCTGTTTATGAAAGTCGATTTTCATATGCTGGTGTTGTGTAGTAATGAGCAGACGTGACTTCAGTGGCGCTTGCTAACTTTCTTAATGCGCCCACACACTAAATATCATGAAATGGCAAACTAGATGTGCTTCGTCCCATGCCATTGGCTACGTGAGCCCAGAGTGATTATGGGACACGTAGTCCATATACTACATCGATGAATTCTAAACTGTCATGACTGAATGGAAGTTAAGAAGGCCAAATCAATGCATACCAGTGACTATAGATAATGTTGCAAATATTGTTAATTCAGTACGTGACACAGATGGATTCGGACCACAAATAGGATGTCTTGCTCATGTAGTAAACCTAGCTGCTAAAAGAGCTGTAGCAGTCAACAGTGTGCCCTGCCTCACTTTACAAACAGTAAAGATTGTTCTCAGCACTTTTATACAATTTTTTTTCAGATCAGTAAGTAGTAAGCACATAAACATTATGCACTAAAATGCATGTTTATTTGATGGCAATTTAATTTTTGCTCGTTAGCAAAAAAAAACCCGAAACAAAAAATTGTTTTTTTTTACAGAGCATTAAATGTATTGAATCCGATCGAAAATTGTGTCCCCCGTATCAAAAATCATACCGAACCGTGACTTAACTTTATCGTTGCATCCCTATGGAACACCACTGCAGAAGCTATGACGCGAAAAGTTTTCATTTGCCTAAATGCTTAAGTTATTAAGAGCAATTTTTTTTTAAAGACATTTTATTTATTCTGTATTTCTGTGCGGTATCAATATTGCAGTTTTTTACTTAAGAGGCATGGTCTATTGTTTTTAGTTGTGATTTCTTAAAAAGTATTTTTGAATTTAAGAGTAAATATTTATCGTGTTTAAATGGGTGTACTTGATCTATAAATATATACTCTATTCTCACTGTGTTGTTGTAAATTGATTTTTAAAAATTGGGGGGGAGGGGGGGGGGGCGCAATAATATCGCATATCGCAATAATTTATGAGAATAATTATCGCACACTAAAATTTGATATCGCGACAGGCCTACTTAAGCCAAAATTTCCCGGTATCACAGAATTGCAATTACAGCTCTAAAATATGTTACTTTAAGATATTGGGGTTAAAAAATAAAAAATTCAAAAAATTCAAAAAACTTTTCCATTGAACAGGATTTTTATTTTTCAAAACGTATTTGAAAATTGGAACATGAGTATAATGTTGAGTTAAAATAAATTTAAAACCAAAAACAAAAAAATAACTGAAATATTGTAAATAAAATTAAAATAGATGCAGTACTTTAGCTGAGCTTAAAACCCACAGCCACAGCTCAACATTATTACCATCAGAACAAAAATAATTGATTTTTTTCCCATAAGAACCACGTGTGTATGACTCGTATCATATTTACAGTATACACACACTCTCTTGCTCAACACAGACAGTTGCCAGGGAGAAAAAAACACATTTTTACCACCGCTAGACACACTAAAAACGCTGGAGTTAACTCTCGTAGCTGGTGAGAAACATTCATGATGGTGTTTACTAACCTCTAATTTTGTATAAATGCGAAATTATATGTAAGGGTATTGCCTCCTCGGCAGCCACCCTCCGCAAACAGGTTTTACATGTCAGTTGGTCCTCTTCCTCTAAACCAAGGCCGTCTGTATCTTTTCTGTAACCGAAGTATTCCCATACCGGTAATTTCGTTTTCTTCGATGGGGGAAAAAGTTCAGGAGTTTCACCTCCTCCAGCCATTGTGTAGCAAAGCTGACTCACTCACACTGAGCAACAACTGGTGAGGGATGGATGAACCTTGCAGTTGCAAGCGAGGGATTTCTCCCTGAATTTTTGGGACATATAAAATAGCTGATACTTAAGGTACGACATGACTGAAATTTTTGGGCGGTATTGAAACCGTGACGTTTTCATACCACGTATACCTTGAAACAGGTAATCGGCGTATGTCTAGTATCCAGTCGTTTTTTTATTTTCTTTTTTTTTGGGCCCATAAGCAATACCTTATTGTACCTCACAGTGTCTTATTTTTTACTTTATTAATATGACGTGTTCTGTCCTCGCTAAAAGTGAAGTTGTTCGGCTTTACAGATGAGGCAATTGTGCTTTTTGAAGCTTTTTACTTCTTACACCTTTGCTGTAACATACATATGGATGTTTATGTTTAAATTGACATGCATCTTAGCAATAAAACACGACACAAAACAGTTGGTTTTCAAACATCCTTCTAGTCTGATCAATATGTAAACTTAGTAGATTAAATTAGCCTAATTTGCCTAACAATAGTCTTGCTTAAATGGTACGAATGCTAACATATTTACAGTTCTCATAGCAAATCGCTCACAGGTAACTCTACAAACTGTCACTAAATTTAATCACAAATGCATACACAAACATATATTAGCTGAAACAACTTACAGCCTTATGTGGGCCAAACCAGAGCACAGTTGTCCTTTATCCATCTCAAATTAGAGTCTGCTCCTCAGTCATATGGCCATTTATGGACATACATGCCATTTATACTGGGAAAAAACACAAAAAAAAAACAACAACAAAAAAAACCCCAGTAATTATTATTATTATTTGTAATTGATCTAATTAATCTCATTGGAATATCATCTAAAGGTAGTTTAAAAGCAAGCAATTTAACTCATTGGCTGCAATTAACGGCGATAAATTTCCAATTTATTCGAACTGAAATACAAAAAAATGAGTGAACAAATCGTTATGATTTGCAATTAATTAATCGAATTACACGTAGTCCCCGGGTTTCGAACGAGTTCCGTTCCTAGGCTGGTGATGTAACCCGAATTTCCGCTTTAGCCGGAATTTAACCCTTTAAGTCCCTCTAAATACAAAATAACTGTCCAAAATCATGTATTATACGTCATATTAATAAAATCAAGTAAAAAAAAAAAGATACTGTGAGGTACGTCGTGTTCAATGCCGTTGGATTGAATGACTATTTAGGTTAAAAAAAACAACAAAAAAACTATTTGGGCCTTACTCGCGAGTGAGTCGCTTTGCTGAGAGAAAAGGGCGCTCTGTGGAAACAGTAGGGAGGCGAGAAAGGGGGGATATCATGGCCGCTCAGGTTGCCTCTCATCATGAGCACGCCGTCTGAACTCAAAAAACCGGATCGTGACTTGCAAAGGAGTTGGCGCAGGGGGAGAAGCAGCAGCAGCATGAGAACAACGACGTGAGAAGTCCGAAAAAAGCGCATTGTCGGTGGACAGGGAAGAAACGGAGGTTGGGGCGGGCGTAATGACTCTCCCAAGCCGAAAAGGGTGCTTGTCGGGCGGACACATGAGAACCGGAGTTGACATCGGGTGGCTGCTTGAGGCCAGTCTGAAAACGACGCTTTGTTGGCGGTCAGAGGAGAACCGGACGTTGGGGCGGTCATCATGATGCTCCCTAGCCAAAAAGGGCGCTTCTCGGGCGGACGCATGAGATCCGGAGATGACAGCGGGTGGCACCTGATGCCGTCAGGAACTGCAGGACGGCACGACACAACTGCTTTTTCATTTTAAAAATCACTTAGAAATTGCTGCAACATTCAATATGAGGACATTATCATTTACCGTAACTCATTGACTGCCTTTGACTGAAATGAAAAAAAAAAAAAAAAAGAACAAATAACTATGATCAGCAATTAATAAATCCAATTAATCTCATTTTAATCTCACAAAAAAAAAGTTGCTGAAAAGCAAATTCAGTTTTTGGGTAATTTCACGTCAATAGATCAGTAATCAATAGGGATGGGAATCGAAATCCGATTCCAATTCAGAACCGGTTCCGAGTGTTTCGAGGCCTCGACATCACAATGAAAAAGCCTTAACGATCCCTTTAACGATCCCTGAAGACGCATATTGCATCGTGACGTGTCTTGTTGTCCAGACGCATCAAACTAGCATGGCGCCAAGAATCACTCGCTCCAAAGTTTGGCTACACTTCACCAGGAAAAAGGGTGAAAATGAAAGGTTACGATAGTTTAGCACGAGCGTTGCCGCCGTAAACATAACAATGACGTAGGTTCGAACACTCGAAAGTGTGTCTTCACTTCACGAGGAAAAATTACAACAAAGCGACTTGCAGTCATTGCGAGATGGAAATAACTGCATCGGGAGGGAATAGACTGCACTGTCCTCACTGAGACGCTAAGGCTCAGTCCTGGCTATACAGCTAGCTAAACTCCCAAATGACGATGCAGAAGACGTTGGTATAATTTGCTGACTTTATTCAACCATCACTTGAAACTAAAAATAGAAATGAAACAAATCAATTTCGTCCCCAATAACAAACAGGTTCGCATCATTGTAAATCAGCGATGATTAGCTGCTAACACAGTCATAACAAACAGTTAGCATGCGTTCGCTAGCATTAGCACATCGTTTAAACCACTACACAATTGGATTTAAGCGTCCGATCGCGAGTGTAAACACACAACAACAACACAGAAGATGATACACACAGGCGTTGGCTCTGTGGATATTTTACAAACATTAACAAAGAACGTAGGCTCGTGGCAGTGTTTCCCTTTCTCACAAACTCGCTCACTGGCTTGGATTTGGCATTTCTTCTTCTTCGCGCTCTTCTTCGCGTGAGGAAGCGCAAGGGCGCCACCACTTGAGCGTGAAACGGCCATAAAAACTAAAAGGCATGCATTTCAATATACTGGTAAATAAAAACAGGGGTCCCCAAACTACGGCCCGCGGCTCCATATTTGGTCCGGCCCCCTGAACAATTCCAGAGAGCATTTTGAATTTTTTTTGTTTTTTTCTCCCTCAGTAGTGTTATTTATTTCCTGGCCTTTTTCAGTGAATAACTCAGGGAGGGTTATTTGGTTATTATCTATTTAATTAATAGTGCTATTATTATTTATTATTATTATATTATATTATTATTTTTATTTTATTTACTTTTGTTCCGTGAAGAATCCACAGAGGGTTATTTGATTGTGGCTTTCTGAAAAACAATAATTTTTTTACATTTCGCACTCCTGCAATCGTCACACTTTTTCTGTTACAAACCGACCCCGGCCTCTCATCAGAGAAGGGAAAAGTTATTTGGCCCTCACAGGAAAAAGTTTGGGGACATTGCCAAAGGCACAACAACGACCTATATGCCAAAATATACCAATATTTTTCATTTCTATTAGAAAAATGTTTCAGTAAAATGTTACACATTCTTGTGCATTTGCCACTTATTGCCACAGTTAACATTGAGGCTTTGGGCCTCTTTTGACCTCGTTGTGAGTTTGTAAGGTTGTGACTTCTGATTAAACAAACTTGATGCCAATCAAAATGTTTGTTCTTCTTTTTCCCGAAATTAGAATCGATAAGAGAATCGATAAAGAATCGAATCGTTAAGCAATATCGATAATGGAATCGGAATCGTAAAAATCGTACCAATTCCCATCCCTAGTAATCAATAACTGTCATCATCCACTGAAAAAGCAATCCATTTGGGCTGGGAGGGTTATTCCAGTTCAAAGGGTTTGGACGTCCATCGCCCTCAATGGTATACAATTAGTTAATGGATTTCACAAAAAATAAGAAGTGTCCTGAATATTTGAGAGTAACATAGTTTTTCTTTTTATTTGGTCAGTCGAATCCCAGATGAAGCCGTAGCTCTGCATGTGGATCCAACACCACCGCCCCACATCATGAAAAGATTCCATTTCGAAATTCTTTTGATCAGCTCGGTAGGAACGTGTCACCAGCTGCAGATCTCCGGAGCTTCTCTGATCAAGGTTTGTTCCTTGCTACAGGCAGCGAATTAAAGACTGCGCCTTTGAAGCTCCAACTCGCAACTCTCTCTTGATCGGGTTCCAGATTTGTGGACATTTTTAACCAGTCGCTTGAGACCTACCTTACGCTCTTCATTCAGGCTAATCTTCGTAGAATAAAGGACAAATATCTTGCGTATAATAGGCATGGAAATCTAATTTTAAGAGTTGGCGCCAAGTTATGCTGGTCCACTTTTTAAACACCTGCCTGTGTTTCGTTGACCTAATTTCTTGTATGTCATTTTTGGCTTGATGATGGAACTGTAAGGTCCCACACAATCCATTTTAGGATGTTCTTTCAGGTCCAATTTGTTAAGAATCGGAATCCAACAGCTTTCCAGAGCCGGAATTTAGGGAGGTATTGGCAGTGCCTTGAGTGGGCCAGGTTTTCACCTTTGCACGGGTGGGCAAGGGTAGGTTCTTTAAAACAACATATGACCATGCATGGAGCTCAGATAGAATGTAAAGAAAATTTTTAAAAACCCAATTTTGACAGTTTTTGACAATTTTTTAGCTGAGACATTTCAGACATTTGATGTCTTGAAATGCAATGTTTTGCGTTTTAGTCGATTTTATTGGATCGTTGTTTACCCAATAATAGTACTGATCCATAACGAAGAATCATTACACCCCTAATTAAAAAATGCAAAAATAACAAATACCAAAACTAAAACAATTGGTGTCTGATTTGCAAAGATACCACTTAGCAGAAGAGGTGTGACAATCAGTGTTGTTAATAACGGCGTTAGAATATAATGGCGTTACTAACGGCGTTATTTTCTTCCGTATGGCGTAATCTAATTGTTCATCTTCACTTTAGTGCTGCAACGATTAATCGATTAACTTGAGTACTCGATTAGAAAACAAATATTCAAATTACATTTTGCTGCTTCGAGTATTCGTTTAATTAAAGTGGCTTTGTAATGGTTTGTTTTGAAAGTGTTTGCATTTAATTTGATTGATTTGGGTGGATATACTTCCCTCTAATCTGCCTCATTTCACATGGCTGAATCCAGCTGCTCCCTGTTAAGACCAACATAAGCTAAGTTTTTGTTTGAGCTAATGTTTGTTATGCATTTGTAATTTAGTTTAAAGGTATATTCAGACGTTATTTGTGAGAATATGTGTTTGAACTATTTGTTAAGATCATTGTTAAAAAAAAAAAAATGTTGGCATTTTATAGCATTTAAGCTTGTGGACTTTTGTTATGTAAGTTAGCCAATTGTTCTTTTGTTGTACATATATCCTCATTTATTCATTTTTTTATACCGTTTGAGGCCCATGTCAGGTATTTTAATTTTTTATGTTCCTTATCCGATTACTCGACTATTCGAACTAACTAGTTCATTGATTAATCGACTACTAAAATAATCGACAGCTGAAGCCCTAGTTCACTTACTTATTTCCCCCCCTTCTGTCATTGTTTGCATACTATCCTCATTAAAATATGAAAACCTATAAAGGTTTGGGTGATTTATATATAATAGGGCGAATGTGAAATTCACCAGCACTGGCTCATGTACTGAACGGGGGTATTTGAATATTACTTATAATGTTAATTAAAATTTATATATTTTTATACAGATATCACCTTGATTATCATGACCATAAATAGCGAACATACATTTTTATACATACACACCTACACATACTCATAAATAGGCATATGCCCAAATATATACACGTACAAATGTACATATCCACACATATACATCCCCATATACATATATATCAATACCGCTGAGTAATATTATTATTGTTTATTTTATATATATATACCAACCATTCCGAAAAGTACCCTCTTACATACGTCTTCCTAAAATGTATATAAATTAAAATATACTTTCAAATAACCCTATATATACCCATATTCCCAGTAATACCCATATATGCCCATCTATTTATATATATATATATTATATGCATATGTACAGATATACACATTCAAACATATATATATATACAAATATATATCTACACCTATATATTAACTTAATCCCAAATAGGGTTACTCTTGTTAGGGTTAGTTTCCTTTGGGTTTAATTATTTTATATTAGGTTATTTACAATTAGGGTTATTTATTAATTAGGGTTAGTTGAGTTATTTATAATTAGGGTTATTTTTAATTAGGGTTAAGAAGGCACATTTAAAGACTTTTGGGATTAGTAAGGTCTAGGGTTTTGGTATACTCAATCAACTAAAACGAAAATAGTCATAGTCAACAAAAATATGAAAACTATTATACCCCCCCCCACCACGAAAACTCCCACCCAGACCCCCGAGACTCAATAGGGTCTCGAGTTTTTGGGGTTAGTATAGGGGGTCGGGTGGGGGGGGATCCCCCCCTACGAGGGGTACCTCCCCCGTACTATCTTGGAACAGGAAATAGAGGCCGACATGCAGGACCAAACCACATAAAAAATTAAGAAAAAAAGGAACACACTACAAACATTCAATACTAAATATGTTCAAATCTTGTATTTATTTACATATGAATCACTAATATATTACAATTATTTACACATTTTGCTTTACTATTTACATATGTACAACAATAGAAATATACAATAAGTGCTTTCATCGGTCCTGCATGTCTGAGTCTGATCACCCATTCCATATTGAATGGACCAATTCCGGCCTGGTGAGCAGCGTTTGGGTGGTTTTAGTTAAAGCAGAAACAGTTTTTTCATCTGTGTGATTTTGACAAAGATCAGATCACATTTCATGGTCATTTTATGCGTTTGATAGACTAATCGACTGCTTAAAATATCGATAACTTCAGCCCTAGTCTAGTGTGAAAGCGCCCTTAGTTGTTTTGTAGACGATCCAGAATGATTTCCTGACATATGCATCGATAATTGTTCTATCGCCATATTGCGAGATTATCATTATATCGCAAATCGTATGGTGAGGAACCTAAAAGCTCCCACCCCTACATAGCAGGCGATAAATCTTTTTTTTTCTGGCATTTATATCCAATCCTGTCATTTCAAAGCTATCCGAAGACTCAAAATCATGTTTTTGCAAATTGTGTCGTGTTCAATGAATCACAATGCGTGTGCAAAATTTCCCCATTACCATATTCGCCTCAAAGTTAATTCTTCAGTGCTAACCGAGATTAATTTTTCTCCAGTGAGGTATCAACGTTTTCAATGACATAAGAGGGGTAATTTTCCCAAGTTTCAAATGATCTAACCTCAGGGGCGTTCACTTATAGCGCTTCTGCTATATAATCTCCGTCCTTAGCGCTGAAAGTGTTAATGCCGCTTTTATGAAAGTCGTGTAAAGGAGCGTGAACTGTCAGGTGCATGTTAAAGTCATTAAACTGGTGCTTATTTCTACAAAAGGGGTTAGCTTATCAGCATACCCTTCAGCCTAACGGCTGTACAGTTATGTTAATGTAAGTGGAAAACTCAGTTGGAGTCATGTGCAGTCTTTCTATAGCTGTAGTGACTGAGCATATTACCGCTATTACAGATATGATTCTATAGCTGTGGTGACAGGGAAGCCGAAATGAGTGTATTAGGAATTATATGGAGATGTTCAGCTCCAATCACTGCTGTCTTTTTCCATCCACTTTCATCTTTCGTCTCTATTTTTTCACCTTTCATATTTCTACCTATGCCTTCTTCACATGCTGTTTCCTCTCCCGCTCTCTCAACCTTAACTAGCCACAAATGGTTCCTAATAGCTACCAATGGAGATGAATTGATTGTTGCGCGAACCCCGATCGATAGCAGATTGCCTTTGCCGCATGCAGCGGGACACTGCAGGCGGGCAGGCAGCCTTAATTAAGTTAACAGTAAACCGCCGCGGCCTGTGTTTTATTAAGCGAGTAAAGTTTACGACGATCAAGGGGGGGCGAATGATGGTTTCGAGATGATAGCCGAGGAGTAAAAATAGGCGGTGGATATTCGTCCGTTTTCTGTTTCTTGTCGTGTTGGCTGTGTTTTTCTCGCCTTCTTTCATGCTGTGAGGCGTCATGGGATGAGCAACAGAACTTGATTGGCATTTCTTTTTAAAGGTCACAGAACCCAGTGGAAAGTTTGAGTGAGAGTGGACCAAGGGATGATTTTTTTTTTTTTTTTGCAACATAAAATAGGGTTGCAGACCAATTACATTTTAATATTCTGTTTTAGATCAATAAACATACTGTTTTTGGACTATATGCCCAAAAATGCGAAATGAAGAGTGGAAATAACAGATACGTCGCACCGGAGTGTAAGTCACATTTTGGGGGGAATTTATTTGATAAAATCCAAGACCAACAGATATGTCATCTTGAAAGGCAATTTAAAATATATACAGTGAGGCAAATAAGTATTTAGTCAACCACCAATTGTGCAAGTTCTCCTATTTAAAAAGATTAGAGAGGGCTGTAATTGTCAACATGGGTAAACCTCAACCATGAGAGACAGAATGTGGAAAAAAAAAACAGAAAATCACATTGTTTGATTTTTAAAGAATTTATTTCCAAATTAGAGTGGAAAATAAGTATTTGGTCACCGACAAACAAGCAAGATTTCTGGGTGTCAAAGAGGTCTAACTTCTTCTAACGAGGCTCCACTCGTTACCTGTATTAATGGCACATGTTTTAACTCATTATCTGTATAAAAGACACTGTCCACAACCTCAGTCAGTCACACTCCAAACTCCACTATGGCCAAGACCAAAGAGCTGTCGAAGGACACCAGAGACAAAATTGTAGACCTGCACCCGGCTGGGAAGACTGAATCTGCAATAGGTAAAACACTTGGTGTAAAGAAATCAACTGTGGGAGCAATTATTAGAAAATGGAAGACATACAAGACCACTGATAACCTCCCTCGATCTGGGGTTCCTAGTGAATGACCTACAGAGAGCTGGGACCACAGTAACAAAGGCTATTGTCAGTAACACAATGCGCCGCCAGGGACTCAAATCCTGCACTGCCAGACGTGTCCCCTTGCTGAAGCCAGTACACGTCCACGCCCGTCTGCGGTTCGCTAGAGAGCATTTGGATGATCCAGAAGAGGACTGGGAGACTGTGTTATGCTCAGATGAAACCAAAATAGAACTTTTTGGT
This sequence comes from Corythoichthys intestinalis, assembly GCF_030265065.1. Taxonomy (NCBI): domain Eukaryota; kingdom Metazoa; phylum Chordata; class Actinopteri; order Syngnathiformes; family Syngnathidae; genus Corythoichthys; species Corythoichthys intestinalis. The sequence goes on from NC_080413.1 coordinate 8,929,258, forward strand.
AGAAACACAGGTTCTCGTGTTTGGAGGAGAAAGAATACTGAATTGCATATGAAGAACACCATACCCACTGTGAAGCATGGGGGTGGAAACATCATGCTTTGGGGCTGTTTTTCTGCAAAGGGACCAGGCCGACTGATCTGTGTAAAGGAAAGAACGAATGGGGCCATGTATCGAGAGATTTTGAGTGAAAATCTCCTTCCATCAGCAAGGGCATTGAAGATGAGATGTGGCTGGGTCTTTCAGCATGACAATGATCCCAAACACATAGCCAGGCCAACAAAGGAGTGGCTTCGTAAGAAGCATTTCAAGGTCCTGGAGTGGCCTAGCCAGTCTCCAGATCTCAAGCCCATCGAAAATCTGTGGAAGTCCGAGTTGCCCGATGACAGCCCCAAAACATCACTGCTCTAGAGGAGATCTGCATGGAGGAATGGGCCAGAATGCCAGCAACAGTGTGTGAAAAGCTTGTGAACAGTTACATAAAACGTTTGGCCTCCATTATTGCCAACAAAGGGTACATAACAAAGTATTAAGATGAACTTTTGGTATTGACCAAATACTTATTTTCCACCATGATTTGCAAATAAATTCTTTAAAAAATCAAACAATGTGATTTTCTGTTTTTTTTTTTTTTCCACATTCTTTCTCATGGTTGAGGTTAACCCATGTTGACAATTATAGGCCTCGCTAATATTTTCAAGTGGGAGAACTTGCAAAATTAGTGGTTGACTAAATACTTATTTGCCCCACTGTTATATGCGTATGTCAAAATAATTTGTTCTGACCTAAAGTGTGATGATTGAACAAGCAAATCTTAATTGGATCAATATTTTTAGTGTCCATGAAAACTTCATCCGATTATAATTTTTAATCTGAATTTTTATCGGATTAAAAGAAATGTTGTCCATGTAAATGTAGCCATTGTGCCATTGCATCATCGTTGGAAGTTGTTTTTTCCCACTTCCATCCTTCCATCCTCCAGGGCAACAATGGAGTGGCTTCGTAAGAAGCATTTCAAGGTCCTGGAGTGGCCTAGCCAGTCTCCAGATCTCAACCACATAGAAAATCTTTGGAGGGAGTTGAAAGTCCGTGTTGCCCAATGACAGCCCCAAAACATCACTGCTCTAGAGGAGATCTGCATGGAAGAATGGGCCAAAATACCAGCAACAGTGTGTGAAAAGCTTGTGAAGAGTTACAGAAAACATTTGGCCTCCGTTATTGCCAACAAAGGGTGCATAACAAAGTATTGAGATTAAATTTTGGTATTGACCAGACACTTATTTTCCATCATGAGCTCTTTGGTCTTGGCCATAATGGAGTTTGGAGTGTGACTGACTGAGGTTGTGGACAGGTGTCTTTTACACCGATAATGAGTTAAAACAGATGCCATTAATACAGGTAACGAGTGGAGCCTCGTTAGAAGAAGTTAGACATCTTTGACAGCCAGAAATCTTGCTTGTTTGTAGGTGACCAAATACTTATTTTCCACTCTAATTTGGAAATAAATTCTTTAAAAATCAAACAATGTGATTTTCTGGTTTCCCCCCCCCCCACATTCTGTCTCTCATGGTTGGGGTTTACCCATGTTGACAATTACAGGCCTCTCTAATATTTTCAAGTGGGAGAACTTGCAGAATTAGTGGTTGACTAAATACTTATTTACCTCACTGTACATCCCTAAATGTCCAAATTGAGTACTGCTTGTCATTTTCCCTCCAAAATGTCATGTGACTCGCTACAGGTGCAGAGATTGAAGAGGTTGGGGGTTGCTCAGACAATACGCTGCACTCTACATTAAATTGGTGTGCATGGCTGTCACCCCAGGAGGAAGCCTCTTCTGAAGACGGTACACAAGAAAGCCCGCAAACAGTTTGCTAAAGACATATCAACATAGCACATGGATTACTTGAACCATGTCCTATGGTCTGATGAGACGGGCGGGCTTCTATCGCTGCAAATGGCAGTTAATGAGTTAATGTCATATTAAATTTGATCCAGAAATTGAAAGTGCACCGGTGGCTGTGTCATTCTAATCACTTCCTATCTAGCGAGAGATGTTAAAACTGTTCCAAAATTAGTTTTCGATTTGTTGGCGAAAGGGAGTGGAAGTCGCAAGGGAGTCGGAACAAGAGGGTGGCGGCAGCTGATGAGGTAATGGCTCGAGAACAAAAGAAAATCAGTGAAAGATGGCTGCATATTAAATATGTAGGAGCGGGAGAAAAGCGCAATAAGAACGGGAGGATGGAAAACACAGCCGTGAAAGAAGAAATGTCCACTCCTCTCTTCATGTTTAAGATTAAACACACTTTTGTCTCCGCACACTGTCTTCTAATAGTCGTGTGACACTGTGCAGCTGCTTCGCTGTCTGGGGCAATAATAATTATTCTTTGATATCTCTTCATCGTTTGCCGTCAAATGCACCGAAATAGACTCCGAAAGCCACAGAAGGATCTCCTTGTTTCCTTCCTTAACTGGCCTTTTCATCACCTTCATCTTTTGTGCTGTCAATCTCTCGGCCGAGCATCTTCAGAGTGTGTATTTGGTGTGAAAACACACATTTCTGCACTAGAAACAGAGGGGAAAAAAGTAATATGATCATCATCTCTCGACTTCTATTGTTAGACTTAGGCGTTTGTGTTTCAAGCACATGAATGAAACTAATGACATCTCGGACCAGTAACTCGATTTTGAGTTGCAGTGACCGGGCTGGCAGTGAATGAGCATGTTTCAGTGCAATTGATGATGCGATGAGTAATAACGGGCCCCCAGAGTGGACCGTCTGACAAAGGGAGGGTTTGCTAGTTGACAATTATTTGCAGGCCCCTCCTCAAGATAACAGAGATATTTTACAGATCGACCGATATCAGTTCTTCAGGACCGATACGCATACCGACTATTCGTAGTTAGTAGGGGTGTAACGGTACACAAAAATCTCGGTTCGGTACTTACCTCGGTTTTGAGGTCACAGTTCGGTTCATTTTCAGTACAGTAAGAAAACAAAATGCAAAATATAAATGTGCTAGTTGTTTATTACACACCTTTGTGCTTTCAACAATAGGAACATTAGCCTATACAAAGCTAGAATTCTGCTCAAAAAGTAGTGGGTATTTAAAGATAATCCAACAGCAATTTGCCTTTCAGACCCCGCGTATTGGTCAGTTTTCTTTCTGAAAGAAAGAAGAAAAAAGAAGTCCTGTGCTAAAGAGAAAAGCAATCCTAATGACAAAGATTTTAACATGTATTTTACAAATGAATTGCCTCAATTACCGGTAATCATTTTTTTTTCTTATGAACGGTTTTCAAAAGCTTTATTGGTGGATTTACTCAAGTTAAAGCGCCACACAGAAATTAATACATTTAATTGTGTAAGCAGGATCTGTGTATTATTCTTATTATTTAATTACAGGTGTTTTAGCTCATTTCAATTTATTTTATTTAAATGGGCTATTATTTATTTTATTATGTGTTTATATTTTACAAATGTGATGTAGTATTCATTTATATTGTATATGTTCCTACTTGGTTTGTTGTGGTGGAAGGGTTTTGTATTGAACACTGGGCCGTGTTGGTTATTATTATAGCAGAGAAGACAGCAGTAAATCAACAAAGACAAGTCAACTGTCCCCCGATCTACCACTCAAGAGATCTGGTGGACTCAAAAAGTGGGTTACGATTGAATATTAGTTTGAAAATCGACCGGACCCACCGTGTTTTTACACGAGTGACTTCCGGTCTGCCCGATCCTACTAGGTAGTAGTATTGACGCAGGAGGGTGGCGTCTCGCGTCAAATAATAAACTCTGCCGTTCTTTTGGCGTGCGTCGTGTTGAGCAGCTTCTGGGACGCGTCTATCATGCGGCCGCACTGCGACTGGTGTGCATTGGCTGATTGACTTTAATGCCCGCGTTTTACTGCGTTCTCGCGGCGGCCACGTTGTCGCGCTGTTGACGTTTCTGGGTTATACTGTCCTACCGTGTTGGTCGTCTGAAGAAGAAACTGTAACCCGATCGACTCACAGTCTCAAAAAGTAAGGGTTACCTTATGTCAGAAACTCGTTCGGTACGCCTCCGTTCCGAACCGAGCACCACGTACGGAAACGGTTCAATACAAATACATGTACCGTTACACCGTTAGTTAGAGGGGCCGATAACCGCTTTTTGGGGCGATATTCATTTGCAGCAAAAGTGTAAAAATTTGCTTTAAAAAAATGAATATTGCAAACACTGAACTTCATTGAAATGTCTAATGCAGGGTTCACTAAATCCGGACCTTGGTGCCACTTTTCCTGTCGTGTTTTCCACATCTTTCTCCCCTAACACACCTGAATCAAATGATTATGTCATCAGCAACCTCTCCAGAAAAGTATTTTGACAAGTGGCATTTTTTATTGGTACGTGGCAAAATGGATTTTGTTTTTGGCATATATATATATATATATATATATATATATTTTTTTTTTTTTTTTTTGGGTATGTGGCATTTTTTGGGGTATATGGCATTTTTGCAGGCCATGCACGTCCATACCATTGACAGCTATGCATGTCCAAATTTTCCATTTATTTTAAATGGCAGGAAAACGTGTGGCTGTGATTTTTGACCATACACTTACCATTACAGCGCATTGACATTAAACTGGCACCCAAGTAAGGCTATGTTATTGACGGCTATGCACGTCCAAATTTTCCATTCATATTAAATGGCAGAAAAAATGTGTGGCTGTGATTTTTTTACCATACACTTACCATTACAGAGCATTGACATTAAACTGGCACCCAAGTCAGGCTACGCCATTGACCGCTGTGCACGTCCAAATTTTCCATTCATTTTGAATGGCAGAAAAACGTGTGGTTGTGATTTTTGACCATACACTTTACAATACAACGCATCCATTTTGCCACATACAAAAAAAAAAATCAGTCAAAAAAAATCAATTTTGCCACATGGCAAAAATCCCATTTTGCCACATGGCAAATACAACTTCTCCGCCCTGCTGCAAAATGGATTGGGTGTCTATTGCTGTCAGTGGATGGCAGTCAATGAGGTAAAAAGGTGATGTTATAAAATGTTCTTTGTCGGTGAGAGAGCGACACAATTTGACGTGGTGAATCGATTTTTAAATTATTTGTAGTCTATTATCATTTAGAGACATTGTCGACCTAAAAATGGCTCAAATCACCTTGACTCCCTAAATACTATTCTTTCATTTATTAATTTTTCTTACTTTTTGATATTAAGAACAATCAAAAGGAAGAAAAAAAGGTTAATACTTTCTTTACTGTATTTATTTTCATAAAATATTTAAATAAAAAGCAAGACACTACATTTTCTCTTATTTAAATATATATATATATATATATGTATGTTTATCTTTTTAAACTGTGACTATTATCCGTTTTTTATAGTCCTTGAAAGCCAATGTTATCGTTCTAATGAACCAAAATGAGATATTTGCAAACATCTGCTTTTGTTCCGGAAAACAATGACGCCGTTAAATACATTAGTTGCATAATTCATATTCATAGTCCATTTTTTTTCTCCGTGCATAGTTTTAGGAGTACATCTCCAGCTAAAATGTAAAGTTAAGACTTATATAACAGGATATAACGTGATTTATAGATGCGCTAATTAGTCAACTAATTGCAAAAATAATCTGTGCTTAGTCGACTATTAAAATAGTCATTTGTGGCAGCCTTAGCACACATTAGAAAATGGATTAAAATGGCATCATTAAGCAAGGATTTGAAGTAGAATCCTGGTTTACATTCAAGAGTATATTGGCAGATGATGAATAGTCACAGCATTCTAATTGTATTCAAAAGCGGCTGTGTAATAAAGGTTAGTTGCACCCACAGGAGTTCATTTTTCAGTGTTTTTTTCCCTTTGTGTTTTTTTTCATACTGGATATAAAATAGCGCTATGTTGCCTTGATCTCAAGATACATACAGTTCACTTCATAAAGGTTGTGATCCCGCTCCGAAGCAATATTCATCAGCATTTACTGACAGATAGCGCTCGTTTTTGATGCTAATGAGGACTACTTGACTGACTTGCCACATTAACATTCACCATACTTATCTTGACAATAGATTTTCTGTTTAGGTTATTAAGAAAAATGCTCAACAAACATCACTGTTATTTGTATTTTTATAATTTGTAGTAAATATAATATAGTAGCATGTAGGGCTACAGCTATCGATTATTTTAAGTAATCGATGTATCTATTGATTAGTTAGTTCGATTAATCGAGTTATCTGACTACGAACATTTAATGCGTTGCGGATTAAATTTTAGGAGATGTAAAACAAAGAATTTGAAATAATATTATATGTATAATATAATAATAACTTAAATATTATTTCATTTTGGCTTGCTAAGAGTGCATTTTCAAAAGAGCATTAAATTTGAATTCAAAATAAAATACCTTAGTGTTTCATCTTTCATTTCACAAGAGCAATAAATGTATTTAAAAATACATTAAAATACCTGAGCATAGGCTCAAACGGTATAAAAAAATAACTAATGTGGATCTAAGTACAGCAAAAAGCAGTTGGCTAACCTGCATAGCAAAAGTCCGCTAGCATAAATGCAATAAAATGCTAACTTTTTTTTTTTTTTGAAAGCTCCTAACAAATTGTTCACATATTCGTACCAAAGACTGCTAAATTTTACTTCGAAACTAAATAACGAATGCATAAACAAACATATTACCGCAAACAAAAACGTACCTTTTGTTGGTTTTAACCGGGAGCAGCTGGATTCAGCCAAGTTAGACGAGTCATTCACGGTTGCCACTAGAGGGAAGTATATCCACTAGGGTTGTTCCGATCATGTTTTTTTGCTCCCAATCCGATCCCGATCGTTTTAGTTTGAGTATCTGCCGATCCCGATATTTCCCGATCCGATTGCTTTTTTTTTTTTGCTCCCGATTAAATTCCAATCATTCCCGATAATTTTTCCCGATCATATACATTTTGGCAATGCATTAAGAAAAAAATGAATAAAACTTGGACGAATATATACATTTAACATACAGTACATAAGTACTGTATTTGTTTATTATGACTATAAATCCTCAAGATGGCATTTACATTATTAACATTCTTTCTGTGAGAGGGATCCACGGATAGAAAGACTTGTAATTCTTAAAGGATAAATGTGACTTTGTATATTGTGACTAAATATTGCCATCGAGTGTATTTGTTGAGCTTTCAGTAAATGATACGGCAGCCATTTAACCTTTGCCCAAATGCATGATGGGAAGTGCAACCATGACTGTGCGTAGGGGCAACAACTACAGGATCAACTACTACCTTTCTTCCCCACATTGCCTCCCACGTGATATTTATTTGCGGAGAGAGGTATTGTCAGGCTTTAGTCACATAAAAAATAGCTCCAAAGGCTGTCAAGATTCTCTCTACTCATTATACGCTGCCTTTAAGCTCTATTTATAGGTAAAACGGCGTTTTTATAGATTGAACGCGTCAATGCGTGAGTAGGTCGTGCACCGCATGCGTTAATTATTTATCGTGATTAGTTAAAAAAAAATTAAAACCGCCGTTAACGTTATAAATTTGATAGCCCTACTTTAAGCACAAACTACTCTGGATGAGTGTAAGATATTTTGTCTGTAACGTTAAATACAAATAGAAAACGATTTAAATTAAAAAAAATACATATATTAAAAAAAGGCATGTCCGATATTTAATTTGCCGATTCCGATACTTTGAAAAGGACGTGATATCGGGACATCTTTAATATCCACCCAAAACAATACAAATGAATGCAAACACTTTCAAAACAAACCATTACAACGCACTCTAATTAAACGAATCCTCAAAGCAGGTAAATTTAATTCAAAGCTTTATTCTAATAGAATTACCGTATTGGCCCGAATATAAGACGGTGTTTTATGAATTGAAATAAGACTGAAAAAGTGGGGGTCGTCTTATATTCGCGGTCTAGACATTATACCCATTCCCGACGCAAGATGGCGCCAGATATCATTGAAGCAATGTTCTGTCCTGACAAATCTCAGCTACTCTCAAGTTTAACCAGTTTGCATTATTTTATTGCAATGTTTTTCATGATTCAGATTTGTTTCAAGACTACAGTTAGTTAGACTTCACTTTGATGGTTAATGCAGTTATTGCAATTTTGTTGTTTTATCACAATAGATTGGTTTATTTACATTTCAAAAACCAGAGGCCATTCATTTACGAATGTGATTGCACTTTACATATTTAAATGTTCAGATGTTAAGATTTGAATGAGGCAACAACAAAAAACGTGCTTTTTCTCTCAAATATATTGTTATAATCATTTGTTTCAGATGTACTGTAATTATTTTCTGTATAAAAATTAATTTGGTGTTCAAAAATCTTTTTTCAAACGTGAGTCTTGAAAAAGAGGGGGTAGTCTTATAATCAGGGCCGTCTTATATTCGGGCCAATACGGTACTCGAGTTAATCGATTAATCATGGCAGCACCAGTAGTATGTTCATGTTAGATTAATCTATGTGTCTCAAGTGATTGAATTGTGACTAATATGATTATACTTCCTTAGTATCCAAAGAAACTTTATCAATAGGGTTTTCGTGAGATGTTTAGAGGAAACCTGAGGCAATAGTCAATGTTTAGCTAATGTTAAGTCTGCCACTGCTTCTGTCAGACAGTCATCTCACCAATTTAGAGGAGTCACGCTTTGGACAAGACAAGCGGCAGACTGCAGGCAGCTTTTAATCCTTTAGGGATTTTTTTTTGCTGACAGATTTGGCAGACATATGCATATCAACTTGTTTTTATGAACCACGCTCACATCTGGATCTTTTTACTTGGAGGGATAAGCATGCGGAGATCCAGTTTTATAACACAACTGATTGAGATTTAAATTGAAGACATAATGCCATGTTTACTGTTTTGCATTTTGTTTTATATAATTAAAATAATTTTTGGACCATAAGTCGCACCCCAGTATAAATCGCACCAGTTCAAAAATGCGCAATGAAGAAGAAAAAAACATACAGTGGGGCAAATAAGTATTTAGTCAACCACTAATTGTGCAAGTTCTCCCACTTGGAAATATTAGAGAGGCCTGTAATTGTCAACATGGGTAGACCTCAACCATGAGAGACAGAATGTGGAGAAAAAAAATTCAGAAAATCACATTTTTCGATTTTCAAAGAATTTATTTGCAAATCATGGTGGAAAATAATTATTTGGTCAATACCAAAAGTTCATCTCAATACTTTGTTATGTACCCTTTGTTGGCAATAACGGAGGCCAAACGTGTTCTGTAACTCTTCACAAGCTTTTCACACACTGTTGCTGGTATTTTGACCCATTTAGTAAAATACTTGGATAAAAAGAATATCCTGTAAAAATATTGGAGTAGAAAGAATGAAACAATGACATTTTGCGGCTCTCTTCGTCGTGTTTTCGTCGTGAATAATTCCTACTCAATGGGCTGCATACTAAATTAGATGAAATCGTAACTCCGCTGACGTCATCCACCTGTTAGGGACGCTCGAGCCCTATAGACCCTACTCACCAACGTCACAGAATGACGTGTCGCTGTATCCGGCCGCCATATTGTCGTCTCTGTTTAGCCCTATTCTCGATGGTTTCAATTAGTCGTTCAGTTTATGGAGCATTTCATGGAAGCCCCGGTGCTTTCAGACGCTGTAAACTCATTGGATGCGTTGCATAAAAGGCGTTATGTGGAAAAGCTTCAGTCTATCCATTCGCCAGATCCATATTTGATGCCTAAATCGATATTTTTCGACCCGCTGTCTTCACCCTCTCTGCCTGACATCTGCTACCCTGATATCTACAAGTATCTTGTCCACACACAATCAGCCTATTCTCACGAAAGTTTGAAAAACTTTAAGAGCAGCACTCTAATCAACATTACCCTGTGTGATTTCTAAAATGGCGACAATCAAAAAAAAAAAAAAAAGTTGACTGCGATGGCCGACGCTTCAAGGATAGGTGGATATTGGACTATTTCTTCAATAAAACACGCAACAACTGTGTCTGCCTCATTTGCAAAGAGACAGTCTCTGTTTTCAAAAAGTTCGATGTGACGCGGTAATGATATTACCGAACAAGACATGCTGACATGTACAACATTACAGGGAAGATACGCAGCGAGAAATTATAGCAACTTGAAGCTAGTTTATTTTTTCACAGCAGCAGTATTTCGCAAGAGTCCGAGTGTCGAAACAGAAAGCCACAAAGACGAGACTGTTGAAATTATGAATTAAAAAAAAATAATAAAGCAAATGTGACACACAGAAGGGCTTGCTAAAATTTGTTTAAATATATTGTTCTATGTAAATCAGCCAAGGTAGCCCCCCGCATTTTTACCACACCAAATCTGGCCCCCTTTGCAAAAGGTTTGGACACACCTGTTTAACTGATGATCCGTAGACGAGGCCAGCTTCTTTCACTTGGTACCAGCTAAATATTATTCAAAATGTAATGATGGTGGAAGAAATAAGCATCTTGAATTTGAATCTGTATGTTGTCAGCAATTAGCTTCGCAATGATCTTAATTGTGGTTGTCAGCCCCAAACCCTCTAAATATATATTAAAAGCATCTTACCAGATATAAAATGACTACTACATAATCTGTGGTGATCGTTTGGTGCCCAGTTTTCTCGTTGAATTGCAGCAGTCCATCTCGCTCTCCTCTCCGGGTCTCTCAGAATACGGTAAAACTTCAAGTCTCTCCGTCTATACTGCAACCAACCGCCACATACGCCTTCACCATTATGATTATTAATGTTAACGAGCAGAAAAACACGCCATAATAGGAGGAATGTACGTAGCGGTAATGCGTATACATGACGAGTAGACGGAAAACATGGCGCGGAGGCGTGGTAGAATGACGTGTCGCTGTATCCAGCCGCCATATTGTCCATCTCTGTTTAGCCCTATACTCAATGGTTTCAATTAGTCGTTCAGTTTATCGAGCAATTTATGGAAGCCCCAGTGCTTTCAGACGCTGTAAACTCATTGGATGCGTTGCATAAAAGGCGTTATGTGGAAAAGCTTCAGTTTATCCATTCGCCAGATCCATATTTGATGCCTAAATCGATGTTTTTCGACCCGCTGTCTTCGCCGTCTCTGCCTGACATCTGCTACCCTGATATTTACAACTATCTTGTCCACACAAAATAAGCCTATTCTCACGAAAGTTTGAAAAACTTTAAGAGCTTGGAGGCTTATAAATACTTCGTTGATGGTTGGGTGAAACAGGTCCTCGTCCACGAAAATTCGGCAGGAATCTATCTTGTGCTCGGGAAGGTGAGTTACGAAATTTTCAATTCAAAATCTTTTGTTCTTGCTAACATCCACTGTCAGGTCTAATGTATTTCATGTCATTTGTCAATGGCTTTTAATGTTTATATGGTTTAGCGATAGCACTCTCACTACATACATATATAATATGTAATAAATATGAAGTGCTATAGCACTACTCCAGATTGTCCCTAGTTGAATTCATTTTTTGGCTTTTGACCTCAATAGTGAAATTGCAAATTAATTGTATGACAACTGTCTTATTATCCCATTATAATTATATATTTTCAGGTAGTTCATTCACAACGTTTGAGTGTATGTTGTCGGCGATTAGCCTAGCAATGATCTTAATTGTGGTTGTCAGCCCAAAACCCTCTAAATATATATTAAATGCATCTCACCAGATATAAAATGACTACTATATAATCTGTGGTAATCGTTTGGAGCCCAGTTTTCTCGTCGAATTGCAGCAGTCACTCTCTCTCCTCTCCGGGTCTCTCGGAATACGGTAGAACTTCAAGTCTCTCCGTCTGTCTTCTCTGTTATTGCAACCGACCGCCACACACGCCTTCACCATTTTGATTATTAATGTTAACGAGCAGAAAAACACGCCATAATAGGAGGAATTTACGTAGCGGTAATGCGTCAACACGACGAGTTGACGGACAGTATGGCGCGGGGGCGTGGTTGTGACGTCATGTGAGTAGGGTCTATAATGGTAGGCGATGCTAACCGGCAGATTAAAAGACTAATTTCTTGTCATCTGCGCTTTGCTAGATTGTTGTTTATAGTCGAATCGTCTCAAAATATGATTCTAATTCACATAATCATCCTATTTAAGACTTTTTTTCTCGTGTCGTACGCATTTTAAAAGCTCACATACAATCATACAGATTTCACTGACTGCATTCCAAAAGGCTCGATGTCACGTAATAGTTTGTTTCACAGCTGAGCTCAGTTTCTCAATCGTAACTAAACCAGATGGTTCGCCTTTCCTTATTTACTCCTCATAATAAAAGCCAGCAATAAAACTTTCCCCTCAAACAAATTAGCACCTAAAAAAATCCACTTTGTCTCCTGTGTGTACAACTGATTGATTATGTCTGAAATGCGTATTAGTTGCGCTCCCGCCTCCCAGCTGGATCTTTTATTATGGGCGCTGAAGAGCATGGGGTAGCTCCCCCTCCAGGGGCTTCTGTAATGGGTTGGGAGGCCCCTGACTTCTTGTTCATAAGGGAGAGTGAACAATTGCACCACTAAATAACTGTCGATGGGAGGACTGACTTTTTTTTTTGCATAATGATATGGAGCTGATGCACAAAGAAACACCAAGCCAGCTGAGCCCAGTGTGTGTGTTTGTGCTTGTGTGAAGGCACCAAAACAGCAGGCGCTGTCAAGCGCAAGTAACACAGACCTGCCCTGACGTGCGCGCACTCTCAGTGCGCATGAAATGTTATGTTGCACATTAAAGTCATTAGTGCGCCTCTCTGCTTTTGTTCATCTCATATGCGATGAACACTTTCCTTTCCCCCTGCCCTGAAATAGAGGCTGCTTAGTATGTGTGTTTGTGCAATGTAGCTGTGAACGACTGTAGTGTTGCCATATGGTCTCGCATTAAAATGTGCTAAACTCAGCCATGCAGAAGAGTGTGTTAATGTGCTCACTTTTGTAAAATATGCTAACGATTTGAGCGACGATGGTTTTGCGTTTCTCTCGTTAGCTCACGTCCTCTTTGCCTCCACCAGATTCTGCATGTTTGCACACACCGCTTTTAATTAGGGCTGTCAAAATTAACGAGCGGTAATTAATTTTTTAAATTAATCACGTTAAAATATTTGACGCAATTAACGCACACGCCCCGCTCAAACAGATTAAAATGACAGCACAGTGTGATGTCCACTTGTTACTTGTGTTTTTTGTGTTTTGTCGCCCTCTGCTGGCGCTTGGGTGCGACTGATTTTATGGGTTTCATTGTGTAACTATTGACATCAACAATGGAGAGCTACTAGTTTATTTTTTGATTGAAAATTTTTGAAAATTTTACTAAAACGAAAACATTAAGAGGGGTTTTGATTAGGGGTGTCAAACGATTCAAAATTTTAATCGAGTTAATTACAGCTTAAAAATTAATTAATCGTAATTAATCGCAATTAATCGCAATTCAAACAATCTATAAAATATGCCATATTTTTTTTGTAAATCAATGTTGGAATGGAAAGATAAGACACAAGATGGATATATACATTCAACATACTGTACATAAGTACTGTATTTGTTTATTATAACAATAAATCAACAAGATGGCATTAACATTATTAACATTCTGTTAAAGCGATCCATGGATAGAAAGACTTGTAGTTCTTAAAAGAAAAATGTTAGTACAAGTTATACAAATTTTATATTAAAACCACTTTTAATGTTTTTGTTTTAATAAAATTTGTAAAATTTTCAATCAAAAAATTAACTAGTAGCCCGCCATTGTTAATGTCAATAATTACTTACACAATGCTCATGGGTGCTGAAGCCTATAAAATCAGTCGCACCCAAGCGCCAGCAGAGGGCGACAAAACTCCGTAAAACACAACAAGTGAGCGTTTCACTGTACTGTCATTTAAATCTGTCTGAGCGGGGCATCTGCGTTAATTGCATCAAATATTTTAACGTGATTAATTTAAAAAATTAATTAACGCCCGTTAACGTGATAATTTTGACAGCCCTAGTTAAAATATTTGACGCAATTAACGCACATGCCCCGCTCAAACAGATTAAAATGACAGCACAGTGTGATGTCCACTTGTAACATGTGTTTTTTTGTGTTTTGTTGCCCTCACCTGGCGCTTGGGTGCGACTGATTTTATGGGTTTCATTGTGTAATTATTGGCGAGCTACTAGTTTATTTTTTGATTGAAAATTGTAAACATTTTATTAAACGAAAACATTAAGAGGGGTTTTGATATAAAATTTCTATAACTTGTACTAACTAGGGTTGTCAAAATTATCGCATTAACAGGCGGTAATTAATTTTTCTAATTAATCACGTTGAAATATTTGACACAATTAACGCACATGCCCCACTCAAACTGATTAAAATGACAGTATAGTGTAATGTCCGCTTGTTACTTGGTTTTTGGTGTTTGGCGCCCTCTGCTGGCGCTTGGGTCCAATTGATTTTATGGGTTAGTACCATGAGTGAACATGGTGTAATTATTGACATCAACAATGGCGAGCTACTAGTTTATTTTTTCATTGAAAATTTTACAAATTTTAATAAAACGAAAACATTAAGAGGGGTTTTAATATAAAATTTCTATAACTTGTACTAACATTTATCTTTTAAGAACTACACATCTTTCTATCCATGGATCGCTTTAAGAGAATGTTAATAATGTTACTGCCATCTTGTTGATTGATTGTTATAATGAACAAATACAGTACTTATGTACCGTATGTTGAATGTATATATCCATCTTGTGTCTTATCTTTCCATTCCAACAATAATTTACAGAAAAATATGGCATATTTTATAGATGGTTTGAATTGCGATTAATTGCGATTCATTAATTTTGAAGCTGTAATTAACTCGATTAAAAGTTTTAATCGTTTGACAGCCCTAGTACTAACATTTATCTTTTAAGGAGTCTTTCTATCCATGGATCGCTTTAACAGAAATGTACTGTTATAATCAACAAATCCAGTACTTATGTACAGTATGTTGAATGTATATATCCGTCTTGTGTCTTATCTTTCCATTCCAACAGTAATTTACAGAAAAATATGGCATATTTTATAGATGGTTTCAATTGCGATTAATTACGATTAATTAATTTTTAAGCTGTGATTAACTCGGTTAAAAATTTTAATCGTTTGACAGCCCTACTTTTAATTTGTTAAATGAAAATGACATTATATTGGTGGCACTTTCAAGTTATTTTTAAGTGAGACTACAAGTGAGATTAACTACTGTATTTTCCGCACTATA
The DNA here is from genome assembly GCF_030265065.1 of Corythoichthys intestinalis. Taxonomy (NCBI): domain Eukaryota; kingdom Metazoa; phylum Chordata; class Actinopteri; order Syngnathiformes; family Syngnathidae; genus Corythoichthys; species Corythoichthys intestinalis. The sequence goes on from NC_080413.1 coordinate 8,944,534, forward strand.
AGGCGCAACGAATTATAGGGCGCACCTTCAATGGAAAAAAAAAAAAGGGGGGATGCATCACTAATCGAATCGGAGCCTCTGAATCGTAATCAAATCGTTAGGTGCCCAAAGATTCCCAGCTCTAGTGGCGTCTTATAGTCAGGTGCATCTTAATGTCCAAAAATGACAGTAGATTAATAAATTCGACACGATTCTTTTTTAGTTCATCAATTTTTTCATTTCTTTTGTCCCTCGCCGTCAATGGCGGCAAATGAGTTAACAAGCACAGCTGGTATGGCGGTGCAATTTTGCACACGTGGGCCTATGAGCGCTAACACAGTCAGACCACATAAGAGATTACTGATTACACTTCAATTTTGTAATAATGATAAAAGCTTTAGTCGTTAACACAATCTCGTTGCTGCTGTTTCCCACAACGAATTCATTTGTGGGTTGAGCTCATTCTGAATTCTTGTCCAGTTTTATTTGTTCAACAAAACACTAATGTAGATCTGCGGACACACTTGCGATGTTTGTATAGGAGAAAATCATTCAACTCCACTAATGTCTTTTGTCATCTGTCCCTGACAGGTGAGCGTCTTAGAACGTCAGATCATCGACTTCCTGGGCTACCAATGGGCACCCATTTTGACCAACTTTCTGCACATCATCGTGGTCATCTTGGGCTTGTTCGGCACCATCCAATTTAGGCCGCGCTATGTTACCGGGGTAGGTTTAATACAATGATTTGGTGAAAAATAAGTTTTTGTCAATGTTGAGTCCCACACATGCCTTTCTTCTCCACAGTACGCGGTCTGGCTGGTCATCTGGATGACCTGGAATGTTTTCATTATCTGTTTTTACCTGGAGGTCGGCGAGCTGTCCAAGGTAACATTTCGTTGTCCTTTTATTTTTTTTCCTTTCATCTTTTACCATAGTTGCTCCTGAAATACAGTAGCCGACAAGGCGCAACAGTCCATTTTTCTCTTTAACTGGGAGAGGAAGGCAGCAAATGATCATGTTTAAGTGAGTTCAAGGCGCTTTTCAACAATTATTAGGTGATAATAAACATGAGATTAATTACATTACCGTGTTGGGCCGAATAAAAGGCGGCCCTGATTATAAGACGACCCCCTCTTTTTCAAGACTCAAGTTTGAAAAAAGACTTTTTGAACACCAAATTAATTTTCATACAGAAAATAATTACAGTACATCCGAAAACAAATGATTATAACAATATATTTGAGAGAAAAGCATGTTATTTTGCCTCATTCAAATCTTAATATCTGAACATTTAAATATGTAAACTAAAGTGCAATCACATTCGTAAATGAATGGCTTCTGGTTTTTGAAATGTAAATAAACCAATCTATTGTGATAAAACAACAAAATTGCAATAACCGCATTAGCCATCAAAGTGAAGTCTAACTGTAACTGTAGTCTTGAAACAAATCTGAATAAGGAAAAACATCGCAATAAAATAATGTAAACTGTAAGGTAGGGCTGCAGCTATCAATTATTTTATTAGTCGATTAATCGATGAACTATTTAGTTTGAATAATCGAGTAATCGGATAAGGAATATAAAAAATTAAAATACCTGAGCTGAGCCTCAAACAGTATAAAAAAATAAATAAATGACGATCGATGTACAACAAAAGAACAATTGGCTAAGCTAGCTTAAATGCTATAGTTTTTTAAATTTTTTTTTACAATGCTCTTAACAAATGGTTCAGACACATATTCCCACAAAAAACGGCTAAATATACTTATAAACTAAAATACAAATGCATTAAAAAAAACTTTGCTTCGGTTGGTCTTAACAGGGAGCAGCTGGATTCAGCCATGTGAAATGAGGCAGACTAGAGGACAGTGTATCCACCCAAATCAATAAAGCTAAATGCAAACACTTTCTTTACAAACCATTACAACGCCACCTTAATTAAACAAATACTCGAAGCAACAAAATTTAATTCAAATCTTTTTTTTTCTAATCGAATAATCGAGTTAATCGATTAATCGTTGCAGCACTACTGTAAGGGTGTAACGGTACATGTAATAGTATTGAACCGTTTTGGTACGTGGTGCTCGGTTCGGAACGGACGCGTACCGAACGAGTTTCTGACATAATATAACCCTTACTTTTCGAGGCTGTGAGTCGATCGGGTTACAGTTTCTTTCGTGTAGATTATATTTACTCCGTCTTCTCTACTATAATGAGGACCAACACGGTAGGACAGTATAATCCAGAAACGTCAACGGCGCGACAACGTGGCCACGGCAAGAACGCAGTGAAACACCGCGTTAGAGTCAATCAGCAAATGCACACCAGCCGCGTGCAGCCCCGCTCAAACAGATTAAAATGACAGCAAAGTGTAATTTTCACTTGTTACTTGTGTTTTTTGGTGATTTGCCGCCCTCGGCTGGCACTTGGGTGCGACTTATTTTATGGGTTTCAGCACCCTAATCATTATTGACATCAACAATGGCGAGCTACTAGTTTATTTTTTGATTGAAAATATTACAAACTTTATTAAAACAAAAACATTAAGAGGGGTTTTAATATAAAATTTCTATAATTTATACTAACATTTATCTTTTAAGAACTTCAAGTCTTTCTATCCGTTGATCACTTTAACAGAATGTTAATAATGTTAATGCCATCTTGTTGATTTATTGTTATAATAAACAAATACAGTACTTATGTACAGTATGTTGAATGTATATATCCGTCTTGTGTCTTAACTTTCCATTCTAACAATAATTTACAGAAAAATATGGCATATTTTATAGATGGTTTGAATTGCGATTAATTACGATTAATTTTTAAGCTGTGATTAACTCGATTAAAAAATTTAATCGTTCGACAGCCCTTATTAAAACACATAATAATAATTAAAAATCTGTGCAAAAATCCAGGAAAATGCATCTTGGCGTTTATTACCTTATATTGTATAGTACTTTATGTATTTTTTATTCTTTGTGGCCTCATTATTATTAAAGCATCCAATGGAGCATCACAGTACAATTAGCAGTAATATGTTAAGTCCACGACTGCATATATCGGTATCGGATTTTGGAGTTGGACAACATCGGGATATTGGTTATTGGTGAAAAAAGTTATTATCGGACAACTGTAGTAAAAAGAAAATGAACTCAAATTGATTTTCAGCGATATTCAAGTGAGATTAAACCGAGATTAATTAGATTAATTACAGATAATTATTAGTTCATTGATTTAGAAAAGAAAAAAAATTAGAAAAGAAAAAAAAAAAGAAAAAAGAAAAAAAAAAGTTCAAATGGACTCGATGTCCATCGCTGTCAATAGGAACCAATAAGTTAAATGAAAATGACCTCAAATTTAGGGTGCTATGGCGACATTTTTTTGATGAGTTTGAAAAATAGATCATTTCAGAGTGTAATTACTAGATGATTCATTGTTTTCATTTTGGTTCAAATTAGGGCTGTCAAACGATTAAAATTTTTAATCGAGTTAATTACAGCTTAAAAATTAATTAATCGTAATTCATCATAATTCAAACCATCTATAAAATATGCCATATTTTTCTGTAAATTATTGTTGGAATGGAAAGATAAGACACAAGACGGATATATACATTCAACATACGGTACATAAGTATTGTATTTGTTTATTATAACAATAAATCAACAAGATGGCATTAATATTAACATTCTGTTAAAGCAATCCATGGATAGAAAGAATTTTAGTTCTTAAAAGATAAATGTTAGTACAAGTTATAGAAATTTTATATTAAAACCCCTCTTAATGTTTTCGTTCGATAAAAATTTGTAAAATTTTCAATCAAAAAATAAACTAGTAGCTTGCTATTGTTGATGTCAATAATTACACCATGCTCACTCATGGTACTAACCCATAAAATCCGTTGGACCCAAGCGCCAGCAGAGGGCGCCAAACACCAAAAAACAAGTAACAAGCCGACATTACACTGTACTGTGATTTTAATCTGTTTGAGCGGGGCATGTGCGTTAATTGCGTCAAATATTTTAACGTGATTAATTAAACAAATTAATTACCGCCCGTTAACACGATAATTTTGACAGCCCTATTTCAAATGGATTGAATGTCCATCGCCGTCAATGCCGGCCAATGACTTACAAATTACCTTAATTTGCAGGAGTCTTTTTCACTAACTGACGAACGTTCATTCGCCCATCCCGGTCAAAATGGATTGAGGTCTATCACCGTCAAAGTCATTCAATCAAAACGAATATGTTCATAAGATAAGATAGAGATGCCTAATGAGGAACACCAGTTATCTTGACTATTTTCTGTAAATATGTTTCGTTACTTGGAGTTACATTGAAAGCTGACAATAAAATCCGGTCATAAACAAGCCCATAATAACTTTTTCTGGCCTTTACAACAGTTCACAATATTTACAATTCAGCGTCGGTAAAATGAGTTGATTGGAATCGCGGATGATCTACTTGGGCAATTAATTAGGCCCAATCAGCGCTTCCATAAACACAAGAAATCAGTGTTGATTGAGCTTGATTGCAGTCGGTGGTGATGAATGAATAGAATGGGGGGGGGGGGGAATAGCAATTTTTCAGTGGAAATGATTTTTATCGAGCTGAGGGCGAAACGTGGTGGCAATCAAGCATCATCGCATTGATATTTGAGTTGGAATTGTTACATGAATACAAATGCTTCATTTTTGAGTGAGTTTATTTTTCCCATTGGTACTGTATTTCATCTCTCGCACATAAGAGACTTTGATGTCGGCATTCCAACTATGCCACAAAGTTACTCTCAACAATTTAATAAAATCTCCCCGTAGTCTGTTTTGAAGAGGGGAAAAAAACAGCTGCATTGATTTTTTTTCCCAATATTATTTCCACTAGACTGTTTCTGGGGGCCTATTTGAACAGTCTCTAGTTGCCTGGATTTTTCTTCTTTTTTTTTTTGTGCGCACATCATAAAAGAAATCCTTATTGTCTGGAATTAGCTTTGCAAACACTGTAACACAGCCTTGAATGGCCATCTCTCGAATTGATGGCATACCCTGATAATCAATCCTGTAATCCCATCATTTTCAGCCATATGTGACACTGGCATGAGACGGAAGTTGCACAAAAAGATCCTACGTTCACGAGGTAAAAATGTTCAAAACTGATGAATTTCTCGTATTTTAGTGCATACACTGCACTACCCTACCCACACAACCCCATCACAGTACTGGGTAGTGGCTGCCAGTCAGGGAACTAGTAGCCACAGTAATTGGGTGGTAGTTTGGAACCATACTTTTCGGGTTCCCAGGGCGGGGCTTCATCTTCGTCTTGGTTGTCGGTGGCGAGTGTGGGTTGGTGGTGCGTCCCCTCTTCCTATCCCTGAGAGCCAGTTGATGGGAGCGCGGGTGGCCCAGGGGACCACCCTGGATCCCGGGGGGTGACGATGGCTCCTTTGCTGGGCTGTGGGATGAGGGATGGGCTACTCTGCGCCTGCGCGGTGTCTTCACTCGTCTGCGTGGCTGTCGCGTGTTTGTTGGGTCTCGCGTGCAGCTGGATGTGATTGGGCGAGCTCGGGTGGGGGTTCCGGTGCCGGGACTGGCGGTGGGGCGGCGTAAGGTCGGTTGCCAACAGGCTTACACTCACAAGGGATTCACACGATTACTGGGTTCTAGATCACAGAGTTGATTTTTTTTACACTCTACCCCTCCCATTCACTTAGCTTATAGCAGGGGTGTCCAAACTTTTTGCAAAGGGGGCCAGATTTGGCGTGGTAGAAATGTGGGGGGCCGACCTTGGCTGACGTCCTTTACGTAGAACAATATATTGAAGCAAAAGTTAGCAAGCCATTCAGTGTGTCACATTTGCTTTATTATTTTTTTAATGAATAATTTCAACAATCTTGCAACTAGCCTTTGCTGCGTTCTCTTTCGTCTCTCGGGCTCTTGCGAAATACTACTGCTGTGAAATTAAACTAGCTTCAAGTTGGTTCAATTTCTCGCTGCGTATCTTCCCCGTAATCTTGTCGTACATGTCAGCGTGTCTTGTTTGGTAATATCGCCTCACATTGAAATCTTTAAAAACAGCGACTGTCTCTTTGCAAATGAGGCAAGACACAGTTGTTGCGTATTTTAGTGAAGAAATTGTTCAATTTCCACCTATCCTTGAAGCGTCGGCCGTCACAGTCAACTTTTTTTGTCGATCGTCGCCATTTTAGGAAATTGGAAGTAGAGGGTCACACAGAGTAATGTTGCTTAGCCCTTAAATACCTGCAACATGAAGCAATTATCAGAGAATCCCAAAATTTGAAAAATAAGGTCCTAATGAAACCTTTTTTTTCAAATTTGTGAAAAGTCAAAATGAATATGTGTAATAAGCGCTCTAATATCTATAACCCATGCTAAATCATGTTTTTTTTTCTCATGGAACCTGCAGATGCATGTTTTGACTTGCATCCATCATTTTTTTTTTTTTTTTTCAAAAAGAAATGTCAAAATTCTAAATTAGTCTGAAAATCATGAAATTTTAGGTGTATCAAATGTGATACATTTGGCAATAAAGGGTTAAAGTGCTGCTGCCTTTTAGTGGGTAAATGAGGAGCAGCATTTCGTGTGTAAGCTGCTTCATATGCTGGTTGCAGTTTATTAAGTCTGCGTGCGGGCCAGATGTTATTGATTTTATGACAGAGGCTGGGGGCCGGATGAAATTTGACCATGGGCTGCATTTGGCCCCCGGGCCGGACTTTGGACATGTCTGGCTTATAGACTTCCCCACCCCCCACCCCTTCTTTACCTGGTCAACAGGCCCCCCACATGGTGTCAACCGGAAATACATCTAGCTGACGATAGCACCAACATATTAGTAATATCGCAACCCTCCAAAAAGTCACAATGTCAGTATTTTCCACTATCGTTCAGCCCTAGCGGGTTTTGGCGCGTCCCCTCATCCCTACCCTGAGGGCTGGTTAATGGGGGTGCGGATGGTCCTGCTTTGTCCTACTAAATAAAACGTAATGAACAACCACAATGGAAGTATATTAACTCATTTGCTCCCAAAAACGTCTAAATACGTTGTATTTTTAATTGTTTCAGTGTCCCAAAGACGTATTTATACTAGGGCTGTCAAACGATTAAAATTTTTAATCGAATTAATTACGTCTTAAAAATCAATTAATCGTAATTAATCGCAATTAATCGCAATTCAAACCATCTATAAAATTTGCCATATTTTTCTGTAAATTATATATATATTCTGTAAAATAAATACAATCAACATACGGTACATAAGGACTGTAGTGGGCATTTCACTCTACTGTCATTTAAATCTGTCTATGCTGTCCTCACTCCGAAGCATCTACTTTTTCCAAAGCTAGACAGCTAGTGAACGACGCCTTAATAATCAGACTTCTTCCTTTTTCATCTGATTTATGAATAAAATGGCCTCAAACCATTGTCCTCTTTAGACCGTTGTAAAACTACAAAAAAAAAAGTACACAAGCATTGCATTAGCAACAACGTTAGCTTAGCACGCTATACAGGTTCACTAAACATAAACAAAAAGCGTCTCATACAAAAAATATAACATTTCGCTTACTAACATAATATGTACATTCTTTACAACAACCATACTTACGGACAAATCTTGTCCAAGGATCATATAAGCACAACATTACAACGTAGGCATCAGCCCGAGACATCGTGCAGCCATATTGAACTGGCAAGAAAACAATAAACCATGTCGCAAAGCGACCACAAGAGTTCGCTGTTAGACAGCACAAAAAGCCTTGCTGTAAAACTTACCAAAAGGCAGAATACTGTCTGAGCGGGACATGTGCGTTAATTGCGTCAAATATTTTAACGTGATTCATTTAAAAAATTAATTACCGCGCATTAACGCGATAATTTTGACAGCCCTAATTTATACGTCTTTTACGTTTTTTTTTTGTTTTTTTTTAAATAACATTTCTTGGTTGTGATTCAGTTGAGCTCCAAAGCACAAAGCTGAAAATCAATTTTAAAGCAATAAAATTGGCCACTGGAGGGCAGTAGCGCATTTGGTAAGACCAGCAACCCGATTCAATGGCAACGAATGGCCAAGCCGCAGGGCCGGGCACTGGTGGAAGACGACCAAATGGATGCCAGGCGGCGGACGACCGAGCATAACAAACGGTTGGACGCCCGGGATGCCAGGCGCTAGACGACTGAGTAGAACGACCGGGACCACTAGTGCAGCGGACGTAGCCTTTGAGTCTGTGCTGCTTGCGAGCAGAGCCCGCAGGGACTCAAAAAAATTCATCTTTATGAGACAGGCGGCGATGATGGAAAAGTTTTACCGGCTGTTGCAGCCAGAACAGCTTCATCTTTCAGTTAGTTATGTGTAAATAAATTGTTACTTTGCTATAAAAAGCTCTATTTGTCTCGTTGTTTATCTTATTTTGTAAAAGGAAAACAATGTTCAGATGTTTGGGATGTAACTAAAGCATAAAATAGCTGTGTATAAATCAAAGTTTTGTTTGAAATGTATGCTTTCACAAAAAGCTCAATTTCTCCGTTTTTTCATCAGAAATTGGAAAATTGCTCAAGCTAAGCTATTTTCTAATGCTGATTTCTAAAGAATGGAAAAAGATATGAACTAACTTTTTTTCTGCTGAAAGAAGAGAGTCTAATCTTTCTTTTGGTGGGTTCCATGTTTATAGAGCAATAGAATAGAATTTTCTGTGGGCCTTGCAAAATCAATCAAAATCAAGTAAAACGGCTGGGAGCGAAGGGCCTCGCTCCGGTGAAAATGGCAGGGAGTGAATGAGTTAAACTCCCATGTGATACATTAATACTGCTCAGACCATAAAGACACTCAAGATTCCCATTCTCTGTCTCTAAGCAGCTGAACAAGACAGATGAAGATGGAAAAAAATTGTTTCGGGGAATATCGTAGATGGATTTCCTGACCCATGAATCTATAACTGTTGTATCGCCATAAATAATATAACAATAATCTAGAGTGACCATATTTTGATTTCCAAAGAAGAGGACACTCAGCCCGGCCTCAAGTATCTTGATACTTGAATTATACTCGAAGTTCTCTCAAAGATGCCTATATCACTTTAATATATTTACAGTGTGCCCCCTCACTCTGGATGGAAAAATGCATTTTGAAAAAAAAAAAAAAAAAAAAAAATTATATATATATATATATATATATATATATATATATATATATATATATATATATATTTAATTTGGGCTGTCAAACGATTAAATTTTTAATCGAGTTAATTACGGCTTAAAAATTAATTAATCGTAATTAATCACAATTAATCGCAATTCAAACCATCTATAAAATATGCCATATTTTTCTGTAAATTATACATATATTCTGTAAAATAAATTGTTGGAATGGAAAGATAAGACAAGATGGATATATATACATTCAACATATGGTACATAAGGACTGTATTTGTTTATTATAAAAATAAATCAACAAGATGACATTAACAATATTAACATTCTGTTAAAGCGATCCATGGATAGAAAGGCTTGTAGTTCTTAAAAGATAAATGTTAGTACAAGTTATAGAAATTTTGTATTAAAACCCCTCTTAATGTTTTCGTTTTAATAAAATTTGTAAAATTTTCAATCAAAAAATAAACTAGTAGCCCGCCATTGTTGATGTCAATAATTACTTACACAATGCTCATAGGTGCTGAAGCCTATAAAATCAGTCGCACCCAAGCGCCAGCAGAGGGCGGCAAAACTCCATAAAACACAATTAACAAGTGGGCATTTCACTCTACTGACATTAAAATCTGTCTGAGCGGGACATGTGCGTTAATTGCGTAAAATATCTTAACGTGATTAATTTAGAAAATTAATTACTGCCCGTTAACACGATAATTTTGACAGCCCTAACATATAAATATATATATATATGTATATATATATATATATATATATATATATATATATATATATATATATATATATATATATATATATATATATTAGGCCTGAACGATATTGGAAAAAACTATTGTTGCGATTTTTTTTAGGTTTGCAATATATTGCGATATTATATTGCGATATTAAAAAAAAAAAAAGATCTATCTTTTTTAAAGAAATTTTCAATAAATGACTTGAATAGCTGTTTGGAAATACTTTACATAACACACCGTGACCACAGTGTATTCATATAATACCGTTTAATTTGTGAATGATGAAGATTTCTGTATGAAGGTATCCAGGAAGTCATGTCTGCACAAAATAGATCATTTATTGAATACAATATTTTACACTTCAACAGCAGCAAATACATTAAATGATAAATAAAAGAGCAGGTGCATTAGTCCCCTAAGTTTTTGACAAAATATAACAATAAATAAAAACTTCTGTAAAATAACAACAAAGTTGTCAACATATTTGAACAAAAATATTAAATATGACAAATAAAAGAGTTGTTCACAAACTATAACAATAAATAAAAACCTCAGTAAAACAACAAAGTTGTCAACATATTTGAACAAAAATATTAAATATGACAAAAGAGTTCACAAACTATAACAATACATAAAAACCTCAGTTAAACAACAAAGTTGTCAACATATTTGAACTTAAATATTAAATCTGACTAATAAAAGTGCAAGTGCATTAGTCCCCTGAGTTGTTTACACAAAATATAACAATATAAAACTGCAAAACGGCAACAAAGTTGTAAAAATATTTCAACAAAAATATTAAGTATCAAAACTTTATGTGCAGCTGTACTATAGTTATTTGAAAAATACGGTTTACAATAAATTTAAATATAAAAGAAATAAACTCAATTGAACCTATAAATAATTGAACTGAATAACTGCAAATAACTGTGATGAATAACAGAACCATTTTAACTCCCAAATTTCCTGCCTTCCTGATAGCTGTCACATGAATAGAAAGAAAAGACATTCCTTCAGCTGTGTTATGTATTTGTCTGCATATCGTCCACCTTCCTTGCTCAGCAATTCTCAACTGGGTCTCATAGGTTTTTGGCCAAGACTATTAGTTTATCCACTATAGCAGGCTTGAGACAAGAACGTTGGCATTTAACAATGTTCCCACCTGTGCTAAAAAGCCTCTGATGGGGAGCTCGTAGCAGGAATGCATAGATACCTGCGTTTTAAATGGTCCCACATGTTTGACAGATTACTTCTTGTTGAGGCAACCATGGCGAGGCACTGTCGACAGGGCTGTTTTTTGTCCCTTATAGTCTTGTTCTTGCCAAAATACTTCCAAAACTCCTTTTGGATACAGTCTTCCTTGCTCCTCCAACGTGTTGATTGCTTGCTTTCACTTTGAGAACGGGCCCTCCTCCCTCCGCTCTGCTGTTCGGCCCCTCCTCCCTCCACTCCGCTGTTGCAGGGGGAGGGGGAGGAGCCGATGACTTGCTGGAGAGAAAGAGAAACTGTGCGCTTTTTTCCCCTCTCCTTCCTCAAAACAAACGTTTGTGGATTAAAAAAAATGAAATTAAAAAACTATCGCACGTCCTTGCGATGGGACTATTGCACATGCGCACATCGCGATGGCGATGTTTAAACGATATATCGTTCAGGCCTAATATATATATATATATATAAAATGCAGACCCATGGAAATGTAGTCCAGTCAATAAACATACACACAGTAGGCTCTGTGCCAACTAAACATTTTATAAATTACTATAGTGACAATTGTCCTTGACAAATTGTTATTACCATTCAATTGATATTCTCATTCAATGTTCTAGATTGCACACAAACAATAACCGAAAAAAACTGACATACTATTCAACCAGCATGTTTCCAAACGTAGCAGTTCAAAATTACGTTTCCCATAATGCCTAGCGTGGTTTAGCTTACTGATAGTTAGCTGAGGCAAAAATCAAACTTAGCTGTAAAAGTTTACAATCATCGGCAGCGCAACGATGCGACACCAAACGGGATTTTACAGTCAAAGCGCCGACAGAAGTCAACAGTTGCCATTATATCCGTATTTATCGTAAAAAACTTAACAACTCGGCAGGCGTTGTGGCCAAATCGTCAACCCAGTAGATGACGGTAACGCCTCAAGATAGGTGTAAACTGCCAACAAAAACAAGAAGAACTACTCCTTCCCTCCCTTCTAGTAGGAGCCATGTCAACTGCTGCCACCCAGCGGCTGGAGGAATTCTCTTCAAATTGGTCCCGTGAAAAATTCTAAAAACCGGACATTTTTATGAATTTATAAAACCACCCGGACGACAAGGATACTGCGTGAAAGTAGGACTTGTCCGGCCAAAAGAGGACATTTGATCACCCTAAATAATCATTACATTATCATGAGCTTTGGATCGCAAATCGCATCGTCTGGTGAAGTAATGTCAAGTCAGGACGTCAGAAAAATGGTCTATATGTCATTGGAAAGCTATACTTTTAGGCTTTTATACCAAATTCTCCCTTCTAAAAATTGTCCCACTGCGGCTCAATTTACCATGCCTGGTCACATAATTGATGCAACTACAGTGTAATGACAGCCACGCGTCCCGCTAACAAAAGCCACTGCAAGCAAACATGCTATCAAACCACATCAAGCTGACGTTTATCACCCTTCCGTAAAGAAAAACACGGGCTGCAGAGAGGTCTCAACACATCTGTTATCAAACTAGCCCCCCTGCCAATTAGGTGCGCCTTCATCAATTAAACGCCGACCAATCCGAGTCAGCCGCAATAAAAACGCATGCTGCAGTTTTTTTGTTTTTTTTAATGACCAGAGCAGTGTGTGTATAACGCTCAAGGGCACATTAACCTTGACCTAGTTATCATAGAGGGGGGTGCACCGAGGAAGGGGGTGCACCCCCACATCACCAGCTGTTATTCAAATCCTTCAGCAGCAGTCCCCGAGCTCGTTGACTGACCCATTACGCCGGATCGCATGTCAAACGACGCTAGCCGTCGAACAAATAAATCGGCAATAAAAATGTGTTAGTTTCGCATTAAAAAGGCAGACTTTAAGGAATTCCTTCACAATAAAACTTAGAAAACAGCCTCCTGTTTAAAGGCTCATTAGCGTTTGCACTCGCAGGCTATTAGCGGTAACGAGTGTTGGCTCAACACAGGCGCTCCCTTCGCTTTAATGTTGCCTTAACGGCTCATCTCGGGGCTAAACCCGAGCGGTGAGCGGGGTGTCAGTGAGTTTAACCGGGTTACCGTGGTAACCCTAAGAAAAACAAAGTGAGCACCCTGGAAATTAAAAATGAAATTGGGGCTCGGGGCGACGAGTTAAGCTACTTTAAGTGTAAAAAATGACACGGAGCTTTGAAGATGAGTCTGGTAAGAGATAAAAGCTACGGATAGATGAAATGTATTGAACGGTGAAGATACAGTATGAACTCATTGGCTGCCATTGACGTTGATAGATGTCCGAGAAAAATGCATTGGAAGTAAAAACTATACACTGAGAAAAGTTGGACTGTGAATTAGGGTTGTTCCGATCATGTTTTTTTGCTCCTGATCCGATCCCGATCGTTTTAGACGATTGCTTTTTTTTTGCTCCCGATTCAGTTCCAATCATTCGCAATAATTTTTCCCGATGATATACATTTTGGCAATGCATTAAGAAAAAAATGAATAAAACTAGGACGAATATATACATTCAACATACAGTACATAAGTACTGTATTTGTTTATTATGACAATAAATCTTCAAGATGGCATTTAAATTATTTACATTCTTTCTGTGAGAGGGATCCATAGATAGAAAGACTTGTGACTTAGTATATTATGACTAAATATTGCCATCTAGTGTATTTGTTGAGCTTTCAGTAAATGATACTGTAGCCATGCCCAAATGCATGATGGGAAGTGGAACCATGACTGTGCGTAGTGCTACCAATTGATATATCTTCTCTGCGTTGGGAAATAACATAAGGTGTTAAGAAAAAGATCAGTTGCTACCTTGCTTCCCCACATTGCTTCCCATGATATTGCTAATCGTATGGAGAGGGTTTGTAAGGCTTTAGCCAATTAAAATAAGGCTCCAAAGGCTGCCAAAATTCACTCAACTCATTTTACGCTGCCTTTTAGCTCTCTATATAGGCCAAACGGCGCCTTTACAGATGGAGTGCGACAATGCGTGAGTGGGTCATGCAGCGCATGCATTAATTGCGTTAAATATTTTAACGTGATACATTTTTTTAAAAAATTAATTACCGCCGTTATGGGGATAATTTTGATATATATATATATATATATATTAGGGGTGTCAAACGATTAAAATTTTTAATCGAGTTAATTACAGCTTAAAAATTAATTAATCGTAATTAATCGCAATTAATCGCAATTCAAACCATCTATAAAATATGCCATATTTTTCTGTAAATTATTGTTGGAATGGAAAGATAAGACACAAGATGGATATATACATTCAATATATGGTACATAAGTACTGTATTTCTTTATTATAACAATAAATCAACAAGATGGCATTACCATTATTAACATTCTGTTAAAGCGATCCATGGATAGAAAGACTTGTAGTTCTAAAAAGACAAGTTATAGAAATTTGTATATCAAAACCCCTCTTCAGGTTTTCTTTTTAATAAAATTTGTAACATTTTCAATCAAAAAGATAAACTAGTATTGTTGATGTCAATAGTTACTTACACAATGCTCATGGGTGCTGAAGCCTATAAAATCAGTTGCACCCAAGCGCCAGCAGAGGGCGGCAAAACTCCAAAAAACACAACAAGTACACCTTTCACTGTGCTCTCATTTTAATCTGTTTGAGCGGGGCATTTGTGCGTTCATTGCGTCAAATATTTTAACGGGATTAATTAACGCGATAATTTTGATTGTATGTACTAATGTATTAAAAAAAAGGGATGGCTGATATTTTTTGGCCGATTCCGATACTTTGAAAATGACGTGATCGGCCCCGGTCGGGACATCTCTAATTGCAACGCCACCCTCATTAAACGAGTACTCGAACAGCAAAATTTGATTTGAAACTTTTTTCTCATCGAATTACTTAAGTTAATCGATTAATCATTGCAGCACTAATCGATTAGTTTTTGCAACCTTTTTAAAGGCTCAAAAAAGACGATTCAATCAATTGAAGGGATTAGTTTGCCAAACTAGCAGCAGTTTGAGAGTGTTTTCAGATCTTTCAAGATTCACGGATGATGTTAAATGACAAACTAAAACCCGATCAAAAGAAATGACTGACTCATCTTTCAGCAGAATAAAAAGTTTTTATCTTATTGTATTCTTTAAAGGGATCCTCTACTTTTAAGACAAGTAATTCTTAAAAGATAAATGTAAGTATGAGTTATTATAATTGGATATTAAAACCCCTCTTAATTTTTTTGTTTTAATAAAGTTTGTAAAATTATTATTATGATAGGTCGCCATTCTTATTACGTCGCAGTGCGTGACGTCACTGGTCCCGTTGCCGAAATTCCAGCGTGTCGCTCGTTAGCTTTCCCAACATGTCGTCAGTTTTACCCTTCCTATTTGAACCAGATCTGAAAAGTAAAGAGCAGGACATCACTGTCGGTCGTTCACAAGACGAGTTTCAGGGAAAAATGCGTGCAGCAAATACCTGATAAGACAAAAGTTGGGCAAAACTGGTGATGCGAGAGAGTCCTGTTTGGAACTCCGGTTGGGAGCGAGAGTGTATGCTGTCCGGTTTTATTAGCAGATATTCAAGGTAAGCATATTTCGTTTTCAAACTTATCCCAATATAATTATGTAGATTGTTAGCATCCAGAGCTGTCGTGTGCTTTACATACAGTACAGGCCAAAGAGCACACCTTGTGTAATCCATGACGTGTACATTGTAACGTGTGGTAGCTAGGATACGTGTATAAAAGTACCAAAAAGGGGAGAAGCTTCCACTATGCACATTTATTCACAAAAAATATTTCCACCTTGACCACTCTTCACTCGGGAGCTCAGCAGTAAGCAAACACGCGTTCCCTGATGAACTCCAACATTGTTGTGAGGTCCACGTCATAGTCACTGTCGTCACTGTAGCATGCCATAGTGCTTTAATTATTTAGTATGATTTGGGGAGAACTCCCACGAAGAATAGCCAACATAAAAGATAGCAATAGTAATCCAAATCCGCGTTTTTTACTCACTCGAAGATCCAGGAATTAGACCGATCCCATGGCAATGTCGCAGCCGTGTCAGGCCGTCTATTCAACAAAACAGACTGATCCGAAAAGCTGCTGTTTGGGACCGACGAATCAAAAAAATGGACACATCCGAAACCAATATTGCAGACGCGGTGGGACCGTGGGATCCAGAAAATAGACGGATCCCTTACTTGACTGAGGATCCAGGAAAAATGTTCGGGCGCCAGTTGTAACGCGTGGTGGGTAGGAAAGGTGCATACAGGGACCAAAAAGGGGGAGAAGCTTCCACTTATGCACATTTATTCACTAAAAATAATAATTCCACCTTGAACACTCACTTCACTCCCGTTGTTTCCATTTGACTGGAAATTGCATCCAAAAGCAGCACATCGTGGCATTTTACTTTGCAAGTTTAGGCAGCAATAAGCAATTGTTGAACATGCTACACATGTACACAACTAACGGTCAAAATATGGACTAAATATTATAAAATATTGCCATTGATTTAACATTTTATCTGTTTCTAACAACATATTTTAGTACAAGAGAACAATTGTGGTTTATTAGAGCCTACATGTATTTAAGTTAGAGGATCACTTTAAGAATATTCTGACTGAAAATATAACAAAGCAATACTTTTTTTCATAGGTAATAATTAACTTAGCCATGACTTTCTACGCACTTGATACTCTATATTTGTCATTGGCAGTCAATGGTTGGATTCCATTTGACAAATGTATACTGATTAATATCATTCATGTACGGCTAGAAATTGAAATAGCTATTGCTGTAGGCCTTTGAGAACAACAGCGCCTTTGAGCCGAGTTAATTCCAGTCTCAACATAGTAATTGATGTTCTTTTTGAACAGATGACACTCCCAACTGCCTCCCATTTAATCACCCTTCTTTTGTGTTTAGAAAGTCGCTATTCTTGGCCCATTGCAATCCAAACTATGAGCTTCCCTTTTAAATACATTACTTAATAAACGCTGGCTATTACTTAGAGGTGACTTGACAAAAGACGACTCCATTTTTCTCCATTATGAGATCTGACATCTTTCTGTGTTTGAAAGCGACTCCCAATCAGACACAGAAAATTGCACTCTAGCGCCTTGAGTCCTGATGTCCAGATTAAACATCCCTCCGTCGCCTGCGGCGCTATACGTTTATTAGCGCAGCCATCAGACTTGTCAGCGACTCGGGTAAATACTCGCAAACCGGTACGCGTGTCTCATTTACATAATGCCACACGGTGACTGATGGCGGATATCGCGGCCAAATCCGTTGAGTTTTTCTGCATGATAACAAATATTTGTTTTGATGCATCAAATTATCAGCGAAGGAGATTTTCAGTGGGCGAGTTGCAAAGTCAGCTATGATTCATCGACGTTATCCCACGCACAAATTGGACTTGGGGAGTCAACGAACTGTTTCAACACACTTGAAACACTCCAACTTTTTGAGAAAGCAGAAATTGTTCGAGCTTGAAAGTAGTAAGTTTCGATTGTGTACCAATAGGAAAGTCATTGTCGGGGGCTGGGCCTGGGTGACTATGTGCCCTTGGCAAACGTGTAGCTAGACAACACCCCCAGTACCAATATACAGTGGGGCAAATATGTATTTAGTCACCCACTCACGGTGCAAGTTCTCCCACTTGAAAATATTAGAGAGGCCTGTAATTGTCAACAAAAACAGAAAATCACATTGTTTGATTTTTAAAGAATTTATTTGCAAATCATGGTGGAAAATAAGTATTTGGTCAGTACCAAAAGTTCATCTCGATACTTTGTTATGTACCCTTTATTGGCAATAACGGAGGCCAAACGTTTTCTGTAACTCTTCACAAGCTTTTCACACACTGTTGCTGGTGTTTTGGCCCATTCCTCCATGCAGATCTCCTCTAGAGCAGTGATGTTTTGGGGCTGTCGTTGGGCAACACTGACTTTCAACTCCCTCCACAGATTTTCTATGGGGTTGAGATCTGGAGACTGGCTAGGTCACTCCAGGACCTTGAAATGCTTCTTACGAAGCCACTCCTTTGTTGCCCTGGCTGTGTGTTAGGGATCATTGTCATGATGAAAGACCCAGCCACGTCTCATCTTCAATGCCCTTGCTGATGGAAGGAGATTTTCACTCAAAATCTCTTGATACATGGCCTCATTCATTCTTTCCTTTACACAGATCAGTCGTCCTGGTCCCTTTGCAGAAAAACAGCCCCAAAGCATGATGTTTCCACCCCAATGCATACAGTGGGTATGGTGTTCCTCAGATGCAATTCAGTATTCTTTCTCCTCCAAACACGAGAGCCTGTGTTTCTACCAAAAAGTTCTATTTCGGTTTCATCTGACCATAACACATTCTCCCAGTCCTCTTCTGGACCATCCAAATGCTCTCTAGCGAACCGTAGAAGAGCCTGGACGTGTACTGGCTTCAGCAAGCGGACACGTCTGGAAGGATTTGAGTCCCTGGCGGCGCATTGTGTTACTGATAGTAGCCTTTGTTACTGTAGTCCCAGCTCTCTGTTGGTCATTCACTAGGTCCCCCCGTGCCATTCTGGGATTTTTGCTCACCGTTCTTGTTATCATTTTGACGCCACGGGGTGAGATCTTGCATGGAACCCCAGATCGAGGGAGGTTATCAGTGGTCTTGTATGTCTTCCATTTTCTAATAATTGCTCCCACAGTTGATTTCTTTACACCAAGTGTTTTACCTATTGCAGATTCAGTCTTTCCAGCCGGGTGCAGGTCTACAATTTTGTCTCTGGTGTCCTTCGACAGCTCTTTGGTCTTGGCCATAGTGGAGTTTGGAGTGTGACTGACTGAGGTTGTGGACAGTGTCTTTTATACAGATAATGAGTTAAAACATGTGCCATTAATACAGGTAACGAGTGGAGCCTCGTTAGACCTTGTTAGAAGAAGTTAGAACTCTTTGACAGCCAGAAATCTTGCTTGTTTGTAGGTGACCAAGTACTTATTTTCCACTCTAATTTGGAAGTAGTCTTTTAAAAAAATCAAACAATGTGATTTTCTGTTTTTATTCCACATTCCTTCTTTCATGGTTGAGGTTTACCCATGTTGACAATTACAGGCCTCTCTAATCTTTTCAAGTAGGAGAACTTGCACAATTGGTGGTTGACTAAATACTTATTTGCCCCACTGTAGATAATGCCCCCAGTAACAATATATATTTTTTGAAGATATTTTATAGTTTGTCAAAACACTGCAGAAAAGCTATATTTTCTAAATAAAATGAATGGCAAATTATCGTTAAAGCACTTGTTGCATTTTGTTCATACAGTAACAGAAGCACATTAATATCATTTTCCTAAACAAATAGCCATAGAATTGCCAACACGGATCACCTCATGGGCTTCATGTCCACTTGATAGCGCTATAGAGCAAATGAACCATCATGAAGCTTTGAATCAATTGGCTGCAAAGCTTCATTGATTCAAGAAGCTTCTTTTGGACAGCAATACTCACTGTAATTTGTCACTTTCCTGCCACCTGTCGTCAACACTTTTGACGTACAACACGCCTCATGCCTCCGAGCATGCAGCACTACAAATGTAAATACCGGTAACATTCTAACTTCATGTTCTGTGCTAATTATTTAGCTACTGTTACAGTCGTTTCATGAGGTGCTAGTTCTACTATTTAGTTTGTTGTTATATAATAATTTCAGTTTCGTTCTGTAACTGTGAGTTTGAATGAGCTTTGTTTTAATCACCTGCCAATATTTGTTGTTTTTCATGAAGTGGATCTGCAATCTATAAGCGTGAACTCTTCCTCCCTGCCTCATGAGTGTCAAAAATTAGCATGTGGTGAACACATAATCTAGATTGGAAATGGCAAAAAAATTTATATGTAGCCTATTAAAATGTACTTTATATGTTAGGGGGAAAAAATTCAGGGTATTCTTTTTCGCACAAAACAATTTGGCGCCCATGCCATGAGATGGCATCTTAGTCAACCGCCTCGCTAGCCTATGCCCTGGGACGGCCCTGCTTATTGTTGATTTCGGAGTTTAACATTTTGTAACCAAGCTTTTAAATCAATTTTCCACGTTTAAATTGACTGAAATGCCATCTAATCCCCCTAAAAATCACATTGTTTGTTATATTTAGACTCACTGACAGCCAGCGAATGAATTAACTCATAATTATGATTTGTAAATATTGAATAATTTAATCCAATTTGAATCTCACCTAAAAATTGCTGAAAAGCGCCCTTCATTTGAGGTAATTTTCATTTAATATGTATAGTGATATAAATGATATAAATAGTAAATGAAATAAATAATATGATGTGGAATTATTATCTCATTTTAATCTTCTCTAAAAATTGCTGAAATAAACATCCAATCTGTCTTAAACTGGGAGGGTTGGCATTATTTCATTCATATTCCATTGATGATGATAATGTTCAATTGAAGCTGCCAGATCCTCCCAGTTAGAATGAATTAGACTTGTATAGCCGTCAATTGCATTTAAATATTCTCATCCACTGCCAGTCCTCCCAAATGCTCACTGGCAATCACAACCGCCATTATGGGTCACATTTGGCCGGGTGTGCAGATGCATAGAGAGCACTGAGGATTTGGCTCCATGCTTTGTTTTTAATGCTAATTCTTCACGGCTAATTTTAATTGCGGCTCTTTGGATCCGATGAAGTTGAGACTGGCCAAGCACATTGTGATCCCCATTTTGGACAAGGAAGAGATTTCACAGATGCAAACACTTGAAATGCATGCTGTTTTCAGCACAATTCGTGCATGAAGTCGTTAGTATGCCTCAAAAGTTGCACAGACTTTGTGACGTTGTGTTTTGATTTCAGTTCTTTAGGCTGAGATTCAGTTTGCTTGCATTTGACGTGGAGGGTTTGAACAGAAGATTGATATGTTCTATATCATTTCGCAGTTTTGAGCAATAACACATCGATAACACGTAAAAAATCAGTCACAGTTTGCTTAGCACAACTTATAGTGGACACGTCATTCCGTATGTCTCGTCCATACGTCTGTTGGCACATTGAACTTTTCACACACTAGTGGCATACAATGAAAAGTTGTACATAGTCAGACTTTAAAAAAAAAAATCCACTCAGTGTGTTCGTGCAGGATTAGTGCTAATGTGAATGAACTGAGAACTACTTTCTACTCTCAAGCTCCCGGTTCGGGGGGCCAGATCTGGTCAGCAACGTCATACCGTATTGGCCCGAATATAAGACGGCCCTGATTATAAGACGACCCCCTCTTTTTCAAGACTCAAGTTTGAAAAAAGACTTTTTGAACACCAATTTAATTTTTATACTGAAAATAATTACAGTACATCTGAAACAAATGATTATAACAATATATTTGAGAGAAAAAGCATGTTATTTTGCCTCGTTCCAATCTTAATATCTGACCATTTAAATATGTAAACTAAAGTGCAATCACATTCGTAAATGAATGGCTTCTGGTTTTTGAAATGTAAATAAACCAATCTATTGTGATAAAACAACAAAACAGCAATAACTGCATTAGCCATCAAAGTGAAGTCTAACTGTAACTGCAGTCTTGAAACAAATCTGAATAAGGAAAAACATTGCAATAAAATAATGCAAAATTGGTTAAACCTGAGAGTAGCTGAGATCTGTCATGACAGAATGTCGTTTCAGTTATATCTGGCGCCATCTAGCGTCGTGAATGGGTATAATGTCTAGACCTCAAATATAAGATTTCAGGATCACAATTCTAGCTGATAGAAAGGTTTAATTTAATATATTTTTTAAAAACTTAAAATAAAAAACTAAAAATTCTCTGATTTCTCTATCTTTCCTTAAGCCGTGCCGACTTTTTAATTAAATTTAAATAAGTGATTCATTTTTGCAGGCCACAAAATACCAAATTCATGATGCCGTGCACCCTAACAAGGTTCCCAGGGCCTTTGGAAGCGAAACAGCCCCACAGCATCACTGACCCACCCCCATACTTCACAGTGGGTATGAGGTGCTTTTCAGAGTCCGCATCTTTCGTGGCACGCCAGACCCACTTAGAGTGTTTGTTGCCAAAAAGCTCAATCTTGGTCTCATCTGACCAAAGCACACGGTCTCAGGCTTCAACTGGGACCGTGTGCTTTGGTCAGATGAGACCAAGATTGAAATACCAGGACATTTTAAATCAAAATCTGTTGCCCTCTGCTCGAAAGCTGAAGATGGGTCGTCACTGGGTCTTTCAGCAAGACAATGACCCTAAACATATGGCCAAATCTACACAGAAATGGTTCACCAGACACAAAATCAAGCTCAGTTCCAGCCATCTCAGTTCCCAGACCTTGTTTTGTTGGCAAAAGGGGGTTGTACAAAGTATTAACACCAGGGGTGCTGATAATTGTGACACACATTATTTGATGTCAAATAATTATTTCTTTATGTGGGATTTTTTCCACACTGAATAAATGCACTTGTATTGAAGGTTGGATTTTTCTCTTTTTTCCCATTAAGGTCCCATATTATTTGAATTTTTAAAAAAAATTATTAGAAGCGAAAAAACACATCTGAACCAGGGGTGCCAATAATTATGGAGGGCACTGTATATTATATACACAAACAAGATGTACTGCTAGCAGTCCAATCAATGGATTTCTATGACGACATTCTAATGTATCCTATAGTATTATATCTAGAGTAGACAGGAATATTGGTGTGTTAAGCAGGGGCACAGGGTTAATTCGGCCAGAATGCAGTCGTTAACAAATTATTATTTCTGTGCGGCCCGGTAGCAAATGCGCCACGGATCGGTACGGGTCCGCGGCCTGTTAGATGGGGAACCCTGCCATAATACATTGAGGACAGCTGCGGCTTATAGTCCAGTGCGGTTTAACTATGATCAAATGCCGTTTTCGTGCCAAATTTGGTGGGTGGCGGCTTATAGTCAGGTGCGCCGTATAATGCGAAAATTCAATCAATCATAGCAGCCCTAATTGGTAGACATGATAACCCTCTGAAGCAGGGGCGTCCAAACTTTTTGCAAATGGGGCTAGATTTGGTGTGGTAAAAATGTGGAGGGCCGACCTTGGCCTTTACGTAGAACAATAATATTTAAGCAATTTTTAGCAAGCCATTCTGTGTGTCATATTTGCTTTATTAATGTTTTAACAATTAATTTAGGGCTGTCAAAATTATCGCGTTAACAGTTGGTAATTAATTTTTTAAATTAATCATATTAAAATATTTGACGCAATTAACGCACATGCCCCACTCAAACAGATTAAAATGACAGCACAGTGTCATGTCCACTTGTTACTTGTGTTTTTTGGTGTTTTGTCGCCCTCTGCTGGCACTTGGGTGCGACTGATTTTATGGGTTTCAGCACCATGAGCATTGTGTAATTATTGACATCAACAATGGCGGGGTACTTGTTTATTTTTTGATTGAAAATTTTACAAATTTTATTAAAACGGAAACATTAAGAGGGGTTTTAATATAAAATTTCTATAACTTGTCCTAATATTTATCTTTTAAGAACTACAAGTCTTTCTATCCATGGAAAGAAACAGAATGTTAATGTTAATGCCATCTTGTTGATGTATTGTTATAATAAACAAATACAGTACTTATGTACAGTATGTTGAATGTATATATCCGTCTTGTGTCTTATCTTTCCATTCCAACAATAATTTACAGAAAAATATGGCATATTTTAGAGATGGTTTGAATTGCGATTAATTACGATTAATTAATTTTTAAGCTGTGATTAACTCGATCAAAAATTTTAATCGTTTGACAGCCCTAAATTAATTATTTCAACAATCTCGCAACTAGCTGTTCTCTTTCGACTTTCGGGCTCTTGCGAAATACTGCTGCTGTAAAATTAAACTAGCTTCAAGTTGCTTCAATTTCTTGCTACATATCTTTTCTGTAATCTTGTCGTACATGTCAGCGTGTCTTGTCTAGTCTTGTCACATTGAACTCTTTAAAAACAACGACTGTCTCTTTGAAAATGACGCAGACACAGTTGTTGCATATTTTAGAGAAGAAATTAGGGCTGCAACTATCGAATATTTTAGTAATCGAGTAATCGACAGAAAATTCTATCGATTAATCGAGTAATCGGATAAAACAAATATATTTTTAGGTGAAGAGCAATTATAAATATACATGAGAAAACAAGACATTTCATCTAATCTTGAACCATTTTCAGTCAATCAGTGTCTTTATTTTCGATGTATATTGTTGAAAACAGCCAACAATTGCATCTCAGATGTAAGTAGAATTAAAAAAAAGACAAATTCACTGCTTTCACTCAAAAAACCTTTAGATCTTATTTAAAAATGAACGATTAAAATTTTTTATCGAGTTAATTACAGCTTAAAAATTAATTAATCGTAATTAATCGCAATTCAAACCATCTATAAAATATGCCATATTTTTCTGTAAATTATATATATATTCTGTAAAATAAATTGTTGGAATGGAAAGATAAGACACAAGATGGATATATACAGTGGGGAGAACAAGTATTTGATACACTGCCAATGGGAAAACCCATTGGCAGTGTATCAAATACTTGTTCTCCCCACTGTACATTCAACATACGGTACATAAGGACTGTTGTGGACATTTCACCCTACTGTCATTTAAATCTGTCTATGCTGTCCTCACTCCGAAGCATCTACTTTTTCCAAAGCTAGACAGCTAGTGAACGACGCCTTAATAATCAGACTTCTTCCTTTTTCATCTGATTTATTAATAAAATGGCCTCAAACCATTGTCCTCTTTAGACCGTCGTAAAACTACAAAAAAAAAGTACACAAGCATTGTATTAGCAACAACGTTAGCTTAGCACGCTAAACAGGTTCACTAAACATAAACAAAAAGCGTCTCATACAAAAAATATAACATGTTCGCTTACTAATATAATATGTACATTCTTTACAACAACCATACTTACGGACAAATCTTGTCCAAGGATCATATAAGCACAACATTACAACGTAGGCGTCAGCCCAAGACGTCGTGCAGCCATATTGAACTGGCAAGAAAAAAATAAACCATGTCGCAAAGCGACCACAAGAGTTCGCTGTTAGCACAAAAAGCCTTGCTGTAAAACTTACCAAAAGGCAGAATACTTTCTGAGCGGGACATGTGCGTTAATTGCGTCAAATATTTTAACGTGATTAATTAAAAAAATTAATTACCGCGCGTTAACGCGATAATTTTGAGAGCCCTAATATATACCTAAAAATGCCATTACGCTTGATAACACACATCACTTAAAAGTTAGGATTTTTTCCCACGTGTTTCAATTGAATTTCTATTTGTGTCAAGCCATTTTTAAGTTCTAGTTAAGTTTTACGCTACTCTAAACTGTAAGTCCTGATAGGATTTTGAGTTTTTGCAGTGTTCAAAATAAATGTATGATACAGGCTGTATTGGAGTACATTAGGGGCCAGTGCTACTTGGTGTTTTATCCAGCAATGACTACTAAGCTAAAATTGATTGTTAGCATTATTGAGTTTTTATTTTACACCCTTATCACTCCACAAAGCTATGTTATGTTAAAGCCTGTATGTAAGACACGTTAGCCACGCATCGAAAGTGGTCATAATTAATAGAAATCTAGCCCTCCGCAGGGCTAACGTTACGTGAGCTAGTGACTCGGACAGTAACGTTAATCTTATTTATTAGCGCTTAGCGCTCTTTATTAGCGCTTAGCGCTCTACTGCTTTAAGATGGCGGCTGTTTATTGATGCTGCCCAGACGCGGCCGAGTCTGTCACTTTGCATCTAGTTCAACATACATGTGATCAATATGAGACTCATCAGATGCTACCTGCTACCAACTTAACATCATGCGGGCTAGTTTTTAGCAACGTCGGCGTAGTTTGGAGCGGCTGTCGGCTGCGGAAATGTTTTTTATATTTTTGTATTGCTTCTTCCTCTACGCACGTGACATCAACGTGTTGTCCCGCATTAAAAGTAGTCCGAGCGAAACGTGATGCTTAGAGCTGTCAAAATAAATGATTACTCGAGGTGAATAAAATTACTCGGATCAGTTTTTATTAAACTCGTGTTGCTCGAGTATTCGTTTCAACTCTAGAAGAAATACAGTAGTCCAATTTCCACCTACCCTTGAAGCGTCGGCCATCACAGTCAACTTTCTTTTTTTTTGTTGATTGTCGCCATTTTAGAAATGGGGAATAAAGGGTAACGCGGGGTAATGTTGCTTGGAGTGTTGCTGCCTTTTAGTGGGTAAATGAGGAGCAGCATTTAGTGTGTAAGCTACTCCATATGCTGTTAGCAGTACTGCATACCAATCTATTAAGTCTGTGTGCTGGCCAGACGTTATTGATTTTATGACAGAGGCTGGGGGCCGGATGAAATTTGACCACGGGCCGCATTTGGCCCCCGGGCCGGACTTTGGACATGTCTGCTCTGAAGGAAACCACAACTATGATGTGGCCTGTGACAAAAATGAGTTTGACACCCCTGCTCTATTTACAAACAAATCTTCTAAATTCACTTTCCTGGGTCTCCAAGACCGAGGCCATTTTGCGTTGCCTCTCTTAAAAAAATATCCAGATAAGCAAACGCACTGCGTTGACAGAAAATTGACTCGTATCAGTATGAAAATGCCTCTTTTTAAGAGATTTTCCTGCAGCACTCTGGGCAGATTTGGAGAGGAGCCTGTGGAGCAAGTAGCATATGCACGTTATCTCGTGCGCACACACACAAAGTGTCAGTCGTCCGGGGTGGTGTGGTATAATAGATGCAGCCACCTCCTGGGTGACACATGCCGCACTTAGCTGTCAGTCATTCGCTGGGTGGGAAGGGGGTGTACTTAGTATACTGCATGCGTAAAAATTGTGCACACGCGTGTGGGTGCAGGCGCTGCGTCTACAGTGTGTCGTATGTCATGAGTCACAAAAAAAAAAAACAAGGAACACACCTACAATTGTGGTGTGAAGGGGAGCTGGAGATGAAGTGTGAAGACAAAGGAGGAGAATGAAAGGCGAGAGATGGCGGGTTGGGGAATCGGCATCAGCAATACGCGCTTGTGTAATGCTCACATCAACGACGCTTAGATTATGCAAGCGCCTGATTTAATTAAGTGGAAAAAACACAAATAAACACGTCGGAGGAAAAGCGTCGAATCCCACGGCGTTTTTCGCTGTCAAGTTCTTATAGTTGGAGCCAAGCGATTCAACCGATTATGCACAGTTACTGTATAATTTGACGCACTGGTGTGAATTAGCGTTTTGCTTGTTGACACGCCGGCAGCTGATTGAACAGATTGACTGTGACAGTGGCTTACATTAGAAACTCGTTAAAAAGGAGTTTTCTGTGAAAGGTAGTGGTTTGTTGTAGTAATAAGGTTCCGAGGGACTTCCGAAAGTATTGCAACAGTTGAACAACATTTATGGTTTTATTTGAAGGTAGTTTCAGATGATAAATTGATTTACAAGGTTATTACAGGGTTTGTACGGGTCCTTGAAGTTTTACTGTCATGTTTTCAAGGTTTGAAAAATGCTTGAATTTTGCATCAAGTCCTTGGAAATGCTTGGACGTGCAGTGGCGCCACCAGGGGGGCCGGCCCAGGCCATTTGGGGGCCCTAAGCAAAATAATGCCAAGGGGCCCATATTTTTGGCACACCATTTTGTCACAGTGTACTGTGAAACCCATACATGCATACGTCCATATTTTTTAATATCAATCAGATTTTGTTGCACTGCATGCTTCAAACTTCTCACCCCAAATGATTGTCAGGACTTACAGTAGATAGCACCAAACCTTTTTCTAAAAAAGGAAAAGAAGTTAAGGAGGAACTTTTATTTTTTAAGCTTGAAATTAAGTATCAAAACTCACAATAGTCAAATAAAGCAAACAGTAGTGAACAAAATAGAATATAAATTAATAAATAACCATATATAATATAATAATGAACAATTGCCAGATTGGGGGCCCCCTAGTCGTCAGGGGCCCTAAGCAGCTGCATAGTCTGCGTATAGGCTGGGACGGCCCTGCTTGCAAGTATATCATTAGATTGCTGTAGCATCAGTTATGCATTTCATCCCAAATGAATGCATTTATTTTGTCTTGTTAAATGTAGGGCTGTCAAATTTATCGCGTTAACGGGCGGTAATCAGTTTTTTTGTTAATTAATCACGTGAAAATATCGCAATTGACGTATTTGCGGTACGACACATTCACGCATTGCCGCAAACAGCCTACAATGGCGCCGTTTTACTTATATACAGAGATAAGAGGTGGTGTCAAGTGAGTGGAGTAGATACAAGCATTCATTGGGGCCGTGCTTTTAATTGGCAAAAGCTTGTCATCTCTCCCACAGCAACTATAAATATTGTGGGAAGCGACGTGGGGAAGAATGACAGGAGTTGATCTTTTTCTTAATACCCTGTAGTGTACCCAACGCAGAGAAGATATATCATTTGCAGCCACCACACACAGTCATGGTTGCACCACTTCCCATCATGCATTTGGGCAAAACAGTTAAGTCACTACAGTATCATTTACTGAAAGCTCAACAAATACACTAGATGGCAATATTTAGTCACAATATACAAAGTCACATTTATCCTTTAAGAATTACAGGTCTTTCTATCCGTGGATCCCTTTCACAGAAAGAATGTTAATAATGTTAATGCCATCTTGTGGATTTATTATTATAATAAACAAATGCAGTACTTATGTACAGTATGTTGAATGTATATACAGTATCCGTCTTTCCATTTCAACAATAATTTACAGAAAAATATGGCATATTTTAGAGATGGTTTGAATTGCGATTAATTACGATTAATTAATTTTTAAGCTGTGATTAACTCGATCAAAAATTTTAATCGTTTGACAGCCTTAGTTAGATGTACACCTTCTAAATTCACTTTCCTGGGTCTCCAAGACCGTTAGGTTTTCCCATTGGCAGTGTATCAAATACTTGTTCTCCCCACTGTACATAATACCATAAAACCGAATTGTTGTGGAACTCAAAATGTTGACTGGACAGTTCTGGACTATGCACATTAAATCATTAGTAACATCAAATATTACACAATGCACCAAAGTATATCAGTAGCCGTGTCCAGAGGCGTAGCAAGGGTCCCCGGGGATCCCCAGGCAACAAGCAACATGGGGCCCTTCAAGCGTGTGCAAGTAAGGGGGACAGTTGGACTTTCGTTCATGGACGCACACATTTTAACTGGTGGCCGTCCTCTGCTCGAAATGCGCACCTTACGCCTATTCTCGCTCCCAGAATACGCAGCGCTTGTGACGTAGGACAATAACAGGACTGGTTGCTATGGGAACGTACGCATACCCAAGGAACCTTGCTAAAAGGAGTATTAAAATTGCTGATAAAATCGTTTAGGATTATTTTAGATGCATGTATGTTATATTTTTATTATAGAGTATTCGACAATGAATACAATAGACCCATTAATAGACTTTTTTTGGAAAAAAAAATCACAATTTCTTTAAGTAGTCACATGAATAATTAGGTGGCCTGTGAAAATCATCTTGGCAATACGGTAGTTTGTGTTTTATTTGTGAATAATTCATTGTATTTGAATGGGTGATTTATTAGGGTGTATTGTCACTACTTGAGTGGTTGTATTGGTTAAAAAAATGACAATAAGGCATCTTGAGTATGTTCTGTCAGTATGCATCTAAACAAAACAAACAAAATGCACGCATAGACTTCATAATGATATTGACGGGTCACATCCATCATGCACTGCGCCTCGCCTTCAAGTAGGGGACCTGCCCACATCAAGAGGAGTAATTCTGGGATACACACATACAGCGATCCAATGCCGGATTTAGGTTGAAAAATTACGAAAGCTGTACCGCATACAAACAGGAAGGATTGTCTCATGAGTGATTTGTTTGAGGATTCAAGGTAATTATTATATTTTTCGTACCATTTTGAAACGTTGTGAAAAAAAATCAATGGGAGAATGCGAAAGCCATTTTTCCAGTGTCCCAAACTTTAAGAAAGTGCATTTATCAAAGTTTCCTCGGCCGTGACGTGTGTGTCTCCATCCACCGAAAGGCATGCTAGCACTACGCCAACAGTGGACATCCAATTCATTTTGACTGGATTGGACGTCCAGAGCATGTCTTGCTGGCCTCTACAGGTCACTCCCTGTTGATTTTGAGTCACTTCCTCTTCATTTGGGGAGATTTTCAAGTCCCTTCCTTTTCAGAAACCCAAAATCAACGGCAAGTGACGTGTAAATGCTAAGCTTGAGAACGATAAACCGATACGACAGGATATCCGGTTTTACAGGTGAGAGATACAGCTGTATCGATAGTAGTTACCATTTGACAGTAATTAGCCATTAAATATTCAATGAACCGATAGTCGAAATAGAATTCGGATATCGCGAGCACAAGAATCGGCTTCTAATGCCTAGTTCAATGCATTGCTTAATATGATAATAATTTAGCTTTTACTTCACATGCTGCACTTGTCATTCATCACACAGCGCACTTAGCTTGAGACCGCACGCATATAATATGGACAAGCACCACTCACAGTCGTGGTTGCCTCAACTTCCCATGCATTTTTGGTAGAACCGCTACTAGTCGCCATCATTACCTGATCGTCATTGGCGTGTCATAACAACGCCAGAGCTAACAAAACCACTGTAGCGCACGCTCCGTAGCGTTTTCTTCACAGCCCAAAACGAAACTAGTAGCGGCAACGAAGCAACATGCTAAAACAATGGACCGTTTGAGCACCAACGCCAGCGACCTGCAGCGATTGGTTTTCAACGCACCCAGGAAAACAAAAGTCGGACTTTGAAGTGATCAAGGCAGCCAGATCTTTTCCCATGTGACAGAGCTAGTGTGAAGTGTGGAGCGGTACAGAGATCGTGAGTTTAAACCCTGAAAAATAACCCACTACAATGGTGAAAAGGGCAGCACGACCCTCTGGAGATTTTGTTTCCACGAAATGCAGTCTACTTAAACGTGAACATGTGGTTTAGTTGATCTTCCTCAAGAAAAAATCTGCCCTTCAAAAAAAATATCTACACTGATGAGAAATAAAAATTGTGGAAGCACAGGCATAAGTGAATGACTTTGCTATATATATGCTGTATATGGTTAAAGCAGAGGTTGCGCTAGACTTTTTTGTTGTCTGTCATTTTGACTGACAGTGTCATAAAAATCCGGTCATAATCTATTTTTACCCGTCACCTACATTTTTAAAATGATAATAATGACATATTCAATAGTATTTAGTTTTCCTTCATTTTTAATTAATATTCTGTCCGAACAAGCTTAACAAGAGGCAAACAAACAGCGGAGTGCACCAATCAGCGACGGGCAGACGTGCCGTTAGCAAAGCGACGAGGGCAGGACGAGGGACTTGCGCGCGGAAGTGAACATATGAGGAGAACGGAGTTTATTCAACATGGCTAGCGCGAGACAGACTGTTGTCAATGATTCGTGTCGATGTGTTTTAGCTCATTTAAAACTGAATTTACCGCGGATTGAAACATATTCTCGGCTCTCCCGTTCGCCATCCGTGTTGTTCTAGAGACGACTTTCGGCGCGCAAGAGTGACTTTGCTCGTGAAGGACACGTCACGCAAATAAACAAATCTGATTTGTCGATTGATTTTGTACCTACTCGAGAGGCTGTGTCCCAGACTTGTCTCTCAGTGTTTGAAAAATACAGAGAGAACAGTCTGGCCGTGCTAGGCAAACACTCAGTTGCCTTGACATTTTTCCGAGTAAGGCCAACGACGTAATGCATCAAGAGAGACAATAGCTAATTAATATGCTCACTCACCGCCACCCTGTGGTCTGGGGTGTGAATTGCAACCTGTCAAAATGACGGATGGACTTCAGTTTTTTCCGTCACCGTTTTAAAAAACCGGTCAACGACGGAAAATATTCGGTTAACGCGACCCCTGGGTTAAAGTAATGATTTTTGACCTGTCTGTCTAAAATGCCATGTTTTTATTAGAATTATACCAGTGGTAAAGCATAATTTGTCATTTATTTATGATAACATTGCAGGTTTAATTCTTTTTTCTAGAACTGCTGCATATAATTAATATAAATGTTTACGTTGAAAGTTTGCACTTAAATTACTTACCTCTTGTGTTCAAAACACCAGGAAATTCACTAATTGAAATACTGCACTTTATTGTTGTCTGTCACTGGAGTTTTATTATCAATCCCATCCAACAAAATGACGGTCATATAGTAAGCCTTTATTTTTTTTTTCATTTAAAAAAACAAAACAAAAACATAACATTGGTATGAAATTTTGTTGTTTAATTTTGCTATTAGAAATGTGGTCTTTTTTATATGTTTAAAATACTGTATAAACACACACAAAAAAAATTTACTATCGTATCGTTTTCACTCTGTATCGAACCGTATTGTTCTTAAACTGTATCGAATCGTATCGACTTGCTCGGCCTTAATAATGTATCGTTTTTTTAATCGAATCGTCACCTGTGTATCTAGATCAGGGGTGGGCAAACCGGTCCTCGAGGGCCGCAGTGGGTCCTGGTCTTTGTTCCAACTGATTCAGCACAGACAGTTTAACCAATGAGGTTTCAGTGGAAACAAGAAGCACCTGACTGCAATCAACTGATTGCACTTGTAAGAAACCAGATTGGTGAAAGGCTGTTCTCATGATGGGTATGAACAAAAACCCGCACCCACTGCGGCCCTTTGTGGAATAGTTTGCCCACCACTGATCTAGATACATATCGAATCGGCTTCATGCCAGAGATTCCCAACCCTAGTAAATGCATCAAAAGGAAAAGGAAGTGACGTAAAATCAGCAGGAAATGATGTGAAATGCCCCAAAATGAACTCGTTGCTTGGCATTGGCTGTCACTTGCCACGTTTACAT
This sequence comes from Corythoichthys intestinalis, assembly GCF_030265065.1. NCBI lineage: Eukaryota > Metazoa > Chordata > Actinopteri > Syngnathiformes > Syngnathidae > Corythoichthys > Corythoichthys intestinalis. The sequence continues at coordinate 8,977,505 of NC_080413.1, forward strand.
GGAGCCAAATATTCCAATTACAATCGGAATATTTGTTCAAACCGAATAAATGTGTTCCATATAAACACCTCATTCGGAATGAACAGACCCAAACCGAATGAAATTTCATTCCGATTCACAGGGGTGGAATATTCCTTTTCCCAAACCGATTAGAAGTAAAATTATATCATGTAAACAGGGAAGCGGAATGGTGTCTGGTTGCGTTCTTTCTGCGCATGCTCCGTACTGACGTGGTCACGTCACTTGGTGACGTAAGTAACGTCACTTGCAACATGGCTTCCAAGCACACGCACAGCGCACCCACACAACTTTTTAAATGAGCGGCGTATCATTCTGAAGTTTTGTTTCCACTCGAAAAGTTAAAACAGCAGCTGATCTGACGATCGATCTCCATGTTTTGCAACGTGACGCTTTGTTTTGATTAATCTGCGCATGTCAGACGGCAGTTGTCAAACGTCCTTTCGGAATAAAGGCAGACACATGTAAACGCTGGATCGGAATAGATGAAGTGACATGTAAACAGCTGATGTGAAATTTCCATTCGGAATGATTTGAATCGGTATGAATAAAAGTCAGCATGTAAACGTGGCTACTGATGGCCATAGACGTCTGATCCGTTTGAAGTGGGAGGGATGGCAGCGAATGAACGAATGTTCATTCGCTGCCACCCTCCTAGTTCAAACGGATCGGACGTCTACTATTGATAAAGTCATTCCAATTCACAGCACAAGGATGAAAATAGCTTGTTTTTTTTTTTTTTTTTTTTTTTTTTTTTTTTTTTTTTGTAATCGTTGTCTCGCCACATCGGGAGATCATCATTATCACGTTCCTACCCCTAGTTTTCACTGCCATTCCTCTCAATTCAAGTGGATGGAACGTTTATCGCTATCAACTGCACTGCAATGCGATTTCAGAGGTTTGTTTTCCCATAAAAAAATTTCACTCTAATTCCGATTTGCTCCACGTCGGGGGGCATTCGACGCTTGTAGCGCACGCAGACCCGCGTCGGATTTGACCTCGTTTTGCGTCTTCTAAATATACAACACAAGCTCTAGCGGTCATGTAGCTCGAGTCAGCCAGGCGGTAAATAAACGCCCTCAGATTGGGCGTCGTGACACAAAAGACACGCTATAACGCTGAGGAGGCTGAGAGGCAGAGAGGTCAGAAAAGAAGCTTTATTCTCACTGCAGTCAATTTTTCACTCTATTTAACAAACTATCTCCATCTGTGTTTGTGCGATTTTGCACCAAATATCATCAGTCATGCCGCATCTCCCTACATTGTTTGGGCTCTGATTTCCCACGAGGGCAGGATGAGACCTTAACCCATAATGCCTCCGCCACCTCTATTTTATCAAATTGGCCGGGGGGTCTGGGGATTTCTTTTGTTTGTGTGTGTGTGTGTGTGTGTGTGTGTGTGCTGAATGTGGCGGGTGGGCGTCCAAGCAGAGATGAAGTCAATAAGGCGAATGTGACCATCAAGTGCTAAATTGTGGCGAGTGTACAACATCCCAGGTGGGCTTGCGACAGACAAGGCGTCAAACTAATTGAGTCCTCGGGAGGTTTATTGAGAGCCTATTGGCAATACCTACAAAAGATTACTGTTGTTACGATACTAAAATTTTCTCTAGTAATAGTCAAAAAAAAAAAAAAAAAAAACATTTTCAATACTACATAACTCCATCTATCCCACTCATTTTCTCCCGCTTATCCGATGTCTGGTCGCAGTTTCAGCAGAGAAGCCTTAACTTAACTAGCCTTGACTTAACTCTCCCCAGCCACTTCATCCAGCTCTTCTTGGAGAATCCCAAGGCATTTCTAGGCCAGCTGGGAGACATAGGCCATGTCTACACCTAGCAGTAGGGATGGGAATCGAAATCCGATTCCAATTCAGAACCGGTTCCTTGTGTTTCGAGGCCTCGACATCACAATGAAAAAGCCTGAACGATCCCTTTAACGATTCCTAAAGACGTTGTGCCGTGTCTTGTTGTCCAGACGCATCAAACTAGCATGGCGCCAATAACCACCCGCTCCAAAGTTTGGCTACACTTCGCCAGGAAAGAGGGTGAAAATGAAAGGTTACGATGGTTTAGCACGAGCATTGCAGCCGTAAACATAACAATGACAGCAAGTAGGTTCAAACGCTCGAAAGTGTGTCTTTACTTCACGAGGAAAAATTACAACAAAACGACTTGCAGTCTTGCAAGGTGGAGATAACTGCATCGGGATGGAAGGTGGAGATAACTGCATCGGGAGGGAATAAGACTGCACTGTCCTCACAGAGACGCTAAGGCTTAGTCCTGGCTATATAGCTAGCTAAACTCCCAAATGAGGATACAGAAGACGTTGGTATAATTTGCTGACTTTATTCAACCATCACTTGAAGAGTGAAACTAAAAATAGAAATGAAACAAATCAATGTCATCCCCAATAACAAACAGGTTTGCATCAACGTAAATCAGCGATGATTAGCTGCTAATACAGCTAAACGGTTAGCATGCGTTCGCTAGCATTAGCACATCGTTCAAACTACTACACAACTGGATTTAAGTGTCCGATCGCGAGTGGAAGCACGCAACAACAACACAAAAGACGATACATACAGGCGTTGCCTCTGTAGATATTTTACAAACATTAAAAAAGAACGCAGGCTCATAGCAGTGTTTCCCCTCTCTCACTAACTCGCTCACTCGCTTGGATGCGGCATTTCTTCTTTGCTTGTAAGCGCGCTCTTCTTCACGTGAACGCGTTCTTCTTCGCGTGAGGAAGCGCAAGGGCGCCCCCACTTGAGCGTGAAAGCGCCACAAAAACGAATGCATTTCAGTATACTGGTAAATAATACACTTTAACAGGGGTCCCCAAACTACGGCCCGCGGGCCGGATACGGCCCGTCCCCACATTTGGTCCGGCCCCTGAACAATACCAGAGAGCATTTTGAATTTATTTTTTTTTTTCTTAATAGTGTTATTTATTTTCTGGCCTTTTTCTGTGAAGAACTCAGAGAGGGTTATTTGGTTATTATCTATTTGATTAATAGTGTTAATATTATTTATTATTATTATATTATATTATTATTTGTATTTTATTTACTTTTGTTCTGTAAAGAATCCAGAAAGGGTTATTTGATTGCGGCTTTCTGAAAAGCAATAATTTTTTACATTTCGGCACTCCTGCAATCGTCACACTTTTTCTGTGTTCTGTTCAAACTGACCCCGGCCCCTCATTAGTTAAAAGTTATGTGGCCCTCACAGGAAAAAGTTTGGGGACCCCTGCTTTAACACATATTGCCAAGGGCAGAACAACGACCTATATGCCAATATTCATTCATTCATTCATTTTCATATTTTTTATTTCTATTAGAAAAATGTTTCAGTAAAATGTTACACATTCTTCTGCATTTGCCACTTATTGCCACAGTTAATATTGAGGCTTCGGGCCTCTTTTGACCTCGTTGTGAGTTTGTAAGGTTGTGACTTCTGATTAAACTCGATGCCAATCAAAACGTTTGTTCTTCTTTTTCCCTAAATTAGAATCGATAAGAGAATCGATAAAGAATCGAATCGTTAAGCAAGATCGATAATGGAATCGGAATCGTAAAAATCCTATCAATTCCCATCCCTACCTAGCAGGGTTTTTTTTTTAAACCGAGTATCCCGCCATAGTCGGGGAAAAAATAATTACGTCACACCAGCACGTTTGTAGGGAAAAAAAAGCTTCCACAGCCAACATTTTTAAGTACATTTTTAACTGCGCGAAAAATAATTTCCCATAATATCCCCATCCTTCACATGTGTTCTTCAATGTGAAGCACTGCAAGAGTTTGTAAATAAATGGAAGCAAAAAAAGCACCTAATTTACTCCAAATGTAAACATTGGTCTCGTGTGATGTAAGTCTGTCACAGTCAGTGACGTTTCCACAGTTACAGTGCTGGCCAAAAGTATTGGCACCCCTGCAGTTCTGTCAGATATGCTCAATTTCTCCCAGAAAATGATTGCAATTACAAATGCTTTGGTAGTAATATCTTCTTTGATTGTGCTTACAAGGAAAAAACACAAAACAGAATGGAAATTATATGATTATAATTTTACACAAAACTCCAAAAATGGTCCGGATAACACATTGGCACTAGAGATGTCCCGATCGATCGGGATCACGTCATTTTCAAAGTATCGGAATCGGCAAAAAAATATCGGACATGCCTTTTTTTAATATTTATATATTTTTTAATTAAATCGTTTTCTAATTGTATTTAAAGTTACAGACATAATATGTTACACTCATCCAGAGTCTTTAGTTTAGGCTTAAGATAGGTTTATCAAATTTATCCCAATAACGGCGGTTATAAGTTTTTTTAAATGTATCACTTTGCAATCAATGCATGCGTTGCACGACCCACTCATGGATTGTCGCGCTCAATCTGTAATGGCGCCATTTACCTATGTTTTTTTGCTCCCGATCCGATCCCGATCGTTTTAGTTTGAGTATCTGCCGATCCCGATATTTCCCGATCCGATTGCTTTTTTTGCTAGCGATTCAATTCCAATCATTCCCGATAATTTTTCCCGATCATCTACATTTTGGCAATGCATTAAGAAAAAAATGAATAAAACTCGGACGAATATATACATTCAACATACAAAGTAAGACATAAGTACTGTATTTGTTTATTATGACAATAAATCCTCAAGATGGCATTTACATAACTAACATTCTTTCTGTGAGAGGGATCCACAGATAGAAAGACTTGTGACTTTGTATATTATGACTAAATATTGCCATCTAGTGTATTTGTTGAGCTTTCAGTAAATGATACTGTAGCCATGCCCAAATGCATGATGGGAAGTGGAACCATGACTGTGCGTAGAGCTACCAATTGATATGTCTTCTCTGTGTTGGGAAATAACTGAAGGTGTTAAGAAAAAGATCAATTGCTACCTTGCTTCCCCACATTGCTTCCCATGATATTTCTAATCGTAGGGAGAGGGATTGTAAGGTTTTAGCCAATTAAAAAAAGGCTCCAAAGGCTGCCAAAATTCACTCATTTTACGCCCCGGTTATCTCTCGATTTAGGTAAAACGGCGCCATTACAGATTGAGCGCGACAATGCGTGAGTGGGTCGTGCAGCGCATGCATTAATTGGGTTAAATATTATAACGTGATACATTTTTTAAAAAATTAATTACCGCCGTTATCGGGATAAATTTGAAAACCGTACCTTAAGTCTAAACTAAAGACTCTGGATGAGTGTAACATATTATGTTTGTAACGTTAAATACAATTAGAAAAACGATTTAATTATAAAAAAAAATATATATATATATATATATATATATACATATTAAAAAAAGGCATGGCCGATATTTTTTTGCCGATTCTGATACTTTGAAAATGACGTGATCGGACCCGATCAATCGGCATACATCTATAATTTTGACCATTGTCCATTGAACAATTTATTCGTCCCTCCCAGTCAAAATTAATTGGACGTCTAGCGCCGTCGAGCTAGCCAGGGAGTTAAGGAAAATGTATACCTGTTGACCTGTCTTAGCGCACCTAAATATCGATACTTTTACAATCAAATGTCGTCTAAGGGTACAATTTAGTATTAATACTGAGATACGTTTCGATCCTTTCGATCCTTATAGTGCGTAATTTTCGGACTCTAAACCGCTACTTTTTCCCCTCATTTTAAAACCTGCGGCTTATAGTCCAGTGCGGCTTATTTGTTGATTTATTTGGGTTAATAAGTAACACTTTATTTGTCAGCGGCATCATAAGATTGCCATAAGACCGACATAATTGTCATGTTGAAATTCGCCACCCCCCCCCCGCCCCCCCCCCCCCCCCCCGGCCAAGGCTCACGGAAACAGCGACAGCCGAACAAAGTGCTGCCCTGCCGATGCTGCCTCCTCGCGCGCCAACCGGGAAGGCGGAACTTCGCGCGTTCTCTTCTTATTTTAACCCTTTGTACTGACTCCATGTTTCAAAAGTTTGAAGAACACTCACCGAAAACAGGTTGACAATTTATTCGTCAACAGTGGTCAAAAACAAGGCAAAAACAGACGACGGAGGGACAATTCTCGATCCAAAACAAGGCTACATGTTTCCGAGCAGCAAAATCTGTCTTATCTCAGTGTCCAGTGTTTTTTATGTCCGTGGGCCGGCCGAAGGTGTGTCCAGGCGTTGCTTTGGGATCATCCCTCTCTGGCCGGTTTCGGGCTGTTTAGGTTCATGCGTGGATGGTGGTTGCCACAGCGACCGGCACTGGTCTTGACGTCACAAGCGCCTGCTATCAACTTTGTTATCCGGGCTGGCACTATTTGTTTTAGGACAAAGCGCGTTGGTCTTTGTCCTTGTTTGTTTGTCGGGAGGACTGATTGCCAGAGTTTGGTGCGTCAATCTTGCGCACACATTTTGGGCTTCTGTGATAAGAAGGCATTGTGTATCTATTCTGTTTCTTTAAACTATGGTGTGCTATTTATTTTACATTAGGTGTGTTAGAGTAGTGCAGTCCTACAGTGAATATGAGAAATGATACTATTCCCTGATTGATTATATTACGTGTGTTCGAGTAATGCAAACAGTTAGACGTGCCTACGGTACCATTTTTCCTTTTCCCCCTCATGAGCGCCGATAAGGTGATTCACTTTACTGTGTTCAAGGCCACTGAGTGGAGTCTGCCTAAACTATAGTTGAATGAATGTGTTATACTAATGCAAACAATTATATGGTGTGTGCGAGAATGGTACCTTTTCCCTTCAATGACATAACATAATGTGTTGTCCTGCAAATTATGTCACTAACTCCATTTATGCCCAGCTCGGATCTTTTACAGCCATTCAAAAGTGAGATAATTTGACGGATGACACAAAATGATGTCTGTCTTAAGCATTCGTTATTGCTCATAGCAGTGTCATGTCATAATTATGATGGTCGTATGAAAGTCTTATGGCGCCACTGTTAAATAAAGTGTTACTAAAATTGCATAACTAGCAATTAATGCAACAATTAGAACAGTAACCGAAGAAATAATTAGCACAGAACATGAATTTTGATTGTTATTTACATCTGTAGCGCTGCAATGCATGCTAGGAGGCATGTTGGATGACAACAATGTTGACAGCAGGTGGCAGCAGAGGTTGATTGTCTCGCTCAAGGGAGCAGTGATGAGAAAATGAAGCTTCTTGAAGCAATGAAGCTTTTCAGCCAATTGGTTCAAAGCCTCATGGAGGTTCATTTGGTCGGATGACAGTCGTATGAGGCCGCTGTCAAATAAAGTGTTTCCGGTTAATATCTTTTTAGTCTAAATATCCCATAATACAATGAGGACAGCTGCAGCTTATAGTCCAGCGCGGCTTATCTACGAACAAATGCCGTTTTCATGTCAAATTTGATGGGTGGCAGCTTTTAGTCAAGTGCCCCTTATAGTGCGAAAATAACGTTATCAAATATCGTCTACGGGTACATTTCAGTAGTAATACTTGGATACGTTTTGATACATTTGACAATCCGACAAAAAAAAAATACATCATTTATTTGAAATGGAATATATGTACAACAAACGCAGATGGAGTTGAAGTGTAAAGGAATCATTTCAGCAGTGCTGGTTGAGGATCACGCTCTTGTGCTCTCAGGTCTTTGTGCCTGACTTTGGTCTGGTGCCGCTTCAGTGGACCACGTCTGTTTTTTCCTTTCTCGCCCTCGCTCAATTTCCCCTCAATTTGCCATTTCTCTCCTTTGTCTGCAAGCCCCACGGGAGGTAGGAACGGAGGAGGAAAGGGCTTTTAAAAACTGTCTTCATTCTGATGGCCACATTGCGAACGAGGGACATATTAAGTTGGGCAAGATGGATGGGTGGACGGATGAATAAAGGCGGGGTTCATACACCTTTTCCAAGGTCAATGCCAAGCTTCTTGACCGTAAATTTTCTCTGATTTCTGTAGTTTCTTGATCAAATCAGATTATGTTTGTCATTAGCCAAAACTAGATTTTTGTACAAAACAGCAATAGGTACAGTCCATAGTTTCATAGTTTTCTCAGCGCAGTTTGTGGTTCCAATGCACATTTACAGTTAAAATATTTTGTCAAGCATAGAGAAATTTAACAGTAAATAACGTGATTTTCATATAAAAATGATCTGAGATTAGTTGACTATCAAAATAATCGTTTGCGGTAGCTCTATTTTTCATCGATATACGAAACGTATAAACGTTTAATTCGCTATCGTTGACGGCAACTGATGTCCAATCCTTTTTAACTTGGTGCCATCACTACCGGTTTGACATCAATGCACGCTTTTGAGCAATTTTTAAGTGAGAGTCAGAATGAGATGAATTAATGAATTAATCGACTGATCGCTACCAGCCCTCCCAGTCAAAATGGATTGTACGTCTGTCCCCGTCAATGGCAGCTAATGAGTCAACTACAGTGAGTACACCCCTTGCATTTCTGCAGATATTTAAGTATATTTTTTCATGGGACAACACTGACAAAATGACACTTTGACACAATGAAAAATAATGTGTGTGCATCTTAAATAATAGTTAATTTATTTTCCCCTCAAAATAACTCAAAATATAGCCATTAATATCTAAATCCCTGGCAACAGAAGTGAGTACACACCAAAGAAACTACATCCCTAAATGTCCAAATTGAGTACTGCTTGTCATTCTCCCTCCAAAATGTCATGTGACTCGTTACAGGAGTGCTGTCAGCATTGCTGCAGAGATTGAAGAGGTGGGGGGTCAGCCTCTTAGTGCTCAGACCATACGCCGCACTCTACATCAAATTAGTGTGCTAACCCTGAAGACGGTACACAAGAAAGCCCGCAAACAGTTTGCTACAGACATGTCAAAGCACATGGATTACTGGAATCATGTCCTATGGTCTGATGAGACGGGCGGGCTTTTTTGTGTACCGTCTTCAGAAGAGGCTTCCTCCTGGGGTGACAGCCATGCACACCAATCGGATGTAGAGTGGTACCTTATGAAATTAATTGGTTTTGGGAGTAGTTTCATAACCTAAAAATTCTGTAAGTAGAGAAGCGTTTTCCATGTAAATGCCCTAATCCGTTCCAAGCCCCCAAAATTCAGACATAAATCGTTTATAATGCATGCAAATTAGGGCTGTCAAACGATTGCAAATTTTAATCGATTTAATTACAGCTTAAAAATTAATTAATTGTAATTAATTGCAGTTTCATCTATAAATATATTTTTCAGTAAATTATTGTTGGAATGGAAAGATAAGACACAAGATGGATATATACATTCAACAAACGGTACATAAGTACTGTATTTGTTTATTATAACAATAAATCAACAAGATGGCATTAACATTATTAACATTCTGTTAAAGCGATCCATGGATAGAAAGACTTGTAGTTCTTAAACGATAAATGTTAGTACAAGTTATAGAAATTTTATATTAAAACCCCTCTTAATGTTTTCGTTTTAATAAAATTTGTAAAATTTTCAATCAAAAAATAAACTACTGTAGTAGCTCGCCATTGTTGACGTCAATAATTACACAATGAAACCCATAAAATCAGTCGCACCCAACCGCCAGCAGAGGGAGACAAAAAACGAGTAACAAGTGGCCATGACACTGCTGTCATTTTAATCTGTTTGAGCGGGGCATGTGCGTTAATTGCGTCAAATATTTTAACGTGATTAATTTTAAAAAATTAATTAGCGCCCGTTAACGTGATTGAACGAGAGTGAGGGAGGCGCAGCACATCTCACATGAGTGACACGATCCAAACACTGCTACAATGCAGGCTGGACTCCACGTACAATATGAAAACGTCTCGCATTGTAAACATATGACAGAAACGATTTCGCATTTTCGTCTCTTCATTGTCTCATCAGAAAAAACTGGTATTCGTCTCCAATAATCATTTGTGGCAGGCATAACTCAGAACTAGAGGAGCGCTTTTTGTAGGCGTATGTCAGCTCTCTCTAAGCATTGCCCTATTATTACTCTCTGTGACCTTTGAACCTTCCTTTTCTCGTCTTATTACCTACTCAGCATTTCAATAGGCTAATCTGTTATTATTCCTTTTCTAACCTCTGTGACCTTTGACCTCATGCCCCAAAATTTTATTCACCTCTTCAGTTTCATATTACAAACATATCATATATATAACATAACATATATGTACATAAGTACTGTATTTGTTTATTATAACAATAAATCAACAAGATGGCATTAATATTAACATTCTGTTAAAGCAATCCATGGATAGAAAGAATTTTAGTTCTTAAAAGATAAATGTTAGTACAAGTTATAGAAATTTTATATTAAAACCCCTCTTAATGTTTTCGTTTTATTAAAATTTGTAAAATTTTCAGTCAAAAAATAAACTAGTAGCTCGCCATTTTTGATGTCAATAATTACACCATGCTCACTCATGGTACTAACCAATAAAATCAGTTGGACCCAAACGCCAGCAGAGGGCGCAAAAAAACAAGTAACAAGCGGACATTACACTGTACTGTCATTTTAGTCTGTTTGAGCGGGGCATGTGCGTTAATTGCGTCAAATATTTTAACGTGATTCATTAAAAAAAATAATTACCGCCAGTTAACGCGATAATTTTGACAACCCTAATACGAATCCATTAAAACGTACCGTAATTTTCGGACTATAAGGCGCACCTGACTATAAGCCGCCATCCACCAAATTTGACACAAAAACGGCATTTGTTCATATATAAGCCCAACTGGACTATAAGCCGCAGCTATCCTCACTATATTATGGGATATTTACAACGAAAAATATATTAACCGGATGTGATGATGTGAATCGCACTATTTTCCAAGTATTGTCAGAAATATGTTATAGATAGAGATGTCCCAATCGATCGGGATGCTGATCGATCGGGTCCGATCACGTCATTTTCAAAGTATCGGAATCGGCAATAAAATACCGGCCATGCCTTTTTAATTTTTTTTTTTTTAATTAAATCGTTTTCTAATTGTATTTAACGTTTCAGACATAATATGTTACACTCACCCAGAGTCTTTAGTTAAGGCTTAAGGTAGGGTTATCAAATTTATCCCAATAACGGCAGTAATGAATTTTTTTTTTTATGTATCACGTTAAAATATTTAACGCAATTAATGCATGCGCTGTACAACCCACTCACGCATTGTCGCGCTCAATCTGTAATGGCGCCGTTTTACCTATATAGAGAGATAAAAGGCAGCGTTAAATGAGTAGAGTGAAATTTGGCAGCCTTTGGAGCCTTTATTTAATTGGCTAAAGCCATACAATCCCTCTCCCTACGATTAGAAATATCATGGGAAGCAATGTGGGGAAGCAAGGCAGCACTTGATCTTTTTCTTAACACCTTATGTTATTTCCTAACGCAGAGAAGACATATCAATTGGTAGCATTACGCACAGTCATGGTTCCACTTCCCATCATGCATTTGGCCATGGCTACAGTATAATTTACTGAAAGCTCAACAAATACACTAGATGGCAATATTTAGTCACAATATACATAGTCACAAGTCTTTCTATCCGTGGATCCCTCTCACAGAAAGAATGTTAATAATGCAAATGCCATCTTGAGGATTTATTGTCATAATAAACAAATACAGTACTTATGTACTGTATGCTGAATGTATATATTCGTCCGAGTTTTTTTTTCTTAATGCATTGCTAAAATGTATATGATCGGGAAAAATTATCGGGAATGATTGGAATTGAATCGGGAGCAAAAAAAAAAAGCAATCGGATTGGGAAATATCGGGATCAGCAGATACTCAAACTAAAACGATCGGGATCGGAACAACCCTAGTTATAGGTATCCAATCCATTTAAACTGAGAGAGGCTGGCATCTAATTCTCCATTAAATCCTTTCGACTTTCAACTAGGTCCCATAAAAAAAACTCCATTGGTGAACTGACACAAAAATCTAGGAGTGCTCATAATTTTTTTTTCATTAAAAAAAATTAACAGGGAGTGACCCAGAATTGACCCAAGGTCAAGAGAAAGTGATCTAAAATCAATAGGAAGGGACCTGGAAATGCCCCAAAATTAACATAAAGTGACCCAAAGTCATCAAGTGATCCGAAATGCGCCAAAACCATTAGGAATTGACCTGGATTGCCCCAAAATCAAGTTACCTAAATCCACAGGAAGTCCCCTGGATAAGCCACAAAATCAACACCGAATGACCTAAAATCAAAAAAGTGACCTACTGTAATTTTCGCACTACAAGGCGCACCTGACTATCGCCGCCACCCACCAAATTTGACGCCAAAACGTAATTTGTTCATAGATAACCCGCGCCGGACTATAAGCCGCCGCTGTCCTCAATGCATTATGGGATATTTGCACCAAAGATATTAACCATTAACCCTTTATTTGACAGCAGCATCATAAGACTGTCAGAAGATCAAATGAACCACCATGAAGCTTTGAACCAATTAGCTGCAAAGCTTCATTGCTTCAAGAAGCTTCCTTTGGCCATCACTGCTCCCTTGGAGGAGGCAGTCAACTTCTGTCGCCACCTGCTGTCAACACTGTTGTTATCCAACATGCCTCCTAGCATGCTTTGCAGCGCTCCAGATGTAAATAACAATCAAAATTCATGTTCTGTGCTAATTATTTCTTCAGTTACTGTTCCAGTTGTTTCATTAATTACTAGTTATAGTGGTTGGTAACACTTTATTTGACAGTGGCACCATAAGACTGTCATAAGACCGTCATAATTATGACATGACACTGTCATGAGCATTAATAAATGCTTATGACAGATGTCATTGGGCGTCAGCCGGCAAATTATCTCACTTTTGAATGGATGTAAAAGATCCGAGCTGGACTTAAATGGAGTTAATGACAACATTTTCCGGGATGACACTTAATGACATCTGTCATAGGCATTCATTAACACCTATGACAGTGTCATGTCATAATTATGACGGTCCTATGACAGTCTTACGACGCTGCTGTCAGATAATGTGTTACCTATTAACCTAAATAGATCAACAAATAAGCCGCAGGATTCAAAATGAGCAGAAAAAAGTAGCGGCTAATAGTCTGAAAAATTATGGTAACAAAAAAATATTGTTTTTAGACGGGCAGGAACGAATTTACTCCATAAGTAAAAAGGACTTTAAAGAAGAGCCCTTTATTTCTGATCTCACAACCTCAATGGTCGCGCAGCGACTCTCAAATCTAAAAAGAAAAAAGGCAAGCGCTCGTCACGTTTCCCGTGGTATTTGTTCTCTATCGATTGTTGTGGATGATTGCGGCTCATTTGAAGAAAAGGCGCCAGATAAAAACAGGAGCGGGCATCGAGGTGCGAGACGGAAACTGAGATAAAGAGGATAGACGCGGGCGGGGGAGGAAAAAAAAAGGGTCGCGAGATATCACAGGAAAACGCGCTGACAATAGGAGGCCGATGAAGAGCGATGACAGTGGAGCCGGCCAAGGCGGCGGAATTTTCCGGAGATTTTTACTCATTACAAAGACGAGCACAACAAGGGGAGACGGTATTAATCAGAGCTCAGCACTAATGAGGCATTAACTCATTACACGAGAATAGAAAGAGACCCAAAAAGGAATAGAGGGAGCGAAAGAAAGCGCCATATAAATTAATTAGGTGGGAACATTAGCAGGAAAATGAACATTTTGGAAGGATGAGACGGCACAGTTGAGTGAAGATGTGACAGCAGGATGAATAGAACCCAAATCAGCCTCCTCACTTGTGTAGTTTCAGGTGTTAATGAAGGAATCTGACCTTTATCCTCAACAACTGTGCTGCAAACAACTATCAAGTAGACTCTCGATAGCGTATACAGCTAGAAAGGCTTTCAGGTTTTGAAGTGGCAGTTCATTGTAATAGCTGCTTGGCAATGTCGGCGGGACATCCAGTCAAAATTCATAAGAGCATTCCAGTATAATAGAAGTTTGACAATCATCAGTTAAAGTGATCCTCTACCTTAAAGGGATCCTCTATTTTTAAGACAAGTAATTCTTAAAAGATAAATGTTAGTATGAGTTATAATAATTTGATATTAAAACCCCTCTTAATGTTTTGGTTTTAATAAAGTTTGTAAAATTCTTTTAAGTGATAGGTCGCCATTCTTGTGACGTCGCAGTGCGTGACGTCACTGGTCCCGTTGCCGAAATTACAGCGTGTCACTCGTTAGCTTTCCCGACATGTCGTCGGTTCTACGCTTCCTATTTGAACCAGATCTGAAAAGTGAAGAGCAGGACAGCACTGTCGGTCGTTCACAAGACGAGCTTCAGGGAAAAATGCGTCCAGCAAATTCCTGATAAGACAAAAGTTGGGCAAAACTGGTGATGCGAGAGAGTCCTGTTGGGAAGTGCGGTTGGGAGCGAGAGTGTATGCTGTCCGGTTTTATTAGCAGATATTCAAGGTAAGCATATTGCGTTTTCAAACTTATCCCAATATAATTATGTAGATTGTTAGCATCCAGAGCTGTCGTGTGCTTTGCATACAGTACAGGCCAAAGAGCACACCTTGTGTAATCCATGTCTTGTACATTGTAACGCGTGGTAGCTAGGATATGTGTATAAAAGTACCAAAAAGGGGAGAAGCTTCCACTGTGCACATTTATTCACCAAAAAATTATATTTCCACCTTGACCACTCTTCACTCGGGAGCTCAGCAGTACACAAACACGCGTTCCCTGACAAACTCCAACATTGTTGCGAGGTCAACGTCAGAGTCACTGTCGTCACTGTAGCGTGCCATAGTGCTTTAATTGTTTAGTATGATTTGGGGAAAACTCCCACGAAGAATAGTCAACATACAGTTGTGGTCAAAAGTTTACATACACTTGTGAAGAACATAATGTCATGGCTCTCTTGAGTTTCCAGTTATTTCTACAACTCTGATTTTTCTCCGATAGAGTGATTGGAACCGATACTTCTTTGTCACAAAAAACATTCATGAAGTTTGGTTCTTTTATGACTTTATTATGGGTTAACAGAAAAAGTGATCAAATCTGCTGGGTCAAAAATATACATACATGGATCTGAAAAAGCGAATCATTGACTTGAACAAGTCAGGAAAGTCACTTGGAGCCATTTCAAAGCAGCTGCAGGTCCCAAGAGCAACAGTGCAAACAATTGTTTGTAAGTATAAAGTGCATGGCACTGTTTTGTCACTGCCATGATCACGAAGAAAACGCAAGCTATCACCTGCTGCTGAGAGAAAATTGGTCAGGAGGGTGAAGATTCAACCGAGAATCACCAAAAAGCAGATCTGCCAAGAATTAGAAGCTGCTGGAACACAGGTGTCAGTGTCCACAGTCAAGCGTGTTTTGCATCTCCATGGACTGAGAGGCTGCCGTGCAAGAGGGAAGCCCTTGCTCCAAAAGCGGCACCGTAAGGCTTGACTGAAGTTTGCTGCTGATCACATGGACAAAGATAAGATCTTCTGGAGGAAAGTTCTGTGGTCAGCCGAAACAAAAATCAAGCTATTTGGCCACCATGCCCAGCAATATGTTTGGAAGAGAAAAGGTGAGGCCTTTAACCCCAAGTACACCATGCCTACCGTCAAGCACGGTGGTGGTAGTATTATGCTGTGGGGCTGTTTCGCTGCTAATGGAACTGGTGCTTTACAGAGAGTAAATGGGATAATGAAGAAGGAGGATTACCTTCAAATTCTTCAAGATAACCTAACGTCATCAGCCCGAAGATTGGGTCTTTGGCGCAGTTGGGTGTTCCAACAGGACAATGACCCCAAACACACATCAAAAGTGGTAATGGAAAGGCTAAATCAGGCTAGAATTAAGGTTTTCGAATGGCCTTCCCAAAGTCCTGACTTAAACCCCATTGAGAACTAGTGGACAATGCTGAAGAAACAAGTCCATGTCAGAAAGCCATCAAATTTAACTGAACTCCACCAATTCTGTCAAGAGGAGTGGTCAAAGATTCTGCCAGAAGCTTGTGGATGGCTACCAAAAGCGCCTAATTGAAGTGAAAATGGCCAAGGGACATGTTACCAAATATTAGCGCTGCTGTATGTATATTTTTGACCCAGCAGATTTGATCACTTTTTTCTGTTCACCCATAATAAAGTCATAAAAGAACCAAACTTCATGAATGTTTTTTGTGACAAAGAAGTATCTGTTCCAATCACTCTATCTGAGAAAAATCAGAGTTGTAGAAATAACTGGAAACTCAAGAGAGCCATGACATTATGTTCTTCACAAGTGTATGTAAACATTTGACCACAACTGTAAAAGATAGCAATAGTAATCCAAATCTGCGTTTTTTACACACTCGAAGATCCAGGAATTAGACCAATCCCATGGTAATGTCACAGCCGCATCAGGCCGTCGATTCCACAAAATAGACTGATCCCAAAAGCTGCTGTTTGGGACCGACGAATCAAAAAAATGGACAGATCCGAAACCAATATTGCAGGCGCGGTGGGACCGTCGGATCCAGAAAATAGACGGATCCCTTGTTCGGGCGCCAGTTGTAACGCGTGGGTGGGCTCGCAGCGTTGACGTAAATGGAATGTTTCCAAATGTGTAGCGTATACAACAATTGCGTATTGCTGCCTAAACTCGCGAAGTAAAATGCCACGATGTGCTGCTTTTGGATGCAATTTCCAGTCAAATGGTAACAAGAGTGACGTGAGTGGTCAAGGTGGAATTATTTTTTTGTGAATAAATGTGCATAAGTGGAAGCTTCTCCCCTTTTTGGTATCCTACCTACCACACGTTACAACTGCCGCCCAGACACTTTTCCTGGATCCTCAGTCAAGTAAGGGATCCGTCTAATTTCTGGATCCAACGGTCCCACCGCGGCGGCAATATTGGTGAAATTTTTTTTTTTTTTTTTTGTGAATAAATATGCATAAGTGGAAGCTTCTCCCCTTTTTGGTACTTTTATGCATGTATCCTACCTACCACGCGGTACAATGTACAAGACATGGATTACACTCGATTCCAGGATTTGTTCCAGTCAAACTGTTGGCTTGTACTATATGTAAAGCATACGACAGCTCTGGACACTATCAATCTACATGGGATAAGTTTGAAAACGCAATATCTTACCTTGAAGATCTGCCAACACAAACCGGAGTTCTCAACAGCGTACACTCTCTCGCTCCGTTGTCAATGAGACGCACTTGCAGCGAGTACATCACCAGTTTTGCCCAATTCTTCTCTTATAAGGTACTGTATTTCCTGTTCTCATTTTGCCTTCGATACTCGTCTTGTGATCGACCGACAGCGCAGTCCTGCTCTTCACTTTTCTGATCTGGTTCAAATTGGAAGGCCATAACCGACGACATGTTGGGGTAGCTAAGAGTGACACGCTGGAGATTCGGCCCAGTGACGTCACGCACTGCGACGTAACAAGAATGGCGACCTGTCACTTAAAATAATTTTAGAAATTTTATTAAAACGAAAACATAAAGAGGGGTTTTTAATATCAAATTATTATAACTCATACAAACACAAGAATAACTTGTCTTAAAAATAGAGGATCCCTTTAACATAGAGGTTTGACAGTTGCCTTCATCAAAGCACCGTTCCGCCCCTGAATCTTATACTGGAACGGTGTTCCCGACCCCTTGATTTTGTCAACTAATACTAGACGAAGACAAACACATTTTGAAAGACTAAGTATTTTCGTCCCAAAAACTAAAAACAACATTTAAAGGGCTGCCAAAAACAACACTGATTAATATCACTGCTAGCAGTACCAGTTCAAATATTGGACATCTATTGTCTTCAATGGCACTGAAACATGATCATTCCCCAGGACATCAACTGTTGATTTTTCACTATACATATCACTTCACTAATGGTTCTCTCTCTAATATAGCAATAGTAAATTCTCATGGCTCTAGTATACAAACCCATTATTAAAGCATTTGTATATTTTATACTGTAGATTTTGTACCCGAGTGTTCTCTTCTCCTAACATCCCACGCCTCTTGTCCCGACGGAATTCTACATCTTTTGATTTATTTCTAGCCCCAGCCATCCCTTCACTTCTTTAGATATCTTTTCATCTCGCCGCCCTGCAGATGACAAACAGTTTGGCTTTAATTAAAATGCATTCAAACATTCCTCGCGCCGGTGACTAAACCTCCCGCTCTCTCTCTCTGTATATCCGCAGGACACTGACCTCGTCCTCACCTTCAACCTGTCCATGCATCGTTCCTGGTGGATGGAGAACGGCCCCGGGTGCAGAGTGACCCCTGTCAGCCCTCCTCCCTCCTGGGCACCGGAGGACCACCGATACATATCGATATCCGGGTGCCTGATGGACTTTCAATTTGTAGAGGTGGCTCATTCCTCGCTGCAGATACTTCTGGCCGTAAGCACTTTTACTATCTACCACACACAGTAAAGTAATGATCAGACCACAGCTTGAAGTGACCTAATTCTGATGTTTTTGCCTTTAACTTTTGAGTGAGGTTCTGAACAGGCCAAGTCACATGGAATATATGATTATGATATCATTTATTTTAGGTAAAGAGTAATTATAATTAGGGTTGTTCCGATTATGTTTTTTTGCTCCCGAACCGATCACGATCGTTTTAGTTTGAGTATCTGCCGATCCCGATATTTCCCGATCCAATTGCTTTTTTTTTTTTTGCTCCCGATTCAATTCCAATCATTCACGATAATTTTTCCCGATCATATACATTTTGGCAATGCATTAAGAAAAAAATGAATAAAACTCGGACGAATATATACATTCAACATACAGTACATAAGTACTATATTTGTTTATTATGACAATAAATCCTCAAGATGGCATTTACATTATTAACATTCTTTCTGTGAGAGGGATCCACGGATAGAAAGACTTGTAATTCTTAAAGGATAAATGTGACTTTGTATATTGTGACTAAATATTGCCATCTAGTGTATCTGTTGAGCTTTCAGTAAATGATACTGTAGCCATTTAACTTCTGCCCAAATGCATGATGGGAAGTGCAGCCATGACTGTGCGTCGTGGTAGCAATTGATATATCTTCTCTGCGTTGGGAAATAACATAGGGTGTTAAGAAAAAGATCAATTACTACCTTTCTTCCCCACATTGCTTCCCACGATTATTCTAATCATTGGGAGAGGGATTGTAATGCTTTAGCCATTCTAAAAAAGGCTCCAAAGGATGCCAAAATTCACTCTACTCATTTTACGCTGCCTTTTAGCCCTATATACTGTATGGGTAAAACGGCGTCATTATAGATTGAATCCGACAATGCGTGAGTGGGTCGTGCAGCGCATGCGTTAATTGCGGTAAATATTGTAATTAGAAAACGATTTGATTAAAAAAATATATAAATATTTTAAAAAGGCATGTCCGATATTTTTTTGCTGATTCCGCTACTTTGAAAATGACGTGATCGGACCCGATCGATTGGGATGCCGATCGATCGGGACATCTCTAATTATAATAAATATAAACGAGAAAAGTAGACATTTCACCTAATATTGAACCGTTTTTGTCTTTATTTTAGATGTACATTGTTGAAAACATGCAACAATTGCATCTCAGATGTGAGTAGGGGGGGAAAAAAACGACAAATTCACTGCCTTCACTCAAAAAACTAAAGGTTCCGCTCCTCATTGTAGTGTTTTGACTCACATTACCAAATAATTTATTGCACTAAAGCTACACTAGGTAACTTTTCAACCTTTATAAAACATTTTTATAACATTTGTGATAATATGTCGACTGCCAACTATTTAAATGACACCATGGCGGAAAACACTCAGGTGACTTGAAGTTCTGCTCTGAGACCCCCAATTTGGCAAATTTCAAAATTGTCCGATATGAATGTGTGATACATCATTGGAAAGCTCAATTTTCTGGGGGAAGAAAATTTTTAAACAGGAGGGCATTTTTAGAAAGTTTTTTTTTTTTTTTTTTTAAACAGCAAAACCCTAACTGGAGGCGAGAGCAGAATTAAAGACGGCACGATTTTAACGAGATATTATCGCATACTTACCTTGTTTCGATCTAAAAACTCCATGTAGCATGTATCACCGAGTGTCAAGACACATATGTGAAGGGCCACAGCCAGATTTCTGAGGGATTTTACGGGTGAAACATGGTCATATAACAAGGGTCGCGATGCAGAAATCGCAGACATCAAGGAGTGGTCGAGATGTTCTTTTTCATATATTTACCCTTTTAAACTTTTTTTTTTTTTTCAAATTTTTCTTTGGCTGGATCGATTATTTATCATCTTAAACATTGGAGAAAATGCGACTGTAACGAAAAAACAATACAACTAAGCGATAGTTATTAGGTAGATATCCGTGACTTTTTTACAGACGCTAATTTTTTCATTGTGACATAATTTGTTTAAAAGTTTAAAATATGCGAGTGAATCATTTTTTAAAGTCGTTTTTTTTTTTTTAAATTAAATATTAGACATCAATTAATGATTCTAAGCTAAAAATGACAAACATTTCGAATAATAAATGCAATTACTTACCTTGTTTTTATGGCTAGGTTGAAACAAAAGCGGTTGCGTGACGTCTGTAAACGGTGGTTTCCAGGGTAAAACGGACAAATTTAAAAATAGTTAGTGGACTTGATGCGCCATGAATCTGCTATGGCAGCATATAGACATATTGTTCTATCAAACACAAAAGCTATTTTGGCTTAAAATACAGCAGTTTCTTTTAAAGAGGAAGGCAAGATCAGAAACTGCTTTTTCAATCTTGTCTGTGTTTCCCGCCATATCTGTATCGCTTTCACCGCCAGTAATTAACTTTGAGGTTGCAGGAATCTTGCCGCACAAAAAAAAAAGAAAAATACAATTGTGCTGACTGCTTTACGGCATACGTCACTTCCCCTTTTCCTTATTCATTATGAAGACTGAAATTGATGCAAACGCTTTCGCGTGAATTCTGCAAAGATGGCAGAGCAACAAAAGAGGAGGAAAAAAAGGGAGACCCCCTAGATATACAGAGCATACATTGGCACGGCTTTTAATTGCTGGTGTGACACTGGGTTAGCCACAGTAAGCCACACAGTTGCTAACACGGTTGCTAACCGTCATATGCTATTGTTCAGCCACACCTGGATTTATTACCTTATTACTATTCATCCTTCACACAGCCGCTGGAAACAGAAATGTTGTTTAACCCATGTGCAGGCGACCGGCAGATTGATTTTTGATTCATTGATGATTTTACAACATTGTGCGGGTGTCCGCTGGTCCTCATTGGAAACGCAGTCTTCCTTTTGGCCAGTGCTTCTCAATTATTTTCTGTTACGCCCCCCCAAGGAAGACGTAAATGTTTCGCGCCCCCCCAACTCTCTGCCGCCACTGAAAATAGTATCATTTCTCTATAATATTACTATTATAAGTACACCTCAGCCTAACATTGTGTCATTTTTTTTCTATTAAAGAAAAAAAGTAACATAGATCAACTTATAATAAAGTATAACTTTATTAACATTGTTTTGCTTGTAACAGAAATGACTTAACGCGCATCAATTTGCCTGAAGTAAAAATAATTTTTAAAAAAAGAGTCACATCCAAACTGTAAAAATACACTCAAGGTACATTTTTGACCATTTGATACTGAAAAATAAAATGTAATAAAATCAGTAAATAATAACAAATTCAAATTGATTAGAAACATTTACTCTTCAGGACAACATGCCAACAAATTTGACCGAAAAAAAACAAAACTGAATAGAAGGGGGAAAAAAGTGTCTTTGGACAGAAGGAAAGTTTTTATTTTCGCCGATTCACCACAGGGCTCACTGGTTTACTGATATAACACTGACAAAGCGGGACGATTGTGACAATTGGCAATATTCAGCACGTTTTCGCTGAAAAACAATCAAGCGGCTTATCAATGAGATTGAGGTCTAATGTCTTTAAGTGGCGTCTTAACTGATTTGGCTTCAGACTCTCCGCTATAATCATTGTCTTTCCTCATTTCCCACTATATTAAAAGTCAAAGCCAAAAGGCAAACGGTCCGAAAAAAGCGCATTCTCGGCGGCCGAGGGAGAACAGTAGGTGATGGCGGTGGTCATGACGATCCCAAGCCGAAAACGGCACTTCTCGGCCGGACACGTGAGAACCAGAGAAGACAGTGGGTCGCTGCGTGAGTCCAGCTCTGCGTGAGTGTCTTCCGTGTGCTCTTGCTTACTTCAAAAATACTGCACGCACTTTGAAAATGAGAGCGCCACTGCCACCCACGGAGTGGATGTGCAAGTACACTCTACTCTAGTACGGCAAAAAAAAAAAAAAAAAAAAAAGCATGTTCCCCGAGGTCACTCGCGCCACCCCTGGCATCGCTCTGCGCCCCCCTGGGGCCATTTGAGAAGTACTGCTTTAGGCAAAAGCCTCTCAAATATTTTCAAGTGGGAGAACTTGCACAATTAGTGGTTGACTAAATACTTATTTGCCCCACTGTAGCTAAGAGGGAAGGCACACCAATAATCGTTTTATAATCGAATCGTAGCCTCTGAATCGTAATCGAATCCCAAATATTCCCACCTGTACTGTTTATGCGACTTTAAAAAAAAAAAAACTCTTGCGTCGTGAAGTCAAAATCGCGTAAGTCGAGTACACCACAACCCAGGGACTACCTGTATATGCTCAGCGATAAATCAGGCATGTATAAACTGCTTGCTACACCATTTGTTATTATTCCTCTGTGCGTGTGGGTCACTTCCAGGTTATAATGTTCAGAAAATGAAAACAGCTTCGCAAAAAGGTTAGATATGGACAAAAAAAATCTTGATTTGTGCATGAACGTTCGCTGCTCAGCCTTCACCGTGTACAGATGCTCACTTACAGCTACAAATCAAGTCAGAAACCTTGGTGTAATTATTGACTCAGACCTCAAATTTAATAGCCATCTAAAGTCCGTCACTAAATCCGCTTATTACCACCTAAAATATATAACCAGAATTAAGGGGCTTCTGACTCAACAAGACATGGAAAAACTTATGCATGCATTCATTTTCAGCAGATTGGACTATTGCAACGGTATATTTACGGTCTTGATAAAAAATCAGTCAGGAAGCTGCAGCTAGTACAGAATGCTGCAGCCAGAGTCCTCACAAATACAAGGAAGATGGACCACATTACACCGGTTTTGAAATCGCTACACTGGCTTCCAGTGAGTCAAAGGATAGACTATAAAATACTACTGCTCGTCTACAAAACACTTAATGGCCTTGGACCAAAATACATGCTTGACTTGTTAGATTCCTATGAAACATCTAGACCCCTAAGGTCGTCTGGAACCGGTCTTCTGCATATTCAAAGAACAAGAACCAAGCAGGGTGAGGCAGCATTTAGTTATTATGCTCCTCACCTCTGGAACAAGTTACCTGAACGTCTGAAGTATGCTCAAACTGTTAGCTCTTTTAAATCAGGGCTAAAAACCCTTTTGTTTAGCACTGCATATCCATAACTGGCTATATATTTCAATCTACCTGCTTTCTATTCCTCTTGTGCTTATCTCCATTGCTGATTTCAATTATTATTAGTAGTAGTAGTTTTTGTTTTATTTTTATTTATTTATTTTTATTCCATTTGTGATTAAATGCGATCTTTTGTCTTGGTTTTTACGTTGTATTGATTTAAATGTGATTTTTATGATCTTCATGTGATGTAAAGCACTTTGAATTGCCTTGTGTTGAATTGTGCTGTATAAATAAATTTGCCTTGCCTTGCCTCTGAGCTCCTGAAGCACTTTCTTATCTTAACCGATAAGCGCTCAGGGCCAGCAAGCTGGACTCCCAGTATGGCTCAAAAGAATTTGAAACCTGGGGACTTGGATGAAATAAAATCCTCCATACAGAAGTTGGAGGTCTCCTTGAGTGGCTTGATTCAAAACCAGAATCAAGAAATCATCAGAGAGCTCCAGTTACTCACACCAGCTGTGACAACACATAATCACTTTTGCCACACACATAGCCACAACAAAATGTTCCACAGCAAACAGATGTAAAAATGTAAGGGACATGGCAAAGCTATAACCTTGTACGCCCTGAAATTAATCGAGCTGCTTGACTGGACGCTAAGTTACTAAACCCAGATTGTTGATTGTGTTATTGTACAGTTTTGATGTTCCATGCCTGAATGTGCGTCTTTAGTTGTATGGGGGACGGGAAACTGATAAGCATAGGCTTCATCCCGTCCGCCTTTGTCTTCTTCTTCGGTTCCTTCGGGCAAATCATATCACATTTTTTAATTGTTAATTATTGTCAATGATACCGATGATGATGACAATAAATTCCATTCCAGTGTAGCCTTAGCCTTGGATCCTATCTCCAACGAGGTCTCGCGAGGTGAGATGACATCCCGTAGTATGACAACTTCAAATACTTTTCACAAAAATAAGCTCAATTTCCGTGTTGCAACTTCAAGGTAGCGCCGCATGGGGTAAATACAAAGTCTACACTCTGCTAAGTTAGACATGAAACCTCTTCCGAGACGCTGCCTCTTTGCGTTTCATCTCTGCCAAAATGATTTCCCGCTCAACTCCCTCCCCGACCCTTCTCATCGTTTGGCCCTCCGGAACCTTCCCTCTCCGGAAAACCGAGCTCATTAGCGGGATCAGAGGAGACGACAGGGAGCGAAATAAAGAGCCGAAATGACGGAGGCCTGTCACCTTTCATCACCGTCTCGCGCTCAGTCGTGCTCAAGTACACTCGTGCTTCTCAATACGGACGCGCCGAATATATACGCGGTATATATGCGAAAGGCATTCATTATTAAATCAGCCGAATCGGAGAAACGACGCGGGTGAGCAGGTGCCTCTGCATCCTCGTCTCTTTGGATGACGACCTCGCACCGCTGAGGTAGTTGACAGTGATACTTATAGCGTGGCGGAGTGCCAAGCCCGCCACGCAGCTGTACCACTGTCTCACTGTAATTGGTGCGAGAAAAGGCTGTCATGGCTCATGAGCGCACACACCGCGCAACCTGACCGCCGACTCGCCCGGCGAGCCGCTTAAATTGGTGGAAACGCTGTCAAAGTTCTTAATGGCGTCGACTTGCTGTTTAAGTCGGAGGGTTATGTTGTAATTATGCCGTAGTTTGGTATGCAGGGTTGCTACCGCCGCCGGCGGGTGTTAAATCAAGGTTGAGATGTACAAAAGTGTGAAGTAAGAGGCTGCTGGCACAAGAATTTTAATAAGTAATGCACTGTACTGTTGGCGTGGGACAAAATATTGATATGATATGATGTGAATCGCAGTATTTTCCAAGTATTGTCAGAAATGTTTTATAAACATCCAAGCAATTTAAACAGGCAGAGACTGACAGCGATTTTTCCATTAAATCCTTTTGACCCGTCAACTCGGACCCACAAAAAAATCTTTGAGTGCTCATAATTTTTTTTTTTACCCCAAATCAACAGGGAGTGACCCAGAACTGACCCAAGATCAAGAGAAAGTAATCCGAAATCAATAGGAAGTGACCTAAATCAGCAGGAATTGACCTGGAAAAGCCCCAAAATCAATAGGAAGTGACCTAAATCAACAGGAAGTCACCTAGAACAGCCCCAAAATCAACACAGAATGACTTAAAATCAAGGATGTGACCTAAATATGGCCAAAAATGAGCTGGATGTTTCCCAGAATTGCCCCAAAATTAATAGAAAATTATCTTTAATCAATACAATTTGACCTAAAATCAACAGGAAATGACCTAAAATATCCCAAACTGACCAAAATCAACAGGAAGTGACTTGGAAATGCCCCCAAATCAAAAGAGACAGACCCGAAGTCATCAAGAAGTGATCCGAAATGCCCCAAACCCATTAGGAATTGACCTGGATTGCCCCAAAATCAATAGGAAATTACCTAAATCAACAGGAAATCACTTGGAACAGCCCCAAAATCAACACGGAATGACTTAAAATCAAGGATGTGACCTAAATATGCCCAAAAATGAGCTGGATGTTTCCCAGAATTGCCCCAAAATTAACAGAAAATTATCTTGAATAAATACAATTTGACCTAAAATCAACAGGAAATGACCTAAAATATCCCAAACTGACCAAAATCAACAGGAAGTGACTTGGAAATGCCCCCAAATCAAAAGAGGCCGACCCGAAGTCATCAAGAAGTGATCCGAAATGCCCCAAACCCATTAGGAATTGACCTGCATTGCCCCAAAACCAATAGCAAGTGACCTAAATCAACAGGAAGTCACCTGGATAATCCACAAAATCAATACCGAATGACCTAAAATCAAGAAAGTGACCTACCGTAATTTTTTGCACCAAACGGCGTACCTGACTATAAGACACCACCCACCAAATTTGACACGAAAACGTCATTTTTTCATAGATAAGCCGCACTGGACGATAAGCCGCAGTTGTCCTCATTGCATTATGGGATATTTACACCAAAAGATATGAACTAGTAACACTTCATTTGACAATGGTATCATAAGACTGTCATGAGACCAAATGAACCACCATGAAGCTTTGAACCAATTGCCTGAAAAGCTTCACTGCTTCAAGACGCTTCATTTCCTCATCACTTGTCCCTTGGGGGAGACAGTCAACCTCTGCTGCCACCTGCTGTCAACACTGTTATTGTTATTAACAATCAAAATTCCTGTTCTGTGCTAATTATTTCTTCAGTTACTGTTCCACTTGTTTCATTAATTGCTAGTTGCGGTCTTTGGTAACACTTTGACAGTGGCGCCATCAGACAACCATAATTATGATATAACACTGTCATGAGCATTAATAAATGCTTATAATAGATGTCATTTAGTGTTATCCGGCAAATTATCTCACTTTTGAATGGATGTAAGAGAGCCTAGCTGGACATAAATGGAGTTAGTGACATAATTTGCCGGTCTTATGACGCCGCTGTCAAATAAAGTGTTACCTATTTACCCAAAAATATCAACAAATAAGCCACGCTTGACTATAAGCCACATGATTCAAAATGAAGGAGAAAAATTATGGTAAATTTGCCCAAAAATGAGCAGGAAGTGAACCAGAATTGCCCCCAAATACATGGGAAATAATCTAAAATTGATTGGAAGTGACCTGGAAATACCGCTAAATAAACAGAAGGTGACTCAAAGTCATCAAGAAGTGATCCGAAATGCCCCAAAACCATTAGTAATTGACCTGAATTGCCCCAGAATCAATAGGAAGTGACCTAAATCAACAGGAAGTTACCTGGAAAAGCCCCAAAATCAACACGCAATGACCTAAAATCAAGGAAGTGACTTAATATAACCATGAATGAGCATGAACTGACCCATACACACATAATACCTGTATGTATATATATATATATATATATATATATATATATATATATATATATATATATATATATATATATATGTATATATGTGTATGTATGTATATGTATGTATGTATATATGTATATATATTAGGGCTGTCAAAATTATCGCGTTAACAGGCGGTAATTAATTTTTTTAATTAATCACGTTAAAATATTTGACGCAATTAACACACATGCCCCGCTCAGACAGATTTAAATGACAGTAGAGTGAAATGCTCACATGCTAATTGTGTTTTATGGATTTTTGCCGCCCTCTGCTGGCGCTTAGGTGCGACTGATTTTATAGGCTTCAGCACCCATGAGCGGGCTACAACAATGTCGGGCTAATAGTTTATTTTTGATTGAAATGTTTACAAATTTTGTTAAAACGAAAACATTAAGAGGGGTTTTAATAATTGTTTAATGTATATATATATATATATATATATATATATATATATATATATATATGTTAATTGTGTTTTATGGAGTTTTGCCGCCCTCTGCTGGCGCTTGGGTGCAACTGATTTTATAGGCTTCAGCACCCATGAGCATTGTGTAATTAATTATTGACATCAACAATGGCGGGCTACTAGTTTATTTTTTGATTGAAAATTTTACAAATTTTATCAAAACGAAAACATTAAGAGGGGTTTTAATATAAAATTTCTCTAACTTGTACTAACATTTATCTTTTAAGAACTACAAGTCTTTCTATCCATGGATCACTTTAACAGAATGTTAATAATGTTAATGCCATCTTGTTGATTTATTGTTATAATAAATAAATACAGTCCCTATGTACCGTATGTTGAATGTATATATATCCATCTTGTGTCTTATCTTTCCATTCCAACAATAATTTACAGAAAAATATGGCAAATTTTATAGATGGTTTGAATTGCGATTCATTGCGATTAATTACGATTAATTAATTTTTAAGCTGTAATTAACTCGATTAAAAATTTTAATCGTTTGACAGCTCTAATATATATATAATACTGTATATACCTTAGACTCCGCTTATAACCTAAAATCACCAGGAAATTACCTAAAAATATCCCAAAATACCCAAACTCAACAGGACGTGACCGGGGAATGTCCCAAAATCAACAGGAGACGACCCGAAATTAAGAAATGACCCGAATTTTCCCAAAATTAATAGAAAATTGTATAAAATGAATAGTAATTGACCTAAAATCGCCAGGAAATGATGTAAAATATCCTAAAATGCCAAAACTCAACAGAAAGTGACTTTAAAATGTCCCAGAAGCGCTAATAAATGACCTGGATTGCCTCATTATCAATAGTAAGTAACCTAAAATTAGCAGAAAGTGACCTAAAAATGCCCTAAATGAAAAAGAAGTGACCCAGTATTGCCTAGAATTTTTCTAGTGCCTCATACTTTTTATCTTGCAAAGTCAATATGACTTTTTTTTTGTGCCGAAGAATACTTTCCTTCTTACTGGACTAAAAACACAGGTGCTATCTTTTTTTAGAGCTGGAAATCCGACCGGTAACTAAGCAAAAGGAGCGTCTGTGTGTCGTGTAGGCGTTGCGGTGTCTGCAGCTCAGCAGCGGGAAAAACTTACATTTTTCTTTTGCCGCCTGACTACACAACCAGAAACAACAGAACGAGAGCAGTAATTGAAATGAGATGCATTTTTAAGGCGTACAGTCTGTCGCGTCCAGAGTGTGGTACTGCGTGTAATTTTGCTGATTGGTGAAACCCCGAGAAGAAATGGGGATTATTTCATCAGCCAGAAAACGCCTCTTGTTTTTGGGTGGCAGGGGAGACTGCACTCAGTCTAAGTCAACATGTTTTTTCCCCACCCGCAAAAAAAAAAAAAATGATGAAATATCATGATCAAATGATAATTAACATTAGATCAGCACTTCTTTTTCTTAGTAACAACAACCCAATGTACTTTACTCACTCACTGGCTGCCATGGACGGTAATAGACGTCCAATCCATTTGAATTTAGTTCAAATGAAGGCTCAATTCCAATTTTTTTTTTTTTTACAGTGGGGCAAATAAGTATTTCGTCAACCACCAATTGTGCAAGTTCTCCTACTTGAAAAGATTAGAGAGGCCTGTAATTGTCAACATGGGTAAACTCAACCATGAGAGACAGAATGTGGAAAAAATAAACAGAAAATCACATTGTTTGATTTTTAAAGAATTTATTTCCAAATTAGAGTGGAAAATAAGTATTTGGTCACACAAACAAGCAAGATATCTGGCTGTCAAAGAGGTCTAACTTCTTCTAACGAGGTCTAACGAGCCTCCACTCGTTACCTGTATTAATGGCACTTGTTTTAACTCATTATCGGTATAAAAGACACCTGTCCACAACCTCAAATAGTCACACTCCAAACTCCACTATGGCCAAGACCAAAGAGCTGTCGAAGGAGACCAGAGACAAAATTGTCGACCTGCACCAGGCTGGGAAGACTGAATCTGCAATAGGTAAAACATTGGTGCAAAGAAATCAACTGTGGGAGCAATTATTAGAAAATGGAAGACATACAAGACCACTGATAATCTCCCTCGATCTGGGGCTCCATGCAAGATCTCACCCCGTGGCGTCAAAATGATAACAAGAATGGTGAGCAAAAATCCCAGAACCACACGGGGGAACTAGTGAATGACCTACACAGAGCTGGGAGCACAGTAACAAAGGCAAATATCAGTAACAGAATGCGCCGCCAGGGACTCAAATCCTGCACTGCCAGACGTGTCCCCCTGCTGAAGAAAGTACATGTCCAGGCCCGTCTGCGGTTCGCTAGAGAGCATTTCGATGATCCAGAAGAGGACTGGGAGAATGTGTTATGGTCATATGAAACCAAAATAGAACTTTTTGGTAGAAACACAGGTTATCGTGTTTGGAGGAGAAAGAATACTTAACTGCATCCAAAGAACACCACACCCACTGTGAAGCATGGGGGTGGAAACATCATGCTTTGGGGCTGTTTTTCTGCAAAGGGACCAGGACGACTGCTCTGTGTAAAGGAAAGAATGAATGGGGCCATTAATCGAGAGATTTTGAGTGAAAATCTCCTTCCTCCAGCAAGGGCATTGAAGATGAGACGTGCCTGGGTCTTTCAGCATGGCAATAATCCCAAACACACAGCCAGAGCAACAAAGGAGTGGCTTCGTAAGAAGCATTTCAAGGTCCTGGAGTAGCCTAGCCAGTCTCCAGATCTCAACCCCATAGAAAATCTGCGGAAGGAATTGAAAGTCTGTGTTGCCCAACGACAAACGCAAAACATCACTGCTCTACAAAGGGTACATAATGTGAGGGAATTTATTCATGCTTAAAACACAACCATTATATATTATATGCTGAAGGCTTTTGTTATGCTTGCATGAGAACATTATAGCATAGAGCAGTACTTCTCAAATAGTGGGGCGCGCCCCCCTGGGGGGGCGCAGAGCAATGCCAGGGGGGGCGCATGTGACCTCGGGGAACATGCTTTTTTTTGTTGTTTTGTTTTGCCGTACTGGAATAAAGTGTACTTGCACAACCACTCACTGTGTGGCAGTGGCGCTCACAGTTTCAGAGTGCGCGCAGTATTTTTGAATTAAAGAAGAGCACTCAGCAAATAGAAAACAGATATGAGGAGCAATGCGCCGCGCCGTTTTCGAAAGCCGTTTTCCGACCGGACTCACTCACGCAGCGACCCATTGCCTTGTCCGGTTCTCACTTCGCCGCCCGAGAAGTGCCATTTTCGGCTTGGGATCGTCACGACGACCGCCCTCACCTACGGTTCTACCTCTGCCGCCGAGAATGCGCTTTTTTCGTGCCGTTTGCCTTTTAGCTTTGACTTTTAATACAGTGGGTGTTGAGGAAAGACCACTGTTTACTGTGTCTAAAAATAATTATAGCGGACAGCCAGAAGCCAAATCAATTAAGACGCCACTTAAAGACATTAGACCCCAATCTCATTGATAAGCTGCTTGTTTTTCAGCGAAAACGTGCCGAAATTTTTCCAACAATCGTCCTGCTTTGTCAGTGTTATATCATTAAACCAGTGAGCATTGTTAGCATGCTCATTGCAAAATAACTCCAAACCACAAGGAAGTAAATACTGTGAGCAGCAAAAATAAAAACTGTCCTTCTGTCCAAGGACACTCTTTTTTTTTTCTTTTATTCAGTTTTGTTTTTTCGGTCACATTTTTTGGCATATTGTCCTCATGAGTGAATGTTTCTAATCAATTTTAATTTGTTATTATTTACTGATTTTATTACATTTTATTTTTCTGTATCAAATGGTCAAAAATGTACCTTGAGTGTTTTTAACAGTTTGGATTTTTTTTTTTTTTTTAATTAAGGCAAATTAATGCGCCTCAAGTCCTCTCTGTTACAGACAAAACAATGTTAATAAAGTTATACTTTATTATAAGTTGATCTATGTTACTTTTTTTCTTTATTAGAAAAAAAAAGGACGCAATGTTAGGCAGATGCGTATTTATAATAGTAATTTTATAGACAAATGATACTATTTACAGTGGCGGCAGAGAGTTTGGGGGGGGGCGCGAAACATTTACGTCTTCCTTGGGGGGGCGTAACAGAAAATAATTGAGAAGCACTGGCATAGAGTATCATTGTTAAAATAATCTGTTGTAATCTTTTTGAGTGGGCCTTCTCATAGTCTTGACGATTGTAGACGGAGTCAATATGTCCAAATATGGACTTTCATGTTCCTGTTGTTTTCCAATATCCCCTGAATGAATGCAATATAACAACTGTGGCTTATCAAACTTCTTCCTGGCCACAGCTGGTGATTCAAGGTTACAGCTTAAGGTGTTTTTCCCCTATGAGAGATGTTTTTCTGTAACTTGAGATGTTTTTACTAAGTTTCAATTTCGTTTCTATTGGTGTCAACCCATAAATAGAGGGATGCCCTGTATCTCTCTTTTGTCCACATGCGGAGAGGCGCTTTGTGTGTTACTCCGCGTCTGTACCCAAGAGCTCTTGTACTAAAACCTACTAAATCCATGGTTGTGGTCGTATTTATTTCTGTAGTCTAGCTATCGAGGTAACACTTGTCTTGGAGTTCAAACTTGAGCTTCCCTGACAAATAACAAAGTATTGAGATGAACTTTTGGTATTGACCAAATACTTATTTTCCACCATGATTTGCAAATAAAGTCTTTAAAAATCAAACAATGTGATTTTCTGGGTTTTTTTCCCCACATTCTGTCTCTCATGGTTGAGGTTTACCCATGTTGACAATTACAGGCCTCTCTAATATTTTCAAGTGGGAGAACTTGCACAGTTAGTGTTTGACTAAATACTTATTTGCCCGACTGTATATGGGACATTAGTTTTTCTACAGCTACAGTTAACGTTGTTCTCTTATTTTTCATAGAATGTTTATTTTATTTGGAAAACCTTGAAGTTGTTACATTTATCATTATTATGAGCAACCAGTGGGGCATACATATATCGCAAATACCGTAATTGGTTTGATATCGGTATCAGATTTTTGGAGTTGGACAACTTCAGCATATGGGTTATCGGCTGAAAAGCCATTATCGGATTCCAAATAATACATAATTAAATAGTATTCATAGTCATATTTTTCATCTCAATGCACATTTTCAGCTAAAATATTAAGCTAAGAGTAATATAACAGTAAATAACTTCATTTTTACAGGAGGCGATTAGTCGTCTCGTCCCAAAAATAATCAGTGATTAGTCAACGATCAAAATTAATCATTTCTGGTAACAGAAAAATGAAAAATGCATTTACGGGTTAAGCCTTCCGGTGCCCGCCGGGTTGGGAAGTCTTGTGAGGTTTGGCTTCCTTTCCGCTGTAATTGAGGTTTTCTCACCCCCGAGGATTTTTGGACCCAAATTCTCAATACCGGATTTGCATTCGCGCCTATGCACATCACTCATTTCCTAGTTCTTCGCCAGCCACTCTGTCGCCCAGACATACATCCAAACGGTGCCTTGAGGGAACCCACAGAACTTCGGCTCCGTCACTGCCAGCTGTTTTCAGAACAGAGTTCCCGACAGATAGCTGCCAAAAAGTTTGCCCAGACTTTGTTAGCCTTTGTAACTTTTCTCCACTGCTTGGTGGCGACAGCGCTCATAATAATGCCTCAAGTGACCACAGTCAGACATCAGCGTAGGCGGGTAAATTCGCACCAGTGTCACAGCATATGTATGTTTTCATTTAATGTACACCATGAGACGTCCTTTGCGCCCCGATGTCAACGCCAGGGTCAAAACGTCAACCGGAGCAGCTTTTTCGGAGGGCGGCTTGACACTCGTAACGGCCACTTGTTATTCAAAGATCAAGGAAGGAGAAAGAACAATGCCACGCATGTCACTCAGCCGCTGTGCTCTGCTGCACTAATCCCATATTTGATGAATAAGTAATAAGCTGTGGGTCTTTTGTTTGCTTTGTCCAAGAAAGACCTGATTTTTGTGTCTGAATCAATTAAACAAGATTTTCCGTGTTGAGGAGAATGAGGTTAGTTTTTAGAATTTTTCCTCTTTCAAGGAACATTAACAAGAATGCGTTATATATAGGGCTGTCAAAATTATCGCGTTAACAGGCGGTAATTATTTTTTTTAATTAATCACGTTAAAAAATTTGACGCATTTATCGCACATGCCCCGCTCAAACAGATTAACACGACAGCAGAGTGTCATGTCCATTTGTTACTTGTGTTTTTTAGTGTTTTGTCGCCCTCTGCTGGTGCTTAGTTGTGACTGATTTTATGGGTTTCAGCACCATGAGCATTGTGTAATTATTGACATCAACAATGGCGAGCTACTAGTTTATTTTTTTGTTTGAAAATTTTACAAATTTTATTCAAACGAAAACATTAATATAAAATTTCTATAACTTGTACTAACATTTATCTTTTAAGAACTACGTCTTTCCATCCATGGATCGCTTTAACAGAATGTTGATAATGTTAATGCCCTCTTGTTGATTTGTTGTTATAATAAACAAATACAGTACATATGTACAGTATGTTCAACGTATATATCCGTCTTGTGTCTTATCTTTTCCATTCCGCATTCTGTTCATCCCCAGTGTCACTGTCCACCCTGCTAAGTTGTGTTAGTGTCCCTTTAAGAAAACTCCCCATTTATTAATTGCATCACTCTTCTGCGATAACACTAATGGCGGGAAATTCAATATATGCAAAGAGTTATATATTTTACCTCCTTTAAAGATGAGATTTTGCAGTTTTATGAAGTACGTTCAGTGTGGTTGATTATAACGTGTTGTCCACTCTGTTAATGATATATATATCATGCTAGCAAAGCTAACTTTAGCACAAAATGTCCACTCTGTTAGTGTCCACTTTGGTACATTCAAATGACACCCTATCAAAAAAAAAAAAAATGACCCAGTCCATAAAAGAGAGAAAAACAAATCAAAACATAGACTATCTAGGGCAAGAATAAAGTTTTTTTTTTTTTTTTTTAATTAACCCATGTTTTTTAAAAAAAAAAAAATTTTTAATCAGCAATTTTTCTTTTATTGTGTCAATGTATAATGCAATCCTAACTAATAATAATAATATGAATAATATATATCAATATTAGTGTTGTCAAAATTATCGCGTTAACGGGCGGTAATTCATTTTTTAATCACGTTAAAATATTTGACGCAATTAACGCACATGCCCCGCTCAAACAGATTAAAATGACAGCACAGTGTCATGTCCACTTGTTACTTGTGTTTTTATGTGTTTTGTCGCCCTCTGCTGGCGCTTGGGTGCGACTGATTTTATGGGTTTCAGCACCATGAGCATTGTGTAATTATTGACATCAACAATGGTGAGCTACTAGTTTATTTTTTGATTGAAAATTTTATTAAAACGAAAACATTAAGAGGGGTTTTACTACAAAATTTCTATAACTTGTACTAACATTTATCTTTTAAGAACGACAAATCTTTCTATCCATGGATCGCTTTAACAGAATGTTAATAATGTTAATGCCATCTTGTTGATTTATTGTTATAATAAACAAATACAAATATATCCGTCTTGTGTCTTATCTTTCCATTCCAACAATAATTTACAGAAAAATATGGCATATTTTATAGGTATATATTTATGGTTTGAATTGTGATTAATTACAATTAATAAATTTTTAAGCTGTGATTAACTCGATTAAAAACTTTAATCGTTTGACAGCCGTAATAATGATACTATATCGATGCCAAATAAGGGGCCGCTAATTATTGTTCCGTATGATTCAATTAGACCCCGAGCCCAAGTTTGAGACCCCTACTCTACGGTAAAAACAATGTAGATATTTTTTACTCGCCCAATTCATGTTATGTCACTTATGATATTGTGCAATGCTGCCCTCTGGTGGTCAAGTTACAGCAAGCGTGACAACCAACTCTTGTGAAAAGGAACCTTGTTGTCCCCTATACTTCAAAATTAATTTGTGAACACCGTTGTTCTGCTTCAAATGTTGAATCATCGTAGTCAACCGAAGCTCTGATTAGGGCAAAATCTCTGCGATAGAGCGTTCGTCACAGCTCGGCAAACATATTTATTCCCGTAAAATGAGACACCTCGGTGACAGCGCAATTTATCAGCGGCGAGGGATTAATGATCAAGCGGAATGTTTGCGGCAATAAAAATAACAAGATTATCAGACGCAGACAGACGACGGCGGCGCGATTATGCGCACTTATCATCAGCGGCGCGGAATGAGAGGGAAAATGGGGGCAAATCAATTAGGAATTTGAATCGGGAAGCCATCTTCACAAGTGATGTTGCTGCGTAAGACTGAGAAGATTCAGTTTTGCTGGGATTTTTTTTTTTTTTTTTTTTTTTGTGCGGCGTCAGCGAACTGCAGCAGGGATCGGTTCAGCGGAAGGTGACCTCAGAAGGAACCGGAATGAGTGTATGCCTGATTGACTCAGTCATGGCGATCGACGTCCAGTCCATTTTGACTGGAAGGGCTGGCGGCGATCAATAGCATTACAGCCTTCTTGGACGTCAAACGCCGTCAATCGTACCCAATGTTCAATTTTTTTCATTGTTTGGCTGGGCTCTGCGACTTCTGTATTGATACTTAGGGCTGCAACTAACGATTATTTTTATAATCAGTTAATTGGATGAATGTGACTTTTTGCAATTACCATCACAGTTTAACTTGAGGTATGTTGTAAGTAGGGCTGCAGCTATCGATTGTTTTAGTAGTTGATTATTTGATGAACTAAATAGTTCGAATAATCGAGTAATTGGATAAGGAAAATTAAAACACCTGAGCTGAGCCTCAAACGGTATAAAAAAATAAATGAATGAGGATCTATGTACACCAAAAGAACAATTGGCTAACTTAAATAGTAAAAGTCCGCTAGCTTAAATGCTATAAAATTCTAATTTTTTTTTTTTTTTTTACATGCTCTTAACAAATACACATATGCCCACAAAAAATGGCTAAATATACTTATAAAGTAAATTACAAATACATTTAAGAAAAAAAATAGCTCAAACAAAAAATTGCTTATGTTGGTCTTAACATGAAGCAGCTGGATTCAGCCATGTGAAATAGGCAGACTAGAGGGCAGTGTATCTACCCAAATCAATAAAACTAAATCCAAACACTTTCAAAACAAACCATTACAACGCCACTTTAATTAAACAACTGCCCGAAGCAGCAAAATTTAATTTGAATCTTTTTTCTAATCGAATACTCTAGTTAATCGATTAATCGTTGCAACACTAGCTCTACGTAACAATGAAGACAGTGAAACAATGAATAAAACCAATTTCAAGCACACTCTCTTGTATGACAATTTACAGTTTAAATGGGAGTTTGTGTTGGGACCTTAAACTGTTATATGAATGGGTTTATGTGTTTGGGTTCTTATAAAAAGATAGGAGACAACTTTAGTATCTAACAATAAGTCAAGTGCTAATATGCTTCTCCAAAACACAATACAAACGGACACTTAAGACACTGATTAGCATAACCGCTAACTAGCTCAGCGTTCCGTGCTAAGTAGTGACGTTTCGTGAACAAAGAATACAAACAGTACAATTGGCTTCATTTACTCACCCTCTGACAGAGGCACACTGGATCTAACAACACGAAAGACAATCTAACTCATGACACTTCGTAATACTCTCTCTCACTTGCTCTAATCACTGGTGCACACAAACAAGGACCCAAACGGAACTGCTCATAGCCGCCGGCGAAAATCGATTATCAAATTACCCTAATTTTCGGACTATAAGCCGCTACTTTTTTCCCTCATTTTGAATCCTGTGGCTTATAGTCCAGTGCGGCTTATTTGTTGATTTATTTGGGTTAATAGGTAACACTTTATTTGACAGCGGCATCAAAAGACTGTCATAAGGACATCATAATTATGACATGACACTATCATGGGCATTACTGAATGCTTATGACAAGTGTCAATATGTGTCATGTGGCATATTATGTCACTAACTCCATTTATGTCCAGCTCAGATCTTTTACGTCTATTCAAAAGTGGGATAATTTGCTGGATGACACTAACCGATATCTATTATAAGCATTCATTAACGCTTATGACAGTGTCATGTAATAATTATGACTGTCTTATGACATTAATATGGCACCACTATCCAAGAAAATGTTACCAAATACCATAACTAGCAATTAATGAAACAACTGGAACAGTAACTGAAGAAATAATGAGCACAGAACGTGATTGTTATTTACATCTGTAGTGCCGCAATGCATACTAGGAGGAGTGTTGGATGACACCCGTGTTGACAGCAGGTGGCAGCAGAGGTTGACTGTCTCCTCCAAGGGAGCAGTGATGGCCAAATGAAGCTTTTAGAAACAGTAAGGCTTTGCAGCCAATTGGTTCAAAGGTTAATGGTGGTTCATTTGGTCTCATGACAGTCTTATGATACCACTGTCAAATGAAGTGTTACTAGTTCATATCTTTTGGTGTAAATATCCCATAATGCAATGAGGACAACTTACAGCTTATAATCCAGTACGTCTTATCTATGAATGCTGTTTTCATGTCAAATTTGGTGGGTGGTGGCTTATAGTCCGGTGCGCCTTATAGTCCAGAAATTACGGTAGTTGGCAACTAATTTTCTAATCAATTTAATCAACTAGTTGTTGCAGCCTTACTCAACACAAATTGTTAACAAACATCTAGTTTTGTTTTGAAAGACAATGATACAGTTACATAGTAGTCATAGTCCTACTTTTCTTAGCGCGTAGTTTTTTTTTTTTTTTTAATTCCAATGGACATAGCTGAAATGTGAAACCCAGAGTAATACAACAGTAAATAATGTGATTTATATTATGAGCCGATTACTTAACAAATCGCAAAAATAATGGTGTTAAGTCGACTTTCAAAATAATTCTTTGTATTTGCCCTAGTTTTAATGTTGACTCAACTAGGGCTGCAGCTATAGATTATTTTAGTAGTCGATTAATTAATGAACTAGTTAGTCCAAATAATCAAGTAATTGGATGAGGTAAATAAAAAAATCCAAAATCTGTCTGAGCCTCAAACGATATAAACAAATACATAAATAAATAAATAAATGAGGATCTATGTACAACAAAAGAACAATTGGCTAACTTGCATAGCAAAGTCTACTAGCTTAAATGCTATAAAATGCTAACTTTTTTTAATGCTCTTAATAACTGGTTCAAGCATATATTCCCACAAAAAATGGTTAAATATACCTATAAACTAAATTACGAATGCATTAAAAAAATATTAGCTCAAACAGAAACTTATCTTATGTTGGTCTTAACAGGAAGCAGCTGGATTCAGCCATTTGAAAGGAGTTATATCATATTCAATGTGGCCACTGAAGGGCAGTGTATCCACCCAAATCAATCAAAACTAAAGGCAAACACTTTTACAACAAACCATTACAATGCCACTTTAATTAAATACTCAAAGCAGCGAAATTTAATCCGAATCTTATCTATAATCGAATTACTCGAGTTAATCTATTAATCGTTGCAGCACTAGAATCGACCCTCTCAATTTTTCACGTTTTTCCCTAGCTAATATTGCATACTAAACATGAGAAATTAACATACTGTATTTTCCGGACTATAAGTCGCACTTTTTTTCATTGATTGGCTGGACCTGGAACTTATACTCAGGTGCCCTCCACTTCAAGTTGGTGCAGTTCTTCAAAAGTCTTACTGAAGACGAAGACTTGAATGGACTGGTAGTGATTTGGAGTGAAATCGGGAGTTTTGTTTATCGTTATCTGAATAACTGTTAATATGTTAACAAATACTGATTCAGCACTTTGTTCTTTATTTTATTACTACTATAATGCAGCGTTGTTTTTGGCAGCCATTTTAATTTTCGTCATAGTCTCAGTGTTTTGTACAAAAATACTTCTTAGTCATAGTGTAGCCATTTCAAAATGTGTCTTTGTCTAGTTTTTGATGATTAAAACGCAGACTAAATTCATCTAGTTTTACTTGACGTTTACTCAAAGTTCTTTCGTCCATAAAATTCAAAAGTTAATAATAAAGTAAATAAATAAAAGTTTCCAACAATTTCAAATGAACATTAACTAACTAGCACATCTAGCGTCTAGAAGGACAACGCCAACTTGGTGATGATACACACGCAGCAGGAAAACAGTACATTATTTTCAATGAATTAAACCTACCCACTTGGACGCCATGAACTATATATAAAAAAAGATGTATGAGAGTTTAAGTGGACGCTCGGCATTAGCGTTACTCTAATGCTAGCGCGAACGTGAATGCTATGCTAATGCTACGAGTTACATTTTGTGTGTTATGATCACTCAGCAAAGACCTTTAAAGGCTAAAGCGATGTTGCATATTCTTTCTTGTCAAAATAAGAAAGCAAATCTTACCGTGTGTGTTTCGTGTCTTCTCGTCTCGTTAGACATGCATTTTTGGCTGGTGTTATTTATACTCTGTGGCGAATTTTAGTCCAAAAAATACTGTAGTTCTAAGGACATAAGATGCCATATTTCATTGAGACTACTCTCAAACACATTTTTTGTCACCTACTGCGTCGTTAGCCCTTCTCTTCCTAGCGTTCTAGGTGACTAAATACATAATGTTATGACAGTCGGCACCTGCTGAGCAGCAAGTTTTATAAATGGGGCAAGGATGTTCTCTTAGACTAGTGCCGTACCCCCGAACGTTTCTGCCCTAATTTACGCTCAATCCTTTTGCGAGGAAAAGTTGTACCTATTATTTCTTGACAGGCTCGTCTACTCCTGCTGTCAGTCCCAACATCCTTCTTTTCCCCTTCTGTAGTTACTAGGTAACCATAATTCAGACAAATGGAAAATGGAGGATGCCATCGTCGTTAGTGTCACAAATCGCTGTGATATCTGTGGAGCGGCAACTTTAAATTGCAATCTAAATGGAATGAAATGAAATATTAAGGATCTTGATTATTTATTGGGGCTGCTTTGCTGCTACTGGACCTGGCAACAAGGAAATCTCAAGAGTAAATATAAGGGTGTAAATTTTCCAATTTTCCCAAAAAAACAATTTCATGTCGATATGATATAATATTGAGTCTTCGGACAATAAATCAGTATTTGCCGATATTACAATATCTGTCATTATGCTGTTTAATTCGATTCAAGGGCCTTTGATTATTTTAATGGAGTATTATGTACACATTTATCACACAATCGGTTCACCTATGGCAATAAAAAGTACAAGCAACATTGCAGTTGTTGACATTTATTAACATATAAATAAAAGATTATGATTTTTTTCCGATATTATTTCAAATGCTTTTATCGGCTGATATTATCAGGTGGTCGATATTATCAGAAAACTGTACAGTACATTGAATCGATGAGTTGTCAATTCATTCATTAATCGTGGCAGTGTGTAGTGTTTAACTTTGACCTTTTAGCCAGATTGCCGGAAACACGCTAGCCAAACCACTGAAACAGCACTAGCGCAATTCCAGTGACCTGGGCCGGCGGTGCCCCGATAACCCGGCCAAAAGGCCAAACTCCGCGTGTTCACCTCAGTTTTAACCCCTTGTACTGACTCCATTTTAAAAGCTGAAAAATTTATTCCAAGTCGACAGCAATCATACAGCAAGGCAAAACAGCAAATAGACCCAGGCAAGGAAAAAAGCTGGCTCCAGGGTCGACAAACAACAAGTACACAAAAATGTTTCCGAGAAAAGCCAGCACTAGCTAAAGAATTCAGTCTTTTGAAGGCTCTGGTGGGGCGGGCTGTGCTCCGGGGGAAGGGTGTATTTGGGTGTTGTTTAGGGTAATTTTCTGTTGCACGTTGGGCGATTGAGTCCGTGGGTCACTTTTGCCAAGGCAACCAGAGTTGAAGATTTTGTCAGCCTCAGTGCAAAAGAAGCACTGAGTGATCAAATTCTCAGCTGTGTAGTCGTCTTGTTATCAGGCGTTCCTTGTGGCAAGACGGGATGTCCCGCCATTGTTCTGGACTGTCCATTGTTAGCACCAGAAGAGCTGATGGTGGGATTTGGTGGTCCACACGTGGGCTTGTAGATGTCCAGGCCATCACCTGCTTGTCCTTCTCCGTCAGCGTCAATCTCACTCAGTTTCATGACGCGCGCCTAGGTCCTCCAAGGCAGCAGGCATCCTGTATCTGTTACGCCGTTATCTACCCGTTGTCTTGTTGCTGCAAATTCCAATCATTCAAAGTCCAACTTCTCATACAGTGGTATGAAAAAATATCTGAACCTTTTGGAATTTCTCACATTTCTGATAAAATCACCATCAAATGTGATCTGACATTTGTCAAAAACACAGATGAAAAAACAGTTTGTGCTTCAACAAAACCACCCAGACATTTAGAGGTTTTCATATTTTATGAGGACAATATGCAAACAATGACAGAAAGGGGAAAAATAAGTAAGTGAACCATCACATCTAATATTTTGTGCCCCCTCTTGGCAGCAATAATTTTAACCAGATGCTTCCAGTAGCTGCAGATCAGTCTGGCACGTCGATCAGGACTAATCTTGGCCCATTCTTCTCTACAAAACCGCTGTAGTTCAGTCAGATTCCTGTGATGTCTGGCATGAATCGCTGTCTTTAGGTCATACCACAGCATTTCAATGGGGTTCAAGTCTGTACTTTGACTTGGCCACTCCAGATCATGTATTTTGTTCATCTGAAACCATTCTGAAGTTGATTTACTTCTGTGTTTTGGGTAATTGTTTTGTTGCAGCATCCATCTTCTTTTCAGCCTCAACTGTCTGACAGACGGCCTCAAGTCTTACTGCAAAACATCCTGATGAACCTTTGAATTCATTCGACCATTAATAATAGCAAGTTGTCCAGGTCCTGAAGCAGCAAAACAGCCCCAAATCATGATGCTCCCTCCACCATGTTTCATGGTGGGGATAAAGTGTTGATGTTGGTGAGCTGTTCAATTTTTCCTCCACACATGACTGTGTGTATTACTCCCATACAATTCAACTTTGGTTTCATCAGTCCACAAATACTTTGCCAAAACTTCTGTGGAGTGTCCAAGTGCCTTTTTGCGAACATTAAACAAGCAACAATATTTTTTTAGACCGTAGTGGCCGTGGAGTCATCCAATGAACACCATTCTTGGCCATAGTTTTATATATAGTTGATGTGTGCACAGAGATATTGCACTGTGCCAGTGATTTCTGTAAGTCTTTAGCAGACACTCTAGGGTTCTTTTTTACCCCTCTGAGTATTCTGCGCTGAACTCTTGCCGTCATCTTTGGTGAACGGCCACTCCTTGGGAGAGAAGTAGCAGTTCCAAAAAATCTCCATTTGTAGACAACTTCTCTGATTGTCGATTGATGAACATCCAAACTTTTAGAGATGGTTTTGTATCCATTCCCAGCTTTATACAAATCAAAGTCTTCAGACAGCTCTTTTGATCGACTCATGATGCACATTAGACAATGCTTCTAATTAAGACAATTCTTACAGGGTGTGTGTTTTATA
This sequence comes from Corythoichthys intestinalis, assembly GCF_030265065.1. Taxonomy (NCBI): domain Eukaryota; kingdom Metazoa; phylum Chordata; class Actinopteri; order Syngnathiformes; family Syngnathidae; genus Corythoichthys; species Corythoichthys intestinalis. The sequence goes on from NC_080413.1 coordinate 9,020,730, forward strand.
GTGGGCAGGTCGTTAAACTGCTCATCAGTGATTGGACACACACCTGACTTAAATTGTTTTCGTAAAAATTGGTTTCAGTTGCTCTTTAAGTCTACTTAGGCAGAGGGTTCACTTACTTATTTTCCTCCTTCTGTCATTGTTTGCATGCTATCTTCAATACAATATGAAAACCTATAAATGTTTGGGTGATTTTAGTTAAAGCAGACACTGTTTTTTCATCTGTGTGATTTTGACAAAAAATCAGATCATATTTGATGGTGATTTTATGTAGAAATGTGAAAAATTCCAAAAGGTTCAGATACTTTTTTCATGCCACTGTATATCAAATATATTCCATTTGCTTTCTTAAACTATGATTTAAATGCTATTTATTTTATATTGGGCCTGATAGAGTAATACAAAAAAACAGTAAATATTGGAAATTATGCTATTCCCTTCAATACCAACAAATAAAAGCACAAACTTGATCAAAACAACCTCTTTGGTAAGCATGTATCCAGAAATGTTAGAACAAAACTTTTCTTCCTTCCTCCCAAAGTAGTTTTTGTGGCACTGTACAACCGAAATGATGATAAATGATCAAATAGATGTAAAAATACATATCTGCTTCACGAGCAGACACCAGCAAACCCTCTCAATGCAGCAAAAGATAAGACGTATACAAATATTGGCGCATCTATCTTACTTGGGTTTTCTTCACATCAGGAGACAATATAACCAAGCAACCCTTTTTTTTTTTGTCAACAGGAAATTGTGTTTACATGCGGCAACACCGAAATGGAATACTTGAGTGGTCAGAATATTAACAGGATATTAATGTGCATCGCAGCAGGGGTGGCGGCGCGAAAGCTCCTCCGCAGCCGGCCGTTGCAAAGTGTGCGGCGGAAAGCCATTTTCCGAGGCAATGAGCCTGCTGAGAGCAGAGCAGACGCTGCTTCAGCATTCAGTCTGGAGGAACAAACCCTCTCGGCCCAAGCAACAATTGACATGGGGGCAGCTTCCGATAAAATGGACTGAGAATGCAGCTTTGGCTGTTAACACGTGTTTTTACATTTTGACTAGTAGGTTTAGCTCACAATACGATGCGATTTACGATGCAAGGCTCAGGAATGAGTTTATCACTAGTAGACGTCCAATTCGTTTGAACTGGGAGGGTGTCAGCGAATGAACATTTGTTCATTCGCTGCCAACCCTCCCACTTCAAACGGATTGGACGTCTATGGCGGTCAACGTCAATCGACGAGTTTAATTTCGGGGCATTTCGAGTTATTTGCTGGTGATTTTCAGTCACTTCCTGTTGATTTTGGTGCAATTTACGTCACTTCCTGTTAATTTTGGGTTACTGAAGAGTAAGTCACGCGGGAATGATTAGGCAGTGACTCAAATTCAATAGGAAGTGATCTGCAAATGAATAGAAAGTGACCGATAAATGCCCCGAAAATCTATAACTATAGCACAAAGAACATGATTATATAAATTAGGAGCAAGAACAAGTAAAACAACATATTTTTGTATTTGAAGTACATTTTTTGTTGAATTTTCACACTACTTTCTGTAGGCGACAAAACTTTGATCTTGCCAAAATTTGACCTTTATGTCTTCATTAAATAATAAATCTTTTTTCAATGAAACAAATATAGTTTTGTACATTCAGCATCATTTGGGAGGGTCTTAGCTTTCATACGAGCCATTTCTGGAACCAATTGAATACCGGTAATTAAAGATGTCCCGATCGATCGGGTCCGATCACGTCATTTTCAAAGTATCGGAATCGGCAAAAAAATATCGGACATGCCTTTTTTTTTTTTTTTTTTTTTTTTTTTTAAAATCATTTTCTAATTGTATTTAACGTTACAGACAAAATGTCTTACACTCATCCAAAGTAGTTTTGGCTTAAAGTTGGGTTATCAAATTTATTGCGTTTAACGGCGGTAATTATTTTTTTTTAATTAATCACGTTAAATAATTAACGCATGCGCTGCACGACCCACTCAGGCATTCTCGCGTTCTATATCTATAAAGACGCCGTTTTACCTATAGATAGCGCTAAAAGGCAGCGTATAATGAGTTGAGAGAATTTTGACAGCCTTTGGAACTTTTTTTTATGTGGCTAAAGCCTTACAATACCTCTCTCAACAATTAAATATAACGTGGGAATGTAGGGAAGAAAGGTAGTAGTTGATCATTTTCTTAACACCCTATGTTCTTTCCCAACGCAGAGAAGATATATCAATTGGTAGCCCTACGGACAGTCATGGTTGCGCTTCCCATCATGCATTTGGGCAGAAGTTAAATGGCTGCAGTATCATTTACTGAAAGCTCAACAAATACACTAGATGGCAATATTTAGTCACAATATACAAAGTCACATTTATCCTTTAAGAATTACAAGTCTTTCTATCCATGGATCCCTCTCACAGAATGTTAATAATGTAAATGCCATCTTGAGGATTTATTGTCATAATAAACAAATACAGTACTTATGTACTGTATGTTGAATGTATATTTTCGTCCGAGTTTTATTAATTTTTTTCTTAATGCATTACCAAAATGTATATGATCGGGAAAAATTATCGGGAATGATCGGAATTGAATCGGGAGCAAAAAAAAAAGCAATCGGATCGGGAAATATCGGGATCGGCAGATACTCAAAGTAAAACGATCGGGATCGGATCGGGAGCAAAAAAACATGATCTGAACAACCCTACTAATAATAGTATAATAATGTTTGAATAATTTCACACATTTAGTAAGGAAAACAAGTAAAACAACATATTTTTGTATTTGAAGTACATTTTTTGTCCAATTTTCAGACTACTTTCTGTAGACGACAAAACTTTGGTCTTGCCAAAATTTGACCTTTATGTCTTCATTAAATGATAAATCTTTTTTCAGTGAAACAAATATATTTTTGTACATTCAACATCATTTGGGAGGGTCTTAGCTTTCATATGAGCCATTTCTGAAACCAATTGAATAATTAAAAGTCAGGTTATTAGGGCCCGAGCACCAACATGGTGCGAAGGCCCTATTGTTATGCAAAGGATTGTTATTATTCTTTTTTCATGGCAAATGAAAATCACCAATTTGGAGGTCTCAACATGCTCAAAAACTCACCAAAATTGGTACAAACATGCGGTTTCGCGAAAATTTCGATAATTTGGCAACGTTGTGAAAAAATGTCACAAAATGGCTCAGTGGCGCCCCCCGGAATTTTGAAAAAAGGCCTCTCCATTGAGGTTTTTCAATGTAGAGTGATGAAATTTGGGGAGTCGATACCTTGTGTAAAAATGCTTCAAAAAGTCTCTTGCACCCATATTCGAAACCCAACAGGAAATCGGATATTTTGGATTGAATATTGGAAAACATGCCATTTTTGTCGAAAACCAGGGTGCACGTTAGAGACCATTGCACCAAGGCAGTTAGTTGGATCCTCCTCAAAATTGGTGAGACTCTTCATGAGACATATGAGATGTTAAGTTATCAAAATGGTGAGTTTTCATTCACAGGCCTGACCTGGGAGGCCTTCCAAAGTAGGTCTTATTTGGGGATTAGGGTTAGGGTTTAGGGTTGGGCCTCTTTAGGGCAAATGAAAATGGCCGATTTGAAGTTCTGAACATGCTCGAAAACTCACCAAAATTTGCACATATTAAAATGGTGACTAAATTCACGGGTCTGACCTGTGCGGGGTGTTTAAATGATAAAATGATTGATTGATTAAATGATAAATCTTTTTCCAGTGAAACAAATATATTTTTGTACATTCAAGATCATTTGGGAGGGTCTTAGCTTTCATATGAGCCATTTCTGGAACCAATTGAATACCGGTAGTTAAAAGTCCGGTTATTAGCAATTGTTTCTACAAAATGGATAAGCGACAAGACTTTTGTCAGGGACTGTAGAACTGAATCGACTATCAAAACAGCTGCTGATTAATTTAATCATTAATTAGTTGTTGATTCATTCAATCCTGGTGGCCCTACTATTCAAAAGAAAATCTTACATAATGCGATTAAAAATGCGCAACAGTGTGTACTTGTTCCAACTACTCTCCATTTTGACAACAACAAGCAGGAAAAAGTCTTTTGGAACTGTTTTTAAAAACATTCTGCTAATTTCTACCACTTGTCGTACTATAACTTGGCTACAGCGTGAACATTTGTGTCACTAATTGACTTGTCAGTCAGAGTGAGGACGTGGGCGACACGAGACGAGGCGAGCGGGGCGCAATGGGATCTCAGCATTATTTAGATTAAATGAGGTCGAGACCTTGATATGAACGTGGAATGCGGAATGCGCCGAAGTCACCTCGCTGACCTTTCACATCCGAGCCGATCGGAAATCTCCTCGGTTGCCGTGAACACAAATGAACCACAGAGAGATTGGATTCTGCCTGAAAAGCGATCGAAGCCCTCTGGAGATTTTTCACCTTGTGTAACGGCGGGAAATTTCCAAGGCTTCTTCATGCGATCAAGCGTTTGTCCAAGAGATTGAAGATAACACAGTGTTCTGATCCACTTATATGACCCGTTCTTTTTCTTCTGGACTGCGCTTCCTGTGCCGAGGTCATGTCCCTCAACGCTTTAATGTTTCTTTGTGTGTCCTACAGTTGGCGGGCTTCATCTACGCCTGCTACGTGGTCAAACTCATCTCGGAGGAGGAGGACAGCTGTGAGTGCCCACACACATCTCTTATGCAATATGTGATGAATTACATGAGAGTAAATTTACACAAAAAGCTTGTTTGACATTTGTCTTGAGTACTGTAATTTTCGGGCTATAAGCCGCTACTTTTTTCCTTCATTTTGAATTCTGCGGCTTATAGTCCAATGCGGCTTATTTGAAGATTGGTAACAATTTATTACAAAGCGTCATCATAACATTGTCATAAGACCGTCATTCATACTTATGACATGACAGTATCATGTGCATTACTGAATGCTTCTGTTGTGAAGTGACATCCGGCAAATTATGTCAATAACTCCATTTATGTCCAGCTTGGATCTTTTACATCCATTCAAAAGTGAGATAATTGCCGGATACCACTAAATGACATCTGTTATAAGCATTCATAAATGCTCATGACAGTGTCATGTCATAATTATGACAGTCTTATGGCACCACTGTCTAATAAAGTGTTACAAAATACCATACTAGCAATTAATGAAACAACTGGAACAGTAACTGAAGAAATTATTAGCACAGGACATGAATTTTGATTGTTATTTACATCTGTAGCGCTGCAATGCATGCTGGGAGGCATGTTGGACAACAACAGTGTTGACAGCAGGTGGCAGCAGAGGTTGACAGTGATGGCCAAATTAAGCTTCTTGAAGCAATGAAGATTTGCAGCCAATTGGTTCAAAGTATTTGGTATGACGCTGATGTCAAAGAAAGTATTACTGGTTAATATCCTTTTCGTGTAAATATCCCATAATACATACATACATACATACTACAGGACAGCTGCGGCTTATAGTCCAGTGCGGCTTATCTATGAACAAATGCCATTTTCCTGCCATATTTGGTGGGGGGCGGCTCATAGTCAGGTGCGCCTTATAGTGCGAAAATTAGGGTACCTACTTTTAAAAGTTTGGAGTAATCAGCATCAACTTGTGACTACATCGATACATCGATTGACAATTTAATCAAATTGGTTGAAACGCAAACTCCATGGGAGAGCTCCGGCAAAGGGCGGTGGGATGAGCGGTGCATCCCCTGTTCCCATCCCTGAAGGCCGGCTGATGGGGGCGCGGGTGGCCCGGGAGAACACCCTGGATCCCGGGGGGGGGACGATGGCTCCTTTGCTGGGCTGCGGGAGGAGGGATTGGCTGCGCTGGCTCTCCTCCCCTCTCCGGGCTGGCTGGGTGGGGGCCATGGCCCTGGGGTGGCGCCCGCACGCGTCTCCACTCGTCCACGTGGCTGTTGCGTGTTTGGTTCGGGTCGCCCGCAGCTGGATGTGATTGGGGCGCTTGGGTGGAGGGCCCCGGGGCCAGGATTGGCGATGGGGCGGCGTAGGGTCGGTTGCCGATGGGCTTACACTCACAAGGGATTCACATGATTACTGGTTTCTAGATCACAGAGCTGATTTATGTACACTCCACCCCTCCAAATCAAATAGCTTATAGACGCCCCCCCCTCCCCTCTTTCCCTGGTCAACAGGCCCCCCACATGGTGTCAACCTGAAATACATCTCGCTGACGTTAGTACCAGCACATTCATAGTTAGTGTAGGCGTTCAATGTATTTTTTGCTGTTTCTTTTCTTTCTTTTCTTGTGTTTTTCTTTTCTTCTGTTCCCCCATAACCCCTTCCTGTCCGCTGCCTCATCAAAAAAAAACAAAAAAAAATTTTTAGAAACCGTTTTGTTAAAAGAAGGGTTTTAGATCAAATATCGGAAATGTCTTAGTAACAAAATTTGCCAAATTTACCGAAACGTCGACATTTTTAAATTGCTTTGTTTTTTTTGTTTGTTTTTATTAAGTTGAAATGTAGTAAATGAACTGAGGCATGCGAAATTTCCAATTCTTAGATTATTCGTGCTTGGGCCATGGAAGATTCGAGAACGATTCACAAACATCCAATTTCCGATTATTGAATTATACCAGGTAAAGTGGAACTAAAACACAGTCAGCGCGGTCTTCGGGACGCAATGAGGAACGGACCGAGAGTAAATATCATGTTCAACTCATGCAGCTTGATAAAAAAAAAAAAAACAATACCTGACTGCAGCAGACAGCTGCTACAAACAACGCCCAGTTGCTAGTTGCTAAAAACTAAGGCCATATACGGCTACGGTATATATCACATATATGTAGAACTAGATGCGAAATGAGAGACAACGCCGGCGTTAGTAAACAGCCGCCATCTTAAAGCAGTAGACTTCTCTCGAAGGCTCTGTTGAGTATTGGTAGAGGATTCAAGGTAATTATATTTTTCTTACCATGCATGCATTTTGAAACGTGAAAAATATCATTGAGAGAAATTAGCTGCTACAGCATTGGTTCGCAATATGTACGTAAAATAAATGCTAACTGCCCGTTTTTTTGCTTTTAAACCAAAAATCGAGACTATTTTATGTCCATATCTATAAAGAATTCAGGGATTTAAGCATTTATTCACAAGCATTTTAGACATAAAAAGCTCTTTGTGGTGATAAGGAGGCACCACAGTGGCTTAAAGATTAGCAGCACATTCGACATATTTACGTAAAATAAATGCTAACTGCACGTTTTTTTGCTTTTAACCAAGAATCGACACTTTTACGGCCATATCTAGAAAGAAATTCAGGGATTTAAGCATTTATTCACAAGAATTTTCACTGGAAAAGCTCTGTTTACATATGGCGGCCGCCACATTGACTGACAGACTAGCATCGTACTTCGACATACTGTATTTACGTAAAATAAATGCTAACTGCACGGTTTTTTGCTTTTAACCAAGAATCAAGACTGTTTCACGTCCATATTGATAAAGATTTCAGGGATTTACGCATTTTTTCACAACAATTTTCAACATAAAAAGCTCCTTGTGGTGATTAGGCGGCGTCACAGTGGCTTAAAGACTAGCAGCACATTCGACATATTTACGTAAAATAAATGCTAACTGCCAGTTTTTTTTGTTTTTGTTTTTTTTTTTGCTTTTAACCAAGAATTGAGACTATTTTACGTCCATATCTATAAAGAATTCAGTGATTTAAGCATTTATTCACAAGAATTTTCTACGTAAAAAGCGCATTGTCGGTGTTTCCACTCAGTCAGTTTTGACGGAGATAGGCCCCCTATCGGCCCCGTGTCCCGTCAATATATTTGGAAATTGTTTATTGTCATCATCATCGGTATCATTGACAGTTACAAGATAGCATTATGATAAGATTAACCCGAAGAATCCCGAAGAATCCCGAAGATATCCCGAAGAAAAGACAAGGGCTGACAAGGGAGAAGCCTTGGCTTATTAAATCCCGTCCCCATTAAGCCAAAGGACGCACATCATTGCATGATAGAGTAGGCATTTCACATTGTGGTACAAGTACAGTATTTATTTATTTTTTCCAAATCCTGTCCAAAGTGCTTAGTGACCAGTTAAGCAGTTCCATTATACAAAATTTGTTACAGATTCAATCAAGACTCGACAGCATTCGTGTTTGTCAGCAGATGGAATGTTTTGTCTGTGCAACAGAGCTGATTTTTAGGGCATGTTATGACTACCTTATCTTTAGTCACTGAAATTCCTCCACTTTTTGTTATGGGAACACTATGTGGTGTCTGTGTATGTGGCAGAACGCCCTAATTTGACTCTCGTGCAGTTGTTTTTTCCATACTGGAGGTCAGTCTCGGTAGCGTGTTCTTTTAAAGGCTTCTAGTTACTGTATATTATGAAGTCTATGAAAATATATATCTGAAATTAAACTCCTGCTGCTTTTTTCACTTTGGAACTTGAAATTTTACAGGTGTGTCTATCATGAGTAGACCCACAAATAAGTTTCATGTAGCCATGCCCGAAAAGATAAATGTCAGCCGTTTTCTTTTTAAATTGACTATTTTCAGGACATTTTGGCCCCCTAAAAATCCTGACCAATTCAGACGAAAACACAACATTTGGTAGGCATGTTTTGTCACAGTTGACCCACAAAAATGTCTCAAAAAGAGATTAACAGCTCACCCCCTAATGTCACTAAATTCCCTCCAAACTTCTATCATTTATGCTATAATTCAAAACACCGCATTAGCTAGGCCATTTTGTTTCAGGCACAAGCGAGTCACGCACAACGTAATCCCCCGAGGCAGGTTTGACTGACAGATCTATTAGCTTGAAGGCTTATCAGAGAGCGAATTACTGTAACATAATGAAAAACGACTTTTACGACTCCAATTTCTTGACAGAAATCACTCTATAGTCCCTTTTTTTATGAGAACGATCTAAAGTTAGCCGAGCAGGGATGTCGCTTATAAACTGACACGGTTCAACCTTTTTGCATATGGAAAACAATGAAAAAAAAAAAAAAAAATTTAACCGAGCATTTAATTCCGAAAGCGCACCAAGTTCCTTGTTACTTTCCATGTTCGGCACGTGGGACTAAGATGAATTTTATGGCCCGTGAACACAAAATTAATTGGTAAAGATTTTAACTTGAGATGTTCAGGAACTACGAGGCGAGATAAGAAACCCTGTTTTACTAATCCAATGTGCTAGTTCAGCTATCTCTTTACTTTGCTGTGCCAGGGGCCAAAATATCACATTTAAGCAAAGGGCAACACTCCGGGACATAAATTATTCACACTCTGAATTAAGCGCTTTTTCCTTGGGATTGCAAAGTTTGGTCGGGTCTTGATAACCTCGAAAAAATACGGCCAGAAACTTCATTAGGGAAACCTACGCCAGTTAATAACATCCAATACAAAGGCTGTTAAAGTCAGTCGAAAATACGCCTCAGGTAAAATGACCTCTACTAAGGCCAAACAAACTTGAGCTAGGTTTACTCATCGAAAAATTTTAGGAACTGGTAGTGAGTGATCATGTTTCAGTACCATTAATGACCATAGGCGTTCGATCCATTTTGACTTGGAGCGGCCATCCCTCCTACTTCAAACGGATTTGACGTCTACAAGTGATAAATGAAAGTAGCTATTTTTTCTGTTTATGAGTTGTTTTGCAGAATATCCTAGAATGTTTTATCGGTAATTGTTGTATCGCCATATCGTGAGAAAGGTGTTTTCCGAAATTTCCGGGTTCGCAGTGAGTCAGCAACAGGCACACTTTTGCAAAATAGACAATGTTTATTTATGACAATTGCAGAACTAATGATGTTTATTGATTACAATCCCACATAAAAGCAAGCAGTACAGAAATCAAATCAAGCATAACAAGTGGTAACGATGACGTTAGATCTAGCTTGTCAATCCCAGAATCCCCGCGCTACCGTTACAGCTAGAGATCGGGATGCCGATCGATCAGGTCCGATCATGTCATTTTCAAAGTATAGGAATCGGCAAAAAAATATCGGACATGCCTTTTTTTAATATGTATATATATATATATTTTAATTAAATCGTTTTCTAATTGTATTTACGTTACAGACATAATATGTTACACTCATCCAGAGTCTTTAGTTTGGGCTTAAGATAGGGTTATCAAATTTATCCCGATAACGGCGGTAATTAATTTTTTAAAAAATGTATCATGTTAAAATATTTAATGCAATTAATGCATGCGCTGCACGACCCACTCACGCATTGTCGCGACAATCTGTAATGGTGCCGTTTTACCTATATAGAGAGCTAAAAGGCAGCGTAAAATGAGTAGAGTGAGTTTTGGCAGCCTTAGGGGCCTTTTTTTAATTGGCTAAAGCATTACAATGCCTCTCCCTACAATTCGAAACATCGTGGAAAGCAAGGTAGCAATTGATCTTTTTCTTAACACCCTTTGTTATTTCCCAACGCAGAGAAGATATATCAATAGGTAGCACTACGCACAGTCATGGTTGCTAAAGGTGTGTTACATCCACCCATCATGCATTTGGGCATGGCCACAGTATCATTTACTGAAAGCTCAACAAATACACTAGATGGCAATATTTAGTCACAATATACAAAGTCACAAGTCTTTCTATCCATGGATCCCTCTCACAGAAAGAATGTCAATAATATAAATGCCTCGTTTGAGTTTGAGTATCTGCCGATCCCGATATTTCCCGATCCGATTGCTTTTTTTTGCTCCCGATTCAATTCCAATCATTCCCGATAATTTTTCCCGATCATAGACATTTTGGCAATGCATTAAGAAAAAAATGAATAAAAGACGAATATATACATTCAACATACAGTACATAAGTACTGTATTTGTTTATTATGACAATAAATCCTCAAGATGGCATTTATATTATTAACATTCTTTCTGTGTGAGGGATCCACGGATAGAAAGACTAGTAATTCTTAAAGGATAAATGTGACTTTGGATATTGTGACTAAATATTGCCATCTAGTGTATTTGTTGAGCTTTCAGTAAATGATACTGTAGCCATTTAACTGTTCTGCCCCAATGCATGATGGGAAGTTCAACCATGACTGTGCGTAGTGGCACCAATTGATATATCTTCTCTGCGTTGGGAAATAACATAGGGTGTTAAGATAAAGATCAATTACTACCTCTCTTCCCCATATTGATTCCCACGATATTTCTAATTGTTGAGAGAGGGGTAGTAAGGCTTTAGCCAATTAAAAAAAGCTCCAAAGTCTGCCAAAATTCACTCTACTCATTTTACGCTGCCTTTTAGCTCTATATATAGGTAAAACGGCGCCATTATAGATTGAACGCGACAATGCAGGAGTGGGTCGTGCAGGGCATGCGGTAATTGCGATAAATATTTTAACGTGAGTAATTTTTTAAAAATTAATTAGCGCCGTTAACGCGATAAATTTAATAGCCCTACTTTAAGCCAAAACTAAAGACTTAAATACAATTAGAAAACGATTTAATTAAAAAAATAAATATATATATTTAAAAAAAGGTATGTCCGATATTTTTTTGCCGATTCCGATACTTTGAAAATGACGTGATCGGATGCCGATCGATTGGGCCATCTTTAATCATAAACTTTCATTTTCACCCTCTTTCCTGGTGAAGTGTAGCCAAACTTTGGAGCGGGTGGTTCTTGGCGCCATGCTAGTTTGATGTGTCTGGACAACAAGACACGTCACGACGCAATATGCGTCTTTAGGAATCGTTAAAGGGATCGTTAAGGCTTTTTCATTGTGATGTCGAGGCCTCGAAACACTAGGAACCGGTTCGGAATTGGAATCGGATTTCGATTCCCATCCCTACCTATGTACAATATATTAAATGAAACAGGCATCCGCGGCATATTTCTCCCCTTCCCAATTATTCCTACAGTCACTACAAATGTCATTTTTCTTTCACTTCTCACTACTGTATATTATATGTTTATTGTTGTAAACATAATAAAACGGGGATGTATTTCGTCATCTGGCTTTAATGCGGGATTTCAGGTCATAAAACTGCGAGTAAGCCCACACAGAAACTTGGACTGCTCTCAAGTGAGCACTATCACATTGTAATAAGTGAATCTTCTCCAGGAAGTAATGAAATCTGCATCTCTGCCATTATTAAACCGTTAACAATTTGGACACCGCCGCGCCATCTTCTCGTCACAGTTTCTCTCACAATAATTTAGGTGGATCAATGCTAATCTCGAACGAGAACGCGTCGGCTCGATAACGCCCAGGCTGAACAATAATCGCGGCCAATTCGGTGGAGACGGGCCTCGGGCGAGGAAGCTAATGCTCGCCGAGGGCCTTCGCCAACATTCGTGGCTGCTGAGAAAGCTAATTAGTCTGATGATTATTCCGTGCGTGCTTGCTTCGGTCGGACACATTCTAATCAAGTCAACAACGCACACGCCGGCTCGGGTTGTGTGTCGGGAACGCCGTCGGGGACCGCTTGACTGCGGCATGAGTCAGCGGGAAAAACTCTTGTGGCGTCAAGATGGGATTCCGCCGACTGATTGTGGGAATAACGATCCCAGCGGTTCGGAGATGTGATCCAAGGACAGCGCCCGCAGACCAAAGATTAGCGCTTGTCCTGTTGTGTTTTATAATCAGTCTGCCTCATGAATACGTGAAAGGGATTATGGATTGTTTAATTTGTGACGATTGGGGGAATAAAGTCAAGAAAGTTTGGTGAGGACAAACATTGATTTTTGTATATTTCCACTCTGATTGGTCAAGTATCCATTTGAACTGGGAACAAAAACGGAGCAACAACACGAGTAGACTGCAATTAGAATGGTGCTTAGGTGTATATTATTTATAGGGCTGTCAAACGATTAAAATTTTTAATCGAGTTAATTACAGCTTAGAAATTAATTAATCGTAATTAATCGCAATTAATTGCCATTCAAACCATCTATAAAATATGCCATATTTTTCTGTAAATTATATATATATTCTGTAAAATAAATTGTTGGAATGGAAAGATAAGACACAAGATGGATATATACATTCAACATACAGTACATAAGGACTGTAGTGGGCATTTCACTCTACTGTCATTTACAGTGCCTTGCAAAAGTATTCGGCCCCCTTGAACCTTGCAACCTTTCGCCACATTTCAGGCTTCAAACATAAAGATATAAAATTTTAATTTTTTGTCAGGAATCAACAACAAGTGGACACAACCGTGAAGTGGAACAAAATTTATTGGATAATTTCAACTTTTTTAACAAATAAAAAACTGAAAAGTGGGGCGTGCAATATTATTCGGCCCCCTTGCGTTAATACTTTGTAGCGCCACCTTTTGCTCCAATTACAGCTGCAAGTCGCTTGGGGTATGTTTCTATCAGTTTTGCACATCGAGAGACTGACATTCTTGCCCATTCTTCCTTGCAAAACAGCTCGAGCTCAGTGAGGTTGGATGGAGAGTGTTTGTGAACAGCAGTCTTCAGCTCTTTCCACAGATTCTCCATTGGATTCAGGTCTGGACTTTGACTTGGACATTCTAACACCTGGATATGTTTATTTTTGAACCATTCCATTGTAGATTTGGCTTTATGTTTTGGATCATTGTCCTGTTGGAAGAAAAATCTCCGTCCCAGTCTCAGGTCTTGTGCAGATACCAACAGGTTTTCTTCCAGAATGTTCCTGTATTTGGCTGCATCCATCTTCCCGTCAATTTTAACCATCTTCCCTGTCCCTGCTGAAGAAAAGCAGGCCCAAACCATGATGCTGCCACCACCATGTTTGACAGTGGGGATGGTGTGTTCAGGGTGATGAGCTGTGTTGCTTTTACGCCAAACATATCGTTTTGCATTGTGGCCAAAAAGTTCAATTTTGGTTTCATCTGACCAGAGCACCTTCTTCCACATGTTTGGTGTGTCTCCCAGGTAGCTTGTGGCAAACTTTAAACGAGACTTTTTAGGGATATCTTTGAGAAATGGCTTTCTTCTTGCCACTCTTCCATGAAGGCCAGATTTGTGCAGTGTACGACTGATTGTTGTCCTATGGACAGACTCTCCCACCTCAGCTGTAGATCTCTGCAGTTCATCCAGAGTGATCATGGGCCTCTTGGCTGCATCTCTGATCAGTTTTCTCCTTGTTTGAGAAGAAAGTTTGGAAGGACGGCCGGGTCTTGGTAGATTTGCAGTGGTCTGATGCTCCTTCCATTTCAATATGATGGCTTGCACAGTGCTCCTTGAGATGTTTAAAGCTTGGGAAATCTTTTTGTATCCAAATCCGGCTTTAAACTTCTCCACAACAGTATCTCGGACCTGTCTGGTGTGTTCCTTGGTTTTCATAATGCTCTCTGCAATTTAAACAGAACCCTGAGACTATCACAGAGCAGGTGCATTTATACGGAGACTTGATTACACACAGGTGGATTCTATTTATCATCATTGGTCATTTAGGACAACATTGGATCATTCAGAGATCCTCACTGCACTTCTGGAGTGAGTTTGCTGCACTGAAAGTAAAGGGGCCGAATAATATTGCACGCCCCACTTTTCAGTTTTTTATTTGTTAAAAAAGTTTAAATTATCCAATAAATGTTGTTCCACTTCACGATTGTGTCCCACTTGTTGTTGATTCTTGACAAAAAAATTAAATTTAACATCTTTATGTTTGAGGCCTGAAATGTGGCGAAAGGTTGCAAGATTCAAGGGGGCCGAATACTTTTGCAAGGCACTGTAAATCTGTCTATGCTGTCCTCACTCCGAAGCGTCTACTTTTTCCAAAGCTAGACAGCTAGTGAACGGCGCCTTAATAATCAGACTTCTTCCTTTTTCATCTGATTTATTAATAAAATAGCCTCAAACCATCCTCTTTAGACCGTCGTAAAACTACCAAAAAAAAGTACACAAGCATTGCATTAGCAACAACGTTAGCTTAGCATGCTATACTTGTTCACTAAACATAAACAAAAAGCGTCTCATACAAAAAAATATAACATTTCGCTTACTAACATAATATGTACATTCTTTACAACAACCATACTTACGGACAAATCTTGTCCAAGGATCATATAAGCACAACATTACAACGTAGGCGTCAGCCCGAGACGTCGTGCAGCCATATTGAACTGGCAAGAAAAAAATAAACCATGTCGCAAAGCGACCACAAGAGTTCGCTGTTAGACAGCACAAAAATCCTTGCTGTAAAACTTACCAAAAGGCAGAATATTGTCTGAGCGGGACATGTGCGTTAATTGCATCAAATATTTTAACGTGATTAATTTTAAAAATTAATTACCGCGCGTTAACGCGATAATTTTGACAGCCCTAATTAAAACCCCTCTTAATGTTTTCGTTTTAATAAAATTAGTAAAATTTTCAATCAAACAATAAACTAGTAGCCCGCCATTGTTGATGCCAATAATTACTTACACAATGCTCATGGGTGTTAAAGCCTATAAAATCAGTCGCACCCAAGCGCCAGCAGAGGGCAACAAAACTCCGAAAAACACAACAAGTACACATTTCACTGTGTTGTCATTTTAATGTTTGAGCGGGGCATGTGCGTTAATTACGTCAAATATTTTAACGTGATTAATTTAAAAAATTAATTACCGCCCGTTAACGCGATAATTTTGACAGCCCTAATCATTATATTTCATCTTTTCGATATATTGGCACACCTTTAATGATATAATACAGCTGAAAACAAAAGACATACAGCAAGATACATTTCAGTCAATTCAGTTCTACTTCTTTCGATTTGCGGTTGTTACCTTAACAACCGGAATCTTGGTGACAGCTACATTCGTGCGTTGGCTTTTGCAAATTCCCCTGGAATAAATCAAGTACGGTGCATGTGGAAGCGACTTTTAAGGAGCGCTCTGACATCAAAGTGAAAAAGCATCACAGTCTGATGCAAGCAAGCACCTGCCGGCTGCCTCTCGGCTGCTCCAGCCTGGATAATTTAGGGCTCGACGTGCATTCTCAAGGCGTTGGGAATTTATGGCTACACACATGCAGGCCTGTTTTGCTCCTCAAACAGGTTTAATCATAAAGAGAGAGACGTGTAACTTGCCATTGACAGTGATCGACATCCAATCCATTTGAACAGATGCAAAAATGACATTTAAAAATGAATAACGGAAACACTTCTTTTGCTTTGCAGTTGATTTTATAGGTGGATTCGACTCATATGGCTACCAGGGACCTCAGAAGACATCCCACCTTCAACTACAGCCCATGTACATGTAAGTATCACAGGTGGCATTACATATGGTCAGTGTCGTTAATCTTTAAAAAAAGTAATTAATTACAGTTACAAATTACTTCTCCCAAAATGTAATTGAGTTAGCCCTTAAAGAGCAAACGACAGGAGAAAAAAAGTCTTAAATAGCATTATTATGTGAATTAGAATCATATTTTGAGACGATTCGACTATATACAACAATTTAGCAAAGCGCAGATGACGAGAAATTAGTCTTTTAATCTGCCAGTTAGCCACCCCTACCATTATAGGGCTCTAGCGTCCCCAACAGGTGGATGACGTCAGCGGGAAACTGGGCTCATCGGTTTTACTATTCAGCCCATTGAGGGGGAATTATTCAGAACGAGGAAAACGCGACGAAGAGACACGCAAAATTTCATTGTTTCAGTCTCTCTACTACAATATTTTTACAGGATATTCTTTTTATCCAAGTATTTTTCCCCAAAAGCTAAATAAATGGCTTGAGAAGGACCTGTCAGCCCGTCGAGGGAGAACTATTCACAACGAGGAAAATGAACAGAACGAGGAAAACGTGACGAAGAGAGCTGCAAAATGTCATTGTTTCAGTCTCTTTACTTCAATATTTTTTACAGGATATTCTTTTTAATCCAAGTATTTTCCCCAATTGCTAAATAAATGGCATGGTCATGACAAATAACAGTCTTGTGCTAAATGGAATATAAAATAATAAAAATGCACTTATTCAGGATGACATGGCAAAATTACTCCATAATGGTCAAAACTGTCGACTTCACCTTTACTATCGCACCTCCCGAACGATATTTTATGACACCTAAACCGGACATATGTCGTTTCCCTTCCCCGGCTTCG
Organism: Corythoichthys intestinalis; assembly: GCF_030265065.1. Lineage (NCBI taxonomy): Eukaryota > Metazoa > Chordata > Actinopteri > Syngnathiformes > Syngnathidae > Corythoichthys > Corythoichthys intestinalis. The sequence goes on from NC_080413.1 coordinate 9,037,787, forward strand.
GAGAATGTAAACAAACCAAGAGGCGTGACAGCTAGCCGACATGCTAACCCGAACCGAGTGATGTTTCAAAGTCTTCGAAGCGGAAAATCACACATAACTAGCTCGGATGTTTTGACATGATGACTGCGTTGTCTATTGTTTTCGCCGGAGAGCAATTTACAGCTCGTTCCCCGGAGGAGGGCGGCTTCAGTTGTTGTGCAGCTAACGTGCAGCTAATGTGCACGAGGAGAGCTTTTTACATGCCTATTAATGATCAAACATAAGTAGTCCTTAATTTAAAGAAAGTTTGTAGTGTTTACTTTGTAATCGCTGTATTCACGGCTATTTCTAACTCAAAGTTGCAATTTCTGATCGGTCGAAAAATTTGACAGAACACCGGGCACATGAGCACAATAAGCCGAATATTGTGCACTCCCGGCAGATGGATGTGCGACAAGCCGCCGGTGTTGTGCCGAAAAATAGCCGCGCCGCATGCATGTCAGCCACAAAATGCAAACCACCTACATATTAAAATGATCCCAGTATTTGACATAATACAAAACACAATGTTTACTCACTTCCTCTTAAGTCCAATGGTCCCACAGTAGTAGGGCTTGTTTTGGCCAATATCCACGGTGAATGGGAACCTTTTGAAACTCCAAAAAGGCGCACACGCCTCTCCCTATTACAGCAAGATTTTTCTGCAGCCGTTTGGCTGGCGTGATGCGAAAAATAAACGTATCCATCCGCAAAATCAGCTGAATCCTTAGTCCCCATACACAACAGTACGGCTGTATAGCGTAGAGGACGCCTTCACCCGTACACGTCACAGCGCCCTCCTCCTCAATGCAAGACCGAAGCCGGAAGTCACTCATTTTCATGATTCAAAAAACTAAATAAATATAGCGATCACTTCCGCACACATCCAAGCGGTCCATATCATTCAGAAGCATAAAATAAACATGCTTTTTCGTGTCACATGCACTTTAAATATCTGCAACATGAAGCAATTATCAGAGAATCCAAAAATTTGAAAAATAAGGTCTTAATGAAACCTTTTTTTCCGAAGTTGTAAAAAGAAAAGTCAAAATGAATACGTGTAATAAGCGCTCTGATATCTACTATAACCCTTGCTAAGTCCTGTCTGTTTTTCTCACGGAACCTGCAGATGCATGTGTTGACTTGCATCCATCTTTTTTTTTTTTCAAAAAGAATTGTCAAAATTCTGAATTAGTCTCAAAATCATGAAATTTTAGATGTCAAATGTTTATCAAATGTGATACGTTTGGCAAAAAAAGGGTTAATTACTCAGTTACTTGAATGTAAGAGTAATTAGTTACTTGGCAAAGTAACTGGTGTTATCTTTCATGTTATGTTTTTTTTTTTTCATTCCTCCCCCACAAAAAAAAAACATAGCAACCTTTGCTATGTTTGGAAGTCTTATAATGTTGTGAATCAACCATTAAACCTGTTAAAATTGCTCCCGTTATTGCATTAGTTCCCTTCTGTCTACTTTCGACATGTGAAAGTTTTAAAACTGTTTCATCATTTAAAGATAGATTCAAGTCAAGTTTTTGCCGATTTAGGAGTAATTTAAATAAAAAGTTACTTAGGTTCTCTACAACAGAGCCTTCCTGAGAAGTCTACTGCTTTAAGATGGCGGCTGTTTACTAACGCCAGCGAGTCAATCGTTTCGCATCTAGTTCTACATCTAGTTATACATGTGCCAATGCCGCCATGTCTTTCATTTCGCATCTAGTTCTATATACATGTGATATCTACCGTAGCATCATTTGGGCGTAGTTTGTAGGCTATCGGCTACAGTCAGTTATTATTGGAGCCACTTAGCATCGCGTTTGCAACGGCGTCACATTCCCTTCCCTGCTCCCCACTCCCGCTCTGCTCTCTCGTCTCTGTGAGTGCGTGTCTCTGACTTTTCTCGCGTCATTCAACCAACGTAGTAACGCACGCATTTACATCCTCAATAACAGTACTGGTATTGCCAAGATGAGAAAAGTAATAGTTAGATTCCTCGCAACTGAAAAAAATAACGCTGTTAGTAACACTGTTATACTCTAACACCGTTATGAACAACACAGCTTGGTTAAGAGTAGAGATGTCCCGATCGATCGAATGCCGAACGATCGGGTCTGATCACGTCATTTTCAAAGTATCAGAATCGGCAAAAAACATCGGCCATGCCTTTTTTAATATAGAAATATTTTTTAATTAAATCGTTTCTAATTGTATTTAACGTTACAGACATAATATGTTACACTCATCCAGAGTCTTTAGTTTAGGCTTAAGGTAGGGTTATCAAATTTATCCCGATAATGGCGGTAATTAATTTCTTTTAAAATGTATCACGTTACAATATTTAACGCATAATAAATGCATGCGTTGCACGACCCACTCACACATCCTCGCATTCAATCTGTAAGGCGCCATTTTATCTACATAGAAAGATAAAAGGCAGCGTATAATGAGTAGAGTGGATTTAGGCAGCCTTTGCAGCCTTTTTATAAAAGGCTAAAGCCTTACAGTCCCTCTCCCTACGATTAGAAATATCATAGGAGGAAGCAATGTGGGGAAGCAAGGTACCAATTGATCTTTATCTTAACACCTTATGTTATTTCCCAACGCAGAGAAGATATATCAATTGGTAGCACTCCGCACAGTCATGGTTCCACTTCCCATCATGCATTTGGGTTGAATGGCTGCAGTATCATTTACTTAAAGCTCAACAAATACACTAGATGGCAATATTTAGTCACAATATACAAAGTCCCAAGTCTTTCTATCCGTGGATCCCTCTCACAGAAAGAATGTTAATAATATAAATGCCATTTTAAGGATTTATTGTCATAATAAACAAATACAGTGCTTATTAGAGGTGTGCAAAATTTCCGATTCTTAGATTATTCGCGATTCGGCCGTGGAAGATTCGAGAACGATTCACAAACATCCAAATTCCGATTATTGAAATATGCCAAGTAAAGCGGAAGTACAACACACTCAGAGCGCCGTGCGGTCTTTGGGGCGCAACGAGGAAGAACGCAGCGAGAGTAGCTAAACATCATGCTTCTCATTACCTGGCCCCTCGGGTAATGCCAATGCTCAACTCACGGCTCTAGCTCAACTCATGCCACGAGATAAAAAAACACAACAACATAGCTGACTGCTGCCGAAAAGCTGCTATAAAGTACGTCATCCACATGAGGTAATGGTGGATATCATTTATATAGGACTAGATGCACCATTGATTCGGTAGCGTGAGCAGCACATCTACAAAAAGCTAGATGCGGGCGTTAGTAAACAGCCGCCATCTTAAAGCAGTACACTTCCCTGCAAGGCTGTTGTAGCGAACCTTCCAAGCAAACCTAATTAACTTTTTATCTAAAATACTCCTAAATTGGTAAAATATTGACTTGAATCTATCTTTAAAATAGTTTTAAAACTTTCACATGTCGAAAGTAGACAAAAGGGAAATTATGGAATAACAGGAGCAATTTTAACAACTTTAATAGTTGATTCACAACATTGTTTCATAACATTAATTGAATGTAGTTTAAAGCTGCTGTTACAGAATGGGGACTGGAGTTTTTTATTTACTGTTATTTTTGTATATTTGTTTACCGCTATATGTTAACTTGATACTGAAATAGTAGTTTGGTTTAGCCTGAGAGGATTTTTGAACAATTTTGGAACTAATGTACAAAACGTTTAATTTAAAAATTAAAAAATTTTAAAAAAGGAGGGGGGGTGCATCAATAATCGTTTTATAATCTAATCGGAGACTCTGAATCGTAATCGAATCGTTAGGTGCCCAAAGATTCCCAGCTCTAGTACTCATGTACTGTATGTTGAATGTATACTGTATATTCGTCCGAGTTTTATTCATTTTTTTCTTAATGCATTGCCATACTCAAACTAAAACGATCGGGATCGGATCGGGAGAAAAAAAACATGATCGGAACAACCCTAGTTACGAGTTATTTCAATACAAGATGTTAGGGCTGCAACTGACAATTATTTTAATAATCGATTAATCGGACGATTACTTAAACGATTAATCGGATAAATGTCACTTTTTTTTCAATTACCTTCACAATTTAACTTGTTTTCGACATGTTGTAAGTAACAATGAAGACTAAATGGATCGTTATTTCCTTGAAAAATGATATTTATTATAAATAATATTTAATAACATTTTCTTCCTGTTCATTTAGGAGCATGTACGGGTCACACACTATTGATTTGTGGGCATTTGCGGGTCACTTCATGTCCATTTTATGTCATTTCCAATAACCTTCCCATTTATTTTGCGTCACTTTCTGCAGAATTTGCAGTAGAGTTGTCGGGTAATGACTTTTTAAACGATAATCGGTATCCCGATATTGCCCAACTTCAAAAATCCGATACCGATATGTGCAGTCGTGGACTTAATGCCGCACTGGATGCTTTAATAATGACAACGCTCGCATAACAAATCCCAAGCGTCTTAGTTAGTAAACATCAAATGGTTAATAAACATAACTGCAGAGCTAAGTTGTGACCAGCCATTATACAAAGGCAGAAGGCTTCTACATTCACTTTGAAGGCAGCATGCATATTGGCCCAAAACCGATAATGAATAACCAATGGTTAGTTGTCTATCAATTTGATCAGTAGTCGATGAAGTGTGGCAGACCTACTCCATTTATATTACCTTACAGTGATATGAAAAAGTATCTGAACCTTTTCGAATTTCTCACATTTTTGCATAAAATCACCATCAAATGTGAGCTGATCTTTGTCAGAATCACACAGATGACAAAACTGACTGCTTTTACTAAAACCACCCAAACATTTATAGGTTTTCATATTTTAATGATAGTATGCAAACAATGACAGAAGGAGGGAAATACTGTAAGTAAGTGAACCCTCTGCCTAAGGAGACTTAAAGAGCAATTGAAACCAGCTGTTACCAATTTAAGTCGTGTGTGCCCAATCACTGATGAGTGAAAGCTGCCCTGCCAACTATAAAACACACACCTGGTAAGAATTGTCTTAATGAGAAGCATTGTCTGATGTGCATCATAGCAAAAGAGCTTTCTGAAGACCTGCGATCAAGGACTGTTGATTTGTATAAAGCTGGGAAAGGATTCAAAACCATCTCTAAAAGTCTGGATGTTCATCAATCGACATTCAGAGAAGTTGTCTACAAATGGACTGTTGCTTTTCTCACAAGGAGTGGCCGTCCACCAAAGGTGACGCCAAGAGTTCAGCACAGAATACTCAGAGAGAGGTAAAAAAACAACCCTGCTAAAGAATTGACAGTCCAATATCTCTGTGCACACATCAACTATATGTACAACTATATCGAAGAATGGTGTTCATGGTAGGACTCCACGGAGGAAGCCACTTCTGTCTAAAAAAAACATTGTTGCTCATTTAATGTTCGCAAAAAGGCACTTGGACACTCCACAGAAGTTTTGGCAAAATATTTTGTGGACTGATGAAACCAAAGTTGAATTGTTTAGGAGTAAAACGCAACGTCATGTGTGGAGGAAAACTGGAGCAGCTAACCAAGTTCAACACCTCATCCCCACCGTGAAGCATGGTGGAGAGAGCATCATGATTTGGGGCTGATTTGCCGCCTCAGGGCCTGGACAACTTGCAATCATTAATGGAAGAATGAATTCAAATGTTTATCAGGATGTTTTGCAGGAAAACTGTGGCCTTCTGCCAGACAGTTGAAGCTAAAAAGAGGATGGATGCTACAACAAGACAAAGATATAAAACAGAAGTAAATCGACTTCTGAATGGTTTCAGAAGAACAAAATACACGTTCTGGAGTGGCCAAGTCAATGTCCAGACTTGAACCCTATTGAGATGCTGTGGCAGACCTAAAGACAGCGATTCATGCCAGACATCCCAGGAATCTGACTGAACTACAGCAGTTTTGTAGAGAAAATGGGCCAAGATTAGTCTTGATCGATGTGCCAGACTTAAAGTAAACAAAGGAGGGGGTGATAGTTCACTTACTTACAGTACCCCCCCCTTTCATTGTTTGCACTGTTTTTTTTATCTGTGGGATTTTGACAAAGATCAGATCACATTTGGTGGGGATTTTATGCAGAAATGTGAGAAATTCCCAAAAGGTTCAGATACTTTTTCATACCACTGTACTTGTTATCTTAAACCTCAAATTAACTCCATTATTCAAAAGAAAGCATCAGCACATCATATAAAGAGCGCAAGAACAAAGCCAAATAGTGACAGATAAAAAGCACGACTAAACCAAGAAGAAAGGCAATAAGGGCCCATGCTGTAGTTTTACGTCTCCCCGGTGGAGGCCATAACACGCATCATAAATCATCAACCCCCTTCCACGTAATGGCTGCAACTCACTAATAACACTTACAGTGGTGCACACACACGTACACAAACATCATCAATATGCTATCATTGTTCCCCCAGCTGTTTGTCCTTTCACTTTAGTCTTTATTGGCTTCGGCCGGAGGGACCAATAAATTGTTGTGGTCCCGGAGGAAATATATTCCCCCCACCGCACACACGTGCACACTTTACTACAATTACTACCAGTAGAAATGTATGCAGTTCTAAGAGCAGGCAGACAAAATCTTAGCAAAATCTCCTAGAAAATGGGAGATTTAGCTCATTACATGACACTGCAAAACAAAGATAATATTACAGATTTTCGGTCAAGTAGAGTCATGTTTACCAAGCTTTATTAAGCCAACACAACTATTTTATACACTCAGGTAGAGAGCAGAGATGGGTAGTAATGCATTTACTCCATTGCAATGAGTAACTTTTTGACACAATTGTACTTCTAGGAGTAGTTTTACCACGGCATACTTTTTACTTTAACTTGAGTAAATTTATGAAAAACAATTGCTATTTTGAGCTACTTGAGAGTCATTGCATTTTTTTAAATTTTACAATATTAGATTTTTCTAGGGCTGCAGCTATCGATTAATTTAGTCGTCGATCTATCAACTAGTTAGTTCGAGTAATCGGATTAGGAACATTCAATGTGTTGCAGAATTTATTTCAGGAGATGTAAAATATTTCTTTAAACTATGCAGAATTGCACTTTCTTTTAAAAATAAATTAAAATACCTGAGCTTAAGCTCAAATGGTATTTAAAAAATTAGGATCTAAGTACAACAAAACAACAATTTGCTAACTTGCATAGCAAACGTCCGCTAGCTTAAATGCTATCAAATGGTAACATTTTTTTTACAATGCTCTTAACAAATCATTAAAACTTATATTCCCTCAAACAACGCTAAATATACCTCTAAACTAAATTACAAAAGTATAAAAAAATATTAGCTCAAAAAAAAACTTACAACCTTATGTTGGTTTTAACAGGGAGCATTTGGATTCAGCCATGTTACATGAGTTATGCCATATTCACTGATGCCACTAGAGGGCAGTGTATGCACCCAAATTAATAAAATTAAATTCAAACACTTTCAAATAACCATTAAAACGCCACTCTAATTAAACGATTACTCGAAGCAAAAATTTTGATTCAAAGCTTTTTTTCTAATGGAATTACTCGAGTTAATCGATTAATCTTTGCAGCACTAGATTTGATTTGATTTTTGATAGCACAATAATCACATTACTCCATTATAGCAATCAGACATAACAATACAGTCACATGACCGCACACAAGCTTGCGGTCAGAAGTCCTATGATCACGGCGACGTATTTAAAGCGCTGTTAAAAAAATTTTTTTTTTTACAATTTTTTTCAAATTGTCATTTTCTTTGACATGATAAACCATGGAAAACCGGAGATATGATCGTTTTAATTTCATGGTTGGAAATGTTTTCCCCACTTGAAGGCACTCATGCTCTTTGGACGATTGATCTTTAATTTCTAGATTTTTCTAGTTGCTATTTGATAGTTTTACGTATATTTTTGGCCTAATCTAGTCATGTAATAAGTTATACTACAGTATAATAATAATAAACAGTTTATATAAAAGGATGTTGTGTTGAGAAATATATACCATGGTTAAAAAAAACTGTAGTTGTTGGCAGTTACTCATTACTTGAGTATTCTTTTTACTGAATATTTTTGTACTTGTACTGAGTAATTTTTTTGGATGACTGCTTTTACTTACATAAGTAATATTACTTTAAAGTAACGATACTCTTACTTAGTATAAGTTTTGGCAACTCCACATTACTGTACACGTTTTGCCCCATTATGGTATTGTAAAATAGATTTTCCAATTTCTATTTTAATTTAGTTTCTCTTCTTGAAAATGTATTCACCGTATTGGCCCGAATATAAGACGTTGTTTTTTGCATTGAAATAAGACTGAAAAAGTGGGGGTCGTCTTATATTCGCGGTCTAGACGTTATACCCATTCACGACGCTAGATGGTGCCAGATATCATGGAAGCGATGTTCTGTCATGACAGATCTCAGCTACTCTCAAGTTGAACCAGTTTGCATTATTTTACTGCAATGTTTTTCCTTATTCAGATTTGTTTCAAGACTACAGTTACAGTTAGACTTCACTTTAATGGTTAATGCAATTATTGAAATTTTGTTGTTTTGTCAGAATAGATTGGTTTATTTACATTTCAAAAATCAGAAGCCATTCATTTACGAATGTGATTGCACTTTAGTTTACATATTTATATGTTCAGATATTAAGATTTGAATGAGGCAAAATAACATGCTTTTTCTCTCAAATATATTGTTATCATCATTTGTTTCAGATGTACTCTAATTATTTTCTGTATAAAAATTAATTTGGTGTCCAAAAAGTCTTTTTTCAAACTTGAGTCTTGAAAAAGAGGGGGTCATCTTATAATCAGGGCCGTCTTATATTTGGGCCAATACGGTAAATAAAAATTGTTTGCTTTTTTAAAAATATATATATTTTTCTTTTTCAGATTGTTTTTCTTTTCATTTTTTTGTGATTTTCTTTTTTGGGGGAAACAACATGTGGAAAATGGTGCCTTATAAGCATTTTTGGGGTTTTTTTAGGGGGGCGGGGCTTTAGTTGATTTGTTTTGTTTTATGAATTACTGGCTATACAGGTAGTCCCCGGGTTACGACGTACCCGACTTACGTGATTTCGACTTTACGACGCCTAAGCCTCATCTTTTTTTTTTTTTTTTTTTTTTATTTTGGCGCAGGAAGCGTAGAGCAGGTAGTATCTCTGCACACGAGCTTATGAACACACACGCACACATGAGGAAGAGCGCAACCGAGTGAGAGAGCTGACAGCCTGCGCGTACATTTGTTGCTTGTGAAGTATTCAGAGGCGACGGCTGTATATAACCCCTTTTGTACTGTTTATTGTGCGTTTTCAATTGTGGTCGAATACTCGGGGCGAGTTTATATGATTGTATTTGATGATGTGCGGACGCTAAATGATACATGCTAATCGTTTGTTATTGCTGTATCGGCAGCTACTTGTAAATACAAATTTGAATCGCTGTAATTGAAGATGAGACCAATTTTATTTTATTTTCGTTTCATTCCGCAATTGTTGATGTCATGAGCAGCTGAATGAAGTTAGCAAACCACACGGACGTCTGCCATCGTCATTTCAGAGCTTAGCTCGCTGTCTAGCTAGCTCCAACGTCTTGGGCGAGGACAGTACAATGATGTATAATACATGTTTTGGATTTTTCTTTTTTTTCATTGCTGAAGCTTCATCCTAAAATTTAACATAATATTTCAACATGATGCTAAATCATAGCAAAGTATAAGCATGCTCTTGTCAAGTTTGACAACTTTATTAACAAGTTAAATATTACATTTGTAAGTTGTCACCTTTTTTCCACTGTGTATTTTTGTATTTTCGAAATTCACAAACATCAAACTGTCCCAAAACACAAGGCACACGATGCTGGACCATTCATACGAAATGATAATGTAAACTAGGTGTAATTGCTTAATAAAGTTTGATAAAACAAATTGTTCTACTGTAACAAAATTTAAATTAACACAGCCATTGACGGTGATAGACGTCCAATCCATTTAGACTAGGAGGGACAGGCATGCCGTTAATGGTGATTTATATTTTGTATGATCATCTAAATGAGTCTTTTTCTGTCATTTCAGGTCAAAATAAAACGAGGATCTGCCTTACCGCTAATTAACTTCGACGGTGCAACACTGGCCTCCGGTGGTGGGAGTCGGTAGCTACAAGGCATGGAAACAACTCGCTCCCATCGGGATTTTTTAACTGTCTTGTGTTTGTGCATTAGCCAATTATCTGGTTGACTTTTTTGGGAACTTTTTTAGTGCCTGACAGACTTAACTGACAACAAGAGTACGACCAACTAAGGAATGTCAGACCTCCTTTTTTCCCCTGAAATTTCGGAATTATTTGGATTCTGGATGTAGAAAAATGTGAATTTTAATGTTTACAGTCTAAACAAGGAGCTTTTTGTGTGCGCGTTCAGGCCTCTGCAGGATAAAGAATTTGTCTTCCACCAACAAGTGAGCAGCAGAGTGCCAAAGTACGCAAGACGGACGCGTCCATCCGGAACTAAGAAATCTTCCAAAGGTCCAACAAATTATTGACAATCATAACCCCTTTTACACTGCCTGGAAAATAACTTGCGTGTCGTGTTGTGCACAAACATTAACACCAGGGGCGGAGCTTGCGGCCAAGCCCGGGCCTCTTGGGGGCCCAGTTTGCAGGAGTAAAGGGGGCGTGGTTGAGCGAGGGGAGGGTCAAATAGCACGGAGCATAATATAGTGTTTAAATGTTAAAATATACCACATCCGGGACTTCAGGGGGCTTGGTGTGCGGGCGTAAAGGGGGCATGGTTGGGTGAGAAGAGGGCCAAACAGAATGGTAAGACGAGCTGGTAAGGAGCTGGAATATCCTGTTTAAGTGTTAAAGTATCGATAACCACCTCGGCTGGTTGTCTGGAAGGGCCAGCTGAAAATTTTCCACTTGCACCGCCCTTGCCCCACCTATTGGACGATGGTCTTGAAGGGCCCGCAAAAGTGTGAAGGGGCCCATGAATAAAAATCTGTGAATTTGGCCCCCCATCAGACGCAAATTTATATAAAACTGTCAAAATCATTTGTGCCACGTACAGTGGGGCAAATAAGTATTTAGTCAACCACCAATTGTGTAAGTTCTCCTACTTGAAAAGATTAGAGAGGCCTGTAACTGTCAACATGGGTAAACCTCAACCATGAGATACAGAATGTGGGGGAAAAAAACAGAAAATCACATTGTTTGATTTTTAAAGAATTTATTTCCAAATTAGAGTGGAAAATAAGTATTTGGTCACCTACAAACAGGCAAGATTTCTGGCTGTCAAAGAGGTCTAACTTCTTCTAACGAGGTCTAAAGAGGTCTAACGAGGCTCCACTCGATATCTGTATTAACGGCACCTGTTTTAACTCATTATCGGTATAAAAGACACCTGTCCACAACTTCAGTCAGTCACACTCCAAACTCCACTATGGCCAAGACCAAAGAGCTGTCAAAGGACACCGGAGACAAAATTGTATACCTGCACCAGGCTGGGAAGACTGAATCTGCAATAGGTAAAACGCTTGGTGTAAAGAAATCAACTGTGGGAGCAATTATTAGAAAATGGAAGACATACAAGACCACTGATAATCTCCCTCGATCTGGGACTCTATGCAAGATCTCACCCCGTGGCGTCAAAATGATAACAAGAACAGTGAGCAACAATCCCAGAACCACACGGGGGGACCTAATGAATGACCTACAGAGAGCTGGGACCACAGTAACAAAGGTTACTATTAGTAACACAATGCGCCGCCAGGGACCCAAATCCTGCACTGCCAGACGTGTCCCCCTGCTGAAGCCAGTACACGTCCAGGCCCGTCTGCGGTTCGCTAGAAAGCATTTGGATGATCCAGAAGAGGACTGGGAGAATAAGTTATGGTCAGATGAAACCAAAATAGAACTTTTTGGTAGAAAAACTGGTTGTCGTGTTTGGAGGAGAAAGAATACTGAATTGCATCTGAGGAACACCATACCCACTGTGAAGCATGGGAATGGAAACATCATGCTTTGGGGCTGTTTTTCTGCAAAGGGACCAGGACGACTGATCTGTGTAAAGGAAAGAATGAATGGGGCCATGTATCGACAGATTTTGAGTGAAAATCTCCTTCCATCAGCAAGGGCATTGAAGATGAGATGTGGCTGGGTCTTTCACCATAACAATGATCCCAAACACACAGCCAGGGCAACAAAGGAGTGGCTTCGTAAGAAGCATTTCAAGGTCCTGGAGTGGTCTAGCCAGTCTCCAAATCTCAACCCCATAGAAAATCTGTGGAGGGAGTTGAAAGTCCGTGTTGCCCAAAGACAGCCCCAAAAACATCACTGCTCTAGAGGAGATCTGCATGGAGGAATGGGTCAAAATACCAGCAACAGTGTGTGAAAAGCTGGTGAAGAGTTACAGAGAACGTTTGTGCTCCGTTATTGCCAACAAAGGGTACATAATTAAGTATTGAGATGAACTTTTGGTATTGACCAAATACTTATTTTCCACCATAAATTCTTTAAAAATCAAACAATGTGATTTTCTGTTTTTTTCCACATTCTGTCTCTCATGGTTGAGGTTTACCCATGTTGACAATTACAGGCCTCTCTAATATTTTCAAGTGTGAGAACTTGCACAATTAGTGGTTGACTGAGTACTTATTTGCCGAACTATAGTTCATGATAAATAAAAGGCAGGAGAATATTATACAATGACATTGAGGGAAAAAAAACGAAAACAAAAACAACACATTGCGCAAAAAAAAATAGCAAAGAAACATTAAAACAGATAAAATTCAGAGCATTAAAACCCTTAAGAAATAAGACATGGCTACCCTAGTCTGGATAAAAGGCGAGTCTAAAAAAAGTGGGTCTTTAACTGTCATTTAAAAAGGCCTAGATTCTTATTGATGTGGATTTCAGGGAGCAGCAACTGCAAAACATCGATCGCCCCACGTTTAAGTCTCGACCTTGGAACTTTGGAACAAAACCTTGGAACAAAAGAAGCTGGCCGGTAGAACGAAGAGCCCTGCCAGAATTATGGAGGGTTAAAATCTCCGACAAATAAGAAGGATCCAGGCCATTAATAGAATTATAAACAAACAATAATAATTTAAAATCAATTCTAAAATTAACTGGAAGCCAGTGGAGCGAAGACAGCTCGGGGGTAAAATGTTCACGTCTGGGTGTACCGGTTAAAAATCGAGTTGCAGCATTTTGTTGCAGAAGATAAAGAGAATACTTGGGAAGACCAACATAAAGCACATTGCAGTAGTCCAGTCTTGACCTTTTAAAAGCAAGAATTGAGATACGAATTTCGAGTGATGACGTCACGCAGCTTCCATTTATTGCAAAATGGACCCGAAATGGTGCCATTCGTTTATGCTACATTTGTGCTCGTTTGTGCTGTAGAAAGATTTTATACATTGTATCACAAAAGTGAGTACACCCCTCGCATTTCTGCAGATATTTATATCTTTTCATGGGACAACACTGACAAAATGACACTTTGACACAATGAAAAGTAGTCTATGTGAAGCTTAGATAATAGAGTTCATTTATTTTCCCCTCAAAATATAGCCATTAATATCTAAACCCCTGGCAACAAAAGTGAGTACACCCCATAGAAACTGCGTACATCCCTAAATGTCCAAATTGAGTACTGCTTGTCATATATTCCTTCCAAAATTTCATGTGACTCGTTGCAGAAGTGCTGTCAGCATTGCTGCAGAGATTGAAGAGGTGGGGGGTCAGCATGTTAGTGCTCAGACCATAGGTCGCACTCTACATCAAATTGGTGTGCATGGCTGTCACCCCAGGAGGAAGCCTCTTCTGAAGTAGTAACACTAACGAGTCACATAACATTTTGAAGGGAAAATGACAAGCAGTACTCAATTTGGACATTTAGGGATGTAGTTTCTAAGGGTTGTATTCACTTTTGTTGCCAGGGGTTTAGATATTAATGGCTATATTGTGAGTTATTTTGAGAGGAAAATAAATGAACTCTATTACAGTAGGGCAGATAAGTATTTAGTCAACCACTAATCGTGCAAGTTCTCCCACTTGGCCTGTAATTGTCAACATGGGTAAACCTCAACCATGAGAGACAGAATGTGGGGGGGGGGGGGGGGGGAACAGAAAATCACATTGTTTGATTTTTAAAGGATTTCTTTGCATATCATGGTGGAAAATAAGTATTTGGTCAATACCAAAAGTTCATCTCAGTACTTTGTTATGTACCCTTTGTTGGCAATAACGAAGGCCAAACGTTTTCTGTAACTCTTCACAAGTTTTTCCACACAGTGTTTCTGGTATTTTGGCCCATCCCTCCATGCAAATCCCCTCTAGAGCAGTGATGTTTTGCGTTTGTCGTTGGGCAACACAGAGTTTCAACTCCCTCCACAGATTTTCTATGGGGTTGAGATCTGGAAACTGGCTAGGCCACTCCAGGACCTTGAAAGGCTTCTTACGAAGCCTCTCCTTTGTTGCCCTGGCTGTGTGTTTGAGATCATTGTCATGCTGAAAGACCCAGCCACGTCTCATCTTCAATGCCCTTGCGGATGGAAGGAGATTGTCACTCAAAATCTCTCGATACATGGCCCCATTCATTCTTTCCTATACACAGATCAGTCGTCCTGGTCCCTTTGCAGAAAAACAGCCCCAAAGCATGATGTTTCCAACCCCCATGCTTCACAGTGGGTATGGTGTTCTTCGGATGCAATTCAGTATTCTTTCTCCTCCAAACACGAGAACCTGTGTTTCTACCAAAAAGTTCTATTTTGGTTTCATCTGACCATAACACATTCTCCCAGTCCTCTTCTGGATCATCCAAATGCTCTCTAGCGAACCGCAGATGGGCCTGGACGTGTACTTTCTTCAGCAGGAGGACACGTCTGGCAGTGCAGGATTTGAGTTCCTGGCGGCGCATTGTGTTATGGATAGTAGCCTTTGTTACTTTGGTCCCAGCTCTCTGTAGGTCATTCACTAGGTCCCACCGTGTGGTTCTGGGATTTTTGCTCACCATTCTTGTTATAATTTTGACGCCACGGGGTGAGATCTTGTATGGAGCCCCAGATCGAGGGAGGTTATCAGTGGTCTTGTATGTCTTCCATTTTCTAATAATTGCTCCCACAGTTGTTGATTTCTTTACACCGAGCGTTTTACCTATCACAGATTCAGTCTTCTCAGCCTGGTGCAGGTCTACAATTTTGTCTCTGGTGTCTTTCGACAGCTCTTTGGTCTTGGCCATAGTGGAGTTTGGAGTGTGACTGACTGAGGTTGTGAACAGGTGTCTTTTATACCGAAAATGAGTTGAAACAGGTCCCATTAATACAGGTAACGACTGGAGCCTCATTAGACCTCGTTAGAAGAAGTTAGACCTCTTTGACAGCCAGAAATCTTGCTTGTTTGTAGGTGACCAAATACTTATTTTCCACTCTAATTTGGAAATAAATTCTTTAACAATCAAACAATGTGATTTTCTGTTTTTTTTTCCACATTCTGACTCTCATGGTCGAGGTTTACCCATGTTGACAATTACAGTCCTCTCTAATCTTTTCAAGTAGGAGAACCTGCACAATTGGTGGTTGACTAAATACTTATTTGCCCCACTGTATAAGCTGCACACAGACTATTTTTCAATGTGTCAAAGTGTCATTTTGTCAGTGTTGTCCCATGAAAAGGTATACTTAAATATTTGCAGAAATGCGAGGGGTGTACTCACTTCTGTGATACACTGTAGATATTGAGATATTAATTTCAAATGATGAAATCAATCGCAGCCCCTCTGTCGCGACTGACAGAGTGTACCAACTCTCTCAATCACAGAAGGGTGTCCCAACAACTAGCGCAAATGTAACACAAACAAATGACACCCTTATAAATCCATTTTGCAATAACTGACAGGCTTAGAGTCATGTCATCACTCAAAATTCATATCTCATCATATCATAAATATTCATTTACTGCAAAATAGACCAGAAAGGGTGCCATTTGTTTGTGCTACGCTTGTGCTGGTTTTTTGGGACACCCCTCTGTTATTGAGAGTGTTGGTACGCTCTGTCAGCCGCGGGAGTTGGGTACGGAAAAGCTGCGAGTGATGTCATCACTCAAAATTAATATGTCATTATATCTATAAAACGATAGCAGCACGAATGGGTTTTTTTATAGCACAAATGTAGCATGAAAGAATGACACCATTTCCGGTCCATATTGCAATAAATGAGGGGCTGCGTGACATCATCATTCGAAAATAATATCTCAATATTTATAAAACAATCGCAGCAGAAATGAACATTTATACAGCACAAACCAGCATAAACGTTTGACACTATTTTTAGCCATTTTTAATCACAATCGGGCAATGGTTGACCTCAGATTGACCTATAAAAGAATTGTTAATATCTCAAAAACGATACCAGCTCAAACGAAAAAGAATTCGGCACAAATGAGCCCAAATCTACCACAAACGAATGACAGAATTTTTCTAAAAACTTGCATCTGATGGGGGGGGGGGGCAACTTCACAGAGGTCGCGAATCATGATCCACTAGACCCCCACCCGCCGGAGGTTCACTTCGCGGGGGGCGTTTATCCTCATCGCACCCGGGCTCTGTTCAAATTTGTTCCGCCACTGATTAACACAATTCTGTTCATTCGCTTATATGAATCACTGAAAAATTGGCATTTTAAAACAAAGTAGGTGTGCTCAAACGTAGCTAACTTAAATATTTCCTCTCGTTTTAGTGTGAAATATTGTAATAACAATTCTGACTGTCTCTCGCAGACAGATTTGTTCGATAATATAAGTTATTGGGAATTATCAGTTGTGTTGCCAACACTTTCAATCGGTTATTAATTCCTGAAAATAGCATTCAATTTGAGGAGAAACCAGTAGTTTTGTTTTGTAAAACGTGACAATATTTGGACTGATAAGTTAGCGACGATTTACTTGATCGAGTAATGAATGAATGAATGAGTCCATTTCGATATTTTTCACTTACGCATTTAAAATGTACAGTATCACAAAAGTGAGTACACCCCTCGCATTTCTGCAGATATTTAAGTAGACTTTTCATGGGACAAATGACACTTTGACACAATGAAAAGTACCGTAATATCTGGACTATAAGGCGCACCTGACTATAAGCCGCCAGCCACCAAATTTGACATGAACACGACATTTGTTCATAGATAAGCCACATTGGACTATAAGCCGCAGTTGTCCTCATTGTATTATGGGATATTTACACCAAAAGATATTAACTGGTAACACTTCATTTGACAATGGCACCATAAGACTGTCATGAGACCAAATGAACCACCATTAAGCTTTGAACCAATTGGCTGCAAAGCCTTATTGTCACTAAAAGCTTCATTTGGCCATAACTGCTTCCCTGGGGTAGACAGTCAACCTCTGCTGCCACCTGCTCTCAACACTGTTGTCATCCAACATTCCTCCTAGCATGCATGGCGGCGCTACAGATGTAAATAACAGTCATGTTTTGTGCTAATTATTTCTTCAGTTACTGTTCCAGTTGTTTCATTAATTGCTAGTTATGGTATTTGGTAACATTTTCTTGGATAGTGGTGCCATAATACTGTCATAAGACAGTCATAATTATTACATAACACTGTCATAAGCATTAATGAATGCTTATAATAGATGTCGGTTAGTGTCATCCAGCAAATTATCTCACTTTTGAATGGACGTAAAAGATCTCAACTGGACATAAATGGATTTAGTGACATAATATGCCACATGACACATATTGACATCTGTTATAAGCATTCAGTAATGCCCGTGATAGTGTCATGTCATAATTCTGATGTTCGTATTACAGTCTTATGATGCCACTGTTAAATAAAGCGTTACGTATTAACCCAAATAAATCAACAAATAAGCCACACTGGACTATAAGCCGCAGGATTCAAAATGAGGGAAAAAAGTAGCGGCTTATAGTCCGAAAATTAGGGTAGTCTGTGTACAGCTTATATAATAGAGTTAATTTATTTTCCCCTTGAAATAACTCAAAATATAGCCATTAATATCTAAACCCCTGGCAACAAAAGTGAGTACACACCTTAGAAACTACATCCCTAAATGTCCAAATTGAGTACTGCTTGTCATTTTCCCTCCATAATGTTATGTGACTCGTTAGTGTGCATAGGGAGCAGGCGTGTTCAAATTTGTAGTGTGGCTCTCACACCCTCTCATACTGGTCACTGAAAGTTCCAACAAGGCACCACATGGCAAAGAACTCTCTGAGGATCATAAAAGATGTATTGTTGCGCTACATGAAGATGGCCAAGGCTACAAGAAGATTGCCAACACCCTGAAACTAAGCTGCAGCACAGTGGCTAAGATCATCCAGCATTTTAAAAGAGCAGGTTCCACTAGGAGTGGGAACCTCTTGGTACCTCACGATACGATACGATTTGCGATACAAACCTCACGATAACGATGATATGACGTGATGGCGATATGACGATTATCGATACATTGATCAGGAAATCATTCAAGCATATTCTACAAACAACCAATTAAAAGAAAAACAAGCTTCTAGTGTGAATTGGAATGAGTTTATCCATAGTAGACTATGGCTGTCAGTGGCGGTCAATGCCAGGCAATGAGGTAATTTTAGGCCATTTAAGGTCTCACTGGAACAGCACCAAACAAAAGTTCAGCATCATCACCTCCAATGCACACCAATGCAGATTCTTGACTCTTGACACCTTGTCCGATGCAGATTCTTGCCTCTAGACAAGGTGATGATGCTGGAACTTTTGTTTGGTGCCGTTCCAGTGAGATTTACAAAGATGATTGCCTGAAGAAGACATCAAAATTCCTTCCCTACATGATAAAACCTGTTTAGAATTATATCTCGATTCTTGGCAGGAGCATATTGATAACCTTTTGAGATACAAAGTGTCACGATATACCACCATTTCGATATATTGTCACACCCCTAGGTTCCACTCAGAACAGGCCTCGGGTTGGTCGTCCAAAGAAGCTGAGCGCACGTGCTGAGCATCACATCCAAATGTTTTCTTTGAAATATCGTCGCAGGACTGCTGTCAGCATTGCTGCAGAGATTGAAGAGGTGGGGGGTCAGCCTGTTAGTGCTCAGACCATACGCCGCACTCTACATCAAATTGGTGTGCATGGCTGTCACCCTAGTAGGAAGCCTCTTCTGTAGACGGTACAGAAGAAAGCCCGCAAACAGTTTGCTGAAGACATGTCAACAGAGCACATGGATTACTGGAACCTGTCCTTTGGTCTGATAAGACAAAGATTCATTTGTTTGGTTCTGATGGTCTCAAGCATGTGTTGCGGCGACCAGGTGAGGAGTACAAAGATAAGTGTGTCATGCCTACAGTCGAGCATGGTGGTGGAAATGTCATGGTCTGGGGCTGCAAGAGTGCTGCAGGTGTTGGAGAGTTACATTCCATTGAGGGAAACAGGAGCTCCAACATGTACTGTGAAATACTGCAGCAGAGCATGATCCCCTCCGTCCAGAAATTGGGTCGCAGGGCAGTGTTCTAGCATGACAATGACCCCAAATACACCTCCAAGATGACCACTGCTTTACTAAAGAGGCTGAGGGTAAAGGTGATGGACTGGCCAAGCATGTCTCCAGATTTGAACCCAATAGAACATCTTTGGGGGATCCTCAACTGGAAGGTGGAGGTCCGCAAAGTCTCAAATATCCGGCAGCGACGCAACGTCGTCATGGAGGAGTGGAAGAGCATTCCAGTGGCAACCTGTGAAGCTCTGGTCAACTCCATGCCCAGGAGAGTAAAGGCAGTTCTGGATAATAGTGGTGGCCACACAAAATATTGACAGTTGACATGTTGTATGTTAATATTGACAACTGTCACTAAGGGGTGGACTCACTTTTTTTGCCAGGGGTTTAGATATCAATGGCTATATTTTGAGTTATTTTGAGGGGAAAATAAATTAACTCTATTATATAAGCTGCACACAGACTTTTCATTGTGTCAAAGTGTCATTTTGTCAGTGTTGTCCCATGAAAATATATACTTAAATATCTGCAGAAATGTGAGGGGTGTATCCACTTTTGTGATACACTGTATTTATTTCATTCATCTTTTTAACATTTTTTTTTCTTCTAAATAATAATATATTCGGTTGGTATTTCATGCATCATTAAATAATTTGCTTTTACAATAAAAATTAGTAAGATGAAATCATTTATCAATGATAGCTATTAATAGGGCAAGTGACTATTTTTATTTATGCACTTTAATATCATTAATTAAAATTTTTAATGTAAAATTATTAAGTATGTTTGTATTATTATTTAGGATTGGGTTTTTTTTTTAGGGCTGTCAAATGATTCAAATTTTTAATCGAGTTAATTACAGCTTAAAAATTAATTAATCGCATCTATAAAATATGCCATATTTTTCTGTAAATTATTGTTGGAATGGACAGATAAGACACAAGATGCATATATACATTCAACATACGGTACATAAGGACTGTATTTGTTTATTATAACGATAAATCAACAAGATGGCATTATTAACATTCTGTTAAAGCAATCCATGGATAGAAAGACTTGTAGTTCTTAAAAGAAAAATGTTAGTACAAGTTATAGAAATTTTATATTAAAACCCCTCTTAATGTTTTCATTTTAATAAAATTTGTAAAATTTTCGATCAAAAAATAAACTAGTAGCCCGCCATTGTTGATGTCAATAATTACTTCCACAATGCTCATGGGTGCTGAAGCCTATAAAATCAGTCGCACCCAAGCGCCAGCAGAGGGCGGCAAAACTCCATAAAACACAATTAACAAGTGAGCGTTTCACTGTACTGTCATTTAAATCTGTCTGAGCGGGGCATCTGCGTTAATTGCGCCAAATATTTTAACGGGATTAATTTAAAAAATTAATTAAAGCCCGTTAACGCGATAATTTTGACAGCCTTATTTTTTAAATTAATTTACAATATATATGGCGGAAAACACAGACAAGACTGAAAAACCAGTTTCTGCTCTTGCGCCCCTCTGCGGCCATAGCATTTTCATGCCGCATTAAGCCCCTGAACTTTAATTTGTCCGTTTTACCCTGGAAACCCCCATTTACAGATGTCGCACTACCGCTTTTGTTTCAACCTAGCCATAAAAGGATGGCAAGTAATCGTATTTATTATTCGAAATGTCTGTTATTTTTAGCTTAGAATCATTAATTGATGGCTAATATTTAGTTGTTTTTTTTAAATGACTTTAAAAAATTATTCACTCGCATATTTTAAACTTTTAAACAAATTACGTCACAATGAAAAAATTGCCGTTTGTAAAAAAATTCAGATATTTACCTCATAACTATCGCTTAATTGTTTTTTTTTTCGTTACTGTCACATTTCCCCCATTATTTTAGATGATAAATAATTGATCCAAACAAAAAAAAAAATGAAAAAAAAACGTTTCAAAGGGTAAATATATGAAAATGAAAATCTCGACCACACCTTGATGTCTGCAATTTCTGCATCGCGACCCTTGTTATATTACCACGTTTCACCCATAAAATCCCCCAAAAATCCGATTGAAAAGAGGCAAGTACGCAATATCTCGTTGTAAATCATGGCGTCTTTAATTATGTTCTCGCGTGCTCTCACCTCCAGTTAAGGTTTAGCTGTTTAATTGGTTTTTCTTTTAAATGCCCTCCTGTTTAAAAATTTTCTTCCCCAGAAAATTGAGATTGTAAGCTTTCCTATGATAAATCATACATGCATATCGGACAATTTTGAAATTTGGCCAAATTGGGGGTCTCAGAGCGGAACTTCAAGTCACCTGAGTGTTTTCCGCCATATATAAATGAATAAAAACAACATTAAAAAGAATAAAAACAGAAATAAACTCTGGTTATGGTCCCCAATAGCACTCTAAAACTGATTACTTTTATGCCCCGTACAGGGATTAACACTCATTATCATTTTAAAAGTGAACATTGGCTATTTCTAAAATAAATACTGTAATCTACGAGTGATCGGATTTTAATTTTTTTTTTTAAAAAGGACTCCAATTTTCCACTGCACCCACACCCCAAAAACAGTGTAAATGTGTCCTTGTAGCCCCTCCCTCCATATAAACACACCACATCACGTATTTTAAGAAAAAAAGTCAAATCTGATCTTCTTGTTGGACTTTTTGGACCAAACATTGGAGGCCTTCCTTGTTTACCATGTGACTCTTCTACGCGAAGGCTTTAAGGACACTTTTCCTCTCCGGAGGTCACCACTGAGGACTTGACAACATTGTGTGTGTTTTGCATGGGCCGTTAGCGTATTTACCCGCCTCATGCCGCTCTTGCGTGACGACTAGCTACTCCGCCACGAGGGAAAATGTCCTCAGTGTGAACTTTGTTGTTTTTCTACCAGTGGGGAAATACCGGTAGTTTAAAAAAAAAAAAAAAAAGGGAAAAAAATGAAATGTGACTTGAACTTGTAGATGTTTTTTAAATCACGTGTGTGTTTTTTTTCTAGTTGACTAATAATGTATGATGTCGTGGACAAGTGGCCCTTGTGTCTTGATGTGTGAGAGTGAAGGGGGGGTATAACTCAAAACACAATGATACACATCAATAATCTAGATCAGGGGTGTCCAAACGTTTTGCAAAGGGGGCCAGATTTGGTGTGGTAAAAATTTGGGGGGCCGACCTTGGCTGACGTCCTTTATGTCGAACAATATATTTAAGCAAATTTTAGCAATCCATTCTGTGTGTCACATTTGCTTTATTATTTGTATTAATTCATAATTTCAACAATCTCGCAACTAACTTTTGTGGCGTTCTCTTTCGACTCTCGGGCTCTTGCGAAATACTGCTGCTGTGAAATTAAACTAGCTTCAAGTTGCTTTAATTTCTCGCTGCGTATCTTCTCTGTAATCTTGTCGTACATATCAGCGTGTCTTGTTTGGAAATATCTAGGGCTGTCAAACGATTAAAATTTTTAGTCGAGTTATTTACAGTTTAAGAATTAATTAATCGTAATTAATCGCAATTCAAACCATCTATAAAATATGCCATATTTGTCTGTCCCGCCTCGACCCGTGTCAATCAACCCGCCAAGCGACCCACGTTAAAATCACCTCGGCTCTGATCGCCATGCAGTGTGAAAGCAAAACCCCGGGTCAACAGTCAACACCCAAATCTACGTGGTGACGTAGGCTAGTACGTGATGCGTCATAACAAAAAACAAAAAGCATGTGCTCTAGGCCGGATCCACATACGACGAACAGTCGGTGTAGCAGCGTCAGCAATAGCCATAACAGATGAAACAAAGGCTCTTCTCCTCCTTCTGTGACGTACACGACTCCTTTCAATTTCAAACCAAAATTTACGTCGCCTACGTTGCCTCAGTACAAGCACAGTGTTGATCCTTTGCTGCATTTCGACTATTTTGCGGGCAGTAAAAAGCATGAAAACAGAGAACACAAACGGAAAGGAGGATTTCATGTTGCTTTGCATTGTTAACGTCCTTGAACTGAATGAATTCGGTCGCAGTTTTCGAAGCGCATCTTAGCGTGGTGACGTCACGCACCTTACGCACGGCTGAGGAGGGGTGGGGGTTAGACGGGTGAAAAAAAAAAAAAGACACAGCTTTTTTCGTCAATGGGAAAGGTGCCAAATGCTAATTGCTAGTGGGATGCATCGGCTTGGAAAAACGTGCGTTGACCCACTAGTTTCAGTGGGAAAGGGGTATTAGAGTGCTGCTGCCTTTTTGTGGGTAAATGAGGAGCAGCATTTAGTGTGTAAGATACTTCATATGCTGGTTGCAGTACTGCTGACCAATTAAGTCTGTGTGTGGGCCAGACGTTATTGATTTTATGACATGCTGGGGGTCGGATGAAATTTGTCCACGGGCCGCATTTGGCCCCCGGGCCGGACTTTGGACATGTCTGATCTAGATGAATTTGGGTCTGTTGGCTAGTGTTGCACTGATACCATTTATTGGCTCCCAATTCCAATTCCTGGCTATGTGGTATCAGCTGATGCTGATACAGTCCGATAACTTTTTTTGTGTGTGTGAAAATTTTCTTTTTTGTTTTCTTTTAATACAGGTAGTCCCCAGGTTACGACATACTCGACTTACGCAATTTTGACTTCACGACCGATAGCCTAGTCTGATTAATATATAAATTTAGTAGATTAAATTAGCCTAATGTGCCTAACAAACGTCCGCTAGCTTAAATGCTATGAATGCTAACGTATTTACAATTCTCATAGCAAATTGCCCTTATATAACGCCACAAACTGTAGCTGTAAACTTAATTACAAATGCATACACAACAATATATTAGCTGAAACAACTTACAGCCTTATGTGGGCCAAACCAGAGCGCAGCGATCCTTAATCCATGTCAGATGTCTGAGTCTGCTTCTCAGTCATACAAGGTGACAGTCCAGCCAGACCCAGCGCTGCCTTCAGAGGGCAATGTATCCTCCATTATTAAACAAAATGCAATACTTTTGGACATTTTGGATAGTTATTTTGTAGGGGTACTTTAAGGGTTAATTCTGATTTACGCGGGAATTCTGGTTACGTCACCTGCGTAGGAACAAAGCGCGTTTGTAACCCGGGGACTACTTGTATTAAGATACTGAGTTCTTATTTAAATGTAAAGTTATTGCTATCATGGCTTGATCAAAACACTCCTGAACTCATTGGCCGCCATTGACAGAGCTAGACGTCCAATCCATTTAAAGTGGGAGGGTTCTTTCTTTCCCTGCCACCCTGCTACTTCAAATGGATTGGGCGTCCACTAGTAATGAACTCATTTATATTCTCGGCAGAAGCATAAAAGGAGCTTTAATCACCACAGGGGGCGCTATTTCCATCAAAGTTAGCGAAAATTTGATTAAAAGAAATTAATACTGTGCACAGAATGATTGGACTCACAAAAAGTATGAAATTATGACTTGATTAGGCTGCACATGACATTTTAGATTTTGAAACTGTCAATAGAGCTTTTGTGCGGGGGTTCCGCGAATGGACACGTGCATGTGTGCACAATACACAAGCACACATTCATGCAGCGTGGGGTCAAAAATTGCAGAACAAGCTTGCAGTTTTGTATCGATGAAGAGTCAGTTGATGTTTTTGTACTAAGCGTCTAATAATAAGTGTTTGGCGTTTTTTTGTCAGGTGAAAAAAAAGTCATTTTTTATAGTATTAGACAAGTTGTGCAGGAAAATTCAGAAAAAAATTGTAAAATTTGCATTATTTGACTTTAACTGGAAACCAATACAGATAGTCCCTGGGTCACGAATGAGTTTCGTTCCTACGCTGGTGATGTAACCTGAATTTCCGCGGAAGTTGGAATTAACCCTTTTAGTAAATTTCAAAATATCCAAAAAGCCCAAAAGTATAGTATTTTGTTTAATGATGGAGGATACACTGCCCTCTGGTGGCAGTGTTGGGTCTGGCTGGACTGTCGCCTTGTATAACTGAGAGGCAGAGTCAGACGTCTGACTGGATAAAGGATAACTAAGCTCTGGTTTGGCGCACATAAGGCTGTAAGTTGTTTCAGCTAATATATGTTTGTGTATGCATTTGTTATTAAGTTTACAGCTACAGTTTGTGGAGTTACTTGAGAGTGATTTACTATGAGAATTGTAAATACGTTAGCATTCGTAGTATTTAAGCTAGCCGACTTTTGTTAGGCCAATTAGGCTAATTTAATCTACTAAATTTACATATTGATCAGACTCGATGGACATTTGAACACCAATTGTTTGGTGTCAAGTGTTTTATTGTTAAAATGTCTGTCATTTTGAACATAAATGCACATGTGAGGTAGTATAAGATACTGTTTATGCGACTAAAAAAAAAAAAAGACAGGAGACAAAATGGCGGACAAGACTGCTGCATCTTAAAGTCGAAATCTCATAAATCGAGTACGTCACAAACCCGGGGACTACCTGTATGTAAATATTCGCTAATTCATTGGCTGCCATTGAGAGCGATAGACGTCCAATCCATTTTAACCCTCCCATGACAAACTAAAGGGCCACATGATTGGATGTCAAAAGACGTCAATAGCACTGAAAGAGTTCATGAAAAAGTACTTTGAATTCTTGATTCAAAAATCTAAAAACCCAGTGTTATCATTATCTAAATTCTCAAATGTAAAGAAAAAAAAAATCATTTCAAAATGCTTTTTCCTTTTTGTGTTATTATAAAAGAGTATTCAAAGATCCAGAGTATCTAGAACAGAACCCTGTTGTACTCCTTTTTTAATTAGTTTGCAACTGTTCAGTTAACGTTTAAATCTGGACGAGACAAATATTTGGAAAAATATACATGTACTGTGTTAACAAATTAACAAATATTGGTTAAATATTAATCTTTGCTAACTATTCAGAGTCCTCCAGTTACAAAGAAGCAAAACCTGCCCGTTTATAAAGTGATGGCATTAAAGACAAAATTGTGCAGCGCTCCAAAATCTTTATTGGTGCATTAGAAGACTTAAATGCTCAAGTTTGCCACTAAAACCTTTTTTATTGGCCAAATTATCCACCACTTGTGACCCATTTTTGTGCGGAAAGGCGCACTTTGCTACTATTACGACTCTTGAGGAGGCTTTTAAACATTGTTGGCATTTTCAGAACTAAGCGGGGGTATTAAAGTGGGGCCCTTCACCTGTTTTAAAAGCATCACTTCAAAGTTCAAGTGTTTGAAGACCAAAAGGAACATTATTGCATCAGAAGGTAAGAAGTCAGCCATAAATTGGATGTACTGAATAGGAGAAAGCGAGGTTTATAGTCCCATAGGTTGGTTGTCACACTTGCTGACCACTAGAGGGCAGTTTTATACAATAATTGTGCCCAGAAAAAATACATTGGTTTTGTTGTCACACATCACTTTGAGGGAAGAGGGAATTACGTTTTTAGGGTCAATTTAAAAATGTTAAGGTCTTCACTATTCATTTTTATGTGCTTTTATTATATTGGTTTATAGTTATTAAAATGTTACCATTAAAAACGATGACGGCAAAGCTACAGTTATGATTCAAATTCTGTAGCTAACCAGTTGAACGCTAGCTGTTAGCTTAGCTTTTAGCGGGAAAAAAAAACTGGTTGGTCGTCACCATAGGCTGAGTTTGACTTTCGTGGGCGAGGGGACAAAGATGTAGATGACCCCGAAACACGGGGTTAAAATTAACTTACGAGATATATGTTCGGATAGTAGCTTAGCCCGTGCTCATACATACAGGCATCCCAGCTATGTGTGTGTGCATGTGTGTGTGTGAGCGCACCTAGCTAGTGGAGAAGTAGACGCAGCATCGGTTTTGACTGAATATTCCAGCCAGGAACATTTATAATAATACGTTGAAAATTAGCTTCTTTTTTTTTGTTTTGTTTCCCATCATTTCTGAGGGTTAACTTCTTTACTGGAGCAAACTGAAACTTATGTCCTCAGGTGTTTTTTGGAGGGCTAAGCAAAGCAAATGACCGTCTCGAAGATGCTAGTCACATGATCTGTTTGAAGATGAATTTTGACCCATTCTGAAAATATTTTTATGTTCATTTCATTCATTTTTGTTGTTTGTTTTATTGCTTTACAACTTTTATAGACAACATTTTACCGGCAAGGTCTTAATTTTAAATTCATATACAGTGGTACCTTGACATACGATCGCTTCGACACACGATCTTTTTGACATTCGAAGTAATATTTGACTTGCCATTCGTTTTTACATCAGACAACATGACAGCACCGCAGAAGAACACGGCGGATTTTCTTGCATGACAAATCAACACAGGTTTCAAAAAGGTTGGTACAGGTGGTGAAACAAGGAAAAAGGTGACGCTTATCATTGAAATAATGAGGCAAATTATAGAAAAATATGAGGGTGGCGGTGCACCTCCGTGAACTGGTTCATCAATACATCTCCACGGTGCTCCCTCGACACCGTTCGCCAGTCTTTATATGTTAAGGTGACAATTATTATTGTGGTGACGTCGCCAAAGAAATCGCCAGCTTAGTCAGGTTTTTATCATTTACAGTATTTCAGAACTTATCCAACACAAAACGCCCACTCATCGGCGCAGTTGACTGTGTTCTCAAGAAAACATCGAAAGTGAAAGCACTAAGCTCTCAACCTTATCTCTCCCTCTCTCTGTTAGGTCAGCCGCGCGGTGCGTTCAGGTACAGCAAAAAACATCCGCCAAATTAGAACCCGATTCGTTACATTATTACAGGAATTATTATAATTATATCATTCCGATTTTTATTTCTAATTTATTTCTTTTGTTATGTGTAATTGCCATTTGTAATTGAACCAGCAGTATTTATTAAGGATTTAGTGTAGGTTTTTGGGCTGTGGAACGAATTAATGGAATTATAATGTAATCTTATGAGAAAATCCTGCTCGACATACGACCATTTCGACTTTCAAACAAGGTCCTGGAACGAATAGACTTCGTATGTAGAGGTACCACATTAGTGGAAAGTCAGTTATACGCAAGGACATTTTATGCCACCAGGCAGGGGCGATGCCCCCCGGTCTCCTCTTAATTACCGCGTATGGTCGTCACGCCAACAGTTCAAATGATATTTTATTTATTTCCTTTTCAGGCTTGGACAGGCAACAATCCAAACGTACAGCATTCATTTGTGTTTACATTCAATTAAACCTGAAAAGAAAAAGGGCTGACGGGAGAAGCCGAAGCTTATTAGATCCCGTCCCCAGTATACCATAGGACGCAAATTATCGAATAACAATTTTGACATTTCAAATTGTGTGATGATTACAAGTTTGTTTGTTTTTTCCTCCACTTGATTGTGTAAATGTTCATCTTTCCAATAGTCATTGTCGATCACGGCGATTAGTTCGTTTTGTTGATTCGATCTAGTAGATAGAGAATAGCTGAGGACAGATGGCAGCCCGCGTCCGCCACCTCCTTCAGTTGATTCATTCCTCGTCACGGTCTTCATTCCTCGCTGCGTTCCGACGAACAATCATCTCCAGATTGCGCAGCTCCGTGGTAATTTTCATTACCATTCTGGTTGTGGCAATGCTGGATGCAGCTAGGTCCTTCTTCACCTGTGATATGTCCAGTGGGCTCCAAGCCCTTGCAGAAGAATCATAGCCATCAGCATGAAGAACAGGTAGATGTCCTCGATGTCTTCCACTTTGAGTGTGGTCAGACACAGCGGCCGCCATTTTCCCCAGCCATCCTCCATAAATCCAGACTTGAAAGTTTTGCCCGGACATGGGTGTTGTCCAGGTTCTGTTCGCATTGTAGAGAAGATCTTGTCCAGAGCACATTGTGACCAATTTACCAATTCCATGTCTTTACAGATTTGGGACGATACTGATTATCAACAATCAGAGTTTAAGGGCTCTCTGATCCAGTACATTTTGAGCTCTGAATAGAATAGAAATGCTTCTAGCGAATTTATTTTTCAGTTGACTTATATGTGTATTCCATGTTAATAAACCATCAATTATTATTCCTAAAACCTTGTGTTCTCTAACACGTTCAATAGTCACATGATTAACTTGAATGTTTGGATGTTCTTTAATTCCTTTTTTTTACCGAATAACATATATTTTGTTTTGCTAAGATTTAGTGACAGTTTGTCGGCATTGAACCAATATTGTAACTTATCCAATTCCACATTTACTTGCTGGGTCAATCTGTTTAGGTTATCACCTGCACAAAAAATATTTGTGTCATCAGCAAAAAGCTGTGATATTTTGAAACAACATTGTAAACCTGTTCTAATTTAATTGTGATGTGTTCTTGTTAACGTTTCATGTTTATAAAGATAATTAATTAAACATTAATAATTAAAAATGCTTTAATTTCACAAGTTTTGAAAAAAAAATCTAATTTAAATTAAAGTGACAAATATCCCTATAGTTTGTGTCACAAATGGTCAGGCCAACAAAAACAGGATAAAAGTGATTTTTTTTTTAATTGTAGACAAATTCATTCATTCATGTAAATGAAAAATAAAACTATACGAGGTGGTGACTTGGACGCCCTCTGGCAGGATGTTTGGAGTACTGCAAGGACGTAATTATAGCGTTACGTCCGCCGTGCTGACGTCAATCCGGAAGTGCCGGCGGCCGCTTTTGTTTTGTTTTGGTGCCCGAGTTTGTTATGACTTGGGAGGCGCTGACAATGCGGCGGGGTTGACGCCTCGCACTAGAAATGGGTCAAGACCGCCCGGCGATGGACCGTGACGGCCATGTATCCAGCACGTATAATATTCCAAATTTTCTCGGCGCTTTTGAAGCGGAAGAGAAGGTGAAATCGCTTTTTGGGAGCGGTAAAATCAGCAGAGAGAAGTTACCGCGGGACGAAGAAGAAAGAGGAGTAGAAGAAGAAGAAGAGCAAACGCGGGATGCGGAGAACAACAATAACAACGGAGGCGGGGGAGAGGACGGCGGGGTGGACGCTGTCCAGTCCATGAAGGAGGAGTTGCTTGCTCCAACATCTCCCTTGGACCGCACGAGTCCGGACGGTCAAATGCAGGGCGGCGAGGAGGTTGGGCAAGGTGACATAAACGCCGTTTGCGACGATAACGAAAAACCGGGGCGCGGCGAGGTTCAAAACGAGCCTCCCCCCGTGGAGTTAACCCCATCGGACACTGGGCGAGTTGATATACTTTCCCTTTTGGAAACTAATCGAGAAAAATGTGATACTAGCCTAAATCCGGACGTGACACCAAGAGTTAATGATCATATTTATTGCACTGTCTACTGTATCGCCAACGAGGAACAGCATAACACTGATATACCCCAAGTTTGGGGCAATGAACTGACTTCCGGGTTGGACGGGGGGCTCGTTTTATACACCGAGGAGGACCTGGTGGACCCACTGCGCGGGGCTTCATTACTACGAGCGGGGACCGACGCAGACGTCGAGGCACAACTGTGTCGGGTGTGTCTGGAGGAGAAAACTATCGTACCCTTGCCATGCTGCCGGAAGTTGGTGTGTGACGAATGTTTGACACTGTACGTCACTTCTCAGGTGGGTACTAAGGAGCTTAGTATTGTTTCCAACTAAGTTAACCCTTTCTATGGCACTCATTTAATGACATTCATTCCTACGCACAGTTAAAATGGATTGGACGTCCATCGCCGTCAATGGCAGCCAATGAGTTAAAAATAATGGGGGGGAAAAAATAAAGGGAACGACGGACAGACAGACTTGTAGTTCTTAAAAGATAAATGTTAGTATTAGTTATAATAATTTGATATTGAAACTAGTGCTGCAACGATTAATCCATTAACTCGAGTGTTCGATTAGGAAATAAAGATTCGAAATTTTGCTGCTTTAAGTATTCGTTAATTTAAATTGGCGTTGTGATGGTTTGTTTTGAAAGTGTTTGCATTTAGTTTTATTAATTTTGGTGGATACACCGTCTCATTTCACATGGTTGAATCCAACTGTTCCCTGTTAAGACCAATATAAGCTAAGTTTTTGTTTGAACTAATTCTTTTAATGGATTTGTAACTTAGTTTATAGCTATATTTTGCCTTTTTTTGTGGGAATATGTGTCCGAACCATTTGTTAAGAGCATTGTATAAAAAAATAAATAAATAAATAAAGTTTGTGTTTTATAGCATTTAAGCTTGCAGATTTTTGTTATGCAAGTTAGCCAATTGTTCTTTTGCTGTACATAGATCCTCGTTTATTTATCTTTTTATAGCGTTTAAGGCTCAGCTCAGGTATTTTAATTTTTTATGTTCCTCATCCGATTATTCGAACTAACTAGTAGATTAATCGACTACTAAAATAATCGATAGCTACAGCCCTAATTCAAATTATTGTTGATGATGCAATGCACTCTGGGCGGTGACGTCACTGGGCAGCGCTGCCGTACTTCCACAGTGTCACTCGTTAGCTGCATAAACATGTCGTCGGTTCTGCGCTTCCAATTTGAACCCGAGCAGAAAAGTAATGAGCAGGACGGCACTGTCGATATTTCACAAAACGAGCAGCATTAGCAATTAAATGAAGGTCTCCAGCGGGATTTGAAACCGCGTTTTCCGTGTAATAGACGAGCACGTAGACCACAGGACTGTATACTTCCGCGTGATGTTAGTCATTATTTTCCCCATAAAGCAATCGCAACCCACATGCGTTGTCAGACAGAAAATGCAACTGAATAGAAAGTGCTGCTGTCAAGACCACGGAATTAGAAAACGCGGCTGACTTCAGACAGCAAGTAGATAACAATAACAAAGGGATTGCGTAAAAGGGTTTATCAAACACACAGGCTCCGTGACAGGTCGGGATCAATTAAAAAGAAAAAACTGAGGGAAACCCACGGTGAAAAGCAGACAAACAAACAAAAAACACAAGGCAATGATGCAATTAGCAACTGATGGATATTGAAACGGTCAAATGGCAGCAAGTCGGTATCTCGGCAAGTCGCCTAGGATCGGTTTAAAGACACTGCTGAAGAACTGGAATTGTATGTAGGTACAGCGTTGGGACCTCATTCCACATCTCTGTTACAAAACAATCTGACCAGCACCAGAATGTCATGGCCCCCTCAGTAGGTCAGAACATAGAATTTAAATCAGTGGCAATATATGTGTTTCTAATAGCATATTTTAGTAAAAGAGAACAACTATGGCTTATTAGAGCCTACAAGTCCTTTAAGTCCGAGGTTCACTTTAAGAATGCTAAAGGGTATAGTACAGAGCCCAGAGGCACTCCACCATTACATTTTGCCATGCTGTTGTTCAATAAAGTAGAGTATAAATACTATTCGGTTTGAGCAATCTTGCCAGTAATTTTTTTTTTTTTTTTAATAACAATTGGAAATGGGACAATTTACAAAAAATAACTCATTTACTTGGTCTTGAAGACAATTATTTTAGAAAATACAACATTTTGAGTAGTTTTATTACACATTAAGTTTTCAACTCTTACATTTTGATGTAAAAAGTCCCACAGATTTTGATGTAAAAAGTCGCACAGATGTGTAAATTTATATTAGAAAATTGTTTTAACATCAAATAAATTCTCTTTAAAATATATTTTTAAATGATAAAATGTTATTACCTAAAAAGTAACTTTGGAAATTTAGGGAATTTCCTATCAATTATAATGTTGCACACATGGCAACACGTGCGTTTATAACACATGTTGCACAGTTGAACCTGCCTGACCTGTTTGGTGACCTTTTTTATTTCCCTTTTGAGGTTGTTGTGTCCAAAACGCCATGCCGGTGAGTATGACTCACAGTAGCCAATACTAAGTGTCTCTCACTTTCCTGCTATGTAAAATTTAACCTGGTCATGTGATGCATTTTCAGGCCAATACCAAATCTCAATAGATAGAACACAGGAACATTGCATTGCATCTGTAAAGACCGATTTCATGTATGTAAGATGGTGTAGGTGTACCTAATATTGTGGCCAAAGACTATTTTCTAAGTAGATGTTCGCTATAATGAGGAACATTCAATTCTCAATGCGTCTGGTCCAGCCTTCCATTTATGTAACACTTAACCGCATTATGTTGTGAATTATTAAGCATTTCCTGTCTGGGCAGTTTTCCATGCGTGATTGCATCAATTCAGAAATGCTGAATCACAGAAGGTTATTAAAGGAATTGTTAACCTGGAGTGAAAATGATGGGGTTTTTTTTTTTTTGGTTGTTGTGTTGCTGGGCAGGTGCAAGAAGCCAAGGCGTCTATCCGCTGTCCTATCTCGGAGTGCAGCGGGATGCTGGAGAACGCCGCTGTAGAGTCGTGGCTTGGCCCCGAGGACGTGCTGCGCTACCGCTATTTCTTGGAGCTGAGTCAGCTGGACAGCAGTACCAAGCCCTGCCCCCGCTGCAGACGATTCACCTCGCTCGAACGAGCCAGTCCTGCGCGCTCCGAGCAGAAGTACAAGGTGAAAAGGGGTCAATTTGGTAGAGTTTGAAAAGAGAATCGCACAGTTGTAAATGTCTTGTGAAGAGGCATTTGCTGTTGAAGTTGTACCATGGATCAGTTCCCTCCAAAATGCAGTATTACACAACGATCTTTTTTTAAGATGTCAAAAAAAAAGTAATTTTAATTTCAATAAATCCATAAGAAAAACAATTTAGCAACCAAATCCAAGCATATTTGGTAGAGTATGCACTTCCTTTAAGGATGAAACAAGATATTGTAAAATACCTATTCTTACCTCTGTGACCTTTGACCCCCAAATTCTATCGCCACTTTCATTTCATATTTCAAACATACTGTATAATTCAAGTTCATCTATGACCCTGTTCTTGAGTCATCACAAAATTCCGTTTCTGACCTCTGTGACCTTTGACCTTACTATCCCAAAATATAATCACCTCTTCCTTTTCATAATACAAACAAATCCCAAAAAGTTTAATAATAACCCCTTTATTCGTTCCGGAGTTATCGCAAGTCCTTTTCTGATTTCTGTGACCTTTGACCTTACTATCCCAAATTACAATCCCCTTTTCGTTTTCATAATACAAATCCCAAAAGTTTGATAACAACCCTTTTATTCATTCTTGTGTTATCGCAAAATTCATTTTCTGACCTCTGTGACCTTTGACCTCATGACCCCCCCAAATTAAATAACCTCTTCTGGCTCATAATAAAAACATCATGTAAGTTTTATAATAGCCCTTTATTACATCTTGAGTTCATGCGAAACTCCTGACATTTGACCTCATGACCCCTACATTTTATCATCTCTTCTGTTTCATAATACAAAAATATCATGCAAATTTTCTACTAACCCTTCATTCAATCTTGAGTTATAGTGAAATTTCTTTGCGACATTTGACCCTCATACCTCAAAATTTAATCACCTCTTCCATTTCATAATACAAACATGCAAGTTTGATAATAATCGCTGAGTTATCTAAAACACAAACAGACACATGGAACTAAATACTGTACATACCACTGCTTCCGGAGCAGCGTTGTTTTTGGCAGCTCTTTTAATTTTCTTATGGAAGATAACACGTATTAGTATTAGTCACATTTTAGTCATTTCAACATGTGTTTGTCTTCGTCGAGTTTTTGTTGACGAAAACGTTTCGTCTAGTTTAGTCAACGTTTACTCAAAATGTTTTCGGCTGTTAAAATTAGAAGTTTTGGCCCCAAAACAAATGAATAAAGATTTACAACAATTTCGAATGAAAATTGAAAGACAAGCACATATTGTAGCATCTACAAGGTCTACGCCAATTTGGTGATAAAACACAATCAGCTGGGACTTTGTATTATTATTATCATTATTTTCAATTAATTATACCCACCTGGACGCCATGAACGGTGTGAATTGAACGGTGTGAATTTAAAAAAAAAAAAAAAAGTTGTCTGAGAGTTTAAGAGGATGCTTGCCGTTAGCATTAGCCTAATACTAACACAAACAGAAATGCTATGTTAATGTTACAAGTTACATTTAAGCCTGAGTTATACTCCCGGGTTGCGGTGACGGCGCAGCGACTACTGCGTCATTCGACATTCGATAGTTCTGCGGTGAGGGAACGCGTTGCTCTGTAATTCACCACCAAGCCACTAGAGAGGTGTGGCGTTATGTTTGTACGGTTTGGGGGCATGCTTGTTGACTTCCGCTAGTTGGAGAAAAAATAAACAATGCAAGAAGGTTTCGAGGCGGTCTGGCCGACTTTTGATGCCAAACAGAGAGTTTTAGACTCGGGTGGAGAAAGCTAGCTGTGGCGGCTAGCTTCAAACTGGCGTCGAGCACTGCGTTCAAGGTCTGCAAAGCCCTCCAGCCTGATTTGTTTGCCGTGTCCAGCAGATTTCTGGCGTCTATGGAACTTCCCAAACTGCGTTGGGAGCCTTGATTTTAACGTTATCATAAAAAGCACCGAGGCACTCTCAATCAGTGATGATGTATCGTGTTTGAACTGTCTGTTATTGAAAATTAAAGATCAAAACAACTCTTTTGACACCAAATCTGTGCTTTATTCTTCATATACTTGAAGTGTGACACGTAAATAAGTCACAGACTCACAGCAAACATATGTACGCAATAAAGTGCACCAACCAAAAATATGACATAAAGTGATAAAAAGTTGGCAGTTTTTGGCCGACTGGGTCACCGCTTCGTGAGGCCACTCGATTCCGAACACACATGTCTCGGTCGTTCTTATTTTTTTCGTATTTTTTTTTTGTTTTTTCAATCGCCTACCTTGCCATTTGGCAATCACAATAATGTCTTGACGAGACTTGCTCTTTGATGATACTCCCGTCGGCTTGGTCCATTTTTGCGTGTAGAAAATAATGTTTGATTCTATTCTACAATGGCGGTGATTTCGCGCTAAACCGGAAACAACAGTCTGAGCGGACCAGTCACAGTCCGTTTCTGCCACGTCATATGCGTCTACACGACGCAAAGGTTAGAAAATTCGAGAGGCGCGCGTCAGGCTATGGCGCAGGGTCGTAACTCGGGTCTTCCTTGACGGCGCAGGTCTGACGCGGAAGTATAACTCAGCCTTCAGAGACCTTTAAAGGCTAAAGCAACATTGCATATTCTCTCTTGCAAAGATTAAAAAAATAATAATAATAATAATTCTACCATGTGTGTTTCAAAACAAGCAAGCCTGGAGAGGACAATGGTGAGTTGGGGCGCAGCACGTCAAATGAGTGACCCAACCAGACACTGCCACGATGCAGGCTAGCTATACATAAAAATGTCACACATTGTGAACATGTGACTGAAAATATGGCGCATTTTCATCTAACCAAAAATTGCATTCGTCTCCCAAGTCAAGTTATAAGCTCGTTATCGTCATGAAAAATTTGTTTGTCGACGAAATATTTTCGTCATCCTCACCGTTGACGAAAACAAGACTGTTCCATAGTTTTCGCCAATTGCCAGAGTTCACAAGAAAAGAAATCGGAAAACTAAATGTGTACCTCATTCACTGTAATCTGCCCAGTCAAAATAGATTGGATGTCTATCGCCGTCAATGGCAGCCAATAATTAAAACAACCGTTCCATCTATTTTTTTTCTTAGATCCAGTGCAGCGACTGTCAATTTGTGTGGTGCTTTAAATGCCACGCTCCGTGGCACCAAGGCATCAAGTGCCGCGACTACCGAAAGGGCGACAAACAGCTGCGAAGCTGGGCGTGCGTCATCGAACGAGGACAACGCAACGCGCAGAAATGCCCAAAGTGCATGGTAACCAACAAAAAAAACCATCTCGACTTGAGAAATCCATCACACTAACTGAACTTAAGCTGCTCTCGGTTTGTTTGACAGTAAACTCCGCTAAGCCCGCACTTAGCCGAGCTTAATGCGCGCTTAACAGCAAAGCGAGTCGGCCATTAACTGTGCATTTGTGCAGATCCACATTCAACGCACTGAAGGATGCGATCACATGGTGTGCACGCAGTGTAACACTAATTTTTGTTATCGCTGTGGTGAGCGCTACCGTCAACTCAGGTGATTTCATTATAAAGACAAGAAAAGAGTGATTGATGGATAAAATCTGTTAAATTGTAATCCTTTTTTTTTTTTTTTTTTTGTCTGTTAGGTATTTCGGGGATCATACGTCCAACCTGAGCGTGTTTGGCTGCAAGTATCGCTATTTGCCAGATAAACCGCATCTCAGACGCTTTATTCGAGGGTCCATCTGTGGTGAGTTTTTATTTTGCGTCTTTGTTTTTAAGTACGAATGAAAATCTGAGGCAGAATAGTTGCCAGTTTAATAGTAAGGAGATGATGAATGATTACTAAAAGTTGTCATGTTATACTGTTGTGAGAAAAAAATTCTGGAATTGAAAGGAAAAATAAAGTCTTGGTATGATTAAAAAAAACAATGACAAAAAAATTCTTAGGGTGAAAAAGCATGTTAAAAAAACCTTATTAAAATTTATATATGGCGGAAAACACAGACAAGGCTGAAAAAGCCGTTTCTGCTCTTGCACCTTTCTTTAAAAGAAACTGCTGTAATTTAAGCCAAAAGAACTGTTGTGTTTGATAGAACAATATGTCTATATGCTGCCATAGCAGATTCATGGCGCATGAAGCCCCCGAACTATTTTTTATTTGTTCGTTTTACCCTGGAAACCCCCGTTTACAGACGTCGCGCAACCGCTTTTGTTTCAACCTGGCCATAAAAAGAAGGTAAGTTTACCATGTTTCACCCATAAAATCCCCCCAAAATCCGGCTGTGGTCATTCACAGCTGTGTCTTGACACTTACTTTAAAAAATCACTTTAATCCATCAGTGTCGGCAGTGTTCGACAAGCCATATTTAAGACTTTTTAAGACCATAATTGAAAAAAATAAAATAAAACCCATGTCACATCAATAGCGGCAATATAATATGTACAAAGGATTTGAAGGAAAATTGGAGGGCCGGAAACACTTACGAAGTATATAATTTATTATAAATTATATATATATTTGGGCTGTCAAAATTATCGCGTTAACGGGCGGTAATTAATTTTTTAAATTAATCACGTTAAAATATTTGAGGCAATTAACGCACATGCCCTGCTCAGACAGATTTAAATTACAGTACAGTGAAATGCCCACATGTTAATTGTGTTTTGTGGAGTTTTGCCGCCCTCTGCTGGCGCTTGGGTACAGCTGATTTCATAGGCTTCAGCACCCATGATACCCATTGGTATCAACAATGGCGGGCTACTAGTTTATTTTTTTGATTGACAATTTTAAAAATTTTATTAAAACGAAAACATTAAGAGGGGTTTTACAAAATGTTAATAATGGCAATGCCATCTTGTTGATTTATTGTTATAATAAACAAATACAGTACTTATGTACCGTATGTTGAATGTATATATCCATCTTGTGTCTCATCTTTCCATTCCAACAATAATTTACGGAAAAATATGGCATATTTTATAGAAGGTTTGAATTGCGATTAATTGTGATTAATTATGAATAATTAATTTTTA
This sequence comes from Corythoichthys intestinalis, assembly GCF_030265065.1. Taxonomy (NCBI): domain Eukaryota; kingdom Metazoa; phylum Chordata; class Actinopteri; order Syngnathiformes; family Syngnathidae; genus Corythoichthys; species Corythoichthys intestinalis. The sequence goes on from NC_080413.1 coordinate 9,076,702, forward strand.
AACTGTAATTAACTCGATTAAATGTTTGAATCGTTTGACACCCCTAATTAAAACCCCTCTTAATGTTTTCGTTTTATTAAAATTTGTAAATTTTTCAATCAAAAAAATAAACTAGTAGCTCGCCATTGTTGATGTCAATAATTACACCATGCTCACTCATTGTCCTCTAACCCATAAAATCATTTGGATCCAAGTGCCAGCAGAGGGCACCAAAAGCCAAAAAAAAACAAGTAACATGCGGACATTACACTGCTATCATTTTAATCTGTTTGAGCGGGGTATATGTGTTAATTGCGTCAAATATTTTAACGTGATTCATTTCAAAAATTAATTACCGCCCGTTAACGCGATAATTTTCACAGCCCTATTGAATATATAAAGCAATCGCTTCCACACATATCCAAGCGGTTCATTTCATTCTGGAGGATAAAACACCACGTGAAATATGAAATAAACCAACTTTTTTTTTTTTTTTTTTTACTTTTTAAGACTCCGCGAATACCCTGTCCATGAAGTTGCCATTTTACAAGTAAAAATGTGTTGCGTTAAGAAAAATTGTGAATTGTATTGTCATTTGAAAATGATTTAAAAGTTGGCAAATGTAATATTACAGAGTCTTGGTTTGGTTGCCCTATTGTACTTAACGGTATTGTGCATTTTTTTGTTTCGTGCGTCAGGCGCAAAAGTGTTACTGGCTCCGTTGGTGTTGTCGCTGGTACTGGTCTTGGGAGCCGTGGCGCTGGTCATAGGTATCAACTTTTTAAAATTTCCTTTATACTCATATTTGATCATTTACAGTAATGTGTTTCCAGTCTGTGTCTAATTCTCCTTAATTGATGTCATGACTACATAATACTGCCTGTGTTGTTTTTTCACTGTCCTGTAAAACTAATGATGCTCCTATCTTTGCGCTTAGGCTTAATTGGCTTCCCCTTCTACTACGTGTGCAAAAAGAGAAAAAGGCGCGCCACCTCTTCTTTAGGCTCCTGGCGCTTTTGACGTTGGAACGCCAAGTGAAAAGCTCCTCAGGGACTGCGTAAGACTTAAATTTCCTCATCCCCCGTTTTCCTGAAAAATTGCAGGAAGTTACCGGGGTTTTTTTTTTTTTTTTTGCACTGTGACCCCCACGCACGGCTTCAGCGCTTCTGTGCAGGGCGTGCGTGCGTCCTCATCACAAAAGCCAAAGCGCACAGTCAGCCGCTCGTATTGTGCCAAAACAAACGCAGATCGAGCTCGACCAACACCCCATTCCCACCAATCGTCGCGATGCCGCGCTAATCCTCGTCGAGCTGTGTCACCGCCATAACGTCTCGTGCCACCCGGGACTCCTGTTTTAAAAAAACAAGGGTTTTCAATGTGAAGTTAAGTCAATAGGAACAAGACGCTAATACGCTTTAATTTTGCTTAGCGAAAATGAAGGAAAAATGTGGGCAAACTTGAAACTTTACATGAAGCGTGTAGCGTTACTAAAGAAAATGAGAAGGAAAAAATTGGAATGTTACAAGGGAAAAATGTGCAGCTTCATTACAAAGAAAAACAGGAATGTTTTTGGAATACCATTGTAACATTGAAATATATGTTTTAGTTATTTTATTGGTAATGTTAGGTGTTAATGCTATAGCTAAACAGTTGGCATATCAAGACGGAAATTTTTTACTGTTACAGAAAAAATATGTTTATTCAAAACAAATAATGTTATATTTTATAGTAAAAAGAGAGACAAAAGGTCAGAATGAATGCTTAAATCCCGAATTCTAAATAGATATGGACGTGAAACGGTCTCGACTCTTAGTAAAAAGCAAAAAAAAATGTTCAGTTAGCATTTATTTTACGTAAACATGTCGAAGTACAATGCTAGTCTGTTAGTGAATGTAGCTAGCGGCCGCCTGATGTAAACAAAGCTTTTCCAGTTAAAATTCTTGTAATTAAATGCTTAAATCCCTGAATTCTTTATGGACGTAAAACAGTCTCGTCTCTTGGTTAAAAGCAAAAAAAAAAAACATGCAGTTATGTTCGTCGAAAACGTTTTTACGGTACAAAGAAAATGTAGAGACTTCATAATGTATTGGTGGGGCCGATAAATATGGGGCCTGCATTGTTGGCGAGGCCGTCAAAGCTGACCGGGTGGAATCTCAGTTAGCATTTATTTTACGTAAATATGTCAAAGTACAATGCTAGTCTGTTCGTAAATGTAACTGGCGGTCGCCTTATCTAACTAAACAAAGCTTTTCCAGTGAATATTCTTGTGAATAAATGCTTAAATCCCCGAATTCTTTATAGATTTGGACGTAAAACGGTCTCGACTCTTGGTGAAAAGCAAAAAAAAAAAAAAAGTGCAGTTAGCATTTATTTTACGTAAACATGTCGAAGTACAATGCTAGTCTTTTAGTGAATGTAGCTAGCGGCCGCCTGATGTAAACAGAGCTTTTCCGGTGAAAATTCTTGTGAATAAATGCTTAAATCCCCGAATTCTTTATGGATATGGACGTAAAACTGTCTCGTCTATTGGTTAAAAGCAAAAAAAACGTGCAGTCATGTTAGTCGAAAAAAAATTTACAGGACAAAGAAAATGCATAGACTTCATATATATTGACGGGACACGGGACGCAGGGTTGATAAATAGTGGCCCTGCATTGTTGGCGAGGCCGTCAAAGCTGACCGATTGGAATCACAGTTAGCAGTTAGCATTTATTTTATGTTAATATGTCGAAGTACAATGCTAGTCTGTTAGTAAATGTAGCTAGCGGCTGCCTTATCTAACTAAACAGAGCTTTTCCGGTGAAAAGTCTTGTGAATAAATGCTTAAATCCCCGAATTCTTTATAGATATGGACGTAGAGCAGTTTTGACTCTTGGTTAAAAGGAAAAAAAAGAAAAACCTGCAATTAGCATTTATTTTACGTAAATATGTCAAAGAACAATACTAGTCTGTTAGTGAATGTAGCTAGCGGCCGCCTTATGTAAACAAAGTTTTTCCAGTGAAAATTCTTTTGAATAAATGCTTAAATCCCCAAATTCTTTATAGATATGGATGTAAAACAGTCTCGACTCTTGATTAAAAGCAGAACAACCGTGCAGTTAGCATTTATTTTACATTAATATGTCGAAGTACAATGCTAGTCTGTTAGTGAATGTAGCTAGCGGCGGTCTTATGTAAACAGAGCTTTTCCGGTGAAAATTCTTTTGAATAAATGCTTAAAACCTCGAATTCTTTATAGATATGGACGTAAAACAGTCTCGATTCTTGGTTAAAAGCCAAAAACAAAATGTGCGGTTAGCATTTATTTTATGTAAATATGTCGAAGTACAATGCTAGTCTGTTAGTAAATGTAGCTAGCTTCCGCTACGTATTGCCAACTATGATGCCAATGCAGTAGCGGCTAATTTCTCCCATTAATTGTTTTCACAGCGTTTCAAAATGTATGCATGGTACGAAAAATATAATAATTACCATGAATCACTCCTGAGACAATCCTTCCTGTTTTTATGCGGTACAGCTTTCGTACTTTTTCAACAGAAATCCGGCATTCGATCACTGCGTGCGTGTGTTTGTGAATAGCTCCTCTTGATGTGGGCGGCCCCCTACTTGAATGCGAGGCGCAGTGCATGACCGATCCGACCCATCAATACCATTAAGAAGTCTATGGAAAATGTTAAAGAGTAAAAAGTACTTTTATGACAACATTTTATATTGTCAATCACAAAAACATCGGAATATTTACCAAAATACTAAATTACAAACTTTACATGTATTTTTATTGCTAACACCATCTAGTGGGTGGAGTCAGAAGCGCACACATTTTCCCCGTAACCTTCCAACTTCTCATTCCGATAAAATCTGCGTGTCATGTTACTGTTTTGACCCCATCATTTTGCTGTTTTTGAGGCTTTTACGATATCACTGGCTTTTTCATTTGTGTGTGTGTTTTTTTTAACGGTGCCTTACAGCTGCTGATGCAAAGTCAAACCCCAAATGAATGTACATACTGTATCAGACAATGAAGAATTATTTTGTTGCATTCATGTTTATGGTACATTCATAATCGTGGTTTTCAATTGAAATAGATAAGGATGAAAAAATTGTCACCCTGGTGGTGGTTCGTGGGAGCAAAAAAAAAAAGAAAAAAAGTTGCAGTTGCAATTTGTTGCCAACAGAAGGCAGTCACACTACAATGTCTAAACCGCACGGATTTTTTGAAAACAAATCATGACTTGATAGAAGTATGAATAAAAAGAAATGGATGAATATTACAAGTTTCTTTTTTATTATTATTTTCATTTGTTTTGAAATGTCACATAAGGCACACGTTTCACCTCTCACATATTTGGATCCAACAGCTGGACTGTGACTGCACTAGTAAAACACTGATTAAAAACAATCCGCTATGTAATCATTGCATGATGAAAGACCAAAAAAACATGTCCTCAGAAAATGTGCGCATATTCAGTGAGATAGATGTCCCAAATGGATTGGTCGTCTATTCCTGTCAATGCCAGCCAACGAATTAAATATTCATGTACGTTGATTCGTAGTTGAAATTGGTTGATTGGTGTGTTTTGGTCCAAATATTTTACACGCCCAATTATGGGGGAGTAGTAATTTTCTCGTTTTGCCATCATACAACATATAACTACATTACTGTACAATGCTACACAGTGACAAATGGTGTATTTTAATGTTCACCCTGAGAAATACAGTTGAATTAAAACCAAAAAAAAAGAAGCTAATAAAAATAAGACACATATTGAGTAAAATACTCTTAGTATTCCGACCATTGTATAGGTCATGTCATTGTATGTCAACTAATTCATAACAATAACATACTGTTTAAAAATCAAGATATATTTTAAAGGGTATTATAATACTAAGGGGCTGTGAGATATGTATAGAACCGTTATGTGGCAAGATAACAAATATTAGTAAAGTCAACAAAAAAATAAATCACATTCACGAGCAATTATCGAAAATAGATCGAAAAACATTTCCGAAAGTATTCCGGAAACAGCCGAATGGGGCGGAGACGTCACAACAAGGAAACAAAAGGTCGAGGCAGGTGCCATCGTTGTTTATTGACGAGAGAGTTGCGTTTGTGTTTTATCAAAAAATCGCTAAAATGGTTCAAACCTGTAATGCTATGTGGTGTACAAATAGCCATTTGTCGCAATGTAGTACCCATGAGTTCCCGAACGTGAGAAAAAGAGCTGGACTACGCAGACAATGAGTAAAGTTCATCCGTGCTAAGAGGGCTAATTTTGCAGACCCAGCCTCCGGCACGGTTTTGTGTTGTGCGCAGTTTACACCTGAAAGCTATTCGAACTATGGACAAATGAAATCAGGTTTTGCTAAGAAATTGCTGCTGAAAGCAGATGCGGTGCCCACCATACACGCGCAGCCACCTAAATGTCCCGAGATATCAAGAAAGAGGACGATGACTGGCTCTGATGAAACCACCCCAGGCTAACCAAAGGAGCGGAGCAGCCAAGCTCGAAATGGCCAGAGTGAGTACTCTTTTATAATGACTGGCTTGATTCAAAACCAGAATCAAGAAATCGTCAGAGAGCTCCAGTTAATTCGCGCTGAAAACGAGAAACTCAAGCAGGCGGTCGATGAGAGAGATGTTCGCATCAACAGGCTGGAAATTTTGGCTGACGATCTCGACCAGTGCCGACGCGCAAATGAGCTCATCATTTCTGGATTACAACTGACGCCTAGCCCAGGGGACACAGTGGCGCAACTGGCGATTGCTAAGCTGAAAGAGTATGGAATAATCATGGAACCGCTGGACATCCGTCGCTGCCTTCTGCTCCCATCTGGGGGGAGAGGACCGGCGACGGTGCTCATGAAGCTGGCAGACCACAAGTCCAAGACTGCCCTGCTTAACCAGCGCCACCACCTGAAAGGGTCGAAGATTTTTTTGAATGACAACTTGGGGGATGGGAAACTGATAAGCATATGCTTCATCCCGTCCGCCTTTGTCTTCTTCTTCGGTTCGGGGTATATCATATCACATTTTGTAATTGTCAATGATTGTCAATGATACTGATGATGATGACAATAAAATTTCATTCATTCATTCATAATAAAAAACATCAAGCATTGGATATAGGACTGGACACATGTATAAATTATCGCTCGTAAAATATATAGAACAAATCCTCTATTCCCATTCATATTTGTGTCTGTTGGCAGAGCGAAAACCTATGATAGCACAATAAATGATAAATATTCTATACATTATTTTGCGGTCACGGTTTATCAGCTTCACAAAAAGAAATGCAAAACAAACCATTCGGTGTTTCCCACACGATCTGTTGCTAGTGTTTCATCAGTGTGATTGCTCCCCTCAATAATCCTTTCATTAGGCTGCATTGGCTTTCGTTTGGGCTCAAATTGATAACCCAAAACACCAAAGAAAGGTTCATAACTCTCCTCGTCACCATTAGAAGAACGTTCGTTACGTCGGATTCGTCGCTGCAACTAGAAACAAAATTGTGACGCCATCATTCAGTACTAAGCACTGAGCCGGTTGTTTCCTTGTTGTGTCGTCACGCACACAATATGCTAGATTTCGGGGATCTCGGGTGCCGGTCGTTTTAGCTTGACAATCGATCCAAATTTCTATCATTTTCTTGGTGTTGCGATGTGTGTAATTACACGAAGTGGCATGATATGAATCCAAAATGCATGCGTTTATGGTAGGGCTGTCAAACGATTAAAATTTTTAATCGAATTAATTACCGCTTAAAAATTAATCACACAAGATGGATATATATATTCAACATGCGGTACATAAGGACTGTATTTGTTTATATATATATAACAATAAATCAAAAAGATGGCATTAACATTATTAACATTCTGTTAAAGCGACCCATGGATAGAAAGACTTGTAGTTCCTAAAAGATAATGTTATAGAGTTATAGAAATTTTATATTAAAACCCCTCTTAATGTTTTCGTTTTAATAAAATTTGTAAAGTTTTTCAATCAAAAAATAAACTAGTAGCCCGCCATTGTTGATGTCAATAATTACTTACACATTGCTCATGGGTGCTGAAGCCTATAAAATCAGTCGCACCCAAGCGCCAGCAGAGGGCAGCAAAACTCCACAAAACACAATTAACAAGTGGGCATTTCACTATACTGTCATTTAAATCTGTCTGAGCGGGGCATGTGCGTTAATTGCGTCAAATATTTTAACGTGATTAATTTTTAAAATTAATTACCGCCCGTTAATGCGATAATATTGACAGCCCTAGTTTATGGATAAATGATGGAATATTAGCATTTCCCCAGGTGTTGTCATACCCTTTAATAAGTCAACTACGGTGTACTTATTAGCAAAGGTGCGTAGTAACACGTTACATTTACTCCATTACATTGAGTAACTTTTTGAGAAAAATGTACTTCTAAGAATAGTTTTACTCAGCCATACTTTTTACTTTTACTTGAGTAGATTTGTAAAGAAGAAACGCTACTCTTACTCCGCTACTTTGGGCTACACTCGTAGTTATATTTTCCCTCTTTATTCTACATATTAGATTTTACTTTTTTTTTTTGCTAACGATGCCAACAGTAGCTCTACCAGTTTCACCAATGAGACGAAATCAGGAGGGGAAAAAAGTACCATGTTTCAAAAACGGTTGAAAAACAGTGGGAATTGAAGTTCTTCACTTCGACATTGGCAGCACCTTGCCACAAGATGGCGTGAAAGCACTACTTCTAATTTGACACTGAGCGCAAACACAGCGACCTTAGTCATGAATAACAAGAGGTCATGTTCCCAAAAAACAAATGTGTAAGAATAACGAAAACAAAGTGTTTTTTACATTTTTAGTTATTAAACGTCTTGTATTTTTTTGTATTGATTTAGATTTGTTTGAATTTTACCAATTAACCCAAATTGTAGTGGGGGAAAAATACACCCAACCCAAAAACCCAAGAAATATTCCTTTTTTTTTTTTTTTTTTTTTTTTTTTTTTTTTTTTTTTTTAATTTCAAGCCCAACTGTAATAAAAAAATAGTGGCTATCATCTTTAAACATGATTCATGTCCAGTCAGTGTTGGTCATCAATGTCAACAACAAAAGCAGATAAAAAAGTGTGTTTTCACAAATTTTCCCTCTTTTGCTCATCACCCGTGGACCTTCATTTCCATCCCACGCTGCGGTTTTTCCCTCTTGTCGCTTCGTCCCAGCGCCTCGGCCTCCTCCAGGGTGGACGTCAGCGGTCTGCCCAGCGTCTCGGGAAGCAATAAGGTCAGGACGCCGATGATGAAAGCCAGGATGCCCACGATGAGCTGATGAATAAGTTCATATTTTACGGGAAGAAAGTTGAAAAAGATCCGATATTTTAACGTGAAGGTAAACCTGAGGCAGGTAGACCCAGACGTCGGCCAGGTAGACGCAGAACGGCGCCACTACGCTGCCCACGCGGCACATCATGCTGCCGCTGCCCACTGCCAGAGACCTGACAAAACGGTAAGAATCTCAAGATTTCCATTTAAGTAGAAGTTAATGTTGCTAGTAGAGTCTACTAAGGCTCAGTCAGCCGACTATTTTTACGATTAGTCGACTAATCTCATAATTATTTATTTTTACTAATTTAGCAATGAAATTTTTGTTGACGCCTGTTAATTCACAAAAACACTTAAATTCTTTATTAAAGTACACATAAACACGTAAACAACAATAAATCACAAACAATGAGATCAAATGCTGATAACATTAACTAGTGCAAAAGAAAGGAATGTAAATAGATTCAGAACACTGACTTCGCCTTTCCAACATGATTCAAAGCAATTCTTAAAAAAATGCATTGATATTATAATATACTACTATATACAATAGTATAATAATTATTCATTGTCAATCAGATTTTTCATAAAGGGTGTCATTTTAAAGCTATTCTTAGTGTAGAATCTGAATTCTGACGTATGTGGGATTGACTACAGAAATCGTTAATATGACGAACATGACGTGCTTTTATTTTGAAATGTTCGCCGGAAGTATGTTCGCTAAACTGCTAACCGTAAGCTGCCAAACAGCTCAATCTTGGTCTCATCTGACGCTTGTGTGAGACCAAGATTGAGCTTTTTGGCAACAAACACTCTAAGTGGGTCTGGCGTGCCACAAAAGATGCGCATGCTGAAGAAGCACCTCATACCCACTGTGAAGTATGGGGGTGGGTCAGTAATGCTGTAGGGCTGTTTCGCTTCCAAAGGCCCTGAGAACCTTGTTAGGGTGCATGGTATCATGAATGCTTTGAAATACCAGGACATTTTAAATCAAAATCTGTTGCCCTCTGCCCGAAAGCTGAAGATGGGTCGTCACTGGGTCTTTCAGCAAGACAATGACCCTAAACATATGGCCAAATCTACACAGAAATGGTTGACCAGACACAAAATCAAGCTCCTCCTATGGCCATCTCAGTCCCGAGACCTTGTTTTGTTGGCAAAAGGGGGTTGTACAAAGTATTAACACCAGGGGTGCTAATAATTGTGACACACATTATTTGATGTCAAATAATTTTTTTCTTTATGTGGGATTTTTTCCCCACTGAATGAATGCGTTTGTATTGAAGGTTGGATTTTTCTCTTTTTTTCCATTAAGGTCCCATATTATTTGAATAATTAAAAAAAAAATTAGAAGCTAAAAAAAACACATCTTTTTCAGGGGTGCCAATAATTATGGAGGGCACTGTATGTCCAGCTCGGATCTTTTACATCCATTCAAAAGTGGGATATTTTGCCGGATATCACTAAATGACATCTGTTATAAGCATTCATTAATGCTCATGACAGTGTCATGTCATAATTATGAATGACTTATGGTGCCACTGTCAAATAAAGGGTTACCAAATACCATAACTAGCAATGAATGAAACAACTTGAACAGTAACTGAAGAAATAATTAGCACAGAAGAAAAAATTAGCACAGAACATAAATTTTGATTGTTATTTACACCTGTAGCGCTGCAATGCATGCTAGGAGGCATGTTGGGCAACAACAGTGTTGACAGCAGGTGGCAGTAGAGGTTGTCTCCTCCAAGAGAATTGTGATGGCCAAATGACGCTTCTTGAAGCAATGAAGCTTTACAGCCAATTGGTTCAAAGGTTCACGGTGGTTCATTTGATCTTATGACAGTCTTAGTTACAGTCTGATTTAAATCTCATTAGGATTTTAATCTCATGATTTTTTTCCTCGTAGTATGACAACAAATAACATTATTCTCCTAGTATTATGAATTTAATCTGGTAATATTACGATTTTAATGTCATATTACGATTTTAATCTCCAAATTATTAAAATATTTTTCTGGTAGTATTACAACTAGGGTTGTTCCGATCATGTCTTTTTGCTCCCGATCCGATCCCGATCGTTTTAGTTTGAGTATCTGCCGATCTCGATATTTCCTGATCTGATGGCTTTTTTTTTGCTCCAGATTCAATTCCAATCATTCCCGATAATTTTTCCCGATCATATACATTTTGGCAATGCATTAAGAAAAAAATGAATAAAACTCCGACGAATATATACATTCAACGTACAGTACATAAGTACTGTATTTGTTTATTATGACAATAAATCCTCAAGATGGCATTTGCATTATTAACATTCCTTCTGTGAGAGGGATCCACAGATAGAAAGACTTGTAATTCTTAAAGGATGAATGTGACTTTGTATATTATGACTAAATATTGCCATCTAGTGTATTTGTTGAGCTTTCAGTAAATGATACTGTAGCCATTTAACTGTTCTGCCCAAATGCATGATGGGAAGTGCACCCATTACTGTGCGTAGTGGCACCAATTGCTATATCTTCTCTGCGTTGGGAAGTACCACAGGGTGTTAAGGAAAAGATCAACCACTACCGTTCTTCCCCACATTGCTTCCCACGATATTTCTAATTGTTGAGAGAGGGATTTTAAGGCTTTAGCAAATTTAAAAGAGGCTCCAAAGACTACCAAAATTCTCTCTACTCATTATACGCTGCCTGTTAGCTCTATGTATAGGTAAAACGGCGCCATTATAGATTGAACGCGACAATGCGTGAGTGGGTCGTGCAGCGCATGCATTAATTGCATTAAATATTTTAGCGTGATTAATTTTTTAAAAATTCATTACCGCCGTTTACGCGATAAATTTGATAGCCCTACTTTAAGCCAAAACTAAAAACTCTGGATGAATGTAAGACATTTTGTCTGTAACGTTAAATACAATTAGAAAACGATTTGATTAAAAAATATATATATATATTAAAAAAAGGCATGTCCGATATTTTTTTGCCGATTCTGATACTTTGAAAATGACGTGATCGGACCCGATCGATCGGGACGTATGACTTTAATCTCGTACTATCAAGACTTTGTTCCCGTAGTCCTATTTCCTTCTCTTTGTTTGGCCCCGATACTCATAATTTCTCCTAATTTCCCTCATAATTTTACAACATGATTGGCGTACCTGATGATGGTGGGGTAAAGCTCACACGTGTACAGATAGATGAGACCAAAGGCGATGGCGATGGCAAACTTTCCAATCATGCTGAGAGCGATGGCTAGTGCCTCGATATCCTGAAAAGTAAATTTTATAAGATCATATCTCAGTGCCATTGACGGTGGCCATCAATGGAAACTGAACTCGAAGCACCACTTTATTGCAATCGGATGTGTTTGATTGAGTGTAAAAAGGTCACAGGGTAGCTCAGAAAGACAGCGGCACCTGGACCCCCCCCCCACCCCCCCTGTCCCTCTCTTCCACTAAAAATACACTAGTGAGAGTCGACCCTGTATTTATTTTTAAAGCCCCCTCTTTAATTTCATTGGCATTGTGCTGTTGCCGTGGCAACGCAGCTCCGCGGTCGCGTCAGATTACGTACCGAAGGGACCACGATGATGAGAATGCAAGCGACCCCCGCCAGCAGCAGGGCGGGGGCGCACGTCTTCTTACGCCCGATGCGGTCCATGCCAAAGCAGCCCACCAGATACGAGGGAAGCTCCACCGCACCTGCAGGCAACCAATCACAGACAGTGGCGAGTCAGCGACTTTTTGCTTAGACACGGCGACACTGACGCGCACCATTTGGAAGGCTACAAATAACCTCGTGACATTTTACACACTACACATGTGTGGATTTGCAATTGCTTTTGCAATTCAATTGGATTTTACTGTACAAACGTTGACATTTCTAATGTATATCATAAAAGCTGAGTTTTTTAAAAAGTGTAACAATAATCACAGAAAAAAAGTGAGCCATTTATAATTAAATCACTTTTTTAACACTAAATATAATACAATTGATATTTTACTGTTATGTATTGTACATTAAAAGAATAAAATGCAATATACAATTTAGGTACATTTTATTACTAATTTTTATTTTCCACCTAATTTGATATATTAAGTACAGTTTCAAATTTTAATATATATATTTAAATACATGAAATAACATAATAAAATACAAATACAGTAATTTCAAACTTGTGGGTTAATAATTATACAGCACTGTAGTTTGACTTAAGTACTGTAATAAAATGTAAAATTTAGTTTTATACATAAAATGTTTAAAAATTTATTACAAATAAGTTTTGATCATATTTTATTGTATCCATATTGTTAAGATATAAATAACACAATTTTAAAAATATAATGTATTTCAATACATGAAATATTTTAATACTCAATAAATATACAATGATATTATTATTTATTATAAACTTGTACATGTTCATAATTACAATAGTTTGATAAAATGTATGTAATAAAAATAGTTTAAAATAATTTAGTTTTCAAATACTAAGACATAAAAATATGTTACATTAGGCCTATATTGGATTTTTGGGGGGAGTTTAACATTGATATTATAACATTAGCTTATCACAAATATTTCATATGATTTTATTTTTAGTTTTTTCTCTCTCAAAACCATTACAGTAATCCCTCGTTTTTCGCGGTTAATGGGGACCAGAACCCGGTGCCATAAGTGAAAAACCGCAATGTAGCCCCCCCCCCCCCAATTTTTTTTTTTATTAAATATATACGTATATACAGTATATTAAATATATATATGTATATATTAAATTTATATATTTAATATGACATATAAGACGTGTTTTTTCCTTTTTTTCCCCAAAGTATATTTTTTTTTAAATTTTAAAAAAGACTTTAATGTCCAACTATAAATGTTTTAATAAATATTTTTTTAAACACTTCAAACGTAAAAATTATGAAAAGTTTTAAACGTGTTACTGTCTCACCTAATTATTTTTAAACAAGAATAAAGTAGAAAAATGCTTGTCTTTATTAAATGCTTCATTGAGTGAGTCCACTCAAATCCGGTCAAGCTGCTGACTTACAATGAGTTGCCACAGCAACTGTTTGACAAGTTAAACGATGATTGACACATGCGGCGTCTTGAAGTTTCTACTTCCAAGCGTCTCTGGCATGAAATCCTTAATATCTGGTAGTCATTGTTAACTTTAATAAGCAACTCCAGTTCACTGCCTGACTAAAAGCGGCAAGATTGAGAGTAAGAGATTAAGTGATCGGATCGGAACAGCTCTACAAATACTGAGTTTATTTATTATTTTACTTGAAAAAAGTTTGAAGCGTGAAGTAGCGATGAAGGAATCACTGTATCAGGTAATTTATATATTTTTTATCATTTTCTGTGTTCCTAATCAAGGTAATTTTTTTCATTTTATTTTAAATTTTAGCAATTTTGTAGAATTTTAAGCAAAATATTTCACTTCATTTTAAAATGAGATGAATTTTAAAAATCTGAGACAAGTGCTCTCAAAAGTACTTCTAAATACTTTTTTACTGTGCCATGAAGACGCTTTTCTAAACTCAACAACAAAAAAAAGTCCCGAATTAAGGAGTCCAATCAAAAGGCGAGTGTCAGTACTCCTTACCGACCAGGAAGAGGTTGATGTACTGGTTGCCCCCCAGGTTGACAGACCCCAGCGAGAAAACGTAGTATCCCAAACTGCCGATGAACCAGATAGCCCACACCGTGCACGTACGTCCCGCCATCCTCCAACTCCCGAACAAATCCAAAATGGACAGTTTCTTCTCCGAAGAGCGCTCCACCGCCTCCTGCTTCTCCAGCAGCGTTTCGCCGTTGCGCTCCTCCGACTCTAGCAGATCCTCCACCCTTAGGCGATTCTCCAAACCGTTGACGCGGGCCATGTTGTCCAGTAGGATCTGCGCCTCTTTGTACTTCCCCTTAGCGATGAGGTAGAAGGGCGTCTCGGGCAGCTTCCAGCAGAAGAGCAGGAAAGGTGAGGTGCAGAGCGACAGGAAGATCTGGTAGATCCACCAAACTCGCACTAGGTAGCCAGTTAGAGCTACCACCATGATGCCTACGGCGAAGGCGGCGTGGACGTGCATGGAGGTCCACGTTCGGACTTTGATGCCGGTGAACTCGGTGACGTACACGAAGACCACTACGAGGTAGCCGCTGGATGCCTGCACGGTGGGATAAAAAAAGGTTAGTTTCAATGGCGTTTACTCACTGGCTGCAATTGACACTGAAAGATAAGCATTCACAGGGCGTCTCTCGAGGAGTTAATTTTGCGCCACTTGTTAAATTTAGGGCACTGGTCCCCAAGCTTTTTTTGCACCACGGACCGGTTTGACTTGGACCATTTTTTTCACGGGCCGGCAAAGTGTGGCAGAAAATTACAGAAAATATAAACACAACAGGCCTGAAAACAAACATTCCAATCTCCAATCGTGAAAGATTTCTTGGCATTAGCAATACGGATCGCCACGAGGTATGACGCTCTCAGTGCATTTGCATTTTGTTGCCTCTTTTGCTAGTTTTTAGCCACAAATTGTTTAGAAATGACTCAGTTGTAGGCTCCTCTTCTGGCTCAGCAGGTAGCCCTAACTAGTGACGGGATCTGTCGTTCACTTGAGTAAACGAATCCATTCCGGTTCGTTCAGTAAAACGATTCGTTCAAACGAATCGTTCAACGAATCGTTCGCCCCCCTCATCTCCCTCCCCACCCAAATGAATCGTTCGGTTAGTGAACGGGAAGTGACGTTGCCGAACGAATCACCAAAGACCGCTTCGCAGTATAACTGAACGGGAAGTGACATTGCTTGGTCCCTCCCTCTCTTGCACATTGACCACTCGTCGTAGTTTCAGAAATGAGTGACAGGCGATATCATTCTGCTCTCAGAGACAGCCTCGTCTCCCTCCCGCTGCTGCAAAAGCGAGGGAGAACTTCCGCGTCGTCTGTCCTAGTTCTATGGGCTCAAAGTCATGGCTCGTGCTTGCATTTCGAATTAGGACACGGTTAAACATTTTCCTTTTGAGGGGGAAGTCGGGGTTTGGGGTCGGGGGCGCACGGACTTTCTTTAGCATGATCGTGCTCACATATACAATGCTGCTGCTAACAGCCAACGCGGCATGCCTGCTGTCACGAAAATAAAAATAAATCGAAAGTTTAATTTCTAATTATGGAACGGCCAACACATCATATTAACCTCTCGCTCTGTTGTATTTTTGTTTTTTATTATTAAGATGATCGTTTTGAATTTTTGCACTGGTATTAATAAATAAAATAATCCGGTCAGCTCCCCTGTCGTCCCCGCATCTCAGATCGTCAAATGCTGACGAGAAATAATTGTTTGCTTTATGATTTCGCCTTTCTACTCTCATTAGTCTGTTAAGAAAAATGTAGACATATTGCGACATCTCCCGTGTCCGCGCGCTTTGTTTTTGGGGTGCTTGAGTAGCACATGATGGACGGATTGACATAATTTGTCAAACCAACCGACACCCTCTGACACGGAAAAAAAAAAAAAAAAAAAAAAAACACTCGGAAAAAATTGACATGTATATACAGTTTCATTGCAAATCAGTATTATGGTGATCATACTAAATATTATTTTTTTTCTGTGCACATATGAGGTACATATCGCTGCCATGAAGCCTCCATATAGTGACAGTTCTCTGCCCGCTTCACTGCCGTCACGCGACCGCAGCTCAGGTTTTGCTTGCCTCGTAGCTACGCGTGTTTTAAATTACTGTAAATTTGATAGTATATCGTCATAGGCACAGTCCCGA
Source organism: Corythoichthys intestinalis (assembly GCF_030265065.1). Lineage (NCBI taxonomy): Eukaryota > Metazoa > Chordata > Actinopteri > Syngnathiformes > Syngnathidae > Corythoichthys > Corythoichthys intestinalis. The sequence goes on from NC_080413.1 coordinate 9,092,776, forward strand.
GTCTGTTGAGAAAAGTAGAACACTAAACCATGCTCGCTAGATTTGTGTGGTGTTTTTGTCTTTTTGAGCAGCATTTGATAGGCTCCACGTTAACAAATATGTGACAAAGTCGTTTCCTTTCATTTTATGACTCGTTCACCGCATAGTCATTACTGGAAAGTCAAGTTAGCAGCAAGCTAGGTCAGGAACCAGAGGACCGAATCACTGAACGGGAAGTGACAAAACTCAGTCTTTCCCCCCTGCCTGCACGCTGGCTGCTTATTGGCCACACGTGGAAATGAGTGACATACGCCATGATTCTGTTTCCGCTCCCTCCCCTGCCCGCGATGAGGCTGGCGTCTGATTGGTCGTGTGCGATGTCAGAAGACGCTGCCGCTTGCTCAACGCCCTCCCACGCAGCGAACAAGCGCCACCAACTTCATAGAACGAATCAGTGCAGATGGTGATTAGTTCGGTCTCGTTCACCCAAACAATTCGTTCAAAAAGAACGAATCGTTCGCGACCGATACAACACTAGCCCTAACGTTACTGTTTACTATCAGTGCAACGGTTTGCGGTTCAAAGCCGAACCATACGGTTCGCCCTGTACGGTTCAATATGTCTTTATGAACCGTGCCTTTTCGGTTTTGCAATTAATGTATTCCGAATGCTTGTGGAATGAATTGATCGAGCTCTGTGTGCCTGTGTGTGATGTGAAGCACAGCTGTGGAGAAATTCCCGCCCCGCAAGTAAATGTCCGATCGCTGTCAAGCACCTGTGTAATAGAAGCCGAGTAACGCCCTCTCTCGCTTACGAGCGAAGTGAAAGTGAAACAGGAAAGAAAACAAAAAGCTATGGCGAGCGGAGGAGTGGAGAGACCGAATTTTGAGGAAGCACCGGCTTCTTTCAAATCTGCGGTGTGGCAACATTTCGGTTTCCCCGTGGACTACAATGCGGAGGGAGAGGAAATATTGAGAAAAAAAAAATAAAAATTTCAAGCATTGCTCAGCGCTTGTTCCCTATGCTAATGGCAACACTTATAACATGACTCCGGCACCTCAGCCGGCATCACCCACAGATATCACTTTCTAAGAGCAGGACAACCCCGAAGATGACACCAGTGAAAACACACGGCACGCTTCGTTAATTTACTTGCAACGCTTGACCCACGTCAAGGACATATTTCTCCAACAACGTAATCCCCGACATTTATGAAATGGCACGCAAAGCCATCGAAGATGATTTCGCTAAAGCACATAGTTTCGCCCTGACCAGATAGTTGGACGTCCCGTGCTACAGAGTGCTACTACCTAACTGTGACGGTCCACTATAATTCATACCAGTCAAGTTGTACGGTCTCGGCGTCATTTGTACAAGTGAGCACTGATTTTTAAATGTGTACGCCATACGTTACGTTCAAAACCTGTACGTTTTTCGTGCATTACGTTTTTTTTCCTCCGTTCGGATTTTGTCACCGTTTCGGCAACGAGACAATGTGCGTTAATATGTTGGTTGAATGACACAAGAAAAGTCAAAGAGACACGGAGAGGGAAAAGTGTTTGTTGTGACGCTGTAGCAAACACGATGCTAGGCTAGGTGGCTCCAATATTTCCTGACTGTAGCCGACAGCCTAAAATCTATGCCTAGATTTCTCATGCATATAGAACTAAATGCGAAATGACAGACTCGGTAGCGTTAGCAAACAGCCGCCATTTTAGAGCAGTAAACTTCTCAGAAAGGCTGTGTTGTAGTGAACCTTCCTAGCGAACCTAAGTAACTTTTTATCTAAAATACTCCTAAATCGGCAAAATCTTGACTTGAGTCTTATCTTTAAAGGATGAAACAGTTTTCAATTTTTCACATGTCGAAAGTAGACAGAAGGAAGCTAATGCAAAAACCGGAGCAATTTTATCAACTTTAACGGTTGATTCACAACATTAGATGACTTCCAATTTTTTTTGAAAAAATGAAGAAAAAAACATGAAAGGTAACTCTTCAGGTCATTGACCAGGTCCTGCCGTGTAGTTCTGGGCTGATCCCCCACCTTCCTCATGATCAGTGATGCCCCACGAGGTGAGATCTTGCATGGAGCCCCAGAACAAGGCAGATTGACCGTCAACAAATCGCTCTAACAGTTGTTACCTTCTCACCAAGCTGCGTGCTTATTTTCCTGTAGCCCATCCGAGCCTTATGCAGGTCTATTATTTTATCCCTGAGGTCCTTACACAGCTCTTTGGTCTTGGCCATTGTGGAGAGGTTGGAGTTTGTTTGTTTGAGCATGTGAACAGGTGTCTTTTATACAGGTAACAAGTTTAAACAGGTGCAGTTACTTCCGGTAATGAGTGGAGAACAGGAGGGGTTCTTAAAAAAGAACTAAGAGCCAAAATATTTACTAGTTGGTAATCTATCAAATACTTATTTCATGCAGTTAAATACAAATTTATTATTTAAAAATTATACAATGTGATTTTCTGGATTTTTGCATTAGATTCCGTCCCTCACACTTGAAGAAAACTTATGATACAAATTACAGACCTCTACACGGCATGCAAGTGGGAAAACCAGCAAAATCGGCAGTGTATCAAATACTTGTTCTTCCCACTGTATGTGTATAAACTAGGGCTGTCAAACGATTAAAATTTTTAATCGAGTTAATTACAGCTTAAAAATTATTTAATCGCAATTAATCACAATTCAAGCCATCTCTAAAATATGCCATATTTTTCTGTAAATTATTGTAGGAATGGAAAGATAAGACACAAGATGGATATATACATTCAACATACGGTACATAAGGACTGTATTTGTTTATTATAACAATAAATCAACAAGATGGCATTAACATTATTAAAATTCTGTTAAAGCGATCCATGGATAGAAAGACTTGAAGTTCTTAAAAGATAAATGTTAGTACAAGTTATAGAAATTTTATATTAAAACCCCTCTTAATGTTTTCGTTTTAATAAAAATTGTAAAATTTTCAATCAAAAAATAAACTAGTAGCCCGCCATTGTTGATGTCAATAATTACTTACACAATGCTCATGGGTGCTGAAGCCTATAAAATCAGTCGCACCCAAGCGCCAGCAGAGGGCGGCAAAACTCCATAAAACACAATTAACAAGTGGGCAGTTCACTGTACTGTCATTTAAATCTGTCTGAGCGGGGGGAGTGCGTTAATTGCGTCAAATATTTTAACGTGATTAATTTAAAAAATTAATTAACGCCCGTTAACGCGATAATTTTGACAGCCCTAGTATAAACACACAATGTATATTCTATGTTGTTTTGCCAGCTTGTCCGAGTCCGTTTTGTAAGCACTATTTTGTGAATGCATTACACGGGAGGCAGAGGGTAGTCACGCTTTGCTTGTATGAGCAGTCGCCAAGTTGCAATTTAAATAAATTTTGAGAAAACGAACAAGAAAGTCTAACATTGTTGCTTGGGTTGTTACAATCGTTGCGCAGTTGTGGACTCACCACAAGGAAAATAACGAATAGAAACATGGTGTGGCGCCGCGTATATTTCCTGGAATAGGAAACCACAAAATACATCACAACATGATGATCTTTATCAGCCATTCTTCCAAGGCTCTCAGGATTTTGTTTCATATGATTATACGCAGCGAATCTACTATACTATAGACTTCGTGAAAAATTAAAACTAAAAGCGTCCTTTAACAGGAACAAAAAGTTTGACCGAATCTTTTTCCATTCTTTAGTAATGAGCAGTGGGACGTGTGCTCCCACAAGTGTTACCGTTATCGGTCTTGATTCCATGTGAAAAACAACAGCTGGGCATACTTTGAAAAGTATGATTCCTCACAATCGCAGTGTGAACTCACCATAGCCAGGAGGAAGCGGAACACCATAAAGTAGTAGTAGTTGGGGGAGAAAGCCACAGACACCCCGAGTCCAAATTGACAGACGCTGGTGAACATGAGGATTTTCACTCTGCCGACTCTAAAAGGGAAAATTCACTCACTCGTACCATTGACGCTAATAGACGTCTAATCCAGTGTTTTTCAACCAGTGTGCCGTGAGAGATCGACAGGTGTTCCGCGAGAAATTATCCAATATCGCTTTTTAAATTTTTTTTATTAAAAGGGTGGTCCCTGGCGGTATTTGTAAGGACACTCAGCCTCAGATGCAGGCAAGCGATTTATTGCTCGTGTCGCGTTCAGGAACTGCTTGGGTTTCTAGCCACCAGTCACCTTGCTGTCCACGACAATACAGTGCCCTCCATAATTATTGGCACCCCTGAAAAAGATGTGCTTTTTAGCTTCTAATACTTTTTTTTATTCAAATAATATGGGACCTTAAAAAGTGCATGTGACACGAAAAAGCATGTTTATTTCATAATACACGCGGTATTTTATGCTCCTGAATGATATGGATTGTGTGGAAGCGATCGCTATATTTATTTAGTTTTTTGAATCCCGCGCCATGAAAAGGAGTGACTTCCGGCTTCGGTCTTGCATTGAGGAGGAGGGCGCTGTGACGTGTACGGTAGGAGACGTCCTCTTCACGCTACAGTGTACTGTTGTGTATGAGGACGAAGGATTCAGCTGATTTTGCGGATTAATACGTTTATTTTTCGCATCACGCCAGCCAAACGGCTGCAGAAAAATCATTCTGTATGAGGGAGAGGCGTATGCGCCTTTTTGGAGTTTCAAAAGGTTCCCATTCACCGTGGATATTTACTGTGGGACCATTGGATTTACGAGGAAGTGAGTAAACATCTTGTTTTGTATTATGTCAAATACGAATACAGCGATTACAAAGTAAACACTACAAACTTTCTTTAAATAAAGGATTACTTACGTTTTATCATTGATAGGCATGTAAAAAGCTCTCCTCATGCACATTAGCAGCACGTTAGCTGCACAACAACTGCAGCCGCCTTCCTCCGGGGAACGAACTGTAAATTGCTCTCCGCCGGGCGGTTTGCCGATCCGCGAAGGCAATCGACAACCCAGTCGTCATGTCAAATAATTGAAGCTAGTTATGTGTGATTTTCCGCTTCGAAGACTTTGAAACATCACTCGGTTCGGGTTAGCATGTCGGCTAGCTGTCACGCCTTTTGGTTTGTTTACATTCTCCGAAGCCGGGGAAGGGAAATGACATATGTCCGATTTAGGTGTCATAAAATATCGTTCGGGAGGTGCGACAGTAAAGGTGAAGTCGACAGTTTTGACCATTATGGAGTAATTTTCCATGTCGTCCTGAATAAATGCATTTTTATTATTTCATATTCCATTTAGCACAAGACTGTTATTTGTCATGACCATGCCATTTATTTAGCAATTGGGGAAAATACTTGGATAAAAAGAATATCCTGTAAAAATATTGAAGTAAAAAGACAGAAACAATGACATTTTGCAACTCTCTTCGTCGCGTTTTCCTCGTTGTGAATAGTTCCCCCTCGACGGGCTGACTGGTCCTTCTCAAGCCATTTATATAGCTATTGGGGGAAAATACTTGGATAAAAAGGATATCCTTTAAAAATATTGGAGTAGAGAGACTGAAATAATGACATTTTGCAGCTCTATTCGTCGCGTTTTCCTCGTTCTGAATAATTCCCCCTCAATAGGCTGAATAGTAAAACTGATGAGCCCAGTCTACCGCTGACGTCATCCACCTGTTGGGGACCCTAAAGCCTTATAATGGAAGGCGTGGCTAACCAGCAGATTAAAAGACTAATTTCTCGTCATCTGCGCTTTGCTAAATTGTTGTATATAGTCGAATCGTCTCAAAATATGATTCTAATTCACATAATAATGCCATTTAAGACTTTTTTCTCCTGTCGTATGCTCTTTAATGGAAAAAAAAGGAGAAAAATCCAACTTTCAATACAAGTGCATTTATTCAGTGGGGGAAAAAATCCCACATAAAGAAATAATTATTTGACATCAAAAAATGTGTGTCACAATTATTAGCACCCCTGGTGTTAATACTTTGTACAACCCCCTTTTGCCAACAAAACAAGGTCTAGGGACTGAGATGGCCATGGGAGGAGCTTGATTTTGTGTCTGGTGAACCATTTCTATGTAGATTTGGCCATATGTTTAGGGTCAGTGTCTTGACCCAGTGACGACCCATCTTCAGCTTTCGGGCAGAGGGCAACAGATTTTGATTTAAAATGTCCTGGTATTTCAAAGCATTCATGAAGCCATGCACTCTAACAAGGTTCCCAGGGCCTTTGGAAGCAAAACAGCCCCACAGCATCACTGACCCACCCCCATACTTCACAGTGGGTATGAGGTGCTTTTCAGCATGCGCATCTTTCATGGCACGCGATTAATTATGATTAATTTTTTAGCTGTGATTAACTCGATTAAAATTTTAATCGTTTGACAGCCCTAATTATAATTAAATATACTGAACAGAAAGTCATTTTGGTACATTTTTAGTTCGTAGTGTGCCGCAAGATTTTTTCCTACGTAAAAATGTGCCGTGACTCAGAAAAGGTTGAAAAACACTGGTCTAATCCATTTGGACTCGGAGGGGCTGGCAGCAATCCTTCGATCACAGCGAATGGTGGCGAAACTTACCTATCGGCGATGTCCCCAAACACGAGCGCGCCCACCAGCACCCCCAACATGAAGATAGGCTGACACAGTTTAGCCAACCAAGCACGGTCGCACACCAAATCCCAATCGGTCACGATGCTTTGAAGCACTTCGCTTTGATCGTAAGCGAACGCACTGTCGCACTTTTCCGCTGTTTTATTCCCATGGAACTCATAAACAAAGTTTTCGGGACGGATCCGGAGCGCCCGGTGACACCGACCGAGCTCCCACTGTTGCCCGTTGTCCGTCCGTACCACTAAGGGCCCTGTGTCACCTCTGAACTGAGGCAGGAAGTCCTCCAGAAGCGAGCCGGTCTGGTTGCCCAACAAGATGTCGGACACGTTGGTGGGGACACCGCACACAAAGTTGGGCGTCTCCACCAAGAAGACTGAAGCTAGATAGTGGATCCCGCAGGCCACTGCCTGGAAAGCTGCCGCGAAGTACACGCATGCTTGAAATCTGGAAGAAAATAAAGAATAATTTAGCTTTTCAAATATTCACAGTTTTTATTACCCACCCAAAAAATCTCCCTTTCCAATGGCACATTCAATATTTAAATTCCTGTCCCATTTGGTTGACACCACTTGTATTTAGAAAAAAAAAAATCCAATTTTTGACCAAAAACGGACCATTTTTGACCAAAAAAATTTTTCATTAATTTGCATTGGCACCTTTAATATTCCAATTCTTTTTCCATGTGATTGTCAACACTCATAATTTTTTACAATAACAACGATCATCATTTTTGACCGATAGCTATTTTTGACCCAAAAAAAAACCTCCATTCATTAGCAATGGCACCTTTTAATATTTAATTTTTTCCCCTTGTTATTAGCACCACTCATAATTTTACAAAAACTATTATCATCTATCACATTTTTGATCAAAATTTGACAATTTTTGACCCCATATTCTCATATTTTCACAATTCTGTCAAAAAACGAACCATTTTTGACCAAAAAAAAAAACAAACTATAAAATCGTATTGACACATCTTCCCATTTCAAAACATTACAAAAACAATTGCAATTTGTCACAATTTTGACCAAAAACAGACCATTTGTGACAACAACAACAAACTATTTTTGACCCTAAAAACCCTCCATTCATTCGCAATGGCACCTTTTAATATTTAATTTTTTTCCCCTTGTTATTTGCACCACTCATAATTCAATATTTTACAAAAACTATTATCATCTATCACATTTTTGACCCTATATTCTCATATTTTCACAATTCTGTCCATAAACGAACCATTTTTGACAAAAAACCCTATAAGATTGTATTGACACATCTTCCCATTTCAATACATTACAAAAACAATTGCAATTTATCACAATTTAGACCAAAAACAGTCCGTTTTTGACAAGAGCAACAACAACAAAAACTCCATTAATTTGTAATGACACATTTAATATTTAATTTTTTCCCCATGTGATTGGCATCACTCATAATTCAATATTTTACAAAAATGACTACATCTATCTTTTTTTTTTTTTAAATCAAAAACTGACTATTTTTTTTTGCCCCAAAAACCTCTATTATTTGTAATTGCACCTTTAATATTTCAATTCCTTTACCATGTGTTTTACGCCAGTCATGATTCAATATTTTACAATAGAAAAATTTACATATCACATTTTTGACTAAAAACTTTTTTTGACCCAAAAAAACCTCCAATGATTTGCAATGGCACTTTTTAATATTTAATTTCTCCCCTTGTTATTTGCACCACTCATAATTTAATATTTTACAAAAATTATTATCTATCACATTTTTGTTAAAAAAACTGACAATTTTTGACCCCCCAAAAAACATATTGCACCTTTAATATTTCAATTCATTTACCATATGACAGTCATGATTCAATATTTTACAACAGAAAAAATTACACATCACGTTTTTTTTTTTACCAAAAACTGACCCTTTCGACCACAAAAAAAACCTTAATAGGCACATAAAACATTCATGTTTTCATCTATGACCTTTTTCCATTCAACATATTACAAAAACAGTTGGTAGTTTTATATTTTTGACCAAAAAAACTAATGAAATCCAATGGGCACATTAAAATAGCAAAATTAAATCTTTGATTTTTGAACAAAAACAATTTACACTTTTCATATTTCCACAACTCTGGCCAAAAACGAACCATTTTTTGACAAAAAAAAATACCCTATAAAATTTTACTGGCACATCTTCCCATTACAATACATTACCAAAAACATTTGCTATTTATCACATTTTTGACCAAAACCTCCCAGTAATACCCAATTCTTCACCAGACTGCCCTTTCTAATGATTCACCTCATTCCAATTCCAACACATTACAAAAGCAACTGACCTATTTCACATTTTTGACCAAAAAATCACCATCAGCATGACTGCATTCCCACACAATTTCTCAAGAAATTGCACCACCAAGTATCTATGCATAATAACAATACAATTACAAGTATGAAAACTTCATCTCATCATTTAAGGTTGAAGTTAAAGGTTCATTTGAGGTCACCAGGAAGCCCGCGCAATGAAACGTGTTAGTGCTCCGTGCAACCCTCCCAAAAAATGCAAATAGTTAATGAAATATAAAAAAAATTACACAACCATACATTTTTTTCTGATTAGTTTCTGTTCCTCATTATAAAACTGCATTGCCCAATATTTTGATATCTGTTGTTAATTAGGATATTTGGCAACCTGACTGCATTCTAATTTTTTGTTTCCGTAGAATAGAACAAAACAAATGTAAAAGTTTGCCTACCTTTTAAAATGTCCGAGCTCGTCAAATATCCTCTCGACCGTCATTTTGTGAAAGTAGTGTTCTGCATGTGTGCGTGAGTGTGTGGGTCCACGTCAACTTTGACGAGGGTTAGCGAGTGGGAGGGGGCCTGCACAAATACACACACACACGCACTAACAGCGTCAGGGTGAGCCAAGATGCTTCAACATGCTTGGACAATTCTTTAATTCATTAAGGGGTCCCCAAGTAACTAAGAAGAACAACAACAAAAATTTCAAACTGCAATTAGGGCTGCAAAAATTATAAAATTAATCAATTGTGGGTTAATAGTTAGTTAATCAAGTCATTGTTGACCTAAAACTGTGCAAATCTCCTTTTTGGGTTTCTTAATAGTAGATAAAGATGTCCCGATCGATCGGGATATATATATATATATATATATATATATATATATATATATATATATATATATATATATATATATCATTCTTTGAGAGAGAAAAAAAGAAAATATAACCATTTAAAAAAAAAATATTTAAATCACCCCATTTTTATTTTGTTATTTATATTTTTTATTAAAAAACAAAAAGGAAATAAATATTCACTTTGTTTGTATTTAACAATATTTTAATTTAATTTTAAAGAAAATAAAAAATAATCATAAAAAATTTAGTTCAATTGTTGAAAAAAAAAAACTAGGAAAACATTTTTCCATTCATTTGTTTTCATTGGAATTTTTTGTTTGTTTGTTTTTTATTGCAGAGGACTTTTTCTCTCGTTTTTTTTTCCCGTCAGGGGTTGCCACAGCAAATCCGTTGCCTCCATCTAACCCTGTCCTCTGCATTCCTCTGCTCTCACACCAACTGCCTTAATGTCCTCTTTAACTACATCCATCAACCTCCTATTTGGCTTTCCTCTAGACCTCCTGGCATTTGGAGAATCAGCATTCTTTTGCCAATATACTCCTCTGGACACGCCCAAACCATCTCATTCTGTCCTCTGTGACTTTATCTCCAAATCCTCTAAGATGTGCTGTCCCTCTGATGTTCTCATTCCTGATCCTATCCATCCTGGTCACTCCCAAAGAGAATCTCAGCAGCTTCATCTTTAATGAATCAAAATGGCATTTCATTTAACCCCTACCATTCAAAATTGGGCGTCCATTGCTGCCAATAGCCCATGAACATATCAAAACAAAAGAAAATTGTGAATGATTGACACACGCAAAAACAGTTGGAATTGCCTATTGATGCCACAAGATGGCGGCAAAACATTTTTTCACAGAATTGACACTAACTTCCCTTAAAAGAAGCTCCTCAACTCACTTTAAAACCTCCAGAAGACAGCAAATATGCTAATACTTGTCATAAGGTATAAAATGTATTCCAGGTAATTTACATACAGTGGTATGAAAAAGTATCTGAACCTTTTGGAATTTCTCTCAGATACTTTTTCATACCACTGTATTCACACAAATAAGAAAGTACAAATGCCTAATGTTGCTTTGGCGACCAATCCGAGCGCCTCATTAATAATTGACCGGGCGGCATTCAGGAGATTTTGAGCCGGGTTGACTCACCGCATGGTCATTTTGACCAGATCTGTCCGGAACGCGCTCACGGTAGACAACATTCAACTTAACTCTTTCAGTGTCACTGACGATGATCGACATTCGATCGCGAGTCCATTTTCAAGGAGTTAATCACCGGTAGATGTCCAATCCATTTCAAGCGGGAGGATAACAAATGATACGGTGGAAGTAAATATAGTTCAGAAAGTTACTTGAAGCAGCTATAAATGAAAAAATGAAGATGTTGGTTGCGTTTTGTCCTTTTTTAAATAGTTCTATCAAATTTCAATTTTAAAATCCTTCATATTTTGCAGGATTTTTGAGCAAAAAAATGTTTTAATATTTAGTGAGTTAGTATGCTTGTCTGTATTTTATGTTCTGTGTGCTTGTCTGCACCTTCCAGTGTTTGCGTAACTAACCGAATATACATTTCTAAATAATCCTTGTTTAAATTTACTTGACTGAAATGATGTATTGCTGTTACTGTACTTGTCTTTCTCTCTCTATGAATTATACAACAAACTAGATAGCTATATACAGGCAGACTATATACATACCTGTATATGGACAGACCTTATTTGTCTTTGTCGTATCACTTTAAAAGCCAGCAAAAGGTGAAAATGTTCAACGGTCATCCTTGGGCCGCAGTTGAACTTTGTTACAGTGGATGAGAAAATGGACGTCACAGTCATATGACCTCTGTCTCATTGTGGACAAGGGTGCACATTCAAATATTTTGAAAAGTTATTTGGAAAAAAAACAACTATCCACTGCAGTGGCGCCCCCAGGGGGTGGCCAGGGGTGGCCACGGCCACCCCTATAAATTTGTTGGCCACCCCACTTGCCAGTATATCGTTAGATTGTTGTAGCATCAGTTATGCATTTCATCCCAAATGCAAATCTGCCAGCACCTGCTTTTCCCCAGTAATTATTTTGTTTTGTTAAATGTACACCTTATGCCTAATTTATACATAACACAATAAAACATAATTGTTGTGGAACTCAAAATGTTGACTGGACAGTTATGGACTATGAACATTAAATCATTAGTAACATCAAATATAACACAATACACCAAAGTATATCAGTAGCCGTGTCCGTAAGTCTTTCTGATAGTTTCCCCCTGACCTTTTTACTGCAATAATATAATGAAAACCTGAAATTATGGCTTTTAGGGGCAGTTTACATGGCGACTCTGTGACACAAAGACGCAATGACTGAGTAGCGGACTCGCCTCGCGTGCATATGGTGTCGGCGAAGACGAAAAATTCTGAATCCTGCCTCCAAAGTGGAAGAATCCGGTTGTGGGGGGCTGCCTCGGCATGCATATCAAAGGCTCTTGCGCCGCGACACCGCGCCGTAACGTCAGCACTCGTACATGTTGGGCGTGCGCAGTGGTGCTACTAAACATTAATAACAGCAAATATGGCGGAATGTCGGCTTTAATTTACTGTTTAAATAATATTTTTAAATTAAATATGTTGAACGTTTTTTTTTTTTTTTTTTTTGCCTTTTTGAACAAAAGAAAAGTGACATTGCTTCGAGTGGGCGGGCATAATTTTTTCCAGGCTGAGGAACTTTGGTGGGGTCAGAGTGCGTCATTCACTGTCGCCTTGTAAATCTGCACTGCCCCCTAGGGTCTGGCATTAATACTACATCGTTTTCATGCGGAATTGCGATATTGTTCAAATGGAGACGCAAATGCACATTTGAAATTTTTCGTATTCTCGGAGAGTCACCATGTAAACGGCACCTTAGTTTTGTTGTGCCACCCCAAGATTTTAACTGGCCCCATCTGGCCACCCCTATTAAAAATTTCTGGAGGCGCCACTGATCCGCTGTCAAAAATGATACAAATTTCCTACTTTTAATCAAAACTATCCTATGTATTATTATTTTAATAGAAATAAATAAATAAGTAAATAAATTTGTGTCCACTTGTAAACTTGTGTGGCTTGTTTTATGTTACGCCCATCGCGAGCCGTCCTTGGGACGTAACACACCTCAACTGATTCCTTTCTACGCAAAGGAGCAGTGACTCGACTCTACGCGTCTCGCAAATAGCAGCATTTCTAACCCTGTCTCTTAGGCCAGCTATCCTCCTGGGAAAACCAATTTAGGCCGCTTGACCCAGGGCCGGCCCAGCCTATACGCAGACTATGAAGCTGCTTAGGGCCAGTAGGGGGGGCAGATAGGGGGCAGTTGTTTAATTTATATTGTATTTTGTTTACTACAGTTTGCTTTATTTGACATTTGTGAGTTTTGATACTTGATTACAAGCTTAAAAAATAAAAGTTCTTCCTTCTTTCTTTCCTCTTTTAGAAAAAGTTTTCGCGTTATCCATTGTAAGTACTGACAATCATTTGGGGTGAGAAGTTTGAAGAATGCAGTGCAACAAAATATGATTAATATACAAAATATGGACATATACTGTAGGTTGGATTGCATGTTTGGGTTTCACAGTACACTGTGACGAAATGGTGGCCCAAAAATATGGGCCCCTTGGCATTATTTTGCTTAGGGCCCCCAAATGGCCTGGGCCGGACCTGGCTTGACCCATTACTCATGACCATAGGTGAAGGTAGGAACGAAGATCGAATGGTAGCTGGAGAACTTTGCCTGATGGCTCAGCTCCCTCTTCGTTGCAACAGTGCGACTGCAATGCTGCTCCTGCTGCCCCGATTCTCCGTCCAATCTCACGCTCCTTTGTTTTCTCACTCATGAACAAGACCCTGAGACACCTGAACTTGAGGCAGGACCTCATTCCCTACCCGGAGAAGGCAATCCACGGGTTTCCTCATCCCGCCGCTTGTAATGCTAAAAGTTAGCCACTAGATAGCAGTAGAGGTTCTCATATCATTTTTCTCAAAAAGCTTGGTTGTCAAACTCATCTTTGTTAGCAAATGAAATGTCGACTACTATGGAGGTAGATTTGTCTTTATTATGCAATCCAAAAAAAAAAAGTTGCTTCAATTAAATAAAAAGCTGCTTTAATCAAAATGTATAATTTTAAATTGAAGGAAAAACGTCACTTCAATCAAAAAAAAAAAAAGTGTTTGAATGCAAAAATAAATTTGAAACTCAAAAAATTATATTTGAAAACTATTTTTCTTTGTTTGAAATTTTTGGGGGGGATTTAAGTCAAGTTTTTTTTTTTTTTTTATTGAAACACCATTTTTGATTGAAGTCACGTAATTTTGCGTTTGGACCACATTTTGGCTAGGACATTTGTGTCTTTATTATTCAATAAAAAAATATATATTTTCAAAAGAAAAATCACTTCCATCAAAAATTTAAAGAAATTCAATCGTAGAAAAAAAGGTTTGAATGTGAAAAAATATTTGAGACTCGGAAATTCGCTTTTGAACACTTTATTTTTCATTCAAACTGTTTTCTTTGATTGAAGCAATCCTTTTTTTGTTTGAGCCATATTAGGGGTAGGACATTTTTGTCTAAATCATTCAATCGTAATTAAATTTTTAATCAAAGAAAAAAAACTTTTTTTTTTTTTTTTTAATGTATTTTTATTTTTTTAAATTTATTTTTTTTTAAAATAATTTTAAAAAATTAAACAAAAATTTTTAAAAAAGAAAAAAAACTGCAAAAATATTTTTTTATTTGAAATATATTTTTTATTGAAGTCTCACTTTTTTTGAAAAGCAAAAAGTTTTAAAGTCTTTTTTTTCAAAGTGGAAAAAGTTTTGAACACACTTTTTTTTTTTTTTTTTTTTTGAAGTGGAAAAAGTTTTGAAGGCACTTTTTTTCAATTGAATCATTTTGACACAAAGATTCAACTTCAACGTTAGTTCCGGTGTGTTTGAGTGGCAGGTGATTACGTCAATGGCATAAAAGTATGAAGCAAGAATAATGGCCACCAGGGCTCCATCCAGCCTTTGGAGTCTCTTGGAGTCCAAGCCGAATAGAGGGCACCGGTACGGGGGTGTGACATCGGCATTTCAACGTCATTTTCAAAGTATCGGAATTGGCAAAAAAATATCGGACATGCCTTTTTTTAATATATATATATATATATATATATATATATATATATATACACATATATATACATATATTCAATAAACTTGAACTTGACTTGATTTTAATTAAATTGTTTTCTAATTGTATATAACGTTACAGACAAAATGTCTTAAACTCATCCAGAGTCTTTAGTTTTGGCTTAAAGTAGGGCTATCAAATTCATCGCGTTAACGGCGGTAATTAATTTTTTAAAAAATTAATCACGTTAAAATATTTGACGCAATTAACGCATGCGCTGCACGACCCACTCACGCATTGTCGCGTTCAATCTATAATGGCGCCGTTTTACCTATATATAGAGCTAAAAGGCAGCGTAAAATGAGTAGAGTGGATTTTGGCAGTGTTTGGAGCCATTTTTTAATTGGCTAAAGCCTTACAATCCCTCTCTCAACAAGTAGAAATATCATGGGAAGCAATGTGGGGAAGAAAGGTAGTAGTTGATCTTTTTCTTAACACCCTATGTTATTTCCCAACGCAGAGAAGATATATCAATTGGTGCCACTACGCACAGTCATGGTTGCACTTCCCATCATGCATTTGAGCAGAACAGTTAAATGGCTACAGTATCATTTACTGAAAGCTCAACAAATACACTAGATGGCAATATTTAGTCACAATATACAAAGTCACATTTATCCTTTAAGAATTACAAGTCTTTCTATCCGTGGATCCCTCTCACAGAAAGAATGTTAATAATGTCAATGCCATCTTGATTTATTGTCATAATAAACAAATACAGTACTTATGTACTGTATGTTGAGTGTATATATTCGTCCGAGTTTTATTCATTTTTTTCTTAATGCATTGCCAAAATGTATATGATCGGGGAAAATTATCGGGAGTGATTGGAATTGAATCGGGAGCAAAAAAAAAAAAGCAATCGGATCGGGAAATATCGGGATCGGCAGATACTCAAACTAAAACGATCGGGATTGGATCAGGAGCAAAAAAACATGATCGTAACAACCTTAATTTTAAGTTGTGTTATACTTACATAGAAAATAATTAATCTGGATTTTATAAGGGAACGACTTTGAATCTTTTGATGCCGCTGCTCATGGAGACTCAAATATGGCTAAGGTAGGTGCCTGTTTTAGTTTGAGGTCGGTAGCAGCTTTGGTTTTGTAAATATTTAAATTTGAATACGAATCAGCCCAGTTTC
The DNA here is from genome assembly GCF_030265065.1 of Corythoichthys intestinalis. NCBI lineage: Eukaryota > Metazoa > Chordata > Actinopteri > Syngnathiformes > Syngnathidae > Corythoichthys > Corythoichthys intestinalis. Next base: position 9,108,835 of record NC_080413.1, read on the forward strand.
CCGTGTCATGTCAATGAGTCTATGCATTGACTCAAAAATGGATTGGACGTCTAGCGCTGTCAGTGGCAGCCAATGACTGCCCTATTAAGGCTTAAGTAACTTGAGATTCAGCTAGGAGGGGCGTCTGTGTGTATGAGGCGGAGTCTTGAAAAAGAAAAAAAATGAAAGAGGCATGTGTGTGTGAGTATGTCTTGAGAGAGTTGAGAGTATTCGGAGGGAGTTCCCCTAGTATTCCGAGAGTGTGCACATACTGTTCTACACATGCTTGCAAGTAAGTTTGAGATAAAGACAAGAAAGGAAAAAGATGGGCTAGACTAAGCAGTGGATATGGGCCTGCTACTGCGTGTGGCCTTGTTGCTCACCATTGTGTGCGTGAGCGTGCGCGTGTACCTGGAGATGGCGCGAACGGACGCACCTGCGCTCCGCACCACCTGGACGGGGAGGGTTGGACTTGAGAAGAGAGAGGGTAAAGATGAAGAATTGCCAAAACAGCAGCACAGGAAGGTTTGTAGCTAAACAATGTATTGAAGTTCAACATGTGTAGCTGGTAGGGTTGTTCCGATCATGTTTTTTTGCTCCCGATCCGATCGCGATCGTTTTAGTTTGAGTATCTGCCAATCTCGATATTTCCCGATCCGATTGCTTTTTTTTTTTTTTGCTCCCGATTCAATTCCAATCATTCCCGATAATTTTTCCCAATCATATACATTTTGGCAATGCGTTAAGAAAAAAATGAATAAAACTCAACAATATATACATTCAACATACAGTACATAATTACTGTATTTGTTTATTATGACAATAAATCCTCAAGATGGCATTTACATTATTAACATTCTTTCTGTGAGAGGGATCCACGGATAGAAAGACTTGTAATTCTTAAAGGATAAATGTAACTTTGTATATTGTGACTAAATATTACCATCTAGTGTATTTGTTGATCTTTCAGTAAATGATACTGTAGCCATTTAACTGTTCTGCCCAAATGCATGATGGGAAGTGCAACCATGACTGTGCGTCGTGGTACCAATTGATATATCTTCTCTGCGTCGGGAAATAACATAGGGTGTTGAGTAAAAGATCAACTACTACCTTTCTTCCCCACATTGCTTCCCACGATTATTCTAATCGTCGGGAGAGGGTTTGTAGCTTTAGCAATTTAAAAAAAGGCTCCAAAGGCTGCCAAAATTCACTCTACTCATTTTATGCTGCCTTTTAGCTCTATATACCGTATGGGTAAAACGGCACCATTATAGATTGAACGCGACAATGCGTGAGTGGGTCGTGCAGCGCATGCTTTTAATTGCGTTAAATATTGTAACGTGATAAATGCAAAAAATATTAATTCTCGCCGTTAACGCAATAAATTTGATAACCCTACCTTAAGCTTAAACTAAAGACTCTGGAAGAGTGTAACACATTATGTCTGTAACGTTAAATACAATTAGAAAACGATTTAATTAAAAAATATATATATATTATAAAAAGGCATGTCCGATATTTTTTTGCCGATTCCGATACTTTGAAAATGACGTGACCAGACCCAATCGATCGGGATGCCGATCGTTCAGGACATCTCTAGTAGCTGGCATAGATAGATGATCAAGAATGTTAGCTGTAGTAAGAACTAGGGGTGTGACAATTTATCGAAATGATGATGTATCGCGGTACTTTGTATCCCAAAAGGTTATCGATATGCTCCTGCCAAGAAAAGATATATCGTTTTAAAAAGGTGTCACTGTTCGGAAAAAATAGGGACTAACAGTTTGCTGCCAAAATCCTCCACAAGAATAGTGTCTGTGTTAGCTCAAGGGCTGTCATTGACGGCATTAGACGTCCATTCACAGCCAGTCTTGGGGGTCATTGTCCCCAAATGAATTGGAAGTGACCGGTAATTCTCGAGTCACTTCCTTTTCAGTAAATGAAGGGAATAGTTACCTTTCTTGCACACATCATATAACTGTTTGAATTACTCTAACACACGTAATATAATCAATCAGGGAATAGTATCATTTCTCATATTTACTGTAGGACTGTTTGTATTACTCTAACACACCTAATATAAAATAAATAGCACTTACACCATAGTTTAATGAAAAGAAGCAGAATAGTGGTACACAACGCCACCTTATCACAGAAGCCCAACGCGTCATGAGCAAGATTGACGCAACAACTCTTGCAATCTGTTCTCCCGGGCACTCCAGCACAAAGAGCAGGGCGCTCTGTCCTAAAACAAGTAGTATCGGAGAACACTCTCGCCCAACCAGGATAACAAGTTGATAGCGCGGGCGCCTTGGACGTCAAGACATGCGTCGGTCGCCGTGGCAACACCGTCCCAGCCACGAAGGATGACGCACGAACTTCACCGCCCAAACCTGACACAGAGGGATGATCCCAAGACCACACCCAATATCAACAGGAAGTGGCTTGGTAAATAAATACTTTAAAAGGTAGTGACCTAGTGACCGGTAATCAATAGGAAATGATGTGAATTACCCATTGGCTGCCACTGACGGCCCTTGATGTCCAATCCAATTGAAGTGGGAGGAATGGATACATCTTTCCTAGTTCACATGGATTGGACGTCCAGCGGTGATAAACTCATTCCAATTCACAGCTGAAAGATGAAAACAGCTTGATTTTCTATTGTTTTGTAGAGCTGATTTCCTGACCCATGGATCGATAATTGTTGTATCACCATTTATCGTGACATAATCCTTATTGTGAGGCTTGTATCGTGAATCGCATCGTGAGGTACCCAGAGGTTCCCACTAGTCCTGCAACAATGGATCTATTAACTCAAGTAATTGGATTAGGAAAGAAGATTCGATTTAAATTTTGCTGCTTTGAGTATTAGTTTAATTAAAGTGGCGTTTTAAGGGTTTGTTTTGAAAGTGTTTGCATTTAGTTTGCTTGATTTGGGTGTGTACACTGCCCTCTAGTGGCAACAGTGAATATGACATAACTCTTTTGGCATGGCTGTATCCAGCTGATCCCTGTTAAGACCAACATAAGCTAAGTTATTGTTTGAGCTAATGTTTTCTTTAATTGCATTACTAATTTAGTTTATTGCTATATTTTAGGGGTGCAGCTATCGAGTATTTTAGTAGTCAATTAATCGATGAACTACTTTGTCGAATAATCGAGTAATCGGATAAGGAACATGAAAAATTAAAATACCTGAGCTGAGTCTCGAACGGTATAAAAAAAAAATTTGAATAAGGATCTATGTTTAACAAAAGAACATTTGGCTAACTTACATGGCAAAAGTCCGCTAGCTTAAATGCTATAAAATGCTAATTATTTTTTTTCTTTATAATGCTCTTAACAAATGGTTCAGACACATATTCCCACAAAAAAACGGCTAAATATACTCATAAGCTAAATTAGGAATGCATTAAAAAGAAAACATTAGCTCAAAAAAAAACTTAGCTTATGTTGGTCTTAACATGGAGCAGCTGAATTCACCAATGTAAAATGAAGCAGACTTGAGGGCAGCGTATCCACTCGAATCAATAAAACTGAATGCAAACACTTTCAAAATAAAGCATTACAATAATCAAACGAATATTCGAATCAGCAAATTCTAATTTGAATCTTTTTTTTTCTAATCGAATACTCGAGTTAACTGATTAATCGTTGCAGCACTACTATATTTAGCCGTTTTTTGAGAGAATATGTGTTCGAACCATTTGTAAAAAAAAAAAAAAAAAAAAAAAGAAACATTTTATAGCATTTAAGCTAGTGGATTTTTGCGAAGTTAGCCAATTGTTCTTTTGTTGTACTGAGATCCTTGTTTATGTATTTTTTTTTATACCGCTGAGGCTCAGCTCGGGTATTTTAATTTTCTATGTTCCTTATCCGATTACTCGATTATTTGAACTAACAAGTTCGTCGATTAATTGACTTCTAAAATAATTGTTAGCTGCAGCCCTAGTTCCCACGTAATTCGTTTAGAAAAAAGCTTCTAATCAAGTATTCGTTTAATTGGAGTGGCGTTATAATGGTTTGTTTTGAAAGTGTTTGCATTTACCTTTATTGATTTAGGTGGATACACTGCCCTCTAGTGGCAACAGTGAATATGACGTAACTCATTTAACATGGACGAAACCAGCTGCTCCCCGTTAAGGCCAACATAAGCTCTTTTTTTTTTTGTGTGTGTGCATTCGTAATTTAGTTAATAGGTATATTTAGCTGTTGTTTGTGTGAACAATTTGTTAAGAGTATTGAGAAAAAACACGTTAGCATTTAGAGCATTTAAGCTAGCGGACTTTTGCTATTCAAGTTAGCCATTTGTTTTTTTTTGTTGTTGATCCTAATTTATTTTTATATTTTTTTAAAATACTGTTTGGGGCTAAGCTGAGGTATTTTAATTTATTTTAAAATGAAAGTGCAACTCTGCATAGTTTGAAGAAACACTTGGGAATTTTATTTTGTTTATACATTTAATGCTCGTTTGAAAGTCCAATCTTAGCAGGCCTTTGTTTTACATCTCCCAAAATTTATTCCGCAACTCATTAAATGTAAGTCGATTACTCGATTATTCAAACTATCTAGTTGATAGATTAATCGATTACTAAAATAATCGATAGCTGCAGCTGGAAACTTGATACCAAAAAAAAAAATCACATTTTAATTTGATGACACATTTAAGGTACTGTAAATTTCCACCTTTTCATGTAATGTTTGAACGTGTTTAGTTTCTTGTTTAACATAATATCATGTTTAAGTTTCATAGACGGCAATAGATTTCCGGCAGACATCCATTCCCGTCATTGACAGCTAATGAGTTCATAAAACCTGAAAAGTGACAGTTTTGGGCCCCCCGCAGAGTTGAAATAAAGAAAAAAAAGTGGCTGACCTGGGTCACGTCTAGCAGAGGACAAAGGAAAGCGTGGGTCTAATCCCGAAGGTGTGACTCCTCTTGGGTCTCGGCCACCTTTCACCTCCAGCTGGAGGTGGGAGGAGAGCGGCCGGGGGTCCCGTGAGGTAACCCTCAGCCTGAAGGGAAAAGTGTCATCTGGGTCACACAATTTCAGACGCATATTTTGATACATGAAAAAAAACGCTTGAAAGCAAAATAAGCTTTAAAAAAATCAATTTCTAAGGTGTTCAAGATGAATTAATGCCCAACAAAGTGTTAATATTGACAGTTTATAACACTTTCTATTGCATTTTCATTTCACTTCAGACTAAAAAGAAAAAATATTAGGGTTGTCAAACGATTAAAATTTTTAATCGAGTTAATTACAGCTTAAAAATTAATTAATCGTAATTAATCTCAATCGCAATTCAAACCATTTATAAAATATGCCATATTTTTCTGTAAATTATTGTTGGAATGGAAAGATAAGACACAAGATGGATATATACATTCAGCATACGGTACAAAAGGACTGTATTTGTTTATTATAACAATAAATCAACAAGATGGCATTAACATTATTAACATTCTGTTAATGCGATCCATGGATAGAAAGACTTGTAGTTCTTAAAAGATAAATGTTAGTACAAGTTATAGAAATTTTATATTAAAACCCCTCTTAATGTTTTCGTTTTAATAACATTTGTAAAAATTTAAATAAAAAAATAAACTAGTAGCCCACCGTTGTTGATGTCAATAATTACTTACACAATGCTCATGGGTGCTGAAGCCTATAAAATCTGTCGCACCCAAGCACCAGCAGAGGGCGGTAAAACTCCATAAAACACAATTAACGTGTGGGCATTTCACTGTACTGTCATTTAATTTTGTCTGAGCGGGGCATGTGCGTTAATTGCGTCAAATATTTTAATGTGATTAATTTAAAAAATTAATTCCTGCCCATTAACGCGCTAATTTTGACAGCCCTAAAAAATATATATATTTAATCATTAGTGTTTACGTTAAACTGTAATATTTATTTTTAATATACAGTAATTGATTTTTCTCATGTTCTTTTTCCCACTGTGTTCATTGACTGCATGTGTCACTGACGGCACTAGGAGTCCAATCCATTTAGACAGGGAGTCAAAATGAATTGGACATATACCGGCATCAGTGGCACCGAAAAATGAGCATTCACGGCCATGCCTCCCTGTATGAATGAATATGAAATCCCTTGCTGTCAATGGCATGCAATGAGTTAAATAAAATGAACAACAGCAACAAAAATCTTAATAAGTACAGTAATAAAGTTACTTCATAACGTCAGTTTTTATTTATTTTTTATCTTTTATTGACATTGTATTATACAGTCAATCATAGTTACCCTAATTCTCGGATTATAAGCAGCTACTGTTTTCCCTCATTTTGAATCCTGCGGCTTATAGTCCAGTGCGGCTCATTTCTTGATTCATTTGGGTTAATAGGAAACACTTTATTTGACGCCGGCTCAACGTCATAATTATGACATGACACTATCATGGGCATTAATGACTGCTTATCACAGATGTCATTAAGTATCATCTGGCAAATGATGTCACTAACTCAATTTATGTACAGCTCGGATCTTTTACATCCATTCAAAAGTGAGATGATTTGCTGAATAACACAAAATGACATCTGTCATAAGCCTTAATTAATGCTCATGGCAGTGTCATGTCATAATTATGATGGTCTTATGACAGTTTTATGGCGCTATTGTCAGGTAAAGTGTTACCAAATACCATAACTAGCAATTAATGAAACAACTGGAACAGTAACTGAAGAAATAATTAGCACAGAACATGAGTTATGATGGTTATTTACATCTATAGTGCTGCAATGCATGCTAGGAGGCATGTTGGATGACGTCGTCATATACAGTTGTTATTAGTGCAAGGACAATAAGTTTTACAACTTACAAAACTAATCCAACTAGAAACCAATTCCTGGAGAAATTACTCTGGGTCTTTGCTGTGAGGATATACAGATCTTGGCCCCGCCCAAGGCTATCAATACAATGGACAAACATGTCCGTCAATGGCACTAAACAAAACAAATGCCATTAGAAATGAATAGGAAATTTGGACATCCATAGCCGTCAATGGCAGCGCCGTTCATAAGCGTCAATGAAATCGGGGAAGTTTGGGGGACACGTCCTATTGATATCTCGTCATTTCCTGTTGATTTGGGGACATTGTTTTTTCCCATTGAAAATGAATGGGAAAAAATTTGGACATGCATGGCCGTCAATGGCATCGACTTACATAGGTGCCAATGGACTCCAAGTACATTGGCATCAATAGAACGGACAAAAATGCCAGTCAATGGCATTAAACAAAATAAATGCCATTAGAAATGAATGGGAAATTTGGACATCCATGGCCATCAATGGCAGCACCCTTCATAAGCGTCAATGAAATCGGAGAAGTTTGGAGGACACGTCCTATTGATATCTGGTCATTTCCTGTTGATTTGGGGACATTGTTTTTTTTCCCATTGAAAATGAATGGGAAAAATTTTGGACGTCCATGGCCGTCAATGGCAGCACCCTTCATAAGCGTCAATGAAATCGAGGAAGTTTGGGGGACACGTCCTATTGATATCTGGTCATTTCCTGTTGACTTGGGGACATTGTTTTTTTTTCCCATTGAAAATGAATGGGAAAAGTTTTGGACATCCATGGCCGTCAATGGCATCAACTTACATTGGTGCAAATGGACTCCAAGTACATTGGCATCAATAGAACGGACAAAAATGCCAGTCAATGGCATTAAACAAAATAAATGCCATTAGAAATGAATGGGAAATTTGGACATCCATGGCCATCAATGGCAGCACCCTTCATAAGCGTCAATGAAATCGGAGAAGTTTGGAGGACAAGTCCCATTGATATCTGGTCATTTCCTGTTGATTTGGGGACATTGTTTTTTTTTTCCCATTGAAAATGAATGGGAAAATTTTTGGACGTCCATGGCCGTGGACTCCAAGTCCATTGGCATCAATAACATGCCAGTCAATGGCATGAAACAAAGTGAATGACATTGGAAATGAATGGGAAATTTTGACGTCCACGGCCGTCAATGGCAGCACCCTGCATAAGCGTCAATGGAATCGGGGAAGTTTGGGGGACACGTCCTATTGATATCTTGTCATTTCCTGTTGATTTGGGGGACATTGTTTTTTTTTCTCCCCATGAAAATGAATGGGAAAAATTTTGGACATCCATGGCCGTCAATGGCATCGAGTTACATAGGTGTCAATGGAATACAAGTACATTCGCATCAATGGATTCTACATACATGGCCGTCAATGGCATCAATGCAATGTAAATTCTCTTAAAAATTCCATTGAAAGTGAATGGGAAATTTCCCATTAAAAATGAATGGGAAAGTTTTTGGCAAATTTCCAGGGAACCGTAATTTTTTTCCAAATTCTGTATACAACTTTTATGCACCTCACGGTCCCAACTACTTCCCATGATCACTTGCGTGAATTTTCCATTTCAACTTGCATGAGCGGAAACAACACCCTGCTTCAAATCCATACGTCACAATAGTTGCCCTGTGGCGCCGCGTGGAAATGCTACGCTTGCAGAAAAAAAATGATAATCTGCTTGTTGCTGTACAGAAAGACTCTTACACAACTCCAAAAAAAGGACAGAACGTCCCTGCAACGTCTCATAAACGTAAGCAATCCTTGTTCCCATATTTGGAAGAAGGCATTTCATACAATCACTCAAACGCTACATGTTCATTAAAAAACACTACTTGAACAAAAGCGGCTCTGTTGTGCGCTCACAGACAAAATGATCAGTGTGGAACTCTCTGCGCACAACTCTCCCCCTCATACATCTTGTCTGGAAACATTCCACCAAATTCCCTCAATCCCACTGGCCCTCATCCACACTTGAATGGGGGCATTGACCTTTTGAAACCAAAGCTGGAGCGTCCATCTTGGGCACTAAAATCATGGACGCGTTCGCGCCGACCAAGTGGACGGTGAGAGACGTTTGGGTCGCAGGGTACAGTGGTATGAAAAAGTATCTGAACTTTTTGGAAGTTCTCAAATTTCTGCATTAAATCACCATCAAATGTGATCTGATTTTAGTCAAAATCACACAGATGAAAAAAAAAAAAGTGTACTTTAACTAAAACCACCCAAACATTTATAGGTTTTCATATTTTAATGAGGATAGCATGCACACAATGACAGAAGGGAGAAAAATAAGTAAGTGAACTAGTCCTGCAACAATTACTCGGTTAACTCGAGTATTCGATTAGAAAAAAAGATTCGAATTACATTTTGCTGCTCCTAATATTCCTTTAATTAAAGTGGTGTTGAAATGGTTTATTTTGAAAATGTTTGGATTGAGTTTTATTGATTTGGGTGGATACACTGCCCTCTAGTCTGCCTCATTTCACAAGGCTGTATCCAGCAGCTCCATGTTAAGACCAACATGAGCTAAGTTTTTGTTTGAGCTAATGTTTTTTTAATGCATTCGTAATTTATTGTCTTGGTATATTTAGCCATTTTCTGTGGAATATGTGTCTGAACCAATTGTTAAGAGCATTGTTTAAAAAAATAAATGAATAAATAAAAAGTTAGCATTTTATAGCATTTAAGCTAGCGGACTTTTGCTATGTAAGTTAGCCAATTGTTCTTTTGTTGTACATATATCCTCATTTATTCATTTTTTATACCGTTTGAGGACCAGGTCAGGTATTTAAATTTTTTATGTTCCTTATCCGATTACTCGATTATTCGAACGAACTAGTTCATCGAATAATCGACTACTAAAATAATCGATAGCTGCAGCCCTAAAGTGAACTCTTTGCCTAGGGAGACTTAAAGAGCAATTGAAACCAATTTTTACCAAACATTTTAAGTAAGGTGTGTGCCCAATCGCTGATGAGTGGTTTAAAGCTGGCCTGCCCATTATAAAACACACACCTGGGAAGAAATGTCTTGATAAGAAGCATTGTCTGATGTGAATCATGGCTCGGTCAAAAGAGCTGTCTGAAGACCTGCGATCAAGGATTGTTTGATCTGTATAAAGCTGGGAAATTATGCAAAACCATCTCTAAAAGTCTGTATGTTCATCAATCGACAGTCAGAGAAGTTGTCTACAAATGGAGAGAGTTTGGCCCTGTTTCTTCTCTCCCAAGGAGTGGCCGTCCACCAAAGATGACACCAAGAGTTCAGCGCAGAATACTCAGAGGTTAAAAAGAATCCTAGAGTGTCTGCTAAAGACTTACAGGAATCACTGGCATAGTCAAATAGCTCTGTGCACAGATCAACTATATGTAAAACTATGGCCAAGAATTGTGTTCATGAGAGGATTCCACAGAACAAGCCGCTGCTGTCTAAAAAAAAAAAATATTGTTCCACGTTTAATGTTGGCAAAAAGGCACTTGGACACGCCACAGAAGTTTTGGCAAAATACTTTGTGGACTGATCAAAGCGGAATTGTTTGGGAGTAACACACAACGTCATGTGTGGAAGAAAAATGGAAAGGGTCACCAGCATCAACACCTCATCCCCACCGTGAAGCATGGTGGAGGGAGCATCATGATTCGGGGCTGTTTTGCTGCCTCAGGGTGTGGGCAACTTGCAATAATTAATGGTAGAATTAATTTAAAAGTTTGTCAGGATGTTTTGCAGGGAAACCTGAGGCCGACTGTCAGACAGTTGAAGCTGATAAGAGAATGGATGCTGCAATAAGAAAAAGATCCAAAACACAGAAGTAAATCAACTTCAGAATGGTTTCAGAAGAACTGAATACGTGTTCTGGAGTGAACAAGTCATAGTCCAGACTTGAACTCCTTTGAGATGCTGTGGCAATACTGCTGTAGTTCAGTCAGATTCCTGGGTTGACTGGCATGAATCACTGTCTTTAGGTCATACCACAGCATCTCAATGGGGTTCAAGTCTGGGGTTTTACTTGGCCGCTCCAGAACGTGTATTTTGTCCGTCTGAAACCATTCTGAAGTTGATTTACTTCTGTGTTTAGGGTTAGGGTTAGGGTCATTGTCTTGTTGCAACATCCATCCTTTTTTTAGCTTCAACTGTCTGACAGACGGCCTCAGGTTTTCCTGCAAAACTTTTGAATTCATTCTTTCATTAATGATTGCAAGTTGTCCAGACCCTGAGGTAGCGAAACAGCCCCAAATTATGATGCTCCCTCCACCATGCTTCACATTGGGGATGAGGTGTTGTTGGTGAGCTGTTCCATTTTTTTCTCCACACATGACGTTGTTTGTTACTCCCAAACAATTCAACTTTGGTTTCATCAGTCCACAAAATATTTTGCCAAAGTGCCCAAGTGCCTTTTTGCAAACATTAAATGACCAACAATGTTTTTTTTGCTTTTTTTTAGACAGCAGTGGCTTCCTTCGTGGAGTCCTCCCATGAACACATGTGCACATAGATATTGGACTGTGCCAGTGATTTCTGTAAGTCTTTAGCAGACACTCTAGGGTACTTTTTTACCTCTCTGAGTATTCTGCGCTGAACTCTCGGAGTCATCTTTGGTGGACGGCCACTCCTTGGAAAAGATGCAACAGTGCCAAACTTTCTCCGTTTGTAGACAACTTCTCTGACTGTCGATTGATGAACATCCAGACTTTTAGAGATGGTTTTGTAATCTTTCCCAGCTTTATACAAATCAACAATCCTCGATCGCCGGTCTTCAGACAGCTGTTTTGACCGAGCCATGATGCACATCAGACAATGCTTCTCATCAAGACAATTCTTCCCATTTGTGTGTTTTATACAACTTTAAACCACTCATCAGTGATTGGGCACACACCTGTCTTAAATTGTTTGGTAAACATTGGTTTCAATTAGGGCTGCAGCTGTTGATTATTTTAGTAGTCGATTAATCGATGTACTAGTTAGTTTGAATAATCGAGTAATCGGATAAGGAACATAAAAAATTTAAATACCTAACCTGGTCCTCAAACGGTATAAAAAATGAATAAATGAGGATATATGTACAACAAAAGAACAATTGGCTAACTTACATAACAAAAGTCCGCAAGCTTAAATGCTATAAAATGCCGACGTTTTTTTTTTTTTTTTTTTTTTTTTTTTTTACAATGCTCTTAACAAATAATTCAAATACATATTCTCACAAATAACGGCTAAATATACTTTTAAACTAAATTACAAATGCATTAAAAACATTAGCTCAAACAAAAACTTATCAAAAAGCTTATATTGGTCTTAACAGGGAGCAGCTGGATTCAGCCATGTGAAATGAGGCAGATTAGAGGGAAGTATATCTACCCAAATCAATAAAACTAAATGCAAACACTTTCAAAACAAACCATTACAAAGCCACTTTAATTAAACGAATACTCGAGGCAGCAAAATGTAATTCGAATATTTTTTTCTAATCGAGTACTCGAGTTAATCGATTAATCGTTGCAGCACTAGTTTCAATTGCTCTTTAAGTCTCCCTAGGCAGAAGGTTCACTTACTTATTTTTCCCCTTTCTGTCATTGTTTGCATGCTATCCTCATTAAAATATGAAAACCTATATATGTTTGGGTGGTTTTAGTTAAAGCAGACAGTTTTTTCATCTGTGTGATTTTGACTGAAATCACCTCACATTTGATGGTGATTTAATGCAGAAATGTCAGAAATTCCAGAAGGTTCAGATACTTTTTCATACCACTGTATTTACTCCTTGGTCATGTTGGTCTATGTGAAACAACTTGACACTTAAGACTTTTATATAAGTCGTCCCGGAGTATATGTCACAGGACCAGCCAAACTATGGGGAAAAAAACTAGTTATTTATACATTATTCAGACAATAAATCATATAGTTCGCACTAGTCTCAAAACCTAACATTGTTTTGACGTTTTTCTAACAATTTACCTCATCTACATTCCATGCTGCGACTATTTTAAACAGTTATTATTATTAAAGCTACATTTGTTTCTTCTGGAGCCATCATGTCCATATGGCACTCAGTATGCTATTTCCCAAAGAGAAATCTTGCGGTGTCTGGGATGGCATCCAAGTAAGGCGAGCGCACGCTTGCATAGATGAGTACGCAAACGTGTTTTAACAGCGACGTTTTGCCCACCCACACGCTAAGAGTAGCACGTGGAAACAGGAGCTAAAGAAAAGTATAAGTTCTTTTCTGCGATTTTATTAAGGATTATTCTCCTCTGGTAGTTTGCGCTGTTTAATGCAACACAGTAAACAGGCGGGCAATGGTGCAAATTACAATCCCACATGCTGGTCTTGGATCAGCCTTAAATGACAGCATTTCGGCAGAGCGTAAAAGTAATCAGGACAGTGGAGCCACCAGGGGGTGGCCAGGGGTTAGATTGTTGTAGCATCATTTATGCATTTCATTCCAAATGAATGCATTTATTTTATTTTGTCAAATGTAGGGCTGTCAAACTTACCGTGTTAACGGGCGGTAATTAATTTTTAAAAATTAATCACGTGAAAATATTTATTGCAATTAACGCATTCGCGGTACGACTCATTCACGCATTGCCAGAAACAGCCTACAATGGCGCCGTTTTACTCATATACAGAGATAAGAGGCAGTGTCAAGTGAGTGGAGTAGATACGAGCATTCATTGGGGCCGTGCTTTTAATTGGCAAAAGCTTTGTCATCTCTCCCACAACAACTATAAATATTGTGGGAAGCGACGTGGGGAATGACAGGAGTTGATCTTTTTCTTAACACCCTGTAGTGTGCCCAACACAGAGAAGATATAGCATTTGCAGTCACCACACACAGTCATGGTTGCACCACTTCCCATTATGCATTTGGGCAGAACAGTTAAGTTGCTACAGTATAATTTACTGGAAGCTCAAAAAATACACTAGATGTCAATATTTAGTCACAATATACAAACTCACATTTATCCTTTAAGAATTACAAGTCTTTCTATCTGTGGATTCCTTTCACAGAAAGAATGTTAATAATGTTTATGCCATCTTGTGGATTTATTGTTATAATAAACAAATACAGTACTTATGTACAGTATGTTGAATGTATATATCCGTCTTGTCTAATCTTTCCATTCCAACAATAATTTACAGAAAAATATGGCATATTTTAGAGATGGTTTGAATTGCAATTAATTACGATTAATTCATTTTTAAGCTGTACACATTTTTAAATGTACACCTTATGCCTAATATATACATAACACATTAAAACAGAATTGATGTGGAATTTAAAATGTTGACTGGACAGTTATGGACTATGCATATTAAGTCATTAGTAACATCAAATATTACACAATACACCAAAGTATATCAGTAGCCGTGTCCTTAAGTCTTTCTGATAGTTTTCCCCCAAACTTTTTACTGCAATAAAATAATGAAAACCTGAAATTATGGCTTTCAGTTTTGGCCACCCCAAGATTTTAAGTGGCCCCATCTGGCCACCCCTATGAAAAATTTCTGGAGGCGCCATTGAATCAGGAGTCTGTCATCGCGACAGTTTAGTTCCGTCTCCTTGCCGGAATCACTCAGCAAACCGGTAAAGTGAAAAAAATCTGCCTTGATTTTATAGGATGAAAATAATCCTTCATTGGATGACAACGTATTAAAAACCTAAGCTTCGAAGATGCTTTGAAAGGCTGATTAAGAGAATTGAATTGTGTAAGATCATGATAATTGGTGCTAAATGTTTGGGTCAAATTCTGCATATTTATCAACAGCAATGATGTTGTTTGTGTGCACACTACCTGTGTCTTTTCCTCTCACCTGCTTCCATTGTTTTGACAGACCGTCCTCTCTCTTGTTTAATCCGCTCATCTCTTGTTCATCCATCCGTCCGTCCGTATCTTGTCCCTGAGGGATCCTTCACGGATGACCTGGCTGCTTAGGTTCCTGTCACATACTCACACTTTGAAGTCAGGTACACCATAAATCACACAAGACCATCATTCTTTGGAAGTCTGCTGTTATAAATTAGCAGTTCAAACTAGAGATGTCCCGATCGGTCCGATCACGTCATTTTCAAAGTATCGGAATCGGCAAAAAAATATCGGCCATGCCTTTTTTTAATATATATATATATATATATATATATATATATATATATATATATATATATGTTTTTTAAGGCTGTCAAAATTATCGCGTTAATGAGCGGTAATTAATTTTTTTTAATTAATCCCGTTAAAATATTTGACGCAATTAACGCACAAATGCCCCGCTCAAACAGATTAAAATGAGAGCACAGTAAAAGGTGTACTTGTTGTGTTTTTCGGAGTTTTGCCACCCTCTGTTGGCGCTTGGGTGCGACTGATTTTATAGGCTTCAGCACCCATTAGCATTGTGTAAGTAATTATTGACATCAACAATGGCGGGCTACTAGTTTATTTTTTGATTGAAAATTTGACAAATTTTATTAAAACGAAAACATGAAGAGGGGTTTTGATATAAAATTTCTATAACTTGTCTCTCTATCCATGGATTGCTTTAACAGAATGTTAATAATGGTAATGCCATCTTGTTGATTTATTGTTATAATAAAGAAATACAGTACTTATGTACCGTATGTTGAATGTATATATCCATCTTGTGTCTTATCTTTCCATTCGAACAATAATTTACAGAAAAATATGGCATATTTTATAGATGGTTTGAATTGCGATTAATTAATTTTTAAGCTGTAACTCGATTAAAAATTGTAATCGTTTGACACCCCTAATTTTTTTTAATTAAATCGTTTTCTAATTGTATTTAACGTTACAGACATATGTTTCACTCTTCCAGAGTCTTTAGTTTAGGCTTAAGGTAGGGTTATCAAATTTATCCTAATAACAGCGGTAATTAAATTTTTTAAAAATGTATCACGTTAAAATATTTAACGCAATTAATGCATGCGCTGCACGACCCACTCACGCATTGTCGCGCTCAATCTGTAATAGCGCCGTTTTACCTAGAGATAAAAGGCAGCGTAAAATGAGTAGAGTGAATTTTGGCAGCCTTTGGAGCATTATTTTAATTGGCTAAAACCTTACAATCCCTCTCCCTACGATTAGAAATATCATGGGAAGCAATGTGGGGAAGCAAGGTAGCAATTGATCTTTATCTTAACACCTTATGTTATTTGCCAACGCAAAGATATATCAATTGGTAGCACTACGCACAGTCATGGTTCCACTTCCCATCATGCATTTGGGCCTGACTACAGTATCATTTACTGAAAGCTCAACAAATACACTAGATGGCAATATTTAGTCACAATATACAAAGTCACATTTATCCTTTAAGAGTTACAAGTCTTTCTATCCGTGGATCCCTCTCACAGAAAGAATGTTAATAATGTAAATGCCATCTTGAGGATTTATTGTCATAATAAACAAATACAGTACTTATGTACTGTATGTTGAAGGTATATATTCATCCGAGTTTTATTCATTTTTTTCTTAATGCATTGCCAAAATGTATATGATCGGGAAAAATTATCGGGAATGATTGGAATTGAATCGGGAGCAAAAAAAAAAAAAGCAATCAGATCGGGAAATATCGGGATCAGCAGATACTCAAACTAAAACAATCGGGATTGGATTGGGAGCAAAAAACATGATCGGAACAACCCTAGTTGTTTTAGATTAATTAATAGGCAAAAGCATCCCTAGTTTTGACTCCTGAACTAATAAGTGACCAGCTCCATCTAGAGTTGAAGCTAAGAAGTGCAACACAATGTAGGCTGAACTCAGGCTTCAGTGTTATTTTCATTATTTGCCTCGGGCCAATAAAAACTGGGCAGCAACACACCTCTACTCTATAGTATCTACATTTTTGCGACGGAAAATTAGCAAGAATGCTATCGCTAAAATGTCTCCTAGCTTGTTTTTGGAGCATCTGTTGTATAGTTACGCTTTGTTTGGGAACCTTCTGCATGTTCCACCGACATGCCGGCTCCACCAGGCCATGCACCACAACAAGAAAAATCTCCCAAACATTTGGATGTCGTCAGTGTTTAAGATGGACTCGTTTCAAAGTGCTTCTTAAGTCCAGTCAACCGAGACCCTAGTGAGGGACGTGAGTTGTGTTTGTGTTTAACACGGCTTACCCTCTTCCAGAGGTGTTGATGATTTGTTGCTGCCTGACTTAACACTTGCACTCAACTTTGATTTTGTCACAGTGCTAAAATGATGGAATGAATGCATACAAACCAGATGAACAGACCTCAAAATACAATTTGTTCGGGTTTTTCCTATGGCAAAATTAGGATAAAATCCACGTTTGCATTGTCCCAAATAGGTCCTGTCATGCCATTAACATCTGCAACACCTCCCTTTGAGTCCATTGTCCCAGATATCTGCCGTGTGATCAGTTGTCATGTTCCAACCTGCGCCGACTACACTGACAGCCAAGCTTCTCCGTCAGGGACGACTGTGGAAGGAGTACACAGAGTGCACATTTCCTCAAGGTTGAAGCGAGACGAATAGTGAACAGATTTTAGCTTGTGTTTGTGCAAGTGAGGAATTAATAAAAACTGAATACACTGAGTCCTACTTCTATCAATGAACAAAGTTGGTTAAAGCGTGAGAATTACATTAGCTCACTTTAGCATCCTTGAACTGGATTTCTGGAATGCTTAATGAGCTGTCTGTAAATACTGTACTGTGTTTATGTGCAGGTGCATCGGTGGCGCATAGAGCTGCAGCCTTGGGCCAAACAAAGTCACTCTCTGGAGGATGAAGCCAAACGATTTCTTCGTTACATCACAACACCACAAGTGAATCATACACTACCCTAAATGTATCAATTCACCTAATGACTGACCTACTTACATTGGTATGAAAAAGTATCTGAACCATTTGGAATTTCTCACATTTCCGCATAAAATCACCATCAAATTTGATCTGATCTTTGTCAAAATCACACAGATGATAAAACAGTATCTGCTTTAACTAAAACCACCCAAACATTTATAGGTTTTCATGTTTTAATGAGGATAGCATGCACACAAAGACAGAAGGGGGAAAAATAAGTAAGTGAACCTCCTGCCTAGGGAGACTTAAAGAGCAATTGAAACCAATTTTTTACCAAACAATTTAAGTCAAGTGTGTGCCCAATCAATGATGAGTGGTTTATAGCTGCCCTGTCCACAATAAAACACACACCTGGTAAGAATTGTCTTGATGAGAAGCATTGTCTGATGTGCATCATGGCTCGGTCAAAAGAGCAGTCTGAAGACCTGCAATCAAGGATTGTTGATTTGTATAAAGCTGGGAAAGGATACAAAACCATCTCTAAAAGTCTGGATGTTCATCAATCCACAGTCACAGAAGTTGTCTACAAATGGAGAGAGTTTGGCACTGTTGTTTCCTTCCCAAGGAGTGGCCGTCCACCAAAGATGACGCCAAGAGTTCAGTGCAGAATTCTCAGCATATTTCATCCAAACAATACAAAATAAGTGTTTTTTAATACAAACAAGTCAACCTTCAATTAATTATATCAGCTATGCACTCAATACTTGGCCAGAAATCCTTTTGCAGAAATGACTGCTTCAATGCGGCGTGGCATGGAGGCAATCAGCCTGTGGCACTGCTGAGGTGTTATGGAGGCCCAGGAAGCTTCCATAGCGGCCTTAAGCTCATCCACAGTGTTGGGTCTGGTGTCTCTCAACGTCCTCTTCACAATATCCCACAGATTCTCTATGGGGTTCAGGTCAGGAGAGTTGGCAGGCCAACTGAGCACAGTAATGCCATGGTCAGTAAACCATTTACCAGTGGTTTTGGCACTGTGAGCAGGTGCCAGGTCATGCTGAAAAATGAAATCTTCATCTCCATAAAGCTTTTCAGCAGATGGAAGCATGAAGTGCTCCAAAATCTCCTGATAGCTAGCTGCATTGACCCTGCCCTTGATAAAACACAGTAGACCAACACCAGCAGCTGACATGGCACCCCGGACCATCACTGACTGTGGGTACTTGACACTGGACTTCAGGCATTTTGGCATTTCCTTCTCCCCAGTCTTCCTCCAAACTCTGGCACCTTGATTTCCGAATGACATGCAAATTTTGCTTTCATCCAAAAAAAGTACTTTGGACCACTTAATAACGGTTCAGTGCTGCTTCTCTGTAGCCCAGGTCAGGCGCTTCTGCTGCTGTTTCACAGACGCCTGTGCACGGTGGCTCTGGATGTTTCTACTCCAGACTCAGTCCACTGTTTCTGCAGGTCCCCCAAGGTCTGGAATCGGCCCTTCTCCACAATCTTTCTCAGGGTGCGGTCACCTCTTCTGGTTGTGCAGCGTTTCCCGCCACACTTTTTCCTTCCCGCAGACTTCCCACTGAGGTGCCTTGATACAGCACTCTGGGAACATCCTATTCACTCAGAAATTTCTTTCTGTGTCTTAGCCTCTTGCTTGAGGGTGTCAATGATGGCCTTCTGGACAGCTGTCAGGTCAGTAGTCTTGCCCATGATTGCGGTTTTGAGTAATGAACCAGGCTGGGAGTTTTTAAAAGCCCCGGGAATCTTTCCCAAGGGTTTTGAGTTAATTCGTTGATTCAGATGATTAGGTTAGTAGCTTCTTCAGAGTACATTTTCATGATATGCTAATTTTTTAAGATAGAGATTTTTGGTTTTTCTTGACTTTTTTGCCAAAATCATGAATATTAAAACAAGAGATGTCTGCCGATCGATCGGGTCTGATCACGTCATTTTCAAAGTATCGGAATCGGCAAAAAAATATCGGACATGCCTTTTTAAATATATATATATATTTAATTAAATCGTTTTCTGATTGTATTTAACGTTACAGACATAATATGTTACACTCATCCAGAGTCTTTAGTTTAGGCTTAAGATAGGGTTATCAAATTTATCCCGATAGCGGCGGTAATTAATTTTTTAAAAAATGTATCACATTAAAATATTTAATGCAATTAATGCATGCGCTTCACGACCCACTCACGCATTGTCGCGCACAATCTGTAATGGCGCCGTTTTACCTATATAGAGAGCTAAAACAGAGCGTAAAATGAGTAGAGTGAATTTTGGCAGCCTTAGGAGCCTTTTTTTTAATTGGCTTAAGCCTTACAATCCCTCTCCCTACGATTAGAAATATCGTGGGAAGCAATGTGGGGAAGCAAGGTAGCAATTGATCTTTTTCTTAACACTCTATGTTATTTCCCAACGCAGAGAAGATATATCAATTGGTAGCACTATGCACAGTCATGGTTGCTAAAGGCGTGTTACATCCACCCATCATGCATTTGGGCATGGCCACAGTATCATTTACTGAAAGATAAACAAATACACTAGATGACAATATTTAGTCACAATATACAAAGTCACAAGTCTTTTTATCCGTGGATCCCTCTCAAAGAAAGAATGTTAATAATGTAAATGCCATCTTGAGGATTTATTGTCATAATAAACAAATACAGTACTTATGTACTGTATGTTGAATGTATATATTCGTCCGAGTTTTATTCATTTTTTTCTTAATGCATTGCCAAAATGTATATGATCGGGAAAAATTATCGGGAATGATTGGAATTGAATCGGGAGCAAAAAAAAGCAATCGGATCGGGAAATATCGGGATCGGCAGATACTCAAACTAAAACGATCGGATCGGGAGCAAAAAAAACAAGATCGGAACAACCCAAATTAAAACAATAAAAGGCTTGAACTACTTCAGTTGTGTGTAATGAATCTAAAATATATGAAAGTGTAATGTTTATCAGTACATTACATAAAATAATTAACTTTATTACAATATGCTAATTTTTTTTAGAAGGACTAGTATAAGCTGCACACAGACTACTATTCATTGTGTCAAAGTGTCATTTTGTCAGTGTTGTCCCATGAAAAGATATACTTAAATATCTGCAGAAATGAGAGGTGTGTAATCACTTTTGTGATACACTGTATTACAATACTACCTTCATATGTTCAGGTATCCTGCATGAGCCCCCATGTGGACCCAGATGGAGGCTGGGCTGTGTGTTTGGACCCGAAGTACAGCCTGACTCACAAGATGCAACAAAAGCACTGTCGGGTCTATTCATTTGGGTGAGCAATATTGATTTGAAAGCAGAGCTTTCGTACAGTAATGTAGGCGAAAACACACATACCGACCAGTGAGTTAGATACATTTGTAGTGATGAGTAACAGCTGCGCATGAGGTTTAAGTTATGTATGAAAATGTTAGGTACTGCGCGTCATGCTGTTACAGTCTATCAAACTTTCAAATGCAGCTGTTTTCATGTCATTCTACTCAGATTTCTTCCCATAGTTGCTTTCCACGGAAAACTCAGTCCTGACATCCTACCCTTTGTCTGTGACTAATTGGTCACCGAGGGACTATCTTCGCACTGCATCTGTCTTTACCGCTAATTCTTAATTTTTCGTGTGACAGTTTATTTAGAGAGAAGATAATACTTCAATCTGAATCCGTCTCCCTCAAGCCACTCAGATCAGATCCTACCAGGACGCTGTGGCAGTTCATCTTCTTGAGATCATTAAGTTAATGAATGACTTTGTTTATTCTGGCTCGACACTACCCTGCTGGTTTCTTTACTTTGCTCAGATCCACAGGGGTTTCAACTTCTGAAGAACAGGGAGTGTATAAATGTGAACTCTGAGAGAATATTGAGTAGGTGTGCCTTTAAGGGCGCTATCATATTAGACCAAAAGGACCAGGGTCCGGTTGGAGAAGTACTACAGTCCCTGACAAAAGTCTTGTCGCTTATCCATTTTGTAGAAACAATTGCTAATAACCTTTTAATTATTCAATTGGTTTCCGAAATGGCTCATATGAAAGCTAAGACCCTCCAAATGATGTTGAATGTACAAAAACATATTTGTTTCACTGAAAAACGATTTATCATTTAATGAAGAAATAAAGGTCAAATTTTGGCAAGACAAAAGTTTTGTCACCTACAGAAAGTAGAAAATTGAACAAAAAATGTACTTCAAATACAAAAATATGTTACATAACATAAGCGAATTAAGTAGTGGTGCTGTGAGATCCTAATTTAATATTTTGTATGACTTCCATTGGCTTGAAGGACTGCATCCATGCAGTTCGGCAAGGATTCATACAATTTATTGATGAAGTCATCAGGAACATCAAAGAAAGCAGTCTTGCAGGCCTCCCAGAGTTCTTCAACATTTTTGGGTTTCGTCTTCCATGCTTCCTCTTTCATCCTACCCCCGACATGCTCTATGATGTTCATGTCTGGTGACTGGGCCGGCCAGTCCAGGAGGATCTTGATCTTCTTTGCCTTGAAGAAATTTGTGGTAGAGATTGAAGTATGCGATGGAGCACCATCCTGCTGCAGAATTTGTCCTTTTTTATGGTTAGGAATGTAAGAGGCAGCTAAGATTTGTTGATATTTCAGACTATTTACGGTGGGGCAAATAACTATTTAGTCAACCACCAATTGTGCAAGTTCTCCTACTTGAAAAGATTAGAGAGGCCTCAACATGGGTAAACCTCAACCATGAGAGACAGAATGTGGGGGAAAAAAAAAGAAAATCACATTGTTTGATTTTTAAAGTATTTATTTCCAAATTGGAGTGGAAAATAAGTTTTTGGTCACCTACAAACAACCAAGATTTCTGGCTGTCAAAGAGGTCTAACGAGGCTTCACTCGTTACCTCTATTAATGGCATCTGTTTTAACTCATTATTGGAATAAAAGACACCTGTCCACAACCTCAGTCAGTCACACTCCAAACTCCACTATGACCAAGACCAAAGGAGCTGTCAATGGACACCAGAGACAAAATTGTAGACCTGCACCAGGCTGGGAAGACTGAATCTGCAATAGGTAACATGTTTGGTGTAAAGAAATCAACTGTGGGAGCAACTATTAGAAAATGGAAGACATACAAGACCACTGATAATCTCCCTCGATCTGGGGCTCCATGTGAGATCTCACCCAGCGGCGTAAAAATGATAACAAGAACGGTGAGTAAAAATCCCAGAACCACACGGGGGGACCTAGTGAATGACCTACAGAGAGCTGGAACCACAGCATCAAAGGCTACTATCAGTAACACAATGCGCCGCCAGGGACTCAAATCCTGCACTGCTAGACGTGTCCCCCTGCTGAAGCCAGTACACGTCCAGGCCCGTCTGCGGTTCGCTAGAGAGCATTTGGATGATCCAGAAGAGGACTGGGAGAATGTGTTATGGTCAGATGAAACCAAAATAGAACTTTTTGGTAGAAACACAGGTTCTCGTGATTGGAGAAGAAAGAATACTGAATTGCATCCGAAGAACACCATACTCACTGTGAAGCATGGGGGTGGAAACATCATGCTTTGGGGCTGTTTTTCTGCAAAGGGACCAGGACGACTGATCTGTGTAAAGGAAAGAATGAATGGGGCCATGTATCGAGAGATTTTGAGTGAAAATTTCCTTCCATCAGCAAGGGCATTGAAGATGAGACGTGGCTTAGGTCTTTCAGCATGACAATGATCCCAAACACACAGCCAGAGCAACACAGGAGTGGCTTCGTAAGAAGCATTTCAAGGTCCTGGAGTGGTTTAGCCAGTCTCCAGATCTCAACCCCATATAAAATCTGTGGAGGGAGTTGAAAGTCCGTGGTGCCCAACGACAGCCCCAAAACATCACTGCTCTAGAGGAAATCTGCACGGAGGAATGGGCCAAAATACCAGCAACAGTGTGTGAAAAGCTTGTGACGAGTTAAAGAAAACGTTTGGCCTCCGTTATTGCCAACAAAGGGTACATACCAAAATATTGAGATGAACTTTTGGTATTGACCAAAATACTTATTTTCCACCATGATTTGCAAATAAATTCTTTAAAAATCAAACAATGGGATTTTCTGGGTTTTTTTCCACATTCTGTCTCTCATGGTTTAGGTTTACCCATGTTGACAATTACAGGCCTCTCTGATATTTTCAAGTGGGAGAACTTGCACGCTTAGTGGTTGACTAAATATTTATTTGCCCCACTGTATGTTGCCTTCCACTCTGCAGATCTATCGCACACGCCCATACCTAATGTAACCCCAGACCATGATTTTGCTACCACCAAACTTCACTGTTTTCTGAGTGAATCTTGGATCCATGCGGGTCCAGTAGGTCTCCTGCAATATTTGCGGCGACTGTGGTGCAATTCAATGGAAGATTCATCTGAAAAATCCACTTTTTGCCACTTTTCCAGCATCCATCCTTTTGACAGGCTGTGGGCCTTGGCAAATGCCACACGGTTTTTTAATTGTCTGCACCCTGAGAGATCTGCAGGGTGGAAGGCAACATAAACAGTGGTGCCGTGACGCTGCACGTAACGTAGCATAAATTAAGTTGCCGCTGGGGACACTCCCTCCCAATTCTATGTCGAGCAAACTGGAGTATATAAAAAATGCATAAGAGGAAAATGAAACCACGAAGTGGAACCGTGTGGTACCCCAAGTCACACAGGCACGTGATCACGCTCACTTTCGTGACTTTTTGGACGGTCAAATTACCGTCACTTCCAGGAGAGTGAGACTTACGAAACGGCCGCCCGAGAGGCTTTGCCTGTCTTGGCCACTGCCATTCTCACACGGTTCGTTCAGGAACAGCATGCAAAACACAACTGCCACATTTGAACCCGAGTGTGTCTGTGTATCAAATGCAACTGCTTAACACAGCACAACAACATTTGGCCAGGTTATTTTTCCTGTCATCTTGCCAATTTGAATAGCGTGCGATGTACTCCCGCTTCTAAGGATGCCCTGCGCGTAGCATCACATCTCCAGGCTGTGACGCTACACATAAAGTTGCAAAAGCGCACCGTGATCCGGTTGCATTCACAAGCGAAGCAGGGTACGCTTAAAGCAGTCTTAACCTCAACGACTTAACTATTTTCCTTCTAGGTTGGGGCCAAATACTCGTAACGTTGAACAGTACCTAGCGACATCTGGCTGCAAGGTCCACATCTTTGACCCCAGTTTGAAAGAGCTGCACCAGCAACGCAGTGAAATGTGGCTCCACCGCTTATCCGTAGACTGGAGGGATCCCCACCCTGCTGTCATCGCGCAGCGTCAGAACACCAAAAAACTGGCCACCATTCTCAACGACTTTGGTCACAGACAGGTAACAAATTTACGAACAGAGGTTGGTAAAGTAGCCAAAAATTTGAGTCTTGTGGAGTTGCAGCTATCGATTATTTTAGTAGTCGATTAATCTATCAACTAGTTAGTTTGAATAATCGAGTAATCGCCGCCACGGAGGAAGGAATGAAGAAGGCCGGCTAGCTTCTAACCGCCAGGAAGAGCCATACCGGAGGCCGCAGATTTTTTTCAATTAAAAATTGAATAAATACAAATGAGCCATCCCGATCCGATCACGTAGTCTCACTTTCCTTCCTGCTGCTTTTCTTGGTCAGGCAGTGCACTAGAGTTGCTTATTAAAGTTAACAATGATTGACAGACGTTAAGGTTTGATCTTGTGAGAGATACTTGGAAGCCGAAGCTTCAAAGTGCCGCATGCGTCAATGATCGTTTAGCATGTTAAACAGTTGCTTTGGCAACTCATTGTGTATAAGTGAGCAACTTGAGCGGATTTGAGTGGACTCACTCAATGAAGCATTTAATAAAGACAAACATTTTTCTACTTTATTCTTGTTTAAAATTAATTCGGTGGTACAATAATGTGTTTAAAACATCATAATCATTACATTTGAAGTGCTTAAAAACATTAAAATTAGGGCTGTCAAACGATTAAAATTTTTAATCGAGTTAATTACAGCTTAAAAACTAATCGTAATTAATCGCAATTAATCACAATTCAAACCATCTATAAAATATGCCATATTTTTCTGTAAATTATTGTTTGAATGGAAAGATAATACCCAAGATGGATATATATATTCAACATGCGGTACATAAGGACTGTATTTGTTTATTATAACAATGAATCAACAAGATGGCATTAACATTATTAACATTCTGGTAAAGCGATCCATGGATAGAAAGACTTGTCGTTCTTAAAAGATAAATGTTCGTACAAGTTATAGAAATTTTACATTAAAACCCCTCTTAATGTTTTCGTTTTAATAAAATTTGTAAAATTTTCAATCAAAAAATAAACTAGTAGCCGCCCATTTTTGATGTCAATAATTACTTACACAATGCTCATGGGTGCTGAAGCCTATAAAATCAGTCGCACCCAAGCGCCAGCAGAGGGCAGCAAAACTCCACAAAACACAATTAACAAGTGGGCATTCACTGTACTGTCATTTAAATCTGTCTGAGCGGGGAATGTATGTTAATTGCGTCAAATATTTTAACGTGATTAATTAAAATAATTAATTACCGCCCGTTAACGCGATAATTAATAATATAATTAATTGAAAATAATGCACTGTTTTCCTGCTGAGTGTACATTATCACCAAGTTGGTTTTGTCCTTGTAGACGCTACAATATGTGCTCGTCTTAACACTGGATTGATGGCTAAACGCTTATCACCAATCGAATAGCCTTAGAAGACAACCTGAAAAACCTCAGGTGATTCATGATTCCAGACCTAAAGGTTCCTGCCGCTATAGTTAAGCCTTGTCAGACTCAATCCATCATCTAGATAAGAAAAGTGCAAAGTACAAATTAACTACCAATCAATAGCACAGTTAAGCGTTTTCCCCAAGTGGTGGTAGAAATTCTTGCTCTCTCATTTCAGGTGGACGTACTGAAAGCAGACATGGAGAGTGCCGAGTGGAAGATCCTCGAGAATTTAATCCTGGAAGGAGTTCTGGACTTTGTCGGTCAACTGCTTTTGGAGATTCACCTCCATTGGGCAGGTTTTGAAGTAGCAGGAGACGATCCTTCCGTGGTACGATTTTGGTTCAGTTTGCTCAAGGAGCTGGAACACGCCAACTTCCGGCTCTTCCACGTGCACAGTGACCGGGCGTTACCACAAATCTTTCTGCACAAGAACATCCTCAATGCTAGCAGTGCCTACACCTTAGCATGGGTGAACACGCGGTGGACTGGGGGCTAATGTGCTGGTTGAAGCTCAGCTCTCTGCTTGTATTGACCTTTTTGTTAACCTACTTCTCACCCAGCTGTGTTTCTCCTGGCCTGTAATGACCTTAATATACCTCCAGAGGCTGTGTATGCTACCTCATGTTGGCTGTGCTACGGGTCAACTTCTTAGTCATCCGACCCAAAGTTCATGGCCTGTTTTCCGAAATTTCCAGGTTCGCGGTGAATCAGTAACAGGCACACTTTTGCTCAATTTATCAAAACACAATCCCAGTATTAATCAATTCAATTTATCAAACAGCACAATCCCAGTTATTACTTAATTCAATTTATCAAAAAGCACAATAATTCAATTTACCAAATAACACAAATCCCAATCAGTTTATCAAGTAATACGACATGTCCTTGACGCCACTAATGTTTTCCGAAATTTCCAGGTTCGCGGTGAATCAGTAACAGGCACACTTTTGCTCAATAGACGATGTTTATTGATTAGAAA
This sequence comes from Corythoichthys intestinalis, assembly GCF_030265065.1. Taxonomy (NCBI): domain Eukaryota; kingdom Metazoa; phylum Chordata; class Actinopteri; order Syngnathiformes; family Syngnathidae; genus Corythoichthys; species Corythoichthys intestinalis. The sequence continues at coordinate 9,136,187 of NC_080413.1, forward strand.
ATGGAGAATAAATTAGATTTATTGATTACAATCCCACAAGAGCAAACAAACAAGTATCAACAAATGTCAACGATGACGCTAGATTTGAGTTTGTCAACCCCAGAATCCCCGCGCTACGTTACAGCACAACCAAGTGTCCCTTAGCAATGAAAATTGCTTACCGTGACAAATGAGTGGGAAGCCAGCAACACTCCGGCAGAGCGGCAAAGGAAGTCCGCCAGGGGTCACGTACGGATCGCCTGGCTTTTGCCTGCACATTATGACCGTAGCATAAAACACTATTTACTGGCCTTGGGTAAATTGCCAGACAGAATAAATATGTGCTTTAAAGTTCTTGCATTTCCATTTCAAGTATTGCAAGTACTAGTCTCCAACACAGTATTTGAACTGACAGTTTAAAATCCCTTTAGTACAAAATGGCCCACACTCTGGCAGGGGGCAGCAAATATTATAATACATAATACATTATAAAAAGCTATATACTATATAAATACAAGATCACAACAAAACCTGTATTTTTCAAAGCAGTTAAAAAACATCCAGTGGCCTTAGGTAAATAAAGGTGTATAAATATGTACTTTACAGTTCTTGCGTTTCTATTTTAGGTATTGCAACTTTTCCAACACTATTTGAATTGACAGTCTATAGTCTACATTAGTGCAAATAAGAATATTATAAATTAAAAATAATAATAGAATATATAAATTCAACATTACAATGAAACGTGTCTTTGTCAAAGTGGTTAAAAAAAAACACTTCACTGGCCTTAGTTAAATAGCCAGGCAGAATAAATATGTGCATTAAAGTTCTTGCATTTTCACAAGTTAAAAGCCCGCAGTTTATCGACAAGAAGGGCAGACCCAGATGGCGTCTGCTGCAGGGGCTTGTTTGAGTCCGACACAGGACAAATGGAACCACTCCTTTGAACAATTTTTCTTTGTCAAATGATCCAAGAAGAGAGATGGTGACCAATCGGGATGTGTTGTCAGCAGGTTTACCAAGGAACACAACAGGTAGGTGAGTCGTAGTAGGCGAGCATTGCTACCGAGGCAGATTTACACAACGGTGTAAAAAAACAAAAACGTATTGAAACCAAAAGTGGATAAATCGTTCAACTTACAAGAGTAGAGATGACAGGAACACACTCTCATTCCAGCAGAAAAATGATCATAAGAGATGCTTTTCCGACGAACCGCTGCAATCCAGCCATCCGTCGTACCTTCGTGATCTGATATTTGGTCCTCCATGCAGGAAAACGGTGAAAAGTGAGTCCATTTTTCCTAACCCCTTTTTTTTTTGTCGTAGGAGACGCTGTTGCACCCGGTAACGCAACAATAAGCACCCATATTTTCTTTCTAAAACACCGAAGGAGTTAGCTTAGCACTACCACACGTTACAATCCGCATTGAGTCTGCCGGACCGGAAGTGAATCATATTACCAGCATGGAGGCGCGTCCTAACCAGTGGCGCCACCAGGGGGTGGCCAGGGGTGGCCACGGCCACCCCTATAAATTGGTTGGCCACCCCACTGGCCACCCCGCTTGCCAGTATATCGTTAGATTGTTGTAGCATCAGTTATGCATTTCTTCCCAATTGAATGCATTTATTTTGTTTTGTTAAATGTAGGGCTGTCAAATTTATCACGTTAACGGGTGCTAATTAATTTTTTAAAATTAATCACGTGAAAATATTTATCGCAATTAACGCATTCGCGGTACGACTCATTCATGCATTGCCGCAAACAGCCTACAATGGTGCAGTTTTACTTATATACAGAGATAAGAGGCAGAGTGGAGTAGATACAAGCATTCATTGGGGCCGTGCTTTTAATTGGCAAAAGCTTTGTCATCTCTCCCACAGCAACTATAAATATTGTGGGAAGCGACGTGGGGAAGAATGACAGGAGTTGATCTTTTTCTTAACACCCTGTAGTGTACCGAACGCAGAGGAGATACAGCCTTTGCAGCCACCACACACATTCATGGTTGCACCACTTCCCATCATGCATTTGGGCAGAACGGTTAAGTCGCTACCGTATCATTGACTGAAAGCTCAACAAATACACTAGATGGCAATATTTAGTCACAATATATAACCTCATATTTATCCTTTAAGAATTACAAGTCTTTCTATCCGTGAATCCCTGTCACAGAAAGAATGTTAATAAAGTTAATGCCATCTTGTGGATCTATTGTTATAATAAACAAATACAGTACTTATGTACAGCATGTTAAAGTTATATATCCAGCTTGTCTTAAGTAATATATCCGTCTTATCTTTCCATTCCAACAATAATTTACAGAAAAATATGGCATATTTTAGAGATGGTTTGAATTGCGATTAATCATGATTAATTAATTTTTAAGCTGTGATTAACTCGATTAAAATTTTTAATCGCTTGACAGCCCTAGTTAAATGTACACCTTATGCCTAATATATACATAACACAATAAAACCGAATTGTTGTGGAACTAAAAATGTTGACTGGACAGTTATGGACTATGCTCATTAAATCATTAGTAACATCAAATATTACACAATACACCAAAGTATATCAGTAGCCGTGTCCTTAAGTCTTTCTGATAGTTTTCCCCTGACCTTTTTACTACAATAATATAATGAAAACCTGAAATTATGGCTTTTAGTTTTGGCCACCCTCAAGATTTCAAGTGGCCCCATCTGGCCACCCCTATGAAAAATTTCTGGAGGCGCCACTGGTCCAAACAATGACGTAGTACGTCCCATTCCCTATAGACCCTAGTCACCTACGTCACAAAATGGGCGTGTCGCTGTTTCCGGCCGCCATATTGTACCTATTTTTTAGATCTATTCTCATTGTTTTCAATTAGTCGAGCAAGTTATAGAGCAATTCATGGAAGCCCCGGTGTTATCTGACGCTGTAAACTCATTGGATGCGTTGCATAAAAGGCGTTACGTGGAAAAGCTTCAGTTTATCCATTCGCCAGATCCGTATTTGATGCCTAAATCGATGTTTTTCGACCCGCAGGCTTCGCCTGACATCTGCTATCCTGATATTTACAACTATCTTGTCCACACAAAATCAGCCTATTCTCACAAACGTTTGAAAAACTTTAAGACCTTGAAGGCTTATAAATGCTACGTTGCTGGTTGGGTGAAACAGGTCCTCGTACACGAAAATTCGGCAGGAATCTTGTGCTCGGAAGGTGAGTTACGAAATTTTCAATTCAAAATCTTTTGTTCTTGCTAACATCCACTGTCAAGTCTAATGTATTTCATGTCATTTGTCAATGGAGCTAGGGCTTTTAATGTTTATATGGTTTAGCGATAGCACTCTCACTACATACATATATAATATGTAATAAATATGAAGTGCGATAGCATTACTCCAGATTGTCCCTAGTTGAATTTATTTTTTGGATTTTGACCTCAATAGTGAAATTGTAAATTAATTGTATGACAACTGTCTGATTATCCCCTTATAACTGTATATTTTCAGGTAGTTCATTCACAACGTCTGAGTGTATGTTGTCGGCGATTAGCCTAGCAATGATCTTAATTGTGGTTGTCAGCCCAAAACCCTCTAAATATATATTAAATGCATTTTACCAGATATAAAATGACTACAACATAATCTGTGGTAGTCGTTTGGAGCCCAGTTTTCTCGTCAAATTGCAGCAGTCAATCTCGGCTCCTCTTCGGGTCTCTCGGAATACGGTAAAACTTCAAGTCTCTCCGTCTATCTTCTCTGTTTTTGCAACCGACCGCCACACACGACTTCACCATTTTGATTATTAATATTAACGAGCAGAAAAACACGCCATAATAGAAGGAATTTACGAAGTGCTAATGCATTAACATGACGAGTATAGACCCTACCCACGTGACGTCACAACTCCTTCCTCCGGACTGGTGCCGCCCAATTGTCCGTCAACACATCATGTTTCCCTGTTACGGCTACGTACATTCCTCCTATTTACAACGTGTTTTTCTGCTCGTTAACATTAATAATCAAAATGGTGAAGGCGTGTGTGGCGGTCGGTTGCAATAACAGAGAAGATAGACGGAGAAGACGGAGAGACTTGAAGTTCTACCGGATTCCGAGAGACCCGGAGAGAAGAGAGCGAGATGGGCTGCTGCAATTCGACGAGAAAACTGGGCTCCAAACGATTACCGCAGATTATGTAGTAGTCATTTTATATCTGGTAAGATGCATTTAATATATATTTAGAGGGTTTTGGGCTGACAGCCACAATTAAGATCATTGCTAGGCTAATCGCCGACAACATACACATATGTATGTAGTGAGAGTGCTATCGCTAAACCATATAAACATTAAAAGCCCTAACTCCATTGACAAACGATATGAAATACATTAGACTTGACAGTGGATGTTAGCAATAACAAAAGATTTTGAATTGAAAATTTCGTAACTCACCTTTCCAAGCACAAGATAGATTCCTGCCGAATTTTCGTGGACGAGGACCTGTTTCACCCAACCAGCAACGAAGTATTTACAAGCCTCCAAGCTCTTAAAGTTTTTCAAACTTTCGTGAGAAAAGGCTGATTTTGTGTGGACAAGATAGTTGTACAGTTCAGGGTAGCTAGCAGATGTCAGGCAAATACGGCGGAGACAGCGGGTCGAAAAACATCGATTTAGGCATCAAATATGGATCTGGCGAATGGATAAACTGAAGCTTTTCCACATAACGCCTTTTATGCAACGCATCAAGTGAGTTTACGGCATCCGAAAGCACCGGGTCTTCCATGAAATGCATTATAAATTGCTCGATCAATTGAGACCATTGATAATACAGACACAAAATGACGGACAAGTGGGCGGAACCATACAGCGAGCACGTGATTTTGTGACGTCGGTGGGTAGGGTCTACCACGTGACGTCACAACTCCGCTCTCCTGAATGGTACCGCCCAATTGTCCGTCAAAACATAGTGTTAACCTGTTACGGCTACGTACATTCCTCCTATTTACGGCATGTTTTTCTGCTCCTTAACATTAATAATCAAAATGGTGAAGGCGTGTGTGGCTGTTGGTTGCACTAACAGAGAAGATGGAAGGAGAGACTTGAAGTTTTACCATATTCCGAGGGATCCAAAGAGGAGAGCGAAATGGACGGCTGCAATTCGACGTGAAAACTGGGCACCAAAAAATCACCACAGACTATGTAGTCGTCATTTTATATCCGGTAAGATGCATTTAAGATATACTTAGAGGGTTTTGGGCTGACAAATAACCACAATTAAGATCATTGCTACGCTAATCGCCGACAACATACACGTATGTATGTAGTGAGAGTGCTATCGCTAAACCATATAAACATAAAAAGCCCTAACTGCATTGACAAATGACATGAAATAAATTAGACTTGACAGTGGATGTTAGCGAGAATAAAAGATTTTGAATTGAAAATTTCGTAACTCACCTTTCCAAGCACAAGATAGATTCCTGCCGAATTTTCGTGGACGAGGACCTGTTTCACCCAACCAGCAACGAAGTATTTATAAGCCTCCAAGCTCTTGAAGTTTTTCAAATTTTCGTGAGAATAGGCTGATTTTGTGTGGACAAGATAGCATAGCAGATGTCAGGCAGACAGGGCGAAGACAGTGGGTCGAAAAACATCGATTTGGGCATCAAATATGGATCTGGCGACTGTATAGAACGAAGCTTTTCCACATAACGCCTTTTATGCAACACATCCAGTGAGTTTACGGCATCAGAAAGCACCGGGTCTTCCATGAAATGCATTTTAAATTCCTCGATCAATTGAAACCAATGCTAATACAGAGACAAAATGACGGACAAGTGGGCGGAACCATACAGCGAGCACGTGGTTTTGTGACGTCGGTGGGTAGGGTCTATACGGACAACATGGCGCGGAGGCGTGGCTGTGACGTCACGTGAGTAGGGTCTATTGTGTTCAATGGGGAAAAAATGTGTAAACGATATTGTTTGTTATATGAGAATGTTGTGGGAAATAGAAAAATAACTATTTTGTTTATTAAAAGTTTCATCTAAGAAGGGGAGGTGTTGTGTAAGTGGATGTTATATGTGTTGGGTTCGTGTTGTGACACGGACGTACTTGTATGTGACACACAACAAGAGTTCAGTAAAGCATGCGACACACGAAAGTGCCTCCCGAGTCCTGAACATATATTAATATAACTAGACAGAGAGTCAGTTATATAACAACAACCCAGCCGACAATCCAGGAGGGAGGCGCGGGGACGTCCGCGCCGACAACCCAGCCGACAATCCAGGAGGGAGACGCAGGGACGTCCGCGCCGACAACCCAGGAGGGAGGCGCGGGGACGTCCGCGCCGACAATCCAGGAGGGAGGCGGGGGGACGTCCGCGCCGACAACCCAGCCGGCAACCCAGGAAGGAGGCGCGGGGACGTCCGCGCCGACCATCCAGGAGGGAGGCGCGGGGACGTCCGCGCCACTCGCACCGCCAACCCTGCAGGGAGGCGGCCGTGGTGGCGGGTAAGTTAAAAACACAACGCGCTTTAATTTCAGTGTTGTTAATAACGGCGTTAGAGTATAAAGGCGTGACTTTTTTCAGTCGTAATTACTTTTCTCATCTTTGCAACGCCGTTAGTTAGCCTACTGAGGATGTAAAGGGGTGCGTTACAACGTTGGTTCAATGGCGCGAGAAAAGTCTGAGAGACGGAGAGAGAAGAGCGGGAGTGGGAAGGAGTGAAGGGAGTTGTGAACAGTGTTGTTAATCTTACTGAAAAAAAAGTAATTAATTATAGTTACAAATTAATTCTCCCAAAAAGTAATTGCGTTAGTAACTCAATTACCTGAATGTAAGAGTAATTAGTTACTTGGCAAAGTAATTGGTGATAATTACTTCTTTTTTTTTCCTCCCAAAAAAAAAAAAAAAAAAAAAACATTGGCCACATTATGTCAAGTTTTTTGTGAAGGTATTTTATAAAATCGGCCCGAGCCCAATTCTTTACCCTAATTTACCCTTTACCCTGAATCAACTGTTAAAAGTTGTTAAAATTGCTCCCATTATTGCATTAGTTCCCTTCTCTCTACTTTCGACATATGAAAGTTTTAAAACTGTTTCATCATTTAAAGATAGATTCAAGTCAAGATTTTGCCGATTTAGAAGTATTTTAGATAAAAAGTTACTTGGGTTCGCTAGGAAGGTTCTCTACAACAGAGCCGTCCTAAAAAGTACTGCTTTAAGATGGCGCTGTCTACTAACGCATTTAGTGCCATGTCTGTCATTTTGCATCTAGTTATATCTATATCTATATCACAGTACATGTGTTATCTACCATGTCTACCATATCTACCATAACATGCGGGCGTAGTTTGTAGGCTATCGGCTACAACATGTATTATTGGAGCTACCTAGCATCGCGTTTGCTCGGCGTCACAACTTTCTAGCTTCCTCCCCACTCCTGCTCTGCTCTGTCGTCTAGGTGAGTCCGTCTCCCTCAGACTTTTCGACCAATATAGTAACGCATAGTAACGCATGCCTTTCCGTCCTCAGTAACGGTAACGGCGTTGCCAAGATGAGAAAAGTAATTAATTAGATTACCCACTACTGAAAAAAATAACGCCGTTAGTAACGCCGTTATATTGTAACGCCGTTATTAACAACACTGGTTGTGAAGCAGTTGCAAACGCAATGCTAGGCCAGGTGGCGGCTCCAATAATACCTGACTGTAGCTGACAGCCTACAACCTACGCCCACTAGAAATTACATGTGGGCGTAGTTGGGCGTAGCTGTTTATAAACAGCCGATATCTTCAGAGCAGCAGACTTCTCAGAAAGTCTCAGTTGTACAGAACCTTCCTCGTGAACCTCAGTAACTATATATCTGAAATACTGCCTAAATCAGCCAAAATCCTGACTTGAATCCATCTTTAAACGATGAAACAGTTTTAAAACTTCAAATTAATGCAATAATGGGCGCAATTTTAACAACTTACACGTAGGCCTGTCGCGATAACAAGTTTTAGTAGGCGATAAATTCCCTCGTAAATTATTCCCCCCCCATTTTTTTTTAAACCAATTTACAATAACACAGTAAGAATACAGTATATATGAATAATAATATTAAGTACACCCATTTAAACGCAATAAAAATTTACTCTTCAATTCAAAAAAATATTTGAAGAAATCAGAACTAAAAACAATAGACCGTGCCTCTTTTAAGTAAAAGACAACATTATCAATACCGCACAGAAATACAGAAATAAAATGTCTCTTTCAAGAGAAAAATAAAATCGCGCTTCAATAACTTAAGCATTCAGACACAGAGGTATAACGTTGTAGTAACACAAACAATTGCACTTCAACAACAGAGAAAAAAACATTTGGCTTCACTAAGGCTAGGTTCATACTGCAGGTCTTGATGCACAAATCCAAATTTTTTTTGGGGGGGGCGTGCCCATTTAGACTGCCTTTGTCCATGGAGCCCGTTCAAGTATCACGAACGCGCACCAATTCGCAGTCCTCACTCTGCTCGCTCATTGCTGTACGCCGACCGTGCACTCGGCCCCGCCTCCCCCCCATTGAATGATGGTCACGCAAACTCAAATGTATAAAACAAACATACCCAGGAGTCAATAAAACAGTGAATCCTCGTCACAGCGTATTGCGCTGTCGGTAACAAGGAAGCCAAACTTTTAACAGCACGTCCGCCGCACGCACGCGGGGCGATAAATCGCAGCGGGAAAATTACCGCCTTCATTTTCAATTGCCGTGCGATGAATGGAATAATTGCATATTGCGACAGGCTTACTTTAAGGGTTGATTCACAACATTAAATGACTTCCAAACATAGCAAAGGTTACCATCAAGTTATCACAATATCCCTGTGTCTCAGTAAGTTAAGGGTAAAGAATTGGGCTCGGGCGAATTGTCCCAAGAACCCTTTGAACTTCACATAGTCTGACCTACCGTATTTTTCGGACTATGCCAGCCATAAAATGCCCAACGATGAGGGGAAAAAAACATATACCGTATCGGCCCGAATATAAAACGGCCCTGAATATAAGACGACCCCCTCTTTTTCAAGACTGAAGTTTGAAAAAAGACTTTTTGAACACCAAATTAATTTTTATACAGAAAATAATTGCAGTACATCTGAAACAAACGATTACAACAACATATTTAAGAGAAAAGCATGTTCTTTTGCCTCGTTCAAATCTTAATATCTGAACATTTAACTATTAAAACTAAAGTGATATCACATTCGCAAATGAATGGCTTTTGAAATGTAAAGAAACCAATCTATTGTGATGAAACAACAAAATTGCAATAACTGCATTAACCATCAAAGTGAAGTCTAACTGTAACTGTACTCTTGAAACAAATCTGAATAAGGAAAAACATTGCAATAAAATAATGCAAACTGGTTCACTTGAGAGTAGCTGAGATCTGTCATGACAGAACATCGCTTCAATGATATCTGGCGCCATCAAGCGTCATGAATGGGTATAATGTTGAGACCGCGAATATAAGACGACCCCTACTTTTTGTCGTATTTCAATGCAACAAAACACCGTCTTGTATCCGCGCCAATACGGTAGAAGTTGCACCGGAGTATGTCGCATTTTTGGGGGAAATTTACTTGATAAATCAAATGCATAGAACAGATATGTCCTCTTGAAAGGCAATTTTAAAATAAAAATACAATAGAGAACAACATGCTGAATAAGTGTACAGTATGATAACGTTACATGAGCGACCAAACGCGAACGTAGCCGGTATGTTAACGTAACATAGGTATAAAGAGTTATTCAGGCTACTACCACTACTGCTACAACTGCAGCTTAAATAACATGCTAACAAGTTTACCAAACCATCAGTGTCACTCCAAAACACAAAAATAACATGTGAAACAATATAATAATGTGTTAATAATTTCACACATAAGTCGCTCCCGAGTATAAGTCGCACCCCCAGCCAAACTATGGGGGGGTGGGGGGGGGGGGGGGCTGCGACCCAAATAGTTCGAAAAATTCGATGTCATTTTGTTTTGTTTTTTCTGAATGGAACATGAAAAGTAACACACATTTGCCAAGTAACTAATTACTCTTACATTCAGGTAACTGAGTTACTAACTCAATTACTTTTTGGGAGAAGTCATTTGTAACTGTAATGAATTAATTAACACTTCTTTCTCTGACAACAGACCCGACCCCCAACGGAGGCGCATGCAATGGGCGGACGTCCTGCCGTTGCTCCGGCGTGCCACGCGCGGTATGGGAGATAGGCACGGCCCGAGGGAGCCCGCGCCCGATCCGCCCACTGGCCCGGACGGCGATCCTCCCACTGCCCCGGACGGTGATCCACCCACTGCCCCAGAGGGCCAGGGCAACAATTGATAAAGGTTCAAAACTAAAAGTTGTTCTTAGTTTGTTATGAAGTTTTCTAAAATAAAATAAAATGTTGTCAAATAAAAAGTTCAAATTAAAGAAAAATGCTGTCAGTCATATTGATATTGAAAATTGGTCCCAAAAATTTTCTCAATTGTGGCTGTAATGAATTAACACTTCTTTCTCCAACAACAGAACCGTCCTTTTTCCACTGCCATCCACTGCTCCCCTTTCCGCAGCTCCGCTGGGACAGGCCGCTGGCGCCCTGGTGCCTCCGACAAAGGGCGGCCATGGGAGATAGGGCCGGCCGGAGGGGGCCTGTGCCTGATCCGCCCAATGCGCCACAAAGTCAGGACGACAATTAAAAAAGGTACTCGAAAGTTCGTTAGTTGTGATGGTTTTGTTTAAAAAAAATAAAAGTTATTCTTAAGGCCCAAGTACACCGCATGCGTGATCGTTGCGTTTCCGGTCCGACTCCGGTAAAAAATAGCGCCGGAGCCAATCCGTTCCCATTATATCCTATTGTTCAACGTATACCGGCCGCGTCAGTGCTCCGGCTTGACTGCGAACCACCTCCGGCGTGCCGCATGCCCGCCGGATGGTATAGGCTATTTTCTATTTTTGCCGGACACGCATCCGGCAAAATGGGCGGAGCTGGGCCTGACGTCAAAAGCCCAGGTGCCTAATTACGGTTTAAACACGAGCGAAAATGGATGATGAGCGCTTCATCATGGAGGTGGAAAGCCACAAAGTGATATACATGCAGCAGATATTACTATAAGGACACCATTAAAAGCGAAACTGCAAAGTGTCCTATTATGTGTGTTTTTCTGGCAATGATATCAAACACGACGTGCTAAGCAAAAAAAAAAAAAAAAAAAAAAGACGGCGTATCTGGAAGTGGTTCCACTGCAGAAATTCTCGTGCCCCGCGTACAAACAATCTCGGTTTGTATACAGAGTCGAGGGGGGAAAGTACGAAAGAGAAAAAAGAGACGAAAGAGAAAAAAAGAGACACCCACAAGTTTCGACCTGGTGGTCTATTCAAGACGTTTCTCTTTCTTTCCTACATTTCACTTGACTCTTCATAGAAAAAACAACAGTTTGCGCTGGCCACATGAATCTGCAGTGTTGAGACACCAATTCCAAGTACGCTGTTTTTTTAGTTCATATCGAATATAATTCGCTATCCATTTTATAAATATGACAGATTATTTATCAGTTGTTTATAACAGCTCTATGAGATGTTATGTGCCATAAATTTTAAATGTGCACAAAGATATAAACGCACCGACACAACCAAGGGCATAATAGCCCCCCTTCCCTCCACACACGGAGCCCTGATCTCAACATGATGCAGTCAATCTGGAATTAAGAGACAGACACAAATAAAATATTGTAGCGTCGCCGGGGCTGTCATCGGTGGGTTAATTTATGTACCAACGCGGGGCTGTCATTGGTGTGCTGGTGCACCAGCGCGACGCTCCGATTGGTGGACTAGATCGCGTCAGTGTAAATACAGTGGGGAGAACAAGTATTTGATACACTGACAATGGGAAAACCCATTGGCAGTGTATCAAATATTTGTTCTCCCCACTGTAGTTGTTGTTTTTGCATTGGTGAGGTGGCGGGAAGTTAATAAAGAAAAAGAGGAAAAAGGCGTTGAAGCTCGTGTGTTGTTTTCGCGGCCAAACTTCCGCTTAGCAAACGTTACATTATCAATATGCAAGGAAAAAAATGTTCTCTCTCTCTGCTTCTCTGATGAGTACATACTACAGACTCTGTGTGTTTGTCGTTGATTTAAATGGCACATGATCGCGCGCGATCACGCGAGAGCTCACGAGGGGACGGAATTGGCGGACCGCAGCCGTGCAGCAGCCCGGTATGATTTGCCTGTTTTTGACGGACTGCGTGGCACGCAGGCAACACTGAACCGGACCGGAACCGCAACGATCACGCATGCAGTGTACTTGGGCCTTTAGTTCTTTTTCATGGTTTTGTAAAAAAAATAAATAAATAAAAGTTCTTAGTTGTTTTTTTGTAGAGCTGTCCCGACTAGTCGACGTAGTCGACGTCATCGATGACGTAAATCCGTCGACGAGCACAACATGCCGTCGACGGTTGATGAAGGGTTAAAAAAATATATGCGTGGAAAGTTAGAATGTCGGATGCTCTGTTTGCAAGCAGGGAAAGCGGCACAAAGCCAAAAAAAAGCGCACCAGGATGTCCAAAACATTGACTTATTTCAAAGAAACAAAGGAGAGTACACTCTTCTGTCCTGTCTCTTCAGTGCCAAGCTTGGCTGCACGTCGGCCGTGAATAAACACCTCAAGCGCCTTCACGCAGTTTATAAGGTTTTTTTTTTTTTCTTTCATTTTTTGTACACCAGAGGGTGCTGTCGCCTTACTAAATAATAATGTTTCATTGACAATGGGCCTATAAGTGCTATTAGTATTGTTCTTAATGCTAATTGAAAGGTTTATTTCATGTTATAGTTTATTTTATGGTATAGAAAATTATATAAGGTTAAAAGGTCATAAATATATACAGTATATACAGTGATTGCACTCAAGGGAGAGATTGTCAATGATAGGGTAATAAGGTAAAGGCAATTCATATAGGCAATTCATAGATATATAAATAAGGTTTAAAAGGAAAAATGTGAAAAGTTTTTGTTAATTTCTAATTGTGTTGCTTTATTTGTGTGCGCCGTAGCTCTTACGGTGTGTTTACATCAAGGATGGAATAAAAGTTGTAAACCATCAGTTTAAGAGACCATCTTTTCAGTCGGGATGCTACACTAGTTAATTCTATCAGCATTTGAACTCATTGTTAATTTGTGATTCATTATTGTTATTTACGTGTTTATTTGTACTTTAATAAATGATTTGAGTGTTCCAATATGTTTTTTTTTTTAATTGATAAGCGTCAACAAAAATTTCATTTCTAAATTAGTTTAAATAAATAAATAAATAAATAAAAAATTAATTATTAGATTAGTCGACTAATCGTAAAAATAGTCGGCTGACTAATCGGGAGAAAATTAGTCGTTTGGGACAGCCCTAGTTTTTTGTGATGAAGTTTGTTAAAAAAAAAAAAAAATGTTCTTAAATAAAAAAGTTCAAATTAAAGAAAAATGCTGTCAGTCATATTGGTATTGAAAATTAGTCCCAAAATTTGCCCAAAAATCTCCCATACTTTGTTGCGACCCATACAGAGGTCAACCTAAAATACTTTTGGAACTAGGTGCGACCTATCTGCCGGAGTGATGTGTATGTCAGTATATATCAGGGTTCACTAAATCCGGACCTCTGAGCCACTTTTCCTGTCGTGTTTACCATGTCTCCACCCTCCAACACACCTGAATCAAATAATCAGGACCATTACCATCAGCAACCTTCTGGAGAGGTTGCTGATGACATAATCATTTGATTCTGGTGTGTTAGGGGAGAGAGACGTAGAAAACACGACAGGATTGATGGCATCGAGGTCCGACCGAAATAGTCCGAAAAATACGATATGTCTTTTTGTTTTTTCAGAACAGAACATGAAAAGTAACACACATTTGCCAAGTTTAGGCCAACTAATTACTCTTCCATTCAGGTAACTGAGTTACTAACTCAATTACTTTTTGGGAGAAGTCATTTGTAACTGTAATGAATTAACACTTTCTCCGACCACAGGGACCTGATCCCGCACGGAGGCACGTGCGATGGGCGGATATCCTGCCGTTGCTCCGGCGTGTTATGGGAGATGGGCGCAACCCGAGGGGGCCCACGCCCGACCGTCCCACTGCCCCAGACGCTGCGGGCGACAAATGAATTAATTTGTGTCAAGTTGATAATTGTTGTCAGTAATTGTTATTTTGATAATTAAGTTGTTGTTCAATAAAAAGTTCAAATGAAAGAAAAATGCTGTCAATAAATATTTGTTTGTCATATTGGTATTGAAAATTGGTCCAAAAATTGGTCCAAAAATCTCCCATATTTTGTTGCAACTCATACAGGGGGTCAACCTAAAATACTTACTTTTTGAACCATAAACTAGGGGGGGGGGGGGGGGGGGCACTGCGACTTAAAGCCCGAAAAATACGATATGTCTTTTTGTGTTTGTTTTTTTTTTTTTTGGACTCGGACCTCAAAATCAGACGAGACGCGACCAGTCACCTCGCGCCCGTACGCGAGGGGCAAAAATGAAATGTTAATTGTTAGTTGAAATGTTCAAAGTCGTTCTTGTTAATTGTTAAATTTAAATGTTCAAAGTTGTTCTTGTTAATTGTGAAATTTAAATGTTGAAAGTTGTTCTTGTTATTTGTTAAATGTTCAAAGGTGAAATAAATTGTTAAGTTTAATATACTACGTTCAAGCTTGTGGAATAATATTGTTTTCAAAGTTGTTCAAGAAAAAGTTCAAATGAAAGAAAAATGCTGTCAGTCATATTGGTATTGAAAATTGGTCCAAAAATTTGCCCAAACATCTCCCATATTTTGTTGCGACACATACAGAGGTCAACCTAAAATACTTACTTTTTGAACCATAAACTAGGGGGTGCAACCTATCTGCCTAAGTGACCTGTACGTCACTACGAGGTTTAAATTTTTTTTTTTTACTAAGGATTGTTAGTTTTTCCTTTTAAAAAATATTTTTTCCTTTTTTGAAAATAAAAAGGTAAATAATATATTTTTTTTTAATTAAATAGCATACAATCCCCCGGTCAATAAAACATAACAAGTCGAAAACTAATGAAAAACCTTTCCCTAAAAATTTAAATCTTGAAAATCATATGAATAAATAAAAGAAAAATGAAAAATAATTGAAGATATAAATAGAATAAATGGCCTAATTTCTGAGCAGCAATAGGCAGCAACATTGTTTTCTGACCCATCATCTGCACTGCATACTGTAAGTCCTAAGGGTGCATTTGCCATGTTGAAAGGACACAGGAGCGACTTTAAGCAGTGTTCTGGCTCCCTCTGCTGGTCGATCGAAGTAGAACACTTGTTTGACTCTCACCACTATCCTGGGATGTCGTTGCCACCCCTATAAATTAGTTGGCCACCCCGCTTGCCAGTATATCGTTAGATTGTTGTAGCACGAGTTATGCATTTCATCCCAAATGCAAATCTGCCAGCACCTGCTTTTCCCCAGTAAATATTTTGTTTTGTTAAATGTACACCTTATGCCTAATTTATACATAACTCAATAAAACATAATTGTTGTGGAACTCAAAATGTTGACTGGACAGTTATGGACTATGCACATTCAATCATTAGTAACATCAAATATAACACAATACACCAAAGTATATCAGTAGCCGTGTCCTTAAGTCTTTCTGATAGTTTCCCCCTGACCTTTTTTCTGCAATAATATAATGAAAACCTGAAATTATGGCTTTTAGGGGCAGTTTACATGGCGACTCTGTGACACAAAGACGCAATGACTGAGTAGCGGACTCGCCTCGCGTGCATATGGTGTCGGCGAAGACGAAAAATTCTGAATCCTGCCACCAAAGTGGAAGAATCCGGTTGTGGGGGGCTACCTCGGCATGCATATCAAACGCTCTTGCGCCGCGACACCGCGCCGTAACGTCAGCACTCGTACACGTCACAATGGGCGTGCGCAGTGGTGCTACTAAACATTAAAAACAGCAAATATGGCGGAATGTCGGCTTTAATTTACTGTTTTAGTAATATTTTTAAATTAAATATGTTGAACGTTTCATTTTTTTTTTTTTTTTTTTGCCTTTTTGAACAAAAGAAAAGTGACATTGCTTCGAGTGGGCGGGCATATTTTTTTCCGGGCTGAGGGAGCTTGGTGGGGTCAAAGTGCATCATTCTCTGTCTCCCTGTAAATCTGCACTGCCCCCTAGGGTCTGGCATGAATACTACATCGTTTTCATGCGGAATTGCGACATTGTTCAAATGGAGACGCAAATGCAAATTTGAAATTTTTCGTATTCTCGGAGAGTCACCATGTAAACGACACCTTAGTTTTGGTGTGCCACCCCAAGATTTTAAGTGGCCCCATCTGGCCACCCCTATTAAAAATTTTTGGAGGCGCCACTGTTAACATCATGCAAGGCACGTACGTGTTGACCTCGGCAGAGTTGGCAGGGCTTCTTGAGGTTGCACTGCGCCGCTTGGTGTGGACGGGCACAGCGCCAGCATCTTTTGTTGGTCTTGATCCACTCGGTGAGCTCTTCCTTTGTTAGTTGGCTGACATCTTGACACTGGCTGATGTGCCGTTCGTTGCTGTCACAGAGGGCACAATGACAAGGTGGTTTTGAGATGGTGGAGGTATTGTTTGGCATGGACACCTTTCTAGTCGTATTATTTGAGCCATGTAATACGGTGATTGTCCGTTTTTGTGGGCGCTTGTCTGGCTTTGGACCATTCACCTCGCCTTTCTTCCTGGTGGGGGTCATCTGTCCATCCAAATCTTGGCACCAAGGCTCATATTTCAGCTATTGAGCAAGGTCGTTGAGAATGCAATAACTGGCGCGTCGAGCGAACGTGCATCTCCGAAATTGTGCTCGCTGCTCTGGGGTTAGTTTACTAACTAAGCGAGTGACGTGGGATCCACACCGTAACTCTACTTCTTGGGAAAAAATACAGAGGTAAACATTCTTCAGATTCATGGAAGAGGCAGATGGGAAAATACACAGACGACGTCGGTGTTAGAACATGTATTGTTGAACGGAGATGCGAAATAACAGACTTTCCGGCGTAAGTAAACAGCCGCCATCTTAAAGCAGTAGACCTCTGTTGAGAGAAATGGTGGAGGAAATGTTTTGTATTCATAAATGTGTCCTCAGTTGATGTGGAAATAATGCTCCTATTGCTTGCTATTATTGACATAATAACTTTTCGCCACAAGATGGCAGGATGGGACTTAATTGTCTAAAGTGCTACTTTTATTACTTCTTGTTTGACTTTGATGACTTTGATTTGTGGGATTGCCTGTGAAGACAGCAATGAGAGAGGATGTATCCGCATATCAATGGAAATGAAATACGCCGAGTTTTGGCTAAAAGACAACTTATTCTCCGTCAATTCTTCCTACGAATGCAACGTTGAGCTGCAACCACCTCAACAGGTTATGGGCCCAGGAGTCATTCGAAGGTAAAGTCAGTTTCCACTGTGTAGAAGGTCGCGAAGGACAGCGTGCTCACGGACTGCTGATTAGCGGAAAAAGCTCACAGGCAACATGGATCCACTAGGAACAAGTAGGTTACCTCGACTGGCATTTGACGGAGATGAAGCTAAATATGAACTCTGGGAAACTAAAATGTTGGGACATTTTCATCTAATCGGGCTAAAGAAGACAGTGCTGGTAGGACCAACCAATGAAGCAGAGAGAGAAAATGATGAAATGAAAAATGCGGACGCGTATGCTGAAATGATACAACTTCTTGATGATAAAAGCCTTTCATTAATAATGAGAGATGCGCCAAATGATGGAAGAAAAGCTCTGAAAATATTAAGAGAATATTATGCTGGGATGGGAAAACCCAGGATTATAAATTTGTACACCATGCTAACATCTCTTCAAAAGGGAACCGAAGAAAGCATAGTGGACTACATAATAAGAGCTGAGACTGCCATCACAGCATTGCAAAATGCAGGTGAAACAATGGCAGATGGTCTACTCATCGCAATGGTCTTGAAGGGGCTGCCAGAAAGTTACAAGCCATTTACAATTCATGTGGCGCATACTGATGAGAACATGACATTTGCAGAATTCAAAACCAAACTCCGAAGTTTTGAAGAAACGGAAAAGTTAAATGCAGCAGAATCAAGCGACAGAGTGATGAAGACTCAAGCAAGAGCTTCAAAGCAAGCCACAAAAGCAAACGCTCGTGACCGGATCAAAGATGACGCAGAGTTAGTGTGCTTCAAATGTGGGATCAAAGGCCACCGTGCAAAATCATGTCGACAAAAGACATGGTGTAGTCGGTGCAAAACGGACACGCACAAAGACACCACTTGCAGACGCAAGGAAAGACCGGACGGAGCGAGAAAAATTGCTGAAGATGGAGATCCTGACTTCGCGTTCAAGGTGAGAGATGAACAGCCCGACACCAGGCGGCAGGATACACACAGTATCCGGGAACGAGGTCTGATGGTGGACACGGGAGCGACATCTAGTATCATGACTGACGTGACCAAGTTTAAAAGATTCCAGAAGACGTTCAAACCAGAGAACCACAGCGTCGAGTTGGCAGATGGCAACCGGTGCAGTGGAGTCGCACTAAAAAGAGAAGATGGAGTCGCACTAAAAAGAGAAGATGCGGAGTGCTACCTGATTGACAACGGATGACATGATAGCTGATATCATGACAAAACCTGTAACAAAGTTAAAATTGAAGAAGTTTGACAGTGTTATTTTTGGAATTTGAAATTTAAAAGTTCATTTGGTTGTTAAAAAGGCCATCAACATGAGAACAAGTGGGGGTGTTGAGAGAAATGGTGGAGGAAATGTTTTGTATTCATAAATGTGTCCTCAGTTGATGTGGAAATAATGCTCCTATTGCTTGTTATTATTGACATATTAACTTTTCGCCACAAGATGGCAGGATGGGTCTTAATTGTCTAAAGTGCTACTTTTATTACTTCTAGTTTGACTTTGATGACTGATTTGTGGGATTGCCTGTGAAGACAGCAATGAGAGAGGATGTATCCGCATATCAATGGAAATTAAATACGCAGAGTTTTGGCTGAAAGACAACTTATTCTCCGTCAATTCTTCCTACGAACGCAACATTGAGCTGCAACCACCTCAACAACCTCTCTAGAAGGCTCTGTTGTAGCGAACCTAATTAACTTTTTATCTAAAATACTCCTATATCGGCAGAATCTTGTCTTGAATCTATCTTTAAATGATAAAGTTTTAAAACTTTGACAGAAGTAGACAGAAGGGAAATTGTGGAATAACGGGAGCAATTTTGACAACTAACAGTTGATTCACAACATTAAATCAATTGAATGTAGTTTAAAGCTGCTGATACAGAATGGGGACTGGAGTTTTTTTTATTTACTGTTATATGTTAATTTGATACTGAAATAGTGGTATGGTTTAGCCTTAGAGGATTTTTGAACAATTGCATTGCATCAATAATCATTTTATAATCGAATCGGAGCCTCTGAATCGTAATCGTAATCTAATCGTTAGGTGCCCAAAGATTCCCAGCTCTAGTTACAGATATCGATAACTCCCTGCTTCTCAAGGCCGATACCGATACGATAACCGATAATATATATCTAATTTTTCAATGTACTGTATATTCACCTGAGTTTTCGAACACCCAAGGGTCAAAACTACTAGTGGTGGATTCAGCATAAATTTGCCTTTGACCTAACCAGAATTTTCATGATGACATGAACATTATAATGAACAAAACAAAGACAAGAACAGTTTTGGCTTCAAATAAAGTGCCCATATTTATTTTTTTCAAATAAATATAATTCGATTCCATCAAAATCAAATAGTCAATATCATTGACGATGTGTTCCCCTGAAAAATGAGCACTGAACTAAAACAAACATAAACCCAACAGCTATTGTGCTTTGTCAGCAGATCTGTGTACCACTTCACATTTCACACTAGCTCTGTCCCATGCGAACAGATTTGGCTGCCTTCGTCACTTCAAAGTCCGACTTTTGTTTTCCTGGGTGCGTTGAAAATCAATCGCTGCACGTCGCTAGCGTGGTGCGTGAACTGTCCATTGCTTTAGCATGTTGCTTCATTGCCACTACTAGTTTCGTTTTGGGCTGTGAAGAAAACGCTACGGAGCGTGCGTTACAGTGGTTTTGTTAGCTCTCGCGTTGTTATCACACGCCCGTGACAATCGGGTAATGACGGCGACTACTAGCGGTTGTGCCGAAATGAATGGGAAGTTGAGTCAACCACGACGGCGGTCACAATCTAAGTGCGCTGTGTGGTGA
This sequence comes from Corythoichthys intestinalis, assembly GCF_030265065.1. Taxonomy (NCBI): domain Eukaryota; kingdom Metazoa; phylum Chordata; class Actinopteri; order Syngnathiformes; family Syngnathidae; genus Corythoichthys; species Corythoichthys intestinalis. The sequence continues at coordinate 9,156,470 of NC_080413.1, forward strand.
ATGACACAAGCGCAGCACGTGAGGCAAAAGCTAAATTATTATCATATTAAGCAATGGATTGAACTTTACCATCAGCCCTGTCTTTCTTATATATCCTCTGGTTGTCCTACGTCTCTGACCGTTCTTGGTGATAATTTAGTTAGCCTTGTGTAGCGATCGCAAATGCTACTCAGTGACAGCCAACGAACACTTTTATTTTTTTCATTGATAACAAATCTTAATTCTAGAATTTATTTACACTTCCACCTTACTAAAGGTGTTTTATATATATATATATATATATATATATATATATATATATATATATATATATATATATATATATATATACACACACATATATATTAGGGCTGTCAAAATTATCGCGTTAACGGGTGGTAATTAATTTTTTTAATTAATCACGTTAAAATATTTGTGAAATATAGAGTATATAGAGTGAAATGCCCATTTGTTAATTGTGTTTTATGGAGTTTTGCCGCCCTCTGCTGGCGCTTGGGTGCGACTGATTTTATAGGCTTCAGCACCGATGAGCATTGCGAAAGTAATTATTGACATGAACAATGGTGGGCCACTAGTTTATTTTTTGATTGAAAATTTTACCAATTTTATTAAAACGAAAACATTAAGAGGGGTTTTAATATAAAATTTCTATAACTTGTACTAACATTTATCTTTTAGAACTACAAGTCTTTCTATCCATGGATCGCTTTAACAGAATGTTAATGCCATCTTGTTGATTTATTGTTATAATAAACAAATACAGTCCTTATGTACCGTATGTTGAATGTATATATCCATCTTGTGTCTTATCTTTCCATTCCAACATTTTACAGAATATATATATAATTTACAGAAAAATATGGCATATTTTACAGATGGTTTGAATTGCGATGAATTGCGATTAATTACGATTAATTAATTTTTTAGCTGTAATTAACTCGATTAAAATTTTTAATCGTTTGACAGCCCTAGTATATATATATATATATATATATTATATATAAAACAGAAACGGTAACAGTGGCAGTCAGATACCATTGTAATTCTTTTCAGGTCATTCATTGTCAGACAGAAGCAGTACGGCACAACGTTACGCAAAAAAAAAAATTTAAGTTAGAAATATATAAATGGCTTACTCGCTTTGTCCTCTGAAAGACCATGCCAACCCGACAAAATGTTTACTGCATATGAAATGTGAATGGATTCACCGAGCTGGTGTTAAAGTCCGCTCAAGTTGATTCGGTCTTCACATTTTTTCCTCCCGAGTTTTTGGTTACCGGAAACGTATGAAGAACACATTCTTCATGTGTCGTAATGTCCAGAGTCGTTTCTACAAGTTCCAAAAAAGCAATGTGTGATCGGCATGATTGTTTTTGAAAGATTACCGGCGAAAAATAGCACAAATTACGTTGTTTCTATGCAAGGGCGGGTCTATAATGTCCCACTTCGGCAATACTTCCGCTTTACGATGCGACGTCACGGTCTAAAAATAGCATGCGTGTGGTACGCCATTACTGTCGAATGGTAAGTTTACTATCGATACAGCTGTATCTCTCACCTGTAAAACCGGATATCCGGTCGTATCGCTTTATCGTTCTCAAGCTTACAATTTACCTCATCTACATTCCATGCGGCGACTATTTTAAACAGTTATTATTATTAAAGCGACATTTGTTTCTTCTGAGGCCATCTTGTCCATATGGCGCTCACTGTGTTTCTTTCCAAAGAGACATCTTGCGGCGTCTGGGATGGCATCCAAGTAAGGCGAGCGCATGCTTGCAAGGCAAACGTGTGTTTAACAGCGACGTCCTGCCCAGCCGCGCGCTATGAGTAGCACGTGCAAACAGGAGCTAAACAAAAGTAGGAGTTCTTTTGCGTGATTTTATTAAGGATTAGTCCCCTCTGGTAGTTTGCGCTATTTAATGCAACACAGTAGGCAGGCGGGCAATGGTGCAAATTACAATCCCACACGCTGGTCTTGGATTGGCTTTAACTGACAGCATGTGGGCAGAGCGTAAAAGTAATCAGGAGTCTGTCATCGCGGCAATTTAGTTCCGTCTCCTTGCCGGAATCACTCTGCAAGCCGTTAAAGTGGGGAAAAAATCTGCCGGTATTAAATAGGATGAAAATAATCCTTCACTGGATGACAACGTATTAAAAACCTGAGCTTCGACGATGCTTTAAAAGGCTGATTACGAGAATTGAATTGTGTAAAATCATCATAATCGGGACTAAACGTTTGGGTCAAATCCTGCATATTTATCAACGGCAACAATGTTGTTTGTGTGCACACTACCTGCGTCTTTCCCTCTCACCTGCTTCCATTGTTTTGACCGACCGTCCTCTCTCTTGTTTAATCCCCTCATCTCTTGTTCATCCGTCTGTCTGTATCTTGTCCCAGAGGGATCCTTCACGGATGACCTGGCTGCTTAGGTTCCTGTCACACACTCACGCTTTGAAGTTAGTTACACCGTAAATCACACAAGACCAAATCTTTGGAAGGATGCTGTTCAAAATTAGTCTTTCAAACAAAAGTAAAAGAATAACTGTGCTTCCAACATGGTTCAAGTATTTTAGGTAGGAATTCATTGACGCAATAGATGTCCAATGCATTTTGACTGGGCGGGGTGTGAAAGAATATTTTTTCCATGCTTATAAAACACATAACTGCTGTTATACTATATTCATTTGTGCTGTGACTGTATCCATGTTCGTGTGCTGTATTTCTTTGAACATAGTACAAAAGGTTTCTGTGGACTGTCTTATCTGATTTTACTCCCACTCGTGCCAGCTACGGCGAAGTTCCCAAGGTTGTAACTCAAGATGTTTTTCAGCAGAAAATCACCAGAGGTGGGCTGTAAGAGGTTTCATTTTTGCTTTCATAGTAGGTATTAAGCCTCAACGATATATCGTTTAAACATCGCCATCGCAATGTGCGCATGCGCGATAGTCCCATCGCAAGGACGTGCGATAGTTTTTTATTTTTTTTTCTCCAATCCACAAACCTTTGATCTGCTTCATTCGCTCGCACAGCCTCTCTCACCCCCTTTCCCAGCTGTCAGTCACTGCGGCACATGCTTACTAAAGTTAAAAATGGCTTTGATCTGGACAAAGAAGCCGGGTAGCAATCTGTCAATCATCGTTTAACTTGTTAAACAGTCTCTGCAAAGAAGAACGGGCTGGAATGAATGTGTGTGTCTGTGGGGGGAGAATGTGGTGACGTTCGAGACATAAAATAAACGCCAGAAGTGATTATGAGGAGTTTGTAATTTCTACATGTCACTCCAAGAGTCACAGCCATGTTAGGTAAACAGAAGCATTTAATAAAGCCAAGCATTTTTCTACTACAGTACTTTATTCTTGTTTAAAAATGATTCAATGGGACAGTTATGTTAAAAACTGATCATAATTATTACATTTGAAGTGCTTAAAAAACATTTATTAAAAAAAAATATATATATATATATATATATATACATATATATATATATATATACACATTTTTTAAAATCATACTTTGGGGGAAAAAGTGAGAAAAAACATGTCTTATATGTATCTCTTTCCAGTGCTAGATCTGAATAAATACATTGAGCACACAAACACACACACACACACACAAATGGGGGTGGGGGGAATGCGCTACTTCGCGGTTTTTCACTTATCGCAGCGGGTTCTGGTCCCTATTAACCGCGAAAAACGATGGAATACTGTACACTGTGGTCATGATGAGTCATCCAAAGTCTTTCCACACAGCTATTCAAGTCATCTAGTAAAAATGTCTTTTAAAAAAAATATATATAGATATATATTTTTTTAATATCGCAATATAATACCGCAATATATCGCAAATCCCCCAAAAATTGCAGCAATAGTTTTTTCCAGTATCGTTCAGGCCTAGTAGGTATCGTTTTCATAGTAAGCAATGCCCTTTCAATAAGCATATGTAAACCCTTGACTTGTGTATCCTCTTTGTACTCCCGCGTGTTCACGGCTCCTGGCCGGATCACGCCATTGTATCCTTGACCTTTATCAAGTTTTTATATAAAGTCTTCGAAGCAGGCAATCCTTAGCTGGGCCTGATTCATTTCTCTCATATTTGAGCTATCGATTGCTGCTTGTCTTGGGATTCAAACTCGAACTTCCCTGATTCGAAGAAATACAGTGAGGTTTTCTTGCGGCGTATTCCCTCATTTTCCGCGGCATTCACATTTTTTAAAACCCCGAAAAGCAGGGAAATAGTGAGAACTTTTTTTTCGCAGTATTTCTTCATTTTTCACTGCGTTCATGGTTGTCACAAAAAGCGTGAAAAGATTCAGAGATTTATTTGTCATTGACACCAGCTCTCACAGGATGACAACGAAATTCCGTTCGATGAGTGAGCATCGGGCCGCTGCAGACGTTCTGCGCCGCCAACCAGTTATGGCTGGAGGAAGAGGGCGGGGGGTCAGTGATAGTAAGAAAAAGGCGGTGGCGGACTGGGGGGGGGGGGGGGGTTGTGTGTGAGTGTGTGTATGCACAGACGTATCAGTATGTGTACGTGTCTGTAGACAAAATAAGAGTTGCAGGGCCCTGCGACCGGCCTTGGGAATAGAATCGAGGGCAAGAGATAGGGCCATCTGCGCGGCTCTCCCTAGAAGGGAGGTGTGGGATAAGGGAAAGGGAAAGGAAAATTATAATCGAATTAAGCCGAATGAGTAATTTAATATGTCCAAATGCAGTTAGTCTTCGGTGAAATTCGTGCTCCTCGGGGCGTAGGTGAGACTTCAGGTCTCTTAAGTGACTCGCTCCATCTAGAGTTGAAGCTGAGAAGTACAGCAGAATGTAGGCTGAACTCAAGCTTCAGTGTTATTTTCATAATTTGTGGGCCAATAAAAACTGGGCAGCAACACACCTCTGCTCTGTAGTATCTACAATTTTGGGACATTAGCAACAATGCTATCGCTAAAATGTCTCCTCGCTTGTTTTTGGAGCATCTGTTTTCTCGTTACGGTTTGTTTGACGTTTTTTGGGAACCTTCTGCAAGTTCCACCGACATCCCGGTTCCACCAGGTCGTGCACGACAACAAGAAAAATCTCCTAAACATTTGGATGTCGTCACTGTTTAAGATGGACTCGTTTCAAAGTGCTTCTTAAAGTGATCCTCTAACTTAAATACATGTTGGCTCTAATAAACCACAATTGTTCTCTTGTACTAAAATATGTTGTTAGAAACACATAAAATGTTAAATCAATGTCAGTATTTTATAATATTTAGTACATATTTTGACCGTTAGTTGGCGCCATGGTAGCGGGCTCGCAGTGATGACGTAATTGGGATCTTTCCAAATGTGTAGCATGTTCAACAATTGCTTATTGCTGCCTAAACTCGCGAAGTAAAATGCCACGATGTGCTGCTTTTGGATGCAATTTCCAGTCAAATGGAAACAAGGGGAGTGAAGTGAGTGGTCAAGGTGGAATTATTATTTTTAGTGAATAAATTTGCATAAGTGGAAGCTTCTCCCCCTTTTTGGTCCATGCATGCACGTATCCTACCCACCACGTATTACAACTGGCGCCCGAACATTTTTCCAGGATCCTCAGGCAAGTAAGGGATCCGTCTATTTTCTGGATCCGACGGTCCCACCGCGTCTGCAATATTGGTTTCGGATCTGTCCATTTTTTTGATTCGTTGGTCCCACAGCGGCTTTACGGATCAGTCTATTCTGTGGAATCGACAGCCTGATCGTGGCTGCAACATTGCTATGGGACCGGTCTAATTCCTGGATCGTCGAGTGAGTAAAAAACGCGGATTTGGATTACTATCTTTTTTGTTGACTATTCATCGTGGGAGTTTTCCCCCAATCATAATAATTAAAGCACTATGGCACGCTACAGTAACGACAGTGACTCTGACGTGGACCTTACAACAATGTTGGAGTTCGTCAGGGAACGCGTGTTTGCTACTGCTGAGCTCCCGAGTGAAGAGTGGTCAAGGTGGAAATATTTTTTTTGTGAATAAATGTGCATAAGTGGAAGCTTCTCCCCTTTTTTGTACTTTTATACACATATCCTACCTACCACGCGTTACAATGTACAAGACATGGATTACACAAGATGTGCTCTTTGGCCTGTACTGTATGTAAAGCACATGACAGCTCTGGATGTTAACAATCTACATTATTATATTGGGATAAGTTTGAAAACGCAATATGCTTACCTTGAATATCTGCTAATAAAACCGGAGTTCCCAACAGCACTCTCTCGCTCTGTTGCCATTGAGACTCAATAGCAGCGAGTGCATCACCAGTTTTGCCCAACTTTTGTCTTATTAGGTATTTGCTGCACGCATTTTTCCCTGAAGCTCGTCTTGTGAACGACCGACAGTGCTGTCCTGCTCTTCACTTTTCAGATCTGGTTCAAATAGGAAGGGTAGAACTGACGACATGTTGGGAAAGCTAACGAGTGACACGCTGGAATTTCTGCAACGGGCCCGGTGACGTCACACACTGCGACGTAACAAGAATGGCGACCTATCACTTAAAATAATTTTACAAACTTTTTTAAAACAAAAACATTAAGAGGGGTTTTAATGTCAAATTATTATAACTCATACTAACATTTATCTTTTAAGAATTACTTGTCTTAAAAATAGAGGATCCCATTAAGTCCAGTCAATCGAGACCCTAGTGAGGGACATGAGATGTGTTTGTGTTTAACACGGCTTACCTTCTGCCAGAGGTGTTGATGACTTGTTGCTGCCTGACTGAACACTTGCACTCAACTCTGATTTTGTCACAGTGCTAAAATGATGGAATGGATGCACATAAAGGGGATGAACAGACCTCAAAATACAATTTGTTAGGGTTCTCCTATGGCAAAATCAGGATAAAACCCACGTTTGCATTGTCCCAAATAAATCCTGTCATGCCATTAACTTCTGCAACACCTCCCACTGAGTCCATTGTCCCAGATATCTGCCCTGTGATCAGTTGTCATGTTCCAACCTGCGCCGAGTACACTGACAGCCAAGCTTCTCCATCAGGGACGACTGTGGAAGGAGTACACAGGGTGCACATTTCCTCAAGGTTGCAGCAAGATGAATAGTGTCTATGGAACAGATTTTAGCTTGTGTATGTGCAAGTGAGGAATTAATAAAAACTGAATACACTCAGTCCTACCTTCTATCAATGAACAAAAGTAGGTTAAAACGTGAGAATTCCGTTAGCTCACTTTAGCATCCTTGATCTGGATTTCTGGAATGTTTAATGAGTTGTTTGTAAATACTGTATTGTGTTTATGTGCAGGTGCATCGGTGGTGCATAGAGCTGCAGCCTTGGGCCAAACACAGTCAATCTCTGGAGGATGAAGCCAAATGATTTCTTTTGCTACATCACAACACCACGAGTGAATCATACACTACCCTAAATGTATCAATTCACCTAATGGGTGACCTACTGATGGAGAAAATATTATGTGACCCGAAGTGAATTAGCACATTATGCCTTATAATAAATTCAATCTGGGTCAAAGGGCGGAATGATGGGGGAAAATAATTACATTATGCCTTTGTGATGTATGATTGCTTCTGTGACCTAGATTGTAACAACTTTTATTGTTTTTTACCTTTAATTACATAGTTAGGAGGGAATCTCACGAGATAACTTGTTTTGATTGTTTCTTACACGCCTGGGTTCCATAGTTAGGAGGGAATCTCACGAGATAACTTGTTTTGCACTCATAATATTTACCGTGGGAACACAACATCTGCTACCGGACGGCGGAACCTGGGAACCACGCAAAGAAAAGCCCCTTTTTCGAGGGGCTGAACCAAAAGTAGCTTTGTCATTGGACGGGGCCGCGCCGCCTGGGAGCAAAGGTTGGCCGTCTCCGCCCCCGTGTGGCGTGTTCCTACAAAAACCGGGCATTTCCGGGCGACCAGTGAAGGCCACCAGCGGGTCACGTACGGATCGCCTGGCTTTGTTCCTTTGCCGCCTTACCGGAGCGTTGGCTCCCGCTCATTTGTCACGGTAAGCGATTTCCATTGCTAAGGGACACCTGATTATATTATATATATACACATACATATACACACACATACATATATATACAGTGGGGAGAACAAGTATTTGATACACTGACAATGGGGGCAGTGTATCAAATACTTCTCCCCACTGTTTATACACATATACATACACACACATATATATATATATGAACTTCCGGTATCGATATCGGATCTGGATCGCAATATTTGGCCTTGGTATTACTTGGTATCGGATCGAATCCAAAATCACTGGTATCACCCATCACTAACAGCTACGCATGTGGTTTAAGTTATGTATGAAAATGTTACATACTGAGCTTCATGCTGTTACAGTTTATCAAACCTTCAAATGCAGCTGTTTTCACGTCAGTCTATTCAGATTTCTTTGTATAGTTGCTTTCCTCATAAAACTCAGTCCTGACATCCTACTCTTTGTCTGTGACTAATTGGTCACCGAGGGACTACGTTCGCACTGCATCTGTCGTTACCTCTAATTCTTAATTTGTCGTGTGACAGTTTAATTAAAGAGAAGATAATGCTCCAATCTGAATCCGTCTCCCTCAAGCCACTCAGATCAGATCCTGCCAGGACGCTGTGGCAGTTCATCTTCTTGAGATCATTAAGTTAATGAATGACTTTGTTTATTCTGGCTCGACACTGCCCTGCTGGTTTCTTTACTATGCTCAGATCCACAGGGGTTTCAACTTCTGAAGAACAGGGAGTGTATAAATGTGAACTCTGAGAGACTATTGAGCAGTGTGCCTTTGTCGCATCACGTGGACGAAAGGTGCACTCATTGATTGAACAAATAGAAGAGGAAATACATCCTTCCTTTGAGGGGAGGGAATGTGCAGGCTGTGACGTTGCACGTAATGTAGAATAAATTAAGTCGCCGCTGGGCTCACTCCATCCAGATTCTATGCCGAGCGAACTGGAGTATATAAAAAATGCATAAGGGGAAAATGTAACCACGAAAGGGAACCGCGTGGTACCCCAAGTCGCACAGGTGCGCAATCGCTCTCACTTTCGTGACTTTTTAGATTGTCAAATTGTCATCACTTCCAGATGAGCGAGACCCTAGAAGCAGCCGTCCCGAGAGGCTCCACCTGTCTCGGCCACTGTCACTCCCTCCCGATTCTATGCCGAGCGAACTGGAGTATATAAAAAATGCATAAGGGGAAAATTAAACCACGAAAGGGTACCCCAAGTCACACAAGTGCGTGATCACTCTCACTTTCGTGACTTTTCAGATTGTCAAATTGTCCATCTTCACTGGGCGGGGGAGTACAGCGATTAATTTTTTTTATTAAATTTTTTTTCGCTGTATTCCCTATTTTTTTGCGGTGTTTGGGGTTTTCTAGTTTTTTTTGCGAAAAGCAGGGGAACTGTGTATTTTTTGTGTGCCGTATTCCCTGGTTTGTCCCACCATTCACTTTTTTTTGCGTGAAAAACCGCGAAAAGTGGGGGAAGTGAGAATTGTTTTTTTCGCCGTATTCCCTCGTTTTTCACATTAAAAAAAAAAAATTCTTCCTCATTTTTTGCGGCATTTGAGGTCTTCGTAAAAAGCGCGAAAAGCGGGGAAATAGTGAGAATTCCCCCCCCGACATATTCCCTCAGTTTTTTTTTTCCCCCGTAAAAATCACAAAAAGCAGGGGAATAGTGAAAATAGATTTTTTCCCCCCACCGTATTCCATCATTTTTCGAGTTTTTTTCCACCGTAAAAATCGCAAAAAGCGGGGGAAAGGGGAAAATACTTTTTCTCCCGTATTCCCTTATTTTTCACGGCGTTCAGTCGTCATAAAAGTGGGGAAAGCGGGGTAATAGGAATATTTTTTTCCTCAGCGTATTCCCTTTTTTTTGTTTTTGTTTTTTTTAGTAAAATGGTGTGAAAATACTGAAAATACTTTTTTTCGCCGTATTATCAGATTTTTCGCAGCGTTCACTTTTTTTTTTTTTTTTTTGCGTAAAAAATGCGAAAAGCGGGGGAATAGTGATAAAACCTTTTTTTGCTGTATTCCTTCATTTTTCTAGCCTGTTTTCTAGTTCAGACTCACCGCTGTTCAAGTATAGAGTCTGGGACCCAGCTCCTTATTGGCCTCTCAAGCCCGAACTAACTCGTTCGTGGAATCAGATTCGTTTATTTGCGTGACGTGTTCTTAATGAGCAACGTAACTCTTGCGCGTTGGAAGTCGTCTCCACAACAACACAGATGGCGAACGGAAGAGCCGAGAATATGTTCCTATTCGCTGTAAATTCAGTTTTAAATGACCAAAAACTCATTGAGTCGCTAAAACCAACAGTCTGTCTCGCGCTAGCCATGTTGAATAAACTTCTCTGAGTGAGTCTGGAGTTCCAGGTTATCATTTTTCGCCTTCGTAAAATGCGCAAAAATCGGGGGAATAGTGAGAAACACTAGTGTGAAAGCGCCCTTAACCTCTGCGCAACCCCAAAAAAATTGTGTCAAGGTGTCAAGACTATTACCATTTCGGTGTGCATTTTCCACTTGAAAGAAGCTAGCATATTTTGGAAAACACATTTAAAGGCAAGACATCCCAGGATAAAAGTTCAAAGAAATCAAATCCAGATCACCATCCTCTATCTGACCTCAATCATACTTCTAAAAACGATCCCAGGCGCCATATGGGACCAACTCTCAGGAGAGTTATGCTCTGCTTCAGTGGCTCTACTCTCCAGCATCAATCTTGCTTCAAAACAGACGTCATCATTAAATTCCTTGTTGGGCACATTACTGTTATTCGGACTTGTTCCTTGGCTATAGCTATTTACAGTGGGGCAAATAAGTATTTAGTCAACCACTAATTGTGCAAGTTCTCCCACTTGAAAATATTAGAGAGGCCTGTAATGGTCAACATGGGTAAACCTCAACCATGAGAGACAGAATGTGGAAAAAAAAAAAAAACAGAAAATCACATTGTTTGATTTTTAAAGAATTTATTTGCAAATCATGGTGGAAAATAAGTACTTGGTCAATACCAAAAGTTCATCTCAATACTTTGTTATGTACCCTTCGTTGGCAATAACGGAGGCCAAACGTTTTCTGTAACTCTTCACAAGCTTTTCACACACTGTTGCTGGTATTTCGGCCCATTCCTCCATGCAGATCTCCTCTAGAGCAGTGATGTTTTGGGGCTGTCGTTGGGCAACACAGACTTTCAACTCCCTCCACAGATTTTCTATGGGGTTGAGATCTGGAGACTGGCTAGACCACTCCAGGACCTTGAAATGCTTCTTACGAAGCCACTCCTTTGTTGCCTTGGCTGTGTGTTTGGGATCAGTGTCATGCTGAATGGACCCAGCCCTGTCTCATCTTCGATGCCATTGCTGATGGAAGGAAATTTCACTGAAAATCTCTCGATACATGGCCCCATTCATTCTTTCCTTTACACAGATCAGTTGTCCAAGTCCCTTTGCAGAAAAACAGCCCTAAAGCATGATGTTTCCACCCCCGTGCTTCACAGCTGGTATGGTGTTCTTCAGATGCGTTTCAGTATTCTTTCTCCTCCAAACACGAGAACCTGTGTTTCTACCAGAAAGTTCTATTTTGGTTTCATCTGACCAGAACACATTCTCCCAGTCCTTTTCTGGATCATCCAAATGCTCTCTAGCGAACCGCAGACGGGCCTGGACGTGTACTGGCTTCAGCAGGGGGACACGTCTGGCAGTGCAGGATTTGAGTCCCTTTAGGTCATTCACTAGGTCCCCCCGTGTGGTTCTGGGATTTTTGCTCACCGTTCTTGTTATCATTTTGAAGCCACGGGGTGAGATCTTGCATGGTGTCCCAGATTGAGGGAGATTATCAGTGGCCTTTTATGTCTTCCATTTTCTGATAATTGCTCCCACAGTTGATTTCTTTACACCAAGCGTTTTACCTATTGCAGATTCAGTCTTCCCAGCCTGGTGCAGGTATACAATTTTGTCTGTGATGTCCTTCGACAGCTCTTTGGTCTTGGCTATAGTGGAGGTTGGAGTGTGACTGACTGAAATTGTGGACAGGTGTCTTTTATATCGATAATGAGTTAAAACAGGTGCCAATAATACAGGTAACGAGTGGAGCCTCGTTAGAAGAAGTTAGACCTCTTTGACAGCCAGAAATCCTGCTTGTTTGTAGGTGACCAAATACTTATTTTCCACTCTAATTTGGAAATAAATTCTTTAAAAATTAAACAATGTGATTTTTTGTTTTTTTCCGCATTCTGTCTCTCATGGTTGAGGTTTACCCATGTTGACAATTACAGGCCTCTCTTATCTTTTCAAGTAGGACAACTTGCACAATTGGTGGTTGACTAAATACTTATTTGCCCCACTGTATGTTCTCCAGAAAAGGCAGTCCAGCAGGAAGGAAAGTGAAGCAACAGACCAGCACCTATGGAAAAATAGAAGCTATACTATAAACAAGCGCATTCCTCCACTTTGCAGTCTCTAGTGACAAACTATTGCAGTGACACAGGGGCCTTATACACGGCAAATCTCATTGTAGTGCGTTAATAATTCAAAGCAAGTTACTGGTTATCCATGACCTGGGCTGTTCCATAAGTAATGCTGTTGTCTGAGGTGTCGCTCACGTCCATAACACCCTGGAAGTTCCCAATGAAATATTTAGTGAAGCGAAAACATGCATCGAGTCGCGGCTCCATTTCTCTGCATCATTCATGCTCCCGCTCACGGGACGCAATCTGGGGACTCATCTGTAAAAGATGAGTACTGCGAGTAATGTGTTTTCCCTTCCAGCAATTAAAGAACACAGTCAACGCAGAAACAAGACCCAAGGGAGAGCATGGAGATAGGAGCTAAGGGGAATAGGGTGAAAAAGGAACTGATTTACCGTGTTTTTTTTTTCACCATTTTTGGACTGCAAGCCTCTACTTTTTTCCCCTCATTTAGATTCCTGCGGTTTATAGTCCAGTGCGGCTTATTTGTTGATTTATTTGGGTAAATAGGTAACACCTTATTTGACAGCTGCATCATAAGGCAGACATAATTATGACACTATCATGGGCATTGATGGATGCTTATGACAGATGTCATTCAGTGTCATCCGGCAAATTATGTGACTAACTTCATTTATGTCCAGCTCCGATCTTTTACATCCATTCAAAAGTGAGATAATTTGCTGGATGACACAAAATAATATCCGTCATAAGCATTCATTAATGCCCATAGCAGTGTCTTTTCATAATTATGATAATCACTACTGTCAAATAAAGTGTGACCAAATACCATAACTAGCTATTTGTGAAACAAGTGGTACAGTAAATGAAGAAATAATGAGCACAGAACATGAATTTTGATTGTTATTTACATCTGTAGCGCTGCAATCATACGCGGAGATTATGGGGGAGCAGGGGGCATAGCCCCCTCCCAGTGGCCGTAAATGTCATTGCATGTAATTGACTTTCCTATATTTGAATTTAAAATTAAGACTTTGCCGGGACAAAATGTCAAAGTTCTAAAGCAATAAAATAAACAATAAAAATGGCTGAAATGAACAAAAAATATATTTTTATAATGGGTGAAACGCACGCACACACACCCATAGCAGGCATGCCTGTATGTACAAGCATGGGCTAAATTACTATCACAGCATATATCTTGTGAGGTAATTTTATTGCCGACACTGCGTTTCTGAGTGATCAACATGTTTTGCCTCCCGCCACAAAAAAAAAAAAAAAAAAAACCTCCAGCTATGGCTGCATTGCATGCTAGGAGGCATGTTGGACGACAAAAGTTTTGACAGCAGGTGGCAGCAGAGGTTGACTGTCTTCCCCAAGGGAGCAGTGTTGGCAAAATGAAGCTTCTCGAAGCAATGAAGCCTTGCAGCCAATTGATTCAAAGCTTCATGTGGTCTTACGAGTCTTATGTTGCCACTGTAATATAAAGTGTGACCGGTAAATATCTTTTAGTGTTAATATCCCACAATACAGTGATGACAGCTGCGGGTTATAGTCGAGTGTGGCTTATCTATGAAAAAATGCCATTTTTGTGTCAAATTTGGTGGGTGGCGGCTTATAGTCAGGTGCGCTTTATAGCCTGAAAAGTATGGTACATTGCGGATTTAATATTTCAATTTTAACCTCAACGACTTGACTATTTTGCTTCTAGGTTGGGGCCAAATACTCGTAATGTTGAACGGTACCTAGCGACATCTGGCTGCGAGGTCCACATCTTTGACCCCAGTTTGAAAGAGCCACACCAACAACGCAGTGAAATGTGGCTCCACCGCTTATCCGTAGACTGGAGGGATCCCTACCCTGCTGTCATCTCCCAGCGTCAGAACACCAAGAAACTGGCCACTATTCTCAACGACTTTGGTCACAGATAGGTAAGAAATTGAAGAACAGAGGTGAGTAGAGTAACCAAAAAATTGACTCAAGTAGGGTTGCAGCTGTCGATTATTTTAGTGGTCGATTCATCTATCAACTAGTTAGTTCGAGTAATCGAGTAATCTGATTAGAAACATTTAATGCGTCGAACAATAAATTTTAGGGATGTAAAACAAAGGCTTATCTAAGATTGCACTTTCAAAATAAAATTCAAGTGTTTCTTCAAACTAAGCAGAATTGCACTTAATTTAAATATTAAATACCTGAGCTTAGCCTCAAACTGTATAAATAATCATAAAAAATGATCTAAGTATAACAGAAGAACAATTGGCTAACTTGCATAGTAACAGTCCACTAGCTTGAGTGCTATAAAAGCTAACATTTTTTTGGGACAATGCTCTCAACAAATCGTTCAAACACATATTCCCACAAAACATGGTTGAATATACCTATAAACTAAATTACATTACATTACAATTACAAATTAAAAACATATTAGCAAAAAAAAAAAAAACTTACCGTATGTTTGTCTTAACAGGTAGCAGCTCGATTCAGCCATGTTAAATGAGTTATGTAATATTCACTGTTGGAACTAGAAGGCAGTGGATCCACCCAAATCAATAAAACTAAATGCAAACACTTTCAAAACAAACCACTACAAGGCCAATCTAACAAAACGAATACTCGAAGCAGCAAAATTTGATTCGAAGCATTTTTCTATTCAAATTACTGAAGTTAATCGATTAAACGTTGCCGCACTAGACTCAAGTAAAAGTTGCATTACTTTAAAATATTATTACTCAAGTAAAAGTAGGCATCCCAAAAATTTACCCAAGTAAAAAAGTAAAGTGAAAAGAATACTCAAGTAATGAGTAACATTGTAACTGTTTAAGATGTGTTTTCTCAGCACAAAGTTATCTCTACAGTATGAACTGTTATTAATATACTGTGCTATAACATATTACATAAACACATTAGGCCAAAGATATAAACACAAAAAAACATTGAATTCTGGCGAGAGAATCTACAGAAATTAAGCATTATTTGTCCAAAGAGAATAAGTGCCCTCTAGTGGAGAAAACATATTTCCTATCATGAAACTAAAAGGATCTTTTTCCGTGGTCAGTCGGTGCTGGGAGAGGGAATAAAATCCACGCTTTCGAGTCAAGTTGACGGCGGCGCTATTTATCAAATACATCATTTTTTACGGTGCTTTAAAGACGCAACGTGATTGAGCAGGCCAGCGTGATTGTAGAACGGCAAGCTTGAGTCTGATTGGTAGAATGGATTCATGTGATTATTGTTGCGACGTCTCATTGGTGAAACTGGTACAGCGACTGTTGGCGTCTGGCCAAAAAAAAAAAGTAAAGAAGTAGAGTGTAGAATAAAGAGGAAAAATGTAACGACTAGTGTAGTCCAAAGTAGCAGAGAAAGAGTAGCTTTTCTTCTTCACAAATCTAAAGTTAAAGTAATATTGCATGGTTTAATAAAACTACTCTTAGAAATACATTTTCTCAAAAAGTCAATGAAGTAAATTTAATGAGTTACTACTTACCTCTGTTTAATAATACATCCAGAGTACCATATATTCCCACCTTTATCCCAGCATTACACAAATCCTCACGACTCCTTGGGAAAAAAAGCTTTGTTTGTTTGAACTGGCGACTGTGAACTTTTCCCCGAGTGTTATCACTTCATTATGTTAACCAGACAAGCATGCCTAGCCCTTCTCCGTTTTTAAACGCAGCGTCACACAACATTCATCCTCGGAATGAGGTTTTAATGACAGTGAGCGCAGTGGGTCAGCACAATCAGCAGCTTCCACTTACCCAGCTGCTTAAGAAAAAGCAATTTACACAGCAGTGTGCACGCGTAATAACGTGCACTCATTAGTTGAAACCTGTTGAGAAGTCAACACTGTGAGCTTTTGAGCCTCAGGCATCTTGTCCAGTGTTGGTTTTTGTCGACGAGGACGAAAATATTTCATATACCAACGCTTTTTTCAATGACGATGGCGAGTTAAAGACGTGTTTTGGGAGAGTAAAACATCACGAGACGAAAATGCGCAATAGTTTCCGTCACATGTTCACAATATGTGAGATTTTATATGTAGTTAGCCTGCATCATAGCAGTGTCTGGTTGTGTCACTCATGTGACGTGTGCACCCACACTCACAACTGCAATGATGCAATATGCTTTAACCTTTAAAGGTCTGTGCTGAGTGATCATCACGCACTAAATGTAACTCTTAGTGTTAGCATAGCATTCGGGTTAGCATTAGGCTAATGCTACTGGCAAGCATCCTCTTAAACAGTGTTGTTAGCAGCCCATTTAATTTTTGTTTCGTAGTCTTAGTCATATTTTAGTCATTTCAAAATGTGTTAGTCTTCGTGTAGTTTTAGTCGACAGAATTTCATACAAATTGCGTTTTAGTTCAGTGGTTCTTAACCTGGGTTCAACCGAATGTTCAGTGAGTAAGTGACGGGTTCGGCGAAAGTAAAGAAACGCAGATATCCATTTTCGTACGCAAAGTGGCTTTTTTGGACCAGGTCTTGGACTGGTTTGCGCCCGATTAAAGGCTTAATCCATTTCTTTTAACTGCTAGTCCTCAAACTGATGGAAGGAGGAACTGGTTTGCTCAGTGGAAGGTTGACTTGCGCTTAGTATGGGGGAATATAACAGACCAATGGGCAGCGTGGTCTTAAAGTTTGATCTGCCAAACATGCTGCCAAAATATGAAGAATTTTGAACGGGGATTTGCTAAATTATTAGCTTGCTAGCTTAGATATATTGGTTTTGAATTTGAAAAAAATTGCTACTATTTAATTCAAAAAGGGTTTGGTGAATTCACATGGGAAATTTGTAGGGTTCGGTATCATTAGCAAAGTTAAGAACCACTGTTTTAGTTACTTAAAAAAATGTCATCTGTAAAACTCCCAAGGTTTTAGTCCAAAAATAAATGAAGGTTTCCAAAACAATTTCGAATGAACATAGACAGACGAGCACATATTTTAGCGTTCACAAGGACGCCAACTTCGTTAGGATAATATAGTGATCCCTCGCTACTTCGCGCTTCAAACTTCACGACCTCAGTCCATTGCAGTTTTTTTTTTCAAATAAAAATAAATACAGATTAGCTGCCCCTATCCGACCAAGTAGTCTCACTCTCCCTCCTGCTGCTTTTCTTGGTTAGGCAATGCACTGGAGTTGCTTGGTAAAGTTAACGATAATTGACAGACGTTAAGGTTTGATCTTCCCAGAAATGCCTGGAAGCCGAAACTTCAAAGCGCTGCACACGTCAATCATCGTTTAGCTTGTTAAAAAGTTGCTGTGGCAACTCATTGTGTGTAGGTGAGCAGCTTCAGCGGATTTGAGTGGGCTCACTCAATGACGCATTTAATAAAGACAAGCATTTTTCTTCGTTATTCTTGTTAAAAAAAATAATTCGGTGGGGCAGTAACATGTTCAAAAGCATTTATTAAAATATGTATACACTTAAGTTTTTTTGTGTAATTATACTGTGTGTGTGTGGGGTGTGTGAAAAAACATGTCTTAGATGTATCTCTTTTCAATCCTAAATCTGAATAAATACACTGAACACACACACACACACAAAAAAAAAAAAAAGTTTTTTTGTGGGGTGGGGGTTCGCGGTTTATCACTCATCGCGGCGGGTTCTGGTCCCAATTAACCGCGAAAAACGAGGGATCACTGTACACACTCAGCAGGAAAAGCAGTATATAATTTTCAATTAAACCCACCTGGAAGCCAAGACCTGGAAGTAAAAAACACAATGAATGTAACTAGTAGCGTTAGCATA
The DNA here is from genome assembly GCF_030265065.1 of Corythoichthys intestinalis. NCBI lineage: Eukaryota > Metazoa > Chordata > Actinopteri > Syngnathiformes > Syngnathidae > Corythoichthys > Corythoichthys intestinalis. The sequence goes on from NC_080413.1 coordinate 9,174,654, forward strand.
ACATTCGCGTTAGCATTAGGCTAATGCTAACAGTGAGCATCCTCCTAAACTTTTTTTGTAACATAACAGTTTGTGGCGTACGATGTTATTTTTGGCATTGACTTTAAATTTAATCTTTTGGATAAAAATATTAGTCATATTTTAGTCATTTCAAAATGTGTTCGTCTTCGTCTAGTTTCAGTCAACGAAAACTGTTGTATGTTTTTGTCTATAAACTTCAAAGGTTTTAGTCCATGAATAAATAAATAAAAGGTTTCCAACAATTTCGAATGAACATAAGTCTAGAAGGACATCACCATCTTTGTGATGATAATAGACAATCAGCAGGAAAACGGCACATTATTTTCAATTGATTAAACTCACCTGGAGGCTGCAAACTGTATGGAAAAGGTTTTCCAAGAGTTTAAGACAACACTCACCATGCTAAATGCTAATGCTACAAGTTAGGTAGTGTGTGATTATCGGTCAGCACAGACCTTTAAAGGCTAAAGAAATATGGCGTAACTAGCCAAAATAAGAAATCAAAACTTACCAAACAGCACCTGACACGTTTCAAAAAAGGAGCCTGGAGTGGGCAAGCTTAATGACCGGCTGGTGAGTAATCACGTGTGTGTGTGTGTGGGTGGGGGGAAGGCGCAGCACGTCACATGAGTGACACGACCAAACACTGTTAAGATGCGTGCTAACTACACATACGGTAAGAAAATGTCACACATTGTGAACTGATGACGGAAACTATGGCGAAAGTTCATCTCGTTCTCGTCTAGTCAGACGACAACTGGCATCCATCTCATTATGATTTAGTTTCCCAAGATACGTTTTTAGCTCGTCGTCATGAAAGAAATTGTCAACTAAATATTTTCGTTATCGCCATTGTTGACGAAAACAATGATACACAGTAAGATTTCTTTTCTCATCTTGGCCAGAGAGAATATGCAATGTTGCTTTAGCCTTTAAAGGTCTGTGATGAGTGATCATCACACACTAAATGTAACTAGTAGCGTGAGCATAGCATTCGCCTAATGCTATTAGCGAGTGTCTGCCCGGACAACTTTTTTTTTTTTTTTTTAAACATACAGTTTGTTGCCTCCAGGTGGGTATAGGTCATTGAAAATAATGTAGTTTCCCTGCTGAGTGTGCATTATCACCAAGTTGGTGTTGTCCACTGGAGTGATGGCTAAACGATGTTTATCACCAATCGAATAGCCTTAGACAAGACAACCTGAAAAACCTTAGGTGATTCATGATTCCAGACCAAAAGGTTCCTGTCACTATAGTTAAGCCTTGTCAGACTCAATCCATCATCTAGATAAGGAAAGTGCAAAGTACAAATTAACTACCAATCAATAGCACAGTTAAGCGTTTTCCCCAGGTGGCGGTAAGAAATTCTTGCGCTCTCATTTCAGGTGGACGTACTGAAGGCAGACATGGAGATTGCTGAGTGGAAGATCCTCGAGAATTTAATCCTGGAGGGGGTTCTGGACTCTTGTCGGTCAACTGCTTTTGGAGATTTACCTCCACTGGGCAGGTTTTGAGGTAGCAGGAGACAATCCTTCCGTAGTACGATTTTGGTTCAGTCTGCTCAAGGAGCTGGAACACGCCAACTTCTGTCTCTTCCACGTGTGCAGTGACCCGACGCTACCGCAAATCTTTCTGCACAAGAACATCCTTAATGCTAGCAGTGCCTACACCTTTGTGTGGGTGAACACACGGTGGACTGGGGGCTAAGGTGCTGGTTGAAGCCCAGCTCTCTGCTCGGATTGACCTTTTTTGTTAACCTAATTCTCACCCAGATGCATTTCTCCTGGGCTGTTATGACCTAATATGCCTTCAGAGCCTGTGTATGCTACCACATGTTGTCCTTGCTAAAGGTCAACTCATTAGTCATTTGAACGATAGTTTGTGGCCCTATATTAAATTCAAGCCCACAGCAACAAATGGCCACCAGTTCACCGAGTCAAGAGGACAATATTGCAGGGATGCACATGTACCTAGAAGTTCAGAGAACATACAGTGGGGCAAATAAAAATTTAGTCAACCACCAATTATGCAAGTTCTCATACTTGAAAAGATTAGAGAGGCCTGTAATTGTCAACATGGGTAAACCTCAACCATGAGAGACAGAATGTGGAAAAAAAACAGAAAATCCCATTGTTTGATTTTTAGAGAATTTATTTCCAAATTAGAGTGGAAAATAAGTATTTGGTCACCTACAAACAAGCAAGATTTCTGGCTGTCAAAGAGGTCTTAACTTCTTCTAACGAGGCTCCGCTCGTTACCTGTATTAATGGCACCTGTTTTAACTCATTATCGGTATAAAAGGCACCTGTCCACAATCTGTCAGCCACACTCTAAACTCCACTATGGCCAAGACCAAAGAGCTGTCGAAGGACACCAGAGACAAAATTGTAGACCTGCACCAGGCTGGGAAGACTGAATCTGCAATAGGTAAAACGCTTGGTGTAATGAATTCAACTGTGGGAGCAATTATTAGAAAATGGAAGACATACAAGACCATTGATAATCTCCCTCGATCTGGGGCTCCATGCAAGATCTCACCCCGTGGCGTCACAATGATAACAAGAACGGTGAGCAAAAATCCCAGTACCACACGGGGGGGCCTAGAGAATGACCTACAGAGAACTGGGACCACAGTAACAAAGGCTACTATCAGTAACACAATGCGCTGCCAGGGACTCAAATCCTGCACGGCCAGACGTGTCCCCCTGCTGAAGCCAGAACACGTCCAGTTCCGTCTGCGGTTCGCTAGAGAGTATTTGGATGATCCAGAAGAGGGCTGGGAGAATGTGTTATGGTCAGATGAAACCAAAATAGAACTTTTTGGTAGAAACACAGGTTCTCGTGTTTTGAGGAGAAAGAATACTGAATTGCATCCGAAGAACATTATACTCACTGTGAAGCATAGGGGTGGAAACATCATGCTTTGGGGCTGTTTTTCTGCAAAGGGACCAGGAAAACTGATCAGTGTAAAGGAAAGAATGAATGGGGCCATTTATTGAGAGATTTTGAGCTAAAATCTCCTTCCATCAGCAAGGGCATTGAAGATGAGACGTGGCTGAGTCTTTCAGCATGACAATGATCCCAAACACACAGCCAGGGCAACAAAGGAGTGGCTTCATAAGAAGCATTTCAAGGACCTGGAGTGGCCTAGCCAGTCTCCAGATCTCAACCCCATAGAAAATCTGTGGAGGGAGTTGGAAGTCCCAAAACCCCAAAACATCACTGCTCTAGAGGAGATCTGCATGGTGGAATGAGCCAAAATACCAGCAACAGTGTGTGAAAAGCTTGTGAAGAGTTACAGAAAACGTTTGGCCTCTGTTATTGCCAACAAAGGGTACATAACAATGTATTGAGATGAACTTTTGGTATTGACCAAATACTTATTTTCCACCATGATTTGCACATAAATTCTTTAAAAATCAAACAATGTCATTTTCTGTTTTTTTTTTTTCCCATTCTGTCTCTCATGGTTGAGGTTTACCCATGTAGACAAATACAGGCCTCTCTAATATTTTCAAGTGGGAGAACTTGCACAATTAGTGGTTGACTAAATACTTATTTGCCCAACTGTATCTCCATCATGGGTGCCATTAACAGTGACAATATGTCGTTTTAACATTACGACTACCACGAATTTATGAGAAAGGACAAAAACAATATTTCTGCGATATGAGGGAATTATCAGTGTTACGGCTCCAAAGTCAAATTACCACACCAAACACAAGAATTAATGAATGCTATGTATTTAAAAAATAAACCCAAGGTTATTTTGACTGTTTCTTCACTGAATAACAAAACAAATCAATAACAGGTTATGTTGATGGACAGTTTTTGATTTCCACAAACCTGACCATAAAATTAAAAATACTATCCAAAATACATGTCGACGCACCTGTTAGCAGGTAAAAATGAGTTGTTTTTTTAAACATCTTTGTACAAGAACATTAACTCGTGTGGATACAAAAATACATGGCAACAATAAGACTGGATGCCAGTCTTGTGGCTTTCACTTTAAAATCCCTAACCTTTTGTTCATTTGAACTCTTCTAATCCCAGAGTTTAATTTGTCCGTCCCAACCACAGGTGATGATTTTGGAGGTTTCGTGGGGATGCCACAGGGCGCTGATGCACACCTTGTCGTGTGCTTTGATTCTGTGGTACAACCTGGTCGTCTTCCAGTCCCAGATGTTGAGCTTTCCGTCGGCATCGCCTGACACAACGTAGCTGGTAGAATGGTAGCAAGAATATGTATAAGTACAATGTAGGATTTTTCTTTTGTGGGTATTAAAGGGAACCTTAGACTTAAAGACTTGTAGGCGCGAATAAGCCACAATGGTCCTCTTTTACTATAATGTGTTATTAGAAACGCATATTATTGCCATTGATTTAAAAATCTATAATATTGAATACATGTTTTGACCTACGGAGAGCACGCAATGTGCGCTGGGGGTGGTGACGCGGTTGGGCCAGACTGGGAGAATAGCGGTGCTAGCTAGCAAGCGAAGCTAGTATGACGACTGGCATGATTTTGTCACATTCTGCCGCTAATCAGATTGTTTTGTTACAGAGATGTGGGATGAGTTCTAGAGGCGTGCGAAATTTCCAATACTTAGATTATTCGCGATTCGGCCGTGGAAGATTTGAGGATGATTCACAAACATTCAAATTCCGATTATTGAATTATAGCAGGTAAAGCGGAACTAAAACACAGTCAGTGCAGTCTTCGGGACGCAATGAGGAACGGACCGAGAGCAAATTTAATGTTCAACTCATGCCGCCAGATAAAAAAAAAACAATACCTGACTGCAGCAGACAGCTGCTACAAACAACGCCCAGTTGCTAGTTGCTACAAACATATGGCCATATACGGCTACGGTAGATATCACATACAGTCCCTGACAAAAGTCTTGTCGTTAATCCATTTTGTAGAAACAACTGCTAATAACCTGACTTTTAATTTTTCAATTGGTTTCAGAAAGGTTTGCCACTGTTTTGTGGATTTTTCAGATGAATCTTCCATTGAATTACACCACAGTTGCCGCAAATATTGCAGGAGACCTACTGGAGCCCGCATGGATCCGAGATTCAATCAGAAAACAGTAAAGTTTGGTTGTGGCATAATCATGGTCTGGGGTTACATCCAGTATGGGGGTGTGCGAGAGATCTGCAGGGTGGAAGGCAACATAAATAGTCTGAAATATCAATAAATCTTAGGTGCCTCTTACATTCCTAACCATAAAAAGAGACAAATTCTGCAGCAGGATGGTGCTCCATCGCATACTTCAATCTTTACCTCAAAGTTCCTGCTTTCTTTGATGTTCCTGATGACTTCAGCAATAAATTGTATGAATCCTTGCCGAACCGCATGGATGCAGTCCTTCAAGCCCATGGAAGTCATACAAAATATTAAATTTGGATCTCACAGCACCACTACTTAATTTGCTTGTGTAAAATATTTTTGTATTTGAAGTACATTTTTTGTTCAATTTTCACACTACTTTCTGTAGGCGACAATACGTTTGTCTTGCCAAATTTTGACCTTTATGTCTTCATTAAATGATAAATCTTTTTTCAGTGAAACAAATAGATTTTTGTACATTCAACATCATTTGGGAGGGTCTTAGCTTTCATATGAGCCATTTCTGAAACCAATCGAATAATTAAAAGTCAGGTTATTAGCAATTCTTTCTACAAAATGGATAAGCGACAAGACTTTTGTCAGGGACTGTATATGTAGAACTAGATGCGAAATGACAGACAACGCCGGCATTAGAACATATATAGAGAATTAGATGCGAAATGACAGACTTGCCGGCGTTACTAAACAACCGCCATTTTAAAGCAGTAGACTTCTCTAGAAGGCTTTTTGTTGTAGCGAACCTAATTAACTTTTTATCTAAAATACTGCTAAATATGCAAAATCTTGACTTGAATCTATCTTTAAATGATGAAACAGTTTTAAAACTTCGGCATGTCGAAAGAAGACAGAAGGGAAATCATGGAATAACGGGAGCAATTTTAATCAATAATCGATTTATAATTGAATCGGAGCCTCTGAATTGTAATCGTATCGTTGGGTGCCCCAAGGTTCCCACTTCTAATGAGTTCCCAACGTCTTACCTGCATCCAATTCCAGCTCATCAGCAGTGACTTTAAACCGATCCTTGGCGGCTTGCTGAGATATTGACTTGCTGCCATTTGACAGTTTGTATATCCCTTTGTTGCTTGTTGTATCATTGCCCTTTTTTTCTTCATTTGTCTCCCTCGGGGTGTTTTTTTTTTTCTTGTTAAATTGATGGCGACCTACTGTCACGGACCCTTTTTGTGTCTCCCTTTTCACAATCGCATGTTTTTTGTGTGTGTTATTGCTGTCTGAAGTGAGCCGCGTTTTCTAAGACATTGAGGGGTTTCAATATCAAATTACTATAACACTCATGCTAACATCTTTTAAGAACTACAAGTCTTTCTGTCCGTGGTTCCCTTTAAAAATGGACTGAATTGCTCTTGTTGGCACACAGCAAGTCTTAATTAACAGAAAGGATTTAAGGCGATTACGCTTTCTAAAAAAACATTACATTTTTTTCCTCTGATCCGACATGTCACTCATTAAGCTTTCCAAACCTCTAAAGTCCATTCAAAGTCTATTTACCTCATGTCCGGGGAGAAGTCTACCTGGCAGGCGTAGCCAGCGACCATGTGGCCCTTAAAGATCTTCTTTTTGTTCAGTCGGAAGCGGTTTTGGGCTCCGAAGATCAGAATTTGATTGTCCATGGACTGGCACGCAAGCCACTTACCTTGAGTTTGAAAAACAAAAAAGCAGCATAAAAACATGAGATTTTCAAAAGCAGCACATGGAGATTAGTGTTTGGTAGCCATTTTGGCGCAAGTGGAAACCTGAGTGGACACCCACTTAGATTCCATGCATAATTCAAAACTACTGCAGGGAAAATAGCCAAGAATGGACAAATATAAACACAGACCTAAGGAGGTCAGAAAGACTGATTCCCGGTAAGTTCATAAAATGAGTTCAGTATACCCGAGCTAGTAAGGTTAATTAATTACCAACAGATGCCAAAAAATGGTAGCACCAGCGCACTATTAGTGTTAAAAAGAAGCTTATTGAGTCACTACAACATAGTTCCTTGGCAAAAAAGACAGCCGTTGGGCAAGTTTTTTTGCGTATAAATTAGACGACATGTTCCAAAACAGGGTTCAACAGGTTCCATTTTGGGATATTTAAGACTTTTTAAGACCTAAATTTGATGCCAACTATTGGGCTAATTTCAAAGTTAAACAAAATTAAAAAAAATCAGTAACCATAGACTCCATCACCAGTTGACAAAACAGCTCCCACAGACATTGCGCCACGCCTTCCCGTAAGGGGCCGACCCAGGCTGGATATTGAGTTGGCTTTCACTGTGATAAACTCAAACACACGCTGTGTTCTAACGCTGGATTTAGTTGGAAACAGGACAAAGGTTTTTACTACATACAAGCAGGCAAGAGTCTCAAGAATGATTTGGTCGGGGATTGAAGGTTTTTATTATATTAAATAGCACCGTGCATGCACTTCGAAACGTTTTGGAAAAAAAAAAAAAAAATCAGTGGATAAAATTAGTGTAATTTTGGCTTAAACAATTACGTAAAATTAACTACCCGTTTTTTGCTTTTAACCAAGAATCTAAACTATTTTACGTTTAAATCTATAGAAATTTCGTGATTTAAGCATTTATTTGCAAGAATTTTCAACTAAAAAAAGCTCTGTTTCGTGACGGCCATCATGTTGTATTACACAATACCGTAACCTTTGCTTGAAATATTTATGTAAAATGAACGATAACTGCCCGTTTTTTTGCGTTTAACCAAGAATCTAGACTGTTTTACGTTCATATATATAGAAATTTTGCGATTTAAGCATTCATTTACAAGAATTTCAAACCTAAAAAGCTCTGTTTCGTGATGGCCGCCATGTTGGATTACACAATACCGTAACTTGCTTGAAATATTTACGTAAAATGAACGATAACTGCTCGTTTTTTTGCGTTTAACCAAGAATCTAGACGGTTTTACGTTCATATCTATAGAAATTTCGCGATTTAAGCATTTATTTACAAGAATTTTCAACTAAAAAAGCTGTTTCGTGACGGCCACCATGTTGAATTACACAATACCGCAACTTCTGCTTCAAATATTTACGTAAAATGAATGATAACTGCCCATTTTTTGCTTTTAACCAAGAATCTAGACGGTTTTATTTTCATATCTATAGAAATTTCACCATTTAAGCATTTGTTTACAAGAATTTCAAACCATAAAAGCTCTGTTTCGTGACGGCCGCCATGTTGGATTTTGTATCTGTACACATGACATTTAAGTTGCAATTTCTGTCAAAAACTTGATATATGTTAAATATTGCTATTGATTCTGAAATTATAGGTGATTATCTCTGCATTTGGTGTTTTCTGTGCATCTAGCATAAAATCTGAGAATTTTATGGCCATTTTAAGTTTTGTTATATAAACAATAATTCATCAGGATTTTATTATGGAACGACTGAATTTTTGGAGACTCATATATGCCTAAGGGAGGTGCCTATTCTGGTTTTAGGTCGCTAGTGGCTTTGGTTTTGAATATATTTGAATTTTACGTTTTTTTAAATAGGCCCCCTATGGATTGGCCCCGAGCCCCGTGTCCCGTTAAATGATAGTCTATGCAGTAAGTTCCAGGATGTTGGCAAATTCCTCAGTTATAATTTCATGCAATGCTGCTTAATTAAAATTTTAAGTAGTTTAAGACCTAACGGACAAAATTCCAATCCCTTTTAGAAAGACATCAGATTAAGATTAGTAAATGTTAGAAACCCAGGGTTTCCACCAGTGCTTTATATACCTGGCAGGCCGCGAGGCTTTTCTTGCCCAACGCCAGGTTAAAACAGTGCTCAAAAATAAAAATTATAGACATCCTAACCACATTTTGAACACATCTAGCCATAGGCTTGGAAGTGCAATGGCGACATCTAATGGTCAATATGTGAACAAATTTGTCCAGGTCTCTGCCATTGCACTGAATTGTATTTTACTTTTACTTTTATGAACATTAACTGCCAACCCTCCCACTTCAAATGAATTGGGCATCTATTAGTGATAAACCAATTTAAATTCACAGTACAAGTATAAAAAGAGCCACATGATTGGCTGTTTATCATTGTCAAAAGCTGGCAATGCGTTGACTTATTGAAAAATCCAAAAAATATGAATTAGCAAAACATGTTCACTATCTAAACAATCTGTCCAATCAGGTTGCTGGATTTACAGGAGTTTTCTTCCCAGAAAGAAGACATACCAGGGAGCATAAATTAGGGATTTGATTTGGATCACACGGGTCTATCAAGCGGCTTTAACCCAATCCTGCTTAGCTCCCTGTGTCCTCTCTCATAAATCCGACCAGCTAATAATACAAGATGCACTGCTGTGACCCATATGCAATGAATCCACTCAATTACAGCATCCCCGGGAGGTTCGGTTGCTGCCAGCTCTGCTTTTTTGACTCACCGTTAGGAGAGAGCGTCACAGCCGGCATGGAGTGCATGCTGGGCTCGGCGATGTACTTGAAGTCCACGGGGATGTCCCTGAAAAGAAACAAAGAGAAAACATCTTGATGCATTGATACCGATACTAGTATTGGTAGGTGCCCTGAAATGGCCTTAAAATGCAGGTATTTGTATTAGGTAGGGGTTGGAACCTCTGGATACCTCACGCGATACAAGGCTCACGATAAGGATTATCTCACAAAATTACGATATAACAATTACAGTGGTACCTCTACTTACAAATGTCTCAACGTACAGAATTTTCAGGTTAAGACACACCTCAATTGGGAAAATATTGTCCTTTGTTACGAAAGAAATTTCAGGTTGCGGAAGGCAAAAATACAGTATGGCTGGTTATTGCAGCTCCAAGAGTTTACTGAACGTAACATACTTATAACTGCCCTGCCATTGGCTAGCGCCTAGCATTCCTGGAATCCAGTTGACTAAGAGGGACCTCTACTGTACAATGTATCACAAAAGTGAGTACACCCCTCGCATTTCTGCAGACATTTAAGTATATCTTTTCATGGGACAACACTGACAAAAATGACACTTTGACACAATGAAAAGTAGTCTGTGTGCAGCTTATATAATAGAGTTCATTTATTTCCCCCTCAAAATAACTCAAAATATAGCCATTAATATTTAAACCCCTGGCAACAAAAGTGAGTACACGCCTTAGAAACTACGTACATCCCCAAATGTCCAAACTGAGTACTGCTTGTCATTTTCCCTCTAAAATGTCATGTGACTCGTTACAGGAGTGCTGTCAGCATTGCTGCAGAGATTGAAGAGGTTGGGGGGTCAGCCTGTTAGTGGTCAGACAATATGCCGCACTCTACATCAAATTAGTGTGGATGGCCGTCACCCCAAGGAAGCCTCTTCTGAAGACGGTAAACAAGAAAGCCTTCAAACAGTTTGCTGAAGACATGTCAACAAAGCACATGGATTACTGGAATCATGTCCTATCATATTGCTTTTGCTGCTCAGTTTGTGAAATATCGACAGGGCTATCCTTCTCATTAATATTATGTTTGGGTTCGAATTGGAAGGGCAGAACCGACGACATGTGTACGTAGTTTGAAGTCCGGCAGCGAGCCCATGTGATGTCACCGCCGTGCGACGTCAACAACAATAATGGCGACCTATTAATTAATTTTGGGCTAAAAATTTTACAAATTTCATGGAAACGAAAACATTAAGAGGGGTATTAACATCAAATTATTATAACTCGTACTAACATTTATTTTTTAAGAATTACATGTCTTTTTATCCAAGGTTCCCTTTAAAAAAAGCCACAGAAGTCACGTCTGCTCATTACTGCACTACACCAGCATATGACAATCGGCTTTCATAAACAGGACGAGTTTGAAGTACAGCGCTCTTAAAGTGCGTACGACAGGAGAAAAAAAGTCTTATATAGGATCATTATGTGAATTAGAATCATATTTTGAGATGATTCGACTATGTACAACAATAGACTATATTAGTCTTTTAATCTGCCGGTTAGCCAAGCCTACCATTATAGGGCTCTAGCGTCCCCAACAGGTGGATGACGTCAGCGGAGTCTCGATTTCATTTCATTTAGTATGCAGCCCATTGAGGGGGAATTATTCACAACGAGGAAAACGCGACGAGGAGAGCCGCAAAATGTCATTGTTTCAGTCTCTCTACGCCAATATTTTTACAGGATATTCTTTTTATACAAGTATTTTTCCCCATTAGCTAAACAAATGGCTTGAGAAGGACCAGTCAGCACGTTGAGGGGGAATTATTCAGAACGAGGAAAACGTGACGAAGAGAGCTGCAAAATGTTATTGTTTCAGTCTCTCTACTCCAATATTTTTACAGGATATTCTTTTTATCCAAGTATTTTTCCCCAATAGCTAAATAAATGGCATGGTCATGACAAATAACAGTCTTGTGCTAAATGGAAGATGAAATAATAAAAATGCATTTATTCAAAATTACTCCGTAATGGTCAAAACTGTCGACTTCACCTTTACTGTCGCACCTCCTGTACGATATTTTATACCACCTAAATCGGGCTTATGTCATTTCCCTTCCCCGGCTTCGGAGAATGTAAACAAACCAAGAGGCGTGACAGCTAGCCGAAATGCTAACCCGAACCGAGTGATGTTTCAAAGTCTTCGAAGCGGAAAATCACACATAACTAGCCCGGATCATTTCACATGACGACTGGGTTGTCGATTGCCTTCGCCGATCAGCAAACCGCCCGGCGGAGAGCAATTTACAGCTCGTTCCCCTGCTACTATGGACAGGAGAGCTCGCCGGGGAAGCAGCTGGACAATGACCTCTGAACAAACCGGCCGACGTCAGAGGAGCGTGTAGCTGCCAAATGGTCAACACGAATACGGCAAAATAATGCTTTACTACATGGCGAAGTTGTAAACAGTGAGAGACTCAGTGGAGGAGGACAGCTGCAGTTGTTGTGAAGCCAACATGTGGAGCTATTGTGTATGAGGAGAGCTTTTTACATGCCTATCCATGATCAAATGTAAGTAGTCCTTTATTTAAAGAAAGCTTGTATTGTTTACTTTGTAATCGCTGTATTCGCGGCTATTTTTAACACAAAGTTTCAATTTCTGATCGGGTGGAAAATAAACGTATTATTCCGCAAAATCAGCTGAATCTTTCGTCCTTCTGATACAACAGTACGGCTGCATAGTGCAGAGAACTCCTTCCTCCGTACACGTCACAGCGCCCTCTTTCTCAACTCGAGACTGTTGCCGGAAGTCACTCATTTTCGTGACACAGGATTCAAAAAACTAAAAATAGCAATCGCTTCACATCCAAGCGGTCCATTTCATTCAGGAGCATAAAATACCGCGTGTATTACGAAATAAACATGCTTTTTCGTGTCACAGGCACTTTAATTTGCGACCTATTGTACAGCGGATCTATACAACATTGAAGCCACCTCCTGAAACTTTTGTCTTTCCTCGCTAGCAATGATCCTCGTGTGCTATAAACAAAAGCAGCTCCCGCCCAGTTTGGGGGAGGCGCTCTATCTTTCTTTTTTTCATGGCAAATTGGACAGCTTGGCCTGCGCGCCGGACGAAAAAAAAAAAAAAAAGTCCGGAAAATACATGTTGAGAGCTTTTCATTTGGATCGAATGTTTTTGCGTATTAAATCAAAGAGGGCATATCGAACGGTTCAATATAAAACCGAGTATTGTTACATCTTTAATGTCAGTGAAAAAAAATCACCTTGACAGTAAAAATCAACAAAGATGGCTGTGAATGAGTTAATATCAATACATCGCCAGCCGCTGCAGCAAGTAACACGAGCCTCTTCTGGCGAGTTATGCCTAATGCTGTCATAGAGCTGATTTTGCAAGCCGTGTGAGCTAGCGGAGGGAGGGAAAAAAAATGGACGAAAATTATAGCCGGGAGCCAGGTGGCATCTGTGGGAAAAGAGGACAGTAAAGCCAGGCGAGGCATATCACTCGCCTGCTTTGCTCCCAGGCCGCCCTAATAAAGCCCCAGTACAGTCTGTGCCGCGAAAAGCTTTTTTTTTTTTCACCAGTTAATCCTTTTTTGCGCTGGCATGTTAGCCTGAGAATTAACGAGCGCTGAGATGAATATTCGGAAAAGGTCATGCAGGGGCCCAGAGTTCAGGTGTTCGGTTATAGCTAATTTACTCACCACTCCCAAACGCGAAGACTCTTGTCATCCGACGTGCTGACAAAGCGGCGATTCTCATCTACGAAGGTGATGGTGTTGACTGCACCCAAGTGGCGGTCGTATTCCTGGACGACTTCGCCGGTCCTGATGTCCCACTGTCAAGGAATGATTAAAAAAAATGAGTGAAAATTTATAGGCAAGTTCAATTAAAATCCAACAATCAGAGTTATCAAAATTTTGATTTAATGGGGAGTTTTTGTTAAAAAAAATAGTGACCGCCAATTGAATAAATTTTTTTCTGGGTCTGAAGAGAGAATCAGTGGGTATTGATTTTGTGGGATATATTTTAGTGTATTGTAGCATCCCAGTGCCACAGGGCTCGCCACAGGGGTCAGCACCATGGACGGCGACACCCCTGGGCGGCGACTACCCCACCTGCCGGCAAATGCCTCATCAGGTAACACCTGATGAGGCAATGCAATCAAGGCACTTTCCCATAAGAAGGAGAAGAGTCGCTGTTCTGAAGTGAGCTACAATGGGAGCCAATAGGTATTCATCTTGGTGGTCCAAATTTAATGTCAGCAGGAGCAAATAGGAGTTTTTTTGTGGTTCCAAGAATTCTGAGCTTGGAGTCACTCAAAAAGGTTCAATGTGCACTTTTAACTAGGGATGTTCCGATCGCATATGTTTCTGTCCGGGTCACCTGATTTTGAGAATCTGCTGATAAAGAGTGCACAATGTTTTTTTGTTTTTTAAACAAAAGTTACAAACATGTCACTGTCCCACCTTGCCGCCTTCATGATGTGAATTATTTTTAAACGAGAATAACGTAGAAAAATGCTTGTCTTTATTAAATAATTAATTGAATGAGTCCACTCAAATCCATTCACGCTGCACGGAACAGCCTCTCGCTTACACAATGAGTTGCCACAGCACACTTATGACAGGGCTGCAAGTTTAACTATGATTGACACATTTGTGCCTTTGATCGTAGAGCCACCAAGCTTCTCTGGCAAGATCAAACAGCCCGTTTTTTCTTCTTTTTTTTTTAAAAGCTAACTGCACGTTTTTTTGTTGTTGTTGCTCTTAACCAAGAATCGAGACTGTTTTACATCCATATCTATAAAGAAATTGGGGATTTAAAGCATTTATTCACAATAATTTTCACCAGAAAAGCTCTGTTTACATAAGGCGGCCGGTAGCTACATTTACTAACAGACTAGCATTTTACTTCGACATTTAAGTAAAATAAATGCTAACTGCAAGGTTTTTTGCTTTTAACCAAGAATCGAGACTTGTTTTACGTCCATATCTATAAAGAATTCAAGGATTTAAGCATTTGTTCACAAGAATTTTCGACAAAAAAAGCTCTTTGTCCGTGATTAAACTCAGTCAGCTTTGACGGTCTCGCAAACTATGCAGGCTCCCTATTTTTCGGCCCCGCCCCCCGTCAGTACATTATGAAGTCTATGCTTGAAGTACCAAACCCAAGCTGCACTGGACAGTTTGGCCGTACTTTGTAGCAGGAGGGAGGGTGTGGCGCTGTATGAGCATGCAGCAGAAAACCTTAAATACATTTTTAAAATTAAATCTAATCCTCTTCACCCGATTCCGATCCTCTGATAAATGGCGCGATCAACCCGATTTCTGATAGCGTGATCAGATCGGGACATCCCTACTTTTAACTATTTTTTTCCCCTGCTAAACTTTGGACATTTTCCTTTAAAAATGGTAATAAAAATACTATTAAATTCCCTTAACATCATTGACGGGTCTGCAACTAACGATTAGTTTCATAATTGATTAATCGGACGATTAATTAAACAATTAATCGGATGAATGTCACTTGTTTCACTTACCTTCACAATTTACCTTGAAGCTGTTTTAGGTATGTTGTAAGTAACCAAAAAGACAAAATGGATGACTCTTCAAATATTTTATAAAAGCTTCCCCGCTTAACTACCACTAATCTAAAACTGCATCGATTATCTAATTCGTTGGCAACTAATTTATCAATTTAATCGATTAGTTGGTTATTAAGAAGCTAGTTTAGACACTAAGAGGTCCGAAAATTTGCAAAAATGTAAATTGTTTTCCCAAAGTAAAAGCAGATTATTGTTCATTTCCAACTTTGACTTAACAAAAATATAATTAAGAAATCTGATAATGTCCACAAATGAGTTATAAAAGTATATATGTATATTAGTTATATGTATAATTTCAAGAATTCAGACGTTTAAGGTAAAGAAGGTCGTAAACGATTAATTGGTTATCAAAATAGTTGTCGATTAATTGTTGCACCGCTAAACCGTTGAACTATAAGATGTTTACAATTTTTTAAAGTACATTTACGGTACCCAGAAATAAATACAATTTTACTTCAAATTTATGACACTTTTTTGTCTCAAAAAATTGGGCGTTATTTTGTACTTTTTGCTTTTCAGTGTAGCTTCAATACTCCTAATCTGGCTGTTGGCTTGAACCTTTTTACACGATAAAATGAGAACCATCTGTGCTAAATAAACTTCAATAACTCATTATTAACAGCCATTGCCTCCTGTAACTCCCCTTCCTAACAGTTATGTCCTTGTACTTTTAATTTATGTGTTAGTCCAATATCTTGTCTGCTTCTCTACACTAAAAGCATGATGATAAATGCTTGCTGGCTGTCATGCAGGCACACATGACTACACAGGGTGCCGCACTGCAGGATGGGACAGGAATGTGTTTTACGCCGCTTTGGGCACAAGGTCACATGAAGACGAGTCGGGGGGAAGGGGATGGTCCTTTACCTGGACTATCTTCTTATCTGACATTCCGGCCACCAAAAGATTCTGCTTTTCTTCATCCGGGTTGAACTTGACGCAGTAAGGAACCTTCCTATTGGTGAAGCGGGATATGCACTGACCTGATAATCAAAGGTGGGGTTAACTCTTTTCTGCCCTCTGCTGGAGAGGAACTCCACATTTCTCCCAAAAAATACAATATAAAAAAAGCAGGAGTATTTGTGGAAGCGTTCTACTAACATACCAGTCTCCGAGTCCCAGAGTTTGATGTAGCGGTCGTAGGCGGCGCTGAGGAAGCGATTACCGCTGTTGTTGAAGCAAATGTCTCGCACCGCTTTGCTGTGGCCTAGAAAAAGGAAAAAATGTGAATGAATCTCAAAAACTAATATGAAAAAGTCACTTTGAGTCACCCCTCTCTCGTCTCATTAGCATGTCGCTCCACCCGCCTGCCTTTGATATCACATTTATTAGAGGCATGTAAAATCTGGGGTAATGAGGGGGTTTGGGTCCAAGGATAAAGTGAGAGCAGTGGGGAGATGAAAGCGGGATTTAATCTTTAAATGAGCTTTTTCTCGCTCAAAGACAACATGGCGGCTGCAGGGCACCGGTGACAATTTTGCATACTCCCGAAAGAGTTTCTTAACATTGGCGGCGTTCGACGTCCAATCTGTTTTGACTGAGAGAGGCAGAGTGATAGCTACAACTCCTTCACACACGCTGACTAATAATACTGTAGAACACAAACACGATTAATCATTAAATTATAATTACTAAACTGGCATGTTGAAAATCGGGGAATCAATTTGCGCACAGGTGTCAAAGTCGAGGCCCGGGGGCCAAATCAGGCCCGCGGCATCATTTTGTATGGTCAGCGAAAATAAATTGTGAATTGACTGTGAATTGAATTGTTTCACTGATATAATCAGAGAATACCCCCCCACCCCCACAGTTTTTTTTTTCCAGTTTGGCTGGGGGTGCGATTTACACTCTGGAGCGACTTATGTGTGAAATTATTAACACATTATTATATCATTTCATATGTTATTTTGGTGTTTTGGAGTGACACAGATGGTTTGGTAAACTTGTTAGCATGTTCTTTATGCTATAGTTATCAGAATTAAAAGTGTGACAATATCTCGATACAGCGATATATCGCGATATTTTGCAACCCGATTGGTTATCGATATGCTCCCGCCAAGTATCGATACTTTTATTTGACATATTGGCCATTGGATTCTGTAAACTGCTCGATGTTTGTTGAGCAATTCCTTGGCGGTCCACTAGGGGCGCTCAAGAGTGGGGATGAAGGTAAAGTGCGTACAAGTCGTCTAGAGAAGAAGAGAGGAAACTCCAAGTGGGTTGAAAAAATAAAAAAGCTTCGTGGGAACGGTGGAGGAAAAAGTGACAAAAATATTGCTACAAATCACACATGTGGACACACTTTAGATTTTACACCAACAAGAAAAGAAGTAAAGTGAACAAGGACTTTCCTGCATGCAAGAATTGTCTGACAAAAAATAAGGTTCACTGGCAGCTGGTGAAGAAGTGGACACGGATTTCTTCACTGCTTCGCTTTCATCACTTGAGGTAAGAAAGTTTTGCAATGATATTGATTTTTTTAATTTACATGTATTATTTTGATAACATTTGGTGTTGAGTGATATAAAATAAACCAGGGCCCTAAACTGGATGAAAATGAATATTGAACAAGCCTACATGAATTTACTGATTTATTTGGTATTATTTGAGAACCACTTTCCATTTAGTATACTACACAAACTGTTATTACTGCCATTTTGATACAATAAGCTATAAAAATGGTTTGAATAGCTTCCATGATATATAAGGTGATGTGCATGATAATTAATGTAGCCTACTTATTAAAAATAGCTAATTATTTTTTATTTCTATACATTCAATTCATTCATATTTTTTTTAATTCACCCAATACTTCAAACACACACACAAAAAAAATCAGGATTTCAACTCAAAAGCTATTAAGTAGCAAATATTTTTCGTTTTATTTTGTTGTTTTTAAGGTGAGGAAGAATGTGACTGACTGAGTCCGACATCTAAAATGCTGAAGCAGATGGTGGAAGTGCTCAAACCAATGCTTTTGGCAACAAAGGTCATATACGAAGAAAAGACCCACCAATTTTATAATTTCCCCACTCCAAGCTCAACTGCTGACTGACACCTACAGCACCGTTATTTTTTTAATTCATGTTTTATTTTGTTTTAGAAGATTTAAAACTTTAAAGAAATTAAGGGGTGCCATTAATCATGATCTCTCCAAGAGATATCAGTGGTTGTGGTTTGTTTCCTCTATATGTGAAGGTAAACAATTTGCAGTAGTAGATTCATATTTTACAGCAACATGGCACAGAAAAGGTGTCACTGTTTAATAAATGACTCAAACAGTATTTTTTTCTATTTTGAAATATCTTTTTTTTTCTTTCGTTTCAACAGTTGTATCATAGAATATCATGTATCAAATTTCTGACCAATATATCAATAATCGCTGCATCGTGATACCATGAGATAATCGTTATCGTGAGCCTTGTATCGTATCGTGAGGTGCCCTGAGGTTCCCACTCCTAATCAGAATAACTCTTAGCTCTTTCAATTGTCTTTGTTTTTACCTTCTATTGATTTAATGTGATGTTTATGATCTTCATGTGATGTAAAGCACTTTGAATTACCTTGTGTTGTTAAATTGTGCTATACAGATGAATTTGCCTTGCCTTGCCTCAATAGCGATGTTACGTTAACATACGGTACACTTATTCAGCATGTTGTGCTCTATTGTATTTTTATTTTAAAATGGATTTCAAGATGACATACAGTGCGCTCCATAATTATTGGCACCCCGGAAAAAGATACACACTACACAGAAATGGTTCACCAGACACAAAATCAAGCTCCTCCCACGGCCATCTCAGTCCCCAGACCTTGTTTTGTTGGCAAAAGGGGGTTGTACAAAGTATTAACACCAGGGGTGCTAATAATTGTGACACACATTATTTGATGTCAAATAATTTTTTCTTTATGTGGGATTTTTTCCCCACTGAATGAATGCACTTGTATTGAAGGTTGGATTTTTCTCTTTTTTTTCCATTAGGGTCCCATATTATTTGGATAAAAAATATATATATATTAGAAGTAGGGCTGTCAAAATTATCGCGTTAACGCGCGGCAATTAATTTTTTTAATTCATCACGTTAAAATATTTGACGCAAATAACGCACATGTCCCGCTCAGACAGTATTCTGCCTTTTGGTAAGTTTTACAGCAAGGCTTTTTGTGCTGTCTAACAGCGAACTCTTGTGGTAGCCTTACGACATGGTTTATTGTTGTCTTGCCAGTTCAATATGGCTGCAGGACGTCTCGGGCTGACGCCTACGTTGTAATGTTGTGCTTATATGATCCTTGGACAAGATTTGTGCGTAAGTATGGTTGTTGTAAATTACGCACATATTAAGTTAGTAAGCGAAATGTTATATTTTTTGTATGAGACGCTTTTTGTTTATGTTTTGTGAACCTGTATAGCGTGCTAAGCTAACGTTGTTGCTAATGCAATGCTTGTGTACATTTTTTTTGTAGTTTTACAACGGTCTAAAGAGGACAATGGTTTGAGGCCATTTTATTAATAAATCAGATGAAAAAGAAAGAAGTCTGATTATTATGGCGTCGTTCACTAGCTGTCTAGCTTTGGAAAAAGTAGACGCTTCGGAGTGAGGACAGCATAGACAGATTTAAATGACAGTAGACTGAAATGCCCACTACACTCCTTATGTACCGTATGTTGAATGTAAATGGTAAATGGTGTTACACTTATATAGCGCTTTTCCACCTTTCAAGGCGCTCAAAGCACTTTACACTATCTCACCATCCACCTACTGGTGACGCAGCACCAGGAGCAACGTGGGGTTCAGTGTATATCCATCTTGTGTCTTATCTTTCCATTCCAACAATTTATTTTACAGAATATATATATAATTTACAGAAAAATATGGCAAATTTTATAAATGGTTTGAATTGCGATTAATTGCGATTAATTACGATTAATTAATTTTTAAGCTGTAATTAACTCGATTAAAATTTTTAATCGTTTGACAGCCCTAATTAGAAGCTAAAAAACATATCTTTTTCAGGGGTGCCAATAATTATGGAGGGCACTGTATCGGTTCTATGTGTTGGATTTTATGAAGTAAATTTCCCCCAAAAATGCGACTTATACGCCGGTGCGACTTATGTTTTTTTCCTCTTAATTGCGCATTTTTGTGCTGGTGCGACTTATAATCAGGTGAAATTTATAGTCCGAAAAATATGGTAACTCTTTAAATACCCCAAAATAACTATCCAAAAAGTCCAAAAGTATTATATTTTGTTTAATGATGGAGGATACTGCCCTCCGGTGGGAGCGTTGGGTCTGGCTGGACCTCTGACATGGATAAAGGATAGCTGCGCTCTGGTTTGGCTCACATCAGTCTAAGTTGTTTCAGCTAATACAATTTTGTGTATGCATTTGTAATGAAGATAGAGTTACAGTTTGTGGTGCTGCGTGTGAGCGATTTGCAATGAGAATTGTAAATACGTTAGCATTCGTAGCATTTTAGATAGCGGACTTGTGTTAGGCAAATTAGGATAATTTAATTTACATATTAATCAGACTCGATTGACGTTTGAACAATTGTTTTGTGTCAAGTGTGTTATTGTAAAAATGCGTGAACATAAGAGTATACATGATGTGTTACGTTTACAAACTGTAAAAAGTGAATTAAAAAGCTTAAAAAAGCAAAATTGCCTTGTTTGCGGTCTGTAAAGCTCAAGGACTTCACGTTTAGTGAGGACACAACACGTCATATTAAAAAAATTTTGTAAAAAATAAGATACTGTGAGGTACAATAAGGTGCTGTTTATGCAACCCAAAAAAAAAATCCGACAGGAGACAAAATGGTGGAAAACTCCCGCGTGGTAAAGTCGAAATCGCGTAAGTCGAGTAGGTCGTAAGCCGGGGACGACCTGTCCGTGGGGTGTAAAAAATGTGCGGGAAAGTAGCAGTAAAGGATTGTAGTGACTCAGGGACGAGTCGTAATCTAAATTCAGTCACCTAAAAAGAACAATCAATTGATTTAGGTAATGACTAATTTAAAGATGTTAAAATAATTTAAAAAAAAAAAAAAAAAAAAAAAAAAAAAAACAAGTAGGATGAGAGTAGGAGTAATTTTGACTGGGAGTGGGACGCGATTGGGAGTCATTCTACAAGAGCGGGACAGGAGGGGATTTACTTTTTGATTTATCACTGGGATTGGATGAAAATCCACTCCCGTTTCATGCTCTATTTCAAGGTATAGGATTGGGGCTTGGTATCGGCAGCTCCTCAAAATCTGACTCGACTCGTGTGCAAAAAAACATGAGATCGGGACATCCCTCATTAAATCACTAAAAACAAAAAAATAACGAAAGATTTTACTTTTAAAAAAAATTAAAAAACATTTTCTCTTTAAAAAAAATAAATAAATAATAATAATAATTAAAAAAAAAACATTAGAAAATCTTTTTTTTTTTTAAATTGTTCCTTTTCTTCCCCTTTTTGATTTATAATATTCATAGACTAGCTTTTCTCAGTGCATAGTTTTTGCTTCCAATGCAGAGTTAAAGCTAAAATGCCCAGAGTACTGTAGTAATAAATACCAATTAGCCAACTAATCGCAAAAGTAATCAGCGATTACTGGCAGCCCAAATACAACTTATTATGTAATTATAAGTAATACGTTCCATAAAATAAAAAAAAGTCTTTTGACAATTTGTATAATGGCCCCATCCCCCACGGACTACACAACGAAAAACCCGCTATAAATAAATCCACTTTGGGACTCAATTTAACCACAAAAATCAGCCTTTTCTGATGAATATTACATCTAATAGTGGGATAACATCAAGAAGAGGGAAAAAAATAAAACCACTCCTTTCGGTGTCCTCCCGAGGCCGCAATCTCTTCATCCCCGGTCTAATGAATAATTCATATTGTTCTGTGAGAGAGCTGACAAGCACAAGTGTGCAAAGAAACATTCTCCTTCCATGACAGCTCTGGAGAAGGCTGTTGAGAAGTGACCTGTATGCATTAACCCTCGACCCCAACTCACTGAAGCAAGAAAAACAAAAACACTGTAGAAGAATAAAATCCCACCTATTAAGAGCTTTACTGCACGTTTGTTAACTTACCAATAAAGGTTCGTATACATCTCCTCTCATTGTAAACCTCCCACAACTGCGGAAAGACAGGCAGATATTAAGAATGTGCAGAAAATACTTATCACTTGGTTACGATGTGTGGTACTGATTACCTTAATCTTACAATCCATAGAGCTGGAAAGCAAGAGATGGCCGGAAAGTGGAAACAGTCGAATGGCGCTGACACCCTAGAAGACGTACAGACAGATGGCATGTTAACATCTAGCACAGATTGATGACGATATGTATCGCCAAATGATGGTAAATTATGCATCGTCATGAATTTCTTCAGCGCTGTTGTCAATTTTTAATTATGTGTAAAGAATATTCAACACTGATTTTCCGACAGTTCTAAAATCAAGAATGTGGAAAGGCCACTAGATGACATTAGAGGCTTGATAAATCACCGCAGTAGTGCTGCAACGATTATTCGATTAACTCGAGTAATTCGATTTGAAAAAAGCTTTGAATTAAACTAGGGCTGCAGCAATCGATTATTTTAGGAGCCGATTAATCGATGAACTAGTTAGTTCGAACGATCGAGTAATCGGATAAGGAACATAAAAAATTTAAATACCTGAGCTGAGCCTCGAACAGTTTAGAAAAATAAATAAATGAGGATCTATGCAAAATAAGAGAACAAATGGCTAACTTACATAGCAAAAGTCCGCTAGCTTAAATGCTATAAAATGCTTTTATTTATTTATTTATTTATTTATTTTTTAAACAATGTTCTTAACAAATTGTTCAGACACTTTCCGACAAAAAATGGCTCAATATACCAATAAACTAAATTACGAATGCATTAAAAAAAAATTTTGTTCAAACAAGAACTTAGCTTATGCTGGTCTTAACAGAGAGCAGTGAATTGAGGCAGACTATAGGGCAGTGTATCCACCCAAATCAAACAAACCATTACAACACCACTTTAATTAAAGGAATACTCGAAGCAGCAAAATTTAATTTGAATATTTATTTTCTAATCGAATACTTGAGTTAATCGATTCATCGTTGCAGCACTAAACTTTGCTGCTTTGAGTATTCGTTTAATTAGAGTGGTGTTGTAATGGCTTGTTTTGAAAGCTTTGCATTTAGTTTTATTGATTTGGGTGGCTACAAGGCCCTCTTGTGGCAACAGTGAATATGCCATAACTCAACTAACATGGCTGAATCCAGCTGCTCCATGTTAAGACCAACATAAGCTATGTTTTGGTTTGAGCTAATATGTTTGTTAAGCATTCATTATTGAGATTAGAAGAAGCAGTTTTTTTTATGGGAATATATGATTGAACAATTTGTTAAGAGCATTAAAAAAAATCCTTAGCATTTAAGCTAGCTGACTTTTGCTATGCAAGTTAACCAATTGTTCTTTTGTTGTCCTTAGATCCTCTAATTATTTTTTATATTGTTTGATGCTAAGATCAGATATTTAAATTTTAAGTGCATTTATTGCTGTTGTGAAATGAAAGTGCAATTCTGCATAGTTTGAAAAAACTCAAAAATTTGCTTTTGTATTCACATTTAATGCTCTTTTGAAAGTATAATCTTAGCAAGCCAAAATATTGCTAGCATAAACACTTGTGTATTTGTTTTAAATTTCTTTAAATTCTGGAACGCATTAAATGCTCGTAATTCCATTACTCAAACTAATTAATAGATTAATTGATTACCTAATAAATCGATAGCTACAGCCCTAAACTTATTCCAATTCATAGAAAGATCAAAATAACTTGTTTTTCTGTCAACAGTTGGATTGTAGGACTTCTTAGAATTTCCTGACCCGTGTATCGCCATATCATGAGATTCATTCAAAACAACTGGAAATAGCAGAGTTCAACAAAACACGCAGAACAGAAAGGACCCAATTTGTTATTAAACAACGCATATGAATGAGTTTGAACGAGTTGAAGGAGAAACCGGTTAAACCCCAAAAGACTCGAGTAGTATTTGATGTTTTTCACATCTGCAGGGCACCGTTTAGGCTAACGAGGCTTCTTTTGCAAGTCAAAGTGAGGACTTCAAAGCTAGCGAGCGTCCTCTACTTACCTTCGTGTGGCCGGTCCAAACATGGATTTGCTTTTTGGGCAGGTAACACTTGTCTGGTGCCTCGGTAGAACGCAGGTTAACGCCCACGTCCTGGGGGATGTGCAGGTAGGACCTGCCCTGGTAGTCGAACATGTCTTTAACTGGTGGAGACAAGGTAAAAAAGGATGTTAATGTGTGAAAGTGACACAAACTGTCCCAAATATGGAACTTACCATGAAGAATGCTCTTCTCTTCCGCCGGAGCTTCCTCTTCAATCCTCCCCCGTTTTTGCCTTTTGGCTAAGTACTCGTCCAACTCTTTCTTCTCGTCCTTATCATGAAATTAATAACATTTATTTAACACTGGAAGTCCCGGGTTTTTTCGGCTATAAAGAAATACCAGAAAGGCGTCAAATGACCCCGATACCAAACTGACTACTGGGGTTTGTCAAACAATAGACCACTTAAAGAAGCAATCAAGCAGGCCACCCCCTCTACACACTCATGTGGAGTCGCTGCCTAGGTGTGAAGGGGACGGTTTCACTCTGGATAGCTGCAATTAGCATCTTGAATATAAGAGGGACGGGTGGACTTCTTGGTGCGTATTGCAAAGGAATTGGCTCAGTCTCATGTGGGCGCAAAGGTGCAGAAGGAAAAATTGCTTCGGCAACAACCTCCAACACCTAGCACTGGGAAAAGGGTGAAGTGTCAGATGTCACCACATAAAAAATGTTTTGTTTTTTATTACACCGTCCTTTGTACTGTGGGCAAAGTGAAGCTTTTGGAATATGTAAAAAAGTTGTCCACCCGATTGCCTGCCTGAGCGGTCCACTGTCCGACAAGCAACAACTGTTTTGTCCAACTGGACAAGCCTATTTGGAAAGGGGAGAGAAAATGGCATCAAAAGGTGTTCATTGCCTCAGACAACCATCCAATGGCAACTTTCTGTCTCCATACAGTTTACACACACATACTAGGACAGTATATGTG
Source organism: Corythoichthys intestinalis (assembly GCF_030265065.1). Lineage (NCBI taxonomy): Eukaryota > Metazoa > Chordata > Actinopteri > Syngnathiformes > Syngnathidae > Corythoichthys > Corythoichthys intestinalis. The sequence continues at coordinate 9,199,949 of NC_080413.1, forward strand.
AGACATACTGTAAGTCTGACCACAGTATGGTTCAGTGTATGAAGTTTAAAAAAAAAAAAGAAAACTTGACTACCGTAATTTCCTGAATATAAGGTGCACCCGTGTATAATGCGCACCCCAAAATTACTTGTAAAATCTAGGGAAAATTATTGTACCCGTTTATAACGCGCGCCTTAATTTTAGCACCAATAAATAGAAGAATACAAGAAAACAGAGGTTGTGTACAGATATACAAATGTCATTTTACTGACTGGTGAAACACAGCACAAGCATTGACAACTTCTCCAACTTACCAGAATCTAGGAGAAAACAAAACAGATGTGACTTTTCTTTTAAAGGCTGCTGTAAAACGTGCTCGTTTCATCAGGATGAATAAATGTTCCTTCCATGAATTGATACGGTAAAATGAAAGTGAGAACATAAGTCGGAAAGCCGTGAGAGCTCATCGCTGTCAACACGACAGTAACAATAGGAACTATTGTTATTTGGGTTTGAGTTTCCCGAGGGACAGATATAGTTGACGGACTCGCACAGGAAGTCTGTGTTGTTACGTTTGTCATGGTCCGAGTTGCGGAGCTGCAATAAACGTCGATTCAAATGAGTTCAAGAAACTAAATTCTGTGCTTTATGAAGAGTGAAAAAGCAGAATTTAACACAGACGAAATCATTCGGCCGATTAGAGTGAAGTATTACCGAAACAAAATGGTAATGTCACGTACCGTAATGGTCAGCAACTGGTCGCTGCATACGTTTCTTCAACACAACGTGGCCGTGTCAATAAAAAAAAAAAAAAATCAGTTTATATATATATATGTAATATATATATATTTCTGTCTCCATCCATGTACCCGTTTATAATGCGCACCATGATTTTACAAGTTGATTTTGGGGAAAAAAAGTGCGCGTTATATTCGGGAAATTACGGTAGTATGTTTAATTTGGTTTACATAGAGGATAAAACTGAAGAAAAGTCACGTCCTGTCAGTAGTTTGGTCTGTTTTATGGTGGCTTTTTCACCACAACCTGTCTTCTGGGCTTGAATGTGACAACAGGCCAGCTAGAATAACACCAGTTTACCCTTTCCCATCAGCCAAGGCACCCCTGCCCTGCAAACACTCAATCTGCTAACTGCTAACAACCCAGTGGTTTTGCGAGTGTGAATGGGAATTACTAATGAGGACCATAGTGCTCACAAAAGATATGCTGATTAGGGTCAGATGATCCTTCTCTGGTTACAAAAGTTATTTGTATCAACTGATGCACCCTTGGTAGTTCTAGTGTTAATAATCACAAAGTAACAATGTAACCTTTTTTGACAATGATAACAGAAACGGGTGTGTTACCTCGGTGGGTTTTGCCACAGATTGCTCGTCGACGTATTTCGCCCACGGTCCAAGGTAATTATCAATATCTCCCGCGTCGCCGCCCTTGACCTTTTTCCTTTTTTCTGTCCGTTTGTAAGCGCTCTCAAAAACGGTCAATCCTGAAGGAAGAAAAATATCAAAACAATTCAGAGCAAAATCCCATAACACAAAATACTCATAAATTCACCGTAGTTTACCTTGATTTTTCTCCGCCTCGTCCACTGCACCGATGTAACTACTGCCGGTTACTTGGTTCGTGTCTACAGACGGATCTAAAGCATAACCTTTAGAGAGATGAAAGGAATGTTTAGCTTAAACAAATTGATAGAAAATGTTGATTACAAAGTGAAAAAGCCTACCAAGTGACGAAAAGGTCCTCCTCTGTTGTTCGAACATGAAGTCGTTGACGTGAGCTGGTTCGGCGTAGCCAGATAACATGTTCCTCGGGGCGGCCATCTGTTGGGTTTGGAAGGGGTTTTCTGGTCCAAACTAAGAAGGAATTACATGATTTGTTCATTCAAAATCAAGTTTATTTTAATGCTATTCATGAATGTTTTGGAATTGTAGTAACATTGCGATAATACTAGGAGTGGGAACCTCTTGGTACCTCACGATACGATATGCGATACAAAGCTCACGATAACGATGATCTGACGATACAACGATTATCGATACATTGGTCAGGAACTCATTCTAGGATATTCTACTAACAACTAATTAGCAGAAAAACAAGCTTCTAGTGTGAATTGGAATTAGTTTATCACTAGTAGACGTCCAATCCATTTGAACTGGGAGGGTGGCAGCGAATGAACATTCGTTCATTCGCTGCCATCCCTCCCACCTCAAACGGATTGAACGTCTATGGCTGTCATTGGCATTCAATGCCAGGCAGGTAATTTTGGGCCATTTAAGGTCTCACTGGAACAGTGATTTAACCACAGCCATCTCCCCAGTGCCTTTGCCTGACATGCAGCACAATATCATCAAGGACTGAGGGAATTTGGATGTCTTCTTCAGGCAATCATCTTTGTAAATCTCACTGGAACGGCACCAAACAAAAGTTCCGGCATCATCACCTTGTCTAATGCAGATTCTTGACTCTTGACAAGGTGATGATGGAATTTTTGTTTGGTGCCGTTCCGGTGAGATTTACAAAGATGAATGCCTGAAGAAGACATCAAAATTCCCTCAGTCCTTGATGATATTGGGCTGCATGTCAGGCAAAGGAACTGGGGAGATGGCTGTGGTTAAATCACTGTTCCAGTAAGACCTTAAATGGCCCAAAATTACCTGCCTGAATTAACATAAAATATAAAACATAAAATAGAATTAACATTTACTGACCACCACAATGTTTTTTATTCATTTTGTGTTTCTGAATGCTAAAGAGTTGCACTTTTGAACTAATTCATTATTTTTTTCAAGCTTTTTATCTGAGTTTGTTCTACATGATAAAATGTCTGAGTGAGTGCTCGTCAGAGACTGGTTATTGCATACTTTTTGCTACGTTTTTTTTTTTTTATTATGGTGGAAGATTTTGATAATAATCTGTTGGTTCCATTTTTTTTTAATATTTATTTTTTAACATTGACACCTTTTTAAAATGATACCGTGATTCTTGGTAGGAGCATATCGATAACCTTTTGGGATATAAAGTATTACGATATATCACCATTTCGATATTTTGTCACACCCCTAGATAATACCGATAAAAACATCATACAAAAATTGCCATAACATTATAAAACAGAACTTTAAAGAGCAGCTGAAGACCTTTTCGGAATTCGGTGTAATTTTACCAATATAAACTTTGGACGAGTTCGTCAAAACAACCATATAATTTTTAACGCGTAACTGCGAGGATAATTTGCGTTTTTAAATTTTTATTTTTTAGGTTTTGTGCACTCCAGGCATGAAAATGGGTCAGGGCTTAAAAAGGTGAGAAGGGTGTGGAGGGAATATGCTCCGGTACACTGTACAACTAGGGCTGTCCCAAACGACAATTTTTTTTCCCTGATTAGTCACCAGACTAGTTTTACGATTAGTTGACTAATCTAATTATCCCCCCGCCCCCTTTTTTTTTTTTTTTTTTTTTTTTTTTTTAACTAATTTAGCAATGAAATTTTTGACTATGCTTATTGCGGTAATTCACAAATTTTGGAACACTTTAATTCTTTATTAAAGTACAAATAAACACATAAATAACATCAATAAATGACAAATAAACAATGAGGTCAAATGCTGATAGCATTAACTAGTGCAAAAGAATGGAATGTAAACAGATTCAGAATACTGACTTCGCCTTTCCAACATGATTTAAAACAATTATTAAAAAAAATATCGAGCATTAATATTGTAGTATACTATTATGTATAATAGTATTATGATCATTGCCAATCAGATTTTTCATGAAGGGTCTTATTTTACAACTATTCTTAGTGTAGAATCTGAATTCTGAAGTATGTCCTCCAGAAATCGTTATTTATATGCCGAACATGACGTGCTTTTAATTTTAAATGTTCACCGGAAGTATGTTCGCTAAACCGCCAACAGTAAGCTTTACACTCTGCAAAAAAAGCTCTTTTTGTCATTGCATGTGGTGTCAGTAATCAATTTTTTTCTTTTTTTTTTTCGTTTGAAAATGCTGTTAACCAGGAATTTTTCATGTTTGAACTTGAAGTGTCACCTTTTAATCGCAAGTTTGCGTTTTGGAGAAGACTGACAATGTTTTATATGCATACCAAGCTAAAGTAGGTCTTTTTTTCCCTATTAGCCTCAATGTAGCAATGCTAACGTTTACTGGGTTACCTACAGATGTGTTTCTTTATTGTTTATGTCTGAACTTTAATTCTACGGCATGTTTGATGGCCAATAAATATCTGTGAAAGGAAGTGGAGTCTCATATGCCATCAACACGCACGTGTACACGCACGCACGTGACGATAAAAGGCAGCCGTAAAAATTAAAGCCCTCAATTTTATTTACCGTGCGATAAATTGAGCCATTACATATCGCGATAGGCTTAGCAACTTCAATAAAACATGTCGCGAGTTAGTCAGATGGACTGGCTTGAAATTCTGCCAGCTTGACATTCTCTCCTGTCGTCTTCCAAAATTACAACTGGGTGACGGCGCTTTAGGTTTTCATTCACGGCAGACGTGCAGCCAAGCTTGGCATTGAAGAGACAGGACACAACAGTGTACCTTCCTTTATTTCGTTGAAATAAGTTAATGTTTTGGGCACTCTGGTGCGCTTTTTTGAACCCCCCCCCCACCCCCACACACAATTCTTGTAGGTCATCCTTTTTGACTTCAAAACGGCGAATTTCGCCCAAAGGTGAGGGATTTTCATGCCTGCTCCCAGGAAAGATAATCTACAATTAATCCCGATATGTTTGAACCTGAGGCGTCTGATGACGACGATTTATTCGGCATAGCAGACGTTGGTGATGACGACAGTTGGGAGCGCGACACTCATCACGAAAGAGTGGTAGGCATCTAGCATCGTGATTTCTCTCTGAACCTTTCTTTCCGCAGTCATTGTGTGATATAATTATCAGTAATAGCAAAAAAATGACGAGTAGTTATATAGATCTAGTATTAATTCTATCAAATTGACATGAATAGACAACCTGTCAGCTGTGTTATGACAGGCAAGCAACAACAACAACAACAAAAAACAGGTCGCGACCAAGTAATAAATGTATCAAATTGTCAGTATGGGTCCATTTACGGTGTATCCTCCAAGACTAGTCTGTTAGGGCTCCATGATTGTAGGCTGGAGGCCAGACAGGGGAATGATGACAGCTGAGACCCATCACAATCAGCCGCCTTCATAAGTCTGCTTGGCGTTGCTGCTTTTCACCAGACCAACACTTTCGGCATACCCGTCAGTCATGTCCAGCATTTAGGTACTTCTCATATTGTATCACACCCGGCTAATTTGACTTCTTGTTCAATCCCAGAATTCCCTGTGCCTCATGCCGAACTGTATCATCGCCTGATTGACCGCCGGTCAACTTTTGACAGCTACGACCCGGCATGCACGTGTGCTGCTCAGAGCCTCGTGCGAAATTAAATAAATGTTGCATACTAGCACAGTTATTCTCTTTGGGGTCCACTTCCTAGCACACCCTAACATCATCGCTGAAATGTTGTAAACAAAGACGTGATCGAGGACCCTGGAAGATATTCTTCTTCTTGACTCTGCAAAAGATGCCCAAATCCTTGTAGAAGAGTGTTTTTTTTTGGGCCACCCATAGTCTCGTGCCTTCGTGAGAGCAATTCATCGCTACACATTGAGATGGCATGACTAATCTCGCGAGTAAAGCCCAGAAAATGTTTGCAATATATGGCGGGGCTAGCGTGGTGTGCTGGCGAGGTCTTGGGAAAATTACATCATCAGATAGCTACTGGCAGCGATGCGCATCCCTTGTTGCTAAGGTGTTGCTATTGCAGCAACTCAAAAACGACGCGGTCAATTTAAAAAATGTTTTGGTAATGTGAGTTTTGAGACAGCGAATGATGCATTCAGGCTAATTTAACAGAGTAGAACGCTCATCCGAAAAGCTCTTCAGCTGCCCTCTAATACAGCCATTAGCTGCCTTTTAGAGCAAACTTACCTCTGGAGCAAACATGGTTTCATATGTCGGGTTATAGTTGACTTCTTTCACGGAAGGGTCAAGATGTACGCCAGTCTCAACAGACTCCTATATGAGGATGCACAGAATTCATTTTTAAAAAATGGCAACATTTTGATAATGATCAAACATTTTTAGTTTTAATTCATTGGCTACCACTGACAAAGTGAAGACATGCAATGCATGGACTTGGGCTCCTCCCAGTCCAAATGAAATGGACGTCTAGCATCGTCAATGGCATGGAAACATGAGCATTCGCAGCTAGTCCTCCCATTGTAAAAGAATTGGGCGTCTATTGTCAAAACAGTCACTGAGTTAAAATGCAAAAACTTAAAAGCTAGTTTACAAAAAGTAAAAAAAAAAAAAAAAAAAGCTAAGGCAAATTTAAAATTCAAACCCATTTAATTATTGTCATCGATTCGTATTTCAAGTTTAAAATTGCAATGACAATTATTTACATTTCTGATTCTTATATAGGAACTATTTCCACTGTACATGCCTATTTAGCATGTAGCTTGTCAAGGTTTCGCTAATATATATTACAAGTTAGTATATTATAAAGTTATTCCACGTAAATAAACGATATAATTAATATAAAAAAAAATCACATACCAACTGACATTAACGCAAACCGCAGCAAAAGCTTTATCAGTATTCTAGTTCTCGCTACTATAGTTAGCAAACTAGCTGCAGTCGCTTACCTTCACGGCGACTTCGGGAGCAGAATTCAGAAGTGCTAACGCCATAGTCGGCGCGGACTTTAAAGGTTTAAGATGAGCCGTTGCGTCCGGATCTGTAGAGTCCGATTTTTCGGGGCTCGTGCCAGATTGGGACTCATTTTCCGAATCGGAATCGCTGCCATACGAAACGAGGGAAGATACGGCGGTGGACATCTTGGATGTTTTGCTTCGCTTTCCCCGGCAGGAAGCGAGGTAGTACGTCACTTCCGTTTTTATATTTTATTGTTTTAATAAAACAAAATATAATAAAATAAAACAAATATCGTATAAGATAGTTAAATTCCTATTTCATTAACGAAAAATAAAATACAAAGTAATACAGTAAATATAAACGGACATTAGGCTGGCTATAATTTTTGTACAGTACTATGAAAAATGACGATAATTGTTTTCACATACTAATATTTTTTATTAATTTATTTACGAAACTTAATATGTAACAAATGCAAGCATTTTAACTGATTGAATTTAATGATTTTTAAAAATATATAAAAAGTTCAATTAATGAATACCTTACGTAACATTCATTTCTCATACTTTAAACAATAATTGACGTATGTATATTTCGCGCAGGTTTATTTACCTCCCACACTAGCTCGGTTGCATAGGACGCTTTGGCGCCCTAACAATAGAGTGGTCCATACCATTGTATCCACTTTTATGGGTACACTCACCGGCAAATTCCTGCTTTTTTACACGCTAATACTAAACGCGGACAGCCAAGCGCATGCGTAATACTTGAATGTATCATTTCGATACCGCACGTGCTGATGATAGCTTTACCAGCCCCGTTTTGTGCGTAATTCTCTAATTTTTACAACGAAGGAATCCACTTTAGAAGAAAAGTGGCCCGTTCCTCCTCCGCTGCCTCCTCTTGCACACAAGAGCACATTTGATACGAGAGTCAGTCATGGACACAAACCGGAGATTTACATGCTTGCATACGGCGGCATGCTCAACAACCAAATGAGGATGGATAGAAAATAAAAAAAAAGAAGACGTGAATAAGAGGGATTTTTTTCGAACTAAACAGGTATTTTTCCACACTGCCTGCATTTCTGTGTCACGTTTAAAGGTGTTTCTCCAGCATGCAACCTGAAACACGTCGTAACTTTAGAAGCCTGTACTGCCTGGTCCACCTTGAAGCATGAATGAATTTTATGTGTAAAAAAAAAAAGGGGGGAAACACATTAATTATTGCTAAAGTTAAATTCCGTGCTGATGTCACTAATTGCACTGCAGCGTGCCCCACATCTGGGCAGCAGCCTCTTGACATGTTGGCCCTGCACAACATCACATTAGTGGCAGAACAAATATTGACTATTAAGAGCACAAAGCTGACATAATATCACATGTGCGTGTGACGTTTTGGGGCTCCCTGCTTAAGCAAACGGTCGGGCTGGAAGGCGACGTGATTTAATTTGCCCACTGGAGAGGATGGATGGGGTCTATCAGCCCTGCCTGCAGTTGCTGTATAATGGGGGAGGGGGAGGCTTCTTCTTCAAGCACAGTGGAAAAAGAGGAGAAGAAGAAAAAAAAAGATCATGCTTGGTGAAATTTGAAACCCTCTTTGTACTACTTGAAGTGCTAGTGCAAGAGTGGGTAACCAGTGTCATTGAGTGAGGAAATCTAGTTTAAAGATGATGGGATTACATTCATTGGGGGTAAAAGTACATTAGATACCATGAGGGGTTGTTGTGGTTAGGCATTAGGGTGGTATCATTAAACGTATCGTAAAAAAGTTTGGAAAAACAATAGGGTTTTTAAGTTATTTTTGCAGGTAAGCAAGAATGGCTCACTGTTCTGAGGTTTTGAGTTTGAATCTCAGCTTGCTAGTTGATGGATGTAAGTTTCTCTCAAGAATCTTGTAGATTGAGCACAGTTTAGGAGTTTTAACAACACAAAACTAGTTATCAAGTTAATCACCGCTTAAAAATTAATTAATCGTAATTAATCGCAATTCAAACCATCTTTAAAATATGCCGTATTTTTCTGTAAATTATTGTTCAAATGGAAAGATAAAAAAAAGACGGATGTATGCATTCTACATACTGTACATAAGTACTGTATTTCTTTTTTATAATAATAAATCAACAAGATGGCATTAACATTATAAACATTCTTTCTGTGAAAGGGATCCACGGATAGAAAGACTTGTAATTCTTAAAAGATAAATTTGAGTACAAGTTATAGTAATTTTGATAGTTTGTATATTGTGTATTTGTTGAGCTAAACGAAATGTTTGAATAGAGTTTGACCAAAGTCTGAGTATTATTTTACATGGCTATTTTGATTGGGAATGCCAGTTGTCTTTGCATTTAGCGCTTTTCTTTTTGTGAACGTATTTTTTTTTTTGAGGGATAGGAATACTATTTTTGTTGTGCTTTCACTAAATGATACTGTAGCGACTTAACTGTTCTTAACTGCCCAAATGCATGATGGGAAGTTGGGCAACCATGACTGTCAAGTGGCGGTTTCAAATGGTATATCTTCTCTGCGTTGTGTACAATACAGGGTGATAAGAAAAAGATCATCTCCTGTCATTCTTCCCCATGTTGCTCGCCACAATAGTTATAATTGTTGTGGAAGAGATGCCAAAGCTTATACTAATAAATAGCGCGGCTCCAATGAATGCCCGTGTCCATTCCACTCCACTTGCTTGTCTCTGCCTCTTAGCTCTCAATAAACTTAAAACGGCGCCATTGTAGTCTGTTCGCGGCAATGCACGAGTGGGTCGTTCCGCGCATGAGTTAAAAAAATTAATTACCGCCCGTTAACGCGATAATTTTGACAGCCCTACACAAAATATTAATAAATTGACTCATACATACCAGAAATGATGTCTCAATTATGTATAATTCATGCGGACTGCTACAGGTGTGCTTTTCAAGTCACAAATGGTGGTATTGAGTCATGTTTTGACCGTCCAATCAGAAAACAGAAAAATAGTGATATCATTGAATGAAAGAATATTTGATTGGTTAAACTTAAGTTACAAAGGCCAGCAATGCCGATCCTGAAGGCCCTTGGCAGATTACATTGGCCTGGCAATGTAGAGGCTGAAAGCTGATTGGACAAAAAAATGGAATCACTCAAGCAAGGAAAAATGCTATCAAACTAACGCATTGGCTGCCATTGACGGCGACAGAATGCCAACAATGACTGATCGCCGCCAGACCTCCAAGTCCAAATGGATTGGACGTCTATCGCCGTCAGTAGCAGCCAATGAACTACGCAACTCAGGGTTTATGATTGTGTTGAGGCTTAAAAAGAAAGCTTTTTCTTCATGCGAAAAGGGCTAGCAAAGTCTTTAACGATAGCGCGTGCTGGTTGTACATTTAACATGACAACACGCTGTAGTAAAGTAGCATGATGAAAGCAGCTATGTGCAAAATAGACTCAAGGCCCCTTTTGCAGCTGTTCACATTATCACCTAGGAACGGTGGCATCCGAAACGGTCACGTGACTCGGCTATAGGATTGGGTTTCACAACAACTACAGCAGTGCTTCCCGAGTCGACTATGAGGAAAGTTTGGACTCAGTTTGTTGTTCTCATGCCGCTTTTGTTGCATTTTTTTCCCTCGAGGCCGTGCGATAGAAGAGCTTTGGCACGACTCCTGCTGAGGCCTTTGGACCTCTCATCTTTGTTGACATAGCTCTGATCCTTCGCCAGTCTCTTTTTAACTATCGCCCCCTTAAAAGAGAATGTTTTCTTGTTACTCGCTGGAGCTGGAAGATAGAGTGGAGGTGGTGAGAAAAAGGTGGCTTGCGATGCGGACCGCCCGTTTACGTGCCATTCAGACAGTCCCACCTCCTATCTCTCAGCTGTTGGGATGCTCCAGGGGCTGCCACACACTCACACAGGAGCTATTGTTCCTCTTCTTGGCTTGGACCCACGGCACCGCAATAATGCCGCTTCTGTGCCCGCTCTTTGCTTGGCCCGACAGTCGGACACCAGGCTCGATTTGGAGCAAACCGTAAAAACAACACTCTCAGGCAACTCATTGGTTGCTTTGGACTGCGATAGATGTTGAATCCATTTGAAGTTGGAAGGCTAGGAGTAGGGGTGTGACAAAATATCGAAATGGTGATATGTCGTGATACTTTGTATCCCAAAAGGTTATCGATATGCTCCTGCCAGAATCGAGATATCGTTTTAAAAAGGTGTCAATGTTTGAAAAAAAAGAAGAAAAAAAAAGGAACCAACAACTGGCTACCAAAATCTTCCTCCATAATAGTGTCTCAGTTACCTATAAAGCCTGAGTTATACTCCCGCGTTGCGGTGACGGCGCAGCGACTACGGCGTCATTTGACATTCGATGGTTCTCCGTCCAGGTGACGCGTTGCTCTGTAATTCACTGCCAAGCCACTAGAGGGGTATGGCGTTATGTTTGTATGGTTTTGGGGCATGCTTGTTGACTTGCTTTTGTCTAGTTTAACGGAGAAAAAAAATAATGCAAGATAGAAGAACGCTTGAATGTGGATCTTCAGCTCATCAACATTGAATAAATGTTGATCATACAAATATTGAGGCGTAGGCGGCGCAGAACATTGTTTTGAGGCGGTCTGTCCAACTTTTGATGCCGCATAGAAAGTTCTAGCCTCGGGTGGAAACCAGTAAGCTGTAGCGGCTCGCTCCAAACTGGCGTCGAGCACTGCGTCCAGCGTTTTGTCCGAGGTCTGCAAAACCCTCCAGCCCGATTTGTTTGCCGTGTCCTACAAACAGCCAGTGGGAAGCCATAGCAGATTTCTGGCGACTAAGGAATTTCACAAACTGCGTTGGAAGCCTTGATGTTAACGTTATCATAAAAGCACCGAGGCACTCTCAATCAGTGTGAACTGTCTGTCTCTGTTCACACCAAATCTGTGCTTTATTCTAGAGCTGAAACGAATACTCGAGCAACTCGAGTAACTCGAGTTTAAAAACTGATCAGAGTAATTTTATTCACCTCGAGTAATCGTTTATTTTGACAGCTCTAAGCATCATGTTTTGCTCGGACTACTTATAATGCGGGACAACGCGCTGATGTCACGTGCGTAAAGGAAGAAGCAAAAAAAAAAAAAAAAAAAAAAAACCTTACTGCAACCGACAGCCGCTACAAACGACGCCGACGTTGTTAAATACTAGCCCGCACGATGCTACATTGGTAGCAGGTAGCGTATGATGAGTCTCATAAAGATCACATGTATGTTGAACTACACGCGAAATGACAGACTCGGCCGCGTTAGTAAACAGCAGCCATCTTAAAGCAGTAGAGCGCTAAGCCCTAATAAATAAAGATTAACGTTACTGTCACTAGCTCACGTAACGTTAGCCCTGCGGAGGGCTAGGTTTCTATTAATTATGACCACTGTCGATGCGTGGCTAATGTGTCTTGAATACAGGCTTTAACATAACATAGCGTTGTGGAGTGATGAGGATGTAAAATAAAAACTCAATAATGCTAACTATCAATTTTAGCTCAGTAGTCATTGCTGGATAAAACACCAAGTAGGACTGGTCCCTAATGTGCTCCAATACAGCCTGTATCATACATTTATTTTGAACACTGCAAAAACTCAAAATCCTATACGGACTTACACTTTAGACTAACTTAAAACTTAACTAGAACTTAAAAATGGCTTGACACAAATAGAAATTCAATTGAAACACGTAGGAAAAAAATCCTAACTTTTAAGTGATGTGTGTTATCAAGCGTAACGGCATTTTTAGGTACATGCTGTATATATATATATATATTTTTTTTTTTTAACAAGATCTAAAGGTTTTTTTGAGTGAAAGCAGTGAATTAGTATTTTTTTAAATTCTATTTACATCTGAGATGCAATTGTTGGCTGTTTTCAACAATATACATTGAAAATAAAGACATTGATTGACTGAAAATGGTTCAAGATTAGATGAAATGTCTTGTTTTCTTATGTATATTTATAATTGCTCTTCACCTAAAAATATATTTGTTTTATCCGATTACTCGATTAATCGATAGAATTTTTAGTCGATTACTCGATTACTAAAATATTCGATAGCTGCAGCCCTACTTCATTCTTCATATACTTGAAGTGTGACACGTAAATAAGTCGGACTCACAGCAAACATTTGTACACAATAAATGATGAAGTGCACCAACCAAAAATACGACAAAGTGATAAGAAGCTGGCAGTTTTTGGCCAACTGGGTCGCCGCTTCGAGTGACCATTCGATTCCGAACACACACATACTGTACTTGTCTCGTGGTTCATCCATTTTTTGCTGAAAAGTGTCGTCAGTTTGTGGAATTGTTCAATTAATATATTGGTTGCTGTTGACAGTGATAGACGTCTAATCCATTCCGAACTGGGGGAGCGGTAAGTGAATGATCATGTTTTAGTGCTATTGATGGCTATAGACATCTAATCCATTTCGACAAATGGAGGTTCTCTAGAAGCATTCATCACCTTCCCTGACAAAATGGATTGGACGTCTTTCACCATCAATGGTCAAAATTTGTTAAGGTCACGGAAGAGCTGTGGCCTGTCCGGGCAGATTTCTGGTTGCTAACCAATATTTTGTAAAATAACTGAATCATGAGGGTTTGTCAATTAACCATAATGATAAAACGTGGTCTTCCAAGCAGTATACTGAGATTCCTTCATATCACTTTCTGGTTTTCTACTCTTCCCATGTTACGTCAGCGTCAACACAGCCAAAGCAGGTGACATAACACCTCCGAAGGCTTTAAATCGTGATACATTTATTACATTTATCCAAGCTTTGGCACTGATAGATACTGAATGAAACGCAAACAGATCCGGTGTCAAGCAATCCGGTGTTTCCAGCCAAGACGGTTTTCTGCCAGCGACAGCAGAACAGGTCTACTGTTTTACATTATGAATCAACATAGCATCCAGAGAGTGACCTGGATTATTCTCTCGGGACGGAAGCCACAATGAAAAACCATCGAGGCCACTCCTTTGGTTCTTCGTGTTTGGTTTGTATTTGCATTGTATTTGATATCTGACTCGCTCTTCTATACCTTTGTTAGGGATTGGATACAGGATTTTCTACAATAGGTTAGGCCTGAACGGTATTGGAAAAAACTATTCGGGTTTTTCCGATCATGTTTTTTTGCTCCCGATCCGATCCCGATCGTTTTAGTTTGAGTATCTGCCGATCCCGATATTTCCCGATCTGATTGTTTGGTTTTTTTTGTGTTCCCGATTCAATTCCAATCATTCCCGATAATTTTTCCTGGTCATATACATTTTGGCAATGCAATGCATTAAGAAAAAAATGAATAAAACTCGGACGAATATATACATTCAACATCAACATACGGTACATAAGTACTGTATTTGTTTATTATGACAATAAATCCTCAAGATGGCATTTACATTATTAACATTCTTTCTGTGAGAGGGATCCACGGATAGAAAGACTTGTAATTCTTAAAGGATAATATGACTTTGTATATTGTGACTAAATATTGCCCTCTAGTGGATTTTTATGAGCTTTCAGTAAATGATACTGCAGCCATTTAACTTCTGCCCAAATGCATGATGGGAAGTGCAACCGTGACTGTGCGTAATGGTACCAATTGATATATCTTCTCAGCGTTGGGAACTAAAATAGGGTGTTAACAAAAAGATCAACTACTACTACTTCCTTTCTTCCCCACATTGCTTCCCACAATATTTTTAATCGTTGAGAGAGGGATTGTAAGGCTTTAGCCAATTAAAAAAAGGCTTTAAAGGCTGGGCTATATAAATAAATTTGATTTGATTTGATAACGTTAAATACAATTAGAAAACGATTTAATTAAAAAAAAAAATATATATATATATATATATATATATATTTTTTTTTTAAATAGGCATGTCCGATATTTTTTTGCCGATTCCGATACTTTGAAAATGACGTGATCGGACATCTTTAAAACCTATCACTGCGATTTTTGGGGGGCTTGCGATATATTGCGACATTATATTGCGATATTAAAACTAGAAGAATTTTCATCACATAATTTGAATAGCAATGTTTGGGATAGGCCTGAACGATATTGGAACGATTGCAGAATTAACATGTAACAGGTAGTCCCCGGGTCACGCCGTACGTGGTTTGGCCCACATAAGGCTGTAAGTTTTTTCCACTAATATATGTTTGTGTATGCATTAGGGCTGTCAAAATTATCACGTTACTGGGTGGTAATTATTTTTTTTAATTAATCACGTTAAAATATTTGACGCCATTAACGCACATGCCCCGCTAAAACAGATTAAAATGACAGCACAGTGTCATGTCCACTTGTTACTTGTGTTTTTTGTCTCCCTGTGCTGGCGCTTGGGTGCGACTGATTTTATGGGTTTAAGCACCATGAGCATTGTGTAATGATAGACATCAACAATGGCGAGCTACTAGTTTATTTTTTTGACTGAAAATTTTACAAATTTTATTAAAACGAAAACATTAAGAGGGGTTTTAATATAAAATTTTTATAACTTGTACTAACATTTATCTTTTAAGAACGACAAGTCTTTCTATCCATGGATCGCTTTAACAGAATGTTAATGTTAATGCCATCTTGTTGATTTATTGTTATAATAAACAAATACAGTACTTATATACAGTATGTTGAATGTATATATCCGTCTTGTCTTATCTTTCCATTCCAACAATAATTTACAGAAAAATATGGCATATTTTATAGATGGTTTGAATTGCGATTAATTACGATTAATTAATTTTTAAGCACTCGATTCAAAATTTTAATCGTTTGACAGCCCTAGTATGCATTTGTAACTAAGTTTACAGCCACAGTTTGCAATGAGAATTGTAAATACGTTGGCTTTCGTAGCATTTAAGCTAGATGATTTTTGTTAGGCAAATTAGGCTAATTTAATCTACTAAATTTCCATATTGAGCAGTCTAGATGGATGTTTTGTTTTGTGTCAAGTGTTTTATTGTATACATGTGCTACAGCTTTACAAATTGTCAAAAGCGGAGGAAGTAAAAAGCTTTAGCAGAGTTGCCGTATTTGATATCTGTAAAACTGAACAACTTCATGTTTAATTATGACATAATATGTCATATTAATAATTAAATTGAAAAAATAACATACTGTGAGGTACAATAAGGTACCGTTTATGCGACTGGACACAAAACGGCGGACGAGACTCGAGAGTCGTATAGTAGAAATCGCATAATTCGGGTATGTCGTAACCCGGGGACTACCTGTATACAGCATAATTTTTAAAAAATTACATACTCGATCCTGTTCACCTGATTCCGATCCTCTGAAAAATGGCATGATTTGCCTTATTTCCGATCACGTGATAGGATCAGGGACATCCCTAATTTATATCATGCTGTTTAATCCAGGCTTGCTGTATATAAAGTGATCCAGAATCTGCACACTTGCCGCTTTTACGAAGTGTAACAGAAGTTAACATGTTAAAAAAAAACAAAAAACAATTGCACATTCTGCGATGTGACCATTGCGCATATTGCAATGACGATGTTTAAACGATATATTGTTCAGGCCTAGAATAGGTATTGTTATATGCATTAGCAAGACCATTTCAATATATGAGCATTTCTTATTCAACAACCATAAAAACGTGACTTTGAATTACACCAGCTTTCGAGTGTATCAGTTCGCAGCAGGGGTTCGGAACAACTGTTGCTTTCCATTAAGATGCGACTATGATAATAACAGCAAGGATCCATCTTTGGATTGCCGCGAGTCCCCTCCAGCACAAAGCCCGCTGTGTGATGAGACTCGACTTTTTACGACCTCCAAAGGGAAGATTGGCTTTTGTCTGCGATGATGAGTGAAATCATCAGTTGGACAACCTTCATTCTGCCGTCACATTATGGAATCAATTCGGTGCGTGAGCTCACAGCTAAGTGCTGTCATTGAAGCGGATAAATGATTACGGCAGAGTACGGGTCAAAAACAAGGCAGAATTTACATCGAGGTTGAGAGTAAAACCTTGGGGAGTTTGGTTTTAATTCAACGAGCAACGTTTCCGTGAGTTGACAGGCAGACAAATCTCAAGAAGACATAAAAACGCGAAGGAAGATAGCAGTTTTGGCTTGAAACGGCAATTTCTTGCTAATTTTGGCTAGTTTTTCTTTGTGGAAAAGTCAGCCTTAAAGCCAATCTCAATAAACGGTGTGAAATTAAGTAGGAATGTCTTTCAAACAGGTTTAAATAGCCATGCCTGAAAAAATACAGAAAGTCAGCCATTTTGGTTTGAAAAAGAACAGTGCGACTTACAAACGTCTCTACGAACTGAATTTCAGGTTACGACACGCCTCAACGGGAAAATATTGCCTCTTGTTCGGAAATAAATTTCAGGATACGAGAGGCAAAAGTACAGTGTGAGATGCTACTCGAAGCTCTGAGTTTACTGAACATAACATACTTAAAGCTGCTCTGCCATTGGTCATCGCCTATCATCTTCCTGGCATCTAATTGGCTAAGAGGGACCTCTACTGTATGTGTATGTGTGTATCCGAGAGTCCTCTTCATCCACCCCTTGGGCTGTTCCAACAGCTTTACGTGACTAACGTAGCAACGAAACCGATACTAGTATCGGTAGGTGCCCTGATACGGCCTTAAAACGCAGGTATTGGTATCGGCTAGGGGTTGGAACTTCTGGGTACCTCACGCGATAAAAAAGGCTCACGGATAAAGATTATCTCACAATATGGCGATATAACTATTACAGTGGTACTTCTACTTACGAACGTCTCTACATACAGAATTTTCAGGTTATGACACACCTCAAATGGAAAATATTGCCTCTTGTTAAGAAATTTCAGGATACGAAAGGCAAAAATACACTAGCTTCTAGAGTTTACTAAACGTAACATACTTATATCTGCTTTGCCATTGGCTAGTGCCTAGGATCCCTGGCATCGAATTGGCCAAGAGGGACCGCTCCTGTATGTGCATGTGTGTATCTCAGCGTCCTCTTCATTTGTCCATGGTGTTCCGACAGATTTAGATGAGTGTATTACCTTTTTTCTTTTTTTTTTTTTTTTTTTTTTTTACATGATTCACAACTTTCATTTTATGATCATTGCGCAATAATTTAATTGTAACATATATTTGTTACATGTTTTGATGCATTTTTATGCTTTATAAAAGATTTATGTCTTGAGTTTTGGGTGGCTTGGAACGGATTAGGGCATTTACATGGTAAGCATGTCTCTACTTACACATTTTTCAGTTCACGAAACAACTTCAGGAACCAATTAATTTTGTAAATAGAGGTACCACTGTGTAAACACAAAGGGAGTTGGCCGTTTTGGTTTGAAATGACAATTTTATGCTAATTTTGGCTTTTTTTGTGTGTGTGTGGAAAAGTCAGCCTTAAAGCCAAATTCATTAAACGGCATGAAATTAGGTAGGAATTTATTTCAAACTGGTTTAAATAGCAATGCCTGAAAACATACAGGAAGTCAGCCATTTTGTTTTGAAAAGGTACCATATTTTTCAGAGTACAAGTCGCACTAGCCAAAAAATGCACCATGAAGAGGGAAAAAAAAACATATAAGTCACACTGGTGTATAAGTCGCATTTTGAGGGGGAAATTTATTCGATAAAATCCAACACCGAGAACAGACATGTCATCTTGAAAGTCATCTTGTTTTTTTTCATTTCAGTAAGAGTAACCTGCGCATTTCGCCTGTCCCTTCCAAGTTTCTCGCTAACTCCAAACTTTTTTTCTGCTGCTCGATGACCGTTTTCAGCATCATATTTTACTACTTGCAGTTTGTAATCTGCACATTATGATTTTCTTTTCGGGACCATTTTGTTCAGCCCTTCTCAGTTGTTTTTATAAGTTACCGCCAATGTTGAAACACAGGCCTTGAGCGCCCTCATGTGGTTTCAGTGTGAAAACAACATGTGAAATGATCTAATAATGTGTTAATAATTTCACATATAAGTCGCACCCCTGGCCAAATTACCGTAATTTTCGGACTATAAGCCGCAACTTTTTGCCCTCATTTTGAATTCTTCGGTTTATAGTCCAGTGTGGCTTATGTGTTGATTTATTTGGGTTAATAGGTAACACTTTGACAGTAGCGTCATAAGACTGCCATAATTATGACGTGACATTATCATGGGCATGAATATATCCTTATGACAGATGTCATTAAGTGTCATCCGGCAAATAATGTCACTAACTCCATTTATGTCCACCTTGGATCTTTTTACATCCATTCAAAAGTGAGATCATTTGCCGGATGGCACAAAAGGACATCTGTCATAAGCATTCATTAATGCTCATGGCAGTGTCATGTCATAAGTTTGATGGTCTTATGGCACCACTGTCAAACAAAGGGCAACCAAATACCATAACTAGCAGTTAATGAAATAACTGGAACAGTAATTGAAGAAATAATTATCACAGAACATAAAATTTGATTGTTATTTACATCTGTAGCGCAGAAATGCATGCTAGGAGGCATGTTGGACGACAACAGTGTTGACAGCAGGTGGCAGAAGAGTTTGAGTGTCTTCTCCAAGGGAGCAATGATGGCCAAATGAAGCTTCTTGAAGCAATGAAGCTTTGCAGCCAATTGGTTCAAAGCTTCATGGTGGTTCATTTGGTCTTATGACAGTCTTGTGATGCTGCTGTCAGATAAAGTAGGGCTGCAGCTATCGAATATTTTAGTAGTCGATTAATCGATGGGCTAGTTAGTTCGAATAATCGAGTAATCGGATAAGGAACATGAAAAATTAAAATACCTGAGCTGAGCTTCAAATGGTATTTTTTTTTTTTTAAATGAGGATCCATGTACAACAAAAGAACAATTGGCTAACTTACATAAAAAAGTCCGCTAGCTTAAATGCTATAAAATGCTAGTTTTTTTTTACAATGGTCTTAACAAATGGTTCAGACACATATTCCCACAAAAAACGGCTAAATATACCTATAAACTAAATTATGAATGCATTAAAAAAACATTAGCTCAAACAAAACTTAGCTTACGTTGGTCTTAGCAGGGAGCAGTTGGATTCAGCCATGTGAAAAGAGGCAGACCAGAGGGCAGTGTATCCACCCTAATCAATAAAATAAATACAAACACTTTCAAAATAAACTATTACAACGCTACTTTAATAAAACGAATACTCAAAGCAACAAAATTTAATTTGAATATTTTTCTCTAATAGAATACTCGGGTTAATCGATGAACCGTTTCAGCTCTAAAATAAAGCGTTACCAGTTAATATCTTTTCGTGTAAATATCCCATAATACAGTGAAAACAGCTGCAGCTTATACTCCGGTGCAGCTTATCTATAACCAAGTGCTGTTTTCGTGTCAGATTTGGTGGGTGGCAGCTTTTAGTCAGGTGCGCCTATAGTCCGAAAATGAATGAATGAAAAAAAAATGTGACTAATTGTCCGAAAAATACTATAGTTTTAAGGTTTTGTTGTTCATTTAGCTACATGAAATATGGTAGGAATGGCACTCATTAAGAGACCTACAAAAAAGTCTCAAAAAGCCGCCCACGAAAATGCACAGGGAGTGAGCCAATTTGGTTTTAAAAGGCAATTTTTATTTTGAAAACCAGCCTCTGAAGGCTGTTTCATTTACTGTAGCATCACCAAATTTTGTCTTTATGGCATTCGTGATGAGACCCACAAAAAGTCTCAAGAAGCCACCCATGAAAATGAACAGGAAGTCTTGACATTTTTGTTTGAAAAGGACATTTTGGTCCATTTTGTTTCTCTCTTAGGTCAAAAATGTAGCCCCACCAAAACTAGGTACATTTTGGTGGGGTTATCAATCAAGAGAAGAACCACAAAACATCCCTAGGAAGTCAGCCATACTTGAAACGGCCATTTAAACATAAAATTGTGACCATATATGACGGTAGGACTATAATCCACCAAGCAAACTGAATGGGAAGAAATGAGGCAAAAACGGCGAAGGACACAAGTGTCCCTTACGTAACCATTTTCATTTATAGACGCATGCCTACAGCTTGGTAAGCGTCCGTGTGCATGAAGCTGTTCTTATGTAAGACTTGCTCTAAAACGTATGTCTGCACTCACATTGATGCTTCTTGCACTTTGACTTTCTGAAGGTCTTGTGTACACGTGTCCGTATGTGTGTGTGTGTGCTTTCATGTGTGTTTCTGGGCCACCGCAGTGGACTGGAAGATGGCGAATATGTGAGAATGTGATTCACTGCCTCTAAGGTCAGAGGGAAGCCAATCCGCGAGCCAAGCTAGCTGTGACTGTGAAAATGTCATTCTTTTTGACATGGCCACTTGCCACTAACACCATGTTCTTTTGAGGACGTCGCACGCTATGCATTGAGCTCGGAGTGAAGAACATTAAAATGCCAAACAGTGCTGTGGATTGTGGGTAAAACATGGAGTTGACAGTGTGCATCAGTGCCTGTGTAATGGGATGTTTTCCTTGTTAGCATATCATGAATGTGTCAAGTTATGATTTACCATGAAGGGTGATTGAATGTGTTACAGCAAGTAGAACTAACATTAACTCATTAACCTAGCCGTCCAATTTTGACCGGGAGGCTCGGCAGTGAAACTGAAGTTGTTCCAAAATATTTAAAAACAAAGTGTTTTTCAATCTGTTAAATTTGAATATTTTGTAGTTGAGTGCATTCGCATTCTCAGAATTGACATGGAAAGCGAAGATTCACGCCCTAATCTTTTGCTCAAAAGCTGTGCTTATCTCAGATACAAAGCTATGTAACACTGCCATCTATGGGGATCTGTTTGTAATTACTGTCAAAATCAACCTGAGAGGTTAATAAATCAGCCCAACTTCCTTCATATCTATATTTTGCAACTGCAGAGTTGACGTAAAAATACAAAGTTCACCCCCTAGTGCTGCAATGATTAATCGATTAACTCGAGTAATTCGATTAGAAAAAAAGCTTCGAATCAAAATTTGCTGCTTTGAGTATTCGCTTAATTAGAGTGACATTGTAATGACTTGTTTTGAAAGTGCTCCATTTAAGTCTGATTGATTTGGGTGGAAACACGGCCCTCTAATGGCAACAGTGAATATGCCAAAACTCGTCTACAACATGGCTGAATCCAGCTGCTCCCTGTTAGGACCAACATAAGTTATGTTATTGTTTGAGCTTATATGTTTGTTTATGCATTCATTATTTAGATTAGAAGTATATTTAGCATTTTTATGGAAATATGTGTTTGAATGATTTGGTAAGAGCATTGTAAAGAAAAAAAAATCTTTAGCATTTTATAGCAATACAAGCTAGTGGACTTTTGCTATGCAAATTAGCCAGTTGTTCTTTTATGCACTTACATCCTCATTTATTATTTTTATTTTTAATCGTTTTATTTCTAAATGCATTCATATCTCTTGTGAAATGTAAGTGCAATTCTGCACAGTTTGAAGAAATGCTCAGAAATTTAATTTTGTATTCGCATTTAATGCTCTTGTGAAAGTGTCATTTTAGCAAGCCAAAATAAATATTATTGCAAGCATAAACACTTGTTTGTTTTACATATCCTAAAATAATTCTGCAACAGATTAAATGTTCTTAATCCGATAGATTAATCGATTACCTAAATAATCGATCATCCCCTAGTCTGTATCTTTCACCCAAAAACTGCTCCAGTCTAAAGTTTAAACGATGCCACGCCACCATTTATAATGATCTGTTAGTCATTACAGTCATCAGCAACCCGATTTTCACTATCGTCTCTACTTATCCAGTGAAAAACATTACTTGACGAATGCAGTGTATCACAAAAATGAGTACACCCCTCGCATTTCAGCAAATATTTAAGTATATCTTTTCATGGGACAACACTGTCAAAATGACGTTTTGACTCAATGAAAAGTAGTCTGTGTGCAGCTTAAATAATAAAGTTGATTTATTTTCCCCTCAAAATAACTCAAAATATAGCTATTAATGTTTAAACTCCTGGCAACAAAAGTGAGTACACCCCTTAGAAACTACATCCCTAAATGTCCAAATTGAGTACTGCGTGTCATTTTCCCTCCAAAATGTCATGTGACTTGTTAGTGTTACGAGGTCCAGGTGTGCATAGGGAGCAGGTGTGTTCAAATTTGTAGTGCAGCTCTCACACTCTCTCATACTGGTCACTGAAAGTTCCAACATGGCACCACATGGCAAAGAACTCTCTGAGGACCTTAAAAGAAGTATTGTTGCGCTACGTGAAGATTGCTAAGGCTACAAGAAGATTGCCAACACCCTGAAACTGAGCTGCAGCACAGTGGCTAAGATCATCCAGCGTTTTAAAAGAGCAGGGTCCACTCAGAACAGGCCTCGGGTTGGTCGTCCAAAGAAGCTGAGCGCACGTGCTGAGTGTCACATCCAAAGCTTTCTTTGAAAGATCGTCGCAGGAGTGTTGTCAGCATTGCTGCAGAGATTGAAGGGGTGGGGGGTCAGCCTGTTAGTGCTCAGACCATATGCCGCACTCTACATCAAATTGGTGTGCATGGCTGTCACCCCAGGAGGAAGCCTCTTCTGAAGACGATACACGAGAAAGCCCGCAAACAGTTTGCTGAAGATATGTCAACAAAGCACATGGATTACTGGAACCATGTCCTATGGTCTGAAGAGACGAAGATTAATTTGTTTGGTTCCGATGGTCTCAAGCATGTGTGGCGGTGACCAGGTCAGGAGTACAAAGATAAGTTTGTCATGCCTACAGTCAAGCATGGTGGTAGGAATGTCATGATCTGTGGCTGCATTAGTGCTGCAGGTGTTGGAGAGTTACATTCCATTGAGGGAAACACAAAGTCAAACATGTACTGTGAAATACTGCAGCAGAGCATGATCCCCTCCCTCCAGAAACTGGGTCGCAGGGCAGTGTTCCAGCACGACAATGACCCCAAACACACCTCCAAGATGACCACTGCTTTACTGAAGAGGCTGAGGGTAAAGGTGATGGACTGGCCAAGCATGTCTCCAGACTTGAACCCAATAGAACATCTTTGGGAGATCCTCAAGCGAAAGGTGGAGGTGCGCAAAGTCTCAAATATCCAGCAGCTCCGCAACGTCGTCGTGGAGAAGTGGAATAGCGTTCCAGTGACAACCTGTGAAGCTCTGGTCAACTTCATGCCCAGGAGAGTAAAGGCAGTTCTGGATAATAGTGGTGGCCACACAAAATATTGACAGTTGACATGTTGTATGTTAATATTGCCAACTTTCACTAAGGGGTGTACTCACTTTTGTTGCCATGGGTTTAGATATTAATGGCTATATTTTGAGTTAATTTGAGGGGCAAATAAATTAACTCTATTATACAAGCTGCACATAGACTACTTTTCATTGTGTCAAAGTGTCATTTTGTCAGTGTTGCCCCATGAAAAGATACTTAAATATCTGAAGAAATGCGAGGGGTGTACTCACTTTTGTGATACACTGTATATCTGTTGCTGCCAGTCGGATTCCAGTTAAAACCATAGCGTGAATAATAACTTTTAATGTATATTGTTTATCATTTTAGCTTGAGTCTGGCTTTGCAAATCAGTATAGAGCACATTACTATGTAATGCCTTGACAGGTGCAGGAACAGTGAGGTTCAAGTTTCAGGCTGCATAAATAATGCGTATCCCCAGTGGCACAGTTGAGGAAGCCACGTTAAATTTTATGCAGTCAAGCTGTGCCGTGTGTAAAAAGATGAGCTTTCCACCATCACGTAAAACAATCAGAACAGCACTAGCAACGTCGCTTGAACCAGACTTCGTTTCTCTCAATAACTTCTTAATCAGCTCTTACGAGCGAGATACACCAGAGCCGCCTGGAGGGAAAACATCCGTCTTTGTGCATTCGTCCACTCCGAGGGTTGTGGAGTGGAGGTGGTCACTTCACCGCAGTCTAATAAATGAAAGCGGGCAGCTCGAGGCGGGAGCTGTCTCAGTGTAGGTAAGCCTCAGGGGCAGAGGTGATTGCTGGAGTCTTGACAATCATTTCCTGTGTTAAGCCTGCCAGAGTATGAAACTGTTTTGGATAATGCAGGCATGGCGGTTAGTACACCGAGAAGTTTTGTTGAGTACTCTGTCGTTTTCCCAGAAAGCAGGCGTGTTAGGTTGATGGAACATTCTAAATAAGTGCTGGGCAATTAATTTTCCAGGCGAGAAATTGGAACGGTTGTCGAGGGCCACGGCGGCAGGAAAATCTCGATGGTGTTCTATATTAATTGAATGCATTTATAGTCAGTAAAGAATTAAATTGATCTGGATGAGATACTGCTGGTTTAGCTAGTTTAACTAAGACACAAAGTGTTAAAACTAAATTGTAAGAAGTCAATAAAATGACATAGAAACCTATTAACTCATTTGCTCCCAGAAACGTATAAATACGTTCTATTTTTAAATGCTTCATTGTCCCAAAAACGTATTTACACGTTTTTTTTTGTTTTGTTTTTTTGCAAGAACTAGAGATGTCCCGATCGATCGGGTCTTATCACGTCCTTTTCAAAGTATCGGAATCAGCAAAAAAAAAAATCGGCCATGCCTTTTTTTTAATATATATTTTTAATATATCGTTTTCTAATTGTATTTAACGTTACAAACTTAATATGTTACACTCATCCAGTCTTCAGTTTAGGCTTAAGGTAGGGTTATCAAATTTATCCCGATAACAGCGGTAATTATTTTTTAAAAAAATGTATCCCGTTAAGCATGGGCTGCACGACCCACCCACGCATTGTCGCGCTCAATCTGTAATGGCGCTGTGTTACCTATATAGAGAGATAAAAGTCAGCGTAAAATGAGTAGAATGAATTTTGGCAGCCTTTGGTGCCTTTTTTTAATTGGCCAAAGCCTTACAATCCCTCTCCCTACGATTAGAAATATCATGGGAAACGATGTGGGGAAGCAAGGTAGCAATTGATCTTTTTCAATTAGATATCAATTGGTAGCACTACGCACAGTCATGGTTCCACTTCCCATCATGCATTTGGGCATGGCTATAGTATCATTTACTGAAAGCTCAACGAATACACTAGATGGCAATATTTAGTCACAATATACAAAGTCACAAGTCTTTCTATTTGTGGATCCCTCTCACAGAAAGAATGTTAATAATGTAAATGCCATCTTGAGGATTTATTGTCATAATAAACAAATACAGTACTTATGTACTGTATGTTGAATGTATATATTCGTCCGAGTTGTATTCATTTTTTTCTTAATGCATTGCCAAAATGTATATGATCGGGAGCAAAAAAAAGCAATCGGATCGGGAAATATCAGGATCGGCAGATACTCAAACTAAAACAATCGGGATCGGATCTGGAGCAAAAAAAAACATGATTGGAACAACCCTAGTCATAATCAATAGAAACCTAGCCCTCCAAAGGGCTAACGATACGTGAGCGAGTGAGAGTAACGTTATATTTATTAGCGCTGAGAAGTATACTGCTTAAAGATGGCTGCTGTTTACCAACGCTGCCCAGATGCGGCCGAGTCTGTCATTTCGCATCTAGTCCTAAATGCATGTGATATCTATGAGACGCATCGGACACTAGCTGCTACCACACTAGCATCATGCGGGCGTAATTTTTAGCATCGTCGGCATAGTTTGTAGCGGCTGTCGGCTGCAGTGATTTTTTTTTTTTTTTTTTTTTAAATTGCTTCTTCCTCTACGCACGTGACGTCAGCGCGGTACGGCATTAAAAGTAGTCCAGGCAAAACGCGATGCTTAGAGCTGTCAAATTAAACTATTTCTCGAGGTGAGTAAAATGACTCAAATCGGTTTTTAAACTCGAGTTACTTGAGTTGCTCGAGTATTCGTTTCAGCTCTAATTTTCATTATTACCAACCTCGAAGTAGGTGGTAACTAAAAATAATCAAAATACAGTCATTGCACTTTTGTTACGACTTAAGTGCCATTTCAGTTTTATTCTTGGTTGTTAACTTACACCATAATTATCTCCGACTTTATCCAACTGCTCAATCTTTTCCAGAAGGCTTACTGGTGCTTTTGAACTAAAAAAAAAACACTGTGCAACAGTTCTAAAATAAGACACTGGAACTATCCCAATATCCCATCTAAGACACTGACAATACACAGAGGCTGCGTGGGAAACAACAGGAGGAGGATTACGAGCTTGCCGAACAGCGCATCTTTGATTGAGACTGACGAGCACGCAGTGACTCAGATATCCTTATAGACTCACTCGGGGAGGCGACAATGACTGCAGGGAAACAGACGACAAACCAGCCAAAAGTCTTCGCTAGATTAAGCAGCGCTTGAGTGGGGGAGTGATGACGTTCATGTAGATACACCAGCGTCAAACGTGGGTGTCGAATAAAAGCGTTGCAGTGGTTGATTGGACGACGTAGAATAATGAGAATACAATAAGCGTGTGACTAGCTGTCGTCGGTGTTGCTGGGTTACAGATGGTCGGCAGTGAATGATCATGTTTTAGTGCCATTGACGGTGATCGATGTCCAATCCATTTGAACTTGACTTGATCTTTATTTTTTATTTTTTTTTGGGTTAATAAAGCAAAAATAGTAAATATTCTTTTTTTTTTTTTTCAGTTTTTGTTCATTGTTTTTTTTTTATTTTATGTATTACATTTAAAATAAGCAAAAATGTATTTATTTTTTTTTATTTAAAAAGAGCAAATAAGGGTAAAAAGAAAATAATTTTTAAAAAAAATACAGTGCTGGCAAAAAGTATTGGCACCCCTGCAACTGTCAGATAATGCTCAATTTCTAACAGGAAATGATTGCAACTACAAATGCTTTGGTCATAATATCTCCATTTATTTTGCTTGCAATGAAAAAACACAAAAGAGAATGGGAAAAAAAAAAATCATTATCATTTTACACAAAACTCCAAAAATGGGCCGGACAAAAGTATTGGCACCCTTTGAAAAATCATGTCATTCTACGCTAATTTGTGTAATTAACAGCACCAGGTCGTGGTAACAACTAAATCACATTTGTAGCCAGTTAAAATGGATTAAAGTTGACTCAACCTCCGTCCTGTGTCCTTGTGTGTACCACATCGAGCATGGAGAAAAAAAAAAAAGACCAAAGAACTGTATGAAGACTTGAGAAGCAAAAAAGTGAGGAAGCATGGGCAATCTCAGGGCTACAAGTCCATCTCCAAAGACCTGAATGTTCCTGTGTCTACAGTGCACAGTGTCCCCAATAAGTGTAAAGCCCATGGCACTGTGGCTAACCTCCCTAGATGTGGACGGAAAAGAAAAATTGATTTCAACGAAAGATTGTGCAGATGGTGGATGAAGGACCTCGACTAACATCCAAACAAGTTCAAGCTGTCCTGCAGTCCGAGGATACAACAGTCTCAACCCTTACTATCCGTCGGCGTCTGAAGGAAGACCCCACTTCTAACCCAGAGACATAAAAAAGTCAGACTGGAGTTTGCCAAAACTTACCTGAGAAAGCCAAAAACGTTTTGGAAGAATGTTCTCTGATCAGATGAGACAAAAGTAGAGCTTTTTGGGAAAAGGCATCAACATAGAGTTTACAGAGTTATAGAGTTCCCTGATGTTTTGGGGTTGCTTTGCTACCTCTGGCACTGGACTGCTTGATCGTGTGCACGACATTATGAAGTCTGAAGACTACCAACAAATTTTGCAGCATAATTTAGGGCCCAGTGTGAGAAAGCCAGGTCTCCCTCAGAGGTCATGCGGCTTTCAGCAGGAGAATGACCCAAAACACACTTCAAAAAGCACTAGAAAATGGTTTGAGAGAAAGCACTGGAGACTTATAATGTGGCCAGCAATGAGTC
The DNA here is from genome assembly GCF_030265065.1 of Corythoichthys intestinalis. Lineage (NCBI taxonomy): Eukaryota > Metazoa > Chordata > Actinopteri > Syngnathiformes > Syngnathidae > Corythoichthys > Corythoichthys intestinalis. The sequence continues at coordinate 9,228,434 of NC_080413.1, forward strand.
CAGACCTTAATCCTATAGAACATCGGTGGAGAGATCTGAAAATGGCAGTTTCAGATCTTAGAGACCTGGAGTAGTTGGCCAAAGAAGAATGGTCTAAAATTCCAGCAGAGCATTGTAGGAATGTCATTAATGGATCCTAGAAGTGTTTGTTCGCAGTTATTTTGTCTAAAGGTTGTGCTACCACGTATTAGGCTGAGGGTGCCAATACTTTTGTCTGGCCCATTTTTTTCTTCTCAAGTCCTCAGAGAGTTCTTAGTCTTCTGTTTTTTTCTCCATGCTTAATGTTGTACACAGGACAGAGGTTGAGTCAACTTTAATCAATTTTAACTGGCTGCAAGTGTGATTTAGTTATTACCACGACCTGTTATGTGCCACAGGTAAGTAACAGGTGCTGTTAATTACACAAATTAGAGAAGCATCACATGATTTTTCATTGCAAGCAAAATAAATGAAGCTATTACAACCAAAGAACTTGTAATTGCAATCATTTTCTTGGAGAAATTGAGCATTTTCTGACAGAATTGCAGGGGTGCCAAAAATCTTTTTTTTTTAAAGGATCACTAATTATTCAATTTTTAAAAAATAGTTTTTTCAAGATTTATTAATGTTTCATTTTTATTCATGAATTGACATTTTTTATTAAAAAGACAAAAAAAACCGGTAAATATTCTAATGTTTAATTTCATTTTTAATTTGTTGTTTTAATAAAAAAAATCATAAAATATTTCTCTGTTATTTTTATTATTATTAATTATAATCTAATTTCTTAAAAAAATAAAAAAAAAATAAAAAAAAGTAAATATTCTTCAATTTCTGTCATCTTTGAACTCATTGAAGTCTACAGAAATTTTATACAAATTTATTTTAGCCAAAAACAAAAAGTCGATGCACATGATTTACTTTTGTGGGCCACACAAAATGAAGTGACGGGCTGGATCTGGCCCGGGAGCCGCGAGTTCGAAAGCATTGCTCTAACCCAGTCGCCTCGTTATTTCGCGTCTGTCCTTTTATTGTCTGTGACGGTAATTGTAGTTGCTAGAACTGGCGGGTCTTGTTCGCATCTGCGCATACGGCAAGGGAGACGATATAATGAAATTTCCCTTACAGGCCAAACAAGCACAGTGTGGCCCAGTGCGAGCATACAGGCATCTATTATTGAAAGCGTGGCGTTCATTATTCATCGCGAAGGCTTTTCTGTGCGCTCAGCAGATCAACTTCTTTGATTCTGTTTGTTCATCAGACACTCAGCTCATTGAGGTTAGACAGCTATGAATATTTAGTTGTGTGTGTGTGGGTGTGCGTGTGTGTATCTCTGAGATAAAGTGAGCTTAATGAACGTCTACTAAACTCAAATCAATTTGTAAGAAAATACTCTGAGGACTTTGTGTGTCTACTCAGTCACAGTACAAAGTTCATCATTGATGCTGCTTTGAATGAACACTATCAGAGACACTCAACCTTTGTGATTTGTTTTTCTCCAGCCAGTTAATTTTAGCTGGATGAAATTTCGATGGAATGTTTATAATGAGCAGACCAAGAAAAAAGTAACAAGAACCAATTTTTGAAAAGATACAGGATGTCGGCAATTTAAGTTTGAAGTGGAAATCATAGTGTAACTTTATGTAGTTAAAAATTAAGCCCCCGAATCTGGTTTGTACCCCATGTGGACTGACAAAAAAAGTCTCAAGAATCTAGAAAATGCAACGAAAAACTGACATTTTGTTTTGAATAGGGCTGTCAAACGATTCAAATTTTTAATCGAGTTAATTACAGCTTAAAAATTAATTAATCGTAATTAATCGCAATTAATCGCAATTCAAACCATCTATAAAATATGCCATATTTTTCTGTAAATTATATATATATTCTGTAAAACAAATTGTTGGAATGGAAAGATAAGACACAAGATGGATAAATGAGTTTTCCCATTGGCAGTGTATCAAATACTTGTTCTCCCCACTGTACATTCAACATACGGTACATAAGGACTGTAGTGGGCATTTCACTCTACTGTCATTTAAATCTGTCTATGCTGTCCTCACTCCGAAGCATCTACTTTTTCCAAAACTAGACAGCTAGTGTACGACGCCTTAATAATCAGACTTCTTCCTTTTTAATCTGATTTATTAATAAAATAGCCTCAAACCATTGTCCTCTTTAGACCGTCATAAAACTACAAAAAAAAAAGTACACGAGCATTGCATTAGCAACAACGTTAGCTTAGCACGCTATACAGGTTCACTAACCATAAACAAAAAGCGTCTCATACAAAAAATAGTACATTTCGCTTACTAACATAATATGTACATTCTTTACAACAACCATACTTACGGACAAATCTTGTCCAAGGATCATATAACCACAACATTACAACGTAGGCGTCAGCCCGAGACGTCGTGCAGCCATATTGAACTGGCAAGAAAAAAACAAACCATGTCGCAAAGCGACCACAAGAGTTCGCTGTTACACAGCACAAAAGCCTTGCTGTAAAACTTACCAAAAGGCAGAATACTGTCTGAGCGGGACATGTGCGTTAATTGCGTCAAATATTTTAACGTGATTAATCAAAAAAATTAATTACCGCGCGGTAACGCGATAATTTTGACAGCCCTAGTTTTGAAAAGTCATTTTTTGTGAAATTTGATCATTTAGTTTTCTTTAAAAATTCAGCTCCAAAAGCTAGTTTGACTTGGTGCCATGAAGTTTGGTAGACATGTCTGTCATGACTATACCCACCAAAAAGCCTACAAAACCTATACCTGAAAAGACGTTGCAATTCTGCCATTTTGGTTTGAAAATGCTGTTTGAGTGTCATTTTGGTCTTTTTTTTTTTTTTTTTTTTTTTTTTAATTTAAAAAAAAAAAAAAAAAACTAGACCCAGGGGTGAAAGTGGCTAGAATTTCTTGCCGGAACTCCCCAACGTGAAGGTCGCCACTAAGCAGGAAATGTTATTAATTTATTTATTTTCTTTTTTTTTTCGGGGGTGGGGGTCGAACCTCCTAAAACTACTGAAATGTAAAGAAAACTGTTTTGGCACAGTTGTTTTTATAACACATACAAAAACTGATTTTCATTCAAAATTGTATTTTTTTTCAATGATTTGCAAAATAAAAGTTAACAAAAACAGCAATGACCCCCCAACCTCCATCTTCTAATTTTTATTTTCCCTCATTTCCTCACATACTAAATGCCATATCTCAATTTTAACTACTTAAGAACATAGGATGTATATTAAAATTGAAGTTAATGTAAACATTTACTTTTTTTGTTTTTTTAATAATAACGATATAAGTAATAGAGGTGTGCAAAATTTCCGATTCTTAGATTATTCGCGATTCGGCCGTGGAAGATTCGAGAACGATTCACAAACATCCAAATTCCGATTAATGAAATATGCCAAGTAAAGCGGAAGTACAACACATTCAGCGCGCTGCGCAGTCTTCGGTACGCAATGAGGAAGAACGGAGCGAGAGTAGCTAAACATCATGCTTCTCATTACCCGGCCCCTCGGGTAATGCCAATGCTCAACTCACGGCTCTAGCTCAACTCATGCCACCAGATAAAAAAACACAACAACATACCTGACTGCTGCCGAAAAGCTGCTACAAAGTACATCCACATAATGTTATGGTAGATATCATTTATATAGGACTAGATGCAATATAGATTCGGTAGCGTTACAGCACATCTACAAAAAGCTAGATGCGGGCGTTAGTAAACGGCCGCCATCTTAAAGCAGTACACTTCCCTGCAAGGCTGTTGTAGCGAACCTTCCAAGCAAACCTAATTAACTTTTTATCTAAAATACTCCTAAATCGGTAAAATATTGACTTAAATCTATCTTTAAAATAGTTTTAAAACTTTCAAATGTCGAAAGTAGACAAAAGGGAAATTATGGAATAACAGGAGCAATTTTAACAACTTTAACGGTTGATTGACAACATTAAATTAATTGAATGTAGTTTAAAGCTGCTGATACAGAATGGGGACTGGAGTTTTTTATCTACTGTTATTTTTGTATATTTGTTTACTGCTATATGTTAACTTGATACTGAAATGGTAGTTTGGTTTAGCCTGAGAGTATTTTTGAACAATTTTGGAACTAATGTACAAAACATAAAAAAAAAAAAAAAAAAAAAAAAAAAAAAAATTTAAAAAGAGGGGGGTGCATCAATAATCGTTTTATAATCAAATCGGAGCCTCTGAATCGTAATCGAATCGTTAGGTGCCCAAAGATTCCCAGCTCTAATAAGTAACATTCAGAAAAATAAGTACAAATGACTTATATTATGCAGAGTGAAATGGAATATATTTTGAAGATTGCGCAAACATTGACTTTTTTAAATCATAAGGAAATGAATAAGTAGCCTAACATAAATTAACTAATACTAGTATCATTCCAAATTGCACATTGACAGCTAAGATATTCAGAACCTCCCCATCAAAGCAAATAAAACTAAATATCATAAGCCTCCTCAACTCTTTCCTTGCTCTTAAAGATTCGATCCATTTTCTGTTGCATTGCCCTTTTTTTGGTCGCATCAATTCAACGAATTTTTTATTTATTATTATTTTTTTTTTGCTGTTCCAGAAAACATGCACATTTCAACAAATCAGCGCTAACTATCTCTGCTGATCACATGTCAGTATGTCAGCCAATTCAACGGATAAATGAGTCCAGGCATTTTGCTTTGCTGCGTGCATTCGCATATTGACGTGACTCATCATCGTCAGACTCGGATAAATGCAGCAGCTGGGGAAACCTCCATGCCGTCCGTGGAATAAATAAATAAATAATAAATATCGGTGGAAACGGACTACGCTACACAAGCACTTTATTATGCTTGTTGTTAACACTTTTGTATGTAAATTGTTCTCTTCTTGAAGATGGAATGCATGTGTGGCAGCTTAGCATTTTTTTTACATAGCATTTTGACAGTTGCCGTCATATTTTTGGAATCAAAGCACCCTGTACCGGAACTGCATTCAGGCCCTGAATCTTATACCGGAACTCCGTTCCTGCCCTGAATGTTATACTGGAACTGCGTTCCTGACCCTTCTGGCCCACTTTCACCCCTGGCTAGACCTACTAAAAACCTCAAGAACACTTACATTAAAAGATAGTGGAGGTCTGCCATTTTGGTTGTGCATTTCAGTGTAAGTTGGTCATTTAATTTTCTGAAATAATTCAGCCCCCAGAGCTAGTTTGCCTTGGCGACATGAAATGTGATAAACATGTTTGTCATGACTAGACCCACCAAAAAGCCTCAAAACCCATACCTGAAAAGACATTGGAGGTCTGCCATTTTGGTTTCAATGTCCATTTCAGTGTAATTTGGTCATTTAATTTTCGTAAAAAATTCAGCCCCCGGAGCTAGTTTGCCTTGGTGAAATGAAATTTGGTAGGCATGTTTGTTATGACTAGACCCATTAAAAAGCCTCAAGAACCCATTTCTGAAAAGACATTATAATTCTCCCATTTTGGTTTAAAGATGCTGTTTTAGTGTCTTTTTGGCAAATTCTTTTGATGAAAAAAATTCAACCCCCAAAGGCTGTTTAACTTGGCATGATGAAATTTGGTAGACATATTTTTTATGACTGGAGCCACCAAAAAGCCTCAACAACCCATACCTGAAAGGACATTGGCGGTCTGAATTTTTGTTTCAATGTCATTTTCAGTGTAATTTGGCCAGAGAGCCCAGAAAACTGTTTAACTTGGCGACATGAAATTCGGTAAACATGTCTGTCATGACTAGACCCACCAAAAAGCCTTAAGAACCCATACCTGAAAAGACATCGGGGGCCAATTTAGTTTGAAAGTGCATTTCAGTGTAATTTGGCCATTTAATTTTCTTTAAAAACTCAGCCCACAAAGCTAGTTTGCTTTGGTGCCATGAAATCTGGTATACATGTCTGTCATGACTATACCCACCATTAAGTTTCTGGAACCCATTTCTGAAAACACATTATAAATCTGCCATTTTGGTTTGAAGATGCTGATTGAGCGTCATTTAAGCAATTTCTTTCGGTTGAAAAAAAATCATCCCTGGAAGGCTAGTTAACTTGGCGACATGAACTTTGGTAAACATGTATGTCATGACAATACCCACCAAAAGCCTCAAGAACCCATATCTTAAAAGACATTGCAAATCTGCCATTTTGCTTTAAAGATGCCGGTTGAGTGTCATTTTGGAAAATTCTTTTGACTAAAAAAAATCCAGCCCCCCAAAGGCTGTTTAACCTGGCAACATCAAATTTGGTAGACATATTTGTTATAACTAGACCCACCAAAAAGCCTCAAGAACCCATACCTGAAAAGACATTGGAGGTCTGCCATTTTGGTTTCAAAGTCCATTTCAGTATAATTTGGCCATTTAATTTACTGAAATAACTCAGCCCCCAGAGCTGGTTTGCCTTGACAACATGAAATTTGGTAAATATGTATGTCATGACTTGACCCACCAAAGAGCCTTACGAACCTATACCTGAAAAGAAATCGGGGGCCAATTTAGTTTGAAAGTCCATTTCAGTGTAAGTTGGCCATTTAGTTCTCTTTAAAAATTCCGCCCCCGAAGATAGTTTGCTTTGGTGCCGTGAAATTTGGTATACGTACATGTCTGTCATGACTATACCCACCATAAAGCTTCAACAACCCATATCTGAAAAGACATTGCAATTCTGCCATTTTGTTTTGAAGATGCTTGAGCGTCTTTTTAGCAATTTCTTTCGATTTAAAAAAAAAATCAGCCCTGAAAGGCTAGTTAACTTGGCGACATGAACTTTGGTAAACATGTGTGTCATGACAATACCCACCAGAAAACCTCTAGAACCCATGTCTGAAAAGACATCGGAGGTCTGCCATTTTGGATTTAATGTCCATTTCAGTGTAATTTGGCCATTTAATTTACTGAAATAACTCAGCCCCCGGAGCTGGTTTGCCTTGGCGACATGGAATTTGGTAAACATGTCTGTCATGACTAGAGCCACCAAAAAGCCTCAAAAACCCTTATCTGAAAAGAAATAGCAATTCTGTCATTTTGGTTTGAAGATGCTGCTTGAGTGTAATTTGATTTAAACAAAACCATGCCCCAAAGGCTATTTAAATTGGCTACATGAAATTTGGTAGACATGTCTGTCATGACTAGACCCACCAAAAAGCCTCAAGAAACCATATCTGAAAAGACATTGCAAATCTGCCATTTTGGTTTAAAGATGTCGGTTGAGTGTCATTTTTGGCAAATTCTTTTGATTAAAAAAAATTCAGCCCCCAAAGGCTGTTTAACCTGGCGACATCAAATTTGGTGGACATGTTTGTTATGAGTAGACCCACCAAAAAGCCTCAAGAACCCATGCCTGAAAAGACATTGGAGTTCTGCCATTTTGTTTCAAAGTCCATTTCAGTATAATCTGGCCATTTAATTTACTGAAATAACTCAGCCCCCAGAGCTGGTTTGCCTTGGCGACATGAAATTTGGTTAACATGTCTGTCATGACTAGACCCACCAAAAAGCCTCAAGAACCCTTATCTGAAAAGACATTGCAATTCTGCCATTTTGGTTTGAAGATGCTGCTTGAGTGTAATTTTGGCAATTTCTTTTGATTTAAACAAAATCATGCCCCAAAGGCTGTTTAAATTGGCTAGATGAAATTTGGTAGACATGTCTGTCATGACTAGACCCACCAAAAAGCCTCAAGAACCCATACTTGAAAAGACATCAGAGTTCTGCCATTTTGGTTTGAAGTGGCTAATTTCGTGTCCTTTTGGCCATTTCTTCTGCTTAAAATAGCATCCCCTGAAACCAGTTTCACTTAGCAATGTGAAATGTGGTTAACACGCCTATCACGAGAAGACCAACAAAAAATATTAACCAATGAATTAAATGTTAAATTTGCGAGGGGAATACATGGAGTGGCAATTTGATTTGAAAGTCCATTTCATTGCAAGTTGGCCATTTAATTTTCTTTAAAAAATCAGCCCCCAAAGCTAGTTTGCCTCGGTGCCATGACATATGGTAGAAATGTAGACTGACAAAAAAAGTCTCAAAAACCCGTATCTTAAAAGACATTGGAATTCTGCCATTTGGGTTTGAAGATGCTACTTCAGTGTCATTTTGGCAATTTCTTTTGATTGAAAAAACAGCTCAGAAAGGCTGTTTAATTTGGACGTTTGTCATGACTAGACCCTTCAAAAAGCCTCAAGATCCTATACCTCAAAAGACATTGGAGGTCTGCCATTTCGGTTTAGAGAGGCTCATTTTGTGTCATTTTCTTCTGCTTAAAAATGGATCCCCCGAAACCAAACACATCTATCACTGGAAGACCCACAAAAAAGTCAATAATAATAAATCCATGCATGAAAAGACACGGGAAGTTAACCATTTTGAATTGAAGCAGCATTTTAAATAACAAATTTCCTCCTTAACCAATGAAGGAAGTGTTACATTTGCATGGCCATGTGTGACAAAAGTGCTTTTTGTCAGTCTCTTCTACATAGTTAACTGGCTAAATAGAAGTGACAGGAAAGAGCATGTCCGTCTTGGTGCTACAATGGTGCTCGTGGACATAGGGTGTTGTCCAAATAAAAGCCACTTGACCTGCTCCATTATGAGAGGTCCACCAATGTATAGAGTGTGAAAACGCTCCATTAAGATTCATTAAAGCCACCCCATTGACATATTGTCCCCCATAGAAGCCCCTCTACTTCTCCCAACCCTTCACCCTTAAAGTGCGTACGACAGGAGAAAAAAAGTCTTAAATAGGATTATTATGTCAATTAGAATCATATTTTGAGACGATTCGACTATATACAACAATTTAGCAAAGCGCAGATGACGAGAAATCAGTCTTTTAATTTGCCGGTTAGCCACGCCTACCATTATAGGGCTCTAGCATCCCCAACAGGGGGATGACGTCAGCGGAGTCACGGTTTCATCTGATTTAGTATGCAGCCCATTGAGGGGGAATTATTCACAACGAGGAAAACACGACGAAGAGAGCCGCAAAATGTCATTGTTTCAGTCTCTCCAATATTTTTACAGGATATTTTTTTTCTCCAAGTATTTAGCCCCAATAGCTAAATAAGGCTTGAGAAGGACCAGTCAGCCCGTCGAGGGGGAACTGTTCAGAACGAGGAAAACGTGACGAAGAGACCCGCAAAATGTCATTGTTTCAGTCTCTCTACTCCAATATTTTTACAGGATATTCTTTTTATCCTAGTATTTTTCCCCAGTAGCTAAATAAATGGCATGGTCATGACAAATAACAGTCTTGTGCTAAATGGAAGATGAAATAATAAAAATGCATTTATTCAGTACGACATGGCAAAATTACTCCATAATGGTCAAAATTGTCGACTTCACCTTTACTGTCGCACCTCCCAAACGATATTTTATGCCACCTAAATCGGGCTTACAGTTGTGGTCAAAAGTTTACATACACTTGTGAAGAACATAATGTCATGGCTTTCTTGAGTTTCCAGTTATTTCTACAACTCTGATTTTTCTCTGATAGAGTGATTGGAACAGATACTTCTTTGTCACAAAAAACATTCACGAAGTTTGGTTCTTTTATGACTTTATTATGGGTGAACAGAAAAAAGTGATCAAATCTGCTGGGTCAAAAATATACATACAGCAGCGCTAATATTTGGTAACATGTCCCTTGGCCATTTTCACTTCAATTAGGCGCTTTTGGTAGCCATCCACAAGCTTCTGGCAAGCTTCTGGTTGAATCTTTAACCACTCCTCTTGACAGAATTGGTGCAGTTCAGTTAACTTTGATGGCTTTCTGACATGGACTTGTTTCTTCAGCATTGTCCACAAGTTCTCAATGGGGTTTAAGTCAGGACTTTGGGAAGGCCATTTGAAAACCTTAATTCTAGCCTGATTTACCCATTCCATTACCACTTTTGATGTGTGTTTGGGTTCATTGTCCTGTTGGAACACCCAACTGCGCCCAAGACCCAATCTTCGGGCTGATGACGTTAGGTTATCTTGAAGAATTTGAAGGTAATCCTCCTTCTTCATGATCCCATTTACTCTCTGTAAAGCACCAGTTCCATTGGCAGCAAAACAGCCCCACAGCATAATACTACCACCACCGTGCTTGACGGTAGGCATGGTGTACTTGGGGTTAAAGGCCTCACCTTTTCTCCTCCAAACATATTGCTGGGCATTGTGGCCAAACAGCTTGATTTTTGTTTCGTCTGACCACAGAACTTTCCTCCAGAAGGTGTTATCTTTGTCCATGTGATCAGCAGCAAACTTAAGTCGAGCCTTAAGGTGCCGCTTTTGGAGCAAGGGCTTCCTTCTTGCACGGCAGCCTCTCAGTCCATGGAGATGCAAAACACGCTTGACTGTGGACACTGACACCTGTGTTCCAGCAGCTTCTAATTCTTGGCAGATCTGCTTTTTGGTGATTCTCGGTTGAATCTTCACCCTCCTGACCAATTTTCTCTCAACAGCAGGTGATAGCTTGCGTTTTCTTCCTGATCGTGGCAGTGACAAAACAGTGCCATGCACGTTATACTTACAAACAATTGTTTGCACTGTTGCTCTTGGGACCTGCAGCTGCTTTGAAATGGCTCCAATTGACTTTCCTGACTTGTTCAAGTCAATGATTCGCTTTTTCAGATCCATGTATGTATATTTTTGACCCAGCAGATTTGATCACTTTTTCTGTTAACCCATAATAAAGTCATAAAAGAACCAAACTTCATGAATGTTTTTTTGTGACAAAGAAGTATCTGTTCCAATCACTCTATCGGAGAAAAATCAGAGTTGTAGAAATAACTGGAAACTCAAGAGAGCCATGACATTACGTTCTTCACAAGTGTATGTAAACTTTTGACCACAACTGTATACCCTACTAAAATTTGTTATCGTGACAGGCCTAGCGATCGCTTCCACACACATCTAAGCGGTACATTTCATTCAGGAGCATAAAATACCGCGTGTATTATGAAATAAACATGCTTTTTCGTGTCACAGGCACTTTAAAGGACAGTCACACATCCGTCTTTTACACCTTGCATCTGTACATTTACTGAAGTACAGAGCGTGGTTGCAAAAACACAAAGGCTAGACCACTGTATGAATAGCTTTGAATGCAATTATCAAAAACACCTATAAAAGAGAAAGCGCAATCCTCGCCCACAAAGACCTGTCATCTGTTCTTTCCCGATGACTCGCCACACAATCTAGACGTCGCTACTGCCGGTGTCATTTGCCTGAAGCCATTGTGACCGAGATCAGAGATCTATTGTTATCAGCAGTGCCTTTGTGTACATTCAGCCATTGTGAATCAGGCTGATTGCTTCCACTGATTTGCATGAAAGTGACTCTCGTGCACGTCACATACCTCAATTAAGTGATGCGCAATCTAGCATGGTGGCAACTCAAGAGTCAAAAATAGTAACAGATACATGTCTAAATGTCTGTGTAATTAATAAATGTGTACAGTTAAAAGGATCCTTACATATGCTTTCATTCATTCATTGGAGTTTTCCGTGCCAGAATTGAGCACATGAGTGTGTGCGAGAGTTCCTTTCTCGCAGGGAAGTCATGAAAAATGACAGCACTATGCTCGTGGGAAAAGCCCGTCAAATGCCATCACATCACTGAAAACTGTGGAAATCCTCAGTGGACAAATGCAAGGCCGTCGCGCATGCTAATCCTACTTTGCTTTTGTCTGGCTTGCTAAGAACCGCAGTAAATACAGACAAATATTTATATAAGAAGCACTTTTATCAGTTCACTTTTCTTTTGCAGGTGACGGCGGAAGGATGCCGCTAGTAAAGCGCACCATCGAGCCCAGGCACCTGTGCCACACGGCGCTGCCGAGGAATATTAAGAACGAGCTGGAATGCGTCACCAACATCTCCTTGGCTAGCGTCATACGACAGCTCAGCAGCCTAAGTTAGTACACAAAAAAGGTTTTTGTGATTAACTCTGGGAGGGTAGAGGAATAACATGTTTCAGTTCCATTGACGGCGATCAACGTCCAATCTATTGGAACCAGCAGAAATTTTTTGTACAAAAAAAAAAAATCATGAGTGAAAAAAAAAACTTTCAGGAAATGATTGGCCAAATCATATATTTCTTGTACAAAACTCAAACTTAGATATGAAAAAAAATCTAGAAAACCTAGAAAAACTATAAAAGTTGAATTGTATTCAAACTTTGGCACGTAAAAAAAAAAAAAAATAGGGAAAATGAATGGCCAAATCACTTTTTTTTGTACGAAAACCAAGCTTACGTGCAAAAAATTTAGACGGGGAAAAACATCGGTCGTAAACTTTGACATACAAAATATAACTTTTGGGAAATTAATGGCCAAAAAACGTGTTTTTTTTGTACGAAAACCGAGCTTGTGTATAAAAAAAAATTCATATGTGAAAAATTTAATTGTACGTAAAGCTGGGCATTAAAAAAAAACAAATTCCACTGTATGCTCTATAGACATGTGCTGATTACCGGTTTCAAGGTATACTGTGGCATGAAAACATCAAGGTTTTAAAACCGCAAAAAATTTCCGTCACACCGTTCCTAAGGTAATAGTTATTTTTTATGTCCCAAAAATACATGGCGAAATCCCTCGCTTGCAGCTGTAAGGCTCAACCCTCCCGCACCGGTTGTTGCTCAGTGTCATTGAGTCAGCTGTGCTACACGATAGCTGGAGGAGGTGTAACTCCTGAACTTTTTCCCCCATCAAAGAAAACGAAATTGCTGGTATGGGAATACTTCGGCTACAGAAAGGTTACGGATGGCCGGAAGGGCCAACCGACATGTAAAACATGTATATGGAGGGTGGCTGCCGAGGTGGCAATACCTCCAATATGATTTCACATTTATACAAAATTAAAGGTTAGTAAACACTGTCATTAACGTTTACCACCAGCTAAGAGAGTTAACTCCAGCGTGTTTAGTGTGTCTAGCGGTTGTAAAATGTGTTTTTTTCTCTCTGGCAAATGTCTGTTTTGAGAAAGAAGTGTGTATATAATGTACACATGGTACGAGTCATACACATGTGATTTTTATGGAAAATAATTCAATTTTTTTTTTCTTTCTGATGGTATTAATGTTGAGCTGTGGGTTTAGACTCACGTAAAGGACTGCATTTATTTTAATTTTATTTAGAATATAGTTTTTTTTTTTTTAAATTAAACTTAGAATTACACTTATGTTCCAATTTGCTAATGTTTTGAAAAATAAAAATCCTGTTCAATGCAAAAAATGTTTTTTTAAACCCAGATATCTCAAAGTAACACATTTTAAAGCTTTAATTGCAATACCGTGATACCGTGAAACCGTGATATTTTGGCTTAAGGTTATCATACCGTCAGAATATCATACCGGCACATCCCTAATGCTATATTTCCGATATTTATAATGTGGTGCCTTGACCTACACAAATTCATTGCTAAGACCACACTCATAACTCAAAACACACAGCATCTCAAATCATTGTTACCAATTGGAAATCATTTACAGTTACAGTTGTCCAATCATAACTTTTTAACTGATAACTCATATCCCGATATTGTCCAACTCCAAAAACCGGACACCGATATCAAACCGATACCGATATATTTGCGGTAATAGCTTTTACTACTCACAAAGAGGACAAACTAACCAAAAAAATATATATATATTATTAGAGTTATCCAATATTATCTTAATATTATGTATTATATATGAAGGTTTATAATTCATTATTTTTCAATCATTAATTGTTCATTTAATTTTTGCCACATAAGTGCAAATGGTCTGCTCACATATCAAACCCCCAGCATCTTAATTTGGAGACATCTAATGGTCAATAAGCATAACTGCTGTGCTAAGCTGTGACCAGCCCTTGTACAAAGGTAGAAGGCGCAAGACTTCTACATTCACTTTGAAGGCAACATGCATATTGCCCAAAACCGATAATGAAAAAGCCGATGTTGATATTATCCGAAATCATTTTAAAATGTTTTAATCGGTCGATAATATCGGGCAATCCTAATCACAATGTTTTTAATCTTCATTTTCTATGTGTTGCGCCTAGGCAAATATGCAGAAGACCTGTTCGGAGAGCTGTTCAATGAGGCGCACACCTTCTCCTTCCGGGTTAACTCACTGCAGGAGCGCGTGGACCGCCTCTCCATCAGCGTTACGCAACTGGATCCCAAAGAGGAAGAATGTGAGCACTTCGACCTATAATAATAGACAGGACGTGTTATTATGGATGAGTGGAACTAGAAGATGGTGTTTAGGTGGAAAAACAAAAGGAGAGAATCGCAGTGTGATAATAGCAAGCCACGAAGTGACATATTGATTTCCCATGCAGCCACTGTGCGCGACTCGTAACAGCTTATTTGTCGCTGACATGGAGATGAGTGCGGCAAAGCAGACCGTAAAAGAGAAATATTCAATTCTGAGACGTTGCTTGTGATGTCCAACGTGATCTAATTTCTAAAATAATTTGTCCCTTGGGGTGGGGGGGGGGGGGGTATTGTAAAGTGAGTTCATTTGTTCTGGGCTCATAGGAGCTTGATTAAAGTCTGTTTTAAGAAACATTCAACAATCGAAATAAGGTAACCACTAGAGGTTCTTAGATTATTTGCGATTCAGCCGTGGAAGATTCGAGAACGATTCACAAACATCCAAATTTGGATTATTGAATTATACAGTGGGGCAAATAAGTATTTAGTCAACCACTAATTGTGCAAGTTCTCCCTCTTGAAAAGATTAGTGAGGCCTGTTATTGTCAATATGGGTAAACCTCAACCATGAGAGACAGAATGTGGAAAAAAAAAACTGAAAATCACATTGTTTGATTTTTAAATAATTTCTTTGCAAATCATGGTGGAATATTTGGTCTATACCAAAAGTTCATCTCAATACTTTGTTCTGTAGGCAATAACGGAGGCCAAACGTTTTCTGTAACTCTTCACAAGCTTTTCACACACTGTTGCTGGTATTTTGGCCCATTCCTCCATGCGGCTCTCCTCTAGAGCTGTGATGTTTTGGGGCTGTCGTTGGGCAACACGGACTTTCAACTCGCTCCTCACCCCGTGGCGTCAAAATTATAGCAAAAACGGGGAGCAAAAATCCCAGAACCACACGGGGGGACCTAGTGAATGACCTACAGAGAGCTGGGACCACAGTAACAAAGGCTACTATCAGTAACACAATGCGCCGCCAGGGACTCAAATCCTGCACTGCTAGACGTGTCACCCTGCTGAAGAAAGTACACGTCCAGGCCCGTCTGCGGTTCGCTAGAGAGCATTTGGGTGATCCAGAAGAGGATTGGGAGAATGTGTTGTGGTCAGATGAAACCAAAATAGAACTTTTTGGTAGAAACACAGGTTCTCTTGTTTGGAGGAAAAAGAATACTGAATTGCACCATACCCACTGTGAAGCATGGGGGTGGAAACATCATGCTTTGGGGCTGTTTTTCTGCAAAGGGAAAAGGCTGACTGATCTGTGTAAAGGAAAGAATGAATGGGGCCAAGTATCGAGAGATTTTGAGTGAAAATCTTCTTCCATCAGCAAGGGCATTGAAGATGAGATGTGGCTGGGTCTTTCAGCATGACAATGATCCCAAACACACAGCCAGGGCAACAAAGGAGTGGCTTCGTTATAAGCATTTCAAGGTTCTGGCGTGGTCTAGCCAGTCTCCAGATCTCAACCCCATAGAAAATTTGTGGAGGGAGTTGAAAGTCCGTGTTGCCCAAAGACAGCCCCAAAACATCACTGCTCTAGAGGAGATCTGCATGGAGGAATGGGCCAAAATACCAGCAACAGTGTGTGAAAAGCTTGTGACGAGTTACAGAAAACGTTTGGCCTCTGTTATTGCCAACAAAGGGTACATAACAAAGTATTGAGATGAACTTTTGGTATTGACCAAATACTTATTTTCCACCATGATTTGCAAATAAATTCTTTAAAGATTTTCTGTTCCCCCCCCCCCCACATTCTGTCTCTCATGGTTGAGTTTTACCCATGTTGACAATTACAGGCCTCTCTAATATTTTCAAGTGGGAGAACTTGCACAATTAGTGGTTGACTAAATATTTATTTGCCCCACTGTACCAGGTAAAGAAGAACTAAAACACAGTCAGCGCGGTCTTCTGGATTCAATGAGGAACGGACCGAGAGCAAATATCATATTCAACTCATGCCACTAGATAAAAAAACAAAAATACCTGACTGCGGCCGACAGCTGGTTCAAACAACGCCCAGTTGCTAGTTGCTACAAACATACAGCCACATACGGCCATAGTAGATATCACATATATGCAGAACGAGATGCTAAATGACAGACAATTGCGGTGTTAGAACATATAAAAATAACAAGATGTGAAACAACAGGCTTGCCGTTTAGTAGTTGCCGCGTTGTAAACAGCCGCCATCTTAAAGCAGTAGACTTCTCTAGAAGGCTCTGTTGTAGCGAACCTTAACTTTTTATCTGAATACTCCTAAATCAGCAAAATCTTGACTTGAATCTATCTTTAAATAATGAAACAGTTTTAAAACGTTGACATGTTGTAAATAGACAGAAGGGAAACTATGGAATAACGGGAGCAATTTTATCAACTTTAACGGTTGATTCACATCATTAAATTAATTGAATGTAGTTTAAAGCTGCTGATACAGAATGGGGAGTTGAATATTTTAGTTAATGTTTTTAACTGTTAACTTGATACTTAAATATTTGTTTGATTTAGCCTAATAGGATTTTTAAACTATTTTGGAACTAATGTACAAAATATTAAAAGGGGGGGGGTTTGAGTGACATCAATAATCGATTTATAATCGAATCGGAGCCTCTGAATCGTAATAGAATCGTTAGGTACCCAAAGATTCCCACCTCTAGTAACCACTGAATGATAATGGAAGGAATTTCAACTAGTGGCATCATGGAACGACAGTATACAGTGTATCACAAAAGTGAGTACACCCCTCGCATTTATGCAGATATTTAAGTTATATCTTTTCATGGGACAACGCTGACAAAATGACACTTTGACACAATGAAAAGTAGTCTATGTGCAGCTTACAGTGCCCTCCATAATTATTGGCACCCCTGAAAAAGATGTGTTTTTTAGCTTCTTATAATTGTTTTTTAATTCAAATAATATGGGACCTTAATGGAAAAAAGGAGAAAAATCCAACCTTCAATACAAGTGCATTCATTCAGTGGAGAAAAAATCCCACATAAAGAAGAAATTATTTGAAATCAAATAATGTGTGTCACAATTATTAGCACCCCTGGTGTTAATACTTTGTACAACCTCCTTTTGCCAACAAAACAAGGTCTGGGGACTGAGATGGCCATGGAGGAGCTTGATTTTGTGTCTGGTGAACCATTTCTGTGTAGATTTGGCTTTGTAGATTTGTTTAGGGTCATTGTCTTGCTGAAAGACCCAGTGACGACCCATCTTCAGCTTTCGGGCAGAGGGCAACAGATTTTGATTTAAAATGTCCTGGTATTTCAAAGCATTCATGATACCATGCACCCTAACAAGGTTCCCAGGGCCTTTGGAAGCGAAACAGCCCCACAGCATCACTGACCCACCCCCATACTTTACAGTGGGTATGAGGTGCTTTTCAGCATGAGCATCTTTTGTGGCACACCAGACCCACTTAGAGTGTTTGTTGCCAAAAAGCTCAATCTTGGTCTCATACAAAAATACACACGGTCCCAGGCTTCAACTGTGACCGTGTGCTTTGGTTTAAAAAAAAAAAAAAAAAAAAAAAAACAGAAAATCACATTGTTTGATTTTTAAAGAATTTATTTGCAAATCATGGCGGAAAATAAGTATTTGATCAATACCAAAAGTTCATCTCAATACTTTGTTATGTACCCTTTGCAGTGTTGTTAATAACGGCGTTACAATATAACGGCGTTACTAACGGCGTTATTTTTTTCAGTAGTGGGTAATCTAATTAATTACTTTTCTCATCTTGGCAACGCCGTTACCGTTACTGAGGACGGAAAGGCATGCGTTACTATATTGGTCGAAAAGTCTGAGGGAGACTGACTCACCGAGACGACAGAGCAGAGCAGGAGTGGGGAGAAGGCAAGAAAGTTGTGACGCCGAGCAAACGCGATGCTAGGTAGCTCCAATAATACATGTTGTAGCCGATAGCCTACAAACTACACCCGCATGTTATGGTAGATATGGTAGACATGGTAGATATCACATGTACTGTATATAGATATAACTAGATGCAAAATGACAGACATGGCACTAAATGCGTAAGTAGACAGCCGCCATCTTAAAACAGTAGACTTTTTAGGACGGCTCTGTTGTAGAGAACCTTCCTAGCGAACCTAAGTAACTTTTTATCTAAAATACTTCTAAATCGGCAAAATCTTGACTTGAATCTATCTTTAAATGATGAAACCGTTTTAAAACTTTCATATGTCGAAAGTACAGAGAAGGGAACTAATGCAATAATGGGAGCAATTTTAACAACTTTTAACAGTTGATTCAGGGTAAAGGGTAAATTAGGGTAAAGAATTGGGCCAATTGTACCAAAAACCTTCACAAAAAACTTCACATAGTGTGGCCAATGTTTTATTTGTTTTTTTTTGAGGGAAAAAAAAAAAGTAATTATCACCAATTACTTTGCCAAGTAACTAATTACTCTTACATTCAGGTAATTGAGTTACTAACGCAATTACTTTTTGGGAGAAGTAATTTGTAACTGTAATTAATTACTTTTTTTCAGTAAGATTAACAACACTGACCCTTTGTTGGCAATAACGGAGGCCAAACGTTTTCTGTAACTCTTGACAAGCTGTTCACACACTGTTGCTGTTTTTTTGGCCCATTCCTCCATGCAGATCTCCTCTAGAGCAGTGATGTTTTGGGGCTGTCGTTGGGCAACACAGACTTTCAACCTCCTCCACAGATTTTCTATGGGGTTGAGATCTGGAGACTGGCTAGGCCACTCCAGGACCTTGAAATGCTTCTTACGAAGCCACTCCTTTGTTGCCCTGGCTGTGTGTTTACACATACATACATACATGGCCCCATTCATTCTTTCCTTTACACAGATCAGTCGTCCTGGTCCCTTTGCAGAAAAACAGCCCCAAAGCATGATGTTTCCAACCCCATGCTTCACAGTGGGTATGATGCAATTGAATATTCTTTTTCTCCAAACACGAGAATCTGTGTTTCTACCAAAAAGTTCTGTTTTGGTTTCATCTGACCATAACACATTCTCCCAGTCCTCTTCTGGATCATCCAAATGCTCTCTAGCGAACCGCAGACGGGCCCGGACGTGTACTGGCTTCAGCAGGGGGGACACGTCTAGCCTTGCAGGATTTGAGTCCCTGGCAGCGCATTGTGTTACTGATAATAGCCTTTGTTACTGTGGTCCCAGCTCTCTGTAGGTCATTCACTAGGTCCCCCTGTATGGTTCTGGGATTTTTACTCACTGTTCTTGTTACATTTTGACGCCACGGGGGGTGAGATCTTCCATGTAGACCCAGATCGAGGGAGATTATCAGTGGTCTTGTATGTCTTCCATTTTCATGCAATAGTATACATTTGATCACTTATTTGTCTATTTTTTAGGAGAAGCTGAGCTTCCCTTCCAGTCTTAGAGCAATTGCCTCTGCTCTGTATACAGTACACAAGGCACAAAATGGAAAACAGCACAAAAATGTGACTTTTACAGGCAGCTTGAAAAAGAAGCAAAGAGCAAGTGGATAAGGGAGGAGTTATCCTCTCACTTAAGTGAACAAGGTTGGTGCGATGAACAGGCTGGTCTATCTTAAACCTGCTGAGGAAGCCGTTCCGACTCAGCCCAGATAACTCTGCAGGACAACTCTTTCACACTTGACTGCTTTTTTTCTACCGCAGTGGCCTGCGTTGCACATCAATTCTGTTATCCCACCTACACTTGCAAAAGCTCACAACATCACTTTACAGTTATAGTACACTTCAGTACAGGAGGGTAATGTAAACCACTTGCACGGGACAAAAAGGAGATGTTAAGTTAGTGTTGTAAAAGTGAGGCAGATTTGTATAAAAGCCTCCGGCTGATAAATGTTCCTGTTCCTGTTCTGCTGCAGGCTCAAAGAGGCTTTTGAGTACACTGTTCTTTCATAACAAGGCATGTGTTGATTCTCTTAGCGAAACATGTCAGACAAAAGATTCGTTTCCTCAGTGTGTATTTAAACACGTGATTGTACACGGTGTAAAATGGAGGCTTTTAGCGCTGGCAAATGACTTTGTGATGCTGACTGTTTGTGGTGTGCAGGGAGGAGAGCAGTGGAGGAGAGTGCTTGGGAATGCATGGACCGTAAATCAGGGGAGATAGGACATAGGGGGTTGGGTGTGATGATAAGTTTGACTCTTATTCTGCCATTGACGGCAATGTATGTCGGATTGGATGTTGAGCGTCGTCAATGGCTCACTAAGAGTTAAATTCCCAACCCGGAATATAATAGAAAAATAAATTCTTGCTCAAATAAATAGCAGCTAAGCATTTTCCATAAAGTAAAAGTCGATCTATAAATGAGCTGAATTGGCGCCCCGAGGAGACTTTTCTCCGTTTCCAGCTAACTGTAATGCAAATTTGCGGAATGTCATTTGTCATTGTGACACTTTCTGGAATTACGGCAACAACAACCTCCCCAAAAAAATTCTGTCGGCCGCCATCCGCTGCTGAGTTTGTAAAAATGATTGGCATAGTAATAATAATGTTTATGAGCAGGCAACGGGTGAAGAAATGTCAGTCATTGGACCGTTTTCGTCAAGAATATTGGTCACGATTTCGCAGAACGTGCAAGTTAATCAATACCAAAATCACTGGTGGACTTTCTGTCTTAGCGTCACAAAAACAGCATTATTATTAAGTAGGGCTGCAGCTATGGAATATTTTAGTAATCGAGTAATCGACTGAAAATTCTATCGATTAATCGAGTAATCAGATAAAACATATTTTTTAGGTGAAGAGCCATTATAAATATACATGAGAAAACAAGACATTTCATCTAATATTGAAGCATTTTCAGTCAATCAGTGTCTATATTTTCGATGTACATTGTTGAAAACAGCCAACAATTGCATCTCAGATGTAATCAGATTAAAAAAAGACTAATTCACTGCTTTCACTCAAAAAACTTTTAGAGCTTATAAAATATGTGTGTGTGTGTGTGTGTGTGTGTGTGTGTGTATATATATATATATATATAAAATGAGAGAGCAGCAGACCTCAGAGAGAAGATCATGAAGTCCTGGGGGAACTCAACTACCTCCTACCTGCCAAGGCTAACAAACAAAGTACCATCAGAATCTCTGCTGGAGGATGTAAACACAGCACTGCTGAACATCCCCACCGTAAACATCACTGAGACCAATCAGCTGATATATGCAGCAGCATCAGTCATCCTAGAGTCACTTGGCTACAAGATAAGCAGCGCCAGTAGCCAGAAGGAGCCTCCATGGAAACGAAGGCTAGAGGCAAAAATCGGAACAACACGGAGAGAAGTTAGCCTCCTAACAGAGCTGAGCAAAGGCGTGAAACCTAAGAAACAACTGCCCAAGAAATACAGCAAGCTGTCCACAGCTGAGGCACTGGAGACTGCTAAGCAAAGGCTCACAGCCCTAGCTAGCCGCCTAAAGAGGTACATAGGAGAAGTAGAGGCCAGGAGAATAAACACTGTGTTCTCCAATAATCCAGCTAAGGTCTACTCTCAGTGGCAGGATACCAAGACCACAGCAGACCCACCCAGGGCTGAGACTGAACAATACTGGAAGAGTATCTGGGGAAAAAGAGGCGTCTCACAGCACTAACGCCCAATGGCTGGCAGACCTGCAGTCAGAACATCGCAACATCCCAGAACAAAACCCAGTACTCATCACAAACAGCAGACATCCAGACAAGACTGTCCAAGATGAAGAACTTGACAGCTCCAGGGCCCAACAAGATTCATGCCTACTGGCTTAAGAAGCTAACTGCACTCCATGAACACCTAGCACCACAAATGAACCAGCTGCTGAGGTCGGGGACCCACCCAGAGTGGCTAACCCAAGGTCGGACAGTCCTCATCATGAAGGACCCTCCGAAGGGGACGGTACCATCCAACTACCGGCCTATCACCTGCCTCAGCACCACATGGAAGCTCCTATCAGGCATCATAGCGGCTAAAATGAGCAAGCACATGGAGCAATACATGCACAGGGCACAGAAAGGCATTAACACCAGGGGAGCCAAGCACCAACTTGGAAAAGCGCTATATAAGTATAACACCATTTACCATTTACTGGTGGACAGGCCGGTTGCCAGGGACTGCTAAGCTAGGAGCACCAACCTGTGCACTGCCTGGATTGACTACAAGAAAGCCTATGACTCAATGCCACACACATGGATACTGGAATGCTTGAAGCTGTATAACATCAACAGGACACTAAGGACCTTCCTCCAGAACTCGATGGGGCTGTGGAAGACAACTCTAGAAGCCAACTTGAAGCCAGTTGCACATGTGAGCATCAAATGCCGTATCTAGCAAGGAGATGCTCTGTCATCCCTGCTGTTCTGCATAGGCCTAAAGCCCCTCAGCCAGATCATCACCAAGAATGGTTTCGGGTACCGGTTCCGAAGTGGAACAACCATCAGTCACCTCCTCTACATGGATGACATCAAGCTGTATACCAAGAATGAGCGTGACATCGACTCCCTGATCCACCTCACGAGAATATACAGCAATGACATCGGGATGTCATTTGGACTAGATAAGTGTGCGCGAATGGTATCCAGAAGAGGGAAGGTGATCTCAACTGAAGGGGCTGAACTACCTGAAGGCAACATAACAGATGTGCAGGACAGCTACAAGTACCTGGGGATCCCACAGGCAAATGGAAACCATGAGGAAGCAACTAGAAGGTATGCCACAACCAAATACCTACAGAGGGTGAGGCAGGTCCTCAAGAGTCAACTGAATGGCAAGAATAAGATCCAGGCCATTAACAACTATGCCCTACCAGTAATCAGATACCCTGCTGGCATCGTATCCTGGCCACTGGAAGAGATGCTGGCTACCGACATCAAGACAAGGAAGCTCCTTACAATGTACGGAGGGTTTCACCCTAAGTCCAGCATCCTGAGGCTCTACACAAAGCGGAAAGAGGGAGGCCGAGGACTAGTGAGCATCAGAGCCACGATCCAAGAGGAAACTACATCCCTCCAAGAGTACATCATGAAAATGGCCCCCAGTGATGACCTGCTCGTTGAATGCCTCAGGCAACAGAAGCTCAATAAGGAGGAGGACCCTGAGGAGCTATCATGGATGGACAAGCCCCTGCATGGTGTTTACCACCGACAAATTGAGGAGGTAGCTGACATGGGAAAAACATACCAGTGGCTGGAAAAGGCCGGACTGAAAGACAACACGGAGGCACTGATCATGGCAGCACAAGAACAGGCCCTTAACACAAGAGCAATAGAGGCTGGGGTCTATCACACCAGACAGGACCCCAGGTGCAGGCTATGCAAAGAGGCCCCTGAGACAGTCCAGCACATCACAGCAGGGTATAAGATGCTAGCAAGCAAGGCATACATGGAACGACATAACCAGGTAGCAGGCATAGTGTACAGGAACATCTGTGCCGAGTACGGACTGGAGACCCCAGAGTCAAGGTGGGCGACACCTCTGAAGGTGGTCGAGAACAACCGAGCCCAGATCCTTTGGGACTTCCAGATCCAGACAGACAAACTGGTGATGGCCAACCAGCCTGACATAGTGGTGGTGGATAAACATCAGAAGACAGCAGTAGTGATAGATGTAGCAATGCCGAGCGATAGCAACATCAGGAAAAAAGAACATGAAAAGCTGGAGAAATATCAAGAGTTGAAGGAAGAGTTGGAGAAAATGTGGGGAGTGAAGGCAAGAGTGGTGCCAGTAGTGATGGGGACACTAGGGGCAGTGACCCCCAAGCTGGGTGCATGGCTCCAACAGATACCAGGAACAACGTCCGACGTCTCCATTCAGAAGAGCAAGCTATCCCAGGCCTCTGGTAGAGGACCCGAGCTTGAAAGGAGAGACCATACCGTGGGCGAGACGACAATTTATTATTATTATTATTTTTTAATATATATTTCTTACCTAAAAATGACATTACGCTTGATAACACACATTACTTAAAAGTTAGGTGTTTTTCCCACGTGTTTCAATTGAATTTCTATTTGTGTCAAGCTATTTTTAAGTTCTTGTTAAGTTTCAAGTTAGTCTAAACTGTAAGTCCTGATAGGATTTTGAGTTTATGCAGTGTTCAAAATAAATGTATGATACCTGCTGTATTGGAGCACATTAGGTATGATTGTTTTTTTTTTATCTAGCGGCATGAGCTGAACATGATATTTACTCTCGGTCCGTTCCTTATTGCCTCCCAAAGACCGCGCTGACTGTGTTTTACTTCCGCTTTACCTGGGATAATTCAGTAATCGGAATTTGAAAGTTTGTGAATCGTTCTCGAATCTTCTACGGCCGGATCGCGAATAATCTAAGAATCGGAAATTTCGCACGCCTCTTAATTATTATATCATTTCACATGTTATTTTGTAAAGCACTTTGGACTCCTTTGCAGATTTTTAAAATGTGCTATACAAATAAAGTTGATTGATTGAATGATTGGGGGAAAAAAAGCCTAAAAATTATGAATAAATTATGAAAATAATTGCTGATTTAACGTGACAGCCTTACTTCTAAGTCCTTCTCATCTATAGCTTGGCTCCGAATCACAGCTTCCCGTCCCTTATCATCACAACTCAGCTGTGCACATAAAAAAGATAAAAACGCAGGCAAGCCAACGTGACTTGGACGGACACGCCGGGTAAACGGACGACATGAAAAACGTACAGCTGAAGGTCGGCCGCGAGCCGGCATGATGTATACCGACCACGCAGTCGTTGACTTAGCAGTTAAGGTCATACCTGCTTTTAATCACACAAATGTGTGCGTTTCAAATCGGACGGAAACTGGCAAACGCTCGAGCGAGCCTTTATCCCTTTAAAGGGTGTCATCCCTCACTTTGTTCTTCACCTGAGCTTTTGTCATTGTTGTGGTTTTTCATCTGACTGAGTGATCCCTGCCCTTCCTCCATCTTGCATGGATGCTATTTGTGTGCTGTCAGGCTCCCTTTCCAAGTAATGGCCTGTAGCTCTCACACACCCCGCCCTTATTTAATGGCACTGTTAAATTGCTGCAGGCTAATACAGGAGGCCACAAAGCCACCACAAATGTTTCAGTGCCACTGACAGCAATAAACGTCTGATCCATTTAAACTGGGAGGGTGATTGCTTTAAGAGAACTTTTATAGTACAGTTTTTGTGTCAGTACGCCACATTGCCTTTTTCTGCCTTCCCGGGGTAGCAGTAAAGTGAATCCATTTGTCACTTGAATAATTCAGGCATTTGGATTTCTGTCCGTGATTTGCCATTTTTACTGAGCGCCACAGATTGGGAGTTAATGCAGCGTCAATGGAAATGTCCTGCAGGCCGGTCTTACTAAACTAGCTGCCAAGTATTGAGCTGACGATCCCGAAGGGGTTTTCTCGGCAACCTTAAGATCGAGATTGTGTATCGGAAAAAAAAAAAGTTGAGGTCGTGATATATTTGATTAATCAATTGTGGTGGAAATGCAGCCTGAACAGTTTGGCAGATCGCTAACAATCACTTGAAATGTGTCCTAAGTCGATATTTTTCAAGCTATTTATTAAAATCCATTTGCGCTAAACTGTTAAACACACCTAACAAAGAAAACTACACATGCTAAGCATTGAAATACAAAATAAACTTCAGATTCTATTGTTTTGTTCATGAAAATCTGTTAGCTTAATGCTAATTTGAAGATGCCAGTGACATGCAAACAAAAGTTAGCATCACGCCATTGTATTTAACTCTCAAAATATTGAATATTCATGAATATCAACACAGCCATAGTAGTGCTAGATGCTCTTCTTCTACTATTCTATCAATGTCAGTTCTTCTCTGCGAAGCGCCACTGCCTTCCAGTGGCCAATATGCATATATATTCAAGTACAGTGGTACATCGACATACGATCGCCTCGACACACGATCTTTTAAACATTCGACGTAAAATTTGACTCCTCATTTATCTATACAGCCGACGACATGCTTGAAATACGACGATTTTTGACAGTGCCGCAGTTTGTTTTCCCGCAAATGATGCACAGCGGATTTTCTGGTGAAACAAATCAACATGGGGTCCAAAAATGTTAGTGCAGGAGGTGAAAAAAGGAATTTTTTTGTTTGAGCTAATGTTTTTTAATGCATTCATAATTTAGTTTATAGCTATATTAAGCTGTTTTTTACAAGAATATGTGTCTGAACCATTTTTTAAGAACATTGTAAAAAAAACTTTAGCATTTTCTAGCATTTAAGCTAGCGGACTTTTTCTATGTAAGCTAGCCAATTGTTGTTTTGTTGTACATAGATCCTCATTTAAAAAAAAACATTTTATACTGTTTGAGGCTCAGCTCAGGTATTTTAATTTTTCATGTTCCTTATTCGATTACTCGATTATTCGAACTAACTAGTCCATTGATTAATCGACTACTAAAATATTCCATGGCTGCAGCCCTAATCAATAGCTTCAGCCCTAATTTCAAGCCAAATTTACACTAACTTTATCCTTTGATTTTTTTCACATTTCAAAGTGCATGCATGGTGCTATTTAATATATTAATTACCTTGAATCCTCGACCAAATCACTCTTGAGATGCTACTGCCTGCTTGTAGATGGTAAAACCTTCGTCCAGTTTGTATGAATTTATCACAGTGAAAGCCAACTCAGCTCTGCCTGGGTCGGGCCCCCTACGGAAAGGTGTGGCGCAACGTCTGTGGGAGCTTTCTTGTCAACTGATGACGGAGTCTATAATACAATAATGGAAAGAATTAAGATTGGATGATATGAGAAAAAAACATTAAGAAAAATAAAATCCCAGATCGCCCAGCCCTACCTAACGATAATTTGCTGCCTTTTTTTCCAGTGTCCCTGCAGGACATCACAATGAGAAAGGCTTTCAGAAGTTCCACCATCCAGGACCAGCAGCTGTTCGATCGCGAATCTCTACCGGTTCCGATGCAGGAGACCTACCAAGCCTGCGAACAGCCGCCGCCTCTCAATATCCTCACGCCTTACAGGTTAGAATCCACACTCACCGGCCACTTTATTAGGTACACCATGCTAGTAACGGGTTGGACCCCCTTTTGCCTTCAGAACTGCCTCAATTCTTCGTGGCATAGATTCAACAAGGTGCTGGAAGCATTCCTCAGAGAGTTTGGTCCATATTGACATGATGGCATCACACAGTTGGTGCAGATTTGTCGGCTGCACATCCATGATGCGAATCTTCCGTTCCACCACATCCCAAAGATGCTCTATTGGATTGAGATCTGGTGACTGTGGAGGCCATTTGAGTACAGTGAACTCATTGTCATGTTCAAGAAACCAGTCTGAGATGATTCCAGCTTTATGACATGGCGCATTATCCTGCTGAAATTAGCCATCAGAAGTTGGGTACATTGTGGTCATAAAGGGATGGACATGGTCAGCAACAATACTCAGGTAGGCTGTGGCGTTCCAACGATGCTAAATTGGTACCAAGGGGCCCAAAGAGTGCCAAGAAAATATTCCCCACACCATTACACCACCACCACCAGCCTGAACCGTTGATAGAAGGCAGGATGGATCCATGCTTTCATGTTGTTGACGCCAAATTCTGACCCTACCGTCCGAATGTCGCAGCAGAAATCGAGACTCATCAGACCAGGCAACGTTTTTCCAATCTTCTTTTGTCCAATTTCGATGAGCTTGTGCAAATTGTAGCCTCAGTTTCCTATTCTTAGCTGAAAGGAGTGGCACCCGGTGTGGTCTTCTGCTGCTTTAGCCCATCTGCCTCAAAGTTCGACGTACTGTGCGTTCAGAGATGCTCTTCTGCCTACCTTGGTTGTAACGGGTGGTTATTTGAGTCACTGTTGCCTTTCTATCAGCTCAAACCAGTCTGGTAATTCTCCTCTGACCTCTGGTATCAACAAGGCATTTCCGCCCATAGAACTGCCGCTCACTGGGTATTTTTTCTTTTTTGGACCATTCTCTGTAAACCCTAGAGATGGTTGTGCGTGAAAATCCCAGTAGATCAGCAGTTTCTGAAATACTCAGACCAGCCCTTCTGGCACCAACAACCATGCCACGTTCAAAGTCACTCAAATCACCTTTCTTCCCCATACCGATGATCGGTTTGAACTGCAGGAGATTGTCTTAAACCATGTCTACATGCCTAAATGCACTGAGTTAGTGCATGATTAGAAATTAAATGTTAACGAGCAGTTGGACAGGTATACCTAATAAAGTGTCCGGTGAGTGTATGCTGTAATGTTAGCTATCTGAGACCAGCCCGTTTGCATTTATGAATGAGAAACAATATCAAAGCCTTAGGAGACCCCGGAGAAGAATACATCAGAAAGGTGGAGTTCTTTTCTCTTTGTATCCCCCTGACTGATATGAAAGAACATTTTTTGGCAGCGAGCTTTCTTTGTGATCATTTGAATCTTCAACAGAAAACATTGATGTGACAACCGCCACTGTGGAGGTTCCAGCTCGTTTTACATCTCCCGCCCAAGTGACGGCAGGAGTTCCCTCAAGTGACTGTGAAAATCTTTCAAAGGGAGTGAGGGAAGAGGAACAAGAGAATAGTTGACAGAGAATGAATGATGAAGTGGAAACACACTCGCTAATTATTGATGTGGAGTTAATTCATCAGCAAGGCTGAACGTTCCTTAATGTGGATCAGCGCCAGATATGAAACCCACAGAATATCAGGTTCTGCGGCGATATAACCAGTGGAAAGTTTGTTTCTAGTTTTTTAGTTCGTTTGTGTTTCACGGAACATGCATGTCTTTGAATTTTGTTGTACTCTTTGGTTCTGTCTGGTACGAGTAAAGTTGGATTATGAATACTTTGTAACTGTACCATTGTTTTCCACAGTGACCCCTCGCTACTTCGCACCCTCAGTCCATCTTGGAAAGAAAAGAATACCTTTATTTTCAGACTATAAGCCGCTACTTTTTTCCCTTCATTTTGAATCTTGCAGTTTATAGTCCAGTGCGGCTTTTTTGTTGATTTATTTGGGTTAATAGGCAACACATGCCTCCTAGCATGCATTGCAGCTAGAGATGTCCCAATCGATTGGCATCCCGATCGATCGGGTCCGATCACGTCATTTTCAAAGTATCAGAATCGGCAAAAAAATATCGGCTATGTCTTTTTAAAAAAAAAATATATATATATTTTTTTTATTTAATTGTTTTCTAATTGTATTTAACGTTACAAACATGTCACACTCATCCAGAGTCTTTAGTTTAGGCTTAAGGTAGGGTTATCAAATTTATCCCGATAACGGCTGTAACACAATTAACGCATGCGCTGCACGACCCACTCACGCATTGTCGCGTTCAATCTATAAAGGCGCCGTTTTACCCGTATATAGAGCTAAAAGGCAGCGTAAAATAGGTAGAGTGAATTTTGGCAGTCTTTGGAGGCTTTTTTTAATTGGCTAAAGCCTTACAATCCCTCTCTCAACATTTAGAAATATCGTGAGAAGCAATGTGGGGAAGAAAGGTAGTAATTGATCTTTTTCTTAACACCCTATGTATTTCCCAACGCAGAGAAGATATATCAATTGGTGCCACTACGCACAGTCATGGTTGCACTTCCCATCATGCATTTGGGCAGAACAGTTAAATGGCTACAGTATCATTTACTGAAAGCTCAACAAATACACTAGATGGCAATATTTAGTCACAATATACAAAGTCACATTTAGCCTTTAAGAATTACAAGTCTTTCTATCCGTGGATCCCTCTCACAGAAAGAATGTTAATAATGTAAATGCCATCTTGAGGATTTATTGTCATAATAAACAAATACAGTATTTATGTACTGTATGTTGAATGTATATATTCGTCCGAGTTTTATTCATTTTTTTCTTAATGCATTGCCAAAATGTATATGATCGGGAAAAATTATCGGGAATGATTGGAATTGAATCGGAAGCAAAAAAAAAAAAAAAAGCAACCGGATCGGGAAATATCGGGATCGGCAGATACTCAAACTAAAACGATCGGGATCGCATCAGGACCAAAAAAACATGATCGGAACAACCCTAGTCACAACCTCAATTTACAGCACCAAACCCTCACCCAGAAACACCTCATCCAAACATCTCAAATATTCCGAGGTCCAACTTCTGTAAAAACTTGACTCTGTTCATTTTGTTGGCAGGGACGACGGAAAGGAAGGCCTCAAATTCTACACCAACCCTTCCTACTTTTTCGACCTATGGCGAGAGAAAATGCTCCAAGACACCGAAGACAAGCGGAAAGAACGCCGGAAACAGAAGGTATGTCTCATTCCGTCGTGTTGGACATTATCGTCGTCAACTTTATAGTTAATTATATCTCATTACGCTAGCGTCAATGAGGATTAAGGAGGTGGGGCTCGTTTACAAGAGGGGCGAGGTCAGTCGCAAAGACGAGACCAAGTTTTTACAACATCTAATTAATCGTCACGCCGCGTAAGACTTTATTTGCGTCCGAGGGTTCCGCTTGTTTACCGCCTAGGCCTCCCGTAGCGAGTTTCTTATTATTAATTAATCGGCCCCCCACTTGTGTAGACGGACCCCGCAGAGATGGTCGCTCTTGTGGGTCGGATTTGAGGTATTACACACCGTTTGTGAGTCTAGAAAAATGAATAAAAATATGGTAAAAATACGAATGCTACTTATTAAGAATCCTCCTTCATCCATCGTTGCTTTTCCACTTTCTCATCTAATGCTGTCCAAATGTGCGCAGCTGGAAATGCCTTATCTCGCGTGTCCCGAGGGCCTTATAAGCGTCCTCTCCGAATCCCCTCCTCCTTCTCTTCCTTTCCTCAACTCCCTCGAGGTAAGCTCCTCTCCCCTACCCCGTTGCCCCCTCAGTTGAGCATCCGCTATTTCACACGGTGAAGCCTGAAGCCCACTAAACTCAGTCTTTTTTTTGAGCGCTGTCGCGTGTTACTAACACCGATTGAAGTTTATGTCCTGCTATATACGTGTGGAAAGTCTATAAAGAAGTGCGCGGAATACCTAATTTGTATTGTAGTATTTACGTGAATGTCTGGTTTACACATTTGTTTTAAAAGAACGCTTGGAAAATGAATAACCGCATGTCGTAAGTGGGTCTGCCTCATTTAACTCATTGGGTGCCATTAGGGGTGTTCCGATCATGTTTTTTTGCTCCTGATCATCCGATCCCGATCATTTTAGTATGAGTATCTGCCGATCCCAATATTTCCTGATCCGATTGCTTTTTTTTTTTGCTCCCGATTCAATTCCAATCATTCTTGATAATTTTTCCCGATCATATACATTTTGGCAATGCGTTAAGAAAAAAATGAATAAAACTCTGCCGATTATATACATTCAACATACAGTACATAAGTACTGTATTCGTTTATTATGACCATAAATCCTCAAGATGGCATTTACATTATAAACATTCTTTCTGTGAGAGGGATCCACGGAGAGAAAGACTTGTAATTAACGCACATGGCCCGCTCAGACAGATTTAAATGACTGTACAGTGAAATGCCCACTTGTTAATTGTGTTTTATGGAGTTTTGCCGCCCTCTGCTGGCGCTTGGGTGCGACTGATGTTATAGACTTCAGCACCCATGAGCATTGTGTAAGTAATTATTGACATCAACTAGGCATGTGCCGGTATGAGATTTTCACGGTACGATAACCGTGAGCAAAAATACCGCGGTTTCACGGTATCACGTTATTGCAATTATAGCTCCAAAATTTTGAGATGTATGGGTTTAAAAAAAAAAAAAAAAAAAATCCATTGAACAGGATTTTTTCTAAACATATTTGCAAATTGGAACATGAATATAATGTGAAAATAAATAAATTAACAAAAAATAACAAATATAATATAAAATTAAAATAAATAGAACCTAGACTGTACCCACAGCCACAGCTCAAGTTGCTCAATATTAGAGTAAGAACAAAATAATTGCTATAAAAAGTAAAAACACTTCTAAATAAAATTAAAAATATATACTGTATGACTTTTTTTTTGAGGGGGGAAGCTCAAGTGAAGTTTCGCCATTTTCAGCCACTGTGTCAACTCTAGTCTACATGATGCCATGCCTTTGTGTTAAAAAGAACAAAGAATTCATAAGTTAATAAGTTAGTTAAAATGTATAAGTTAGTTTTATAAATTAGTTAAAATGTAAATATTGTTGAGGAAAGGTTTCATCTAAAATTTTTTTTTTAAAAAGTGAGGAGCGAGACCTCCTCTCTCAATTAGCGATCTTTGACGCGATTCTTTTTCTTTCCCCCCTGCATTCAAGCTTTTCTCTCACTCAGCGGCTGTGAGACATAAAAGAAGCTGCTCTCCCAGTTTAGCCTAGGCTAACATTCGTCTTTGTAAGTTTTAGTTAGTTTGTATATTGAATTTGAAAGGAAAATGTGTGTTTTGTTTTTGGCGAACTTTTTAATGGAGCTACTGCTATCCTGTTGAACCTAATCACACGTGGAAAAATACAATTGTACAGCGTTTTAAATGTATTTATTTGTATATTTCACCACGATTTGAGAGCTCAATAAATTGAAGAAAAGTACGCCTTGTGTTTGGAGGATTTATTTTTGGGTTTGCTGGCTGTTTAGTGACACTCACGGCAACAAACGGGAAGGGGTGAGCGGTGCCGCACCAAGCCACTTTGGCTGCATTTTGGCACATGAAAAATAGCGAATACCGTACTAAGGTATGACGGAAAATTTTAATGGTTTTGAAACCGCGACGTTTTCACACCACGGTAAACCGTGAAACCGGTAACCGGCACATGTCTAACATCAACAATGGCGGGCCACGAGTTAATTTTTTTATTGAAAATTTTACTAATTTTTTCAAAACGAAAACATTAGGAGGGGTTTTAATATAAAATTTCTATAACTTGTGATAACATTTATGTTTTAAGAACTACAAGTCTTTCTATCCATGGATCGCTTTAACAGAATGTTAATAATGTTAATGCCATCTTGTTGATTTATTGTTATAATAAACAAATACAGTCCTTATGTACCGTATGTTGAATGTATATATCCGTCTTGTGTCTTATCTTTCCATTCCAACAATAATTTACAGAAAAATATGGCATATTTTATCGATGGTTTGAATTGCGATTAATTGCAATTAATTACGATTAAATTAAATTAATTTTTAAACTGTAATTAACTCGATTAAAAATTTTAATCATTTGACAGCCCTAAAAATTTTCAATCAAAAAATAAACTAGTAGCTCGCCATTGTTGATGTCAAGCCATAAAATCAGTCGCACCAAAGCGCCAGCAGAGGGAGACAAAAAACACAAGTAACTAGTGGACATGACACTGCTGTCATTTTAATCTGTTTGAGCGGGGCATGTGCGTTAATTGCGTCAAGTATTTTAACGTGATTAATTAAAAAAATTAATTAACGCCCGTTAACGCAAATTTTGACAGCCTTAGTTATTAGCAATTGTTTCTACAAAATGGATAAGTGACGAGACTTTTGTCAGGAACTGTACAATCGATGTATCGATATTTTTATTGATAATATTATTTGATTCACTGTTAATTTTTTCTTTAATATCTTAATTAGGGCTGTCAAAATTATCGCGTTAACGGGCGGTAATTAAATTTTTTAATTAATCACGTTAAAATATTTGACGCAATTAACGCACAAATACCCCACTCAAACAGATTAAAATGACAGCAAAGTGAAATGTGTACTTGTTGTGTTTTTCGGAGTTTTATCGCCCTCTGCTGGCGCTTGGGTGCGACTGATTTTATTGGCTTCAGCACCCATGAGCATTGTGTAAGTAATTATTGACATACACAATGGCGGGCTACTAGTTTATTTTTTGATTGGAAATTTTACAAATTTTATTAAAACGAAAACATTAAGAGGGGTTTCAATATAACATTTCTATAACTTCAACTAAGATTTAAGAACTACAAGTCTTTCTATCCATGGATCGCTTTAACAGAATGTTAATAATGGTAATGCCATCTTGTTGATTTATTGTTATAATAAATACAGTCCTTATGTACCGTATGTTGAATGTACAGTGCCTTGCAAAAGTATTCGGCCCCCTTGAACCTTGCAACCTTTCGCCACATTTCAGGCTTCAAACATAAAGATATAAAATTTTAATTTTTTGTCAAGAATCAACAACAAGTGGGACACAATCGTGAAGTGGAACAAAATTTATTGGATAATTTAAACTTTTTTAACAAATAAAAAACTGAAAAGTGGGGCGTGCAATATTATTC
This sequence comes from Corythoichthys intestinalis, assembly GCF_030265065.1. Lineage (NCBI taxonomy): Eukaryota > Metazoa > Chordata > Actinopteri > Syngnathiformes > Syngnathidae > Corythoichthys > Corythoichthys intestinalis. The sequence goes on from NC_080413.1 coordinate 9,262,818, forward strand.
GGCCCCCTTGCGTTAATACTTTGTAGCGCCACCTTTTGCTCCAATTACAGCTGCAAGTCGCATGGGGGTATGTTTCTATCAGTTTTGCACATCGAGAGACTGACATTCTTGCCCATTCTTCCTTGCAAAACAGCTCGAGCTCAGTGAGGTTGGATGGAGAGTGTTTGTGAACAGCAGTCTTCAGCTCTTTCCACAGATTCTCCATTGGATTCAGGTCTGGACTTTGACTTGGCCATTCTAACATCTGGATACGTTTATTTTTGAACCATTCCATTGTAGATTTGGCTTTATGTTTTGGATCATTGTCCTGTTGGAAGATAAATCTCCGTTCCAGTCTCAGGGCTTGTGCAGATACCAACAGGTTTTCTTCCAGAATGTTCCTGTATTTGGCTGCATCCATCTTCCCGTCAATTTTAACCATCTTCCCTGTCCCTGCTGAAGAAAAGCAGGCCCAAACCATGATGCTGCCACCACCATGTTTGACAGTGGGGATGGTGTGTTCAGGGTGATGAGCTGTGTTGCTTTTATGCCAAACGTATCGTTTTGCATTGTGGCCCAAAAGTTCAATTTTGGTTTCATCTGACCAGAGCACCTTCTTCCACATGTTTGGTGTGTCTCCCAGGTGGCTTGTGGCAAACTTTAAACGAGACTTTTCATGGATATCTTTGAGAAATGGCTTTCTTCTTGCCACTCTTCCATAAAGGCCAGATTTGTGCAGTGTACGACTGATTGTTGTCCTATGGACAGACTCTCCCACCTCAGCTGTAGATCTCTGCAGTTCATCCAGAGTGATCATGGGCCTCTTGGCTGCATCTCTGATCAGTTTTCTCCCTGTTTGAGAAGAAAGTTTGGAAGGACGGCCGGGTCTTGGTAGATTTGCAGTGGTTTGATGCTCCTTCCATTTCAATATGATGGCTTGCACAGTGCTCCTTGAGATGTTTAAAGCTTGGGAAATCTTTTTGTATCCAAATCCGGCTTTAAACTTCTCCACAACAGTATCTCGGACCTGCCTGGTGTGTTCCTTGGTTTTCATAATGCTCTCTGCACTTTAAACAGAACCCTGAGACTATCACAGAGCAGGTGCATTTATACGGAGACTTGATTACAACACATTTGGATTCTATTTATCATCATCGGTCATTTAGGACAACATTGGATCATTCAGAGATCCTCACTGAACTTCTGGAGTGAGTTTGCTGCACTGAAAGTAAAGGGGCCGAATAATATTGCACGCCCCACTTTTTAGTTTTTTATTTGTTAAAAAAGTTTAAATTATCCAATAAATGTTGTTCCACTTCACGATTGTGTCCCACTTGTTGTTGATTCTTGACAAAAAAATTAAATTTCATATGTTTATGTTTGAAGCCTGAAATGTGGCGAAAGGTTGCAAGATTCAAGGGGGCCCGAATACTTTTGCAAGGCACTGTATATATCCATCTTGTGTCTTTATCTTTCCATTCCAACAATAATTTACAAAAAATTTGGCATATTTTATAGATGGTTTGAATTGCGATTAATTGCGATTAATTAATTTTAAGCTGTAATTAACTCGATTAAAAATTTTAATCGTTTGACACCCCTAATCTTAATGTTTACTCTTTGCTAACTACTATTTGTCTGTAAAGCCCTTTGGGATCTTTTTAATGAATCAGGACTAGAAATAAATTTGGTCTTACTTGGTAAACGTCCAATCCATTTTAACTCAGAGTATTTCAAAATCAGACTCGGATGAAGCAGACAAAACGCTTAATTTCCGCTGAAAATAATTAACTCAGAGTTAACTCATAAATTGCTAGTCTTATCATCTAGCTGCATTCACACAACATAGTCGCCCCTTCATTTCCCAACTCCGGTACATGTCTGCTACTTTCAGCAGCGGAGTAATTACAAAAAAACGCCTCTGGCCTTTATGCGATCCAACGGTGTGTGTAAAACAGCAAAGCATTCGTTTTTGTTAACGTCAACAGCTCGGTGGCCCGTGAGCCGTGGGGGTCGTTATTTAGCCATTAGCGTCGCTGCAGTTCTGCTGAGTCCAGACGCTCGTACACCTACACACAAATATACATCTGTGCATAACATCAGTGTGACAAGAAGTACAAACAAATACCGCGTTGAGATGAAGGACAAACTGGTATGAAGTCGGATTCTAGTGCTGCATTTCCAGTCATGTTTGCTGTCTCTATTGAAAGTGATTCTTAATTGAACAGATGTGTGTGCTACGGCGCTAAGCGTTTGACACAGTCCACCGTCTTTCATGCCGATACACACCAGCTGCTGATTGTCTGAACAAAAACGCATATGGATTATATAGGGAACTCCATTACGGAAAATGGTGTTTGGCAGGCTCACAGATGTTCCAATGCAAACTTCATTTCTGTTTTGTTTGCAGTTTTTAGGTCACTTCTAACATTTAGTGATGACTTGTCATTCATTCAATACCATTGACGGTGATAAATGTGGTGGCCATTCGCGGCATTCCAAAAAATACAATTTTCCACATGATAATTGCATCGTAATTAGGGATGGGAATCTAAATCCGATTCGAATTCCGAACCGGTTCCTAGTGTTTCGAGGCCTCGACATCACAATGAAAAAGTCTTAACGATCCCTTTAACGATTCCTAAAGACGCATATTGCGTCATGACGTGTCTTGTTGTCCAGACGCATCAAACTAGCATGGCGCCAAGAACCACTTGCTCCAAAGTTTGGCTACACTTCATCAGGAAAGAGGGTGAAAATGAAAGGTTACGATTAGGGTTGTTCCGATCATGTTTTTTTGCTCCCGATCCGATCCCGATCGTTTTAGTTTGAGTATCTGCCGTCCCAATATTTCCCAATCCGATTGCTTTTTTTTGCTCCCGATTCAATTCCAATCATTCCCGAGAATTTTTCCCTATCATATACTTATATTTTGGCAATGCATTAAGAAAAAAATGAATAAAACTCGGACGAATATATACATTCAACATACAGTACATAATTACTGTATTTGTTTATTATGACAATAAATCCTCAAGATGGCATTTACATTGTTAACTTTCTCTCTGTGAGAGGGATCCACGGATAGAAAGACTTGTGACTTTGTATATTATGACTAAATATTGCCATCTTGTGTATTTGTTGAGCTTTCAGTAAATGATACTGCAGCCATTCAACCATTTAACTGTTCTGCCCAAATGCATGATGGGAAGTGGAACCATGACTCTGCGTAGTGCTACCAGTTGATATATCTTCTCTGCGTTGGGAAATAACATACGGTGTTAAGAAAAAGCTCAATTACGACCTTGCTTCACCACATTGCTTCCCATGATATTTCTAATCGTAGGGAGAGGGATTGTAAGGCTTTATCCAATTAAAGAAAGGCTCCAAAGGCTGCCAAAATTCACTCTACTCATGTTACGCTGCCTTTTAGTTCTATATATTTATAGGTAAAACGGCGCCATTACAGATTGAACGCGTCAATGCGTGAGTGGGTCGTGCAGCGCATGTGTTAATTGCGTTAAATATTTTAACGTGATAAATTTAAAAAAAATTTAATTACCGCCGTTATTGGGTTAAATTTGATAACCCTACCATAAGCCTAGACTAAAGACTCTGGATGAGTGTAACATATTATGTCTGTAACGTTAAATACAATTAGAAAACGATTTGAATAAAACAAAAATATATATATATTTTTAAAAAAAGGCATGGCCGATATTTTTTTCCTGATTCTGATACTTTGAAAATGACGTGATTGGGACATCTCTAATTGCCGGCATTTATTTTTCAATGGGCAAAAAAAAAAACAAAAAAAAGCATCCATATAGAAATCATTAAAAATTGCAGGATATTTAAAAAAAAATTTTTTTTTAATTTAAATTTTTTTTTTCTAAAGGCAAATTTAAAAAGCCGTGAGTAATAAAAAAAATATAGATAATTTTGAATTAATTAAAACTCATTGTAATAAATTGAAAACATAGAAGAAGAATATAGACCTAATGTATTTTACTCTGGGATTTTTTTTTTTTTTTGGACCTCACATACAGTAACTTAACTCTTTGTCTGCCATTGCCAGCAATAGACGTCCAATCCATATTACTGTGAAGGGTTGTCTATTGTCGTCAATAGGTGTTTTCAATATACATTTCCCTCTTTTAATAAATACAACAACACTCCAATAACACTTCCCTAAATGTCTACCAACGCAGCGAGCAGTCGCGAACTCACTGGCGTTTGTTGCATTCATGTGAAACTCCAAAGTAGAGGACAAATAAGCATCTTGCTAACCCTACGCCGGACGCGACATTCCAATGAAAGACCGTCCTACACCAATCTAGATATGATCAGGCGTCTATCGTCATCAATAGCACTGAAACGTCACCGACTCATCTCATTCTAGTGCGATCCGTCTATTTATTTTTACCACTGCTAAGCTCTTTTGTTACCACATGTGTGTGTGCGCGGCATCCCTCCGGCTGTGAGCGTTTCTGTCTAACAGCACTTTTTCCCTCTTGCTTTTGTGACCCTGTTCACCCTCGTCGCCCACACCGTTGTATCCCATCGTCGACGTTGTTGTTGTTGATGAGTGCAGTGTTGTGCTGATTTTTTTTGCTCTGATCCCTCCCCGATGCTTCTCCTCTTGTATTTTTTTTGTTTTTTTGCTTTGTTTCTTATAGTCGCAGGACCCCCGCATGTATGATCAGGTCTATAGGTACTTAGACCTTCCTGGGCAGGTATGTGGAAAAAATAAAGAAGCTTTTATTTGTGTGTTTTGCTGTTTGTTTGTTTGTTTGTTTGTTTGTGTGTGCGCTTAAATGTCAGGCATGCTAACATATGGGAGGCCGGGAGCTTGTTTGATAACAGTTAGGAACACAAGTTTTGTTGTTTTAGGTCTGACAAGCGGTTTTCAACTCATTTTTGCGTGTAGAATTTTTAAAAAGTGAGTTTAGTTTTTCTCTGTTACGTCAAGTTTTTGAACTATAGGATCCGTTTTTCTTAAAAGTGAAAAATACTGTACTTAATATAGGATTAGTTTTTTAAAAAACGCAAATTTAGAGAAACAGGCTTATAATGTTGATTTAATACTATTAAGTCTTTACAGAAGATATGGCTAAAATTTTCGGGCTATAAGCCGCTACTTTTTCCCCTCATTTTGAATCTTGCGGCTTATAGTCCAGTGCGGTTTATTTGTTGATTTATTTGGGTTAAAAGGTAACACTTTATATAACAGCACTGTCATAAAACCGCCATAAGAATGTCATTGTAAAGACATGATACTATCATGGACATTAATAAATGCTTATGACAGATGTCATTAATAGAGGCGTCCGAAATTTCCGATTCATAGATTATTCGCGATTCGGCCGTGGAAGATTCGAGAACGATTCATAAACATCCAAATTCCGATTATTGAATTATACCAGGTAAAGCGGAAATAAAACACAGGCAGCGCGGTCTTTGGGACGCCGCAGTCTTCGGGACGCAATGAGGAACGGACCGAGAGTAAATATCTTGTTTAACTCATGCCGCTAGATGAAAAACAAAAACAAAAAACAATCATACCTTGGTGCGGCCGACAGCCGCTACAAACAGCGACCGGTTGCTAGTTGCTACAAACGTACGGCAACATATGGCAATGGTAGATATCACATATTGTAGAACTAGATGTGAAATGACAGACAACGACAGCGTTGGAACATATACAAAGAACTAGATGCGAAATGACAGACTTGCCGCCATCTTAAAGCAGTTGACTTTTCTAGAGAGCTCTGTTGTAGTGAACCCAATTAACTTTTTATCTATAATATTTCTAAATCGGCAAAGTCTTGACTTGAATCTATCTTTAAATGATGAAACAGTTTTTAAAACTTTGACATGTCGAAAGTAGACAGATGGGAAATTATGGAATAACGGGAACAATTTTAACAACTTTAACGGTTGATTCACAACATTAAATTAATTGAATGTAGTTTAAAGCTTTTGATACAGAATGGGGACTTGAGTATTTTATTTACTGTTTTTAACTGTTAACTTGATACTAAAATAGTTTGGTTTAGCCTGAGAGGATTTTTGAACAATTTTGGAACTAATGTACAACACATTAAAAGTGTGGTGGAGTGCATCAATAATCGATTTATAATCGAATCGGAGCCACTAAATCGTAATCGTTAGGTGCTCAAAGATTCCCAGCCCTAGTCATTAAGCGTCATCCGGAAAATTACGTCACCAACTCCATTTATGTCCAGCTCGGATCTTTTACATCCATTCAAAAGTATGATAATTTACCACTTGAGACAAAATGACATCTGTCATAAGCATTCATTAATGGTCATGGCAGTGTCATGTCATAATTATGATTGTCCTATGACAGTCTTATGGCGCTACTGTTAAATGTGTTACCAAAATACCATAACTAGAAATTCATGAAACAACTGGAACAGTAACTGAAGAAATTATTAGAATAGAAAAAGAATTTTGATTGTTATTTATATATGTAGCACTGCAATGCATGCTAGGAGGCATGTTGGATGACAACAGTGTTGACAGCAGAGGTTGACTCACTCCCCCAAGGGAGCAGGGATGGCCAAATGAAGCAATGAATCTTTGCAGCCAATTGGTTCCAAGCTTCATGGTGGTTCATTTGGTTGTATGACAGTTGTATGATGCCACTGTCAAATAAAGTTTTAACAGTTAATACCTTTGGTGTAAATATCCCATAATGCAGTGAGGACAGCTGCGGCTTATAGTCCAGTGCGGCTTATCTATGAACAAATGATGTTTTCGAGTCAAATTTGGTGGGTGGTGGCTTATAGTCAGGTGTGCCATATAGTCCGAAAATGACTGTAGTTACAGTATGTGCAAGTACTAGTAACAACATAGTAAGTTAGTGGGCTGAAGAGATTTAAAACTTGAAATGATAGTGAAAAACTGAGATCAGTTTTGGATTTAACATCCAAAATTAACTAAAAAACTGCTGTCAGACCTAAGATAACGTTTTTTTTTTTCATAACTGACTTAGGATGTACTTTATTTGCAGAATTAGTAGATAATAAAGTGCTTCCTTTAGATACAAGTGAGTCCACTTTATTCATTTATTCGCTTTGACTGAATGAGAATCATTTTTATTAGCCAAATATGTTGGAAACACTCAGGGAATTAATTTTTCAATATCAAACCAACTGGGAACTGGAAAAAAAAAAATACAGGGAGAAATAGAGGCGGAAGCGCCCCAATTCCTTAGATTGGTAAAGGGCAAACAATAGGGTGGAAGTGGGAAAAAACAACTTCCAACGATGATGCAATGGCATAATGGCTACGTTTACATGGACAACTTTTCTTTTAATCCGATAAAAATTCAGATTAAAAATTATAATCGGATGACGTTTTCATGGACACTAAAAATATTGATCCAATTAAGATTTGCTTGTTCAATTATCACACTTTAGGTCAGAACTAATTATTTTGACATATGCATATACAGTGGGGCAAATAAGTATTTAGTCAACCACTAATTGCACAAGTTCTCCCACTTGAAAATATTAGCGAGGCCTGTAATTGTCAACATGGGTTAACCTCAACCACGAGAGAAAGAATGGATACAATACTTTGTTATGTACCCTTTGTTGGCAATAATGGAGGCCAAACGTTTTATGTAACTGTTCACAAGCTTTTCACACACTGTTGCTGGCATTTTGGCCCATTCCTCCATGCAGATCTTCTCTAGAGCAGTGATGTTTTGGGGCTGTCATCGGACAACTCGGACTTCCACAGATTTTCGATGGGCTTGAGATCTGGGGACTGGCTAGGCCACTCCAGGACCTTGAAATGCTTCTTACGAAGCCACTCCTTTGTTACCCTGGCTGTGTGTTTGGGATCATTGTCATGCTGAAAGACCCAGCCACGTCTCATCTTCAATCCCCTTGCTGATGGAAGGAGATTTTTACTCAAAATCTTTCGATACATGCTCTCATTCATTCTTTCCTTTACACAGATCAGTCGTCCTGGTCCCTTTGTAGGAAAACAGCCCCAAAGCATGATGTTATGATGGTATGGTGTTCTTCGGATGCAATTCAGTATTCTTTCTCCTACAAACACGGGAACCTGTGTTTCTACCAAAAAGTTTTAGTTTGGTTTCATCTGACCGTAACACATTCTCCCAGTCCTCTTCTGGATCATCCAAATGCTCTCTAGCGAACCGCAGACGGGCCTGGACGTGTACTGGCTTCAGCAAGGGGACAAGTCTGGCAGTGCAGGATTTGAGTCACTGGCGGCGCATTGTGTTACTGACAGTAGCCTTTGTTACTGTGGTCCCAGCTCTCTGTTGGTTGTTCACTCGCTCCCCCTGTGTGGTTCTAGGATTTTTGCTCACCGTTCTTGTTATCATTTTGACGCCACGGGGTGAGATCTTGCATGGAGCCCCAGATCGAGGGAGATTATCAGTGGTCTTGTATGTCTTCCATTTTCTCATAATTGTTCCCACAGTTGATTTCTTTACACCAAGCGTTTTACATATTGGAGATTCAGTCTTCCCAGCCTGGTGCAGGTCTACAATTTTGTCTCTGGTGTCCTTCGACAGATCTTTGGTCTTGGCCATAGTGGAGTTTGGAGTGTGATTGACTGAGTTTGTGGACAGGTGTCATTTATACCGATAATGAGTTAAAACAGGTGCCATTAATACAGGTAACGAGTGGAGCCTCGTTAGACCTCGTTAGAAGAAGTTAGACCTCTTTGACAGCCAGAAAGCTTGCTGTTTTTAGGTGACCAAATACTTATTTTCCACTCTAATTTGGAAACAAATTCTTTAAAAACCAAACAATGTGATTTTCTGGTTTTTCTTTCCACATTCTGTCTCTCATGGTTGAGGTTTACCCATGTTGACAATTACAGGCCTCTCTAATCTTTTCAAGTAAGAGAACTTGCATAATTGGTGGTTGACAAAATACTTATTTGCCCCACTGGAGACCAAATATACTATAAATTGTGGTAGAAGAAGAATCCGTAGCGACATCCGTGTCAACAACATTTCGCCCCGTCCATATGTATTTGATCAGTTTTGTTTGTTGTTTTATTTTATTGATTCGCGTTATTTTGCATTTTTCCCCTATTTTTCTACTGTCAAGTCTTTCAAATATTTGAAGACCTTTTAAAATCTCCAGAAATGTGTTCGACTCTGATTCTGTTACAGACCAGTTCAGTCTTTAGCTCGCTGTGCTTCGACTAACTTCCAGCAATAACAAAAGCCTGTACCGTAATTTCCGGACTAGAAGCTGCTACTTTTTTCCCCCTCATTTTGAATCCTGCGGCTTATAGTCCAGTGCGGCATTTATGTCACTAACTTCATTTATGTCCAGGTCGGATCTTTTACATTCATTCAAAAGTAAGATAATTTGCCAGAATGACACAAAATAACATCTGTCATAAGCATTCATCACTGCTCATAGCAGTGTCATGTCAATTATGATGGTCTTATGACAGTTTTATGGCACCACTGTCAAATAAAGTGTTACCAAAATACCATAGCTAGCAATTAATAAAACAACTGGAACAATAACTGAAGAAATAATTAGCACAAAACATTAATTTTCATTGTTTTTTTACATCTCTAGCGCTGCAATGCATGCTAAGAGGCATGTTATATGACAGTGTTGACAGCAGGTGGCAGCAGAGGTTGACTGTGTCCCCCAAGGGAGCAGTGATGGCCAAATGAAGCTTGTTGAAGAAATGAAGCTTTGCAGCCAATTGGTTAAAAGCTTCATGGTGGTTCATTTGATCTTATGATGCCACTGTTAAATAAAGTTTTACTGGTTAATCATTTGGTGTAAATATCCCACAATACATAGGACAGCTGCGGCTTATAGTCTAGTGCGGCTCATCTATGAAAAAATTCCATTTTCGTGTCAAATCTGGTGGGTGGCAGCTTATGGTCAGGTGCGACTTATACTGGTAGTCCGAAAATTACGGTATACAGTACTGACATCACAGGCATGCGCAGTAAAGACAGCTTGTTCCGAAATTTTGAAATAAGATCAGATTATCAATCGACATAAACGGCATCTCGTACGAAAAAAATATCTTGATCGGAATGTGTACACGACCGTTTTCAGTCCTATCAGACTTTTGTTCCAAATAAATGCGTACATGTTAACGTAGCCAAAGTGGAAATTAGGAAAAACATCTCAGCATAAAAACAACAGAGTAAAACTCATAAGAGAAAAGATGAGTTTTGAGTATTAACCCTGTCGAATTTTTGCAAACTAACTAACGCGAATGTAGAGTAAACCTCACATGAGCATGTTGTAGCAGGAAAAACAGTTTGGTTGCACTCCTAAGACAACAGACACTAACCGGTTGACTGTTTCCTGTCATGTCATCCAAAGCTGAAGGGCATCGACCGCCCGGCGGAGCCCGACAAGGTGCCACGGGCACCCCACGACCGCAAAAAAGAGTGGCAGAAGCTAGCACTGGGTGCCGAGTTGGCGCAGGATACGGTCGACAACAAACACCGAGAGGCCAACGGCTCCGTTGGCTACCCTGACAACAGGTGAGTCAATGAAATTTTCAAAAAATGAATTCAATTTGACAAACCTGCGTGGGTGTGGCCAGGGCTCAGCTGTACATGGAACACTTGGACGGGCCATTCTCGCTGGCGGCACTGCCGTACACGCAGATGAACGAGTTGCTGAGCCGCGGCGGTGATAGAATGTACTCGCGGCCCAACGAAGCGCCACCACCTCCGCCCGCCGCGCACCCGCTGGGGGAGATCAAGCCGCCTTCAGTCATCAGGTGGGAGCAGAGGCGAAGTTTGACTTTCAGGGCAGGGGGGCACAACATGTTGATGACTCTGAAACGCAGTGTCACCAATAAAATTAACTTACAAGAATATTTATAATAAGTTGACAATGAGCGTTTTTTTGTTTCCCATCATTCTTGAGGGGAATTCTAAATCAGGCTGCTTAGGCAATACTTTTCGCCAATATCCTCATCCATTGAATATTGTACGCCCGCCGGTGTCGTGCCAATGTAGTTACCCAAGTCAAAAATTGTATTCCCTGGGTGGAGCCATATGGAGGTAGATTTGTGTCTTTATTATTCAATTAAAAAAAAGCTGCTTCAATTAAAAAAAAAAAAAAAAGTTGCCTTAATAAAAATATTTACCGTAATTTCCCGAATATAAGGCGCACCCGTGTATAATGCGCACCCCAAATTTACTTGTAAAATCTAGGGAAAATTATTGTACCCGTTTATAACGCGCACCCTAATTTTAGCACCAATAAATAGAAGAATACAAGAAAACAGAGCTCATGTACAGATACAGAAATGTCATTTTATTGAATGGTGAAACACAGCACAAGCATAGCATATTGGTAGTTCAAAACATTACCATAAACTAACAATATTTACGGTAATAATATGATTTGACAACTTCTCCAACTTACCAGAATCTAGGAGAAAACAAAACAGATGTGACTTTTCTTTTAAAGGCTGCTGTATAACTTGCTCATTTCATCATGATGAATAAATGTTTCTTAATGGATTGATATGGTAAAATGAAAGTGAGAACGTAAGTCGGAAATCCGAGAGCGCTCATCGCTGTCGACACGACAGTAACAATAGGAACTATTGTTATTTGGGTTTGAGTTTCTCGAGGGACAGATATAGTTGACGGACACAAACAGGAAATCTCTTGTTAAGTTTGTTATGGTGCGAGTTGCGGCGCTGCAATAAACGTTGACTCAAATGAGTTCAAGAAACGAAATTCTGTGCTTTATGAAGAGTGAAAAAAGCAGAATTTAACACAGACGAAATCATTTGGCCAATCAGAGTGAAGTATTACCGAAACAAAATGATTTTGGGGGGAAAAAAGTGTGCGTTATATTCGGGAAATTACGGTAATTTCAACCGCTCAAAAAAGTCGCTTCAATCAAAAAAAAAAAAAAGTGTCTGAATGTAAAAATCAATTTGAAACTAAAAAAAAAATGCATGTGAAAGCCATTTTTCTTTCGTTAATTTTTTTTTGTTTGTTTGATTGAAGTAATGTTGATTTGTGTTTTGGCCACATTTTGGATGACATGCTGATGTTGCTAAAGTCGTACTCTGGAAGCCCGGCAGTGTAACCATGTGACGTCACCGCCCTGCGACGTCAACAACAATGGCGACCTACTAGTTTACTAATTTTACAAATTGTATAAAATCGAAAACACCAAGAGGGGTTTCAAATTTTTTTTAACTCATAATAACTTTTATCTTTTAAGAACTACAAGTCCCTTTAAGTATCCTTTTTTTTAAGTTAGTTTACTTAAAGCACAACCTTTTCACTCATTAAAACAAAAATCAGAGCTTTTAAAAAGCGCCTTTAAATTTTTGATTCTCATAGAGTACTAAGTGGTATTTTTTAACTCATTCACTGCCATTGATGACCATATACAGTGGGGAGAACAAGTATTTGATACACTGCCAATGGGAAAATCCATTGACAGTGTATCAAATACTTGTTCTCCCCACTGTATGTAAAAAAAAATGTAACCGAGATGCATGTTTTTTTAAAAACTCATTCACGGCCATTGACGACGGCAGTAGCAACTAATAGTTAATTAAAAAGAGTAGATTTCTAAAGAAAAGAAGGAGCGGTTGTCGCCATAAAAATGATAAATTCAATGTAATATAATTCTCATGAATCTTTTTTTTTCCCCCAACTATATTTGATTCTCAATGTGGCTATTCTACACAGATTTCAAGATGTCACCCATCTAATCTCGCTGCAGCAGAATTTAAAGCGTTCATTTGAAGGGCTACTCACTTGCCAATCCCGAGTGGCAGCATTGATTCTGTGCCGGATGGACAGCTGGGGGAGATTTGTAGATCAAAGATGGAGGAAAAAGGATCAATAAAGTGTTGTTGAGCCCCTTTTTTTCCCTGCTTCAGCCACATGCTGTAAAGGAGGCTCTTTTTATCCTTCTGCTGTGAATTTAAAAGAGTTTGTCGTTAGAAGACGTCCAATCCATTTAAACTGGGAGGGTTGGTAGCCCTCCCGGTTCAAATAGCAGCCAATCAGTTAAGTTTGCAGCTGACAAACCGGAAGGATCCCTCATTGACTGTCCTCATTTCTACTTTCTTGCAGTTCCAGTTCGGGTTTTTCCGACAGCAGACCTCAGTCTCCGGCACGGACAGCGGGCGTAAACTCCAACGCCCATCCTCCGGCGCCTCCCCCTCTCCCCCCGCCGCCCCCGCCTCTCCCTTCCTCCGGGTTACGCGGCACACCTCCGCCACCCATCCCCCCGCTACCGATTCACCAGCAACCCCCGGCCATCCCTCCTCCCCCGGCACCTCTCCAGATCGCCCCAGGGGTGCTCCACCCTGCTCCCCCGCCGGTGGCACCCCCGCTCCACTCTTCCTCCCCAGCCCGGGGCTACTCGGCCCTGCCGGACGGCACCGCCCTGCCTCCTCCGCCGGTGCCGCCTCCGCTCCCCTTGCCCGGAATGCGGAGCTCTTCGCCCTGTCCATCGGGACCGCCGCCGGTTCCGGCCTTCCCTTCCGCGGGGGCAATGGCCACCCCGCCGCCACACTCCAACATGCACGACTTGGGAAGCAAGCGGCACCATCCAGCCAATCTGCCGCCCATCAGCGACGCCCGCAGTGTCCTGTTGGAGGCCATCCGGAAGGGTACGTCCTACTTATACAGTATATTCTATACTAAGAGAGCACCGAAATTCAAAAATACACATTTCCTCCGATGCCCATATTTTAATATGGAACATTTACATAGAAAAATCCCCATAGTTCTTGATGAACACTGTCAGCACTACAACTAGCATAACATCTTTGTTGTAGCACATAAATCTGTCAAACCACCCATCAACCTGTTCTTCTGTTATTCCGTAAAGAATTTGTGTGATCCTTCTGCGGCGATAAAATCAACACAGTCCCTAACGCTTGGCTAACAGTGCTAGCATAGCAGCTTGGTCATCAAAAACTGTGGATGTTTTATGTTTAAATCTGTCAAACCACTTATCACTTAACCTGTTCTTCTGTAATTCCGTAAAGCATTGGTTGGAGCCTTCTGTGGCGATAAAATCAAAACAGTCCCTAACACTTGGCTAACAGTGCTAGCATAGCAGCTTAGTTGTCGCAAACTGTGGATGTTATTTCTATTTAAATCTGTCAAAGCACTCATCAGTAGCCTTAACTTTTTCTTCTGTAATCCACCAAACAACGGACGAAGCAATCTTTGGTGATAAAATCTCGACAGCGCCTAATGAACTCGACTAAAAGTATGTTAGCATAGCAGCTTAGTCGTCGCAAACTGTGGATGTGTTTTCTGTTTAAATCTGTCAAACCACTTATCACTTAAACTGTTCTTCTGTAATTCCGTAAAGCATTGGTGGGAGCCTTCTGTGGCGATAAAATCAAACACAGCCCCCTAACACTTGGCTAACAGTGCTAGCATAGCAGCTTAGTCGTCGCAAACTGTTGATGGATTTTCTGTTTAAATCTGTCAAAGCACTCATCAGTAGCCTTAACTTTTTCTTCTGTAATCCAGCAATCTTTGGCAATAGAATCTCCAGAGTGCCTAATGAACTTTGCTAACAGTATGTTAGCATAGCAGCTTAGTCGTTGCAAACTATGGATGTCTTTTCTGATTTAAGCTGTCAAAGCACTATTCAGTTCCCTGGTTCTTCTGTAATGGCAGCAAGCATCGGATGGAGACTTTTTTTGATAACATTTCTAAAGTGCCTAAAGCACTCAGTGCTAGCATACCCATTTTCTCGTAACAATTTGTGGACGTCTGTTCTGTTTAAATCTGTCAAAACACTCATTGCTAGCCTTAACTTGTTTTTCTGTAATGGCGCCAAGCATTCAATGGAGCCTTCTTTAATGGTAACATCACAAAAGTGACTAACAAGCTACAGTGTATCACACAAGTGAGTACACCCTTCGCATTTCTGTAGATATTTATGTATATCTTTTCACAAAATGACACTTTGACACAACGAAAAGTAGTCTGTGTGCTGCTTATATAATTTATTTTCCCCTCAAAATAACTCAAAATATGGCCATTGATATCTAAACCCCTGGCAACAAAAGTGAGTACACCCCTTAGAAACTACATCCCTAAATGTCCAAATTGAGTACTGCTTGTCATTTGTCCTCCAAAATGTCATGTGACTTGTTAGAGTTACTAGGTCCAGGTGTGCATAGGAAGCAGGTGTGTTCAAATTTGTAGTGCAGCTCTCACACTCTCTCATACAGTTCCAACATGGCACCACATGGCAAAGAACTCTGAGGATCTTAAAAGACGTATTGTTGCGCTAAATGAAGATGGCCAAGGCTACAAGAAGATTGCCAACATCCTGAAACTGAGCTGCAGCACAGTGGCTAAGATCATCCAGCGTTTTAAAAGAGCAGGGTCCACTCAGAACAGGCCTTGGGTTGGTCGTCCAAAGAAGGTTAGCGCAAGTGCTGAGCGTCACATCCCAATGCTTTTTCTGAAAGATCGTCGCAGGAGTGCTGTCAGCATTGCTGCAGAGATTGAAGAGGTGGGGGGTCACCCTGTTAGTGCTCAGACCATACGCCGCACTCTACATCAAATTGGTGTGCATGGCTGTCACCCCAGGAGGAAGCCACTTCTGAAGACGGTACACAAGAAAGGCCGCAAACAGTTTGCAGAAGACATATCAACAAAGCACATGGATTGAGACGAAGATTAATTTGTTTGGTTCCGATGGTCTCAAGCATGTGTGGCGGCGACCAGGTGAGGAGTACAACGATAAGTGTGTCATGCCTACAGTCAAGCATGGTGGTGGGAATGTCATGGTCTGGGGCTGCATGAGTGCTGCAGGTGTTGGAGAACTACATTCCATTGAGAGAAACATGAACTCCAACATGTACTGTGAAATACTGCAGCAGAGCATGATCCCCTCCCTCCAGAAACTGGGTCGCAGGGCAGTGTTCCAGCATGACAATGACCCCAAACACACCTCCAAGAAGACCAGTGTTTTACTGAAGAGGCTGAGGGTAAAGGTGATGGACTGGCCAAGCATGTCTCCAGACTTGAACCTAATAGAATATCTTTGGGGGATCCTCAAGCGGAAGGTGGAGGTGCGCAAAGTCTCAAAAATCCAGCAGCTCCGCAACATTGTCATGGAGGAGTGGAAGAGCATTCCAGTGGCAACCTGTGAAGCTCTGGTCAACCGCATGCCCAGGAGAGTAAAGGCAGTTCTGGATAATGGTGGTGGTCACACAAAATATTGACAGTTGACATGTTGTATGTTAGTATTGACAACTTTCACTAAGGGGTGTACTCACTTTTGTTGCCAGGGGTTTAGATATTAATGGCTATATTTTGAGTTCTTTTGAGGGGAAAATAAATTAACTCTATTATATAAGCTGCACACAGACTTTTCATTGTGTCAAAGTGTCATTTTGTCAGTGTTGTCCCATGAAAATATATACTTAAATATCTGCAGAAATGCGAGGGCTGTACTCACTTCTGTGATACACTGTAGGTGCCAGCATAGCAGCAGCATCCGGAGATCTGTCACAACTACCAATAGTTAACTATAACCATTAGAGGTGTGCGAAATTTCCGATTTTTAGATTATTTGCGATTCGGCCGTGGAAGATTCAAGAACGATTCACAAACATCCAAATTCCGATTATTGAAATATGTCAATTAAAGCGGAAGTAAAACACACTCAGCGCGCCGCACGGTCTTTGGGACGCAATGAGGAACGGAGCGAGAGTAGCTAAACATCATGCTTGTCATTACCCGGCCCCTCGGGTAATGCCAATGCTCAACTAACTCAACTCATGCCGCGAGATTAAAAAAAACAACAACAACATACCTGACTGCTGCCGACAGCTGCTACAAAGTACGTCCACATAATGGTACGGTAGGTATCATATTTATATAGGAATAGATGCAAAATAGACTCGGTGGCATTAGCAGCATATGTACCAAAAGCTAGATGCGGGTGTTGGTAAACGGCCGCCATCTTAAAGCAGTAGACTTCCCTGCAAGGCTGTTGTAGCGAACCCTCCAAGCGAACCTAATTAACTTTTTATCTAAAATACTCCTAAATCGGTAAAATATTGACTTGAATCAATCTTTAAAATAGTTTTAAAACTTTCACATGTCGAAAGTAGACAAAAGGGAAATTATAACGGGAGCAATTTTAACAACTTTAATGGTTGATTCACGACATTAAATTAATTGAATGTTTATTTATTTATCTAAGCCTGCGAGGCTTTTTTTTTTTTTTTTTAGTTTTTGTACCTAATGTACAAAACATTAAAAGCAGCTAGTAGCGGGGGGGGGGGGGGGGGGGGGGGTGTAATCAATAATCGATTTATAATCTATTTTAATGCATACATTGCACTACCCTCCCCTCATAATCCCATCACGGTGCTGGGTGATGGCTGCCAGCCGGGAACCTGGCAGCCACAGTAATAGGGTGGTAGGTGGGTCCCACACTTTTTCCTTATGGCGTGGCACCTGGGGGGTGGCCTCCCCTCTGCCTGGGCTGCCGGCCGCGGGAGTGGGGTGGAGGGTCGGGGCCCCGATCTTGCATTGCCCTGTGGCAGTTCCTCGGCGTTCTCCTGCCTCCGCCTTCCCCTCTTCTCTGACTGGACATCCGCCCTGCGCTCCGTCGCGGGTCGCTGGCCGGGCGCCGGTGTATCAGCAGGTTGTTGCCTGCACCGGCGATGGCTCCTTTGCTGGGCTGCGGGAGGAGGGATGGGATGCGCTTGAACCCCCCCACCCCCCCAGGCTGGCTGAGTGGGGGCCGTGGCCCTGGGTTGGCGCACGTCTGCGTGGCTGTCGCGCGCCCGATGGGGCTTGCGTGCTGCTGGATGCGGTTGGGCATGCTCGTGTTGGGGGTCCTGGTGCCGGGATTGGCGATGGGGCGGCGTAGGGTTGGTCGCCAACGGGCTTACATTCATAAGAGATTCACACGATTACTGGGTTCTAGATCACAGAACTGATTTGTGTACACTCTACCTCTTTCAATCACTTAGCTTATAGACACTCCCACCTCCATCCCCCTCTTTCACTGGCCAATAGGCCCCCACATGGTGTAAACCGGAAATACATCTCGCCGACGATGGCACCAGCATATTAATAATTAGTCTAGATGTTCTATGTATTTCTTGTTGTTGTTTGTGTATGTGTTTCTTTTCCTTCTTCTCTTGTGTTGCTTTTCTTCTGTCCCCCCATAATCCCTTCCTGTTCGCTGCTTTGTCATAATAAAAAGGTATTTTGAATGATCACAATGGGAGTATATCAGACTCTGAATGTGAAACATTAAAACGGTTCAGACAACCCGGGCACTTTGACTTCCATTCTGTGTCAAACAGCTGAACAGGACAGGTTAAAAAAAAATATATATATAATAATAATCGATTTATAATCGAATCGTAGCCTCTGAATCGTAATCGAATCGTTAGGTGCCCAAAGATTCCCAGATCTAATAACCATAACCTTCTTCAATGTCTTTTCTAAAAATGCAGCAAAGCTAAAGGTGTGTTTGACAAAGTTGTAGGTCGACACTCTGAAGTGGTAACATCACCGTGATGCTCTGAGATGCTAAAGAAAATGATTAAATGAAATGTTTGCTAAGGAAGCATGATGCTAGCATGAAACAAGTTAGCTCGTAAAAAAACAAATCCATAAATTAGCAACTTCAATAATTCAATGGCAGTAAAACATTTCCTTTTTGCTCCTCAACCCTTTTAGGCATCCAGCTACGAAAAGTGGAAGAGCAGCGAGAGCAGGAAGCGAAGCACGAGCGCGTGGGTAACGACGTGGCCACCATCCTATCCCGACGAATCGCCGTCGAGTACTCCGATTCGGAGGACGAATCCGAGTTCGACGAAGGCGACTGGATGGAGTGACGGGAGGACGGCGGACCCTTCCTCGCTTTTTTCGTTCGTCTCGTCGTCGGTCGGCTTCTCCGTGTCCCTTGTTGTCGTCTTTCTAGTGGTCCAAAATACCATCCTGTTCGAGTTCTGCACTACCACACGCCTTGTGTGTTGTCTTTTTACTTAGGAGACGGCATGTTGCATTTCGCACATTTTCTTTGCAGTTCTTTTTCCGCTTGGGAACAATTCGTGTGTCGTTGTCGTGTGCGTTCACTGACCTTTAACCCCAGGGAATCCAGAAGTCCGGGTGAATTCTTGAGCCATTGTTTTTTAATCCAGTCTGGTTTTTAGCTCTCAAGTATGGCGGCTTTTCATGACTGGTTGTTCCTGTTCATATTTAGTATGCAGAGGTTATGAACACCAATGAAGGCAGCTTTCTCACCTCACACGTACATACACAGAACCCCCTTTACTGTGTAACGAGAGGCCTTACCTCGTTTGGTTCTACAGCAGCAACCTGCGGAAGACATTTTGTGTCGCTCGAGAAAAAAAATGCAAACGACAGCCATGGTTTTTGTCCGTCCGTTTGTTTCTTTATTTCTTCTTCTTGCCTTATTGTCCAAACGTGTCGTTGAGTTGATGAATGTATTGTGCCGTTACTACTTACTTGCCTGCGCTTGTATGGGTTTGCTGTTTCTATGTTTGTGGGAGGGAAGAAAGGTCTGGTTTGGAAGAGAGGAAAAAAAATAATGTAACTTATGTAACTGTTACAGTTTGCTTGAATTAATAAAAATCTAATGTTCCATCGCTGAAATCTTGTTGTTTTTTTTCCACGAATTGGGTTGATAACTTAACAAAACTTGCATTATTAATTACCGTAAGAATTGATTATCCTTTTCTAGTCATTGTTTATGAACCAGTTATTGTTTAATGAGTAAACAAAACCAGATACAGTGGTATGAAAAAGTATCTGACCATTTTGAATTTTTTCACATTTCTGCATAAAATCAACATCAAATGTGATCTGATCTTTTTCAAAATCACACAGATGAAAATACAGCGCCTGCTTTGACTAAAACCACGCAAACATTTATAGGTTTTCATATTTTAATGAGGACAGCATGCAAACAATGACAGAAGGGAACAAATTAGTAAGTAAACCCTCTGCCTAAGGAGACTTAAAGAGCAATTGAAACCAATTTTTACTAGGGCTGTCAAACGATTAAAATTTTTAATTGAGTTAATCACAGCTTAAAAATTAATTGCAATTCAAACCATCGCTAAAATATGCCATATTTTTGTGTAAATTATTGTTGGGAAGGAAAGATAAGACGGATATATACATTCAACATACGGTACATAAGTACTGTATTTGTTTATTATAACAATAAATCCACAAGATGGCATTAACATTATTAACATTCTTTCTGTGAAAGGGATCCACGGATAGACAGAGTTGTAATTCTTAAAAGATAAATGTGAGTTTGTATATTGTGACTAAATATTGCCATCTAGTGTATTTGTTGAGCTAAACGAAATGTTTGAATAGAGTTTGACCAAAGTCTGAGTATTATTTTGCATTACTATTTTGATTGGGAATGCCAGTTCTCTTTGCATTGAGCACTTTTCTTTTGGTGAACATTATTTTTTTGAGAGATAGGAATATTATTTTTGTTGTGCTTTCAGTAAATGATACTGTAGTGACTTAACTGCATGCCCAAATGCATGATGGGAAGTTGGGCAACCATGACTGTCAGCGGTGGCTGCAAATGGTATATCTTCTCTGCGTTGCGTTCAACACAGGGTGTTAAGATAAAGTTCATCTCCTGTCATTCTTCCCCACGTCGCTCGCCACAATAGTTATAATTGTTGTGGAAGAGATGCCAAAGCTTTTGCCAATAAATAGCGCGGCTCTAAAGAATGCCCGTGCCCACTCCACTCGCTTGACTCTGCCTCTTAGCTCTCAATATAGATAAAACGGCGCCATTGTAGTCTGTTTACGGCAATGCGTGAGTGGGTCGCTCCGCGCATGCGTGAAATATTTTAACGTGAGTAATTTTAAAAAATTAATTACCACCCTTTAACGCAATAAATTTGACAGCCCTAATTTTTAAGTCTTTTAACACACCTGACTGTGTGCCCAATCACTGATGAGTGGTTTAAAGCTGCCCTGCCCACTATAAAACACAAACCTGGTAAGAAATGGCTTGATGAGAAGCATTGTCTGATGTGCATTATGGCTCGGTCAAAAGAGCTGTCTGAAGACCTGCGATCAAGGATTGTTGATTTGTATAAAGCTGGGAAAGGATACAAAACCATCTCTAAAAGTCTGGATGTTCATCAATCAACAGTCAGTCAGTCAGTCGCTCAGTCTAAAAATGGAGAGAGTTTGGCACTGTTGCTTCTCTCCCAACGTGTGGTCATCCACCAAAGATGACGCCAAGAATTCAGCACAGAATACTCAGAGGGGTAAAAAGAACCCTCCTAGAGTGTCTGCTAAAGACTTACCGAAACCACTGGCACAATCCAATATTTCTGTGCACACATCAACTATATGTAAAACTATGGCCAAGAATGGTGTTCATGGGAGGACTCAACGAAGGAAGCCACTGCCGTCTAAAAAAATATTGTTGCTCATTTAATGTTCGCAAAAAGGCACTTGGACACTCCACAGAAGTTTTGGCAAAATATTTTGTGGACTGATGAAACCAAAGTTGAATTGTTTGGGAGTAACACACAACGTCATGTGTGGAGGAAAAATGGAACAGCTCACCGACATCAACACCTCATCCCCACAGTGAAGCATGGTGGAGGGAGCATCATGATTTGGGGCTGTTTTGATACCTCAGGGCCTGGACAACTTGCAATCATTAATGGAAGAATGAATTCAAAAGTTTATCAAGTTGTTTTGCAGGAAAACCTGAGAGTTGAAGCTAAAAAAAAAAAAAAAAGGATGGATGCTGCAACAAGACAATGATCCAATACACAGACGTAAATCAACTTCAGAATGGTTTCAGAAGAACAAAATACACGTTCAGGAGTGGCCAAGTCAAAGTCCAGACTTGAACCCCATTGAGATGCTGTGACATGACCTAAAGACACCGATTCATGCCAGACATCCCAGGAATCTGAACTACAGCAGTTTTGTAGAAAAGAAATGGGCCAAGATTAGTCCTAATGGATGTGCCCCCAGACTGATTTGCAGCTACAGGAAGCGTCTGCTTGAAGTTATTGCTGCCAAAGGGGGAGAGCACAAAATATTAAATGTGATGGTTCACTTATTTTTTTCCCACTTCTGTCATTTTTTGCATACTATCCTCTTTAAAATATGAAAACCTATACATTTTTGGGTGGTTTTAGTTAAAGCAGACAGTTTTTTCATCTGTGTGATTTTGACCAAGATTTGACATTTGATGGTGATTTCATGCAGAAATGTGAGAAATTCCAAAAGCTTCAGATACTTTTTCATACCACTGTAAACATTAGGCAATACTGCATAAAAATAATACCGAAATGTGATGGAATACTAGAATGAAATGGGAATGCTGTGATCAATTAACAGTAATCAATTATTAGATTAGTTGACAACTGTTTGGATAGCCGATTAATCGTTTCAAGACATTGTTGATCTGAAAATTATCCGATTCTTTTGTTGAGCCTCTTAATGTTAATGATTCTCAATTATTTTGAAAAATTCAGACAAAAAATGAATAACAGTAATGAAATATTCTCATATTATAATCATTAGGAAAATATTTATTTTTACAAAAATTAAAACAAAAAAAGTCTTATAACCTTTATTTAAAACCAAAAAATAGGAAAATAAATTAAAAAAGTTCTTGATGAAAAATGTATTTCTATAAAAAGGGGGGAAACTATAGATTCTCTTAATTAAAAAAAAAAAAAAAAACCGTGTGACTATTTTAAAGGACGATACTTTTAATTTATTATTGTATTTATTGAGTTAATAAACATTTTGAAAGGAAAAGGACATTTCATTAATTTTTTTAGTGGAAATAAAAAATGAAAAAAAAGAATAAAATGTTATAAATTTTTCTGAAGAATGTCAAATGATTAATGAATTTTGTAAAAACAAAATTATAAAAAATTAATATTTTTGCTGAGAAAATTTTTTTAAATGGAAAGGTATTTAAAAAATCGGGAAAAAATAGTTAAGACTATATTTTTAATTTTGTAAAAAAAAATCATTTTTTGTTAAAATAGAAAAAATGGGAAATGAAATATTCTTGATTTAATTTTTTTAAATTTAATTATGATAATTAATTTAATTTAATTTTTTTTTAATTAAAAAAAATTTTAAAGGGTGAAAACTTGTCTAAAAAAGTAAAAAAAAAAAATGTAAATAATTTTGATTTATTAATGTATTCCATTTCTAGATTTAACAAACATTTCATATGGAAAAAGAAAAATTATTATTAAATGTATTATTAAAAAATTAAATACAAAATTAAAACGAGAATAACATTTTATTTGTTAATTTATGGACCGAAACAAGTAGGCCTATGTCTAAATTTAATTTCTTTTTCAATCAATAACATTCAATCAATATTCTTGCTGGAAACAACAACAGCAAAAAGAAAAAAAAACAAACAAACAAACAAACAAACAAACAAAAAAAACAGTAGAAAGTGAGTACTTCATCCATCACTGTAGTGTTCAAGTATTCATTAATTTTGTCATCTCCCCAACTTACCTCTACTTGATTACATTGAGCAATCAGTGCGGAAAGGGAGTTTGTTCCTCCTTCATTTGACAGAAAACCATATCATGCATGGCCTCATTTTTCCAAACGAATTTCCTGACGGTGGCTTATTGAAAATGCGTGCGTTTGTTTATGGAAGCAGATAAAAACGAATAACCGAAGACGGCGCGTTCACGGCTTAACGCTGGGAAAGCGTCCAAATACGCTCGACATCTTCACGCGCTGATGAGTTTTACAGCATTTTGTGGAATATTCCACCTGCACTTAAACGGGCTGCTGCTGCTGATAGTCAAAGGGTTCTTCTTAGTTATTATCTACACAAGAGCAGAAGGAACGTTTGAAGCCGTTTTGAGTGGTAGTGAAAATGACAACCACAAGGCTTGCAAGTTTTAATGAAGTGACCTCATTTTTTGACAATGGCTTCCTTATAAAAACATAGATGTAGATGATTAAGATGAAAAGAAAAAAGTAGGTGGTGAATAATTGAAGCAGTTAAAGCAGTGTATTAACAGTAGTAAAATAAATGTTGTCTTTTTAAAAATTGTTCAGGAATTAAATTGATTAGTTTACCTAGGTAAAGTAGGATAGAATACAGTTGTAAAGTATTCTTATTATTGATGTTTGTATGAGGTTTTTAACTTATTTACTGCCATTGATGGTGATAGATGTCCAATCCGTTTGAGGTTGGCCATAAGCAGATTTTAAAGGGCGGGGGGCAGCCTTTTATTGGCTTAAGCTTTGGCAGCCACTACTAACAGTCATGGTTGCCCAACTTCCCATCTTGCATTTGGGCGGAGCAAGAGACGATCTTTTTCTTAACACGCTTAATTGAACACAACGCAGAACATATTGTATACCATTTGCAGCCACCACTGACAGTCATGGTTGCCCAATTTCCCATCATGCATTTAAGCGCAGCAGGAAACATTCTTTTTCTTAACACGCCTAATTGAACACAACACAGACCATACTGTATAACATTTGCAGCCACCACTGATAGTCCTGGTTGCCCAACTTCCCATCATGCATTTGGGCGCAGCAGGAAACATTCTTTTTCTTAACACGCCGAAATGAACACAACGCAGACTTTTTCTTAATATAAAATTACTATAACTTGTACTCAAATTTATCTTTTAAGAACTACAAGTCTTTTATATCCGTGGATCCCTTTAACAGAAAGAATGTTAATAATGTTAATGCCATCTTGTGGATTTATTGTTATAATAAACAAATACAGTACTTATGTACAGTATGTTGAATGTATATATCCGTCTTATCGTTCCTTCCCAACAATAATTTATACAAAAATATGGCATATTATGTCTGTCTTATGTCTTATCTTTCTATTCCAACAATAACTCACAGAAAAATATGGCATATTTAAGAGATGGTTTGAATTGCGATTAATTACGATTAATTAATTTTTAAGCTGTGATAAACTCGATTAAAAATTTGTTTGACAGCCCTAAATAAAACTGAAACAAAAATGAGTGAAATGAACAAAAAATAGATTTTTATAATGGGTCAAAATTATTTTTCTTTGAAAAAAAAAATATGGGAGGGCAATTTTATTTTTCAAATGATTTATTTCTTTGATTGAAGATATATATATATATTTTTTTACTTTTTTTAGGGATTGAATGATTTAGACACAAATGTCCTACCCATAATATGGCCCAAACACAAAAAGGATTGCTTCAAAGAAAACTTTTTCATTGAAAAATTAAGTGTTCAAATGCAGATTTTTCAACCTCAAATATTTTTTTGTATTCAAAAACTTTTTCTATGATTGAAATCTTTGTTTTTTTTAAATTGAAGTGATTTTTCTTTTTGAAAATACATATATTTTTGAAGCAACTTATTTTTTGATTGAATAATCAAAATAACAAAAATGTCCTAGCCAATGTGTGGCCCAAACACAAATGAACTTTACTTCAATCAAAAAAAAAAAAAAAAAAAAAAAAAAAAAAAAAAAAAAAAAACAATCAAAGAAAAATAGCTTTCACATGCATTTTTAAAAAAAAGTTTTTTCAGTTTCAAATGTATTTTTGCAACTTTTTTTTGCAACAAGCTACTTTTTTTTTTTTTAATTGAAGCAACTTTTTTAAATTGAATAATAAAGACACAAATCTACCTCCATATAGCTCTGCCCAGGGCATACAATCTTTGACTGGGGTAACTACATTGGCACGACACCGGCGGGCGTACCATATTCAATGGATGACGATCTTGGCGAAAAGTATTGCTTAAGCAGCCTGATTTAGAATTCCCCTCAAGAATGATGAGAAACAAAAAACGCTCATTGTTAACTTATTATTATAAATATTCTTGTAAGGTAACTTTATTGCTGACACTGCATTTCAGGAAGTCAGGAAGGTCATGACAGACCATCGCTTCAATGATATCTGACGCCATCTAGCGTCCTGAATGGGTATAACGTCTAGACCGCGAATATAAGACGACCCCCATTTTTTCAGTCTTATATCAATGCAAAAAACACCATCTTATATTCGGGCCAATACGGTATTATTACTTATAATTTCATGAAAGCTGCACTGTTTGTCCTTTGAGAGGTTTAAAAAAGTTTATTCAGTTCATTAAGAGTTTATTATTATGAACTTATTTTTACTTTCTTACTGTTGGGCTTCTACTATACATGTTTTAATTTCATGAGTTTAGCACTATTTTGGCCTTTGAGAACCAACTTATGGGTGACTAACTATTGTCACCCATATCAGATATGCAATAAAAAGTCCTACTGGATTCACTTTGTGTTAGTCTTTTTCCTGTTTTGCAAAGATAAGCAGCAGCCTGACAAAGCCATGATGGCAATGATTTCACATCCAAGTATGTAGCTCTTTGAAAAACAATAAATAAATAAATAAATAAATAGGAAGTGACACAGAATTGCCCCAAATTCACAGAATGTGACCAGAAATGAACGGGAAGTGACCCCAAAACATAGCATTATATTTAGAAGCGCATTGAATTGTGTGTACACTTATTTTTATTGTGAAATTATTTCACAACTAATTATTACTATAAAGCACAAAATCAACAAGAAGTAACCCAAAATGAACAGGAAGTGACACAGAATTGCCCAAAATCAACAGGTGATCACAAATGAACAGGAAGTGACTTAGATTTGCCCCAAAATCAACCGGAAGTGACTAGAAAATAACAGGAAGTGACCCAAAACATCGCATTGTATTTAGAGGCACATTCAATTGTGTGTATTTTTTTTTTTTTTTTTTTTGTAAAATTCTTTAATGACTAATTACTATAAAACACAAAATCAAGAAGAACTGACCCAAAATGAACAGAAAGTGACAAAACATTGGCCCAAAATGAACAGGAAGTGACACAGATTTGCCCCAAATTCAGCCGGAAGTGACCCAAAACAATACATTTGTATTTAGAGGTGAATTGAATTGTATATAAATGTATATATTAGGGCTGTCAAAATTATCGCGTTAACGGGCGTTAATTAATTTTTAAAAATTAATCACGTTAAAATATTTGACACATTTAACGCATGCAATGAATGACCCGCTGGCATATTGCCTCAAACATTACAATGAGGCCGTTTATGGACATTAAGAGTCTAGAGAATGCCACCGGCCGCTTGGGGGCAGCGCCGTTCCATACTCATGTTACGTCTTCTAAACGTGGGAGAATTAGTAGTTGTGAGACGTTTATGCTGTATTCACAATGCAATGCAAATTGCTATTTGTGCTCCACACATATTTCGGTAAGTTTTCTTTCTTTTAGAGGCAATTATGTGTCTCTTGTTTTATTTTGGGTAAGATATGTTCAGATACTGTATATGTTATACAGTAAAGGCGAGTGGACACAGGCGTTCTTTGGACCGCGCCGTTTATTGGCATAAGCTTCTCCTTCACAACAAACATAAGTATCGTTTAGTGAAAGCACAACAAAAGTAATATTCCTATCCCTCTCAAAAAAAAAACAAAAAAAAAAGTTCACAAAAAGAAAAGCACTTCAGTCTATAGTAATGAGGCCCTATTCTGACACACAGTTAAACAACAATGCAAAATGAACTGGCATTCCATATCAAAATAGCTATGCAAAATATACGTAAAACTTTTCACTCTATTTTTATTATTCTTATTCTTATTTTTATTCTTATTATTATTATATTAACTTTACTTTTGATTGAAAATTTTACAAATTTTATTAAAACAAAAACATAAAGAGGGGTTTTAATATAAAATTACTATAACTTGTAACTATAACATTTATCGTTTAAGAAATACAAGTCTTTCTATCCGTGGATCACTTTAACAGAAAGAATGTTAATAATGTCATTTGTGGATTTATTGTTAAAATAAACAAATACAGTACTGATGTACAGTATGTTGTATGTATATATCCGTCGTGTGTCTTATCTTTCCATTCCAACAATAATTTACATAAAAATATGGCATATTTTAGAGATGGTTTGAATTGTGATTAATTGCGATTAATTAATTTTTAAGCTGTAATTAACTCGATTAAAAATTTTAATCGTTTGACAGACCTAGTATATACATATATATATATTATATATATATATATTATATATATATATATATATATATATATATATATATATATATATATATACATACATATATATATATATATATATATATATATATATATATATATATATATATATATATATATATATATATATATATATATATATATATTAGGGCTGTCAAAATTAACGCGTTAACACGCGGTAATTAATTTTTTAAATTAATCACGTCAAAATATTTGACGCAATTAACGCACATGTCCCATTCAGACAGTATTCTGCCTTTTGGTAAGGTTTACAGTAAGGCTTTTCATGCTGTCTAACAGCGAACTCTTGTGGTCGCTTTGCGACATGGTTTACTTTTTTCTTGCCAGTTCTATATGGCTGCACAACGTCTCTGTTGTGCTTATATGATACTTGGACAAGATTTGTCCGTAAGTATGGTTGTTGTAAAGAATGTACATATTATGTTAATAAGCGAAATGTTATATTTTTTGTATGAGACGCTTTTTGTTTATGTTCAGTTAACCTGTATAGCGTGCTAAGCTAACGTTGTTGCTAATGCAATGCTTGTGTACTTTTTTTTGTAGCTTTACGACGGTCTAAAGAGGCCATTTTATTAATAAATCAGATGAAAAAGGAAGAAGTCTGATTATTAAGGCGTCGTTCACTAGCTGTCTAGCTTTGGAAAAAGTAGACGCTTCGGCGTGAGGACAGCATAGACAGATTTAAAGGACAGTAGAGTGAAATGCCCACTACAGTCCTTATGTACCGTATGTTGAATGTATATATCAATCTTGTGTCTTATCTTTCCATTCCAACAATTTATTTTACAGAATATATATATAATTCACAGAAAAATATGGCATATTTTATAGATGGTTTGAATTGCAATTAATTGCGATTAATTACGATTAATTAATTTTTAAGCTGTAATTAACTCGATTAAAATGTTTAATCGTTTGACAGCCCTAATATAATATATATATATATATATATATATATATATATGTATTTTTTTTTTTTTTTTTTTTTTAATGATATTGGTTATGAAACACAAAATGAAAAGGGGAAGACACACCAACGCCCTAAAATCTACAGGACATGTCCCGGAAATGCTTCAAATCGACAGGAATTGACCTTTGACCAGCTAACTGGCATTAAAGCATTCTCATTATACATATAAACACTTTTGTTTCATCTATTTACAACAAGTACTGTTTAATCCTCATAATTGGTGTAATGTTTGGGGGGCTCTAAAAGCCTTAAAGCGAATGCATTAAAAATCATTCGTATAATTCCCCTGCATCCTTCCTCACTTAACTTTAAGTGTGTTGCTCTTCTTCCTGGCCGGATCTCGATGGACTTGACGCGCCCGGGCGCCAAACGCCAGCGTCTGCAGGGACTCGGTGATGAAGCGGCGAGTGGGGGACACGCACAGCATCACTAGCAGCTTGGCGTCGCCACCTGGTGGAAGAATGTGATATCTTTAAGAGTTCAGGGGGGATTGATTGGCAAATGAGCGTCTCACCTATGACGTCTTGGAGGAGGTGAGTGAGCTTGCTGTTCCTGTACGGGACGTGAGGCCTCTGCTCGGCCAAGGCGGCTAAAACGTCCGACAGAGCAGAGAGACTCCGGTTGATGCAGGATACCTCCCACAAGGCACCGCCAGATACTCCAGTCATATCTGATTGTTGATGATAATGTGTAAATGTTATTGACGGTGATAGAGGTCCAAACCATTTCCACAAATATACAGTATGTATATGGCGGAAAACACTCAGGTGATTTGAAGTTCCGCTCTGAGACCCTCAATTTGGCCAAATTTCAAAACTGACCTATATGAATGTGTGATACATCATTGGAAAGCTTCAAATCTCAATTTTCTGGGGGAGGAAACTTTTTGAACAGGAGGGCACTTAAAAAATATATGGCGGAAAATTCAGACAAGACTGAAAAAGCAGTTTCTGCTCTTGCACTCCTCTTGAAAAGAAACTGCTGTATTTTAAGCCAAAAGAACTGTTGTGTTTGATAGAACAATATGTCTATATGCTGCCATAGCAGATTCATGGCGCATTAAGCCCCCGAACTATTTTTAATTTGTCCGTTTTACCCTGAAAACCCCCATTTACAGACGTCGCGGAACCGCTTTTGTTTCAACCCAGCCATAGAACGAAGGTATTTAATTTAGTAGGGCTGTCAAACGATTAAATTTTTCAATCGAGTTAATTACAGCTTAAAAATAATAATCGCAATTAATCTCAATTCAAACCATCTATAAAATATGCCATATTTTTCTGTAAATTATTGTTGGAATAGAAAGATAAGACACAAGATGGATATATACATTCAACTTATGGTACATAAGGACTGTATTTGTTTATTATAACAATAAATCAACAAGATGGCATTAACATTATTAACATTCTGTTAAAGCGATCCATGGATAGAAAGACTTGTAGTTCTTAAAAGAAAAATGTTAGTACAAGTTATAGAAATTTTATATTAAAACCCCTCTTAATGTTTTCGTTTTAATAAAATTTGTAAAATTTTCAATCAAAAAATAAACTAGTAGCCCGCCATTGTTGATGTCAATAATTACTTACACAATGCTCATGGGTGCTGAAACCTATAAAATCAGTCGCACCCAAGCGCCAGCAGAGGGCGGCAAAACTCCATAAAACACAACAAGTGAGCGTCTCACTGTACTATCATTTAAATGTGTCTGAGCGGGGCATCTGCGTTAATTGCGTCAAATATTTTAACGTGATTAATTGAAAAAATTAATTAACGCCCGTTAATGCGATAATTTTGACAGCCCTAATTTAATTATATTTATTATTCAAAATGCCTGTCGTTTTTAGCTTCGAATCATTAATTGATGTCTCATTTTTTGTTTAAAAAAAAAAAGAAAACGACTTTAAAAAGTATTCACTCACATATTTTAAACTTTTAAACAAATTATGTCACAATGAAAAAAATGGCGTCTGTAAAATACGTAGTCACGCATATCTACCTCATAACTATCACTTAATTGTTTTTTTTTTTTTTGTTACTGTCGCATTTTCTCCGATATGTCAGATGATAAATAATTGATCCAAACAAAAAAAAGTTTAAAAAAAAAAACGTTTAAAAGGGTAAATACATGAAAAACAAAATCTTGACCACTCCTTGCTGTCTGCGATTTCTGCATCGCAACCCTTGTTATATTACCATGTTTCACCCATAAAATCCCCCAAAAATCCAGCTGTGGCCATTCACAGCTGTGTCTTGACACCCAGTGATACATGCGACATGGAGTTTTTGGATTGAACAAAGTAGGTACGTGATTATATCTCGTTAAAATCATGGCGTCTGTAATTCTGTTCTCGCGTGCTCTCACCTCCAGATCGGGTTTTGCTGTTTAAAAAATATACAACAAACAAACAAACAAAAACAAAAAAAAGTCCTCCAGCTCAAAATTTTTCTTCCCCCAGAAAATTGAGATTTTAAGCTTTCCAATGATGTATCACACATGCATATCAGACAATTTTGAAATTTGGCTAAATTGGGGGTCTTCAAGTCACCTGAGTGTTTTCCGCCATCTATCGCCGTCAATATTAACGTGCTTACCGACACACTCGCTTCCTGCCAGATCCACCAGCTGCAGTTTGGTTTTAAACGGCGATTGCGAGGCGCCCAATCTCGGGGAAGGGCATGGCGATAACGAAGGGGAGGAGGCGGGACTTTGGAAGCCTTCTTCAGGTGAGTTTCGCATGGCGTTGGCACGGCGACACTTTGGACTCCACGATTCTCTCTTCTTGGCGCTTTGCAGGCGACGGGCTTCGAAAAAAAGAACAAAGTTCAATGTTGAGTTTTCATAGTGGATCTTGTCAGATTGTTCTGCGAGTCATCTCACCCAAGGCTTGCGCGTTGGGGCTTTTGGAGGAAATTGTGAGTGTGACAATAATATGAGAGCGTGACGAATCGGCGTGTACGAGAGTGGAACAGTGAGCTCGTAGTCGTAGAACTCTACTCATGATCTGCACCACCTCGGAGGCGTCACAAACAGACCTTAAAACAACATGAAGTTGGTAAGTCATTATCCTAGCAATGTTAGCGAAAAATCATCTCATTTGTAGGTTTGTTCTTACTCCTGAGTGAAGGAAGCCTGACTGGTTGAGGTGACGTTTTCCCGACGTCGTCCGGCGTCTTTAGCTAGCAGGTCCGACACGTCGTTGTTGTAGACTTCGGTCACTGACATCTCAACCGTGTAGCTCGCTGAAGGCTTCTCGGAAATCAGCCTGGCTCCAGAAGACATCGCTTTCAGGTCACGTCAAGTTTGTGGTCACTATAGGCACTTTACCGGAAAATCTCAGTGGCTGCCATGACGATGACACCTCGCCGCAACCCAGAGGGTTCGTCGGATTCAGGAGATCCCATCATAGTGTGAGTCTTGCCACTTCCTGTCTGGCCGTACGCCATTATGCACACGTTGTAGCTGCGGTAAAGTTTTGCATCAGAGTGCATCTTTATCATCACTTAGCTTGATGCTTACCCATCCAGCAAAGAGGTGAGAAGAGGCTTGACTTCCTCAAACACGGTTTCTTGGGAGTCATCTGGCCCGTAAACCCTGAAGGAAATGATTTATATTGACAAAAAAAAACATCCACAGCAGTCGTTTGCTTTCGTATAAAAACTTGGTTACCTCTCAAATTCAAACATCTTGTTTTGTGCCGGCACTCCCGCTTTCATGCAGTTTACGACCACAGTGTCCTTGAACAGGTAAAAAAGTGAGGACGTGGAAGATTTTACTGTATTTTTCCCAACTTTAAGCCGCTAATTTCTTGTTTCCCTTTGAACTGTGCGACTTACACAATGAAGTGGCTAATTAGGGCCCGAGCACCAACTGGCGCGGAATGCAAAGGATTATTATTTCTTCTTCAAGGCAAATGAAAATTGCCAATTTGAAGGCCTGAACATGCTCGAAAACGCATCAAAATTTGCACATACACACGGCTTTGCATAAATGTCGATAATTTTGCAACGTTGTGAAAAAAATATGACGAAATGGCTCAGTGGCGCCCCCTTGAAATGTTCAAAAAGGCCTCTCCATTTTGGTTTTTACAAAGTAGAGCGATGAAATTTGGGGAGTCGATACGTTGTGCAAAACTGCTCCAAAAAGTCTCTTGCACCCATATTCCAAACCCAATAGGAAATCGGGTATTTTGGATTGAATGTTAAAAAACATGCAATTTTAGCCGATAAACAACGTGCACGTTTGAGATCATTGAGCCTAGGCAGTTAGTTGGGTCCTCCTCAAAATTGGTGAGACTGTACATGAGACATATGAGATGTTAAGTTATTAAAATGCGAAAACACACCAAAATTTGCACATACACGCGGCTTCGCGTAAATTTTGATAATTTTGCAACGTTGCGAAAAAATGTAACAAAATGGTTCAGTGGCGGCCCCTTGAAATTTTCAAAAAGGCCTCTCCATTTAGGTTTTTTCAAAGTAGAGCGATGAAATTTGGAGAGTCGATACGTTGTGCAAAACTGCTCCAAAAAATCTCTTGCACCCATATTCCAAACCCAACAGGAAATCGGGTATTTTGGATTGAATGTTAAAAAACATGCAATTTTAGTCAATAAGCAGTGTGCACATTTGAGAACATTGCGCCTAGGCAGTTAGTTGGATCCTCCTCAAAATTGGCGAGACTGTTCATGAGGCAAATGAGATGTTAAGTTATCAAAATGCTGAGTTTTCATTCACGGGCCTGACCTGGGCAGGGTACCAAAGTCGGGCGTTTTTTTTTTGGCAACACACCGAATTCAGTAAATGACTAATAACTTCCTGATACAAGGTGCATTTTTTTTCTTATCTGGCATGCATGAGAGATATCCGAGCCTGAACACGACTGCATTGAAATATTACACATTAGGCCTGGCGCCCCATAGTGGGAACAGGAAACGCCTTTTTTTTTTTTCTTACAAGACAGGCTCCTCCTCATCGGGAAAAAAATCAATTGACCTCAAACCTGCATCAGGGAAGCCTTAAGACATGTCTTCAGGTATCTGATGAAAAATATTGGGTTTTCGTTGAAGCGGCAGGGTCCAAACAGGAAAGTGAAAAGACCCTTGGCATTTTGTCTAACAACAAATTTTTAACAGTCATAACTTGGCAGATATACAACATATCTGTGCCAAACTTTCCGTGCATGCCGAGGGTCATACCCTGAAGGGTCCTGTATGGGTCATTTGCATCAACTCTGTAGCGCCAACTAGTGGCAGCGGAATTTAAAGCCTTAACAAGCTTGAAAACTCACCAAAATTTGCACATACAGTCCATGCATCTTGGTCTAAATTTCGATAATTTTGCAACCTTGCAAAAAAAACGTAACAAAATGGCTCAGTGGCGCCCCTTGAATTGATCAAAAAGGCCTATTCTATTAGATTTTTTCAACATAGAGCGATAAAATTTGGGGAGTTGATACGTTGTGCAAGACTGCTCCAAAAAGTCTCTTGCACCCAAATTCCAAACCCAATACTGCGAGGGCCCGTTCAGTCCTGCTTGCAGGGCTAGTATTTGGAGTATAACGGCATTACTAACACCATTATTTTTATCAGTACGTAATCTAATTAATTACTTTTCCCATCTTTGTAACGCCGTTACCGTTACTGAAAAAGACAGTTCAGTTCAATTCAATCAGTTAATATAAACATGTTTGATGGGAAAGACGTTATAGAATAGATCATGTAGTAACGTGAAAAACATGAAAAGTAACATCAGTTATTTGCCGAGTAACTAATTACTCAACATTGAGGTAACTGAGTTGCTAACTCAATTAGTTTTTTGGGAGAAGTAATCTTAAACTGTAACTAATTTGTTTTTTTTGTTTTTTTTGTTTGTTAATTTGCAAGACTAACAACTCTGGCCATGGCTAATTTGACAGGATTTGAAAAAATGGACAACCACAGTTCGCTACAACAAAGCTGCAATGCTAGCAACATTGCTAGCCGAGTTTGTTAAGCACTAACGGGATTTTATCGTCAAATAAGACTCCTTGGTGCCATTACAGTAGAACAAATTAAACCTAGTCATGAGTGGTTTGACAGAAAGAAAAATCACAAACATTTATAGCATGCTACGACAAACTAGCATGATGTTAGCTGAGTTCGTTAGGCACTATGAGAATTTTAAGGCAAGAAGGCTGTTTGTTGCCATAACAGAAGAACAAATTACCATATTTTCTGAACTATAAGTTGCACTTTTTTTCAAAGTTTGGCTGGGCCTGTGCCTTTTACTCAGGTGCGACTTACATGTTGATACTTATACTCGAGGCGTGGCCTCTACTTCGAGTTGGTGCAGTTTTTCAAAAGTGATACTGAAGTTGAAGACTTGAATGGATTTGGTAGTTATTTGGAGTGAAATTGAGTTTGTTTTGTTTATTGTTATCTGAATAACTGTTAATATGTTAACAGATACTGTACCTATTTAGCGCTTCGTTCTCCATTTAACTACTAGTATAATTTATAATGTTGTTGCTTGGTCTGTGATTAAATAAAATGCCCTCCCCAAAATGCGACTTGTATATGTTTTTTTTCCTCTTCATTGCAAATTTTTTGGCTGGTGTGACTTATATTCATGTGCGACTCATAGTCCAAAAAATACGGTAGGCCTAGCCAAGCCGCAGCTCTGTTCAGTTGGCAAATAAATACAATGCAGTAGTATACCAACAATGGTAAATAGACATTTTTTTATCAGTCAAGTCTTTCTGTGTAACATATTTTTATGTAAATATCCCAAAGTGAATTAAATTTGGTTGGTGCGGCATATAGACTGCTCTCTATACTTCAATATTTACTGTAAAACTTACATCACTGACGGCTTGAATTACCCGCTCTGATGAATCAGGCCTGAAAATGAACATGACTGTGCTTAAAAACGTCTCAAAAGTGACATTTTGGACTTGTCCTTTAGTAAGAGACACACCCCGAGCTGGAAGGGTAGGACCGGACGTCATCGAACGGCAAAAGTGGACGCAGCCTACAATGCACCCGGATGTTTCCTCTTAACTCCTGCGACAAAATAAACAAAACTGAGTCGTAAATTGACCTAAATTACAAATGGTGTCATGAACTCACCACCAGCGCGTTGTGAAGCTCTTTCCTCCGCTGCCTCTCTGCTCCAAATTTCTCCCGCTCCTCCTCTAGAGAGCGCTCTAGAGCGCTCAAACGGGTTTGTAAACCTTAAGTAAACAATACAAATTTTAACTGACGGTAGACGTACAATGAATCTGAAAAATCAACATTAACAACAAATGGGACTTACTGTCAACAGTATCTTGGCTACATTCTCGCAGATAAGAGCATCTTTTCTGTTCCACTATTTCCTGTAGCTGCTTGCTCTTTTCCTCTAGCTCAGTGGCAAAACTTACATAGACGGCAAAGAACTCACTCAGGCACTGCTTCAAAGTCTAAAAACAACAGAAAACAACTTGTCAAATGGGAAGAAAGTCTCTTATGTATGACCATGTCGAAGCGATCGTGAACTTACCTTGACCTCAGAAATGAGTTTGACAACGGCTGAATGTAAACGGGTGTTCTTCTCCTCAATCTGTGGGCTGTTTTTTACTTCCGGCTCCTCTTCAAGTTTTGCCATAGACTCAAAAAACAAAACAAAAAACCCCCAATAAATATTGACATGTGCCTATTACCGGTTTCAAGGTATACCATAGTATGAAAGCGTCAAGGTTTCAAAACCGCAAAAATTTTCGTCATATGGTCCCAACGGTATTAGCTATGTTTTATGTCCCTGGGACCGGTTGTTGCTCAGTGTCAGTGCATAGATTTCATAATTATATTAACGGGACAGATTCCACTGCGGCACGCCTTTTCATAGTGGGCCGTCCCACACTCCGCTTCAGTTATTCGTAGTCAGTCTTAAGTTCTTCTCAAACACATCCAGCGACCCAACGCCGGATTTAGGTTGAAAATGTACGAAAGCTGTACCGCATACAAACAGGAAGGATTGTCTCATGAGTGATTTGTTCGAGGATTCAAGGTAATTGTTATATTTTTCATAACATGCATGCAAAATCAAAGGGAGAAATTAACCGCTTCTGCATTGGCATTATAGTTTGCAATATTTACGTAAAATAAATGCTAACTGCCCTGTTTTTTACTTTTACCCAAGAATCAGGACTGTCTTACAACCAAATCTATAAGAATTCAGGTATTTAAGGATTTATTCACAAGAATTTCAACGTAGAAAGCTCTTTGTGGTGATAAGTCGGCACTACAGTGGCTTAAAGACTAGCAGCACATTCGACATATTTACGTAAAATAAATGCTAAATGCCCGGTATTTTTGCATTTTACCAAGAACTGAGAATGATCTACGTCCATATCTATAAAGCATTCACAGATTTAAGCATTTATTCACAAGAATGTCAACGTAAAAAGCTCTTTGTTGTGATAAGGTGGCGCCACAGTGGCTTAAAGACTAGCATCACATTTGGCATATTTACGTAAAATAAATGCTAATTGCCCGGTTTTTTGGCTTTTAGCCAAGAATTGTGACTATTTTACGTCCATATCTATAAAGAATTCAGGGATTTAAGCATTTATTCACAAAAATTTCCAACGTAAAAAGCTCTTTGTCTGTTTCCACTCAGTCATTTTTGACGGAGATAGGCCTCCTATGAATTGCACCCGCGCCCCGTGTCCTGTCAATACACTATGAAGTCTATGGTCAGTGAGTCAGCTGTACTACAGGGTAGCTGGAGAAGGTGAAACTCCTGAACTTTTTCTCCCATTGAAGAAAACAAAATCGCTGGAATGGGAATACTTCAGCTACAGAAAAGTTACAGACGGCCGCAGCTTAGAAGAGGAGGGCCAAACGATATCTAAAACATGTTTGTGGAGGGTGGCTGCCGACGAGGCAGTACCTCCAATATGATTTAGTATTTATACTAAATTAAAGGTTAGTAAACACTGTCATGAACATTTATACCTGCTCAGAAACTTCCAGTGTGTTTGGTGTGTCTAGTGTTGGTAAAACGTGGTGTTTTTCTCTCTCTGGCAACTGTTTGCCTTGAGAAAGAGAGTGCGTGTATAAATTAAACATGATACGAGTCATATACACGTGCTTTTTATGTAAAATATTTTTTGTTGTTGTTGTGATGGTAATCATTTTGAGCTGTGGCTTTGGGTGCATTTAATTTAATTTTATTTAGAATGTTTTATTTAGAATATACGTTATGAAAAATAAAAATCCTGTTGAATCGAAAAACCTTGTTATTGTGTTTTTTTTTTTTTTTTTTAAACCCATATATCTTAAAGTAACACATTTTAGAGCTGTAATTGCAATACCGTGATATCGTGACACCATGATATTTTGGCTTAAGGTTATCATACCTGTCAGAATCTCATACTGGCACATGCCTATTGACACCTTTTCCCCATTATAGGGCAAGTGACTATTTTTGGTCATTTAAAACAACTTACATATTTGCAAATATTACATATATACATACATTTAAATATATTTTAATTATTTATCCTTCTGATATATTTTAAAAATATTTGCTAATATAAAAATTGTATAATTATTATTATTATTTTTTTTAAATACAATTAGAAATAGATTTATACATTAATTCAATATTAATAAAAGCAAAATTAAGGACATTAAAAGGAGTAAAAACAGAAATAAACTCTAGTTATGACTTCAAGTAACATTCCAAAGTAGATTTGGTTGTTGTTGTTGTTCATAGTATTCAACTCATTGCATGCCATTGACGGCGATTGACGTCCAACTGAGACTGGCTGTGAATGCTCATCATCTTTGGATTGGACGTCTTGCGTCGTCAATGGCAGCCAATGAGTAAAAAGTGCCCTATTTTGTTTTTGTCGGATGAGTCATCTCCAGAGACATTTTTACACCATAAATTAAAATAAAAACACAGCTATATAAGAGTATTTTGCTTTTTTTTTTTTTTAAATGATGGTTGTAGAGTTCAGTAAGAGCAGTAAACACATTTTCGACTCTATATTGAGGACAAATGAACACTAACAAAAATATTTGCAATAAACAACGTAAAATGTGAAAAAAACAGCCTCTTACCTCAGCAAGCCTTATATGAAGAATGGCATTTTCTGTCTCCAATTCTAGTATTCGCTCCTCCTTACCCTGAAAAATCAACAAAACTTATTTTAAAACGGTAAAATATGATCCTCTCAATAATATTTCCCAATCATAAAGATTACTTACTCGTAGTTTGTGTTCCAGCAAGTGCACCTGATGCGCGAATATTTGGTCACGGTTAATAAAAAGGGGCATTTTTGGGGTTTATGAAAGGGAAAAGCGAATGTTTTACAGAGAGGATAAGAGTTTAGCTTTATCTAGGCTGTTAGCAGACGTTTAAATCTTCTCATGTCACCTCAATCCGATTAGAAACTCCAGAACAACTTGGAACTGCTTAACTGTCTCGAAAGCCTGCTATAAATAATGTAGTTCAAATCAGTTTTTTTTAAAATCGCGTTTTAAAACATTTAATGACATTCAAACGGTGTAGCTAGCATGAAATTAAGCGCATTTGGCGTTTTTCAGGAAAAAAAAAAACCCCCAAAACAAAACAATTATTAGGTAGCTGTAGACGAGTAATCATACTTCCTTTAAGAGGCGCTAATGGACGAAAGTGGAAAACAAAGAGGAAAAATTGTTCGACACAAGATGGCAGCAGAGTTTAAATTAAGAAAAAAAAGACTTGTCATTCAAAAACGTATTAAATTTTCAATTTGATTTTTAATGTTATGCCTTATGTTAAAAAAAAAAAAAACATACCGTATTTAAGTACTGAATACTCAATGTATGTAAAACAAGCGGTATTTAACGCAACGCTACTCTCGTGATACATTTGCAAATATTAAACAGATAACTTTAAATTACAACTTTAAAACATTAAATTAGGTGAGAGTCAGCGTTATTTTTGTGCCTACCTGTTTAAAAAATATGAATTGTATGAATGACTACATGAATAGCCAACTGTAGCTTTATCAGCTTCTCATGATATTGAGTCTTGCTCAAATGACACATTCAACATGGCGGTTAATCTAGCGTATTCACAGAAGAGACCAGCCCGTTGAACGCGTGGTTTATTTTTAATTTGTCTACAGTGGAACAAACGAAGAAGAAGAAACGAACTTCCGCTTTCGTCATGCTAATTCTGAAAGTTTGACAGTGAATGTATACGACACGCACTTTTTTTGTTTAAAAATGGTGAACGTAAAGGACAGACGAAGGGAGAATGCCAGCGTCGCTAGCGAGGTACTATCACAATCATAGCTGAACCTTTCTGGTTTCGCTTGAATTGTTTTAACTAGGTAGAATTGCCATTTAAAGGTCAAAGTCGTTTCTTGACTGTGATACATATCGATGCAGATTGACCGCTTGGAGGAGCGGCGGGCTCGTTGCCATGACAACCTAGAAATGGCAGAATTCAGGAGCAGGAATCGGGTGTTGTCCGAGGAGGAGAGGTGACAGTAATTATCATGAATAATACAATCTATGATCATCAGGAGTGAACATGTTTCAGTGCCATTGATGGTGATGGCATAGGTAAAGTTTGCCTTTTTTGGGGGGGGGGGGCAAAACACGTGTCTCTGTTTCAATGCAGTCAATGGTGCCTGCATAACATGCCAGTACAAACAATATTAACAGATCTATAGTTAAATACATTTTAAAAAAGCAGATCATTGTTTGAAATACGCATGCGGCTAAAACAATGTCACACCAGACTGCCGCAATTCATTTCATTCTGCAGGACTGTTTTTTTTTAAGATGCATAATGCGTAAAACCACAATAGAGAGAAGTGCTTCGGCTGCTCAGTCTCCCTTTCATTCCCACAAAAAAAATCAGCAGTGAAAAAACGATGTGATTTCACTCCACCCTGCTTGCCTAGACAGCCTGTTCCCTGCAGAGCTGCTGGATTGCAAATTTTGCTGTTCATACTACAACCATTGACATGCAAGTTTGAATAAATGTATCCAGAAAACAACAAACCAACACTATTGTTTGCATGGAGCATCGGTTCTCATGCATATATGTCGTTTTTTATTGGCATGCTAAGCAGGTGCCATTGACTTAATCTAGTTTAGCCACTCCGGAGCCCTGAAACTAACAAATAACTAACAAACTGCGTGGAATTTGTTGAAATCAACTCCACCGAGTAATTAAAACCCCGCTAACTCGAAGATTAAGCCTTATGTAAAAAAATTCTGAACTTCCCCTTTAAATTCATGTATAAGAAAGTCAATTACATGCAATTTTTCGGCCACCGGGGAGGCACTGCTCTTCTCGCCCTTCAATCTCCGCGTATTGGTGATGGACGTCCATCACTGTCAATGGCAGCCTATGAATCAAGATTTTTCAGAATTAACTTTGTGTCCTCCTCTTTTTTGCAGGCAGCAACTGGAAATAGAAATGGCGGTTATAATCGAAAGGGTGCGAAATTTGGGTATGAAACTGATCTAGTTTCCTCAAAATACAGTGGGGCAAATAAGTATTTAGTCAACCACCAATTGTGCAAGTTTTCCTACTTGATAAGATTAGAGAGGCCTGTAATTGTCAACATGGGTAAACATCATCCATGAGAGACAGAATGTGGAAAAAAAAACAACAGAAAATGACATTGATTTTTAAAGAATTTATTTCCAAATTAGAGTGGAAAATAAGCATTTGGTCACCTACAAACAAGCAAGATTTCTAGCTGTCAAAGACGTCTAACTTCTTCTAACGAGGCTCCACTCGTTACCTGTAATAATGGCACTTGTTTTAACTCATTATCGGTATAAAAGACACCTGTCCACAACCTCAGTCAGTCACACTCCAAACTCCACTATGGCCAAGACCAAAGACCACACTGATAATCTCCCTCGATCTGGGGCTCCGTGCAAGATCTCACCCCGTGTTGTCAAAATGATAACAAGAATGGTGAGCTCTCGTGCTTGGAGGAGAAAGAATACTGAATTGCATCCGAAGAACACCATACCCACTGTGAAGGATGGGGGTGGAAACATCCTGCTTTTGGGGCTGTTTTTCTGCAAAAAGGACCAGGATGACTGATCTGT
Source organism: Corythoichthys intestinalis (assembly GCF_030265065.1). Classification (NCBI taxonomy): domain Eukaryota; kingdom Metazoa; phylum Chordata; class Actinopteri; order Syngnathiformes; family Syngnathidae; genus Corythoichthys; species Corythoichthys intestinalis. Next base: position 9,305,035 of record NC_080413.1, read on the forward strand.
GTACAGGAAAGAATGAATAAGGCCATGTATCGAGAGATTTTGAGTGAAAATCTCCTTCCATCAGCAAGGGCATTGAAGATGAGACGTGGTTGGGTCTGTCAGCATGACAATGATCCCAAATACACTGCCAGGGCGACAAAGGAGTGGCTTTGTAAGAAGCATTTCAAGGTCCTGGAGTGGCCTAGCCAGTCTCCAGATCTCAACCCCATAGAAAATCTGTGGAGGGAGTTGAAAGTCCATGTTGCCCAACGACAGCCCCAAAACATCACTGATCTAGAGGAGATCTGCATTGAGGAATGGGCCAAAATACCAGCAACAGTGTGTGAAAAGCTTGTGAGGAGTTAGAGAAAACATTTGGCCTCCGTTATTGCCAACAAAGGGTACATAACAAAGTATTTAGATGAACTTTTGGTATTGACCAAATACTTATTTTCCACCATGATTAGCAAATAAATTCTTTAAAAATCAAACAATGTGATGTTCTGTTTATTTTTTCCACATTCTGTCTCTCATGGTTGAAGTTTACCCATGTTGACAATTACAGGCCTCTCTAATATTTTCAAGTGGGAGAACTTGCACAATTAGTGGTTGACTAAATACTTATTTGCCCCAGTGTACATTTATTTAATCTTTCATGAATTTATTTTCCGTCTTCTGGCCGCAGACAAGGAGTTGCAGCTGTTACGAAGAGCAAACAGGAAGAACACGCTACTGTCAGTGGCTTTGCTGGCCGTCTGCGCTTTCTTTGGCTACTTTTTCTGGTCTGACAACCACTACTCATAAGTCAACAAACGTTTTTTTTTTTTATGATTTCAGAGACATCCTCCAGCTAGATTACTGACCAAAGTGGGTGCTATTAACTAAAACTGACTAAGTGCCTGTCTGTAACGTCATTTATGGCCTTTCCATATCATCCATTGGCATCTATTGTTCACTCATGTGCGTCAAAATATGTTTTTAAAGAACAATAAAGTGACCGTAATAATGCACATGTTCCGTCTGAGTCGATATTACTTATTGGTATGATGACAATTATTTCTGCAAGCACAGTTGCTATTTAAAAATACTCCAAAGAAAAGATAAAGGCTTGACTCATAAGTAGTCTGCTGTTCTCATCTTATTTTTTTTTTGCCTCCGCTTGAGAGTATTTTAAGTTAGGGTATTATTTGTGGAAAGAAAATGAGTGTATTTGGTTTCCTATTAAAGGTATTTTTCTGAAAAGTAGGGTTCATTATGTGACTCACTGCTTCCATGCAGAAAATTGAAATGGTCAATAATTGGAAGATAAAGCTTACTGGCAAGCGTAATAAGGTGAACGGGCAATGCAGAAAACATTATTCAATTTTAAGTGTCATTTGCGGGAAAACTGTTGTTTAGTTTTTGATGCAGATATTTCATATTATTGGTCAAAGTTTAGGAAACTAACAAATGTCTCATATTGTGTAGTTCAGTTTAAAAATGTTTTATTTGAATTGGGGAATAATACACGCAAAAATGTTTTTGTGCTAATTTCAAATCGTACAACTTAAAAAAAAATAATTTGTGTATTTCTTTAAAGCAATACTTGGTAACTTTTTCAGATTTTTGTCGATTATAGCGACGCCGGTGGAGAAACACGGTAGTTTTTTGCCTTATGGAAAACTGCATTTCCCATGAGGACCTCAGTTCTTGCCAACAAAGGGTACATAACAAAGTATTGAGCTGAACATTTGGTATTTTGGTACCATGACTTGCAAATAAATTCTTTAAAAATCAAACAGTGTGATTTTCTGTTTTTTTCCCCACATTCTGTCTCTCATGGTTGAGGTTTAACCATGTTGACAATTACAGGCCTCTGTCAAATTTTCAAGTGGGAGAACTTGCACAATTAGTGGTTGACTAAATACTTATTTGCCCCACTGTATGTTAGCATTCGTAGCATTTAAGCTAGCGAACTTTTGCTTGGCAAATTAGCCCAACTTAATCTACTAAATTTACATTTTGATCAGATGAAATGGCCGTTTGAACACCAATTGTTTTGTGTCAGGTGTTTTATTGTTAAAATGTGTGTCATTTTGAACATAAGGCTGTAAATTAATAAGCTAATATATGTTTGTGTATACATTTGTAATTAGATTTAGAGTTACAGTTTGTGGAGTTATGTGTGAGCAATTTGCTATGAAAATTGTAAACACGATTACATTCGTAGCATTTAAGCTCGTGGACTTTTGTTAGGCAAATTAGGCTAATTTACTCTACTAAATTTACATTTTGATCAAACGAGATGGACGTTTGAACACCAACTGTTTTGTGTCAGGTGTTTTGTTGTTAAGATGTGTGTCATTTTGAACATAAGGTTGTAAATTAATAAGCTAATATATGTTTGTGTATGCCTTTGTAATTAAATTTAGAGCTACACTTTGTGGAGTTATGCGTGAGCGATTAGGTATGAAAATTTCTAAATACGTTTGCATTCGTAGCATTTAGGATAGCTAGGCAAATTAGGCTAATTTACTCTACTAGGTTTACATTTTGATCAGACGAGATGGACGTTTGAACACCCAATTTTTTTGTGCGTAAGGTGTTATATTGTTAAAATGTGTGTCATTTCGAACATAAGGCTGTAAGTCAATAAGCTAATATATGTTTGTGTATGCATTTGAAATTTAATTTTGAGGAACAGTTTGCTTTGAAAATTGTAAATACATTAGCATTTGTAGCATTTAAGCTAGTGGACTTTTGCTAGGCAAATTAGGCTAAATTACTCTACTAAATTTACATTTGGATCAGACAACATGGACACTTTAACACCAACTGTTTTGTGTCAGGTGTTTTAGTGTTAAAATGTGTGTCGTTTTGATCAAGTGTGCTGCAGCTTTACAAATTGTCAAAAGTGAAGGAAGGGAAAAGCTTCAAAAACCACAATTGTCTTGTTTGCTGTCTGTCAAGATCAACAACTTCACATTTAGTGAGGAAAGAACACGTCAAGTTAATGAAGTTTAAAATTACATACTGAGTGGTACAATTAAGTACTGTTTACATAGCTAAAAAAAATGAAGTCAAAGTCAAAATTGCTTAAGTCGACTCCGTCGTAACCCTGGATTTTAAATGTACTAATATAGTAAAGAAATAATCTATCTTAACTTATTGGCTGCCATCTACAGGGATAGACGTCCAATCCATGTGAACTGGGAGGATTACCAGTGGATGAACATTCGTTCATTCATCTTCAACTCGTGTTGTTTTTTGTTGTTGTTTTTTTTTCAACTCTTAACTCTTGCTCTGCCATTGACAGTGATGGACGTCCAATCCTATGACCGTCAACGTGCCTGAAGCCAGTCAAAATAATTAAAAGCGATCATCACTGTTGCATAAGGGTCTTGTTTACAATGGCCACATGCGATTGGGAGTGGGTTGGGGGGGTGTAATGGAGTGAGTGAGAGAGTGAGTGGGTCCACGCAAACAGTGATTCATTAAGCAGATGAAAAACACCAGAATGAAGTCCAGTCATTATGGATCATGTGGTCAATGGACTGTGCTACTACATACGGCAGCCTAAGAAACAAAACTGCTTCTACTATTACTTTTATTTTGCGACTATATGATTTAATGTTTAGTGTGAAATGTGCTATGTTTACTTCCAGACTAAGCTAATCCATATTTTCATAATTTCCTCTATCAGTTTTTAGACAGCAATTGTATTTACATAGTACAGAGGAGAATTGCTGCCTCACACACAAACACAAAAAAAGTCCATTATCACACTATTACATGAGCGTTATCATGTTTTACATGATAGTTTTCACGTTTTTACATAAGAATGATCACATTTTTACATGATAGTTGTCACATTTTTCCATAATGATCATGTTTTTACATAATGATCACATCTTTACATGATAATCCTCTGGTTTTTACATGAGTTTTCACCTTTTACATCATAGTCACGTGATAAACATTACGTTTTTACATGCTTTTTATCACCTATTTACACAATAGTTTTCATTTTTGTACATAATTATTACAATTTTACATGACAGCAGGGGTGTAGGTTTGGGCTCAACATTGGTGGGGACGATATCACAACATAACCTTCATATATACAGTACTTTTTGCTGGGGACGGAGCATTAATAAGAACAAAGAGATTGAGTGTGGTCAGGGATGCATTTCTGACAGATATGAACCTAATTAATTGATAAGCTAAATGATCAATGCAAAATAAATCTGTAGTGATTTATGCTAACTTTTATATGTATTAGTTCAAGTGATACATCGTTCGATTCAAACCTTTGTTTTCACAAACTACTAAAAAAAACATTTTTAACTTCAAGAATAAATGTCTGGATTTTTTTTTTTTTTTTTTTTTTTGCTAAGCAAATTTAAATTGCAATATTTGAACAGAATTTAAATTATATTAACATACACATTAATCTCTTAACTATCCAGGAATGCAAAAAATAAAAAAATGTCTTAAGACCACTCAACAATGTCCGTCTAAATAAAGACATTAATTACAACTGAAAAGACACCTTAGTTAGGGAATACGAAAAATAAATAAAAATGGATCCTTCCTTCAGGTAAAACACAACTGCTTTCGTCCACAAACACAACCAAACTCAAAAAAAAAAAGAAAGAAAGCTCCTTTGGGTTGCTTTAAGACCACATAAATAAAATAAAAATGAATTGGGGAGAAGGGGTTAAACATCGGTTACTACATTTCTCACGATTAACGTTAACAGTAGAAAACATACGCAAGGATTCTTCTCTCGAAGCAGCTCCCTACTCGAGTTTTGCAGGTTATCAAATTCATACAGTTTCATAACTTGTTAGTGGTGTGTTCCCCACCTCCACAACATTGACATCTTTTTACATTACTTAATGTGGTTGCTGCTGGCCGAAATAAAATTCTAATATCCCTCGTCTTCGAAGGGGGCGGAGAAGACATGTTGTCGGCAAGTTGTATTTCTGTCTGGGCTGTGAGTGTGTGTGGGGGGTCACGTCGTCAGCCAATCGAACATGTGTTTGAGGGGAAAAAATGGACTGGCACATTCAACAAGTGAAAAGGGGTAAACGCCAGCCTGAACATAATGAAAGTAATTCACTTAATAATGGTAGGGTCAATTCTATCCATACAACATATGGAAAGACAATCTCAATTACCTTTATAACTGAACTCATTATATAATGCCAATAAGGTTGCTTAAAAGTTGGTGGGGAAAATTTAAGCATCCTGAAAAGTTGCTAGTGTCAATACCCTACCGTCCCTTTGCAGATCTACACCCTTGCCTGACAGTGGCAGCAATACGATTCGTTTTATTTTTCTGCTAAGCTAAATTTCTGCAATTTCCGAAAACAAAACATTACATATTTCTGAACTACATTCCAGCATTTTTGTAGTTTTCAACTGATACATTTCATGAAAACTGAAATACAATTTAAAACTACTTTTAACTAACTGAATTAACTAGTGAAAATGTACTTAAAATACTATTTTGTTTGTATTAGTTTTTTTCCTACTAAATTACTCAACTAAAATATGAATCCCAGAGGTGAGTAGAATAAGCAAACATTTCACTCAAGTAAGAGTAGCGTTACTTCTAAATAATATTACTCAAGTAAAAGGGGTCGTCCCAAAATTTACTCAAGTACAAGTAAAAAAGTATTCGTTTGAAAAAAATACTCAAGTAATGAGTAACACTGTGAGTAACTGCTTACAATTATTAGATTGTTAGTATTTTTCTATTAATGGCATGTAATTTTTCTAAGCACAAACCTTAGCTACAGTGAGGCAAATAATTATTTAGTCAACCACTAATTGTGCAAGTTCTCCGACTTGAAAATGTTAGAGAGGCCTGTAATTGTCAACATGGGTAAACCTCAACCATGAGAGACAGAATGTGGAAAAAAAACAAAAAAATCACATTGTTTGATTTTTGAAGAATTTATTTGCAAATCATGGTGGAAAATAAGTATTTGGTCAATACCAAAAGTTCATCTCAATACTTTGTTATGTACCCTTTGTTGGCAATAACGGAGTCCAAACGTTTTCTCTAACTCCTCACAAGCTTTTCACACACTGTTGCTGGTATTTTGGCCCATTCCTCAATGCAGATCTCCTCTAGATCAGTGATGTCTTGGGGCTGTCGTTGGGCAACACGGACTTTCAACTCCCTCCGCACATTTTCTATGAGGTTGAGACCTGGAGACTGGCTAGGCCACTTCAGGACCTTGAAATGCTTCTTACGAAGCCACTCCTTTGTTGCCCTGGCTGTGCGTTTGGGATCATTGTCATGCTGAAAGACCCAGCCACGTCTCATCTTCAATGCCCTTGCTGATGGAAGGAGATTTCCACTCAAAATTTCTTGATACATGGCCCCATTCATTCTTTCCTTTACACAGATCAGTCGTCCTGGTCCCTTTGCAGTAAAACAGCCCCATAGCCTGATGTTTCCACCCCCATGCTTCACAGTGGGTATGGTGTTCTCCGGATGTAATTCAGTATTCTTTCTCCTCCAAACACGAGAACCTGTGTTTCTACCAAAAAGTTCTATTTTGGTTTCATCTGACCATAACACATTCTCCCAGTCCTCTTCTGGATCATCCAAATGCTCTCTAGCGAATCGCAGACGGGCCTGGACGTGTACTTTCTTCAGCAGGGGGACATGTCTGGCGGTGCAGGATTTGAGTCCCTGGCGGCGCATTGTGTTACTGATAGTAGCCTTTGTTAATGTGGTCCCAGCTCTCTGTAGGTCATTCAGTAGGTCCCCAAGTGTGGTTCTGGGATTTCTATTCCCAGTTCATGTTATCATTTTGACGCCACGGGGTGAGGAGGGAGTTGAAAGTCTGTGTTGCCCAACGACAGCCCCAAAACATCACTGCTCTAGAGGAGATCTGCATGGAGGAATGGGCCAAAATACTAGCAACAGTGTGTGGGTTTTTTTTTCCCCCATCTGTCTCTTATTGTTGAGGTTTACCCATGTTGACAATTACAGGCCTCTCTCTCATATTTTCAAGTGGGAGAACTTGCACAATTAGTGGTTGACTAAATACTTATTTGCCCCACTGTATTTACAATTTTCATCACAAATTGCACACACGTAACTCCACAACCTGTGGCTCTAAATTTAATTACAAATGCATACACAAACATATATTAGCTGAAACGACTTACAGCCTGATGCGGGCCAAACCAGAGCACAGCTATCTTTAATCCATGTCAGACGTCTGAGTCTTCTCTTAAGTCATTCAAAGCAACAGGCCATCCAAGGCAATTGTGGTTTTTGAAGCTTTTTTTTCCCTTCACTTTTGACAATTTGTAAAGCTGTAGCGCACCTATGTACATTTATGTTCAAAACGACACACATTTTAATAATGAAACACCTGACACAAAAAAATTAGTGTTCAAACGTCCATCTTCGTCTGATCAAAATGCAAATTCAGCAGAGTAAATTAACCTAATTTGCCTTGCAAAAGTCCGCCAGCTTATGCTATGAATGTAAACTTATTTACAATTTTCATAGCAAATCGCTAACGCATAACATTACAATTGTAGCTCTAAACTTAATTACAAATGCATACACAAACATATATTAGCTGAAACAACTTACCGCCTGATGTTGGCCAAACGAGTGGGCAGCTGTCCTATATCCATGTCCATGAGTCTCCTACTCAGTCATAGAAGCCAAGGTAACAGTCCAGCCACACCCAACGCTGCCACCAGAGGGCAGTGTATCCTCCATCATTAAACAAAATAAAATACTTTTGAACTTTTTGGATAGTAATGTTTTTAAACAGTTATTCTGACTTTCGCGGAAATTCGGGTTATGTCACAAGCGTAGCTACCTGTAATAGTGTACAAATTACTACTTTTGAATTGATTGTTTTACAGAACACCAGTAATCGTGATTAAAGTTAGAAAACTTCGCTCAGCCTTAATTAAAAGTTAAAAAGTCAATATTAGACAAAAATAACCAGTGTAAACATAAAATGCAGGTTGTAATATTATTTACTAAACACAATTGCCATTGACAGCGATAGACGTCCAATCCATCATGGGAGTTAAAAGTTAATTTCCAATGTAAACAAATGCTTTCGGCCTTTCCTCAGAAGTGGCCGCACCCGAACCCGATGATCATCTCACATGCACTCGCCCACGCACAATCTGCCAGAGAAAGGGCGCAGTGGGCCGACAACGTCGCGTCGCCGTGGTAACGCTCCAAAGTGTGATGAGGAAACGTTTCGGCCGACGTCGCCATTGCGCAATCGCACTTCTCGAGAGCTTTTTTTTCTCAGCAGCTGTTACTTTTATGACATAATTCATTGTCTATATTCAACTAGCGGCTATGAAAGCCAAAGGATAGTAATATTTCTACTGTTATTATCAATTATTCATGATTAACAAAAATGCTAAGAGGAAGAACGACTATTAGAATAGTTCAATTACTTATTGTAATTTGTAGAAGGCATTTTAGCATGATTAATTTCTTTATACAGTGGGGCAAATATTTAGTCAACCACTAATTGTGCAAGTTCTCCCACTTGAAAATATTAGAGAGGCCTGTAATCGTCAACATGGGTAAACCTCAACCATGAGAGACAGAATGTGGAAAAAAAACAACTGAAAATCGCATTGTTTGGTTTTTAAAGTATTTATTTGCAAATCATAGTGGAAAATAAGTATTTGGTCAATACCAAAAGTTCATCTCAATACTTTGTTATATACCCTTTGTTGCAAATAACGGAGGCCAAACGTTTTCTGTAACTCTTTTCACACACTGTTGCTGGTATTTTGGCCCATTCCTCCATGCAGATCTCCTCTCGAGCAATGATGTTTTGGGGCTGTCGTTGGGCAACACGGACTTTTGAACTCCCTCCAAAGATTTTCTATGGGGTTGATATCTGGAGACTGGCTAGGCCACTCCAGGACCTTGAAATGTTTCTTACGAAGCCACTCCTTTGTTGCCTTGGCTGTGTGTTTGGGATCATTGTCATGCTGAAAGACCCAGCCATGTCTCATCTTCACTGCCTTTGCTGATGGAAGAAGATTTTCACTCAAAATCTCTCGATACATGGCCCCAAGGCCGGCCCAGCCTATACGCAGATTATGCAGCTGCTTAGGGCCCCTGACCACTAGGGGGCCCCCCAATCTGGCAACCTCCTTTTATACGTTGTTAATAGAGCATTGTGAATAATTTGGCGTACATTGCCGTTTATCTATGCATACGTCTATTATCTAGTCATTACAATCTGGCAACCTGGGGAGTGACGTTGAACCTGCTTTGCGATGATTGGTGCTCAAACTTGCTTGGAAAATAGATGCACGAATATGTCAAAGAGAATTTCTCTTCATGGAGCAGAGAAATGAAAGAAGAAGAAAATTGATGAAGAAAAGAAACAACAGTATCAAGGTAATAGAGCATGTTGTTGATGTTGTTGTTGTTGATGTTGTTGTGCATGACACTCCGACTTGAACGTTGTTGTCAGCTGAGCTTGTCAATACGTCGTGCTGGTAATTGCCATTTGCCGCAGGGCGAAGGCCCGGAGCGAATCAAGTAAAGCCGAGCAAGTTGTCACCTGTCGGCAATGGCAAATGTACGGCTTCCGCTGATTGTAGTAAAACAAAATATTGGCATAATATACATTTGAAATGGTGGGCCAAAAATATGGGCCCTTTGGCATTATTTTGCTTAGAGACCCTAAATGGCCTGGGCCGGCCGTGCATGGCCCCATTCATTCTTTCCTTTACACAGATCAGTCGTCCCGGTCCCTTTGCAGAAAAACAGTCCCAAAGCTTGATGTTTCGACCACCATGCTTCACAGTGAGTATGGTGTTCTTCAGATGCAATTCAGTATTCTTTCTCCTCCAAACATGAGAACCTGTGTTTCTACCAAAAAGTTCTATTTTGGTTTCATCTGACCATAACACATTCTCCCAGTCCTCTTCTGCATGATCCAAATGCTCTCTAGCGAACCGCAGACGGGCCTGGGCGTGTACTTTCTTCAGCAGGGGAACGCGTCTGGCAGTGCAGGATTTGAGTCCCTAGCGGCGCATTTTGTTACTGATAGTAGCCTTTGTTACTGTGGTCCCAGCTCTCTGTAGGTCATTCACTAGGTCCCCCCGTGTGGTTCTGGAATTTTTGCTCACCGTTCTTGTTATCATTTTGACGCCACGGGGTGAGATCTTGCATGGAGCCCCAGATCGAGGGATATATACCAGTGGTCTTGTAGTCTTCCATTTTCTAATAATTGCTCCCACAGTTGATTTCTTTACACCAAACGTTCTAACTATTGCAGATTGTCTTCCCAGCCTGGTGCAGGTCTACAACTTTATCTCTGGTTTCCTTCGACAGCTCTTTGGTCTTGGCCATAGTGGAGTTTGGAGTGTGACAGACTGAGGTTGTCGACAGATGTCTTTTATACTGATAATGAGTTAAAACAGGTGCCATTAATACAGGTAACGAGTGGAGCCTCTTTAGCCCTTGTTAGAAGAAGTTAGACCAGACAGCCAGAAATCTTACTTGTTCGTAGGTGACCAAATACTTATTTTCCACTCTAATTTGGAAATAAATTCTTTAAACATCAAACAATGTCATTTTTTGTTTATTTTCCAAATTCTGTCTCTCATGGTTGAGGTTTACCCATGTTAACAATTACAGGCCTCTCTAATCTTTAGGTAGAAACAGAACTACGGTTTTACTGCATACAAGCAGGCAGGAGTGTCTCAAGAGTGATTTGGTCGAGGATTCAAGGTAATTATTATATAAAATAGCACCATGCATGCACTTCGAAACATTGTGATAAGATATAGAAAAAATTAGCATATCTTTAGCTTGGAAATATTCACATAAAATGAATGATAACTGCCCGTTTTTTTGCTTTTAACTTAAAATCTAGACTGTTTTACGTTAATTTCTATAGAAATTCCGGGATTTACGCATTTATTTACAAGAACTTTCAAATGAAAAAACTGTTTTGTGACAGCCGCCACGTTAGATTTTGTATCTGTACACAGTAGGGTAACTTTAGCTTGAAATATTTATGTAAAATGAATGATAACTGTCCGTTTTTTTTTTGCTTCTAACCAAGAATCTAGACTGTTTTATGTTCATATCTATAAATTCTGGAGTGTACATATTTATTTACAAGAATTTTCAATTTAAAAAGCTTTTTGTTTTGCGATGGGCGTCATGTTGTATTTTGTATCCATACACAATAGCGTAACTTTACATTTACATAAACAGGTCATTTTTGGCCACCTGTCTTTTTTTTTGCAAAAATATAGTAATTTAGACATTTCTGTCCGTCCATACAAAACCAAAATATTTAAATCTAGACCGTTTTATGTTCATATCTATAGAAATTCTGGGATTTACATATTTATTGACAAGAATTTTCAGTTGAAAAAGCTCTTTGTTTTGTGATGGCCGCCATGTTGTATTTTGTATCCATACTAGGGCTGCAGCTATCGAATATTTTAGTAATCGAGTAATCGACTGAAAATTCTATCGATTAATCGAGTAATCGGATAAAACAAATATATTTTCAGGTGAAGAGCAATTATAGATATACATGAGAAAACAAGACATTTGATCATTTTCAGTCAATCAATGTCTTTATTTTTGATGTATATTGTTGAAAACAGCCAACAATTGCATCTCAGATGTAACTAGAATGAAAAAAAATGACAAATTCACTGCTTTCACTCAAAAAACCTTTAGATCTTATTTTTTAAAAGTATATATATATATATATATATATATATATATATATATATATATATATATATATATATATATATATATATATATAAACACACCTAAATGCCTTTTCGCTTGATAACACACATCACTTAAAAGTTAGGATTTTTTCCCACGTTTTTCAATTGAATTTCTATTTGTGTCAAGCCATTTTTAAGTTCTACTTAAGTTTTAAGTTAGTCTAAACTGTAAGTCCTGATAGGATTTTGAGTTTTTGCACTGTTCAAAATAATGTATGATACAGGCTGTATTGGAGCACATTAGGGACTAGTGCTACTTGGTGTTTTATCCAGCAATGACTACTGAGCTAAAATTGATAGTTAGCATTATTGAGTTTTTATTTGACACCCTCATCACTCCACAACGCTATGTTATGTTAAAGCCTGTATGTAAGACACGTTAGCCACGCATCGAAAGTGGTCTTAATTAATTTAAACCTAGCCCTCCGCAGGGCTAACGTAAGATGAGCTAGTAGTGACAGTAACGTTAATCTTATATATTAGCGCTTAGCGCTCTTTATTAGCGATTAGCGCTCTACTGCTTTAAGATGGCGGCTGTTTGCTAACGCTGCCCAGACGCGGCCTAGTCTGTCAATGTGCATCTAGTTCAACATACATGTGATCTCTATGAGACTCATTGGACGCTACCTGCAACTAACGTAGCATGTGCGGGCTAGTATTTAGCAACGTCGGCGTCGTTTGTAGCGGTTGTCGGCTGCAGTAAGTTGTTTTTTTTGCTTCTTCCTCTACGCACGTGACATCAGCGCGTTGTCCCGCATTAAAAGTAGTCCGAGCAAAACGTGATGCTTAGAGCTGTCAAAATAAACGATTACTCGAGGTGAATAAAATTACTCGGATCAGTTTTTAAACTCGAGTTACTCGAGTTGCTCGAGTATTCGTTTCAGCTCTAATCCATACACAATAGCGTAACTTTACATTTAAATAAACAGGTAATTTTTGGCCAACTGCCTGTTTTTTTTGGAAAAGAAAAATAGTAATTTCTGCGTACATACAAAAAAAAAAGCCTTTTACGTGTTTTATTTTATGTAACATTTAAATCTAAAAATGATGAGTGCCAGATAGCCAGTGTTCTAACAAATGGGTATTGAAGTCAGTATGCATCTCTCCTAATGGAATCTTCTGATATGCTTGCAAGCATGGCCAGGGATGGAGTTGTTTTTTACTGAAACTGCTGATAGTTTTACCTCAGATAATCATGGACTTTTCACTGCCAACGCAGCAAGGCTCATGACCTATTTTGCAAGATCTGCATGATGAGTTAATCACCAAACGTTCCAAACACACCTCCTTATTTATATATAAGGAAGGTCGAGCCCTCTGTTTAGCGTGGATTTCTCTACACGGCTTGTCCTATAGCTAAGTGCACCCAGAAATTTCTGAAATTAAAACTGCGCAGTATTGCTCTTTTGCCTCCAGTCTTCATTTAACAATCCAGTCTAGCCGTCTCACCTTAATTGAAAACGAACACGTGGAGGACCTGAAAGACTACCTCCAACAGTATCCCCTGTCGAAGTAGTATTTCTGCTGTTGGTAGCAGCTTAATGTTAAACAAATTTACTTTATATTTTGACACGTCTATTCAGATATATTATAGATATATTATTAGATGAAAATATTTAGATACTCCCACTATAATGTCTATATTTTATCTTGAAAAATAAACACTATTACAACCCAGGCGACCCACATGTTTACTACTTATCAGACAACGTTAACGTCCTAACTCTATTATCTCGCACGTTATTCTGCGACTTTATTATTATGATTTATTTATTTATTAATCAACTTATTATCCGCGTTTTTCGGCGCGCCGCACAGCCCGTACCGCTGCACTGATCGGCACCGTTCAGGTATCGACACGTCCGGAATTTTTGTTTGACTGTGGCTTTTTGTCAAACGGCCCCAAAAAATTTTCCGTTTTCACGTAAACGCCAATTTTCCGATTAAATTTTTTTTTTCAAAACGCTACATGTCCTACAATTTTTGACCAAATCACATAATTTGGACATCAAAAATTCCAGGACAGTGAGGGGCATAAAGATTGTATACAGAATTTGGAAAAAAAACTACGGTTCCCCGGGAATTTGCTAACAACTTTCCCATTCATTTTTAATGGGAAATGTCCCATTCACTTTCAATGGGATTTCCAATAGAATCTACATTGCATGTGTTGCCATTGACGGTCATGTATGTCAAATCTATTGATGCTAATGGACTTGAATTCTATCAACGCCTATGTAAATCAATGCCATTGACGGCCATGGACGTCCAAAATTTTTCCCATTCATTTTCAATGGGAAAAACAAAAAATCACCCAAATCAACATGAAATGACCAGATATCAATAGGACGTGTCCCCCAAACTTCCCCGATTCCATTGACGCTTTTGAAGGGTGCTGCCATTGACGGCCATAGACGTCCAAATTTCCCATTCATTTCTAATGGTGTTACTTTGTTTAATGCCATTGACGAGCATGTTTGTCCATTCTATTGATAGCCCTGGGCGGGGCTAAGATCTGTATCACCACATGGCAAAGACCAGAAGTAATTTCTCCTGAAATTGCAGTTTCTAGTTGCTTACAGAGTTTAGTGGTCAAAAGACATTTGGCATGTGATCACCCCTATAGGGGCGTGGTTGTGGTGCGCTTTGGATATCAATTTGACCTGGAGACGCATTTGTCAGAACACCGGCAAGACATGGTGGGGCAATAGTAACATCGGAATTTAACCTAAATAAGTTGTGATTGTACATAGAAAAATGCTTTTTTTTCTTTTTGTTGAGTAAAATTAAGATGATTCTGCATGCTTTTCTCAAGTATTAAGTTTCTGCTAGTTGTTATTTTGGGCAAAAACCTATATAATATGTTAAATATTGCTGTTGATCCTGAAAATATAGGTGATTATCTCTGCATTTGGTGATTTTTGTGCAAAATGAGCATAAAATTTGAGAATTTTATAGCCAGGTTTTAAACCCTATTTAGCAACATTAACCTTAGTCTGAAACAGTAACCCCGAGTGTGAAACCAAAATTTTCAATCCTAACCTTAATTTGAAACCCTAAATTGAAACCTTTTGATACTTGGATCAATTCAGGTACGAATGTTGCAAGAAAAAAATGAAAGGATTCAAATTGTGTATTTCTATCAATGGGCAAGAAAGAAATGGGTCAGAGGTAACATTCATTAAAAGGTTGACAAGGACTCCTTGTTTGTTCACGCTGTTTTTTTCTGCCCTCGACAGATGTTGCTTTTTTGTTAGCCGTTGAAGCGATCACTCGTTGGCCACGTACAAACGGCACTTTCAGACCAAAGTGCTTTTCATTGATGGCATGTTTACGCGCCAACTTATTTTTAGACTTTCGCGAACATACTGTGGCTTTAAATCTTAAGCACTCAAGCTGATTGGTCCAGCACTATTCCCATTTTTCTTCTTTTGCTTCCATCAAATGGCGATAAAACACATGAAAACATCATTTTATCTGATATCAATGTAGGGTTTAAAATCCAGTTTAGGGTTGCAAAGTATTTTAAAAATAACATTTTTGAAACATTTGGTAGAAATTGACTTTTTCTTCCACGCAACATTTTGTTAATCTTGTAAAAAAAAAAAAAAAAAAAAAGTAATTTAAATGTGACTTTTTTTTTAATATTAGTCCGATTTTAGTCTAGAACATTCCAATTTTAATCAGTATTTTAACATCTGTTGGAACCGGCCTTTTAAAAAAAAAATTTTTTTTTTAGGTAACATTAAGTTAATATTGTAATACTCTGACTGTAGGTAACGAATATACACAAAAGCATTGGGGGAATACTTAAGTACATGAAAATAATAATTAACATATACAGTATATAGCAACCTGTTCAGTGTTTATCCTGCCACCTGCCTGTTATCTGCTGGGATAGGCTCCAGCACCCCTCACGACCCTCGTGAAGATAAGCAGATCAGAAGATTATATATACAGTATATGGCGGAAAACACAGACAAGACTGAAGAAGACTGAAGTTTCTGCTCTTGCACTCCTCTTTAAAAGAAACTGCTGTATTTTAAGCCAAAACAACTGTTGTGTTTGATAGAACATTATGTATATATGCTGCCATATCAGATTCATGGCGCATTAAGCCCCGACCTATTTTTAATTTGCCGTTTTACCCTGGTAACCCCCGTTTACAGATGTCGCGTAAACGCTTTTTTTTCAACCCAGCCATAAAACGAAGGTAATTATATTTATTATTTGAAATGTCTATCATTTTTAGCTTACAATCATTAATTGATGTCTAATATTCCATTTGAAAAAACTACTTTAAAAAAATTATTCACTTGCATATTTTAAACCTTTAAACAAATTACATCACAATCAAAAAAATGGTGTCTGTAAAAAAGTCACAGATATCTACCTCATAACTATCAATTAATTGTATTTTTATATTACTGTCGCATTTTCTCCTATATGTTAGATAAAAATAATCGATCCATAGAAAAAAGAAAAAAAAAAGTTTAAAAAGGTAAATATATGAAAAGGAAAATCTTGACTATTCCTTGATGTCTGCGATTTCCGCATCGCAACCCTTGTTATATTACCATGTTTCACCCATAAAATCCCCCAAAAATCCAGCTGTGGCCATTCACAGCTGTGTCTTGACACTCAGTGATACATGCTACATGGATTTTTTGGATCTAAACAAGGTAAGTACGCGATAATATCTCGTTGAAATCATGGCGTCTTTAATTCTGCTCTTTCATGTTCCCACCTCCAGATAGATTTTTTTTTAAATGCCCTCCTGTTCAAAATTTTTCTTCCCCTAGAAAATTGAGATTGTACTAGTATAAATCCGTGTTACCCAACGACAGCCCCAAAACATCCCTGCTCTAGAGGAGATCTGCATGGAGGAATAGGTCAAAATACCAGCAACACTGTGTGAAAAGCTTGTGAAGAGTTACAGAAAACGTTTGGCCTCCGTAATTGCCAACAAAGGGTACATTACAAAGTATTGAGATGAACTTTTGGTATTGACTAAATACACTGACAATGGGAAGACCCATTGGCAGTGTATCAAATATTTGTTCTCCCCACTGTATACATATTATATATATATATATATATATATATATATATATTAGGGCTGTCAAAATTATCGCGTTAATGGGTGGTAATTAATTATTTAAATTAATCACGTTAAAATATTTGACGCAATTAACGCACAAATGCCCCGCTCAAACAGATTAAAATGACAGCAAAGTGAAATGTGTACATGTTGTGTTTTTCGGAGTTTTATCGCCCTCTGCTGGTGCTTGGGTGCGACTGATTTTATAGGCTTCAGCACCCATGAGCATTGTGTAAGTAATTATTGACATCAACAATGGCGAGCTACTAGTTTATTTTTTGATTGAAAATTTAACAAATTTTATAAAATGAAAACATTAAGAGGGGTTTTAATATAACATTTCTATAACTTATACTAACATTTATCTTTTAAGAACTACAAGTCTTTCTATCCATGGATCGCTTTAACAGAATGTTAATAATGGTAATGCCATCTTGTTGATTTATTGTTATAATAAACAAATACAGTCCTTATGTACCGTATGTTGAATGTATATATCCATCTTGTGTCTTATCTTTCCAATCCAACAATAATTTACAGAAAAATATGGCATGTTTTATACATTAACATTATCAACATTCTGTTAAAGTGATCCATGGATAGAAAGACTTGTAGTTCTTAAAAGATAAATGTTAGTACAAGTTATAGAAATTTTATATTAAAACCCCTCTTAATGTTTTCATTTTAATAAAATTTGTAAAATTTTCAATAAAACTAGTAGCCAGCCATTGTTGATGTCAATAATTACTTACACAATGCTCATGGGTGCTGAAGCCTATAAAATCAGTCGCACCCAAGCGCCAGCAGAGGGCGGCAAAACTCCATAAAACACAATTAACAATTTCACTGTACTGTCATTTAAATCTGTCTGAGCGGGGCAAATATTTGAACATGATTGATTAAAAAAATTAATTACCACCCGTTAACGCGATAATTTTGACAGCCCTAATAAATATATATATATATATATGGCAGAAAACAGGTGACTTAAATTTCCACTGGTGTTTCCCCCACCTCCACAACATTGACATCTTTTTATAATTACAGGGGCTGCTGTAAAAAAAATATCCCACCTCATATCCCACCTCGTCGATGGGGGCGGAGCAGGCGGCATGTTGTCGACATGACATGACTGTAGTGTAGTCTACAACTGTACTGTTTTATGTACATAAAACTTGTTAAAGTTTATAATAAAGTTTCTGAATATAAAACATGAAAATAATTTCTCAGTACAAAAATATGGTGTTTATTTTATTTATTTATTTATTTTCCCTTCAGGCATGAACCCGAAAAGAAAAGGGCTGACGGGAGAAGCCGAAGCTTATTGAAACCCGTCCCCAGTATACCATATAGGACGCATCCTTCGCCTTCGAGTGTCTGAGTGTAAATAAGACGAGTCGTGTTCATTCAAATGAAAAAAAGTGCTTCTGATTGACATTTTTTGTCTTGTGGGCAAAGCACTGATAGAAATTGTGTCAATAATTCATTTATTTTCTTTAAACAAACTAAACAACAAAATCGAATGAGGAAGCAGGCTGTAATTAATCAGTTTCCTTTATCAAACAGTTGCTCATAATTACAATCCAAATCCAATTTCAAAGCACTCTCTCTTCTATGACAAATTACAGTTGAAATGGGAGCTTGTGTTGAAAACAGTTTCTTTATCAAAAGAAATGAGACAACTTCACAATCTAACAGTAACTGAAGTGCTAATATGCTTCTCCATAACACAATACAAACGGACACTTAAGACCTGATTAGCATAATCACTAACTACCTTAGCGCTCCGTTGCTAACGTCTCATCAACAAAGAATACAAACAATACAATTTGCTTCATTTACTCACCTCTGACGGAGGAACACTGGATCTAACATTATTAACATTCTTTCTGTGAAAGGGATCCACGGATAGAAAGACTTGTAATTCTCAAAAGATAAAAGTGAGTACAAATTATAGTAATTTTATATTAAAACCCCTCTGTATGTTTTCGTTTTAATAAAATTTGTAAAATTTTCAATTAAAAAATAAACTAATAGCTCGCCATTGTGGAAGGTAGTGATTGAAATACACCACGAGGTGTCAAGGGCGAGTAGTTTAATTGTTGTGGAAGAGATGCCAAAGCTGATTCTATTAGAAAAAACTTCGAATCAAATTTTGCTGTTTCGAGTATTAGTTCAATTAGAGTCACGTTGTAATGGTTTGTTTTGAAAGTGTTTGCATTTAGTTTTATTGATTTGGGTGGATACTTTGCCCTCTAGTGGCAACAGTGAATATGACATGACTCGTTTACCGTGGCTGAATCCAGCTTCTCTCTATTAAGACCGTTTTTGTTTAGGCTAATATGTTTATGCATTCGTAATTTAGTTTATAGGTATACTTATATTTATTTGACTTATATTTATATATTTTTTGTGGGAATATGTTTGCATTGTAAAAAAACAAAAAACAAAAAAAACGTTAGTATTTCTTAGCATTTAAGCTAGTGGACTTTTGCTGTGCAAGTTAGCCAACTATTCTCTTGTTAGGGCCCGAGCACCAACATGGTGCGAAGGCCCTATTGTTCTGCAAAGGATTATTATTATTCTTTCTTCATGGCAAATGAAAATGGCCCATTTAGAGGTCTTAACATGTTCAAAAACTCACCAAAATTTGCACAAACATCTCGCAAAAATTTCGATAATTTGGCAACGTTGTGAAAAAATGTCAAAAATTGGCTGAGTGTCGCCGCCTTGAATTTTTTAAAAAGGCCTCTCCATTTAGGTTTTTTCATTGTAGAAGGATGAAATTTGGGGAGTCGATACATTGGGCCAAAATGCTTCAAAAAGTTTCTTGCACCCATATTCTAAACCCAACAGGAAATCGGGTATTTTGGATTGAATATTAAAAAACATCCCATTTTTGTCGAAAACCAGGGTGCACATTTGAGACCATTGCGCCGAGGCAGTTAGTTGGATCCTCCTCAAAATTGGTGAGACTCTTCATGAGACATATGAGATGTCAAGTTATCAAAATGGTGAGTTTTCATTCACGGGCCTGACCTGGGCGGAGTACCAAAGTCGGGTTTATTTGGGGATTAGGGTTTAGGGTTAGGGCTTCTTCAGGGCAAATGAAAATGGCCAATTTGAAGTTCTGAACATGCTCGAAAACTCACTAAAATTTGTACATATCAAAATAGTGAGTTTTCATTCACGGGCTGACACGTGCGTGGCGTTTTTTTGTGTTAGGGTTTAGGGTTCACACTCTGCTACTTCTTCTGTGGGAGAAAAAAAATACTATGTACTTTTCAATGAAATATATTAGGGATAAATTGGTTCACCTGATGACAGCAGTGAAGAACTGCTTTGACTCATTAAGGCTGTTGCTTCACACTCTGCTACTTCATTTGTAGGAGGAAAAAAGATACGATGTACTTTTCATCATGCCAAAGTTGATGGGGTGCCAAAGTCGGACATTTTTTTGACAAAACACCAAATTGAGAAAATGACTAATAACTCCCCCATACAACGTCCAATCTTTTTCATATTTGGCATGTACGTGGTGTATCCCAGCCTAAACTCGACTTCATTGAAATATCACCCATTAGGCTTGGCGCCCCCTGCTGGGAACAGGAAATGGCCTTTTTTACGAGACCGACTCCTCCTCGAAGGGAAAAAAACCTAATGACCCCCCCCAAAAAATCACCAAAAAGAAATTGGAGAAATCAACACAGGACTCCCGAGGGCCCGTTGAGGGCTAGTTATACTTAGATCCTCATTCATTTTTTTATACTGTTTGAGGCTAAACTCAAGGTATTTTAATTTATTTTCAAATGAAAGTGGAATTCTGCATCGTTTGAAGAAACACTTGGTAATTTCATTTTGTATTCGAATTTACATCTCATTGTACAATCACAATAAATCTAATCTAATCTGGGCTACAGTACTCTAAAGCTTTGTCTCATGTAGCCAACACATTTTAGCAACACGACGTAAATCTCACAACAATCCTGTTTTAATCTCATGAATTTGTCTCCCAACTGTCTGCTGATCCCAGCACGTTTTCCCGTGTTTTCAAAGTACACGTGCGAACTGTGAAAGCAAACACGCTTGCAAAGACCGTGTACTGTAAATTGAAGCTATTTTTCGCAGACGAGCACTTTGGCGCCGTCAATGTGCCATTAGTCTCGTCAAACACCGCCAGCTGTGCAGGAAATCAAAGTGAGGTGTACACAAACTCAAGAACGAGTGATTCAGTTTTTTTTTTTTTGCAATAGTAGCTCTTTTATTTTGTATTTTTCCCTTTGGTAGAAAACACATGTACACACAAAACATACAAAATAGAAAAATGGCACACTGGTCACAATACAGGGTTGTTATAATACTGCTTTGGCTTTTTTAAAACAAAAACAAACATTTAGTAAAGTGCAAAATGGTTTTTTTGAAGGTACATTCACAGGTTTTTTTTTTTCTTGTTCAAAGCGTTTCTCAAAGTTCCATCCAGAACTTGATGAGTTAAAGTGCTGATATCCAACGGCTACCACTTTACACTGAGGGTACCTTAGATTAAAAAAAAAAGAATAAATAATGGTAGAAAAATGGTACATTCCGGAATAAATAACTAAATAAAACTAAATAAAACCAGTCGCATTATTAGGAGAAAGTTGAACTGTTCTAAAAATCTGCATTTGTGTGGAAAAAAAAAACGTAATATTGCAAGATTTAAATCATAATTTTAAATTTGAGATCAAATTTTAGTTCTGTAACTATAAGAATTAAATCCTGTTGATTGAACAATGTTTTTCCGACTTTAATCCCGTAGTAATTCGTCTTTCAAAATCACATTTCGGATATCGTAAAATTGCTAAAACTGCTTTGATCGTATAACTCAGCTATTCTAGCATATGATTTTCATGATTAGAATATCACTTTTTGCTAAAAGCTAAAATTTGTGATTTGGTCATTTGTATCTTTAATCTCAATTGTTTGTTAGAATTTAATCCTGTAACAATTCGGGTTGAATGTACGATATTTTTATTTTTGTGACTTTAATCTCGATTGTTTTTCTTGAGACATGAGCTTAATCTAAAAAAATAATTTTAATGAATTTTGGAATTTTTTTGTGACATGACATTAATCCCGAAACTGTAATCATGCAGTTTCGAAACATAATGAGATTAATATCGTAACGTTGCAACTTTCATATCGTAACATTATTAGATGGTATTATTATGACTTTAAATATCTGAGCTGATAACTCCACAACTTTAATCTCAAATAAATACTCAAATATTCAGATTTTTTGTAAAATCTAGACTATAATCTCCTAATTTCACAACTCCCAAATTGTAATATTACAAGTTTAATATCCGAATTATGATTTCTT
This sequence comes from Corythoichthys intestinalis, assembly GCF_030265065.1. Classification (NCBI taxonomy): domain Eukaryota; kingdom Metazoa; phylum Chordata; class Actinopteri; order Syngnathiformes; family Syngnathidae; genus Corythoichthys; species Corythoichthys intestinalis. The sequence goes on from NC_080413.1 coordinate 9,327,255, forward strand.
TAACTATAATCATGTGCAAACAGTAATATTATTTGATCGCATTATAATGACTTTAATAACTGAAAAGCCGTTAACTCCACGACTTTAATCTCAAATAAATACTCAAATATTAGGATTTTCTGTAAAATCTCGACTATAATCTCCCAATTTTACAACTCCCAATTTGTAACGTTGACACTTTAATATTCTAATAATGATTTCTTATAACATTACAACTTTAATCTCATAATTGTAATCATGAAAACACCCGGTCTCTCTCATGTAACAATGAGATTAATAGCATAACATTACAACTTATAATATTATTAGATCACATTAGCATGACTTTAAAATCTGAAAAGCCGATAACTCCACGATTTTAATCTCAAATAAAATACTAAAATTTTAGGATTTTTTGTAAAATCTCGACTATAATCTCCTAATTCTCCAACTTCGAATTTGCAACGTTACAACTTTAATATCCGAATTATGATTCCTTATAACATTACAACTTAAATCTCATAACTAATCATGTCATTTTCTCGGAACATAATGAGATCAATAGTGTATCGTTGCAACGTTCATATTGTAATATTACGATTTATTTTGCCATTAGGATCGCAATCTTCTAGAATTATGTAAAATTTCCTTTTTGATACCTCAAAATTATGATTTTAATATCCAAATATCCAATATCTCTACAACTTTATTGTCCTGACATAAATACCGTATTTTCCACATAAGGCACACCTAAAAGTCTTCAATTTTCTCAAAAGCCGACAGTGCGTTTTATAATCCGATGCGGTTTATATATGGATTAATATTGGTGAATTATGAGATGACATTCTCTTTAGCGCAGCTCCATCTAGTGGATGAAAAACGCAACCCCAGCAATTACTACTACTAATACTAGTACTGCGCCTTATAATGTGACGCGCCCTATATATGAAAAAAGTTTTAAAATAGGCTATTACCGTAAATTTTGCTCTATAAGCCGCTACTTTTTTCCTTCATCTTGATTTATAGTCCAGTGCATCTTATTTGTTGATTTGTATGGATTAATAGGTAACATTTTATTTGACAGAGGCGTCATAAGACTGTCATAAGACTGTCATAATTATGACATGACACTATCATGGGCATTACTAAATGCTTATGACAGATGTCATCTGGCAAATTATGTTACTAACTCCATTTATGTCCAGTTTGGATCTTTTATATCCATTGAAAAGTGAGATAATTTGCTTGATAACACTAAATGACATCTGTTATAAGCATTCATTAATGCTCATGACAGTGTCCTGTCACAAATATGATTGTCTAATAGCCCCACTGTCAAATAAAGTGTTACCAAATACCATAACTAGCAATTAATGAAACAAGTAGAACAGTAACTGAAGAAATAATTAGCACAGCACATTGATTTTGATTGTTTACATCTGTGGCGCTGCAATGCATGCTAAGAGGCATGTTGGTAAAGTGTTAAAATGTTTCCGGTTAATATCTTTTGGAGTACATTAGGAGTGGGAACCTCTTGGTACCTAACAATAACGATGATCTGACGATATGGCGAAACAACGATTATCGATACAAAACAAGCTTCTGCTGTGAATTGGAATAAGTTTATCACTTGTAGACGTCCAATCCATTTGAAGTGGGAGGGTGGCAGCGAATGAACATTCGTTCATTCGCTGCCATCCCTCCCACTTCAAACGGATTGAACGTCTATGGCCGTCATTGGCAGCCAATGCCAGGCAATGAGGTATTTTTGGGCCATTTAAGGACATTTACCTGTTGATTTTCAGTTACTTCCTGTTGATTTTGGGGTATTTTATGGGTCACTTCCTGTTTATTTTGAGTTATAGAACAGGAAGTGACCTGGAAATCACCCGAATTAATAGGCAGCGACTCAAACTCAACAGGAAATGACCTGTAAATGCCCCAAAATGAACAGCAAGTGACCTGTAAATGCCCTGAAAATCGGACAGAATAACTGTAAACGCCCTTGTTTCGAATGAACAAATGCTCCCAGTCTAAATGATTGGGCGTTGAGCACCATCAATGCAGCCTTATAGTTAACTGAGACACTATTATGGTGGAAGATTTTGGTAGCAACTTGTTGGTTGCTTTTTAAAAAAAAATGTTTTTTTTTGACACCTTTTTAAAACGATATCTCGATTCTTGGCCAAGATTGAATATCATCCATTGAATATGGTACGCCCGCCGGTGTCGTGCCAATGTAGTTATCCCAGTCAAAAATTGTATCACCTGGGTGAAGCCATATGGAGGTAGATTCGTATCTTGATTATTTGATCCCCCAAAAATTTGCCTCAATCAAAAACAAACAAAAAAAAAAGTTCAATCAAAATATATATTTTCAATAAAAAAAAAAAGTCACTTCAATCAAAAAAAAATATGTTTGAATGCAAAAATAAATTTGAAAGCTATTTTTCTTTGGATTTTTTGTTTTGTTTTTTTGATTGAAGTCATTTTTTTTTTTTTGGGTTGAAGTAACTTTTTTGATTGAAGCAATGTTGTTTTGCGTTTGGGCCACAGTTTGTCAATCAAAAAATAAGTTGCTTCAGACAAATTTTTTTTCAAAATTTTCAAAAGAAAAATCACTTCAATCAAAAAAGAAAAATTTCAATCATAGAAAAAAAGTTTTTGAATGTGAAAAAATATTTGAGACGCAAATATTTGCATTTGAACACTTAATTTTTCATTAAAAAAATTTTCTTTGATTTTAGCAATCCTTTTTTTGTGACATTTGTGTCTAAAACATTCAATTCACAAAGAAGTTGCCTCAGTCAAAAAAATATTATCCAAAAAAAAAAAAAAAATTCAATTAAAATATACATTTTCAATATAAAAAAAAAAAGTCACTTCAATCAAAAAAAATATGTTTGAATGCAAAAATAAATTTGAAACTCAAAAAAATGCATTTTAAAGCTATTTTTCTTTGGATTTTTTTTTTTTTTTTTTTAGATTGAAGTCAATTTTTTGGGTTGAAGTAACTTATTTGATTGAAATAATGTTGTTTTGTATTTGGGCCACAGTTTGGCTAGGACGTGTGTCTTTATTATTCAATGAAAAAATAAGTTGCTTCAAACAAAAAACTATAAATTTTCAAAAGAAAAATCACTTCAATCCAAAAAAAAAAAAAAAAGAAAATTTCAATCATAGAAAAAGTTTTTGAATGTGAAAAAATATTTGAGATGCAAATATTTGCATTTGAACACTTAATTTTTAATTAAAAGTTTTTTCTTTGATTTTAGCAATCCTTTTTGTGTGACATTTGTGTCTAAATCATTCAATTCACCCCCCCCAAAAAATCAGAAAAATAAAATTAATATTTTAATTTTTTCTAATTTTTTTTTTTTTTTTAAATAATATGCAAAGCAAATGACCGTCTAAGATGCTCGTCACGTGATCTGTTTGAAAAATTATTTTGACCCATTATAAAAAATATCTTTTTGTTCACGTCATTCATTTTTGTTGTTTGCTTTATGTATTTTATATACAACTTTTATATATATAGGGAAGTCAATTACATGCAATGACACTATTCGGCCACCGGTGGCCACCCTTAAACTCCGCTTATGGGCTTATCTATGAACAAATTTTCCTGCCAAATTTGCTGGGTGGTGGCTTATAGTCAGGTGCGCCTTATGCAGCGAAAATTATGGTAATTGAATGTGCGCCTTATACTCCAATGCGCCTTATAGTGTGGAAAATATTAGAATTTTGTAGCATCTTGACAATCATCTCCTAATTTTACAATGCCCATCTCGTACTATTATAATTTTACCATCCGAAATGATGATTTCTTTTAACATTACGACTTTAATCTCAAAATTCTGCGACCGTAGCATCCTTTTCTCTGGTACCGTTTCAGTTTTTAAGAGCGGTTCCGCCGACAGACTAGCTAGCCGGCGCCGCTAGGAGTCCCGCGCGACACTTTTTTGTTCTGGCTTCAAACCTCGCTAGGCGACCTTGAGCGGTAGGCGGCGTTGGCTCGAAAGCAGCCGCACAGTAGCATGTAGATGGAACGCTGGATCTCGGCGTTCCTGTAGGCGTAGATGATGGGGTTGATCATGGAGTTGTAGGTGGCGGGCAGCAACGTGGCGTACGTGTACACCGACGGGTAGTCCCGTTCGCCCACCAGGCAGTAGATGGCGAAGGGCAACCAGCTAGCGCCGAAGGTCCCCAAGATAATAGCCAGGGTGGACACGCCCTTTTTAGTGGCTACGTAGTGCGAGGTGGCGAAGAAGTGCTGCTGCAGGGCGATCTGGTGCGCGTGGCGGCACACGATCTTGCAGATCTTGAAGTAGAGCGTCAGCATGAGCGCGAAGATGACGAAAAAGGCGGCGGCCAATAGCGTGATGTTGCCGCGCGTCAGCGGTCGCACCACGCTGCACGTCTCCGGCCGGTCCAGGCAGTTCCAGCCCAGCACGGGCAGCAGCCCCAGCAGCAGCGACACGCCCCAGGTGGCCAGCAGCATCACGTGCACCGAGCGCAAAGTCTTCTCCGAGAAGTACGTGAGGGCGTTGTACAGCGAGAAGTAGCGGTCCACCGTGATGGCCAGCAAGCTGATGATGGAGGCGGCGAAGGACGCCACTAAGAAGCCCACCGTCAGCAGGCTGACAGTCTCCGAGGAGACCACGTAACGAAAGACGAAGTTGAGGATGAGGCCCACGCCCGCCAGCAGGTCGGCCGTGGCCAGGCTGCCCACCAGCACGAACATGGGAGTCCTGAGCGCCGGCGTGTAGAAGATGATGGCCACCACGATGGCGTTCTCGCAGGCGATGGCCGTGCCCGACATGCACAGCATGATGTCCCAGGGGTTGACGGCGAAGGGCGCGGGGGCGTCCTCGGACCACGACGCCGGCGTGGCGTTGCGATCCGCGTCCGCCCAAAACGACTCAGAGTCGTTGGCCGACAACGACGAGGCGTTCATCGCCGGGCAATGGTTCCTCTTGGGTCTCCTGCGGGAGCAAATCGCCAGAAGATGGTGAGCACCAAGACAAACTGGATCCACTTTTTCCATCTTTCCTTCAAAACTTTCCACTTTTTTTGTTTCCTTTAGCGTTGTCCACTAAAAACTTTTTAACACTAAAGAATTCTGGTACTCCTACTAGTCCCAAACAATGGCCGATATGGCCTCTCTCCCGGAAAACCCAAAGGTGGCAAAAATGACCCATGTGCTTTTGAATTGGCAAGTCGTTGTCAGACAGACAACAGCCGTTCATATGGAAATGCAACCACTAGACATACATTAACTTCAGACACAATCACCACAATCCATACTCCATGCCCCTGATTCAGTCCTTCTAAACTATAGACACAATTCCTGCTTTACACTCAAATTGCAGTTTTTTTCTTCTTCAAAACAATGTACACATTTGGGCCATTCTTTCTGTTGTTATATGTGGAGAATAGGAGAAGTGAATTCAAAAAATGTGTGAAAAGTGTCAAACTTCATAAATAAATTAGGGGTGTCAAAATTATCGCGTTAACGGGCGTTAATCAATTTTTAAAATTAATCACGTTAAAATATTTGACGCAATTAACGCACTCCCCCCACTCAAACAGATTTAAATGACAGTACAGTGATTTGCTTGTTAATTGTGTTTTATGGAGTTTTGCCGCCCTCTGCTGGCGCTTGGGTGCGACTGATTTTATAGGCTTCAGCATCCATGAGCATTGTGTAAGTCATTATTGACATCAACAATGGCGGGCTACTAGTTCATTTTTTGATTGAAAATTTTACAAATTTTATTAAAACGAAAACATTAAGAGGGGTTTTAATATAACATTTCTATAACTTGTACTAACATTTTTCTTTTACGAACTACAAGTCTTGCTATCCATGGATCGCTTTATCAGAATGTTAATCTTGTTGATTTATTGTTATGATAAACAAATGCAGTCCTTATGTACCGTATGTTGAACGTATATATCCATCTTGTGTCTTATCTTTCCATTCCAACAATAATTTACAGAAAAATATGGCATATTTTATAGCTGGTTTGAATTGCGATTAATTACGATTAAATTTTAAGCTGTAATTAACTCGATTAAAAATTTTAATCGTTTGACAGCCCTAGTTTTAACCTGTTTAATTTTTCATTACGATTTCATGTTTCAATCTGATTTCATGATTGAATTTTACGTTTAATCGGGTTTCACGATTGAACAATTTTCATGTTTTGGCGTGCTAAATTTCTTGGTATAGCGTGATAATTTTCCTATTTCATTGAGAACACTAATATGATCGTTTTCACGTTCACGTTTTGACATGATGAATTTCACTTTTTAAGGTGTAAAGTTCTACACTAATGTGTGGAAAATTGAATGATTAATGATAACGTTCATATTTTAGCGTGATCAATTTCACGATACGTTTTTTTTTTATAGATGGTTTAAATTGCGATTAATTGCGATCAAATACGACTAATTGATTTTTAAGCTGTAATTAACTCGATTAAAAATTTTAATCGTTTGACAGCCCTAAAATAAATGTAATTAAATAAACGTAGCTTGACTTGAACTGATACAAACTATCACATGAGTCATGGAGGAGAGGCCAAATCGGCCATTGCTAAGGAATATTAGGAGTGTTTGTCTTGGGAAAGGCCAAGTCGGCCTCTGCTGGGTTTTCTAGTGTTAACCGGTAACCGATATTGTCCAACTCCAAAAATCCGACACTAGCGATGTCCCGATTGATCGGGATGCCGATCGATCGGGTCCGATCACGTCATTTTCCAAAGTATCGGAATCGGCAAAAAAATATTGGACATGCCTTTTTTAATTTTTTTTTTTTTTTTTTTTTTAATTAAATCATTTTCTAATTGTATTTAACGTTACAGACATAATGTGTTACACTCTTACAGAGTCTTTAGTTTAAGCTTAAGGTAGGGTTATCAAATTTATCGCGTTAACGGCGAGAATTCATATTTTTTACATTTATCACGTTACAATATTTAACGCAATTAACGCATGCGCTGCACGATCCACTCACGCATTGTCGCGTTCAATCTATAATGGCGCCGTTTTACCCATACAGTATATAGAGCTAAAAGTCAGCGTAAAATGAGTAGAGTGAATTTTGGCAGCCTTTGGAGCCTTTTTTTAAATGGCTAAAGCCTTACAATCCCTCTCCCTATTAGAAATATTGTGGGAAGCAATGTGGGGAAGAAAGGTAGTAGTTGATCTTTTTCTTAACACCCTATGTTTTTTTCCAACGCAGAGAAGATATATCAATTGGTACCACGACGCACAGTCATGGTTGCACTTCCCATCATGCATTTGGGCAGAAGTTAAATGGCTACAGTATCATTTACAGAAAGCTCAACAAATACACTAGATGGCAATATTTAGTCACAATATATAAAGTCACATTTATCCTTTAAGAATTACAAGTCTTTCTATCCGTGGATCCCTCTCACAGAAAGAATGTTAATAATGTAAATGCCATCTTGAGGATTTATTGTCATAATAAACAAATACAGTACTTATGTACTGTATGTTGAATGTGTATATTCGTCCGAGTTTTATTCATTTTTTTCTTAATGCATTGCCAAAATGTATATGATCGGGAAAAATTATCGGGAATGATTGGATTTGAATCGGGAGCAAAAAAAAAAAGCAATCGGATCGGGAAATATCGGGATCGAGCAAAAAAACATGATCGGAACAACCCTAGTTTGAACGATTGTTACGAGCATTGTAAAAAAAATTAATAAAAGCATTTTATAGCATTTAAGCTAGCGGACGTTTGCTATGCAAGTTAGCTAATAGTTCTTTTGTTGTACTTAAATCCTCATTTATTATTTTTTTAATACCATTTGAGGCTTAGCCCAGGTATTTTAATTTAGTTTTTAATAAAATTGCTGTATATTCTGCATATTTTGAAGGGAAAAACTTTGTATTCAAATTTATTGCGCATTTGAAAGTGCAATCTTAGCAAACCTTTGTTTTACATCTCCTAAAATTTATTCTGCAATGCAATAAATGTTCCTAGTCCGATTGTTCGAAGTAAGTAGTTGATAGATTATTCGACTATTATAGCAATCGATAGCTGCAGCCCTAATATTGACACTGATTTTGAGCTAATATTCATGCCTAGCATTGCCTTCAAAGTGAAGCCTTTGTACAAGGGCTGGTCACAGCTTAGCCAGCAGTTACCCTTACTGACCATTAGATGGGTCCAAACTAACATGCTTGGGATTTGTTATGTGAGCAGACCATATGCATTCATGGTGCAAAAATTTAATTAAATTAACAATACATTATTGAACAATAAAGATTTATAAAATATAGAGGTGCAATATATAACTACAGTGTATCACAAAAGTGAGTACACCCGTCGCATTTCTGCAGATATTTAAGTATATCTTTTCATGGGACAACACTAATAAAATGACACTGACACAATGAAAAGTAGTCTGTGTGCAGCTTATATAATACAGTTAATTTATTTTCCACTCAAAATAACTCAAAATATAGCCGTTGATATCTAAACCCCTGGCAACAAAAGTGAGTACACCCCTTAGAAACTACATCCCTAAATGTCCAAATTGAGTACTGCTTGTCATTTTCCCTCCAAAATGTCATGTGACTCGTTACAGGAGTGCTGTCAGCATTGCTGCAGATATTGAAGAGGCGGGGGGTCAGCCTGTTAATGTTTAGACCATATGCAACACTCTACATCAAATGGGTGCGCATGGCTGTCACCCCAGGAGTAAGCCTCTTCTGAAGATGGTACACAAGAAAGCCCGCAAACAGTTTGCTGAAGACATGTCAACAACGCACATGGTTTACTGGAACCATGTCCTATGGTCTGATGAGACGGGCGGGCTTTCTTGTGTACAGTCTTCAGAAGAGGCTTCCTCCTGGGGTGACAGCCATGCACACCAATTTGATGTAGAGTGCGGCGTATGGTCTGAGCACTAACAGGCTGACCCCTCACCTCTTCAATATCTGCAGCAATGCTGACAGCACTCCTGTAACGAGTCACATGACATTTTGGAGGGAAAATGACAAGCAGTACTCAATTTGGAAATTTAGGGATGTAGTTTCTAAGGGGTGTACTCCTTTTTGTTGGCAGGGGTTTGGATATTAAAGGCTATATTTTGCGCAATTTTGAGGTGAAAATAAATTAACTATTATATAAACTGCACACAGACTACTTTTTATTGTGTCGAAGTGTCATTTTGTCAGTGTTGTCCCATGAAAAGAAACTTAAATATTTGCAGAAATGTGACGGGTGTACTCACTTTTGTGATACACTGGAGAACTTCAGTTGAAGTTGTTCTCTGTATTTTCACAGAATGTTTATTTGGAAAAACCTGGAAGTTGTTACATTTATCATTATTAAAGCATCCAGTGGGGCATCACAATACAATTAGCCATAATACGTTAAATCCAGACCGGATTTATCGGTATCGGATTTTGGAGTTGGATAATATCGAAATATCGGTTAAAAAGGGATTAACAGACAACTGTACCATTTTGTAATCGTTTCTTTCTTTACATAAAACCATTGTCTTCATTACTTCAATTCTTCTACCTTCTCTCCATTTTAGATCAGACTTTCAATTTTATTACTTCCATCTTCTTTCATCAATCCTATCTTTCTTTTCATCCAATGTTCAGTTCCTTCCTTTGCTTCTGTCTGCCTTCCGGATCTCCTCCCATTCTTCTAAACCCTTGTTTATATTTTGTCTCTCTCCTTCCAAAAGCATGTCTACTTTTCACCCTTCTTGTGCCAAGTTATTGGAATGGGTGTTGATTGTACATAAATTTAATTTGAAAGTTTTTAGTTTTTAACATTTTGCCCCATTACTACCATTTCTCAAGGAAAGAAAATTAATCGGTAATTTCATCCAACCTGAAATTACTCGCAATTTCTTCTCGAACATAATGAGAATACCAATTTTTCCTATACAATACCATCACTTTGAATGCCGTTACCCTCAAAAGGCTTCCCGTAAAATAACATTAATTGGAATACTCAGCATGCAATAAGTCAATATTTTTGTTGCACTTAAGCATTCATGCAAGAAAACATATTTCTGACACACATTAATATTGACTTTCGCTCAGCATGCACACATTTCTGACATGCACAAAAATCCCTTGCCCAGATATGTTATACTTGAATGCAATATAATTACATGAATGCTTGTCTTGGCGTCACCTGACATATTTTTTGCACATGATAGCATTATCTTGATTTAGATCATTATATTAACTTGATATTTATTGGCATTATCAATGCATATAATTCTGCACTCAGTAACACAAAATATAGTTGCAGATGATTCATTGTAAGGAAATCGCTGCCTGCACAAAGCCGTTTTGTAAAGTTGCTGCCTCAGGGAAGCTGTCCGTGGTGCTGAATTGGCATCACACGTCCATTCAAACTCTAATAAACTCTTGGTTGACGTTTCCCATCACAAAAACACTCATTAAATTGATGTGAAAATGAGCAAAAGTGTCATTTACCTTCCTTGATGAGCAGAGGCTGGCGGGGAAGCGGCGATCCCCACTTGCGTTGGCGGTGCTCCCCACGCGTGGGACTCACACCCGAGTCAGAAACGGTGTGAAGAAGCATTGGCGGAGAAGAGCGGGCGTGCGGCGAGCGGCCGGCGGATGCGCTCGAGGAGCAGCTTTAAACGGCCGTGACGTCACACGAGCAGGGGGAGGGGCAAAAGCAGTAGGGGGAGGAGTCAGGAGTAGGAGAAAGGGGTGGTTTCCACGCTTCCAGGGCATTTGATCATTTGTCGCTCGGGGATACGTACGGCGGATGCTTCAGTAGGACTGTAATGTGAGAGGTGATGCAGCAGTGGTGCTTTGAGATATGAGTTGAATTTGTTCGTGGTGGCACTTGCAATGCAAAAAAACCCTCAACTGAATAGGAGTACAACATGAACTATTCATTGCCAATGATCACTAAGTAACTGTGTCCGAGATGTACAGTGCCTTGCAAAAGTATTCGGCCCCCTTGAACCTTGCAACCTTTCGCCACATTTCAGGCTTCACACATAAAGATATAAAATTTTAATTTTTTGTCAAGAATCAACAACAAGTGAGACACAATTGTGAAGTGGAACAAAATTTATTGGATAATTTAACTTTTTTAACAAATAAAAAACTGAAAAGTGGGGCGTGCAATATTATTCGGCCCCCTTGCGTTAATACTTTGTAGCGACACATTTTGCTCCAATTACAGCTACAAGTCACTTGGGGTATGTTTCTATCAGTTTTGCACATCGAGAGACTGACATTCTTGCCCATTCTTCCTTGCAAAACAGCTCGAGCTCAGTGAGGTTGGATGGAGAGTGTTTGTGAACAGCAGTCTTCAGCTCTTTCCACAGATTCTCGATTGGATTCAGGTCTGGACTTTGACTTGGCCATTCTAACACCTGGATACGTATATTTTTGAACCATTCCATTGTAGATTTGGCTTTATGTTTTGGATCATTGTCCTGTTGGAAGATAAATCTCCGTCCCAGTCTCAGGTCTTGTGCAGATACCAACAAGTTTTCTTCCAGAATGTTCCTGTATTTGGCTGCATCCATCTTCCCGTCAATTTTAACCATCTTCCCTGTCCCTGCTGAAGAAAAGCAGGCCCAAACCATGATGCTGCCACCACCATGTTTGACAGTGGGGATGGTGTGTTCAGGGTGATGAGCTGTGTTGCTTTTACGCCAAACATCGTTTTGCATTGTGGCCAAAAAGTTCAATTTTGGTTTCATCTGACCAGAGCACCTTCTTCCACATGTTTGGTGTGTCTCCCAGGTGGCTTGTGGCAAACTTTAAACGAGACCTTTTATGGATATCTTTGAGAAATGGCTTTCTTCTTGCCACTCTTCCATAAAGGCCAGATTTGTGCAGTGTACGACTGATTGTTGTCCTATGGACAGACTCTCCCACCTCAGCTGTAGATCTCTGCAGTTCATCCAGAGTGATCACGGGCCTCTTGGCTGCATCTCTGATCAGTTTTCTCCTTGTTTGAGAAGAAAGTTTGGAAGGACGGCCGGGTCTTGGTAGATTTGCAGTGGTCTGATGCTCCTTCCATTTCAATATGATAGCTTGCACAGTGCTCCTTGAGATGTTTAAAGCTTGGGAAATCTTTTTGTATCCAAATCCGGCTGTAAACTTCTCCACAACAGTATATCGGACCTGCCTGGTGTGTTCCTTGGTTTTCATAATGCTCTCTGCACTTTAAACAGAACCCTGAGACTATCACAGAGCAGGTGCATTTATACGGAGACTTGATTACACACGGGTGGATTCTATTTATCATCATCGGTCATTTAGGACATTGGATCTGGAGTGAGTTTGCTGCACTGAAAGTAAAGGGGCCGAATAATATTGCACGCCCCACTTTTCAGTTTTTTTATTTGTTAAAAAAGTTAAAAATAATCCAATAAATGTTGTTCCACTTCACGATTGTGTCCCACTTGTTGTTGATTCTTGACAAACAAATTAAATTTCATATCTTTATGTTTGAAGCCTGAAATGTGGCGAAAGGTTGCAAGGTTCAAGATTGCCGAATACTTTTGCAAGGCACTGTAAATACCTGGATGAGCACTAATTATCTTTTACTTAACCCTGAAAAGACAGAAGTCCTTATAATAGGCCTTAAAAGTGTGAGAGACTCTCTAACTTCCCAGATAGTCACTCTGGACAATGTGAGTGTAGCCTCCAGCACCACAGTTAAAAACCTAAGAGTTCTATTTGACCCAGACCTATCATTTAAAGCTCATATTAAACAAACCTGCAGAACAGCCTTTTTTCACCTGCGCAACATAGCCAAAATCAGAAATACTATGTCTGAAAGCGATGCAGAAAAATTAATTCACGCGTTCGTTACATCCAGATTGGATTACTGTCAGTCCTTACTCGCAGCTTGTCCTAAAAGTTCCCTAAACGGTCTTCAGCTAGTCCAGAACGCAGCAGCAAGACTTTTAACAGGAACTAATAGAAGAGAGCAGAAGAGAGCCTTTCACTGGCTTCCAGCAAAGTTTGGAATTAAATTTAAAATCCTCCTTCTTACAATTAAGACTATTAATGGTTTGGGGCAATCTTATCTCACAGATGCTCTGGTTCCATACCACCCGAAAAGAACACTTCGTTCTCAGAATGCAGGTCTACTGGTAGTTCCCAGGGTCTCTAAAAGTACAGTAGGAGCTAGAGCCTTTAGTTACCAAGCTCCTGTCTTATGGAATCAGCTTCCAGCTGATATTAAAGAGGCCGACACAGTCTGTACATTTAAGATTAGACTAAAAACGTTCCTATTTGACAAAGCTTATGGTCAGGCTAGTTGAAAACAGACGAGACTCACAGTTCAGTCTAAAGCTGCCATAGGAGCTATAATGCTGGGGGAAATACAGCCACTGAGTCCTATCCCCTGTTTTTCACTCTACTTACCACTTGTTCTTACTTTATTTCTCTTTTCCAATTTTAATATCTAGTTGACTCGTCTTTTCATCACTAGTCACCCGGTGTCCCCTTTCCCACCTCCCCTCTGGGGAGGGGCTACTTTTTCAGCCGCCTGACTATCCTGACCCCTGGCTGGATGGACATCCTCGTTGCCCCCCTGCCTCATTTGGCAACTTGGACCTCCTCATGTTCCCTTACTCCATTGCATCTCTACAAACTTGAACTCCTTCTGCTAGTACTAGGGCTGCAGCTATCGAATATTTTAGTAATCGAGTAATCGACTGAAAATTCTATCGATTAATCGAGTAATCGGATAAAACAAATATATTTTTAGGTGAAGAGCAATTATAGATATACATGAGAAAACAAGACATTTTATCATTTTCAGTCAATCTGTCTTTATTTTTGATGTATATTGTTGAAAACAGCAAACAATTGCATCTCAGATGTAACTAGAATACAAAAAAAAGACTAATTCACTGCTTTCACTCAAAAAAACTTTAGATCTTATTTTAAAAAAGTATATATATATATATATATATATATATACCTAAAAATGCCTTTACGCTTGATAACACACATCACTTAAAAGTTAGGATTTTTTCCCACGTTTTTCAATTGAATTTCTATTTGTGTCAAGCCATTTTTAAGTTGTAGTTAAGTTTTAAGTTAGTCTAAACTAAGGATTTTGAGTTTTTGCAGTGTTCAAAATAAATGTATGATACAGGCTGTATTGGAGCACATTAGGGACTAGAGCTACTTGGTGTTTTATCCAGCAATGACTACTGAGCTAAAATTGATAGTTAGCATTATTGAGTTTTTATTTGACACCCTCATCACTCCACAACGCTATGTTATGTTAAAGCCTGTATGTAAGACACGTTAGCCACGTATCGAAAGTGGTCTTAATTAATAGAAACCTAGCCCACCGCAGGGCTAACGTTACGTGAGCTAGTAGTGACAGTAACGTTAATCTTATATATTAGTGCTTAGCACTCTTTATTAGCGCTTAGCGCTCTACTGCTTTAAGATGGCGGCTGTTTGTCTGTCATTGCGCATCTAGTTCAACATACATGTGATCTCTATGAGACTCATCAGATGCTACCTGCAACTAACGTAGCATGTGCGGGCTAGTATTTAGCAACGTCGGCGTCGTTTGTAGCGGCTGTCGGCTGCAGTAAGTTTTTTTTTTTTTCCTTCTTCCTCTACGCACGTGACATCAGCGCGTTGTTCAGCATTAAAAGTAGTCCGAGTAAAACATGATGCTTAGAGCTGTCAAAATAAACAATTGCTCGAGGTGAATAAAATTACTCGGATCAGTTTTTAAACTCGAGTTACTCGAGTTGCTCGAGTATTCGTTTCAGCTCTAGCTAGTACCCATAATCAGTCCTGGTGCATCTATAGCCTGTCCGTCCTGGGAGTGGATCTCTCAAGATTGTGGCTCTCCCCAAGGTTTCTCTTTTTTCCCCCATGGGGTTTTTTGAGTTTTTCCTTGCCCCCATGGAGGGTCTAAGGATGGGGGATGTCCAGGACATGGACTCATCTCATTCATCTACTGTATGTGACTGTGTATCAAAATGCCCTCTGAAACAAACCTGTTGTGATATAGGGCAATACAAATAAAATTGAATTGAATCACGATAGAATTCATAGAATAAGTAACAGAATTAGTCGACAGAATAACTGATTGTTAACTCCTTCACTGACAGTGATCTTGTTTCATTTCCATTGAGAAGATAGACGCACTCTTCGTTTTGATTGGAAGGTGAGTCAAACAGAGGTGATTCGTCGGGGTGGAACGTACACAAATAGGCAATGTGATGTGTCGAACCCAGTATTATGTGAATCACTTGTAAGTGTTGCTATGTTAACCTCCTATTCTATGCTGCCTGATCGCTGATCCTGGCACCGACAGTATCTCTACTTGAGTGTGTCTAATTGCATCCAGTCGTGCGTGAATCCCATCAGACGTGTGATAGTCCTCAAGTGGAAATGCTGTGCGGGGCCCACCCCTAGGACCACGGCACCTCCCCAGCCAATCAGGGAGGGTGGCCAGCATGGCCCAACCGTCCTCCCGCAGATCTGGTAAGGGGTACCCCCCAGGACCATCTGAACCCCCATTAACCAGCCTTCAGGGAAGGGATGTGGGGGCGCGCCTTCGCCCAAGCGACACAGCACACCGCGGGATCCCCACTGCCCACTACGCCCGGGGCAGGATAGAATCCCCACCCAGAGGGGGCGACACCCCGCCGACCCACTGACGACTGAAAGGAATAGGTAACTTTTCTCGCAGACACCATATAACTGTCTACATTAGTCTAACACATTCATTATAGTAAAGCAGTTAGGGAGATGTTACTATAAGCCATTTGACACAGTAAAGTTGATCGGCTTATCACTGAAGAAAAAAACATCATCAGTTCTCGGTAGGGTCAGGACGCTCCCGTCCTGTCAGGACAACATGTTGACAGCGCGGCGCCTTGGACGTCAAGACATGTGTCGGTTGCCATGGCAACCACGTCCCAGCCACGAAGGATGACGGACGAACATGACCCTCCAAACCTGCCACAGAGGGAGGATCCCAAGACAACACCCACGCACGCCTTCCGCCAGGCCCACTCCACCGCAGCGTTCAAAAGACTGAACTTTTAGCGAACAAGGGTCGCTTCTCGGGGACATTCCGATGTATCCATTGTTTTGCGGACCTTGGATCCGCGTCGTCTGTTTTGCCTTGTTTTTTGACCATTGTCGACGAATAAATTGTCAACCTGTTTTCGGTGAGCCTTCTTTAAACCGTTCAAAATGGAGTCAGTACAAAGGGTTAACACCGGAGTGGACGCGCGGGATTTTGCCCTCCCGGCTAACTTGCTGGAGCGGCACCAGCGGAACGCCATCTGGTTCGGCTGTCGCTGTTCCGGCGGCCTGGCCGGGGGGCCGAATTCCTTTACGACCCACGCTGGGGCCCAAGGAGGATACCAGGGTAGAGAAGCGAGGCGAAGGCGGAAGGAGAAAACAGCCAAGAAACCGCCGCGGGGCGTCGCGTGACCAGAGCTCCGACCCCCCACCCAACCCGCGTAACTGGCAGCCCAGGCAAAGAGGAGGCCCCGCCCCTGAGCCACACCCTAAAGAAACGCCTAATGAGTGTTGCTTCCATGTCCCCGATTGGCAGCCATTACCCAGCACCGTGATGGGATTGTGTTGGGAGGGTAGAACAGTATATACTCATTCACTGTCCACTGTCATGGCTGCCATTGACAGCTATAGACATGGGTGCAAACCCTCCCAGTCCAAATGGATTGGAATGGCAGTTTAGGATTTAATTACATGAAATAAACAAAAGCTATATTTGAAAATCATAAAATACAGTGGGGCAAATAAGTACATAGTCAACCACTAATTGTGCAAGTTCTCCCACTTGAAAATATTAGAGAGGCCGGTAATTGTCAACATGGGTTAACTTCAAACATGAGAGACAGAATGTGGAAAAAAAAAACAGAAAATCACATTGTTTGATATTTAAAGAATTTATTTGCATGGTGGAAAATAAGTATTTGGTCAATACCAAAGGTTCATCTCAATACTTTGTTATGCACCCTTTGTTGGCAATAACGGAGGCCAAACGTTTTCTGTAACTCTTCACAAGCTTTTCACACACTGTTGCTGGTATTTTGGCCTATACCACCATGCAGATCTCCTCTAGAGCAGTGAGGTTTTGGGGCTGTCGTTGGGCAACAAGGAATTTCAACTCCCTCCACAGATTTTCTATGAGGTTGAGATCTGGAGACTGGCTAGGCCACTCCAGGACCCTGAAATGCTTCTTAGGAAGCCACTACTTTGTTGCCCTGGCTGTGTGTTTGGGATCATTGTCATGGTGAAAGACCCAGCCACGTCTCATCTTCACTGCCCTTGCTGATGGAAGGAGATTTTCACTCAAAATCTCTCGATACATGGCCCCATTCATTCTTTCCTTTACACAGATCAGTCGTCCTGGTCCCTTTGCAGAAAAACAGCCCCAAAGCATGATGTTTCCATCCCCATGCTTCATAGTGGGTATGGTGTTCTTCGGATGCAATTCAGTATTCTTTCTTCTCCAAACACGAGAACCTTTGTTTCTACCAAAAAGTTCTATTTTGGTTTCATCTGATCATTACACATTCTCCCAGTCCTCTTCTGGATCATCCAAATGCTCCGCAGATGGGCCTGGACGTGTACTTTCTTCAGCAGGGGGACACGTCTACGTCTAGCAGTGCAGGATTTGAGTCCCTGGCGGCGCATTGTGTTACTGAGAGTAGCCTTTGTTACTGTGGTCCAAGCTCTCTGTGGGTCATTCACTAGGTCCCCCGTGTGGTTCTGGGATTTTTGCTCACCGTTCTTGTTATCATTTTGACGCCACGGGGTGAGATCTTGCATGGAGCTCCAGATTGAGGGAGATTATCAGTGATCTTGTATGTCTTCCATTCTCTAATAATTGGTCCTACAGTTGATTTCTTTACACCAAACGTTTTACCTATTGCAGATTCAGTCTTCCCAGCCTGGTGCAGGTCTACAATTTTGTCCCTGGTGTCCTTCGATAGCTCTTTGGTCTTGGCCATAGTGGAGTTTGGAGTGTGACTGTCTGAGGTTGTGGACAGGTGTCTTTTATACCGATAATGAGTTAAAACAGGTTCCATTAATACAGGTAACGAGTGGAGCCTCGTTAGACCTCGTTAGAAGAAGTTAGACCTCTTTGAGAGCCAGAACTCTCGCTTGTTTGTCGGTGACCAAATACTTATTTTCCACTCAAATTTGAAAATAAATTCTTTAAAAATCAAACAATGTGATTTTCTGTTTTTTCCCCCCCACATTCTGTCTCTAATCTTTTCATGTAGGAGAACTTGCACAATTGGTGGTTGACTAAATACTTATTTGCCCCACTGTAAATAGTTTGTCATTAAAAATAAAAAAGGATTAAAAATAAATGTTAATGATGATTATTGATAACATAATGGGGTTTAGATCGGGAAAAACCCATTGGAAAATGGAAAAACTTTTTGTGAGTTTTTTTCTTTTCTTTTTAACTAAAAGTGACAAAAAATTCATGCATGTTTATTCATGTTTTTATACATAATGTATGTGTACTGTCAAGGGTTGGCCACAGTGAAAGTAGCTCTTAAAAGGAAGCTTTGAATGCGACATAAACGCTGCATGCTAACCACTTTTCGGTTTCTAAGCAACAGCTGTTTGGCCACCTGTTGCAGCCCCGCCTCTGAGGAAGGGAGAATGTAGCCGAGGTGGGCGGGATGGAGTGGGAAGGGGGGGTCTAGTGTGTGGTTTTCATCCCCACAACTGAGCGGTGCACATGAAGCGCCGAGTGACTCACTGGAGAGCAAACGCGCATAAGGAAGCCAAATACATCAATTACATCTCATCTCATCTACCAAAAATATACGTAGAAAGGCATTGTTAGGCACGTGCGAACATCTACCATGGGGAGTTTAGGCCACAAAACATTAAACAAAATAAATACACGTGGTTTTGTTCATAAACAAAATCTGTCACCTTAATACGCATAATTTATCACGTTAAAATGTAAAACTTATCATGGTAAAACGCAAAACTGTTGACCCATGAAATCCATCACATGAAACTGCGTAAACAATCATATTAAATACAATGTTATGAATAAATTTATAACATTAAAAACTAGGGTTGTTCCGATCGTGTTTTTTTGCTCCCGATCCGATCCAGACCGTTTTAGTTTGAGTATCTGCCGATTCCGATATTTCCCGATCCGATTGCTTTTTTTTTTTGCTCCCGATTAAATTCCAATCATTCCCGATAATTTTTCCCGATCATATACATTTTGGCAACGCATTAAGGAAAAAATGAGTAAAACTCGGACGAACATATACATTCAACATATAGTACATAAGTACTGTATGTTTATTATGACAATAAATCCTCAAGATGGCATTTACATTATTAACATTCTTTCTGTGAGAGGGATCCATGGATAGAAAGACTTGTGACTTTGTATATTGTGACTAAATATTGCCATCTAGTGTATTTGTTGAGCTTTCAGTAAATGATACTGTAGCCATGCCCAAATGCATGATGGGAAGTGGAACCATGACTGTGCTTCGTGCTACCAATTGATATATATTCTCTTCGTTGGGAAATAAAATAGGGTGATAAGAAAAAGATCAATTACTACCTTGCTTCCCCACATTGCTTCCCACAATATTTCTAATCGTAGTGAGTGGGATTGTAAGGCTTTAGCCATTTAAAACAAGGCTCCAAAGGTTGCCAAAATTCACTCTACTCATTTTACGCTGCCTTTTAGCTCTCTATATAGGTAAAACGGCGCCATTACAGATTGAGCGTGACAATGCATGAGTGGGTCGTGCAGCGCATTCATTAACTGCGCTAAATATTTGAAAGTGATACAATTTTTAAAAAATTAATTACCGCCACTATCGGGATAAATTTGATAACCCTACCTTAAGCCTAAACTAAAGACTCTGGATAAGTGTAACATATTATGTCTGTAACGTTAAATACAGTTAGAAAACGATTTAATTTAAAAAATAAATAAATTTAAAAAAGGCATGTACGATATTTTTTTGCCGATTCCGATACTTTGAAAATGACGTGATCGGACCCGATCGGGACATCTCTATAAAAAACCCCAAACCTATGTGAAACAGCAAAACTTATCCATAATTAGCTGCAAAATTTATCATGTTAAAACACAAAGTCTATCTTGTCGGCAGCTGTCCTCACTGTATTATGGGATATTTCCGCTAAAAGATATTAACCGGTAACACTTTATTTGACAGATGCATCGTACGACTGTCATAAGACCAAATTAACCACTATGAAGCTTTGAACCTGATGGGGGAAAATATTACATTATGCCTTTGTGATGTATGATTGCTTCTGTGACCTAGATTGTAACAACTTCTATTGTTTTTTACCTTTAATTACATAGTTAGGAGGAAATCTCACGAGATAACTTGTTTTGATTGTTTCTTACACGCCTGGGTTCCATAGTTAGGAGGGAATCTCACGAGATAACTTGTTTTGCACTCATAATATTTACCGTGGGAACACAACATCTGCTACCGGACGGCACAACCTGGGAACCACGCAAAGCCCCTTTTTCGAGGGGCTGAACAAAAAGTAGCTTTGTCTTTGGACGGGGCCGCGCCGATTGGGAGCGGAGGTTGGCTGTCTCCGCCCCCATGTGGCGCGTTCCTACAAAAACCGGGCATTTCCGGGTGACCAGTGAAGTCCGCCAGTGGGTCACGTACGGATCGCCTGGCTTTGTTCCTTCGCCGCCTAACCGGAGCGTTGGCTCCCGCTCATTTGTCACGGTAAGCGATTTTCATGGCTAAGGAACACTTGGTTGTGCTGTAACGGTAGCGCGGGGATTCTGGGATTGACAAACTCAATCTAGCGTCATCCTTACCCTTGTTATGCTTGTTTTTGATACATGTTGCTTGCTCTTGTGGGATTATAATCAATAAATCTCATTTATTCTGCATTTTCTAATCAATAAACATCGTCTATTGAGCAAAAGTGTGCTGGTTGCTGACTCACCGCGAACCCGGAAATTTCGGAAAACAATGGGTCTTCCAGCATGACAATGGCCCGAAGCAGACGCCAGAATAACCAAGGAATGGCTTCGTAAAAAGCATATCAAGGTTCTGGAGGGGCCTAGCCAGTCTCCAGACCCAAACCCAATAGGAAATCTTGGAGGAAGCTCCATGTTTCTCAGTGACAGCCCAGATATCTGATTGATCTAGAGAAGATCTGTGTGTAGCAGTGATGCAAAATCCCTGCTGCAGTCTGTGCAAACCTGGTGAAACGTCACAGGAAACGTTTGACTGTAATTGAAGAATGATGAGTACCATCCCAAGAACACCACCCCTACTGTGAAGCATAGGGGTGTTAGCATCATGCTTTGCAGGTGTTTTTTTTTTTTTAAAGGCTACTGTGCCAAATATTAACATTGATTTTCTCATGTGTTCAAATACGTATTTGCAGCAGTATAATACAAATAAATTGTTAAAAAAAAAAATCATACACTGTGATTTCGTAATTATTTTTTAAGATTGTCTCTCACAGTGGACAAGCACCGACCATGAAAATTTCAAACCAGCCCATCATTTCTAAGTGGGAGAACTTGCAAAATCGCAGGGTGTTCAAATACTTATTTTCTTTTTGCTGTACAAAATCAAACATATCGTTATTGATAAAAACATCGAAAGTTTATCTCGTTAAACAATGAAAGCGATCTTGTTAAAACGCAAATAATCATCACGTTAAACCCCGCCCACTAAAATTTTAGCATCTTAAAAATTACATTTATCACACTGAAGTTTTTGATCCATGTTTACATCCTTGCAACAACAAAAAAAGTTGTGTTTAAGTCCCCTTAACTAACTGCGAATGATCACTGCAAATTTTCCCAGTCAAAATGAATTGTCAATGGCAGCCAATGGGTTAAACAATTCTGCATAATTTGGTGAAGCCAAGCTTGATGAAAATGGTCAAGCTTATGAAATTGATCTTCAAAATGATTACAAATCAAGCCATTATGTCATTGACTCGAAGAAAAGCAACTAAAGTACATCCTAAACGTAGACGAAACAAGCGGAGATCTCACGTAATCGCATTTCATCAAAGTCTTATAACACCGGCGAGTGTTAGCGAACACGTGTGGCGCCAAGTGGGTCACCGTGCTGCGCTTTAAAAGGAGAAGTGACGTGAAGCCTCTGATTGCGGGAGGTTAAAATGGGGATGATTGTCTCCTAAAACGTGCGTACATGCGATTTGACGAGCAGATGTAACAACAACAACAACAGCCGAAAAGCAAAAGTGGCACAATTTGACAAAACGCACTTTCCCATTGACCTTTTGTCAGGCCTTCTTATGTGTTTGATTGGGCTCCGACAATTCAGACCGTTATTATACTGAGCGTTCTTACATATTCAAATAGAGTTATTACAAACAGACCACACCTCCCCCCAAAAAAACAAAAATCTTGCTGAAAGATTTAAGAAATAAATGAATCAATTAAATAAATCATAAAAAATAAATACCGGTAAATTGAATTTAAAAAGCGTACGACAGGAGAAAAAAAGGCTTATATAGCATTATTATGTGAATTAGAATCATATTTTGAGACGATTCGACTATATACAACAATTAAGAGAAAGAGAAATTAAGTCTTTTAATCTGCCAGTTAGCCACGCCTACCATTATAAGGCTCTAGCGTCCCCAACAGGTGGATGACGTCAGCGGGAGAATGGGCTCATTGGTTTTACGATTCAGCACATTGAGAGGGAATTATTCAGAACGAGGAAAACGCAACGAAGAGAGACGCAAAATTTCATTGTTTCAGTTTCTCAACTCCATATTTTTACAGGATATTCTTTTTATCCAAGTATTTTTCCCCAATAGCTAAATATATGGCATGGTCATGACAAATAACAGTCTTGTGCGAAATGGAATATGAAATAATAAAAATGCATTTATTCAGGACGAAATGGCAAAATTACTCCATAATGGTCAAAACTTCACCTTTACTGTCGCACCTCCCGAACGATATTTTATGCCACCTAAGTCGGGCTTATGTCATTTCCCTTCCCTGGCTTCGGAGAATGTAAACAAACCAAGAGGCATGACAGCTAGCTGACACGCTAACCCAAACCGAGTGATGTTTCAAAGTCTTCGAATCGGAAAATCACACATAACTCGAAAATGCAATTTCTGGAGAAATTACTCTGGGTCTTTGATGTGTGGCTATACAGATCTTAGCCCGCCCAGGGCTATCAATAGAATGGACAAACATGCCTGTCAATGGCATTAAACAAATTAAATGCCATTAGAAATGAATGGGAAATTTGGACGTCCATGGCCGTCAATAGCAGCACTGTCCATAAGCGTCAATGGAAGCGGGGTAGTTTGGGGGACACGTCTTATTGATATCTGGTCATTCCCTGTTGATTTGGGGACATTTATTTTTTTTGCCATTGAAAATGAGTGGGAAAAATTTTGGACGCCCATGGCCGTCAATGGCATCATCGACTTACATAGGCGTCAATGGAATCCAAGTATATTGGCATCAATAGAATGGACAAACATACCCGTCAATGGCATTAAACAAAGTTAATACCATTAGAAATAAATGGGAAATTTGGACGTCCATGCCCGTCAATGGCAGCACCCTCCATAAGCATCAATGGAATCAGGGAAGTTTGGGGGACACGTCCAAATGATAACTGGTCATTTCCTTTTGATTTAGGGATTTTTTTTTTTCCATTGAAAATGAATTGAAAAATGACATGAAAAACATTTTGGACCTCCATGGCCGTCAATGGCATAGAGTTACATAGGCGTCAATGGAATTCAAGTCCAGTAGCATCAATACATTCGACATGCATGGTCGTCAATGGCATCAATGCAATGTAAATTCCATTGGAAATCCCATTGGAAGTTAATGGGAAATTTTCTCATTAGAAATGAATGGGCAAGTTTTTGGCAAAATTCCGGGGAACTCAAAATTTTTTCCCCTTAATTTTTTTTCGGAAAATTGCCGTTTACGGACAAACGGGAAAATTTTCGGGGCCGTTTGAAAAATTTCATTGCGTCGCGCGAAAATTCCGGTCGTGTCGATACTTGAACGGTGCCGATTCGTCAAATGGTCCGGGCTGCGTGGCGTGCCCAAAAAACGTAGAGAAACTACTGAATAATAGATAAGATGAATAAAGTTGCAGAACAACACTATCTTGGTCTTTTTCAAAGACCCAGATAATTAGCCCGGATCATTTCACATGACGACTGGATTGTCGATTGTCTTCGCCAGGCTCGTCGTTCCCCTGCTGAGGGCAGAGGGCTCGTTTGCGGGGAAGCAGCTGGACAATGACGTCGGAGGAGTGTGTAGCTGCCAAATGGTTAACACAAATATGGCAAAATAATGCTTTACTACACGGCGAAGTCGTAAACAGCGAGACTCATAGGAGGGCGGCTGCAGTTGTTATGCAGCTAACATGGCAATATGTATATGAGGAGAGCTTTTTACATGACCACCCATGATCAAACATAAGAAGTCCTTTTTTTTAAAGAAAGTTTATAGCGTTTACTTTGCAATCGCTGTATTCGCGGCGATTTTTAACACAAAGTTGCAATTTCTGATCGGTTGGAAAATTTGACCGAACACCGGGCACATGAAGAGGGCATTAAGCAGAGTATAGTGCTCTCCCGGCGGGGGGATGTGCAACGAGCCGCCGGTCGTCGGCCGAGGGGACAAGGAGCATGTCAGCCACAAAATGCAAGCCACCTACATATTAATATGATCCCAGTATTTCACATAATACATAACCAGTGTTGTCACGGATTACTTAAAAAAGTAATTTAATTACTGATTACCGATTATACTTAAAAAAAAAGTAATCTAGTTACTTTACTGATTACTTTATTATAAAAGTAACTAAGTTACTTTAAAAGTAACTTATCAGTTACTTTTTACCAATTTTTCTACTTTTGCTGCCTCAACATAAAAATAACAAACATTTCATCACGTGTAATTGAGTTTTTCACATAAGGCTTAATCTTTGCGTTAGCGGGGGTTTAATTAGTCGATGGAGTTGATTTCAACCACCATTGACTCGCCCTAGCTTAGCCATCCTGGAGCCTTAAAACTAACAAATAACTGACAAACTGCGCGAAATTTGTTTAAATAAAGTCCAACGACTAATTAAATCCCCGCTAACTCCAAGATGAAGCCCGATGTAAAAAATTCTGAACTACCCCTTTGAAATAAAGACCTAGCCATTAAAATGTTGTCTATAAAAGTTGTAAAGCAATAAAACAACAAAAATTTATGAAATGAACAAAAATCCTACAACGTACAGTTTTCATAATTGTCAAAATCATTTTTCCAACAGACCATGTGACTAGCACCTTGAGACTATCCTTTGCTTTGCTTAGCCAAAACTACACCAGAGGAGGCAAAATGGATATTTAGAATTTCTTTAAACCTAAGCTTTCAAACGCTACCAACAACAACTTGAACAGCTGATTGAACTCGAACAGTATCAAGATGTGTGTGTGTGTGTGTGTGTGTATATACAGTGCCCTGCAAAAGTATTCGGCCCCCTTGAACCTTGCAACCTTTCGCCACATTTCAGGCTTCAAACAAAGATATAAAATTTTAATTTTTTGTCAAGAATCAACAACAAGTGGGACACAATCGTGAAGTGGAACAAAATTTATTGGATAATTTATACTTTTTTAACAAATAAAAAACTGAAAAGTGGGGCGTGCAATATTATTCGGCCCCCTTGCGTTAATACTTTGTAGCGCCACCTTTTGCTCCAATTACAGCTGAAAGTCGCTTGGGGTATGTTTCTATCAGTTTTGCACATCGAGAGACTGACATTGTTGCCCATTCTTCCTTGCAAAACAGCTCGAGCTCAGTGAGGTTGGATGGAGAGTGTTTGTGAACAGCAGTCTTCAGCTCTTTCCACAGATTCTCGATTGGATTCAGGTCTGGACTTTGACTTGGCCATTCTAACACCTGGATACGTTTATTTTTGAACCATTCCATTGTAGATTTGGCTTTATGTTTTGGATCATTGTCCTGTTGGAAGATAAATCTCCGTCCCAGTCTCAGGTCTTGTGCAGATACCAACAGGTTTTCTTCCAGAATGTTCCTGTATTTGGCTGCATCCATCTTCCCGTCAATTTTAACCATCTTCCCTGTCCCTGCTGAAGAAAAGCAGGCCCAAACCATGATGCTGCCACCACCATGTTTGACAGTGGGGATGGTGTGTTCAGGGTGATGAGCTGTGTTGCTTTTACGCCAAACATATCGTTTTGCATTTTGGCCAAAAAGTTCAATTTTGGTTTCATCTGACCAGAGCACCTTCTTCCACATGTTTGGTGTGTCTCCCAGGTGGCTTATGGCAAACTTTAAACGAGACTTTTTATGGATATCTTTGAGAAATGGCTTTCTTCTTGCCACTCTTCCATAAAGGCCAGATTTGTGCAGTGTACGACTGATTGTTGTCCTATGGACAGACTCTCCCACCTCAGCTGTAGATCTCTGCAGTTCATCCAGAGTGATCATGGGCCTCTTGGCTGCATCTCTGATCAGTTTTCTCCTTGTTTGAGAAGAAAGTTTGGGAGGATGGCCAGGTCTTGGTAGATTTGCAGTGGTCTGATGCTCCTTCCATTTCAATATGATGGCTTGCACAGTGCTCCTTGAGATGTTTAAAGCTTGGGAAATCTTTTTGTATCCAAATCCGGCTTTAAACTTCTCCACAACAGTATCTCGGACCTGCCTGGTGTGTTCCTTGGTTTTCATAATGCTCTCTGCACTTTAAACAGAACCCTGAGACTATCACAAAGCAGGTGCATTTATACGGAGACTTGATTACACACAGGTGGATTCTATTTATCATCATCGGTCATTTAGGACAACAT
This sequence comes from Corythoichthys intestinalis, assembly GCF_030265065.1. Lineage (NCBI taxonomy): Eukaryota > Metazoa > Chordata > Actinopteri > Syngnathiformes > Syngnathidae > Corythoichthys > Corythoichthys intestinalis. The sequence goes on from NC_080413.1 coordinate 9,354,159, forward strand.
TGGATCATTCAGAAATCCTCACTGAACTTCTGGAGTGAGTTTGCTGCACTGAAAGTAAAGGGGCCGAATAATATTGGACGCCCCACTTTTCAGTTTTTTATTTGTTAAAAAAGTTTAAATTATCCAATAAATGTTGTTCCACTTCACGATTGTGTCCCACTTGTTGATTCTTGACAAAAAAATTAAATTTCATATCTTTATGTTTGAAGCCTGAAATGTGGCGAAAGGTTGCAAGATTCAAGGGGGCCGAATACTTTTGCAAGGCACTGTATGTGGCAGACGGCGCGCATACAACACGGTACTGCACGTGACCCGTTTTTTTCCGATGAGAAAACGTGAGATGTGATGTCACTCCCAAACTCGAATGCGGTATTTTCTATTCAAATGCTCTTCGTACATGACTACAGTATTCTTCATTCTACATACAGTATGAGGCAAAAACAAAATAGTAACGCACAGTTACTGAGGAAACTAACTTTAATCAGATTACTGGCTTGGAAAAACTAACGCGTTAGATTGTTCGTTACTGAAAGAAAGTAATCAGATTACAGTAACACGTTACTTAGTAACATGTTACTGACAATACTGTACATAACACAATGTTTACTCACTTCCTCGTAAGTCCCACGGTCCCACAGTAGAAGGGCTTGTTTTGGCCAATATCCACTGGTGAATGGGAACCTTTTGAAACCCCAAAAAGCCTCACACGCCTCTCCCTCGTACAGCAAGATTTTTCTGCAGTCGTTTGGCTGGCTTGATGCGAAAAATAAACGAATTAATCCGCAAAATCAGCTGAATCCTTAGTCCTTCTCATACAACAGTACGGCTGTATTGTAAAGAGGACTCTTTCTCCCGTACACGTCACAGCGCCCTCTTTCTCAACTCGAGACCGAACCGGAAGTCTGTCATTTTCGTAGCGCGGGATTCAAAAAAATTGAATAAATATATCGATCGCTTCTTCACAAATCCAAGTCTTCTTTTTCATTCAGGAGCATAAAATACCGCGTGTATTATGAAATAAACATGCTTTTTCGTTTCACAGGCACTTTAAAAATAACTGCCACAATAAAAAAATTCTCATTGTTCATAGTACTACTACTACTACTACTACTACTAATAAAGTAACATCAGCCCAGGTGAATGTTTCCTAATGACTTGCGTCAATGCCCCTCGCCTCCCGTCTGCCAGAAGGCCAGCTGGCTGGAAATACCTGACGCGCACGTCCGACTCCCGGGTCACCGGACGAGCGTCGGAGCTTTTAGCCGGAGAGCCTCATCGCCTCGTTTCCTTTCACAGGTGTGTTGGCGCACAAACGTCGAGAGTGGGCAGCCAAACTTCCGTTCTGCAACTGTCATAAAAAGCTATTTTTAGTCATGAGCTCCATTAGAAATCTGCATTGAAAAAGATTACAATGCTCATTAAGCAACTGTGTGCTTCTAGTGTACATAGTAATACACAGGCACGTGCAGAGGCAGGGGGTGCTTGAGCACCTGCCCCTTTGCCCCTACATGCCCAAAGTGCCCCTTTTGACTTAGTTTTTTTTTTTGTGTGCGTATGTGAGTACTTTACCTGAACATCGAAAACACTTAAAAAAAAAAATAGAAACAAAAAGCCGCCGGTCGTTGGCCGAGTGGCATTCTCGGTGTACAAGGAGCATTGTCAGCCACAAAATGCAAGCCACCTCCGTATTAAAACGTGTGCTATGATCCAAGTATTTGACATAATACAAAACACGATGTTTACTAGAGCTGGGAATCTTTGGGCACCTAACGACTCGATTACGATTCAGAGGCTTCGATTCGATTATAAAACGATTATTGATGCACCCCCCCTCCCTTTTTTCCTCTTTTTTTTTTTTTTTTAATGTTTTGTACATTAGTTCCAAAATTGTTCAAAAATACTCTCAGGCTAAACCACACTACTATTTCAGTATCAAGTATCAGTATCAGTATCAAGCAGTAAACAAATATACAAATATAACATTAAATAAAAAACTCCAGTCCCCATTCTGTATCAGCAGCTTTAAACTACATTCAATTAATTTAATGTTGTGAATCAACCGTTAAATTTTTTAAAATTGCTCCCGTTATGCCATAATTTCCCTTTTGTCTACTTTCGACATGTGAAAGTTTTAAAACTATTTCAAAGATAGATTCAAGTCAATATTTACCGATTTAGGAGTATTTTAGATAAAAAGTTAATTAGGTTTGCTTGGAAGGTTCGCTACAACAGCCTTGCAGTGAAGTGTACTGCTTTTAAGATGGCGGCCGTTTATAACACCCGCATCTAGCTTTTTGTAGATGTGCTGCTAACACTACCAAATCTATATTGCATCTAGTCCTATATAAATGATATTCACCGTAACATTATATGGATGAACTTTGTAGCAGCTTTTCGGCAGCAGTCAGGTATGTTGTTGTGTTTTTTTATCTCGTTGCATGAGTTGAGCTAGAGCCATAAGTTGAGCATTGGCATTACCCGAGGGGCCGGGTAATGGGAAGCATGATGTTTAGCTACTCTCGCTCCGTTCCGCCCCGAAGATCCGCGCGGTGCGCTGAGTGTTGTGTACTTCCGCTTTACTTCGCATATTTCAATAATCGGAATTTGGATGTTTGTGAATCGTTCTCGAATCTTCCACGGCCGAATCGCGAATAATCTAAGAATCGGAAATTTTGCACACCTCTAATGTTTACTCACTTCCTCGGAAGTCCAATGGTCCCACAGTTGTCGCACACTTGTTTCGGTCGATCTCGGGTGAACGGGAACTTTTTTGAAACCCAAAAAGGCTCACACACCTCTCCCTGGTGCAGCTACAAAACCCTGCAGCGTTTGGCTGGTGTGATAAAAAACAAAAAACAAATTAATCCGCAAAATCAGCTGAATGCGCAGTCCATCTGCATGCTATAAAGCAATGCTGTATTGTGAGATGCTGACCTGGGTGACGTCACATTCGCATTCGTCCTCAACTCGAGACTGGAGAAGGAAATCATTCATTTTCATGGCGCGGGATTCAAAAATTGAATAAATAAAACAATAGTTTCCACACACAGCCAAGCAGTCCATTTCATTCAGGAGCATAAAATATAGTGTGAAATATGAAATAAACACACTTTTTTGCTGTCATACGCTCTTTAAGGAAGATTGTGTTTCGCATGAGGACCAGCGCACACCCGCACAGTGTCGTAAAATCATCAATCAATTAAAAATCAATCTCCCGGTCGCCTACATATGGATTAAACAACATTTCTGTTTCCAGCTGCTGTGTAAAGGATGAATAGTAATAAGGTAATGAATCCAGTTGTGTCCAAACAATACTATATGACGGTTAGCAATACCGCTACCATAATTTCTAGACTATAGGGCGCACCTGACTATAACCCTCTACCCACCAAATTTGACACGAAAACGGCAAGTGTTCATAGTCGCACTGGACTTTAAGCCGCAGCTATCCTCGCTGTATTATGGGACATTTACCCCAAAAGATATTAACCGTTAACACTTTATTTGACAGTGGCATCATAAGACTGTCATGAGATCAAATTAACCACCATGAAGCTTTGAACCAATTGGATATAAAGCTTAATTGCTTCAAGAAGTTTCATTTGGCCATCACTGCTCCCTTGGGGGGAGAGAGTCAACCTCTGCTGCCACCGTCCGACATGCCTCCTAGCATGCATTGCAGCGCTACAGATGTAAAAAAACAATAAAATTCATGTTCTGCGCTAATTTTTTCTTCAGTTGCTGTTCCACTTGTTTCATTAATTGCTAGTTATGGGATTTAGTAACATTTTATTTGACAGTGGCGTCATAAGACTGTCATAAGACAATCGTAATTATGACATGACAAGGTCATGAGCATTAATGAATGCTTATAACAGATGTTTTTTAGTGTATTCCAGCAAATTATCTCACTTCTGAATGGATGTAAAAGATCTGAGCTGGACATAAAGAGAGTTACTGACATAATTTGCCGGATGACACTAAATGACATCTGTCATAAGGATTCAGTAATGCCCATGATGTCATGTCATACAGTCATTATGACGTCATATGACAGTTTTATGGCGCCACTGTCAAATAAAGTGTTGCCTATTAACCCAAATAAATCAACAAATAAATGGCACTGGACTATAAGCCGCAGGATTCAAAACGAGGGGAAAAAGTAGCGGCTAATAGTCCGAAAATTACGGTAGTTCAAAATAAACAAGAGACTTATAACGTTATATCGTGAAATTGATCACGCGAACTAGAGATGTCCCGATCGATCGGGTCCGATCACGTCATTTTCAAAGTATCGGAATCGGCAAAAAAATATCGGACATGCCTTTTTTAAATATGTATACAGTGGGGAGAACAAGTATTTGATACGCAGTGTATCAAATACTTGTTCTCCCCACTGTATATTTTTTAATTAAATTGTTTTCTAATTGTATTTAAGGTTACAGACATAATGTGTTACACTCTTCCAGAGTCTTTAGTTTAAGTTTAAGGTAGGGGCGAGAATTAATATTTTTTACATTTATCACGTTACAATGATTAACGCAATTAACTCATGCGCTGTACGACCCACTCATTGTCGCGTTCAAGCTATAATGGCGCCGTTTTAACCATACAGTATATAGAGCTAAAAGGTAGTGTAAAATGAGTAGAGTGAATTTTGTCAGCCTTTGGAGCCTTTTTCTTAAATGGCTAAAGCCTTACAATCCCTCTCCCAATGATTAGAATAATCGTGGGAAGCAATGTGGGGAAGAAAGGTAGTAGTTGATCTTTTTCTTAACCCCCTTTGTTATTTCCCAACGCAGAGAAGATATATCAATTGGTATCACGACGCACAGTCATGGTTGCACTTCCCATCATGCATTTGGGCAGAAGTTAAATGGCCACAGTATCATTTACTGAAAGCTCAACAAATACACTAGATGGTAATATTTAGTCACAATATACAAAGTCACATTTATCCTTTAAGAATTACAAGTCTTTCTAGCCGTGGATCCCTCTCACAGAAAGAATGTTAATAATGTAAATGCCATCTTGAGGATTTATTGTCATAATAAACAAATACAGTACTTATGTACTGTATGTTGAATGTATATATTCGTCCGAGTTTTATTCATTTTTTTCTTAATGCATTGCCAAAATGTATTTGATCAGGAAAAATTATCGGAGAATGATTGGAATTGAATCGGGAAGAAAAAAAATGCAATCGGATCGGGAAATATCGGGATCGGCAGATAATCAAACTAAAACGATCGGGATCAGATCGGGAGCAAAAAAACATGATCGGAACAACACTAACGCTAACATATGAACATGATCATTAATCATTAAACTTTTCACGTCATAGTGTAGAACCTTACACCATACAAAGTGAAATTCATCATATTAAAACGTGAATAAAGGCGGAATTGATCAGTGTGCTCGATGAAATAGGAAAATTATCACGTTATAAGAAGAAATTTAGCACGCCAAAACATGAAAATTGTTAAACCGTGAAACCCGATTAAACGTAAAATTCAATCGTGAAATCACATTGAAACATGAAATCGTAATGAAAAATTAAACAGGTTAAAACGTGACACATTTAACTGCGAAATTTAAGGAATTAAAACACGAAATTCATCACATAACGAAAAAAAAACCAACCTCCTGATGTGGCAGCATGACGCTTTCGCACATTCACACGCGAGACGGTTCATATCCAACATACAAAATCCAACGGAAAATATGTGCATAGACAAGTTCATTTTTATAACATGAAATAAAAGCAAACATAATTGAATCATCATGATCAAACTTTCAAAGTCTGCTTCAAAGATCATTCGTGGTACGTTCACATGCAAATAGCTTGCAGAAATGTCATACAGCAGTGGAAAAAAACTTTTAAGGTTCTAAATGATGTTCCTTATATTTTACGTACACATAGATAATAAAGCAATATTTGCAGACATATAATCTGAAGATCTGTGGCTGTTTGGATAGAGCGTTTTCAATTGAATTCAATTGATTTCACAGCTTCAAACAGTCTTTACTCCTCACTTTAGTCATCTTAAATCAATCGATTTCATAGCATTTCTTCAAAATAAAAGCACCTAAAAAGGCATATGCGTGGGTTTCAATAAATATGAATGGGAGTAATAAAAATCCTAAAAATAACATCATCCACATGACTCATGATCCATAAGAAAGTGTCTTTGGATTCAAAAAATAAATATCCATCACATGTATCTGTTCTTGACGTACTCCCTGTACATCAACATGTCGTCGCGGCACAGGTGCCTCACTTGACCGTAGGCCGCCATCACGTGGCTCTCGAAGACGTCTCGGCTGTCACGGTCCACTTGCGGTGGTGACGCGGCGTACACGCTGTCCTCGGGGAAGCGGGAAACCGGTTCTCTATAGGTGGAGACAGAGACAAAGGACTGTGATGTGAATGGAAGACGGGTATACACTGCTGGTCAAAAGTATTGGCACCCCTGCAATTCTTTCAGATAATGCTTAGTTTCTCCCAGAAAATGATTGCAATTACAAATGCTTTGGTAGTAATATCGTCATTGATTTTCCTTGCAATTAAAAAACACAAAAGAGAATGGAAGGAAAAAAAATCATTTTCCACAAAACAAAAAAAAAAAAGGGCCGGACAAAAGTATTTGCACCCTTTGAAAAATTGCGATGTTTCTGTAATTTGGGTAATTAACAGCTCCTGCTACTTACCTGCGGCACATAACAGGTGGTGGCAAAAACTAAATCCAACTTGCAGCCTGTTAAAATGGATTAAAGTTGACTCAACCTCTGTCCTGTGTCCTTGTGTGTGCCACATTGAGCACGGAGAAAAGAAAGAAGACCAAAGAACTGTCTGAGGACTTGAGAGGCAAAATTGTGAGGAAGCATGGGCAATCTCAAGGCTACAAGTCCCTACCGTGCGCAGTGTCATCATTAAGTGTAAAGCACACGCAGTGGCGGACTTGGCAATTTGGGGCCCTAAGGCGAACATATCCAGGGGCCCTCTTCATGGGTTAGGGGTTAAAAAGGTGAGAAGGGTGTGGAGGAAATATGTTCTGGTACACTAGGGCTGTCCTAAACGACAAATTTTCTCCTGATTAGTCAGCCGACTAGTTTTACGATTAGTCGACTAATCTAATAATTTTCTTTTTTTTTTTTTTACCAATTTAGCAATGACATTTTTGTTAACGCTTATTATTTCACAAAACCATTTTGGAACACTTAAATTCTTCATTCAAGTACAAATAATCATGTAAATAACAATAATTAAACAATGAGGTTAAATGCTGATAGCATTTACAAGTGCAAAAGAATGGAAAGTAAACAGATTCAGAACACTGACTTTGCCTTTCCAACATTATTCAAAACAATTCTTAAAAAAAAAAATTCCAGCATTATTGTATACTACTATATATAATAATAGTATAATAATTATAGTAATTATTCATTGCCAATCATATTTGTCATAAAGAGTGTCATTTGAAAGCTATTCTTAGTGTAGAATCTGTATTCTGTAGTATTTACTCAACATATTATAATATCAATTCTGAAGTATGTGGGATTAACTCCAGAAATTGTTATTTATATGACAAACATGATGTGCTTTTATTTTGAAATGTTCACCGGAGGTACGTTTGCTAAACCGCTAACTGAAAGCTTTACACACCGTAAAAAAAAATTCTTCGTCATTGCTTGTGGTGGCACTAATAGATTTTTTTTTTTCATTAGCAAATGCTGTTAACCAGCTGTTGTGTGTTATTGTATGACTAATTGGAACTGTACTGCATTGTTTCGCCACATGGTGTGCTGTTGTGTATTTTATGTTCGGTGTGAAGAAGAAGAAGAAAGTTAAAAGAGGCATTAGCGGCCTGTTCTCAACCTCTCCCTCACTGCACTTTGGCTCTCATGGAGAGCACGTTCGCTCATGTGTTCGAAATAAACGATAGCCGACGTGCAAAGTAGCAACTAGCAAGTGAGCTGTAAAAATAGCGAGCTTAGTGGCGTGAAAAACGTGGGGAGCTAAGTGAAGCTAACGAACAGCTAAGCGATACTAAACGGAGCTAAGCGAAGCTAAACGGCGCTAAATGAAGCTAAGCGACTGATACTCAGTCAGTCGTCGTGGAACAGTCCATTGTAGTGCGTGTGTGTGGGGGAGAGGTAATATAAATGCAGTATTCAAATGGCTTTCTTTTTTGTTTTTGTTTGGTATGCTGACATAATTATACATGGCTCGCAAGACAATTGCAAAGACAATGACCCAGAAGTTAAAAAAAAAATTAAAAAATTAAAAAGACGTCACTTTGTATATTGCTATACAGTGCCTTGCAAAAGTATTCGGCCCCCTTGAACCTTTCGCCACATTTCAGGCTTCAAACATAAAGATATAAAATTTTAATTTTTTGTTAAGAATCAACAACAAGTGAGACACAATCGCGAAGTGGAACAAAATTTATTGGATAATTTAAACTTTTTTAACAAATAAAAAACTGAAAAGTGGGGCGTGCAATATTATTCGGCCCCCTTGCGTTAATACTTTGTAGCGCCACCTTTTACTCCAATTACAGCTGAAAGTCGCTTGGGGTATGTTTCTATCAGTTTTGCACATCGAGAGACTGACATTCTTGCCCATTCTTCCTTGCAAAACAGCTCGAGCTCAGTGAGGTTGGATGGAGAGTGTTTGTGAACAGCAGTCTTCAGCTCTTTCCACAGATTCTCCATTGGATTCAGGTCTGGACTTTGACTTGGCCATTCTAACACCTGGATACGTTTATTTTTGAACCATTCCATTGTAGATTTGGCTTTATGTTTTGGATCATTGTCCTGTTGGAAGATAAATCTCCGTCCCAGTCTCAGGTCTTGTGCAGATACCAACAGGTTTTCTTCCAGAATGTTCCTGTATTTGGCTGCATCCATCTTCCCGTCAATTTTAACCATCTTCCATGTCCCTGCTGAAGAAAAGCAGGCCCAAACCATGATGCTGCCACCACCATGTTTGACAGTGGGGATGGTGTGTTCAGGGTGATGAGCTGTGTTGCTTTTACGCCAAACATATCGTTTTGCATTTTGGCCAAAAAGTTCAATTTTGATTTCATCTGACCAGAGCACCTTCTTCCACATGTTTGGTGTGTCTCCCAGGTGGATTGTGGCAAACTTTAAACGAGACTTTTTATGGATATCTTTGAGAAATGGCTTTCTTCTTGCCACTCTTCCATAAAGGCCAGATTTGTGCAGTGTACGACTGATTGTTGTCCTATGGACAGACTCTCCCACCTCAGCTGTAGATCTCTGCAGTTCATCCAGAGTGATCATGGGCCTCTTGGCTGCATCTCTGATCAGTTTTCTCCTTGTTTGAGAAGAAAGTTTGGAAGGACGGTCGGGTCTTGGTAGATTTGCAGTGGTCTGATGCTCCTTCCATTTCAATATGATGGCTTGCACAGTGCTCCTTGAGATGTTTAAAGCTCGGGAAATCTTTTTGTATCCAAATCCGGCTTTAAACTTCTCCACAACAGTATCTCGGACCTGCCTCGTGTGTTCCTTGGTTTTCATAATGCTCTCTGCACTTTAAACAGAACCCTGAGACTATCACAGAGCAGGTGCATTTATACGGAGACTTGATTACACACAGGTGGATTCTATTTATCATCATCGGTCATTTAGGACAACATTGGATCATTCAGAGATCCTCACTGAACTTCTGGAGTGAGTTTGCTGCACTGAAAGTAAAGGGGCCGAATAATATTGCACGCCCCACTTTTCAGTTTTTTATTTGTTAAAAAAGGTTAAATTATCCAATAAATGTTGTTCCACTTCACGATTGTGTCCCACTTGTTGTTGATTCTTAACCAAAAAATTAAATTTCATATCTTTATGTTTGAAGCCTGAAATGTGGTGAAAGGTTGCAAGATTCAAGAGGGCCGAATACTTTTGCAAGGCACTGTATGTCCCTCTAAGCCCCTCATTTACTGCAAAATGGTTCCGAATTTGTGCCATTCGTTTGTGCTACTTGTTAGACACCCCTTTTGATTTGGGGACATTTGGGGCACAGGTCCTGTTGATATCAGGTAACTTCCTGTTAATCTGGGGACATTTGGGGGTCACTTCCTGTTGATTTGGGGAAATTTTGGAGACACATCCTGGTGATATCAGGACACAGAATTTCAAGGGGCTGTAATAGTAAATGGTACAAAAATCACAAGAACCTATGTTTCTTGCCATTGAAAATGAATGGGAAATTTGGACGTACATGGCAGTCGATGGCATCCCATTAGAAATGGATGGGAGAGTTTTTGGTTAAATTGGGGGGAAGTATACATTTTTGCCAAATTCTGTATACAACATTAATGCCCCTTACCGTCCTAAAATTTTTGATGTGTATATTATGTAATATGGTCAAAAAAAATTTCACATGAATGATCGTGTTTTGATCGCTTGCAGCCCTCCCAGTCCAGATGGATTGGACGTCTATCGGCGTCAATGGTATCCAATGAATTAAAATGAGTTTGAGACCCTAGCTTTTACAGTTACAAAAAAAAAAATCTAAATGATTATCTTTCATTTGAAGTAGTAAAAGCCTTCTCGCATGATCCCTTGTTACCCCTTTCAACCTGTCTTTCACCAAATGTGCCCCTACGAGTGTGTGTGATGCACACATGCTCATACAGGTGTGTGTGTTACACAACAGCGCTATTTTAAGATTTCTTATGGCACCCAAAACACGTGGAAGCCCCCCTTCGGCCCAGGAGGAGGATGTGTCATTGGATGGGTCGCCTTCTTGCCTGTTTGTCGGATTTCTTCACGGGTTGCGCAATCCACCTCACAACCTGCGGTGAATGTTCGTTCATTGGCTGTCAACCCTGCCACTTCAAATGGATTGGAGGTTGAGAAGATTGTGAACAAATACACAAAATTGATTGGAGGAATACCTAAGTACATAAAAAAATAGTATTGCAAAAAAAAAAAAAATACTAAAGATAGAAATTTTAATTAAAAAATGGTAAAAAATATTAAAAATCATGAAGCGAATTTTTTCAAAAGAAAATATTCAAAATCAAATGTTTATATTTTTTTGAATTAATAATTAGTACAAAAATAAAAAGGCAAACTTTTTTCCCTCCTTTTCATTTTTTATATTTGCGCTCAATTTTTTTTTATAAGAAAATATATATAATTATATGCATGTCATTTTGAAATGATACATTTTATTTAAATATTTGATTTTACAAATATTTTTTAATGAATGTCGACATATTTGACTATAATTTTTTTTTTTAGTTTTTTGATTTATTTTTTAAAAATTTTCTATTTCAATCATATCTTTTTTCCAATATACTGTACATGTGATTTTAAAATGATTTAAACATTTTTTTAAAAAATATTTGATATCACAAATTTAAAGAATGTTCTACATTTTTAACGATCTTTTTAAAAACAATTAATATTTTGTTTTATTTTTTAAACTTTCTTTTCCAGTATACCTATATTTTCTATTTTTTCAAATGTATCTATTTAATTTTATTTTTTTTTAATTTAGGATTTTCCAGTTTTCAGTTGTATATTTCAATGATTATTTGCATGTATTTATGTATTCTGTATATTGATGTATATCTGTTAAATGCAAATTCACACATTTTTTCAACCCAGTCATGAAAAAAATATATTAAAAATTTTTTTTTGAAGAACTTTTCTTTTTTTTTAATTGCACATTTTATGAACGAGCAAGTACACTGCTGGCTAAAAGTATTGGCACACCTACAATTCTGTCAGATAATGCTCAATTTCTCAAAACACATAAGAGAATGAAATTTTTTTTTTTTTTTAAATCAATATCTTATTACACAAAACTACCAAAATGGGTCGGACAAAAGTATTGGCATCTTCAGCCTTATACTTGGTACCACAACCTTTAAACAATATAACTGCGAACAACCGCTTCCGGTATCCATCAAAGAGTTTCTTACAATGCTCTGCTGGAATTTTAGACCATTCTTCTTTAACCAACTGCTTCAGGTGTCTGAGATTTGAAGGGTGCCTTCTCCAAACTGCCATTTTCAGATCTCTCCAGAGGTTTTCTATGAGATTCAGAACTGGAATCATAGCTGGCCACTTTAGAAGTCTCCAGTGCTTTCTCTCAAACCATTTTCTAGTGCTTTTTGAAGTGTGTTTTGGGTCATTGTCCTGCTGGAAGACCCATGACCTCTGAGGGAGACCCAGGTTTCTCACCCTTGGCCCTACATTATGCTGCAAAATTTGTTGGTAGTCTTCAGACTTCATAATGCCATGCACACGGTCAAGCAGTCCAGTGCCAGAGGCAGCAAAGCAACCCCAAAACATCAGGGAACCTCCGCCATGTTTGACTGTGGGGACCGTGTTCTTTTCTTTGAAGCGCTCGTTTTTTTCCTGTTAACTCTATGCTGATGGCTTTTCCAAAAAGCTCTACTTTTGTCTCATCTGACCAGAGAACATTCTTCCAAAACATTTTTAGCTTTCTCAGGTAAGTTTTGGAAAATTCTGGCCTGGGTTTTTTATATCTCTAGGTCAGAAGTGGGGTCTTCCTGGGTAGAGTCCCTTTTCATTCAGATGCCGACAGCTAGTACGGGTTGACACTGTTGTACCCTCAGACTGCGGGACAGCCTGAACTTGTTTGGATGTTAGTCGAGGTTCTTTATCCACCGTCCGCACAATGTTTCGTTGAAATTGTCATTTTTGTTTTCCAACCACATCTAGGGAGGTCAGCCACAGGGCCATGGGCCCTTTACACTTATTGATGACACTGCGCACGGTAGACACAGGAACATTCAGGTCTTTGGAGATGGACTTGTAGCCTTGAGATTGCCCATGCTTCCTCACAATTTTGCTTCTCAAGTCCTCAGACAGTTCTTTGGTCTTCTTTCTCTTCTCCATGCTCAATGTGGTACACACACACAGGAAAAAAAATGCCACTTCTAAAACGAGTAAAAAATTACGTGAAATGAGATAAGATTTGCTTATAACAAGAACATCTTGCCAATGGAACAAGCAATTTTGTCTTGGTCACAAATTTCAAATTCTTTGACATACAACAACTTTTTAAAGTAACGGAAATAGTTACTTTCCCTGGTAACTAGTTACTTTTACTATAGAGTACCGTAATTTCCCGAATATAAGGCGCACCCTTGTATAACGCGCACCCCAAATTTACTTGTAAAATCTAGGGGAAATTATTGTACCCGTGTATAACGCGTACCCTAATTTTAGCACCAATAAATAGAAGAATACAAGAAAACAGAGCTCGTGTACAGATACAGAAATGTCATTTTACTGACTGGTGAAACACAGCACATAGCATATAGCACATTGGTAGTAGGCATGTGCCGGTATGAGATTTTGACGGTACGATAACCGTGAGCAAAAATACCGCGGTTTCACGGTATCACGGTATTGCAATTATAGCTCCCAAATTTTGAGATGTATGGGTTTAAAAAAAAAAAAAAAAAAAAAAAAATTTCCATTGAACAGGTTTTTTTTTCAGAACATATTTGCAAATTGGAACATGAATATAATGTGAAAATAAATTAATGTGAAAATAAATAAATTAACAAAAAATAACAAATATTTTATATAAGATTAAAATAAATAGAACCTAGAGTATACCCACAGCCAGAGCTCAAGTTGCTCAATAATAGAGCAAGAACAAAATAATTGCTATAAAAAAGTAAGAACATTTCTAAATCAAATTAAAAATATATACTGTATGACTTTTTTTTGAGGGGGAGAAGCTGAAGTTTCGCCATTTTCAGCCACTGTGTCAACTCTCTTCTACATGATGTCATGCCTTTGTGTTAGAAAGAACAAAGAATTCATAAGTTAATAAGTTAGTTAAAAATGTATAAGTTAGTTTTATAAGTTAGTTAAAATGTAAATATTGTTGAGGTTTCAAGGTTTCATCTAAAACAAAAAGTGATGAGTGAGACCTCCTTTCGCAATTAGCGATCTTTGACGCGATCCTTTTTTTCCTCCCCCCTTCATTCAAGCTTGTTTCTCACTCAGCGGCTGTGAGACATAAAACGTCGACCAAGCTGCTCTCCCAGCTTAGCCTAGGCTAACATTCGTCTTTGTAAGTTTTAGTTAGTTTGTATATTGAATTTGAAAGGAAAATGTATGTTTTGTTTTTGGCGACCTTTTTCATGGTGCTACTGCTATCCTGTTGAACCTACTCACATGTGGAAAAATACAATTGTATAACGTTTTAAATGTATTCATTTGTATATTTCACCACGTTTTCAGAGCTCAATAAATTGAAGAAAAGTACGCCTTGTGTTTCGAGGGTTGGTTTTTGGGTTTGCTGGCTGTTTAGCAGAATAGCGTTACTGACACTCACGGCAACAAACGGGAAGGGTGAGCGCTGCCGCACGAACCCACTTCGGCTGCATTTTGGCACATGAAAAATAGCGAGTACCGTACTAAGGTATGACGGAAAATTTTAGTGGTTTTGAAACCGCGACATTTTCACACTACGGTAAACCGTGAAACCGGTAACCGGCACATGTCTAATTGGTAGTTGGTTAAAAAATTACCGTAAACTGACAATATGCACTGTAATAATATGATCTGATAACTTCTTCAACTTACCAGAATCCAGGAGAAAACAAAACAGATGTGACTTTTCTTTTAAAAGCTGCTGTATAACTTGCTTGTTTCATCATGATGAATAAATGTTTCTTCCATGGATTGATACGGTAAAATGAAAGTGAGAACTTACGTCGGAAATCTGAGAGAGCTCATCGCTGTATACACGACAGTAACAATAGGAACTATTGTTATTTGAGTTTGAGTTTCCCGACAGACAGATATAGTTGACGGACACAGGAAGTCTGTGTTGTGTTACGTTTGTTAAGGTCCGAGTTGCAGAGCTGCAATAAACGTTGACTCAAATGAGTTCAAGAAACTAAATTCTGTGCTTTATGAAGAGTGAAAAAAGCAGAATTTAACACAGACGAAATCATTCGACCGATCAGAGTGAAGTATTACCGGAACAAAATGGTGATGTCACGTACCGTAATGGTCGGCAACGGATCGCCGCATACGTTTCTTCAACACAACATGGCCGTGTCAATTAAAAACAAAACGGTTTTTAAATATATATAATATATATATATTTCTGTCTCCATCCCTGTACCCGTGTATAATGCGCACCATGATTTTACAAGTTGATTTTGGGGAAAAAAAGTGCGCGTTATATTCGGGAAATTACGGTAATTCAGTTACTAACTCAGTTACTTTTTGGAAGAAGTAGTGAGTAACTATAACTAATTACTTTTTTAAAGTAACGTGCCAAACACCGGTTGCAACCCTAGTAAGAAGTTTATTTTTAAAGCAGTGTGAAGTGTAAAAAGGTCCTTCACCTCTCACCTGCGCTTTGACAACACCCGACCTTGCGGCTTCCTTTTATTCCTCCCTCTCGGCATCCAACGTAGCAAACTTGTCACACGTGCGTGTAAAGTAAAACAGGGCATTTTATCACTGGGAGCGCATGCACGCGCTACCAAGAAGAGTGCAAAGTGCCCGCACATTTCCAAGACACGTGTCGATTTCTTGGCGACGAGAGGGACACGAGCGGTTCTGAGTCACTGGGTGAAACAGCAGGACGAGAGTGGCCGAGCTAAGGCTCAGTAGATAAAACGCGCGGCGGTCAGAGGGAGATGTCCCTGGACGGCACTTAGCGATGAGCAAGCTCACTTGGCTTGAATGGCTTTTCTTCTTTAGATTTTCTTTAAAAGCTCGGCACGGCAGGGAGAGGGAAACGGACCCGCCGCACGTGAGCGAGGATTAATGTTTGTCCGCTTTTGTTTTTCCCGGCGGGTCACGTTTTACTCACAAGCTGATGATGTTTGCCAAGTGGAGGTGCTCACTCCTCGCTGTTCGCCGCTGCTGGCTCTCTCCCAGTCGCGCAAACCTGTCAAAACATGGACACAAGTCGATAAAAAGCATCTTTTGACCAAACACGTGTCATGACGGCTTTCTAAGATGAGCTAAACATGACTTCCTCACGCGTGGTCGTGAAATTTGGGGTACCATCTGGCTCTGCTCTATATTTTTAATATTAATGTATTGATTAGCCACGCTAACGTGTTTGGAAGCGGTCCAACCTCGTCATCCTATAATGAATGCGCGTTAATTCTCATTACACGCGACTGCAAAGTGGATAGGAGGCACATTTATCACAAGAAGAACTTGAGAAACTGGGGTGAACCCCCGTTTGGCCTTACTCACGCATTCCAAACGTGACGGAAACGTAATTAAGAATCACGTTCTAAAAATGTGTGAAAAATTTGCTTTGTTTTGCCAAATGCAGAAGTGAAATTTATGGAGCCCCCCCTCCACCCCCCGGGTGCCGGGTAGAAAAAATATTCTTCATAGCTACTGTAATATCTACCCACAGTTGACTAAACTGTACCCACAAGATACTATCTATGTCCAAAGTTTAGTCATTTGTATACACAGATTAATAAATACAGTATAGTGATCTGTATCCACAGATTAATAAACTGTACGCGCAGTTTAGTAATCTGTACCCGCAGATTAATAAACTGTACGCACAGTTTAGTAATCTGTACCCGCAGATTAATAAACTGTACCCATAGTTTAGTAATCTGTACCCACATTTTAATAAACTGTACCCATAGTTTAGCAAGTCAGAAAAAAATATTTTTCATAGCTAATATGTACCCACAGATTAATAATATGTAACCACAGATTACTAAACTGTACCTACAGATTACTAAATTGTACTCATTGCCTCAACTGTATCCAGTTTAGTAATCTGTACGCAGAGATTGATAAACTGTACCCACAGTTTAGTAGTCTGTACGAACAGATTAATAAACTGTACCTACAGTTTAGTAAGAAAGAAATATTTTTCATCGCTAATATGTCCCCACAGTTTACTAAACTGGATCAACAGGATGCTAAACTGTATCCACAGTTTAGTCACCTGTATGCACAGATTAATAAACTCTACCCACAGTTTAGTAATATGTATGCACAGATTAATTAACTGTACGCACAGTTTAGTCAGTAAGAAAAAATATTTTTCATAGCTAATACCCATCCACAGATTAATAATCTGTACCCACAGATTACTAAACTGTACCCACAGTTGCCAAAAATTTACCCAGTTTAGTAATCTGTAATGTCAGATTAATAAACTGAAGCCACAGTTTAGTAAGAAAAAAAAAGATTTTTCATAGCTAATACTGTACGTAACCAGTTTAATAATCTGTAGCCTTATAATACTAAACTGTAATCACAGATGACTAAATTGTTGCATAGTTGCATCCAAATTGTTGCAGTTGCATCAACTGTATCCACAGTTTAGTAATCTGTACGCAGATTAATAAACTCTACCTACGCTTTAGTAATTTGCACACAAGATTAATAAACTGTATCCACAGTTCAGTAAGAAAAAATATTTTTCATAGCTAACACCCACCCACAGTTTAATAATCTGTACCCACAGTTTAGTAATATGTGCGCATAGATTAATTAACTGTACGCACAGTTTAGTCAGTAAGAAAAAATATTTTTCATAGCTAATACCCATCCACAGATTAATAATCTGTACTCACAGATTACTAAACTGTACTCAAAGTTGCCTAAATTTTACCCAGTTTAGTAATCTGTACTGTCAGATTAATAAACTGAAGCCACAGTTTAGTAGGTAAGAAGAAAAAAAAAGATTTTTCACAGCTAATACTGTACGTAACCAGTTTAATAATCTGTAGCTTTATAATACTAAACTGTAATCACAGATGACTAAATTGTTGCATAGTTGCATACAAATTGTTGCACAGTTGCATCAACTGTATCCACAGTTTAGTAATCTGTACGCACAGATTAATAAACTCTACCTACGCTTTAGTAATTTGCACACACAGATTAATAAACTGTATCCACAATTCAGTAAGAAAAAAAATATTTTTCATAGCTAATACCCACCCACAGTTTAATAATGTATACCCACAGTTTAGTAATATGTACGCACAGATTAATTAACTGTACGCACAGTTTAGTGAGTAAGAAAAAATATTTTTCAAAGATAATACCCATCCACAGATTAATAATCTGTACCCACAGATTACTAAACTGTACTCACAGTTGCCTAAATTTTACCCAGTTTAGTAATCTGTACTTTCAGATTAATAAACTGAAGCCACAGTTTAGTAAGAAAAAAAAAAAGGTTTTTCATAGCTAATACTGCACGTAACCAGTTTATTAATCTGTAGCCTTATATTACTAAACTGTAATCACAGATGACTAAATTGTTGCATAGTTGCATACAAATTGTTGCACAGTTGCATTAACTGTATCCACAGTTTAGTAATTTGCACACACAGATTAATAAACTGTATCCACAGTTGAGTAAGAAAAAAAATATTTTTCATAGCTAATACCCACCCACAGTTTAATAATGTGTAATCTGCACAGATTATTAAACTGTACCCACAGTTTAGTAAGAAAAAAATATTTTTCAGAGCTAATACCCACCCAGTTTAATAATCTGTACGTACAGATTACTAAACTGTACCCACATATTACTAAATTGTACTCACAGTTGCCTCAACTGTATCAACAGTTTAGTAATCTGTACGTACAGATTAATAAACTGTACCCAGTTTAGTAATCTGCACACACAGATTAATAAACTGTACCCACAGTTTAGTAAATAAAAAGAAACAACTATTTCATAGCTAATATGTCCCCACAGATTACTAAACTGTAACAACAGGATACTAAACTGTATCCACAGTTTAGTCACCTGTTTGCACAGATTAATAAACTGTATCCAGTTTATTAATATGTACGCACAGATTAATAAACTGTACCCACAGTTAAGTAAGAAAAAAATATTTTTCATAGCTAATACTGTACATACCCAGTTTAATAATTTGTATCTGTATAAATTCATGAAGCGCTGCAATATGTGTCCATGAAATAATTATATACAGTGTATCACAAAAGTGAGTACACTCCTCGCATTTCTGCAGATATTTAAGTATATCTTTTCATGGGACAACACTGACAAAATGACACTTTGATACAATGAAAACTAGTCTGTGTGCAGCTTATATAATAGAGTTAATTTATTTTCCCCTCAAAATGCCTCAAAATATAGCCATTAATATCTAAATCCCTGGCAATAAAAGTGAGTACACCACTTAGAAACTACACCCCTAAATGTCCAAATTGAGTACTGCTTGTCATTTTCCCTCCATCGTTAGTGTTACTAGGACCAGGTGTGCATAGGGAGCAGGTGTGTTCAAATTTGTAGTGCAGCTCTCACACGCTTTCATACTGGTCAATGAAAGTTCCAACATGGCACCACATGGCAAAGAACTCTCTGAGGATTTTAAAAGATGAATTGTTGCGCTACATGAAGATGGCCAAGGCTACAAGAAGATTGCCAACACCCTGACTGCAGCACAGTGGCTAAGATCAACCAGCGTTTTAAAAGAGCAGGGTCCACTCAGAGCAGGCCTCGGGTTGGTCGTCCAAAGAAGCTGAGCGCACGTGCTGAGCCTCACACCCAAATGCTTTCCTTAAAAGATCGTCGCAGGAATGCTGTCAGCATTGCTGCAGAGACTGAAGAGGTGGGGGGGTCAGCCTGTTAGTGCTCAGGCCATACGCCACACTCTACATCAAATTGGTGTGCATGGCTGTCACCCCAGGAGGAAGCCTCTTCTGAAGACTGTACACAACAAAGCCCGCAAACAGTTTGCTGAACACATGTCAACGAAGCACATGGATTACTGGAACCATGTCCTACGGTCCGATGAGACGAAGATTAATTTGTTTGGTTCCGATTGGTCCCCAAGCATGTGTGGCGGCGACCAGGTGAGGAGTACAAAGATAAGTGTGTCATGCCTACAGTCAAGCATGGTGGTGGGAATGTCATGGTCTGAGACTGCATGAGTGCTGCAGGTGTTGGAGGGTTACATTCCATTCAGGGAAACATGAACTCCAACATGTACTGTGAAATACTGCAGCAGAGCATGATCCCCTGCCTCCAGAAACTGGGTCGCAGGGCAGTGTTCCAGCATGACAATGACCCCAAACACACCTCAAAGATGACCACTGCTTTACTGAAGAGGCTGAGGGTAAAGGTGATGGACTGGCCAAGCATGTCTCCAGATTTGAACCCAATAGAACATCTTTGGAGAATCCTCAAGTGGAAGGTGCGCAAAGTCTCAAATACCTGGCAGCTCCGCAACGTCTTCATGGAGGACTGGAAGAGCATTCCAGTGGCAAACTGTGAAGCTCTGGTCAACTCCATGCCCTGGAGAGTAAAGGCAGTTCTGGATAATAGTGGTGGCCACACAAAATATTGACAGTTGGCATGCTGTAAATTAATATTGACAACTTTCACTAAGGGGTGTACTCACTTTTGTTGCCAGGGGTTTGGATATTAAAGGCTATATTTTGAGTTATTATGAGGAGAAAATAAATGAACTCTATTATATAAGCTAAACAGATTACTTTTCATTTTGTCAAAGTGTCATTTTGTCAGTGTTGTCCCATGAAAAGATATACTTAAATATCTGCAGAAATGCGAGGGGTGTACTCCCTTTTGTGATACACTATGCTTTTACATTAAATAAGCTGGTAATTTGATGAAATCAGGACACATTGAATGACACTTTTATTGGTTTAACTGCCATTTCAATTCACGAATTAAACATTTAATTATTTATTTCAAGATGTATTCATATATTGCATTCTGTCCCATTTGGCCATCCATACGAAAGAACATTGCTGTAATGAAAAGAACACGTGCACACAAGTGGACAAAAGTGTAGCTGACAATGTCCTCTGACCCATATGACCCTGAGGAGACTACTTGTTATAAATAATAATAATAAAGACTATAGTGTAGTTATCAATAGAAGTACTTTCCTGGACAAGGGAGGAAAAAAATAGTAACGCAGGTTTTAACTTGACACTGAAAAGCTCGTCAGGCAGCCAGAGGAGGAACACAAGAGAGCCGAGGATCTTCTTTTCTCACGTACGACAGCCAGCGGTAATAATTGACAGTTTTCTATATCGAGTGGCTCATAGGGTGCACTTGGCAATGGAGCCTGTTGTGTCCCTTGCTTGTTCACAAGAACTCACAGTGCCTTAAGTTCGCGCTAACTAGCGGAACCTTTCGAATCAAACACAATCTGCTTGGATTTTACATTCAGTTTGATTAAAAGAAAATAAAAGATTCAAAAGCTTGTATAACTGATCATGTTTGAAAAGGGGACATGATGTGGAGATTGTACCTATCAGTGTTGTTTTTGGCTGCCATTTTAAATTCTTTTGGAAGTTTTAAACGAATTATTGATAATTCGTGCAATTGCTATTTGAAATTGTACCCGCAGTATTTGTTAAGGATTTAGCAATGGTTGTAGGCGGTGGATCCAATGAATTGAATTATAATAAATTTTTATAGGAAAATCTCGCTTGACATACAACCATTTCAATTTAAAAACCAGGTCCTGGGACAAATTAAATTTGCATTAATTTTTTTACGGTGCTTTAAAGACAACACGTGATTGAACACGCCGGCGTGATAATAGGACTTGTGCCTGCCTGTGTTTATTTATGTGACTATATTGTTACGTCTAATTGGTTGCAACGTCTCATCTCAATCTAATATGCAGAATAAAGAGGAAAAACGTAACAACTCTAGTGTAGCCCAGAGTAGGGAGTAAGAGTAGCTTTCTTCTTCGCAAATCTACTCAAGTAAAAAGTATGACAGTGTAAAACTCTTAAAACTTTCTCAGTTACTCAAGTAAATATAACTTAGCAGGGTTGTTTTTGGCAGCCCTTTTAATTTTCGTCTAAGTCATAGTCTTTTGGACAACAATATTTACTAGTCATAGTCATGTATTCGTCATCTCAAAATGTGTTTGTCTTCATCTTTGGTTTTTGTTGATGAAAACTGAAGACTCATTTCATCAAGTTTTCGTCGACTTTTACTCAAAAAGTTTTCGTCTGTAAAATTAAACATTTTTATTCCAAAAATAAATAAGTTATGGTTTCCAACTATTTCGAATGAAAAACGGACGAGCATATAGTGTAGCATCGGCAAGGGCAACGCCAACTTTGTGAGCAGAAAAACTACCGTATTTTCACGACCATTGGGCGCAACGCATTAAAAGGCGCAGGCTCATTTTGGTGTGATATCACCGCATTATACACGGAAGCATGCATGCTAATATGGAAGCTAATAGCACGCTAGCATGTGCGCTAGCATGCATGCTGGTATTCACCCTAGCATGCCCGCTAGCATGGACGCTAGTAGCATGCTAGCATGCGTGCTAGCATGCATGCAAGTAGCACACTAGCATGCGCGCTAGCGTTTTTTTTTTTTTTTTTTTTTTTTTTAAAGACAGCGGGAGAAAAACTGAGCTCAATTGTACTTTATTAAAAAATTCAACAAAGAACTTACATCAATCTTAATCCACAAATCCATCAAAGTCCATCTTTTGTATTCGAATTGAACAGCTAGGCTAGGTTTCCATCAAATACGGCAGCTCAACCTTTCTTTAGGTAGCGTCTTCCTCTAAAAAAAAATCTTTTTGTTTCGCGTAGGGGATAGCCATGAGTTTGAAGCGTGTCTCTTCGCAGTAGATGCCATTTTTCAGGGTCCTTCTCCAAACCAAAGTTGTTTAGTCTAACACACACACTCAAACGTTAAAGCTACTGGGGGCCTGCCCCCTATCACACGCAACCTTCTCCCTTTAAGGTTCTCATGTGGCTCTCACTTACGTCCGCCTTTTCAAAAAGTGCTCAGTCAGACAGACACATTTTGGTACTCAGTCCACACTATAGGCACACCGTCCCTTTTGGAGAATATTTTTGATTATTAGGTGCGCCTTATAGTCGTGAAAATACGGTACATTATTTTCAATTAATTATACCCACCTAGACGCCACGAACTGTATGTAAAAAAAAAAAGCAAAGAGTTTAAGACACGTTAGCATTAGCCTAATGCTAACATGAATGTGAATGCTATGCTAATGCTACAAGTTACATTTAGTGTGTGATCATCACTCAGCACAGACCTTTAAAGGCTAAAGCAACATTGCATATATTCTCTGGCCAAGATAAGAAAACAAATCTTAACATGTGTGCAAGCCTGGAGACTGGAGAGCAGCAGCACGTCACATGAGTGACACAACCAGATGCTGCTACAATGCAGGCTAACTATACATAAAATGTCACACATTGTGAACATGTGACAGAAACTCTTGCGCATTTTCTTGTCAGACGAAAACTGGCATAAGTCTCGTTTTGTTTTAGTGTCCAAAACATGTTTTTAAAAAATTGTTCGTTTAAGAAATAGTTTCCTTATAGTCAACATTAAGGAAAACAACACTGGTACCCATCATGTTGAGATGATAAAAACGAGCACATTTTTGCAAGCATAATTTCAAAATGAAAATTATTTGTCACATGATTTACATGATAAAAGATGGGACGGAAATTACCGGTTGTAGATGAACAGGTCTTGCTCAGCAGGGAATTCGGCCAGATTAAGTCCATAGGGTTCCTTGAAAGCTTGATGGTGGGTCTCCTGGAAAGAACATTTCAAAGGTCAAATGCCATTAAAATTGGCTAGGATGTCATGTGAGCACTTTTATGCAGTGACAATGTGTTTTAGCCTGGCTTTTGTTTTTGTAGTATGAAGTGTCGCAAAAACCCAACAAATATTAGCACGAAAGTCAGTGTTCTGACTCCGTTTTTAGACGGAAATCCATGTTTTTATTCAAACCAATCAATGTTGGAAAGCTGTAAAATTGTCAAAGCTAGAAAAAAACATTTTTATACCATATATACCATATACATGGTACAGTGCCCTCCATAATTATTGGCACCCCTGGTTAAGGTGTGTTTTTTAGCTTCTAATAATTTTTAAAAATTCAAATAATATGGGACCTTAATGGAAAAAAAGAGAAAAATCCAACCCCCCTTGGTTTGATTATTCAAACCAATCAATGTTGGAAAGCTGTAAAATTGTAAAAGCTAGAAAAAGACATTTATATACCATATACATGGTACAGTGCCCTCCATAATTATTGGCACCCCTGGTTAAGATGTGTTTTTTAGCTTCTAATATATATATATATTTTTTATTCAAATAATATGGGACCTAAATGGAAAAAAACAGAAAAATCCAACCTTCAATACAAGTGCATTTATTCAGTGGGGGAAAAAATCCCACATAAAGAAATAATTATTTGACATCAAATAATGTGTGTCACAATTATTAGCACCCCTGGTGTTAATATTTTGTACAACCCCATTTTGCCAACAAAACAAGGTCTGGGGACTGAGATGGCCATGGGAGGAGCTTGATTTTGTGTCTGGTGAACCATTTCTGTGTAGATTTGGCCATATGTTTAGGGTCATTGTGTTGCTGAAAGACCCAGTGACAACCCATCTTCAGCTTTCGGGCAAAGGGCAACAGATTTTGATTTAAAATGTCATGGTATTTCAAAGCATTCATGATGCCATGCACCCTAACAAGGTTCCCAGGGCCTTTATTTATCCCAATAACGGCGGTAATTAATTAAAAAAAAAAGTATCACGTTAAAATATTTAACGCAACTAATGCATGCGCTGCACGACCTACTCACGCATTGTCGCGCTCCATCTGTAATGGCGCTGTTTTGCCTATATAGAGAGCTAAAAGGCAGCATAAAATGAATAGAGTGAATTCTGGCAGCCTTTGGAGCCTTATTTTAATTGGCTAAAGCCTTACAATCCCACGGGAAAACGGGAAATATCGGGATCGGCAGATACTCAAACTAAAATGATCGGGATCGGATCGGGAGCAAAAAAAAACATGATCGGAACAACCCTAATTACTATATTGCAGCTGCATCTCTCAGGAAAATACTGTTTTATCTGCCATTCGGTTGTATTGCGTTCACGTTACAAAAATCCGAGCAACCCAGCCCATACAGCTAGCAGAATATATTTAAAAAAATAAAAGTACTGTAAGTACTGTTTTTAATACCACAATTTAAGCCAAGTAATAAAACATTTTTTCCCCCCTCTTTTCTACCGATTGACAACTTAAATTTTCAACATGAAAAACAATTACTTTATATTTTCCTATTCTCTCACTTTAAACAAAATTGGACATCACCATCAATAGCCAATTACGTTATCTTAACTTCTTACACATGGATAAAAGTTACAAATCTTAAAATGATAGTTCAACCATTTTATTGGAAAAAAACCCAACTCAAACTCCAAGTTTTCAGTACTTCAAAACACCACTGTAAAGATCTCCAGACCAAAAGGTCTGATTATGTAATAACGGCCGAGCGGGAGTGCTCCTAAAGCCATCACCCACGCTATTATTCATCCAGACTGTTTTCCTGCCACGCCAGCGAAAAATGCTTAACATAATGCCTTCAATTTTTACTATATTTGTATTGATCGGCGCCGCGAGATTGTTCTCGGACCGAGTCCAGCGAACTACAGCTGTGAACACACACGCGTACGCACACCATCCTCCAACCTGTAAATCCATCCGTGCGCATATGGCTGTTGCTGAGGCGGAATATAAAATGTGTAATTACAGGGCAAACACAGTAATGATCTGACGTTTAAATATTTCAACAGTATTATGTACTTCATGCGAGAGCCATGTGATTGCAAGGTCGGAGGGGGGCGGGGCTTGACACGTGAGAGCCCAAAAAGTTGGGCTGAAAATAATTTTACTCATTGGCTGCCATTAACGGTGATAGACGTCCAATCCTTTTTGAGTGGGGGGGCGAATGATGACTCTGAAACAATCATTCAATGTCCCAGCAGGACTTCCCGATAACAAGGGCTTCACTTGACACATTTTTCCTTCACGAGACAACAGCGAAGTCACCTGCGTCAAAAGGACATCGCCGCCACCGCGGGAAGGACAATTTTTTTCCCGAGGATTTCTCAGCAGGTTCCTCTTCACCTACTAACGACAATCTGGGTCAAAAGAGAGTAGTAGTTCACCGGGGCGTGAAATACGTACTGCTCCAGTGGTAAAATCATTTTCTGAGAATTAGGGAGGAAGTCATCACATGCGATGTATTATATTAGTACCAATATAGAAGCGCTACTGCACTTTAAGGTTGTAATTCCTAAAGGAAACGGCTAAAATGATAAGAAATACAACTGAAAGAGCTTTTTTTTTAAAGGGAAATAAACAAAAACTGATAAAAAAGAAAAAACAGTTTGTGGAACTGTAAAACATTGAAATGAAAGTACCTATGACATCAAAAAGATTGTTAATTGCATATTGAAGGGAAAAGGTACCGTTCTCGCACACACCATATAACTGTTGGCATTAGTATAACACATTCATTTAACTATAGTTTAGGCAGACTCCACTCAGTGGCCTTGAACACAGTAAAGTGAATCACCTTATCGGTGCTCATGAGGGGGAAAAGGAAAAATGGTACCGTTTCTCGTAGGCACCACCGTCTAACTGTTTGCATTACTCGAACACACGTAATATAATCAATCAGGGAATAGTATCATTTCTCATATTCACTGTAGGACTGCACTACTCTAACACACCTAATGTAAAATAAATAGCCCACCATAGTTTAAAGAAACAGAATACACAACGCCATCTTTTCACAGAAGCCCAAAACGTGTGCGCCACGAGCAAGATTGACACACCAAACTCTGGCAATCAGTCCTCCCGACAAACGAACAAGGACAAAGACCAGTGCGCTTTGTCCTAAAACAAATAATGCCAGCCCGGATAACAAAGTTGATAGCAGGCGCTTGTGACGTCAAGACCAGCGCCGGTCGCTGTAGCAACCACATCCCATCCACGCACGAACCTAAACAGCCCGAAACCGGCCAGAGAGGGATGATCCCAAAGCAACGCCTGGACACCCCTTCGGCCAGCCCACGGACTTAAAAAACACTGGACACTGAGATAAGACAGATTTTGCTGCTCGGAAACATGTAGCCTTGTTTTGGATCCATTTGTCCCTCCGTCGTCTGTTTTTGCCTTGTTTTTGACCATTGTCGACGAAAAAATTGTCAACCTGCTTTCGGCGAGTCTTTTTCAACTTTTGAGACATGGAGTCAGTACAAAGGGTTAATATCAAAGGTGGACGCGCGAAGTTCCGCCTTCCCGGTTGGCGCGCGCGGAGGCAGCATCGGCAGAGCGGCACTTTGTTCAGCTGTCGCTGTTTCCGTGCGGCTTGTCTGGGGAGGCGAATTTCAACAATATCTCACGCGGTATTTTATGCTCCTGATGAAATATGAAATGGACCGCTTGGATGTGTGTGGAAGCGTTCATTTTACTTATTCAATTTTTGAATCCCGCGTCATAAAAATGAGTGACTTCCGGCTCCAGTCTCGGGTTGAGGACGAATGCGAAAGCGACGTCATCCCGGTCAGCATCTCACGATACAGCATTGCTTTATAGCATGCAGGAAGACTGTGGATTCGGCTGAAGTTGTGGATTAATTCGTTTATTTTTTCCATCACGCCAGCCAAATGTGCTGCAGGGTTTTGTTGCTGCACCAGGGAAAGGTGTGTGAGCCTTTTTGGGTTTTAAAAGGTTCCCATTCACCCGAGATTGGCAAAAACAAGTCCAACAACTGTGAGACCATTGGATTTATGAGGAAGTGAGTAAACTAGAGCCGAAACGAATACTCGGGCAACTCGAGTTTAAAAACTGATCCGAGTAATTTTATTCACCTCGAGGAATTGTTTTAATTTTGCTAGCTCTAAGCATCACGTTTTGGCCAGACTACTTTTAATGTGGGACGTCACGTGCCTAGAGGAATAAGCAATAAAAAATTTAAAAAAAAAAAAAACCTTACTGCAGCCAACAGCCGTTACAAAGTACGCCGACTTTGCTAAAAACTACGCCCGCATGATGCTAGTGCGGTAGCACGTAATGTCCGAGGCGTCTCATAGATATCGCATGCATTTAGAACTAGATGCGAAATGACAGACTCGGCCGCGTCTGGGCAGCGTTAGTAAACAGCCGCCATATTTAAGCAGTAGACTTCTCAGCGCTAATAAATATAACGTTACTGTCACTCGCTCACGTAACGTTAGCCCTTCGGAGGGCTAGGTTTCTATTGATTATGACCACTGTCAATGCGTGGCTAACGTGTTTTACATACAGGCTTTATTTAATCTGTAAAAACACAGCGCTGTAGAGTGATGAGGGTGTAAAATTCAAACATCATAAAGCTCACTGTCAGTTTTAGCTCAGTAGTCATTCCTGAATAAAACACCAAGTAGCACTGGTCCCTAATGTGCTCCAATACAGAAGGTATTATAAATTTATTTTGAACACTGCAAAAACTCAAAATCCTATCAGTACTTACAGTTTATACTAACTTAAAACTTAACTAGAACTTAAAAATAGCTTGACACAAATGGAAATTCAATTGAAACACGTGGGACAAACACGTAGCTTTTAAGTGATGTGTGTTATCAAGCGTAATTACATTTTTAGGTAAGAAATATGTTTTTTTTTTTAATAAGATCTCGAAGTTTTTTGAGTGAAAGCAGTGAATTTTTTTTTCTAGTCACATCTGAGATGCAATTGTTGGCTGTTTTCAACAATGTACATCGAAAATAAATACATTGATTGACTGAAAATGGTTCAATATTGGATTAAATGTCTTTTTTCTCATGTATATTTATAACTGCTCTTAACCTTAAAAAAAAATGTTTTATCCGATTACTCGATTAATCGATAGAATTTTCAGTCGATTACTCGATTACTAAATTATTTGATAGCTGCAGCCCTAGAGTAAACATCGTATTTTGTATTATGTCAAATACTGGGATCACGGCAGACGTTTTAATATGGAGGTGGCTTGCATTTTGTGGCTGACAATGCTCCTTGTCCACACAGAATCCCACTGAGCCAACGACCGGTGGCTGGTCGCACACCCCTCTCGGTCCTCTTCGCTTGCCCACCGGGAGAGGGCTATACTCGGCTTATTGCCTTCCTCTTGTGCTGGTGTTCTGCCAAATTTTGCACCACATAAAAAATTGCAACTTTGTGTTAAAAATGGCCGCGAATACAGCGATTACGAACTAAACACTACAAACTTTCTTTAAATAAAGGAATATTTACTTACGTTTGATCATGGACGGACATGTAGAAAACTTCTTCTCAGACACATCCTGCCTTGTTAGCCGCACACAACAACTGCACGCCGCTCTCTCGCTGTTAACGTCTTCGCCGTGTAGTTAAGCATTAATTTACGCCATATTGGCGTTGACCATGTGGCAGCTACACGCTCCTCCGACATTGGCCGTTTTGTCCGGTGGTCATTCTCCAGCTGTCTACCCGCAAACGAGTTCTCCTGCCTGCGGCACGGGAACAACGAGCTGTAACTTGCTCGCTGCCGGGCGGGTTGCCAATCGGTGAAGACAATCGACAACCCGGCCGCCGTGTGAAATGACCCGGGGTAGTTTTTATCATTTTTTTAAGACATCGAAATGCCGCTCGGCTTGGGTTAGCATATCGGCTCGATGTCACGCCTCCTGGTTTGTTTACGCTCTCCGAAGCCGGGTCAGGAAAATGACAAAAGCCGGTCGAATTCCGCTGGCATAAAATATCGTTTGGGATGTGCAAGAAGTCTACAGTTTTGACCATTATGGAGTAATTGTGCCATGCCGTACTGATTTACGCCATATTCGTGTTGAATATGTATGCTTATGATGTTACTTGTTTATTTAGCACCTGTAAATAACATTAAGAGTCCAAATGAACGTAAAAGAGAGCTTATTCACAGGCTACAACAGTTTTGGGAGCAAAATATAAAATTTGGCAGAACACCGGCAATAGACTACTATTCTCGGGTTGGGCTCGGGCAGCTTCTCGCTCCACCGATGACGGCCGGTTTGTCCGGCGGTCATTCTCCAGCTGCTTCCCTGGCAAACGAACTCTCCTGCCCGCAGCAGGGGAACAACGAGCTCACTTGCTCGTCGACGGGGTGTTGCCGATTGGCGAAGACAATCAAGTTTCAAGTGAAAGTTGTCTTTTTCTGGCCATTTTGAGAGTTTAATTAACCCCACAAAGGCGATGCTCCAGATACCCAACTAGCTCAAAGGAAGATCAGTTTTATAGCTTCCCTAACCACCTAAACTGTTTTGAGCTGTGCCAACATAATTGCGCAAGGTTTTTCTAATCATCTATTATCCTTCTATCTCCTATCACGCCTATGCAGATGACACACAACTGTACATTTCTGTGTCCCCACATGATTATAGTCCCTTAGTCTCCCTGAGTAAATGCATTCATCAAATCAATGAATGGATGTGCCAGAATTTTCTCCAGTTAAATGTGGAGAAGACAGAGGTGATCATTTTTGGGCCAAAAAAGGAAAGGTCAAAGATAAGCAGCCAACTTAGCACAATGTCACTTACAGCTACAAATCAAGTCAGAAACCTCGGTGTAATTATTGACTCAGACCTAAAATTTGATAGCCATCTAAAGTCCGTCACTAAATCCGCTCATTACCACCTAAAAAATATAACCAGAATTAAGGGGCTTCTGACACAACAAGACATGGAAAAACTTATGCATGCATTCATTTTCAGCAGATTGGACTATTGCAACGGTATATTTACAGGTCTTGATAAAAAATCAGTCAGGAAACTGCAGCTAGTACAGAATGCTGCAGCCAGAGTCCTCACAAATACAAGGAAACTGGACCACATTACACCGGTTTTGAAATCGCTACACTGGCTTCCAGTGAGTCAAAGGATAGACTATAAAATACTACTGCTCGTCTACAAAACACTTAATGGCCTTGGACCAAAATACATGCTTGACTTGTTAGATTCCTATGAGACATCTAGACCCCTAAGGTCGTCTGGAACCGGTCTTCTGCATGTTCCAAGAACAAAAACCAAGCAGGGTGAGGCAGCATTTAGTTACTATGCTCCTCACCTCTGGAACAAGTTACCCGAACCTCTGAAGTATGCTCAAACTGTTAGCTCTTTAAATCAGGGCTAAAAACGCTTTTGTTTAGCACTGCATATCCATAACTGTCTATATATTTCAATCTACCTGCTTTCTATTCCTCTTGTGCTTATCTCCATTGCTGATTTCAATTATTATTAGGAGTAGTAGTTTTTGTTTTATTTGTATTTATTTATTTTTATTCTGTGATTAAGTGCGATCTTTTGGTTTTTATGTTGTATTGATTTAAATGTGATTTTTATGATCTTCATGTGATGTAAAGCACTTTGAATTGCCTCGTGTTGAATTGTGCTATATAAATAAATTTGCCTTGCCTTGCCTTTTCTTCTAAGGCAACTAGCAAGCACAATGTAGCATTAGAACACTGGAGTGATGTTTGCTGTAAATGGGCCTCTTTACAAAACTACGTAGATATTGCCTTAAAGCCACGCCTTTCCAGCTAGAATAGTCATTTACCAAATTAATAATATAACGAGTGTTTTTCTAATTAGTTTAATGTTATTTCCATCGAAAAAAAAGTGCTTTTCTTTCAAAAAGGAGGAAATTTCTAAGTGACCCCAAACTTTTAAACGGTAGCGTATGTTTTGTGTGAAATACATCCTACCTCTGGCGCCCGGCCACTCTCTCCAGTTTCCAGCCAAAGTTTAACCGGGGTGGAGCGCTGCGAGACGGAGGCGTCGTCCTCACGGTCCTCCTCAGAGTCGTCCTCCGATGAGCTAGAAATTGCCTCCTCGCTAGGCGGAGGGGGCGCGCTGGCCGCTGTCTTCCGCTGGACCAGCGTCTCCTCCTTGCTGCTCTTGTTGCTACATCACAAAAATTTCATCACGTAAAAGGGTAATTTTAATGTTCCCTTAAGGCAGAAAAATCCAAATAAAGTTCATATGTAAAATGTCAACATAGCGGCAAGAAAGTAATTAGTCAAACTAATCAGTCGGTCGTGAGACTGAAAACTAATATGTTCCTGTTTCGTAGTTGATTAACGCTTCGGGTCATTTTTCAAGCAGGTTGTCTTATAGCTTTTCAAAGCAGATTAGGAGAAAAGCTTATCCATCACACAAAAAAATGTGAATTGACATATTTAGGGCTACAATGTCAGACAAAAAGATGTAGACTCACCCCAGCACTGATTTCGCAGTCTCCTCCGGTTTGCGGACCGTGAACGGGCTGGGATCCACTCCCACTGTTTTAGGCATGAACTCCCTTTAATAAGTAAATATAGAAATAATACTGTTAGCCTAGGTGTTTAGCTCAGTTGGCTGCACAGTAGATTCCTTCGTTTAGTCGTAGACTTCACTATCAGTTGACGGGAAACGGGGGCGGGGCCGGTTCGTAGGGGGCATATTTTCAAAAATTTGAATTTAAAATACTTTCAAAATCAAAGCCACTACCAACCTAAAACTAAAACAGGCACCTCCCTTAAGGCATATATGAGTCTCCATGAGCAGCGGCATCAAAAAATTTAAATTCGTTCCCTAATAAAATCCCGATTAATTATTTTTTATATAAGTATAACAAAACAAAATGGCGATAAAATTTTTAGATTTTACGCTACATGCACAAAAATCACAAAATGCACAGATAATCACCTATATTTTCAGGATAAATAGCAATGTTTAACATATCATTTAAGTTTTTGCCGGAAATAGCTACTTTTTTTTTTTTATTTAGTGCAATTTTGACATAAGTTTTCTACACTTAATAAATCACTCAACTTTAACATCAGAAACTTAATAATTGAGGAATGCATGCAGAATCATCTTCTCAACAAAAGCAAATTTTGCATTTTTCAATAAACAATCACAACTTATTTACCGTAATTTTCGGACTATAAGCCGCACCAACCAAATTTGACACAAAAATGCCATTTGTTCATTGATAAGCCCCATCGGACTATAAGCTGCACCTGTCCTCACTGTATTATGGGATGTCCTCACTGTATTATGAGATGTTTACACCAAAATATATTAACCAGTAACACTTTATTTGACAGTGGTGTCATAAGACCATCATAACTACCACATGACACTGTCATGAGCGGTAATGAATACTTATGACAGATGTCATTTTGAATCAATGTAAAAGATCCCAAATGGACATAAATGGAGTTAGTGACAAAATTTTCCGGGTGACATTTAATGACATCTGTCATAAGCATTCATTAATTCCCATGACAGTGTCATGTCAAAATTATGACGGTCTTATGACAGTCTTATGACGCCGTTTTCCAATAAAGTTTTGCCGATTAACACAAATAAATCAAGAAATAAGCCGCACTGGACTATAAACTGCAGGACTCAAAATGAGGGAAAAAGTAGCGGTTTATAATCCGAAAATTACGGTAGGTTGAATTCCAATGTCACTATAGGCTCAGCATGTCTTGTCGGCTATCTGGTCCTCGTCGTTTTTATATTGAAATGTTACATAAAATAAAAGACGTAAAAGCAGATTTTTTTTTGTATGGAGGCAGAAATGTCAAAATTATTATTTTTTTGCCCCCCAAAAAAAGGCAGTTGGCCGAAATTACCTGATTAATTGAATCTAAAGTTATGCTATTGTGTATTGATACAAAATCCAGCACGGCGGCCATCACTAAACAAAGAGCTGTTTAAGTTGAAAGTTCGTAAATAAATGCGTAAATCCCGGAATTTCTATTGATATGAACGTAAAACAGTGTAGATCCTTGGTTAAAAGCAAAAAAAAAAACAAAAACGGGCAGTTATTATTCCCTTTACATAAAGTTACGCTAATTGTTTTCCATTCATTTCATTTTTTTTACAATGTTTCAAAGTACATGAATGGTACTATTTTATATAATAATCACCTTGAATCCTCGACCAAATCACTTTTGAGACACTCCTGCCTCCTTGCACCAAAACGTTTGTCCTGTTTCCACCTAAATACGGCGTTAGAACGCAGCGTGTGCTTGAGTTTATCGCAGTGAAAGCAGCTCTTTAGGAGCTGTTCTTGTCAACTGATAGTGAAGTCTATGGTTTAGCCACGCTGCCACAGGCACAAAAAGATGGCGTCGCACCTGGCCGAGTTGGTCATGGCTTTGCAGAAGGTGTCGTCGAAGGAGGTGAGCTCATAGGGTCGGAAGAACTCCGTGTAGATGTCGATGGTCTCGTCGAAGCGGTTTACTCGCTTGACTTTCAACTTCTTCATGGTTTCATCACATGGGACTGCCAACCAATAGAATTCATCTTACACATAATGTATGATAACGAAATTGGACTTCTATTTCTGTCAGTGGTAGTTTAGAATTCATCTTACACATAATGTATGATAATGAAATTTGACGTCGATTTCAGTCAGTGGCAGTTAACCCTTTAACACTGAACGTGTCAGTGGCGACAAAATTATGCATATCATTTTTGAAGCCTCGTCACACTGTAATTACGTCACCTGCGTGCCGCTGGTTGGTTTCATTTGAAATTGTGGAAGTTGAGGTTCACTCCCGTTTTTACATTAAGTCAATTGACCAAGTAAAACGGTGGATAATGTCATTTGAGTTTTATAATTTTATTGCCCACATAAATAAGCATTAAAACGCTGCATGGACCATGTGTTTATGTCCATATTTCTATCATTTCTTGTCCTTTTTCAAAACCAAAAGCACTACGAAAGACTACATCTCTCAGTAGCCATTGAAGGACAGATGTAATGTGAACATTTTTTATAAATTGCTGAGCGAGGCGCCACCTAAGGTTAGGGAGGCGAAGTGAGTGACGGCCTGTTGGATAGCACGAGCGACTTAGAAACGTTCGGAATGAATCGAAAACTAAATTTAGCGCAAGCTATTATTTCATCAACTCGAGGAAGAGGATGGACCAGATTTGTCGTTGTTTTCTTCGGATGAGTCGGCGAGTTGGGAAGAGGCTGACAACGCAAACGGCGGAAACGTGGGCTGTGTGACGTAGTGTATGAAGTGGCCCTTTGTCCTGTTCAAGAGGAAACTGAGTGGCATGCCTGAAAAAATATTGAATTAACTACAACCCCTAGCAAAAAGTATGGAATCACCAGTCTCGGACGAGCACTCACTCAGACATTTTATTATGTAGAACAAACTCAGATAAAAAGCTTGAAAAAATAATGAATTAGTTCAAAAGTGCAACTCCTTGACATTCAGAAACACTAAAAAAAATGAATAAAAAACATTGTGGTGGTCAGTAAATGTCACTTTTATAGAGCAAGTGCAGGGAAATATAGAATCACTCCATTCTGAGGAGACATATGGAATCATGAGAAACAAACAAATGACAATCAAAACACATCTCTAGTATTTAGTTGCACCACCTCTGGCTTTTATGACAACTTGCAGTCTCTGAGGCATGGACTTGATGAGTGACAAACAGTATTTTTCATCAATTTGGTGCAAAGTCTCTTTAATTGCAGTTGCCAGATCATCCTTGCAGGTCGGAGCCTTGCTGTGGACCATTTTTTTTCAATTTCCACCACAGGTTTTCAATAGGGTTGAGATCTGCGCTGTGTGCAGACCATGACATTGACTGGATGAGTCTTGTTCCAAGGAATGTTTTAAGTTTTAACTCTGTGGCATGATGCATTGTCATCTTGGAAAATGACAAACATTTTCAATTGAAGGGATAATAAAGCGGTCTTAAATTTCAATGTAAACTTGTGTTTTTATTGAAGATTTAAGCACAGCCCCCCCCACACCCCCCCGATGCCTTCGCCTGACATGCAGAACCATATCATCAAGGACTCAGGGAATTTTGATGTTTTCTTCAGGCAGTTAGCTATGTAAATCTCAGTGGAACGGCACCAAACAAAAGCTCCAGCATCATCACCTTGTCCAAAGCAGATTCTAGACTCATCACTGAAAATAACCTTAATCCAGTCATTTACAGTCCATGATTGCCTCTCCTTAGCCCATTGCAGTCTTGTTCTTTTCTGTTTAAGCGTCAATGATGGTTTCCTTTTAGCTTTCCTGTATGAAAATCCCATTTCCTTTAGGCGATTTTGGACAGTTCTGTCACATACCTTGACTCCAGCTTCCTCCCATTTCTTCTTCATTTGTCTTGTTGTACATCTTCTGTTTTCAAGACATATGGCCTTTAGTTGTTTGTCATGACGTTTGGATGTCTACCAGTACGTTTAACTTAAACAACCTTGCCATGCTGTTTGTACTTGGTCGAGACTGATTTTTGATACAGCTGACTGTGACCGGCCTACATCTTTGGCAACCATACATGTGGCGGTTACCTTCTTCAAGAAGTTTGATAATCCTCTCCTTGGTCTCATGAGACATCTCGCTTGTTGGAGCCATGATTCTTGTGAATCCACTTGGTCCAGCAGCATTCCAAGGTGTGATAACTGCACTGTTTTTAACTACTGACTAACGAGCAGATCTAATCTGAGGCAGGGGCCCAATTAAGGAAAGGAAATTGACTGGGTGTGTCTGTATTTTCTACTTAAAATGGAGTGATTCCATATTTTTTTTCTTCAGAATGGAGTGATTCTATATTTATGTCCCTGAACTTGCTCTATAAAGGTAACATTTACCAACCACTGCAATGTTTTTTTATTCATTTATTTTAGTGTTTCTGAATGCTAAAGAGTTGCACTTTTGAACTAATTCATTATTTTTTCAAGCTTTTTATCTAAGTTTGTTCTACATAATAAAATGTCTGCGTGAGAGCTCGTCTGAGACTGGTGATTCCATACGTTTTGCTCGGGGTTGTAGTTCATTCTCAGTATTTTTTAAAAGACTTTTTTTAATGTTATATATGATTTTTCTTCCACTATATATCTTTTCAATTTATACATAGATGTGTGTCTCCAAGAAGCTTGATAGCATGATAGTTGCTGGGACACCCTTTTATCATTGAGGGACAGAGGGGCTGCGATTGACTTTATTACTCAAAATTAATTTCTCAATATCTATAAAACGATAGCAGCACAAACGAACATTTTTATAGCACAAATGTACAGTGGGGAGAACAAGTATGAGGGACGGAATCTAATACAAAAAAACAGAAAACCACGTTGTATGATTTTTAAATAATACATTTGCATTTAATTGCATGAAATAAGTATTTGATACATCACAAAAATCGAACTTAATATTTGGTACAGAAACCTTTGTTTGCTATTACAGATACCAAATGTTTCCTGTAGTCCTTGACAAGGTTTGCACACACTGCAGCAGGGATTTTGGCCCACTCCTCCATGCAGATCTTTTCCAGAGCCTTCAGGTTTCGGGGCTGCTGCCGGGCAACACGGACTTTCAGCTCCCTCCATAGATTTTCTATCGGGTTCACATCTGGTGACTGGCTAGGCCACTCCAGGACCTTAAGATGCTTCTTACGGAGCCACTCTTTAGTTGCCTTGGCTGTGTGCTTTGGGTCGTTGTTATGCTGGAAGACCCATCTTCAGGGCTCTCACTGAAGGAAGGAGGTTGTCAGCCAAGATCTGGCGATACATAGCCCCATCCATCCTCCCCTCAATACGGTGCAGTCGTCCTGTACCCTTGGCAGAGAAGCAGCCCCAAAAAAATGATGTTTCCTCCTCCATGTTTCACGGTTGGGATGGTGTTCTTGGGGTTGTACTCATCCTTCTTTTTCCTCCAAACACGACGAGCCGAGTTTAGACCAAAAAGTTCAATTTTGGCCTCATCCGACCACATGACCTTCTCCCATTGCTCCTCTGGATCATCCAGATGGTCAGTGGCAAACTTCAGACGTGTCTGGACATGCATATTATGGTGTAATGTGTTTCTGATGGTTTTCTTCCAGACTGTGGTTCCAGCTCTCTTCAGGTCATTGACCAGGTCCTCACCTTCCTCATGATCAGTGATGCCCCACGAGGTGAGAACTTGCATGGAGCCCCAGAACGAGGCAGATTGACCGTCAACTTGAACTTCTTCCATTTTCTAATAATCGCTCCAACAGTTGTTACCTTCTCACCAAGCTGCTTGCTTATTTTCCTGTAGCCCATCACAGCCTTGTGCAGGTCTATTATTTTATCGCTGATGTCCTTACACAGCTCTTTGGTCTTGGCCATTGTGGAGAGGTTGGAGTTTGTTTGTTTGAGCATGTGAACAGGTGTCTTTTATACAGGTAACAAGTTCAAACAGGTGCAGTTACTTCCGGTAATGAGTGGCAAACAGGAGGGGTTCTTAAAAAAGAACTAAGAGCCGAAATATTTACTAGTTGGTAATGTATCAAATACTTATTTCATACAGTTAAATACAAATTTATTATCTAAAAATTATACAATGTGATTTTCTGGATTTTTGTATTAGATTCCGTCCCTCACAGTTGAAGAGAATTTATGATACAAATTACAGACCTCTACATGGCCCGCAAGCGGGAAAACCAGCAAAATCAGCAGTGTATCAAATACTTGTTCCCCCCACTGTAGCATAAACGAATGGCACCATTTTGTTTCCATTTTGCAAAAAATGGGGAACTGCATGACGTCATCACTCGAAATTAATCTCAAAAACGATAGCAGCACAAACGAAATTGTTTTCAGCACAAACGAAGAATGCATTTTGTTTAATGTATAAAAACACACAAGCTAACCCTAACCCTATCTATAAGGCATCATTAAAAATGCTTAACAAGCTTATAACTTAACAAATCAAACATAAATCATTTATTTGCAATTTAGTAATGATGTATTAACTTGTGATTGTTATTATCCAAGTCTTACCAATGACCCTTCAAACCACATATTGCTTTTACCTTCATCATAGGCGATAGGCAGGTAGGACAGGACTCCCTCTGACCACCACAGTGTGTAACTGACAAAGACAAAACACAGAAATGTAAAAAGTCAAACAGCTGCTACTTTGACCTAGATAACCAAATTGGTCCTGCTGGAACACCTACCCCGCCCCCCCACACCTCCTTATGCATCATTCATTTTATTCTATGTAAACCAGCTCCGAGAGTGTGATTTTGTTTGCGTGTTTGTGAGCGAGCGACCACAAATGAATTCAGATGCGAGCAAGTTAATTTCTGAGAATAAAGGCTGAGCCATCTCGATCTATTGTGGACAATTGAACTGGCCAGAAGTGAGAAACTAGGTCTAGTTTTACATAAGCGTGAAAAAAAAAAAAAAAAACTACATTGTATGAAGCTGGACAAAAGTCAACATGAAAGTGGGACTTTGCCCTACTTATAATTGCAAAGCAAATAAATCCAATGAGTCTGTTCTAGACACAAAAATATTAACAAGATGGAGAGAAAAACTGGGGCAAATTGAGATTTTAACACAAAAACTGAGGTTCCTGTGTATGACTATTCAGTTTTTTGGGGGGTCACTTGGTCCTGCACTGGAAATGAAATATAGAACATAGGCTGATGCTGTCGCTAATTGAGTTTTTGTACCTGCGTCTGTCCATCGGGAGGGCCATTGTGCTCTTCTGATGCAGGTAGAAGTCAGTGGGAAGGTCCCATAAGTGTGGGCGGCTCTCTGCTGGCTGGTAGACTTGGAGAAATAAATTGATGGCGTCCTGTCGATCCGCATCTGAAAAAAAAATTCAGAACAAAATTGAATGTTTAGCCTTCTATCTTATCAAGATTTTAGGAAGTTAAAACGTGCTCAGAAATTGTGATCATGTCAAAAAATGAAAACGATGGCACTAATGTGACTATATATGTAGAAAATGAATATGGCACACAAATCTGGCTGTTTTTCTTTTGTTTTTCCCCCCCAACTATTTCATAGTTACACCACGCAAAAATGCATCAGGGAACGCCAACTTTTTATCAGCCAACCGGAATAGCGTAAACCACGAATGCAGTTTTTTGGACCGTGACATCACCATCGTAATGCGAAAGTGGGTCATTATCGACACTCCCTCGCATACAATCCATGTTATTTCTGCTGGTTTTCTCCGGTAATCATTCAAAAAAGAACATGCCGATCAAACACTGCTGCTATGGAACTTTGGATGTTTTCTTCATACGTTTCCCGAAACCAAAAACTCGGAGGAAAAAATGTGAAGAATGGATCAACTTGCGCGAACGTCCAAAAGACCAGTTTTACGCCAGCAAGGTGAAGCCATTCACATTTCATATTCAGTAAACATTTTGTTGGGGGCATTGGTCCTAAAAAAGGACGAAGAGAAGCCATTTTGATATTTTTACTTATTTTTTAGCGTGGCATTTTTCCATGCTGCTTCTGTCTGACAACGAATGACCTGAAATAAATTGAAATGGTATTTGACTGCCACCGTTACCTTTTCTGTTGTAAAAAAAAAAAAACAGCTTTAGTAAGGGGTAAGTGTAAATCAATTATAGAATTAAGATTTGTTATCAATGAATAAAAGTGTTCATTGGCTGTCACTGAGTAGCATCCGGATCGCTACACAAAGGAGGTTGACCCACCTAGCAACAATTGCTAACGTCATGAATATTAATGAGCAAAAATGACGTGTTTTTTGTGGTACGCCATTGATAATTATGCCTACCTTTGTAGTGCTGCGCTAGCTTGTATGTTGACATAATGACAGAGCGGTCACACCGCAACAAGAGAATACAAAGCATTTGGATAGCATGCTAGCAGACGTCAAAAATCTGCAGCTATTCATCTTTCGTCGGAGATTTTTTTAGTAGGCCGGGTCATTGCAGCTGAGAAAGGAAGGCTGGTCACTTGCTGTTGTATTTTATAGCACCTTTAAGTAGAGTTGTCCGATATCGGGTAGTGGAAAATATCGGCCGATAAAAGCATTTTAAAATGATATCCGATAATATTGACATCGGTTTTTCATTATCGGTTTTGGGCCAATATACATATGGCAGTGCTGTCATGTCCATTGAGGACAGAAAGTGCCTTATTGAAACTTTGCACTTGCACCTGATCCAAAAAAATGATGCATGCACTATTTTAATTTCATCAATAAATACTGACGGGGATCCATAACTTTATAAAATAAAATTCATAACTAATTACTTCATTGCTTGATATTGACAACAATAAGAGAAATAATTTCTTCATGCTTATAAAACACATAACTAGTGTTAAACTATATTCATTTGTGCTGTGACTGTATCTATTCATGTTCATGTGTTCTACCTATCTCTTTGAACATAATACAAAGAGTTTCTGTGGCCTGCCTTATCTGATTTTACTACCTCTTGTACCAGCTACGGCTAAGTTTCCAAGGTCATAACTCATTATGTTTTTCTGTGGAAAATCCCCAGGTTGGGCTGTAATAAGTTTCACTTCTGTTTCACAGTAAGCATCCTTAAGTAACGCCCTTTCAGCAGTATAAATGTCCAGCCTCTGTTGTACTCCTTTGTACTTCTGAGTGGCCACAGGCTTGTCTGGACCACATTGTTGTACCCTTGATATATACACTCATCGGCCACTTTATTAGGTACACCATGCTAGTAACGGGTTGGACCCCCTTTTGCTCTCAGAACTGCCTCAATTCTTCGTGGA
This sequence comes from Corythoichthys intestinalis, assembly GCF_030265065.1. NCBI lineage: Eukaryota > Metazoa > Chordata > Actinopteri > Syngnathiformes > Syngnathidae > Corythoichthys > Corythoichthys intestinalis. The sequence goes on from NC_080413.1 coordinate 9,395,572, forward strand.
ATAGATTCAACAAGGTGCTGGAAGCATTTCTCAGAGAGTTTGGTCCATATTGACATGATGGCATCACACAGCTGGTGCAGATTTGTCGGCTGCACGTCCATGATGCGAATCTCCCGTTCCACCACATCCCAAAGATGCTCTATTGGATTGATATCTGGTGACTGTGGAAGCCATTTGAGTACAGTGAACTCATCGTCATGTTCAAGAAACCAGTCTGAGATGATTCCAGCTTTATTACATGGCGCATTATCCTGCTGAAAGTAGCCATCAGAAGTTGGGTACATTGTGGTCATAAAGGGATGGACATGGTCAGCAACAATACCCAGGTAGGCTGTGGCGTTCCAACAATGCTCAATTGGTACCAAGGGGCCCAAAGAGTGCCAAGAAAATATTCCCCACACCATTACACCACCACCACCAGCCTGAAACGTTGATACAAGGCAGGATGGATCCATGCTTTTATGTTGTTGACGCCAAATTCTGACCCTACCATCCGAATGTCGCAGCAGAAATCGAGACTCATCAGACCAGGCAACGTTTTTCCAATCTTCTATTGTCCAATTTCGATGAGCTTGTGCAAATTGTAGCCTCAGTTTCCTGTTCTTAGCTGAAAGGAGTGGCACCCGGCGAGGTCTTCTGCTGCTGTAGCCCATCTGCCTCAAAGTTCGACGTACTGTGCGTTCAGAGATGCTCTTCTGCCTACCTTGGTTGTAACGGATGGTTATTTGAGTCACTGTTGCCTTTCTATCAGCTCGAACCAGTCTGGCCATTCTCCTCTGACCTCTGGCATCAACAAGGCATTTCCGCCCACAGAAATGCCTCTCACTGGAGATTTTTTCTTTTTCGGACCATTCTCTGCAAACCCTACAGATGGTTGTGTGTGAAAATCCCAGTAGATCAGCAGTTTCTGAAATACTCAGACCAGCCCTTCTGGCACCAAAAACCATGCCACGTTGAAAGTCACTCAAATCACCTTTCTTCCCCATACTGATGCTCGGTTTGAACTGCAGGAGATTGTCTTAAACCATGTCTACATGCCTAAATGTATGAGTTGTCGCCATGTAATTGGCTGATTAGAAATTAAGTGTTAACGAGCAGTTGGACAGGTGTACCTAATAAAGTGGCCGGTGAGTGTATATCTTTTTTATAAAGTCTTCGAAGCAGGCAATCCTTGGCTGAGTTTGATTCTTTCTCTTATCTGAGCTATTGATTGATACTTGTCTCGGAGTTCCAACTTGAACTTCCCTGACACAATAGAGATCCAATTCATTTAAACTGGGAGGAATGGCTGCAAATGTTCATGTTTGAATATCATTAACGGTGCTAAATGACCAATCCATTTTGACTGGGTGGGCTTCAGTCAAAATAAATTGGACGTCGAGCACCGTGGCTGGCAGCAAATGACTTTAATGAACTCCCTGTAAAGAGTTAAATATTACATAGCAACCTTTTAAGATTCACTTGAAATTAGGCCAGAATCCGACTTCTATTCAACACCTATGACTAATAAACGTGGGTGAAGCTCAGCTTAATAAGCCATCAAAATGTAATCACAAGTAAAAGTCTGAAAATGACTGGACTCTCCTAAAAACTGGCACTACGCCAACCCTTTCTACCCTGACATTTGCGCTCTGAAAAGAAGTTACATTCCCTCCTGTGCTCCCGAACTCCATTTACTTAAAATGGAGGCGCCGACGAGAATGGAAAAGAAAAAAAAAATCAAGACCTTAGCGTGTCAAGTAGCGCGCTTTCATTTCAGTTTCTGCCGCTTTTAGGAACAGTTACTGAATCGTTTGTACGCATTTATGTAGACACAATGTATCTGACAAATTACTGTGCTATTCATGATTGAAATGGAAAGCCGAGACAGTCCTTTCATTAAGACTTAAAATGTTCATGAGGACTGCACTTAGCGCAGCGGTGTCATGTCAATGTCACGTGTGTGGTTGAGTTACTCAAGCATGTTATTATTTAACATCTGTATGGTAATGCTAAGGGTCTGTGAGGACAACGGGATGTTGTGAAACGAGGATGAAACGGCTTGAAAAGAGTATTTTCATTTATTTCATTGAAAAATATGTGCAGATTGGATAAATTAGTCAATTTCAATTTAACAAGGTTTTGTTTATATTATTTATGCATTGATTGGAAGAATTTATTTACAAGCAAAATGCTGTTTTTTTTTTAAACTCAAATTTCTTTAATATATTTTGTTTATTTCACGATAACAAATACTGAATACCAGGGAAAAAAAACATTCGTCAAAAAATTGATCCAAAAATTTATATTTGAATGTTTCATTTTAGTAGAAAAATTTAAAACAATTTTAGACACATGCAGTTTTTATCTTCTCATAAAATTTTTGGTTGTTCATTATAATTGTGTTTAAATTACATTTATACATTTTGTATTTATTGATTTTCTGTTAATAAAGTACGTGTATTTATTTTTTAAATGTTCAATTTTAGAATTTTCTTTTCAAATTGACACTTTTTTTGTATTTTTCATCTCATTTAATGACTGTTAATTGTAATTTGATTTGAAGTCATATAAAAATTTAAAATTACAAATTTAAATTTAACAATGCTTTGTTTATCTTATTTATCCATTGATTGGCAGAATTTATTTACTAGTAAAATGTTGTTTTTGCTCAATTTTCTTAAATTTTTTTGTCATTTCACTAAAAACACAACTTTAAAAAGTTGAACGCCAGGAAAAATTACATTCATCAAAAAATTTATCAAAAAATTTATAAAACATATTTGAATGTTTCATTTAGGTAGAAAAATTTAAAACAATTTTTTACACATGCAGCTTTCATCTTGTCATAAAATAATTGGTTATTCATTATGATTTAAAAAAAAATAACATTTAACATTTGATTTCATTTATTATGTTAATAAAGTACATGTATTTATTTTTTAAAATGTTCAATTTTAAGTTGACACAATTTTATGTAGTTCATATATATATATTTATATAAGTTCACATATAAAATTGACTACAAATTATTTCACATAACTTTCCTATATTTGTTTTTTTTTTCATCATCAATTAATTACTTCAATGACTTATTCTAAATATTGAAATAGTACTAAAATAATTTTATATATGCATTTACCAGTTTTAATATCAATCATGAATAATACAATTAAAAAATTATACTTTTAATTGTAACCTAATTTAACCAACTTATCTCTCTTATCAGAATGCAATATTCACAACTCTCTACTGTACAAAGTCACATGAATTATAATATCCTGCATAAGACTTGACTGCCAAAGCAACGAAAGTGCAATAATAATTATTAGAGCCTAATTACTTTCCAGGGAACACGCACCAGAGAAGGCGTTGCTGTAGTAGCGCGAAAGCGTCTGCATGATGTCTTTGGAGTGCTGAGTCCATGGCGCAATCTTCCGATAGGTCTTGACCCTGTGCACCAGCTGTGAGCCGCCGTACTGCAGCGATAGCGTGTCCCCATGGTCCTCGTACAACTCCTCGAACAACCTGCAATCCACAAAAAGAGGCGTAAATTCTTGGTTAGCACCTCGTTTGAGAGAAGGTTTAATTTTTTTCCATCTGCTTTCCTGAGTCAGGGCCCGGATGCACTGCTACTTCGGGGTGTGACAAAAATATTGAAAAGGTGATATATCGTGAGTCTTTGCATCCTCAAAGGTTATCAATACGCTCATGCCAAGAATCAAGATATCGTTTTAAATAGTAAAAAGAAAAGAAAAAGAAAAGCTTATTTTTCTCTTTATTAGTTGTTTTGTAAAATGTCCCCAAATGATTTCCTGACCAATGTATTGATAATCGTTGTATCGCCATATCGTGAGATCAGCCGTTATCGTGAGCTTTGTATCCCAAATCGTATCATATAGTGAGGTACCAAGAGGATCCCACCCCAACTACTACTGTCAATAATTATTTTTCTTTAGTATTCATCAAAACAATCAGAGAGAAGAACAGAAAATTAGAAAACAACAGGAGTAAATATGGCAAAACATTTAATCGAGGGTACGCGAATGACGACTAAGGAAAAAAAACTTATGCTGCTTTAGGGGAAATTTGCAAGGGTTATGGATTATGCAATCAAGGCTGCGCGCATACTTTACCTCAACTAATTGGGAAGGCTCATTAATGAAAAAAGCTTGAATTAGCAAGATCTATATTGATCTAACTATAGAACCCATTTGTTATTTCCAAAGATACTGACGGACGTCAGGTGCATTACCTCACGCAGTCGGTGTCAAACTGGAGCTTGGGCTTGTCAGTCATTCCCAGTGCGTAGAGTTGATAGGCAAGTGCACACTTGCCTACCATGAACTGGGCGGTGTTGGTTCGGTCCAGACAGTCCACACAGTTGGTCCTGAGAACACCGGTCTGGTAGGATTTTCACATTACAGTAAACACATTAGCAAGTTACAAGGTCTCACATGATTGATTTATGGACAAGACTTGACTGAAAAGTTTCAAGCAACTATCCCAGTATTCAAAAGGAAAAAATAGTCAGTGCTAGTGTTGAAATTGCTAAAGGTAATGACAGCTTTACAAGTATGAACCATATGAACCTGAAAAACCACACAATAAAAATAGCCTTGGATACCTCAGCTCACATTTTTCTACTCAAATGATTATTTCTAGTTGAAAAGAGACGGACGCATCACATATCACACTTATACAGTGTGTGAAATTTCAAGGCCATGAGCCACATAGACCTTAAAGATTGATTTCTCGTCACCCACGCGATGCCCAATAGTTGTATATAGTTGAATATTATTTTATATATATATATATATATATATATATATATATATATATATATATATATATATATATATGTTAGGGCTGTCAAACGATTAAAATTTTTAATCAAGTTAATTACAGCTTAAAAAATAATTAATCGTAATTAATCGCAATTCAAACCAGCTATAAAATATGCCATATTTTTCTGTAAATTATATATATACAGTGGTACCTCTACATACGATCGCTTCGACACACGAACTTTTCGACATCCGACGTAAAATTTGACTCGCCATTTGTTTCTACATCCGACGACATGCTCGAAATACGACGACAACGGCAGCACCGCAGACGAATGCACGGCGGATTTTCTTGTGTGACAAATCAACACAGGTTTCAGAAAAGGTTGGTACAGGTGGTGAAACAAGGAAAAAGTTGACGCTTACCTTCTAAATGAAGATGCAAATGACAGAAAAATATGAGCCTAGGGTGGGCATCCGTGAAATGGCTCAACAATACATCTCCACGGTCCTCCTCCGACCATCGTTCGCCAGTCTTTAGTATAAGTTAAGCTGACAATTCTTATTGTGGTAACATCTCCAGAGAAATCGCCAGCTTCGCCACGTTTTCATCATTTCTTTCACAACTTATTCAACACAAAACGCCTGCTGTCTGCCGCAATTGACGATGTTCTCAAGAAAGCATTGAAAGCGAAAGTAAACTTTCACCCGCTCCCCTCCCTCTTTGTCACGTCAGCGCCGCGGTGCCTTCAGGTACAGAAAAAAACGTCCGCCTTATTAGAACCCGTTTCGTTACACTATTACAGGAATTATTATTATTATTATATTATTAATCCGATTTTTATTTATTATTTATTTGTTTTGCTATATGTAATTGCCATTTGTAATAGTACCAGCAGTATTTTTTAAGGATTTAGTGCAGGTTTTTGGGCTGTGGAACGAATTAATGGAATTATAATGTATTCCTATGGGAAAATCCTGCTCGACATACGACCATTTCGACTTACAAACAAGCTCCTGGAACGGATTAACTTCGTATGTAGAGGTACCACTGTATTATGCAAATTATATATATATTCTGTAAAATAAATTGTTGGCATGGAAAGATAAAACACAAGATGGATATATACATTCAACATACGGTATATAAGGACTGTAGTGGGCATTTCACTCTACTGTCATTTAAATCTGTCTATGCTGTCCTCACTCCGAAGCGTCTACTTTTTCCAAAGCTAGACAGCTAGTGAACGACGCCTTAATAATTAGACTTGTTTCTTTTTCATCTGATTTATTAATAAAATGGCCTCAAACCATTGTCCTCTTTAGACCGTCGTAAAACTACAAAATAAAAGTACACAAGCATTGCATTAGCAACAACGTTAGCTTAGCACGCTATACAGGTTCACTAAACATAACACAAAAAGCGTCTCATACAAAAAATATAACATTTCGCTTACTAACATAATATGTACATTCTTTACAACAACCATACTTATGGACAAATCTTGTCCAAGGATCATATAAACACAACATTATCAGCCCGAGACGTCGTGCAGCCATAATGAACTGGCAAGAAAATAATAAACCATGTCGCAAAGCGACCACAAGAGTTCGCTGTTGGACAGCAAAAAAAGCCTTGCTGTAAAACTTACCAAAAGGCAGAATACTGTCTGAGCGGGACACGTGCGTTAATTGCGTCAAATATTTTAACGTGATTAATTTAAAAAATTAATTACCGCGCGTTAACGCGATAATTTTGACAGCCCTAATATATATTATAAATTATTTCAATTCCAATAATAATGCTATTTAAAATTTCATTTTAGGTGTTGTATACACTTTAATGACCCCACAAACTAACCTGTACTCGTCCGCTGGCTGAAATGCTTCCACCCAAGTCTCCCCATCTGTGAAAAAAACAATTAAGATGTAATGGTGTCACACTCATCTAAGCTTACTGGTTGCTATTGATGGCGATCGATGTTCAATCCATTTGAACAGGGTTGGGGGGGGGGGGGGGGGGGGGGGCTAGCAGCGAATTAACATTAATTCATTCATGCCTTCCCAGTAAGAGTTGTCCGATATTATCAGTTGGACGATAAAAGCATTTAAAAATGATACTGGCAAGGCAAGGTAAATTTATTTATATAGTACAATTCAACACAAGGCAATTCAAAGTGCTTTACATCACATGAAGATCATAGAAATCACATTAAAATCAATAGAACGTTAAAACAAAGACAATCGAAATAGGAAATAAAATTACCGTAATTTTCGGACTATAAACCGCTACTTTTTTCCTTCATTTTGAATCCTACAGCTTATAGTCCAGTGCGGCTTATTTGTTGATTTATTTGGGTTAATAGGTAAAATTTAATTTGACAGTGGCGTCATAAGACCGTCATAATTATGACATGACTTTATCATGGGCATTACTGAATGATTATGACAGATGTCATTAGGTGTCAACTGGCAAATTATATCACTAACTCCATTTATGTCCATCTCGGATCTTTTACATCTATTCAAAAGTGAGATAATTTGCCAAATGACATTAAATAACATGTGTTATAAGCATTCATTAATGCTCATGACAGTGTCATGTCATAATTATGATTGTCTTATAACAGTCTTATGGAATCACTGTCAAATAAAGTGTTACCAAATACCATAACTAGCAATTAATGAAACAACTGGAACAGTAACTGAAGAAATAACTAGCACAGAAAAGGAATTTTGATTGGTATTTACATCTGTAGCGCTGCAATGCATGCTAGGAGGCATGGTGGACGAGAGCAGTGTTGACAGCAGGTGGCAGCAGAGGTTGACTGTCTCCCCCTAGGGAGCAGTGATAGCCAAATGAAGCTTCTTGAAGCAATGAAGCTTTTCAGCCAACTGGTTCAAAGCTTCTTGGTGGTTCATGTGGTCTTGGTATGATACTGCTGTCAATTAAGTGTTACCGATTAATATCTTTTGGTGTAAATATCCCATAATACAGTGAGGATAGCCTCGTCTTATAGTCCAGTGCGGCTTATGTGTGAACAAATGTCATTTTGGTGTCAAATTTGGTGGGTGGCGGCTTATAGTCAGGTGCGCCTTATAGTGCAAAAATTACGGTATACATAAAAATTGCAATTAATCACGCATAGAATAAAAAACAAATAATAATAAAAAAATAAAATAAATGAAAAATAAAAATAAAACAAATACTACTACTAATCATAATTGAAATCAGCAATGGAAATAAACACAAGAGGAATAGTAAGCAAATACATTGAAATATATAGACAGTTATGGATATGCAGTGGGGGCCATTTATATGGTGACTCTCCGAGAATACGAAAAATTTTAAATTTTCATTTGCGTCTCCATTTGAACAATGTCGCAATTCCGCATGAAAACGATGTAGTATTCATGCCAGGCCCTAGGGGGCAGTGCAGATTTACAGAGCGACAGAGAATGATGCACTTTGACCCCACCAAGCTCCCTCAGCCCGGAAAAAAATATGCCCGCCCACTTGAAGCAATGTCATTTTTCTTTTGTTCAAAAAGGCACAAAAATTGAAACCTTCAACATATTTCATTTAAAAATATTATTAAAACAGTAAATTAAAGCCGACATTCCGCCATATTTGCTGTTTTTAATGTTTAGTAGCACCGCTACGCACGCCCAATGTGATGTGTACGAGTGCCGACGTTAACGGCGCAGTCTCGCGCCACAGGAGCCTTTGATATGCATGTCGAGGAAGCCCCCCTCAACCCCCCGCAATCGGATTCTTCCACTTTGGAGGCAGGATTCAGAATTTTTCATCTTCGCCTTCCGTCTTCGCCGACGCCATATGCATGCGAGGCGAGTCCGCTACTCAGTCATTGCATCTTTGTGTCGCAGTCGCCATGTAAACTGCCCCTTGTTCCAGAGGTGAGGAGCATAATAACTAAATGCTGCCTCACCCTGCTTGGTTCTTGTTCTTGGAACATCCAGGAGACCGGTTCCAGATGACCTTAGGGGCCTAGATGTTTCATAGGAATCTAACAAATCAAGCATGTATTTTGGTCCAAGGCCCTTAAGTGTTTTGTAAACGAGCAGTAGTATTTTATAGTCTATCCTTTGACTCAGTAGAAGCCACTGTAACGATTTCAAAACCGGTGTAATGTGGTCCAGTTTCCTTGTATTTGTGAGGACTCTGGCTGCAGCATTCTTTACTAGCTGCAGCTTCCTGACTGATTTTTTATCAAGACCTGTAAATATACCGTTGCAATAGTCCAATCTGCTGAAAATGAATGCATGCATAAGTTTTGTCGAGTCAGAAGCCCCTTAATTCTGGCTATATTTTTAGGTGGTAATAAGCAGATTTAGTCACGGACTTTAGAGGGCTATCAAATTTTAGGTCTGAGTCAATAATTACACCAAGGGCTCTGACTTGATTTGTAGCTGTAAGTGACATTGTGCTAAGGTGCCTGCTTATCTTTGACCTTTCGATATCATTGGATAATATCGACATCGGTTTTTCATGATCAATTTTGGGTCAGTATGCATGTTGCCTTCAAAGTGAATGTACAAGCCTTTTGCCTTTGTACAAGGGTTGGTCACAGCTTAGCACAGCTGTTATGCTGATTGATCATTAGATGTCTCCAAACTAAGTGGCCGTTTACATCGTGACATTCCAAGAATACAACAAATTTCATGTTTGCATTTACAGAGCTTCATCTTGGTTCCGTCTCTATTCGAACGATGTCGCAATTCCGTGTGAAAAAAGATGTAGTATTCATGCCAGGCCCTAGAGGGCAGTGCAGTTTTATAATGCGACAGCAAATGATGCACTTCCTTGACAACAACCTCCTCAGCTCGGAACTCGGAAGACAACACACCCACCCACTCGAAACAATGGTGTTTTTTTTTTAGCCCCTTACGTTTTTTTTTTTTTTTTTTTTTCAGTTTTAATCACGTTTTTTCCTGTATATTTTTCTCTCATATTTCTTGTACGTTTGCTGTTCCATACAAGTTTAAATGATTGTATGACATTGTTTGTCAACGTCGTCAGAGCGAGAGCGTTCCATGCATATGGTTGCAGAGCAATCTCCACAATTAAGCCTGTCACAATATGCAATAATTCCATTTATCGTGCGATAAATAAAAATGAAGGCGGTAATTTTTCCGCTGCAATTTATCGCCTCGCGTGCACGTGCGTGTGCAGCAGACGTGCTGTTAAAAGTTCGGATTCCTCGTTACCAACCGCGCAAAATGCATCTTCGTTCCAGGTCCGGCAAAAACTAGCGCTGGAGCCAATCGTTCCCATTATATCCTATTGTTCAACGTATACTGGCCGCGTCAGTGCTCCGGAGTGACTGTGGACCATCTATGGCGCGCCGGTGTTGTTGACGTGTGGGCACTTCCGTCAGGAGAGACATTTCATGCGGGGCGGCTATTTTTCGGCACAACGCCGGATAACATTGTTACCGACTTGGCTGCAACGAACAACCTCGCTTTGACAACGAACAACCTCGCTTTGACAACGAACAGCTGCTTCAAACTCGTCCTGTTTATGAAAGTCGATTGTCATATGCTGGTGTTGTGTAGTAATGAGCAGACGTGACTTCAGCGGCGCTTGCTAACTTTTTTAATGTGCGCACACACTAGATATCATGAAATGGCAAACTCGATGTGCTATGTCCCATGCCATTGGCTACGTGAGCCCAGAGGGATTATGGGACACGAAGTCCATATACTACATCGATGAATTCTAAACTGTCATGACTGAATGGAAGTTAAGAAGGCCAAATCAATCCATACCAGTGACTATAGATAATGTTGTAAATATTGTTAATTCAGTACGTGACACAGATTGATTCGGACCAAAAATAGGATGTCTTGCTCATGTAGTAAACCTAGCTGCTAAGAGAGCTGTAGCAATCAACAGTGTGCCCTGCCTCACTTTACAAACAGTAAAGATTGTTCTCAGCAATTTTTATACAAATTTTTTTCAGATCAGTAAGAAGTAAGCACAGAAATATTATGCACTAAGATGCATGTTTATATGATGACAATTTAATTTTTGCTCGTTAGCAAAAAAATATATATATATACATATATATACATATATATATATAATTGTTTTTTTTTTTTTTTTTTTTTTTTTACAGAGCATTAAATGTATTGAATCGGATCGAAAATCATGTCCCCCGTATCAAAAATCATACCGAACCATGACTTAACTGTATCGTTGCATCCCTATGGAACACCATTGCACAAGCTATGACATGAAAAGTTTTAATTTGCCTAAATGCTTAAGTTATTAAGTGCAATTTTCTTTTCTTTTTTCTTTTTTTTAAACACATTTTATTTATTCAGTGTTTCTGTGCGGTATCAATATTGTTGTTTTTTACTTAAGAGGCATGGTCAATTGTTTTTAGTTGTGATTTCTTAAAAAGTATTTTTGAATTTAAGAGTAAATACTTATCGCGTTTAAATGGGTGTACTTGATCTATTAACATATACTGTATTCTCACTGTGTTATTGTAAATTGGTTAAAAAAAAACTGTGGTGGTTGCAATAATATCGCATATCGCAATAATTTATGAGAATAATTAACGCACACTAAAATTTGTTATCGCGACAGGCCTACCCACAATCGAATCGTTCCACTTTGGAGGCCGGAATCAAAATTTTGTGTCTTCGCCTTCCATTTTCGCCGTCACCATAGTTATTGGCACCACTTCTTATGTTCCACAGGTAAGTAACAAGGTGCTGTAAATTACACAAATTAGAGAAGCATGACAAGATTTTTCTAAGGGTGCCAATACTTTTGTCCGGCCCAAGTGAGTTTTGTGTGAGTTTTGTGTAAAATGATAATGATTTTTTTTCCATTCCCTTTTGTGTTTTTTCATTGCAAGCAAAATAAATGAAGATATTACTACCAAAGCATTTGTAATTGCAATCATTTTCTGGGAGAAATTGAACACCATCTGACAGAATTGCAGGGGTGCCAATACTTTTGGCCAGCAGTGCAGAACAAAAAAATAAATAATAATAATAACAATTTTGGGATTTTTATTAACTGGTATGTTATATCGAAAATGGTATCAAGTACTTTTTTGGAGTATTAATATTAATTTGAAAATTTTAGTATTGTGACAACAGTACTCCCATGTAATACATTAAAACTGCTCAGACCATAAGGACACTCAGAATCCTATTCTTTTTGTCAAAGCAGCTGAACAGGACAAGAAAAAATATATATATTTTAAGTAGAATTTTGTATGTTTACCCACCATTATCTTTTTGAAAAACATGTATTCAGAGGTAAACAAAGTGAAACAGGGTGGAGCGAATTGAAGTGCATGGCTGATGAATGTACTATAGAACGCACGGTCTTTACCTTACGTAACAACACGAAAGTGATTAACATGCAGACGGCGGCGGCAACTCACGGACACGACACGAGGAGCAATTTACTCCGCTTGTTACGGGGAACATAATGTAACCACCGCTGGACGTCATTTCCATGAAGTATTTAGTGGTGAGGGGGGGGTTGGGGGGAGCTGTTGATTAATGTACTCTTTGCCATTTTTAGTATGTAAGAAAATGTTATGAAATAACATTATCTGGCTTTGCCAAAAAGGCAAAGACCAGATAACTATTGTTAGCAATACTTTATATAGAAGCTCAACAGTGAGTCTCACCTTTCATCCGGGTGGAGGGTATGACAGTACAAGTCTGGACGGTTGACGAAAAAGCCGGTTCGCTTCACCACATTTTCCGCAATCATGCTAAGACGGTCCAGGACATTGCAGAGTTTACTGGGGAGAAGACAGTAAAGTTATTTATTCATTTATGAATGTAAGGTTAATACATAAGTAGCATCACCATGGCATTTGGGACGAAAATTGTAATTAAAAAAAAAAAATTTTTTTAAATGACTTGATTGGTTTGATTTAACTAGAGTGAAATGTTTAAGTACCGTATTGGCCCGAATATAAGACGGTGCTTTTTGCATTGAAATAAGACTGAAAAAGAGGGGGTCGTCTTATATTCGCGTTCTAGACATTATACCCATTCACGACGCTAGATGGCACCAGATATGATTGAAGCGATGTTCTGTCATGACAGATCTCAGCTACTCTCCCCATTCACGACGCTTGATGGCGCCAGATATCATTGAATCGATGTTCTGTCATGACAGATCTCAGCTACTCTTTTTAGTTTAACCAGTTTGCATTATTTATTGCAATGTTTTTCATGATTCAGATTTGTTTCAAGACTACAGTTACAGTTAGACTTCACTTTGATGGTTAATGCAGTTACTGCAATTTTGTTGTTTTATCACAATAGATTGGTTTATTTACATTTCAAAAACCTGAAGCCATTCATTTACGAATGTGATTGCACTTTAGTTTACATATTTAAATGTTCAGATATTAAGATTTGAATGAGGCAAAATAACATGCTTTTTGTCTCAAATATATTGTTATAATCATTTGTTTCGGATGTACTGTAATTATTTTCTGTATAAAAATTAATTTGCTGTTCAAAAAGTCTTTTTTCAAACTTGAGTCTTGAAAAAGGGGGTCGTCATATAATCAGGGCTCATTATATTCGGGCCAATACGGTATATGTAAATACCAAAAAAAAAATAAAATACTGCAATTTTTGGACCACCTCCACCAGACAATGCTGACTGAATTTGAAACAAAACTTTTATATCAAATGAAAAAGACAACTAACAGGAAGATGCATGGTTCGTATACATTTTTCATTCCAAATTCAAGCACCTTTTAAGGACTTTCAAGACCAATTTTCCAGTTTTTCCAGTACCACTTAAACATTATCGCAATGTTTATTTTAAGATGAGGCAGAATTTGGTGCCTTCTCACAAGTACACAAATGTCTTCCAACAAGTTTTATCAGCAAGAAGACTCAAGAAATTTGGTTTGAACGGTGCCTAGTCCTAGCGGCGACAAAGCCGAATCAAAAAGCGACTGGCATAAGGGTGTGGAGGTCACGCCCCCAAAAAAATCAACTGGTCGTACAATAAAAGTATTGTACTAAACCAAAGCGAATCCACACGTACGCACTTAAATACTACTCTACTTGTATAATGTTCGCTTGATTTAACTCCAAAGCACAACTGAAATGCATTGTACTTGAGGTCGACCGATATATCGGCCGGCTGACATATCGGGCCAATATATTGACTTTACCCAACATTGGCTGGGCAAAGGGTTAACCCTTCAACACAGGACTGTCGGCGGCGATTCGTTTGCGCATATCATCTTTGAAGCCTTGTCACGCTGCATCACAATGCAATGCTGACAGCACTCCTGTAACGAGTCGCATGACATTTTGGAGGGAAAATGACAAGCAGTACTCATTTTGGACATTTAGGGATGTATGTTTTTTCATAGGGGTGTACTCACTTTAGTTGCCAGGGGTTTAGATATTAATGGCTATATTTTGAGTTATTTTGAGGGGAAAATAAATGAACTCTATTATACAAGCTGCACACAGCCTACTTTTCATTGTGTCAAAGTGTCATTTTGTCAGTGTTGTCCCATGAAAAGATATACTTGAATATCTGCAGAAATGTGAGGGGTGTATTCACTTTTGTAATACACTGTATGTCACCTAGGTGCCACTGGTTGGCCTCATTTGAAAGTGCAGAAGTTGAGGTCCACGCCCGTTTTTACTTGAAGTCAATCGACCAAGAAAAATGGGAGATAATGTCATTTAAGTTTTATAATTTTATAGCCATTATAAATAAGCATTAAAACACAGCATGGACCATGTGTTTTTGTCCATATTTCCATAATTTCTTCTCCTTTTTCAAAACCGAAAGCACCACGAAAGACTACATATCCTAGGAGCCATTGTGAGGTCAAGAAAGACTGACGTAATGTGAACATTTTTAATAAATTGCCGAGCGAGGCGCCACCTAAGGAGAGGGAGGCGAGGTAGCGAGCGACGGCCGGTTGGATTGAGCAAGCGACTTTGCAACGTGCGGAATGAATCAATAACTAAATTTTGCGCGAGCTAATGCATTATTTCATCAACTCGAGGAAGAGACCAGATTTGTCTTCTTCGAATGAGTTGGGAAGAGTGACATACTGACAGCGCAAACGGCAGATGAGTGGGCGGTGTGACGTAGCGTATGACGTAGCCCTTTGTCTTGTTCTGAAAGGGGGGAACTGAGTGGCATGCCTGGAAAAATTGAACTGAACTAGTTTATTATTTTCAATATTTTTGAAAAGACATTTTTTTATGTTATATTTGCTTTGTTTTTCAATTTGCCGGCATGGCGGAAAACACTCAGGTGACTTGAAGTTCCACTCTGAGACCCCCAATTTGGCCAAATTTCAAAAATGCCCGATATGCATGTGAGATACATCATTGGAAAGCTTAAAATCTCAATTTTCTGGGTGAAGATTTTTTTTTAATTAATAAAATCGACTGCAAATACAAATAAAAATATAAATGAAGGTAAGAATATTAAATAAAAATACAAAATATACAATACTCCTCAAGCAAAGTAAAGTACTGAAGTACTGCTTGGTTTCCCCATAAACAAAAGGTTCCTCCAACCTTTTGGTGTAGCGGGCCATGTCCCACGCAATGTATTCGATGCCATGCTGCGGTGGCAGGAACTGGTTGAGGTTGAGCACGGCGGGATAGAGCTCCTCACTCAGAATTTTCTCATGTTTCCTTTTTTCTCGTTTCTGCCACACAACAAAAGACACATGTATCTTCATATATAACTAAAAGCAATATAGCTGCATCACTGGGCGCATGATTGAGTATCGTCAATAGAGTTCCAGTTGCGTGAAAAGGTCCCTTGAGGGTAAAAGTAGATGTAGATAGACTTGCTAGATTGCACGCCCACTGTGACGCATTCGGACATCATGTTGTCTCCTTGCAAAGAAGCAGTTGGAGGAGCATGCAATGGATTAAAACATGTGGAGTGCAGGAAAAAGATGGATAATTAAAGTAGAAGCAGCAAATGTAAGGAATAAATATGAGTATTGTATGGAATCATATGCCTTCCCTTTGAAAACAACATTGAAAATATTACGTCCAGTTTTCATTGAGTGAAAAACGGCTTTTGAAACTTTACGCTACGACAAAGGGGTTCAAACCCAAGGCTCGGGAACCAGTTCCGGCCAACGAAACAAAGCAATGGACCTTTTTTTTTGTCTGTTTTCTCGTTAAGATGAAATGTAAATTAAAATGAAAGATCAAGTTCAAGATCAAGAAATCAGAGTATTCTCTGATTTCTGATTTTCAGGTTTATTTTTGTTTTTTAAATTACTTTTTAAAAGATTTGGAAAGATTTGGATAAGGGAAAAGTTTACCATGGCTGTCGCAGCCACAACCGCGTCATCTCTCAGTTCAATAGTTTAGTTATGTGTAAATAAATTGTTACTTTGCCATTAAAATCTCTATTTGTCTCGTTGTTTATGTAATTTTGTAGAAGGAAAACATTATTCAGATGTTTGGGATGTCACAAAGCAAAAAACTGCTGTGTTAAAGTCAAATTTATGTTTGAAATGTATGCTTTTACAAAAAGCTAAATTTCTCTGTTTTTTTCATCAGAAATTGGAAAATTGCTCAAACTAAGCTATTTTCTAATGCTGATTTCTAAAGAATGGAAAAAGACATGAAGTAACTTTTTCCTGCTGAAAGAAGAGAGTCTATTTTTTCTTTTGGTGGGTTCCATGTTTATATAGCAATAGAACAGAATTTTCTGTGGGCCTTGCAAAATCAGTCAAAATCCAGTAAAACGGCCGGGAGCGAAGGGGGTTGCACCGGTGAAAATGGCTGGGAGTGAATGAGTTCAACAAAAACAATAAAAATGAGAATACTTAACTTTCATTTTTGTTTATTAATTTTAAAAAGTAACCATGAATTTTTTTAAATTACAGAAGACGCAGACTTCCACCGGAGTAGCGCCATTTTCTGACCTCTGTGACCTTTGACCCTTCCTCTTTTCATATCACTTACCTTGCAAATTTAATTAAATTAGGATAATCAATTATCAAGGTAGCAGGAAATTCATTTCACTTGATCTGCTCTGCCGTTTCATAATACTAACATATTAGTGCTGCAACGATTAATCTATTAACTCAAGTAATTCGATTAGAAAAAAAAGCTTCAGATCAAATTTTGCTGCTTCGAGGATTCGTTTAATTAGTGGCGTTGTAACTGTTTGTTTTGAAAGTGTTTACATTTAGTTTTATTGATTTGGGTGGATACAATGCCCTCTAGTGGCAAAAGTGAAAATGAAAAATAAATCCGGTGGCTGCTCCCTGTTAAGAACAACATATGGTAAGTTTTTGCTTGAGCTAATATGTTTTAATACATTCAGAATTTAGTTTATAGGTATATTTAGCAGTTTTTTGTGAGAATAGTATTTGAACGATTTGTTAAGAGCATTGCAGAAAAAAACGTTCGTATTAATAGCATTTTAGCTAGTGTACTTTTGCCATTAGTTAGCCAATTGTTCAATTGTTGTACTTAGATCCTCAGTTATTTTTTTATATCGTTTGTTCGAGGCTAAGCTCAGGTATTTTAATTGATTTTTAAATGAATGTGCAATTCTGCATACTTTGAAGAAACACACGGGAATTTTATTTTGTATACCTATTAATGCTCTTTTGAAAGTGCAAACTTAGTAAGCCTTTTGTTTTAAATCTCCTAAAATTGATTCTGCAACACATGAAATGTCGCTAATCATATAACTCCAGTTATATTGGAACTACAGTGGGGCAAATAAGTATTTAGTCAACCACTAATTGTGCAAGTTCTCCCACTTGAACATATTAGAGAGGCCTGTAATTGTCAACATGGGTAAAACTCAACCATGAGAGACAGAATGTGGGAAAAAAAAACCAGAAAATCACACTGTTTGATTTTTAAAGAATTTATTTGCAAATCATGGTGGAAAATAAGTATTTGGTCAATACCAACAGTTCATCTCAATACTTTGTACCCTTGTATGTACCCTTTGCTGGCAATAACGGAGGCCAAACGTTTTCTGTAACTCTTCACAAGCTTTTCACACACTGTTGCTGGTATTTTGGCCCATCCTCCATGCAGATCTCCTCTAGAGCAGTGATGTTTTGGGGCTGTCTTTGGGCAACACGGATTTTCAATTCCCTCCACAGATTTTCTATGGGGTTGAGATCTGGAGACTGGCTAGGCCACTCCAGGACCTTGAAATGCTTCTTACGAAGCCACTCCTTTGTTGCCCTGGCTGTGTGTTTGGGATCATTGTCATGCTGAAAGACCCAGCCACGTCTCATCTTCAATGCCCTTGCTGATGGAAGGAGATTTTCACTCATAATCTCTCGGTGCATGGCCCCATTCATTCTTTCCTTTACACAGATTAGTCATCCTGGTCCCTTTACAGAAAAACAGCCCCAAAGCATGATGTTTCCACCCCCATGCTCACAGTGGGTATGGTGTTCTTCGGATGCAATTCAGAATTCTTTCTCCAAACACGAGAACCTGTGTTTCTACCAAAAAGTTCTATTTTGCTTTCATCTGACCATAACACATTCTCCCAGTCCTCTTCTGGATCATCCAAATGCTATCTAGCGAACCGCAGACGGGCCTGGACGTGTATTGGCTTCAGCATGGGGACACGTCTGGCAGTGCAAGATTTGAGTCCCTGGCGGCGCATTGTGTTACTGAGAGTAGCCTTTGTTACTGTGGTCCCAGCTCTCTGTAGGTCATTCACTAGGTGCCCAGTGTGGTTCTGGGATTTTTGCTCACCGTTCTTGTTATCATTTTGACGCCACGGGGTGAGATCTTGCATGGAGCCCCAGATCAAGGGAGATTATTGGTGGTCTTGTACGTCTTCCATTTTCTAATAATTGCTCCTACAGTTGATTTCTTTACACCAAGCGTTTTACCTATTGCAGATCTTCCCAGCTTCGTGCAGGTCTACAACTTGGTCTCTGGTGTCCTTTACAGCTCTTTGGTCATGGCCATAGTAGAGTTTGGAGTGTGATTGACTGAGCTTGTGGACAGGTGTCTTTTATACCGATAATGAGTTAAAACAGGTGCCATTAATACAGGTAACGAGTGGAGCCTTGTTAGACCTCGTTAGAAGAAGTTAGACCTCTTTGACAGCCAGAAATCTTGCTTGTTTGTAGGTGACCAAATACTTATTTTCCACTCTAATTTGGAAATAAATTCTTTAAAAATCAAACAATGTGATTTTCTGTTTTTTTCCCCACATTCTGTCTCTCATGGTTGAGGTTTACCCATGTTGACAATTACAGGTCTCTCTAATCTTTTCAAGTAGGAGAACTTGCACAATTGGTGGTTGACTAAATACTTATTTGCCCCAATGTATATATAATTAACTATATAACTAGTTGACAGATTAAACGATTACTAAAATAATAGATAGCTGCAGCCCTAAAACATATCCTGCAAATTTAAAAACGATCCCTTCATTCGTTCTTGAATGATACAGCTATATAGTTTTTGTTGCTATTAAGAGCGTGAAAAACAAGGATTCAGTGAATTTTCAAGTAAAAACATGTCCCTAAACACTGAATTAACAGTCAAAATAGATTGTGACAGACAAAATGTCCCTCCAAAGGAAACCATAACTACGAAAAGAGTGACAGCCCTGCTTCACGGTTAGCTGTCCATGCATGAACTTCATCCACATTACATGTACTCATGAAGAACCTCAATACATGTCCAGTACATATTTCACGGTAGGCACTCAAGCCCCGGTAAGACATTACCCGCACATTATCTTCCAACACACTGTGTATGCTAATCATGTGTAATTTATCACATGCTCGATTAGACCCGTCTTTGCATGTACTGTATTCCTCACACACCTCGTTGGGCACTCATCACTGCATGATCATAGGCTTGGGTGCATCTTTGAACAGATCACATCTTCCCCTGAAGTGACAACGCGTCATCAGAGCGACCAGTTCAATTACATCGTCGCGTTTCCTAAGCTGAACGCGTTATGTGGTCTGGCACATGTGCACGCACACGAATAGAAATTTTCGACAAACTGATGAGGGGCAATTAAATGTGCGCATGCCTTTGTAAAAGCACACGTGTTTGCTACCAGGCCCATAATACAAAAGTTATTTATAACATTTTCTTAGTGATTTACTTCTATTGATGGCGATAGACGCCCAATCAATTTGGACTGGGAGGGCTGGCAGCAACCATTTGCCATCAATGGCAGCCAATGAGTTCAATAACTGCACATTATTGTCAAAAGATGTTTCGATTTGTCATCTGAATGTTAAAATTAAACAGGTAGCTTCAACGAATACTACTGAAGCAATTATGCGTTTTTAAATTGTTATTGGGGAAAAAAGTAAATATTCACAGGCCAAAAAGTAAAAAGTGAACCAAGGGTGAAAAACTTAAGGCCTTAGGGCCAGATCCGGCCCTGAATGTCATTTGGTGGGCCCGCAAAAATAAATCATCATCATAAATCATAATTTTTCCAAACCAGTAATCTGATTAAAGTTAGTTTCCTTAGTGTATGTTCGTTACGATTTTGATATTGCCTCATAATGTATGTAGAATGAAGAATATTGTAATCATGTACGAAGAGCATTTTGAATAGAAAATGTTAGAAAAGTTCCTAAGGTTCGTTTCCATGCTAACTGCTCACAGTTACTTCCTGTTTTGGACTCGAATCATACGCGCTAAGTGTTTTGGGACTTAGAAAGGCGTGACGAACGCGGGTGCACATTGGAGCCAAGTGCAGCCACCTGTTGAGATGTGCGAAAGAATGTTGATCTGTGTGCGTCCATGAATGGACGTTTTTTTCCCCCTCATTCTGCAGGGTTCCAGCGATAGGGTGAAGCCGCTACATGCGCAGCCGTTTCGTAGCTTTGCTGTTGCAATGGCACGTAGTCGGCGAACTTTGTTTACATCATATTCGTGTTGCACATTTATGCTGTGAGGTGAGGAGTTCGTTTAGCATCTTTGGGATGTGTTGGAAGTCCGACTGAATGTAAAGTGCTGAGTTGCCGCCACGTTTTGTGGCCAAATTGACCGCGTGTGTGTACGGCGTACTTCCGGGTTGTGCGCGAGCATTCGCGCCTGCCCCCACCGTTGTGTTTATTGCAATGTTTATTGCACAACTCATTTGTGTGTTGTTGATTATTGTGCAGTCAATTTTCATTGTTTTATATTGGCACTGATATGCACTAAACCCTAACCCGAAGGTCAGAATTTTTTACATTAGGCTTAATCTTTGAATTAGCTGGGGTTTAATTAGTCAGTGAAGTTGATTTCAACAAATTCCATGCAGTTTGTCAGTTATCTGTTAGTGTCAGGGCTCATGGTTAGATAAGCTAGCGTGAGTCAATGGAGGTTGAAATCAACTTCATCGACTAATTAAACTCCCTCTAACTCGAAGATTAAGCCTAATGTGAAAAATTCTGATCTTCCTCTTTAAATTTAATTATCAGAAAGTCGATTACATGTGATGACATTTTTCTGTTGTCATTCTTATGTTGAAGCAGCAAAGGGAAAAAAATTGGTAGAAAGTAACCGATAAATTACTTTTAAAGCAACTTAATTACTTTGATAATAAAGTAATCAGTAACTACATTACTTTTTAGAGGAGTAATCAGTAATTAAATTACTTTTTCAAGTAATCTGTGACAACACTGACGTTATGCTTTTCGCTGAAAAAAAAATTGATCGAGGACAATCAATCGTGATCAATTTTGATCACAATTATATTGGAAATATGGCATCACAACGCAACTCAAAATACTTTTTGCATGTGTTTTCCTCTCATACTTTCAAGGATTGTGTTTTCTCGTGGTAGCTTTAAAGAAGATTGTTGATCTGTTGACCACATTAATCACGTAGCATATTTGAACCACCCTTATTTGATATTACTGCTTTAAGTATTTTTTTAAGGCATCTTTAGTATGTTCTATCTGTATGCATCTAAGCAAAACAAGCTAAAAGTGCACAGTAGTACATTGGGTGTCAAATTCGCCTCTTGTAGCACGTTTTGCCGGTGTAGCACATTTTGGCAGAACTCTCGTTTCGTCTCATCCAGTCTTTCCTGTTCATTTTGCTTTTGCTACTCGTTTTGTGAAATATCGACAGTGCTGTCATGCTCATTAATATTCTTCTCGGGTTCAAATTGAAAGGGTTGAACAAATGACAAATGACATGTTTATGTCACGAAAGCCATACTCTGGAAGCTCGGCAGCAAAACCATGTGACGTCACCGCCCTGCGACGTCCTAAACCCTAACAATGGCGACCTACTAGTTAAACTAATTTTACAAATTGTATAAAAATGAAACATCAAGAGGGGTTTGAATATCAAATTATTTTAACTCAATAACGTTTATCTTTTAAGAACTACAAGTCTTTCTATCCATGCATCCCTTTAAAAAATAAAAGCTGTAAATTTGACTTTCGCATAGGACAAAAACAAAACAATTCCTTCTGGTTTACACTCGTTCAAAAGAAAGCCATCCCAGTCGCTATGAATGGCATTGCATTGCACTTGTCTTTTCATGGTGATGTCAAACATATTCAAAAGAAGAGACTAAATAAATAGCTCATTAACTTCTTGTTAAAGCAGCTGGTAGAGAAAATGGATTCACATGCTGGGCCATGTGCACACATCCCCTTCCTCGGAAGGCGCGACAGGGCCGCATAGGACGAGTCTACAAGAAGGACAGTCATGATTTGATGCCTAATTGCCCATTATTTCATCCGTCTCGCATTCTATTGGGTGTAAAGCACAGAAGCGTTGTATATGGGTAGGGGGTCCACTACTAAAAACCCTCAGTTACCCAAAATAAATAAATAAATAAATCACATGGCGGTCGCTTGTGTGGATCTCGGAGGTCTGTGATTGGTTCTCTCTGGCGCTCACGGTTCCCCTCGCCAGAGTCAACGTGAGACTGAAACCCAAGCCGGAGAACGAGCGCTGGGCAGAGATGTGTGCGCTCCCCATTGTGCGAGAAAATGCGGTGCAATACAAATGAGCGATTGCCGCGTGAGGCCAATGTGACAAAGAAAGCCCGTGCTGCATTTTCAGAGCGTTTTTCAGATGAGATTTTTAGGCAAGAAGCAGAAAAATACAGGTGTGTGAGGTCACACTTTTCTTATAGAAGGACTTCATAATAGTAAAATCTATGTACAGTGTGGCAAATAAGTATTTAGTCAACCACCAATTGTGCAAGTTCTCCTACTTGAAAAGATTAGAGAGGCCTGTAATTGTCAACATGGGTAAACCTCTACCATGAGAGACAGAATGTGGGGGAAAAAAAACAGAAAATCACATTGTTTGATTTTTAAAGAATTTATTTCCAAATTAGAGTGGAAAATAAGTATTTGGTCACCTACAAACAAGCAAGATTTCTGGCTGTCAAAGAGGTCTAACTTCTTCTAATGAGGTCTAACGAGGCTCCACTCGTTACCTGTATTAATGGCACCTGTTTTAACTCATTAAGCCTATAAAAGACACCTGTCCACAAGCTCAGTCAGTCACACTCCAAACTTCACTATGGCCAAGACCAAAGAGCTGTCGAAGGACACCAGAGACAAAATTGTAGACCTGCACCAGGATTCAAGACTGAATCTGCAATAGGTAAAACACTTGGTGTAAAGAAATCAACTGTGGGAGCAATTATTAGAAAATGGAAGACATACAAGACCACTGATAACCTCCCTTGATCTGGGGTTCCATGCAAGATCTCACCACGTGGCGTCAAAATGATAACAAGAACGGCGAGCAAAAATCCCAGAACCATATGGGGGACCTAGTGAATGACCTACAGAGAGCTGGGACCACAGTAACAAAGGCTACTATCAGTAACACAATGCACCGCCAGGGACTCAAATCCTGCATGGCCAGACGTGTCCCCCTGCTGAAAAAAGTACACGTCCAGGCCCGTCTACAGTTCGCTAGAGAGCATTTGGATAATCCAGAAGAGAACTGGGAGAATGTGTTATGGTCAGATGAAACCAAAATAGAACTTTTTGGTAGAAACACAGGTTGTAGTGTTTGGAGGAGAAAGAATACTGAATTGCATCCGAAGAACACCATACCCACTGTGAAGCATGGGGGTGGAAACATCATGCTTTGGGGCTGTTATTCTGCAAATGAACCAGGACGACTGATCTGTGTAAAGGAAAGAATGAATGGAGCCATGTATCGAAAGATTTTGAGTGAAAATCTTCCATCAGCAAGGGCATTGAAGATGAGACGTGGCTGGGTCTTTCAGCATGACAATGATCCCAAACACACAGCCAGGGCAACAGAGGAGTGGCTTCGTAAGAAGCATTTCAAGGTCCTGGAGTGGCCTAGCCAGTCTCCAGATCTCAACCCCATAGAAAATCTGTGGAGGGAGTTGAAAGTCCGTGTTGCCCAACGACAGCCTCAAAACATCACAGCTCTAGAGGAGATCTGAATGGAGGAATGGGTCAAAATACTAGCAACAGTATGTGAAAAGCTTGTGAAGAGTTACAGAAAACGTTTGGCCTCCGTTATTGCCAGCAAAGGGTACATAACAAAGTATTGAAATGAACTTTTGGTATTGACATAATACTTATTTTCCACCATGATTTGCAAATAAATTTTTTAACAATCAAACAATGTGATTTTGTTCCCCCCCCCCCCACATTCTGTCTCTCATGCTTGAGGTTTACCCATGTTGACAATTACAGCCCTCTCTAATATGTTCTAGTGGCAGAACTTGCACAATTAGTGGTTGACTAAATACTTATTTGCCCCACTGTATAAATCTACGGATTACCGTACATTTTCGCCAAAGCACCTCACATTTACACTTGTTCTGAGTACTCACATTTACACTTGTTCTGAGTACTGGTTAAACGAATAAATGCAGTTTGAAATATGCTTTTAAACCTAGCAAGGAAAAACTATCATCTACTGTTAAATGTGATTACTGAGGAGCGTTTCATTGTGCTTCAACAAGTTAAAAGATATTCTCCACAGAGGTGGGTAGTAACGCGTTACATTTACTTGAGTAACTTTTTGAGAAAAATGTACTTCTAAGAGTAGTCTTACTCAGCCATACTTTTTACCTTTACTTGAGTAGATTTGAGAAGAAGAATCACTACTCTCACTCCGCTACTTTGGGTTACACTGGTCGTTACATTTTTCTTTTTTCACAGACCTATTAGCTTAGTGCTAACATACAATTGTAGGAAAACTACCAGTTAAATAAGTTTTTTTTTTAATCATGGAAAAAATTGAAAATGGACAACATGATTTGGCCATATTGCCAAACTCTAAGACTATATGTATGTATAGACTTTATTAATCAATTAAGAACTTCAGAATATTTACTTAAATTCTCAAATTAGCAAGCCTAATAGGAGTTTTCATTGAAAATTAGTGAAGTCAAAGCAAAATTAGCCAAAACATTTATGCTGTATTTGCCTACCTTAACCAAGTTCAGGATGATAATGGGTGATCCAAATCGCTGTAGCATCTGGTCGAAATGCAAACCGGCGACATGTGCATATGGGTCTGCTTGGTCCACTGTCAGAAAGATTAAAAAGAAGTACACTAGTTTAAAAAACAGAAAAATCTCTTAAAACGGCTAAACCAATTTCGCACGCTTAGCTTAATTATTCGTTTGTTAGCTAGCAGCTATGTTAAGGGGAAAAGTCACCTTGAAATGTGGCCATTCAATAAACAAGAGGCTATTTTAGTGCCTGACAGTAACTCATAGGCTGCCGTTGACGGCCATAGACGTCCTATTTTTGTCTATCGCCATCAACGGCAAGGGTGTAGGTTTACATAGGGATGGTTGGGACACAACACTAGCAACCTTTCAGGATGTTCAAATGTCCCTACCAAATTTTAAGCAACCTAATATACATAATATAATTAGTTCAGTTACGTATATAGGTCATTACGATTGTCTTCCCATATGTTGTAAGGATAGAATTGACCCTACAATTATTGAGTGAACTATTTCAAACTTACATTTACCCCATTTCACTTGCTGAATCTGCCGCCCCCCCCTCCCAATGCACGTTTCATTGGCTGATGACTTGACCCACCCCCGACACACACACTCACACAACCCCAACAGAAAAACATGTAAAAAAAAACATGCCGCCTCTTCCACCCCCCTCGAAGAGGAGGGATATTAGAAGTTTTTTTCGGCCAGCAGCAACCACTGTAAGTGATTTAAAAAGACCCCAATGTTGTGGAAGTGGGGAACACACCACTAATTTTGCTACTGAAAGTCTGACCTGCATCAGAGTTAGCATAAGATTGAACTATGTGAACTTGCTAACCTGCAAAACTTGAGTAGTAAGCTGCTTCGAGAGAAGTGTCCTTCTGTTTGTGTTTTCTACAATTACCGTTAATTAAACTGTGAGAAATGTAGTGAACTCTGCTGGAAACAATAGAACTAGAAAAACGTGAGCAAGAAGCTGCTTAGAGAGAGAAGGGTGCTGCATCACTTCATACGTTAATCACACAACACAACAAACACACAACATAATCATAATTAACTACAGTATGTACATTTTTTAAAAATGTTTTTTGGGGGGAAGAGGGGGCGCCGCGAGCTACCCACACTAGCTTTGCAGTTGATCGTGATAGGGTTGGGAATCTCTGGCATGAAGCCGATTCGATATGTATTTAGATACACAGGTTACGATTCGATTAAAAAACGATACAATTTTAAGACCGAGCGATTTGATACGATTCGATACAGTCTAAGAACGATACGGTTTGATAGAGTGAAAACGATACGATAGTAAATATTTGTTGTGTGTGTTTGTACAGTATTTTAAACATATAAAAATGAAAAAAAAATTATGAATTTATGGGGGAAAAAAAGGCTTACTATATGACCGTCATTTTGTTGGATGGGATTGATAATAAAATAAAACTCAACAATAAAAACAATAAAGTGCAGTAATTCAATTACTGTACTTCATGGTGTTTTTAACACAAGAGGTGAGTAATTTAAGTGCATACTTTCAACGTAAACATCTTACAAACAAAAAATATTAATTATTTGCAGCAGCTCTAGAAAAAAAAAGAATTAAACCTGCTAGTGTTATCATAAATAAATAATAAATTATGCTTTACGACTGGTATAATTGGGGGAATAAAAACATGGCATTTAGAATCATTACCTTAACCTAATACACAGCAAAGTCATTCACTTATGCCTGTGCTTCCTCATTTTTTATTCCTCATCAATGTCCATATCTTTTTTGAAGGGCAGATTTTTCTTGAGGAAGATCAACTAATCCACATGTTCATGTTTCAGTGGACTGCGTTTCGTGGAAACAATATGCCGCCCTTTCCACCATTGTAGTGGGTTATTTTTCAGGGTTAAAAACTCACGATCTCTGTACCGCTCCACACTTCACACAAGCTCTGTCCCATGCTAACAGATCTGGCTGCCTTCATCACTTCAAAGTCTGACTTTTGTTTTCCTGGGTGCGTTGAAAATCAGTCGCTGCACGTCGCTGGCGTTGGTGATCACACTGTCCATTGTTTTAGCATGTTGCTTCATTGTCACTACTAGTTTCGTTTTGGGCTGTGAAGAAAATGCTACGGAGCGTGCGTTGCAGTGGTTTTGTTAGCTCTCGCATTGTTGTGACACGCCCGTGACGATCGGGTAATGACGGCGATCAGAAGTGGTTCTGTCGAAATGCATGGGAAGTTGAGGCAACCACGACCGTGAGTAGTGCTTGTCCATATTATATCATGCGTGCGGTCTCGAGCTAAGTGCGCTGTGTGGTGATTGACACAAGCGCAGTATGTGAAGTAAAAGCTAAATTATTATCATATTAAGCAATGCATTGAACTAGGCATTAGAAGCCGATTCTTGTGCTCGCGATAGCCGAATTCTATCTCTACTATCGGTTCATTGAATATTTAATGGCTAATTACTGTCGAATGGTAACTTTACTAGGGCTGCAGCTATTGATTATTTTAGTAGTCGATTAATCGATGAACTAGTTAGTTCGAATAAACGAGTAATCGGAAAAGGAACATCCAAAATGAAAATACCTGAGCTGAGCCTTAAACGGTATTACAAATAAATAAATGAGGATCTATGTACAACAAAAGAACAATTGGCTAACTTACATTGCAAAATTACGCTAGCTTAAATGCTGTAAAATGCTAACTTTTTTTCCCCAATGCTCTTAACAAATGGTTCACTCATATTCCCCACAAAAAACGGCTAAATATACATATAAACTAAATTACGAATGCATTAAAAAAATATTAGCCCAAAGAAAAACAGCTTACGTTGGTCTTAACAGGTAGGTGTGAAATGAGGCTGACCAGAGGGCAATGTATCCACCCTAATCAATAAATTAAATGTTAACACTTTCAAAATAAAACATTACAACACCACTTTAATTAAACGAATACTCGAGGCAACAAAATTTAATTCGAATATTTTTTTCAAATCGAATACACAAGTTAATCGATTAATCGTTGCAGCACTAAACTTTACTATCGATACATCTGTATCTCTCACCTGTAAAACCGGATATCCGGTCGTATCGGTTTATCGTTCTCAAGCTTAGATCGTGATTGATGTAATGAGCACACCTGACTGAGCATATCAATTAATTAGGTTCATATTTGTGAGAAATGTAGCCCTGATACGGGTTCACCCAATCAGTTTGGTCTTATTAATGTCCCATTCTGGGCAAAAAGTGTACATGCAGGTTATGCTATTATATCGTCCCTCCCAATGTTGAGAACAAACCTACGCCCTTGGTCAACGGCGCCAAAACATGATCGTTCACTGACAAGCTTGGCAACAGTAGTTATTTTTACCACATTCAGGATTCGTATTTTAATTTTACACCTCCACTTCTCAATTATGCACTTCCTGATGTGTCATTAGGAGAAACCAAACAATCCTATCTTTATTACACTCTAGACTGAAGGTGCATTTCCAATTAAGTCCGCCTACCTCACGGCTGAGGCCAAGTCATCAAAACAAGATATAAATATCCACCTTACGCAACATCGTGTCTCCGAAGTTGTTGACGAGAGGAATGGTGCGGTTCGTGTCTTATCAGATGGACGTGTCTGTTCAAACGCCATTGACTCAGATTGTATAAATATCAGCTACTTTGAATCATTTGACCTAAATAAACCACTTGTTGAAGTCCATTGGATCATATGCCATCTATTATGAGTGCACAATAGGATGAGTTCATTCAGAGGGTGTCAAACTCATCTTTGCCGTGGGACGTATAGTCATTTTGGTCTTCTCAACGTGGGCTACCACGATTTATTCACAACTAATTATTACAGTGTATCACAAAAGTGAGTACACCCCTTGCATTTCTGCAGATATTTAAGTATATCTTTTCATGGGACAACACTGACAAAATGACACAATGAAAAGTAGTGTCTAGAGTTAATTTATTTTCCCCTCAAAATAACTCAAAATATACCCAGTAATATATAAACCCCTGCCAACAAAAGTGAGTACGCCCCTTTGAAAAAACGTACATCCCTAAATGTCCAAATCGAGAACTACTTGTCTTTTTCCCTCCAAAATGTCATGTGACTCGTTACAGGAGTGCTGTCAGCATTGCTTCAGATATTGAAGAGGTGGGGGATCAGCCTGTTAGTGCTCAGACTATACGCCGCACTCTACATCAAATTGGTGTGCATGGCTGTCACCCCAGGAGGAAGCCTCTTCTGAAGATGATGTGTTTGTTTGAGCTAATGTTTTTTTAATGCATTTATAGTTTATTGGTATATTTAGCCGTTCTTTTGTGGGAATATGTGTTTGAAGCATTTGTGAAGAGCATTGTAAAAATAAAAAGTAAAAACGTTAGCATTCAATAGCATTTTAGCTAGCGGACTTTGTTATATATGTCAGGGTGACCAAACGTCGTCTTTTGCCCGGACAAGTCCTCTTCTTACATGCCCTCCGGAGCGTCCGGCCGGGTTTCATAAATTCATGAAAATGTCCGTTTTTTATGATTTTTCCCTGGACCGATTTGAAGAGAATCCCTCCGGGCGCTAGGGGGCAGCGCCTGCCTGCGTTGACGTGGCTCCTACTAGTACGGGCGGGAGAAGGAGTAGATCTTCTTTTTTGTTGGCAATTTACCCTTTGTTTAATGGGGAATTACCACCATCTACTGACGGTTTGGCGAGAGAACAGACTACAGTAAGGAGTTCAATAAGGAGTTCTAAAAGACGTGGCTCCATACACCTTACTGTAAGTTTTGATCACGTTTCTTCTGTTGTATATGGGGTCATATGTGTAGACAGAGATGCAGTATATTGTATGAGTCTTGTAATTGTTCTGCGTTCGTTTATTTGGTTGAATGGTAGTATTCTAAATAGCTGTGGTTCTTATGAGGTTTTTTTTATGATAAATACGTATATATTGGCATCTGTTGACTTCTGTCGGAGATTTGTACTGGTGTAATCTGTTAAATCCCGTTTGGTGTCGCATCTGTGCGCTGCCGATGATTGTAAACTTTGATAGCGAAGTCTGATTTTGCCTCGGCTCCTGTACTCGCTAATAGGGTAGCAATCAGTGAGCTCAGCCGCGCTAGGCATTATGGGCAATGTCGTTTTGAACTGCTGTGTTTGGAAACATGCTGGTTGAATAGCTTGTCAGTTTATTTCTGTTATTGTTTGCGTACAATCTAGAACATTGAATGAGAATAAAAATTGAGTGGGAATAACAATTTGTCAACGACAAGTGTCGTGATAGTAATTTATAAAAATGTTGAGTTGGGACATAGCCTACTGTGTGTGTGTATTGACTGGACCACATTTCCATGGGTCTGCATTATATCATTTTTTAAATTTTATCATTATTCGTTTTTTTTGGGTTATTTTTTTTATTTTTTTTTTTTATTGTTTGATTTTTTAGGAAGAATAAAGCCTGTTGAATAACCAGTTGAGTAAATAAAGTGGGTGGTATAGGCTTGCCTGGCACGGCCAGACTGTTCTCCCTGTGTTTTTCAAACGCTGAAAGTATAGTCTGGGATCCAGCCCATTAACGGCCTCTCGAGCAAGTACAAAATCAATCAACAAATCAGATTCGTTTATTTGCGTGACGTGTTCTTAACGAGCAACGTCACTCTTCCACGTCCGAAGTCGTCTCCACAACAACACAGATGGCGAACAGGAGAGCCGAGAATGTGTTCCAATCCACGGTAAAATCAGTTTTAAATGACCAAAAACACATCGACACAAGTCATTGACAACAGTCTGTCTCGAGCTAGCCATGTTGAATAAACTCCGCTCTCCTCGTATGTTTACTTTCGCGCGCAAGTCCCTCGTCCCGCCCGTCGCTGATTGGTCCACTCCGCTGTCTGTTTGCTGTGGCTTGCTCCGCCCTGGAAATTTTATCCGCCTTATGGTGGCCAGACTCAATTGCTGGAACAGCGGTGAGTCTGGAGTACCAGGCTAGGTATAGGCATCTCTGAGTGATCTTCGAGTAAAATTCAAGTATCCCGAGGCCGGGCAGAGTGTCCTCTTTTTTGGAAATCAAAATATGGTCACCCTAATGTATGTTAGCCAATTTTCTTTTATTGGATTTTAAATTTTTTTATGTTCCTTGTCAGATTGCTCGATTATTCGAACTCACTAGTTCATCAAATAATCGACTACTAAAATAATCGATAGCTGCAGCCCTATTTTGGTGTATCTCAATGTCTCTTCCTGCAGATTTGGATCCTTTCCTGTTGATTTCCGAGCCTCCGGGGCACTTCCTGTTGATTTTGGGGCATTTCCAGGTAACTTCCTGTGGATTTTGGGTCACTCACTATTGGTTTTGGGGCTTTTTTGGGTAACTTCTTTGCCAGTTCATTGCCTGCCATTGACGGCGCTAGACGTCAATTCCATTTTGACAGGACGGGGGGGGCGAATGACTAAATGTGACTGCCAATGCAAAAGTGAGCCAAGTGCAGAAATGGACAAATCTCCAGTTTTATTGCGCCAATGTCAAAATAAAAGCACATGATTCTGTATGAACAGTATGACAGAGCTACGACGTGCCTGTCAGGCGGAACAATCCCGCCGGCCTAATCGGATGCGCCGCTTCTGGCCCGCACGTTTGATTTGGTTTATTGATGACTTAAAAATTGTGCAAAACTTTTTTTTAGCTTCTTAATTGAGAGCATTCTTATTTGTAGTTTGTACTGTTTGTTTTTGCATGTATTGTTTTTTTTTTATTTACAAAACAGAAAAAAATATAAACATTAATTTTTTAGATGTTCTATTCTTATTCATTAAATTAAAATAACTAATAAATCATGATAATTAACTAGAAAATATCGGGGGGAAAAGTTCTACTGATTTTGCAAGTTAAAAAGTATTCATTTATTTTAATTTTAAACAAAAAAGGGAAACAGTAAAAAAGTAGTTTATTTTTAATTAAAAAAAAACAGGAAACTAAGTGTAATTTTTTGTTGTATTTTTATGCAAAAAAAGTAAAATAATCATGATCATTAATTAGAAAAAAAATAGAAAATTATAAAATATTTATTCATTTATTTGTTTTTTATTTTACAAAAAGGGAAGAAAAACAGTCAATATCCTGAATTCTGTAGCCCATAATATGTTTTTTTTTTTTTCATTTGAAGGGGCCATGTTCAGGTCATTTTTTAAAAAAATGGATTTTCTACATATGCAAGGATACAGGGCATTTTTTAATAGTGTTTGAATTTGAGGTTCCATTGTCACGGATTACATAAACCGCACTGCGTAATAGAAGACAACTGAACTAACCCTGGCATTTTGGAGGCCAAGAAAGGACAAAACACACACGGTGCCAATGTAACAAGTGATGTCAGGTAGCGAAGTCAGCTCGGGATGATGAGGTAAGACGATTATTTTGAGCGCTGCGTTTGCAAAAAAGTCATGTAAGGTTGACCGCGGCTACTTTTTGTCAAAAGAGATACAAGCCTTTCTGAGGCCATTCTCTCGCTTTAATATTGTTCCATATCCTGAAGGTTATTTGCAGACAAGGACAGCCGTACAAAAGCAAAAAGACAATGCTCTTACATCGAATTGGGGGCTTGGGCATCATGGTGGAAATGTCCTGCGACCAGTAGAGTGGGACTGAGCCTCGCGTTTGGACGTACGATGAGTAACTTCCCACCGTGAACGACATCACAGAGGCGTCGTGGACAATCTGCTCGGTCTCCACTTCATTTGCAACGTCCCCCTGAAAGAACAAAACATACAATAAGGACAAAGGAAGGTCAGAAAGAAGACGGGGTTTTTGCACCCTTTAATAAGTCCAAGTTAATGCTTTTCAAGAGATTATCAAGACGTGAAAAATATTCATTAAGACCAAAACATGTCGCAACAATTTCCAGTGAAAAACAAACTAATTTTAGATATTATGTTATGAAGGGAATAGTATCTTTTCATATTTACCGTTTGTTTGTATTGCTCAAACACACTTAATATAGTTAATCGGGGAATAGTATCTTTTCTCATATTTACTGTTTGACTGTTTATTACTCTGGCACACCCAATATAAAATAAATAGCATTTTATATCATAGTTTTATAAAAAACAAGCAGACTATATTTGTTATTATGAACAGTTGGACTTGAAATGATTAGAATTTGCAGTGCCAAGACAACGGGCAGATAAGGGCAGAACAGATACAGGAAGCCTTCTGACCACGGAAGCCAAACGCTCGCATCATGCAGCTGACTGAGCAAGATTGACGCTAACAAGCAGGGGATAGGCAAGACATCTACAGTGTATCACAAAAGTGAGTACACCCCTCGCATTTCTGCCGATATTTATCTTTTCATGGAACAACACTGACAAAATGACACAGGGACACAATGAAAAATAGAAAGTGTGCAGCTTACATAATAGAGTTAATTTATTTTCCCCTCAAAATAACTCAAAATAGCCATTAATATCTAAACCCCTGGCAACAAAAGTGAGTACACCCCTTTGAAAAAAAAAACATACATCCCTAAATGTCCAAATTGAGTACTGCTTGTCATTTTCCCTCCAAAATGTCATGTGACTCATTACAGGAGTGCTGTAAGCATTGCTGCAGAGATTGAAGAGGTGGGGGTCAGCCTGTTAGTGCTCAGACCATGCACCGCACTCTACATCAAATTGGTGTGCATGGGTATCACCCCAGGAGGAAGCCTCTTCTGAAGACTGTACACAAGAAAGCCCGCAAACAGTTTGCTGAAAAAATGTCAACAAAGCACATGGATTATTGGAACGATGTCCTATGATCTGATGAGACGGGCGGGCAGTGTTGCAAGTAGAGTTGCCCCGATACGATATTTGGATCGGATCAACTGCCGATATGTGCAAAAAAATGCGCGTCGGTATCGGATCAGCCGACACGGAAAAATTTAGATCTAGACTCCTGATCCAGTTTTTTGGGGGGGGAATCCAGTCCGCAGTTTCCAGTGCGGCAATTTTTTTTTTTTGAATTTTTCTAATTTGTCATTTATTGTCATTGTCATCATCATCATAATCATTGACAGCTTAAGAGTGTGGAATTTGCCCGAAAGAAAGACGATGACAAAGGAAAGACGGGAAAAAGCAAATGCTTATCGATACCCGTCCCCCAACAGCCCGGGACGCACAGTCAAGCATGTTTGTGTTACAGTCCAGTTATTATCAGTTTTTTTTTTTTTCCACATATCATTCAAAAGTCATTGATTGCCATGGAATTTCACATATTGTCAATTTGAGTGGGTTCATTGTATCAGTTGATGTCCAAGTTGGTGTAGGGAGTTTAGCTTCTTTCTATATTTCTTAAACTTCTCCTCGCAGGCCCTGTCCTTGGGAGATAAACTCATACAGCGCTGTTTTCTTTTTGCAAGCGTTGATTTTTACATAATCCATTCCAGTTTTGCTTTAGTTTCCCTAAAATCCAGTCCGTATTTTACGGCACACCTTCAGCACGCTAGCATTACTGTCTCCCAATTTACCTCCGTGGCACCTCCAACATTATGACTGCAATGTAAATTTAAAGTTTATCGGTAAAAATGTCAGCTGTCACCTGAGCATCTTGAAATGCTTGTCTTTGTCAAAAAAAATCTCCCCATCATGCTGGGACTGCATCCAGGGCAAACAGCTGAAGGGAGTGTGTAGAATAGATGGAGATGGAGCAACAAAGTGTGGATTAGGGAATACAAGCCATTTTTGGTTTAAAATAGTATTATTTGCACTGTAAAAATAGTAAAAATGTGCAAATAATATTATTTGCACATTTTTTTAAAGCCGCGTTACAGTTGTTCAAGAGCAGAGAACTGATGCTGAGTTAATAGTTTATTTCCCACTGAGGTTGTTAGTGTGTTTTGCTTTTTTAAGACAGTTTACAATATTATTCGCACGTTTTACGGACTGAATATGCCATTTCGGTTTGTTATTTATGTTTTGTGTTAACCACTGAATAAACAGGTTTGTTTCTTGTTACCAACCATTGCGTTATTCAAACTCACCTAATTCAGCTGGCTAGTTGTTATCAAGAGTACTGAAGCCCTTTTCAACATGAGTCTAACAATTAAGTAAGGAGGCTAAATGACTTTAAATTTTAACACATGCTCAGATAGGCCGTTATCGGTATCGGCCAGTATCGGTATCGGATCGGAAGTACAAAACAATATCAGGATCGGATCGGAAGTGCAAAAACCTGGATCGGGACATCCCTACTTGCAAGTACTGTTGTATGAATGGGTCTCTCTTTTTTACATAAAGAAATGAGACAATGCTAATATGCTTCTCCAAAACACAATACAAACAGATACTTAAGACGCTAATCAGCATAATCGCTAACTAGCTTAGCGCTCCGTGCTAAGTAGTCACATCTCATCAACAAAGTATACAAACAATGCAATTGGCTTCATTTACTCACCTCTGACAGAGGCACACCGGATCTAACAACACAAAAGACAATCTAACTCTCAACACTTCTTAATATTATTGATTTCGCAACCCAAAAGCAGCAGCAGTTAACTCACTCTCTCTTGCTCTAATCACTGGCACACGCAGCCTCACATTACACACAAACAAGGACCCAAACGGGACTAGTCTTAGCTGCTGGCAATTAAATTAGTTGGCTACTAATTTATTAATAAATTTGAATTGATTAGTTTTTGCAACCTTATTATCTAGATTTAAAATTTTATACATTTGAAGACTTTTTAAGGAACCGCGGGATCCCTGAAAGATTAGAATCTAAAAAAATTTAAAAAGCGAGTCAGGAGTGCTAACCGCTATTCAACCATGCTTCCCAGAAAGTAACATACCATATTGGCCCGAATATAAGACTGTGTTTTTTGCATTGAAATTAGACTGAAAAGGGGTGTGGCGTCTTATATTCGCGGTCTAGACATTATACCCATTCACGAAGCTAGATGGCGCCAGATATCATTGAAGCGATGTTCTGTCATGCCAGATCTCAGCTACTCTCCCCATTCACGACGCTAGATGGCGCCAGATATCATTGAAGCGATGTTCTGTCATGATAGATCTCAGCTACTCTCATCATTTTATTGCAATGTTTTTCCTTATTCAGATTTGTTTCAAGACTACAGTTACAGTTAGACTTCACTTTGATGGTTAATGCAGTTATTGCAACTTTGTTGTTTTATCACAATAGATTGGTTTATTTACATTTCAAAAACCAGAAGCCATTCATTTACGAATGTGATTGCACTTTAGTTTACATATTTAAATGTTCAGATATTAAGATTTCAATGAGGCAATATAACATGCTTTTTCTCTCAAATATATTGTTAAAATCATTTGTTTCGGATGTACAATAATTATTTTCTGTATAAAAATTAATTTGGTGTTCAAAAAGTCTTTTTCAAACTTGAGTCTTGAAAAAGAGGGGATCGTCTCATAATCAGGGCTGTCTTATATTCGGGCCAATACGGTAAGTTTCCATATTAAAAAGAAAGCGAAAGTGCACTCAAAGTTGTAACACGACACTTTAAAGGATTATTATCAACATCAACATGAGAAGCCTAAAAGGCAGCTGGAAAAAGACAAGGTGGAAAATAGAGACGGCATTAACTAACCAAGCTCTATTACCTGGAAGAAAATAACAGTACAATGTGATGGAAAAGCTACAGAAAAAGCACTAAATAGGATTCATTTCTCCACTGCTACTGCCAAGGTCAACAACAACACGTGAGCTAACTTTTTTTCCACTGGCTTGACACTTTCAAAGCGGAAACCTTGATTTAAATAAATAAATAATAAAACAAAGTGTAAGTATCTAGGAGAAATACAAATACATCAAGCTAATGTTTGGCATTGAACAGCAGCAACAGCTGCTCCCGCCTCCCACGCACGGAGACATTCATGCATACTCAAGGAAGAGCCCGCAGATCAAATGAATCCCCCCTGCGATCGGCAAGATGAGTCATTCCAATCAAGCCGCTGGAACTGGTGAATGTGCCTATTTTTCCCTCGGTTGCCCCCGCAACCGGTTTGTACCTCGCAGTTGGCTCCTCTTTTCAGGAAGCGGGTTCCTGCAAATTTGCTCGAGCGCCTGGCGATGAGGGTGATGTGCACCGGGCGACCGTAGATCAGGAGCTCTGGGATAGGCCGGGGTGAAGGAAATATTCGTAATTGGAACGCTTCTGACAGGTGTTAGGTAGGCTGTCAGTCACTTTTGGACATTAGATAGAGAATGGACTGTCAAGCTAATGTTTTTAATATTTAACAGTTTTCCACATTTCTAGTTGGAGTTGTCCGATATTATCGTGTAGCTGTATAACTTTATTAACATTGTAAGCGCGTCAATTTGCCTGAATTAAAAAAAAAAAAAAAAAATCCTTTTTATGTTTTATATATTTTTAACCATTTGATACTGATAATCAGAATAAAATGAATTAAATAATACAGTGGGGCAAATAAGTATTTAGTCAACCACTAATTGTGCAC
Source organism: Corythoichthys intestinalis (assembly GCF_030265065.1). NCBI lineage: Eukaryota > Metazoa > Chordata > Actinopteri > Syngnathiformes > Syngnathidae > Corythoichthys > Corythoichthys intestinalis. The sequence goes on from NC_080413.1 coordinate 9,433,257, forward strand.
GTTCTCCCACTTGAAAATATTAGAGAGGCCTGTAATTGTCAACATGGGTAAACCTCAACCGTGAGGGACAGAATGTGTGTTGGGGGGGGGGACCCCGAAAATCCCATTGTTTGACTTTTAAAGAATTTATTTGCAAATCATGGTGGAAAATAAGTACTTGGTCAATACCAAAAGTTCATCTCAATACTTTGTTATGTACCCTTTGTTGGCAATAACGGAGGCCAAACGTTTTCTGTAACTCTTCACACACTGCTGCTGGCATTTTGGCCCATTCCTCCATGCAGATCTCCTCTAGAGCAGTGATGTTTTGGGGCTGTCGTTGGCCAACACGGACTTTCAACTCCCTCCACAGATTTTCTATGGGGTTGAGATCTGGACACTGGCTAGGTATCTCCAGGACCTTGAAATGCTTCTTACGAAGCCACTCCTTTGTTGCTCTGGCTGTGTGTTTGGGATCATTGTCATGCTGAAAGACCCAGCCACGTCTCATCTTCAATGCCCTTGCTGATGGAAGGAGATTTTCACTCAAAATCTCTCGATACATGGCCTCATTCATTTAATTTCAACACTAAATATACTGGATTTAATGTAGGCGCTTTTTCCATAACAGTTGAAGTTGTTTTCAGATTTTTCACAGAATGTTTGTTTGGAAAAACTTTGAAGTTGTTATATTTATCAATACTAAAGCAACCATTGATGCATTACAATACAATTAGCCATGATATGTTAAGTCCATGACCGCATATATTGGTATCGGTTCGATATCGGCATCTGATATTTGGGATATTGGTTGTTCATTAAAAAGCCATTATTGGACAACTCTACTTTCAACGCATAAGGAGCACAGATTCAAGCTAACATTTTTGCACTGCTAATTCAGGATGTTAGCATGTAAGGTACCAGGAGGCATACAATTGTATCAGTAAAACATTATACTTTTTTTTTTTTTTTAGCTGATCTTGTTTGTTAATGACAAATGACAAAGAAGGTTGATTTGAAAAAAATTGTGAACCAATTAAAACTTGAGTGGGGGAAAAAAATGACAATTTTAACAAACAAACAAAAAAAGTGATCGCTAATTGGTAGGTTGATTAACAATCAGATGCTGCAGTTAGAAGCTAAAAGGATACTGGACTGTCCACAAAATCCGTGGATGATATACATGAGCCAGTCAGGGTGTACGATGTCCTTAACCCGCTCCAACAAGTTCCCGTTCCAAACGTACTTGTAGTATGGCTCAGCACGCACGCCATAAACCACTGTGAGCGAGGACACAAACACATTTGAATTGGAAACAATCACAAAAGTAAGCGCTGCTGGGTTTCTGAGTGCTCTCACCTTGCGTGGGCAAGCCCTCGTCTTCAAATATATCGAAGCTGTCCTGCTTGTTCCGGGTGTTTACTTCATCTTCAGCGTTAGAGGCCGACGACGACCACAGTTCATAAGGCCTCCGTAGCAACGTCAGGTTGTGCTGCAGCGAGTGGCTTAGGTCGTAACTATAGCTGTAGGGTAAGATTATTAAAAAATAAATGCTGATTTTTGCCCAAAAAAATGTTTGTGGGTCATGTGGTATAGAGTACCTGAAGTAAAAGTTGCTGGAGAGGTCCATGGTTTGAAAAACTCTCACATATCTGTGGTAAAGGTGAAAAATTCATCAGATAAAAAGTTAAAACTCACGTCTATTAAGCTCATTGGCTACCATTGCAATTACTGAATACTGTATATGGTAATGCTTTCAGATAGGAATGCCTTGACTAGTGAAATTTTCAAGATACAAGATGTTTACCCTTTAAGTATTTATTTCATGTTTTTTTTATGTACAGCATTTGGTTCTACGTATATATCTAACCGTATGTTTGTTTGGATTGGATTGCTTGTTCAAGATAACTAATGAACGAATGAAGGGGTTATTATCAAACTTGTCAGGATATGTTTCAGTGCTGCAACAATTAATCGAGTAACTTGGGGGGCGGGGGGATATGTGTTAGAACGATTTGTTAAGAGCACTGAAGGGAAAAAAAAGTTAGCATTTTATAGCATTTAAGCTAGCGGACTTTTGCTATACAAATTGGCCAATTGTTCTATTGTTGAACTTCTATCCTCATTTATTAATGTTTATATAGCATTTAAGACTAAACTGAGGTAATTTATTTTTTAAATACCTGTATTGCTCCTGAAATTAAAGTGCAATTCTGCATAATTTGAATGCTCTTTTGAAAGTGCAATCTTAGCAAGCCTTTGTTTTACACCAAAAATTCATTCTACAATGCATTAAATGTTCCTAATCTGATTACTTGATTATTCGAACTCACTAATTGATAGATTAATCGATTACTTAACTAATTGACAACTGCGGCCCTAACATGTTTGTGATATTAAATACATAGATGAGGGGTTTAAATTTGGGGAGTATTGAGGTAAAAGGTCAAATTTTAGGGGTTATGAGGTCAAAGGTCAGAAATGGAATTCTGCAATTACTTGACAACAGATTAGTCTATTCAGCTTGAATTTGCAGGGTGGGTGATATGATGAAAAGAGAAGGGGTCAAAGGTTACAGAGGTCAGAAATATGGTGACGCTTAGAATTTGGTTGCTTCGGCGGAAGTCTTTTCTCTCAGATGCCTTCTCGTTTTATTAAAAGATGAAAAAAAAAAATATATATATATATATATATATATATATATATATATATATATATATATAGTGTTTTTAGAGGTGCTGGAACAGTTGAATTGCTATTCATTTTAGTGATAAAAGATGATTTAACATAAGACTGCTTTGAGATACAAGTAGCATCATTATGAAACAAATTAAGCTCTTATCCCATGGCACTGCTTTTTTGAATTTTGTCGTTTATTTTGAATTTATTAGATTATTGCGAGTAGCTTGCTGAAGCTAAATATGGAATTAAAAATTATTTACTACAGGGGCCGAGATTATCGGGTAGCAGAGATTATCCGGTAGCCGATATTATCGGCCGATAAAAGCATTTTAAAATTATATCGGATAATATCGACATCGGTTTTTCATTATCAGTTTTTGGCACATTGCACTCGATATTAAAAAACTGACATTTGCACTATTTTGATTTCAACAATAAATATAGTGGTGCAATATAGGCACTTTTTCCTATAACTTCAGTTGAAGTTCTCTTATTTTTCACAGAATGCTTATTTAGAAAATCTTGGAAGTTGTTACATTTATCATTAGGAAAGCATCCAATAGGGAATAACAATACAATTAGGCATAATATGTTAAGTTTACGACCGCATATATCAGTATCTGTTTGATGTTGGTATCAGATTTTGGGAGTTGGACAGTATCGGTTAAATTAAATTTCGTATAAATTAGGAACTGCTGAGTTGAGTTCACTGCCTCCTTAAAGTATTCCTATCTCAAATTTTAGTTGGATGTTAAAAGAAAAGTCATATCATGATGAGTCATGATCATTAGGATTTTTTTTTTTTGCATTTAAAATTATGGCTAATTACCATGGACATACAGTTAACATATTTGCCTATGCTGACAAAGCTTCTGCTTCTAACAGGAAAAAAAAACTTGTTGACTGTCATTGACAGCGATAGACATCTAATCCATTTGAACTGCGATTGGACGTCTATCGCCAAAGCAATGATAACGCTCATACCTGGCTTCATCAGGGTGGGCCACCCGGACAGAGTCATTAGGGATGTAAATCATAGTGGTGTCCTCAATTTTATAAATGGAATGACCGCCGATGTCAGCCATTTTTCTGCGTTTGGTGATCAACACCATGTAGTAGCCCTCAAGGAAGCGTACAAAGCCTGGAAAAGGACATGAAACCGAAACGGCAATTTCACAAAATATGGATAAAAGCTGGGTATAAATAACAAGAAAGTGCCGGACCACAACAGGAGATTTTGAGGATAAACTGTGCAACCCACTGACTTTTTGTCAAAGAGCAGCTTGAGACGTAAAAAGGCGCAAGGGCACAGACAGTCGGCATCATCATGTAGTTTGGCAAATGTCAAAGTGTCTGTGTATAGCGGGTCACGGAAGATGCGAGTGTATGAAAAATATACAGCACGACAAGGAGACGAACTCGTTTGGCGTCGGCTTCCTATAGCTAACTGGCTGTCGTTGACGACAATAGACGTCCAGCAAATGATCGATGAGTGAACGAGTTAGAAACCTTCACGTAAGGACAATTTATATTGGAAATTTGTAGTCACGATTTTTTTTAATGAGCTATGAGTAAAATAATTGGTGCACTATGAAACATTTAATACGAGTAGATGTTTTGCGAAATAAAAACTGAATTTTTTCCGTCCCTTTAATTTCCAATAAAACTGAAGTACAAATCACTGCACATCAGATTGATGATTAATCTCTCTGTAATGAGGCTCTTGAAAATATGTTCCCCAGCATCATTAATGGACGAATCCTACTGAACGGAGACAATTTACCTCTTGAGGTTGCTTAGAAATAATGAGAGCTTAGCAAAACAAATATCTTTGACTGAAACTCTAACTATACACATATATCAAATGTAGGTCAGGACTAGAAAGTATTCCTACAACACGAGTATGACATTCACACAGTAGGGCACACCTATCAGGTTTTGCAATTTTTGTTTAACAAATCACGCCATTTGCCAAAAACTGCCATATGCCAAAAGCCATTTAGCCATATGCTAAAAAATGCTATATGCTAAAGCCTTTCTGACAAATACCAAAAATATGCTATATGCCAAATCAATTTTGCCATATGCCAAAAGCCATCTTGCCATATGACCAAAAAAACTGCCATATGCCAAAAGCCATATGCCCAAAAAACTGCCATATGCCAAAAGTCATTTTGCCATATGCAAAAAAAAAAACTGCCATACGGCAAAAGTCGTTATGCCATATCCCCAAAAAACTGCAATACGCCAAGCCTTTTTGCCATTTGCCAAAGAAATGCTATATGCTAAATCCATTTTGCCATGCGCCCAAAAACTACCATATGCGAAAAGCCATTATGCCATATGCCCAAAAAACTGCCATACACCAAAACCCATTTAGCCATATGCTAAAAAATGCTAGATGCTAAAGCATTTTTGCTGAATACAAAAAAAATGCTATATGCCAAATCAATTTTGCCATATGGAAAAAGTACTGTCATATGCCAAAAGCCATTTTACGATATGCCAAAAAACTGCCATTTGCCAAAAGCCATTTTGTCATATGCCCAAAAAATGCCATATGCTAAAGCCTTTTTGCCAAATACCAAAAAAAAGCTATATGCCAAATCAATTTTGCCAAATGAAAAAACTGTCATATGCCAAAAGCCATTTTACGATATGCCAAAAACTGCCATTTGCCAAAAGCCATTTTGCCATATGCCCAGAAAACTGCCATATGTCAAAATCCATTATGCGATATGCCATATCCATTTCGCCATATGCCCAATACAAACTGCCATATGCCAAAAGCCATTTTGCCATATGCAAAAAAAACTGCCATATGCCAAAAGCCATTTTGCCATATGCTAAAAAAAACTGCCATATGCCAAAATTTGCCATATGCCGCAAAAAATGGAATATGCCAAAAGCCATTTTGCCATAGGCCAAATACCACTTTTCATTGTTGGCCCTACTGCGCTTTCTCAGTAGGAGGCAGCAGACGCGACCAGGAAGGTACGATCTGTTTGAATTCAATGCAAAGTGTTTTTTTGTAAAAAGGTATATTTTTGTCTGAAATACACATAAATTTCTCATTTAATGAAGAGCAAAAAAACCTCACTAAGATTTTTCCAACGGGAATAAGAGCTATTGTCCAATTTTTTTCTTTAGATTGTCTCTCACAGTGGACAAGCACCTACCATGAAAATTTCAAACCCGCAGTGGACAAGCACCTACCATGAAAATTTCAAACCCGCCCATCACTTCTTAGTGGGAGAACTTGCAAAATTGCATGGTGTTCAAATACTTCTTTTCCTCACTGTATATGAATAACGTGTTCTATTATTCTTCACTTACATTTTAGCTGTAAATGTGCATTGGAATCAAAAATGACGAATTGGACGCAAGTTGTCATCAATGAGCTGACGGCTGATTGGACTAGTGAAAATAAACACAAAGAATCTGCTTGTGCGTACATTACAGATGGTGATTATGTGAAACCTGAAAAATAGAGGTAGCTCCATTTTGTTGTGAATTGCATTCAATTGGCAGGTGGGCCTTTTATTGTGCTTTCCCACTTCCTGTGCGTAATTTGTAAAAGCAGGCCAGCACCTGCAGCTGGACAACTCGTGCTTTGTGGCCACGTTACCATCTGTGTCGTTGTTGTGCAAGAGCATGAACAGAGAGTGCGACGAGGACACGTACCCACGATTCCGACGGCTGACACGGCCCTGGACAGGCCCGACGGACCCTTCTGGGCGATCTTTGTGCGGTTTCCCAAGTCCAGGCGACCGAGCAACTCGCGCACCTCTTGCTGGTTGTACACATGCTGCATGACAAAGTACGACAGTCCTAATCTCTCTTTGACTTCAATAATAATAAAATGCCATTCTCCAGCATTCACAGGATGTTTATCAATTACACTGCACTACTATACGCACGTTAATATTGGTGGGAATGGTAGCGCGGGGTGATGGATAGTTCCTGGAAGATCCCTCATAATAACAATCACCATAATAATGAACACACATTATTACGAGCAAATCGATTCCCAGGCAGCTCATATTTGGGTGCGGCGGGCTCACGAGTCATCAGCCAGGCTGTCACAAATGCATTACACTAGGGGGAGAGTTGTACAATATACAACTCCCACAGACCCCCCCCAGGGGCAACTGTACTGTATTACATAAGAACCACAGTACATTAGTGCCGCACTAACGCTCGCTCACCTTATCGTCAATAATGACCAAGTCCTTAGGTTCCGTGCGGTCAATCTTCAGCACTCTGTGTTTGGTCTGAGCCTGATTGCTCCCCACCAAAAAATACCTCTGCAAAGAAAAAAAAAAAGAAATTAGGGATGTCCCAATCGCATATTTTTGCACCCGAGTCACCTAATTTTAAGAATCTGCAGATATCAAGTCCTGATCTGATCCTGAAAAAAAAGGTTTTTTGTTGTTGTTTTTTTTTTGTTTTTTTTTTAATTGGAACAAAAGTTCTAAAGTTTACACGTTACAGTACTGTAATGTTTACAGTACTCCCTCTTCCACTTTTTCCGGGAGTGTTGCAGAGTTTAAAACCTTTTTTTTTGTTTGTTTCTTTTGGCATTTCTGGATTATGTTGTTCAGGCATGAAAATGGGTTCCGGGGTTGAAAAGGTGAGAAGGGTGTGGAGGAAATATGTTCCGGTACACTGTACAACTAGGGCCCAAACGACTAATTTTCTCACGGTTAGTCAGCCGACTATTTTCCCCTTTTTTTTTTCCTCACTAATTTAGCAATGAAATTTTTGATGACGCTTATTAATTCACAAAAGCATTTTGGAACACTTAAATTCTTTATTAAAGTACCAATAAACACGTAAATAACAACAATAAATCACAAATAAACAATGAGGTCAAATGCTGATAGCATTAACTAGTGCAAAAAATGGAACGTAATCAGATTCAGAACACTGACTTCGCCTTTCCAACATGAGTCAAAACAATTCTTAAAAAAATATCTAGCATTAGTATTATAGTATACTACAATATGCAATTATAATAATATTATAACATTGCCAATCAGATTTTTCATAAAGGGTGTCATTTCAAAGCTATTCTTAGTGTAGAATCTGAATTCCAAAGTATGTGGGATTAACTCCAGAAATCGTTATTTATATGACAAACATGACGTGATTTTATTTTGAAATGTTTACCGGAAGTACGTTCGCTTAACCGCTCACAGTTAGCTTTACACTCTGCAAAAAAAACTCTTTTTGTCATTGCATGTGGTGTCAGTAATCTTTTTTTCGTTTGCAAATGCTGTTAACCAGCGATTTTTCACGTTTGAAGTGTCACCTTTTAACCGCGTTTAAGTTTGCGTTTTGGACAAGACTGCCAATGTTTTATAGCAGGCTGAAGTAGGTTGTCTTTTTTTCCCCATTAGCCTCAATGTAGCAATGCTAACGTTTACAGTGGTTAATATACATGTTTCCTTATTTTGTATGTTTGAACTTTAATTCTACGGCGTGTTGATAACCAATAAACTTCTGTGAAAGGAACTTGAGTCTAATATGCCATCAAAATGCACGTCTCCACGCACGCACAAATGTATGCACGCAACGATAAAACACAGCCGTGAAAATTACCGCCTTCATTTTTATTTACCGTGCGATAAATGGACTCATTGCATATCGCGACAGGCTTAGCAACTTCAATAAAACTTGTCATTAGTTATTTAGATGGACTTACAAACCGGGTGACGGCGCTTTAGGTGTTCATTCACAGCCACATTCAAAGCTTGGCATTGAAGAGACAGGACAACAGTGAACCCTCCTTTGTTTCATTGAAATAAGTCAATGTTTTGGCCACTCTGGTGCGCTTTTTTGGCTCTGTGCCGCTTTCCTCGCTTGCATACCCAGCGTTCGACATTAAATAAAATCTCCCGACCCCCCCTTAAAAAAATTCTCCTCGGAGCTACACAAGTCACGTAGGTGACCCTTTTTTACTTCAAAACGGCGAATTTCGCCGAAAGGTGAGAGATTTTCATGCCTGGTTGTTCCATTTTACCCCTTTAAAAAAACTCCAGGTCGACCGATATATCGGTGGATTAACAATGAAAATAAACAGATAAAAAAGGATTTTTGATCTGGCATCTGTGACCACCGTTGACTGACAGTAGGACTGACTGAAGGCAGGCTGGTATAGGAAGGCTTGCCTGTTTTGTAAATATTTTTAGATTTTTTTTTTTTTTTTTTTTTTAATCTTCCATGAGAGAATTAGCAATGTTGCTTTAGACTTTAAAGGTGTTTGTGACACTTACACTATTAAGCAATGGTTCTTAAACTGGGTTCGAGCAAACCTCATGGATTCGGAGAGTCAGTCTAAGGGGTTCGGTGAAGGTTAATACACACAGGGCCCTATTTTTGGACGCTGACTAAATCCAAGCAAAGTGGCGTTTTACACTAGGTTTAGGACTGACTTGTCCCCAATTTACAGGCTTTATTCCAAGTCTTCCAACTTGTAATCCTCAATCTGATCGAAGGAGAAACTGGTTTGCTCAGTGGAAGGTGAACTCTCACCTGGTATGAGGAATAGCGTACCGCACAAATGCTATTTTTAGACCGTGACGTCGCATCGTAAAGCGGAAGTGGGACATTATAGACACGCCATCGCATACAAACTATTATATTTCTGCTAGTTTTCCCCGCTAACCTTTAAAAACGAACATGCCGATTAAACACTGCTGCTATGGAACTTGTAGAAACGACTCTAGACATTACGACTGTCCACATATGAAAGATGTTTTATTCATACTAGAGATGCACGATAATATCGGTCACCGATAATTATCGGCCGATAATGGCAATTATGACGTCACACAGATAATCCAGATAAAACGAAATTCAACCGATAATGATATCCGATAATTATATACTTGATTTAGCCTCCAAATGTGCGCAATCAACAGTTTTGTCCAATTCTGCTAGTTTTAAGGAGGTGTTTTTGCAGTGTAGTAATGTGATATATGTTAGGAATGGCTTACTTTTAAAGGCATTTTTGTGCAACTTGGGTGTTTACTCTCTAAGTAATTGTTGCCAAAAGCTTACCATTACACATAGTCATTGCCATTGTTTAGTTGTTGGAATTTGCTACTTATTCACATTTGATGTGGAAAAAAATAGCACTAAATTACATTTTTGCAAAGTAACATTTGATCTTTGTATACTTTAAAATTTTACATACATGTTTGAATAGAATTATCGGCGTGACATTATCGGTTATCGGGTGGAAGGGGCAGGAAATTATCGGTTATCGATATCGGTTGAAAAATGTATTATCGTGCATCACTAATTCATACGTTTCCCAAAACCAAAGACTCAAAGGAAAAAATGTGAACAATGGATCAGCCCTTGTGGTCGTCCGAAACACCAGTTTAACGCCAGCAAGGTGAAGTCATTTACTTGGTCATGGTCCTACAAATGACAATCCCGACCCATTGCCTCCCACAGCGTCCCCAGAAGAGGTAAGCCATTTTGATATTTTTACTTATTTTTTAGCGTGGTGTTTTGCCGTTGCAACTTCTGTCTGACAATGAATGACCTGAAAAAAATTAAAGTGGTATCTGACTCCCACTGTTGTTACCTTTTCTGTTGTAAAGAAACACCTTTAATAAGGGGGAAGTGTAAATAAATTCATAGAATTAAGATTTGTTATTGATGAAAAAATTAAAAGTTTGTTGGCTGTCACTGAATAGAATTTGCGATCACTACACAAAACTAACAATATAAATAAAAAGCGTGTAGTGTTATGTCCATGACCAGATTTTAAGGGGGGGGGGGGGGGTCAGGCCCCCCCCCGGTGGGCGAAAAGTGCCATTGCATGGAACTGACTTTCCTATATATATATATATAAAAGTTGTAAAGCAATAAAACTGCAACAAAAATAAATGAACAAAAAAATATATTTTTATAATTTATATAAAATTATTTTTTGAACAGATCATGTGACTAGCATGTGACATGTGACATATAGTTTTCCCCAAAAAAATTAGGGGAGGGCATTTTTTTTTTCCAAATGATTTTTTTCTTTGACTGAAAATACTTTTTTTTTTTTTTTGGATTGAAGCAACTTTTTGGGGGGATTAAATGATTTAGACACAAATGTCTTACCCATAATATGGCCCAAACAAAAAAAAGGATTGCTTCAATCAAAGAAAACATTTTCAATGAAAAAGTAAGTGTTCAAATGCAAAATTTTCAATCTCAAATATTTTTTCGCATTCAAAAACGTTTTCCATGATTGAAATTGTTCTTTTTCTTAATTTTATTTTTCTTTTTGAAAATATATTTTTTGGAAGCAATTTATTTTTTATTTTTTGATTGAATAATAAAGACAAAAATGACCTAGCCAAAATGTGGCCCAAACACAAAACAACATTACTTCAATCAAAAAAAAAAAAAAAAAACTTGACTTCAATCCCCCACCAAAAAAAAAAAAAAAAAAAGCTATCACATGCATTTTTTGTTAGTTTATTTTTGCATTCAAACACTTTTTTTTTTTTTATTGAAGCAACTTTTTTTTTGATTGAATAATAGAGACACAAATCTACCTCCATATACCCTCCGCCCAGGGGATGCAATTTTTGACTCAGGTAACTACATTGGCACGACACCGGCCGGTGTACCATATTCAATGGATGACGATCTTGGCAAAAAGTATTGCCTAAGCAGCCTGATTTAGAATTCTCCTCAAGAATGATGGGAAACAAACACTCATTGTCAACTTATTATCATAAATATTCTATAAAGTTTAATTTTATTGCTGACACTGCGTTTCGGGGTTCATCAACATGTTGTGCCCACTTGCCCCAAAAGTCAAACTCCGCCTGTGGTTATGTCCCTACCGTCCCTATGCAAACCTACGCCCTTGAAATCGAGGGCAAACCAGTCCAGAACTTAGTCTAAAACGAAGCTTTGCCTTTAGTCAGTGCACAAAAATAGGGCCCTGTGTGTGTTAACCTTCGCCGAACCCCTTAGACCTACTCACTGAACCACTGGGGTTCGCTCGAACCTAGGTTAGGAACCACCGGACTCAGGAGCACAAGTACAGTACTGTATAAATAAAGTTTGACATCAAGATGAGCAAAGCATCCCAACTAAAGCCTTTGCTGCCATCTAACGTCCACAACAAGTAAGGCACCATTTGCCCTCCAGTTACTCCAATACCTTCTCTGTTATCGTTAGCTCTTCTCAAGGTTTACGTAGGTTAATTTACTCTATGTTTATGACTTAACCCTTTAAAGCGCAAATCACTACTTTTGGACATTTTTTAAAGGTTCAAATTGGATTATCGCGACCATTTGCTGCCAGCACTCAAAAAGGTTAGCAGTCAAAATAGCTTGGATATCTCGCACCTTGACAGCCACGAGATAACTGAGTGAACCCGTATAAAATTAAATTGTGACAGGAAAAAAAATCGACTTACAGCTCTGGTCTCGTACAGAACCATCTTTTGAAGCCCACTGATGACAGCTGCTGACTGAGGCATGTTTGCTCACAACGTCGGAACTCAAAAAACAGAAAAACTGCAAAATAACAAGGACAAAGCACATTTAACTAATGCTCTCCTGTCTTCAAACTGTCAATTCGAATGTCTTTGCGTTGCTATTTGACTCACCGATAAATTGACAAAGCGGCGAGCAGTGACAGCCACTTTGCTTAACAGGCAGGATTCATATACATTTCCACCCAGAAGTATCTGATATAAATGATAAAATGTTCAAATTAAACGACATATGTATAAAGCCATTCTAATACGTCGGTGTGTTTTTCAGCATATGGAAGCATGTGATATGAATTTGTTTAAGTCACGTGACTGTTATGAACCCGGAAGACATTAGTACGGCATCCGGTGAAGCACAAAACAATCAATTTCGCGCTCATTTTTGAGCAAAAGAATTGCCGTATATTTATCAAAATATGTCATTTGTTAAATATTATATGTTGAAATTCCATTAATTCTTCAATACTTAGTGGCTCGTTGCGGTGATTTTTTTTTTTAATTTCCCGTAAAACCTGTTCTATTGTTGCTATGGTAACGGACGCTGCTGTCAACAGGTGCTAATATAAAGTTACAAAATTTAAGCTAGCTTCTGCCCAACAAGCCACAGTACGAGTTTAAAGGGTTTTATTTTTTTGTTTGAGTTGAAGGTAAGAAAATTTTTCGTTAAATATTTGGAATAAAGGCCCCAAAAATGTCCATAAATCTTTCCCAAACGAACTATCACTTTTAAGATTTATATTTTGTGTGATATCTGTGTTTCAAATGGAAGGAACAGGAACTATCTTTTTAATATTAATCCTATAAAAAACGTTTTGCATGCAGTTTCGTTGTCTGATGTCTTACATTTTTGTTATTATGCGAACATGCGAGCAATCGCCACTGATGTAACTCGCTTTGAAATTTTGCAGCATCAAACTGGCTAAGAATTGGGCATAACACGCATTACGTAAACATTTACGTCATGAATGTTGGATGCTTATAAATGTGTAATCCTTACGCTGACGTTCTCTCACGGGAATCATTGCGCGATCGTGTCTTAAGTTGCTCTATTTTTGCGCAATTGAATTTTTGGTGCCTATTTGCAGGCATTATGCCATCCGTGGATCTAGTGGACAACCTCATTGAAGATGAGGCCGAGAGACAGCGTCTACTTTCCAAACCGACCTGCTTCCTTGTGGTTGGAAGGCCGGTAAATATTGCCAATTTGCCTCATATACACAGCAGAAACAGCCAAGCCATTCACACTCATACTTACTTGGACAAATAAAATAAAAAATAAAAATGAATAACCGAAACAGCTCATACAAAATGACTATAAATAGATATGACACATTGATGTAACAACTGTATCTAATATCAAATCTTAAATGATCAAATGTAGCTCCTGTAATTCAGTGCAGATGGATTTTAATCATTCTTCATTTATTACCCATAAAAAGTCATTACAACAAAGAATTCTGACGTCCGTTGTTGCAGGGTGTTGGCAAATCTACCTTGGCCAAAAACATTGCAGAGACCTGGGGCTGTGTTTTAATTGACGGTAAACATCATCATGTACCCTCTCTTTTCCAAATGTCATTTTTTAAATTCATTCATCTGTTTCCCAATTGCAGACACGGAAGTGCTCGACTCCCATATCAGAAATAAAACAGAGGATGGCATTAAGGTAACCCAATTTGCCAGTTTTTTACTTTCGCCAGCATAGGCGGAGTTTGACTTTTGGGGCAGGGGGGCGCACACCATGTTGATGACCCCGAAACGCAGTGTCAGCAATAAAATTAACTTACAAGAATAATTATAATAATAAGTTGAAAATGAGCGTTTTTTTTTTTTGTTTCCCATCATTCTTGAGAGGCCAAATCAGGCTGCTTCAGCTATACTTATCGCCAAGATCATCATCCATTGAATATGGTACGCCCAACGGTGTCGTACCAATGTAGTTACCCCAGTCAAAAATTGTATCCCCGAGGTGGAGCCACTGCGATGCACTAATTTCCGTGTTTTGGTGATGTAGTTATCTACGAGCTTTTAAAACATGGCCCATCCATTTAAAAAAAAAAAAAAAAAACATTAAAAAAAAAGCATTTTTTTTCTGTCATATAACATAACATAAATACTGAGCGTAAAATGTTTTACTCGTAGGATGACCTATAACTGTTATTACTGTAAGTCTTGCAAGTCTTGTATGGAGTTTCTCCAGTTTAATAAACGTCAATGTCCAAAATATATAACTGTGGTTCTTTTCTGGCTTCAATTAATTTTTTAAGTCGACATAACTCATAACACATGCGTCTTTGTGCGCTCCTGCGGCCAGGGGACACACTTTTTGACGGTGGTAACTACATTGGCAAGACACCAGAGGTGGCTCAGTTGTACAATTAGCTTCTTTAGTGGGGCAAATTGAAACTCCGCTCACCATTTTGACGGTGTTCTCTAGCCTTTAATGGTCCCCACTTTCAATAATTGTTTCTTGCTCGGTAGTTGTTATCGCTTTTGAAAGCTTAGGTTTGAAAAAAATGACATATATCCATCTTGCCTCTTCGGTCCTCGGGTGGTTTTGGCTCAGCAAAGCTAATGACTGTCTAAGGTGCTACTCACATGATCCATTCGAAAAATAATTTTTACCAATTATAAAAATATCTTTTTTTGTTCATTTCATTCATTTTTGTTGTTTTATTGCTTTACAACTTTTATAGACAATATTTTACCGGAAAATTCTTAATTTTAAGATCATATACTGTATAGGAAAGTCAATTAGGTAGAGGTATAGGTAGAGGCCCGAATTTTAAATCATAGATGCATTTCCACTTACAGAGACACAATTAAAAAAAAAAATCAGAAATCATATTGTATGATTTTTTAAAAATAATTCATTTGTAATTTACTGGAGTTCATAAGTATTTGTAGCCCTGAGAATCAGCTTGTCTGTCTACTTTAAAAAATAAAATAAAATAAAAAAGTCCACCTTCACCCCATGAGTAACCACACACCCACCACCTGTTTGAGCTCAATATTGTCACCTGTGCACCCCACAGTCAGTCATAATACAACTGGTACCATGGGCAAGACCTGTGAGCTTTCAAAACACACCGGAGAAAAAAAATGTTGAGCTCCACAAAGCTGGAAAAGGCTATGGTACAATTGGAAACCAGCTTGGTGAGAATAAATCAACAGTTGCAGCAATTGATAGAAAATGGAAAAGGCTAAACATGACTGATAATCTACCTCGGACTGGGGCTCCATGTAAAATTTCTCCTCGTGGGGCATCACTCATGATGAGAAAAGTGAGGGTTCAGCCAAAAAATACACGGCAGGAGCAGGTCAATGACCTGAAGAGAGCTGGATGCACAATTTCAAAGGCTACTGACAGTAGAACACTACGCTGCAATGGTTTAAAGTCATGCATTGGTCAGGTTCCCCTGTTGAAGACCCGTTTGAAGTTTGCTATGGACCATCTGACTGATGAATGTTTTGTCAGATTTTGAGCCACAATTTCTTCCCTCAGTCAGAGAGTCGTGGCTGGATCTTCCAAGATGACAATGATCTGAAGCACACAGCCAAGCTGATCAAGAAGTGGCTGCGTACAAAGCATATCAAGGTTCTGGAGTGGCCTAGCCAGTCTCCAGACATCAATCAAATAGAAAATCTTAGGATGGAGCTGAAACTTTGTGTTTCTCAACGACAGCCCCGAAATCTGACTGATCTAGAGAAGATTTATGTGGAGGAATGGGCCACAATCCCTGTTTCCATATGTAAAAATCTGGTGAAGAACTACAAAGAGCGTCCGACCTCTGTAATTGCAAACAAAGGCTTCTGCACAAAATATTACAACTGACTTTCTCAGGGGTACAAATACTTATGAACCCCAGTAATTACAAATAAATTATTGAAAAATCATACATTGTGAGTTCTGGATTTTTTATTTAGATTATGTCGCATCTATGATTGAAAGTGGGTGAACTTGCAAAATCACAAGGGGTGCAAATACTTCTGCTCCTCGCTGTATGTTTGTGTTCAAGATAACTCAATAACGAATAAAGGGGAATTTCGAGATAATCTGTTTAAATTTAAAGGGACTGCCCACTCTCCCAATATGGCGATGCTCTGAATTTGTCTGTGGAGGTTTGCTCTCTCAGAGTGCTTCTGTAGTTAATCTGAGTTCTCCAAAAGTTTTATCTGTTTCGACAAATAATGGTTGTGTGTCATAGCTTTCCCATTCCTGTACTAAAAACTGATTATTTTACAGCTCCTGGACATCCTAAATGCAGGTGAAAGTGTACCAGAACAAATGGTCGTCAGGCTCATTTTCGACATGTTGAACTCAAGCAAAGTTCAGCACTACGGTAAAGTTCCTGTTAGCTTGGAACCACAACGCGTACAACCACCCCGATATTCATATCAGGTTATCGCAGGTTACGTGCTGAGCTGCCTGCCATTCATGTCGGAAGAGGGCTTTAGCGTCGATGAGCAAATGGAGTTGATCCGGAAGCTCAAGCTGAAGCCAGACTTCATCATCAACATCAAGGTTATGTCGCATCACCGTCCTTCCTTAGGTTTTCAATAAGACAATGAACCTGTTGTCTTATCAGTGCGCCGACAAAGATCTGGTCCAGAGACTGTCGAGTCAGAAGCAGCACCCAATTACAGGGCTTCTGTACAATCAAGATCAATGCAAGTGGGACAATGAATTCCACGTAACGGGATTTATAGATGACGAAATCGTGGAGGAGGGCGATAAGGAAGACTCAGAGGTATCTGTTCAACTTTACACATGGTTAGGAAGTGGGGAAGTGATCTGACAGATCCAGGTTAGACGAATTAATGATTGTCATGCCTGCAGGATGAGGATGACGAGGAGGAGGAAATAATCACCACCAGGTGTACCATTGACCAGTTGGTTTGGCTTCCTGAACGTCAGTCCAGAAATACGTCCCTAAGAATTAATATGTACAAAGATAACATCCTGAGACCACTTGAGGTACCAATTCTCATTGTTCAAAAGTGGAAATAATAGGACTTCCATTTAAATGTAACACATATTTTGGTATTCAGGACTATATGATGGACCACAACCCGATATACCTTTTAGAAGTGGATGGAAGCAATACACCGGAGGAGTTGGTCTTAGTAAGTCACTTCCCACAAAGAGCATGTTGGTACTGTTTGTGTTATTGATGTCTGTCAATGTTTGCTTCTAGTTTGTGTTGTCCCGGCTGGGAGCAATGGCCATACAGCGCGTCTCCATTCCGGTGGTCCTCCATCAGAATGAAGAGTTGCCTGAAGACATCGAAACGGTCAGTCTTGTACAATGTTTTTCAGTAAGACTGTTTCGATTCATCCAACACAAAGCTCAAATCCAATGCCGCCTCCCATATGGTTTGTAGGAGGATCTGTTGAGGTTTATGTCCTCCTCACGGATGTTGGTGCCAGGCTTCAGGTGGCGAAGGAGCCGCTGGGGTCGAAGTTGTCCAGTGGCTCTGACGGAAGGACTGTTGGTACCTGGAAAACCAGAATTTTCTGTAGGGTAAGGATTCTGTTAAGTGATATACCGCAGTGACTTCAGATAGCAGTTTCATTTGTTCCATGAGTAAACTTGTCTCGTCTTTTGCAGTTTCTGCGACAAAATGTACATCCTATCCTCCAAAGAAGCCTATGACAAGTTTGTGACCAACCCCCGGCCCTACCTGCTCCCCCCGATGCCAAGCCCCCCTTGCAGGGTGTGCATCATTGGCACGAATGTTACAGGGAGAAGTGAGCTGGCCCAACTCTTGGGTGAGAGGCACAACGTGTCCGTGCTGGAGCTGGAGAAACTAGCGGAGCCACTATTGGCTGAGTTGGAGAAGAACTGGCTGGGCAAAGTCAAAGAGGACAGCACACAAGCCGCTATGGAAAAAATCAGGACCAAACAGCAAACCGAGCACAGATCTGGCAAGTTGATGACAAGTTTCTCCTATTTGCGTACAGACATTACTATCACTCACTTGTGATGTCTTGCCTCCCCAGACGGAACCCCTGCTGTGGAAGGTAAGCAAGGTTTTAGTTCATTGAAATCACTTGCGATACCAATTCGGATCATCCACAAAGCTCCGTATAGAGCACACACAAATGAGCTTTACATCAAATCCAAGATTTTAAAATTTTATGATTTGATACACTTCAAAACTGTTCAGATGATGTACAAGGCCCATACAAATTGTCATCCGTACAACTTACAAATTCGCTTCCAAGCGAGGGAATCAAATTATGATTTGAGAAGGAACAATGTTTTTACCTATGGCCATGTTAGAACTACCTTAAAATCATTTTCGATTACCAACATAGGCGATCGCCTCTGGAATGCTCTTGACCCTGCACTGACCAACATAGGGTCCCTAGCAGCGTTTAAAAGAAAATATAAGAACAGTATTCTTAGTCACTACTGTGATTGACCTCCAGTTTTGTAAAACAACCGCATGAGAGTCAAACAAAGGTATTCTGCCAGACACATAGACACCACATAGAGTTCCCATAACAAAAGTGAAGGAATTTCATAGGCATAACATGCCCTAATAAACAACTCTGTCGCAAAGACAGAACATTCAACTGCTGACTTACGCGAATGCTGTCCGCCTTTGATTAAATCTGCAACATTTGTGTACAATGAAGTTACTAAACTGATCGCTAAGTACACTGGACAGGTTTTCTCAACAATGCGACCTACATCGAGCCAACGCCCATGTCCAGCCAATACTTTCACGTCTGGATTTTACGGAGGATGGCTGGGGGAAATGGAGGCCCATATGTTTGACCGCTCTTCAGATCGAGGATATGGAAGATGTTTTCTTCCCTCGGCTATTCCTCCTTTAACAAATCAGACAATCTTACCCTAATCAATGAGCAAACAGCTGATTGACAGCTTTACCCAAGTGTTACGTCGAATCAATTACTTTGGGAAAGAAAATTCATGTGAAAAAAACCAAAAAGAAAAAAAAAAAAAATACTGTACATGTACCACAATGTGAAATGCTTACTCTATCATGTCAACCCTTGTCTTTTCTTTGGTTTTCTTCGGGTTAATCATATCACATTGCTATCTTGTAACTGTCAATGATACTGATGATGATGACAATAAACAAACAAACAAACAAACAAAGAAGCGAATGTATTGAACGCGATGTTGAAATACCCTTACGCTGCCCTCAGTGACTGAGGATCATCCTGAAGTAGTGGCACTGGTGCAGATTGCTCTAGAAGATGCCAGAAAGCAGGATGCAGCCAAGGAAGTTTATGCTCAGGCTCTGACGAAGGTCGTAAGAGAGGTATATTCAATACATTTTGGGTAACATATACTGTCTGCGCAGTGTATCCAAAATGTCCAAAATCTATGATTCCCAACTCTGATTTGAAAGATTTCTACTGCATTTTGACCCAGAATGAATCCACCAAAATGGGTGCAGATGTAGGCACTGGTTGGGTTCTGGACAACTTTCCCAGAAGGGCCTCGCAATTGGAGGCATTACAACGAGCTGGGATCCATCCAGATTTTCTCTTCTGTCTCATGCAAACTGAAGCCAATCAGAGTGAGTTCAATGTCTTATGTCTTTTTTCCTAACCTATCCTAAAATGTCTTTATAGGGTGAACTTTTTATTGTACTACATTGGAGTTTCTGTCATGTGTTGATCATCCCTCATGTTTTTATCCCATTGTGTAGTTCCCACGACAGATCAGTCTGGTGCTCCACCGGCAGAAAAACCTGAAGGTAGACGTTTCTTATTAATTTATCAAATGTAGTCTGCGGGGTCTGGTCACTGTATGACCGGTGTCAGTTTGGTCTGTGTAGCCGGTTGTAAGTCGGATCTGTTTCCAATGAGAGTTGGACTTCACCAGGTCGGTCCTATGTCACTGGTTCTGTTCATCACTTTTATGGACAGCATATCTTATCTAGGAGCAGCAAAGGCACCAAGGGGTCCGGTTTGGTGGCCTCAGTTTTGCATCTGTGCTTTTTGAGGATAATGTGGTGGTGTTGGCTTCATCAGGCTGTGACCTTCGGCTCTCGCTGGAGCAGTTCGCAGCTGAGTGTGAAGCGGTCGAGATGAGAATCAGCACCTCCGTGTCGGAGACTATGGTCCTCAGTCGGGAAAAGGTGGAGTGCCCTCTCTGGGTCTGGGATGAGGTCCTCCCCCAAGTGGAGGAGTTCAAGTATCTCGGGGTCTTGTTCACGAGTGACGGAAAAATTGAATGGGAGATCAACAGGCGGATTGGTACTGCCTATGCAGTGATGTGGACTCTGCATTGGTCCGTCGTGGTGAAGAAGTAGCTGAGCCAAAAGGCGAAGCTCTCTGTTTACCGGTTGATCTATGTTCCTACCCTCATCTGTGGTCATGAGCTGTGGGTCGTGACCGAAAGTACAAGATCCCGGATAGAAGCGGCTGAAATGAGTTTCCTCCGTAGGGTGTCCGGGCTCTCCATTTGAGATAAGGTGAGAAGCTCGGTCATCCGGAGTAGAGCTGCTGCTCCTCCACGTCGAGAGGAGCCAGATGAGGTGGCTAAGGCCTCTGATTAGGATGCTTCCCGGATGCCTTCCTGGTGAGGTGTTCCGGGCATGTCCCATGGGGAGGAGGCTGTTGGGCCGACCCAGGGCACGCTGGGTAGACTATGTTTCCCGATTGGTCTGGGAACACCTTGGGATCCCCCAAGCTTGGGAGAGGAAAGTCTGGGCTACCTTTCTAGAGCTGCTGCCCCCGCAACCTGACCTCAGATAAGCGGGAGAAAATGGATGGATGGATGGATGGATGGATGGATGGATGGATGGATGGATGGATGGATGGATGGATGGATGGATGGATGGATGGATGGATGGATGGATGGATGGATGGATGGATGGATGGATGGATGGATGGATGGATGGATGGATGGATGGATGGATGGATGGATGGATGGATGGATGGATGGATTGATTGATTGATTGATTGATTGATTGATTGATTGATTGATTGATTGATTGATTTGGCTTGATATCTCACGGTTTCAATTCTTCAGAAAAGCCTGAGGAGAAAATGGAGAAGGAGCAGTTCAAACGAGATTGGGACGGCCTTCAGCTGGCGCTTAGCTTAAGCCATTCAGTGCTCCATACCAATGACAGAAGTCCTAAGGAACTTCTTCACGAGGTTGTCCAGCTCATGGAGAGTGAGTAGAATCTTGCGAGTCTTGAGTTTTGTAACAGGACCTCAACAGTTTAGAGTTAAGAACCCAATGTCGGTTCTTAATTGTTCCGCAGAGCCCTTCAGGTATTTGCCTAGAGAGTTTTCCGCAGTCGACTTGGATGAGGAAGCAGAAGATTTCGACGCCATCGCAAATTTGGAAAATGCCGATGATGAAAATGACTCTTCCAAAGATACGGCCGAGGAGGAGGAAGAAGTGGAAGAGGACGATGAGGAAGGCGTAAGTCAACACACATCCTTTTGCTCATTGCTTAACATTGTACAGTTCAAAGTTCATTTTTTCTGTCTTTGTATTCGTCTAAAAGTCAGAATCCCAAGGCGAGGCAAATACCAAGAGGGCTTTTGGCGATACCTATCATTTCTGCCCAGTAGTGCTAAAGAAGCAGAATGCATTAGTGCCCTGTTCAGATGAGGTATCATCCAAGTATCGGGAAAAGGTCTACTATTTCTCCAGTACAGACGCCAGAGAGATCTTTATGCTCACTCCAGAGCAGTTTGTTGGACAGACCAGTCTTCTGAAGGTACAAACTGAGGGTAGACGAAGTCAGTTAAATGGGATGTTTTATAAGGTTACCTCTGTTTCAGCCCCCTGCTTTGAGGATCTTCATTCTGGGATGCCGGGGCTCCGGCAAGACCACTCAAGGCGAGTGGCTCGCCAAGAAACTGGGCCTCTTCCATATTCAGTTCAAGGAGCACCTTCAAACGCTCCTCATGCCAAAGCTGAAGCATCGAGTCATCCCTGCTGACGAGTCGACAGAGGAGCATCTTAGGGTCTTGAAGGCAACTATCGAGGAGGCGCAAGGGAGTGACGCTCCAGAAACAACCGAGGTAAGCTTTCTGGATAATGTTTTCAAGGTATGGTGGATCTTTGTATTGCGTTTTGTTGTCCATTAGGAAGACGCCGGGCTGACTGATGAGGAAATTGGTATTAAGGCCTACCTAGCAGATGACCAACTTCCCTTGAGTTCACAAGTCATGGATCAGGTCATCAATCTATACTGGAAAACGGAGCCCTACATGTAACATAGCCAACTCACAGGGGTTAAACTTCGGCGCAGATAGTGTCGACTTCAATTCTGGATGTTGCAGGTCAACCGGTTTCATCCTGGAGGGTTTCCCTTACAACACAGAGGAAGTGCAGCACATGATGCAACACCAGCTTTTTCCCGACGCTGTGGTCACCTTGATGGTGGAGGTGGAGGATGTTCAGGCGCGACTGCAGCCCAAATTCCGGCAAAGGTGGCAGGAACACTGTCAAAGACGTGAAGCTTTGGTCAACGTCCTCCGTGAAATTCACCGCAAAGCTCGGGTAAGTCAGATAAAACTTTATTGAAATGACGGAGTAATGAGAACAGATGGTAACTGCGTAAGTGTTGGCTACATACAGGAAGTGAATCGTGAGAAGAGAAGGGCAGAACTAATGGAGGAGAAAGCAGCTTCAACCACAACAAAAGTAAGCAGTCTCGTCAACTACCGTCTCTGCTCGACTGTTTTTTGTATTCATACTAACCGCTAAATAAACCAGTTAAGTTTCCGAGATGAGGATGAGGGAGAAGAGGATGCTAAAACTTTAGAAGATGAGATAGAAGCCATACTGGAGGAGGAGTACCCCGAGGAAACCTATGACGAGTTCATCGAAGAAGAACCGGAGGAGACAACTATCGACAGACTGAACATGGAGATAGAAGAACGTTACGTATCAGACACAAACAACATGTCTACCGTGCTGGTAAAAACAGTAGCTAACTTGATTGCTTAATTGATCAAACTGTTAAAACACATTGATGTTTGTTTTTTTTTGTACTTGCAGGAGGTACTCAGCGAACTCAAAATTCCTCGGATCTCTATTAACGGCGCTCGCAAGTCACACGTCGTTCTGCGGCAAGTCCTTCTGAAAGTAGAGCCGCTGCATGCTAACCGCGAGTCGCTCTTCCAAAAATGCCAGCCCATTTCGTATCAACTGGCACAGCTGCTTTTGCTTTACTCCTTCAAGTTCCACAGCGCCTTTGGGTGCCTGGACCCCGTCCAGGTAAGCACCACAGTATCAGCTGTACAGTGGGGCACATGAATATTTAGTCAACCACTAATTGTGCAAGTTCTCCCGCTTGAAAATATTAGAGAGGCCTGCAATTGTCAACATGGGTAAACCTCAACCATGAGAGACAGAATGTGGAAAAAAAAACAGAAAATCACATCGTTTGATTTTTAAATAATTTATTTGCAAATCATGGTGGAAAATAAGTATTTGGTCAATACCAAAAGTTCATCTCAATACTTTGTTATGTACCCTTTGTTGGCAATAACGGAGGCCAAACGTTTTCTGTAACTCTTCACAAGCTTTTCACACACTGTTGCTGGTATTTTGGCCCATTCCTCCATGCAGATCTCCTCTAGAGCAGTGATGTTTTGGGGCTGACTTTCAACTCCCTCCACAGATTTTCTATGGGGTTGAGATCTGGAGACTGGTTAGGTATCTCCAGGACCTTGAAATGCTTCTTACGAAGCCCCTCCTTTGTTGCTCTGGCTGTGTGTTTGGGATCATTGTCATGCTGAAAGACCCAGCCACGTCTCATCTTCAATGCCCTTGCTGATGGAAGGAGATTTTCACTCAAAATCTCTCGATACATGGCCCCATTCATTCTTTCCTTTACACAGATCAGTCGTCCTGGTCGCTTTGCAGAAAAACAGCCCCAAAGCATGATGTTTCCACCCCCTTGCTTCACAGTGGATATGGTGTTCTTTAGATGCAATTCAGTATTCTTTCTACTCCAAACATGAAAACCTGTGTTTCGACCAAAAAGTTGTAGTTTGGTTTCATCTGACCATAACACATTCTCCCAGTCCTCTTCTGGATCATCCAAATGCTCTGTAGTGAACCGCAGACGGGCCTGGACGTGTACTGGCTTTAGCAGGGGGACACGTCTGGCAGTGCAGGATTTGAGTCCCTGGCGGCACATTGTGTAACTGATAGTAGCCTTTGTTACTATGATCAGAGGCGTCGCGTCCCATTAGGCAAACCAGGCAATTGCCTAGGGCCCCCAGCCAGCAGGGGCCCCCAGACGGGCCAACAGATTTAGCGCACGCAGCTTTACTGAACTGTCGCAGCAACAAGTATGACAGTGCCAGTGAAAGCCTTGTGTCTGAGTTCCCTGAAGGGGCCCTTTCACTTGCTCTACACCCCCCAATCCCCACACGTAACTCAGAGTGAGAGTGAGCGGCGATTTGGCTTTTTTTAAATTGGCGTATATCCAAATGAAGAGAAGTTATCCTTCTGGAAGCGACAAATGAAAGATTATAAAAAACAGAAGAGGAGAAAAGGAAGCAAGACAGCGGTGAGTGTACTATGATACTGTAGTTTTATGTCCTAATGTAGTAGAAGCCGGGCACTTTGAGTGTCCTAAAAAGCGCTCTATGAGACAGAGGCGTTATTATACTTTTATTAAATATGCTATTGCTCCAAGTCCAACTGTCACCCTTACTTGCACAAGCTCAAAGGGCCCCATGTTGCTTGTTGCCAGGGGCCCCCGGGGACCCTTGCTACCCCTCTGACTATGGTCCCAGCTCTCTGCAGGTCAGTGGTGTCCAAACTATTCCACATAGGGCCACAGTGGGTGCTGGATTTCCTTCCTACACAACAAGACGACATCTTTTCACCAATCTGGTATCTCACAACTGTAATCAGTTGATTGCAGTCAGGTGCTACTTTTTTTAGCACAAACTTCATTGGTTAAACTGTCTGTGCTCGATTGGTAGGAACAAAAACCAGAACCCACAGTGGCCCTTGAGGACAGGTTTGGACACCCATGCTGTAGGTCATTCACTAGGTCCCCCTGTGTGGTTCTGGGATTTTTGCTCACCGTTCTTGTTATCATTTTGACGCCACGGGGTGAGATCTTGCATGGAGCCCCAGATCGAGGGAGATTATCAGTGGTCTTGTATGTCTTCCATTTTCTAATAATTGCTCCCACAGCTGATTTCTTTAGACAAAGCATTTTACCTATTGCAGATTCAGTCTTCCACGCCTGGTGCAGGTCTAGAATTTTGTCTCTGGTGTCCTTCGACAGCTCTTTGGTCTTGGCCATAGTGGAGTTTGGAGTGTGACTGACTGAGATTGTGGACAGGTGTCTTTTATACCGATAATGAGTTAAAACAGGTGCCATTAATACAGGTAAAGAGTGGAGCCTCGTTAGACATCGTTAAAAGAAGTTAGACCTCTTTGACAGCCAGAAATCTTGCTTGTTTGTTGGTGACCAAATACTTATTTTCCACTTTAATTTGGAAATAAATTCTTTAAAAATCAAACAATGTGATTTTCTGTTTTTTTTCCACATTCTGTCTCTCATGGTTGAGGTTTACCCATGTTGACAATTACAGGCCTCTCTAATCTTTTCAAGTAGGAGAACTTGCACAATTGGTGGTTGACTAAATACTTATTTGCACCAATGTACCTGAAATTTTGGAAGTTTTAAAACCCTGTAAATCCTTACAGCGGTACAGTGAAGGTGATCTCATCCAGCCCGTGTTGTGGCCTCTGGATACGGCATTTCCAGTGCTTTTTAACCAGTATATCTACTTCTTCGCCTCCAAGAAGAACCAGCAAACATTCATACTTAACCCCTTGAAGTACCTCCGACAGTCTAAGCCCTCGCCTATGCTTCCTGTTAAAATGGCTATCCTTGGACCGCCCAAATCAGGAAAAACAAGCAGTGAGTCCCTGAAATAACCTTTCCTTTTCAAGTCTTGAATGATTTCATCAGTTCATCACATTCCCCGCCATCAGTGGCGATGTTGTTCGCGCAGAGGTACGGTTTGGACCTATTGTCCATCGGCGGCGTCATGCGGCGTATTCTCAGTGAGCAGGAGCACAGCGACCTGGCAGTGAAGATGAAGCAGCATCTCAACGAGGGTCTTGTGGTGCCAGATGAACTAGCCATCCAGTGCCTGGAGAAGGTGCTGATGAGCTTAGTTTGCAATACGCAAGGGTGCGTCTGAAGAATTACTCGCCGCTGGTCCAACCCTGGTTGGGAATTGCTGTTTTCTGGTCTTCCAGGTACGTGTTGGACGGATTTCCCTTGACGATGAAGCAAGCAGAACTAATGCAGGCCAACAGCATCATCCCCATGGTGGTGATCGAGATGGAACTAGACACGGTGGAAGTGCTGAAGCGAGGCTTGACGCTCAAAATGGGGGAGAAGTCAGAGAACCGCATTCTTGACGTAACCACCGAAACCGACCGACAAGCAAACACAACTAACTGCTTTTGATTGCAGGCCGCATCTGATGCACGACAGCGCCGAGATCCTCCACATTCGCAACGCGTGCTACAAGCAGGAAACGGAGCTTTTGAAGAAGCATTTCCAGCAGCAGTACAACAACTGGATCTCGATGGATGGCCTCAAGAGCATTTGGTACACGTGGGAACGGCTTCTC
Organism: Corythoichthys intestinalis; assembly: GCF_030265065.1. NCBI lineage: Eukaryota > Metazoa > Chordata > Actinopteri > Syngnathiformes > Syngnathidae > Corythoichthys > Corythoichthys intestinalis. The sequence continues at coordinate 9,460,069 of NC_080413.1, forward strand.
AAGGAGATCAGTATCAGCATGGAGTACATTCACACTTACCTGAGGAGGACCAGGAGAGGTAAGTAAGAGGAACAAGAAGATGAATACAGCCTGGTTTAAACGTGTGTATCATGATGCAGGTCAAGCGGGCTGCATCAACAGGCTGTGCGTCACACCGGAAGAGTTTCAGCGTCAGCTTGGAGAGTTTGGCCATTACTGCCCTGTGTGCTTGGCTCTGAAGGACCACCTAGTGGACTGCTCAGAAACTGCCTCACTGATGTATGCTGCAGAATACAAAAGGCAATATTTCAAAATGTGTGGTACGGAGCATTTGGAGGTGAGCTTCTAAAAAAAAAAAAAAAAAAAAAAAAAAAAAACTTGTACAAGTTCTAAGCCTAAAGAGAGAATGTTTTATGCTTGTGGCAGTTCTTCCTGGCCAATCCGGATAAATTCATCAGCCCGGGCTGCCCACGCCCTCTCCCGAAGGCAGAAATGCTGCCCAGAAAGTTATCTGATGAGGATTTGAGGAAGAAATTTCCACAGCCAATTGAGCTGAAAGGTTTCTGCCCCGTCACTTATCTGGATGGCAAACTGAGGTACACACTTTCAGGTTATATGACCCTAATTTGTTCTGAAGTGAGAAGGGCCAGTACATTTTTGGCCTAAAAAGCTACAAATAAGAACTATTCAAAATGTTATCATATGATCAGAAATTTTGTGGCAAAAATAAGTCTAATTTCAATAATATTTTGAGACAATTTTTCATTTACTGTAAATTACGGTACTCTAAGATGCGGAACAGTGGCGGAACAAATGTCAACAGGGCCCGGGTACAATGAGCAGAAACGAGACCCCTGAGTGAACCGTCCAACCTGACACTTTTGCAGGCCCCTCAAGACTTGTCCGGCGTTTGTGTGCGGGGTACATGTGGAATCTTTTTTCAGAAACAGCGAGAATAAAAAGTGGTATTTTAACATATAGCAAAATGGCTTTTAGAAACTGGCATTTTTTTGGGCATATGGCAAAACAGCTTTTGGCATATGGCTAATGGCTTTAGGCATATGGCATTTTTTTGCATATGGTATTTGTTTTGCATATGGCAAAATGGCTTTTGGCATATGGCAGTTTTTTTTTTTTTGGTATATGGCAAAATGGCTTTTGGCAAATGGCCTTTTTTTGGTCTGGCTGTCAATGTCATGACCTTACTTGGGTGCCAGTTGAATGTCAATGCGCTCTAATGGTAAATGTATGGTCCAAAAATCACAACCACGCGTTTTTCTGCCATTTAAAATGAATGGAAAATTTGGTTGTGCATGGCCGTCAAAGGCACGAATGCCATACTTCAAAAGCCATTCTGCCATATGCCAAAAAATGCCATATGCCAAAAGCCATTTTGCCAAATGCCCAAAAAAATGCCATATAGAGCCTACCCACGTACCACGTGCTCGCTGTATGGTTCCGCCCACTTGTCCGTCAAAACATAGTGTTAACCTGTTACGGCTACGTACATTTCTCCTATTTACGGCGTGTTTTTCTGCTCCTTAACATTAATAATCAAAATGGTGAAGGCGTGTGTGGCTGTTGGTTGCACTAACAGAGAAGATGGAAGGAGAGACTTGAAGTTTTACCGTATTCCGAGGGATCCAAAGAGGAGAGCGAAATGGACGGCTGCAATTCGACGTGAAAACTGGACACCAAAAAATCACCACAGACTATGTAGTAGTCATTTTATATCCGGTAAGATGCATTTAATATATATTTAGAGGGTTTTGGCCTGACAACCACAATTAAGATCATTGCTAGGCTAATCGCCGACAACATACGACGTAGTACGACATAGTTTCAAATTCAAGATGTTTGTGACTTCCCTTTCTTCCACCATCGTTATTTTTTGAATAATATTTAGCTGGTACCAAGTGAAAGAAACTGGCCTCGTCTACGGGGCTGACAAATAACCACAATTAAGATCATTGCGAGGCTAATCGCCGACAACATACGACGTAGTACGACATAGTTTCAAATTCAAGATGTTTGTGACTTCCCTTTCTTCCACCATCGTTATTTTTTGAATAATATTTAGCTGGTACCAAGTGAAAGAAACTGGCCTCGTCTACGGGGCTGACAAATAACCACAATTAAGATCATTGCTAGGCTAATCGCCGACAACATACACGTATGTATGTAGTGAGAGTGCTATCGCTAAACCATATAAACATTAAAAGCCTTAACTCCATTGACAAATGACATGAAATACATTAGACTTGACAGTGGATGTTAGCAATAACAAAAGATTTTGAATTGAAAATTTCGTAACTCACCTTTCCAAGCACAAGATAGATTCCTACCGAATTTTCGTGGACGAGGACCTGTTTCACCCAACCAGCAACGAAGTATTTATAAGCCTCCAAGCTCTTGAAGTTTTTCATATTTTCGTGAGAATAGGCTGATTTAGTGTGGACAAGATAATTGTAAATATCTGCGTAGCAGATGTCAGGCAGACAGGGCGAAGACAGTGGGTCGAAAAACATCGATTTGGGCATCAAATATGGATCTGGCGACTGTATAGAACGAAGCTTTTCCTCATAACGCCTTTTATGCAACAGATCCAGTGAGTTTGCGGCATCAGAAAGCACCGGGTCTTCCATGAAATGCATTTTAAATTCCGCCATCAATTGAAAACAATGCTAATACAGAGTCAAAATGACGGACAAGTGGGCGGAACCATACAGCGAGCACGTGGTACGTGGGTAGGCTCTATACCAATAAAATGCTATATGCCAAAACCCATTTTGCCATATACAAAAAAATGTCATATGCCAAAAGCCATTTTGCCAAATGCCCAAAAAATACCATTAACCAAAAAAAAAAAAAGCCATATGCCAAAGCAATTTTGCCATATGCCAAAAAAATGCCATTAACCAAAAGAATGGCATATACAAAAAACTGCCATATGCCAAAAGCCATTTTACCGTATGCCAAAAAATGCCAGTTGCCAAAAACCATATGCCAAAAAATGCCATAAACAAAAAATGCCATATGCCAAAAGCCATTTTGCCATATGCCAAGAAAAATGCCATAAACCAAAAGAATGGCGTATACAAAAAAAATGTCATATGCCAAAAGCCATTTTACCGTATGCCAAAAAATGCCAGTTGCCAAAAGCCATATGCCAAAAAATGCCATATACGAAAAATTCCATATGCCAGAAGCCATTTTGCCATATGCAAAAAAATGCCAGTTGCCAAAAGGCATTTCAACACTAGTTATGTGAGTCATTTGTTGCTAGGCAGAATTCACAGGGCATTAATATTTGTGCCCCAAAGCCCACGAAAACTCACACTCTGTGTTAAATATCAATTTGGTTCCGTTTCTTAGGTATGAAGCTCTGGTTCACGGCAGTTTGAGATTTGCATTGGAATACCGAGGGCGTATCTATACCTGCGAGACCAAAGAGAAGCAGTACAGGTTCTTGAGGTGAGTCCAAATCTGTGCTGAATAGGTCCTTCTACTTGTCATCAGTTATTGAGCGGCTACAATACATCATTTCTCAAGTGCTCCGGAAGTCTACTGGGACCTCAAGCTGCCCAATAAGGTTCCTCCTCTTTGCGAGTCCATTCCCCTTACCTGCCTCCCTACTCTAGGCTATCTTGAACAGGTCAGAAACAGAACAGAAATATTAAGTTGTTGAAAAGTTGTTTGAGTGCTTTATATCTTGCTTTTGAAGGGCGTGGCCGTGGCGGTCATAAAAGCCATGACGGCAGTCGGGTGTCTGAAACCAAAGTTTCCCTTCTTGACTATGGAACGATCTGCTCTCAATTATGTTGCGTTCTACATGAAAGGTATTAACTCATAGTTAGACAAGCAAGTTTGTATGAGTATGACAATGTTTTTCTCACCGCAGCGTTCAACCATAGCAGCACAGAGCACATTCGCCAGATGTACAAAAAGAAGCTAGCCTCGTTCGAGGAGAACTGCGCACTCATTCCTTACCTTAGCACTTCTATGGGAACTGCCTACAAGCTCCCCTGCGAATGCCCTGTGGACTTTGACTTCAAATTGAAGAAGTTTCTGGCCTTGAGAGACTCGTCCGAAGAGGATTCCGATCTGGAAGACTAAAATGTTCTGTGTTGAACTGGAACCGATGTGGTCGCGTTCCATTTTTGAGCCTCTGGTTGTCAGAGTGATTATTCACTTGAGTCTACAGCATTTGGCTGTAAAGTATTCTACTAAGAAAATGTTGCTAAAAAGTCTTTAGCCTGAACATTTTATCTTGTTTCATTTGTTTTTTCAAGTGAGTGTTGACGTGCTTGTTGAGAGAATAATAATTTTTTTATAGGACAAAGACCACAATGTAATTTTTCCCGGAATAAAGATGATCACACAAGAAAATACAGTATATTGTAGTATTTGATGTACCGTATTGGCCCGAATATAAGACGGTGTTTTTTGCATTGAAATAAGACTGAAAAAGAGGGGGTCGTCTTATCTTCGCGGTCTAGACATTATACCCATTCACGATGCTAGATGGCGCCAGATATCATTGAAGCGATGTTCTGTCATGACAGATCTCAGCTACTCTCAAGTTAAACCAGTTTGCATTATTTTATTGCAATGTTTTTCCTTATTCAGATTTGTTTCAAGACTACAGTTACGGTTAGACTTCACTTTGATGGTTAATGGACCTATTGCAATTTTGTTGTTTTTATGGAAGTCATGCAAAATATTAAAGTTGGATCTCACAGCACCACTACTTAATTCACTTATGTAACATTCTTTTGTATTTGAAGTACATTTTTTGTTCAATTTTCACACTACCTTCTGTAGGCGACAAAACTTTTGTCTTGCCAAAATTTGACCTTTATCTCTTCATTAAATGATAAATCTTTTTTCAGTGAAACAAATATATTTTTGTACATTCAACATCATTTGGGAGGGTTTTAGCTTTCATGTGAGCCATTTCTGAAACCAATTGAATAATTAAAAGTCAGCTTATTAGCAATTGTTTCTGTGCAGAGTATAGCCTAAATAATTGTAAATTGTTGTCATAACATTTATACCATTGATATTATCTGAAATTGAGGTTTGTAAGTCCCACAGCATGGCAAGTGGGCATTTGCGTGTTGTTTTCAGCACCATTTTCTGCGTATGTTCCTGGACCTGTGCCCGTCTCATCACTGCCCTGTCATATGTACTTTTTGTTCCGGCACCTTATGGCACCTAGCCGTAGCTTTAGCATGGCGGGCTTCCTCTTAAACTCTCACTCTCCCTTGTTTACATCTCATTGTGACGTCCTGGTGGGTTTAATTATTTGAAAATAATGTACTTATCTTAGTGAATGTGAATAATCATAAAAAGAACTGCTGTGTTCATTGGTTTCGTAGCCCTAGATCGAATTAATCCTTTAAGTCTCAGGTCATCACTGTAAATTTGAAGCTGTTGAAGCAATTTTTAATTAAGATATCCTTTTATAATCTATGTGCTTTTTAATGAAAAGTATATCGGTCTCAAATATCAGATTCCAAAATCGGCCTTGGATATCAGCAATTGGCTGAAATTTTCTTTAGATATCGGTATCGGCATCAGCATTTGAAAATCCCATATCGGTCGACCTCTAGTTGATATTCTCAGATATAATCGGACAACTCTAGTACAGTGGGGCAAATAAGTATTTAGTCGCTGGGGACTCAAATCTTGCACTGCCAGACGTGTCCCCCTGCTGAAGAAAGTACACGTCCAGGCCCGACTAGAGAGCATTTGGATGATCCAGAAGAGGACTGGGAGAATGTGTTATGGTCAGATGAAACCAAAATAGAACTTTTTGGTAGAAACACAGGTTTTCGTGTTTGGAGGAGAAAGAATACTGAATTGCATCCGAACAACACCATACCCACTGTGAAGCATGGGGGTGGAAATCATGCTTTGGGGCTGTTTTTCTGCAAAGGGACCAGGACGACTGATCTGTGTAAAGGAATGAATGAATGGGGCCATGTATCGAGAGATTTTGAGTGAAAATCTCCTTCCACCAGCAAGGGCATTGAAGATGAAACATGGCTGGGACTTTCAGCAGGACAATGATCCCAAACACACAGCCAGGACAACAAAGGAGTGGCTACGTAAGAAGCATTTCAAGGTCCTGGAGTGGCCGAGCCAGTCTCCAGATCTCAACCCCATAGAAAATCTTTGGAGGGAGTTGAAAGTCCGTGTTGCCCAACGACAGCCCCAAAACATCACTGCTCTAGAGGAGATCTGCATGGAGGAATGGGCCAAAATACCAGCAACAGTGTGTGAAAAGCTTGTGAAGAGTTACAGAAAATGTTTGGCCTCCGTTATTGCCAACAAAGGGTACATAACAAAGTATTGAGATGAACTTTTGGTATAGACCAAATACTTATTTTCCACCATGATTTGCTAATAAATTCTTTAAAAATCAAACAATGTGATTTCCAGTTTTTTTTCCCCACATTCTGTCTCTCATGGTTGAGGTTTACCCATGTTGACAATTACAGGCCTCTCTAATATTTTCAAGTGAAAACTTGCACAATTTGTGGTTGACTAAATACTTATTTGCCCCACTGTAACTATAAGTATAGTCGTTGAAAACAATATTTAATGTGTCTTAAAAATCTAAAATGTTTGGCAGTAGGTTGACTGCTCTGAAAACCAACAATAATAGCTAATAATTCTTTATGGAGGAGGACTTACACCTTTAAGGGCTTTGCTCCAGCACACAGCAGTCTACTGTAACTCACTCATGTGAATAACAGCTGTGGACAACACACTGTACTGTTCGTAGCCCCCCGTTGAGGAAGTTGTTTTCAACCACTGCCAAACAAGACCTCTTCCAGGACTTCCTTCACAACCGCCATGAAGCCCGTCGGAGTACCACGGAGGCCGCGGCACAGGGACGCCGAGGCCGGTGGGGCCTCGTACCGGCGACATGTGGACAGTGCGGAGGCTGAGCGGCACCGAAAGCGTAGGGAGGTCCATTTGGCTTTTCGGGCTGAGCGCTATCAACCGCTTGTTGAGGAGGATGTGAAGGAGGAAAAGAAAACCAAGAAAGAGAAATATAAAAGAGTTAAGAAGGTTAGTCTGAGTTTATATTTAACTTATTGGCTGCAATTTTCAGTGATAGACTTCCTAGACATTAATAAGTTACTTCAGTGAATGATTTGCAAAGATTTCATCATGAATGTTAACCTAAATCCCAAACTGTAAAATAAGATTTGATGCGCGTATCTCAAAAGACTCTGTATCTCAAATCATCTTTGCCCATTGAAAAAAAACATGTATCTCTTTGAAAATTCATTTTTAAATTGTTTTTTCATCATGATATTTTTCTGATGTAATTTTTCCGTGAAAAAAAGATAATTACACAATATAATACAGTATATTGTAGTTTTAAAGCAACACTTGATAACTTTTCAGTTTTGGTCGATTTTAGCGATGCTGGTGGACAAAAGCAGTAGTGTTTTGCCTCAAGGAAGACTGCGTTTCCCATGAGGACCATATATTTACAACCAAATAACTTGTAACTTGAAAAAGATCAGATTTGATCTCTGTATCTCAAAACTTTTATCTTGAAAATCTTGAAGCCTGTATTTCAAAATACTCTTATCTCAAATATTCTTTGACCATTTAAAAGGACTGTATCTCTCTGAAATGAATTTTTAAACATATTTTTTCATCAGAAAAAACACTCTTAAGGGCCTGAAATGCATTCCATGTCAAGTATATCTACAACCAAATAGCTTGTAGCTTGAAAAAGATCAGATTTGATGCCTGTATCTCAAAAAACTCTTTTCTCTTATCATTTTTGCACATTGAAATGAAATGAATCTCTCTCAAAATTAATGTTTTAAACGTTTTTTCATGGGGAAAAAATGCTGTTAAGGTTCTGAAGTGCACTTCATTTCATATACAGTATATTTACAACCAAATATCTTGTATCTTGAAAAGTTTGGATGCCAGAATGGCCAAAGTTTTTTATCTCAAATCATCTTTGTCCATTGAAAAAAAAAATCTCACAAAATTTATTGTTTCGACATTTTTTTCATTAAAAAAAAACAAAAAAAAAACGACAACAACACTTTTAATTGTCTGAAGTCCACCATATGTCAAGTATATTTACAACCAAATTGCATTTGATGCCCGTATCACCAAAGACTCTTAACTCAAATCATTTTTGCCCATTGAAAAAAAATGTATCGGTCTCAAAATTCCTCTTAGGGGCCTGAAATGCACTCCATGTTAATTATATCTAGAACCAAAACGCTTGTATCATGAAAAAAATATGATGTGATGCCTATATCTCAAAAGGCTCTTATCTCAAATCATCTTTGCCCATTAAAATGGAATATCTCTCCCAAACGTCATGTTTTAATGTTTTTTCATGAGAAAAAAAAATACTGTTAAGGGCCTGAAATGCAGTTCATGCTGCATATATTTACAACCAAGTAGCTTGTATCTTGAAAAAGATCAGCTTTGATGCTTGCATCTCAAAAGACTCTTATCTCAAATTATCTGTGCCCAATCAAAATAAATGTATATCTCTCAAAATTAAAATTTTTAACATTTTTTATTCCATTAGAAAAAAAACACTCTTAAGAGCCTGAAGTAGAGATGTCGGCATCCCGATCGATCGGGTCCGATCATGTCATTTTCAAAGTATCGGAATCGGCAAAAAAATATCGGGCATGCCTTTTTTAAATATATATATATATTTTTTTTTTGATTAAATTGTTTTCTAATTGTAATTAACGTTACAAACATAATATGTTACACTCATCCAGAGTCTTGTGCTGCACGACCCACTTACACATTGTCGCGTTCAATCTGTAATGGCACCGTTTTTCCTATATATAGCGCTAAAAGGCAGCGCGAAATGAGTAGAGTGAATTTTGGCAGCCTTTAGAGCTTTTTTTTAATTGGCTAAGGCCTTACAATCCCTCTCCCTACGATTAGAAATATCGCAGGAAGCACTGTGGGGAAGAAAGGTAGTAATTGATCTTTTTCTTAGAACCCTATGTTATTTCCCAACGCAGAGAAGATATATCAATTGGTACCAGTACGCACAGTCATGGTTGCACTTCCCATCATGCATTTGGCCAGAACAGTTAAATGGCTACAGTATCATTTACCGAAAGCTCAACAAATACACTAGATGGCAATATTTAGTCTAGGGATGGGAATCGAAATGCGATTCCAATTCGGAACCGGTTCCGAGTGTTTCGAGGCCTCGACATCACAATGAAAAAGCCTTAACGATCCCTTTAACGATTCCTAAAGACGCGTATTGCGTCGTGACGTGTCTTGTTGTCCAGACGCATCAAACTAGCATGGCGCCAAGAACCACTCGCTCCAAAGTTGGACTACACTTCACCAGGAAAGAGTGTGAAAATGAAAGGTTTCGACGGGTAAGCACGAGCATTGCAGCCATAAACATAACAATGACAGCACGTAGTTTCAAACGCTCGAAAGTGTGTCTTCACTTCACGAGGAAAAATTACAACAAAGCGACTTGCAGTCATTGCAAGGTGGAGATAACTGCATCGGGAGGGAATAGACTGCACTGTCCTCACCGAGACAGCTATACAGCTAGCTAAACTCCGAAATGACGATACAGAAGACGTTGGTATAATTTGCTGACTTTATTCAACCATCACTTGAAGAGTGAAACTAAAAATAGAAATGAAACAAATCAATTTCGTCCCCAATAACAAACAGGTTTGCATCAACGTAAATCAGCGATGATTAGCTGCTAATAACAGTATGGTTAGCATTCGTTCGCTAGCATTAGCACATCGTTCAAACCACTACACAACAGAATTTAAGTGTCCGATCGCGAGTGGAAACACAACAACAACAGCACAAAAGATTATACATACAGGCGTTGCCTCTGTAGATATTAACATTAACAAAGAACGTAGGCTCGTAGAAGTGTTTCCCTCTCTCACTTCGCACGCTCACTCGCTTGGATGCCGCATTTCTTCGGGTGCCCAAACTGCGGCCCGCGGCCCAAATACGGCCCGCCTCCACATTTGGTCCGGCCATTTTGAATTTTTTTTTTTCCTCAATCGTGTTATTTATTTCCTGGCCTTTTTCCTTGAAGAATTCAGAGCGGGTTATTTGGTTATTATCTATTTAATTAATAGTGTTTTTATTATTAATTATTATATTATTATTTTTATTTTATTTACTTTCATCCAGAAAGGGTTATTTGATTGCGGCTTTCTGAAAAACAATAATTTTTTACATTTATGCACTTCTGCAATCGTCACACTTTTTTTGTTACAAACTGACCCCGGCCCCTCATCAGAGAAGGGAAAAGTTATGTGGCCCTCACAGGAAAAAGTTTGGGGACCCCTGCTTTAACACATATTGCCAAACGCAGAACAACAACCTATCTCCCAATATATACCAATATTTTTTTATTTCTATTAGATAAATGTTTCAGTAAAATGTTACACATTCTTGTGTATTTGCCACTTATTGCCACAGTTAACATTGAGGCTTTGGGCCTCTTTTGATCTCGTTGTGAGTTTGTGAGTTCTGATTAAACAAACTCAATGCCAATCAAAACGTTTGTTGTTCTTTTTCCCCAAATTAGAATCGATAAGAGAATCGATAAAGAATCGAATCCTTAAGCAATATCGATAATGGAATCGGAATCGTAAAAATCCTATCAATTCCCATCCCTAATTTAGTCACAGTATACAAAGTCACATTTATCCTTTAAGAATTACAAGTCTTTCTATCCGTGGATCCCTCTCAAAGAAAGAATGTTAATAATGTAAATGCCATCTTGAGGATTTATTGTCATAATAAACAAATACAGTACTTATGTACTGTATGTTGAATGTATATATTCGTCCGAGTTTTATTCATTGTTTTCTCAATGCATTGCCAAAATGTATATGATCGGGAAAAATTATCGGGAATGTTTGGGATCGGGAGCAAATAAAAAAGCAATCGGATCGGGAAATATCGGGATCGGCAGATACTCAAACTAAAACGATCGGGATCTGATCGAGAGCAAAAAAACATGATCGGAACAACCCTAGCCTGAAGCCTACTTCAAATTAAGTGTATCTGCAACCAAATCGCTTGTATCTTGAAAAACTCCTAAGCCAAAGCACTTTGGGCAAAATTATGACTTGCCTGATACTCTACACGGCATCCCAAGCATGTGCCTGTTTGGATTTATTTTTGCCAGTCACGTGATATCCGCTCCTTTCCACTTCACAACAGCCATTTCCTTTTTGAATGAGGTCAGGAGACAGTTGGGCTTCACGTCCTTCCATTATGAGCGAAAACTTAGTGAAAACAAGCCCTGCTGCGCTTTTGTCATACAACTAAAGAAATATTTGTGACGTGAATGTATTTGTCTTGCAGAATGTCGGCAAAGCGCTGCGCTCGACGTGGAAGTGCCTGATGCTCGGCCTTTATAATTTTGCCCTGGGCTACTCCACGCCAGTGACAGCTGCCGCCACCTTTGTGCCGCACTTCACCCCGGGGAGAAACAGAAGCTGAATGCCTCTTTTCTGTATTTAGGTGTACAGTGATAGACGTCCTATCCATTTTGAATGGGAGAAACACTGCTAGTCCCTCACAGTTCATATAATATAATCCTTGTGAATTCATACACTTTTATTATTGTTTTGACTCTGTTTCTTGAAATAATGTTCTATGACCCACCATAATGACAATTCTTCTGAAGTTCTTACCACCACACGCTTGTACAGTAGGTGGCAGTATACACCTGATAGTTGCTTGCAATCTGCCATAAAGCTAAATTTTGGGGTTTTTGAGTTTGTTGAGCTTTTTATTTTTTTTATTTTTACGGTGCAGTCAATTTTATTGCTTGTTTTTTGCCATTCTACAGTTTGAAATAAAACTGAGCAGTCAATGAATTTTCTGGTTCATTTTTTTTTATTGAAACAACTTTTTTTTGGGTTGAAAATATATATTTTTATTGAAGCAACTTTGTTTTGATTGAATAAAAAAGACACAAATCTGCCTCCATACGGCTCCGCCCAGAGGATACAATTTTTGACTGGGGTAACTACTTTGGCACGACACCGGCGGGCGTACCAAATTCAATGGATGACGATCTTGGCGAAAAGTATTGCCTAAGCAGCCTGATTTAGAATTCTCCTCAAGAATGATGGGAAACAAAAAAAATGCTCATTGTCAACTTATTTTAAATATTCATTTATTGTTATTTCTTGCAAACTAATGTTGAGACCAAACTTACACCCTTAAAGAAGTGAACCGGGATTTTGACATGAAAATGATGTTTAAAAAACAAACAAACAAACAAAAACCAATCCGAATCGTAACGAGGTGAGGTTTTATTGCAGGGATGTTGGCATCAGATTAACAATCAAATGGGCATGTAGACAATCTCAAATCTAAGACTCCATTTATGTGCACCACACTGTCTGATTGTCTCAGCACAAAATATATTATTGTCCAAAATCCAAGCGGTTTGTTCATCAACGGAAGATTCCCTTTTCAGCAGGTTTCAATACCACATCCTACCTCTAGAGGGTGCAACACGCACATGGAACACTGCACGAGCTCACAGCTGTCTGTAAAAAATAAACCCGATATATTTTAATAGCTTAGTGGCTTTTTCTTTACTGTCCTCATCTCACTTCCTCGGCAAAGTAACACAACATCAACCCCTTCCATGTCTTTTACTCACATGATTCATAAATAATAAATAACATTTTTGCAGAGAAACTAGACACAGCAAGGAAAAAGGAAAATAAAACCCTGATATACATTCATTTGTATAAATACTCTTGTTATATTATGGCTATACAGTACGTGTTGAAACAAAAAATGTTCACGGTAAAAACAAATCCCAGTGTAATATACACCAATGCCGCCAATTTCCCAGCAGGCACTGCTGGAATACGTGTCCGCCGTCATCTCATGTCACATCACGCCCAAGTCATCTGAACTTCTGGAGACGCAGCTTTGTTTTCTGTGTTACATACAATAACAAAGATATGAAAAATGGAAAAACTCCGAACAGGTCTGACAACTTGCTTCCAATTAAAATGGCAGACGTTCTTTAAGAAGAGAAACTTGATTGACACTTACCGTAGCTCATCCAGGTGTAGTTTATTGCGCAGTCGCACTTTTTCCGTGATGGGGTACAAAAGCAAGATCAGGAGGCCTGTGATGATGAATGCCACCGGGGCGGCGCCGATGAGTAGTTTGAGCGTGTACACTACGGCGGCCGGCTGCTTGCAGGCGCCATTGTCGTACCCTGCGAACCTAACCACATATACATAGGATTAGATCGTGTATTATGTGTTTTTAGGTGTCTCATTATAGACATTAGGGTTGTGACAAAATATCGAAATGATGTTATACAGTGACATGAAAAAGTATCTGAACCTTTTGGAATTTCTCACATTTCTGCATAATATCTGATCTGATCTTTGTCAAAATCACACTGATGAAAAAACAGTGTCTGCTTTAACTAAAACCACCCAAACATTTATAGGTTAGTATAGTATGCAAACAATGACAGAAGAGGGAAAAATAAGTCAAATATCACATTTAATAATTTATGGCCCCGCCCTTTGGCAGCAATAACTTCAACCAGACGCTTCCGGTAGCTGCAGATCAGTCTAGCATATCAATCAGGACTAATCTTGGCCTATTCTTCTTTAATATAAAACTTCTATAACTTGTACTAACATTTATCTTTTAAGAAGTACAAGTTTTTCTATCCATGGATCGCTTTAAGAGAATGCTAATGTTAATGCCATCTTGTTGATTTGTTGTAAAAATAAACAAATACAGTATTTATGTACCATATGTTGAATGTATATATCCGTCTTGTGTCTTCTTTTCATTCCAACAATAATTTACAGAAAAATATGGCATATTTTATAGATGGTTTGAATTGTGATTAATTACGATTAATTAATTTTAAAGTTGTAATTAACTCGATTAAAAATTTTAATTGTTTGACAGCCCTACTATATATATATATGTATATATATACGGATTAACTTCGTATGTAGAGGTACCACTGTATATATATATACTGTATATACATATATATACTGTATATACATATATAAATACACACACACACACACATATATATATATATATATATATCAGGGGTCGCGTTAACCGAATATTTTCCGTCGTTGACCGATTTTTTAAAACGGTGACGGAAAAAACTGAAATCCATCCGTCATTTTGACCGGTTGCAATTCACACCCCAGACCACAGGGTGGCGAGTGAGCTTATTAATTAGCTATTGTCTCTCTTGATGCATGCCGTCGTTGGCCTTATTCTGAAAAATGTCAAGGCAACTGAGTGTCCGAAGTTTCTTCAAAAAGCCCCAAAACGACGATGGTGTTGATAAAAGAGGTGAAAAAACAGGGACTGCACAAGCGGGCACGCAAAAAAAAGTCCATGCGCACCAGGAGGAAAGTGTGAGACTACGTTCAGGCCACAGCAGGTGAACTGTTAATTTCATTGTTCCATATGCTACATATGGTAGGCTACCTAACTACTGGGGCCACAGTTAGCTGTTTTTGTCACTGCGGAGAAAAAGTTACATATTCATCTGCTTGATGTGTGATGGTACGGTGTGGATTCTCTGTTAAGCTTGTTCGGACAGAATATTAATTTAAAATGAATGAAAACTAAATACTATTGTATATGTTGAAGCGGTATGCAATGTTAAGAGTCTTGTTAGCTGTAGGTGCACTATCCTAGACCCCTCACTATCCACTTGCGGGGGCCTGCGCTTGTCAGTGACGTTCCTTATTCTCGCTATATGATTATACTACTTTAACATTTGTTAATAATACGCTCTGTGTGTAGTATCATCCATCGCTTTTCCTTTTTAAATGGGCACTTATAAGCGAACGCAAGAAGTAACAACGGGAACATTTTTAAACGGGCATTTCACGGGAGAGCATTTCGACTCTTCGGCCAATCATATAGCGAGAGCGAGTGGATAGTGAGGGGACCGCGCGCGGCTCTTAAGTGTCTCTGTCACGTGACTGTCGTAGCCGGTAACGCGCTCGGCCAAATGGACACACAAGTACGGAAGGTGAATTATGCCAAACAAAGGGTCACCACAATGTCATAATCAGCATTTTAAAAATTTAATTGACGGGAAAAAATAGATTATGACTAGGATTTTTATGACCCTGTCAGTCAAAATGACAGACAACGAAAAAGTCTAGCGCAACCTCTGATATATATATATATATATATATATACGTATATATATAAGTTACTGTAGTTCAGCCGAATCCTGGGATGTCTGGCTGGCATGAATCGCTGTCTTTAGGTCATGCCACAGCATCTCAATGGGGTTCAAGTCAGGACTTTGACTTGGCCACTCCAGAACGTGTATTTTGTTCTTCTGCAATTGATTTACTTCTGTGTTTTGGATCATTTTCTTTTTGCAGCATCCACTCTCTCTTGAGCTTCAACTGTTTGACAGATGGCCTCAGGTTTTCCTACAAAACATCCTGATAAACTTTTGAATTCATTCTCCCATTAATGATTGCAAGAAGTCCAGGCCCTGCGGTAGCAAAACAGCCCCAAATCATGATGCTCTCGCCACCATGCTTCACAGTGTTGATATTTGGTGAGTTATTCCATTTTCCCTCCACATATGACGTTGTGTGTTACTCCCAAACAATTCAACTTTGGATTCATCAGTCCACAAAATACTTTGCCAAAACGTCTGTGGACTTTCCAAGTGCCTTTTTGCGAAAATTAAATGAGCAACAACATTTTTTTAGACAGCAGTGGCTTCCTCCGTGGAGTCCTCCCTTGAACACCATTCTTGGCAATAGTTTTACATATACCGTAATTTTCAGACTATAAGACGCTACTTTTTTCCTTTATTTTGAATCCTGCGGCTTGTAGTTCAGTGTGGCTTTTCTGTTGATTTATTTGGGTTAATGGGTAACACTTTACATGACAACGGCATCATAAGACAGTATACATAATTACGACATGACATTATCATGGGCAACAATGAACGCTTATGACAGATGTCTGTCATCCGGTTAAATAAAGTGTTAGCAAATTTCATAATTAGCAATTAATGAAACAACTAGAACAGTAACTGACGAAATAATTATCACAGAATGGTAAGTGGTGTTATACTTGTATAGCGCTTTTCCACCTTTCAAGGCTCTCAAAGCACTTTACACTACATTGCCATCCACCTACTGGTGACGCAGCACCAGGAGCAATGTGGGGTTCAGTGTCTTGCTCAAGGATATTTAGGTGAGTCTATCAGGGCAGAGAATTGAACCCACAACCTCTGGGTTTGGGGACAACTACTCTACCACTGAGCCACACCACACCCATGAATCAGAACATGAATTTTGGTTTGTTATTTACATCTATAGTGCTGCAATGCATGCTAGGAGGCATGTTGGATGAAAACAATGTTGACAGCAGGTGGCAGCAGAGGTTGACTGTTACACCCAAGGGAGCAGTGATGGCCAGCTTCTTGAAGCAACGAAGCTATACAGCCAATTGGTTCAAAGCTTCAAGGTGGTTCATTTGGTCTTATGACAGTCTCATGATGCTGCTGTCAAATAAGTGTTACCGGTGAATACATTTTGGTGTAAATATCCCATATTACCGTGAGGATAGCTGCTGCTTATATTCCAGTTCGGCTTATCTATGAATAAATGCCATTTTCATGCCAAATTTGAAGGGTGCGGTTTATAGTCAGGTGCGGCTTATAGTGCGAAAAGTACGGTAGTTGATGTGTGCACAGAGATATTGGACTGTGCCAGTGATTTCTGTAAGTCTTTAGCAAACATTCTAGGGTTCTTTTTTACCTCTGAGTATTCTGCGCTGAACTCTTGGCATCATCTTTGGTGGAAGACCACTCCTTGGGAGAGAAGCAACAGTGCCAAACACTCTCCATTTGTAGACAACTTCTCTGACTGTCGATTGATGAACATCCAGACTTTTAGAGATGGTTTTGGAACCTTTCCCAGCTTTATACAAATCAACAATCCTTGATTGCAGGTCTTCAGACAGCTTTTGACCAAGCCATGATGCACCTCTCATCAAGACAATTCTTACCAGGTGTGTGTTTTATAGTGGGCAGGGCAGCTTTAAACCACTCATCAGTGATTTGGCACACACCTGACTTAAATTATTTGGTAAAAATTGGTTTCAATTGCTCTTGAAGTCTCCTTAGGCATAGGGTTCACTTATTTATTTTTCCCCCTTCTGTCATCGTTTGGATGCTATCGTAATTAAATTTGAAAACCTATAAATGTTTGGGTGGTATTCGTTAAAGCAGACACTGTTTTTTCATCTGTGTGATTTTGACAAAGATCAGATCACATTTAATGGGGAATTTTTGCAGAAATGTGAGAAATTCCAAAGGTTCAGATACTTTTTCATACCACCGTATTAGTAAATTAGTAGATTGATACGTTTAACATTTGTGGCAATTTTAAAATAAAATGATATCTCCATATCAATATTGTGATACAACAATGGCACACAATATGACTGGAGATTTTTTCCATATCGCACAGCACTAGCTAAAATGTAATTATTTTTACAGTAATGGCCGAAACGGAACTGAATGTGAGTGACGGTGTCTTACTGCAAACACAGGGTGGAGACGCCGAGCGAGACGGCGGCGGCGAACTTGGTGAAAAAGACGTAGAAGGAGTAGAAGATGGCCTCATGGCCTTTGCAGTACGGATTGGCCAGCCGGAAGTCGTCCACTACGTCAGGAAGCATTGACCTGCCATTATATTAGCCATTGAGATAGTGGCTTCTGGGGAGATACTGTGCCGATATACAGTCCCTGACAAAAGTCTTGTCGCTTATCCATTTTGTCGAAACAATTGCTAATAACTAGGGCTTTCAAAATTATCGCGTTAACGCGCGGTAATTAATTTTTTAAATTAATCACGTTAAAATATTTGACGCAATTAACGCACATCTCCCGCTCAGACAGTATTCTGCCTTTTGGTAAGTTTTACAGCAAGGCTTTTTGTGCTGTCTAACAGAGAACTCTTGTGGTCGCTTTGCGACATGGTTTATTGTTGTCTTGCCAGTTCAATATGGCTGCACGACATCTCGGGCTGACGCCTATGTTGTAATGTTGTGCTTATATGATCCTTGGACAAGATTTGTCCGTAAGTATGGTTGTTGTAAATAATGTACATATTATGTTAGTAAGCGAAATGTTATATTTTTTGTATGAGACGCTTTTTGTTTATGTTTAGTGAACCTGTATAGCGTGCTAAGCCAACGTTGTTGCTAATGCAATGCTTGTGTACTGTTTTTTTGTAGTTTTACGACGGTCTAAAGAGGACAATGGTTTGAGGCCGTTTTATTAATAAATCAGATGAAAAAGGAAGAAGTCTGATTATTATGGCGTCGTTCACTAGCTGTCTAGCTTTAGAAAAAGTAGACGCTTCGGAGTGAGGACAGCATAGACAGATTTAAATGACAGTAGAGTGAAATGCCCACTACAGTCCTTATGTACCGTATGTTGAATGTATATATCCATCTTGTGTCTTATCTTTCCATTCCAACAATTTATTTTACAGAATATATATATTAATAATTAATTAATTAATTAATAATTTACAGAAAAATATGGCATATTTTATAGATGGTTTGAATTGCGATTAATTACGATTAATTTTTAAGCTGTAATTAACTCGATTAAAAATCTTAATCGTTTGACAGCCCTACGAATAACCTGACTTTTAATTATTCAATTGGTTTCAGAAATGGCTCATATGAAAGCTAAGACCCTCCCAAATGATGTTGAATGTACCAAAATATATTTGTCTCACTGAAAAAAGATTTATCATTTAATGAAGACATAAAGGTCAAATTTTGGCAAGACAAAAGTTTCGTCGCCAACAGAAAGTTAAATTGAACAAAAAGTGTACTTCAAATACAAAAATATGTTCCATAACATAAGCGAATTAAGTAGTGATGCTGTGAGATCCAAATTTAAATATTTTGTGTAACTTCCATGGGCTTGAAGGACTGCATCCATGCGGTTTGGCAAGGATTCATACAATTTATTGATGAAGTCATCAGGAACATCAAAGAAAGCAGTCTTGCATGCCTCCCAGAGTTCATCAACATTCTTGGGTTTCGTCTTCCATGCTTCCTCTTTCATCCTGTTCATTTCTGGTGACTGGACTGGCCAAGTCCTGAGGGATCTCTGCCACCAACAAACTTCACTGTTTTCTGAGTGAATATTGGATCCATGCGAGCTCCAGTAGGTCTGCTTCAATATTTGTGGCGACTGTGGTGTAATTCAATGGAAGATTCATCTGAAAAATACACCTTTTGCCACAAAACATTGAAGTTTAGTGGTGGCAAAATCATGGTCTGGGGTTACATCCAGTATGGGGGTGTGCGAGAGATCTGCAGGGTGGAAGGCAACATAAATAGTCTGAAATATCAACAAATCTTAGCTGCCTCCAACATTACTAACCATAAAAAGGGACAAATTCTGCAGCAGGATGGTCCTCCATCGCATACTTCAATCTCTACCTCAAAGTTCCTCAAGGCAAAGAAAATCAAGATCTTCCAGGACTGGCCAGCCCAGTCACCAGACATGAACAGAATGAAAGAGGAAGCATGGAAGATGAAACCCAAAAATGTTGATGAACTCTGGTAGGCATGCAATACTGCTTTCTTTGATGTTCCCTGATGACTTCATCAATAAATTGTATGAATCCTTGAACCGCATGGATGCAGTCCTTCAACCCCATGGAAGCCATACAAAATATTAAATTTGGATCTCACTGCACCACTACTTAATTCGCTTCTGTTATGGACCATATTTTTGTATTTGACGTACATTTTTTGTTCAATTTTCACACTACTTTCTGTAGGCGACAAAACTTTTGTCTTGCCAAAATTGGACCTTTATGTCTTCATTAAATGATAAATGTTTTTTCAGTGACACAAATATATTTTTGTACATTCGACATCATTTGGGAGGGTCTTAGCTTTCATATGAGCCATTTCTGAAATCAATTGAATAATTAAAAGTCAGGTTATTAGCAATTGTTTCTACAAAATGAATAAGCGACACGACTTTTGTCAGGGACTGTATAGTAGAGTCTTACCATGGCAGAAGCAGCGAGGCGGCGACGCTAAGTCCGGATGACACTGCCACCACGTAAGCCACCACCACGTTGGGGACGAACACGAGTATCATTATGAACGGCATGATCCACTGAAGAGACAGGATGGAAGGCAAATGAGTCATTTTTGGTAGGAAATAGCCACAAAATGGCACAGAGCAAATATAGATAATAGGAATAATAATCCAAGTGTGGGGGTAGGCGCCTAGGAAGGACAAGAAGCATCATAAAATAAAATACACACACTAGCCCTCTGGCTAGCTAAAACAAATAGACTGAGAGACACTTTCTTTCCACGAGCTGTCACCATACTCAACTCAATTTGCACTAAAATGTCACAGTCATTGCACTGCTAATGCCACAACATTGTCTTCAGACATCTGTCTCAATCTGCAATCTATTTGCAGTTACATTCTAGCATTTTTGCACTGTTACAATAATATTTATCTGAGTCTTTGAAAAACACCCGAGTACTACTAGTATTTCTATTCTATGGACTCACCGTGATGCCGCAAAAAGCTGCCGTCTTTTTCCCGAACTTCTGCAGGAACCACTGCCACAGAGGGATGCTTACCACGGCAGACACCTGAGAGCACAAAATGCGCACACATGGGAAAATAACAAGTCACATGTAAGCATGTGCCGGTATGATATTCTGATGGTATGATAACTTCAAGCCAGACATGTCCAAAGTCCGGCCCGGGGGCCAAAAGCGGCCCGCGGTCAAATTTCATCCGGCCCCCAGCCTCTGTCATAAGATCAATAACGTCTGGCCCGCACACAGACTTAATAAATTGGTCAGCAGTACTGCAACCAGCATATGAAGTAGCTTACACACGAAATTCTGCTCCTCATTTACCCGCTAAAATGTAGCAGCACTTTAACCCTTTATTGCCAAATATATCACATTTGATACACCTAAAATGTCATGATTTTGAGACGAATTTAGAATTTTGACATTTCTTCTTGAAAAAAAAATGATGGATGCAATTCAACACATGCATCTGCAGGTTCCATGAGAAAACAAAACATGATTTAGCAACGGTTATAGATATTAGAGCGCTTAGTACACATATTCATTTTGACTTTTCTTTTTACAAATTTGAAAAAAAGGTTTCGTTAGGACCTTATTTTTCAAATTTTGGGATTCTCTGATAATTGCTTCATGTTGCAGGTATTTAAGGGCTAAGTAACATTACCCGTGTGACCCATTACTTCCATTTTCTAAAATGGCGACAATCAACAAAAAAAAGTAAGTTGACTGTGACGGCCGACGCTTCAAGGATAGGTGGAAATTGGACTATTTCTTCACTAAAATACACAACAACTGTGTCTGCCTCATTTGCAAAGAGACAGTCGCTGTTTTTAAAGATTTCAATGTGAGGCGATATTACCAAACAAGACACGCTGACATGTACGACAAGATTACAGGGAAGAAACACAGCGAGAAATTGAAGCAACTTGAAGCCAGTTTAATTTCACAGTAGTAGTATTTCGCAAGAGCCCGAGAGTCAAAATCAAATCAAATCAAATTTATTTATATAGCCCTTTACAAAACCCGAAAGGTCCCCAAAGTGCTTTACAACAAAGACAAACGAAAGACGAAAGAGAACGCCACAAAGGCTAGCTGTGAGATTGTTGAAATTATTCATTAAAAAAAATAATAAAGCAAATGTGACACACTGAATGGCTTGCTAAAATTTGCTTAAACATATTGTTCTACGTAAAGATTGACAGCCAAGGTTGGCCCCCCACATTTTTACCGCACCAAATCTGGCCCCCTTTGCAAAAAGTTTGGACACCCCTGCTTTAAGCCAATATATCACGGTTTCACGGTATTGCAATTAGAGCTTTCTAAATAAAACTAAAATAAATGCAGTGCTTTAGGTGAGCCTAAACCCACAGCCACAGGTCTAAATTGTTACCATCAGGAAAAAAATAATTCAATTATTATTGAATTTTCCAAAAAAGGCATGTGTATATAATGTTTACATTATACACACACTACTTTTCTCAACACAGACAGTTACCAGAGAAGAAAAAACACCACATTTTACCACCGCTAGACACACTAAACACACTGGAGTTAACTCTCGTAGCTGGTGGGAAACGTTCATGACGGTGTTTACTAACCTTGAATTTTGTATAAATGCAAAATCATACTGGAGGTATTGCCTCCTCAGCATCCACCCCACTCCCCAAACATGTTTTACATGTCGGTTGGCTATCCTCCTCAAAACCACTTTTCTCTAGTCGAAGTACTCCCATACCAGCGATTTTGTTTTCTTCGATGGGCGAAAAAAGTTCAGGAGTTTCACCTCCTCCAGCCATCGTGTAGCACAGCCGACTCACTGAGCAACAACCAGTGGGGGAGGGTTGAGCCTTGCAGCTGCAAGCGAGGGATTTCTCCATGCATTTTTGGGACATTAAAAAATAGCTAATACCTTAGGGACGGTATGACGGAAAATGTTTGCGGTTTTGAATCCTTGACGTTTTCATACCACGGTATATCTTAAAACCGGTAATCGGCACATGTCTAAGTGTCAGTGTTGAAAAATCAACCCTTAGTCTCAGGATATTTGAATGACTATCATTTGTGCAAATACGCAGTACAACATTTAGAACCTTGAGGCTAACGTAATTTCCTAGCTTTACTATAAACTAGGGCTGTCAAATTTATCGCGTTAACGGACGGTAATTAATTTTTCTAAATTAATCACGTTAAAATATTTGACGCAATTAATGCATGCACGGAATGACCCGTTCATACGTTGCCTCCAACAGTTTCAGTGGCGCCGTTTTAGCATATTGAGAGTGAAAATGCTAGTGGATACAGGTGTTCAGACCGCGCCTTTTGTTGGCTTAAGCTTTGGCAGCCACTACTAACAGTCATGGTTGTCCAACTTCCCATCATGCATTTAGGCAGAGCCAGCGACAATCTTTTTCTTAACACGTTTAATTGAACACAACGAAGAACATATTGTATACCATTTGCAGCCACCACTGACAGTCATGGTTGCCCAACCTCCCATCATGCATTTAGGCGGAACAGTTAAATCGCTACAGCATCATTTAGTGAAAGCACAACAAAAATAATATTCCTATCTCTCAAAAAAATTATGTTCACAAAAAGAAAAGCGCTCAATGGAAAGAGAACTGGCATTCCCAATCAAAATAGCTATACAAAATTGTAAGATAAGTTGTATGCCAAATATATTATGCCAGTTTGCTCTCCCACAGCTTTTATACACGCACTCCCAAGCTATTATGAAGAATACAGTTTTAGCCCATAATCATGTGTTTACCGGCGATTCCTCACATTCTGCTGATAAATAGATACACACACATACAGTGGGGGGAACAAGTATTTGATACACTGCCAATGGGTTCTCCTATTGGCAGTGTATCAAATACTTGTTCTCCCCACTGTATGTTGATTCATCACACCACGTCTCAGTACTTTTCCACCAAGCTACAGTACTTTGAGTGCAAATGTGTGTTCAAAACAAAGATATCTAGCCTGCTCAAGAGTGTGACTGTTAATTCAATCAAGAGTGTGACTGTTCAATCAATGACTAGAATAAGGAACTTGCCCGCCACGTTGGACAACAGTGTGGTAACTGTGTTCTGCCCATCAACAAGCCCTCAATAAAAGTTAGCAGCGCGGGGGAGTTCGGAGAGAGACTTCAATGAGACATTGGTCGCGGAACTATGTCTCCTGGCTCTCCCAACCTGCAGGTTGAAAAATGTAAACTCTCTGACTCTGTCTCACTTTATGCCCTGCCTTTTGTCAGCTTGCCTTGGGTAAATAACTAAGTTAAAGAACGAGTTTCAGACCTAACAAAAATACAAATAAAACTTACTCAGACTTTGCCTTGGCTAGATCTCTAATTAATTTAAAACTCACCATTGACACCTTGTGGTGTATTTCAATCACTACCTTACGTAGATAAAGACACTGTGGAAGAACGGCAGGGAGCCCGATGAGACGTCCCCGCTCGGCGACGTCAACAATGGCGAGCTATTAGTTTATCTTTTGATGGAAAATTTTACAAATTTTATTAAAACGAAAAAATTAAGAGGGGTTTTAATTAGGGTTGTTCCGATCATGTTTTTTTGTTCCCGATCCGATCCCGATCGTTTTAGTTTGAGAATCTGCCGATCCCGATATTTCCCGATCCGATTGCTTTTTTTTGGTCCCGATTCAATTCCAATCATTCCCGATAATTTTTCCCGATCATATACAAGGCATTAAGAAAAAAATGAATAAAACTTGGACGAATATATACATCCAACATACAGTACATAAGTACTGTATTTGTTTAGTATGACAATAAATCCTCAAGATGGCATTTACATTATTAACATTCTTTCTGTGGGAGGGATCCACAGATAGAAAGACTTGTGACTTTGTATATTGTGACTAAATATTGCCATCTAGTGTATTTGTTGAGCTTGCAGTAAATGATACTGTGGCTATGCCCAAATGCATGATGGGAAGTGGAACCATGACTGTGCGTAGTGCTACCAATTGATATATCTTCTCTGCGTTGGGAAATAACATAAGGTGTTAAGAAAAAGATCAATTGCTACCTTGCTTCCCCACATTGCTTCCCATGATATTTCTAATCGTAGGGAGAGAGATTTTGTAAGTCTTTAGCCAATTTTAAAAAGGCTCCAAAGGCTGTCAAAATTCACTCTACTCATTTTACGCTGCCTTTTATCTCTCTATATAGGTAAAACGGCGCCATTTAAGATTGAGCGCGACAATGCGTGAGTGGGTCGTGCAGCGCATGCATTAATTGCATTAAATATTTTAACGTGATACTTTTTTTTTTTTAGATTAATTACCACCATTATTGGGATAAATCTGATAACCCTACCTTAAGCCTAAACTAAAGACTCTGGATGAGTGTAACATATTATGTCTGTAACGTTAAATACAATTAGAAAACGACTTAATTAAAAAGTATATATATTTAAAAAAGGCATGGCCGATATTTTTTTGCCGATTCCAATACTTTGAAAATGACGTGATCGGACCTGATCAATCTCTAGTTTTAATATAAAATTACTAAAACTTGCACTCATATTTATCTTTTACGAACTACAAGTCTTTCTATCCGTGGATCCCTCTCACAGAAAAAATGTTAATAATGTTAATGCCATCTTGTGGATTTATTGTTATAATAAACAAATACAGTACTTTTGTACAGTATGTTGAATGTTTATGTCTTGTGTCTTATCTTTCCATTCCAACAATAATTCACAGAAATATATGGCATATTTTAGAGATGGTTTAAATTGCGATTAATAACGATAAATTAATTTTTAAGCTGTGATTAACTCGATTCAAAATTTTAATCGTTTGACAGCCCTACTATAAACAGCTTTCATTGGCTGTATTCGCCAACAGGTTTCATTCAATGTGAGGAGGAAGTCAAACCTGTGTTGAAAGCTATTTGAGAACAAGTAAACACTATTTCAGAGACACCCAAAATGAAACAGTCAATGGACTCAGTGTCAAACGGCTGCTTTTTGTGGACAAACATTGCACATTCAAAATGCTGGATTTGCTTAGGAAACTAGCCATGTAATGGCCACGAAGAACAGAATAAAAATGTCAACTCACCAGGATGGTCAGCACGATATTCTGGAAGTGTTCCCTCAGGTCTGCAGCGTACGTGCAGAAGAGGACAAAATTGTTCTGCACCAGCTGTAGACAACAAGCAAGAAGAAGTCACGCAAGATGAGCTCAGGGCAGACAAAACATTACAGAAATAGAAACTTGCTGTTCATTGATCTGCCAGCCGGGGCCGGGCATGGACCGATTAGCATTGATTGAGCGGACAACCTGAATGGCCACCAGGATGAAGAGGAAAGCGGCAGTGAGGATGAGGTACGGCCCGTGACGCATCACCATGATAAAGCCGCGGTGGAACGGAATCTGCTTCTCTGTCTTTGGCGCGTAAGGATCTGGCAAGAGTAATGTGATTGAAAATTTGCATTAATTTTGGGTCTTTTTGTGTACAAATGTGGCAGTTTAATAGCCAAAAACAAGAGTTTTCCTTTATCAGTAAGTTAACTATCTAGCTTTCTGTTTCAGTGGTAATTTAGTTAATGTATACAGTGGGGCAAATAAGTATTTAGTCAAAAAACAATTGTGCAAGTTCTCCTACTTGCAAAGATTAGAGAGGCTTGTAATTGTCAAGATGGGTAAACCTCAACCATGAGAGACAGAATGTGGAAAAAAAAAACAGATAATCATATTGTTTGATTTTTAAGAATTTATTTCCAAATTAGAGTGGAAAATAAGTATTTGGTCACCTACAAACAAGCAAGATTTCTGGCTGTCAAAGAGGTCTAACTTCTTCTAACGAGGCTCCACTCGTTACCTGTATTAATGGCACCTGTTTTAACTCATTATCGGTATACAAGACACCTGTCCACAACTCAATCAGTCACACTCCAAACTCCACTATGGCCAAGACCAAAGAGCTGTCGAAGGACACCAGAGACAAAATTGTAGACCTGCACCAGGCTAGGAAGACTGAATCTGCAATAGGTAAAACACTTGGTGGAAAGAAATCAACTGTGGGAGCAATTATTAGAAACTGGAAGACATACAAGACCACTGATAATCTCCCTCGATCTGGGGCTCCTTGCAAGATCTCACCCCGTGGCGTCAAAATGATAACAAGAACGGTGAGCAAAAATCCCAGAACCACATGGGGGGACCGAGTGAATGACCTACAGAAAGCTGGGATCACAGTAACAAATGCTACTATCAGTAACACAATGCGCTACCAGGGACTCAAATCCTGCACTGCCAGACGTGTCCCCCTGCTGAAGAAAGTACACGTCCAGGCCTGTCTGCGGTTCGCTAGAGAGTATTTGGATGATCCAGAAGAGGACTGGGAGAATGTGTTATGGTCAGATGAACCCAAAATAGAACTTTTTGGTAGAAACACAGGTTAACGTGTTTGTAGGATAAAGAATACTGAATTGCATCCGAAGAACACCATACCCACTGTGAAGCATGGGGGTGAAAACATCATGCTTTGGGGCTGTTTTCTGCAAAGGGACCAGGACGAGTGATCTGTGTAAAGGAAAGAATGAATGGGGCCATGTATCGAGAGATTTTGAGTGAAAATCTCCTTCCATCAGCAAGGGCATTGAAGATGAGACGTGGCTGGGTCTTTCAGCATGACAATGATCCCAAACACACAGCCAGGGCAACAAAGGAGTGGCTTCGTAAGAAGAATTTCAAGGTCCTGGAGTGGCCTAGCCAGTCTCCAGATGTCAACCCCATAGAAAATCTGTGGAGGGAGTTGAAAGTCAGCCCCAAAACATCACTGCTCTAGAGGAGATCTGCATGGAGGAATGGGCCAAAATACCAGCAACAGTGTGTGAAAAGCTTGTGAAGAGTTACAGAAAACGTTTGGCCTCCGTTGTTGCCAACAAAGGGTACATAACAATGTATTGAGATGAACTTTTGGTATTGACCAAATACTCATTTTCCACCATGATTTGCTAATACATTCTTTAAAAATCAAACAATGTGATTTTCTGTTTTGTTTTTTTTCCACACTCTGTTGAGGTTTACCCATGTTGACAATTACAGGCCTCTCTAATATTTTCAAGTGGGAGAACTTGCACGATTAGTGGTGGACTAAATACTTATTTGCCCCACTGTATATGTTAGTCTGTGGGGAGCAGGTGCGCGGGGCTGAATAAACTTGGGTCCGGTGGCTGGATTTATCTTTGATCACTGCACACTGCTACGCATTTTCTTGTCTTTGCAAGTGACTGTATCTGGAGGAGAGCGAGCCTTATGTAAAATGAAAATAATAAAAAAACTACCAATGCTCCACCATATCACAGGGCAGGCTTAACAACCTAGCCATGCTCTGCATTGCGCGTGAGCTAGCTCAAAAACTGGATTTCAATGATGTTATAAATCAGTTTGCTGTCAAAAAATCTAGGCGCATCACTGTTTGAGGGCTTGATAACCCCAGGGATGTGGCAGGCACAAGATGTCTAGTTATACTGTTTTGTTGCTTAGCAGGTAGGCATAGCACTCTCAGTTGTATTGTATTGTAGCTTACATGGGACAATAGATGGAAATTGTTTGTTTATATTGTGTCACATCAAATTACGGTCTGTTAGATTTAACTGTCCATCTCAAATTAAATAATTAAAAAATTTACACTGTAATTGCTTGCAAAGCGTTAAAAGTACTGCGTATGTTGTCGTGACAAGCCGGTGGCAGGCGTGGGGTGTAATGGTCTCTTGTCCCCGGGCCCCTGCAAGTCTGTTGACAGCCCTGATGCTATTGTAAACGTGTTCCCTAAATTCTAAGTTCTCATGATGAATTTTGTTACTTTATTTATTTTTCATGTCTGTTCTCTATATACTGTTATAGACTGTTAGTTAGGCCTCACCGTCTTTCTCCTTCACTCCGAGGAACATGACCACAGTGCAGACCAGGAAGATTCCCCCGATGACACCAGCAGCGATCATGTAAACTTCCTTCTGCAACCAGAAAAATAGCCAAGACCGTCATTTCCTCTATTTTAGCCTCTTAATGCCCTACAATAAAAACATCCTAAATCCATCACCCCGCCATGTTGACTAGTTGCATTGCGGTGTGTCACTTTCCCCTTGCGTATACATTAGTGAGCAAACAGAGGGCGGCAATAAGTCAGACGCCAAAAATAGCGCTTCTGTTTGTTTGCTCCCTTTTCCCGCCGTCATTATTTGACTTTGCCCAAACCACTGAGGAGGCTTTACTCAAAATGTGCCGGAAAGAACAAGCCCAAATAGCTGTGGCCAAAAACCAGCATCCCAACATGCCACCTATCACATTACTTTTCCACCCTGCTGTGCCTCACAAACACATACTAGTAATATTATAGACACAAATCACTTGCATGTGTTTCTCCTCAGACAAAGTCACATGGTAATTCAGCCACACTTCTGGGGTGAGAACCATATTGTCATCAGTCTACCGTAGTTATTGCCTATTTTGTCCTTCAGCCATGTTTCCCCTGCAAACAATCCATTTTGCCACCTAATATTCGCGACAACGCAAGACGTCTTTGAACATTCTGGCTGGGCTATAAATAGAATAAGAACTTCCAGACAGAGGAGACCCTCTGCATAGGAGGGAACCCCAACAGTCAGTTTCACAACAATTAGTCTGGCAGCTGATTGTAACTAATGGAAACAGTGAAACACTGTACATACAGTGGTATGAAAAAGTATCTGAACCTTTTGGAATTTCTCACATTTCCTCATAAAATGTCAAAATCACACAGATGTAAAAACCGTGTCTGCTTTAATTAAAACCACCCAAACATGTATAGGTTTTCAAGTTTCAATGAGGATAGTATGCAAACAATGACAGAAGGGGGGTGAGTACCCTAATTTTCGGACTATAAGCCGCTACTTTTTTTCCTCATTTTGAATCCTGTGGCTTATAGTCAAGTGTGGCTTATTTGTTGATTTATTTGAGTCAATAGGTACCACTTTATTTAACAGCGGCATCATAAGTATGACATGACACTATCATGGGCATTACTGAATGCTTATGACAGATGTCAATATGTGTCATGTGGCAGATTATGTCGCTAAATCCATTAATGTCCAGCTCAGATCTTTTACGTCCATTCAAAAGTGAGATAATTTGCTGGATGACACTAACCGACATCTATTATAAGCATTCATTAATGCTTATGACAGTGTCATGTAATAATTATGACTGTCTTATGACAGTATTATGGGACCACTATCCAAGAAAATGTTACCAAATACCAATAGCAATTAATGAAACAACTGGAACAGTAACTGAAGAAATAATTAGCACAGAACATGACTGTTATTTACATCTGTAGCGCCGCAATGCATGCTAGGAGGAATGTTGGATGACAACAGTGTTGAGAGCAGAAAACAACACTGGTGATCGAATGATGGCTGCCAGCCCTCCTAGTCAAAATGGATTGGACGTCCATCATTGTGAATAGCAGCCATGATTGGCTCACATACCCAATTTAAACAATGCTTACATATTGTTTTCACTTACAGCATGTGTCATGTATTCCTTCGAGCGCACCAAACTCCGAACAACCTCCGCACCTCCGCTGTTGTTAAGCGCATTGACGGTAGCGTTGTTCCCTTGGCAGTGTTTGAGTCCGTGGGCGCTGGCCACAATCTGACCTTGGATGGCGGCGCCGGCCAAGGTGCCCAACACTTCTAGAGTCATTCCTGACAGAAAACATACAGGTAAATCCATCATCCTGAATGATTGACGGATAGCGTTGGGAAGGCGCTTACGGTAGGCGGTGGCAGAGTCACGCTCCCCCTGGTCTGTGCTTAGGAACATGGTAAGAGCGGAATAAGGCACGTGGTAGCACTAGGAAAAGAACAGAGGCAGGTAGGTCATTTAAACCAGGGGTTTCAAAGTCATATTGGTTCGCGGGCCACGTTTATAGCAGTTAACGTATTTTCGGATATAAATCGCACCTGAGTAGAAGTCGTACCTGTCAAAAAATGTGCAATGAAGTGAAAAAGAAACATTTATAAGATGCACCAAAGTAGAAATCGCATTTTTGAGGGAAATCTATTTGATTAACTCCAACACTAAGAACAGACATGTCAACTTCAAAGGCAATTTGAAATAAAAATGGAATAGAGAACGTGTATGGTGATAGTAACCTCTGCATTTTGCCAGTTTCTTGCTAACTTCAAATATTTCTGCATATTTACTGCTTATTCCAGTACTTGCAGTTTGTAATCTGCAGAATCCGATTTTATTTTCAGTGCCATTTTGTTAAGCCCTTCTCAGTTGTTTTTACTTGTTTTTATAAGTTACCGCCAATGTTGAAACACAGGCCTTAAGCGCCCTCTTGCGGTTTAGCGTGAAATTAATTCCATCCATTTTCTAACGCTTAATCTGGGGTAGGGTCACAAAGGCAGCAGCTTTTTCAGGGAAGCCCAGACTTCCATCTCCCCAGCCGTTACAATCAGCTCCTCCAGTGGGACCCCAAGGCGTACATACCCCAGGCCAGCTGAGAGACATAGTCTCTCCAGCATGTCGTGGCCTCCCGCTGGTGGGACATACCCGAAACACCTCTCCAGGAGGTGTCCAGGAGGCATCCGAACCAGATGCCCGAGCCACTTCAGCTGGCTTCTCTCAACGCGGAGGAAATAATGCGTGAAACGACATAATAATGGTTTATAAGTCGCATCTATGAAACCAAACAATGAAAAAAAACTGCGACTTATACAGTGAGGTCAAAAGTTTACATACACTTGTGAAGAACATAATGTCACGGCTCTCTTGAGTTTCCAGTTATTTCTACAACTCTGATTTTTCTCCGATAGAGTGATTGGAACAGATACTTCTTTGTCACAAAAAACATTCATGAAGTTTGGTTCTTTTATGACTTTATTATGGGTTGACAGAAAAAGTGATCAAATCTGCTGGGTCAAAAATATACATACAGCAACATGAATTAGCAATTTCTTGTGAGTGATTATTGACTTGAACAATCATTGACTTGAACAAGTCAGGAAAGTCACTTGGAGCCATTTCAAAGCAGCTGCAAGTCCCAAGAGCAACAGTGCAAACAATTGTTTGTAAGTATAAAGTGCATGGCACTGTTTTGTCACTGCCACGATCAGGAAGAAAACGCAAGCTATCACCTGCTGCTGAGAGAAAATTGGTCAGGAGGGTGAAGATTCAACCGAGAATCACCAAAACGCAGATCTGCCAAGAATTGGAAGCTGCTGGAACACAGGTGTCAGTGTCCACAGTCAAGCGTGTTTTGCATCACCATGGACTGAGAGGCTGCCGTGCAAGAAGGAAGCCCTTGCTCCAAAAGCGGCACCTTAAGGCTCGACTGAAGTTTGCTGCTGATCACATGGACGAAGATAAGACCTTCTGGAGGAAATTTCTGTGGTCAGATGAAACAAAAATCGAGCTGTTTGGCCACAATGCTCAGCAATATGTTTGGAGGAGAAAAGGTGAGGCCTTTAACCCCAAGTACACCATGCCTACTGTCAAGCACAGTGGTGGTAGTATTATGCTGTGGGGCTGTTTTGCTGTCAATGGAACTGGTGCTTTACAGAGAGTAAATGGGATAATGAAGAAGGAGGATTACCTTCAAATTCTTCAAGATAACCTAACGTCATCAGCCCGAAGATCCGGTCTTGGCCGCAGTTGGGTGTTCCAACAGGACAATGACCCCAAACACACATCAAAAGTGGTAATGGAATGGCTAAATCAGGCTAGAATTAAGGTTTTCGAATGGCCTGACTTAAACCCCATTGAGAACTTGTGGACAATGCTGAAGAAACAAGTCCATGTCAGAAAGCCATCAAATTTAACTGAACTGCACCAATTCTGTCAAGAGGAGTGGTCAAAGATTCTGCCAGAAGCTTGTGGATGGCTACCAAAAGCGCCTAATTGAAGTGAAAATGGCCAAGGGACATGTTACCAAATATTAGCGCTGCTGTATGTATATTTTTGACCCAGCAGATTTGATCACTTTTTTCTGTTCACCGATAATAAAGTCATAAAACTTCATGAATGTTTTTTGTGACAAAGAAGTATCTGTTCCAATCACTCTATCAGAGAAAAATCAGAGTTGTAGAAATAACTGGAAACTCAAGAGAGCCATGACATTATGTTCTTCACAAGTGTATGTAAACGTTTGACCAAAACTGTAGTCCGAAAAATACGGTACATCTCATGTTGGGCTGGATTCGTTTATTTTTGGCCGAATGAGTTTACTCACCTTCATTTGGCCAAAATGGATTGGACATTTAGTGCCGTCAATGGCCCTGAGAGAGAGCATTCACAGCCAGTCCTCCCAATTTAATGAATCAAAATACCTATCATTCTAAACGGCAGGCAATGAGTTAATTTTGCGTCACTTACAGGTCATTTGCCTGTAATTTTGGATCATTGCCTGTTAATTTTAGAGCATTTCCAGGTTACTTCCTGTTGATTTCTTGTCATTACCTGTTGGTTTTGGGGCATTTTTGGGTCATTTACATGTTAACTCATTGGATACCATTGACTGTGCTAGACGTTCCAATCCCAATTCGACCTGTAGGGGGGAATGAACGAATGTACTGTAACTGCTGATACGATATTGAGCCAAATAACACAATCAGAAATCTACAGCGCCAATGTCAAAATAAAAGCATGTGATTTTGTATGTACAGAATGAATGGGCTACACCATGCCTGTCAGGCATAACAACCCCATGAACAGGATTGGACCTCCTGGCCAGTCTCTTCTAATTAAAACATTGTCGGATTGAATTCTTGCATGACTAGTTGCAATTAGACACACTCAAGTAGAAAACCTCGGTGTCAGGATTAGCGATCAGACAGCATTGAATAGGATGCCAACATACTCTCACAGGGGAGTCACACAAATACTGGGTTCTAGACCACATAGCTGATTTGTGTACACTCCACCCGTCCCAATCACTTATTTTTCAGCCCCTCCCCCCTCTTTCCTTGGTCATCAGGCCCCCCACATGGTGTCAACTGGAAATACAAACAGCTAACGATAGCACCAACATATTAATGGTTAGTGTAGGCGTTTAATGTATTTCTTGTTGCTGTTTGTGTTTCTTCTGTCTCTCTCTCCTTTTCTTCTGTTCCCCCGTAACCCTTTCCCATTCGCTGTTTTCTCCTAATGGTGCAAGTTCTCCTATTTGTTTGATTTTTCAAGAATTTATTTCCAAATTAGAGTGGTCACCTACAAACAAGCAAGATTTCTGGCTGTCAAAAAGGTCTAAGTTCTTCTAATGAGGTCTAACGAGGCTCCACTCGTTACCTGTATTAATGGCGCCTGTTTTAACTAATTATCGGTATAAAAGACACCTGTCCACAACTTCAGTCAGTCACACTCAAAACTCCACTATGGACAAGACCAAAGAGCTGTCGAAGGACACCAGAGACAAAATTGTAGACCTGCACCAGGCTGGGAAGACTGAATCTGCAATAAGTAAAACGCTTGGTGTGAAGAAATCAACAGTGGGAGCAATTATTAGAAAATTGAAGACATACAAGACCACTGATAATCTCCCTCGATCTGGGGCTCCATGCAGGATTTCATCCCGTGGCGTCAAAATGATAACAAGAACGGTGAGCAAAAGTCCCAGAACCACATGTGGGACCTAGTGAATGACCTACAGAGAGCTGAGATCACAGTAACAAAGGCTACTATCAGTAACACAATGCGCCGCCAGGGACTCAAATCCTGCACTTCCAGACGTATCCCCCTGTTGAAGAAAGTACACGTCCAGGCCCGTCTGCAGTTCGCTAGAGAGCTTTTGGATGATCTTGAAGAGGACTGGGAGGGGAGAGGATGTGTTATGGTCAGATGAAACCAAAATAGAACTTTTTGGTTGAAACACAGGTTCTCGTGTTTGGAGGAAAAAGAATACTGAATTGCATCCGAAGAACACCCTACCCACTGTGAAGCATGGGGGTGGAAACATCATGCTTTGGGGCTGTTTTTTGGCAAAGGGACCAGGACGACTGATCTGTGTAAAGGAAAGAATGAATGGGGCCATGTATCGAGAGATTTTGAGTGAAAATCTCCTTCCATCAGCAAGGGCATTGAAGATGAGACGTGGCTGGGTCTTTCAGCATGACAATGATCCCAAACACACAGCCAGGGCAACAAAGGAGTGGCTTCGTAAGAAGCATTTCAAGGTCCTGGAGTGGCCTAGCCAGTCTCCAGATCTCAACCCCATAGAAAATCTGTGGAGGGAGTTGAAAGTCCGTGTTGCCCAACAACAGCCCCATGGAGATCTGCATGGAGGAATGGGCCAAAATACCAGCAACAGTGTGTGAAAAGCTTGTGAAGAGTTACAGAAAACGTTTGGCCTCCATTATTGCCAACAAAGGGTACATAACAAAGTATTGAGATGAACTGTTGGTATTGACCAAATACTTATTTTCCACCATGATTTGCAAATAAATTCTTTAAAAATCAAACAATGTGATTTTCTGTTTTTTTCCCACATTGTGTCTCTCATGGTTGAGGTTTACCCATGTTGACAATTACAGGCCTTTCTAATATTTTCAAGTGGGAGAACAATTAGTGGTTGACTAAATACTTATTTTCCCCACTGTATGTCAGAGCCAGAATCTAACGTTCATGAAATAGCTGGTGTCAAAGATAAGATCAGTAAAAATTTACGACTTTTTCTAATTCATGACAATTAGCATTTTTTGACAGCCTTGAAACTTAGGTGATACTCTTGAAATGTCTGTGGGATGCAAACAGAAATAAGCAACGTATACATGACAAGTGTATACTTATCACGCCGTTAGCGTAGTACACTATTACAGGCCATGAGGAGATGAATGGACTGCGATGACAAAAGGCGCCAGGAATAGCTGCGCTTTCCCTTTGAGGGGGTCGACGCCCCTTACAGCTCGCGGGCTCAAATCTTGACATCTTCCCCTAGCGGGAGGGTAATTCCCAAATGTAATTACTCCTCCTGTTAACTTTCACCTTCAACTTTCATCCTATCAAGTTCTGCATTTAGATAAGTGAGGAAAAATGGAAAAACTGTAGCTTGGAGGGTAAGACTGGTCATGTAATATTAAAAAAGAAAAGCCTTGTCATTGCAGTGGCAGATAGGCTACCCGTACTGTGTTTCTAGCACACAACAGTTTTGCCAGTTTTTTGACAGGACATGAATTGTACACTAATGATGATGGAAAGGGTACATGTGGTGAGTGTGGTACTCACTGTGATTAGGGTCTGGTAGAGGCAGTAGAAGCCGAGGTACCACACGAACCTCCCGTTAATGAAGGGGGGAACGTACCAGAGGTAGAAGTAGGACACCACCAAGAAGGGTGTAACGCCAAGCATCCTGCGGGAAGGGAGGGGGTGGCAGCGTTTTAACTACAGCTGTCAATCAAACAATGTCTGGTTTAATCCGTTATATAACATCAGAACCATGTCACATCACTAGGCTAAGCTATATCACTAAGCTATGTGAATCTTGTTGAATAATATTTGCATAAATTGACACATTAGCTGTTGTTAAGCTTTTTCGTTGGCTTTTTAGGGCCCGAGCACCAAGTGGTGCGAGAGTCCCATTGTAACACAAAGGATATTATTTAAAGCCAAAAGGAAAAGATTATTCTTTCTTCAGGGTAAATGAGAATGGACAATTTGGAGGCCTTAACATGCTCGAAAACTCACCAAAATTTGCAGATAGATGCAGTTTGGCGTAAATTTAGCTAATTTTGTGGCCTTGCAAAAAAACCTTAACAAAATGGCTCAATGTCGCCCCCTAGAATTTTTCAAAAAGACCTCTCCTATTAGGGTTTTTTAAACGTAGAGCAATGAAAATTGTCTCCAGCAGGGCCAAGAACGAAAAGTTGGACGTTCATAGCTGTCAATGGCAGAGCCTTTTTTGGGTGCCAGTTGAATGTCAATGCATTTAAATGGTAAGTGTATGGTCAAAAATCACAGACACACGTTTTTCTACCATTTGATATGAAGGGAAAATTTGGACGTGCATAGCCGTCAATGGCATAGCCTTATTTGATTGCCAGTTGAATGTCAATGCATTTAAATGGTAAGTGTATGGTCAAAAATCCCAGCCACACGTTTTTCTGTCATTTAATATGAATGGAAAATTTGGACGTGCATAGCCGTCAATGGCATAGCCTTATTTGATTGCCAGTTGAATGTCAATGCATTTAAATGGTAAGTGTATGGTCAAAAATCTTAGCCACACGTTTTTCTACCATTTAATATGAATGGAAAATTTGGACGTGCATAGCCGTCAATGGCATAGCCTTATTTGGGTGCCAGTTGAATGTCAATGCGCTTAAATGGTAAGTGTATGGTCAAAAATCTTAGCCACACGTTTTTCTACCATTTAATATGAATGGAAAATTTGGACGTGCATAGCCGTCAATGGCATAGCCTTATTTGGGTGCCAGTTGAATGTCAATGTGCTTAAATGGTAAGTGTAAGAAGATTCATATTGGTTTTGAAAAAGGGCGCGGCTGCACAGCTCAGTAGCACCTCCTTTTTTGTAGGACCCTCTTTAATAGGGGTTTTTTCACCTAGGTGTGTGTATGTATTTCTCATCACAGGATATACAAAAACAACCTTTTCAGCCATGCCCACAACACAAAAGAGATTCGACACAAAAACACTCTACGTTGAATCAATTTGCCGTATCTGTTCGTGAAATAAAATTTTGTTTTTCTATTCTTTTTTTGTCATTTGCTTTTAAGGAACAAGAAGAACGTTCTGTCAGAAATTGCCATTTGTTGCCAGGCAGAATTTGTGGACCATAATAATAAGTGCACCAAAAGACAAAGACAAAAATTGAAACAGAGGGGGAAAAATAAGCTTTTTTATTACGATGCAAAACTCAGTATCAGTGACTTATAAAGCTACTTTTGGTGGTTCGGATTTGGGACTGGATCCAATCCAGTATTCATATGTGGTTTTAGCACCGTTGCAGTTTTCGGCTATTGTAAATCAAACAACTAGGCCAACACTTGCACTGAGTTTTACAGATAATCGAATCCGAAGTGAAAAAAAATCTTTAAAACTTGTTAGTTAATCATGATTGATTAAACTTGTTTGTCATTCTTCCAAGACTATCGTCACGTAATGAAAGCACCTTAAAAATTTTCAAGTAAAATAATGAATTCTCACAGCAGGATTTAGGCTCAGCGACATTTTGAAAGGGCAAAAAATAGTGATGGCATTCAGGTGACGTTGCCAAAACAACAACAACAAGCCACCTCTGACCCTGCGACACAGGAACAGGAATAATGAAGAGTGAGAGCCCGAGCGGTTTCTGGTAGCATCTGGCTGTGTTGCTCCGCTTTCCTCCCGATTGTTTGCAATAACAAAAGACGACGTACAACGCTGGTGCTGCACTATTAGAGGGTGTATGGGGGGGAGGGGGGGTGTCCACCGGTGGGTGATGAAAGAGTCCTGTGAATTGGAACATTGCTGCAAGATGGTGCACAGGTGATAAGAAGACAATCCTGGATGCTATTAGGCTTATTTAAACAGTATTAATTGGATGAGGTGCAAGGGAACTGAGGGGATTTAAAGATAAATTCTTAAGTTTCAAAGTAATCATGAAGTACTTTTTAACACTTTGTTATAATTAAGCAGTGGTGCCTTGAGATTAGCGGTGGGAACCGCTGGGTACCTCACGATACGATATGTGTGATAGAAGAACGATTATCTCACGACACAACAGTTATCGATGCATGGGTCAGGATATCATCCTAGAATACAGGTAGTCCCCGGGTTACGAACAAGTTCTGTTCCTACGCTTGTGACGTAACCCGGGTTTCTACGTAAGTCGGAATTAACCCTTTACATACCCCTAAATACCTCCTAAAGCTACATCAACCGTTATTTTCGCATTATTAGGCACGCCTGACTTTAAGCTGCCACCCACCAAATTTGACATGAAAAAGGCCTTTGTTCATAGATAAACCACACTGGACTATAAGCCGCAGCTGTCCTCACTGTATTATGGGATATTTGCACCAAGACATGGAACACTTTATTTGACAGCGGCATCATAAGACTGTCATGAGACCAAATGAACCACCATGAAGCTTTGAACAATTTGGCTGCAAAACTTCATTGCTTCAAGAAGCTTCATTTGGCCATCACTGTTCTCTTGGGGGAGACAGTCAACCTCTGCTGCCACCTGCTGTCAACACTGTTGTCATCCAATATGCCTCCTAGCATGCATTGCAGCGCTACAGATGTACATAACAATCAAAATTCATGTTCTGCGCTAAATATTTCTTCAGTTATCGTTCCAGTTGTTTCAGTAGTTGCTAGTTAAGGTATTTGGTAACACTTTATTTGACAGTGGTGCCATAAGACTATCATAAGACCATCATAATTATGACATGACACTGCCATGAGCATTAACGAATGCTTTTGACGGACGCCATTTTGTGTCATCTGGCAAATTATCTCCATTCTGAATGAATGTAAAAGATTCGAGCTGGACATAAATGGAAGTAGCGACATAATTTGCCGGATGACACTCAACTGATTCACTCCCAGCCATTTCCACCAGAACAAGGCCCTTCGCTCCCGGCCGTTTTACTGGATTTTGACTGATTTTGCAAGGCCCACAGACAATTCTGTTCTATTGCTATATAAACATGGAACCCACCAAAAGAAAGATTAGACTCTCTTCTTTCAGCAGGAACAAAACGTATCTTTTTCCAGTCTTTAGAAATCAGCATTAGAAAATAGCTTAGTTTGAGCCGTTTTTCAATTTCTGATTAAAAAAACTGAGAAATTGAGCTTATTGTAAAAGCATACATTTCAAACTTAACTTTGACTTTAACACAGCTATTTTTGCTTTAGTTAGATCCCAAACATCTGAATAATGTTTTCCTTCTACAAAATAACATAAACAACAAGAAAAATAGAGCTTTTGATAGCAAAGTAACAATTTATTTACACATAACTAAACTGTTGAACTGAGAGATGACCCTGTTGTGGCCGCGGCTGTCTCACCAGACGGGGTAAATTTTTCCCTCATCACCGCCTGTCTAATCAAGATAGATATTTTTGAATCTTTCTTTTGTAGTGACCACTACCTCATAGCAGAATTCACCTAGGGAACTTGTGTGGGGCATGTGCCTTGTGTTTTACATCGTTCTCCACATTTTTCTCACGCTTCTTACTTCTTCCAACTTCCGCTTCCTGACTACTTCTCTTCATTCATTTCCTTTCATGGGCCATTATGAGTTCTTACCAAATGCGCTACTGCCCTCCAGTGGCCAGTTTTATTGCTTTGAAATGGATTTTGAGCGTTGTGCTTTGGAGCGAAGTTGCGTCACAACCTAGAGATGTCTCTTGTGAAAAAAAACGTAAAAGAAGTATAAATATTAGGGTTGCTCCGATCATGTTTTTTTGCTCCCGACCCGATCCCGATCGTTTCAGTTTGAGTACCTGCCGATCCCGATATTTCCCGATCCGATTGCTTATTTTGCTCCCGATTCAATTCCAATCATTCCCGATAATTTTTCCCGATCATATACATTTTGGCAATGCATTATGAAAAAAAGGAATAAAACTCGGACGAATATATACATTCAACATACAGTACATAAGTACTGTATTTGTTTATTATGACAATAAATCCTCAAGATGGCATTTACATTATTAACATTCTTTCTGTGAGAGGGATCCACGGATAGAAAGACTTGTAATTCTTAAAGGATAAATGTGACTTTGTATATTGTGACTAAATATTGCCATCTAGTGTATTTGTTGAGCTTTCAGTAAATGATGCTGAAGACCATGCCCAATGCATGATGGGAAGTGGAACCATGACAAGTGAAACCACGACTGTGCGTAGTGCTACCAATTCATATATCTTCTCTGCGATGGGATATTATTCAAGGCGTTGAGAAAAAGATCAGTTGTTACCTTGCTTCCCCACATTGCTTCCCATGATGTTTCTAATCGTAGAGAGAGGGATTGTAAGGCTTTAGCCAATTTAAATAAGGCTCTAAAGGCTGCCAAAATTCACTCCACTCATTTTACGATGCCTGTTAGCTCTCTTTGATGGTGAAACGGCGTCATTACAGATGGAGCGCGACAATGTGTGAGTGGGTCGTGCAGCGCATGCATTAATTGCGTTAAATGTTTTAACGTGATACATTTTCAAAATAATTAATTACCGCCGTTATTGGGATAAACTTGATGACCCTACCTTAAGCCTAAACTAAAGACTCTGGATAAGTGTAACATATGATGTCTGTAACGTTAAATACAATTAGAAAACGATTTAATTAAAAATGATATATATATATTAAAAAAGGCATGGCCGATATTTTATTGCCAATTCCGATACTTTGAAAATGACGTGATCGACCAACATCTCTAATAAATATGTTTTTAGGACACTGAAACAATTAAAAATAGAACCTATTTATACATTTTTAGGTGCAAATGAGTTAATATCTGACATAAGCATTCATTAATGCCCATGATAATGTCATGTCACAATTATGACGGTCTGATGGCAGTC
Organism: Corythoichthys intestinalis; assembly: GCF_030265065.1. Taxonomy (NCBI): domain Eukaryota; kingdom Metazoa; phylum Chordata; class Actinopteri; order Syngnathiformes; family Syngnathidae; genus Corythoichthys; species Corythoichthys intestinalis. The sequence goes on from NC_080413.1 coordinate 9,501,311, forward strand.
TTATGATGCCGCTATCAAATAAAGTGTTAACTATTAACCGAAATAAATCAACAAATAAGCCGCACTGGACTATAAACCACATGATTCAAAATGAGGGGAAAAAGTAGTGGCTTATAGTCCGAAAACTACGGTAGACTAGAAAGGATAATTTTTTTGCCTTGTTTTCGGACAATATTTTATACCTGTCTGCATTACTTTTAAGGAGACAAACAATCTCAATACAAGAGTTACATTAGTGTAGCCGACGTGCCGTATAGTAAAATAAATTGAACGTTTAGGAGGCCATTATCCGTCCTAGTGCAGACAAAGCCTAAATTTTAAAATAACTATCCAAAAACATGTATTATATATCATTTTAATAAAATAAAGTAAAAAATAAGATACGGTGAGGTATAGTGAGGTATTGTTTACGTGACAAAATGGCGGACGAGACTCCGGCGTCATAAAGTCGAAATCACTTAAAGTTGGGTACGTCGTTACCCAAGGACTACCTGTATACAACATATTGATTTTTGGTCACTTCTTATCAATTTTGCGGCATTTCTGGGTAATTTCCTGTTGATTTAGGGGCATTTACAGATCACTTCCTGTTGATTTTTGGTTACTGAACAGGAAGTGACCTGGGAATGTCCCCAAATGAATAGGAAGTGACTCAAAATCAACAGTAAGTGAGCTGTAAATGCCCTAAAATGAGCCTTAGATGAACTAAAAATGCCCCCAAAACCGGGAAAATTGGCTGTGAGTGCTCGGTTTCTGTGCCATTGACAGCGCTAGATGTCCAATCTATCTTTGACTCTCCCAGTCAAATTGGATTGGACGTCTAGCGCTGTCAATGGCAGCCAATGATCTATCCCAGCACTATTCTAGTGGAAGATTTTGATAGCAACCTGTTAGTTTCTCTTTTTTTCCCAAACAGTGACACCTTTTTAAAATGATATACCGATTCTTGGCAGGAGCATATTGATAACCTTGTGGGATAAAAAATATTGCGATACATCACCATTTCGATATACAATATTGTCACACCTTACAGTATTGTCACACCTTACTTGAGATACAAGTTGAATTTGTTCCATAACCACACTCAAAAAAATGCAGAGAAGGGAAGGCGCTTCCTCTCTAGGAAGACTTCTGCCAACGAGGGAGGTGGAAAATGACAAACATGTAATGCGTATTAAAAGATGTCGCCTGTACCGCCGCAGACTCCGGAAACAAACTCACCCGCGCGCTCCAAAATCGGACAAGCTGGTTAAACTAGGCCTGTGCGGCAGTCTGCTACAGTTACTTGGACCTCTTCCAAGGCCGCTTTGCTTACATGTGTGTGATCCCAAGCCTATAATGCACAAGCAGCATTAAAGTGTGTCTGTGTAACTTCTGCAGCTGCTTTAAACTTAAGTCCATCTTGGCAGTAAAAGCCTCAAGAGGGTAAATCCATGATGCTAAAAAGAAAATAAAAAAGAGACCCCGGGGGTGCGGGATGTTGCCCAAAGTTGAAATGAAGCATTACGTAAATGCAGCGGCTTGGTGCAGGGCGTGTCGGGAAGAGTGCAATTAAAGTGCCATTAGCCACAGGCGGAGGCTATTTGTTAACATTATACGGAACAAAAAAACCACAAGAATCTACTGTGGTGCCTTTTTTGAGATACGAGCGGCAACAATACAAGTTTCTTTGGTATCTATAGCTATACCTATACTTATATATAAATGGAACTTTGTGCATGTGTGTTTTCGTTCCCTATGGGAAAATACTTCTCTCCAAACAGGAGAGTTTCCACAGACTTTAAAAACTGCAGTAATAAAACCTCTCCTAAAAAAACCTAATCTGGATGCCTCAACCATTAGCATTTAAAGGCCAATATCAAATCTGACATTCCTGGGGAAAATTATCGAAAGGGTTGTGTTCGATTAGATCCAGACTTTTATGATGCAAAACAATCTTTTTAACTCATTTCAGTCTGGATTTCGGCCACAACACAGCACCGAGACCGTGCTTATCAAAGTCCTAAATGATATTCGTCGGAATACCGATGCAGGCAAATCATCTGTTCTGTTACTATTGGATCTCAGCGCCGCATTCGACACGGTTGATCACAACATACTACTCAGCAGATTGGAACAGTGGGTAGGGCTTACTGACACTATTCTTCAGTGGTTCACATCCTATTTACATGATAGGGATTTCTTTGTGTCATTCGGAAACTATCAGTCAGAACGAACCAAATTCACGTGTGGAGTCCCTCAAGGGTCAATTCTTGGACCACTCTTATTTAACATCTATATGCTTCCGTTAGCTCAGATAATGGAACAGTATGACATCTCCTATCACGCCTATGCAGATGACACACAACTGTACATTTCTGTGTCCCCACATGATAGTCCCTTAGTCTCCCTGAGTAAATGCATTCATCAAATCAATGAATGGATGTGCCAGAATTTTCTCCAGTTAAATGTGGAGAAGACAGAGGTGATCATTTTTGGGCCAAAAAAGGAAAGGTCAAAGATAAGCAGGCAACTTAGCACAATGTCACTTACAGCTACAAATCAAGTCAGAAACCTTGGCGTAATTATTGATTCAGACCTAAAATTTGATAGCCATCTAAAGTCCGTCACTAAATCCGCTTATTACCACCTAAAAAATATAACCAGAATTAAGGGGCTTCTGACTCAACAAGACATGGAAAAACTTGTGCATGCATTCATTTTCAGCAGATTGGACTATTGCAACGGTATATTTACAGGTCTTGATAAAAAATCAGTCCGGAAGCTGCAGCTAGTACAGAATGCTGCAGCCAGAGTCCTCACAAATACAAGGAAGCTGGACCACATTACACCGGTTTTGAAATTGCTACACTGGCTTCCAGTGAGTCAAAGGATAGAATATAAAATACTACTGCTCGTCTACAAAACACTTAATGGCCTTGGACCAAAATACATGCTTGACTTGTTGGATTCCGATGAGACATCTAGACCCCTAAGGTTGTCTGGAACCGGTCTTCTGCATGTTCCGAGAACAAGAACCAAGCAGGGTGAGGCAGCATTTAGTTATTATGCTCCTCACCTCTGGAACAAGTTACCCGAACGTCTGAGGTATGCTCAAACTGTTAGCTCTTTTAAATCAGGGCTAAAAACGCTTTTGTTTAGCACTGCATATCCATAACTGGCTATATATTTCAATCTACCAGCTTTCTATTCCTCTTGTGCTTATCTCCATTGCTGATTTCAATTATTATTAGTAGTAGTAGCTTTTGTTTTATTTTGATTTGTTTTATTTTTATTTATTTACTTTTATTTTATTTGTGATTAAATGCGATCTTTTGTCTTGGTTTTTACGTTGTATTGATTTAAATGTGATTTTTATGATCTTCATGTGATGTAAAGCACTTTGAATTGCCTTGTGTTGAATTGTGCTATATAAATAAATTTGCTTTGCCTTGCCTTGCCTATGGACTCCGAAACGAATGGGCGGATTCTGAGGAAATTTTACACCGTTGTACTTTATGAGTCTAGGAGTATTCTTAGATGTGTTCGATCTCTGTAGACCTCCATTTAGTACGGAAAATTCAGAACTCAAAAAATTACCATAGGAAATCCCTGATTGTTGAGGAAACACCGCCATCTTTTGGGACAAAAGACACATCCCTTGCGATGGCAATGTCACAGTTGGCTTTCAAACTTTATGGTTTCATGAACAAATTTAAATGCGCTGCAATGAGACATTGTGGCTTTGAGTACTGTGATCCCTCGTTTTTTCGCATTTTTTTTGTGTGTGTTCAATGTACTTATTCAGATTAAGCATTACAAAGAGATACATATAAGAGATGCACTTTAAACTTAGTAATTACGATCAGTTTTAAACATCCCTTTACAACTGTCCCGCCGAATTATTTTTAAGCAAAAATAAAATTCTTGTCTTTATTAAATGCTTCAATGAGTGAGTCCACTCAAATTCGCTCAAGCTGCTCACTTACACACAATGAGTTGCCACAGTAACTGTTTAACAAGTGAAACAATGTTTGACGCATGCGGTGCTTTGAAGTTGCAGCAAGATCAAACCTTAACGTCTGTCAATCATCGTTAACTTTAATAAGCAACTCCAGTGCACTAACTGACCAATGAAGGGCAGCAGGAGCGAGAGTGAGACTACGTAATCTGCTCGGGACAGCTCATCTGTATTTATTTATTCATTTTCTAAGTGAAAAAAAATTTGCGATGGACTAAGGGCACACAAGAACATGCTGGATTTATAAAAAAGTTCAATTTTCTGGAATATTACTAAGGGATTAATTTCGGCTGGATATTCATACTGTACCCATTGTTATTTATTGTGTGTTACGCCCGCAATGGTTCATGGGTAGTTGTTCCAACCACGACTGAGAGTGGTGGTTGCCATTGTTATGTTCTGGTGTTTTCTGTTCTGTTCTGTTCCATCTATTTGAGGTGTGCTGTATATGGGGCACTTGAGCAGCAAATGTGAAATATAAAAACTGTCTCATTCTTCTCCACGTTGCACGCCATTACGAATTAACAACCTTGATAGTGTCTGTTTACTGTTACTACATTACAGCTGCATCCCTAGGAAGAGTATGTGTCACCCTATATTCGGTTGTATTGCGTTCACGTTACACAAACCCAAGCAACGCCGGCTCATACTGCTAGTATGAGCTAAATATGAGACAGAAATGCGTTCCACAACCACGCATCTTGACAGCAGCAAACTTTTGTTAGTCCACTATCAATTCACATTGGTTTCCTTTCACTGGAAGTACAGTATAGTTGGTACTTGCATTTCCATTCAAGTTTGTTGAGATATATTTACCTATTTCATTCGCACAGATCAGATCACAGAAGCACCAACGATTATGACCTACCTGACAACAGCATTTTTGACTCATATTTTGACTGCATGATCATATGGTTATTTTTTTCATTCGGCAATTGAAAAAATGTGACTGTGCTTAGCAACAGTTGTTCACTTTTTTGTTGTTGTTTTGGAGTGATCCTGCTACTATATGATGATTATGAATTTCTTGGTAGAGGTAATAGTGTGGTGTTTCTGTGGCTTGAAAAGCTCACCATGGCATGAGTCTTCCGATCTTGGTCCACTTGGTCTTGTTGATGAAGAAGCCCACAACTGGATCCACCACGGCCCCCCAGGCTCTTCCGACAAACAGCACCATGGAGGCTTGGAAGGCGTTGATCTGCATGGGGCATATTTTTAGTGGGATATATTCAAGCTAATGCATTGGCATTCTGGCTCACCTGGGCAATGTCCAGCAGGTAGATCTGCAGGAAAAAGGCCGTGGCACTGGCTGCAACCTCTTTGGGGACGGCGCCGATGGCGAAACACAGCTTGTTGCACACTGACAGCTTCTGATTCAGGTCCGTCTAAGGGGAACGATGATATTTTTGGAGCAGATTAATGGAATTTCAATGCATTCAAATGAATAAAGACAATGTGAGCAATGGCGCCACATCATAAAAACCTGAAATTATGGCTTTTACTTTTGGTGTGCCACTTTAATATTTTAAGTGGCCGCTACGAAATATTTCTACAGACCCCACCAGATGTGAGAGTGTTTGAAGTTAAAACTCATTCATCATTAATAAGACTTGGTTAATCATTAATAAGACTTGGTTCAAACACAATACAGCATAAATATTAGGGGTGTGACGAAATATCGAAATAGTGATACAGGGTTTCCCCTACAAATAAAGGATTGTGGCGCACCGCCACAACAAAATAAAAGTTGCCACGCCTTGCAAATGAGTTTTTTATTTTTTATTTTTAAGGCAGTTTCAAACTAGCAGCAGCCTAGTGTGAAGGGTTCAGCGGCAACCTATTCATTGTGTATTGTAATGACCGTAACAAAGCGCGGCCACCTTCAGAGACGATCGGACTGGGGAGCTGTGATGTAGGGGGATACTCATCAAGTCCATGCCTCAGAGACTGCAAGCAGTCATAAAAGCCAGAGGTGGTGCTACTAAATACTAGATGTGCGTTTTGATTGTTATTTCTTTGTTTGTTTATTTCTTCAGAATGGAGTGATTCTGTATTTATTTCTGTAAGATAAGCTTGTTTTTGTATGCCAAATATATTATGCCAGTTTGCTCTCCCACAGCTATTATACGCGCACTCCCAAGCTGTTATGAAGAATACAGTTTTAGCCCATAATCATGTGCTTACATTTTTATTACCGGCAATTGTTCACATTCTGCTGATAAATAGATACACACACATATGTTGATTCATCACACAACGTCTCAGTACTTTTCCACCAAGCTACAGTACTTTGAGTGCAAATGTCTGTTCAAAACAAAGATATCGTGCCCGCTCAAGAGTGTGACTGTTAATACAATCAAGAGTGTGACTGTTAAATCAATGACTAGAATAAGGAACTTGCCCGATCGAAACTGCCACGTTGGACAACATTGTTGTAACTATATTCTGCCCAGCAACAAGCCCTCAATAAAAGTTAGCAGCGCGGGGGAGCTCGAAGAGAGACTTCGATGAAACAGCATTGGTCGCGGAACTCTGTCTCCTGGCTCTCCCAACCTGCAGATTGAAAAAACGTCAACTCTCTGACTCTGCCTCACTTCGTGCCCTGCCTTTTGTCAGCTTGCCTTGGGTAAATAACTAAGTTAAAGAACAAGTTTTAGACCCAACAATTTCCCTGCACTTGCTCTATAAAATTAACATTTACTGACCACCACAATGTTTTTTATTCATTTCTTTTAGTTGTTCTGAATTGCACTTTTGAACTCGTTATTTTTTTCAAGCTTTTTATCTGAGTTTGTTCTACATGATAAAATGTCTGAGTGAGTGCTCGTCCGAGACTGGTGATTGCATACTTTTTGCTAGGAGTTGTATTATGGTGGAAGATTATGATAACAATTTGTTGGTTCCTTTTTTTGTTTGTTTTTTTAAACATTGACACCTTTTTAAAACGATATCTCGATTCTTGGCAGGAGCATATCGATAACCTTTTGGGATACAAAGTATCACGATATATCACCATTTCGATATTTTGTCACACCCCTACATAAATGCCTCAAAATCAACTGGAAGTGACCCATAAATGCCTCAAAATCAACCAGAAGTGACCGAAAATCAACAGCAAATGACCTGAAATGCCCCCAAAATGAAACTCATTGGTTGCCGTTGACCGCCATAGACGTCCAATTCGTTTGACCTGGGAGGGTGGTAGCGAATGAACGAATGATACTAATGATAAACTCAATCCAGTTCACAGCAAAAACATGAAAACAGCTTGTTTTCAGGACTAACAAATTTAGAGTCGGGCACATTTGCGGTCCGCTACGAGCGCATGTTCTATTTACGAAGAATAAAAGTGCCAAGTAGACTTTCCTCAGCAAGCGTCGCGGCGGTTTTGGAGATTCGGTCTCGCCAGTAAGTACCCATCATCCATGTTTAAAAGTGTTGGGATGCGCGGGTCTGGCTGAGGTTGCGGATGTGAAAATGATGACTGTGTGGGAAGACGGCGCGTGTAAATAACAAGATGGTGAAGTTTCTATTGATTTATCCTGTTTGCTCTGTTTATTTTTATTAGAAGACGGCATTAAAGTAACAGGAAACACTTTGCGCCCTTAGAATAGAACATAATGTGCAGAAGTCTGCATTCCAATAAAATGATTATGATCTATAATTTACTGGTTAAAATGAGAGGCGATTGCTTTAACTGCGAGGAAAGCTCAGCTTCCCCTAAAATGTCAAAAAATAAGTGATCAAATGTATTCTATTGTGTGTACATTTCATTGACTAAATATGTGCTATAACATGCTCAACCTTTGTTCAAGGGAACCTCAGACTTAAAGACTGATTAATTGTTCTTTTTGACTAAAATATGTTATTAAAAACACATAAAATATTGCCATTGATTTGAAAATCAATAATATTTAGTACATGTTTTGACCTATGTACGAAGGGCACTATGTTTTATGTGAGCAGTGGACGCTCGGGGTGATGACGTAGTTGGGCTGGACTGGGAGAATAGCTGTGCTAGCTAGCAAGTGAAGCTAGTATGACGACTGGCATGATTTTGTCACATTGTGCTGCTGGTCAGATTGTTTTGTTGAAGAGCTGTGGGATGACTTCCCAACATCGTACCTGCATTCAGTTCCAGTTCATAAGCAGTGACTTTAAACCGATCCTAGACGGCTTGCCGATATATTGACTTGCTGCCATTTGACAGTTTGTATTCTTGATCCCTTCGTTGCTTGCCTTGTTTTTTTACGCAGAGAGACGTCCAACACATGCGCATATCGGTTAAAAGCGGTGAGTACTTACTGTTTGTGTTTTTATTGAGTCTTTCAGTACCTTTTCATTGCCTCAAAATACTTTTTGCATGTGTTTTCCCCTCATACTTTTGAGTATTGTGTTTTCTTGTGGTAGCTTTAAAGCAAATTGTTGATCTGTTGACCACATTTGCGTATTTGAACGACCCTTATTTAATATTACTATGTTTAAGTATTTTCTTAAGGCATCTTTAGTATGTTCTGTCTGTATGCATCTAAACAAAACTAGCTGAAAGCGTACGGTAGTAGTTTGGGTGTCAAATTCGCCTCTTGTAGAATGTTTTGCCGGTTTTGTCTCTTGTCTTGTCCCATCCCGTTTTTCCTGTTCATTTTGCTTTTTGCTGCTCGTTTTGTTTTGTAAAACATCGCCAGTGCTGTCATGCTCATTAACTCATTCACTCCCATTTTCACCGGTGCAACCCCCTTCGCTCCCGGCCGTTTTACTGGATTTTGACTGATTTTGCAAAGCCCACAGAAAATTCTGTTCTATTGCCATATAAACATGGAACCCACCAAAAATAAAAAGATTAGACTCTCTTCTTTCAGCAGGAAAAAAAGTTAGTTCATATCTTTTTCCATTCTTTAGAAATCAGCAGCACGGACTCAATGGCATCGTCTGCTGCACTGGTTGTCCCAGTCGCTCTGCTAGATCGTCTAGAGCCTGGCATCCCGGGCGTCCTCTTGGTTGTTCTGCTCGGTCGTCCGCTGCCTGGCATCCTGGACGCCATTCGGTTGTCTGCCGCTGGCGCCCCGGCCGTTCGTTGCCATTAAATCGGGTTGCGGGTCTTACCAAATGCGCTACTGCCCTTCAGTGACCAGTTTTATTGCTTTAAAATGGATATTCAGCTTTGGAGCTAAATTGAATCAGAACCCAGCGATATGTCTTTTAAAAAAAAAACGTAAAATACGTCTTTGGGACACTGAAACAATTAAAAAGAGAATGTATTTATACGTTTTTGGGCGCAAATGAGTTAAGGTTCCTTTCAGGTTCAAATTGAAAGGGCAGAACCGACGACATGTTTATGTAGCTAACAAGTGACACTGTGGAAGTACTGCAGCGCTGTCCAGTGACGTCACCACCCAGAGTGCATTGCGTCGTCAACAACAATGGCGACTTACCAGTTATATTAATTTTACAAAACACAAAACATGCTGATGACCCCGAAATGCGATGGCAGCAATAAAATTAACTTAAAAGATATATGCTCAGTTAGGAGGGTTAGGGTCTCTATGGTGTGAATCATATGATCTGCTTGAAAAATAATTTCAACCCATTATGAAATACTTTGTAGGATTCTCGTCATTTTATTCTTTTTTGTTGTTTGTTTTATTGCTTTACAACTTTTATAGACAGCATTTTACCAGCTAAGTCTTTATTTTAAATTCATATATAGGAAAATCAATTACATACAATGACAATTTTGTGGCCACTGGGGGGGCACGTCCCTGCCTGCCACCCCTCAATCTCTGCGTGTAAACTGCGGGTGGCCTTTTTCAATTTTCGTTCCGTTGTTCTGATTTGGACCAGAGACTTTCATAATCTTCCTTGCGACACTTGCTTTGTTTAAGAACAACTGTCACATTCTGCTGCTGGTTAGATTGTGTTTTGTTGCAGGGCTGGTTGTGGGGGCGTTCCCGACGTCACACCTGCATCCAATGCCGCTCATTAACACGGCATTCAAACACGGTTGATCCAAGAGAAGGGTGCTGAGATATTGTCTTGCTGATTGTCATTTGACACCTCGTACTATCGTCTCGTTACATTTACTGTACTTGTTTCGACCCTGCCTTGAGTTTTTGTTCTTCAGCCGCTTTAGTTTGTAATCCTCTACCTTGAGTGTTTTATTTTTGCCTTTTGGCTCTCTGCCTATTGTCTTAGTTTACCCTCGAGCCCCGTCGTCCTGCTGTCACGGACCCATTATGTTATTTCCACTTTTCCGCGAGCGTGTGTTGTTTTTTTTGTTTGTATTTCATAAACCCTTGTACACATTCCTCGCTTGTTGTCTGCTTCGAGGTCCAACCTTGTTTCCGCATTTGCGTACACCAACAAAAATTGAGCTAATTTCTGGTGCTTTTTTTTATTGTAGCTGCTCGTGTTTGGAGATGTGACTTCTGGCACTCTAATTTCTTTCCCTATTGTCACAAAGCACTCCCAGGCGGACACACTTTGAGCTTCTCCTCAATGGAAGACCAGCATCCATCACTTGTTAAAATGTCCCAAACCTTTTTAACAGTTCTTTAAGGTAATCAATTAGTCATTCAAATAACTTTTACTTAGCTGTTTACAAGTCAGGTTTGATGCAATTTCCTTCCTGTTGCATATCTATTTTCAGCCACACTTACAGCATGTGTCACTTTGATTACTAGATATATGGGGATTTTTTCCATATTTTTAAAGTAAGACTTACCAGAAAAATGTTGATGAAATGATGAGTAACGAACCCAGAGACGCCTCCACGTCGTTACATGAGGTGAAATTATACACACAATCTTTTTTGGTGATCTACAGTTTATGTTGAGTTTGTGGTTAATGACGTCATTTTTGGAAACAACACGCAGTACATATAACATGGTGTTTCAGAATTTTTATTTTTATTTTTCAGATGAAAATATGAATTATGTTTGGGTTTTTAAAAATAAATCTTGCAATGAAAAACTCGCTTTTAAATATCTCCTTTTCAGTTGTAATAACAGAATAATAGACATATGATGCAAACATCCCCAAAATGTTTTTCTTTGTCAGTCGATATGCTAAAAATGAATTGTCACCTTTTCATCAATTGGCCATCTTTAGTGCTAAATAAGAGGGAATATGCGACCCGGAGCTGAAAAACCACCAAAGCGACCACATCTCAGTGAAACGCTGTTATTACCGCAACTCTGTCAAAACATGAAGGGGCTCAGGGAGCGACAATTACCAGGAGGGAGGCGTGTAATTATTCCATCTCGAGACGAGTGGGGTCAGAGGTAAGTAAAGGCTGAGGCTTTCGCTGCAATTAAGGCTAATTGGAGAGGAAATCAAAGTGTTTTCGGCAGCTCCATGCCACTGATGATGTGCAAAAATATGCTGTGAACTCTTCTATCTTTTCTTATTCTTTCCTTCCCAACTCTCCAGTTATCATCAAAGGGGATAAACAGGATGTCCCGCCTAATGTTATTCACGATGAAAAAAACTGCATTGCACAGCACATACGTCAACAATGAAATCACTGGACACTTTGTTAGGTAACCCTTCATGATGGATTTTAATATTAAAATATTATTAAAGAATAAAATAATAACATAATATTAAAATAATAAGTATGGTACATATTGTATTTAATTTGAAAAGCAACCGATACAAGTGGAAAAATAATAATATTTGAAACAATAATTAAATTATTAGTTATCATAATTTTTGGACTATAAAGGCGCACCTGACTATAAGCCACCACCCACCAAATTTAACACACAAACGGCATTTGTTCATAGGTAAGCCGCACTGGACTATGCGCCGCAACGGTCCTCACGGTATTATGGGATATTTGCCCCAAAAGATATTAACCGGTAACTCGTTATTTGACAGCGGCATCATAAGACTGTCATAAGACCAAATGAAACCCCATGAAGCTTTGCAGCCAATTGGTTCAAAGCTTCGTTGCTTCAAGAAGCTTCATTTGCCACCACTGGTCTTTTTGGGGGAGACAGTAAACCTCTGCTGCCACCTGCTGTCAACACTGTTGTCGTCCAACATGCCTCCTAGCATGCATTGCAGCGCTGCAGATGTAAATAACAATCAGAATTCATGTTCTTTGCTAATTATTTCTTCAGTTACTGTTCTAGTTGTTTAAGTAATTGCTAGTTATGGTATTTGGTAACACTTTATTTGACGGTGGTGCCATAAACCTGTCATAAGACCATCATAATCATGAGATGATACTGCCATGAGCATTAATAAATGCTTATGACATATGTCATTTTGTGTCATCCGGTGCATTATCTCACTTTTGAATAGATGTAAAAGATCCGAGCTGGACATAAATGGAATTAGTGACGTAACTTGCCGAATGATACTTAATGACATCTGTCAGAAGCATTCATTAATGCCCATGATAGTGTCATGTCAGTTGTTTCAGTAATTGCTAGTTATGGTATTTAGTCATATTTTATTTGACAGTGGCGCAATAAACTAGTTTCACATTATAACATGATAGTAGCATGTTTTTACATAATAATTATCATGTTTTTACACGGTAGTATTACGTTTTTACAAAATAGAACATTTTCAGTTAATTATCATACTTTTCAATAATTATTAGGGTTGTTCCGATCATGTTTTTTTGCTCCCGATCCGATCCCGATCGTTTTAGTTTGAGTATCTGCCGATCCCGATATTTCCCGATCTGATTGCTTTTTTTTCTTTGCTCCCGATTCGATTCCAATCATTCCCGATAATTTTTCCAGATCATATACATTTTGGCAATGCGTTAAGAAAAAAATGAATAAAACTCGGACGAATATATACTGTAAATTCAACATACAGTACATAAGTACTGTATTTGTTTATTATGACTATAAATCCTCAAGATGGCATTTACATTATTAACATTCTTTCTGTGAGAGGGCTCCACGGATAGAAAGATTTGTAATTCTTAAAGGATAAATGTGACTTTGTATATTGTGACTAAATACTGCCATCTAGTGTATTTGTTGAGCTTTCAGTAAATGATACTACACCCATTTAATTGTTCTGCCCAAATGCATGATGGGAAGTGCAACCAGGACTGTGTGTAGGGGCACCAATTGATATATCTTCTCTGTGTTGGGAAAGAAAATAGGGTATTAAGAATATGATCTACTACTACCTTTCTCCCCCACATTGCCTCTCATGATATTTTTTAAATGCTGAGAGAGAGATTGTAAGGCGTTAGCCAAATGAAAAAGGGCCCCAAAGGCTGTCAAAATTCTCTCTACTCATTAAACGCTGCCTTTTAGCTCTATATATAGGTAAAACGGTGCCTTTATAGATTGAACGCGACGATGTGTGAGTGGGTCGTGCAGTGCATGCGTTAATTATTTAACGTGATTAATTTAAAAAAATTAATTACCGCCGTTAACGCAATAAATTTGATAGCCCTACTTTATGCCAAACTACTCTGGATGAGTGTAATACATTTAGTCTGTAACGTTAAATACAATTAGAAAGCGATTTAAATAAAATATATTTATATATTAAAAAAAGGCATGTCCGATATTTTTTTGCCGATTCCGATAATTTGAAAATGATGTGATCGGACCCGATCGATCGGGATGCCAATTGATCGGGACATCTTTAATAATTCTACATCATTTTTACATGATATTTTTCACATTTTTACATACCATAATTTTCACATTATAAGGCACACCTGACTATAAGCCGCCACACAAATTTGACACAAAAACGGCATTTGTTCATAGATAAGCCGCACTGGACTATAAGTCGCAGCCGCCCTCCCTGTACTATGGGATATTTACACCAAAATATATTAACCGGTAACACTTTATTTGACGGCTGCATCATAAGAATGTCATACGACCAAACTGACCCCCATGAAGCTTTGAACTAACTGGCAGATAAGCTTCATTGCTTCAAGACGCTTCATTTAGCCATTACTGCTCCCTTGAGGGGAGACAGTCAACCTCTGCTGCCACCTCTTGTCAACACTGTTGTCGTCCAAAATGCCTCATAGCATGCATTGCAGCGCTACAAATTTATATAACAATCAAAATTCATGTTTTGGGCTAATTATTTCTTACGTTACTGTTCCAGTTGTTTCATTAATTTCTTTTTATGGTATTTTGTTACACTTTATTTGACAGTTGTGCCATAAGACAATCATAATTATGACATGACATTTCCATGAGCATTAATGATTGCTTATTACAAATGTCTTTTAGTTTCATCCGGCAAATTATCTCACTTTTGAATGGATGTAAAAGATCTGAGCTGGACATAAAGGGAGTTAGTGAAATAATTCCGGATGACACTGAATGACATCTGTCATAAGCACTCAGTAATGCACATGATAGTGTCATGACGGTCTTATGACGCCGCTGTCAAATAAAGTGTTACCTATTAACCCAAATAAATCTACAAATAACCTGCACTGGACTATAAGCCTCAGGATTCAAAATGAGGGAAAAAAGTAAAGGCTTATAGTCTGAAAATTACAGTATCGGTATTTTTTTGGATGATCATTTATGTTTGTTTGGATTTAAGAAATTTAATGCATTAAAATATTATAATCTATTTTTGACATCTGTATGGGTATGTGATACAGACATGCACAAAAGGTTTTATTTTCCCATTAAAATTCTTGTTTAAATTGTAATTATTTTGTCATATTTTATAATTCAATATATATATTTACATATATGAATCTTTTAAAATCTCATTATGGTTTGATCATGGTATTGACAGTATTTGATTGTTGAAAATGTATTTGAATTAAAATGTACATAGTGTTTTGCCGTACTAAAATAAAGTGTAAATGCACATCCACTCAGTAGGTGGCAGTGGCACACAGCAAAGAGTGCTGGAGATATGAAGAGCTAAGACGAGAAAATATGACTAAGCGGATGTAGTGTTTGGCTTTTGGCTTTGACTTTTAATACAGTAGGATATGCGGAAAGACCAGTTTGTTTACTGTGTCTAAAATGTTTGCAGCAGACAGCGGGAAGCCAAATCAATTAAGATGTCACATAAAGAGATTAAACCCCAATCACACTGACAAGACGCTTGATTTTTTTCAGCGAAAAAAACATGCCGAATATTGCCAATAATCGTCCCGCTTTGTCAGGGTTACATCAGTAAACCAGTGAGCACTGTTAGCATCTGACAAGGTGGCATACCAAGTTGCTCAGTGCAAAATAACCCCACACCATAGCAAAGGAGCTGATACTGCCTACAGCAAAGATAAAAACTGTCTCCCTGTCCGATGACTCTGTTTTTGTTATAGTAATTTTTGTTTTTTCGGTCAAATTGTTTGGCATATTGTCCTCATGAGTTAATGTTGCTAATCAATTTGAATTTATTATCATAATTTATTGAATTTTCTTTTTCAGTATCACATTGTCCAAAATTGTAACTTGAGTTTATTTTTACAGTTTGAATGTGACTTTTCTTTTCTTTTCTTTTTTTTTAATTCAGGCAAATTGATGCGCTTTAAGTCTTTTCTGATACAAACAAAATAATTATAAGCCTTTAATGCCTGCAATATGAAGCAATTATCAGAGAATTTAAAAATTTGAAAAATAAGATCTTAATGAAACCTTTTTTTTCCAAATTTGTAAAAAGAAAAGTCAAAATGCACACGTGTAATAAGCGCTCTAATATCTTAACCCCTTCCTAACACCTGTTTTTTTTCTCATGGAACCTGAAGATGCATGTGTTGACTTGCATCCATCTTTTTTTTTTTTCCAAAAAGAAATGTCAAAATTCTGAATTAGTCTCAAAATCATGAACTTTTAGGTGTATCAAATGTGATACATTTGGCAATATAGGGTTAATAAAGTTAAACTTTATTGTAAATTGATCTATATATATTTTTTTTTTAAATATTAAAAAGGACACAAAGTTAAGCAGAGGTTTTCTTATAATAATAATGATATAACAATATTATAGACAAATGATGCAATTTACAGTGGCGGCAGGGAGTTGGAGGGGGTTTAATTCTTCCTGGAGGATGCGGGGGGACAGAAAATAATTCACAAGCACTGCTTTAAATATATTTATTTTACTTATAAAATAACATTACTTTAGTATGCTGTATTGAATCTCATCAGAATATAGAATACTAATATTGTGTTAGAAAATGAAAATGAAAATATTTGAATGAACATAAAATTACAATGAATTCCGATTCCATTTTTTTTTTTTGCCAGCTGTACTGGACTGTCTCAGAAAATTAGAATACACAATATTCTAATTTTTTGAGACAGTCCTGTGTATATATACACAGACAGTCCTGTGTATATATACAGGACTGTCTCAGGAAATTAGAATACACAATATTCCTGTCAGGAAATTAGAATATTGTGTATTCTAATTTCCTGAGACAGTCCTGTATATATACACAGGACTGTCTCAAAAAATTAGAATATTGTGTATTCTAATTTCCTGAGACAGTCCAGTATGTTTCAAGTAATGTATTATATTCACATGACTATACTGCATAGATTGATTTTGTTTGTCTGTCTGTTTGTTTGTTTGTTTGTCCTCAAACTAATCCATATTACTGTAAAATAGATTTCTCGGGTAATTTATGAGTTCGGTCATCAGTGAGCCACTGAATGGTTAACAGTGTACAATCAATACATTCTAAAAGACTAGCCTTAAGCTGTAGTGCTGAGTTAAGCAGATTCTCACAAGGAAAATAGATGTTCAAATTGATCCATACAGAAATCCAGACCGGGATTTAACAGACAGATTATGGATTATGAGTACAAATGCAGAGTTTGATAATGATTTGTTTGATGGCTGACGAGTTGCTATACATTCATGGGGAATGTGTTGTATGTGATTACCTACTATGTGGAGGATTTCCACCTTAAATATTTACCCTTACACGAACTGTGAGACACACAGTAATCAAAACAGCTCAATAAGAACACAGGAATTTGTGGAATGAGTCCAAAACAGTGCCGGTAATGATGAAGATTATATCATGTCATTCATGTCAATGAGGCCGTTTAAATGCAAATTAGGAAGTGAACCCAC
Organism: Corythoichthys intestinalis; assembly: GCF_030265065.1. Lineage (NCBI taxonomy): Eukaryota > Metazoa > Chordata > Actinopteri > Syngnathiformes > Syngnathidae > Corythoichthys > Corythoichthys intestinalis. The sequence goes on from NC_080413.1 coordinate 9,518,364, forward strand.
ATGAACAGGGACGCCCATTACTCACACTCAGGAAATAAATAAATAAAACACTCTTAAGCATCATAATGGCAAATTATGTGGGGCATGTCATACTTTCGCTTCTTCAATGACAAATTAGAAAATGAAGGCGTATGAACCGGAACAACCAGAATCTTGTAACCACATAAAAACAAATATCTTTTAAAGTTGATAAACCACACAGAAGAGTGTTGTTAATAACCCTGATAAAGTTGAATGGTTACCATTATGTAAAAAAAATAGATAAAGAGATAAAAATTAAGCTGTTTTCTCCACTCCACTGTCACTTGTCATTTACACTGTGAAAATTTATATTCATCTAGTTATTAGAAAGGAAAACAACAAGGTGAAAACGAGGCACTCTGAAAAGACCATACTAGCCTGGAGCACCACAGTTTCTGTCAAAAAACTTTCAAAACATACCAAGAGTCCTCCCTTCTAGGTGTTGTCTTACTCAACATTGCGTGCAAGCACTTATGGCTGACAAGGAGGCGCTCTAAAACTGATGCTATGAAATCAGACTTTGAAGAACTATAGTCTATATCCTCTGTGTGATGTGTGCACACTTGTGGCAGACAGCAAGGCACTCTTCTCACGTCGGTTGTTGTGACATACTTATCAAATAATTTATTCCACACTTCCATCTTTTGCTCTGTGATGTTCAGACACTCTCCACAGACAACAAGACGCTGTGAAGTAGCCATGCCAGAGGACAATTTGAAATGAAGATGCCATTTCCAGGTTGGAAATATAGCTCGCTAACTATCCGCATGTAACAAAAGTGCTTAAGCATAAACAACCTTAGAAATCTTGAAATAAGTATTTACAAAAAATCTTTACAGATTCTTTAAACGCAAACCACCAATAGATTCCCTCATAACAAGCATCACTTGAAGACATCTCACAAGGGTTGAGCTGGTCTTACCTGTTGAGGGACTTTGGCGTCTAACAGTGCCTCAGTGGGCTTGAGCATCTTTCCCGCTGCAGCCAGGCCCCCTTGGGTGCCGTTTTCCCCACGGGCCATGGCGGAGAGGCTGTGGGTGAGGCGGCAGGTGCGCTTCTTCTGTGACGGTGCGCCAAAGTGCGTGTGGCTGAGGCTGCGGGTGTGTGCCAGAAGGCGGGGCGGGAATTGGACATGGCTCTGACTGCGCGCCGGGAGCTCTGACTGCACCGCCTCCTCCTCCGGCTCCTCCCGGACAACTCGGACGCTTTCCGCCGCCATTCACATGCTGCTTTGCTCTGGATCGGTGAGGCCGGACCAGGGGATGACAGACACACAAAAAAGACATACACTCAATAACAAGTATGCACAACATACCAGCTAAGGAATGCTGACACATGTACACAGAATTCCATCACTGAAAAATACATACATTCTACCAAACACCTAAATAGTAGTAGTAACGTTTGTTATTGAATTAACAGGACAGTAATAGTTTTAGTTGTTTTATTACTTTTAAAACAGGAACATTTCTGGTTGTAAATAACGCCACTAAAGCTTCCATGTATTTTACAACAAAATAAAAGCCTTTAAAAATATATATAACCACATAACCCCATCATTATGAAATAGAGCTACTATGCATTTCAAAAATGCAAAATACACTGTAAATATTAGGTGAATTACAATTCATGAATATGGCATAATACATCACTGTCATAAATATTATACTTCACACTATATACTAATTAAACCAAAATGACCATATAAAGTTGTGCCTTGAAATACAACAGCATCCACATACAAGTTCTTTGATATGCAGTGGGGCAAATAAGTATTTAATCAACCACCAATTGTTCAAGTTCTCCTACTTGAAAAGATTAGAGAGGCCTGTAATTGTCAACACAGGTAAACCTAAACCATGACGGACAGAATATGAAGAGAAAAAAAAAAACAGAAAATCAGATTGTTTGATTTTTAAAGAATTTATTTCCAAATTAGAGTGGAAAATAAGTATTTGGTCAACTACAAACAAACAAGATTTCTGGCTGTCAAAGAGGTCTAACTTCTTCTAACGAGGTCTAACGAGGCTCCACTCGTTACCTGTATTAATGGCACCGGTTTTAACTCATTATCGGTATAAAAGACACCTGTCCACAACCTCAGTCAGTCACACTCCACACTCCACTATGGCCAAGACCAAAGAACTGTCGAAGGACACCAGAGACAAAATTGTAGACCTGCACCAGGCTGGGAAGACTGAATCAGCAATAGGTAAAATGCTTGGCGTAAAGAAATCAACTATGGGAGCAATTATTAGAAGATGGAAGACATACAAGACCACTGATAATCTCCCTAAATCTGGGGCTCCATGCAAGATCTCACCCCGTGGTGTCAAAATGATAACAAGAACGGTGAGCAAAAATCCCAAAACCACACGGGGGGACCTAGTGAATGACCTACAGAGAACTGGGACCACAGTAAGAAAGGCTACTATCAGTAACACAATGCGCCGCCAGGGACTCAAATCCTGCACTGCCAGACGTGTCCCCCTGCTGAAGAAAGTACACGTCCAGGCCCGTCTGCGGTTCGCTAGAGAGCACTTGGATGATCCAGAAGAGGACTAGGAGAATGTGTTATGGTCAGATGAAACCAAAATAGAACTTTTTGGTAGAAACACAGGTTCTTGTGTTTGGAGGAGAAAGAATACTGAATTGCAACCGAAGAACACCATACCCACTGTGAAGCATGGGGGTGGAAACATCATGCTTTGGGGCTATTTTTCTGCAAAGGGACCAGGACGACTGATCTGTGTAAAGGAAAGAATGAATGGGGCCATGTATCGAGAGATTTTGAGTGAAAATCTCATTCCATCAGCAAGGGCATTGAAGATGAGACGTGCCTGGGTCTTTCACCATGACAATGATCCCAAACACACAGCCAGGGCAACAAAGGAGTGGCTTCGTAAGAAGCATTTCAAGGTCCTGGAGTGGCCTAGCCAGTCTCCAGATCTCAACCCCATAGAAAATCTGTGGAGGGAGTAGAAAGTCCGTGTTGCCCAACGACAGCCCCAAAACATCACTGCTCTAGAGGAGATCTGCATGGAGGAATGGGCCAAAATACCAGCAACAGTGTGTGAAAAGCTTGTGAAGGGTGACAGAAAACATTTGGCCTCCATTATTGCCAACAAAGGGTACATAACAAAGTATTGAGACAAACTTTTGGTACTGACCAAATACTTATTTTCCACCATGATTTGCAAATAAATTCTTTAAAAATCAAACGATGTGATTTTCCGGGCTGTTATTCAACATTGTCTCTCATGGTTGAGGCTTACCCATGTTGACAATTACAGGCCTCTCTAATATTTTCAAGTGGGAGAACTTGTGCAATTAATGGTTGACTAAATACTTATTTGCCCCACTGTATAGGATCCATCGCCTTTTGAGCAAAAATATGATATATACAGTATGTGCGCATCAGACCCCGACTACTATACACTGCAAACCCTGATGTTCAAAATAATTACCGTTAAATACAGGGGTTGGACAAAAAATGGAAACACCTAACATTTTGGCATCATAATCATTGAACATAATTGCTAAAGAGTGGCATTAAAAACATTCTAATTAAGTTGAACATCTCGTATGGCCGGCACAATACCCAGACCTCAACATTATTGAGCATTTATGGTCAATTTTAGAGATCAGATCCAGACGTCGATTTCCACCGCCATCAAAGAGTTAGAGGGTATTCTAACTAAAGAATGGCAAGTTGTATGAATCAATACCTCAGAGAATCGAGGCTGAAAGTGCCGCAAAAGGCGGACCTACACCATATTAAGTTAGTTTTTGTTGATGTTTTAAAGGTGTTTCATCATTTTGTTCAACCCCTGTAGATTGAGTCGTATACTTTTACAAAATGTCCATGTTAATAATCCATAATCCATGTTTACTGTTTAGTGTACAATACTGGCTACCACTCCAGTTGATGGCGTAATTGCAATATTATGCGGGTTTTTCCAACCCTCAATAAATCGCATATTAGAAGAACAGGGTAGGACTACACATTATGTACAACTGTGTTTTGAGTTGACATCATATGTGTTTCTAGGTTATGAGGAACGCAAATGTTTTTACTGTTTTCGTGATAAGTCTTCACTTTAATTTTTTGGGAGGGTTAAAAAACACTTTTTTTTTTGTCTGGAACACAGTAATTTCATTCGATGCATTTCAATAGGGAACAATGAATCTGAAATACTGTACTGCTTTGTTTTGTACTTGTATTAGTTTATTTTTTTTGGGCGAGTATATTTTATTCTAATAACAAATTATTTCCCAGGAATTTGGATTTAGTATTGCTCTTATTTATATAAATACTCATGTTTAAATTAACAATAATATTAAATTCCTTCAGTGTGTGTAGGTGCTTTACTTGATCCTCTAATGGTGAGACACTTGTTCCCATTATTTTTTACCTTCCCTAAATGTGTCTAAATGACCAAAATATTAACATGGCTCACGCAGCAAAATAAATAAATAACTAAAAAATAAAACAATCACTGTTAACATAGTCAAAATAATACTCGTTTTCAAAGCATCATTTCCACACCGTTTTCATTGCGTGTACCTAATGTTTTGTACGCTGAGTGCAAACGGGATACATCGCTCGTCCCGTGTCAAAAGAAGAAAAAAAAAAAGAGTGCGTTACTATTCCTGGCAAAGCACATCAATAATGTATATATTTTTTAAAAACACACTAAAAATAAAAAATTCATTTACGAAAAAAAAACTAAACGGTGGAGGAGTCATTAATGTGTCGTCTTACCTGCTGATGGTAGAGAGAGAGAGAGATGAGCTCCGTACAGCAGCGGGTTGCTGGGCGTGTGCGCCGGCAGCAGAGTGTTGGCGGCCGGGCAGGATGAGAAGGAGACTGCGGAGAATAACCACACAGGGACGGAGAGACACTGAGGAAAAGAGGCGACGGTCGCTGCTCTTCAGCGGCGACCCCGCGTGACGACACGGTGTATTGCAACAATTATCCATTCATACTCATACTCAAATGCACACATAGGCATGAACACACGACCTGTAATGTAACATGAATTATCTTTATTATAAAGGTTGGACTATTTTCAGTTATTTAGAAAGTAATTATAATTACAGTCACACTACCAAAAGTTTTTTATGTTTTAATTAAGCAGCATCCATTTTTAACCGACATTTTTACATGTGTGCGTAATTGCAAATTATTATCACACGTCATTTCAATGAACATTAAATGCAGGTAAAGTACATTAAAAAACCCAATTTGATCCATCTGGCTGTTAGAGAGTTGACATTTTTGGTAACTTTATAATACACAATAGGTAAACTGATGCCAATGACGTGATCGGAAATCCATCCATCGAAAAAAATCCATTTTTCAGAGGATCAGAATCGGGTGATAGGATCTGGTTTTTAACCCTTAGATAGATAAGTTGGTCAAAAATGACCCGGTGAGGTTGCTTTCTTGAAATATCTTTGTAATAAAAGATTGTTATCATTTCATATTCCGTTTGATAACCTTTTATACAGTTGAAGAAATTGTTGTTTTTGTATCACAATCGTGGGTCAAAAATGGCTTGCACGCATGCAACTCAATGGAACCCTTTGATTCTTATCAACTTTGGCTGTCAGGAATAAATTAACTGTGGACCGGACAGTCTAGATCAGAAGTTCTTGACCTTGGTTCGATCGAACCCCAGGGGTTCGGTGAGTAAGTTTAAGGGGTTCGGCGAAGGCATCTAATTTCGTACACTGACTAAATGTAGGCAAAGTGGTGTTTTAGAACAGGTTTCTAACTGGTTTGCCTCCAATTAACAGGCTGTATTCCATTTCTTCCAACTGCTAGCTCTCTATCTAATCAGATGAGAAACTGGTTTGCTCAGTGGAAGGTTGACTTGCACTGAGTATGAGGAAGTACAACAGGCCTACAATCAGCATGGACTCAAATTTGGACCTATTTAAACACACTTTCAAAATGTGACAAAATCCGAAGAAGAATTCACCCAGTTATTAGCTTTCTAGCTTAGATATCGCAGGCATTGACTTCATAATTATATTGACGGGTGACATCCATCAGACACTGCGCCACGCCTTCAAGTAGAGGGCCTGCCCACACCCAGCATCAAGATGAATAATTCTCAAACATGCATGCAGCGATCTAATGCCGGACTTCTGTTAAAAAAGTACGAAAGATGTACCGCATACAAACAGGAAGGATTGTCTCAGGAGTGATTTGTTTGAGGATTCCAGGTAATTATTATATTTTTCGTACCATGCATGCATTTTGAAACGTGAAAAAAAAATCAATGAGAGGAATTAGTGCACGTTTTTTTGCTTTTAACCAAGATTCGAGACTGTTTTACGTCCATATCAATAAAGGATTCAGGGATTTAAGCATTTATTCACAAGAAATTTCAACAGAAAAAGCTCTTTGTTTTCATAAGCCGGCCGCTACATTTGCTTAGTTGCTAGCATCATAGTTCGCGATATTTACGTAAAATAAATGCTAACTGCATGTTTTTTGCTTTTAACCAAGAATCGAGACAGTTTTATGTCCATATCTATAAAGAATTCAGGGATTTAAGCATTTATTCAAAAGAATTTTCAACGGAAAAAGCTCTTTGATTTCGTACGGCGGCCGCTACATTTGCTTACTGACTAGCATCATAGTTCGCGATATTTACGTAAAATAAATGCTGACTGCATGTTTTTTTTGCTTTTAACCAAGGGTCGAGACTGTTTTATGTCCATATATATAAAGAATTCAGGGATTTAAGCATTTATTCACAAGAATTTTCAATGGAGAAAGCTCTGTCTGTGTTTTCACTCAGTCAGCTTTGACGGCCATGCCAACAATACAGGCCTCCTACTAATCGGCCCAACGCTCCGTGTCCCGTCAATATATTATGAAGTCTATGTATCAGGTTTAGAATTTATTTTTAAAATTTGCTTTGTTATCCAATTCTGAAGTGTTTGGTGAATGCACATGTGAAACTTCTTGGGGTTCGGTAGCTTTACCAAGGTTAAGAACCACTGGTGTAGCTATATCAGATGTGTCACCCCCTGGGAAGATTATTTTACACAGCAAGAGCTAATACGTGTTAGTATTATCTTCATATAGTATCTTGTGTGTGTGTCTTTTTTGACTTTTTTCTACTATTTATCAACAAGTTAGCCTACTTCATAACTAGTTAACACTAGCTAGCACAAAAATATATATGTTTCATATTCCGCAACACTCTCGGAAAAAGTAGGAGAGGAAGTACTGTAAACAATACAATGCTGTAACATGTTTGGAACAAAAAACATATAAATAAATCCCGATCTTGGATTGGGACTTGGTATTGGCAGATTCTCAAATTCAGGTGACTTGGACTCGGGTGCAAAAATATGCGTTCGGGACATCCCTCTATTTTACAATCATTTTAGTGGGCTAAATTTAGTTCACATGCCTAATTTGAGGTGTATCTAACTATGTGTCCTGTAAACAAATAACCCTGTGACCTCCCTATGTGATTATTGGTGAAGAATCAGTCAAGCCAGTTCAAAGTAGCTGTCATCACCAATGGCTCACAACATGACAGTCACATTTCCAAGGCGCTGGTTGTGCAAGACGGAAGTCCAAAAAGTCTCTCTCAAAAAGCAATTGTCACATAACACCACGTCTGCCATACATTACAGACTACATTCCTGCCTAACCTGCAGTTGACAATCCAGTATTGATACTTTTTGACCATCCCTAGACGGCGACATTCCGACCCGACTGACTTGTACCAGGTACCTGCAATTAAGTAGTTGCAGGTGGAATGGAAACAATGAGGTTTGGCTTCACGTCACTGTCAGTCATTCAGTTTTGGACAGGCGTGTGTTTTGTGAGAAGAAACTGGCCACAGTGTTCCCACAGTGCATCAGCATTCATTTCGGCAGAATTGTGATTCATTAAAAGTAACTTGGCATGAATGTATCCTTTCATTGAGTTCCAAATAACTGAGTACATTTTTTCAAATGACTGCAGCCTTCCAAAAATTCAATGGAAGATCAATAGAGATTAAAATTGGGTGAAGTTATTAAGAGGAAGTCCAATGTTAATATGTACTTTGACACATTTAGGTGGTTTTGGTTGGAATAGCTTTTTAATTTCAGTAAATATGACCTGCTAATGCTGCAAATTGTGCGTAATAGCAGAAAAACGTCATGCTAAATCCCTACTTTGCCTGAGAAGCACACAAGTGATCCGTCCGCCATATGATTCGCATTAATGCCAGCATGCTTCCTACAATCCATGAAAGGGAAGAAGCTAAATGAAAGGTTGGAAAGTTGAAAGTAATTCCCTGCATGCTTTCACTTATGAAATATGTAGCACAAACGTGCTTGCTTTTTCTTCCCTTTCTCCAGAACCTCCTCTTCCTCGTTTGTCCTCTTAACTCACAAAAATTCAGGTTGCAATTCTGTAAATGCATCAGTGTAAAAGTCAGGAAAATTAGGATTCTCGCAACACTGCCTCTGTCCTGACCTTGACCATTCACATCCACTAATCCTGTCTCGTGCGCATGCTGCTCTGCCGGCTTTAAAATATTGACGACGGATAATGCCGCTCGGCCCAGGAGAACGCCGGGAAAGAACGAGGGTGTAGGGGAAGCAGTCCATGCTTACAAGATTCCTCTTTCAAGCAGGGAACATGAGTACAACCCCCACTCCGATGCTAGCGTTTTTGATACGGACGACGAAACATCCTCAATATTGGCCAAACCCGTACAGACTGTATCATCACTCTGTGCTAGTCATTTCCGGTAAAATTGGAACATGCAATATTTGGAATGATAATATTAATATGATAGGGCACAAATAGCCCTTGGTACTCGGGCATTATCATTTGGCCCTTTGTATCTGTGAAGACTGTGGCTGATCACTAATGGTAGACTACAACTAGAGTTCCAGATAAAAGCATGTTAAAATGATATCGGATATTATCGACGTTGGTTTTTCATGATCAGTTTTGTACGGTAGCCGAGAGGTGTCAGGCGAAATGCAAAGTCCAAACACTTTGCAAATAGAAAAAAAGCACGAACCCCATTTGCAGACGCTTTGCAAAAGAATAAAGCATGAATGCAAACTGCCAAAACACGATCCCCAATTCCTAAAGCGCGATTGCAAATTGGCAAAAGCACGAACCCCAACTGCCACAACACGACAGCAAATGGCTCGCAGTACAAGATTTTTTTATTTTATCGGTGAAACATGGTGATATAACAAGGGTCGCGATGCAGAAATCGCAGACAACAAGATTTTCTTTTTCATATAGTTACCCTTTTAAATGTTATTTTTCAATTTTTCCTTGATTGGATCGATTATTTATCATCTAACATATCGGGAAAAATGCAACAGTAACAAAAAAAATACAATTAAGCGATAGTTATGAGTAGGGTTGTTCCGATCATGTTTTTTTTGCTCCCGATTCGATCCCGATCGTTTTAGTTTGAGTATCTGCCAATCCCGATATTTCCCGATCCGATTGCTTTTTTTTTTTTGCTCCTGATTCAATTCCAATCATTCCCGATAATTTTTCCCGATCATATACATTTTGGCAATGCATTAAGAAAAAAATGGATAAAACTCGGACGAATATATACATTCAACATACAGTACATAAGTACTGTATTTGTTTATTATGACAATAAATCCTCAAGATGGCATTTACATTATTAACATTCACACATAAAAATTATGTCAATCGTTTGTGCTGCAACGGTTTTGTAGATACAGTGTTATGCTTTTATTGCGATATCAATTTAGAGTGGTGACGTCACTCGAAACTTTTCCTTAGTTTAGCTCCCGCGGCTAATGGAGCGTTCCGAATCGATCAATATCAGAGGGGTGTCCCAACAACTAGCGCGGTCATAATACAAACAAATTTGGTTTCATTTTGCAGTAAATTGGGGGGCTTGAGATATTAATTTCGAGTGATGACGTCACTCTAAGCCCCTCATTTACTGCAAAATGGTCTCAAAGTGTTGCCATTGTTTGTGCTACGTTCATGCGAGTTGTTAAGAGACCCTTCGTTATTCAAAGAGTTGGTACCCTTCATGAGCCGCGGGAGCTAAACTAAGGAAAAGCTACGAGGGACGTCACCACTCGAAATTAATATGTCAATACAGGCATTATACTGCATCTACAAAACCTAGCTGAAATTAGATTTACCTATAAAATATTTGTAAATATCTCCAAAACGAAAGCAGCACAAACAAAACTTTTACAGCAAAAACAATGGATATCATTTTTATATATATATTTACGTCTAATGGGGGGGGGGTCAACTTCATGGAGGTCTGTAGAGATGATCACAAAGCACATATAGCAATATACAAAGTGTTCCGCGTCATCCTCTTTCCGTCGTGCTGTGTGATTTTGCTGTTGTGTTGCATGATTTTGCTGTCGTGCTGCGAGCTATTTGCTGTCGTTTTGTGGCAATTGGGGTTCATGCTTTTGCCAATTTGCAATCGCGCTTTAGGAATCGGGGATCGTGTTGTGGCAGTTTGCATTCGTGCTTTTTTTCTTTAGCAAAGCGTTTGCAATTGGGCTTTGCGCTTTTTTCTATTTACAAAGTGTTTGGATTTTGCATTTCACCTGACACCTCTCGGCCACCGTAGTTTGGGGCCAATATGCATGTTGCCTTCAAAGTGAATGTATGTCTGCCTTTGCACAAGGGCTGGTCACAGCTTAGCACAGCAGTTATGCTTGCTGAACATTCGATGTCTCCAAATTAAGATACTTAGAATTTGCTATCCGAGCAGAGGGATTTCACCAATATAGTGGTGAAATATAGGCACTTTTTTCATTACTTCAGTTGACATTGTTCTCTTATTTTTCACAGAATATTTATTTGGAAAGCCTTGAAGTTGTTACATTTATTATTACTAAAGCATCTAGTGGGGCTTCACAACACAGTTACCCATAATATATTAAGTCCATGACCACATATATCTGTATCGGATTTTTGGAGTTGGATAATATCGGGATATCAACTATCGGTTTAAAAGTCATTATCCGACAACTCTAAGTAACTACAACTTTTGGGTACTACCTTGGCATGTGGCAGTATGGTATTCTGACGGTGTGATAACCTCAAGCCAAAATATCACGGTTTCACGGTATCACGGTATGCAATTATTACAGCTCTAAAATGTGTTACTTTGAGATATCTGGGTTTTTTCCATCGAACAGGATTTTTATTTTTCAAAACATATGAGAAAATTAGAACATAAGTATATTGCGAAGGTGGAAAAGCGCTATATAAGTATAACACCATAACATCATTAAGCTAAAATAAATTGAATTTTTAAAAAATTCTCAATAAAATTGAAATGAATGCAGAAATGAATGCCAAAAACACAGCCACAGCTCAACGTTATTATCAGAGAAAAAAATAATTGAATTATTTTTCATAAAAAGCACGTGTATAACTCGTATCATGTTTACATTTTACACACACACTCTCTTTCTGAAGACAGACAGTTGCCAGAGGGAAAAAAACACGTTTTTCCCACTGCTTGACACACTAAACACGCTAGAGTTAACTGTCTTAGCTGGTGGGAAACGTTCATGACAGTATTTACTAACCTTTAATTTTGAATAAATGCAAAATATATTGAAGGTATTGCCTCCTCGGCAGCCACCCTCCGCAAACATGTTTTACATGTTGGTTGGCCCTCCTCCTCTAAAGCGCGGCCGTCTATAACTTTTCTGTAGCAGAAGTATTCCCATACCAGCAATTCCGTTTTCTTCGATGGGGGAAAAAGTTCAGGAGTTTCACCTTGTCTAGCCATCATGTGGCACAGCTGACTCACTGACACTAATCAACAACCGGTGGGGGAGGGTTGAGCCTTACAGCTGCGAGGGATTTAGCTAATACCTTAGGGACAGTATGACAGAAAAATTTTGTGGTTTTGAAACCTCGACGTTTTCATACCTCGGTATACCTTGAAACCGCTAATCGGCACATGCCCACCATTTGGTACCTGAATGTTAAGACATGGCTCTTTATATTCATATTGGCCCATTTTGATGCTATTTTGAATAGTTTATTTGTATTCATGAAACATTATAACGCATATTTTGCAGTGAAAATATTAGTGGGGTTAGTTGTAATTAATTCATTTTGTCTACACGTATATTAGTCCAATTTTTCTTTTATCCAAGACAATAGTTATAGGTGGTTTAAATACCTGACATGTTTCGGCGAACACTTCCGCATTCATCAGAGTCACTAATGTTGGTGTGACTCACCTGTTAGATTGACAGGTGAGTCACAACCTCTGCTGACCAGTCACTCTTCCAGGACGCTGGTCCAGGTAGTAGAGAGCATGTACACCCCCCGAAATATCAGCGCTGGATCAGGGAGGCCATTGAGAACAGCAGGGCCAGAGGACTATCAACAGGGGGGAGGGGGCGTACATGCACTCTACTACCAAGACCAGCATCCTGGGAGAAAGAATGGTCAGCATAGGGCGTGACTCGCCTGTCAATCTGACAGGTGAGTCACACCTTCATCCATCAGCTGATTAAGACGCGTCACACCAACAACAGTGACTCTCTGATGAAGGCGAAAGTGTTCGCTGAAACATGTCCGGTATTTAAACCACCGATAACTATTGTAGGGGATAAAAGAAAAAAATTGACTAATATTAGTGGGGTTATTTTTTATTAGGATATTTACTCACTTGTTAAAAGAAAAAAAAAAAAAAAAAAAAAAAAGGTATTTTTTGGTATTAAACGGGTTTTGCTAGTCTTAATGATGGTTAGTGAACATGGCACAAGTTCAAAATTAGATTGCAAGTTTTACAAAATTCAGTTTCTGACACATTTAACTCTCATTGCCATTGACGGTGACGGCGACCCATTTTGACAGTGGATCGGAAGTCTATCGCAGTCAATGGCAGCCAGTGAGTCTGGGCTTTATTTTTAATAATTTGTTGACACTTGCCCACTCCTTGGGTCAAACTGACCCAGCAAAACTCAAAGGATAGTGGTGTCCTCGTCAACCAATTAAAGCCGTTGGAGAAGGCTTCCCAAATTTGCCACCATTTTTGTTGATGTGCTCACCCCCCAAAAAAACTGAAGAGTAAACGTGATAACAACAACAACAACAAAACACTTAAGCTTATCATTATTATATTTTAACATGTATTGGATGGAAATGATGCAGGCACATAACATGATACATTCAAAAATGAGTAGACATTTGAAAACCAAGGCAGACATTCATTGTAAACCTCAAAATGCAAGCAGTGTCCGGCTTTTAAAAAGTGCATAAAAATGGAGATCACAGTTTGGGAAGACAGTTTGTTTTGGTGCCGTCTTAGGTGAAGATGCTTGTTAATTGTATGTCACTTATGCATCTGAAGTGAAAGGTGAAAGTTGATTATGGCACGAAGGGCGCATGCGTGTTGAGGGGCCGTTGGACGATGACGGCGTTAGCCAAGTCCGCCGCTTCGAGGCTCAGCTCCTGATTGTTGAGCTCCCGCACAGGAAGCGACGTGGTGAGCACAAAAGGCGGGCAACTCCTCTGGCAACGTGACACAAAATCATGAACGTCCATGATCCTGAGAGGAGGAAAATAGGAGTTAGTGGATAAATGGTTGTAAACATGTTGGACACCAAGGCACGAGAGGCTTCAAATGAGAATGCCCCTTAAGTATGACGTTTGACTACACAGGAGATTGATCTAAATTAGGAGTTGTTCGATATTACCGGGCAGCCAATAATAACGACGAATAACAACATTTTAAAATGATATTGAATAAAGGCGAAATTCATTTTCCATTTTTTTCCTATATGTTATAGACCTATATACATCTAGCCTTCATAATGAATGTAGCAATCATTTTTTGACCAAGGCCTGCTCAGAGTCTAGAACAACATCATGCTTATTTACCGTAAAACAACCTAAAATAAGATGCTTGGGATTTGGTATGTGAGCAGACCATATGCATTCATGCTGCAAAAATTAACTGAGCAATAAATGATTGAAAAACAATGAATTATAAACTCATTACATATAACTACAACATTACCAGGAAGAAATGGGCACTAAGAAAACTATAAAAGTAATAAAACACAAAAGTCTGTGCAAAAGCCAAGCAAAAAGCATCTTAGGAATTGTCAATGCATTGACATGTCCTATGATTGCGTGCCTGTATTTGCAATGCTTTGGTCGCCCCTTCGTGGCTCGTTGAGGTAACTACTGTAAAAGTGATTTAATTGTGAATGATTCCTTTTATTTAATTATGGACAGTTTGGCTAATTTCAATTTATATTATTTATATGGGACTTTTATTTTTTATAACTTCAGCTGAAATAGTTCTCATCTTATTTTGGAAAACCTTGAAGTTGTTGCATTTATCATTAATATACCGCATATTTCGGAATTGTTTACGAGTTTGACAATATCGGTTAAAAGGGTTAAATTCAACGAGATACATAAATTCAAGAGAAATGTTAAATCTCATGAGATATGTTAGAATGTTTTCTAAAAAAATCATTTTGTGGGAATAAAAAGTCACATTGTTAGAGGAGGAAGTTAATGAAAAAATGTCAGAATTCTATAAGAACAACTTACAATTTCACAAGAAAAATAATTTTAAAAAACATTTTCACAGAAAAATTTAAAACTACCATGAATAATAACATTAGGAGGATAAAAGTTATAATGTAACAACTGGTCATTTTAAACCCTGAAAGTCATATTTTTAGAGACACACAAAAATAAAATAGTACTACTAGATACAGGAGTTAATTTATTTTTTACACTTGTATGATTGCTACAACTGATACAATTTTGGATGATTGGATTATGGACCTGGAATATTTCCTAGGCAGGGGAAAAAAAGTGAATGCTTGTCTTGTTCTTTCTCCCCATTTGAGCTAGGTGAGGTCTCTATTTTTCATGAGCGCCGGTGGTCTCCTGCTCTCACCGGAGGACCGCGAAGGTCGGGATCTCTCTCCATCCTTGAGCTCCTCGACCCTGTTACATAAACGCTGCATCGGGGGTTACGCAACGCACCCCTTTGCTGCGATTTGATGGATGCGCTCCATCTCAGATTATGTTTAGCGTGGCAGACTAACATTACATAATCTAGTCGAGTAGGATTCTGTTTTTTTTTTTTTTGGTCGTCTGGAGATTAAGACAAACTCACAGATTAACATTTTTTTTGGTTTGTTTGTGATTACAATACGCACCGATGGGATAGGTTGAAGCGCTGTACCAGCCTGCGGCCGTCGGCCAACCACAGCTGCAGAGAGGTGACGGGCAGGGTGTGGTCCAGGGTTACCATGGGGATGGGGGGAGATTCGCCGTCCTCGTGCACCGACGGCGAGCGGGCCACCACTCGGGGCGCCACGCTGCAGCAGCCACACAGACCGCAGATTAAGCAGAGGGCAGATTAAATCTCAGGCTTTAATGCAGATGATGATGGCGGGAGGAGAAAATGAATTCGGTGCTCTTTTGCAGCTCGTCAGGGTGGTACCATGACCTGCTTTGAAAGCTTGGATTGCTAGTGACATCTCGTGGCAGAAAATAGAATAGCAGTACTACATCACTCGTTTCTCCAAGTACTATAATTAAATGTTTGAAAAGAAATAAACAAATATTTCATAAAAAATGGAACGAAACTGTATCATTAAAAGATAATAGAAGTAAAATGTAAATAAAATATTTACTATAGTGATTTCAGAAAGTTTGAAACCCAATTTTAAACACAATCTGAACATGTAACACGATTGTTATTTGGTTTACATACCACTAGAAGGAGCCAACGTACTACAATTTTAGAATCACTAGTATAGATGACATGAAAATAATTGGAACGTTTATAGGCTAAAATCAGCCTTTTTAAATATTGAAAATGGCTATTTATTCAAATGTAAACAACACAAATAAAAAAATGTTTAAAAAAGACCATAATAAGGCCACGTTGATCAAACTTGAATTTTTATTTGTTTAAAAAATAATATATATATTTTTTAAAGTTAGTATTTATACATATGAAATTAAAATTGAGGACTAATATTTTGTTTATAAAAATATATTGAAAATGAATTAATGGCACTTCCATCAACATACTTGAGGGATAAAATTAGACTATAAAATTAAAAATAATAATAAAATACAGTAGGCCTGCAGCTATCGATTATTTTATTAGTCCATTAATCGATGTACTAGTTAGTTCGAATAATCGAGAAATCGGATAAGGAACATAAAAAATTAAAATACCTGACCTGAGGCTCAAACGGTATAAAAAAATAAATAAGTGAGGATATATGTACAACAAAAGATCAACTGGCAAGCTTACATAGCAAAAGTCCGCTAATTTAAATGCTTTAAAATGCCAACTTTTTTTACAATGCTCTTCACAAATATTTCAAACACACATTCCCACAAAAAACGGCTAAATATACCTTTAAACTAAATTACGAATGCATCAAAAAAAAACATTAGCTCCAACAAAAACTTAACCCTATGTTGGTCTTAACAGGGAGCAGCTGGATTCAGCCATGTGAAATGAGCCAGACTAGAGGGCAGTGTATCTACCAAAATAAAAAAAAACTAAAGGCAAACACTTTCAAAACAAACCCTTACAATGCCACTTCAATTAAACGAATACTCGAGGCAGCAAAATTTAATTAGAATATTTTTTTTCTAATCAAATACTCGGGTAGATTAATCGTTGCGGCACTAAAATACAGTAAATTCTATACCTTGGGTTTTGAGCACAGTGAATGTATTGAAGATACAAATTAATATTCGTTTTTAAAGTGACTTTCAAGCCGATATTTTTCTCACTGCCTGTTTCAACACAATATGGCCTTTTTTGGATTAACACTTCTGAATTCAATTAAATGTTATGTGTAATGATTATGAAAGCCCCCTTTTCATTATGAAAGCCTCCTTCTCATCTAAAATTTCTTTGTGAAATTTTAAAAGGTCATTTACTGGAAATCTTTGTATTTCCCCTTAAACGCCCCCTCACCTGCCAAGTCGGTATCCTCGCCCACTGAAAGGGTGAAAAACTTTCTTTCTGGGAACGTACTCTTCCTCCGTCAGATCCTCCACATTGACTTCCAGCTCCTCCTCCTCAGCTCGGCTCTCCCACTCTGCCGGAAGTTCCCTGCATTGAAGATCACGACACACATAAGAATATTTACTTGATAAATTGAGCACACGCACATAAAATAAAACTCACCCTCTTTTAATAGCATCCAGGAACTCTTGGTTTGCAGGGATGGAGTAGCTGCGAAACTCTTGGTCATTGACGGTGAAGCCATCCTTCCAGAGGCGCACCACCATCTCCACCTGGTGACAAACACATGAATGCACTGCTCATGTGCAGACTTGTTCACATCAACAACTTAAAAACCATCATTTGTTTTAAAAATACGGCAAAAACGAATTTTGTCATAAGAGATTTTTGGTGGCTCGTTATTCCCTGATAAATATACGGCTAAAACAAATCCAACAATTCTTGATTTCTGACCTTAGATGTTCCTGAGGCGTCATAACAAATCTTCTCCACTTCATCCAGGAGGTCTTCTACAGAAAAGCTGCACCTCATTGGCGCCTCCTCTTCATTGTCGTCGCTGGCAACAATTTAACACATTCATGTGATAAAACAATATATTGTTACACCTTACGGTCCTTTTTTTTTTTTTTTTTTTTTAAATAAATTGGACACGTTAGGTTACAAGGTTTTACTGCACATTTCCATTCAACAACATGAGATGTGTTTTTAAACTTTGAACTGGTACAGTATTAACAAAAATGCTAAATAACTAATTATGTACAGGATATTCACGACAATAAGGTTTTACGTTACCAATTCTCGTCGTCCTCAGTGTCATTGTGTATCATGTCGTCTTGTGTTTTCCATCTGAAAACAAAGTAAAAAGACTAAAAACTAAAACTAATAATAATAATTTGATTCACTACGTCATTTATCTTGTCACGGGTAAGTGTATTGAGCGGTTTAAAACTATATAAAGATGAATATTTTAAAAGCTGTGTTTGATAATTCAACATCGTAGGCTATCATTAATAACGTACGTGGGCACGAATGACGTAACAAAATAAAAACAGCACTGTACAGATACAAAAATTTGCAAAACACCATTTAAAAATGGGGTAATTAAGGTAAACGAATAGTTTACCAGTCCGTGCGTGTTTTCGATGGCTAATCAGTGGCTAAAACATCTGCGGCTATGTACTATACTAGTTTACGGCAGCAGCTCTCTGACGTCAATACCACCTGCCGTAAATTGGTCGTAGGTGTCGGAAGATTTTCTGTTCAACTGTTGTCAACCTCTTGAAAATTCAAGATGTGTGTGAGTCAAAAGGAGAATTGTAATAGAATAGTTAAAAAATGTTTTGGAAATATAAGTAAAGATTCAGAATGCAGAAACAGAACTAAACAAGTGAAATAGACAATAGTTTAGAGGTATTCCTCACCAATAAATCCAGTACATGCTGTACTAACAAAATAATTACCTAACACATCCATTAGAACAGTGGTTCTTAACCTCGCTAAAGGTACTGAAGTTTCACCTGTGCATTCAAAGAACCCAGAAAAAAAATCATTTTCAAAACCAAAATAACTTAGCGAATTCCCGTCCAAATTTATTATCATTTGGACGGCACGTTTTTAAACAGGTCAAAATATGAGTCCACGCTGCCCATCAGTGTATTATACTTCCTTATACGAGTCGACCTTCCACTGAGCAAACGAGTTTCTCCTCCCATCAAATTGTAAAGAAATGGAATAAAGCCTGCAAACCTAACTAAAAAACATTGCTTGGATTTATTCAGCGTATGAAAAATGTGCCCCGTGGGTCTAACTTTCGCCGCACCCCTTAGACTTAATCGCCGAACCCCTGGAGTTCGATCGTACCCAGGTTAAGAACCACTGCATTAGAATTTATAATCCAGCAAAAGTTAAAGCCTGGGACCGTGTGTATTTTTGTGTGAGACCAAGATTGAGCTTTTTGGCAACAAACACTCTAAGTGGGTCTGGCGTGCCACGAAAGATGCGCATGCTGAAAAGCACCTCATACCCACTGTGAAGTATGGGGGTGGGTCAGTGATGCTGTGGGGCTGTTTCGCTTCCAAAGGCCCTGGGAACCTTGTTAGGGTGCATGGCATCAGGAATGCTTTGAAATACCAGGACATTTTAAATCAAAATCTGTTGCCCTCTGCCCGAAAGCTGAAGATGGGTTGTCACTGGGTCTTTCAGTAAGACAATGACCCTAAACATATGGCCAAATCTACACAGAAATGGTTCACCAGACACAAAATCGAGCTCCTCCCATGGCCATCTCAGTCCCCAGACCTTGTTTTGTTGGCAAATGGGGGTTGTACAAAGTATTAACACCAGGGGTGCTAACAATTGTGACACACATTATTTGAGGTCAAATAATTTTTTCTTTATGTGGGATTTTTTCCCCACTGAATGAATGCACTTGTATTGAAGGTTGGATTTTTTTCTTTTTTTCCATTCAGGTCCTGTATTATTTGAATTAAAAAAAATATTAGAAGCTAAAAAACACATCTTTTTCAGGGGTGCCAATAATTATGGAGGGCACTGTATATATATATTTTAAGCCAAAACAATTGTTGTGTTTGATAGAACAATATGTCTATATGCTGCCATAGCAGATTCATGGCGCATTAAGCCCCCGAACTATTTTCAATTTGCCCGTTTTACCCTGGAAACCCCCATTTACAGATGTCGCGCAACCGTTTTTGTTTCAACCCAGCCATGCAAGCAAGCTAAGTAATTATATTTATTATTCAAAATGTCTGTCATTTTTAGCTTAGAATCATTAATTGATGTCTAATATTTTGTTTACAAAAAAAACCGACTTAAAAAAATTATTCACTTGCATATTCTAAACTTTTAAACAAATTAGGTCACAATGAAAAAAATGGCATCTGTCAAAAAGTCATGGATATCTACCTCATAACTATCGTTAAATTGTATTTTTTTGTTACTGTCGCATTTTCCCTGATATGTTAGATGATAAATTATCGATCCAAACAAAAAAATTGGAAAAAAAACTTTTAAAAGGGTAAATATATGAAAAAGAAAATCTTGACCACTCCTTGATGTCTGTGATTTCTGCATGGCGACCCTTGTTATATTCCATGTTTCACCCATAAAAACCCCCCAAAAATCCAGCCGTGGCCATTCACAGCTGTTTCTTGACACTCAGTGATACATGCGACATGGAGTTTTTGGATTGAAACAAGGTAAGTACGCGATAATATCTCGTTAAAGTCATGGCGTCTGTAATTCTGCTCTCGCGTGCTCTCACCTCCAGATAGGGTTTTGCTGTTTGAAAAACATTTTAAAAATAATAAAATAATGCCCCTCTGTCCAAAATTTTTCTTTCCCCCAAAAATTGAGATTTTAAGCTTTCCAATGATGTATCACGCATGCATGTCAGACAATTTTGAAATTTGGCCAAATTGGGGGTCTCAGAGCGGAACTTCAAGTCACCTGAGTGTTTTCCGCTATATATTTACATAAAGTCAAAATGCACATTATACATAGTATTAGAGATGTCCCGATTGATCTGGTCCGATCACGTCATTTTCAAAGTATCGGAATCGGCAAAAAAATATCGGCCCTGCCTTTTTTTAATATACAGTATATATATATTTTAATTAAATCGTATTCTAATAGTACTTAACGTTACAGATATAATATGTTACACTCATCCAGAGTCTTTAGGTTAGGCTTAAGGTTATCAAATTTATCCCTGTAACGGCGGGAATAAGTTTTTTTTAATAAATGTATCACGTTAAACTATTTAACGCAATTAATGCATGCGTTGCACGACCCACTCACGCACTGTCGCGCTCAATCTGTAATGACGCCATTTTACCTATATAGAGAGATTAAAGGCAGCATAAAATGAGTAGAGTGAATTTTGGCAGCCTTTGGAGGCTTATTTTAATTGGCTAAAGCCTTACAATCCCTCTCCCTACGATTAGAAATATCATGGGAAGCGATGTGGGGAAGCAAGGTAGCAACTGATCTTTTTCTTAACACCTTATTGTATTTCCCAACGCATAGAAGATATATCAATTGGTAGCTCTACGCACAGTCATGGTTCCACTTCCCATATATAATATATTTAGTCACATTTGTCCTTTAAGAATTACAAGTCTTTCTATGGAGATGGCGTGGATCAGTGGTAGAGTAGTTGTCCCCCAACCAGGGCCGGCCCAGCCTATACGCAGACTATGCAGCTGCTTAGGGCCCCTGACCACTAGGGGGCCCCCAATCTGGCAATTGTTTAATTAAATTCTATTTTGTTTATTACAGTTTGCTTTATTTGACTTTTGTGAGTTTTGATACTTAATTTCAAGCTTAAAAAAATAAAAGTTCTTCCTTAACTTCTTTCTTTTCCTCTTTTAGAAAAAGGTTTGGCGCTATCTACTGTAAGCACTGACAATCATTTGGGGTGAGAAGTTTGAAGTATGCAGTGCAACAAAATCAGATTAATATACAAAATATGGACGTATGGGTTGGATTGCATGTATGGGTTTCACAGTACACTGTGACAAAATGGTGGGCCAAAAATATGGGCCCCTTGACATTATTTTGCTTAGGGCCCCCAAATGGCCTGGGCCGGTCCTGCCCAACCCAGAGGTTGTGGGTTCGATTCTTCACCCTGATGTCCTTGAGCAAGATACTGAACCCCACGTTGCTCCTGGTGCTGCGTCACCAGTAGGTGGATGGTGAGATAGTGTAAAGCACTTTGAACGCCTTGAAAGGTGGAAAAGCGCTATATAAGTATAACACCATTTACCACCATCTGTGGATCCCTCTCACAGAAAGAATGTTAATAATGTAAATGCCATCTTGAGGATTTATTGTCATAATAAAGAAATACAATACTTATGGACTGTATGTTGAATGTATACATTCGTCCGAGTTTTATTCATTTTTTTCTTAATGTATTGCCAAAATATATATGATTGGGAAAAGTTATCGGGAATGATTGGAATTGAATCGGGAGCAAAAAAAAGCAATCGGATCGGGAAATATCGGGATGGGCAGATACTCAAACTAAAACGATCGGGATCGAATCGGGAGCAAAAAAACATGATCGGAACAACCCTACATAGTATATTTTGACATAAGAAGGATGAAGTCGCATTTTTCCAGGTGACAGTTGAATGGGGCGTGGTCTCAGGTCTTCATTGCCCCTCCCACATCGTTTGGGGACATGGGCTTGATTTTGAATAATTTTTAACGCGCCGTTTTTTTTTTTTTAATATTAAAAAATTGAGCAGGTATTGAACAGGTTGAAAGTGTGATCTATAGTTTGTAAAATTTGCAAGACATTAATTTTCACTTTAAATGGATTTTAAAGACCGTAATTACGAAACTTCTTGAGTTCCTACTTGACATCATAAAGGAGACAGTGTACAGACTGAAAGGAGAGAGACATAGAAACAAACGAGGGGGAGAGAGAGAGCGAGAGAGCTACAGAGAGAGCGAGAGAGAGAAATGGCGCCTTGGTGCTGTGCTCTTTGAGCCAGTGTTTGGAGCCTCTAGAGTGAGAATAAACATGGTGAACACGCGGAACAGCTCGCGGCCGAGCAGCAGCCACTTCATCTCCTCCAGGACCCGCTCATCGTCGAGGAGTGAGCGCAACTCCGATGAACATGTAAGCCGGTTTCCTCTTTTTTTTTTCCTCCCCCGGTAAGCTAGCACAGCAGCCGCTAGTTCTAGCTGTGGCCTGGGAGGGATCTACTCCCGCTTCGGGGGCATCGTTTCCCGGCGAAATGACGCCCGCGCCGGGCTTGACACCCGCCGGCGCATGTTCACACAAGACCGAACGTCAAAACGCCGCGATCCGTACGCCTGTCATTTATGGTGTTCTTTATTAAAACCCATTCAAAGCGGAGGCTAGCGTTGTTAGCTCGTAGCTTCAAGTTGAGTTCCCTTTGTGTTTGTCACTTGGACTCGTTTGACTCCCCTCGCGTTTACACGCCAGATTTACCCACTCACGCGAAGCCCACCATGGGTTTTGACAGAAGGGACTCACAGCTAGCGCTTGCCTCTTTTGTGGAAGTATTTAACACTTTTATGGTTGGTTAAAGCGGAGTGGCGCTAGAGCTAAGGCTAACCCGACAGGGTAGCCTTGTCGTGGGGGAAGGGATCACAACAGTTGGCTGGCTCATGTCCCGTATTAGGCAAGTCTGAACTTGGTGAACTTAACTGCATTAATTCTATACATTTGGTCTATTGGATAGTAATGTTTTTAAATTAATGCTCCGACAAATTATCATTAAATCCAAGAGTTCTTTTAAGTGACCGTTTAAATGATTGACAGCTCACTGTTTGGGGAAGATCAGCATGATTAAAATGTAGTACGTTATTTTAATAAACGAGAGAGCTATCACTTGATATTTGAAAAAAGAGAAAACATTCGTACAGACGCAACGGAGGAAAGAAAAAACACTAGTATGATAAACAATTACAAAATTTTGCGAGTTTAGCACTAGTCATCATAGTACAGTAATGTGACGTACAGAAAGACATCATAAACACACATGAGAGCAATACAAACATCAAAAAGAGAGACATGTTGTACGGATTAAATGAGTGACAGAAATGCTCAGTAAGATGATTCGCAGATGGAGGAGACAAAAAATTGAAAACTGCCTTTGTAATATTAAATAAAAAAACTTTGACAACTAAGATTCTCAGCAGAACACTCCCTTTGCAATGCAAGCAAAATAAGTCTGAGGTACTTGGAGGAAATGTTACTATATACTAAGGGTGTAACAAGGATTGTTCCGATCATTTTTTTTCCTCCCGATCCGATCCCGATCGTTTTAGTTTGAGTATCTGCCGATCCCGATATTTCCTGATCCGATTGCTTTTTTTTTGCTCCCGATTCAATTCCAATCATTTCCGATAATTTTTCCCGATCGTATACATTTTGGCAAAGCATTAAGGAAAAAATGAATAAAACTCGGACAAATATATACATTCAACATATAGTACATAAGTACTGTATGTTTATTATGACAAAAAATCCACAAGATGGCATTTACATTATTAACATTCTTGCTGTGAGAGGGATTCACAGATAGAAAGACTTGTGACTTTTTATATTGTGACTAAATATTGCCATCTAGTGTATTTGTTGAGCTTTCAGTAAGTGATACTGTAGCCATGCCCAAAGGCATGATGGGAAGTGGAACCATGACTGTGCGTAGTGCTACCAATTGATATATCTTCTCTGCGTTGGGAAATAACATAAGGTGTTAAGAAAATGATCACTTGCTACTTTGCTTCCCCACATTGCTTCCCATGATATTTCTAATCATAGGGATGGGAATTGTAAGGATTTAGCCAATTAAAAAAATGCTTCAAAGGCTGCCAAAATCCACTCTACTCATTTTACATTGCCTTTTATCTCTCTATATAGGTAAAACAGCACCATTATTACAGATTGAGCGCAATAATGCGTGAGTGGGTCGTGCAGCGCATGCATTAATTGCGTTAAATATTGTAATTTGATACATTTTTTAAAAAAATTACCGCTGTTATCGGGATAATTTTGATAAACCCCCCCTTAAGCCTAAAGACTGGATGAGTGTAACATATTATGTCTGTAACGTTAAATACAATTAGAAAACGATTTAATAAAAAAAAAAATATATATATATATATATATTTTAAAAAAAGGCATGGCCGATATTTTTTTGCCGATTCCAATACTTTGAAAATGATGTGATGCCGATCGATGGGGACATCTCTAGGTGTAACGGTACTTGTATTTGTATTGAACCATTTCGATACGTGGTGCTCGGTTCGGAACGGAGGCGTACCGAACGAGTTTCTGACGTATGTAACCCTTACTTTTCGAGGCTGTGAGTCGATCGGGTTACAGTTTCTTTGTGCAGATTATATTTACTCCGTCTTCTGTACTATGATGAGGGCCAACACGGTAGGACAGTATATCACCCAGAAACGTCAACGGCGTGACAACATGGCCGCCGCGAGAACGCAGTGAAACGCGGGCGTTAAAGTCGATCAGCCAATGCACACCAGTCGCAGTGCGGCCGCGTGTTAGACGCGTCCCAGAAGCGGCTCAACGCGACGCACGCGAAAAGAACGGCAGAGTTTATTATTTGACGCGAGACGCGACCCTCCTGCGTCAATACTACTAACGGTAGCTAGGATCTGGCAGACCGGAAGTCACTCCTGTAAAAATACGGTGGATCCGGTCGATTTTCAAACTAATATGCAATCGTAACCTACTTTTTGACTCCATCAGATCTCTTGAGTGGTAGATCGGGGCACAGTTGGCTTGCCTTTGTTGACTGCTGTCTTGTCTGCTATAATAATAACGAAAGAACACGGCCCCATGTTCAATACAAAACCCTCCTACCACAACAAAACAAGTAGGAATTAATATTCACATAGGAACTAAAGTTATACAAAATCTTTGTCATTGGGATTGCATTTCTCTTTAGCACAGGACTTCTTTTTTCCTCTTTCTTCCAGAAAGAAACCTGACCAATACCCGGGGTCTGAAAGGCAAATTGTTGGTGCATTATCTTTAAATACCAGCTCCTTTTGAGCAGAATTCTAGCTTTGTATAGGCTAATGTTCCTATTGTTGAAAGCACAAAGGTAATTTGGAAACTTATTCAAGAATTTAGGAAATTTAGATTCGAAATATTTGTTTTAAATCTGAATTTTATATTCATATCCTAAATCTTAAATGTAATTCTAAATACTAAATCTAAACTTAAATACTGAATATAAATGTTATATCTGGAGACGGTTGAAACTATATATTTAGCGTAATATGCAAATTCACATGACTGGAGACCGAAAGTAACAAAATAAAAGCTGGAGTAGCTCAAATTGTTTGTTTACGTTGCTTGAAAATGAATAAAACCTACTCAACGGTGGCAGTCGGCTCGTGGACATGAATCATTGTGATAATAATATCTAGGTAAAATACACATTTAGGAGAAACCATTTAAGGAGTATTTTGTGTTTTTAGTGTCACTTTTACGCACGAGCCCAGTAAAGTTACTAAGAGTATCCACGAGGGGTCTCTGTTGGACTGGACTGGAGAGCAAGGTTGACTTTTCAAACTTCAACTGCAAAAATCCCGCATTTCTCACAGTCGGCAAAGGTGGGCTGTAAGAAAATATGTATGTATATATATATATACAGTGGGGAGAACAAATATTTGATACACTGCCAATGGGAAAACCCATTAGCAGTGTATCAAATACTTGTTCTCCCCACTGTACATAATATATCGGCAGAGCTATTCTGACTACAATACAAGGGTTTCCCAGTGAGAAAGATTTAGATTTACATTTACATTTATATTTATAAATAGAAAATTCAGATTTAAAATAAATATTTCAAAAATAAATTTCGGATGTAATTTAGGATATACATATCAGATTTACATTTCGGAAATACATTTAACATTTACATTTACGATTTTAATTAATATTTAGTTCTGGATTTACACATTCAAGTCCAATAGAAGCAATGACCGATTTAAATTGGTTAATTCTTGATACATATACTGTACATTTATTAGTGATGCACGATAATGCATTTTTCAGCCGATACCGATAACCGATAATTTCCTCCTCGTTCCAACCGATAACCGATAATGTCAAGCCGATAATTTTATTAAAGATTTATGTAAAATTTTAAAGTATACACAAGAGAAAATATTGCTGTGCAAAAATAATATTGCTCTTTTTTTTTCAACATCAAATGTGAACAAGTAGTAGTAGTAGTAAATTCCAACATCTAAATAAAGACAGATTGTCTGACATTGTGTAATGGTAAACTTTTGGCAACAATTACTTACAGAGTAAATACATAAGTTGCACAAAAATGGCTTTAAAAGTATGCCATTCCTAAAGTATAACATTACTACATAGCAAAAACACAGCTCCTTAAGACTAGTTAAAGTCCCTTGTTTTCAGTGTAAATCTATTGGAAATAAGTTAAATTAACTGCCAGCACTTCAAGTATATTTTACTCAGATTTCTTGAAGAAAAATGGCCAGCTGAAAATAAGATTAACAGCCTTATTTTAAGCAATAAATTATTATACATAATCCTAAAAAAAAAAAAAACCTTGTCAGAAATGTTCTTTATTCAAGAATATGTATGGTTCAAAACATATTTTGAAAGCAATTTTTTCTTGATTTAGGTGAAAATGACCGTATTTTTTTAGATGTTTGGGCTTAATAAGAACAAATTGCAATATTTAGTTCAAGTAAGTGGAATAATCTGGCGCATTCAACTAGTCTTCAACACTCAAACAAGATGGGGAAAATTATTTGACTAGATTTAAGAAGAATGATCTGATTAAGACGTCATAAATTTAAAGCGTACTGAATGCATTACTGACTGGACGACTTCTTTGTGTTGTTTGGTGCATGTTACAATTATCAACTAACCACTGTGCCGTCATAATAAACATGGTTTGTTGACCTGTGTAAATGTCCGAGGTAAAACTGATGTGATCGGCATGTCTTTCACGAAGAATCGTGGTCGTATAAACTGCATTATTTTTTCATCCAGGGATTTGGCTATCGTGGTCATTTCGGGAATTTCCTCCCGCCTGTGCCCTTCAGTCCGCCCGGCTGCCAAATTAGCACCCGCGCCAGGCCTCTGTCTTGAACCGGAGTGGCGGCGGCAGCTAAGTTCGTACCGGATATCAGCCCGCCCCGGCCGGCTCGCTGCGGCGCATTCGGTGCATGGCTCTGCTCTCATCCTCTACCCGCCTAGGGCGAGGCGGCGGCGGCCTGCCGGACCGGCGGGCTCCGTCGGAAGACAGCTACTTGTCAACTATCGATCTCGTGAGGTGTTTAGCCATAGATGGGAGTTTACCACTCGCTTTGGGCTGCATTCCCAAACCCCCCGACTCCGGGAGGACCGCAGCGTCTCTGTATCGTCACAAGCCCCGTAGCTTCCTTTATAGTTTATTTGTTAACAATAGCTTTAGCATTCATGCTAGCAGCAGCCTCATATTCGTTCCAAAAATCATTGTGATGCAGTTTTAAATGGCTGCTGGGTTAGTGCTAGTGGTGTTCAATGAGGACGCTTTCTTTAGGCCTTGAGGAACTGTTTTGTAGATGGCGAGAGCATCGTTTATTTCATTTTGAGCGCCTTGAAAGGTGGAAAAGCGCTATATAAGTATAACACCATTTCATTCCATTCACACACGGGAAAAGCAACGCACGCTAGTGAGAGCGCCTCAACAGTGTCAACACTGATGTGTAACACCGCCTCCTCTATGACGCCGTACTCCTAAACCCCTCCTCCCACAGGGGCTTCAGAGAGGGGAGGGGTTGAGCAGGCGGCAGTGAAGAAGTGGAGAAAACTGCTTGGTTGCGCACATTTGGAGGCTAAATCAAGTATATAATTATCGGATTGCATTATCGGTTGATTTTTTAATTATCTGTATTATCTGTGTGACGTCATAATTGCCATTATCGGCCGATAATTATCGGTAGCCGATATTATCGAGTATCTTTAACATTTATATATTTTTAACTACTGCCACTTTCAAGTTTCTTCTGTGAAAACATTTTTTCATCCTTCCTTGATGAAAGTGTCTGAACAAGTGTACCCTCGGAAATACATTTAACATTTACATTTACGATTTAAATTACTATTTAGTTCTGGATTTATACATTCAAGTCCAATAGAAGCAATGGCCGATTTAAATTGGTTAATTCTTGATACATATACTGTACATTTATATATTTTTAACTACTGCCACTTTCAAGTTTCTTCTGTGAACACATTTTTTCATCCTTCCTTGATGAAAGTGTCTGAACAAGTGTACCCACATTTGTATTAACTTTTTATCACCTGCTTGTGAAGCACGATTACTTTGGAAATTGCTATGTAAGTACTGGAGTTTTCTGATAATGACTTTTTAACCAACAACCGAGATCCCGATATTGTACGCCAAAAATCTGATATCGATATCAAACTGATACCAGCTAATTGTATTGTGATGCCCCTCTCGATGCTTTAATAATGATAATGCTCACATAATAAATCCCAAGCATCTTGGTTTTGAGACATCTAATGGAATAAGCTTAACTGTTGTGCTGAGCTGTGACCAGCCCTGTTAGAAAGGCTTTTACATTCACATTGAAGACAACATGCATATTGGCCCTAAACCGCTGTTTATGTTATCTCTTAAATAATCATAAAATGTCTTGAATCCAATATTTTGAATTTAAGGCCTTAAAATATCTCGAATTCCACAAAAATTCCTCAAAAGGTCTGATACGATTTTGAAAGGTCTTGACAATCGATTGCCGTCACTTTTATGATGAACAGGCATATACTTCAATATCAGTTTTAACAAAGGACTACAAAGCAGACCTACCTGTGCTGCCCGCTCATTTTCCTTTGTTTTTTTTGTACCTTTTTTTTTGCCGGTATTCATGTGAAATGGGTCGTAAACTGTATTCAATATAGTGCTGCAACGATTAATCGATTAACTCGAGTATTCGATTAGAAAAAAATATTCAAATTAAATTCTTTTGCTTCGATTTTTCGTTTAATCAAAGTGGCGTAGTAATGGTTTATTTTAAAAGTGTTTGCATTTACTTTTATTGATTTGGGAGGACACTCTGCCCTCTGGTCTGCCTCTTTTCACATGGCTGAATCCAACTGCTCCCTGTTAAGACTGACGTAAGCTAAGTTTTTGTTTGAGCTAATGTTTTTTTTAATGCTTTCATAGTTTAGTTTATCGGTATATTTAGCCGTTTTTTTGGGGAATGTGTCTGAACCATTTGTTAAGAGAATTGTAAAAACAAAAAACAAAAACAAAAAAAATAGCATTTTATAGCATTTAAGCTAGCGGACTTTTTTTATGTAAGTTAGCCAGTTCTTGTGTTGTACATAGATCCTCATAAAAAATAAAAATAAAAAAAAATACAGTTTGAGGCTCAGCTCAGGTATTTTAATTTTTCATGTCCATTATCAGATTATTCGATTATTCGAACTAACTAGTCCATCGATTAATCGACTACTAAAATATTCGATAGCTGCAGCCCTAATTCAATATGGTCTTAAAGTCTTTAAAAGTCTTATATTTGGCTTGTTGAAACCTGCAGAGACCATAATATAATTTTAAAATGCTTTTATCAGCCGATATTATCAGACAACTCTAGTATATACTGCTTTGACTGATTGATTGACTTTGCAACACACGTGAAAAAAAACAATGAACACATCATGAAATTAAGTCAGTGAACTTGTAAATGAACACTTAATTTGAATTAATCATAACCTGAATGACATGTATAGAAGTTTAAAGAAAAACAAGTTGGGGTCACCACCGTATGAGCGGGAACTCTCTCGCACACTTTTGTCATCAACACAACGTCACCCCTAACCCTCACCTTTATTGTTAATGTCATTGTCTTTTGCTGGACCAGAAGGAGATAAGCAGTGATGTGAGCAGTCCACGGCTAAGCCCGCCTGCCAAGCGGCCCCACAGGCAGATGACATCGGAGCCCAGCTCCAGCGACACGTCCCCTTCGCCCCAGACCAAAGGCCAGAGGGTCAGCTGGGACCTTCCCACTTACCGCACTAGGTCGGCTTGCTTAATGTTCAATTCTAGCGTTTACATCTAAACATTGAGAAGCTTCTTTTTGGGCGAAATCTCCTGATGGCCCTTCAAGCCTAAACTCAAATCCTGTGTTTTTCACTTGTAGGTTGTCATCTCGTATTATGCAGAACGGGCATGGTAATATCACACGGCGTTAAATATGAAAACATACAACTAAGAATGAATTACTTATCGGCTGTTTTTTTGTGGGTTTACTCCGCAGGCCACATGGGCCAGGGTGACCACTCGCGCATGAACGGCCACGTGGAGCTTAAAAGGAGCTGCCGTGTGAGGAAGAGCCAGTTTGAACACCTCAACCAGAGCCTGCTGTTTGACCAGCTGGTGAACAGGTGAGCGGCCAGGCACACTGCTTCCTCACGTCCAAATCCCGACAGAGGACCGGGTCGGATCTAGAAAAATAATGAGAGGGGAGCAGGAATGTTTTGAGGGTGGCAAATATTTCAGGATGATCTAATATGTTATCGATTCTTCAGGCAATGATACGATGTTCTTCCACGATTCGATTCAAGGCCTTTGATCGGTTTAATGTACTGACATTGAACACGATCAGTTCCAATTGACCTAAAGCAAGAATAAGTACTAGGGCTGTCAAACGATTAAAATTTTTAATCGAGTTAATCACAGCTTAAAAATTAATTAATCGTAATAAATCACAGTTCAAACCATCACTAAAATATGCCATATTTTTTTGTAAATTATTGTTGGAATGGAAAGATAAGACACTAGACGGACATATACATGCACCATACTGTACACAAGTACTGTATTTGTTTATTATAACAGTAAATCCACAAGATGGCATTAAAATTGCCAATGTTAACATTATTAACATTCTTTCTGTTAAAGGGATCTACGGATAGAAAGACTTGTAGTTCTTAATAGATAAATTTGAGTACAAGTTATAGTAATTTTATATTAAAACCTCTCTTAATGTTTTCGTTTTAGTAAAATTTTTAATCGAAAAATAAACCAATAGCTCGCCATTGTTGACGTCGCCGAGCGGGACGTCACGTGGGCTCCCTGCCGCTCTTCCACAGTGTCTTTAACTACGTAAGGAAGTGATTGAAATACAGCACAAGGTGTCAATGGTGTGTTTTAAATTAATTACAGATCTAGCCAAGGCAAAGTCTAAGTTTTATGTGTATTTTGCATAGCTATTTGATTATTATTATTATGATTGGGAATGCCAGTTCTCAGTTGAGCGATTTTCTTTTTGTGAACATTATTTTTTTGAGGGATAGGAATATTATTTTTGTTGTGCTTTCACTAAATGATACTGTAGCGACTTAGCTGTTCCGCCCAAATGCATGATGGGAAGTTAAGCAACCATGACTGTCAGTGGTGGCTGCAAATGGTATACAGTATGTTCTGCGTTGTGTTCAATTAAGTGTGTTAAGAAAGATCGTTTCCTATCATTCCCTATCATTCTTCCCCACGTCGTTCGCCACAATACCTATGTTTGTTGTTAAAGAGTTGCCAAAGCTTAAGCCAAAAAGTCGCGGTCCAATGAACGCCTGTGTCCACTCGCATTTCTCTGCCTTTTGGCTCCTTCACGTTATTGTAAACTGTTTGAGATAATTTTTTTTCCAAGAAGAACCATAACCAAGATCTATTTGCAAAGTTTCCATCCTGCCTGCACTTGATTTTCCTGGATGTTTTACCGTAAGACAATTTGAGGGCTCCTTCATAAGAGTCAATGTGAGGTATGCCACCAGATTGTCCCCAGCCGGTTCCTCAGGTCTTGTCTTCACCTACACAAGAAAAAAATGAGTTGTAAATGAAGACAATGAGTAGGAAATGAAGACACACAAGCATCTCTAACGTACATTGTACAGTTCTGTACATTGAACAGTTGACCAAGTGTCTTACTGTGTTCATTGCAGAGAAATCTCTCACACAGTTCACTGTTGAGATTGGCACGGTTTTAAATTCGCCATGTTTTGAAATTTTAGGGATTTGGAATATGCCAGGTTAAGAAGAAATCATTTTCAACACCGTAATATAAATGAAAACATTACAATTATGATGAATAAAAATAATAGTTGCACAATTCTTAATACCTTAATTTATGTATTATTTTTAATTAACCTGAGTCAAATCCTATGCTAGGACGCAAGGATTCGGGTCTTAAAAAAGCCATATGAACTTAAACGTTACGTCATTGGTCATACTAAGGTCGTATTCACAGGCTATAACCCAGAATTATATTCATTAAATTGAAATGGCTTCCTCTGGATTTTTTCCCCCCAACTTCCAACTCCGCGCGCGCCGACAAGAATGGTAGAACCAATCTAATTTTCAAAATATAGTGTGCAAAAACAATTTGTATTTGAGGTGCTATTTCAGATGACTTATGGCAAATAGTGCGTAAATCATGAGCTATATATATTAATTTAGAAGTCTTGTTCAATTATCTAAATTACAAATTAGAAAGTATCTTTAAACCTTTTTGGAAAAAAATAATTTGCAAGGCGTGGCGGCTTTTATTTTGGTGTGGCGGTGTGCCACAATCTTTAATGTGTAGGGGAAACCCAGAAATCATTTTTGCCGCAGTTACGTCTCAGTCGTCTCGTCAGACAAAACTGGCATTTATCTCATTATGTTCTCGTCTCCCAAGCCACGTTTTTAGCTTGTCATCGTCACGTCATAGTCATGAAAAATTTGTCCTTCGACTAAATATTTTCGTTTTCGTCATTGTTGACGAAAACAACACTGCAAGCGAGAAAACTCAAGCCAGAGCAAATTTGAGTTGCTAACTACTATACAAGCTGCCATTTTGCCCAAGGCAAACCCATAGGATCTGGGTCTAAGCTGAAGCCTAAAAAAAAAAATCGCCTTTAATCCATCATTGTTTCACGTTTGATAATTGTGCAGCACTGCCGAGGCTGTCCTCCAGGAGATGGACAACATCAGCAGCATCAGGCAGAACCGTGAGGTGGAGCGCCTCCGCATGTGGACCAGGGACACCGAGGAGGTACGGGTAAAAAAGCCAGCTTTTTCCTTAAAATTATAGAGCAAATTCTCCCTTACTGTGATCCGATTTTCATTTAGGAAAACATGGACATGTACTCTCGTGTGAAGCGGAGGAAGTCAATGCGGCGCAGCACGTTCAGCCTGCCCGCGCACCATAAAGTCATGAGTAAAACGCAAGAAGAGGAGGAGGAGGGCACGGAAGGTGAGTTTCTGACTCACGCAGGCAACTGTTTGAATCAGCCGAGTTATGATGGAGAAATGTTTGAAATCAGAATCTCACGGGGAGGAAGAGGAGGAGGACGCAGAGGACGAGGACGACGAAGGGGATGAAGCCGAAGAAGCAGGGGAGGGGAACGACAGGCCGTACAACTTGAGGCAGCGCAAGACAGTGCAGAGATATGAGGCTCCACCAATTGGTAATGAACGTACTTTTCAATGCGCCTCGTTCAATAAACGCAAGGGGCAATCAGTCATATCTTTGTCCTCAGAACCAGTGAACAGGAAGCAAAGCAACCCCACACTCTTTGATACGCACAGGTCGCCAGCAAGAAGAAGCCATATACGGTGAGATGGGCTTCAATTAGCTTCAAATACAGTGCCTTGCAAAAGTATTCGGCCCCCTTGAATCTTGCAACCTTTCGCCACATTTCAGGCTTCAAACATAAAGAGATGAAATTTAATTTTTTTGTCAAGAATCAACAACAAGTGGGACACAATCGTGAAGTGGAACAACATTTATTGGATAATTTAAACTTTTTTAACAAAAAACTGAAAATTGGGGTGTGCAATATTATTCGGCCCCCTTGCGTTAATACTTTGTAGCGCCACCTTTTGCTCCAATTACAGCTGCAAGTCGCTTGGGGTATGTTTGTATCAGTTTTGCACATCGAGAGACTGACATTCTTGCCCATTCTTCCTTGCAAAACAGCTCGAGCTCAGTGAGGTTGGATGGA
Source organism: Corythoichthys intestinalis (assembly GCF_030265065.1). Taxonomy (NCBI): domain Eukaryota; kingdom Metazoa; phylum Chordata; class Actinopteri; order Syngnathiformes; family Syngnathidae; genus Corythoichthys; species Corythoichthys intestinalis. The sequence continues at coordinate 9,553,017 of NC_080413.1, forward strand.
GAGTGTTTGTGAACAGCAGTCTTCAGCTCTTTCCACAGATTCTCGATTGGATTCAGGTCTGGACTTTGACTTGGCCATTCTAACACCTGGATACTTTTATTTTTGAACCATTCCATTGTAGATTTGGCTTTATGTTTTGGATCATTGTCCCGTTGGAAGATAAATCTCCGTCCCAGTCTCAGGTCTTGTGCAGATACCAACAGGTTTTCTTCCAGAATGTTCCTGTATTTGGCTGCATCCATCTTCCCGTCAATTTTAACCATCTTCCCTGTCCCTGCTGAAGAAAAGCAGGCCCAAACCATGATGCTGCCACCACCATGTTTGACAGTGGGGATGGTGTGTTCAGGGTGATGAGCTGTTGCTTTTACGCCAAACATATCGTTTTGCATTGTGGCCAAAAAGTTCAATTTTGGTTTCATCTGACCAGAGCACCTTCTTCCACATGTTTGGTGTGTCTCCCAGGTGGCTTGTGGCAAACTTTAAACCAGACTTTTTATGGATATCTTTGAGAAATGGCTTTCTTCTTGCCACTCTTCCATAAAGGCCAGATTTGTGCAGTGTACGACTGATTGTTGTCCTATGGACAGACTCTCCCACCTCAGCTGTAGATCTCTGCAGTTCATCCAGAGTGATCATGGGCCTCTTGGCTGCATCTCTGATCAGTTTTCTCCTTGTTTAAGAAGAAAGTTTGGAAGGACGGCCGGGTCTTGGTAGATTTGCAGTGGTCTGATGCTCCTTCCATTTCAATATGATGGCTTGCACAGTGCTCCTTGAGATGTTTAAAGCTCCTTGAGATGTTTAAAGCTTGGGAAATCTTTTTGTATCCGGCTTTAAACTTCACCACAACAGTATCTCGGACCTGCCTGGTGTGTTCCTTGGTTTTCATAATGCTCTCTGCACTTTAAACAGAACCCTGAGACTATCACAGAGCAGGTGCATTTATACGGAGACTTGATTACACACAGGTAGATTCTATTTATCATCATCGGTCATTTAGGACAACATTGGGTCATTCAGAGATCTTCACTGAACTTCTGGAGTGAGTTTGCTGCACTGAAAGTAAAGGGGCCGAATAATATTGCACGCCCCACTTTTCAGTTTTTTATTTGTTAAAAAAGTTAAAATTATCCAATAAATGTTGTTCCACTTCATGATCGTGTCCCACTTGTTGTTGATTCTTGACAAAAAAATTAAATTACATATCTTTATGTTTTAAGCCTGAAATGTGGCGAAAGGTTGCAAGATTCAAGGGGGCCGAATACTTTTGCAAGGCACTGTACCAATGGAAACTTATCGAATGAATTTTTTGCACTTTTCCTTCCTTTTATTTCAGAATAAAGAAACACGCCATTCACAGCAGTGATACCACCTCCTCCTCCGATGAGGAGCGTTTCGAGAGAAGGAAAAGCAAAAGTATGACGCGGGCTAGGAACAGGTGAGTTTTTTGTTGAAATCAGCCATGAGAATCCAAACAAATACTTTTAATCTAAAGGATTTGGTCATTCAGAGTAGTTTATTTATTCAAACTAGTGCTGCAACGATTAATCGATTAACTCGAGTATTCGATTAGAAAAAAAATATTCGAATTAAATTTTGTTGCTTCGAGTATTCGTTTAATTAAAGTGGCGTTGTAATGGTTTATTTTGAAAGTGTTTGCATTTAGTTGTATTGATTAGAGTGGATACACAGCCCCCTTGGTCTCCTTCTTTTCACATGGCTTAATCCAACTGCTCCCTGTTGAGACCAACGTAAGCTAAGTTTTTGTTTGAGCTAATGTTTTTTAATGCATTCATAATTCAGTTTATAGGTATATCTAGCCGTTTTTTGTGGGAATATGTGTCTGAACCATTTGTTAGGAGCATTAAAAAAAAAAAAAAAAAACTTTAGCATTTAAGCTAGCTGACTTTTTCTATGTAAGTTAGCCAATTGTTCTTTTATTGTACATAGATCCTCATTTAAAAAAAAAAAAAAAAAAAATTGTACCGTTTGAGGCTCAGGTGTTTTAATTTTTCATGTTCCTTATCCGATTACTTGATTATTCGAGCTAACTAGTCCACCGATTAATCGACTACTAAAATATTCGATAGCTGCAGCCCTAATTCAAACACATAGCTTATTTCCTTATCAACTAAATTCACCTGACAACTAACGATGCCAAACTCTTACTTATCCCTGCTACTGTTTTGTTTCATGAGAACAGCATGTTTATGTGTGGCTGTTACATTTTACTCTAAAGCAGGGTTTTTCAACCTTTTCTGAGTCATGGCACGTTTTTACATTGGAAAAATCTCGCGGCACACCACACCAAAATGCTCCAAAATTACTTTCTGTATTTCATTATAAAATAATTTCTTAGTATTAATACTACCTCAGAGTAAAACTTGAGCCTGTTAAGATGAACACAAAGCTGAAAAAAACTGGCAGGAATCTTCTTCAACAACTCTGTCTCCCTCTGTTTTTATTTATTTATTTTTTTAGCAGTTAGGCTTGAAAAACTCATAATTATCAGACACGAGAACTTAACCAATATCTTTAACCACATCAGGGCTGGTCATCTCTCTGACAATAGCTTTGATGGCAGGTAATATTAACGTCGCTGCCACAATTTGGGACTTTTTGGACATAGTAAGTTCAGCAACAAAGTAACTTTCAGGGATTTCTTATTTACCTTTGTAGTTTTTCAGAAACAACAAAAAAAAAAAAAAAATGAGATGACGTTTAAGCTTGCCTGGCACCTTAGCGCCAGGGTCATGCATAACGCTAAATAGTAGGGGTGCACGATATCCATTTTTTGAAACCGATATCGATAACTTCCTGCTCCTCAAAGCCGATGCCGATATCGATAACCGATAATAAATATATACATTTTTAAATGTATAACCTGAGTTTTTAGTAGTGGTGGATTCAACATAGATTTGCCTTTGATCTCATCAGATTTTTCATAATGACATGAACAAAACAGTGCGGTTCACTTCTGCACTGCCCGACACTGCACTTCCATAAACCACAAGGCTTGGTCTTTCCTTGCTTTTATGGGAAGACACTCGTCTTAATGTTGTGAAAGTACAACAGAAAAATACACATTCAATACTCCATATACAACAAATTGCACAATAAACTTATATACACAACTATTATATGTTTAGCATAGCACACTAGCTTGAGCTACTAAAGCATTGGCTGGCTTCTATAACACAACTTATGAAGTTCTGTACATATGACCCTTCACCACAGAAGTAAACATATATTGCACATCCATATGTTATAGTAAACATAAAATACTTACATATATTTCCGAGGTGGAAACGTAACAGAAAGCATTCACGACTGTCAATGCTCTCGCTAGTCACCGCAATGTGTAAGTGATTGAACCAAACTACTTTAACAGAAAATAGATGCAGTGAATTATTCTGACCAGCAGGTGGGAGCAATGGCCCGCAAATGATCAACTGATTTCCCATACTAGAAACTGTAAAGCCAGAACAGTACATATTATCGGTCCTATTATAAATGTTATTGGATTTATCGGGATGACGTCATACTTCCTATTATCGGACCAATAATTATCGTGCACCAGTACTAAATAGCTGCGTTCAAGAACTGCTCTGATTTCTAGCAATCAACCACCTTGCTGTCCTCGATAATGTGTTGGGAATAAAAAATCAAATGATATACAGTAGACTTGCTGGCATCCACATTGTCGCGGACAGTAAGGTGGCTGTTAGCTAGAAATCCGAGTAGTTCTTGAACATGACACGAGCAGTACCTTGCTCATCTGCACACAACCGAGAACTTTGTTTCTACTTCTTCTTTCTTACTGCAACTCCGCCCGACGACGAAAAAAAAAAAGGATAATTTCTAGCGGCACACCTTACGCTCTATCACTGAAAAACACTGCTCTAAAGTATTTGAATTTTGGGGGAAAAAAGCAATAAACTCAATATTAAGCCAATTACCAACCATTCAAAGCAACACCAGGTAACTTTTCAACCATAGACTTCATTGTGATATTGACGATACACGGGGCAGATTAACAGGGGGCCTGCATTGTTGGCGTGGCCGTCAAAGCTGACCGAGTGGAATCACAGACTGAGAGCTTTTTTCGTTGAAAATTACTGTGAATAAATGCTTAAAAAAAAAAGTGCAGTGAGCATTTATTTTACCTAAATACGTCGAAGAAGGATCCTAGTCCGTAGCGGTTAATTTCTCCCATTGATTTTTTTTTTCACGTTTCAAAATGTATGCATATTTTATGTAAATATGTCAAAGTTCGATGCCAGTCTGTTAGTCAATGTGGTGGCTGCCATATGTAAACAGAGCTCTTCCGGTGAAAATTCTTGTGAATAAATGCTTAAATCCCTTAATTCTTTATGGATATGGACCTAAAACAGTCTTGATTCTTGGTTAAAAGAGCCCCAAAAAAAAACAAAAAAACGGGCAGTTAGAATTTATTTTACCTTAAAATGTCGAAGAATGATCCTAGTTTGTTGCGGTTAATTTCTCCCATTGACTTTTTCAGAACGTTTCAAAATGCATGAGTGGTATGAAAAATATAATAATTACCTTGAATCCTCAAACAAATCACTCCTGAGACCATCCTTCCTGTTTGTATGCGGTACAGCTTTCATACTTTTTTAACGTAAATCCGGCGTTGGATCGCTGCATGTGTTGAATAACTGCGAATAACTGAAGCAGAGTTGAGGACGGTCTCCTACTTGAAGGCGTTGCGCAGTGGCTGACGGATGTAACCCGTCAATACAATTATGAAGTCAATGTTTCAACCTTTATAAAACATTTTCAGAACATTTGTAATGACACGTTGACTGACAACTAGTTGAATGACACCTCTTTTATATCTTGAGGGGGTCTGTATCGCTTTCACCGGGAATAATAAACTTGGAGGAGGGTGGCAGGTAACCTGCCACACAAAAAACTACAAATGTGCTGACTCGGTGCTAAGCCACACGGTTGCTAACCGTCATATGCTATTGTTTAGCCACATCTGAATTCATTACCTTATTACTATTCATCCTTCACACAACCGCTGGAAACACCAATGTTGTTCAATCCATCTGCAGGCAACCGGGAGATCATGATTGTACGACACTGTGCGGGTGTGCGCTGGTTCTCATGGGAAATGCAGCCTTCCTTAAGGCAAAACACTACCACTTTTGTCCACCACCGTCGCTAAAATCGACCAAAACTGAAAAGTTAGCTAGTGTTGCTTTAACTTTACTATCAATTTTGTTATGTAATAATAATAATCTAGTTTCTTTTTGACGTGGAGTGTGATTTAAATACCCAAAAGTTCAGGGAAATAAACAAAACAAGTATTGTTCATCTGCTTATTAACGACACGGTTTACAATTGAACTCTGACGTTTTTTTTCCTCAGGAAGAGCAATACATGCTCCAGGCGTATTCTGTCCGGCAGTCTTTTGAATTATAATTTCATGCTGTATTTTAATTGTTGCATTTACCAAGCCAAGTAGAAATTATATAAACAAGAATTTAATTATTGAGTATTAATTACCGTAATTTTCGCACTATAAGGTGCACCTGACGATAAGCCGCCACCCCCTAAATTTGACACGAAAATGACATTTGTTCATGGATAAGCCGCACTGGACTACAAGCCGCAGCTGTCCTCACTGTATTATGGGATATTTACACCAAAAGATAAAACCGGCAACACTTTATTTGACAGCGGCATCATACGACTGTCATAAGACCAAATGAACCACCATGGAGCTCTGAACCAATTGGCTGTCAAGCTTCATTTCTTCAAGAAGCTCTATTTGGCCATTACTGCTCCCTTGGGGGAGACAGTCAACTTCTGCTGCCACCTGCTGTTAACTCTGTTGTTGTACAACATGCCTCCTAGCATGCATTGCCGTGCTACATATGTAAATAACAATCAAAATTCATGTTCTATGCTAATTATTTTTTTCAGTTACTGTTCTAGTTGTTTCATTAATTGCTAGTTATGGTATTTTGTTACTTTATTTGACAGTGGTGCCATAAGACTTATTATGATATGACACTGTCATGAGCATTAATGAAGGCTTATAACATGTCATTTAGTGTTATCTGGCAAATGACCTCACTTTTAAATAGATGTAAAAGATCTGAGCTGGACATAAATGGAGTTAGTGACATAATTTGCTGGATGACACTTCATGACATCTGTCGTAAGCATTCAGTAATACCCATGATAGTGTCATGTCATTATTATGACGGTCTTATGATGCCGTTGTCAAATAAGGTGTTACCTATTAACCCAAATAAATCAACACATAAGCTGCACTGGACTGTAAGCCGCAGGATTCAAAATGAAGGAAAAAAGTAGCGGCTTATAGTCCGAAAATTACGGTATTTTGGGTCAGTGGTTCATTGTGGAATTGACAATGCATATGAACATGCATTGTGATGTTAAGATATCTCTCGACCTAATGAGGTTGTTTATCTCGCAGATGTCTGCCCATGAACTTGACAGCGGAGGACTTGGCGAGCGGCGTCCTGCGTGATAGGACAAAAGTGGGGGCCAGCCTGGCCGATGTGGACCCCATGAACCTCGACACCTCAGTAAGTGTAGTCATCTAAGTTCCAGTGAGACCACTTTGATGCTTTGTCATTGTCATTTTTGAAAATTCTTGTCCTCTCCTTCAGGTGAGATTTGACCAAGTGGGTGGCCTTGGGAATCACATTCAGTCTCTGAAGGAGATGGTCGTGTTCCCACTTCTTTATCCAGAGGTCTTTGAGAGATTCAAGATTCAACCTCCACGGTCAGTAAAGGTTTTTTTGAGGGAACTTTTAGCTAGTGGAATATAATAGAATAAAAAGCCTTTATCATCATTATAGAGCGTATGAGATTTAAAGCTTCGCCATAATGTCCACCACATAAAACAAAAGTACAACGAGGCTAATATAAAAATACAAGTTACAGTTGGGGATAAAGTCAGTGACTAGTAGTAAATTTTGAGGTAGTAGTAATATAGCAGTTTGTAAATGGCAATTTACAGTACTCAGACTAGGAGGCAGATGGCTGACCTGAAATGATAGTGCAAATGACAGTTTGTGCATAGATATTGATGTACCGTATTTTTCGGACTACAAGTCGCACCTGAGTATAAGTCGCACCAGCCATAAAATGCCCAACGAAGAGAAAAAAAAACCCATGTAAGTCGCACCGGAGTACAAGTCGCATTTTGGGGGACATTTACTTGATAAAATCCAAAACATAGAACAGATCTGTCATCTTGAAAGGCAATTTGATAAAAAAATACAATAGAGAAGAACATGCAATATACTGTCCTGGCTATACAGCGAGCTAAATTCCCAAATAACGATGCTTGACGTCCGTATAATTTGTGGAATCATTTTCCTCCTCGATCCCAAACAGGTTCGCATCAACGTAAATAAATGATAATTAGGTGCTGTTACAGCAATGACACAAACGGTTAGCATGCATTCGCTAGCATTAGCACATCGTTCAAACAACCACACAACTGGCTTTAAGTGTCCGATTGCGGGTGGATAACACTCAACAACAACAGAAAAGATGATACACACAGGCGTTGCCTCTGTAGAGATATTTTACAAGCATAAACAATGAACATGTGTTCGCAGCCGTGTTTCTCTCTCGCTAACTCGCCCACTCACTCAAGCTGCGTAGCTGTCAGTCTTGTCCTGGCGTGTGAGCGGTCTTCTTCACGTAAACAAGTGCGAGTGCGCCCTCTCGTGGGCGTGAAAGCGCCACAAACTAAAAGCATGCATTTCAATATAAAAAAGTCAATAATACAATTGAACACACATTGCCAAGGCAGAACACTAACGTGGCCATACAGTGCCCTCCATAATTATTGGATTTATAATAATTATGTGTTTTTTAGCTTCTAATATTTTTTTTCTAACTAATATGGGACCTTAATGGAAAAAAGGAGAAAAATCCAGTCTTCAATACAAGTGCATTTATTCAGTGGGGAAAAAAATCCCACGTGTGTCACAATTATTAGCACCCCTGGTGTTAATGCTTTGTACAACCCCCTTTTGCCAACAAAACAGCACCTGATCTTCTCCTATAATGTTTCACAACATGGGAAAAGACCGAAAGGGGGATCTTCAGCCATTCCTCTTTGCAGAATCTCTCTAAATCATCCAGAAACCTGGGTCCTCTCCTCTGTACTCTCCTCTTCAGCTCACCCCACTGGTTTTCAATGGGGTTGAGGTCTGGGGACTGAGATGGCCATGGGAGGAGCTTGAGTTTGTGTCTGGTGAACCATTTCTGTGTAGATTTGGCCATATGTTTAGGGTCATTGTCTTGCTGAAAGACCCAGTGACGACCCATCTTCAGCTTTCGGGCAGAGGGCAACAGATTTTGATTTAAAATGTCCTGGTATTTCAAAGCATTCATGATGCCATGCACCCTAACAAGGTTCCTAGGGCCTTTGGAAGCGAAACAGCCCCACAGCATCACTGACCCACCCCCATACTTCGCATTGGGTATGAGGTGCTGTCTACACGCCAACAAGCTGTTTGGGAGGCATGCACGGAGAAAACCTTTCCTCACTCACAATCATTAACGCAAACATCTGGAGTTCGCCAAGCGGTATTGGGGCTTCAACTGGGACCGTGTGCTTTGGTCAGATGAGACCAAGATTGAGCTTTTTGGCAACAAACACTCCAAGTGGGTCTGGCGTGCCACGAAAGATGCACATGCTGAAAAGCACCTGCCTGTCTCATACACAAATTTATTTTCCAGTCTTTTAAAAAGGAGTAAATCTCTCACTCAGTTGCAGGCAGCATTCATTATAATGTGCGTGCGTCTGTTAAAGGTGTCCGGGCGGCAGACGTGTCTTGAATTTCATTCTGCTACAAGCGGCTGTCATGAAGTTATGTGGGAAAATCATCGTTTTTGAACCTTTATGAATCGTAATCGAATTGTCACGTGTCGAATCGCGATGCATGTAATAATAGATTTTTTCGGAACTCCTCTAATTGATATCCACGCAGGGGGTGTTTATTTTACGGCCCACCAGGGACAGGAAAGACGCTAGTGGCTCGAGCACTGGCCAACGAGTGCAGCCAAGGCGAGCGTAAGGTTTCCTTCTTCATGCGCAAAGGCGCCGACTGCCTCAGCAAGTGGGTTGGCGAATCGGAGCGCCAGCTGCGCCTCCTATTCGACCAGGCAAGTCATATTTTTCTGAAAGTGAGTGAGAGTGTTGGTTATTTTTTAAACTTTGCTCATTATTTCTCTTAATCAAGGCATATATGATGAGGCCATCTATCATCTTCTTTGATGAGATTGATGGCTTAGCTCCGGTTCGCTCCAGTAGGCAGGACCAGATACACAGGTAAAAAACATCATTACTGTGGCGCCTTGGTAAAGTTCGGAGATTCTTAAGGTGTATTTACTCTGAGGAGTTCAAGTGAAACAATTTAACACCAGATTCTGCAGCTTAAATCCAGTATTTTATTGAAGTCTGCTTCTCTCATAAAGTATATATCATGTTATTTTCTACTCTATTTACTCATCGATCTTTTTTTAGTTCTATTGTGTCTACTCTGCTGGCCTTGATGGATGGCCTAGACAGCCGTGGGGAGATAGTGGTCATCGGTGCTACCAACAGACTTGACTCTATCGACCCAGCGCTGCGGAGGCCCGGCCGTTTCGACCGGGAATTTCTCTTCAACCTGCCCGACAAGACTGTGAGTGATGCTGTGCATGCGTAAATAGCCGGAACTTGATAATGATCATAATCTGCCAGAAAATGTTGTTTTTCTCCTTGACAGCCAAAACAGACAAAAGTATTTTAAGATAGGATTTCTAAGGGCAATCAAAAGTTGAGAGCAATTCATGTTATTTCATAATTTGGTAAAGGAGCTCTCAAAAATGTTGTTGACTGTGATCTGAATTTTACAGAGGGTTGCACCAGTGAGTTTGTAACGATTTAAAAACAAATCCTGTGGACATAAAGGACCCTTTGGTCATGTTCAAAACCAGCTCGGCTGCATGAATTGCGCAGTTTCAGAACATCCGCCAAGTTTGGCTCTTCTCTCCACAAAGTGTGATGAAAGACTATGAAAAGCCATGTACTCACAATAGCAAGCCCTTTGCTTCTTGACGTCTGCCCATCAAAGTGGAGTCCTCGGCGGGTGACGCAATGGGCTCACGTCGGCGGTGTAGCTCACTTCCAACTCTTGCGCAGCTGTCGGTTTTGAAATAAGAGCTCGAGCAAATTTCCACTCTTTTTAGAAGTGATGAAACTGCCATTGTTGCACATTCTTGTTATCCCGGAGTCAACATGACGGCCAAGTCTTCTAACGCTGGTCGGCTGCCAGGGAATTTTACCTTCTCACTTTGCAATAGATGCTCATCACCTTTTATTGGGGAAATACTTAACCGTTTTACAGAGAATACCTGGAACAAATCTATTTAAGCTAGTGTTTCAGTCCCAGCCCCTCCCCAAATTTGAACTAGGGCTGCAGCTATCGATTATTTAAGTAATCGATTAATCCATCGATTTGTTAGTTCAAATAAGCGAGTAATTGGATTACGAAAATTTAATGCGTTGTAGAATAATTTTTAGGATATGTAAAACAAACAAGTCTTAATGCTAGCAATAATATTTTGGTTTGCAAAGATTACACTTTCAAAAGAGCATTACATGCAAATACAAAATAAAATTCCTGGGTTTCTTCAAACTGCAGAGTAGCACTTTCATTTCACAAGAGCAATAAATGCATTTAAATATAAATATATAAATACCTGAGCTTAGCCTCAAACGGTATAAAAAAATAAACGAGATTTAAGTACAACAAAAGAACTGTTGGCTAACTTCTCTGGACTGTCCAGAAGAGCCGATTGCGGGATTTGGTGGTGCAGACGTGGGCTTGTTGATGTCTTGCCTATCACCTGCTTGTCAGCGTCAATCTTGCTCAATTAGCTGCATGAGGCGCGTGTTGGGCTTCCGTGGTCAGAAGGCGTACTGTATCTATTCTGCCTTTATCTGCCCATTGTCTTGACGCTGGAAATTCTCATCATTTCAAGTCCAACTGTTCATAATATCAAATATATTCTGCTTGTTTTTCTTAAACTATGGTATAAATGCTACTCATTTTATATTGGGTATGGCAGAGTAATACAAACAGTAAATATGAGAAAATACACTATTCCCTGATTGATTACTGTATTGGCCCGAATATAAGACTGCCCTGATTATAAGACGACCCCCTCTTTTTCAAGACTCAAGTTTGAAAAAAGACTTTTGAACACCAAATTTTTATACTGAAAATAATTACAGCACATCTGAAACAAATTATTCTAACAATATATTTGAAAGAAAAAGCATGTTATTTTGCCTCATTCAAATCTTAATATCTGAACATTTATATATGTAGACTAAAGTGCAATCACATTTGTAAATGAATGGCTTCTGGTTTTTGAAATGTAAATAAACCAATCTATTGTGATAAAACAACAAAATTGCAATAACTGCAATAACCATCAAAGTGAGGTCTAACTGTAACTGTAGTCTTGAAACAAATCTGAATAAGGAAAAACATTGCAATGAAATAATGTAAACTGGTTAAACTTGAGAGTAACTGAGATCTGTCATAACAGAACATTGCTTCAATGATATCTAGTGCCATCTAGCGTCGTGAATGGGTATAACGTCTAGACCGCGAATATAAGACTACCCTCACTTTTCCAGTCTTATTTCAATGCAAAAAACACCGTCTAATATTCGGGCCAATACGGTATATTAAGTGTGTTAGAGTAATACAAACAGTCAAACAGTAAATACGAGAAAAGATACTATTACCTTCAATGGCAAAAGTCTGCCAGTTTAAATGCTATAAAACGCTGATGTTTTTAATTTTTTTTTACAATGCTCTTAAATTGTTCAAACGCATATTACAACAACAACAAAAAAAACCCTGCTAAATATACCTCTAATTTCCGAATGGATCAACATACATATTGGCTCAAACAAAAACTCTGTTGGTCTTAACAGGGAGCAGCTGGATTCAGCCATATTAGATGAGTTATATCATATTCACTGTTGCCCCTAGTAGACCGTCTATCCAACCAAATCAATAAAACTAAATGCAAACACTTTCAAAACAAACCATTACAACACCACTCTAATTAAACGAATCCTCAAAGCAGCAAACTTTGATTCAAAGCTTTTTCATAATCGAATTACTTGCGAACCCTCATTGCCTTCATAAAAAAATGACCAGAACAATAAATGTATCTTGTGGCTGAAGACGTAGGGTAGGGCTGGGCGATATGGCCTTAAACATGTATCACGATAAATTGAGCAGATTTATCTCGATAACGATAAATGACGATAAATTCGCCCAAGCGTACTGTTATATAATTTGAAAATCTGAAACAATGCATGAAATACAGATTAACTGTTTCTTGTTGATTTATTTACCAGCATTCAATTTCATATACTGTATTTAACAATTGTACATGCAGTCTAAACATTAAGTTTATAAAAATGTAATGTAAGCAATAAGAATTCAAGTATGAACATTTATAACAGCGTGTATGACTTGAACAATGTACATTATCAAAAACAATATGCCTGTGCAAACATGTCATTGTAACACAAATGACTTGCAGCTTGAACAGTACACTTCAAAAAGACAACTTGTTAATGGCTGCTGTGACATAATTATTAAATACAAGTGTTTACATTATGGTTTCAGGGTCCCCCCCAGTGCATTTTTTAATAAATGCACGCACAAATGAAACCCCAAACAAACAGAGAGAGACACACACACATTAAAGCTATATTGATCTTCTTCAAATGAAACGCTTAAGATTTTATGATAGCAATAATGACACAGAAATAAGCACATACAGAAAAATAGCTGGGGCCATTTCTCGGTCATTATAAGTTTCGCCGTTGGATTGTACTTTAAGCTGAATGCTTTACCATCACAAAAGCTATCAGAGGAATCACACACAGACAGATACAAAATAATGCCACATAGTAATTGCTAGATGCAGTCCGTGCCCAATCCACTCATTAAGTTCAGCCGTTTCGACAAGTTAGAGCCGCTATCCGACTACATCACGTTCATTTGTAGCGTTAGCCGCTAGCTAGCGTTAGCCTGGCTACCAGTAGAAAGCACTGAAAGCACCATCTCCGGAAATTGTGAGAACAGCAGGGAGGACAGCGGGTGAAAGCCCGTCTGGATGCCACCAAGAGTCTACTAAATGTCGGTTAAAAGTTTGGTGAACCTCCCTTAAGCCACACTCCATCACGTTTTGCTTGTAGCGTTAGCTGCTAGCGTTAGCTTACTGGGCTTTTGTTTGATTGGCTCCTTGATGATCACGTGACTCCCTACGTAAGCCCATTGACGGTTTCTTAAAGGGGAATGAACATAGACGGACAACACAGAATCAAAGCGGGATGAAAAGACTATATTTTCTTGTTTTATTAATTTACCGAATTTACCGACATGGTCAAAATTACGTCGGTCATCGTTAAGAATTTCGGTGACGGTAAATTTTCGGTTTACCGCCCTGCTCTAACGTAGGGGTATGTACAACATTACATGGAGTATTGGTTCATATTTTACTCGATGCTGTCATTTTGGGATCTGCTTCCTTTAATCAAATTTAACCAAGACTTTGGGACAGCAGAAAAACAGAAATTGTATTGATGTATCTTGCTTTATACAGTATGTTATTTTTTTTGTAATGTTGATACAGGCCAGAAAGCACATCTTGCAAATCCACACACGGGACTGGAACCCCAAATTGTCTGAGCCATTTGTAGATGAACTTGCAGAAAAATGTGTTGGTAAGAGACTCACGCAAACATTGATTTCACAAATTTCCACTGGCATTTTAGCAATTTGACTTAGAACTGTGGAGACAATTTTAAGACACACATAAACTATTGTAACTCTCCTACCAGTGCAGAAGTGTGTTGACTGTTTTTGAGATATTGTAAACTAAATTACAGACATGTTTAGCACAGCGGTACCTCTACATACAGAGTTAATTCCTTCCAGTACCTTGTTTGTAAGTCGAAACGGTCCTATGTCGAGCAGGATTTTACCATAGGAATACATTATAATGCCATTAATACGTTCCACAGCCCGAAAACCTACACAAAATCCTGAATACTGCTGGTACTATGACAAATGGCAATTACACATAGCAAAACAAATAAATTATAGATCAAAATCGGAATGGTAATATAATAACAATTATAATTCCTCTAATAATGTACCGAATCGGGTTCTAATGTACAGATGTGTTTTGCGTGCTGTACCTGAACGCACCACGTGGCTGACACTGTGAGAAAGGTGCGATAGATTTTACTCTCTCTTTTAATGTTTTAATATTGGAGTCAACTGCGGCGGACAGTAGGCGTGTTGTGTTGCACAAGTTCTGAAATAAATTATTAAAAGCCTGACGAAGCTGGCGATTTCTTTGGTGATATTACCACAATAATAATAGTCAACTTATAAAGACTGGCGAACGGAGGTCGGAGGAGGAGGACCGCCGAGATCGTAGACATTCTACAGCCGTATTGTTAAGCCACCCCACGCTCATATTTTTCTATCATTTCCATCTTCATTTCAATGGTAAGAGTCACCTTTTTCCCTTTTCACCACTTGCACAAACCTTTATGGGAAGTTAGGACCCATAATGATTTCTCTCACAAGAAAATCCGCCATGCGTCCATATCGTGGCAAAACAAAGAAACTGTCGCTGTCATAAATCGTGATATTTCGAGCATGTCGTCGGATGTAGGAACAAATGGCGAGTCAAATTTTACGCCGGATGTTGTGTGTCGAAGCGATCTTATGTCGAGGTACCACTGTACTTCATGCTACAGCTATGTCCACGGTGAAATTTTCACATTGGTTTTCCTTTTATGAACTTTTTATTTCAAAATTTAAAAAATGCTAATCTTAAGTGTTTCTACGGTTCCAGGCTACTGCGGCGCAGACATCAAAGCACTTTGCACAGAGGCGGCGCTGGTGGCGCTACGCCGCCGCTACCCCCAGATATACGGCAGCAGCGTCAAGTTGAAACTAGACGTAGCCTCCATAGTGCTGGGACCCGCCGATTTTGGCCGGGCTATGAGGGCCATTGTGCCGGCCTCCCAGAGGGCGCTGGCACCCTCGGGGCGGGCGCTGTCACCCATCCTCAGGCCCCTACTGGCTGGCGCCTTCTCCTTGGTGCTCAATGCTCTTCTCAGAGTCTTCCCCCATGCTCAGTGTGCAGACAGGGACATCCACGGTAGGCAGAATTCAAAATTCAGACAAATGCTGTGGGTGGGATATTTATAAAGTTTTAACCCTGGGCTCCAAGATCCAAATTCAGTTCAAAATCGAATAGAATGAAAACGGGAAATTTGGGAATATGGAAA
This sequence comes from Corythoichthys intestinalis, assembly GCF_030265065.1. Lineage (NCBI taxonomy): Eukaryota > Metazoa > Chordata > Actinopteri > Syngnathiformes > Syngnathidae > Corythoichthys > Corythoichthys intestinalis. The sequence goes on from NC_080413.1 coordinate 9,568,426, forward strand.
ATTGTAGCTTGGATGTCCTGAATTTTGTGAACTGGAATATTACATGAGTCATAGACTTCATAACGTATTGACATGACACGGAAAACGGGGGCTATTTTCAAAAACTTCAATTTAAAATATTTACAAAACCAAAGCTGCTCCTGACCTAAAACCAAAACAGGCACCTACCTTAGCCATATATGAGTCTCCATGAGCAGCAGCATCAAAAAATTCAAAGTGGTTCTTTAATTAAATCCAGATTAATTATTTTCTATAGAAGTTTAACACAACCTAAAATGGCTATAAAAGTCTCAGATTTTACACTAGATGATAAAAAAAAAAAAAATCACCAAATGCAGAGATAATCACTAGATTTTCAGGATCAATAGCAATATTTAACATATATTAGTTTTTGACCAAAATAGCAACTTCATTTTTTTATTTACTGCAAGTTTTCAACAGCTAATAAATCACTCAATTTAACATCAGAAACTTAACACTTGAGGAAAACATGCAGAATCAATCATAAATAATATTAAAATAGATAATTAATCATTTCTATATACAATCACAATTTATTATAGAATAGAATGTCCCTTTATTATCATTATAAACTATATACTGTTAGTGAATGAGGCTAGTGGCCGCTTGGTGTAAACGGAGCTTTTGTGGCAAAAAATCTTGTGAATAAATGCTTAAATCCCCGAATTCTTCATAGATATGGACGTAAAACGGCCTCAATTCCTGGTTAAAAGCAAAGAAACTGTGCAGTTAGCGTTTATTTTACGTATATTGATGAAGTACGATGCCACTATGTTAGCGAATGAGCGAATGAGGCTAGCCGCCGCCTGACGTAAAAGGAGCTTTTCTGGTGAAAATTCTTGTGAATAAATGCTTAAATCCCCGAATTCTTCATAGATATGGACGTAAAACAGTCTCAATTCCTGGTTAAAAGCAAAGAAACTGTGCAGTTAGCGTTTATTTTACGTACATTGATGAAGTACAATGCCACTATGTTAGCGAATGAGCGAATGAGGCTAGCCGCCGCCTGGCGTAAAAGGAGCTTTTCTGGCGAAAATTCTTGTGAATAAATGCTTAAATCCCCGAATTCTTCATAGATATGGACGTAAAACAGTCTCGATTCTTGGTTAAAAGTAAACTATGAGGCTAGTCGGTTAGGAAAATTATTGCCTCCATGTGTAAACAAAGAAGAAAATTCCTGCGAATACATTTGATTTGATTTAGTGATGTTCCATTTTTTTGTGTGTGTTGTAGGCGGCGACAATCAACTACTTGAAGAAGATGTGTACAGTGATGACGAAAACGAGGAGCGTAGCACTTCAATCTATGAAGTCCAGTCTGCTTTGTGCCCGCTAAGCCCGTCAGAGTCCTTGAGCGCTGCAATGTGCCGGCCCTTCATTCATAGCTCTTTGTGAGTTTTAACAAACAGAACAACCAACCATCCATTTTGGCATTCCATTTTTGCGTTTTTTAAAATTTACTACTCATTTTCCATTCACTGGGGTTAGCAGGCGTTGATTGTATTCATATGTTCCAATGGACAGCAGTCTTATTAGAAGGAGGACTTAATAAATTTCGGTTCTTCCCCTTGCAGTTCACCCCACCAGCAACCCACCTCATACCGGCCTCGTTTGCTCCTGGCCGGTACCCCGGGCTCAGGACAGAGTTCTCACCTAGCCCCCGCCTTGCTGCACCACTTGGACAAGTTGCCTGTGCACCGCCTGGACTTGCCCACCCTCTACTCTATTAGTGCTAAGACGCCGGAGGAGTCCTGTGCTCAGGTAACTCATTTACATAAGAAGATAAACACCCAGTTTTTTTGGTCCGAGCTTCAATTTGTTCCATTTTTTAAAATATACATTAGGTATTCCGTGAGGCCTGCCGGAGCACTCCCAGCGTGGTGTTTGTGCCGCACATCTCTGAGTGGTGGGAGACTGTGAGCGACACGCTAAAGAGCACCTTCCTCACACTGCTGCAGGACATACCCTCCTTCTGCCCGGTCCTTATCCTCGCCACCGCCGAAATGTGCTACTCGCGGCTCTCTGACGAGGTGAGAACATGGACAGATTTAGCTGGAATGGGCGAATTGCACCCAATCTCTCGAAGAAGCTTGTCACCGCAATTTTAAGAATAGGGTACTAAATTGACCATGCAGTTTTTGCCCCTTCCAAACTCTTTTGATAGATTGATTGATTGAACGTTTTTTTTCGCTCCCGGCCGTTTTACTGGATTTTGACTGATTTTGCAAGGCCCACAGAAAACTCTGTTCTATCGCTATATAAAGATGGAACCCACCAAAAGAAAGATTAGACTCTCTTTTTTCAGCAGGAAAAAAAGTAAGTTCATATCTTTTTCCATTCTCTAGAAATCAGCATTAGAAAATAGCTTAGTTTGAGCAATTTTCCAATTTTTGATGAAAAAACTGGAGAAATTGAGCTTTTTGTGAACGCGTACATTTCAAACATAACTTTGATTTTAACACAGCTATTTTTGCTTTAGATACATCCCAAACATCTGAATAACGTTTTCCTTTTACAAAATAACATAACAAGACAAATAGAGCTTTTGATAGCAAAGTAACAATTTTTTTACACATAACTGAGAGATGACGCTGTTGTGGCTGCGACAGCCGGGTAGACTTTTCCCATATTGCTGCCTGTCTCATAAAGATGGATTTTTTTGAGTCTCTGCGGGGTCTGCTCAGCGAGCAGCACGAAATCAAGAGTATCGTCCGCTGTACTGGTGGTCCCGGTCGTTCTGCTCGGTCGTCCAGCACCTGGCATCCCGGGCGTCCTCTAGGTTGTTCTCCATTCGGTCGTCTTTGCGGCGCCCCGGCCGTTCGTTGCCGTTGAATTGGGTTGTGGGTCTTACCAAATGCGCTACTGCCCTCCAGTGGCCAGTTTTATTGCTTTAAAATGGATTTTCAGCTTTGTCCTTTGGAGCTAAGTTGAATCAATAACAGTGTTTGGGTCATGTCACTCATGTGAGAGGTGCTGCACCTCTCCATGTGCTCAGTTTAGGATGTGTTTCAAGCTAAGCTGTGCTTCTGCTTGCTTGTTTGGAAAGAATATAAAATGTTGTTTTAGCCTCTAAAAGTCTGTGCTGAGTGATCACAGACTTAATGTAACTCGTCGCGTTAGCATAGCGTTCGCGTTAGCATTAACAGCAGCTTTAGCGTTGCGTTTTTTTTAATTTATTTATTTATTTATTTATTTTTTTAGATAATATACAGTTCATGGCTTCTAGGTGGGTTTAATTGAAAATAATGTACCGCTTTTCCTGAGGAGTGTGTTCTATCATTACGAAGTTGGCGTTGTCCTTGTAGATGCTACAATATGTACTAGTCTTCATTCGAAATTGTTGCAAACATTCATTTATTTTTGGGCTAAAATGTTTGAATTTCACAGACGAAAACATGTTTTGTAGCTGTCGACTAAAACTAGACGAAATTTGAGATTTCGTCGACTAAAAGTAGAGTAAGACAAACACATTTTGAAATAACTAAAATTTGACTAAGACTAATAAGTATTTTTGTCCATAAGACTAAGACTAAAACTAAAAGGGCTGTCAAAAACACTTGAAATGATCCATTGCTGCTCCCTCCCAAAGAATTACTTTAAAAACGCTTTTGTACAACAGTGTTGTTTTTGGCAGCCATTTTAATTTTCATCTAGTTTCAGTCGACATTTTTTTAAAAACGCTTTTGTACAACAGTGTTGTTTTTGGCAGCCATTTTAATTTTCATCTAGTTTTAGTCGACAATCCTTAAAATGTTTTTGTCTATAAACTTCAAAAGTTTTAGTCCATGAATAAATATATAAATAAAAGGTTTCCAACAATTTCAAATGAACATGACAGACGAGGACATCACCATTTTCTTGATAATACACACTCAGCAGGAAAACCGCACATTTGCAATTAATTAAACTCACATGGACGCCACGAACTGTATGTAAAATGTTTTCCAATAGTTTAAGAAGACACAGTCGCCGCACTAAATGCTAATGCTAACGTGAACGCTATGCTGACGTAAACGCTATGTTTAAAGTAATGCTAACGTTTAAAGACTAAAGTAACATGGCATATCTAGCCAAGATAAGAAAGCAACACTTGCCAAGCAGCATCTGACACAGGTATGTTTCACAAAATGAGCCTAGAATGGGCACATGTGTGGGGCCGGGGCGTTTAGGAGGCGCAGCACGTCACATGAGTGACACGACCAAACACCGCTAAATGCGTTCGAACTACACATACAATAAGAAATTATCACACATTGTGAATTTATGATGGAAACTAAGGCGAATTTTCATCTCGTTTTCGTGTCATCAGACTACAACTGGCATCCATCTCGTTATGTTTTAGTCTCCTAAGAAACGTTTTCAGCGCGTCATCGTCATGAAAAAATTGAAAATTGTTCGTTGAGGAAATGTTTTTGTTATCCTCATCGTTGACTAAAAACAACACTGTTGTACAATAAGAACTACACTCATGTTTATAGAAGCCGCATAATACCATCAAGTTGATAACATTTGTTTTCCACATGACCTGAAATCAGGAACACAAAATACAACAACCGGTACTTTTTTTTTGTTTTGTTTTGTTTCTTTCCTTGCAGTTCCTTGTAGTCTGTTGACAGTTGGAAAACCAGTCTAATTACTAGCACAAACAGGTATTGCCCTACCATAACAGTTGACAAACCAGTCTAATAACTAGCACAAACAGGTTTTGCCCTACCATAACAAAGACACAAATGTGAATTAATGCTGCGCAAATTTAGTGGTAGTGATCTAAAGCGCACTTGTATTTAAAATTTAATGCTCTTTTATCTCGTACAGAACGGCAGGTATTCTGTTGCAATGCCGATGTGACAATTTTGGAGGATCTATGTGGCAAAGGCACAGTTGCATACTTTTCAAATCTGTTTAAAAGATTAAATTATGACTTGGATGCTGCAATTTTGCAGAATCTTTATGTGAAACATGATGAAGTTAACTCATTTGCTCCCAAAAACGTATAAATACGTTCTATTTTTAATTGTTTGTGTCCCAAAAACGTATTTATCAGGGGTGAAAGTGGGCCAGTACGGTCAGGAACGCAATTCCAGTATAAGATTCAAGGCAGGAACGCAGTTCCGGTATAAGATTCAGGGCCGGAATGCTCCTCCGGTACTCGGTGCTTTGATTCCAAAAATATGACGGCAACTGTCAAAACACTATGTAAACATATGCCACACATGCATTTCATCTCCAAGAAGAAAACAATCTACCAACATCAGATTTACATACACAAGTGTTAACACTAAGCATTATAAAGTGCTTGTGTAGCGTAGTCCGTTTTCACCCATATTCATTATTTATTTTATTCCACGGACGGTATGGAGGTTTCCCCAGCTGCTGCAGTTATCTGAGTCTGACGATGATGAGTCACGTCAATGTGCGAATGCACGCGGTAAAGCAAAACGCCTGGACTCATTTATCCATTCAATTGGCTGACATACTGACATGTGATCAGCAGAGCTGGTTAGCTCTGATTGGTTCAAATTTGCATGTTTCCTGGAACAGCAAAAAAAAAAGTTGAATTGATGCGACAAAAAAGGGCAATTCAACAGAAAATGGATCAAATCTTTCAAAGCAGGGATAGAGTTGAGGAGGCTTATTTATCATATTTAGTTTTATTTGCTCTGATGGGGAGGTTCAGAAGATCTTAGCTGTCAATGTGCACTTTGTACTTATTTTGCTCATTTATGATAGGCTACTTATTCATTTCCTTATGATTGCGCAAACATTGAAGTTTTTAAATCTTCAAAATATATTCTATTTCACTCTACATAATATAAGTCATTTGTACTTATTTTTCTGAATGAATGTTACTTATATCTTTATTAGTATTAAAAAAAAAAGCAAATGTTTACAGTAACTTCAATTTTAATATACATCCTATGTTCTTAAGTAGTTAAAATTTGGCATTTAGTATGTGAGGAAATGAGGGAAAATAAAAATCAGGAGATGGAGGTTGGGGTTATTGCTGTTTTTGTTAACTTTTATTTTGCAAATCATTGAAAAAAATACAATTTTGAATGAAAATCAGTTTCTGTATGTGTTATAGAAATAACTGTGCCAAAACAGTTTTCTTTGCATTTCAATAGTTTTAGGAGGTTTGACACCCCCCCCCCCAAAACAAAACAAAACAAAACAAAACAAAAAAAACAAACAAAATTTCTGGCTCCGTGGCGACCTTCACGTCGGGGAGTTCCGGCAAGAAATTCTAGCCACTTTCACCCCTGGTATTTATAAGTCTTTTACGTTTTTTTTCACAAGAGACATCTCTAGGTTCTGATGCAACTTCGCTCCAAAGCACAATGCTCAAAATTCATTTTAAAGCAATAAAACTGGCCACTGGATGGTAGTAGCGCATTTGGTTAGAACTCTTATTGGACCATGAAAGGAAGTGCGGAAAAGAGGCGTAACCCGATTTAACGGAACGAACGGTTGGGTTGCACGGCCGGGGTGCTGGTGGAAGACGACCGAATGGATGATCAGGACGACGTCCAGGAGGCCAGGTGTGGGAAGTCCAAGTAGGACGATCGGGAGGATGCCCGGGATGCCAGGTGATGAACGACCAAGTGCGACGACCAGGACGACGTCCAGGATGCCAGGCGGCGGACGACAGAGCAGAACGATTGGGATCACCAGTGTAACGGATGATGTTGCTAAGTCTTTGTTGCTCGTTGAGTAGAGTTCGCGTAGCCGTGTTCGGCCGCTTGTGTCTCTCGTGACTCAGCCGGAAATGCGCACTGCTAATTTAGTTCCCCCCAGGAACACAACATGCCCCACACAAGTTCCCTAGGTGAATTCTGTTATGAGGTAGTGGTCACTACAAAATAAAGATAAAAAAAAAAAACTATCTTGATGAGACAGGCGGTGATGAGGGAAAAGTTTACCCCGTCTGGTGAGACAGCCGCGGCTACAACAGCGTCATCTCTCAATTCAGTAGTTTAGTTATGTGTAAATAAATTGTTACTTTGCTATCAAAAGCTCTATTTGTCTTGTTGTTTATGTTATTTTGTAGAAGGAAAACATAATTCAGATGTTTGGGATGTCACAAAAAATAGCTGTGTTAAAGTCAAAGTTATGTTTGAATGTATGCTTTTACAAAAAGTTCAATTTCTGTTTTTTCACAATTTCTGTTTTTTCATCAAAAATTGGAAAATTGCTCAAACTAAGCTATTTTCTAATGCTGATTTCTAAAGAATGGAAAAAGATATGAATTAACTTTTTTTTCATGCTGAAAGAAGAGAGTCTAATCTTTCTTTTGGTGGGTTCCATGTTTATATAGCAATAGAACAAAATTTTCTGTGGGCCTTGCAAAATCAGTCAAAATCCAGTAAAACGGCCGGCAGCGAAGGGGGTTGCTCCGGTGAAAATGGCGGGGAATGAATGAGTTAAGCTCCTTTTTTTGGTGGATCCATCAGTGAGCATTTTGTAGGATTTCCACTACGGGTGCCTTCAACATAATCAGTTTTCAATAAAATTCTTCCTAATTTGTCACTTGTTTTCTCCCATATGAGCATGCAAGTAATCCACTTTGAATAATAACCATCCACTCTTTTCAACGCAAAGCTTGACATCGAGCTCCTTCGCTGGCTCCTCCACTATGTCAAAACCAAAGTAGTCCAGCATTACTCATGCTGATTCTCAGATGCTTACTCTCCTTATTAATCCAGATATCATTGGTGTCATGCCAGTAGAACAGGTGTTAAATTACACACCGTCATGCATTATTCATCTCCTCCTCATGTCCGTACCCTCCAGACTTTATCACCATGAGCAATAACCAGCATCATCACTCACTTCCGTCTACGCAGCTACATTATTCCCCTCAAATTTACCCCAGTTTCTCATCCTTTTTATAAATGATAAAACACTCTTGTCCAAGGAAAGATTCCAGAAAGACCAAAAGGCGATTCAAAGGCGTCAAGAGATAAGAGAAAGGATTGATGCGAGACGGAAAGAGGAAGAATGAGCTCTGTAAGCAAAAAAATGGCTTCCCAGAGGGTGCAGACTTCAACTCCCAATCACTTCAGCGACCGATTGAAATGCAGCTGCTGGGATTGTCTTGCCCTTAAGAATGATTAATGTATATCTTTTTAATTTTTTAGGTGAGGAGTATGTTCCAGAAGGCTTATGGTGAGGTGGTCACACTGCAGCCACCAGGCGAAGCAGAGAGGAGGAGCTTCTTTTCAGATCTGCTGCTGGTCCAAGCGGCCAGAGCTCCACCGCGCCTCAGGAATACAGGTACTCGGACACAAGTATTGGGTTGGTATTAGGAATTATTCTCCTGGGAAATCATCGTTAAGTCATCAGTTCCTTGGCCAAACCAGCCATTTAAACCCTTTTATTAGCTGTAGAGGCTATATTTGAACCGTATGTTTAATGCTGGGAGTCATCCATACTAAAATGTAAGACTGAGGAGGGGAAAAAAACCACTAGTACATTTTTTTAAATATAAAAAAAATAGAGGTGTGACAATTCGGAGTGGGAACCTCTTGGTACCTCACGATACGATACGATTTGCGATACAAAGCTCACGATAACGATGATCTGACGATAAGGCGATACAACGGTTATCGATACATTGGTTAGGAAATCATTCTAGGGTATTCTAAAAACAAATAATAAACAGAAAAACAAGCTTCTTCTGTGAATTGGAATGCAGGCATGTAAACTTGCCACCTTTCGGCGAAATCTCGCCGTTTTGAAATCAAAATGGGTAATTCTTCTGAATCACGTAGATCCAAGGAGAAAAAAATGGGGGGGGGGGGTTCTGTCAATGAGCGAGTGAAACCGTTAACTTCAAAGCCGTAGTCCATGCTCAAAACTACTCTCGTCCAGGGGTCCCCATCTGCCGGGCCGCAGACCGGTTCCGGTGCGCATTTGCTACCAGGCCGCACAGAAATAATAATTTAATACCGACCGCATTCTGGCCGAATTAACCTTGTGCCCCTGCTTAACACACCAATATCTCTGTCTACTCTAGATATAATACTACGGGATAGATTAAAATGTCGTCATAGAAATCCATTCATTGGACTGCTAGCAGTACATCTTGTTTGTGTATATAATATATGTGCGCTTGTCCTCGATAATTACGTTTTACTAGGCCGCGGGCGCAGCACATTTGTTCCCGGAAATAATTACCCCCAACACGAGCGAAGATGACTGGAAAACAGACGTCTTTGGAGATATTTTTACGGCGAAAAGGGCACCTGACGAGCCTACAACCTCGAAGACCCACGAACTGCGAAGGAGTGGATTCAAGACCCGTTTGTGAATAAACCGAGTGATTCGAGCTTGTCTGTGCAACAGGAGGATCAACTTGTAGATAGCGCAAATGACGGCGACCTTATTAAACGTTTGAGACAACCAACTCTACCGAGGTTATGGATTAAAGTCATTCCGGAATATCCTGACATCGCTAGGAGAGCATTGAAAACCTTGCTGCAATTTCCAACATCGTATCTTTGTGAAACGGGCTTCTTAATTAATGCTTAACGACAAGGCGAAGTCGTTAATGGTGAGAGCGGTGTGCAGTTTTTGTGTGCAGCTAACATGGCAGGATGTATCTGTGGGGGACTTTTCTACAAGTCCTTCCATGATCAAACGTAAGTTAATATTCCTTTCTTTCAAGAAAGTTTGTGTATTGTTTACTTTGGAATCGCTGCATTTGCGCATTTTGCGGCTATGTTTGTTACGCGCATGCGCAGAACCACATTGTTGCAATTTTTGATGGGTTGCAGAATTTGTCAGAACACCGGTCCGTGAAAAAAAGACCCAAATAACACCGGTCCGTGGTGCAAAAAGGTTGGGGACCCCTGCGCTAGTCCGAGGACCTAGACCTATCAACGCCACTGTCTTCTAGTGACAACAAATGACTGACAATAGTGAGAGACAGGAGTACAGCTGTTCTCTGCTTAATGCAAATGGGACATACTGTATATTTTATAATTTAGATTTTGTATAATTTGCTACTTAATGCGTCTTATATGTTCTGATTTCAGGATGAGAGATTTAGACTTGTATATGTTAAATTATTATGTACTGTGTTTAATTGGAGATGTCTCTGGTTGCATTATGAAATGCACTTTTCCGCGCATGCCGTGTGTCCATGTTACTTTGTCTTATTTTTCACCCCTAACCAGTTTGCATGCCTGGGAATGAGTTTATCACTAGTAGACATCAAATCCATTTGAACGGATTGAAGGTCTATGGCCGTCAGTAGCAGCCAATGCCAGGCAATGAGGTAATTTTGCGGCATTTAAGGTCATTTACCTGTTGATTTTCAGTTACTTCCTGTTGATTTTGGGGTATTTTATGGGTCACTTCCTGTTCATTTTGTGTTACAGAACAGGAAGTGATTTAGGAATCACCCAAATGAATAGGAAGTGACTCAAACTCAACAGGAAATGACCTGGAAATTAACTAAAATGAACAGCAAGTGACCTATAAATGCCCTGAAAATCGGACAGAATGACTGTGAATGCTCTGGTTTCAAATGAACGAACGTTCCCAGTCTAAATGGATTGGGCATTGAGCACCGTCAATGCAGCTAAGAGTGAACTGAGATACTATTATGGTGGAAGGGTTTTGGTAGCAACTTGTTGGTCCATTTTTAATACTTTTTTTAGACATTGACACCTTTTTAAAACGATATCTCGATTCTTTGCAGGAGCATATCGATAACCTTTTGGGAAACATAGTATCAAAATATATCACTAGGGGTGTGACAAAATATCAAAATGGTGATATATCGTGATACTTTGTATCCCAAAAGGTTATGGAAATGCTCCATATTCTCACTAGGGGTGTGACAAAATATCGAAATAGTGATATATCGCGATACTTTGTAGCCCAAAAGGTTATCGATATGCTCCCACCAAGAATTGATAAATCTTTTTAAAAAGGTGTCACTGGTTAAAAAACAAAAGGAACCTACAGGTTGCTACCAAAATCTTCCATTAGAATAGCTTCCACGTTAGGTCACGGTCTTCCATTGACTGCTCTAGACATCCAATTTATTTTGACTGGATTGGACATTTGCGCCGTCAATGGCGGGTAAACCAGAGCATTCACAATCAGTCTTGTGGGCATTTACAGGTACCTTCCTGTTCATTTTAGGGCATTTACAGGTTTTCTATTGATTTTGTATCACTTCCGCAGGTCTTAATGCTCAATTCCGATTTTTTTGTCATGTTTTTTTGGCATGCCCATCCAGACTGACTTTGTCCATTCAGCCTGTTTATCACGCATGCGCACTAATTCACAGTACGAGATGCGCTGAGCAAACTGACCCACATGTGCAGGAGCATCAAAACAAATTACTACACATGACACACATACAGACAGTTTGCCCCGACTCCCCGCCGTGTAAGCAATCTTGAAATATTACTCATTTGGAGCAGAGAGAAAACCGAGCATTTTCAGGTTTATCCTCAACACATTTTATTTTTTATGTCTGTTGTAAAGCCCGCGCCTTTCCCCAAAAGGCGCGTTCAAGGTAGGCGCTAACGCTAATGCACAGGTGCACCGCTCTCTTGCTCTTTACTGACGTAATTGCTGCATGAATTCCGATTTGGGGGACTTGACAGTTCAGATCGCAGCCACATTTTGGAAAAATGTGGCCCAGATCGGATTTTAACCACATACAAAAATGACGGGATTTGAAATGGTCCACTTTTATGCGACTTTTCCCGTTCGGATGGTCAATTTAATGCCTCAAAAGAGTCGGAAAAACAGGAAAAAATGGAATTCGTGCAATGACCTGCGGTATAAACCTAACCTTACTTTTCAGTAACCCAAGATCAACAGGAAGTGAGCCGTAAATGCCCCAAGATCAACAGGAAGTGAGCCGTAAATGCCCCAAGATCAACAGGAAGTAGGCCGTAAATGCCCCAAGATCAACAGGAAGTGACCGAAAACTCATTCCAATTCACGTCACGGCAGAGGATGAAAATAGCTTGTTTTTCGGTTTACAAGTTGTATCATAGAATATCGTAGAATGATTTCCTGACCAGTGTATCGATTATTCAGCCAAGCATCGCGTTGGCACATCGAACGCACCAATAGGAAAGTCACGTTGACACACTATGGCGCCGCCAGCATATTTTCTTCATACTTATGTCTTAAATAAAAGTATTCTAAGTGGTTAAAGATGTATGGATGGATTTAGAGCGGAAGCCACGTTTGCATATTTGGTAGTGCTCATTTTTAAATACCACACCAGATGCGGAATAACGTCCTAGTTTATCAGTACCGGTACGAGTACGGTAGATTCGTCCAATCAGCGATATAAGTACATTTTTGGGTTTGTTGTTGTGTTTTTTTTTTTTTTTTTTTTTTTTTTTTTGTGTGTGTGTGTGTGTGTGTGTGTGTGATTTGCCGTTTTGCCTTTTTGATTTGTCGTGTTGTTTTCTGATTTTTTTGTTTTGTTTATGCGATTTGCCGTTGTTTTCTAATTATTTTTTTTGTTCCGTGATTTGGCGTTTTTGTTTAATTATTATGTGATTTGCCGTTGTATTTGTTATTTGTCGTTGTGTTATTTATATATTTTGTAAATTAATTAATTAATTAATTTTTTGGTATGTGATTTGTTGTTGTGTTTTGCACTTGAGGGCCACCGTAACTTGAGCACAGGTGCATGAGATAATGTGCTAACGAGAAAGGGTGGGCAATTTTGAATACACACATTTGATTGGCTAAAAATGTACCTGCATTGATAAAATGTCTGCCCCATGTCAAGCGGCCACTTTCTGAAAACATTGCCTCTTATTTATGTTTTTCTTCGCTTTTAGAGATGCATTTACATGATAGAGGTGTTTTCTTTCCCTTTTAAAGTAAAATTTTAAAGCAATAAGAGTGTCGCTTGAATGTGTCAGATGCATATCTAAAATCACAGATCCCCTTTACAAGAAACTGTACTTTTAATGCTTGCTGATCAAAGACTGTTGAAATGAAGTTTTAATACAATAATGTAGGTCAAATTTAGAATTGTAGCACCTTTAGGCAGGCCTGGATGTGGACTCAATTATACATATGCACGCTGGCACTCGACACGAATAGGAAATCATAGAGTAATGGACATTTACTGTAGAGGGCAGTGTTGGTCTATGTGTATTTATTCCCTCCTCAAACCTAAAATGCAGTCATGTCAATAAATATTGAGACATCAACGTAGTCGCCATCTTTTGTGGTTCTAAATATCAGGATGGACTTGATATAAAATGAACAAGATTTGCGTTAAATGCAGTCGTTTGGCTTTAATTTTTGTAAAATGCTTTGTTTGATTGTCAATGTCTGCTAATTGTTTATGTTGATTTTATAAGCCTGAGTGGACTGGACACATTTAAATGTCATATGTTCATAAACATCTTGAAATTAAAAAAAAAAAAAAAAAAAAAAAAAAGCATCCAAATAAGGAATTTAAACAATTGTTAATGTGACTGTGACTATGAAAGGAATCAAAAGTAAATTGACTGCTTAGCTATTCCATGGCCAGATGGACATGCATAGCTGCCAATGGAACTGTTTCCCATGCATTTGTTAAGGATGTATCTGCTGACACAAGCAGTAAGATAATTCTGAAGATTAGTCTTGGATGGTGCTTCAGTTGAAATGTACAATGACCTGAAGCATGCTGCGTAACCAACCAAAGTGGTTTCTTTTTTTATGGCAAAGAAACATTGCCCGTGTTATGCAATGGCCAAGTCAACCACTTGACCGGAATCCAATTAAGCATGCATTTCACTGACTGAAGACCAAACGAAAGGGAAAATTCCCCAAGCAACAAAAACAGGAAGAAGTACAGTTGTGTCAGAGCGTCACCAGTGATGAAATACAGCATCTGGTGATATCGATGTATTCAAGACTTTTAACGCTGTAATTGACTTCAGATGATTTGCAACTGGGGGTGTGACAAAATATCGAAAGGGTGATATATCGTTATACTTGTATCCCAAAAGGTTATCGATATGCTCCTGCGAAGAATCGAGATATCGTTCTAAAAAGGTTTTATCATGTAGAACAAACTCAGATAAAAGCTTGAAAAAATAATGAATTAGTTCAAAAGTGCAACTCTTCAGCATTCAGAAACACTAAAAAAAATGAATAAAAAACATTGTGGTGGTCAGTAAATGTTAATTTTATAGAGCAAGTGCAGGGAAATATATATGCAATCACTCCATTCGGAGGAAAAAAATATGGAATCATGAGAAACAAACAAAGAAATAACAATCAAAACACATCTCTAGTATTTAGTAGCACCACCTCTGGCTTTTATGACAGCTTGCAGTCTCTGAGGCATGGACTTGATGAGTATTTTTCATCAATTTGGTGCCAACTCTCTTTGATTGCAGTTGCCAGATCATCCATGCAGGTCGGAGCATTGCCGTGGACCATTTTTGTTCAATTTCCACCACAGGTTAATAGGGTTGGGATCTGGGCTATTTGCAGGCCATGACATTGATTGGATGAGTCTTTCTCCAAGCAATGCTTTAACAGTTTTAACTCTGTGGCATGATGCATTGTCATCTTGGAAAATGACAAACATATTTTCAATTGAAGGGATAAGAAAGCTGTCTAAAATTTCAATGTAAAATGTGCACAGGCCTGTCGCGATAACAAATTTTAGTGTGCGATAATTTATCTCATAAATTATTGCGATATACAATATTATTGCGCCCCCCCCCAATTTACAATAACACAGTGAGAATAGAGTATATATTAATAGATCAAGTACACCCATTTAAACGCGATATTTACTCTTAAATTCAAAAATACTTAAGAAATCACAACTAAAAACAATAGACCATGGGTCTTAAGTAAAAGACAACAATATTAATACCACACAGAAACACAGAATAAATGTGTTTTTCAAGAAAAAAAAAAAAAAATTGCACTTAATAACATAAGCATTTAGGCAAATGAAAACTTTTCCCCTCATAGCTTCCGCAATGGTGTTCCATACGAATGCAACGATACAGTTAAGTCACGGTTCGGTACGATTTTCGATACGGGGGACATGATTTTCGATCCGATTCAATACATTTAATGCTCTGAAAAAAATATATTTTTTGTTTCTTTTTGCTAACGAGCAAAAATTAAATTGCCATCATATAAACATGCATTTTAGTGCGTAATATTTATGTGCTTCTTACTGATCCGAAAAAATTTTGTATAAAAGTGCTGAGAACAATTTTTACTGTTTGTCAAGTGAGGCGGGGCACACTGTTGATTGCTGCAGCTCTCTTAGCAGCTAGGTTTACTACATGAGCAAGACATCCTATTTGTAGTCCGAATCCATCTGTGTCACGTACTGAATTAACACTATTTGCAACATTATCTATAGTCATTGGTATGGATTGATTTGGCCTTCTTAACTTCCATTCAGTCATGACAGTTTAGAATTCATCAATAGTATATGGACTACGTGTCCCATAATCACTCTGGGCTCACGTAGCCAATGGCATGGGACGTAGCACATCGCATCTAGTTTGCCATTTCATGATATCTAGTGTGTGCGCGCATTAAAAAAGTTAGCAAACGCCGCTGAAGTCACGTCTGCTCATTACTGCACAACACTAGCATAGGACAATACTTTCATAAACAGGACGAGTTTGAAGCACAGCTCTCTTAATTTGCCACTCATTGTTCATCATTTCCATTCAGCTGTGCGTTGTCAAAGCGAGGTTGTTCGTAGCAGCCAAGTCGGTAACAATGTTTTGGCGGACTTCGTTGTATATCAGGTGTTGTGCCGAAAAATAGCCGCCCCGCGTGAAATGTCACCCCTGACGGGAGCGCCCACACGTCAACAACACCGGTGCGCCGGAGATGGTCCGCAGTCAATCCGAAGCACTGACGGGGCCGGTATACGTTGAACAATAGGATATAATGGGAACTATTGGCGCTATTTTTTGCCAGACCTGGAACGAAGATGCATTTTGCGCAGTTGGTAACAAGGAATCCGAACTTTTAACAGCACGTCTGCACACGTGCACGCGAGGCGATAAATCGCACCGGAAAAATTACCGCCTTCATTTTTATTTATCATGCGATAAATGGAATTATTGCATATTGCGACAGGCTTACTTGTGCATTTATTGAAGATTTAACCACAGCCATCTCTCCAGTGCCTTTGCTTGACATGCAGCCCCATATCATCAAGGACTGAGGGAATTTTAATGCCTTCTTCAGGCAGTCATCTTTGTAAATCTCAATGGAACGGCACCAAACAAAAGTTCCAGCATCATCACCTTGTCTAGAGTCAAGAATCTGCATTGGACAAGGTGTCAAGAGTCAAAAATCTGCATTGGACAAGGTGATGATGCTGGAACTTTTGTTTGGTGCTGTTCCAGTGAGACCTTAAATGGCCCACAATTACTTAATTGCCTGGCATTGATTGCCACTGACGGCCATAGACGTTCAAATGGATTGGACGTCTACTAGTGATAAACTAATTCCAATTCACACTATAAGTTTACTTTTCTGTTAATTAGTTGTTTGTAGAATATCCTAGAATGATTTCCTCACCAATGTATCGATAATCGTTGTATCGCCATATCATCACATCATCATTATCGTGAGCTTTGTATCGCAAATCGTGTTGTATTGTGAGGTACCAAGAGGTTCCCACTCCAATTTCCAACTAAATATTTCTCCTTTAAAACTTCAATTGCACATACCAAACCTGGATTTGGATATAAATAGGCTCAAATTAAAGCTCAAATTCTGCAGTAAAAGTATATTTTGTTTAATTTCAAATCCAGTATGTCCAAAAACTTGTGTCCCTGTCTCAATATTCATGCACCTGAAAGAGAACATTGAGCCAAATACGTGTGTAGGCCTCATTCATATTCTGTGTGCATAGGTGTGAGCTAAATATTTTGCCTGCGAGGTGTATTACGTGACCGGTAGATATGCGCGGATGTAAATGTTTCTCGGGTTAAAATTGCTTTCCCGACGGCCTGCGGTGCCCCCCATCACATCCTCATCCCAAGTGTTAATCTGTCCTTCTGCCACTGCCCCGCTCCTTCGATCAAGCGTAATATGGGATCCCCCGTCCCTCCTCCTCCTCGTTGATACAAGACCGGGGTCCTCTGCGCCGCTCTTCGGGGGTCCGACTTCCAGCATGAAAAAAAACGGCGGGAGAGGAAACGGCGTGCTAGTGCCGGAGCTATTATCACTAATTAGAGTCAGGGAATGCTCATGATGGAAGAGAGGTGAGGAGCTGCGGGGGCTTCCTAACCATGTCTCATGGGCCTACGCCTGGGTAGCGGACGTTGGGTTTTTTCCCCTTACTTTACCCAATTACTTCATTCTTCAACATAATTTATTTAGACCAAGGGTGGGCAAAGCTTTGTGCTCAAGGGCCACATTTGAGTTTTAAAAAAGATAGATGGATCATGTCATTTGTAGATTGGAATTGGGTGAAATAAAGTGAAAGGTGCATGAATATTTAATAATAAAGTCGATGGTGGGTATATGCATTTTGGATAGCACGAGGTTTGAGTTATAATTTATGAACTTATTTAAATATATGATAATTTCACATGCATGAACCAAAAGACACATTGTAGGGAAAATACATATTAATGCAACAAATATTGAAGGACTAAATGTAAACCAACATGTAATAAGATGATGAGGAAGCAATATTTTTTTATAGTTGACCTTGCACTGCATTTCATAACTTTGTGTATACCGTTATTTTCGGACTATAGAGCACTCCTGATCATAAGCCGCACTAGCCAAATTTCACAAAATTTTAGAACTAAATCCACATATACAGTGTGGCAAATAAGTATTTAGTCAACCACTAATTGTGCAAGTTCTCCCACTTGAAAATATTAGAGAGGCCTGTAATTGTCAACATGGGTAAACCTCAGCCATGAGAGACAGAATGTGGAAAAAAAATCCTGAAAATCACGTTGTTTGATTTTAAAATAATTTATTTGCAAATCATGGTGGAAAATAAGCATTTAGTTAATACCAAAAGTTAATCTCAATACTTTGTTATTTACCCTTTGTTGGCAATAACGGAGGCCAAACGTTTTCTGTAACGCTTCACAAGCTTTTCACACACTGTTGCTGGTATTTTGGTCCATTCCTCCATGCAGATCTCCTCTAGAGCAGTGATGTTTTGGGGCTGTCGTTGGGTAACACAGACTTTCAACTCCCTCTACAGATTTTCTATGGGGTTGAGATCTGGAGGCTGGCTAGGCCACTCTAGGACCTTGAAATGCTTCATACGAAGCCACTACTTTGTTGCCCTGGCTGTGTGTTTGGGATCATTGTCATACTGAAAGACCCAGCCACGCCTCATCTTCAATGCCCTTGCTGATGGAAGGAGATTTTTACTCAAAATATCTCGATACATGGCCCCATTCATTCTTTCCTTTACACAGATCAGTCGTCCTGGTCCCTTTGCAGAAAAACAGCCCCAAAGCATGATGTTTCCACTCCCATGCTTCACAGTGGGTATGGTGTTCTTCGGATGCAATTCAATATTCTTTCTCCTCCAAACAAGATAACCTGTGTTTCTACCAAAAAGTTCTATTTTGGTTTCATCTGACTATAACACATTCTCCCAGTCCTCTTCTGGATCATCCAAATGCTCTGTTGTGAACTGCAGACGGGGCTGGACGTGTGCTTTCTTCAGCAAGGGGACACGTCTGACAGTGCAGGATTTGAGTCCCTGGCGGCGCATTGTGTTAATGATCTGTTACTGTGGTCCCAGCTCTCTATAGGTCATTCACTAGGTCCCCCCATGTGGTTCTGGGATTTTTGCTCACCGTTCTTATCATTTTGACGCGACGGGGTGAGATCTTGCATGGAGCCCCAGATCGAGGGAGATTATCAGTGGTCTTGTATGTCTTCCATTTTCTAATAATTGCTCCCACAGTTGATTTCTTTTACACCAAGCATTTTACCTGTTGCAGATTCCGTCTTCCCAGCCTGGTGCTTGTCTACAATTTTGTCTCTGGTGTCCTTCGACAGCTCTTTGGTCTTGGCCATAGTGGCGTTTGGATTGTTACTGACTGAGTTGTGGACAGGTGTCTTTTATACCGATAATGAGTTAAAACAGGTGCCATTAATACAGGTAACGAGTGGAGCCTCGTTAGACCCCGTTACAAGAAGTTAGACCTCTTTGACAGCCAGAAATCTTGCTTGTTTGTAGGTGACCAAATACTTATTTTCCACTCTAATTTGGAAATAAATTAAAAATCAAACAATGTGAATTTCTCTTCCCCCCCCCCCCCCCCCCCCCCGATGCCTGATTACAAGCCGCAGGTGTCTATATCTTAACATTGGATTTTTACATAGATGTTACACAGAAGTATTTGATCAAAAATATATTTATTAACCAGTTAAACACGCATCAACATCACCAACTCATGTTGTCGGAATGCTTCAAAACAAACTGACTTTAAAAAAAGAAGTCTGTACATTTACAAAGATTTATAATCCACTTTACCTTGCCTTATAATCTTGAAGTTGATGAAATCACAGCTAGCACTAGCCTTTATATAGCAACTTTGTTGTAGCATATTTTAAAGTACTCTGAGTGCCAGTTGAAAACAGCTAATCAACGCTAGCATGGCGTTCTCTTGTTATAGCAAATACTGGATGCCCATCAATTTAAAATTGTTTTTTTCTTTTGTACCAGATGGAGCCATATTCATTTATAAAATCCTTGGGTTTTGAGTAGGCATGTGCCGCTATGAGATTTTGACGGTACGGTAACCTTGAGCAAAAATACCGCGGTATCACGGTATTGCAATTATAGCTCCAAAATGTGTTATTTTGTTTTTTTCCTTCAAAAGGATTTTAAAAAATTTTTAGAACATATTTGCAAATTGGTCTATGAATATAATGTTAAAATACATCAATTAACAAAAAATAACAAATATTTTAAATAAAATTAAAATAAATAGCACTTATAGACCAGCCACAACTCAGGTTGCTCAAGATTAGAGCAAGAACAAAAATAATTGCTATAAAAAAGTAAAACACTTCTAAATAAAATTAAAAAATATATACTGTACGACTTTTTTTATTGTTTTTTTGGGGGGGGGGGCTCAAGTGAAGTTTCACCATTTTTAGCCATTGTGTCAACTCTAGTCTACATGTCATGCCTTTGTGTTAAAAAGACATAAAGAATTCATAAATTAATAAGGTATATTACACATTTTCTATTCAGTAGCTCACCTTTTAAAAATGTTTTCCAGTTGATCGGTTCTAGCTTTCTTGTCTCATTGAGATAAGTTTACCATTCTCGCCGTCTGTCCTCGGCAGAGCGGATCGTGGAGGTTCTGCCTGTGGCTGACGCCCCAGGCCCTAGGGTGCTGTCTGCTGAAGAACAGCGTCGCCTGGCAGAGCAGGAGGAAAACACATTACGAGAGCTCCGGCTCTTTCTCAGGGATGTGACCAAGCGGTTGGCCACCGACAAACGCTTCAACATCTTCAGCAAGCCTGTTGACATTGAGGAGGTGAGGATAACAATCGAAACTGAAAGTCATGTTCTATTCATTGGCAGTCAGACTGACTATATTACGAATCTGTAAGGTGTCGGACTACCTGGAGGTTATCGGACAGCCCATGGACCTGTCGACTGTCATGACCAAGATTGACAAGCACCATTACCTGACGGCCAAAGACTTTCTGGTGGATATTGACCTTATCTGCAGCAACGCGCTTGAATATAATCCCGATAAAGATCCTGGAGGTAAGATGAACTACAAGGTCATGGCTAATAGCTAATGGTATACAGAAATGTACAGGTAGTCCCTGGGTTACGATGTACTCGACTTGAACTAGACTTTTTAAACAGTACCTTATTGTATGTACCTGACAGTATCTTATTTTGCACTTTATTAATATGACATGTTCTGTCCTCACTAAACGTGAAGTTGTTCAGCTTTAGAGACAGCAAACAAGGCAATTGTGCTTTTTGAAGCTTCCTTCACTTTTGACAATTTATGAAGCTGGAACACACATATATACATACTTATGTTCAAAACGACACACATTTTAACAATAAAACACTTGACACAAAACATTTGGTGTTCAAATGTCCATGTAGTCTGATCGATATTTAAATTTAGTAGATTAAATGAACCTAAATTGCCTTAAAAAAAGTCCGCTAGTTTAAATGCCACAAATGCTAACAAATTTATAATTTTCAGAGCAACTCGCTCACTCACATTTCCAAAAACTGTAGCTCTAAACTTAATTACAAATGCATACACAAACATATATTAGCAGACACAACTTACAGCCTTGTGATCCAAACCAGAGCGCAGCTATCTTTTAGCCATGTCAGACGTCTGAGTCTGCTCTTCAGTCTTACAAGGTGACTGTCCAGTCAGACCCAGCGCTGCCACCAGAGGGCAGTGTGCCCCCCATTATTAAACAAAATACAATACTTTTTGGCACTTTAGGTTGTTATTTTTAATTTTTGAAGGGTTGATTCCAATTTAAGCGGAAATTCGGGTTATGTCACCAGCGTAGGAACGGAACTGGTTCGTAACCCGGGGACTACCTGTACAGTGTAACATCAAAATTCCCGATTTTGCCAACATTCTTATTGCATCATTTACCCACTAAAAAGCAACCTTACTCAATGCAACATTACCCCGTGTGACCTTTTACTCCCAATTTTCTAAAATGGCGACAATCAACAAAAAAAAAAAGAAAGTTGACTGTGACGGCCAATGCTTCAAGGATAGGTGGAAATTGGACTATTTCTTCACTAAAATACGCAACAACTGTGTCTGCCTCATTTGCAAAGAGACAGTCGCTGTTTTTAAAGAGTTCAATGTATGGCGATTTTACAAAACAAGACACTCTGATATGTATGACAAGATTACAGGGAAGATGCGTAGTGAGAAATTGAAGCAACTTGAAGCTAGTTTAATGTTACAGCAGCAGTGTTTCGCAAGAGCCCGAGAGTCAAAAGCTTAGCCACAAAGGCTCGTTGCGAGATTGTTGAAATTATTAATTAAAAAAGATAATAAAGCAAATGTGACACATAATGGCTCGCTAAAATTTGCTTAAATATATTGTTCAACATAAAAGACATCCGCCAAGGTCGGCCCACCACATGTTTAGCACACCAAATCTGGCCCCTTTTGCAAAAAGTTTGGAGACCCTGTGCTAAGAGCATTGTAAAAAAAACGTTAGCATTTTATAGCATTTAAACTGGCGGACTTTTGGTATGTAAGTTAGCCAATTTTTTTTTCGATGTATACCGTGTGAGGCTCAGCTCAGGTATTTTAAATTTTTATGTCTCTTATCTGATTAATCGATTATTAGAAATAAATAGTCCATCGATTAATTGGCTACTAAAATAATCGATAGCTGCTGCCCTATATTGAATGAAAGCACGTTCCCAGTCTAAATGGTTTGGGCGTCGAGCACCGTCAATGGCAGCCTTAGTTACCTGAGACACTATTATGGTGGAAGATTTTGGTAGCAACTTGTTGGTTGCTTTAAAAAAAAAAAAAAAATTTTTTTTTAAACACTGACACCTTTTTAAAACGATATCTCAATTCTTGGCAGGAGCATATCGATAACCTTTTGAGATACAAAGTATCACGATATATCACCTTTTCGATATTTTGTCATACCCCTAATAATTTCCCTTTGAGGCGTGTCGTAACCGGAAAATTCCGTAAGTAGAGACATTCGTAAATAGAGGTACCACTGTAATTCAATTCTTGTTCTTTTCGGAGATTTTTTCATTCATTAAAAAAAAAAAAAAAATTCCAATTGTAAATTTTAGTTAAACATTTTTCCAGTTGTTTTGCTTCTCCTTCAAATTGCACCTGATTCAGCTTTACACTGTATCACTCAATTACCTCTAAAAATAGTGCTCCGAGAGTTATTGACAGCCGTAAAACACACATGGCTTCCCTTAATCAGTCCGACAGTTTGCTTCTGTAGTTTTGTTGTGCTCCATTAGTGATGGAGCGAATAAACAAAAAGAAAAACAGGACTATTAAATAATCTAATGACTTAAGTGAGCCTACAGGCACGATAATTACAAAAGCTCCCAGCACCTTTTTGTACACGTCGGAAATTCAAATGAAGAAAGTCACTTCCCCGCTTCCCTGTTTGCCATGTAGAAAATGAAGAAGGCTTGCATATGCATGAAAATTTAATCTCGCGTGTTGTCTTGCAGCTAGAATTGATTCCACTCCCCACACCCCCAAATTCCCCCCACACCCTTCCTGTCTTTGGTGCCCAGAACATCACAGAGGACAAATGTATGCACAAACATTGAAAGAGGCTTGTTGTTTGCTTACACATTCATCTGTATTTTTTCGTATACTGGTGAAAAATGTCCACGCCAGCTTAAAGAGAACAGTAGTGACAGCGGCGGAACAGAAAGATATGAATTGAAAGCAGCATACAGCACGAGTAACTATTTTAATTCTCGCCTCGCGCACGATGCTTAATGGGAAGCAGTTTTCTGCCGGGCCAAATGAATAAATCATATCGCGCCGTCATTCGTCCGTACGTGGGGGTATCTACCAAAGATACACTTAAAAGGAGAAAATGCAATTAGACTGTTTTAATAAAGATGAACCAAGCCTCCATCATGTGTACTGTGGCCTGGTCGCGGCACAATTAAGCCTCCGATTATGCTAGAAAGTCATTATTAGCTCGCTGGTGGGCTGCTTCTCTGGGTTTTCAAAATGAGAAAAATAACTCCCAACTTAGTTTTGCTGAAAAGTATCCCACATGAGTCCAACGAGACTATACATTAAACATCGGATGTCAACATAGCCACACTTACATGTGATTCACATAATGCTGCTTTCTACACCTCACATTGCTGATTTGTGTATGCTCAGTTAACAGACCCCCACAGGATGTCCACGGGTAAAGATCATCAGCTAATGACAGTACTACTATGTTCATAGGTAGCATAAGCGTGTAACAATTACGCATGTGCCGGTATGATAATGTTACGTCCCAAATCGAAGGCTCGTGACATATAACGAGCCAGTTCACAGTGGATACAAGTCAACAATTTATTTACACAACTCCTGTCAGAGAAATTCAATTTTGAACTCCAAGACAAGTGTTACCTCGATAGATCGAGTAGAGAAATGAATACGACCCAAACCTTGGATTGCCTTGCTTCGAAGGCTTTATGAACAAGAGCTCTTAGGTACAAAATGATGTGATTCAGCCAGGAGCTGTGATCACCCAGAGTACGGAGTAGTACAATAGAAGCTGGACATTTATACTGTTGAAATGGCGGTGCCGAAGCCCACCGTGAAACGAAACTTATTAAGAAACGAAACACATCATCTCACAAACCTGGGTATTTTTCCATACAAAAACATCTTTGAGCTGAGACCTTGAGCACTGGTCCCAGCTAGAACGAAGATAAGCTCAGTCTGATAGCCACAGACGCCCACTGTATTCATTCAGGGCACACAGGAACATAGCAGTCCATATTTGGGCATATTGTGATAGTCTACGAATGCTATGGGAAGGCACACTCAAACAGGTTCTCTATGCTACGATGTTCTCATGCAAGCATAACAAAAGCATACAAAATACAGTGCCCTCCATAATTATTGGCACCGCTGGTTAAGATGTGTTTTTTAGCTTCTAATCATTTTTTAAATTCAAATAATATGGGACCTTAATGGAAAAAAAAGAGAAAAATCCAACCTTCAATACAAGTGCATTTATTCAGTGGGGAAAAAATCCCGCATAAAGAAATAATTATTTGACATCAAACAATGTGTGTCACAATTATTAGCACCGCTGGTGTTAATACTTTGTACAACCCCCTTTTGCCAACAAAACAAGGTCTGGGGACTGAGATGGCCATGGGAGGAGCTTGATTTTGTGTCTGGTGAACCATTTCTGTGTAGATTTGGCCATATGTTTAGGGTCATTGTCTTGCAGAAAGACCCAGTGACGACCCATCTTCAGCTTTCGGGTAGAGGGCAACAGATTTTGATTTAAAATGTCCTGGTATTTTAAAGCATTCATGATGCCATGCACCCTAACAAGGTTAACTGGCCTTTGGAAGCGAAACAGCCCCACAGCATCACTGACCCACCCCAATACTTCACAGTGGGTATGAGGTGCTTTTCAGCATGCGCATCTTTCGTGGCACGCCAGACCCACTTAGAGTGTTTGTTGCCAAAAAGCTCAATCTTGGTCTCATCTGACCAAAGCACACGGTCCCAGGCTTTAACTGGGACCGTGCACCTCATACCGTGCACAACTTGGAAGTACGCTGCGTGCACGTGCGGTCATCTTGGCCATAATTAATTTTTAAAAATTAATCACGTTAAGTAATTAACGCATGCGCTGCACGACCCACTCACGCATTGTCGCGCTCAAACTATAAAGACGCCGTTTTACCAAAAAGGCAGCGTATAATGAGTAGAGAGAATTTTGATAGCCTTTGGAGCCTTTTTTTAATTGGCTAAACCCTTACAATCCCTCTCTCTACGATTAGAAATTTCGTGGGAAGCAATGCGGGGAAGAAAGGTAGTCATTGATCTTTTTCTTAACACCCCATGTTATTTCCCAACGCAGAGAAGATATATCAATTGGTAGCCCTACGCACAGTCATGGTTGCACTTCCCATCATGCATTTGGGCAGAAGTTAAATGGCTGCAGTATCATTTACTGAAAGCTCAACAAATACACTAGATGGCAATATTTAGTTACAATATACAAAGTCACATTTATCCTTTAAGAATTACAAGTCTTTATATCTGTGGATCCCTCTCACAGAAAGACTGATAATAATGTAAATGCCATTTTGAGGATTTATTGTCATAATAAACAAATATATAGACGAATATATATATATATATATATATATATACACACACACACATTCAACATACAGTACTTAGGTACTGTATGTTGATCGGATATGTTGATCCGAGTTTTTTTCTTCTTTTCTTAATGCATTGCCAAAATGTATATGATCGGGTAAAAATTATAGTGAATGATTGGAATTGAATCGGGAGCAAAAAACAACAACAATCGGATCGGGAAATATCGGGATCGGCAGATACTCAAACTAAAACGATCGGGATCGGATCGGGAGCAAAAAAACATGATCGGAACAACCCTACTGATAACGGCTCTAATTTATCATAAGAACTTTATGGCATGAGGAGGAAATACTTACCATACATTAGTTCATGGACGCACAAAAATTAATACTTCCTCTAAAAGGTGGCCTTACACCTATTCTCGGTCCCAAATACACAGCGCGCATGACGTAGGACAATAACAGGAAATGGACTGGTTGCTATGGGAACGAACCAGCATGCCCATGAAGTCTTTCTAACAGGTGTATAAAAATTGCGCATAAAATCGTTTCGGATTATTTTAGATGCATGTATGTTATATTTTTCTTATAGAGTATTCGATGTGAATATGATAGACCCATTCCTAGACTTTTTGGGAAAAATCACCATTTCTTTAAGTAGTCTCATGAATATTGACTTGGCCGGTGAATACCACTTCAGCATCTCTCGATGGCGATACCTTATGGTACACTTGGTAAGTGGTTACACTGTGAACGTTCACGCTGTGATACTGGCTCACTTATCGGTAGAGCTGGGAATCTTTGGGCACCTAAAGATTCGATTACGATTCAGAGGCTCCGATTTGATTATAAAACGATTATTCATGCACCCTTCCTCCCTTTTTTTTTTTTTTTTTTTTTTTTTTTAATGTTTTGTACATTAGTTACAAAATTGTTCAAAAATCCTCTCAGGCTAAACCAAACTACTATTTCAGTATAAAGTTAGCATATAACAGTAAACAAATATACAAAAATAACAGTAAATAAAATACTCCAGTCCCCATTCTGTATCCGCAGCTTTAAAGTACATTCAATTAATTTAATGATGTGAATCAACTGTTACAGTTGTTAAAATTGCTCCCGTTATTCCATAATTTCCCTTCTGTCTACTTTTGTCAAAGTTTTAAAACTATTTCATCGTTTAAAGATCGATTCAAGACAAGAGTCTGCCGATTTAGGAGTATTTTAGATAAAAAGTTAATTAGGTTTGCTACAACAGCCTTCTAGAGAAGTCTAGCTTAAGTACTGCTTTAAGATGGCGGCTGTTTATATATGTTCTAACACCGCCTTCGTCTGTCATTTTGCATCTAGTTCTACATACAGTGCCTTGCAAAAGTATTCGGCCCCCTTGAATCTTGCAACCTTTCGCCACATTTCAGGCTTCAAACATAAAGATATGAAATTTAATTTTTTTGTCAAGAATCAACAACAAGTGGGACACAATCGTGAAGTGGAACAACATTTATTGGATAATTTAAACTTTTTTAATAAATAAAAAACTGAAAAGTGGGGCGTGCAATATTATTCGGCCCCTTTACTTTCAGTGCAGCAAACTCACTCCAGAAGTTCAGTGAGGATCTCTGAATGATCCAATGTTGTCCTAAATGACCGATGATGATAAATAGAATCCAAATGTGTGTAATCAAGTCTCCGTATAAATGCACCTGCTCTGTGATAGTCTCAGGGTTCTGTTTAAAGTGCAGAGAACATTATAAAAACCAAGGAACACACCAGGCAGGTCCGAGATACTGTTGTGGAGAAGTTTAAAGCCGGATTTGGATACAAAAAGATTTCCCAAGCTTTAAACATCTCAAGGAGCACTGTGCAAGCCATCATATTGAAATGGAAGGAGCATCAGACCACTGCAAATCTACCAAGACCCGGTCGTCCTTCCAAACTTTCTTCTCAAATAAGGAGAAAACTGATCAGAGATGCAGCCAAGAGGCCCATGATCACTCTGGATGAACTGCAGAGATCTACAGCTGAGGTGGGAGAGTCTGTCCATTGGACAACAATCAGTCGTACACTGCACAAATCTGGCCTTTATGGAAGAGTGGCAAGAAGAAAGCCATTTCTCAAAGATATCCATAAAAAGTCTGGTTTAAAGTTTGCCACAAGCCACCTGGGAGACACACCAAACATGTGGAAGAAGGTGCTCTGGTCAGATGAAACCAAAATTGAACTTTTTGGCCACAATGCAAAACGATATGTTTGGCATAAAAGCAACACAGCTCATCACCCTGAACACACCATCCCCACTGTCAAACATGGTGGTGGCAGCATCATGGTTTGGGCCTGCTTTTCTTCAGCAGGGACAGGGAAGATGGTTAAAATTGACGGGAAGATGGATGCAGCCAAATACAGGAACATTCTGGAAGAAAACCTGTTGGTATCTGCACAAGACCTGAGACTGGGACGGAGATTTATCTTCCAACAGGACAATGATCCAAAACATAAAGCCAAATCTACAATGGAATGGTTCAAAAATAAACGTATCCAGGTGTTAGAATGGCCAAGTCAAAGTCCAGACCTGAATCCAATCGAGAATCTGTGGAAAGAGCTGAAGACTGCTGTTCACAAACACTCTCCATCCAAACCTCACTGAGCTCGAGCTGTTTTGCAAGGAAGAATGGGCAACAATGTCAGTCTCTCGATGTGCAAAACTGATAGAAACATACCCCAAGCGACTTGCAGCTGTAATTGGAGCAAAAGGTGGCGCTACAAAGTATTAACGCAAGGGGGCCGAATAATATTGCACGCCCCACTTTTCAGTTTTTTATTTGTTAAAAAAGTTTAAATTATCCAATAAATGTTGTTCCACTTCACGATTGTGTCCCACTTGTTGTTGATTCTTGACAAAAATTAAAATTTTATATCTTTATGTTTGAAGCCTGAAATGTAGCGAAAGGTTGCAAGGTTCAAGGGGGCCGAATACTTTTGCAAGGCACTGTATATATGATATCTACTGTAGTCGTATGTTTGTAGCAGCTAGCAACTGGGCGTTGTTTGTAGCGGCTGTCGGCTGCAGTCAGGTATGATTTTTTTTTTTATCTAGCGGCATGAGATGAACATGATATTTACTCTCTGTCCGTTCCTCATTGCGTCCCAAAGACCGCTCTGACTGTGTTTTACTTCTGTTTTACCTGGTATAATTCAATAATCAGAATTTTGTTTGTGAATCGTTCTCGAATCTTCCACGGCCGAATCGCGAATAATCTAAGCATCGGAAATTTCGCACGCCTCTACTTATCGATGTGTATCATGCGTAAGGTTCGTAACGTTGATCGTACTGTTTGGAATCTATAAGAGAATCGTTAAATAATCTGCCAAACGATTCCAAAGAATTGATACACGCAGAACCGGTTCTTATAGAGAACCGGTTATCAATTCCCATCCCTAAACGTGAAATAATTTTTTTTAAAAAATGCAACTCGTGTACATTTCGTTTCAATTTGTTCAATATAGCTATAAAAGTGCACAGGTGGCTACGTCTATCCTTGCCCACATCTGGAGGGATTAGTTTGTTCTAACTAGCAATGGTTGGCTATATTAAATTGGCTAATGATGTTAACTTTACCGAAGATATATGGCTGTTTAGTTTTACTTTGCAATACTGGTAGACACATCTATTGTTATCCTTTTAGATGTGTGAAATGATCCAACTATAAACATAGTCTTTTACGCACTTTTTCCTCACGGCTAACATTTACTGCAGTAACATTAGTCTGGAGGGGAATAAATTCAGCACAATCCCCACAAAATAGCAAAAGATCAGCAGTATAAAATTACATCCATATGAGGAGACTGCAAAGTGTGAACTTTGATATAGTGAGGGATATTGTCAGATTTGTACAGTTAATCTCAGCATTTGACCATAACCCAAAATAAAGCAGTTCTATCGGGGATTATACAATTAAAACACAGTATGCCACTAATATGTCAACATGTCAAAGCCTTTTCACTATGAATAAAAACAGAGAAGTGGTATTGAGTAGTAGTAGAAAGAGACTTGAAGCAGATGAGCTCCTCCCAGCAGGCCATCTGTCATTAGAAGCCTCTGAAAGGCCTTTTTTCCTCCCGTAATGTTCACCGACACACATACACTAACACGCGCACAAAAACTCCATCACTATTACGCAGCCGTCCAATTAGACAAATGCTGGCAGATTGCAACCCCTCCGTCGCCGCTCCCGCCTCCGCCTGCCCGTAATGAGAGGCAGCCTGTTTACAGTGGATACGCTTTTAGCCTCAGTCTTCAGCTCGCCCCTTCAGTCACACAAAATGGGGGATTAATGATGCCTGGGGCCATCACAGAGACATGTTGTGCTGGAGAGCACATTACTTTTTCGACAAAAAAACTGAAAGTCAAATGATAATTTGTTGTTTTTCCAGACACAGCAACAGTCTACATACAGTATTTGTAGGAAACTATTAAAAAAATGTCATGTACCATAATTTTCGGACTATAAGCTTCTACTTTTTTGCTTCATTTTGAGTCCTGCGGCTTATAGTCCAGCGCTGCTTATTTATTGATTGATTTGGCTTAATAGGTAACACTTTATTTGACAGGGGCGTCATAAGACTGTCATAAGACCGTCATAATTATGACATGACACTATCATGGCCGTTACTGAATGCTTATGACGGATGTCATTAAGTGTTATCCGGCAAATTTTGTCACTAACTCTATTTATGTCCAGCTCGGATCTTTTAAATCCATTCAAAAGGGGGATAATTTGCTGGATGACACTAAATGGCATCTGTAATAAGCATTGTTTAATACTCATGACAGTGTCATGTCATTATTATGATTGTCTAATGTGTCAAATAAAGTGGTACCAAATACCATAACTAGCACTTAATACAACAACTGGAACAGTAACTGAAGAAATAATTAGCACAGAACATGAATTTTGATTGTTATTTACATCTGTAGCGCTGAAATGCATGCTAGGAGGCATGTTAGACAACAACAGTGTTGACAGCAGGTAGCATTAGTGGTTGACTGTCTCCCCCATGGGTGCAATGATGGCCAAATAAAGCTTGTTGAAGCAATGAAGCTTTGCAGCCAATTGGTTCAAATCTTCATGGTGGTTCATTTGGTCTTATGACAGACAATTATAATACAGTGAGGACAGCTTAGTCTTATAGTCCAGTGCAGCTTATCTATGAACAAATGTCGTTTTTGTGTCAAATTTGGTGGGTGGTGGCTTTCATAGTCAGGTGTGCCTTATAATGCGTAAATTGCAGTATAAATATATATTTCTTCTCTTTCGGCACCTATCTGCAAATATTTACTACAAAACCCGTCCATTTTTTTTGCGCAAAATCCCCAAAATGCCATCAGTGTTGTCACCACCACAATGTCCGATTCACCTGATCTAAAGATCTGCCAATACTGAGTACTGATTCGATACCTCACCAATTTACGACCATATTTTCCGCAGTGTAAGACGCATTGTGCCTTATAATCCGAAGCGCCTTATGTATGGATCAATGTTGGTTAATCATGGCACGAAATTCCCTTTAGCGCAGCTCCATTTAGTGGATCCATAACGCAGCCCCAACTACTACTAATACTAAGACTACTACTACTACTACTGCACCTTATAATGCGGTGCGCCCTATAGATTAAAACGGTTTTAAAATAGGCCATTCATCAAAGGCTCGCATAATGCTCCAATGCGCCTTATTGTGCGGAATACAGTAATTTATTTTAGGGCTACAGCTATTGAATATTTTAGTAGTCGATTAATCGATGAACTAGTTCGAATAATCAAGTAATCGGAACATAGAAAATTTAAATACCTGAGTTTAGCCTCAAACGGTATAAAAGAATAAAGGAGTATCTAAGTACAACAAAACTATTGACTATTGGCTAACTAGCATAGCAAAAGTCCGCTAGCTTAAATGCTATTAAATGCTAACTTTTTTTTATTTTTATTTTTATTTTTTAAATTTTTTTACAATGTTCTGAACAAATCGTTCACACACATATTCCCATGAAAAGTGGCCAAATATACCTTCAAACTAAATTAAGAATGCATCAAAAACATTAACATAAACAAAAACTTAGCTTATGTTGGTCTTAACATGGAGCAGCTGGACCCAGCCATGTGAAATGAGTTGTCATATTCACTGTTGACACTGAGGGGCAGTGTATCCACCCAAATCAATAAAACTAAATGCAAACATTTTCAAATCAAGCCATTACAACTCCACTTTAAGTAAACTAATACTCGATACCCGATCTATTTCACCAGATTCCAATCTTCTAAAAATATTTCATCGTACATCGTTTTTTTGTTTTATTTTAACGTTATCCTTGTACATCTTATTGTTTTGCCTTGTTCCCCTTAAAAAAAAATCTTTGAAAAAACATCTTTTTCACCTGATTCTGATCTTTTAAAAATGACTTGATAGGATCGAGGAAATCCATATAATGCTGCCAAAGCGCTGTCTAAATAGGAAAGTAGTAAATTAAAGAAGTGTCCCTGCTTTTTCATGATCTTTCATTTACATTTTTCTTAAAAGTATTGCCCGGTGTAAAGGAGCTTTGTTGAAGCGACTCACTTAGTTTTTTATATTGGTATGACTGAATGTGATTCATGGCATTTTCATTCATTTCACAACAGAGGTTCATTTTTCTAAGGAGCGTAAAAAATGTTGAGATTCATGTTTTTTTTCCTCTGCTTTTCAGATAAAGTGATCCGGCACCGAGCATGCAGCCTCAAGGACACAGCGCATGCCATCTTTGCCTCAGAGCTCGACCCAGAGTTCGATCGAATGTGCGAAGACATAAAGGAGGCACACAGGAAGAAGAGTGAGAAACATACTTTTTACAAATACTGACTTCCTAGTATACAATGGGCCCTAAGTACAATTACAAACATACAGCACATCTAGAAAATAGAAACAGCTTTTCCAATATTTAATAGGGGTGGGAACCTCTCGGTACCTCATGATATGATACGAATTGTGAAACAAGGCTCTTGATAATGATCTCACGATATGGCGATACAATATTTACTGATGCATGGGTCAGGAAATCATTCTACGATACTCTATTAAACGACTAATAAACAGAAAAAACAAGTTACAGTGGGGCAATAAGTATTTAGTCAACCACCAATTGTGCAAGTTCTCCTACTTGAAAAGATTAGAGGCCTGTAATTGTCAACATGAGTAAACCTCAACCATGAGAGACAGAATGTGGGGAAAAAACAGAAAATCACATTGTTTGATTATTAAAGAATTTATTTCCAAATTAGAGTGGAAAATAAGTATTTGGTCACCTACAAACAAGCAAGATTTCTGGCTGTCAAAGAGGTCTAACTTCTTCTAACGAGGTCTAACGAGGCTCCACTCGTTACCTGTATTAATGGCACCTGTTTTACCTCATTATCGGTTATATAAGACACCTGTCCACAACTTCGGTCAGTCACACTCCAAACTCCACTATGGCCAAGACCAAAGAGCTGTCGAAGGACACCAGAGACAAAATTGTAGACCAGCACCAATTTTCAATTTAAAAAGCTCTTTGTTTTGTGATGACCACCATGTTGGATTTTGTATCTCTATACAATAACGGAATTCAACCTAAATAAGTTTTGATTTTTAGCTGTTGAAAACTTGCACTAAATTAAAAAAAAAAAAGTTGCTAATTTGGGCAAAAACTTTTATGCTATGTTAAATATTGCTATTGATCCTGAAAATATAGGTGATTATCTCTGCATTTGGTGATTTTTGTACATCTACCGAAAAATTTGAGAATTTTACAGCCAAGTTTTGTTATACTTGTATAAAAAAGTAATCGGGATTTTTATTAAGGAACGACTTCAATTTTTTGATGCCGCTGTTAATGGAGAGTTGGAGACTCATATATGCCTAACGGAAGTGCCTGTTTTTGTTTAGGTCGCTAGCGGCTTTGAAAATATTTTAAGTTTTTGAAAATAGGCCCCTATGAAACGGCCCGCGCCCCTTTTCCCGTCAACTGATAATGAGATCTATAAATCGATATATCGTTTTAAAAAGCAAAGCAAGAACAAGTTGCGAGCAAAATCTTCCATTTGAATTGTGCCTCCGTTGGCTCACCGGCTGCCATTGACGGCGCTAGACATTCGTTTTGCTGGACTGGACGTCTAACGCCGTCAATGGCACTGAGACAAGAACATTCAAAGCCAATCTTTACAGGTCACCTCGTGTCCATTTTATGGCATATACAGGTAACGTCCTGTTGATTTTGAGTCTTTCCTAAAATCAACTGGAAGTGATCTGTAAAAGGCCCAAAATCAACAGGAATGACCCGATAATGCCTCAAAAGGAAAAGGAAGTAACCGAAAATCAACAGGAAGTGACAAAAAAAAATGCGGCAAAATGAACTCATTGCCTGGCATTGCCATAGATGTCCAATCAGTTTGAGATGGGACGGATGGCAGCGGATGAACATTCCCAGTGCAAATGAATTAGACGTCTACTAGTGATACTCAATTCACAACAGAAGGATGAACATACAGTGGGGCAGATAAGTATTTGGTCAACCACTAATTGTGCAAGTTCTCCCGCTTGAAAATATTAGAGAGGCCTGTAATTGTCAACATGGATAAACCTCAACCATGAGAGACAGAACGTGGGGAAAAAACTCCAGAATATCACATTGTTTGATTTTTAAAGAATTTATTTGCAAATCATGGTGGAAAATAAGTATTTGGTCAATACCAAAAGTTAATCTCAATACTTTGTTATGTACCTTTTGTTGGCAATAACGGAGGCCAAACGTTTTCTGTAACTCTTTACAAGCTTTTCACACACTGTTGTGGAAATTGGGGCCCATTCCTCCATGCAGATCTCCTCTAGAGCAGTGATGTTTTGGGGCTGTCGTTGGGCAACACGGACTTTCAACTCCCTCCACAGATTTTCTATGGGGTTGAGATCTGGAGGCTGGCTAGGCCACTCCAGGACCTTGAAATGCTTCTTACGAAGCCACTCCTTTGTTGCCCTGGCTGTGTGTTTGGGATCATTGTCATGCTGAAAGACCCAGCCACGTCTCATCTTCAATGCCCTTGCTGATGGAAGAAGATTTTCACTCAAAATCTCTCGATACATGGCCCCATTCATTTTTTCCTTTACACAGATCAGTCATCCTGGTCCCTTTGCAGAAAAACAGCCCCCAAAGCATGATGTTTCCACCCCCATGCTTCACAGTGGGTATGGTGTTCTTTGGATGCAATTCAGTATTCATTCTCCTCCAAACACGAGAACCTGTATTTCTACCAAAAAGTTCTATTTTGGTTTCATCTGACTATAACACGTTCTCCCAGTCCTCTTCTGGATCATCCAAATGCTCTCTAGCAAACCGCAGACAGGCCTGGACGTGTACTTTCTTCAGCAGGGGTACACGTCTGGCAGTGCAGGATTTGAGTCCCTGGCAGCGCATTGTGTTACTGATAGTAGCCTTTGTTCCTGTGGTCCCAGCTCTCTGTAGGTCATTCACTAGGTCCCTCCGTGTGTTTCTGGGATTTTTGCTCACCGTTCTTGTTATCATTTTGACGCCACGGGGTGAGATCTTGCATGAAGCCCCAGATCGAGGGAGATTATCAGTGGTCTTGTATGTCTTTCATTTTCTAATAATTGCTCCCACAGTTGATTTCATTATACCAAGCGTTTTACCTATTGCAGATTCTGTCTTCCCAGCCTGGTGCAGGTCTACAATTTTATCTCTGGTGTCCTTCAACAGGTCTTTGGTCTTGGCCATGGTGGAGTTTGGAGTGTGACTGACTGAGGTTGTGGACAGGTGTCTTTTATACCGATAATGAGTTATAGCAGGTACCATTAATACAGGTAACGAGTGGAGCCTCGTTAGACATCGGTAGAAGTTAGACCTCTTTGACAGCGAGAAATCTTGCTTGTTTGTAGGTGACCAAATACTTATTTTTCACTAATTTTGAAATTCTTTAAAAATCAAACAATGTGATTTTCTGTTTTTTTTTTTCTTCACATTCTGTCTCTCATGGTTGAGGTTTACCCATGTTGACAATTACAGGCCTCTCTAATCTTTTCAAGTAGGAGAACTTGCACAACTGGTGGTTGACTAAATACTTATTTGCCCCACTGTATTGTCACCCACCTAATTTTAAGAATGGGTTCAGACAAAGAGAAATGGGTAAAACGGTCCAAAGATAGGTGTGCTAAATAACCCCTTTTTATGTGCAGTCAATTCTCCTGTATTTTTGCTTTGATAGCAGATTCAGCTCCAATTAGGAGCCATCAAGCAAATGATAAATGATATATGCAGGTTTTTTTCTCCTTCACGTATGTCGTCAAATATTAAAGCGATGAGACGTGTAATCGTATGCAAATACTCCTGTTGACGATCACCCCTGTAGGAACTGGCTAATTAACACTCTTGCTTAAAATAAGCGCGTTATAACACGTGGGCTCGCGCTTACTGTATATATTTGCACGTCGCAAAGTGAATGTATTTAAATTTTTAAAGGCCATTAGAGTGCCCTCACCAAGTCAGCATGGCAAGTCAATGTTAAAATTAGAATCTTAACCTTTTTCTTCTTTGTTAGCTGTTCTAAGACTTGACCTGCGCCAATTATGATTTTCTTATTTTTAAGTTGTGCGCCTTAGGGTTTATTTATTTATTTATTTATTTATTTTAAATAGTGCATTATTTGAAAACGTTGTGATCACACTGCATAACCTACATCTTATTGACAACCTACTTAAGCCCCAAAGCTGCAATTGCATCACATCCAATGGTGTGTACTGTGTCATGTTTGATTACATGCTTTTTGTGAACTCAACGCACATGATGCAGCATGAATGTTGCACGACCCGGAGGTCAGCCGCCGTACAATGTGCCTTTAAATATTTCATACTTGAGTCAAGGTCCTTTTATGAAGCTATCAACTAACTGAGGCGTTCGCATGACTGTGGGGTTGTAGCGAATTCCTGGCGGCGTGTCGGGGGACTTGTCTGACTTGGAAAACTGAATGAGAGGTGATTAAAATAAATGTGAGTAATGAAAATAGTATTCAAAGATCTGCAATGGATGGACTCTATGTCAGTTTTTAATGTCCTGTGACACTCCAGCTTTCAGTGTGAATTAGTGGAAACCAAGGCACGTGCAAGTTGAACGCCATGTGATTTGGCTGTTACCGTAATTTCCAGAATATAAGGCGCACCCGTGCATAATGTGCACCCCAAATTTACTTGTAAAATCTAGGCAAAATTATTGTACCCGTTTATAACCCGCACCCTAATTTTAGTACCAATAAATAGAAGAATACAAGAAAACCGAGCTCGTGTACAGATACAGAAATGTTATTTTACTGACTAGTGAAACACAGCACAAGCATAGCACATTGGTAGTTCAAAACATTATCATGAACTGACAATATTTACGGTAATAATATGATTTGACAACAAAAACAAAACAGATGTGACTTTTCTTTTAAAGGCTGCTGTATAACTTGCTCGTTTCATCATGATGAATAAATGTTTCTTCCTTGGATTGATACAGTAAAATGAAAGTGAGAACGTAAGTCGGAAATCCGTGAGAGCTCATCGCTGTCAACACGACAGTAACAATAGGAACTATTGTTATTTGGGTTTGAGTTTCCGAAGGGACAGATATTGTTGACAGACACAGGAAGTGTGTGCTTAAGTTTGTTATGGTCCGAGTTGTGGAGCTGCAATAAACGTTGACTCAAAATGAGTTCAATAAACTAAATTCTGTGCTTTACGAAGAGTGAAAAAAGCAGAATTTAACACAGACGAAATCATTCGGCCGATTAGAGTGAAGTATTACCGAAACAAAATGGTGACGTCACGTACCGTAATGGTAGGCAACGGGTCGCCGCATATGTTTCTTCAACACAACATGGCCGTGTCAAAAAAAAAGCGGTTTATATGTATATATATATATATATATTTCTGTCTCCATCCATGTACCCATTTATAATGCGCACCATGATTTTACAAGTTGATTTTGGGGAAAAAAAGTGTGCGTTATATTCGGGAAATTACGGTAATTTGAAGTTGGTTGCTTAAAGATTGGCCATGTTAAGATAAGACCACCAATATTTTAAAGGTGTGAATAAGGTTAACAAATTAGCTAGAATGTGCACAGGTTAATATAAAATAGATAATTGATAATAAGGGTTGTTCCGATCATGTTTTTTTGATCCCGATCGTTTTAGTTTGAGTATCTGCCGATCCCGATATTTCCCGATCCGATTGCTTTTTTTTTTTTGCTCCCGATTAAATTCCAATCATTCCCGATAATTTTTCCCGTTCATATACATTTTGGCAATGCATTACGAAAAAAATGAATATAACTCTGACGAATATGTACATTCAGCATACAGTACATAAGTACTGTATTTGTTTATTATGACAATAAATCCTCAAGATGGCATTTACATTAGTAACATTCTTTCTGTGAGAGGGATCCACGGATAAAAAGACTTGTGACTTTGTATATTGTGACTAAATATTGCCATCTAGTGTATTTGTTGAGCTTTTAGTAAATGATACTGTAGCCATGCCCAATGCATGATGGGAAGTGGAACCATGACTGTGCGTAGTGCTATCAATTGATATATCTTCTCTGCATTGGGAAATAATATAAGATGTTAAGAAAAAGATCATTTGCTACCTTGTTTCCCCACATTGCATTTGCTTCCCATGCTATTTCTAATCGTAGGTAGAGGGATTGTAAGGCTTTAACCAATTAAAATAAGGCTCCAAAGGCTGCCAAAATTCACTACTCATTTTACACTGCCTTTTATCTCTCTATATAGGTAAAACGGCGCCATTACAGATTGAGCGCGACAATGCGTGGGTGGGTCGTGCAGCGCATGCATTAATTGCGTAAAATATTTTAACGTGATACATTTTTTAAAAAATTAATTACTGCCGT
Source organism: Corythoichthys intestinalis (assembly GCF_030265065.1). NCBI lineage: Eukaryota > Metazoa > Chordata > Actinopteri > Syngnathiformes > Syngnathidae > Corythoichthys > Corythoichthys intestinalis. Next base: position 9,607,268 of record NC_080413.1, read on the forward strand.
TATCGGGATAAATCTGATAACCCTACCTTAAGCCTAAACTAAAGACTCTGGATGAGTGTAACATATTATGTTTGTAACGTTAAATACAATTAGAAAACGATTTAATTAAAAAAAAAAAAAAAAATATATATATATATATATATATATATATATATATATATATATTTAAAAAAAGGCATGGCCAATATTTTTTTGCCGATTCCGATCCTTTGAAAATGACGTGATCGGACCCGATCGATCGGGACATCTCTAGAAATAATCACTGAGCACTAACCCGTTGTTCTTGTCAGCGATGACTACAGCGAAAATATTTCACAATTTTTTCATGACGATGACGAGACTATAACGTGTCTTTGGAGATTAAAACATAACAAGACGAATGCCAGTTATCAGCGGACGAGAACGAGACGAAGTGCACCATAATTTCAGTCACATGTTCATAATCTGTGACATTTTTAAAGTGGGACAAATAAGTATTTAGTCAACCACCAAGTGTGCAAGTTCTCCTACTTGAAAAGATTAGAGAGGCCTGTAATTGTCAACATGGGTAAACCTCAACAATGAGAGATAGAATGTGGGAAAAAAAAACCAGAAAATCACATTGATTTTTAAAGAATTTATTTCCAAATTAGAGTGGAAAATAAGTATAAGTAATACATTAACATTCTGTTAAAGTGATCCATGGCTAGAAAGACTTCTCATTCTTAAAAGATAAATGTTAGTACAAGTTATAGAATTAAAACCCCTCTTAATGTTTTTGTTTTAATAAAATTTGTAAAATTTTCAATCAAAAAATAAACTAGTAACTCGCCATTGTTGATGTCAATAATTACCCAATGCTCATGGTGCTGAAACCCATAAAATCAGTCGCACCCAAGCGCCAGAAGAGGGCGACAAAACACCAAAAAACACAAGTAACAAGTGGATATGACACTGTGCTGTCATTTTAATCTGTTTGAGCGGTGCATGTGCCTTAACTGCGTCAAATATTTTAACGTGATTAATTAAAAAGAATTAATTACCGCCCGTTAACGCAATAATTTTGACAACCCTAGTTTTTATTTGTGTCCTCTTTTTGGAAATCAAAACATGATCACCCTAGAAATTAGAATGACGTTGAGCCAGCATTTGTTTTGAAGCTCTTGCGCATCTGGGTAAGTTTGCACAGCGCATTTTGGACTGCGAATAAGTGTGCAAGCGTGATACTTGAACGGGCTCAATGGACAAAGGTAGTCTGAACGGGCACGCCAAAAAAAAAAAAACCCGGTATGACAAAATAAAATCGGACTTGTGCATTGCAGTATGAACCTAGCATAAGATATGACTAAGACTACTAAGTATTTTCGTCCAAAAGACTAAGACACCAATTAAAAAGGCTGCCAAAAATGACAGCGGCACCAAATTGGTAACCTTGACATTTCATCAAGATGAGGCGAATGAAAATGCCTTAAGAGCTCATGCTTAGAAAATGCACAGGAGGTCCGTAATCTTGGTTTGAAAGCGCAATTTTGAAGTCAATTTGGCCAAAATGAGTTTCTTCTTCCCATTTCCCTTTGGTGATTGATACTTATGTAATGCCCACTCCTGTGCATAAAGACCAATATATTCCTATAGTGTACTTCCTAACTTAATCTTCTGTTGGGATCTGCAGACGAGCAGACGCCAGTTCAGCCTGCAGCGGCAGCATCAACGGCGGCAGCAGCATCAACAACTTCAATAGCAGCGACTCCTTCGAGTGCTCTCGGATCCAGGAAGAGCCTAGCTTCTGCGGAACAGCAGAGCAAGGCCAGCACTCAGGGCGAGACTACCGAGAATAAACCAGGCACCCCAAGTAAGTACCACCAGAAAATACACACAAATATAGTTTGGATAGTCATTTGTTAATTAATTGGTGAAGGCAATTTAGAACAGCTTTTGTAGGAATTATACAGAATATGGACTATAACAATTACAAAAGGATATTTAATCCTATATGATTAAAAAAATAACAAATAGGACGACATAAATAAAAATGTATTTTAAAGGGATCCTCGGACTTCGACAATTGTTCTCTTTTACTATAATATGTTATTACAAACAGATATTGTTGCCATTGATTCAAAAATATTTCGTACATGTTTTGACCTACTTGGGGCGCCAAGTTTTACACACGCAATGCACGCTGGGGGTGATGACGCGGTTGGCCTGGACTGGGAGAATAACTGTGCTAGCTAGTACGAGTTTGAAGCTCTTGGTACCTCACGATACAATACAATTTGCGATACAAAGCTCACGATAACGATGATCTGACAATATGGTGATACAACGATTATCGATACATTGGTCAGGAAATCATTGTAGGATATTCTACAAACAACTAATAAACAGAAAAGCAAGCTTCTGCTGTGAATTGGAATGAGTTTATCACTAGTAGACGTCCAATCCATTTGAACTGGGAGGGTGGTCCCTCCCACTTCAAACAGATTGAACGTCTATGGCCAGTAATGGCAGCCAATGAGGTAATTTTGGGCCATTTAAGGTCATTTACCTGTTCATTTTCAGTTACTTCCTGTTGATTTTGGGGTATTTTATAGGTCTCTTCCTGTTTATTTTGAGTTACAGAACAGGAAGTGACCAGGGAATCACCCAAATAAATAGGCAGTGACTCAAACTCAACAGGAAATGACCTGTAAATGCCCGAAAATGAACAGCAAGTGACCTGTAAATGCCCTGAAAATTGGACAGAATGACTGTGAATGTTCTGGTTTCGAATGAACGAACGTTCCCAGTCTAAATGGATTGGGCGTCGAGCACCGTCAATGTAGCCTTAAACTTAACTGAAACTCTATTATGGTGGAAGATTTTGGTAGCAGCTTTTTGGTTCATTTTTATTTATTTTTTGACATTGACACCTTTTATAAAACGATATCCCGATTCTTGGCAGGAGCATATCGATAACCTTTTGGGATTCAAAGTATCACGATAGATCACCATTTCTATATTTTGTCACACCCCTACTAGCTAGCAAGCGAAGCCAGTATGACGACTGGCATGATTTTGTCACAATCTGTTAGGGGTCAGATTGTTTTGGTACAGAGATGTGGGATGAGTTCCCAGCGTCGTAACGGCATCCAATTCCAGCTCGTCAGCAGTGTCTTCAAACCGATCCTAGGCGGCTTGCCGAGATATTGACTTGGTCCGATTTAACAGTTTGTATATCCCTTCTTGTTAGTTGCATCATAACCGACATGTTTGTCGCTAACGACACTGTGGAAGTACGGCAGCGCTCCCAAGTGACGTCATCGCCCAGAGTGCATTGCGTCGTCAACAACAATGGTGACGAGTTAAACTAATTTTTCAAATTTCATAAAAACGAAAACATTTAAGAGGGGTTTTAATAGCAACTTATTATAACTCATATTAACATGTATCTTCATGTCCATGGTTCCCTTCAGAAATATATATGAAAACTCAAAATACGACTGAGACTGGAAAAAAGAGATCAAAAGGTGAAGAAGAGACTTTTACCGTTTTTTTAATTCTCTTAAATGAACAGGAGATGACAACACACAATTCAGGGGTAAAAAGAAAGCGATAATCACCTTAGCTAAGTACAAATTAGTCATGAATTAACAATTAAAAGCAGGCCGGCACGGACCTCTCTTCTCGAGTTCCCCAAGGTTATGGAGCTAAAACACTCTCATAATGAACACACACACATTTTCGATACGCGCACACACACATCTAACACGAAACACACACATTGTGGGAAAAACACATTTTCACACATTATGGGATTTATAAACATCTGACACGAAACACACACATTCACCAAATGTGTGAGTGCATTGTCATGCGCGCAACTATAACTTTAGTTTCGCTTTTAATTTGAAATCCGCACTCACGAGTGTGTGGATCCTTTTGATATTCAATTAATCAATTAATTGATTTTATTCGAGTAATTGGATTAGAATAAAGCTTCAAATTAGTGCTGCAACGATTAATCAATCAACTCGAGTATTCGATTAGAAAAAAAAGATTCAAATTAAATTTTGCTGCTTCGAGTATTCGTTTAATTATTGTGGCGTTGTCATGGTTTATTTTGAAAGTATTTGCAATCAGTTGTATTGATTTAAGTGGTTACACTGCCCTCTAGTCTGCCTCATTTCACATGGCTGAATCCAGCTGCTACACGTTAACACCAACATAAGCTAAGTTTTTGTTTGCGCAGTTTTTTTTAATGCATTCGTAATTTAATTATGGGTATATTTAGTGTTTTGTGGATATACGTGTCTGAACCATTTGTTAAGAGCATTGGGAAAAAAAAAAAGTTAACGTTTTATAGCATTTAAGCTAGCGGACTTTTGCCATGTAAGTTAGCCAATTGTTCTTTTGTTGTACATAGATCCTTATTTGATTGTTTTTCTACAACGTTTGAGGCTCGGCTCAGGTATTTTAATTTTTCATGTTACTTATCCCGATTACTCGATTATTCGACAAACTAGTTCATCGATTAATCGACTACTAAAATAATCGATAGCTGCAGCCCTACTTAGAATCAAATTTCGCTGCTTCGAGTATTTGTTTAATTAGAGTGGCGTTGTAATGGTTTAAATTTGAAAGTGTTGCGTTTAGTTTAATTGATTTGGGTGAATACACTGCCCTCTAGTGGTGACCATAACTCGTCTAACATGGCTGAATCCAGCTGCTACCTGTTTAGACCAACATAAGATATGTTTTTGTTTGAGCTAATATACCGTAAATTCCGGACCATTGAGCGCCCCGGATTACAAGCCTCACCCAGTTCATTTTTAAAGGAAAAAGCATTTTGTACATACATAAGCCTCTCCTGCCTATAAGCCGCGTGTGCCCACATATTAAACTGAAATATTTATAAAGAAATACACAGTTTTCCAAGTTTAAATTCCATATTTTAACGAATCGGGTTATGATACAGCGCATGACTTACAGGTAAGGGAGGTGCGGAAGAGCAAGAGACGTGCTGTCGTTGTTGCTGCGGGTGTGTCTGTGTGTGTGCGTCGGCTGCTAGAGGCAGCAGTCGTGTGTTGTTCGACGAGTTTCCAAAATAAAGAATTGCAACCTAACTTAATGGGTTACTATTTGTCATCGTTACAATACCTTAACTTTTCTTTCCAAACAGCGCCAGCAACACGGCACTTAGCTGACTCCTCAAGCTTAGCGTGTCGTCCTCTTCATCACGCAGCAGACCGACTTTTCGAAACCCGTTGGTGATGGTGGATTTTTTTCACGCTGCTCCACGCTGTCAGACTTTTGCAAAAGTTGCTCTTCGCATACGACCACTTTTGTAAACGATCTGACGCCGCTGGCCATCCAAGCCTTCAATTCAACTCGGCACATCATATCTATTTCTTCTAGCATGATGCGGGTATGCTAATTCTTGCCTGGCACGGCCACACTGTTCTCCGTGTGTTTTTCAAACACTGAGAGAATAGTCTGAGACCCAGCCCATTAACACCCTCTCGAGCAAGTACAAAATCAATCGATAAATCAGATTTGTTTATTTGCGTGACGTGCTCTTAACGAGCGGTGTCACTCTTCCGCGTCGGAAGTCGTCTCCACAACACAGATGGCGAACAGGAGAGCCGAAAATATGTTCCAATCCACGGTAAAATCAGTTTTAAATGACCAAAAACACATCGACACAAGTCAGTGACAACAGTCTGTCTCGCGCTAGCCATGTTGAATAAACTCCGCTCTCCTCGTATGTTTACTTCCGCGCGCAAGTCCCTCGTCCCGCCCGTCGCTGATTGGTCCACTCCACTGTCTGTTTGCTGTGGCTTGCTCCGCCCTGAAAATTTTATCCGCTTAATGCTGGCCAGACTCAATAGCTGGAACAGCGGTGAGTCTGGAGTACCAGGCTATGCTAATTCTACTAATGCACAAAGATGAGGATCTGCTACTTTTATTCGTGCACAAAGCACAAAGTTAAAATACGGGTAAGAGTGCCAACTAGCGTCTTCCTCGACACACCTATTCCACGTGTCTTATGCTTGCATTTTATGTACGAGCGCTCCTGGCGGTCGTTAGAAAAATTGATAAATTGGCCGCATCATTGCATACGCCGCAGGATTCAAAATGAGGGAAAAAAGTAGCGGCTTGTAATTCGGAATTTACGGTATTTATGTATTCAGTATTTAGTTTACAAATTTATTTACCAGTTTTTCGTGGGAATACGTGTTGTTGATATCTTTGTATTAAAAAAAAAAGAAAAAAGCATTTTATGACATTTAAGATAGCGGACTTTTGCTTTGCCAATTGTTCTTTTGTTGTACTTAGATTCTAATTTATTCCATTTTTTTCTACACCGTTTGAGGCTAAGCTCAGGTATTTTAATTTAGTTTTAAAGGCATTCATTGTGAAATGAAAGTGAAAATCTGTATAATTTTCAGAAGCACTCAGGAATTTTATTTTGTACTCGCATTTAATTCTTTTGAAAGTGTAATCTTAGCAAGCCTTTGTTTTAAATGTCCTAAAATTTATTCTGCAACACATTAAATGTTCCTAATCCGATTACTCTATTATTTGAACTACCGTAATTTTCGAAATATAATATGTACTTTATTCCTTCAATTTGAATCCTGCGGTTTATTGTCCAGTGCGGCTTATTTGTTGATATGTTTGGGTTAATAGGTAACACTTTATTTGAAAGCAGTGTCATAAGACCGTCATAATTATGACATGACACAATCATGGTCATTACTGAAATGCTTATGACAGGTGTAATTCAGTGTCTGGCAAATTATGTCACTAAATCCACTTACGTCCAGCTTAGATCTTTTACATCCATTCAAAAGTGAGATAATTTGCCGGATAACGCTAAATGACATCTTTTATATGCATTTATTAATGCTCATGTCATAATTATGATGGTGTTATGACAGTCATATGGCACCACTGTCAAATAGTTTAGTTAACTAAGTTACCAAATACCATAACTAGCAATTAATGAAACAACTCGAACAGTAACTGAAGAAATAATTAGCACAGAACATGATTTTTTAATTGTTATTTACATGTACAGCGCTACAATGCATGCTAGGAGGCATGTAGGACAACAACAGTGTTGACAGCAGGTTCACTTTCTCCCAAGGGAGCAGTGATGGCTGCCAATCGATCGGGTCCGATCACGTCATTTTCAAAGTATCGGAATCGGCAACAAAAATATCGGACATGCCGTTTTTTAATATATATATTTTTTAATTAAATCGTTTTCTAATTGTGTTTAACGTTACAGACATAATATTTTTCACTCATCCAGAGTCTTTAGTTTCGGCTTACGGTAGGGTTATCAAATTTATCCCATTATTGGCGGTAATTAATTTTTTAAAAAATTTATCACGTTGAAATATTTAACGCAATTAACGCATGCGCTGCACGACCCATTCACGCATTGGCGCGTTTAATCTAATGGCGCTGTTTTACCTATATATAGAGCTAAAAGGCAGCGTTTTATGAGTAGAGTGAATTTTGGCAGCCTTTGGAGCCTTTTTTTTTTAATTAGCTAAAGCCTTACAATCCCTCTCCCTACAATTAGAAATATTGTGGGAAGCAATGTGGGGAAGAGAGGTAGAAATTGATCTTTTTCTTAACACCCTATGTTATTTCCCAACGCAGAGAAGATATATCAATTGGTACCACTACGCACAGTCATGGTTGCACTTCTCACCATGCATTTGGGCATGGCTACAGTATCATTTACTGAAAGCTCAACAAAAACACTAGATGGCAATATTTAGTCACAATATACAAAGTCACATTTATCCTTTAAGAATTACAAGTCTTTCTATCTGTGGATCCCTCTCACAGAAAGAATGTTAATAATGTAAATGCCATCTTGAGGATTTATTGTCATAATAAACAAATACAGTACTTATGTACTGTATATTGAATGTATATATTCGTCCGAGTTTTATTCATTTTTTTCTTAATGCATTGCCAAAATGTATATGATCGGGAAAAATTATCGCGAATGACTGGAATTGAATCGGGAGCAAAAAAAAAGCAATCGGATTGGGAAATATCGGGATCGGCAGATACTCAAACTAAAACGATCGGGATCGGGAGCAAAAAAACATGATCGGAACAACCCTAGTGATGGCCAAATGAAGCTTTGCAGCCAACTGGTTTGATGCCGCTGGGTGGCGGCTTATAGTCAATCAATTGCTTAAATAATCGATAGCTGCAGCCTGAGTTAAACAATAGTGCTCTCTGGAAAAGTTTTTGTGTTTTCACCTCCGTTGTCAGGTAAACGGCCCCTTAGTGAGTAAGGCAAACAATATAATATACCAAAAGAACAAATATGTGGGAATAAATAAATATATTTACAAAAAAGCCAAACCATGAAATCAAGAGATAGGGTCTCGTCTGACAAGTATGACACAATTCCTTATTATATGTCAGCCTTAGGAAATGTGGGGGAGGGGGGGGACTTTTTTTTCCTTCACAGCAGTCAGCTCAGTCACATTATTACAACACACCAGATGTTTTCAGCGCACATACACTCAGAAACAACGCACTGTCGGGAGTCGTCGGAAGCGAGCAGCCTCATTAGCGGGGTCCTCCCCTCTCCTAACCGCTTGGAACATGACCACACCGCAGGGCCATTACATGACCACCTGTGGCAAACGGCAGGTGTGAGGCAAACTAATGGGGATATCATCTTAACCGCTCTCATGTAAAGTCACAAAATGCCCGCTAGCTGTACACTAGGCGATGGATCAATCAATGTTTACCAAGTTTCAACTGCAGTCCCTCAGCTCAACACAGGGTGGAGCTCGTTTTCCATGTTTTTCCCTGCCATACTGTACTGTATCTCTCATTCTATAAATCAATCCAAGCCCAATCAGATATTCCTATATGTCAATAATGTGCTAAGATGTGCAAAATCGGACAAGGCATTGCAATCTTACATGGGCATTAGTCAGTATCATGTCATTGGGTTACAGCAGAAGCTCATCTTGCAGAGTATTTGCTAAAACCCTCCGCTGAAAGCGGCAATTAATTAGGATAAGTCAGGTGATTAATTTGTGACACAGGCATCCCGCGCTCACCTGGAACTCCGCAACGGGGCAGCTATTAGGCTAATTGATCAGTGATTGTGCCTAATGACATGACAGGCTAAAAAGTGTAGTCTGCAAAATTTACCTCTGCTCGTGGAATTAAGAATGCCGCGTAGGTCTGTTCATCATGAGCCAACCTGACCAGCAAAAATAAGTATGAAACCCTCCAATAAATCCTGCACATTGCTATAAATCCCCATACCTAGGGGTGAGTTACTGCATGGTGAGTGATCCATGAAGTCCTTGATTTTTGGTTGGCGTGTTTGTCAAACACCAAAAAAAAAAATGGCCCAAAGAAGTTAATTTTGACATTTTGCGATAGAAGGATAACTATGATCTTAGGATACGGTGATAGAACAGATACGTGGGTCAGGAAATAATTCTAAAAAACACCTAATAAACAGAAAAACAAGCTATTTCAGCCTTCTGCTGTGAATTGGAATTTATCACTAATAGACATCCAATCTGTCTGAACTGGGAGGGTGGCAGCCACCCCCCCACTTCAAACAGATTGGACGTCTATGGCCCTCAGTGGCAGCCAATGCCAGGCAATGCCTGCTGATTTTCCTTTTTCGGCATTTACGGGTCACTACCTGTTTATTTTGGGGCATTTATAGGGTCGCTTCCTGTTGATTTTGGGTTACTGAAAAGGAAGTGACTCAAAAATGTCCCCGAATGGAGAGGAAGTGACTCAAAATTAACAGAAAGCAACCTGAAAATGCCCAAAATGAAGAGGTGACCTGTAAATGCCCACAAAAGATTTGGATTCAGTGCCAATAACGTCAAAATGAATTGGATGTATTGCTGCAACGGTTAATCGATTTACTCGAGCAATTCGATTTGAAAATAGATGGATGGATGGATACACTGCCCTCAAGAGGCAACAGTCAATATGAAATAACAAGTTTCACATGGCTGGATCCAGCCGCTCCCTGTTACGACCAACATAAGGTTGTAAGTTTTTGTTTGAGCTAATGTTTTTTTAAATACATTTATAATATAGTTTAGAGGTACATTGAGCCATTTTTTGTGAGAATATGTGTTTGAATGATTTGTTAAAAGTTTTGTTTAAAAAAAAAAAAATGGTTAGCATTTTGTAGCATTTAAACTAGCAGACCTTTGCTATGCAAATTAGCCAGTTGTTCTTTTGTTGTACTTAGATCCTCATTTATTTATTTATTCATTCATTTATTTTTTTATACCGTTTGAAGCTAAGCAGGTATTTTAATTTATTTTTATTAAATGAAAGTGCAATTCTGCATAGTTTGAAGAAACAGAGAAATTTTATTTTGTATTCGCATTTAATACTCTTTTGAAAGTAGTCTTAGTAAGCCTTTGTTTTACATCTCCTAAAATTTATTCTGCAATGCATTAAATGTTCCTAATCCGATTATTTGAACTAATTAGTATACATAAGCTTTTGGACTACAAAGTATTGCGATTTGTCACCTTTTCGACATATTGGCACATCTCTAGTAGGCACTAGGCATGTTTATTTTGTTTCGTACTCATACAATGTTAAGGTAACCTTTGTCAATTGAAGGCAGACTTCAACTTTTTGCAAAGATTTTTTGTTTTTACCCTGATTGCCACCAAATATGAACCATGTACACTAAAACAAATGGTGACGCTACATTTTTGTGTTTTCATCTGTGTGGACTATTTTTGAGTCACATTGATTGTTCTCTTCATCCTTCAAAAGTGATGTTTTTTTTCCTAAAGCTTTTTCCTGATTCAACTCCTGCCAAAGGCAAACGACATTTATTGTACTGATTTTGTGAATATCGATAGAGAACAGAAGACGTGTTAATGTTAGAGTTGTACTCTGGAATCCCGGCAGCGTAACCATGTGACATCACCGCCCTGCAACGTCAACAACAATGGCGACCTACTAGTTAAACTAATTTGACAAATTGTATAAAAATAAAACATTAAAATAACTCATGATAACGTTTATCTTTTAAGAACTACAAGTCTTTCTATCCGTGGATCCCTTTAACTCACAGGTGTCAAACCGATTCCAGAAAGGGCCTAGTGGGTGCAGGATTTTGTTCCAACCGATAACGCGCAGAGAGTTTAACCAATGAACTTCCAGCTGAAACAAGCAGCACCTGACAAAGTTTAACTGATTACACATGTAAAAGATCTAATTGGTGAAAAGGTGTCCTCTTCATTGGTTGGAAAGCAAACCTACACCCACTAGGCCCTTTCTGGAATCGGTTTGACACCTGTGCTTTAACTATTCTGATCGAGAATTCAGAATTTTATGGCTTAAACTGGAGTTTTGTTCAAATCTGACTTGCCCTGTGTGTTTGTTTTTTTTTTATTGCTGTTGTTATTTTGCCTTTTTAAACAAACTACTGCGCCCTTCTCACCAATTTCTGAGACGGGACTGTGTCAAACCGATGTAACAAGCACCGACAGCAGCGATGACGAGGGCCACTCAATATTTACACAAACTCGTTTTTTATGAAGGCTAAGTATATTCGCCAAGCTGGTGTGAAAAGCACTCGCGCTGGATGGACAAACCTTGTTGCCATGGATAGACACGTGGGAAGACCTCGAATGGATGGAATATGTTTGTGTCGCTCCCACTTCCGCTTGCCACTCACTCACTCAAAACAAGGGCCGGAGCGCCCCTTCCCCCTGCCCCCAAGGGCCATTAGTGAGGCCTCAGCTCGAGGTTCATGTGTGGTGCATCACCACAAGGATCAAGTTCATTGCGAGTGCCATCCTTTCATATATAATTAAGTCCCCCCCCTTTGCTTTTCTCAGTCGGTCGGGACTTCTTCCTTGCTCTCATCGGCCTTCTAGTCGCCGTCGTTATTGATTGCCATACAAGATATTCATTCTGACGAAACCTGGCTTATTTCCCTTATTACCTTTTGTGGAGGCTTGATGAGAACCGTTCCTTACACAAGTGTTTGCAAGAGAAGAATAATGATGCTGGCTGTGCATAATGTGTCCTCTGCATCAGTCAATAGCCTGCCCAAGGCAACAGCCACCAAGGCTTACTCTCTTGTGGTTGGAATACCGCCGCGACCCACCCTCCCATCCCCGCCGCGCATCTTACATCACATTAAACGGGCGTCTCTCCTCCCCGTTGCCAATGTCAATCCATCGCCAGGCCTTGATGGGATATTTAAAGTCATAATAAACACCCCGCTTGCTTTCATATTCGACTGGAGTAGTTACTGCATAAAAGGATGGCCTGGATTTGATTACTTTTAAGGACAAAAAGGACAGTGGGCATTCGAGAAATGGGTTATGAAGAGGAGGTCTTCTTTTTCAGAGAACACAAAGGGTTATTGAAGATAAAACAGTTTATTATTTTTTTTCAAACTCTTTGGCTTTTCGAGTACATACAAAGAAATACTATACTTGGCCATAACATGAAGTGCAAATTTTTTAGTATGTGCATTTTGATGATTCGTGAGTTCGAATAATCGAGTGATCGGATTACAAAATTTAATGCCTTGCGGAATACATTTTTCGAGAGGTAAATCATAACAAACAAGTGTTCATGCTTGCAATAATATTCATTTTGGCCTGCTAAGTAGGAGTGTGACAAAATATCGAAATGGTGATAAATATATCGTTATACTTTGTATCCCAAAAGGTTATCTATATGCTCCTGCCAAGAATCAAGAATCAATACAAAAGTATTGTAAAAAAAAAAAATCGTTAGCATTTTATAGCATTTAAGCTAGCGGACTTTTGCTATGCAAGTTAGCCAGTTGTTATTTTGTTGTACTTAGATCCTCATGTATTTATTTATTTATTTTTTATACCGTTTGAAGTCAAGCAGGCATTTTAATTTATTTTTTTACTAAATGAAAGTTCAATTCTGCATAGTTTGAAGAAACACTGAGGAATTTTATTTTGTATTCACATTTAATACTCTTTTGAAAGCACAATCTTAGTAAGCCTTTGTTTTACATCTCCTAATATTTATTCAGCAACGCATTAAATGTTCCTAATCCGATTACTCGATTATTCGAACTTATTAGTTAATAGATTAATTGACTATTAAATCTTAATCGATAGATAGCTGCAGCCCTAATTGGATGTCAGGTGCCATCAATGGCATCCAGTGAGCTAACATAGACACTATTGTAATTTGTAGGGCTGTTCCGATCATGTTTTTATGCTCCCGATCCGATCGTTTTAGTTTGAGTATCTGCCGATCCCGATCCGATTGCTTTTTTGTTGCTCCCGATTCAATTCCAATCATTTCCGATAATTTTTCCCGATCATATACATTTTGGCAATGCGTTAAGAAAAAAATGAATAAAACTCGGACGAATATGTACATTGTTTATTATGACAATAAATCCTCAAGATGGCATTTACATTATTAACATTATTTCTGTGAGAGGGATCCAAGGATAAAAAGACTTGTAATTCCTAAAGGACAAATGTGACTTTGTATATTGTGACTAAATATTGACATCTAGTGTATTTGTTGAGCTTTCAGTAAATGATACTGTAGCCATGCCCAAATGCATGATGGGAAGGGCAACCATGACTGTGCGTAGTGCTACCAATTGATATATATTCTCTGCGTTGGGAAATAACATAGGGTGTTAAGAAAAAGATCAATTACTACCATTCTACTCCACATTGCTTCCCACGATATTTCTAATTGTAGGGAGAGGGGTTGTAAGGCTTTAGCCAATTAAAAAAAGGCTCCAAAGGCTGCTTAAATTCACTCTACTAATGTTACGCTGCCTTTTAGCTCTCTATATAGGTAAAACGGCGCCATTACAGATTGAACGCAACAATATGTGAGTGGGTCGTGCAGAGCATGCATTAATTCCATTAAATATTTTAACGTGATATATTTTTTAAAAAATTAATTACTGCTTTTATCGGGATAAATTTGATAACCCTACCTTAAGCCTAAACTAAAGACTCTGGATGAGTGTAACATATTATGTCTGTAATGTTAAATACAATTAGAAAACGATTTAATTAAAGAAAATAAAAATAAATAAAAAAAGGCACGTCCGATATTTTTTTGCCGATTCCGATACTTTCAAAATGACGTGATCGATCGGGACATCTCTACTAATTTGCATTCAATACTCTTTTGAAAGTACAATCTCCTAAATGTCTTAAAGAAAAAGAAAATGAATCAACAAGTTGCTACCAAAATCCTCCACCATAATAGTGTCTCAGTTAACTCTAAGGCTGCATTGACGGTGCTCGACGCCCAATCCATTTAGACTGGGAACGTTCGTTCATTCGAAACCAGAGCATTCACAGTCATTCTGTCAGATTTTCTGGGCATTTACAGGTCACTTGCTGTTCATTTTAGGACATTTACAGGTCATTTCCTGTTGAGTTTGACACTGCCTATTCATTTGGGTGATTCCAAGGTCACTTCCTGTTTTGTAACTCAAAATAAATAGGAGTTGACCCATAAAATACCCCAAAATCAACAGGTAAATGACCTTAAATGGCCCAAATTTACCTCATTGACTGGCATTGGCTGCCACTACCAGCCATAATCGTTCAATCCGTTTGAAGTGTGAGGGTTGGCAGCGACTGTTCATTCGCTGCTACCCTCCCAGTTCAAATGGATTGGACGTCTACTAGTAGTAAACTTATTCCAATTCACAGCAGAAGCTTGTTTTTCTGTTTTAGTTTTTTGTAGAATATCCTAGAATTAATTCCTGACCGGTGTATCGATAATCACTGTATCGCCATATCGTCAGACCATCATTATCGTGAGCTTTGTATTATAAATCGTATAATACCGTGAGGTACCAAGAGGTTCCCACTCCGACTGCTAAGATTGCACTGTCAAAAGAGCGTTAAATGCAGTTAAAACTAAATTAAAATACCTGAACTTAGCCTCAAACAGTATAAAAACATAAACAAATGAGGCTCTAAGTCAGGGGTGGGCAAACTATTCCACAAGGGGCCGCAGTGGGTGCGGGTTTTTGTTGCAACCCATTAAGAGGACACCTTTTCACCAATCTGCTGTTTTACATGTGTAATCAGTCGATTGCAATCAGGTGCTTCTCATTTCTGCTGAAACCTCATTGGTTAAACTAGCTGTGCTGGGTCAGTTGGAACAAAGACCAGGACCCACTGCGGCCCTCGAGGACCGGTTTGCCCACCCCTGCTCTAAGTACAACAAAAGAACAATTGGCTAACTTGCACTGCAAAGTCTCCTAGCTTAAATGCTATGAAATGCTTGATTTTTTTTTTTTTTTTTTACATAGCTCTTAAAACGTTCAAACACATTCCCACAAAAACAGCTAAATATACGTATAAACTAGAATATGAATGCATTAAAAAATGCATTAGCTCAAACAATAAATGACCTTATGGTGGTCTTAACAGGGAGCAGCTGGATTCAGCCATGTTTGACGAGTTATGGCATATTCATTGTTGCCACTAGAGCAGGGGTCCCCAACCTATTCCACTAAGGCACACTGTGGGTGCAGGATTTCATTCTTACCAAACAAGATGACAACACTTTTTCCCCAATCTGGTGTTTTACAAGTGTAATCAGTTGATTGCAGTCAGGTGTGGCTTGTTTTAGCAGAAGCCTCATTGGTTCAACTGTCTCTGCTGGATCGGCTGGAACAAAAACCAGGACCCACAGTGTGCCTTGAGGACTGGGTTGAAAACCCCTGCACTAGAGGGCCAGTCCACCCAAATCAATAATACTAAATGCAAACACTTTATAAAAAATCATGTACAACTTCGCTCTAATTAAACGAATACTCGAAGCAGCAAAATTTGATTCGAAGCTTTTTTCTCATCTAATTACTCGAGTAATTGTTGCAGCACTAATAGACAACATAATGGCTTAGAGAGATTATTTA
Organism: Corythoichthys intestinalis; assembly: GCF_030265065.1. Lineage (NCBI taxonomy): Eukaryota > Metazoa > Chordata > Actinopteri > Syngnathiformes > Syngnathidae > Corythoichthys > Corythoichthys intestinalis. Next base: position 9,623,190 of record NC_080413.1, read on the forward strand.
TTATTTTCCAATTTAACCCAGCAAATTTGACAGGATGTACAGCAGTCATGGCGATGGTGTCTGCAAATAGGGGGAATAGGGTGTTAAGGGGGAACTGAAAACTAAAAAACTAGGGGTGTCAAACGATTAAAATTTTTAATCGAGTTAATTACAGCTCAAAAATTAATTAATCGCAATTAATCGCAATTCCAACCATCTATAAAATATGCCATATTTTTCTGTAAATTGATGTTGGAATGGAAAGATAAGACACAAGATGGATATATACATTCATCATACGGTACATAAGTACTGTATTTGTTTATTATAATAATAAATCAACAAGATGGCATTACCATTATTAACATTCTGTTAAAGCGATCCATGGATAGAAAGACTTGTAGTTCTTAAAAGATAAATGTTAGTACAAGTTATAGAAATTTTATATTAAAACCCCTCTTAATGTTTTCGTTTTAATAAAATTTGTAAAATTTTCAATCAAAAAATAAACTAGTAGGCCGCCATTGTTGAGCCATCAATGCTCATGGGTGCTGAAGCCTATAAAATCAGTCGCTCCCAAGCGCCAGCAGAGGGCAACAAAACTCCGAAAAACACAACAAGTACATATTTCAATGTGCTGTCATTTTAATCTGTTTGGGCGGGGCATTTGTGCGTTAATTGCGTCAAATATTTTCACGTGATTAATTTTAAAAAAAGAAATTACTGCTCGTTAACGCGATAATTTTGACAGCCCTATAAAAAACATAACAAAATTTAGCATGATTGTTCATTCTGGTGAACATTTTTTTAGTGCACACATTAAAATTTGGAAATTTAACCCCCCCCCGCCCGCCCCCCCCCCAAATTTTTTTTTTTCACTTATATATTTATTAGGCATTGCTATCAGTAGATCCACAAAAAACTTACAAATAGCCACCTCTGAAAATTGATTTGAAAAACCACATTTCTGTTGAGGCATAACTTTGAGTCTACTAATGTCTCTGAACTGGACCCTGAGAACTTTTAATGGAGCTTCTCCTCTCAATGATAGCCTCAATCATTTATAATGCATGTGTTTTAATTATAGCCGTCCCCAAAGTTGTGCTAGGTGGCTCAATATTCATCCCGTCAACTCCCTCGGGCAGCTCGCCGCTTGTCGCTTTAGGCTTACTTGGTCACTGTTCGCAGGAAACTAATTTTGGCAGCTTGTTTCCATTATTCACGTCGCCTGCTACCGACGTCAGGTGACAAATGGACTTTTTTTCTTTCTTTCCTTCCTTAGGGGCTAAAATTAGAACACAAACAGCAGGCTACAAAGCACCCGTCTTTAGTTTGAGATTGTAGCATTAATGTCCGATATTAGAATGCGCTTTACGCTCTAAAGAAAATTGCTTTTCAAAGGAAATCTGTTGTTTCTGAGGAGAGGCGCCCAGCTTTGTTGCCATTTGGTAGCCACAAATGCCTTTGTGATGTTCGCAGAGCCAAGCAAAATTAGTATAACTCATGTTTCTTTTCATTGTATTAGGATGTACATCGCTACTGTCTCCTGCTATTTTTGTGGGTCTTCTTCCTTCCCATACATTATTGTGTTGACACCTTATGCTGTTTTTTATCTGCTTGTGTTCCGTTGTTACTCTAAAGCCTTTAAATTATGACCGTACATGCCTAGTAGTTATTTATTATTATACAGTAGTCAAATACTGTAGTCTGCGATTTCTGAATAAGTTCCCTCCGGACTGCTGCTGTCAAACTCAAGGCCCTCACACAAAAATACACACGGTCCCAGGCTTCAACTGGGACCGTGTGCGTTGGTCAGATGAGACCAAGATTGAGCTTTTTGGCAACAAACACTCTGAGTGGGTCTGGCGTGCCACGAAAGATGCGCATGCTGAAAAGCACCTCATACCCACTGTGAAGTATGGGGGTGGGTCAGTGATGCTGTGGGGCTGTTTCGCTTCCAAAGGCCCTGGGAACCTTGTTAGGTTGCATGGCATCATGAATGCTTTGAAATACCAGGATATTTTAAATCAAAATCTGTTGCCCTCAGCCCGAAAGCTGAAGATGGGTCGTCACTGGGTCTTTCAGCAAGACAATGACCCTAAACATATGGCCAAATCTACACAAAAATGGTTCACCAGACACAAAATCAAGCTCCTCCCATGGCCATCTCAGTCCCCAGACCTTGTTTTGTTGGCAAAAGGGGGTTGTACAAAGTATTAACACCAGGGGTGCTAATAATTGTGAGACACATTATTTGATGTCAAATAATTCTTTCTTTATGTGGGATTTTTTTCCCCACTGAATGAATGCACTTGTATTGAAAGTTGGATTTTTCTCTTTTTTTCCATTAAGGTCCCATATTATTTGAATTAAAAAAAAAAAAAAAAAAAATAGAAGCTAAAAAACACATCTTTTTCATGGGTGCCAATAATTATGGAGGGCACTAATATATATATACTGGACTGTCTCAGGAAATTAGAATACACAATATTCTAATTTTTTGAGACAGTCCTGTGTATATATACAGGACTGTCTCAGGAAATTAGAATACACAATATTCTAATTTCCTGAGACAGTCAGGAAATTAGAATATTGTGTATTCTAATTTCCTGAGACAGTCCTGTATATATACACAGGACTGTCTCAAAAAATTAGAATATTGTGTATTCTAATTTTCTGAGACAGTCCAGTATATATATATATATATAATTATGCATACATATACACAGTATATTAGGGCTGTCAAACGATTAACATTTTTAATCGAGTTCATTGCAGCTTAAAAATTAATTAATCGCAATTCAAACCATTTCTAAAATATGCCATGTTTTTCTTTAATTTATTGTTGGAATGGAAAGATGACACACAAGACAGATATAGACATTCAACATACGGTACATAAGTACTGTATTAGTTTATTATAACAAATCAACAAGTTGGCATTAACATTATTAACATTCTCTTAAAGCGATCCATGGATAGAAAGACTTGTAGCTTTAAAAGATAAATGTTAGTACAAGTTATAGAAATTTTATATTAAAACCCCTCTTAATGTTTTCGTTTTATTAAAATTTGTAAAATATTCAATCAAAAAATAAACTAATAGCTCGCCATTGTTGATGTCAATAATTACACCATGCTCACTCATGGTGCTGAAAGCCAAAAAATCTGTTGGACCCAAGCACCAGCAGAGGGCGCCAAACACAAAAAAACAAGTAACAAGTGGACATTACACTCTGCTGTCATTTTAATCTGTTTGAGCGGGGCGTGTGTGTTAATTGCGTCAAATATTTTAACGTGATGAATTAAAGAAATGAATTACCGACCGTTAACGCGATAATTTTGACAGGCCTAATATATATGTATGTATGTATATGTATATGTATATGTATATGTATATATATATATGTATATATATATATGTATATGTATATATGTATATGTATATATATATATACACACTGTATTTACTAGAGATGTCGATCGGGTCCGATCATGTCATTTTCAAAGTATCGGAATCGGCAAAAAAATATCGGCCATGCTTTTTAAAAATATATATATATATTTTTTTTTAAATTAAATCGTTTTCTAATTGTATTTAACGTTACAGACATAATATGTTACACTCATCCAGAGTCTTTAGTTTAGGCTGAGGGTAGGGTTATCAAATGTATCCTGACAACGACAGTAATCAATTGTATCACGTTAAAATATTTAACGCAATTAATGCATGCGCTGCACGATCCACTCACGCATTGTCGCGCTCAATCTGTAATGGCGCCGTTTTACCTATATAGAGAGATAAAAGGCAGCATAAAATGAGTACAGTGAATTTTGGCAGCCTGTGGTGCCTTTTTTTAATTGGCTAAAGCCTTACAATCCCTCTCGCTACGATTAGAAATATCATGGAAAGCAATGTGGGGAAGCAAGGTAGCAATTGATCTTTTTCTTAACAAACACCTTATGTTATTTCCCAACGCAGAGAAGATATATAAATTGGTAGCACTACGCACAGTCATGGTTCCACTTCCCATCATGCATTTGGGCATGGCTACAGTATCATTTACTGAAAGCTCAACAAATAAACTAGATGGCAATATTTAGTCACAATATACAAAGTCACAAGTCTTTCTATCCGTGGCTCCCTCTCCCAGAAAGAATGTTAATAATGTAAATGCCATCTTGAGGATTTATTGTCATAATAAACAAATACAGTACTTATGTACTGTATGTTGAATGTATATATTCGTCCGAGTTTTATTCATTTTTTTCTTAATGCATTGCCAAAATGTATATGATCGGGAAAAATTATAGGGATTGATTGGAATTTAATCGGGAGCAACAAAAAGCAATCGGATCGGGAGCAAAAAAACATGATCAGAACAACCCTAATATTTACGATAGCAGGTGTGCAACAAAGGGGTACTGGAAAGAGAGTTCAATTTGGATATTTACACAAAAATGTGTATGATTTTGTGGAAACAAAGGTTTAGCCTCTTTACTACACATGATTCCATAAATTTCCTTCCTTTTTACAGCTCTTTCTTTTTAATTATGCAAGTATTTGTGCTATAATTTTTTGGGAATTCATTACAGCTTTGCTCCTGTGGTTTAGTATGTTTCAGGCTGAAAATTAATTCACAGTGCACATTTTCTCACCCGTAACAATAGGAAAGACAATAAAATCAGCCACACGTTAGTTATTCGACCATACTAGCTGCCTTGGAGCACCACCCATAAAGAGATGCAACAGCATCCGACACCCCACCGTAAGAATTTAAAATGCACAACGGCTGTTTTTAATTACTAGAAATTACTGGGAGACTATACTTATCCACACTAATCGTGGACACAGCCAATAAATGCCGCGCTGAGGTGCATTTTCCTTTCGCACATAGCTGCCCTCTTTTCTCGCTAACGACTCATTAAGACATGTCATTACAGTCAAGGGCAGCTCGGCAATTCATTAGCTTTTTCCAACATCTGACTCCTCACACAGTTCATTGTTATTCATCAAACCATCGTATCCGCGGTGCGACGTTTACTAATGACCCCTGTGCACTTGGAGTACGAATGTGATGAATTCATGTAAAAGCTTTAAAAATGTTTCACAAGGGCTACGCCTGTTTTGTTATCTTAGCCTTATCACACTAACTCGGTCTTTGTTATATCTCTCGTCTCTCCTTGAAGCAAATCCCTTTGTTTTAGAAGGACACATTGTTTGCTCGAGATCTTTTTAATCACTTTTGAGGGGACGAAAGCAATTCTGTGTAAAAGTTCAAAGTACTATGTGCCTTGCTACAAAGGACGTGAGCTTTTTTTCATTCACAAGACTGATGTTTACTGATGCTAACAAATAATTGCTGAAATTTCAGACATGGTACATTCCGGCTATGTTGTTGACTACTGTTGTCACGATACTAACATTTTCAGCTCGATATCGATACTCTAAAAAATACCCAATACCATTTTCGAGACAACATAAATAAAAATAACAAAATTAAAATGTATTTTTTTAATGAACTCTTTGTGCCATTGACAGTGATTGATGTCCAATCACATGGTGTCAAATTATCCGTCGACTGTGAGCTGAAATGTTTGTCTCTGGCCCAATCCAGTGGGAGGGCTGGTAGAGAATGAACATTTCGCCATCAATCACAGCCACTAAGTTAATAGAAACTAGGACTATTATTTTGATAGTCGATTAATCTATTAACTAGTTATTTCGAATAATTGAGTAATCGTATTAGGAACATTTGATGCTTTGCGGAATATCGATAATATTAGTAGTCGATTTATCAATCAGCTAGTTAGTTTGAATAAGCGAGTAATGAGATTAAGAACATTTAATGCGTTGCAGAATACATTTCAAGAGATGTAAAACAAAGGCTTGCTAAGATTTCACTTTCAAAAGATTATTAAATGCAAATTCAAAATAAAATTCCTGACTGTTTCTTCAAACTATGCAGAATTGTATTTTCATTTTAAAAATAAAATACCTGAGCTTATCCTCAAACGGGAAAAAAATAAAAAATAAATGAGGATCTATGTACAAAAAAAGAACAAGTGGCTAACTTGCATAGCAAAAGTCTGCTAGCTTAAATGCTATAAAACGCGACTTTTTTTTTATTATTTATTTTTTTTACAATGCACTTAACAAATCATGCATTAAAAATATATTAGCTCAAACAAAAACGTACCTTATGTTGGTCTTAACGGGGAGCAGCTGGATTTAGCCATGCTAAATGAGTTATATTCACTGTTGCCACTAGAGGTCAGTGTATCCATTGAAATCAATAAAACTAAATGCAAAGACTTTCAAAACAAACCATTACAACGCAACTCTAATCAAATGAATACTCGAAGCAGCAAAATTTGAGTCGAAGCTTTTTCCCAATCGAATTGCTCGAGTTAATCGCTGAATTGTTGCAGCACTAAAAGAAACTAAATTAAAATGTCATGCAGGTCACTTCCCGTTGATTTAGCGTCAATTCCAGGCCACTTACTGTTGATTTTGGGTCACAGGCTTCCTGTGAATGCTTATCTTTCGTCTATCGCCATCAATGGCAGCCAATAATTAGAGTAGGCCAATAACAAGGAAAATGTAAAAATATCCTCTATTACTTGCAAGAGTAGTACAAAATTCCAATTTACCCCATGACCACAAATTTCTGGTGGCCTGTTGTCGCGCAAAAACAAATGAGTATCAATAGTTTCGCACTCAAATATCTTATCTCGATAATAATAGGCATGTGCTGGTATGATATTCTGACGGTATGATAACCTTCAGCCAAAATATCACTGTTTCATGGTATCACGGTATTGCAATTACAGCTCTAAAATGTGTTACTTTGAGATATCATGGTTTTAAAAATAGGTTTTTTTCCACTGAACAAAATTTTTATATTTTTCAAAACATATTGGCAAATTGGAACATAAGTATAATGTTTTTTTTTTTTAAATAACAACATATTCTAAATAAAATTGAAATAATTGCAGTCCTTTAGGTTAGCCTAAACCCACAGCCATAACTCAACATTATTACCATCAGAACAAAAATAATTCAATTATTTTCCACAAAAAGTATGTCTGTATGACTCATGTCATGTTTACATTATACACACACTCTTTCTCAACACACAGAGTTAGCAGGGAGAAAAAAAAACACCATGTTTTACCTTCGCTAGACACACTAAACATGCTAGAGTTAACTCTCGTAGCTGGTGGGAAACATTCATGACAGTGTTTACTAACCTTTAATTTTATATATCTGTGAAATCATATTGGAGGTATTGCCTCCTCGGCACCCACCCTTGTTATACATGTCGGTTTCCTCTGAGCCTTGGCCGTCTGTAACTTTTCTGTAGTGGAAGTATTTCCATTAGGGATGTCCCGATCCAGGTTTTTGCACTTCCGATCCGATACCGACCTATCTGAGCATGTGTTAAAGTTTAAAGTTATTTAGCCTCCTTACTTAGTTGTGAGACTCATGTTGAAAAAGGTTTTAGTACCCTTGATAACAACTAGCCAGCTGAATTAGGTGAGTTTGAATAACACACAACGGCTGGTAACAAGAAACTGACCTGTTTATTCAGTGACAAACACAAAACATTATAAATAACAAACAGAAATGGCATAGTCAGTCAGTAAAACGTGCAAATAATATTGTAAACTGTCTTAAAAAAGCAAAACACACCAACAACCTCAGTGGAAAATCCCACAAATCCCCCAAGCTATTAGATGCTTTTAATGTTTCGTGCATTAGTTACAATAATTGTATAAAAAGCCTCTCAGGTTTAAATTAACGACTATTTCAGTATCAAGTTAACATTTTAAAACAGTAAGTGAAATACTCAAGTCCCCATTCTGTATCAGCAGCTTTAAACTACATTCAATTCATTTAATTTTGCGAATCAACTGTTGAAGTTGTTAAAATTGCTCCCGTTATTCCATAATTTCCCTTCTGTCTACTTTCGACATGTGAAAGTTTTAAAACTGTTTTGAAGATAGATTCAAGTCAAGATTTTGCCGATTTAGGAGTATTTTAGATAAAAAGTTAATTAGGTTTGCTTGGAAGGTTCACAACAGCCTGCTAGGGAAGTCTTCTGCTTTAAGATGGCGACTGTTCACTAACGCATCTGGTTTTCAATACTTCAATGTTGCTAACGCAGTCGAGTCTGTCGTGTAGCATCTGGTTCTATATACATATGATATCTATTATTTCCAGTAAAACGAATTTGACGTAGTTTGTTGCGGCTGTCAGCAGAAGTCAGGTATTGTGTTTTTTATCCAGCGGCATGAGTTGAGCTAAAGCCGTGAGTTGAGCATTGGCATTACCCGGGTCTAAGACAAGTTATGTTTACTTTCGGGACGCAATGCGGTCAGTTTCTCATTGCGTCCCGAAGACCGCGCTGTGTATTAGTTCCGCTTTACTTGACATATTTTAATAATCGGAATTTGGATGTTTGTGAATTGTTCTCGAATCTTCAGCGGCCAAATCGCGTGTTGGATGGTGCTTCTTTACTCACGTGAGATAATGGCTCGTCATCCAGAATGAATTCTTCGGCAATGACTCTTGTTATTCCCTGGGCTTTGGGAGTGCCAGTTTGTCACGCATAGCAAAAGTTTCTGCCAGTGTTAGTTACGTAGGACCTTTCTTTTTGTCTTCGGTTTTCTTAACATACTCCTCATATTGTTTGTGGTGGTATTTCGCTAAATGTTTGATTAGGTTGGTTGCATTAAAACTTCTTACAGCTTTACTACTACGCTTGACTTTATTGTGGCACATGTTGCTCTCTGCCTCTTCGTCTTTGTCGTCCTTTAAGGTGAAATGATCCCACACAGCTGACATTTTTACCGATAAAGTCTCTCGGTAAATTGGGAGACGGTAATGTAGTGTGTTGAAGGTGTGCCGTAAAATGCGGACCGGGTTTTAGGGAAACCGAAGCAAAAAGTGGAATGGATTATGTAAATCGGTGCGCTGGAAAACCCGGACCGGAATTAAAAAAAAAAAAAAAAACTGGATCGGAAGTCTGGATCAGAATTTTTCTCGTGTTCTGATCCGATACCGATGCGCATTTTTTTTGCCCATATCAGCATCTGATCCGATCCAAATATCGGATCGGGACATCTCTAGTTTACATTATACACACACTCTTTCTCAACACAGACCACTACCAGAGAAAAAAACCCCCACGTTTTACCACTTCTAGACACACTAAACATGCTAGAGTCAACTCTCTTAGCTGGGAAAGATTCATGACAGTGTTTACTAACCTTTAATTTTGTATAAATGCGAACTCATATTGGAGGTATTTGACACTGAGCAACAACCGGTGGGGGAGGGTTGAGCCTTGCAGCTGCAAGCGGGGGATTTCTCCAGTCATTTTTGGGACATACAAAATAGCTAATATGTTTGGAACGGTATGACGGAAAGTTTTTGCGGTATCAAAACAGAGATGCTTTCATACCACGTTATACCTTGAAACAGGTAGTTGGCACATGTCTGCTGGGTACAACATTTTCGTATCAATAACTTGATACTTTACGATACTTTTGACGACCACATTGCTTACAAAGGAGTGAGAACTCTCAAAACTGTGGACCCCTTGTACCTTTCTTCGCATTCCTTCTGACTTTGAGACCACCGCTGTTCGTTAGCTTGAGCTTCTCAATAGCCCCTTAGCAGATCGACAGTATTCATGTGGGAAAAACTTTTTGTAACTTCCACATACACTCAGGTTTAAAGTAGCTCCTCCTCGACATAAAACGATAATGGAACAGTCATGATGTCTCATTTTTGATGTGCTCTCTCAATACCAGTCACTGCTTTACTATTATCTAGGGCATTTTGTACCATCCTTTGATGTTACAGGATAAGCACAAAAACCGTGAATATGTTAGTTTTTTCCTATTCATCAGAATAGGTTCCATAGAAAAAATCATTAAAAAGTGAAATTGTGAATAGCAAATAGGCTGAGGTTCACATTACATTTAATATTTGAGTCGCTGAGACCAATTTCATCCAACAATTCCAAAGCCTGCATTACACAAAAAGGAAGCATAATTAAAGTGCATAGAGAGTACTGCTGAGCAACAAATACAAAATTCATGCCTCAGAAAAAAAAAAATCACCTTTTATCACCCGATACTCATTCAGGTCAGGTCGACATCTATTAAATAGTGTCTGCAGCTACACCGGTCAGATGCACCACAGGTAGCAGCTAAACACCAACTGTTAACCGAACAGAGGAAAGGGCAGAAAGCTAGACTGATGCCTTCGAGGCAGATCGAGGCTGCCAAGTTGTTACCTCCTGCCTTGTTGTTCTTATGCAAGAGATTGAAAAATGTTGTCTTGCAAGTCAGTAAAATCGCACAGTGAGTCAAAGCTTCGTCGTTAGAATCGATGCTATCGTGTTAGACGCTATTAGCCAAGAAACATAGCGAAAGTAAAACCAAACAGACGCTCGTTCGGTGGCGGTGGGAGAACAATTGAACGAATTGACTGATCGCCTTCATTTCCACGAGCCAGGGATGGTATCATTTATTGATCGGGACGTTTCATTAAGTGTCGGTGCAGCATGTCACCTCAGTTGATGAATGACCATCTTGCGTTTTATAACCCTGTAGCTCATGAGTCACCGTCACAACCTTGGTAGCTTTCTTTTCCGACTACTCTGCTCTGGACAGTTGGACTTTTTTCATTTCTTTGGTGTTTTTTAGGCACAGTTGTGACTTAATAAGTCGTTCTTTTCATTATTTACGTCGAGAAGTCATCTTATATGGGCAAGGTTGCTCTTAGCAATATAAGGCAGTTCAAGGGCACTCACAGAAAACTTCGGGATATTACATACATACTCAATTTTTTCTCACTCTGTAGGTCCTCAAAAAGTAATATATAAAACACAAATGCCCATATTCATGTCGGTCAACAGACCAAAGTTCTTTCATTTTGACTTCTATAAAAATGAAATCCGCCTCCCCAGACAAGCCGCACGGAAACAGCGACAGCTGAACAAAGTGCCGCTCTGCCGATGCTGCCTCCGCGTGCGCCAACTGGGAAGGCGGAACCTCGCGCGTTCATCTCTGATATTAACCCTTTGTACTGACTCCATGTTCCAAAAGTTTGAAAAAGACTCGCCGAAAGCAATTTGACAATTTATTCGTCGACAATGGTCAAAAACAGACGACGGAGGGACAATTCTGGATCCAAAACAAGGCTACATGTTTCCGAGCAGCAAAATCTGTCTTATCTCAGTGTCCAGTGTTTTTTAAGTCCATGGGCCGGCTGAAGGTGTGTCCAAGCGTTGCTTTGGTATCATCCCTCTCTGGCCGGTTTCGGGCTGTTTAGGTTTGTGCGTGGATGGAATGTGGTTGCCACAGCGACCGACGCTGGTCTTGACATCACAAGCGCCTGCTATCAACTTTTTTATCCGGGCTGGCACTACTTGTTTTAGGACAAAGCGCGCTGGTCTTTGTCCTTGTTCGTTTGTCGGGAGGACTGATTGCCAGAGTTGGTGCGTCAATCTTGCTCATGGCGCACACGTTTTGGGCTTCTGTGATAAGATGGCGTTGTGTATCTATTCTGTTTCTTTAAACTATGGTGTGCTATTTATTTTACATTAGGTGTGTTAGAGTAGTGCAGTCCTACAGTGAATATGAAAAATGATATTATTCCCTGATTGATTATATTACGTGTGTTCGAGTAATGCAAACAGTTAGACTGTGCCTACGAGAAACGGTATCATTTTTCCTTTTCCCCCTCAGGAGCGCCGATAAGGTGATTCACTCTACTGTGTTCAAGGCCACTGAGTGGAGTCTGCCTAAACTATAGTTAAATGAATATGTTATACTAATGCAAACAATTATATGGTGTGTGCTAGAACGGTACCTTTTCCTTTCACTCCCTTTCTAAAAATTTTTATCGTGCCTAACTCTTGCTGTCATGAGGAAAACCATATTACGTTGAGATTTCATACGTTTCTAATAGTATTTATTTGGAATAAATCCCAGGCAGCACCCATAGCCCACTTCTACTGCTGGGAATCTCAAATCAAATATGCGCCAGATCCCCATATGATTATTAAATTACACATTTCAAGCGCCCAAAAAATAGCCTGGGGCATTTGTTTTCCCTTGACCCCAAAATGCTACAGTATAATTTATTCCCCCGGCATGAATATGCGCCAGTGTTCGCCCCCGTGTCCTAAATGTGAATTCATGGAGATTTACAGAGTGGAGCCCTCTCGGGAGTGAAGGAAAAATGTTGTTGATTGCCATGGAAACACACGGTCATGATGAAAACCAACCTGTACGCAAGGTAAACAAGAGAGCATCTGTTCAGGTTTGGAGTTGTGGATCGGAGGGATTCGGGAATGATGCGGACAGATTGGCTGATTTCCCAGGTCGTGCCTCAGAGTAACATAGGTACGATTAACATGATTAGCGGGAGTTTTGCTGATTTTTAAATCAAACCATGATATTAATACTGTTGTGTAGTAAGGGTGTAACGGTACATGGATTCGTATTGAACCGTTTCGGTACTTGGTGGTCGTTTCGGAACGGAGGCGTACCGAACGAGTTGCTGACGTAATGTAACCCTTACTTTTCGAGGCTGCGAGTCGATCGGGTTACAGTTTCTTTGTGTAGATTATATTTACTCCGTATTCTCTACTATAATGAGGACCAACATGGTAGCACAGTAAGAAACGTCAACAGCGCGACAACGTGGCCGCCGTGAGAACACAGTGAAACGCGGCCGTTAAAGTCAATCAGCCAATGCACAGCAGTCGCAGTGCGGCCGCGTGTTAGACGCGTCCCAGAAGCGGCTCAACGCGATGCACGCGAAAAGAATGGCAGAGTTTGTTATTTGACGCGAGACTCGACCCTCCTGCGTCAATCCTACTAGCTAGCAGACCGGAAGTCACTCATGTAAAAATACGGTGGATCGGGTCGATTTTCAAACTAATATGCAATCGTAACTTACTTTTTGAGTCCGTCAAATCTCTTGAGTGGTAGATCGGGGCACAGTTGACTTGTCTTTGTTGATTTACAGTTGTCTTCTCTGCTACAATAATAACCAACACGGCCCCGTGTTCAATAAAAAACCTGCCTACCACAACAAAACAAGTAGGAACTAATATTCACATAGGAACTAAAGTTATACAACATAAAATATATAATATAAATGAATACTACATCTTATTTGTAAAATATAAACACATAATAAACAATAGCCCATTTAAATAAAATAAATTGAAATGAGCTAAAACACCTGTAATTAAATAATAAGAATAATAGACAGATCCTGCTTACACAATTAAATTTATTAATTTCTGTGTGGCGCTTAACTTGAGAAAATCCAAAAATAAAGCTTTTGAAAACCGTTCATAAGAAAAAAAAATTGAGGCATTTCATTTGTAAAATACAGGTTAAAAATTTTTGTCATTGGGATTGCTTTTCTCTTTAGCACAGGACTTCTTTTTTCTCCTTTCTTTCTGGAAAAAAAGCTGACCAATACTCGGGGTCTGAAAGGCAAATTGTTGTTGGATTATTATCTTTAAATACCCACTACTTTTTGAGCAGAATTCTAGCTTTGTATAGGCTACTGTTCCTATTGTTGAAAGCACAAAAGCGTGTAATAAACAACTGGCACATTTATATTTTGCATTTGGTTTTCTTACTGTACCGAAAATGAATCGAACCGTGACCTCAAAACTGAGGTACGTACCGAACCGAGATTTTTGTGTACCGTTACACCCCTACTGTGTAGGGTTGCAGCTATCTATTATTTTAGTAGTCGATTCGTCGATGAACTAGTTAGTTCGAATAATCGAGTCATCGGATAAGGAACATGAAGAATTAAAATGCCTGAGCTTGAGCTTCAAACGGTATTAAAAAAAGGATCTATGTACAACAAAATATGAATTGGCTAACTTACATAGCAAATGTCCGCTAGCTTAACTCATTCACTCCCAGCCATTTTCACCGGTGCAACCCCCTTTAGTTCATATCTTTTTCCATTCTTTAGAAATCAGCATTAGAAAATAGCGTAGTTTAAGCAATTTTCCAATTTCTGATGAAAAAACAGAGAAATTAAGCTTTTTGTAAACGCATACATTTCAAACATAACTTTGACTTTAACACAGCTATTTTTCGCTTTAGGTACATCCCAAACATCTGAATAATGTTTACCTTTTACAAAATAACATAAACAACAAGAGAAATAGAGCTTTTGATAGAAAAGTAACAATTTATTTACACATAACTAACTGAGAGATGACACTGTTATGGCCGCGATGGCCGGGGTAAACTTTTCCCTCATTGCCGCCTGGCTCATAAAGATGGATTTTTTTTAGTCTTTCCAGCACGGACTCAACAGCATTGTCCGCTGAACTGGTGGTCATGGTTGTTCTGCTCAGTCGTCCAGCGCCTGGCATCCTGGACGTCCATTTGGTTGTCTTCCGTCGGTGCCCCGGCCGTGCGGCCGGCCATTCGTTCCGTTGAATCGGGTTGGGGGTCTTACCAAATGCGCTACTGCCCTCCAGTGGCCAGTTTTATTGCTTTAAAATGGATTTTCAGCTTTGTGCTTTGGAACTAAGTTGAATCAGAACCTAGAGGTGTCTCTTGTTAAAAAAAAGAAAACGTAAAAGACGTATGAATACGTCTTTGGGACACTGAAGCAATTAAAAATAGAACGTATTATACGTTTTTGGGAGCAAATAAGTTAAATGCTATTAAAACACTAATGTTTTTTTTTTTAAATCCCCACAAAAAAACTGCTAAATATAGTATACCTATAAACTAAATTACGAATGCATTAAAAAAGCATTAGCTTAAACAAAAACATGGCTTATGTTGGTCTTAACATGGAGCAGATGGATTCAGCCATGTGAAATGAGGCAGACTAGATGTCAGTGTATCCACCCAAATCAGTAAAACTAAATGCAAACACTTTCAAAATAAACCATTACAACGCCACTTTAATTAAACGAATACTCGAAGCAGCAAAATTTAATTCGAATCTTTTTTTTTTTCAAATCGAATACTCGAGTTAATCGATTAATCGTGGCAGCACTACTACTGTGCAAGGTTTTTACTGGTTTAAATTGAGGCAAACGTAGCACAGTTGTAGCCACACCATCCACTGGCTCAAATCAGTGTTCATTCACTAAAGTATGTATATTGTACTATAAAGTTTTTTCTTAAGTCATACCTTATGCAATAACTGCCTGCATAGTCGCAGTTACCATTGACAAATTTCCATGTTTGCATTTTTTAATGTCCTCCAAGATGTTTTTGACCTCCATTGTTCCAAATGTCAAGTAGAGGCTCTGTGGTCATTAACCCATTGTGAATAAGACGTGAGCTGTTGACCCGCTTATGTCATTGGGTATTCATGGTATCCCCGTCTCAAATTTGTAGAGGTGCCGCGTCGAATTGTAGTCGAAGTCTTTGTCCACTCTGCAAGACGCTGTACATTCTGAAGTTACACATTATTAGCTAGTTTACGTCGATAGATGATGTTTTTTTTTGTTTTTACACAATTTGTAATATTAGTTTAACTAGTAGGTCGCCATTGTTGTTGACGTCGCTGGGCGGTGACATCACATGGTTACACTGCCGGGATTCCAGAGTATGACTCTAGCGACAGTCATCTGTTCAACCCTTTCAATTTGAACCAGATTGGAACATTAATGAGCATGACAGCACTGTCGATATTTCACAAAACGAGCAGCGTAAGCAAAATGAACAGGAAAGACAGGATGAGACGAGAGTAGGAAAAAACAGTGTTTTGCCAAAATGTGCTAGACCGGCGTAACGTCGTACAGCAGGCGAATTTGACACCCAAAGTACTACTGTGTGATTTCCGCTTGTCTTGTTTAGATGCATACAGACAGAACATACTAAAGTTGCCTTAAGAAAAAAACACTTAAACATAGTAATATCAAATATGGGTGGTTTAAATATGGTACGTGTAGAAATATATTTCCATTTATTCACAATAATCACACGTGAAAAATGCCACTTTTCTAAAATAATCACACAGGCCCCTTTTTTCTTCTTACCAGTGTATGTAATTTTATCAGGGCAGGGGGTTGTACATTCCAAGCAAGTTACCTGAGAAGGGGGAAAAAGGCTATGCACGGGGAGGCTGGGAGCTCTTTTCTTTGTCACGTGGTACCAGTGTGTCTCGTCTTTAAGTGTAAATTCTTTCTTTTTTTAATTCCCGAATTTTGTGTCATCATCTCCTGTTCGCTATAAGAATAAAACAACCTGTAACAAGGATAAATCGACTCTTTTCCTTCATACGTGACTAATGTGGTCGACAGATCAACAATCTGCTTTAAAGCTACCACAAGAAACCGCAACACTTAAAAGTATGAGAGGGAAACACATGCAAAAAGTATTTTGAGGCAATGAAAAGGTAATAAAAGATTCAATAAAAACACAAACGGTAAGTTATTGCCGCTTTTATTTTAAACTGATGTGCATGTGTGTTGGATGTCTCGCCGTGTAGAAGGAATTGCAGTAACCTGGTACTGTTCGTCTAGTGACAGTGACATAGTATGTCATCACCTTAAGCGTCCATCGCGCTTAAAAACATGGCGCCCTCCCTAGGTCAAAACATGTACTAAAAATGATAGATTTTTAAATCAATGGCAATATTTTACGTGTTTCTTCTACCATAGTTTTAGTAAAAGAGAACAATTGTGGCTTATAAGTCTTTAAGTCCAAGGTTCCCTTTAACCAATCTTTAATGTCAGAACAAAGATGCATGGTGACAAAGTACTACACAGCATTTAACAAAAATGAGCAACATTTCACCAAAGAAAAGGTAACCAAATGCAGAACATTGCACAAAATCTGAGGTAGAAATGCAATCCCCCAACAAGAAATAACCATAAATAGACAAACTAAATTAACATTCCGCAACATGTTAAAGCCGTTTGTGCATGAAGTGACTTCCTTCGCCGCCTTACCGGAGCGTTGGCTCCCGCTCATTTGTCACGGTAAACGATTTTCATTGCTAAAGGGACACTTGGTTGTGCTGTAGCGGTAGCGCGGGGATTCTGGGATTGACAAACTCAAATCTAGCATCATCGTTATGCTTGTTTTTGATACTTGTTTGCTTGCTTTTGTGGGATTGTAATCAATAAATCTCATTGATTCTGCATTTTCTAATCAATAAACAATGTCTATTTTGCAAAATTGTGCCTGTTACTGATTCACCGCGAACCCGTAACTTTTCGTAAAACAACATGGCAGATGTACTGGATTTTACATGAAACTCGATGCTAATAATTCCTCGATCAAACTTTTTGCATCACCCCCGCAAGCAGAACTGTTTAACGGAACAACTTCCGCTCAAGACAGTCCTGATATTCTTCAACCAACGTATCGTCTCCAACGCTCCAGATCACTGAAGCAATAATTCGATGAAATTATTAAGTAAAGAAATCAGTCAGTCAGACACCCAATTCATAATTGTACCCAAAGGCTTTCTCAAGCTCTGTTCATGTTGGCTGCACCGCAATGATTTATCGGCTTAATAATTGCTGGTACCGCACTTTGGATCCTGGAGTGGAATTTTACCTCCCCGTGCTCAGTGTTCACTCTTAACAGGCACACACAAGCACAGCATTTGGCACAGCCTAGCAAATGTGACGACTGTTTTAATTACTACTACAAAAGAGCTTTGGAACTAAGACTGACTTCTCTGCCTTCGCCCTTCCCCCCCATGTGGTTGACTGTTCATGCTCTGACAATTTTCATGCATCATTTACGAGCTTCCTATGACGAGTCACTTGCTGCTACTCCGTCTCACCTTTTCCATCCCCCGGGTGCTTACTACACATCTTTGATGGTGATAGCTAAGTCCTCGCAAGCCAACCTCCTGTGAGGTTTTCGTTTTCTTTGTGTAAATAAGACCTCTGGGCAGCATGGAAAGGCAAATTCAGGGCCTGTTAACAGTAGTGAATTTAATTTCTGTGTATGCAAACTCTGCCTCATTTGTAATTGGCTTAGCCCTAATAACAAATATTTAAAAAAACAAAACAATGCACGCATAGTCTTTTTCTACTGTGTATGCTCCGTAATGCAAATAAAAGCTAGGAGTGCACTGCGCTGTTTAACAGGCTAATGCATTCCTGACCATTTAGTGTCCATTGAGATCACGATGGGTCATATATTATTAATTATTCAAAGGATCTTCTATCTGATTTATGCTATTCCACTGGCGCTTGACAGAATTGTAATGGCTTGGATTTGATTGAATGAGTCCACTGTGGTTTTATTCAGCATATCCATGCAAAAAAATTCTGAAAAGCAACTTCGTTTTCCGCACATACAGCCCCTGACAAAAGTCTTGTCGCTTATCCATTTTGTAGAAACAACTGCTAATAACTAAGGCTGTCAAATGATTAAAATTTTTAATGGAGTTAATCACAGCTTAAAAATACATTAATCGTAATCAGTCGCAATTCAAACCATCTATATAATATGCCATATTTTTCTGTAAATTATTGTTGGAATGGAAAGATAAGACACAAGACGGATACATGCATTCAACATACTGTACATAAGTACTGTGTTTGTTTATTGTAACAACAAATCAACAAGATGGCATTAACATTATTAACATTCATTTAAAGTGATCCATGGATAGAAAGACTTGTAGTTCTTAAAAGATAAATGTTAGTACAAGTTATAGAAATTTTATATTAAAACCACTCTTAATGTTTTCGTTTTAATAAAGTTTGTAAAATTTTCAATCAAAAAATAAACTAGTAGCTCGCCATTGTTGATGTCAATCATAATTATGGTGCTGAAACCCACAAAATCAGTCGCACCCAAGCGCCAGCAGAGGGCGGCAAAACACCAAAAAACACAAGTAACAAGTGGAAATGACACTTTGCTGTCATTTTAATCTGTTTGAGCGGGGCATGTGCATTAAATGCGTCAAATATTTTAACGTGATTAATTTTTAAAAAAATTACGCCCGTTAACGCGATAATTTTGACAGCCCTACTAATAACCTGACTTTTAATTATTCAGTTGATTTCAGAAATGGCTCATATGAAAGCTAAGACCCTCCCAAATGATGTTGAAATGTACAAAAATATATTGGTTTCACTGAAAAAAGATTTACCCTTTAATGAAGACATAAAGGTCGAATTTTGGCAAGCCAAAAGTTTTGTTGCCTACAGAAAGTAGTGTGAAAATTTAACAAAAAATGTACTTCAAATACAGAAATGTTACATAACATAAGCGAATTAAGTAGTGGTGCTGTGAGATCCAAATTTGATATCTTGTATGACTTCCATGGGCTTGAAGGACTGCATCCATGCGGTTCGGCAAGGATTCATACAATTTATTGATGAAGTCATCAGGAGCATCAAAGAAAGCAGTCTTGCATGCCTCCCAGATTTCATTAACATTCTTGGGTTTCGTCTTCCATGCTTCCTCTTTCATCCTACCCCAGACATGCTCAATGATATTCATGTCTGGTGACTGGGCTGGTCAGTCTTGGAGGATCTTGATTGAAATATGCGATAGAGCACCATCCTGCTGCAGAATTTGTCCCTTTTGATGGTTACGAATGTAAGAGGCAGCTAAGATTTGTTGATATTTCAAACTATTTATGTTGCCTTCCACCCTGCAGATCTCTCGCACAACGCCATACTGGACGTAACCCCAGACCATGATTTTGCCACCACCAAACTTCACTGTTTTCTGAGTGAATCCCAGATCCATGCGGGCTCCAGTAGGTCTCCTGCAATATTTGCGGCGACTGTGGTGTAATTCAATGGAAGATTCATCTGAAAAATCTACCTTTTGCTACAAAACAGTGAAGTTTGGTGGTGGTGGAAAAACGTACAGAATTACACATTTACAAATCAGTGCTCACTTCCACAAATTATGCCGAGACCATACAACTTGACAGGTATGAATTATAGTTGACCGTCACAGTTAGGTAGTAGCACTCTGTAGCACGGGACGTCCAACTATCAGTGGTCACGGCGAAACTATGTGCTTTAGCGAAGTCATCTTCGATGGCTTTGTGTGCCATTTCATAAATGTCGGGGATTACGTTGCTGGAGAAATATGTCTGCGAGGGAACAATGTAATGCGGGTCAAGCGTTGCAAATAGATTAACGAAGCCCGCCGTGTGTTTTCACTGGTGTCATCTCCGGGGTTGTCCTGCTCTGACAAAGTGATATCTGTGGGTGATGCCGGCTGAGGTGCCAGAGTCATGTTATAAGTGTTGCCTTTAGCATAGGGAACAAGCGCTGAGCAATGCTTGCAAATTGTTTTTTTTTTTCTCAATATTTTCTCTCACTCCTATTTTCTCTCCCACCTCATTGTAGTCCACGGGGAAACCGAAATGTTGCCACACCGCAGATTTGAAAGAAGCCCGTGCTTCCTCAAAATTCGGTCTCTCCACTCCTCCGCTCGCCATAGCTTTTTGTTTTCTTTCTTGTTTCACTTTCACTTTGGTCGTAAGTAGTGATGGCCAAATGAAGCCTCATGAAGCAATGAAGCTTTGCAGCCAATTGGTTTGCACATGGAGCAAAGCTTCATGGTGCTTCATTTACCCTATGGCGCCATCAAGTGGTCTAGAAGCCCAAGAGGTCAACATTGTTAAGAATTCAATGGCTACGTGCTTAAGACAAAGATATGAATGTGCTTGTGTTAGTAATTTAGTATGTGAACAAAATACAACAAGTGCTAAGGGTAATTTGTTATTCATTTTTATTTAGAAATAATAGCTTTCCCACAGTGGCTGGCTTTAAACAGTTTCTTTTTTTTTGGAAAATATTTCACCAGCTTTAGAAAATATTCTTTCACAAGGCACAGATGAAGCTGGGGTGCAGAGCAATGTGAGTGCCAGTTTATATAAATTTGGGTAGGTATTCTTTTGTGCCTCCCAGTACACTAATGGATTGTTCATTCTGTTGATGTTTGGTTCAGATAGGTACACACACTCACTCACATTTATATTAAAGTAGTTTTTCTCCCTTACTTTATTGAAAGCAATCAAATCAAAATGTTCCCATACAGGGGAGGATCGCTCTTTTCGCGCAGGTTCCATCGCAAGCAAAGGACACGGCTCGAAAAAAGATTGCACTGGTTGCACTGTTGCGCACAGATGTAACAAGTACAGGAGCCCGAAATCCACAAAATGTGAGATAACAGGCGATCGCCATTGCGTTTTGCAACCAATTTATACCGTAGTCTGTCCTGTTTTTTGCAATGTGCGCCAAACGTTGGATCACTTCCGAAGCACTCACGAGATTCAGCCGGCCGCCGGCCGCCGGCAAAGCTTCCCACGTCATCATTTCCGGGTTTTGCCGAAATGAAGCACGCCTCGCTACAAGCTTCGTGGAAACCCCCCTCCCATTACTCGACACAAGCTTCGGAACCTCGGCTCATTTCGTCCCATCACTAGTCGTAAGCGAGAGAGGGCGTTACTCGGCTTCTATTACACAGGTGCTCAACAGCGATTGGACCTTTACTTGCTGCGGGGCGGGAATTTCTCCACAGCTGTGCTTCACGTCTCACACAGAGCTCGACCAATTCATTCCACAAGCATTCGGAATAAATTAATTGCAAAACCGAAAAGGCGCGGTTCATAAAGGCGTATTGAACCGTACAGGGCGAACCGTATGGTTCGGCTTTGAACCGCAAACCGTTGCACTCCTTGTGTCTATGCAACTCTACATTTGAATCACTAGGGGACGGCGCTGCAACGTAGATGTAACAGCCAAACAGGAAAGTGCTTACCTACAAGAATACAATCAGAGTTTAAAAATACTAGTCTTTGACTCTATAATTTACAGGTGCAATCAGGGAAAGGGGTGCACAATCATTGCCAAAAGACTTTCAAAATAACCACATTCTCTCCTTTATTCTTGCCCATTTTGTTCTCTTTGAGGTCTTCAGCTAGCACGTCACTTTTTTTTTTTTTCTTTTAAAAAATTTAACGCATGAGAACAGATTTAGGATTATGTGGCCTTGGTCTGACTATGAATTGGACTGCCTTTGTTGTCTTTTGAGGTATTCTACTCTATGAAAGACCTTGTTGATCAATGTTGTTCAATGGCAATTGCCGCTACATGTTATTTTTTTAACTGGAATCTTTTTCACACCAATCTCAAAGGGTTCATTTGCGGTTAACCTGCAATGTTGTTATCTCCAGAGAATTCAATCATGTTTTTTCCCCTCTGCTCTGTCTAACCAACTGCTGTGTCCTGACCTCTTATCAGCGAGCGGAGTGAAGGCAGCCATGTTAACGTTTTCCCCACTCGCTTGCATCAGCATTGTGCTCTGAGAACTGCCTTCACATTTTCAAACCCTTTTCCTGCTAAAACCTCTGCGCGCCGTCTGCTGTCTTTGGTGTCCAGCATTCCGCCATGTAGATCATTTCCACCTTTCCCATGTGCCTTTCGCTTTCTTTTTCACATGCAATCTGCATTCGGGGTTATACCATTCTTGCTATGATATGTATGTCAATTGTGCCCTTTTAGCTTAGCCCCTATAATGAGACTATGTACGTCCTCTGAAAATGACCAACTGATGTTATCGGTTTCTTTTCAGTTGTTTTAAATTGGTATTGTTTTTTTTTCAAGGGTCACATTGTATCTAATGGCCTTTTACCCCTATTATGTTTGTGGTATCAAAAGGGCGCTTATAATTACAGTTGTCTACCCGATAATATCCACCAAATTTTAAAATGATATCCAATAATATCGACATCGGTTTTTCATTATCGGTTTTGGGCCAACATGCATTTTGCCTTCAAAGATATAGTGGCACAATATAGGCACTTTTACACCAACTTGAGTTGAACTTTTTTCAGAGCATGTTTTATTTGGAAAACCTTGAAGTTGTTACATGTATCATTATCCAAGCATCCAGTGGGGCATCACAATACAAATAGATATAATATGTTAAGTCCGCGCCCGCATACAGTGGGGAGAACAAGTATTTGATACACTGCGGATTTTGCTGGTTTTCCCACTTGTAAGCCATGTAGAGGTCTGTAATTTGTATCATAACTTCTCTTCAACTGTAAGGGATGGAATCTAATACAAAAATCCAGAAAATCACATTGTATAATTTTTAAATAATAAATTTGTATTTAACTGCATGAAATAAGTATTTGATACATTACCAACAAGTAAATATTTCAGCTCTTGGTTCTCTTTTAAGAACCCCTCCTGTTCTCCACTCATTACTGGAAGCAACTGCACCTGTTTGAACTTGTTACCTGTATAAAAGACACCTGTTCACATGCTCAAACAAACAAACTCCAACCTCTCCACAATGGCCAAGACCAAAGAGCTGTGTAAGGACATCAGGGATAAAATAATAGACCTGCACAAGGCTGGGATGGGCTACCGGAAAATAAGCAAGCAGCTTGGTGAGAAGGTAACAACTGTTGGAGCGATTATTAGAAAATGGAAGAAGTTCAAGTTGACGGTCAGTCTGCCTCGTTCTGGGGTTCCATGCAAGATCTCACCTCGTAGGGCATCACTGATCATGAGGAAGCTGAGGGATCAGCCCAGAACTACACGGCAAGACCTGGTCAATGACCTGAAGAGAGCTGGAACCACAGTCTCGAAGAAAACCATCGGAAACACATTACGCCGTCATGGATTAAAATCCTACAGCGCACGCAAGGTCCCACTGCCGAAGCCAGTGCATGTCCAGACACGTCTGAAGTTTGCCACTGACCATCTGGATGATCCAGAGGAGCAATGGGAGAAGGTTATGTGGTCAGATGAGACCAAAATTGAACTTTTTGGTCTAAACTCGGCTCGTCGTGTTTGGAGGAAAAAGAAGGATGAGTACAACCCCAAGAACACCATCCCAACCGTGAAACATGGAGGAGGAAACATCATTTTTTGGGGCTACTTCTATGCCAAGGGTACAGGACGACTGCACCGTATTGACGCGAGGATGAATGGGGCTATGTATCGCCAGATCTTGGCTGACAACCTCCTTCCTTCAGTGAGAGCCCTGAAGATGGGTCGTGGCTGGGTCTTCCAGCATGACAACTACCCAAAGCACACAGCCAAGGCAACTAAAGAGTGGCTCCGTAAGAAGCATCTTAAGGTCCTGGAGTGGCCTAGCCAGTCAGCAGAGCTGAACCCGATAGAAAATCTATGGAGGGAGCTGAAAGTCCGTGTTGCCCGGCAGCAGCCCCGAAACCTGAAGGCCCTGGAGAAGATCTGCATGGAGGAGTGGGCCAAAATCCCTGCTGCAGTGTGTGCAAACCTTGTCAAGGACTACAGGAAACGTTTGGTATCTGTAATAGCAAACAAAGGTTTCTGTACCAAATATTAAGATCGATTTTTGTGATGTATCAAATACTTATTTCATGCAATTAAATGCAAATGTATTATTTAAAAATCATACACCGTGATTTTCTGTTTTTTTAATTTTTTTAAAATTAGATTCCGTCCCTCACAGTTGAAGAGAACTTATGATACAAATTACAGACCTCTACATGCTTTGCAAGTGGGAAAACCAGCAAAATCGGCAGTGTATCAAATACTTGTTCTCCCCACTGTATATCAATATCTGTTTGGTATCAGATTTTTTTAGTTGGGCAATATCGGGATATTGGTTAAAAAGTCATTATTGGACAGTTGTAGTTATAAACAATTGAGTCTTAAAAACAGTTGTCGATTAATTTTATGATTGATCGATTAATTATACAGCCTTTGTTAAATGTAAAGCATAAACCATTCAAGTCAGTTTGATTATATTATAAAATTTTCCACGGTTCATAGACACTATTGTTAATCCATCCAAATTTTGGTCTGGAGGCTATTTAAAAAAAAAAAATTAAACGGCAAAACCGTAACTGAGAGCTTGAGAGAGCATAATTAAAGACGCCACAATTTTAACGAGATATTACCGTGTACTTACCTTGTTTCGGTCCAAAAACTCCATGTAGCATGTATCACTGAGTGTCAAAACACAGATGTGAATGGCTACAGCCGGATTTGTGGCGGATTTTATGGGTGAAACATGGGCATATAACAAGGGTCGCGATGCAGAAATCGCAGACATCAAGGAGTGGTTGAGATGTTCTTTTTCATATATATATATATATATTTACCCTTATACATGTTTTTTTTTTTTCTCCAGTTTTTCTTTGTTAGGATTGATTATTTATCATCTAACATATCGGAAAAAATGCGACAGTAACAAAAAAAAAAAAAAAATTAACCGATAGTTATGAGATAGATATCCGTGACTTATTTACTGACACCTTTTTTTTTTTTTTTTTTTTTTATTGTGACGTAATTTGTTCAAAAGTTTAAAATATGCGAGTGAATAACTTTTTGAAGTCGTTTTTTTTTTTTTTTTTTTTTTTTTTTTTTAACGAAATATTAGACATTTAATGATTCTAAGCTAAAAATGACGGACATTTTGAATAATAAATATAATTCTTTTTATAGCTGGATTGAAAGAAAAGCGGTTGCGCAACGTCTGTAAACGGGGATCTCCAGGGTAAAACGGACAAATTAAAAACAGTTCGGGGGCTTAAGGGTGCAAGAGCAGAATCTGCTTTTTCAGTCTTGTCTGTGTTTTCCGCCGTATATATATTTTTAATAAATTATGTTTAAGCATTTCAAATGGAATAATTATGAGTTTTAATCATGTTACTGTCCCACCGAATTATTTTTAACCAAGAAAAAATCGCCCAATCCATTAAAAAAAAAAGTTGAAAAATGCTTGTCTATATTAAATGCTTCATTGAGTGAGTCCACTCAAGCTGCTCACTTACACACAAAAAGGGGCAGTTTACATGGCGACTCTGCGACACAAAGACGCAATGACTGAGTTGCGGACTCGCGTGCATATGGCGTCGGCGGAGACAAAAAATTCTGAATCCTGCCTCCAAAGTGGAAGAATCCGATTGCGGGGGATTGAGGGGTGCTTCCTCGGCATGCATATCAAAGGCTCCTGCGGCGCGAGACCGCGCTTTTAACGTCAGCACTCGTACACATCACATTGGGCGTGCGCAGCGGTGCTACTAAACATTAAAAACGGCAAATTTGGTGGAATGTCAGCATTAATTTACTGTTTTAATAATATTTTTAAATTAATTATGTTGAACGTTCAATTTTTGTGCCTTTTTGAACAAAAGAAAAATGACATTGCTTTGAGTGGGCGGGGATATTTTTTTCCAGGCTGAGGGAGCTTGGTGGGGTCAAAGTGTATCATTCTCTGTCGCCCAGTAAATCTGCCCTGCCTCCTAGGGCCTGGCATGAATACTACATCGTTTTCATGCGGAATTGCGACATTGTTCAAATGGAGACGCAAATGCAAATGCAAATTTGAAATTGTTCGTATTCTCGGAGAGTCACCATGTAAACGGCCCCTAAGTTGCCACAGCAACTGTTTAACAAGTTAAATAGTGTTGATGCATGCTGCGCTTTGAAGTATCTGCTTACCAGCTTCTCAGGCAAGATCAAAGCGTAACTGTCTGTCAATCATCTTTAAGTTTAATAAGCAACTCCAGCGCACTCACTGCCTGATCGACAAAGAGCAGAGGGAGGGAGACTACACGATCGGCTCTGGACGGCTCATCAGTATTTTTTTTTTTAAATTGAAAAAAATCAGCAACGGACTGAGGGCGCGAAGTTTGAAGCGTGAAGTAGCGAGGGATCTACTAGTATATATATAAATGTTTTAAATGTCGACAAAAAACTCTGCTTTAGGACCAGTTCTAATCGTTCTTTGTTTCAACTTGTTTTGTATTGCAGATCATGTCAAGAAGAAGCTTCGCCGACGGCCATCTTGGGTCCGGGGCATCATCCGCAAACACAAGCACCACAAGAAGTCCGTGGAAGAGGAGAAAGGGCAGGAGCACCCTGAGGCCGAAACTGAAGCGGCGGGGCCAAGCGACTCCTGTCTGACGCTGGACGAGGAGTCCTCCTGTGACACACCGGGCCTTCAGGCCAACGGCCACCTCCCTCATGTCTCCTCCATGGAGGAAGAGAGCTCCAACGAGCCTCCGGTTTGCTCTGCGGAGGCTGGAAAGGAGTTGGAAAAGCAAACTCGCCTGCATTGCCTTGGAAACAGTTCTCATCCACAGGCAGACGGGGACAGTCAAAGTGATGCAAAACCTTCGATTGAAAAATCAGAGTGCTCAGACACTCAGCACACAGAGGTTCTCCATGTAACGCAAGTGAACGGGAACGAGTCCATGGATAGTCTTGACTCACAGTGTCAAGAGAAAAATGTCAGGGCTATCGACAAAAGGACTCAACACAACATAGCGGATGACGCAGGGAAAAAGGTGGCCGTGGGGGAACACAACAGTAATCATGAAAGCGAAATAACTGAAGATCTTGTGATAGAAAGTCTGGAGGAAGATCAGGACAAAGAAGGTATGTATTGAAATAAATAACAGTTGATTTTCCTACTATTGTCGTTATATCACTGCATAGTATTTGTTCACTCATTTTATGGCATTTTGCTTAGTGTTTCAACAAAAAACTAACGGCGTCGTAATTAGCATCAAGATAATACGTTAAAGTGCGGAATTTAAACTGTGAGACTAACGTCTTTGTATTTAGTACATGTACATTTGACAGTCAAATAACCTGTAGTATTTTTAAGTTGTGTTGTAGTGGAAGTTTTAATGTCGTCCAAGTTTATATATTTTAAAGTTTTAATATATACTAGAGTTTTCAGATAATGACTTTTGAACCAATATTGTACAACTCCAAAAATCCGATACTGATATTAAACCGATACCGATACAGTGGCAAATAAGTACAGTTGTGGTCAAAAGTTTACATACACTTGTGAAGTACATAATGTCATGGCTCTCTTGAGTTTCCAGTTATTTCCACAACTCTGATTTTTCTCTGATAGTGATTGAAACAGATACTTCTTTGTCACAAAAACATTCATGAAGTTTGGTTCTTTTATGACTTTATTATGGGTGAACAGAAAAAAGTGATCAAATCTGCTGGGTCAAAAATATACATACAGCAGCGCTAATATTTGGTAACGTGTCCCTTGGCCATTTTCACTTCAATTAGGCGCTTTTGTTAGCCATCCACAAGCTTCTGGTTGAATCTTTGACCACTCCTCTTGACAGAATTGGTGCAGTTCAGTTAAATTTGATGGCTTTCTGACATGGACTTGTTTCTTCAGCATTGTCCACAAGTTCTCAATGAGGTTTAAGTCAGGACTTTGGGAAGGCCATTCGAAAACCTTAATTCTAGCCTGATTTAGCCATTCCATTACCACTTTTGATGTGTGTGTGGGGTCATTGTCCTGTTGGAACACCCAACTGCGCCCAAGACCCAATCTTCGGGCTGATGACGTTAGGTTATCTTGAAGAATTTGAAGGTAATCCTCCTCCTTCATTATCCCATTAACTCTCTGTAAAGCACTAGTTCCATTGGTAGCAAAACAGCCCCACAGCATAATACTACCACCACTGTGCTTGACGGTAGGCATGGTGTACTTGGGGTTAAAGGCCTCACCTTTTCTCCTCCAAACATATTGCTGGGCATTGTGGCCAAACAGCTCGATTTTTGTTTCGTCTGACCACAGAACTTTGCTCCAGAAGGTCTTATCTTTGTCCATGTGATCAGCAGCAAACTTCAGTCGAGCCTTAAGGTGCCGCTTTTGGAGCAAGGGCTTCCTTCTTGCACGGCAGCCTCTCAGTCCATGGAGATGCAAAACACGCTTGACTGTGGACACTGACACATGTGTTCTAGCAGCTTCTAATTCTTGGCAGATCTGCTTTTTGGTGATTCTCGGTTGAATCCTCACCCTCCTGACCAATTTTCTCTCAGCAGCAGGTGATAGCTTGCGTTTTCTTCCTGATCGTGGCAGTGACAAACAGTGCCATGCACTTTATACTTACAAACAATTGTTTGCACTGTTGCTCTTGGGACCTGCAGCTGCTTTGAAATGGCTCCAAGTGACTTTCCTGACTTGTTCAAGTCAATGATTGTTCAAGTAAATAATCACTCACAAGAAATTGCTAATTCGTGTTGCTGTATGTATATTTTTGACCCAGCAGATTTGATCACTTTTTCTGTTCACCCATAATAAAGTCATAAAAGAACCAAACTTCATGAATGTTTTTTGTGACAAAGAAGTATCTGTTCCAATCACTCTATCGGAGAAAAATCTGAGTTGTAGAAATAACTGGAAACTCAAGAGAGCCATGACATTATGTTCTTCACAAGTGTATGTAAACTTTTGACCACAACTGTATTTAGTCAACCACCAATTGTGCAAGTTCTCCTACTTGAAAGGATTAGAGGGGCCTGTAATTGTCAACATGGGTAAACCATAACCATGAGAGACAGAATGTGGGGAAAAAAAACAAAAAATCACATTGTTTGATTTTTAAAGAATTTATTTCCAAATTAGAGTGGAAAATAAGTATTTGTTCACCTACAAACAAGCAAGATTTCTGGCTGTCGAAGAGGTCTAACTTCTTCTAACAAGGTCTAAAGAGGCTCCACCCGTTACCTGTATTAATGGCACCTGTTTTAAGTCATTATCAGTATAAAAGACACCTGTCGACAACCTCAGTCAGCCACACTCCAAACTCCACTATGGCCAAGACCAAAGAGCTGTCGAAGGACACCAGAGATAAAAGTGTAGACCTGCACCAGGCTGGGAAGACAGATTCTGCAATAGTTAAAACGCTTGGCGTAAAGAAATCAACTGTGGGAGCAATTATTAGAAAATGGAAGACTACAAGACCACTGGTAAATCTCCCTCAATCTGGGGCTCCATGCAAGATCTCACCCTGTGGCATCAAAATGATAACAAGAACGGTGAGCAAAAATCCCAGAACCACACGGGGGGACCTAGTGAATGACCTACAGAGAGCTGGGACCACAGTAACAGGAGACTCAAATCCTGCACTGCCAGACGCGTCCCCCTGCTGAAGAAAGTACACATCTAGGCCTGTCAGCGGTTCGCTCGAGAGCATTTGGATGATCCAGAAGAGGACTGGGAGAATGTGTTATGGTCAGATGAAACCAAAAAAGAACTTTTTGGTAGAAACACAGGTTCTCGTGTTTGGAGGAGAAAGAATACTGAATTGCATCTGAAGAACACCATACCCACTGTGAAGCATGGGGTGGAAACATCATGCTTTGAGGCTGTTTTTCTACAAAGGGACTAGGACGACTGATCTATGTAGAGGAAAGAATGAATGGGGCCATCGATCGAGAGATTTTGAGTGAAAATCTCCCTCCATCAGCAAGGGCATTGAAGATGAGACGTGGCTGGGTCTTTCAGCATGACAATGATCCCAAGCACACAGCCAATGCAACAAAGGAGTGGCTTCGTAAGAAGCATTTCAAGGTCCTGGAGTGGCCTAGCCAGTCTCCATATGTCAACCCCATAGAAAATCTGTGGAGGGAGTTGAAAGTCCGTGTTGGCCAACGACAGCCCCAAATATCACTGCTCTAGAGGAGATCTGCATGGAGGAATGGGCCAAAATACCAACAACAGTGTTTGAAAAGCTTGTGAAGAGTTACAGAAAACGTTTGACCTCCGTTATTGCCAACAAAGGGCATATATGATTTGCAATTAAATTCTTTAAAAATCAAACATTGTGATTTTTTGGTTTGTTTTTCCACATTCTGTCTCTCATGGTTAAGGTGTACCCATGTTGACGATTACATGCCTCTCTAATATTTTCAAGTGGGAGAACTTGCACAATTAGTGGTTGACTAAATACTTATTAGCCCCACTGTAGTTTGAAGACATCTAATTGTCAATAAGCATAACTGCTGTGCTAAGCTGTAACCAGCTCTTGTACAAAGGCAGAAGAAGGCTTCTACATTCACTTTGAAGGCAAAATGCATCATGGCCCAAAACCGATAATGATAAACCGATGTCGATATTAACCAATAACATTTTAAAATGCTTTTATCGGCTACCCAATAATACCGGACAACTCTAATATATACAATTATTGACATTGCTTCTTTTAGGAGGGTTAACTGTATAATCAGACATTAAACGGGAATTATGCACTTGGACCTGCAGTGTAAATCCAGCCTAAGACCATGCCGACAGTCAAACACGATGTTTCCGGCATCACACGGTGGTGCTGTTGGCCTCCTTTGAAGTCCACGTATCCCTTCATCCAAAGCCTATTTGGGCTTATTTGAGAAGATGGTCCCAATTACTAAATAGCGTACCATCATTCGCTATAGTAAAAGCTCCCTTTCAACTACAGAGTTTTGGGCTTTTTTTTTGTGGATGGGTGTGAAAATATCCCGCTCTGTGTTCCCATCAAGAATGCTTTGATGTCATTAACAGGGGACTCCAGGGCGAAGAAATGCAAGAGGGGCACGTCAGAGCAATTGAAAGCGTCGGCCGAGAGGACGGAGGAAGAAGCCAAACCAACGTCTCCACCCCCGCCTCCACCCCCTCCGCCACCTCCACTCGTGGTTGACCACCAGCAACTTTTGGTAACGCAATTATTTTCATGAAGCCATTTTGACGACAGTGCAGTCTAATGAAAAACTAGCGTTTTAACACAAGGTGGTGTGAAAACGGGTATAGACTTTTGAAATGAAAGAGGGGGGAAGCTAGGAAACAAAAATGGAGAGAGGATAGAGGATGATGGAAGGAAGGAAATAGATTTATGAAACGGGAAAGAAGTGTTTTCAATAAATGGAATTGTCATTAATTGATTTAGAATGGAGAAAACGTAATGTGTATATCTAATTTTGTCCTAACTAGCTATCTTAGCAAAAAAAGCTTATCACCAATGCTGAACCCACTCAGCACACATGTTTAATGACTGTTTTGGTTAATTTCCCACGCTAATTTACATGAGCGATGTGGCAGCTGGGATTATTTGGCAGAGTGAACACGCTTCAAGAATGATCTCCCTGACAGTAATGGTGTTGGTTCAGGTGGCCAATTGTCCATCCATTTTCTGCACCGCTAATCTTGTTAGCTTGCACGTTTGACTTTTACTTCTTTGGGGGCAAATGGACTTTGAATTCTACTTGATACATATTTTATTCTTTTGTGGAAGATTATCTCTTAGTTGCGGAAACGTATTGCTGCCACACCCAAAAACAAAAAGTTGAGTGTCACGTTTTTACATGTTGGTTTCATGTGAAAATTTGTGAAAATGATTCCGTAAAAAGTTGATAAAAATCATGTAAAATGTGGTAATTATGTCAAAACATGAAAACTATAATTTTTTACATGATCGTATTTACGTTTTTACACGTTTATCACATTTCTATATGATAATCATCATGTTTTCACATAACCATTACATTTTATACATAATAGTTAGGACTTTTTTAATATTATAATTATCACGTTTTATGTGATAGTAACACGTTTTTACACAATAATATCACATTTTCTCTTAATTTTCCCGCTTTTACCGTATTTTTCAGACTACAAGTCGCACCTGAGTATAAGTCACACCAGCCATAAAATGCCCAACGAAGAGAAAAAAAACAGATGTTGTACCGGAGTATAAGTCGCCTTTTGGGGGGAAATTTTACTTGATAAAATCCAACACATAGAACAGATATGTCATCTTGAAAGGCAATTTAATTTAAAAACACAATAGAGAACAACAGCTGAATAAGTGTACAGTATGATGATACATGATGCATGAACAACGTAAGTCGAATATACCGTCCTCACCAGGACGCTACGGCTCGGTCCTGGCTATACAGCGAGCTAAACTCCCAAATGACAATGCTGGACAAACGTATAATTTGCTGAATCGATTTCGTCCTCGATACCAAACAGGTTCGCATCAACGTAGATAAATGATGATTAGGTGCTATTACAGCAATGACACAAATGGTTAGCATGCATTCGCTAGCATTAGCACAAACAACCACACAACTGGCTCTAAGTGTCCGATCGCGGGTGGAAAACACACAACGACAACAGAAAAGATGATACACACAGGCGTTGCCTCTGTAGAGATATTTTACAAGCATAAAAAATGAACGTAGGTTCGCAGCCGTGTTTCTCTCTCGCTAACTCGCCCGCTCACTCAGAGCTGCGTAGCTGTCCGTCTTCTTCTGGCGTGTGCGTGCTCTTCTTCACGTAAACAAGTGCGAGTGCGCCACCACGTGGGCGTGAAAGTGCCACAAACTAAAAGCATGCATTTTAATATAAAAAAAGTCAATAATACAATTGAACACACATTGCCAAAGGCAGAACGCGAACGTCGCCATAGCTATTAAGTTATTCAGATAACTATAGCATAAAGAACATGCTAACAAGTTTACCAAACCATCAGTGTCTCTCCAAAACACCATAATAACATGTGAAATGAAATCATAATGTGTTAATAATTTCACACATAAGTCGCCCGAGTATGTCGCACCCCCAGCCAAACTATGAAAAAAAAACTGCGACTTATAGTCCGAAAAATACATACTTATAATTATACATAATTATACATAATTTTTACATGATAGTTTTCACATTTTTACATACGATAATTTTCACAATATAAGGCGCACCTGACTATAAGCTGCCACTCACCAAATCTGGCACAAAAGCTGCATTTTTTTCATAGATAAGCTGCACTATAGCTGGACTATAAGCTGCAGCCCTCCTCACTGTATTATGGGATGTTTACACCAAAAGATATTAACCTGTAACACTTTATTTGACGGTGCCATCATAAGACTGTCATATGACCAAATGAACCTCCATGAAGCTTTGAACCAATTGGTGGCAGAGCTTCATTGCTTCAAAAAGCTTCAGTTGGCCATCACTGCTCCCTTGAGGGAGACCGTCAACCTCTGCTGTCAACACTGTTGACGTCCAAAATGCCTACTAGCATGCACTGCAGCGCTACAGATGTAAATAACAATCAAAGTTCATGTTTTGAGCTAATTATTTCTTCAGTTACTGTTCCAGTTGTTACAATAATTGCTAGTTACGGTATTTTGTAACACTTTATCTGACAGTTGTACCATAGGACTGTCATAAGACAGTCATAATTATGACATGACACTGCCGTGAGCATTAATAAATGCTTATGACAGATATCATTTTGTGTCATCTGGCAAAGATCTCACTTTTGAATGGATGTAAAAGATCCGAGCTGGACATAAATGGAGTTAGTGACATCATTTGCCTGATGATACTTAAGGACATCTGTCATATGCATTCACATTAATGCCCATAATAGTGGCATGTTATAATTATGAAGGTCTTATGACAGTCTTATCATGCCGCTGTCAAAGTGTTACTTATTAACCCAATTAATCAACAAATAAGCCGCACTGGACTATAAGCCGCAGGATTCAAAATGAAGGGGGGAAAAAAGCGGTTTATAGTCCAAAAATTACTGTACTTACATTTTTCTAACATTATAGTTATGTTTTTATGTGATAATTTTTCTTAAAAAATGCGATACTGGACTTTTTTTCTTTTTTTTTTTGGGTGGCAGCAATACGCTTCCACGCTTAGTTGATGGAATTATTTTTTTTCCTTTCAAGTGATTATGTCCTGATAAAAAAAATGTACCACTGCCTTAGAAGTTAATAAAAAAAAAAATCCGCATACACCAATTTCACTGTTTAACACATAACTGGGTCGACATATCTGTTATAACAGGAAAAAAAGTCTCTTGCCGGAAATTGAACAGGAGGACAGCCAATTTGGTGTGAAGCGGCTATTTCGCGTGAATTTCAGCTCTGGTACTTAAACAGATTTCCATTAAGGAACACCCAATCAGAGGTTGGTTGTAAAATGGAAAAACGTTTTTATGCTTTGTCACAGACTTACTTCATTATGATATTGACGGGGAGCAGGGCCGATTAATAGGGGGCCTGCATTATTGGCGTGGCTGTCAAAGCTTACTGAGTGTAATTGCAGACAAAGAGCTTTTTTCGTTGAAAATTCTTGTGAATAAATGCGTAAATCCCTGAATTCTTTATAGATATGGACGTAAATTCTTCCCGATTCTTGGTTAAAAGCCAAAAAAAAACCCCACAAAAAAACCCCCCAACCAAAACGTGTAGTTAGTATTTATTTTACATAAATATGTCAAAGTATGATGCTAGTCTGTCGGTCAGTGTGGCGGCCGCCATATGTAAACAGCTTTTCCGGTGAAAATTCTTTTGAATAAATGCTTAAATCCCTGAATTCTTCATAGATATGGATGTAAAACAGTCTTGGTTCTTGGTTAAAATCTCCCCCAAAACATGCAGGTCGCATTTATTTTACGTAAACATTGCGAAGTGTAATGCCAATGCTGTAGCGGCTAATTTCTTTTATTGATTTTTTTTCTTTCCACAACGTTTCAAAATGCATGCTTGGTACGAAAAAATATGATACCCGTATTTTTCGGACTATAAGTCGCACCAGCCCAAAAATGCGCAATCAAGAGGAAAAAAAAAACATAAGTCGCACTGGAGTATAAGTAGGGTTGGGAATCTCTGGCATGAAGCCGATTCGATATGTATCTAGATTAGGGCTGTCAAAATTATCGCGTTAACGGGCGGTAATTAATTTTTTAAATTAATCACGTTAAAATATTTGACGCAATTAACGCACATGTCCCGCTCAGTATTCTGCCGTTTGGAAAGTTTTAAAGCAAAGCTTTTTGTGCTGTCTAACAGCGAACTCTTGTGGTCGCTTTGCGACATGGTTTATTGTTTTTTTGCCAGTTCAATATGGCTGCACGACGTCTCGGGCTGACGCCCTATGTTGTAATGTTGTGCTTATATGATCCTTGGACAAGATTTGTCCGTAAGTATGGTTGTTGTAAAGAATGTACATATTATGTTAGTAAGCGAAATGTTATATTTTTTGTATGAGATGCTTTTTGTTTATGTTTAGTTAACCTGTATAGCGTGCTAAGCTAACGTTGTTGCTAATGCAATGCTTGTGTACTTTTTTTTTGTAGTTTTACGACGGTCTAAAGAGGACAATGGTTTGAGGCCATTTTATTCATAAATCAGATGAAAAAGGAAGAAGTCTGATCATTAAGGCGTCATTCACTAGCTTTTTAGCTTTGGAAAAAGTAGACGCTTTGGAGTAAGGACAGCATAGACAGATTTAAATGACAGTAGAGTGAGATGCCCACTACAGTCCTAATGTACCGTATGTTGAATGTATATATCCATCTTGTGTCTTATCTTTCCATTCCAACAATTTATTTTACAGAATATATATGTAATTTACAGAAAAATAGGGCATATTTTATAGATGGTTTGAATTGCGATTAATTGCGATTAATTACGATTAATTAATTTTTAAGATGTAATTAACTCGATTAAAAATTTTAATCGTTTGACAGCCCTAATCTAGATACACAGGTCTGTTCCGAACACAAGAGGTTAGTAATTTAAGTGCAAACTTTCAACGTAAACATCTTACAAACAAAAAATATTAATTATATGCAGCAGCTCTAGAAAAAAAGAATTAAAACTGCAATGTTATCATAAATAATAAATTATGCTTTACCACTGGTATAATTGGGGGAATAAAACATGGCATTTTAGACAGACAGGTCAATAATCATTACTTTAACCTTATACACAGCAGAGTCTTTCACTTATGTCTGTGCTT
This sequence comes from Corythoichthys intestinalis, assembly GCF_030265065.1. Lineage (NCBI taxonomy): Eukaryota > Metazoa > Chordata > Actinopteri > Syngnathiformes > Syngnathidae > Corythoichthys > Corythoichthys intestinalis. The sequence goes on from NC_080413.1 coordinate 9,659,766, forward strand.
CCACATTTTTTTATTCCTCATCACTGTCCATATCTTTTCTGAAGGGCAGATTTTTTCTTGAGGAAGATCAACTAATCCACACGTTAATGTTTAAGTAGACTGCGTTTCGTGGAAAAAAAATCTCCAGAGGGTCGTGCTGCCCTTTCCACCATTGTAGTAGGTTATTTTTCAGGGTTAGAAACTCACGATCTCTGTACCGCTCCACACTTCACACTAGCTCTGTCCCATGCGAACAGATCTGGCTGCCTTCCTCACTTCAAAGTCCGACTTTTGTTTTTCCTGGGTGCGTTGAAAATCAATCGCTGCACGTCGCTGGCGTCTGTGCTCAAACTGTCCATTGTTTTAGCATGTTGCTTCGTTGCCACTACTACTTTCGTTTTCGTTTTAGGCTCTCGCGTTGTTATGACACGCCCGTGACGATCGGGTAATGACGACGACTAGTAGCGGTTCTGCCGAAATGCATGGGAAGTTGAGGCAACCACAACCGTGAGTTGTGCTTGTCCATATTATATCATGCGTGCGGTCTCATTCTAAGTGCGCTGTGTGGTGAATGACATAAGTGCAGAATGTGAAGTAAAAGCTAAATTATCAACCCATTAAGCAATGCATTGAACTAGGCATTAGAAGCCGATTCTTGTGCTCGCGATAGCCGAATTCTGTCTCTACTATCGGTTCATTGAATATTTAATGGCTAATTACTGTCGAATGGTAACTTTACTATCGATACAGCTGTATCTCTCACCTGTAAAACCGGATATCCGGTCGTATCGGTTTATCGTTCTCAAGCTTAAGTATAAGTCGTATTTTGGGGGGAAAATTTACTTGATAAAATCCAACACATAGAACGGAGTTGTCATCTTGAAAGGCAATATAAAATGAAAATACAATAGAGAACAACATGCTGAATAGGTGTACAGTATGATAATGTTACATGATGCATGAACAACGAAATGCGAACGTGACCGTATGTTAACGTCACATAGCTATTAAGAGTTATTCAGATAACTATAGCATAAAGAACATGCTAACAAGTTTTATAAAGATATAATAATGTGTTAATAATTTCACACATAAGTCGCTTCAGAGTATAAGTTTCACCCCAAGCCAAACTATGAAAAAAAAACCTAGGACTTTTAGTCCAAAAAATATGGTAATTCCTTGAATCCTCGAACAAATCACTTCTGAGACAAGCCTTCCTGTTTGTATCCGGTACTTTTTCAACATAAATCCGGCGTTGAATCGCTGCATGTGTCGCTGCGACTGACTGACTGCGAAGCGGATTGTGGGATGGCCCCCTACTTGAAGGGGTGGAGCACTGAAGGTCGAATCTGACCCGTCAATATCATTATGAAGTCTATGTCTTTGTCATCAAATGTGGACAAAATATGGCTTTAAAAGTTCTGACTTTTTAAAGATATGCCCTGACAAAAAGGCATTTCTTGCGAAAACTGCCCCAAATTTCACCATTCGACGCTCATTTGGATGGAGATGTCTATCATGACGTGACTTTAAAACATCTAAAGAATCAAGAGCAAAATTAAACGGGAAGTCAGCAATTTGGTTTGGAGCAGCTATTTTAAGCAAATTTCATTTGCACTCATACTCGAGAATTTGTTCAAACGGGTTTTATTCAGAAGGAGGTACTTCAATCAGTGCTCTCAACCGTTATTGAGCCTAGGCACATATTTTACTGAAGAAACATCTCACAGCATGCCATAAAACAACAATGTCAGAATAAGTGTCAGGGTTTCTCTTAGGATTTTTTCAAGCTGTGGTGGTGGGCTGCATCGGAGTCGGACCGCCTCACCATGTCGTGCCAAGGCAAAATTACGTCATATCATGACAAATTTTTTTCCCACATTTTGTTTCCCAAGAAGAACCATAACAAAGATCTATTTGAAAAATTTCATTAGCCAGGCTAATGTCGTAGCTCTCAGCTACGGCACATGTACGTAAAATGCGTAGTTGATTACAGCTACATTACCCTCTGTAATAATACGACTTTTTTTCTCGTAGCAATAGTATGACTTACATCTCTTGTAATGGGCCCATTTCAAGATGTAGGGGGAATTTCTACTTGCCGTGTAAAGAGTTTTACTAGTTTCTGTGAGAAGGTGAATAGTTTTTGTTGTTGTTCGTGAACTACATTTAGCTTAGCAAGGAGAGGTATGAGAGACATTTTTCAAGTGTCCCAGAGCTCGCAAAACTTGGGGGAAAAAGGCGCATTTATTAAGGTTTCGTCAGCCATGATTGCGTATAGCCGTCTGCTGTAACAGCCTGATAGCACAGATTTAATACACCTGGGGCAGGCGTATTATTTCTGCTATTGAATGCGTTGTCGACATTAGTGCGGCGGCGCTCTGACCCGCCACTCGGCGCAAATTCATTCAAACTTGCCGTTCTGTGACTTCCGTCCAAGACTGCCGTCCACCGCTCACTTTGGCCGAAAAGTCCTATCCAAAATACTGTAATGCTCCGGATGGGGGGAAGAAGGAGAGGAGTATTGTGGCAACAATAATAAAGAATAACAAAATAACAGCTGGCTTCCATGACATGAGACCGCAATCTCCTTCTCGCTTCCCTCTACGTCACAGCTCCACGTCCGATCGTCTCTTAAGGGGACCTCGCATAGTTAAAGACATTACGGTACACAATGAATAGGTTGCTGCTGAATCATTCACACCTAGGCTGCCGCTAGTTTAAAACGGCCTTAAAAAAAAAAATAAAATAAAATAAAACGTCTCTTTTGCACCGCGTGGCGGCTTTTATTTTGGTGTGGCGGTGTGCCACATTATTTAATATGTAGGGGAAACCCTGAGTGTACATGGTAAAATGGTGACTCACAGATTGAAACTTCAATAATGGTTTTTAAAGCTGGTTGACCGACAAGCTGTCAACCTTCAATGTGGCATTAGACACGTCGCTGACTGTCTTTGTGCTTCAAGGTTAGCAAATTGAAGTTTCCTGACCTTGCCCTTGTACCCTGCACTCTTTGCATTTGTCATTGAGTTACCTTTCCTGTCTGTTTTATAAAACCTGCTTTAACTTAACTTTCTGAACAAAGCGAAGATGAGGCTACATTTCCCCCCCCCCCTTGCAGAAGGGGATTTACATCATATGCGATGGCAAAGCCCCTTCACGGAAGACCGCACCTTAAGTTCCTTCTATATCCATAGGTCTGTTTTGAAGCTGATGGTTGTCAGCTGTCCTTCTCAGATGAATAACTTTGTCAGGCTTATCCAAACTCTGCTTGCCCTTCTTGGGGTTTATGGCGCAGTTTCTCTCGGGGCGCCAATTACGCCGTAACATCTCTCTCAATCAACAAATTCGCTTCTTGTGCAAGGCAACAAGATCATGACTAAAACATGAGCAGCCATCCACTCTGCTTACCAAACAGAACATGCTACTTTGGTCCCCCCAAGCGGACCGGAAATCGGTACCTTTTTGGCTCAGTGGGCTCCCTTGTCGGCACATCCCAGCAATAGTGGGTGGGCGGCCACGGGGTGTAATTGGCGTAAAAGAAGTGCTCTTTTGACATGCACTCACTTTCTCCCACCCTCTTCCGAAGTGACATAGAGCCATCAAACCATTATCGAGTGGCTTTTTTTACCCAAGTCCCACACGGATGACGGTGTCGACGCCATCACTCAAACTGATTGGCAGGCCTTTTAGTTGGCCTGATCTTTTGGACTCTGACGGTCCGCCGCTGTGAACAGCAACACATGGCACTAATCTGCAGGCTTGTGGCTAAAGCGTGTCGTGGGGCGGGGGGCGCTCGGGTTATCTTTAAGAAACAGATCGTGAAAATAGGGAGACTGTGAATAATTGCTTTTTTATCCCCTAGCTTACGGAACAAATTGAATTTCCCATTGGCGCCAGGAACGAGCGCCGCCGTTTAAGCGGCGCTATGCTCGCTGCTGTTTATTAGGACTTGTGGTGGATGTCAGCCTTCCCTCGGTTATATTCATTGATTATAGGGTGCTCATTATTCCCGACTGTCAACGTGATGGAAGAGGTTCTGAAATCTCGTCCACGAATTTAAATACCAAAAGGAGTTTGGTTGCAGAATCAACACTTGAGGCCATTGAGGACATGGGTATTTACTTGCGCCCTTAAGAGCAATGATGCTAATTTTAATAACTGAAGCTTTCTCTAAAGGAGACATTATGCATTTTTCTTTAAATCTGATTCCAAGTGTGATATTTTAATATAAGATCCTGGAAATTAGTGCTGCCCTCACCAGTGAAAGTACAAACTATGCTTTTACCACATTTTATTCACATAAAGAACCAGTAGTAGCTGCTAGCCTCATTGAAAACATGGGCCTTGTTCAGATTGGGAGCCAAAATCCAATTTTTAGCTAATCCAGATTGAAACTGGATGGCTCTTTTGTAGTCTGAACTCGGACTGCAGCTAGCGATTATTTTAGTAGTCGATTAATATATCAACGAGTTAGTTCGAATAAGCAAGTAATTGGATTAAGAACATTTAATGCGTTGCAGAATAAATTTTAGATGTAAAACAAAGGCTTGCCAAGATTGCACTTTCAAAAGAGAATTTAATGCTAATACAAAATACAATGGCGTACCGCAAGCAACACGTCACTTCCGCTCATTAATATTCATGACATTAGCTACTGTTGCTAAGTAGGGACAAGCCACCGTTTGTCCCTAATAGGAAATGAATGGAAATCGTGTACGAAGGAGATGTTTACAAAGCTAAACCTACCAATTCTCTCCGAAAATGATGTGCCTGGTGCCAAATTGACCGGCAAAGATGTGGAAGAACATAAAAAAGTTCAGTTAAAGAGATGGCTTTAGTGTCGAAGGCTGAAAAAGACGGAAAAAAACGAGCCGACCTAAGCATAGCTTAGCGACTGACAATGACATTCTCCTTTTTCAACAAGCTATCCTTTACCATCAGCCCTGTCTTTCTTATATATCCTCTGGTTGTCCTACATCTCTTACCGTTCTTGGGGGTAATTTAGTTAGCTTTGTGTAGCGATCGCAAATGCTACTCAGTGACAGCCAACGAACACTTTTAATTTTTTCATTGATAACACATCTTAATTCTATAATTTATTTACACTTCCCCCTTACTAAAGTAGTTTTTTTATATATAACAGAAACGGTAACAGTGGCAGTCAGATACCATTGTAATTCTTTTCAGGTCATGCATTGTCAGACAGAAGCAGTACGGCACAACGTTGCACTAAAAAAATAAGTTAAAAATATAAAAATGGCTTACCTCTTTGTCCTCTGAAAGACCATGCCAACCCAACATAATGTTTACTGCATTTGAAATGTGAATGGATTCACCGAGCTGTTGTTAAAGTCTGCGCAAGTTGATTCGGTCTTCACATTTTTTCCTCCCGAGTTTTTGGTTTCCGGAAACGTATGAAGAAAACATCCTTCATGTGTCGTAATGTCTAGAGTCGTTTCTGCAAGTTCCAAAAAGAAGCAATGCGTGATCGGCATGTTCGTTTTTGAAAGATTACCGGAGTAAAGGAGCATAAAATTTCATTGTGTCTATGCGAGGGCGGGTCTATAATGTCCCACTTCGGCTTTACTTCCGCTTTACGATTTTGACTTCAGTGAATGAACATTGATTTGAGCCAGAGGATGGCGTGGCAAATGCCAAATATCAGAACTGTGCTACTTTTGCCTCAATTTAAACCAGTAAAAACCTTACACAGTAGTAGTGCTGCCACCATTAATCGATTAACTCGAGTATTCGATTAGAAAAAAAATTTGGGAATTACATTTTGCTGCTTCGAATATTAGTTTAATTAAAGTGGCGTTGTAATGGTTTATTTTGAAAGTGTTTGCATTTAGTTTTACTGATTTGGGTGGATACACTGACCACTAGTCTGCCTCATTTCACATGGCTGAAATCAGCTGCTCCATGTTAAGACCAACATAAGCAATGTTTTTGTTTAAGCTAATGTTTTTTTAATGCATTTGTAATTTAGTTTATAGGTATACTATATTTAGCAGTTTTTTTGTGGGGATTTGTGTCAGGACCATATGTTAAGAGCATTGTGGGGGGAAAAAAAAAAACGTTAGTGTTTTAATAGCATTAACTTATTTGCTCCCAAAAACGTATAATACGTTCTATTTTTAATTGTTTCAGTGTCCCAAAGACGTATTCATTAACAAGAGATATCTCTAGGTTCTGATTCAACTTCGTTCCAAAGCACAAAGCTGAAAATCCATTTTAAAGCAATAAAACTGGCCACTGGAGGGCAGTAGCGCATTTGGTAAGACCCCCAACCCGATTCAACGGAACGAACTAAATACTTATTTGCCCCACTGTATGTTCCAATTTGCCAGTATGTTTTGAAAATAAAAATCCTGTTCAATGGACAAAAGCTTTTTTTTTTTTTTTTTTTTTTTTAAAACCGTGATAAGGTTTTCATACCGTCAGAATCTCATGCAGCACATGCCTACTTGTAATGAAAACAAAGTTAAGCTTTTTGGCCATAATGGCAGTAATCGTGGAAATTAGGAATTGGCTGGTGGTTGTTTGGTTTTATTTTTGTCTATTGCAAAAACCTAGCATTGAAGCCGGGATGTGTCAACTTTATATCCTCTGCAATGACTGCATGTTCCCCTTTATTGCCACTTTTCCTGGAATCTCTGAATGCAAATGACTAGACCCTAAAGCTTTGCTGTTATTCTTTTTTCCAACAATCAGACTATTGTGTGGAAAGTGATGCAGAAGAATGCTGATGAGACTTTTAAGAAGTAAATATCCAATCTAGAGCCCCCGCCCCTCCATCTCGCACTTATTGCCGACGATGCTGTTTTCTTTTAACAGCTGCCCAGAATGAGCTCTTTTCTCAGCGCCGCCGGCACAGTACGCAGCCCTTTGGGCACGACGTGGAGTTATTACAGCATTTCACCGTTTCCTGTTTCAACACGAGCCTGCTCGACAATAGCCACGTCCCAGTTTCATTTTGTCGTCTTCGCTCACTCTTCGTCATCACAGCAGGGGAGCCCCATCTTCCCTAAGGCAAAGTGGCCCTGTAGCATGTTTGTGCCTCTAAAGAGAACGACGTAATAGTAGAGTTTATCATCTGCCAATCAAAAATAGATGGCATTTGTACTAGGGCTGTCAAACATTAAAATTTTTAATCGAGTTAATTACAGCTTAAAAATGAATCGTAATTAATCGCAATTCAAACCATCTATAAAATATGCCATATTTTTCTGTAAATTATTGTTGGAATGGAAAGATAAGACACAAGACGGATATAAACATTCAACATACGGTACATAAGTACTGTATTTGTTTATTATAACAATAAATCAACAAGATGGCATTAACATTACTAACATTCTCTTAAAGCGATCCATGAATAGAAAGACTTGTAGTTCTTAAAAGATAAATGTGATTACAAGTTATAGAAATTTTATATTAAAACCCCTCTTAACCCTATATTGCCAAATGTATCACATTTGATACACCTAAAATTTCATTATTTTGGGACTAATTCCGAATTTTGACATTTCTTTTTTGGGGGGGGGGGGGGGTGGATGCAAGTCAACACATGCATCTGCAGGTTCCTTGAAAAAAACAGGATTTAGCAAGGGTTATCGATATCTGAGCGCTTATTACACATATTCATTTTGACTTTTCTTTTTACAAATTTGAAAAAAAGGTTTCATTAGGACCTTATTTTTCAAATTTTGGGATTCTCTGATGATTGCTTCATATTGCTGGCATTAACACTAGAAAACCCAGCAGAGGCCGACTCGGCCTTCTTCAAGACAAATACCTCTAATATTCCCAAGCAATGGCCGATTTGGCCTCTCCTCCGGAAAAACCCAGAGGTGGCCAAAATGACCCAAGTGCTTTTGAATTAGCAAGTCGTTGTCCGACAGACAGCAACCATTCATATGTAAATGCAACCACTAGACATATATTGTGCTCGTATGCGGCTCAAACGGAAGGGAACACACCACGGTTGCACTATTCGTGTGATGGTTTGTGTCATTTCAAGTGAAGCTACATTTATTTATAGAGTTATACACTTTTTACACATTTTTAAACTCACTTCTCCTATATTCCACGCACAAAAAAAACAAACAAAAAAAAAAACAGAAAGAAATGGCCCAAATGTGTACATCGTTTTGGAAAAAAAAGTGTTTTAGAACTGCAATTTGAATGTAAAGCAGGAGTTGTGTCTATAGTTTAGAAGGACTGAATCAAGGGCATGGATCATGAATTTAAAATTCACATTTGGGTCATTTTTTTCTGTTTTTATGTGTGGAGTATAAGAGAAGTGAGTTTAAAAAATGTGTAAAAAGTGTAAAACTCCATAAGTAAATACAGCCTGACTTGAACTGACACAAACTATCACATAAATAGTTCAACCGCGGTGTGTTCCCCTCCGTTTGGGTCGCATACCAACACAATGTATGTCTAGTGGTTGCATTTCTATATGAACGGCTGCTGTCTGTTGGACAACGACTTACCAGTTCAAGAGCACTTGGGTGATTTTGGCCACCTCTGGGTTTTTCCGGGGAGAGGCCATAGAATTCTCCGGGACTTCTAGTGTTGAAGGGCGTTTGTTTTATTAAAATTTGTAAAAATTTCCAATCAAAAAATAAACTAGTAGCTCGCCATTGTTGATGTCAATAATTACACCATGTTCACTCATTGTGCTTAAACCCATAAAATCATTTGGACCCAATCGCCGGCAGAGGGCGCCAAACACCAAAAAACAAGTAACAAGCGGACATTACACTGCTGTCATTTTAATCTGTTTGAGCGGGGCATGTGTGTTAATTGCGTCAAATATTTTAACTAGGGCTGTCAAAATTATCGCGTTAACGGGCGGTAATTAATTTTTAAAATTAATCACGTTAAAATATTTGACGCAATTAACGCACAAATGCCCCGCTCAGATTAAAATGACAGCACAGTGAAATGTGTACTTGTGTTTTTCAGAGTTTTGGCACCCTCTGCTGGCGGTTGGGTGCGACTGATTTTATAGGCTTCAGCACCCATGAGCATTGTGTAAGTAATTATTGACATCAACAATGGCGGGCTACTAGTTTATTTTTTGATTGAAAATTTTACAAATTGTATTAAAACGAAAATATGAAGAGGGGTTTAATATAAAATTTCTATAACTTTTACTAACATATATCTTTTAAGAACTACAAGTCTTTTTATCCATGGATGGCTTTAACAGAATGTTAATAATGGTAATGCCATCTTGTTGATTTATTGTTATAATAAAGAAATACAATACTTATGTACTGTATGTTGAATGGATATATCCATATTGTGTCGTCTTTCCATTCCAACAATAATTTACAGAAAAATATGGCATATTTTATAGATGGTTTTAATTGCGATTAATTACGATTAATTACTTTTTAAACTGTAATTAACTGGATCAAAAATTTTAATTGTTTGACAACCCTAATTTTAACGTGATTAATTAAAAAAATTAGCGCCCGTTACCGCGATAATTTTGACAGCCCTAATTTGTACACTTTTTGTTTCATTCTTAAAGCTGTTTAGCCCTCATGCAGTCGTATTGCATTTTCCATCAAGTAGCCAAGTGTGTGAGAGGCTTCTACAAATAGAGAAGCTACAGTTCATGCTGGCGACATGTTTTTTTTTTTCCCCCTCTCATGTGAAGGCGTTTCATTTCCTTTGATTAAAAAACATTTTATAAGTGCCAAAAGGCCTTTAGAAAATACAAGCTGATGATTTTTAACTTAAAGCTATTTTCTGACATTGATCTCGCACAAGGGCTTTTAAAGCACATCACTCCTTTTTTTGGTCCTTTAAAACCAAGCAGAGATAATTCACAGCTATCAAGTGTCCTGGGGATTTTTCCAGTGATTTGATGTTGGAAGCCAAGCCGGCCCGCTGCATATTTTAAGATGAGTTGACAACCCCAGAAGGGATTTCTTCCCACTATTCCTCGCCGTAAGGGCCAAGCATCTCATTTTAATGTTCCAAGACGAGGTCCATAATATGATTTGTCATGATTGTCCCTGACCCTCCTAACACCATCTATATTGCATTACCTGTGTGAACGCTCCCATACTTGCCACATGGACCGGGATATTTTTAAAACCGGCGTGCCAGCGTGAAGCCCCACTTCGACCACCCCTTTGCCCTCGCATAAGCCCAGGCGAAAAGAAAACGATGTTCATTCATCATTTATTGTTTTCAGGAAAAGGAATCTGAATTGGTGTCTTGAAGTGGAATAGCAAAGGCTTAATAGTGTCCCCGATGATCGCAGATACTGTATGTGTATAACTACCCTCTCTCAGAATGATCTCCACCGTGGATTTTTTTTTTCAGAGGACTAAAACACAATTCTACATTTTGTTGATTGTTACCTTTTCACATCCTTACAGTAAAACATAACATTTTGTGTGTCAAGAGTAGGGGTGGGAACTACGACTGCAGCTATCGATGATTTCAATAGTTGAATCATGGAATAATCTGATAAGGTACATAAAAAATTGAAATACCTGAGCTGAGCCTCAAACATTATATATAAATAAGTAAATGAGGATCTAATGACAACAAAAGAACAATCGGCTAACTTACATAGCAAATGTCCGCTAGCTTAAATGCTATAGAATTCTAACTTTTTTTCCTCAATGCTCTTAACAAATGGTTCAAACTAGAGCTGAAACGAATACTCGAGCAACTCGAGTAACTCGAGTTTAAAAACTGATCCGAGTAGTTTTATTCACCTCGATTAATCGTTTATTTTGACAGCTCTAAGCATCACGTTTTGCTCGGACTACTTTTAATGCGGGACGCGCTGATGTCACGTACGTGGAGGAAGAAGAAGAAGAGAAAAAAAAAACGCTACAAACGACGCCGACGTTGCTAAATACTAGCCTGCACGATGCTAGTGTGTAGCAGGTAGTGTCTGATGAGTCTCATAGAGACCACATGTATGTTGAACTAGATGCGAAATGACAGACTCTGCCTCGTCTGAGCAGCGTTAGTAAACAGCCGCCATCTTAAAGCAGTAGAGCGCTAAGTGCTAATAAAGAGCGCTAAGCGCTAATAAATAAGATTAATGTAACGTTAGCCCTGCGGAGGGCTAGGTTTCTATTAATTATGACCACTGTCGATGCTTGGCTAACGTGTCTTACATACAGGCTTTAACATAACATAGCGATGTGGAGTGATGAGGGTGTAAAATAAAAACTCAATAATGCTAACTATCAATTTTAGCTCAGTAGTCATTGCTGGATAAAACACCAAGTAGCACTGGTCCCTAATGTGCTCCAATACAGCCTGTATCATACATTTATTTTGAACACTGCAAAAACTCAAAATCCTATCAGGACTTGCAGTTTAGACTAACTTAAAACTTAGCTAGAACTTAAAAATGGTTTTTCACAAATAAAAATTCAATGGAAACACGTAGGGAGAAAAAAACTTAAGTGATGTGTGTTATCAAGCGTAACGGCATTTTTAGGTATATATACATATATATATATATATATATATATATTTTTTTTTTAAATAAGATCTAAAGGTTTTTTGAGTGAAAGCAATGAATTAGTCTTTTTTTTATTTTTATTTTAGTTACATCTGAGAAGCAATTGTCGGCTGTTTTCAACAATATACATCGAAAATAAAGACATTGATTGACTGAAAATGGTTCAAGATCAGATAAAATGTCTTGTTTTCTCATGTATATTTATAATTGCTCTTCACCCAAAAATATATTTGTTTTATCCGATTACTCGATTAATCGATAGAATTTTCAGTCGATTACTAAAATATTCGATAGCTGCAGCCCTAGTTCAAACACATATTCCCGCTAAAAATTTGCTAATATACCTATTAGCTAAATTACGAATGCATTAAACAAACAAAAGCTTAAACAAAAACTTAGCTTATGATAGTCTTAACAGGGAGCAGCGGGATTCAGCCATGTGAAATGAGTTATATCATATTCACTGCTGGCAGTAGAGGGGGGAATCTTTGGGCACCTTACGATTCGATTACGATTCAGAGGCGACAATTCGATTATAAATCGATTATTGATGCAAACCCCATGCAAACAAAATTTAATGTTGTGACTGAACCGTTAAAGGTGTTATAGTTTCTCCCGTTATTCCATAATTTCCCTTCTGTCAACTTTTGAGATGTGAAAGTTTTAAAACTGTTTTAAAGACAGATTCAAGCCAAGATTTTGCCATTTTAGGACTATTTTAGATAAAAAGTTAATTAAATTCACTTGGAAGGTTCGCTACAACAGCCTTCCAGGGAAGTCTACTGCTTTAAGATGGCGTCTGTTTACTAACGCCGGCGTGTGTCATTTTGCATGCTCACTCTTTCCCAGTGCTTTTCATCATGTATTACTACACCTAAAATTGACTTTTGAATTTTTTTATACAGCATTTTGTGCATTTTGCGCCATGCAACCTCTCGTAAAAGGACAGTTCTATGTATTTTCCAGCATTTGGCACAAAAAAAAACAATCTTTGTGTCAAAAAAAAAAAAGCATGTGAACCTCCAGTGATGGCAGGTAACACTTGCAAAGAAAGGCAACAGCAAATGGAGCTAGGCTATGAAGGTTAAATGGCCCGTGTCAGCGGTGCTCCTTAGCGCATGGGATTACTGCCCTTTTGTGTAGCACCACGCTTTCTCAATCACCAAGCGCGTTGTAAGACACGCTGCCGCCATTTACCCCACGCCACAGCCAAGCCACTGACCAAACTGACAAAAGGGACGGTAGTGCAATCAGATGACTTTCAGCCAGTGGGAGAATGCATCAAAGGGGGTGAATGGAGCAGAAATGAGGCAAAAGGAGGCAGGATGAGATGGGAATATATATATATATATACACACACACTCACCGGCCACTTTATTAGGTACACCACGCTAGTAACTGGTTGGCATCACACAGTTGGTGCAGATATGTCGGCTGCACATCCATGATGCGAATCTCCCGTTCCACCAAATCCCAAAGATGCTCTATTGGATTGAGATCTGGTGACTGTGGAGGCCATTTGAGTACAGTGAACTCATCGTCATGTTCAAGAAACCAGTCTGAGATGATTCCAGCATTATCCTGCTGAAAGTAGCCATCAGAAGTTGGGTACATTGTGGTCATAAAGGGATGGACATGGTCAGCAACAATACTCAGGTAGGCTGTGGTGTTCCAACGATGCTCAATTGGTACCAAGGGGCCCAAAGAGTGCCAAGAAAATATTCCCCACACCATTACACCACCACCATCAGCCTGAACCGTTGATACAAGGCAGGATGGATCCATGCTTTCATGTTGTTGACGCCAAATTCTGACCCTACCATCCGAATGTCGCAGCAGAAATCGAGACTCATCAGACCAGGCAGCGTTTTTCCAATCTTCTATTGTCCAATTTTGATGAGCTTGTGCAAATTGTAGCCTCAGTTTCCTGTTCTTAGCTGAAAGGAGTGGCACCCGGCGTGGTCTTCTGCTGCTGTAGCCCATCTGCCTCAAAGTTCGACGTACTGTGCGTTCAGAGATGCTCTTCTGCCTACCTTGGTTGTAACGGGTGTTTATTTGAGTCACTGCTGCCTTTCTATCAGCTCAAACCAGTCTGGCCATTATCCTCTGACCTCTGGCATCAACAAGGCATTTCCGCCCACAGAACTGCCGCTCACTGGATATTTTTTCTTTTTCGGAACATTCTCTCTAAACCCTAGGGATGGTTGTGTGTGAAAATCCCAGTAGATCAGCAGTTTTTGAAATACTCAGACCAGCCCTTCTGGCACCAACAACCATGTACTGATGCTCGGTTTGAACTGCAGGAGATTGTGTTAAACCATGTCTACGTGCCTAAATGCACTGAGTTGCTGCCATGTGATTGGCTGATTAGAAAGCAAGTGTTAACGAGCAGTTGGACTGGTGTACCTAATAATGTGGCCGGTGAGTGTGTGTGTGTGCCATGCAGATCTTCTCCGGAGCCTTCAGGTTTCAGGGCTGCTGCCGGGCAACACGGACTTTCAGCTCCCTCCATAGATTTTCTATCGGGTTCAGATCTGGTGACTGGCTAGGCCACTCCAGGACCTTGAGATGCTTCTTACGGAGCCACTCTTTAGTTGCCTTGGCTGTGTGCTTTGGGTCGTTGTCATGCTGGAAGACCCAGCCACGACCCATCTTCAGGGCTCTCACTGAAGGAAGGAGGTTGTCAGCCAAGATCTGGCGATACATAGCCCCATCCATCCTCCCCTCAATACGGTGCAGTCGTCCTGTACCCTTGGCAGAGAATCACCCCCAAAAAATGATGTTTCCTCCTCCATGTTTCACGGTTGGGATGGTGTTCTTGGGGTTGTACTCATCCTTCTTTTTCCTCTAAACACGACGAGCCGGGTTTAGACCAAAAAGTTCAATTTTGGTCTCATCCGACCACATGACCTTCTTCCATTGCTCCTCTGGATCATCCGGATGGTCAGTGGCAAACTTCAGACGTGTCTGGACATGCACTGGCTTCAGCAGCGGGACCTTGCGTGCGCTGTAGGATTTTTTTAACCCATGACAGCGTAATGTGTTTCCGATGGTTTTCTTCGAGACTGTGGTTCCAGCTCTCTTCAAGTCATTGACCAGGTCCTGCCGTGTAGTTCTGGGCTGATCTCTCACCTCCCTCATGATCAGTGATGCCCCACGAGGTGAGATCTTGCATGGAGCCCCAGAACGAGGCAGATTGACCGTCAACTTGAACTTCCATTTTCTAATAATCGCTCCAGCGGTTGTTACCTTCTCACCAAGCTGCTTGCTTATTTTCCTGCAGCCCATCCCAGCCTTGTGCAGGTCTATTATTTTATCCCTGATGTCCTTACACAGCTCTTTGGTCTTGGCCATTGTGGAGAGGTTGGAGTTTGTTTGTTTGAGCATGTGAACAGGTGTCTTTATACAGGTAACAATTTCAAACAGGTTCAGTTACTTCCAGTAATGAGTGTAGAGCAGGAGGGGTTCTTAAAAAAAGAACTAAGAACCGAAATATTTACTAGTTGGTAATGTATCAAATACTTATTTCATGCAGTTAAATACAAATTTATTATTTAAAAATTATACAATGTGATTTTCTGGATTTTTGTATTAGATTCCGTCCCTCACAGTTGAAGAGAACTTATGATACAAATTACAGACGTCTACATGGCTTGCAAGTGGGAAAACCAGCAAAATCGGCAGTGTATCAAATACTTGTTCTCCCTACTGTATTTTCTAAAAGGGTGAACTTGCAAAATCACATGGGGTGCAAATACTTCTGCTCCCCACTGTATATACTAGTATATTTTTTTTAAAAAAAAACATAAAATACACTGCAAAAAGAGCTTCGGGGGGAGGTGGCTCTATAAAACATTGAAATGGTGAAAAGGTGAGAAGATGCTACATAAAACAGGAGAGGAAGTGGGCCGTAAAGTAGCAAAGTGCGCCCAAAACGCAAGAGAAATGTGCAATACGTGGATTTTCACACAGTTGCTCACTGTCGAGATGGAATGTAATTATGCCAATTAAAGCTTTTATGTAGATTTTTTTTTTTAGGGGGCCTATGTCTCATGGTGCTCCATTTTGTTCTGGCTTCATGACACGGTGTGGCGAATATCCAAAGAGCTCCCTTTTGGATGTTCTTTCACGCACACAGACACAAACACACACACCGCTAGCAGTTAGTCTATGAAAATAGCCCAATAAAATGTGCCGGGTAGAGCTCAGTGGACTGCAGAGCTAATGATGACTATTTTTTTTTTTTTGGGAGAGGGGGGTTATGAGAGTCTTCAGCACTGGCTTTTTACTGAACAAGGGACTCGCACTTATTAGAGGCCAAGGGGGAGTTTTTGTCACATCTTCGGAGTTTGTCTTACGCTGCCAGACAGTCTAATGGAAAGTGACAAAATTGTCAAAGTTATTATGTGCTTAATCTGCTGTTTCAGTGGAGAACAACATCCAGCGGGAATAACAACGGGGCAACTTTTTAATGTGCAAAAAAAGTCCTTTTTGTGTTTGGGCGATGCTTTTCCGCTCTGGTTCTGTAAGTGGAGATAATACACTTAACAAAATGGACACAAACTTTGATGTCAGATATGGTTGAGTGGGTTTGTTTGAATGACTTTATGCTTTACATTTAACAGAGGCTGTCAAATTAATCGATCAATCATGAAATTAATCGACTACTGTTTTTAGACTGGATTGTTTAGAACTACTTGTCCAATAATGACTTTTAACTGATATTCTGATATTGTCAAACTAAAAAAATCCGATATCAAACGGATACCGAGATATAAGGTCGTGCACTTCACGTGTTATTGTTAATTGTATTGTTATGCCCCGCAGGATGCTTCGGTTATCGGCTAGCCGATAATATCTATTTAGAACCCTTTTTAAAATCTTACCAGCCTCTTACAGTGGGGCAAATAAGTATTTAGTCAACCACCAATTGTGCAAGTTTTCCTACTTGAAAAGATTAGAGGCCTGTAATTTTCAACATGGGTAAACCTCAACCATGAGAGACAGAATGTGGAAAAAAAACAGAAAATCACATTGTTTGATTTTTAAAGAATTAATGTCCAAATTAGAGTGGAAAATAAGTATTTGGTCACCTACAAACAAGCAAGATTTCTGGCTGTCAAAGAGGTCTAACTTCTTCTAACAAAGTCTAACCAGGCTCCACTCGTTACCTGTATTAATGGCACTTGTTTTCACTCATTATCGGTATAAAAGACACCTGCCCACAACTTCAGTCAGTCACACTCCAAACTCCATTATGGCCACGACCAAAGAGCTGTCGAAGGACACCAGAGACAAAATTGTCGACCTGCACCAGGCTAGGAAGACTGAATCTGCAATAGGTAAAATGCTTGGTGTGAAGAAATCAACTGTGGGAGCAATTATTAGAAAATGGAAGACATACAAGACCACTGATAATCTCCCTTGATCTGGGGCTCCATGCAATCTCCCTCGATTTGGGGCTCCATGCAAGATCTCACCCCGTGGCGTGAAAATGATAAAAACGGTGAGCAGAACCACACGGGGGGACCTAGTGAATGACCTACAGAGAGCTGGGACCAGGGAGCGGGAGATCGGCAGGTGGATCGGTGCAGCCTCTGCAGTGATGCAGACTCTGCACTGGTCCGTAGTGATGAAGGAGCTGAGCCGAAAGGCGAAGCTCTCGATTTACCTGCCGATCTACGTTCCTACCCTCACCTACGGTCACGAGCTGTGGGTCATTACCAAAAGAACAAGCTCCCGGATACAAGCGGCCAAAATGAGTGTCCGCCGCAGGGTGTTCGTGCTCTCCCTTGGAGAAGCTCGGTCATCCGGGAGGTATTCAGTGTCGAGCTGCTTCTCCTCCGCGTTGAGAGGAGCCAGTTGAGGTGGCTCGGGCATCTGGTTCGGATGCGTCCTGCACGCCTCCCTGGAGAGATGTTCCGGGCATGTCCCACTGGTGGGAGGCCCCGGGGACGACCCAAGACATGCTGGAGAGACCATGTCTCTCGGCTGGCCTGGGAACGCCTGGGCATCCCGCCGGAGGAGCTGGTTGAGGTGGCTGGGGAGAGGGAAGTCTGAGCTTCCCTGCTAAAGATGCTGCCCCCGCCACCTGATCCCGGATTAAGCAGCAAATGATGGATAGATGGATCAATCAAAAATGTTGAACAAGTCGCCATAACTAGTTAAACTGCTAAATTGTAGACTTTTTACCTACTTTTATGAAATGTTCCATCATACAGCTGTATTAGTTCCTCGAAAGAGTAAATTTTCATTTATTTAGGCTTGTGTTCTTAACCACCATGAATAGCACAGATTCACGCTGCTCTTGACTGTTATCGGGGAAACACAATAAAGCCTAGCTTTGTTTGTTACTTTGATCGTTCCCTTGATGTGAACCCTTCAGTGTAATCAACATCCTTTGTAATCAAACTAGATTAAGGCTGCGCGTATAATTAAATCCCATGCGTCGGGTGACTTCATCTTGACACGTCATTGTGTGCTTTACCGCACGGACGCCGCCTTTAACCCACCAACCCCTTTTTTCCCCCCATCGTCATTGATGGTAACTTTAATTAATGTGCCTTAGTCGACTCGAGTGGGCGTGTTGTGATGAGCTTTGCATTCAAAAAAAAAAAATACAGACCGGGGTCAATTAAAAGGGCCTTTCACTGTCCACAATGTTTTAATTAAAGTCGTTGTAAAATGCAAACTTGCCGGTTGCTATGATTAGCTTTAATTAACTGTCACTGGGATCTGCATCGCTTTTGTATGCCTCTGACCTCTAAATTCTGTTTCACCCTTTGTCAGCCTCTGCCATTTTGGCACATATGTATAGCAGTATATCATAAATGTATTTGCCGCTTGTCGTTACCCTACAGGTGCTACTCAACATGGTGGTGAGGAAGAGTGAAGGCTTCAGCGTGGAGCAGATGGAGAGACTCTACTCGGTGCTCAGCCAGTGTATCTTCACCCATCGCAGAGAGTACGACAAGACACGATTACTGGAGGTAACTGATAGTTATTGTTATGGAAACAAGTATTGGTATTGTTGTTAAAAAAAATAGTCATAGAAGTAAAATACCCCAATAAAACAGCAACTAAAGCGTTTTAAACCAGTGTTTCCTAAAGTGAAGAAATGGCACTATGTCCTCTATGTGCATAATACACTGGTATATTCATTCATTCATCTTCTGAACCACTTATCCTCACAAGGATCGTAGGGGTGCTGGAGCTAATAACTGATACACCCAGAACTGGTTGCCAGCCTGTATCAAGGCACACAGACATTTACACCTACGGATATTTGGAGTGTTCAATCAGCCTACCATGCATGTTTTGGGGATGTGGTAGGAAACCGGAGTACCCGGAGAAAACGAACACAGGCATGGGGAGAACATGCAAACACAGGGAGGCCAGAGATTGAACCAACAATCTCCAAGCGTGAGGCGGACATGCTAATCACTCTACCACCATGGCGACTACAGTGTTTTATATATTTTTTAAATTTATGTCAGTGCGGTTATTAAGTTTGGTATTTACGCTTTAGTTACATGCTATACGTTTATATTGAAATCATTTAGAGTTTTTTCTAAACGTATTTAGGTAAACGTTGTATATTAATTCAGGTAATTGAATCATCGTTTTCGTACAGTACAGTTAAGGCTGTAAAAATTGTTAATTTTTTTCCCCCCTGCATTTTAAATATCCATTTAAATCTCATTTTGTTTAAAAAAATCTTCAATGCCATATGAATTTTTCAAAATTGCGCCGTTTTGTATTTTTCATTTCGTTGTACAGTGATCCCTCATTTTTTGCGGTCGATTGGGACCAGCAATAATCGAAAGTCACAAAGTATAGGTGGAGCTAATTTACTTTTTTTTTTTTTTTTGTGTGTTCAATGTATCTTCTCAACTTTAGCATTGGAAAGAGATACTTTCCTTTTTTGGCCCAAAAATGATAACTTCTGCCTTCTCCACATTTAACTGGAGAAAATTCTGGCGCATCCATTCATTGATAGCATTGATATTTTGCTACATTATTCTTAAACAAGAATAACATAGCAAAATGCTTGTCTTTATTATACACACACACGTTTAACAAGCTAAACGAGTCGGCTCCTTTGCAGCACAGCGCTCCCAAGCTTCTCTGGCAAGATCAAAGGTTGTACGCGTGTCACTCATCGTTAACTTTAACAAGCTGCACTTGCCATGGGGAGTAGGAAAAGCAGTTGGAGGGAAGGTGGGAGGCTATACGTGATCAGATCGAGACATCTCTATGAAATACTGTATTTATCTATTTATTTTTAAAATGA
Organism: Corythoichthys intestinalis; assembly: GCF_030265065.1. NCBI lineage: Eukaryota > Metazoa > Chordata > Actinopteri > Syngnathiformes > Syngnathidae > Corythoichthys > Corythoichthys intestinalis. Next base: position 9,679,556 of record NC_080413.1, read on the forward strand.
AAAAAATCCACGATGGACTGAGGGTGCGAAGTAGTGAGGGATCACTGTATTAAGAAGGGAACAATCATTTTTGTCAGACTTTCCTGTATTTCGTCATTTGTCAAAAAAGTGTTTTTACCAAGATGAGAGTGAATAACAATGCTAATAATTTAAAGGGGGAGGGGGAAAAAAATCTGTGGATTATATAAAACTTGACTATACGATGCACAAGTGTTACTCTGGCCTTTTTTTAAGCTAACTAGTGAGGGAAAAAGTGTGGTAGTTTGTGGAAATTGTTTGCATATCCTGCTAGCTAACGCTAACTAGCCCACTAACGAGTTAGACCGCATATAAACACGCTTCTGTCTATATTGCCATTTTTTAAAATAGCTTTTCCTCTTACGCTCGTTTGCCAACATTGTAGCACAATTAACTTTCTTTCAGAGCTAGTCATTACTATCATGTTTTTTTTTCCCTAGCGTACGCTAACTGCCAAACTCGCAGTATAGTTGCCACTTTCGTTGTGCGACTTTGAGGAGTCATTCAAAGTCTCGCTGCCAGGCAAAAGTAATGAATTACAATAATGAAAAATGTTTGGAGTGGAAAAATCAGCAGCCAAATGTGCGAAAAACTTCATCACACAGTTTAAAAGGAAGGGTGTTTGTTTGTCACGACTTAGCCGTCGGCCGTTGGCAAAAGACGAAGGACATGAGGAACACGTGAAAGATGTCGCTTCATTCTTTTTAAACCTCAATGTTATTTGTTACATTTCCTTCATGGGTACTTGTTATAATGGAGTTATACAAATTTTGTCTTGTCTTTTTCTCTTGCCTCATACTATGGCAGAATATCAGCATTTATAAAGATATTTATTACTTTATCCTGACAGTGACATGACAGGGACAGAATGTACTCATCAGTTTTACTTGACTCCACTGTGGAGTCAAGAAGGCTCTGTTCCAAATCTACTAAATTAATGAATTCAGTACAAGGTTACACTTTCTAAACATTTGAATAACTCAATAGTGTGTTCATAAAGCATCATTGGCTGAGAAGCAAGGTCAGGAGTGGCAAATTACAGTATTTAAGGTTCAATATTTTTCTCATTTATTACAGTTACGTCCTGTGTTTTCGCTATAGGTGCTGGTCACTTTGACACATTTATGACATTTGGGAACTTGCAGTACTTATAACAATAAATTTATGATTTGAAGGGCAGGGAAACTCATAAGTTTAAAGCATAAGCAGATTTTATGGGGTGCAAGGCCCCCCCGGTGGCCAAAAAGTGTCATTGCATGTAATTGACTTTCCTATATACAGGACTGTCTCAGATAATTAGAATATTGTGATAAAGTTCTTTACTTTCTGTAATGCAATTAAAAAAACAAAAATGTCATACATTCTGGATTCATTACACATCAACTGAACTATTTCAAGCCTTTTATTATTTGAATATTGCTGATTTTGGCTTACAGCTTAAGAAACCTCAAAAATCCTATATCAAAAAATTAGAATACTTCCTCAGACCAAGTAAAAAAATAATTTTATAACAGCAAAACTAAATCAAACATTTGAAAATGTCCATTGATGCACTCAGTACTTGGTTGGGAATCCTTTTGCACGGATTACTGCATCAATCCGGCGTGGCATGGAGGCAATCAGCCTGTGGCATTGCTGAGGTGTTATTGATGCCCAGGATGCTTCGATAGCGGCCTTCAGCTCATTTGCATTTGTAGGTCTGGTGTCTTTCATCTTCTTCTTAACTATACCCCACAAATTCTCGATGGGGTTCAGGTCAGGGGAATTAGCAGGCCAATCAAGGACAGTGATGCCATGGTCAGTGCACCAGTTACTGGTGGTTTTGGCACTGTGGGCAGGTGCCAGATCATGCTGGAAAATGAAATCCTCATCTCCATAGAGCTTTTCAGCAGATGGAAGCATGTAGTGCTCTAAAATCTCTTGGTACACAGTTGCATTTACTCTGGACTTGATGAAACACAGTGGACCAACACCAGCAGCTGACATGGCTCCCCAAACCATTGCTGACTGTGGGAACTTCACACTGGATTTCAAGCAACTTGGATTTTGCTCCTCTCCAGCCTTTCTCCAGACTCTGGCGCCTTGACTTCCAAATGAAATGCAAAACTTGCTTTCGTCTGAAAAGAGGACTTTGGACCACTCTGCAACTGTCCAGTGCTTCTTCTCCATAGCCCAAGTCAGACGCTTCTTCCGTTGTCTTGAGTTCAGAAGTGGCTTGACCATGGGAATACGGCTATTGTAGCCCATTTCCCGGACACGTCTGTGAACTGTGGCTTTTGATACCTGGACTCCAGCTTCAGCCCACTGTCTTTGAAGCTCCCCCAAATTCTGGAAGCGGCTCTTCTTCACAATTTTGTTAAGGCTGCGGTCATCTCTCTTGGTTGTGCAGCGTTTCCGGCCACATTTTTCCCTTCCAACAGACTTTTTGTGGATATGCTTTGAAACTGCACTCTGTGAACAGCCTGCTCTTTGAGAAATTTCTTTTTGTGTCTTACCCTCCTGATGGAGGGTATCAATGATGGTCCTCTGGACAGCAGTCAGATCAGCAGTCTTCCCCATACTTGTGATTTAGTTTACTGAACCAAGCTGAGTGTTTTTAAGGCTCAGGAAACCCTCGCAGGTGTTTCGAGTTAATTAGATGATTCAGGTGATTAGTTGAATAGCCTACTTGTATACTTTTTCATGATATTCTAATATTTTGAGATAGGATTTTTGAGTTTTCCCAACCCAAGTACTGAGTGCATCAATGGACATTTTCAAATGTTTGATTTAGTTTTGCTGTTATAAAATTATTTTTTTACTTGGTCTGAGGAAGTATTCTAATTTTTTGATATAGGATTTTTGAGGTTTCTTAAGCTGTAAGCCAAATTCAGCAATATTCAAATAATAAAAGGCTTGAAATAGTTCAGTTGATGTGTAATGAATCCAGAATGTATGACATTTTTGTTTTTTTAATTGCATTACAGAAAGTAAAGAACTTTATCACAATATTCTAATTATCTGAGACAGTCCTGTATATAAAAGTTGTAAAGCAATAAAACTGCAACAAAAATGAATGAAATGAACAAAAAAATATATTTTTATAATGGGTCAAATTATTTTTCGAACAGATCATGTGACTAGCACCTTGGACGATCATTTACTTTGCATATAATTTTCACACACACACAAAAAAAAAAAAATTAGGGGGGGGAGCAATTTTATTTTTCAAATGATTTTTTTCTTTGATTGAAAATATTTTTTTTGATTGACGCAACTTTTTGGGGGATTGAATGATTTAGACACACAAATGTCATGCCCATAATATGGCCCAAACACAAAAAGGATTGCTTCAATCAAATAAAACGTTTTCAATGAAAAATTAAGTGTTCAAATTAGGGCTGTCAAAATTATCGCGTTAACGAGCGTTAATTATTTTTTTTAATTAATCATGTTAAAATATTTGATGCAATTAACGCAGATGCCGCGCTCAGACAGATTTAAATGACAGTACAGTGAAACGCTCACTTGTTGTGTTTTATGGAGTTTTGCCGCCCTCTGCTGGCGCTTGGGTGCGACTGATTTTATAGGCTTCAGCACCCATGAGCATTGTGTAAGTAATTATTGACATCAACAATGGCAGGCTACTAGTTTATTTTTTGATTGAGAATTTTACAAATTTTATTAAAACGAAAACATTAAGAGGGGTTTTAAAAAATAAAATTTCTATGACTTGTACTAACATTTTTCTTTTAAGAACTACAAGTCTTTCTATCCATGGATCGCTTTAACAGAATGTTAATAATGTTAATGCCATCTTGTTGATTTATTGTTATAATAAACAAATACAGTCCTTATGTACCGTATGTTGAATGTATATATCCATCTTGTGTCTTATCTTTCCATTCCAACAATAATTTACAGAAAAATACGGCATATTTTATAGATGGTTTAAATTGCGATTGATTGCGATTAATTACGATTAATTAATTTTTAAGCTGTAATTAACTTGATTAAAAATTTTAATCGTTTGACAGCCCTAGTTGAAATGCAAATTATTCAATCTCAAATATTTTTCCGCATTCAAAAAGGTTTTCTATAATTGTTTTTTTTTCTTTTTTTGACTGAAATGATTATTCTTTTTGAAAATACATATTTTTAGAAGCAACTTATTTTTTGATTGAATAATAAAGACCAAAACGTCCTAGCCAAAATGTGGCCCAAACACAAATCAACATTACTTCAATCAAAATAGTTAGTTCAATTCAAAGAAAAATAGCTTTCACATGCATTTTTTTGAGTTTCAAATCTATTTTTGCACTCAAACACCTTTTTTTTTTTTTTTTTTTGATTGAAGCGACTTTTTTTGATTGAAAATATATATTTTGATTGAAGCAACTTTTAAAAAAAAAATTTTTTTTTTTTTTTTTTTTTTGGAAGCGTCTTTTTTTTGATTGAATAATACAAATCTACCTCCATATGGCTCCTCCCAGGGGATACAATTTTTGACTGGGGTAACTACATTGGCACGACACCAATGGGCGTACCATATTCAATGGTTGACGATCTTGGTGAAAAGTATTGCCTAAGCAGCCTGATTTAGAATTCCCCTCAAGAATGCTCATTGTCAACTTATTATTATAAATATTCATGTAAGTTAATTTTATTGCTGACACTGCGTTTCGGGGTCATCAACATGTTGTGCCCCCCCCTGCCCGAAAAGTCAAACTCCGACTATGGTTTAAAGTGGTCATTTTGTAAAATAAATGGTACCTACGGGCTTCTAGTGTGAATTTGTCCTTATCACTTCTTGAAATTTGAGTTACGAGAGCGCAAATGTCAATCGCTTTATGGCTAAAATGAAAAAACAAAACCCCGAGATAGAACGCCAAGCCTCATAGATGCTCAATAGATACGGGCGACTCCTCCACTGCTCACCGTTGCACGTGAGCTGCGCCATGTGCACACTGTTCTGCCGTAAATGGAGTGTGTCGGCGCATTTGTCAGCGTGCTCGGCCGGCCGCGTCCTCCGCGGGGCTTGCCATTCTCCACCGGCAGCGCTGACCTTTCAACAGATGGAGTGGACCGCACTCTTGCTTCTTGTTAAAAGCCAGTGGGCACTTCTACCTCCTCTTTGTACACAACAACACGCAAGCAGGTCCTTGCTACAAATTGGCATTCGCATGGCTGTAAGCGTACAATTACATTTAGATTTTTTCCCCCCACTCTTCAAGGCAGCAATTAGATGCTGCGTGACAGCCTTTTTACCGTCAATCCCCTTTTCCCCATGCCTTGTTAAGGCTTTTTAAAAACTCATAATATTCAGCCGATATTCAATCATTTCAAGATACAGGTAGTCCCGGGTTACAACATACTCGACTTCTTGTCGCATAAACAGTGCCTTATTGTACTTCACAGTATCTTATTTTTTACTTTATTAATATAAATATAATATACAGCAGGGCAAATAAGTATTTAGTCAACCACTAATTGTGCAAGTTCTCCCACTTGAAAATATTAGAGAGGCCTGTAATTGTCAACATGGGTAAACCTCAGCCATGAGAGACAGAATGTGGAAAAAAAAAAAACAGAAAATCACATTGTTTGATTTTTAAAGAATTTATTTGCAAATCATGGTGGAAAATAAGTATTTAGTCAATACCAAAAGTTCATCTCAATACTTTGTTATGTACCCTTTGTTGGCAATAACAGAGCCCAAACGTTTTCTGTAACCCTTCACAAGCTTTTCACACACTGTTGCTGGTATTTTGACCCATCCCTCCATGCAGATCTCCTCTAGAGCAGTGATGTTTTGGGGCTGTCGTTGGGCAACACGGACTTTCAACTCCCTCCACAGATTTTCTATGGGGTTGAGATCTGGAGATTGGGTAGGCCACTCCAGGACCTTGAAATGCTTCTTACGAAGCCACTCCTTTGTTGCCCTGGCAGTGTGTTTAGGATCATTGTCATGCTGACAGACCCAACCACGTCTCATCTTCAATGCCCTTGCTGATGGAAGGAGATTTTCACTCAAAATCTCTCGATACATGGCCCCATTCATTCTTTCCTTTACACAGATCAGTCGTCCTGGTCCCTATGCAGAAAAACAGCCCCAAAGCATGATGTTTCCACCCTCATGATTTACAGTGGGTATGGTGCAATTCATTATTCATTTTCCTCCAAACACGAGAACCTGTGTTTCTACCAAAAAGTTCTTTTTTGGTTTTATCTGACCGTAACACGTTCTCCCAGTCCTCTTCTGGATCATCCAAATGCTCTCTAGCGAACCACCGACGGGCCTGGACGTGTACTTTCTTCAGCAGGGGGACACGTCTGGCAGTGCAGGATTTGAGTCCCTGGAGGCGCATTGTGTTACTGTTAGTAGCCTTTGTTACTGTGGTCCCAGCTCTCTGTAGGTCATTCACTAGGTCCCGCGGTGTGGTTCTGGGATTTTTGCTCACCGCGCTTGTTATCATTTTGACGCCACGGGGTGAGGAGGGAGTTGAAAGCCAGTGTTACCCAACGACAGCCCCAAAACATCACTGCTCTAGAGGAGATCTGCATGGAGGAATGGGCCAAAATACCAGCAGCAGTGTGTGAAAAGCTTGTGAAGAGTTACGGAAAACGTTTGGGCTCCGTTATTGCCAGCAAAGGGAACATAACAAAGTCTTGAGATGAACTTTTGGTATTGACCAAATAGTTATTTTCCACCATGATTTGCAAATAAATTCTTTAAAAATCAAACAATGTGATTTTCTGTTTTTTTTTTTTTTTCACATTGTCTCTCATGGTTGAGGTTTACCCATGTTGACAATTATAGGCCTCTCTAATATTTTCAAGTGGGAGAACTTGCACAATTAGTGGTTGACTAAATACTTATTTACCCCACTGTATATACACTCACCAACCACTTTATTAGGTACACCTGTCCAACTGCTCGTTTACACTTAATTTCTAGTCAGCCAATAACATGGCAGCAACTGCAACATGGCATTTAGGCATGTAGACACGGTTTAAGACAATCTCCTGCAGTTCAAACCGAGCATCAGTATGGGGAAGAAAGGTGATCTGAGTGACTTTGAACGGGGCATGGCTGTTGGTGCCAGAAGGGCTCGTCTGAATATTTCAGAAAATGCTGATCTACTGGGATTTTCACGCACAACCATCTCTAGGGTTTACAGAGAATGGTCAGAAAAAGAAAAAACATCCAGTGAGCGGCAGTTCTGTGGACGGAAATGCCTTGTTGATGCCAGAGGTCAGAGGAGAATGGCCAGAGTGGTTCGAGCTGATAGAAAGGCAACAGTGACTCAAATAACCACCCGTTACAACCAAGGTAGGCAGAAGAGCATCTTTGAACGCACAGTACGTCGAACTTTGAGGCAGATGGGCTACAGCAGCAGAAGACCACGCCGGGTGCCACTCCTTTCAGCTAAGAACAGGAAACTGAGGCTACAATTTTCACAAGCTCATCGAAATTGGACAATAGAAGATTGGAAAAACGTTGCCTGGTCTGATGAGTCTCGATTTATGCTGCGACATTCGGATAGTAGGGTCAGAATTTGGCGTCAACAACATGAAAGCATGGATCCATCCTGCCTTGTATCAACGGTTCAGGCTGGTGGTGGTGGTGTAATGGTGTGGGGAATATTTTCTTGGCACTTTTTGGGCCCCTTGGTACCAATTGAGCATCGTTGGAACGCCGCAGTCTACCTGAGTATTGTTGCTGACCATGTCCATCCCTTTATGACCACAATGTACCCAACTTCTGATGGCTACTTTCAGCAGGATAATGCTGGAATCATCTCAGACTGGTTTCTTGAACATGACAATGAGTTCACTGTACTCAAATGGCCTCCACCGTCACCAGATCTCAATCCAATAGAGCATCTTTGGGATGTGGCGGAACGGGAGATTCGCATCATGGATGTGCACCCGACAAATCGGCACCAACTGTGTGATGCCATCATGTCAATATAGACCAAACTCTCTGAGAAATGCTTCCAGCACCTTGTTGAATCTATGCCACGAAGAATTGAGGCAGTTCTGAAGGCAAAAGGGGGTCCAACCCATTACTAGCATGGTGTACCAAATAAAGTGGTCGGTGAGTGTATATAATATATATAATAAAATAAATATAACTAAGTTTTTGGGACACTGAAACAATTAAAAATAGAACGTATTTATACGTTTTTGGGAGCATATGAGTTAAAGGGTTAATTCAGATTAACGCGGAAACTCGGGTCACGTCGCCAGCGTAGGAACGGAACTCGTTCATAACTCCGGGACTACCTCTCCATTGTATACAAGATTACAGAATATGACAATATTCTGTGCATCTTGAAAAACTAATCAAAGTTGGTTGGAGTTGGTTTCTCTGGGACAAATGGTCAGCAGTGAAAATTCCGTGTAGAAGACTCGTAACTGTTGAACGAAGTGTAATTTTTTTTGTCCCCTACTACATATTGCATTGTATGTCCGCCGTCGTTATTCTCTCCGCCTTATATTTTTTATTCCAGCTTCGATGTGTCTCATTTGAATGATTAATGGCGAACAAGGAATGCTGCCGGGTGAGAGCTTCTGTTGAGAGCGTTGAAATGTCATCATACCGCAGGGCGCAGAAAACAATTTTTCGAGCAAGAATACCTCGGAGCGCCTCAATTTTGACTTTTATCTATGTGGATTGCTTTGCTAACGAGACACAATGCACCAGATTGTTGCCTCTCAACTCCTTTTTCTTCCGTCTTTCCGCCACACAAAGAAATCGGTGGTCCTTGGGGAGGTCGCGGTGGAAATGTAGCCAGAGCGAAGAAAGATGAAGAAGACAGTTGGCACACGTTCAGCGAGTAAATTAACTTTGGCTTTTGTCCAAGAGTGTGTGAACACAAACATAATGGGATCATCACAGGAGGGGGAAAAAATCAAATTTTACAAGACTTAAGATGTTTAATGAGAGAAAAAGTGGTGATTTAAGAGAATAAACTTTTTAAGTTTTGTGAGAAAGACTACTTTTTTCAATGTTCAAGCAGTCCTCTGTTAGTACAGTGGTACCTCTCCTTATGAATGTCTCTGCAAACGGAATTTTCAAGTTAAGACACGTCTCAACGGGAAAATATTGCTTCTTGTTACGAAAGAAATTTCAGGATATGAGAGGCAAAAATACAGTACGGACTGCTACTTGCAGCTTGCAGAGTTTACTGAATGTAACATACTTAGAGCTGCTCAGCCATTGGCTATTGCCTAGCATCTTTCCTGCATCCAATTGGCTAAGAGGGACCTCTACTGGATGTGTATGTGTGTATCTCAAGTGTCCTCTTCATTCGCCCCTCGAGCCGTAGGGAGTTTCCGTCAGCTTTATGTGAGTGTATTAACTTTTTTTTTTTTTTTTTTTAAATAAATACACAACTCTTATGTTTATTGTTCAGTAGTGTAATTGTAAAATGTATTCGTTACATGTTTTGATGTATTTTTATGCATTGACAAAAATTTGTCAGAATTTTGGGGCTGGTGGAACAAATTAGGGCATTTCCATGGAAAACACGTCTCTACTTACGGAATTTTTTGGTTTACACAGCTACTTCCAAAACCAATTAATTTCATAAGGAGAAGTACCACTGTGTGTTATGTATGATATTTACAAATGGAGTGTATTTCACGGGTAAATACAATTAGATTACGATGTTCATATGTAGCATAGGCGTTTAATAATGTATTTTTTGTTGTTTGTTCTTTTCCTCTTCTGGCTTTCTTTCTTTCTATCCTCCCTAAACTCTTTCCTGTTTGTTGCTTTCTCCTAACAAATAAAACGTAATGAACAACCACAATGGGAATATATCAAACTCCTATGTGACATATTTGTCAGGGAAGCTCAAGTTTGAACTCCAAGACAAATGTTACCTCGATAGCTAGATTAGAGAAATAAATACGACCACAACCATGGATTGATTTTCTTCGAAGGTTTTAGTACAAGAGCTCTTGGGTACAGACACGGAATAATGCACAAAGTGCCTCTCCGCATGTGGACAAAAGAGAGATACAGGACATGCTTCTATTTATGGGTTGACACCATAGAAACGAAATCGAAAGTTAGTTAAAACATCTCAAGTTACAGAAAAACATCTCTCATAGGGGAAAACTACCCCAAGCTACAACCTTGAATCAGCAGCTGTGGCCAGGAAGAAGTTTGATAAGCCACAGTTTTTGTATTGTATTCATTCAGGGCATATTAGAAACAACAGGAACATGACAGTCCATATTTGGGCATATTGACTCCGTCTACAATCGTCAAGGCTATGAGAAAGCCCACTCAAAAAGATTACAACAGATTATTTTAACAATGATACTCTATGCTATAATGTTCTCATGCAAGCAACAAAAGCCTTCAACATATAGTATGTAATGGTTGTGTTTTAAGCATGAATCAATTCTCTCACAATATTAAAGTGCCTGCGACAGTTTAAAAAAAAAAAAAATCATAAATAGCATTATTAGGTCAATTACAGTGGGGAGAACAAGTATTTGATACACTGTCAATGGGTTTTCCCATTGGCAGTGTATCAAATACTTGTTCTCCCCACTTTGGAATCATATTTTGAGACAATTCAACTATATATGACAATTTGGCAAAGCGCAGATCATGAGAAATTAGTCTTTTTATACTGTTTAGCCACCGCCTGTCATTATAGCGCTCTAGCGTCCTCAGCTGGAGGATGACATTGGCAGGATCACGATTTCATCTGATTTAGAATTTAGCTCATTGACGGGAGAATTATCTAGAACGAGGAAAATGCGACGAAAAGAGCAGCAAAATGTCATTGTTTCAACCAGTCTACTCCAATATTTTTACAGGGTATTCTTTTTAAGTATTTTTCCCCAATTGCTAAATAAATGGTATGGTCATGACAAATATGTCTTGTGCTAAATGAAATATGAACTATTAAAAAAACATTTATTCAGTACGACATGGCAAAATTACTCCAGAATGGTCAAAACTGTCAACTTCTTGCACCTCCCGAATGATATTTTATGCCACCAGAGTTGGTCCGGCTTTTGTCATTTTCCCGCCCCGGCTTCGGAGAGCGTAAACAAACCAGGAGGCGTGACAGTTAGCCAACATGTTAACCTGAACAGAGTGCAGTTTCCAAGCCTTATTCTCGCCTTTCGAAGTGAAAACTCACACAAAACTACCCGGATCATTTCACACGGCGGCGCGTCTGTCGATTGTCTTTAGGGAACAGAAACCCCGCCGGCAGCGAGCAAGTTACAGTTCGTTGTCCCCTTGCTGCGGGCAGGAGAGCTCGTTTGGCAGGGAAGCAGCTGGAAAATGACCGCCGGACAAACCGGCCGACGGCAGAGGAGCGTGTAGCTGCCTGAGCCCAACCCGAGGATAGTGGTCTATTGCCAGGCACACGAAGAGGGCAGAGGGGGCTGGAAGTCTGGACGATATGGAGAACCCCACGAGCATAAGCCTAGGCAACCGAAGAGGACCGTGGGGGGTGTGCGACAAGTCGTCGGTTGTCGGCCGAGTGGCATTCTCGGTGGACAAGGAGCATTGTCAGCCATAAAATGAAAGTCGCTCCGTATTAAAACATGTGCCATGATCTCAGTATTTGACATAATACAAAACACGATGTTTACTCACGTCGTCGTAAGTCCACAGTTGTCGGACTTGTTTTGGCCAATCTCGGGGTGAACAAGAACTTTTTGAAACCCAAAAAGGCTCACACGCCTCTCCCTGGTGCAGTAACAAAACTCTGCAGCACATTTGGCTGGCGTGATGCGAAAAATCCACAGTCAATCTGCATGCTATAAAGCATTGCTGTATTGTGAGATGCTGATACGGGTGAAGTCATATTCGCATTCGTTCTCAAACCGAGACGTGGAGCCGGAAGTCACTCATTTTCATGGCGCGGGATTAAAACAATTGCAAAAATAAAAGGATCGCTTCTACACACATCCAAGCGGTCCATTTCATTCAGGAGCATAAAATACAGTGTGAAGTATGAAATAAACATGCTTGTGGGGTGGCGTGGCTCAGTGGTAGAGTAGTTGTCCCCCAACCCAGAGGTTGTGGGTTCGATTCTTCACCCTGATGAACTCGCCTAGGTATCCTTGAGCAAGATACTGAACCCCACGTTGCTCCTGGTGCTGTGTCACCAGTAGGTGAATGGCGAGATAGTGTAAAGCGCTTTGAGCGCCTTGAAAGGTGGAAAAGCGCTATATAAGTATAACACCATTTACCATTTACCATTTTTGCTCTCATAGGCACTTTAAAAATGTTCAGACCGTAAAGACACTCAGATTCCTATTCTTGTGTTAAAGCAGTTGGATTGGACAGGTAAAAAAACAACACAAAACTGTACATAAGTCACTTTCACTAGAAATTGCACTAAAATGACATTTTACTGTTGTGAGGTTTTTCAGGTTAAATTACAGCTTCTGTATTGGTTTTATAATCCTTCAGAAGTGCTATTCTGCCCAAGATTGCAGAAGCGTGTGGGCGTTCAGATAGATGACCGTGAAAAGAAAAGGTGTGTCCTTACATCAACTAGTGTGGGAACTGCTGTGCGTGCGGTAGCTGTGGGGGTACGCTAACGTGCTAAGTGCCTAATTGGTGCTATAAACAGAGCTGGGATTATGGTCGAATGGAGCCGCCAACCTGGTGACTGTGTTTATATTTTATGTGGTCGTGAAAACACTCTGACTCAGATAATGCCAATGCTGCATCTTTGTTTTAGAGCCAAATTGTAAAAAAACACACAAAAAACCCAAATTATTCAGGTAAATTGTTTTTTTTTTTAAAATGGAGATTGTGCAAGTTGTTTTACAAATATTCCAGACAGTCTGTTTAACCAGGACAAGGACTTTTGTCTGCTTGTAGAAGGACCGAGGACAACAATTTTATCTGAAAATGGTTCAAAAAAATTTTGGGGGGTTTGCATGGAAGTGGTTTGACATATTACACAAATGTGAGAAATTAGAAGCGACAAATAGGATTGACTGCAGTTGGAATTTGACCTAGTGAGATATGTCATGAGGATCAATTACAAGATAATATGAATAATTTAGGAACCTGACACGATTCACACCAACTGCATGAGATACAATTCTCTCTAAATATGATCTTATACAAATCGCTCTAATTACAATTTGATACTATTCATACATTACCAAATCTTACCACATACGATGACTCCCAATTGCCGTGTGATAAGATTCACAACAATTTTAATTTGATCAAATTCACTCCACAATGAGTAAGATTAGACAAGATCCACCTGAATTTCTAGGCAATTTCTAGACAATTCACTCCAATGGAAGCAGCAGGGCGAGGCTGCATTCAGTTACTATGCTCCTCACCTCTGGAACAAGTTACCTGAAGCTCTGAAGTGTGCTCAAACCGTTAGCTGCTATGAATCGGGGCTAAATACACTACTGTTTACCACAGAATACTCATAACTGCCCATATACTTCTGATTTTAAGTTACAGGTAGTCCGCGGGTTACAAACGAGTTCCGTTCCTACGCTGTCGACGTAACCGGAATTTCCGCTTACGTCGGAATTAACCCTTTAAGTACCTCTAAATCTCAAAATAACTATCCAAAAACATGTAATTTAACTGTCCTCGCTAAGACGTTAGCTCTAAGTCCTAGCTAGACAGTGAGCTAAGCTCCAAAATGACTGACTGTATTCAGCTGCTCATGACATGACAGCTAAACTTGCAGAATGAAACGAAAATAAAAATGAAAGCAAATCAGTTTCATCTTCAATAACAGCAATTTGAATTTGCATTGTATAGCTGGCTGCTGATACAATAACAACAATCCATACAAACGATTAGCATTTATCAGTAAGCGTCCACACATCATCAAAAACAATCACATATATTTGCCTCAAGTATTTGACTACAACAGTACAAAAGGTGTTGCCTCGGTGCATGCTTCACAAGAAACAAATGTGCGCGCAGGCTTGCAGCTGTAGTCTTTCCCTCTCTCTCACTCGGCTGCTCGACTTCTTCGCGGGAGCAAATGCTATCTTCTTCGTGTGCACAAATAGATTATTCTTCGTTAGTACACGTTCGCTTACTCGCGTATGGAAGTAATACCAGGTCTATGCTTTCTGCACCAAAATAAAAGCATGCATCACAAAACAAAAGTAGCATTATTCCAAAAAAAAAAAACAAAAAAACGACTGGAGACAAAAAAAAAAAAAAAAAAAAAAAAAAAAAAGGAAATAAGTCTGGTACATCTTAACCCAGGGAACTACCTGTATATGTATGTATGTATGGATGTAGAAGCGTTCTGCCTTTGTACAAGGGCTAGTCACAGCTTAGCACAGCAATTATGCTTATTGGTCATTTGCAGTGTTGTTAATAACGCCGTTATAGTATAACGGCGTTATTTTTTCAGTAATGAGTAATCACTTATCTTTGCAACGCCGTTACTGAGGATGTAAAGGAGTTCGTTACTATGCTTTACTACTTTGGTTGAATGACGCGAGAAAAGTCTGAGACACAGACTCACGGAGAGAGCAGAGTGGGAGTGGCTCCAATAATAGCAGACTGTAGCCGATAGCCTACAAACTACGCCCACATGATGCTACGGTAGACATCACATGTACATAGAACTAGATGCGAAATGACAGACTCGGAGGCGTTAGCACATGTATAGAGAACTAGATGCGAAATGATATACTCGCGGGCGTTAGTAAACAGCCGTCATCTTACAAGTTAGAGAAATGTTATATTAAAACCCCTCTTAATGTTTTCGTTTTATTAAAATTTGTAATATTTTCAATCAAAAAATAAACTAGTAGCTCGCCATTGTTGATGTGAATAATTACACCATGCTCACTCATGGTACTAACCCATAAAATCAGTTGGACCCAAACGCCAGCAGAGGGCGCCAAACACCAAAAAACAAGTAACAAGCGGACATTACACTGTACTGTCATTTTAGTGTGTTTGAGCGGGGCATGTGTGTTAATTGCGTCAAATATTTTAACGTGATTAATTTAAAAAAAAAAAAAAAAATCCCGCCCGTTAACGCAATAATTTTGACAGCCCTAGTACTTTTATCTTTTTAGAACTACAAGTCTTTCTATCCATGCATCGCTTTAAGCGAATGTTAATAATGTTAATGCCATCTTGTTGATTTGTTATAATAAACAAATACAGTACTTATGTACCGTATGTTGGATGTATATATCAGTCTTGTCTTATCTTTCCACCCCAACAATAATTTACAGAAAAATATGGCATATTTTATAGATGGTTTGAATTGCGATTAATTACGATTAATTAATTTTTAAGCTGTAATTAACTCAATTAAAAATTTTAATGGTTTGTCAGCCCTAATTTTTACATTAAATTGCCTTTCAAGATGACATATGTGTTCTATGTGTTGGATTTTATCAAGTAAATTTCCCCCCAAAATGCGACTTGTACTCCGGTGCGACTTATTATATGTATGTTTTTTTTCTCTTCGTTTGGCATTTTATGGTTGGTGCGACTTGTAGTCCGAAAAATCCGTTAAGTCCAATTTCGACCTGATACAATTTAATTTTGCTTTCGCCACGATGCTTTAACGAGGTTTTATTGTGCGTGCTTAGTTTGTCAATGAAGGCAACGGGAGCACGTTTCACCAACTCCCATTACAGTCCATTCAGTAGGCTTAAATTCCCGCTTGGTTGCCAACACAGTGGCCTGTCCCGCTTTTGCGTCACCTTTCCATCATCCGTTGGTGACCTTCTTAACAAGCCACCTCGTTGTTGTCCATTTGTGTGCTGCAGGAAATGGAAGACCGAATCCAGCATTTTGACACATTCCTGTGAGACTCCGACAACAAAACCTCCTCAGGTAGACCCTGAGCAAACTGCCCCCGGACCCCTAACCGCCTCCTCCCACGGGACCACAAACTGAGAGCGAAGTCGAGAGACATTCAATGGTGCTATCGTCTCAGGAAAACACGCTTTGACACAACCAAACCCCCCACCTCCCCCTGCAGGTGTGTCACACTCACGCACATTTAGACCCACGCCAACGGTAATGGGCGACCCCGGTGCTACTTGGGTGCTATTCTAACTGTAATCCATGCTGCTTGAAGTGAAAACAACCCCTTCCGCACGCGCGCGCACCGATCCTCACCAGCAGACAGTTGCGAATGCCAGAACGGAAGAAAAATCTCATTCGGTCAAAGACGCCGCTGAGCCAATCTCACCGCTGAGTGGATCATCATCATTATGCGCTGTTGTTTCTTTCTCACCACTTCTTTCTACCCTCTTACGGTTACTTTATATTCGTTGTGCCATGTTATCTCTCCAAAAAAAAGTTAGAAAAACTGTGGAAGGGTCTTAGTGGCTTTTAATTAAACCTGACATCTCCGAGTGATATGATTTGAAACAAATATGGTACTACTCAGTTAGAATCAACTCCAGTCATACAATACAGGGTGACTTTTTAACAATCCAATAAAACCAAGAGTGATGGACCCCAAAAAAATTTATTTTTTAGCTATTGAAACCTTAAAATTTTTCTTCTTTTAAAAATGGCCTCTTCTTGTATGAATGCATTCTTCTTTATCTGTATAGAACCCCAAAAGGGTCTGAATTAAATAAAAACAACATTTTGAAATATGCTTTGATAAATAACGAATTGTTTAATGTGGCGCTTACATTGTAAAATTATGTAATATTATTATGAAAAAGATTATACAAGATAAAAAGTGTTTGGTAACACTTTACAATAAGGGTCCCTTAATTAACATTAGTTAAATCATTTTTTTAGACAATAACTAATGTTTAAGTAACATTACAATAGATAATATAATTGCTTAGCTAACATTTATTAATATGTTAGTTAACATGAGTTAATGCATTAGCTAATGCGTTAGTTAATGCATAACCAGACAGTAACTAATGGTTTGGTAAAACTCAAAGTATATATTGGGTTAGGGTTTAGGGTTAGGGTTTGTTAACTTGGCATTTACAATTTCTCAGTTAAGGGACTTTACGTGTCCAAAAAGCATTCAATAATGGTTAATAAAGGTTAAGGGGGGGAACTTAAGCATTTATAATTTGTTAGTTAAGGGACACATGTGCTACACTTTATAATAAGGGTCCAAAAAATATTCAGTAATGGTTGATTAAGGTTAAGTAATACTTATGAGGTACATTCACGTGAAAAAATACCATAATTAAGGTCAGGTTAGCAGCACCCAAGGACTCAAAGAGCAATGTTTCTCATTTTAAAATAACAATCACTTACTAGTATCAGTATACATTAATAACTTATAATTTACTAATGTATATGTGAATTAATGTTAAGTAATGTATTATATCTTATAACTTAACCTTAAGTATGGTATTATTTCACGTGAACGTACCTCATTAAGTATTAACCTTTATTAACCATTACTGAATACTTTTTGGACCCTTATTGGAAAGTATAGCACATGTGCCCCTTAACTAAGAAATTTTAAATGTTTAACAAACCCTAACCCCATATAGGCCTATATATATATTTAATTTTACCAAACTATTAGTTACTGTCTGGTTATGCATTAACTAATGCTTTAACTAATGCATTAACTCATATGAATTAATACATCAATACATGTTGGATAAGCAATTATATTAATTATTGTAATGTTACTTAAACGTTATTGTCTATCGTTATTGTTATTGTCAATCTATTTTTAGGGCTATTTTGAATAAAAAAAAAAAAATTTGAACCCTCCATTTTTCTGGGTAATTTATTTCGGAGGTCGTTTATTAAATTTTTTTCCCCCCCAACTTCGTTTTTCAAAATAATTTATTTTTGGGTTTGTTTTTTGAATTAATTTTTTTTCCAACGTTGTTTTTCAAAATAATGTATTTTGGGGTACATTTTAAATTTTCCAACCTTGTTTTTCAAAATAATTTATTTTCGGGTTTGTTTTTTGAAAGTTTTTTTTTCCCCAACTTTGTTTTTCAAAATAATTTATTTTGGGGTTGTTTTTTTTAAAATTATTATTATTCCAAACTTGTTTTTCAAAATAATTTATTTTCGGGTTTGTATTTTGAAATATTTTTGAAGTATTTATTTATTTTTTAATTATAATTTTTTTCCCCAACCTTGTTTTTCAAAATAATTTATTTTCGTTTTTTTTTATTTTATTAATTTGTTCCAACTTTGTTGTCTTAAAATGCATTAATTAACGCATTAACTCATGTTAATGTATTAATAAATGTTAGATAAAGGATTAAATTATTGTCATGTTACTGAAACAAAATGCAAAATGTCTAAAAATGCATTAACTAATGTTAATTAAGGGACCCTTATTGGAAAGTGTTGCCAAGTGTTTTTTAATTTCATAATTCCTGTTTCCAAAATAGCCTTTTTTCATTTCCAAGTCGTTTTTCAGCACAATGAGATTTTACCAAAAAAATTTCATAATATCTTTTTCCACAAAGGCCTTTTTATTTCATAATGTCGTTTTCCAGCACAATAAAGCATGAACTGTCAATCAAATACTTAAGTCTGAGTCAGTTAAGTGATATGCTGGAGGGACTGTGAAGTTTGGCTAGCTGCGCTAGCATTTCGTAGCGTCACTTTCAGAGTTAATCAGATAAGTTGCGAACCGGTTAGATAGTAACGGACGGCGTTTACCTCAGCCTTAGCAAGGATTTCAGCAGCAGTGTGTTTTTATTAGATGCTTTCTGGAAGTTTACCGAGCAGTTCATCGTCGCTACCAAATGCTAGCGCAGCTAGCCGGACTCCACACGCAGCACGCGCTTCATTGTTCTGAAAAACAACTTTTTGAGATAAAAAGGCCATTGTGGTAAAAGGCATTGTGAAAAAAAATCTTTGTGAAAAGTGCTTTTCATCTTGTAAAATCTCATTGTGCTGAAAAGCTTCATTATGAAATGAAAGGGCTCTTGTGGAGAAAGGCATTAAGGAATAGAGAGTGTTTTTCATGAAGTTTTTTTGTGTGATTTTCATAATAATTCTACCTTATTTTACAATTTAAGGGCCATATTACATAATTTGTCTGTTATTTATCGAAGTGTTGCTTTTATTTAATTTTGACCCTTTTGGGATTCCATACATCTGAGCTGAGATACTGTGAATTTCATCCTGAATTCACCATGGTTACTATAATGGCACATTGTTTACTTGCTCAAGGTCACCGTCTCGCAGCGCCGCCACTTGCTCATGTCTACCAATACGCAAAAATTTTCAACAGCAGATTTCAACAAAGCCTTCATGCAGTTGAACACCATTTTTGAATGAAAATTCCATCATTGTTACTTAAACGGCATGTTTTAAGATTTCAGTCACTATGAGTAAATTATTTTTCTTCCATAACACTTAGTTTGCTTGTTAAAAAGTTCCCTTTTTTTAGTCACCCTGTAATTAAGAGCAGTGTTGATTGACCGCGTGAAAGCACACAAAATACAAACACAAAAAACGCAAAAGAACTTAAATTCGTTTATAGCAGGGGTCTCTAAGTCCGGTCCTCGAGAGGTGCTATCCAGCTTGTTTTCCATGTCTCCCTCCTTTAACACACCTGAATCAAATGATTGGCTCATCAGCAAGCGCTGCAGGAGCCTGATAACGACCCTGATTATTTGATTCAAGTGTGTTAAAGGAGGGAAACATGGAAAACAAGCTGGATAGCGGCTCTTGAGGACCGGACTTGCGGACCCCTGAATTACAGAAAAGCAAAAATAAATGAATAAAGTGCAAAAGGAGTGAGTTTGAATGCAAGCAAGTTACCTGAAGATCTCCGAACTGACAAAATTTACCTACTCAATTTGGATTTGTACTTTTAGTAACATTTTATTTGACGGTGGCGTCATAATTATGACATAACACTGTCATGAGAAGTATGTCACTTTTGAATAGATGTGAAAGACGTAATTGGAGTTAATGAGATCTGTCATAAGCATTCAGAATTATGACGGCCTTATGACGCCAATGTCAAATAGTGTTACCGTACTTTTTACACTGAACGGCCAAAATTAACATCAATTTATTGTCAGTTTTACCTGTTCACGCAAGACAATAATCTGGATGATTGAGTGGTTAATGGCTAATTGTGTCGAGGAGTTATTTGAAATTTTCATATAGAGAACTACGGAAGCGTATTGCATTCACATGCAAAATAAAAAATGGGGGGGCTGTTTTTTCAATAAATTTTTTTTTAACCCTCCGTTTTTCTGGGTAATTTATTTTGGAGGTCGTTTTTTAAAAAAAATTTTTTTTCCAACGTTGTTTTTCAAAATAATTTATTTTGTTTTTTTTTTTAATTTTCCAACCTTGTTTTTTAAAATAATTTATTTTCGGGTTTGTTTTTTTTAAATTTTCCATCTTTGTTTTTCCGAATAATTTATTTTGGGGTTGTTGTTTTTTTATTATTTTTTTTCTAACATTGTTTTTCAAAATAATGTATTATCAGGTTTGTATTTTGAAATAGTTTTTTTTCCCCAACTTCGTTTTTCAAAATAATTTATTTTGGGGTTGTTTTTTTTAATCATTTTTCCCCCCAACCTTGTTTTTCAAAATAATTTATTTTTGGGTTTGTTTTTTTTTTAATTAATTTTTTCCAACTTTGTTTTTCAAAATAATTTATTTTGAGGATGTTTTTTTTTAATTATTGTTTTTTCCAACCTTGTTTTTCAAAATAATTTATTTTTGGGTTTGTTTTTTTGAAATATATTTTTTTCCCCAACTTTTAAAATCATTTATTTATTTATTTATTATTTTAATTACATTTTTTTCCAACCTTGTTTTTCAAAATATATTTTCAGGTTTGTTTTTTGAAATATTTTTTTTTTTCCAACTTTGGTTTTCAAAATTGTTTTTGGGTTTGTTTTTTTAATTAATTTTTTTCCAACTTCGTTTTTCAAAATAATTTATTTTTGCGTTTGTTTTTTGAATAATTTTTCCCCCTGAGCTTGGCTACTGCAGAAAAAATTGCAATACGCTTCCGTAAATGCTAATGGCTTCCAAAAAAAAAAAAAAAAAAAAATGTATTCAAAATTCAAGCACTTGAGTTATTGAGATACTTTAATGAATTCAAAAAAAACAAATCCAAAAATAAATTATTTTGAAAAACAAAGTTGGAAAAAATGTAATTCAAAAAGCAAACCCAAAAATAAATTACTTAGAAAAACGAAGTTGAAAAAAAAAATTATTCAAAAAAACAACCTCCAAAATAATTTACTCAGAAAAACAGGGTTGAAAAAAAATTAATTAAAAAAAAAAAACAGCCCCAAAAACAAATTACTCAGAAAAACGGAGAGTTGAAAAAAAATTAATTCAAAAACAGCCCCGCATTTTAAAATTTTTTCATGTGAATGCAATACGCTTCCGTAGAACAGCTTGAAGATTACATATTATGTTTTCTTTTCTTTTTCTTTTTTTTTTTTTAACAGAACAGAAAGTTCTAAACTGTCATCCCCAAGTCTTACCGCGCACCATGTTGGAAACGTTCGCGTTCTTTGAATAATTTGCGCTTGTATTCGTGTTAGCACCGTCGCTAAGGCAGCATTTGGTTTTAATTACATGTTCGCTCCCAGAAATAACCCTGTGTCGTTTTAACTAAGCTCGGAAAAGATGATGGACTGAATATGCAAAAAAAAAAAAAGGAAAAAAAAGCTGCCGCCGCCGGGTTAACACTCGGTCCGCAAGCTACCTCAGCGTAACTTATTGTCAGCTGTTTACTCGGTACACTCAAGCGGTATTTTTTTTTTTTTTTTTTTAAATAAAGTACTCAACTCGTTAGCGGTGAGGTGACGTCTAAGCGGCCCCCCAAACTCCCACCTGCCAGGGCCCCATTTTGTGACATGATGCATTATTTTTCCTGTATTATTTGGGCAGATTTCATCTCATGTCTATTTATTGTAGATGATTTACATTTTTTTTTTTGGTTTTGAATTTTGTAAACCTGTAGCATTTGTGTAGCAGGTTTTCGGGGGCATTTGAGAGTTTTTACAAGTCTCTCAGGTTTAACACATGCCCTTTTTTTTTTTAAATTTGGTTTTCCTACTTTTTATGGTGTGTACATGTATTTATTTCCTGAAGTGTATTGTTGCCCTACCCCAAAAAAGAAAAGCTTAGCATCACATGTACTGAACGTTTTTTTTTTGGGTGTAGCATCAATACGCTTCCATAATTTCCTGTTTTTTCATTTGATATGTTGCATACTGGAAATCGCGCAGGAACAGGACCAGACTTTTTTGTTTTTTTTAAATAAACATTTTGTTGCCAAAAGACATACACGAGAGCTACATTTGGGAATTATAAAGACACGAGTTGGTTTAAATGTCATACATTGTGATATTGCTTTGTTATTGTAGCCATGATGGACTAACAACCAATTTTTGTCTGGTAGTTGACACGACTTTTTCTAGTCCAGTATGCCGAGCGAGCAAGCGAGCCCCTCTTTGGTCCCGTTCTTCTTTCCTTCACGTGCCCTGACACTTTTTTTTTTTTTTGCGTCGGAAACTTTTGAGGCGCTGCCAGGGTTTCGGTTAAGATTTTCGGCCCGTTCAACACCACCCAGCACGCTCTCGTTACCTTTTTAGTGTAAGGTTATATTTGGAATGGAAACACTTACTGTATTTCTCAAATAAAACTGCTGTGAAATACTTGAATAAAAAGGTGCAAAACTGAATGTGCTGGTTTGTTTTTTGAGTCGACATTAAAAAATGGATTTGTTATGGGGATTAGGGGTGGGAACTTTTGGCTAGCTCAAGATATGATTTGCGATGTTAACGATCTCGCGATATGGCAATGCAACAGTTATCGATACATTGGTCCGGAAATAATTCTACGATATTCTACAAAACGCCTGATAAACAGAAAAGCTATGATATACCGTATTGGCCTGAATATAAGACGACCCCCTTTTTCAAGATTCAAATTTGAAAAAAAGACTTTTTGAACACCAAATTTTTATACAGAAAATAATACAGTACATCTGAAACAAATGATTATAACCATATATTTGAGAGAAAATGCATGTTGTTTTGCCTCATTCAAATCTTAATATGTGAACATTTAAATATGTAAACTAAAGTGCAATCACATTCGTAAATGAATGGCTTCTGGTTTTTCAAATGTAAATAAACTGTTGTGATAAAACAACAAAATTGCAATAACTGCATTAACCATCAACGTGAAGTCTAACTGTAATTGTAGTCTTGAAACAAATCTGAATAAGGAAAAACATTTCAATAAAATAATGTAAACTGGTTAAACTTGAGAGAAGCTGAGATCTGTCATGACAACATCGCTTCAGTGATATCTGGCGCCATCTAGCGTCGTGAATGGGTATAACGTCTAGACCGCGAATATAAGAGGACCCCCTCTTTTTCAGTCTTATTTCATTGCAAAAAAGTCTTATATTCGGGCCAATACGGTATATATGAATGTAAAAAAAAAAAAAAAAAAAAAAAAAGTTGTTTAACTTATTCGCTACCAGCCATTTTACTAGATTTTAACTGATTTTGCAAGGCCCACAGAAAATTATGTTCTATTGCTAAATAAACACCAAAAGAAACATTACTCTCTTCTTTCAGCAGGAAAAAAAAAATTAGTTCATATCTTTTTCCATTCTTTAGAAATCAGCATTAGAAAATAGCTTTTTTAGCAATTAGCAATAGCAATTTTCCAATTTCTGATGAAAAAACAGAAATGGAGCTTTTTGTGGATTAGGGGTGGGAACTTTTGGCTAGCTCAAGATATGATTAGCGATGTTAACGATCTCGCGATATGGCAATGCAACAGTTATTGATACATTGGTTCGGAAATAATTCTACGATATTCTACAAAACGCCTGATAAACAGAAAAGCTATGATATACCGTATTGGCCTGAATATTAGACGACCCCCTCTTTTTCAAGAATCAAGTTTGAAAAAAAAAAAAAGAGGCTTTTTGAACACCAAAATAATTTTTATACGGAAAATAATTACAGTACATCTGAAACAAATGACTATAACAATATATTTGAGAGAAAAAGCATGTTATTTTGCCTCATTCAAATCTTAATATCTGAACATTTAAATATGTAAAGTGCAATCACATTTGTAAATGAATGACCTCTGGTTTTTGAAATGTAAATAAACCAATCTATTGTGATAAAACAAGATTGCAATAACTGCATTAACCATCAAAGTGAAGTCTTTAGTTACATCCCAAACATCTAAATAATGTTTTCCTTCTACAAAATAACATAAACAACAAGCCAAATAGAGCTTTTGATAGCAAAGTAACAATTTATTTACACATAACTAACTGAGATGATGCTGTTGTGGCTGCGACATCCGGGTTAACTTTTCCTTAATCGCCACCTGTCTCACAAAGATTTTTTTTTTTTTTAGTCTCTGCGGGGTCTGCTCGGCGAGCAGCACGGACTCGACATTGTCCGCTGCACGGGTGGTCCCGGTCGTTCTGCTCGGTCGTCCAGCGCCTGGCATCCGGGGCGTCCTCTCGGTTGTTCTGCTCGGTTGTCCGCCGGCTGGCATCCTTCTGCCGGCGCCCCGGCCGTTCGTAGCTTTAAAATGGATTTTCAGCATTTTGCTTTGGAGCTACGTTGCATCAGAGCCTAGAGATGTCTCTTGTGGAGAAAAAACATAAAAGACGTATAAATACGTCTTTGGGACACTAAAACAAAAATAGAACGTATTTATACGTTTTTGGGAGCAAATGAGTTAAGCGGACGCTCGCTTTTAGCGTTAGCCTAATGCTAACGTGAAAACTATGCTAACGCTAGGAGTTACATTTTGTGTGATGATCACTCAGTATATGGTGGAAAACACAGACAAGACTGAAAAATCAGTTTCTGCTCTTGCACTCCTCTTTAAAAGAACGTGCTGTATTTTAAGCCAAAACAACTGTTTTGTTTGATAGAACAATATGTCTATATGCTGCCATAGCAGATTCATGGCGCATGAAGCCCCCGAACTATTTTTAATTTGTCCGTTTTACCCTGAAAACCCCCGTTTACAGACGTCGCGCAACCGCTTTTTTCAACCCAGCCATAAAACGAAGGTAATTAATTATATTTATTATTCAAAATGTCTGTCGTTTTTAGCTTAGAATCATTAATTGATGTCTCATATTTCGTTTAAAAAAAAAAAAAAAAAAAACCTTAAAAAAATTATTTACTCAAATATTTTAAACTTTTAGACAAATTATGCCACAATGAAATAAATGGCGTCTGTAAAAAAAAGTCACGGATATCTACCTCATAACTATTGCTTTATTGTTTTTGTTACTGTCGAATTTTTTTTCGATATGTTAGATGATAAATAATCGATCCACACAAAGAAAAATAGAAAGAAAGAAAAAAACGTTTAAAAGGGTAAATTTATGAAAAAGAAAATCTCGACCAATCTTTGATGTCTGCGATTTCTGCATCGCGACCCTTGTTATATTACCATGTTTCACCCATTAAATCCAGCTGTGGCCATTCACAGCTGTGTCTTGACACTCAGTGATACATGCTACATGGAGTTTTTGGATCGAAACAAGGTAAGTACGCGATAATATCTCGTTAAAGTCATGGCGTCTGTAATTCTGCTCTCGCGTGCTCTCACCTCCAGATAGGGTTTTGCTGTTAAAATTATTATCATTATTATTATTTTTTTTTAAAATGCCGTTCAAAACTGTTCAAAATGTTTCTTCCCCCAGAAAATTGAGATTTTAAGCTTTCCAGTGATATATCACACATGCATATCGGACAATTTTGAAATTTGGCCAAATTGGGGGTCTCAGAGGGGAACTACAAGTCACCTGAGTGTTTTCCCGCCATATACATTTAAAGGCTAAAGCAACATTGCATATCCTCTCTGATCAAGATAAGAAAACAAATTTTACTGTGTGTGCAAGCTTGGAGACTGGGTAAGACTCACTGAGTCAGGGCGGGAGGCGCAGTATGTCACATGAGTGACACAAGCAGAGACTGCTACAACTCAGGCCAACTACACAAAAAAATGTCAGACATTGTGAACATGTGATGGAAACTATTGCGCATTTTCATCTCGTTCATGTCTCATCAAACGAAACCTGACAATAGTCATATTTTAGTCTCCCAAAACAAGTATTTAGCTCTTTATGGTCTCGTTATGAAAAAATTGTTCGCTGACGAAATATTTTCGTGATCACCATTGTTGACGAAAACAAGACTGTTTCAAATTAATGTATAGAAAAGTCAATTACAGGTAGTCCCCGGGTTATGAATAAGTTCCGTTTCTACGCTGGCGACTTATACAGAATTTCCGCGTAAGTCCCACGTAACTGGGTGCCTTGACAATTTTTGCAAAGTGTCATGAAATATAGAGACTATCAAAATCTTTTGGGCCATAATGTAGGGTGTAGAGTCAGATAACTGGGTCTGTGTCAGAGGTCGTGGGTGTTCCAACAGGACAATGACCCAAAACATACCTCAAATCGCACCAAGAAATGGTTGGAGACAAAGCGCTGGAGAATTCTGCGGTGGCCATCGATGAGTCCGGATAAAAATCATATTAAACACTATGCAGAGATCTTAAAATTGCTGTTGCAAGAAGGCACCCTTCAAATCTGAGAGACCTGGAATAGTTGCAAAAGAAGAGTGGTCCAAAATTTCATCTAAGAGGTGCACAAAACTTGTTGATGGTTATAGGAAGCGATTGCTTTCCGTTATTTCTTCCAAATGATGTGCAACCAAATATTGTGGTGAAGGTGCCAACAATTTTGTCCAGCCTATTTTTTGAGTTTTGTCTAAAATTGTGTTTATTTTGACTTTTTTCCTCAGCTGTTTTATGTTTTTCCAATGCACATTCAAGAAATACATTATTACCGAAAACATTTGTAACTGCATTAATTTATGTGAGAAATGCTGTATTTTCAGGAAAAATTCCAGGGGTGTCCATAATTGAGAGACAGCTAGAACCAAAGTGGTATTTGCCATGTAGCATTTTTTTTTGCCATGTATCAAAATGTTTTGCCATGTGGCATTTTTTTTTATTTTGCCATGTGGCATATTTCTGCCATGTAGCAAAATGGATTTTGACCTGGCATTCAAGTGTAAGTTCAAAAATCACAGCCATGCACGTTTTTCTGCCATTTAATATGAATGGAAAATTTGGCCGTGCATAGCCGTCAATGGCATAGCCTGCCTTGGTTGTCAGTTGAATGTCAATGCACTTTTATGTAAAGTGTACGGTCAAAAATCACAGCCACGTTTTTCTGCCATTTTAAAATGAATGGAAAATTTGGACGTGCATGGCTTGCAAAACTGCCATGTACCCCCTAAAAATTGCCACATAACCCCCCCCCCCCCCAAAAATGGGACAAACAAAAGTCCATTTTGCCACGTACCAAAGGAAATGCCAGATGTCAAAATCCATTTTGCCACATGGCCAAAAAAACGCCACATGGCAAAATTTGGCCACATGCAAAACATTGCAACATGGCAAAATCCATTTGCCACATGGCAAAAAAATGCCACATGGCAAAAATGCATCACGGCAAAATCCATTTTGCTACAAGGCAAAAAAGATGCCACATGGCAAAAAAATGGCACACCGCAAAATCCAGTTTGCCACATGGCAAAAAAAATGCCACATAGCAAAATCCATTTTGTCACATGACAAAAAAATGCCACATGGCAAAATCCATTTTGCCACATGGCAAAAAAATGCCACATGGCAAAATCCATTTTGCTACATGGCAAAAAAAATGCCACATTGAAAAATCCATTTTAACACATGGCAAAAAAATGCATCATGGCAAAATCCATTTTGCTACATGGCAAAAAAAAAAAAAAAAGCCACATTGAAAAATCCATTTTGACACATGGCAAAAAAAATGCATCATGGCAAAATCGGCAAAAAAATGGCACACCGCAAAATGCAAAAAAAGCCACAAAGCAAAATCAATTTTGCCACATGGCAAAAAAATGCCACGTCAAAAAAATGCCATGTGGCAAAAAAAAAAAAAAAAAAAAAAAATATTTTGCCATATGGCAAAGAGCTTTTGGTTCTCAGCCCTTCTGGAATAATTTCGTCCATCTTTTTTTTTTTTTTTTTTTACAAAAATGGCTTCATGTACAAAAACCAAATTTTGTTATAAAACTTGTGAGGTCTTACTATTTCTGAAATAGCAAAGAAATGAAAAATTCATTGCACAAAAAAAAAACTGTCCAAGAAAGACAAGACAAATCATATTTTTTGGGTATATGTATTAGCTTTTTGTAATATTGTGTTATTTTTTTGGATACAGATTTACAGACGTACCACTTTTTTTTTTTAATTCAACCTATCAATTTTTTTTGTATTTTTTTTCCTAAAAACATTTATACACAATTGTCTCAGGGTTGTAAAATATACATATTTTTCCTTCCTGGTATTTACAGAAGGCCGCCTCTTCTACTCTACGTGCGGCTTTAAAATGAGACCTGTGGTGTTTAGAAAAACCAAATGAGAAAAATGATAACAGTCATGGGTGATTATTGTGCTTCTTTCCCTCGGCGAGGGATGAAATATTCCGGAAAATGGGATGAGGCCCAACCACTTTAGTCCTCTTTGGAAGTCCTTCCCATCGTATCGCTAGTGTAGGATTAAATGGAAATGAGAGCAGTAAACAAAGGTTTACTAAGAGGGTCCCTGCGCCTGTTGATGGGGTGATGAACAACCGGCGTGGTTGCGCATGAAGTACATTCTGCACAGGGAAGGGAACGAGCGAACGGTCCATAGCGTCCCTAGTTTTTGGCACTGAGCGAGGGTGGGCCTCATCCGCTTTGGATGTACTTCTTGATAACAACGCAGCCGTGTCTGAAGAGCGGGCAAGGTAGCGATTGAAGCAGCGTCCACGTGTTGCCGCTGGGTTCGAACGTCTCCATGTTGCCTAGCGCCGGACCCTCGCTGCTCACGATGCCTCCCGTGGCGTAGATCTTGCCGTCCAGGATCACCGCGCTAGAGTGGAAAACGCAAATGTTGCCGTTAATGGATTTGACAAGTTCTTTTCATCTTTCTGCTGTGAATTGGAATGAGTTTATCACTAGTAGACGTCCAATCCGTTCAAAGTGGGAGGGTGGCAGCGAATTTCAGTTCACAGCATAAGGATGAAAACAGCTTGTTTTTCTGTTTATTAGTCGTTTTGTAGAATGATTTCCTGATCAATGTATCGATAACATCGCCATATCGTGAGATCATCCTTATCGTGAGCTACCCAGAGGTAAGCCTGTCGCAATATGCAATAATTCCATTTATCGCACGGTAAATAAAAATGAGGGCGGTAATTTTTCCGCTGCGATTTATCGCCTCCCGGCTGATGTGCTGTTAAAAAGATTTATCGCCTCCCGGCTGATGTGCTGTTAAAAATTCGGCTTACTTATTGCCAACCAGACAAAATGAATTTTCGTTCTGGGTCCGGCAAAAAATAGCGCCGGAGCCAATTTTTTCCCATTATATCTTATTGTTCAAAGTATACCAGCCGTGTCATTGCTCGGGATTGACTGCGGACCATCTCCGGCGTGCCAGTCCACCGGCGGTCCTCCTCTGTTCGCCAGTCTTTATAAGTTAAAGTGCATGTGACACGAAAACGCATGTTTATTTCATAATACACGCGGTATTTTATGCTCCTGACTGATATGGACCGCTTGGATGTGTTGGAAGCGATCGCTATATTTAATTAGTTTTTTTAATCCTGCGCCATGAAAATGAGTGACTTCCGGATTCGGTCTTGCATTTAGGAGGAGGGCGCTGTGACGTGTACGGGTGAAAGCGTACTAAGGATTCAGCTAATACGTTTATTTTTCGCATCACGCCAGCAAATCTTACTTTGTGAGGGAGAGGCATGTACGCCTTTTTGGAGCTTCAAAAGGTTCCCATTCACCGTGGATATTGGCCAAAACAAGCCCTACTACTGTGGGACTATTGGACTTACGAGGAAGTGAGTAAACATCTTGTTTTGTATTATGTCATACATTAATACAGCAATTACAAAGTAAACACTACAAACTTTCTTTAAAATAAAGGACTACTTACGTTTGATCATTGATAGGCATGTAAAAAGCTCTCCTCGTGCACATTAGCTACACAACAACTGCAGCCGCCCTCCTCCGGGGAATGAACTGTAAATTGCTCTCCGCCAGGCAGTTTGCCGATCCGCGAAGACAATCGACAACCCAGTCGTCATGTGAAATAATCCGGGCTAGTTATGTGTGATTTTCCGCTTCGAAGACTTTGAAACATCACTCGGTTCGGGTTAGCATGTCGGCTAGCTGTCACGCCTCTTAGTTTGTTTACATTCTCCGAAGCCGGGGAAGGGAAATGACATATGTCCGATTTAGGTGTCATAAAATATCGTTCGGGAGGTGCGACAGTAAAGGGGAAGTCGACAGTTTTGACCATTATGGAGTCATTTTGCCATGTCGTCCTGAATAAGTGCATTTTTATTATTTCATATTCCATTTAGCACAAGACTGTTATTTGTCATGACCATGCCATTTATTTAGCAATTGGGGAAAATACTTGGATAAAAAGAATATCCTGTAAAAATATTGGAGTAGAGAGATTGAAACAATGACATTTTGCGGCTCTCTTCGTCGCGTTTTCCTCGTTCTGAATAATTCCCCCTTAATGGGCTGCATACTAAATCAGATGAAATCGTGACTCCGCTGATGTCATCCACCTGTTGGGGACGCTAGAGCCCTAACATGGTAGGCGTGGCTAACCAGCAGATTAAAAGACTAATTTCTCGTCATCTGCGCTTTGCTAAATTGTTGTATATAGTTGAATCGTCTCAAAATATGATTCTAATTCACATAATAATGCTATTTAAGACTTTTTTTCTCATGTCGTATGCTCTCTAAGGTGACAGTTCTCATTGTGGTAACATCAATTCGCCAAGTGTCCACTGCTGTTGACGCCAGGATTGAAACAGAATGTAAAATAGCGCTCTCCTGCTCACCGTCAGCCCCGCGGTGCGTTCAGGTACAGCAAAAAAAGTCCGCCACATTAGAACCCAATTTGTTATATTATTACAGGTAGTGTACTGTATTATTATTATTGCTAGTAGGGTTGTTCCGATCATGGTTTTTTCCTCCCGATCGTTTTAGTTTGAGTATCTGCCGATCCCGATATTTCCTGATCCGATTGCTTTTTTTTCTCCCGATTCAATTCCAATCATTCCCGATAATTTTTCCCGATCATATACATTTTGGCAATGCATTAAGAAAAAAATGAATAAAACTCGGACGAATATATGCATTCAACATACTGTACATAAGTACTGTATTTGTTTATTATGACAATAAATCCTCAAGATGGCATTTACATTATTAACAGGGGTGCACATAAGTGGTCCGCATGCGTACTGGACGTAGACAAACGCGCTGGCCCTCAACGGCATACATCCGCTTTTGCGTACCGATGGCTGACCACTGTATTTGCGGCGGACACGAGAAAATCACTTCTCAAAATGTCAAAGAGGCAGGCCCCACTGAGTAAAAATCTCCGTGTTCCTCCACCCCCGTCAAAAGACAGACAGACGACAGAGACGTCACCGGAGCTACCAAAAAAAAGGACTTTTGCTGAAAAGTGGCTGCAGGAGGTAGGTACCATGGCTAGAAGCAAATGATGCTCGCACGGAAATGTGGTACAAAATTTGCCGTGAGAATCACAATGTCGCTGATAAGAGCAGCACATTTTATGTAGGGTCAAAGAATTTCAGCCATCCAAACTTTGAAAAGCCCGAAAAAAACAGCATGTGGCAATTAAGCAAACTATCGATGTCAAACAGGACCCCACTTGCCCTATGGACAAGTGGCGGAATAGGGCGGAATAAAGGTAATGAACAGCGACATGCACTGACAAACGTGTTTTTGCTCGCATTTCACAAAGCTAAACATGCACGTTCAATGAGCTCTTATGAGAAGGACATCCCACTTTTACAAAGGCTTGGAGTTAATGTGGGAGCCGCATAATGCCCTTTATTTTGAATTAGTGCTTTTATGTTTATTTCTTTACATTTCACTTCATACTCAGTGTTGTTAATAACGGCGTTAGAATATAACGGCGTTATTTTTTTCAGTAATGAGTAATCTAATGAATTACTTTTCTCATCTTGGCAACGCCGTTACCGTTACTGAGGCGGGGAAGGCGGCGTTACTATGTGTTACTAAGTTGGTTGAATAAAAAAAGTCTGAGAGAGACGGACTCATGGAGACGAGAGAGCAGGGCAGGAGTAGGGAAGACGCCGTTGCAAACACGATGCTAGGTGGCTCCAATAATACCTGACTGTAGCCATAGCCTTCAAACTACGCCCACATGATACGGTAGATATCACATATTATAGAACTAGACGCAAATCACAGACACGGCTGCATTGGCAACATGTTTTAAGGACTACATGCGTTAGTAAACAGCCGCCATCTTAAAGCAGTAGACCTCTCAGGAAGGCTCTGATGTAGAGATGGTTCCCTAGCGAAACTAAGTAACTTTTTTTTTTTTTTTAAATCTAAAATGCTCCTAAATCAGCAAAATCTTGACATAAATCTATCTTTAAATGATGAAATGGTTTTAAAACTTACACATGTTGAAAGTAGACAGAAGGGAACTAATGCAATAACGGGAACAATTTTAACAATTTTAACGGTTGATTCACAACTTAAAATGACTTCCACACAGCAAAGGTTACTATCTAGTTATCGCAATACCCTTGTGTCTAGTTAAGTGGAGGGTAAAGAATTGGGCTTGGGCCAATTGTCCCCAAAACCCTTTAAACTTCACATTGTGCGGCCTGTTTTTTTTTTTTTTGAGGAAAAAAAAAACACGAAAATTATCACTAGTTACTTTGCCAAGTAACTAATTACTCTTACATTCAGGTAACTGAGTTACTAACGCAATTACTTTTTGGGAAAAGTAATTTGTAACTATAATGACTTTTTAAAGTAAAATTAACAACACTTCATCGTACTGGCAATTTTGTTGCGCCAGTTGATAATCAAGCATTAATTGTTAATATAATTAATTAAAGGTAATTGGCTCTAAGTAAGGCTTGTCATAATTTTATCGCATCAGGCGGGTCGGCTCTCAAGCTCAATGAGGACCAAGTCGCATCTCCAGGTCCTCCTCTGAGAACCTGGGCAAAAAAAAAATATGTGCACCCCTGATTATTAACATTTTTTCTGTGAGAGGGATCCACAGATAGAAAGACTTGTAATTCTTAAAGGATAAATGTGACTTTGTATATTGTGACTAAATATTGCCATCTAGTGTATTTGTTGAGCTTTCAGTAAATGATACTGTAGCCATGCCCAAATGCATGATGGGAAGTGCAACCATGACTGTGCGTAGTGCTACCATTTGATATATCTTCTCTGCGTTGTGAAATAACATAGGGTGTTAAGAAAAAGATCAATTACTACCTTGCTTCCCCACATTGCTTCCCACGTTATTTCTAATCATAGGGAGAGGAATTGTAAGGCTTTAGCCAATTAAAAAAAGGCTCCAAAGGCTGCCAAAATTCCCTCTACTCATTTTAAGCTGCCTTTTAGCTCTCTATATAGGTAAAACGGCGCCATTACAGAATGAGCGCGACAATGCGTGAGTGGGTCGTGCAGCGCATGCATTAATTGCGTTAAATATTTTAACGTGATACATTTTTAAAACTTATTACTGCCGTTATCGGGATAAATTTGATAACCCTACCTTAAGCCTAAACTAAGGACTCTAGATGACTGTAACATATTATGTCTGTAACATTAAATACAATTAGGAAACGATTTAATAAAAAAAAAAAAAAAAAAAAAAAAAAAAATTTAAAAAGGCATGGCCGATAGTTTTTTGCCGATTCCGATACTTTGAAAATGCCGATCGATCGGGACATCTCTAATTAATATATACTGTATTCTCACAGTGTAATTGTACATATATATATATATATTTTTTTTTTAATTGGGGGGGGTGCAATAATATCGCATATCGCAATAAATTAGTAAATAAATTATCGCACACTAAAAATTTGTTATCGCAACAGGCCTACCCTCAGGTTCCCACCCCTACTAAACATTGACGCCGATAGTCGTCAATGGTAGCAACTGAGCTAATGTGCTTACTTAACATGAGAAAAAGAAACAGGAGTTTGGGCGCAGGAAGGATTAAAACTTGGGCTATAAGAAGATTACGTTTTTGTGTCGTCCTATTGGGCCACGCACACACAAAGTCGTAAACGCTGCTGGAAGTGGAAAAGATGATTACATAAAGCTTCAATCTATTGGGCCTGACCAGGAGTGGCACGCGTGCGGCGAAAAGCACGAGCTGCTGCTGCCCGGCCTGATAAACGCGCGGAAGCCGAAGAGGAGGCGCGGAACATCATTGCCTCTCTACTTTCTCTTGTTAGAACACCTGCTCGACTGCACGCAATGCACAAAAAAACAGTGAAATCCGCACTAGTCACGGGAGTTATTGACCGAACCTGACTGCAAATAATTGACGCGCCCTCAAAACTGACAAAAAAAATGCCCATTTTTCTTTCCACGTTTAGCTTTATTTGGACGAGCGCCATCTCGAGGATTCTTTGGGTACAACAAGCAATGACGGCTGTTTACATGTGTGAGTACATCGTGAGTGTGGGCTTGTTACCTGCAGAACTGCCTGGAGTGGTTCATATTGGGGCCCGCTTTGATGTTGCCCTTGTCGGGGTCGTAGATGGTCGTGGCTCGTGCGTATGCGCCGCCCAGAATGTACACAAGCCCGCCCAGACTCACCGCCGGAGCGTACTTGTTATCTACATGCATGAAAAGACACACAAAACAGACATTTAGGTTACGTTAACACAGCAAGCCAACTCCTAATGGTTTTGAATGCAGTCTTAACAGTCCCAATTCCAATGTTTTTCTATCTGACAGTCACCTGATTTTGCAAGTCCCGATCCGATACCGAAAAAACAAAAAAAAAGTTTCTGAAAAAACGTTACAAACATGTTACAGTACTGTACTTTTTAAAGTACTTCTTCTTCCGCTGTCTATGGCAGTGTTGCGGACAATTAAACGTATACGGCGGAAAACACAGAAAAGGCTGAAAAAAAAGTTTCTGCTCTTGCACCCGTCTTTAAAATAAATTGCTGTATTTTAAGCCCAAAGAACTGTTTTGTTTGACAGGACAATATGTCTATATGCTGCCATAGCAGATTCATGGTGCATTAAGCCCCTGAAATATTTTTAATTTGTCCGTTTTACCCTGGAAACCCACGTTTACAGACGTTGCGCAACCGCTTTTGTTTTAACCTAGCCGTAAGAAGAAGGTAAGTAATTTATTATTCAAAATGTCTGTCATTTTTAGCTTGGAATCATTGATTGATGTCTAATGTTTAGTTAAGGGGGGGGGGGGGGGGGACGATTTTAAAATATGCATGTGGATAATTTTTAAAAAACTTTACGTGACAATGAAAAAATTAGCGTCTGTAAAAAAGCCACGGATATCTACCTCATAACTTTCACTTAATTGTATTTTTTTTCGTTACTGTCGCATTTTCCCCAATATTTTAGATGATTAAATAACGGATCCAAATAAAGAAAAAAAAAGGGTAGATATATGAAAATGAAAATCTCGACCACTCCTCAAGTAAGCCAAAATTGGGGATCTCAGAGTGGAACCGCCATATATACCGTATTGGCCTGAATATAAGACGGTGTTTTTTTGCATTGAAATAAGACTGAAAAAGTGGGATTCGTCTTATATTCGCAGTCTAGACATTATACCCATTCACGACGCTAGATAGCGCCAGATATCATTGAAGTGATGTTCTGTCATGGCAGCTCTCAGCTACTCTCAAGTTTAACCAGTTTGCATTATTTTATTGCAATGTTTTTCCTTATTCAGATTTGTTTTAAGACTACAGTTACAGTTAGACTTCACTTTGATGGTTAATGCAGTTGTTGCAATTTTGTTGTTTTATCACAATAGATTGGTTTATTTACATTTGAAAAACCAGAAGCCATTCATTTCTGAATGTGATTGCACTTTAGTTTACATATTTAAATGTTCAGATATTAAGATTTGAATGAAATGAATGGCAAAATAACGCGCTTTTTCTCTCAAATATGTTATCATTTATTTCAGATGTACTGTAATTATTTTCTGTATAAAAATTAATTTGGTGTTCAAAAAGTCTTTTTCAAACTTTAGTCTTAAAAAAGGAGGCCGTCTTGTATTCGGGCCAATACGGTATATATATGGCAGAAAACACAGTCAAGACTGAAAAAGCAGTTTTTGCTCTTGCGCTCCTCTTCAAAAGAAACTGCTGTATTTTAAGCCAAAACAACTGTTGTGTTTGATAGGACAATATGTCTATATGCTGCCATAGCAAATTCATGGCGCATTAAGCCCCCGAAATATTATTAATTTGTCCATTTTACCCTGAAAATCCCTGTTTACAGACGTCGCGCAACCGCTTTGTTTCAACCTAGCCATAAAAAGAAGGTAAGTAATTATATTTATTATTCAAAATATGTCGTTTTTACCTTACAATCATTAATTAATGTCTAATATTTAGTTTAAAAAAAGGAACGACTTAAAAAAATTATTCACTCGCATATTTTAAAACTTTTAAACAAATTACGTCACAATGGATAATTTGGCGTCTGTAAAAAACTCACAGATATCTACCTCATAACTATCGCTTAATTGTATTTTTTTTTTTGTTACTGTCGCATTTTCCCAGATATGTTAGACGATAAATAATCGATCAAAACAAAGAAAAATTGAAAATTAAAATTTAAAAGGGTAACTATATGAAAAGGAAAATCTCAACCACTCCTTGTTTTTCTGCGATTTCTGCATCGCCCATAAAATCCCCCAAAAATCTGGCTGTGGCCATTCACAGCTGTGTCTTGACACTCGGTGATACATGCTACATGGAGTTTTTGGATCGAAACAATGTAAGTACGCGATATCTCATTAAAATCGTGGCGTCTTTAAGTCTGCTCTCGTGTGCTCTCGCCTCCAGTTAAGGTTTTGCTGTTTAAATTTGATATATTCTTTTAATGCCCTCCTGTTCAAAATTTTCCACACATCACACATGCATATCGGACAATTTTGAAATTTGGCCAAATTGGGGGCCTCGGAATGGAACTTCAAGTCACCTAAGTGTTTTCCGCCATACATATATAAATATATATGTGTACATTTTCCTGCTTATTTTATAGACTTAGTTTCACGTGAAACATGAAGAAATGACATTTAATATATTTTCTGCATAAATGGTAAATGGTGTTATACTTGTATAGCGCTTTTCTACCTCTCAAGGTACTCAAAGCGCTTTACACTACATTGCCATCTCCCTACTGGTGGCACAGCACCAGGAGCAATGCGGGGTTCAGTATCTTGCTCAAGGATACTTAGGCGAGTTCATCAGGGTGGAGAATCGAACCCACAGCCTCAGGATTGGGGGACAACTACTCCACCACTGAGCCACGCCATCCCCATAACTAGGACATAAAACCAGAAATTTGGAATATACAGTGCCCTCCATAATTATTGGCACCCCCGAAAAAGATGTGTTTTTTAGCTTCTAATAATTTTTTTCTTTATTCAAATAATATGGGATCTTAATGGAAAAAAAAGACAAAAATCCAACCTTCAATACAAGTGCATTCATTCAGTGGGGAAGAAAATTGGTCTCATCTGACCAAAGCACACGGTCCCAGTTGTAGCCTGGGACCGTGTGTATTTTTGTGTGAGACCAAGATTGAGCTTTTTGGCAACAAACACTCTAAGTGGGTCTGGCGTGCCACGAAAGATGTGCATGCTGAAAAGCACCTCATACCCACTGTGAAGTATGGGGGTGGATCAGTGATGCTGTGGGGCTGTTTCGCTTCCAAAGGCCCTGGGAACCTTGTTAGGGTGCATGGCATCATGAATGCTTTAAAATACCAGGACATTTTAAATCAAAATCTGTTGCCTTCTACCCGAAAGCTGAAGATGGGTCGTCACTGGGTATTTCAGCAAGACAATGACCCTAAACATATGGCCAAATCTACACAGAAACGGTTCACCAGACACATAATCAAGCCCCTCCCATGGGCATCTCAGTCCCCAGTCCTTGTTTTGTTGGCAAAAGGGGGTTGTACAAAGTATTAACACCAGGGGTGCTAATAATTGTGACACACAATATTTGATGTCAAATATTTTTTTCTTTATGTGGGATTTTTTCCCCACCGAATGAATGCACTTGTATTGAAGGTTGGATTTTTCTTTTTTCCCCCCATTAAGGTCTCATGTTATTTGAATTAAAAAAAAATATTAGAAGCTAAAAACTTTCTCAGGGGTGCCAATAATTATGGAGGGCACTGCAACCTCTTTAGCAAAACTAGTTAGACCCAAGCAACACAAATAAAACGATTACAAGCCAGGAACAAAGTTTTATTTATTTTTTTCCTGTAACATGGTGTAATCAGCGTTGCCCCAACAACAGTGGCCACGAACTCTTTCTCCCAATACAAGACTGGCGACACCCCAGGGCACCGCCCCGATAGCCCCTCCGATCTGCCTCCCGAAACCTTTTAAATGACTCAACATTTCCGTCAGAAATCTTCATTTTGTCAGGATGCCGACAGGCGTGTCAGACAATTTTCATCGTTGTTCTAATTATTTTTGACTGTTACCAACTTGAATTAAATGGTCTACTTTTTGGAAAGTCATTGTTAGAGCTTTTCAGTCAGATAGTAGTTACAACGACATGAGAACGCGTCGTTTGGTTAAGATATCAAATGCCAACGGAGGCTATCGGGTTAAAAAAAGGATAAAATCCTCAAAATTGCCGTATAAAGCATGACGTACTTCTATAAACACTGCCACACATGACCACCTGTTTTTGTTGCGCATGCGTATGACCGACATAGAATTATTGTCAGAATGAAATGTACTCGATATTTTAGAAAACGTTCGGGAAGCGTAGCATGAGTGTTTTTTTCTCCCTCCCAAAGCAATTTGGCGCCCCCTCCACTAGATGGCGCCCGAAGCAACCGCCTAGCTTGCCTATGCTGAAGGCCGACACTGAACAAAGAGACACAAAAATACACACGGACAAAATAACACAAACACACAAACATGTGAACACAAAAACCAAACACACACATAATCAAACACACTCACGCAGAGTAATCATTATTAAAACACAAAAACACACAGGAGCCATTTTCCATCCTGTTGTAATGACATCTATTTGTTTTTCCACACACTCGTCCAAATATTAGGAACAGCTCCCAGCACGATACAAACAGTGCGCGAGGGCGCGTGTATCGACACACCCAAATTTCATTTCTCTGCGCTCCACGCTCGAGGCCAAAAACTCACAGGGGTGTAAGAAAACAACATCAACGGGGGGGGGAGACTCTGATCAGTATTTTGTGTGTGTCTTCGACACAGCATGTGGCGTCGTCTTCATCACACGCAATCCAAACATCACCTGTGTCAGCTCTGGGATGTGTTGCTGACGTCTCAGAATGACTTACAAATGGAGATTAGGACGCAGAGACACAAGTCATTAGCATAAATTAGCCTGACTGAATAGCTGAGTTGGCACTCTTTAACTTGGCGCCGTAAGGGCATTTTAGCCAATCAGAAGTCACAATAACAACAGAAAAAGCAAATGTTTCCACAAGCTAATTCAACATTTTGGAACAGTTTTTATTTTATTTTTTTTAGTGAAGTGACACCACACAGAAGAATTTCTGTGGCGAAACGGAACTTATTAATGTACTCATTTGTTTCAAAATGTTGCATTTTGGTGGACAAAAAGCGAGAGACAGCAAGAACCAAAAGTGGTTTTTGTTTTTTGTTTTTTTTGCCATGTGGCATTTTTATTTTGCCATGTGGGATTTTTTTTTTCACATGTGGCAAAACTGATTTTGGTCTGTGTTGTTTTTTTTTGATTGTGGCATTTTTTTTTTGGTATATGGCATTTGTGCAGGCCATGCACAACCATGCCATTGACTGCTATGCACGTCCAAATTTTCCATTGATTTTTAGATGACATAAAAACGTGTGGCTGTGATTTTTTTTTACTATGCACTTACCATTACAGTGCATTGGCATTCCATTGGCACCCATATGCTATGGGCGTCCAAATTTTCCATCTATTTCAAATGGCATAAAAACGTGTGGTTTACATACCAAAATCCATTTTGCCTCATACCAAAAAATGCTACATACCAAAATGCATTTTGCCACTTACCAAAAAAAAAAAAAAATGCCACATGGCCAAAAAATGCCACCAAAAATCCATTTTGCCACATGGCAAAAAAAAAAAAAAATTCCACATGGCAAAATCCAATTTGCTACATGGCAAAAAAAATTCCACATGGCAAAATCTATTTTGACACACGGCAAAATCCATTTTGCCACATGGCAAATACCACATAAATAGTAGCACTTTTACAAATTTTGTGGTCATTCTTTCCCTCTGTTTTTACAAAACAGGCCTTTTGATGTGCGATGTATCCTTTATTATAATGAAAATACTGTATTTTAATGGTATAATATAAATGTTTGAAATGAACCTGGAATGAAATAATGAAAGTTTGACTTTGAGCAAGCGTATGCTTATAATATGATATGACATTTTTCAACTATAACCAAAAAAAAAAACCAAACAAAAATTTGGTTAAAAATGTTGGATTTTGGCGGACAAAAAAGGGAGAGACATCGAAAAAAGGGAGAGACAGCGAGAACTAAAAGTGGTATTTGCCATGTGGCAAAATTGATATTGCCATGTGGGATTTTTTTGCCATGTGGCATTTTTATGTGTATAAGGGGAAAACGGATTTTGGTCTGTGGCTTTTTTTTTTTTGTATGTAGCTTTTTTTTTTGGTATATGGCATTTTTGCAGGCCATGCATATCCATGCCATTGACGGCTATGCACGTCCA
Source organism: Corythoichthys intestinalis (assembly GCF_030265065.1). Taxonomy (NCBI): domain Eukaryota; kingdom Metazoa; phylum Chordata; class Actinopteri; order Syngnathiformes; family Syngnathidae; genus Corythoichthys; species Corythoichthys intestinalis. The sequence continues at coordinate 9,720,454 of NC_080413.1, forward strand.
AATTTTCCATTGATTTTTAAGTGACATAAAAACGTGTGGTTGTGATTTTTGACAATACACTTACCATTGACATTCAATTGGCACCCAAATAAGGCTATGCCATTGACGGCTATGTACGTCTAAATTTTCCATTTATTTCAAATGGCATAAAAACGCGTGGTTTACATACCAAAATCCATTTTGCCAAATACCAATAAAATGCCACATACCAAAATGCATTTTGCCATATCCCCCAAAAAATACCACATGGCAAAATCCATTTTGCTACTTGGCATATTTCAAATGGCATAAAAACGCGTGGTTTACATACCAAAATCCATTTTGCCAAATACCAATAAAATACCACATACCAAAATGCATTTTGCCATATCCCCCCAAAAATACCACATGGCAAAATCCATTTTGCTACTTGGCAAAAAATATGCCACATGGCAAAATCCATTTTGCCACATGGCAAAAAAAAAAAAAAAAAAAAAAATCCACAAGGCAAAATCCATTTTGCTACAGGGCAAACAATTCCACATAGCAAAATCCATTTATACAATACAGGCATTTTAATGTGTGATATCCTTTTTTTTGTTTAAATGAAAATATCGTATTTTAATGGCATAATATAAATGTTTGAAATGAACCTGGAATGAAATAATAAAATTTTTACTTTGAGCAAGTGTAAGCTTGTTATATGATATGACATTTTTCAAGTATGACAAAAATTTTTTATTTTTTTTTAACTTGCCTTAATAATAACCTGCTGTCTTTTTTATTTTTTTTTCAAGTGAGTATGGTTGCCTGGCAACAGTGTTCTCCTCAACCAGAGGCAGACAAGTGAACAACTTGCGGCCTTTCAAAGGCAAACATGTTGTAACACTTCATTGTCTCACATTACAGTGAACATTTTTTTTGTTACCATGACAACTGGCTAGCCCTTGTTTTTTTCCCCAATGTTTATTTGAATGTCATTATCCTCGTCTCGTAATGTGTTATTGTATAAAAATAAATATTATGAAAATGTGAAAAGGAGTTGGCTTTTTGGAGGGTAGGTGTTTTGATTGATCTGTGGGACCCTAATTTTTGTCGATATTTCAACGGATAGTTTAATGCGCTTATCCTTCTAAAAAGTTGAACATCAACTTAAAGGTGGAAACGTAATACATAAACAATGCAAAAAAGCAGACAAGTTTAGTACAGTAATCCCTCGCTACTTCACGGCTCAACTTTCGGCGCAGAGTTTCACTTATTTATGTACACTTTTATTTACATCTACGTGTGTATGTACATTTACACACACACAAACACACCCCTATGAGAGTCCCCACTAAGAAAATCCTTGTATTTCCCAAAATGAAGATTTTTTTTTTTTTTTTGAAACTTTGGAACCAAATTTAACTTGAAATTTTAGCTCTGTTTCAAACTGTCAAATTGTCTCAGAACAGTAACGTGGCCGTTAAATGTAAGCATCTAAAAACCACAATATATTTTACAATACACTACTTTGTTTCATGCTAATATATCAAACGACCATATATTTTATCAAGTCAAAAGATGAACTCACCTATCATTGGCGACTCTATAAAACTCCAGGCGTCACTTTGCGGCACGTACGACTGCAGCACGCCGGCCGAACGCCCCGCCTCGTTGACGCCGCCGAACACGTACACTTTGCCGCCGCACACCGTGGCCGCCGCCGAGTGTACCGGCTTGGGTAGCGGGGACACCGTCTCCCACTGGTTAGTGATGGTGTCGTACCTGGAGAGAACACAAACCGTATATCATTATTTATCTATTCAGAAAAAGTTATTAGGACATTTGAGTCTACTTCAACTTGTGATTTTCAGTCACTTTTGTCATTTTCAGGCAGCGGGGCCGAGAACGAAACATGGTATTTGGTAAGTGGCAAAATTCATTTTGCCATGTGGCAAACTGTATTTGGCATGTGGCATTTTTTTGGTATGTGGCAAAATTGATTTTGCCATGTGGCAAAATGTATGTTGGCGTATGGCATTTTTTTTGCCATGTGGCATTTTTTTTTAATGTGGCAAAATCGATTTTGGTATGTGGCATTTTTTGGGTATGTGGCATTTTTTTTATATGTGGCAAAATTAATTTTGAAATGTGGCAAAATGTATTTTGGTATGTGGCATTTTTTTGGTATGTGGCAAAATTGATTTTAAATGTGGCAAAATGTAGTTTGGTATGTGCCATGTTTTTTTGTATGTGGCAAAATTGATTTTGAATGTGGCAAAATGTATTTTGGTATGTGCCATGTTTTTTTTTTGCATGTGGCAAAATTGATTTTGCCATGTGGCAAACTGTATTTTAGCATATGGCATTTTTTTTGCCATTTGGCATTTTTTTTTGTATGTGGCAAAATGGATTTTGTTATGTGGCATTTTTTTGGGTATGTGGCAAAATGGATTTTGGTATGTAGCAAAATTGATTTTGCAATGTGTGTGTGTTTTTTTTTTTCCTCAAAATTGATTTTGCCATGTGGATTTTTTTTTGCCATGTAGCAAAATGTATTTTGGTAAGTTGCAGTTTTTTGGTATTTGGCAAAATTGATTTTGCCACATGCCAAAATCCATTTTGCTACTTACAAAAAAAAAAAAAAATGCTGCGTGGCAATCAATTTTGCCACATACAAAAAAAATGCCACATACCAAAATACATTTTGCCACATGTCAAAATTAATTTTGCCACATGTCAAAATTAATTTTGCCACATACCAAAAAAAACTGCAACTTACCAAAATACATTTTGCTACATGGCAAAAAAAAATCCACATGGCAAAATCAATTTTGAATAAAAAAAAAAAAAAAAAAAAAAGGCAAAATCAATGATTGAAAAAAAAAAAAAATTTTGCTACATACCAAAATCCATTTTGCCACATGCCCAAACAATGCCATATGCCAAAATACAGTTTGCCACATGGCAAAATCAATTTTGCCACATACAAAAAAACGCGGCGGAAGCGCTCACCCCTCCAGTTTTTGTTCTGTCAGTGACACTGCTGTTGCTGTCGAAACTACACCTGAGCTTTTTCAAAATCCCTTCAAAAAAGTATAGTTTGGGAGTATTTCGACTACCGAAAAGAAACAGACGGCCGCGGCTTAGAGGAGGAAGGACAGCCGACGTGCAGGCATCACCTCCAACATGATTTCACATTCACGTGACCATCATCCGTCACTTTACACACAATTTAACGTAAATAAACGCTGTTTCCCACCAGCTACGAGAGTTCACTACAGCATCTTTCGTGTGTCTAGCAATGGTAAAACAAATATTATAACCTAAGCTTGTTTACAAGACTAGTTAGAATGCCAGCATGGCTAACTAGTGTCCTCACTTTTGTCTTCCGCCATTGTAAAAACCTGTTCAAAAAATAATGATACGAGTCATACATACGTACACTTACTCTTGCTCTCACTCTTCATTAATATTCAACTAATTATTATTAAAAGAAGTAGTGGTAGATTAACCCAGAAACACATTCCTGCATCATAACTTTTTAAAATTTTCACATCAGTTTCATGTTGATGTTCATATTTGCAAACAATTAAATGAATCCTCGAAGCACCAAAATTTGATTTGAAGCTTTTTTTTTTCTAATCGACTAACTCGAGTTAATCAATTAATCGTTGCGGCACTACAGCATTCACAGTCAGTCTTTTGTGGGCATTTACAGGTCACTTCCGGTTCATTTTAGGGCATTTACAGGTTATTTCATGTTGATTTTAAGTCCTTTCCTATTCATTTGGGAACATTCTTGAGTCACTTCCTTTTCAGTAACCCAAATTCAATAGGAAGTGACCTGTAAGTGTCCCAAAATCAACAGGAAGTGACTCTTAAATACCCCAAAAGCATAAGCGGATTTTAAGGGGGAGGGGGGGGGCAGGCCCCCCCGGTGGCCGACAAGTGTCATTGCATGAAATTGACTTTCCTATATATAAAAGATGTAAAGCAATAAAACTGCAACAAAAATGAATGAAATGAACAAAAAAAAAAAAATTTTATAATGGTGTCAAAATTATTTTTCCAACAGATCATTAGCACCTTAGGTCATTTGCTTTGCATATAATTTTCAACAAAAAAAAAGTATGGGAGGGCAAGTTTATTTTTCAAATGATTTTTTTTCTTTGAATGAAAATATTTTGTTTTTGATTGAAGCAACTTGTTTTGGCATTGAATGATTTAAACACAAATGTCCTACCCATAATATGGCCCAAACACAAAAAGGATTGCTTCAATCAAATAAAACTTTTTCAATGAAAAATCAAGTGTTCAAATGCAAATTTTTCAATCTCAAATATTTTTTCACATTCAAAAACGTTTTCTATGATTGAAATTTTTCATTTTTTGATTGATTTTTCTTTTTGAAAATATATATATATTTTTGAAGCAACTTATTTTTTGATTGAATAAGACAAAAACATCCTAGCCAAAATGTGGCCCAAACACAAATCAACATTACTTTACATTACAAAAAAGTTGCCTCAACCCCACCAAAAAATTCAAAGAAAAATAGGTTTCACACACATTTTTTTGGATTGAAAATATATATTTTGATTCAAGCAACTTTTTTTTTTTTTTTTTTTTTTTTAAGAAGCAACTTTTTATTTGATTGAATAATAAAGACACAAATCTACCTCCATATGGCTCTGCCCAGGGGATGCAATTTTTGACTGGGGTAACTACATTGGCACAACACCAATGGGCGTACCATATTCAATGGTTGACGATCTGAAAAGTATTGCCTAAGCAGCCTGATTTAGAATTCCCCTCAAGAATGATGGGAAACAAAAAACGCTCATTGTCAACTTATTATTATAAATATTCTTGTAAGTTCATTTTATTGCTGACACTGCGTTTTGGGGTCATCAACATGTTGTGTCCCCCCTGCAGTGGCGCCTCCAGAAATTTTTCATAGGGGTGGCCAGATGGGGCCACTTAAAATCTTGGGGTGGCCAAAACTAAAAGCCATAAATTCAGGTTTTCATTATATTATTGCAGTAAAAAGGTCAGGGGAAAACTATCAGAAAGACTTAAGGACATGGCTATTTATATACTTTGGTGTATTGTGTAATATTTGATGTTACTAATGATTTAATGTGCATAGTCCATAACTGTCCGGTCAACATTTTGAGTTCCACAACAATTCTGTTTTATATATTAGGCATAAGGTGTACATTTAACTAGGGCTGTCAAACGATAAAAATTTTTAATCGAGTTAATCACAGCTTAGAAATTAATTAATCGTAATTAATCGCAATTCAAACCATAATTCACGCCATAATTTTCTATAAATTATTGTTGGAATGGAAAGATAAGACGGATATATACATTCAACATACTGTACATAAGTACTGTATTTGTTTATTATAACAATAAATCCACAGGATGGCATTAACATTAACATTCTTTCTGCGAAAGGAATCCACGGATAGAAAGAAAGGATAAATGTGAGTTTGTATATTGTGACTAAATATTGCCATCTACTGTATTTGTTGAGCTTTCAGTAAATGATACTGTAGCGACTTAAATGTTCTGGCCAAATGCATGATGGGAAGTGGTGCAACCATGACTGTATGTGGTGGCTGCAAATGCTATATCTTCTCTGTGTTGGGTACACTACAGGCTGTTAAGAAATAGATCAACTCCTGTCATTCTTCCCCACGTCGCGTCCCACAATATTTATAGTTGCTGTGGGAGAGATGACAAAGCTTTTGTCAATTAAAAGCACGGCCCAAATGAATGCTTGTATCTACTCCACTCACTTGACACTGCCTCTTATCTCTGTATATAAGTAAAATGGCATCATTGTGGGCTGTTTGCGGCAATGCGTGAATGAGTCGTACCGCAAATGTGTTAATTGCGATAAATATTTTCACGTGATTAATTGGAAAAAAAAAATTACTGCCCGTTAACGCGATAAATTTGACAGCCCTACATTTAACAAAACAAAATAAATGCATTCATTTGGGACGAAATCCATAACTGATGCTACAACAATTTAGGGGTATAATGGCAAGTGGGGTGGCCAACCAATTTATAGGGGTGGCTGTGGCCACCCCTGGCCACCCTCTGGTGGCACCACTGCCCCCTTGCCCCAAGAGTCAAACTCCGCCTATGCTCAAAAGGAAAAGAAAGTGACTGAAAATGAACAGGAAATGATGTGCAGTGCCCCAAAATTGCCCGGTATTGGCTGCCACTGACGACCATAGGCGTCCATTTCGTTTGAAGTGGGAGGAATGGCAGTGAACGTCATTCATCTACTAGTGATAAAGTCATTCCAATTCACAGCAGAAGGATGAAAATAGTTAGTTTTTTCTGTTTGTGGGACGTTTTGCAAACGAGCCGCCATTGACGACGGCAGCAAATGAGTTCAACTCCTTTAAGGTCGAACCTCTTTGCCTCTAAATAGGATATGCCCTACTTAAACATAGCACTAATGTATCACACAGACACACACAGCGTACAGTAGGCTTCCCGACTTTGGGCCGCGGGGCTGACAGGCGTAATTAGCCGAACGCGCGCACCACCAGGGAGGATGAAAAAGCGCGAGCATTGCGCACAATGACGGCAATTAAAGCAATTACACAAAGCAAACATATGTCGACCGACACACGCCATTAAGCCCTGGTGCCGACCGGCCACCGTCTTAGAGGGGAAAAAATACTTTCCTTCTAATGGAGACCTCTTCGGTAGGCGCTAGTGCTTCTACAGTCGGCGATGCCCAGGGGCAAACTGCAGTCTCAGCGTTTCCTACTTTTCTCTCTTGCGCTTGGCAGATATTTTTAAAAAATTAAGAAATGATTCACGGTATAAGTTAAAATTCAGTGTTAAATAACTTACCAGTGTGGATATTGCTTATTTTTGCAGTTACAGGAATTCTGAATTGTTTTATTTTTATATTTACTCAATAAAAACGTACACTTAAAATAAATAAATAAAGTAAATCTGAATTTGAATTTTTGATTCAAAACTTTCCATTTGATTTATGCGTTTTTGAAGTTTTGGAATGATGTGTATAGGTATATATTTTATAATATTCCGCTGGGTTTTATTTTTTTCTAATATTTCTTTCATAATTTAAAGTGATAAAATTTGTTTGTAGTGTACTTTTGTTCAATGTTGTTCGTTTTTAATTAAATTTATATCTAATACCTATGTTTTTGTGATTAAATGAGTAGAAATGAGAACAAATATTGTAAAACATTTTATTTTCTTCACTTGAGTTGATTTATTTGTAATTTTGGTTATTAGCATTTCACTGTATAATTTTTGTGTTTTTTAAAGCTACCTTTCCCTTGTTTTTATTCATTTTTTTTATTATACGGCCGCTAGTCTCATTCGCTAACAGATTAGCATTGTACTTCGACAATATACGCAAAACAAACGCTAACCGCACGGTTTCTTTGCTTTTAACCAAGAATTGAGACTGTTTTACGTCCATATCTATAAAGAATTGAGGGATTTAAGCATTTATTCACAAGAATTTTCGCCAGAAAAGCTGTTTATGCCAGGCGGCCGCTAGCCTCATTCGCTAACAGAGTAGCATTGTACTTGGACAATATATGTAAAATAAATGCTAACTGCACAGTTTCTTTGCTGTTAACCAAGAATCGAGACTGTTTTACATCCATATCTATGAAGAATTCGGGGATTTAAGCATTTATTCACAAGAATTTTCGCCAGAAAAGCTCTGTTTACACCAGGCGGCCGCTAGCCTCATTCGCTAACAGAGTAGCATTGTACTTGGACAATATATGTAAAATAAACACTAACTGCACGTTTTTTTTTTTTTGGTTTTTAACCAAAAATCGAGACTGTTTTCCATACATATCTATAAAGAATTCAGGGATTTAAGCATTTATTCACAAGAATTTTTGCCAGAGCTTTATTCACAAGAATTTTTGCCAGAAAAGCTCTGTTTACACCTCTTTCGCTAACAGTATATAGTGTATAATGATTATAAAGGGCTATTATATTCTAGAATAAATTGTGATTGTATATAGAATTTATTAATAATCTATTTACAGATTATTTATGATTGATTCTGCATGTTTTCCTCAAGTATTAAGTTTCTGATGTTAAATTGAGTGATTTATTAGCTGTTGAAAACTTTATATTTTATACATGATATGTTAATTATTGCCATTGATGCTGAAAATATAGGTGATTATATCTGGATTTGGTGATTTTTGTGCATCTAGTGTAAAATCTGAGACTGTTGTAGCTATTTTACGTTGTGTTATACTTATATAAAAAAAGAGGTGCATGATATCCCTTTTTTTGTAACTGATACAGATATCTATAACTTCCTGCTCCTCAAGGCCGATACCGATACGATAACCGATAATACATATTTAATTTTTCAATGTATATTCACCTGAGTTTTTGAACACCCATAGGTCAAAAATACTAGAGGTTGATTCAGCATAGATTTGCCTTTGAAAGGACCAGAATTTTCATGATGACTCGAACATTATTATAATGAAAAAAAACAAAAGACAAGAACAGTTTTGTTTTCAAATAAAGTGTCCATATTATTTTTTTTCAAATAAATATAATTTGAGTCAATCACAGTCAATCAATCAGTCAATATCATTGGCGATGTGTTTCCCTGAACAATGAGCACTGATCTAAAACTAACATAAACCCAACAGGTATTATGCTTTGTCAGCAGATAAAAAAAATTGTGGAACAGGAGAGGAGACGTTTGTCATCTTGGTCCATTAAAAGGTATGAAAACGCAAAGGGGGTGTGAGACATCAATAGAACCGTTATGTGCCAAGATAACAAATATTGATAAAGTTAACAAAAAATCAATCCCATTAATGGGCAATTATCGAAAATAGATCGAAAATGACGAACATTTCCGAAAGTGTTCCGGAAACAGCCGAATGGGACGAGACGTCATAACAAGGAAACAAAAGGTCGAGGCAGGTGCCATCGTTGTTTATCGACGAGAGAGTTGCGTTCGTGTTTTATCAAAAAATCGCTAAAATGGTTCAAACCTGTCGTGCTATGTGGTTTACAAATAGCCATTTGTCGCAATGTAGTACCCATGAGTTCCCGAACGCGAGAAAAAGCTGGACTACGCAGACAATGAGTAAAGTTCGTCAGTGCTAAGAGGGCTAAATTTGCAGACCCAGCCTCCGGCACGGTTTTGTATGGTGCGCATTTTACACCTGAAAGCTATACGAACTATGGGGCAAATGAAATCAGGTTTTGCTAAGAAATTGCTGCTGAAAGCAGATGCGGTGCCCAGTGAAAGAGGACGATGACTGGCTCTGATGAGACCACCTCACCACCCCAGGCAAAGCAAAGGAGGGAAATGGCCAGAGTGAGTACTCTTTTATAATAAAAAACATAACACGCATTGGATATAGGACTGGACACATGTATAAATTATCGCTCGTAAAATATATAGAACAAATCCTCTAATGCCATTCATATTTGTGTCGTTTGGCAGAGCGAAACCGATGATAGCATATTAAATGATAATTATTCTATACATTACTTTATTTTGCGGTCACGGTGTATCAGTTTCACAAAAAGAAATGCAAAACAAACCATTCGGTGATTCTGTTGCCGCCGGTGTTTCATCAGTGTGATTGCTCCCCTCAATGATCCTTTCATTAGGCTGCATTGGCTTTCGTTTGGGCTCAAATTGATAACCCAAAACACCAAAGAAAGGTTCATAACTCTCCTCGTCACCATTAGAAGAATGTTCGTTACGTCGGATTCGCCGCTGCAAATAGAAACAAAATTGTCCGCCATCATCGCCGCCATTCAGTACTAAGCACTGAGCCGGCTGTTTAGCTATAGTGACGTCACGGACACCATGTGCTAGATTTCCGGCATCTCGGGGGCGGGTCCTTTTAGCTTGACAATCGACCTAATTTCTATCATTTTCTTGGTGTTGCGATGTGTGTAATTACACGAAGTGGCATGATATGAATTCAAAAGGCATGCGTCGATGGATAAATGATGGAATATTAGCATTTCCCCAGGTGTTGTCATACCCTTTAAACAACTTTTTAAACTTGGCAATTATAGAACAGCGAGCCTACCAATAACCAAAAGGCCTCTCAAGAACTTGTAAACATAACACTGTAAAATGCAAACATTTGCTAATTTGCATAGTAAGGTTTATAACTCAGTGAAGGAAAAATACGGCCTCTAGAACAGTAACAAAACAGGAGTAGAAACAAATGCACATATCCCAATCCGACACCGTACCAAAAATATTATTAATTGGCCCGAAAACATATTGTTATCGTATTAGCCTATAATCGGACCGATTATTATCGTGCACCACTAATAAAAAGGAATTAATCAGGATTTTATAAGGGAACGACTTTGAATTTTTTGATGCCACAGCTCATGGAGACTCACATACAGTGAGGCATTTTTTTTTTTTCTTTTCTGGTCATAGTCCTGTGATTGTTTGATGAATCTGGATGGTCCAATACTGATTATGACCGGCCAAATCTGACACTTAAAACGGTAAATAGTTGAAATGTTCGAGCGGAATCCACGAGTTATTCGATGTTCACGTACGCATGTGCTTGTTGGGATTTTGTGTCGTTGTCTCTGACAGTCGCCGCTTTGTGAAAATAGCCTGACGAATGAGCATGTGAAATTCATTAACGGCCCGGTGCTTGACAGCAGGGGTAGTGGATTGTGGGTAAAATAACAGTAATACCACCCATTGAGTAACCACTTGGCTTTGTTTACCCCTGCGGACGAGCTCGACGGGCTGACAGCTACCGGGGACTAGCTTGAAAAACTGAATTCAACAGCCAAAGGAAAGACAATAAAATGATGCCCAGAAGGAAACTTCAGCATTGTAAAGTGACATGTAGCATATTTGTATTTAAATATGAACAAATTTATAAATGAAACCTCTTTGAGTGGGCGTCAATTACGCGGCAGAGCTCTCCCTGATCCCACCCCAAAAAGTAGCAGCAGGGGGTCTGTTTTTGACGGTCATTCGACCGTCTGATGGAGTCACTCTGACAGACGGACGGAGTCAAGGTCGGCCGAGATACACACAAACATACACGCCGAGGGATTAGAGCATATTTTGGCGTCCTTCGCAACCGTGAGTCACCTTCACGTAATCCCCGTGGAATTTACACAACACAACTGGCATCCCAGATTGACAAGTAATCCCTGGAATTAACTCATTCAGATGGGATTGTTGTCAAGGCCAAGAAAGCTATAAAATATACAAAAAATGTGAAATTTGGAAAAAGCCAATTCAAGCGTGGAAAGGTTTTTTTTACGCTGTAATTTGCCAGTCGATTTAGTAAGGTCCTCCCAGCATGTACTGTAGGAATATATTTAAATTTATTCACACATAATTACACATTTGTTGCTGCTGCTTTTTCTTTAAACATTAGAACCCTCCTCCACATAATCCTGATAACAGGACATAGGAATTTATTGTTTACTTTTCCATCGTGTGAGATTCCATGGCGAAATGAACAAGTTCACAAACACTTGATGGAAAAGTACTTGCAATCCGGCTCGAAGGACCATTTAAATGTCAAGTTCAAATAGTTCAAATACAAATCCTTAAGTACACAAAGTGGCAGAGGTGGGTAGTAACGCGTTACATGTACTCCGTTACATTTACTTGAGTAATTTTTTGTGGAAAATGTACTCCTAAGAGTAGTTCCACTAAGCCATACTTTTTACTTTTACTTGAGTAGATTTGTGAAGAAAAACACGCGACTCTTACTACGCTACTTTGGGCTACACAAGAGTCGTTACATTTTTCCTCTTTATTCTACATATTAGATTTTTTTTTTTTTTGTTTGCTAGCGATGCTATTGCCAAGAGTAGCGCTACCTATTTCACCAATGAGACGCCAAAACTATAATCTGTTATACCAATGAAACGCAAGCTTGCCTTTCTTTGATCATGCCAGCCTGTTCAATCACGTGGCGTCTTTAAAGCACCGTAAAAAAGAAAATATTTGACATAGAGTGTAGGCGAAAACTGGCATTCGTCTCGTTACGTTCTGGTATCCCAAGCTACGTTTTTAGCTCGTCATCGTCATGAAAAAAATTAGTCCACGAAATCTTTTCGTTATCGTTACTGTTGCTGAAAAAAAAAAACACTGTATAGCAAACAGTTATACAGGAAATTAGCAAACATGCAATGCTATCAAAGCAAAAGTAGGGCACCGTCGGCTCAACACTTTTTGTTTCTGTTTACCTTAAGTATCTTGCTAATCTCCTCAAGGGCATTGACAAGCATAATGATGTCTTAAAAAAGGTAAAAAAAAAAAAAAAATGAAGGCTAACAGGTTCTAAGACCGTTGACAACTGTTGGCCATGTTGGGTGGGCCACTCACCGTAGGAAAGTTGTACATTCTAAAAGGTCACTTGTCACTTTCTTATGATGAGGAGGCGGTGAGCTGGTGGTTGTCACACGCTAACGGCTGCTAATTAGCGTCACAGAGGCGAGCGCGTATAGATGCTGTCATGTGAGGCAAAGATAGAAACACGGAAGGCCTACGACCATTTAAAAAAAAGGTTGGCGCGTCAATCATCCAATAATGACGGGATAAATCTATCAGTTCAGTTTATATGCCGCTTAGCCTCATTATCCGGTTGCCTGTAGAATCACATTCAGTGAAGCCAAAATGCTTGTTAGGGGCTCATGGTAGAGATCTGCCAAGCTCAAAATCCCTTAGTTGGCGTGCTTAACCAATTTGGAATATTTCACTTTAAGGGTCTAGTCATTTTTGTTGCCAAGACAGTAATGTGTTGAGTAACTTTTAAGTGACAATAACTTGACTTTAATTCATAGCAAATCATACCGGACAGGGGTGGGAGTTAGAGGGGTGCTGGAGGTGCAGCGGCAGTCGGGTCCAGGCGTCTAAGTGGTTTGGAGCCGTAACAGGGCCGTAGTTGGGCAAGGGGAGGGTCAAAACGAATAGTATAGTGATACCTCTACTAACGAATGTCTCTACATACAGAATTTTCAGGTTAAGAAAAGCCTCAAAGGGAAAATATTGCCTCTTGTTACAAAAGAAATTTCAGGATAGGCAAAAATACAGTATGGGCTGCTACTCGCAGCTTCCAGGGTTTACTAAACTTATCATACATATGGCTGCTCTGCCATCAGGTATGGACTCATTGATGGCCACTTTCGAAGTCTCCACTGCTTTCTCTCAAACCATTTTCTAGTGCTTTTTGAAGTGTGTTTTGGGTCATTGTCCTGCTGGAAGACCCATGACCTCTGAGGGAGACCCAGATTTCTCACACTGGACCCTACATTATGCTGCAAAATTTGTTGGTAGTCTTCAGACTTTATAATGCCATGCACACGGTCAAGCAGTCCAGTGCAGCTAAGCACTATTGCTGTGACGTGTACGAATGAAGGCGTCCTCTTCACTATACAGCCGTACTGTTGTGTATGAGGACTAAGGATTCAGCTGATTTTGCGGATTAATACGTTTATTTTTCGCATCACGCCAGTCAAATGGGTGCGGAAAAATCTTGCTGTATAAGGGAAAGGCGTGTGCGCCTTTTTGGAGTTTCAAAAGTTTCCCATTCACCGTGGATATTGGCCAAAATAAGCCCTACTACTGTGGGACCATTGGATTTACGAGGAAGTGAGTAAACATCTTGTTTTGTATTATGTCAAATACGAATACAACGATTACAAAGTAAACACTACAAACTTACTTCAAATAAAGGACTACTTATGTTTGATCATTGATAGGCATGTAAAAAGCTCTCCTCATGCACATTAGCTGCACGTTAGTTGCACAACAACTGCAGCCGCCCTCCTCCGGGGAAAGAGCTGTAAATTGCTCTCCGCCGGGCGGTTTGCCGATCCGCGAAGACAATTGACAACCCAGCCGTCATGTCAAATAATCCGGGCTAGTTATGTGTGATTTTCCGCTTCGAAGACTTTGAAATAGGGCTGCAGCTATCAAATATTTTAGTAATCGAGTAATCGACTAAAAATTCTATCGATTAATCGAGTAATCGGATAAAACTTTTTTTTAGGTAAAGAGCAATTATAAATACACTTGAGAAAAAAAGACATTTAATCCAATATTGAACCATTTTCAGTCAATCAGCGTCTTTATTTTCGATGTACATTGTTGAAAACAGCCAACAATTACATCTAAGATGTGACTTGAAAAAAAATTCACTGCTTTCACTCAAAAAACTTCTAGATCTTATAAAAAAAAACAACATATTTCTTACCTAAAAATGTAATTACGCTTGATAACACACATCACTTGAAAGCTACGTGTTTTTCCCACATGTTTCAATTTAATTTCCATTTGTGTCAAGCTATTTTTAAGTTCTAGTTAAGTTTTAAGTTAGTCTAAACTGTAAGTACTGATAGTATTTTGAGTTTTTGCAATGTTCAAAATAAATGTATGATACCTGCTGTATTGGAGCACATTAGGGACCAGTGCAACTTGGTGTTTTATTCAGCAATGACTACTGAGCTAAAACTCACAGTTAGCTTTATTATGTTTTAATTTTACACCCTCATCACTCTACAGCGCTGTGTTTTTACAGATTAAATAAAGCCTGTACGTAAGACACGTTAGCCACGCATCGACAGTGGTCATAATCAATAGAAACCTAGCCGTCCGAAGGGCTAACGTTACGTGAGCGAGTGACAGTAACGTTATATTTATTAGCGATGAGAAGTGTACTGCTTAAAGATGGCGGCTGTTTACTAACGCTGCCCATACGCGGCCGAGTCTGTCATTTCCCATCTAGTTCTAAATGCATGCGATATCTATGACACGCATCGGTCACTACCTGCTACCACACTAGCATCCTGCAGGTGTAGTTTTTAGCAACATCGGCGTATTTTGTAGTGGCTGTCGGCTGTGGTAAGTTTTTAAAAAAAAATTTTTTATAGCTTCTTCCTCTACGCACGTGACGTCAGCACGTCATGCCGCATTAAAAGTAGTCCTGGCAAAACGTGATGCGTAGAGCTGGCAAAATTAAACGATTCCTCGAGTTGCTCGAGTATTCATTTCAGCTCTACTTTGAAACATCACTCGGTTCTGGTTAGTATGTCGGCTAGCTGTCACACCTTCTGGTTTGTTTACATTCTCCGAAGCCGGGGAAGGGAAATGACATACGATTTAGGTGTCATAAAATATTGTTCGGGAGGTGAGATAGTAAAGGTGAAGTCGACAGTTTTGACCATTATGGAGTAATTTTGCCATGTCATCCTGAAAAAGTGCATTTTTATTATTTCATATTCCATTTAGCACAAGACTGTTATTTGTCATGACCATGCCATTTATTTAGCAATTGGGGAAAATACTTGGATAAAAAGAATATCCTACAAAAATATTGAAGTAAAGAGACAGAAACACTGACATTTTGCAGCTCTCTTCGTCGCGTTTTCCTCGTTGTGAATAGTTCCCCCTCGACGGGCTGACTGGTCCTTCTCAAGCCATTTATTTAGCTATTGGGGAAAAATACTTGGATAAAAAGAATATCCTGTAAAAATATTGAAGTAGAGAGACTGAAACAATGACATTTTGCGGCTCTCTTCGTCGCGTTTTCCTCGTTCTGAATAATTCCCCCTCAATGTGTTAAATAGCAAAACCGATGAGCCCAGTCTCCCGCTGACGTAATCCACCTGTTGGGGACGCTAGAGCCCTATAATGGTAGGTGTGGCTAACCGGCAGATTAAAAGACTAATTTCTCGTCATCTGCGCTTTGCTAAATTGTTGTATATAGTCGAATCGTCTCAAAATATGACTCTAATTCACATAATAATGCTATTTAAGACTTTTTTTCCCCTGTCGTATGCTCTTTAAACGCACCTTAAACGTAAGTGTGGACCGGTATAAAAATAGTCGACAAAATACCCTGGAGAAAATTATCTGTCCTAGTGTAGATGTAGCCTCGAAGGGCTGGTGAAAGTTTGGAGGGGCCCAGGAATAATCATCCTTTAAGATCCCCACCCACCGGACGTTCACCTTGGGGGGCCCGTGTTTAAACTTTTCGCACGCGCACTTGTTCACATTTGTTCCGCACTGATAAAGGATATACAGTAATACTTTTTGGAAGATACTGCATAAACCTTTACCAAAGTAGGATGCTAGCCTGGTAGATTACAAATGTGACAAATTTACCCTATTAGTGTTTTAGTCGTGTTGCATATTTCTTTCCTGTTTACAACTTTGCGAGCAATAAGAGGAGAGAGTGATGTTACATCTTTTTTTATGGCGACAACTTTTTACAGTCAGCGCAAGTGCGCATCTACAGCGATTCGCTTTCATTTTTCTCCCGGTTTGTAAGTCGACCGAGTCCCAAAATGGCACGATCCATCACAATGAACATCATGTCTGCACACATTCTTCACCGTGATATTACCCAGAGTGTTAAATAAAGTCTGCCACCAATGAGGCTCTCTGTCTGTGTTTGATTTATTAGTGGAGGGAAGGTAGCATCGATTCCTTTTCATCAACTCTCCTTACTGGAATAGTTTTGTACTGTTGAAAAACTCTTAAAATAATTAGTGGGAAAATTAGGTTAGCGGTGGCAGCACGTTTGACAGTTTGTCTTCATTTTGGGGCAAATGTGTTTATCCCTTTCCGCGGAAGGCTACGTGTGGTTGCGAAGACCACGGGTGTCACACTGGGAAGCTACTTGCTGAATTTGGAGGGGGGCATCAACCTTGACAGCGCAGCGGGTGCCACTGCCGCAAACTTGCCTAATCCAGAGGAGCAAGGGATTAGCTCAGTAGGGGGGAACCCTCCACAGCAGGGGGGCTTTGGGGGCCTCTTGTCCCTGACTGCAGCAGGGTCACCTCCCTGCTGTGCGCCCCCTGGCACCACCCACCACTAACCATAACAGCTGGAGGCGCTTACCTGAGCTCAAATGCGGAAACGCTTGCAGGTAGCGAAACGGCAGTTCATTAGAGGTGTGGAAAAATAAAGACATTACACTAGAGGGAGTTTTTCTATCATCCTCTTTGTTTCCCATGATTCCCTTTGTTTCCCATCATTTTCTTTTGGTTTTAGGAGCCCCTTTGGGTATTGTATAAAGCAGAGTTTGGCAACCTTTAACACTCAAAGAGCCATTTCGACCAGATTTCTTTGAAAAGACAATACTGGGCAGGAGCCGCACACTTTAGCTTGGAGGTCAGGAAAATTTTTAACAGAACGAGCCAAAAATATCTCACACATTTTGAAATGTGATTCCAGCCGTACAGTTTGTGTGTGTAATTAGGCTCGAGCGTATGACGTGGCACTCGCGAGGTTTCCGCCGCTATCGCCATTTTGGAAGCGGGAAACATAAACAGTGAGGCATTTCAACACAGGTCGCTCTTTAAAAATGGTTGGAAATTATTGTTCGGTAAAGAATTGCAACAACCGATCGAATAGAAAGGAGAAGCTACAGCTCGACGGAACACCATTGAGTTCCTTCCGGATCCCTACATGGAGAAAAGGCGAGGGAAAGGTCATATCTGAACTTACCAAATGTCGAAGAATGCCATGGGTGGCATCGATCAGAAGGAAGGGCATAACGTTTGATTCTCCAGTTACACACAGAGTTTGCTCTATGCACTTCCACTCCGGTAAGTTAATTTAATTTGTTTACGCAAATTTCGGTAACTTTATGCCCTAAGTCGGCCTGTTGTTAGCTATAGCTACAGCTAAACAACTAGCATGCATACATGTGCATTGTCTTCTTAAAACATAATTCCTGTCGTTGCTAAATGAAAAAGCTGTAATATGTTGACGTGAGAGAGTGGCAAAGAATTTGTACACAGGCTACATTTTCTGCAACAAAAAATTTGTACATCCGTGGTCACAGACTAATGTAAACACACATTGCCTACCTTTGCTAGAAAGATGGTGTTGCCGTTTGCTATGGTCATAATGTCCAGATCCTGCACCCATCCGCAGCAAAACTGTTCGTAGCTTTGTAGCGATTTGTAGTTTCGGATTTGCTGATGAGTGTAGTAACTTACACCAAAAACTAAATACAGCATGATGTCCATTTCGCGTAGTGGTGGAAGCTTGTCGACATCTTTATTCCATTTGTGTTCGGCTTGCTCGTAAGGGTCAACATTGTTCACATTCTTAAAATTGCTCACATATCTGTCCTTCGCCGTGGTAACAAATTTGTCTCTGTATCGAACTGGCAAGTTTTCCTTACTTTTTTCCATCTTTGGCACTCGTAGTTGAATTGTATTTGCCGTTAAGTTTAAATGTCCCGTGATGCAGACGTGCTTCCGAAATGGCTGCGTTGTCGCAAATCTCGCATGATCCCGTGCTGCTGTGACGTAAACGCTCGAGCCTAATATATTGTGGTTGACCAACGACAGTATGCACAACCAGTCAAACTCAACTGTAGTCGGCGGAGTGTAACTTAACCAACAACATGTACCGTATATTCCGGACTATAAGCCGCTACTTTTTTCCCTCCCTCAGTATCCTGCAGCTTATCGTCCAGCATGGCTTATTTGTTGATTTATTTGGCTTAATAGGTAACACTTTATTTGAGAGCGGCGTCATAAGACCGTCATAATTATAACACTATCAAGGGCGTTAATGTATGCTTATGACAGATGTCATTGTCATCCGGCAAACTATGTCACTAACTCCATTTATGTCCAGCTCGGATCTTTTAAACTATTCAAAAGTGAGATAATTTGCCGATGACACAAAATGACATCTGTCATAAGGATTCATTAATGCTCATGGCAGTGTCATGTCATAATTATGATAGTCTTATGGCACGACTGTCAAATAAAATGTTACCAAATACAGTGGTACCTCTACATACGATCGCTTCGACACACGAACTTTTCGACATCCGACGTAAAATTTGACTCGCCATTTGTTTCTACATCCGACGACATGCTCGAAATACGACGACAATGGCAGCACCGCAGACGAATGCACGGCGGATTTTCTTGTGTGACAAATCAACACTGGTTTCAGAAAAGGTTGGTACAGGTAGTGAAACAAGGAAAAAGTTGACGCTTACCTTCTAAATGAAGATGCAAATGACAGAAAAATATGAGCGTAGGGTGGGCATCCGTGAAATGGCTCAAAAATACATCTCCACGGTCCTCCTCCGACCATCGTTCGCCAGTCCTTATAAATTAAGCTGACAATTCCTTTTGTGGTAACATCTCCAGAGAAATCGCCAACTTCGCCACGTTTTTATCATTTATTTCACAACTTATTCAAAACAAAAACACCTTCTGTCTGCCGCAATTGACGGTGTTCTCAAGAAAGCATTCAAAGTGAAAGTGAAACTCAAGCTCACCGGTCTGTCTCTGGCACGTGAGCCCCGCGGTGCGTTCAGGGTCAGCAAAAAACGTCCGCCACATTAGAACCCGATTCGTTACATTAATACAGGAATTATTATTATTATTATTATTCCGATTTTGATTTATAATTTATTTGTTTTGCTATGTGTAATTGCCATTTGTAATAGTACCAGCAGTATTTTTTAAGGATTTCGTGAAGGTTTTTGGGCTGTGGAACGAATTAATGGAATTATAATGTATTCCTATGGGAAAATCCTGCTCGACATACGACCATTTCGACTTACAAACAAGGTCCTGGAACGGATTAACTTCGTATGTAGAGGTACCACTGTATGTCTTATATTTCTTATGACCGTCATAATTATGACATGACACTATCAAGCATTACTGAATGCTTATGACAGATGTCATTAAGTGTCATCCGGCAAACTGCCGTATTTTTCGGACTATAAGTCGCGTTTTTTTTTCATATTTTGGCTGGGGGTGCGACTTATACTCAGGAGCGACTTATGTGTGGAATTATTAACACATTATGCTATAATTTCAAATGTTATTTTTGTGTTTTGCAGTGACACTGATGGTTTTGTAAAGTTGTTAGCGTGTTCTTATGCTATAGTTATCTGAATAACTCTTATAGCTATGGCCACGTTCGCGTTCTGCCTTGGGCAGTGTATGTTCAATTGTATTATTGACTTTTTTATCTTGAAATGGATGCATTTAGTTTGTGGCGCTTTCACGCCCACGTGAGGGCGCACTCGCACTTGTTTACGTAAAGAAGAGTGCTCACACGCCAGAAGAAGACGGACAGCTACGTAGCTCTGAGTGAGTGAATGGGCGAGTTAGCGAAAGAGAAAAGACGGCTGCGAACCTGCTTTCATTGTTTATGCTTTTAAATTATCTCTACAGAGGCAACGCCTGCGTGTATCATCTTTTCTGTTGTTGTTGTGTGTTTTCCACCCGCGATCGGACACTCAGAGCCGTTGTGTGGTTGTTTGAACGATGTGCTAATGATAGCGAACGCATGCTAACCTGTTACTTATTACTGTAATAGTACCTAATTATCATTTATTTACGTTGATGCGAACCTGTTTGCTATCGAGGACCAAATTGATTCAGCAAATTATACGGACGTCCAGCATTGTCTTTTGGGAGTTCGCTGTATAACCAGGACCGAGTCGTAGCGTAGGACAGTCTATTCACATTTCGTTGTTCATGCACTGTACACTGTACATTTATTTAGCATGTTGTTCTCTATTGTATTTTTATATTAAATTGCCTTTCAAGATGACATGTCTGTTCTATGTGTTGGATTTTATCAAGTAAATTTCCCCCAAAAATTCGACGTATATGTTTTTTTCTCTTCGTTGGGCATTTTATGGCTGGATCGACTTATAATCAGGTGCGACTTGTAGTCCGAAAAATACGGTATGTCACTATCTCCATTTATGTTCAGCTCGGACCTTTTACATCCATTCAAAAGTGAGATAATTTGCCGGATAACACTAAATCACATCTGGTATAAGCATTCATTATTTGTCAGAACAGTGTCATGTCATAATTATGATTGTCTAATGACAGTTTCAAATAAAGAGTTACCAAATACCATATCTAGCAATAAATGAAACAACTGAAACAGCAACTGAAGAAATAATTTGCATAGAACATGAATTTTGATTGTTATTTACATCTATAGTGCATGCAATGCATGCTAGGAGGCATGTCGGACGACAACAGTGTTGACAGCAGGTGGAGCAGTGATGGGCAAATTAAGCTTCTCGAAGCAATGAAGCTTTTCAGCCCATTGGTTCAAAGCTTCATGGTGGTTCATTTGGTCTTATGACAGTCTTACAGTGCCGCTGTCAAAATAAAGTGTTACCGGTTACTATCTTTTGGTGTAAATATTCCGTAATACAGTGATGAGTGTTGCGGCTTATAGTCCAGTGCGGCTTATATGTGAACAAATGCCGTTTTTGTGTCAAATTTGGTGGGTGCGGTTATAGTCAGGTGCACCTTATAGTCCAAAAATTATGGTAAGCGGAATATGGAGTCCAGTTGTGTGCTGAGTGTCACGACAAAATGAGACTGAGCTCAACTCTACACGCATACCCCACCAGCCATGCTACTAGTGGTAACTACACTATATCTACAGTGCTGGCCAAAAGTATTGGCACCCCTGCAATTCTGTCAGGTAATGCTCAATTTCTCCCAGAAAATGATTGCAATTTACAAACGCTTTGATAGCAATACAGTGCCCTCCATAATTATTGGCACCCCTGATAAAGATGTGTTTTTTAGCTTCTAATATTTTTTTTTTAATTCAAATAAAATGGGACCTTAATGGAAAAAAAGAGAAAAATCCTACCTTCAATACAAGTGCATTCATTCAGTGGGGAAAAAAATCCCACTTAAAGAAATAATTATTTGACATCAAATAATGTGAGTCACAATTATTAGCACCCCTGGTGTTAATACTTTGTACAACCCCCTTTTGCCAACAAAACAAGGTCTGGGGACTGAGATGGCCATGGGAGGAGCTTGATTTTGTGTCTGGTGAACCATTTCTGTGTAGATTTGGCCATATGTTTAGGGTCATTGTCTTGCTGAAAGATCCAGTGATGACCCATCTTCAGCTTTCGGGCAGAGGGCAACATATTTTGATTTAAAATGTCCTATAAAGCATTCATGATGCCATGCACCCTAACAAGGTTCCCAGGGCCTTTGGAAGCGAAACAGCCCCACAGCATCACTGACCCACCCCCATACTTCACAGTGGGTATGAGGTGCTTTTAAGCATGCGCATCTTTCGTGGCACGCCAGACCCACTTAGAGTGTTTGTTGCCAAAAAGCTCAATCTTGGTCTCACACAAAAATACACGGTCCCAGTTGAAGCCTGGGACCGTGTGCTTTGGTCAGATGAGGTCGTGGTCCAGACCGCGAATATAAGATGACCCTCCTCTTTTTCAGTCTTATTTCAATGCAAAAAAAACACCGTCTTATATTCGGGCTAATACGGTAATACTTTGACTCTTACTTGAGTAATATTAGTTCGAAGCAACGCTCCTCTTACTTGAGTAAAATTTTTGGCTACTTAACCCACCTCTGGTAGCTAATGCTATTCAGTGTAATAGTTCGGAAAAACAGCTTCAGAAACGGTACCGTGATGACGCAATCATCTTTATCATGCCTTGCTAGTATGATTTTAGCCAAAAAAGCAATTGCTGTATTGGTGGAAACACAAACCATATCGATATTTACTGAACTGAACCACGATGAATTAATGAATCACTGCACTCAGAATACGATCTAACGCGAAGTGAGGTGCAACCATCGTAATCAGCTGAGTCAGGTTAGTTTAACAAAATACACAAAATTCCATCCGATGCTTTTGTTAGCCCAGCATCCCCGCTGAGCGACTACGAAATCGGGCGTCACATTGCTAACAGTTCCTCATGAAATATTAAGCGGCAATGGCGCTTGAAGGACGCGCAAACCTGTGCGCGGCGCGCAATAAATAAAACAAAAGCGCCACGGTGTGATTGACACATCATTAGACAGGCATGAATTATTCAATATTCTGCAATCATATTGCTTTGCCGAAGGATCAACACGCCGGGCGAGAGCGCAGGCCCAGGGCACCTGATTGCAAGTTAAAAGCCTCCCCCACAACTCCGTGACTCACTTCCTTTTAAAAAAAAAAGTGTCACTCATTAGCGACGGGAACAGTCGGGTTGGATCGTCGTGAGTGTTGATTTGCGCCGAAGAAAGACTGCAACCGGGCCGCATCCGGGCCGCTTTGAGATGCGTCTGATTGAAGACATAATTGCGACCGTGGGCTCGAATTTCACGGTGAGAAGCGTGAAAGCTATCGTCAAGAGGGATGGCAGTGCAGGCGGAAGAGAAGACTGCAAATGAGGCTCGTGGAGTACACATGGCCGTACCTGAAGCACGTACAATTAAGAAAAAAGGTGAACTCAAAGGAAGTTTTTATGCGTTCAAGACATCAAAAATGGACTTGAAGAGTCTGTAAATATTTGGTGATGACATGAATGGGACAAGGGTTCCGATATTTTTTAATACTTTCGTCTTGTACTCTGGTGTTTTTCAACCTTTTTTGAGCCAAGGCACACCAGCAGCAAAAAATAAAAATGAATTTCTGTAGCCTTTAAAGTGCATACGACAGGAGGAAAAAAGTCTTAAATAGGATTATTATGTGAATTAGAATCATATTTTGAGACGATTCGACTATATACAACAATTTAGCAAAGCGCAGATGACGAGAAAATAGTCTTTTAATCTGCTGGTTAGCCACACCTACCATTACAGGGCTCTAGCGTCCCCAACAGGTGGATGACGTCAGAGGAGTCACAATTTCATCTGATTTAGTAGGCAGCCCATTGAGGGGAATTATTCACAACGAGGAAAACGCGACGAAGAGAGCCGCAAAATGTCATTCTTTCAGTCTCTCGACTACAATATTTTTACAGGATATTCTTTTTATGCAAGTATTTTTCCCCAATATCTAAATAATTGGCGAGAGAAGGACCAGTTAGCCCATTGAGGGGTAATTATTCAGAACGAGGAAAACGTGACGAACATTGTTTCAGTCTCTCTACTCCAATATTTTTACAGGATATTCTTTTTGTCCAAGTATTTTTCCCCAATAGCTAAATAACTGGCATGGTCATGACAAACACAGTGGGGCAAATAAGTATTTAGTCAGCCACAAATTGTGCAAGTTCTCCCACTTTAAAATATTAGAGAGGCATGTAATTGTAAACATGGGTAAACCTCACTCAACAGAAAATCACATTGTTTGATTTTTAAAGAATTTATTTGCAAATCATGGTGGAAAATAAGTATTTGGTCAATACCAAAACTTCATATCAATACTTTGTTATGTACCCTTTGTTGGCAATAACGGAGGCCAAACATATTCTGTAACTCTTCACAAGCTTTTCACACACTGTTGCTGGTATTTTGGCCCATTCCTCCATGCAGATCTCCTCTAGAGCAGTGATGTTTTCGGGCTGTCGTTGGGCAACATGGACTTTCAACTCCCTCCGCAGATTTTCTACGGGGGTTGAGATCTGGAGACTGGCTAGGCCACTCCACGACCTTGAAATGCTTCTTACGAAGCCACTCCTTTGTTGCCCTGGCTGTGTGTTTGGGATCATTGTCATGCTGAAAGACCCAGCTACGTCTCATCTTCAATGCCCTTGCCGATGGAAGGAGATTTTCACTCAAAATCTCTCGATACATGGCCCAATTCATTTTTTCCTTTCCACAGACCAGTCGTTCTGGTCCCTTTGCAGAAAAACAGCCCTAAAGCATGATGTTTCCACCCCCATGCTTCACGGTGGACATGGTGTTTTTCGGATGCAATTCAGTATTCTTTCTCCTCCAAACACGACAACCTGTGTTTCTACCAAAAAGTTCTATTTTGGTTTCATCTGACCATTAACACATTCTCCCAGTCCTCTTCTGGATCATCCAAATGCTCTCTACCAAACCACAGACGGGCCTGGACATGTACTTTCTTCAGCAGGGGGACACGTCTGGCAGTGCAGGATTTGAGTCCCTGTCGGCGCATTGTGTTACTGATAGTAGCCTTTGTTACTGTACGCAAAGGCAATGAAATCCAAACTCTATTAGCTGCAGCTGCCCCTAGTTAACATCAGTTTGTATCGCGGACATGATTATTTACATTCCTGTAGTTGTTGATACACCAGTAGGTAGAAAGTTTTTAACTCAAATGCTATTTCCAATGCAACAATCTCACAATAAGTCAACAGAAAGAGCTGAGATGAAAGCGCTACGTGATGTTATATGATTCCGTCCCGTTTTTAACGACAGCTCGTCTAATAAATGTGTTCAACTCTGCATGCGCGTATATCCGCGCCGACAACAACGAGAGCACACAAACGACCGGTGGCGTCCGTGCGCATCCATCAGGCGACGAGCAACGCAGCAAATCAATTTGCAGTTGTCGCGGCGTCCCCGGGCTGCCATCCGCATATCAAACATCGGCAGCCATTCCTATCCGCTGAGTAATGATTCCGGAATGTTATTAGCTCTCCAGTCAGAAAGAAGACACACGCTAGGATTTTCTCTCTTCTTTCACTGGGGGTCGCCGTAAATGAACATTCCGGACGGTCAAATACGGTCAACAATCGGCCGACTTTTTCATTGTCGGATGTTTTAAAAGAATAGTTCACAAAATTACAATTTTAAAGTGATCCTCTACCTTAATTGTCATTTGTGTCAAGGTATTTTTAAGTTCTAGTTAAGTTTTAAGTTAGTCTAAACTGTAAGTACTGATAGGATTTTGAGTTTTTGCAGTGTTCAAAATAAATGTATGATACCTGCTGTTTTGGAGCACATAAGGGACCAGTGCTACTTGGTGTTTTATTTAGCAATGACTACTGAGTTAAAACTGACAGTTAGATTTATTATGTTTTAATTTTACACCCTCATCACGCTACAGCGCTGTGTTTTTACAGATTAAATAAAGCCTGTATGTAAGACACGTTAGCCACGCATCGACAGTGGTCATAATCAATAGAAACCTAGCCCTCCGAAGGGCTAACGTTACTTGAGCGAGTGACAGTAACGTTATATTTATTAGCTATGAGAAGTCTACTGCTTAAAGATGGTGGCTGTTTACTAACGCTGCCCATACGCGGCAGAGTGTCATTTCGCATCTAGTCCTAAACGCATGCGATATCTATGAGACGCATCGAACACTAGCTGCTACCAAACTAGCATCAAGTGGGTGTAGTTTTTAGCAACGTCGGCATAGTTTGTAGCGGCTGTCGGCTGCGGTAAGTTTTTTTTATTTATTAATTTTTTTATTGCTTCTTCCTCTACGCACGTGACGTCAGCGCGTTGTCCTGCATTAAAAATAGTCCGGGCAAACGTGATGCTTAGAGCTGGCAAAAATAAACGATTCCTCGAGGTGAATAAAATTACTCGGATCAGTTTTTAAACTCGATTACTCAAGCTGCTCGAGTATTCGTTTCAGCTCTAATTGCCTGGGCTTAAATACAGTCTTGATGAGCGTGAATTGCCAGCAGTTACGACGTCGGGAATGCTCCCACAATCGGCTCTGTAACAAAACACGATATGACCAACATTGTAACGGCCGATGCCGACCAAAAAAGATGTAATGTCCGGGTTATAAAATCACGCTAGCAGCCCTTCCCCCACAGAGAGCGCAAGTGGGCAGCACAAGTCTGTGAAAGTGTCCAACCCGTGTCATTCCCAGGATATATCTACTGGAGATGTCCCGATCACGTCATTTTCAAAGTATCGGAATCGGCAAAAAAAAATCGGCCATGCCTTTTTTTAATATATATATATTTTTAATTAAATCGTTTTCTAATTGTATTTAACGTTACAGACATAATATGTTACACTCATCCAGAGTCTTTAGTTTAGGCTTAAGGTAGGGTTATCAAATTTATCCCGAAAACGGCGGTAGTTACTTTTTAAAAAAAATGTATCACGTTAAAATATTTAACGTAATTAATGCATGCGCTGCACGACCCACTCACGCATTGTCGCGCTCAATCTGTAATGGCGGCGTTTTACCTATATAGAGAGATAAAAGGCAGCATAAAATGAGTAGAGTGAATTTTGGCAGCCTTTGAAGCCTTCTTTTAATTGGCTAAACCTGTACAATCCCTCTCCCTACGATTAGAAACATCTTGGGAAGCAATGTGGGGAAGCAAGGTAGCAATTGATCTATTTCTTAACACCTTGTATTATTTCCCAACGCAGAGAAGATATATCAATTGGTAGCACTGCGCACAGTCATGGTTCCACTTCCCATCATGCATTTGGGTTGAATGGCTGCAGTATCATTTACTGAAAGCTCAACAAATACACTAGATGGCAGTATTTAGTCACAATATACAAAGTCACAAGTCTTTCTATCCGTGGATTCCTCTCACAGAAAGAATGTTAATAATGTAAATGCCATCTTGAGGATTTATTGTCATATTAAACAAATACAGTACTTATGTCCTGTATGTTGAATGTATATATTCGTCCGAGTTTTATTCATTTTTTTCTTAATGCATTGCCAAAATGTATAGGATCGGGAAACATTATCGGGAATGATTGGAATTGAATCGGGAGCAAAAAAAAAAGCAATCGGATCGGGAAATATCGGCATCGGCAGATACTCAAACTAAAATGATCGTGATCGGATCGGGAGCTAAAAAACATGATTGGAACAACCCTAATCTCTACATGTGTGAAAGCAATGACGCGAGTAAATCCCGAGTCATTTTACACAGGACTTTACCGGGATGTGTTTGTGAAAAGGGGTACATACACACAAACTGTACGGCTCTCGTGGAATCACATTTTTTTTTAAAATGTGTGAGATTTTTTTTGGCTCTCTCGGTCAAAAATGTTCACGACTCCTAGCCTAACGTCTACGTTTCAGATGGCAAAAAGTGTGCGGCTCCCACCTAATGTTGTCTTTTCATAGAAACCGGTTCAAAATGGCTCTTTGAGTATAAAAGGTTGCCGACCCCTGTCCTGGACCCATCAAGTTTTCTCTGTAATGACTGAAAGGGTCCAAACTGCAGCTTCCTCAGGCAACTCAGAGTGGGCTTCGAAGGGATTTGCCTTGTATTTATGAGCACTATGAAATAAATAGCTCGCTGATAATCTGTCAGGAACGTTGTGCGTGGTCGGTTGGAGCGTAATTTACGACACCTGCTCCCCGAGTAGACGTCGCCGACCAGCTGTTTGCTGTCCCGTCTAGCTGCAAATCTTTCCTGTTGCTGCTCCGCCCTTCGGAAATTGTCCAGCCGCGCTTACGTGTCGAGACAGTATTAAAATCCTCCATCAAAATGAATAGTGTCGGCGGAAAAAAATGCAGAAAGCTGAAACGACTTGGCAAAAAAATGAGTTAAAAAAAACAGATCATTTAATAACGTCGCTAACAATGATGCTCTATGTGATTGATTAATATACTTTATAAAGCATCGTGTATTTTACCGAAAGATTTCCCGCAGCAGCAAGTGTTTAGTTCGTCTATCTTGTTTTAGGCGCCATCTAAAAGCAAAATGGTTCTCGCTTTGCAGACAAAGTATCAAGACAGACACATTGATTACCAGCTCGCATTCTTGTTATGCTTCAAAACAAATGGCTAAAAACATGATGGTTTGTGTGTCATTCATAAATGGTGCTGCCAAACAAAACAAGCGTGTGGGTACAAATCAAATCTCCATAAAACTTTGATAGTAAATTATGCATGAAGAAGCTGACATTAGTCTCGCCTCACAGACTCCGCACACAACAACAACAACGGCAAAAGATAGCTACTCTTCCTCCCCGTCTTCTTTTTCTTCCTCCTTGTCGCAGTGACATGTCGCTAGCTGCACGCGGTGCACATTAGCCGGCTCATTCAACCAAGACTCCACAGGGAGAGGAGGCTGAAGTGAGACACCAAAAGATGAAATCTTTAGAGTTTACCAGAAAAACAACCAGAATGATCTGCGCTCTTATTGAGAATAGCTACAGTCTTGATCCCATGTCACAAATGGTTTGGCCCAAACTGACCAGCGTGCATTAACGTCCTAGCTGCTACTTTGCTATCCAAGTTTGTGCCACTGCATAGATGCCTTTGAACATGAACTTACCGGTCTTAAAAATGAACTGCTGATAGACTAAAACAGGTAGCGGTTGTTCGCAATTATTTTGTCTAAAGGTTGTGCTACCAGGTATTAGGCTGAGGGTGCCAATACTTTTGTTCGGCCCATTTTTGGAGTTTTGTTTAAAATGATAATGATTTTTTTTTTTCATTCTCGTTTGTGTTTTTTCATTGCAAGCAAAATAAATGAAGATATTACTATCGAAGCATTTGTAATTGCAATCATTTTCTGGGAGCAATTGAGCATTATCTGACAGAATTGCAGGGGTGCCAATACTTTTGGCCAGCATTGTAAGAAGGTTTTCCAAGAAAGTGAGAATTTATTACTGCCGGCAGTTCCAGTCCCTGACTAACAGCAAAAAGTACCATATAATTAATAAACCAACTGCTCTGTATTTGACAAATAAAAACCTGGCTTCCACACTACAGACAATCTCTGTGCAAGTCTTACTTTTGTTGTTTTGTGGTCAAAGGTTACATCTCAGCTCTAAAATAACACTGCTACTTAGCTGCTGCTAGCTAGTTAGTCTGAAATGCATTGTGGAGGTCCTGGTTGTTTATAGAGTTAAATGTACAGTCTTTTAACCACTGTCTTTGGGGGTGACTTCCTTCTGCAGTATCAGCTGTATCAGTGTTTCTCACTTTACGTATAGATGAGTACAGGAGCTGAGTTCATTCACATGTGACTATCATCAGTGGATAGTCATATTAATACACTAATAAGAATTACTCCAACACCTTTATTGACCTGTAGGAGTCAGAGCAGAGTGATAGTCCAATTTGCCACCCTTAAAAACAAACA
Organism: Corythoichthys intestinalis; assembly: GCF_030265065.1. Lineage (NCBI taxonomy): Eukaryota > Metazoa > Chordata > Actinopteri > Syngnathiformes > Syngnathidae > Corythoichthys > Corythoichthys intestinalis. The sequence goes on from NC_080413.1 coordinate 9,750,225, forward strand.
GCATTCTTTGATGCTTCCATTTACCAAGTAACTTGCAATTATAGCTGTATTTTTATAATTGATAATATATAATTTATAATATAATTTATAATTTTTATAATTTTTTTTATAATTGTATTTTTTTCGTGTTGTCTTACTGCATTAAAAAAATAGACAACAACAACAATAATGAATAAATTATCAGTCTCTGTTAGCTGTTCGTGAAGTTTTGTGCTTGTACACTACGTTCACTTACATCCTAGTCATCTCCTGGGGGCTAAGCACCCCATTCTTAAAACCTAGTGACGCCCCTTCTTAAGCCAAAATATCACGGTATCACAGTATTGCAATTACAGCTCTAAAATGTGGTAATTTGAGATATCTGGGTTTATAAAAATTTTTTAAAAAATAAAAAAAATTTTTTTTTCTTTTTTTTCCAAAACATTAGCAAATTGGAATATAAGTATAATGTTCAGTTAAAAAAAAAAACCTGAAATATTCTAAATAAAATTAAAATAACTGCAGTCCTGTCGGTGAGCCTAAACCCACAGCCACAGCTCAACATTACCATTAGAATAAAAATAATTGAATTATTTTCCATAAAAAGCACACATGTATGACTCCTATCATGTTTACATTATATACACAACTCTTGTTCTCTTTCTCAACACAGACAGTTGCCAGAGAGAAAAAAACCACATGTTTTACCACCGCTAGACACACTAAACACACTGGAGTTAAATCTCGTAGCTGGTGGGAAATGTTCATGACAGTGTTTACCAACCTTTAATTTTCTATAAATTAGGGCTGTCAAAATTATCGCGTTAACGGGCGGTAATTAATTTTTTAAATTAATAATGTTAAAATATTTGACGCAATTAATGCACATGCCCTGCTCAAACAGATTAAAATGACAGCACAGTGAAATGTCATCTTGTTAATTGTGTTTTTTGGAGTTTTGTGCTCTCTGATGGCGCTTGGGTGTGACTGATTTTATAAGCTTCAGCACCCATGAGCATTGTGTAAGTAATTATTGACAACAATGGCGGGCTACTAGTTATTTTTTGATTGAAAATTTTACAAATGTTATTAAAACGAAAACATTAAGAGGGGTTTTAATATAAAATGTCTATAACTTGTACTAACATTTATCTTTTAAGAACTACAAGTCTTTCTATCCATGGATCTCTTTAACAGAATGTTGATAATGTTAATGCCATCTTGTTGATTTATTGTTATAATAAACAAATACAGTACTTATGTACCGTATGTTGAATGTATACATCCATCTTGTGTCTTATCTTTCCATTCCATCAATAATTTACAGAAAAATATGGCATACTTTATAAATGGTTTGAATTGTGATTAATTACGATTAATTATCTTTTAAGCTGTAATTAACTCAATTAAAAATTTTAATCGTTTGACACCCCTAGTATAAATGCAAAATCATATTGGAGGTATTGCCTCCTCGGCAGCCACCCTCCGCAAACATGTTTTACATGTCGGTTGGCCCTCCTCCTCTAAGCCGCGGCCATCTAACTTTTCTGTACCCGAAGTATTCCCATACCAGCGATTTCGTTTTCTTCGATAAGGGAAAATGTTTAGGAGTTTCACCTCCTCCAGCCATCCTGTAGCACAGTTGACTCCCTGACACTGAGCAACGGTGAGGGAGTGCTGAGCCTTGCAGCTGCAAGCAAGGGATTTCTCCCTGCATTTTTGGGACATTAAAAAAATAGCTAATACCGTAGGGACGCTATGATAGGATATTTTTAGCGGTTTTGAAACCGTAGCATTGGTATACCTTAAAATCGGTGATGGGCACATTTCTATTCAGGACTCCATTGAGGTTATTTCTTACGTTTTGTCACCTTAGGAACTGCTATTCCTTGAAAAGTGGCAAAGGACCATTTCTCAGGAAACTGGCTAAGCATTGGCAAAGCAGCCACAAAACACGTGACAAGGACAATCGCGTGAGTGCTTGAAGTGACATATTTTGGTGCCACCAAAGCAGAGAAAGTTTAGAGCTTTTTCCGGGATGAAATAGTCATAACAGTGCATGACATGTCACGATGCCTCAGAAAGTGAAAGGGGACTTTTTCCTCAGGAAACCAGCGAACAAGACAAGCAAACATTGGAGAGAAATAACAATGTTTTTCTAGACTAGAATAGAAATAGAAGACGGATGAACTGAAAAAGGACATTTTCTCAGTAAACAGAAATATAACTTTCTTTCTTTGGGGATAAAAGATAAATAAGACACCTTTGCTCCTGGAATAATTATATTGCTGTGGTACAAAACAAAAAATGTATCTTGAGCTAAAAAAGAAGAAAAATGAAGCCATATGACGCATTTGCTAGTGTCTCAATTGGAGCAAATTTAAGGGACAAGCAACACTGAAATAGTTGCAAATGATGTACTAAAAAGCTTCTAAAACATTTTTCTCTGAAGGTGGTGATCTTAGTTTGCCTGCAGGTGAGCAACCCCAAAACACACCCAAAAAGCTTTGCTTCAGTAATAATTTCAACAGTTCATGACATGCTGCTTTTCCTAGTTTCGGCCCTATTTTAGTTTTAACCCATTAAAGGAAACTCAGCTATTGGCATCCCATGCTCACCTCTCCACGTGATCCAGATTCCCAGAGACGCCCAGGCCGCCGATGGCGTAGAGTTTGCCGTCGTAGACCAAACTGTTATGTCTGCAGCGGGCCACTGTCATGCGGGACACCAAGTTCCAGTTGTCCAACAAGGACATGTAGCACCACACGTCAGACAGCATCACTCCTGACTCTGTACCACCTGCAAAAAACACAAATAATTATTCTTAGAGTTGTCCGATAACGACTTTTTAATTAATAAATCTGATAACGATATCAAACCGATACCAATATACAGTGGGGCAAATAAGTATTTAATCAACCACCAATTGTGCAAGTTCTCCTACTTGAAAAGATTAGAGAGGCCTGTATTTGTCAACATGGGTAAACCTCAACCATGAGAGACAGAATGTGGAAGAAAAAAAAACAACAGAAAATCACATTGTTTGATTTTTAAAGAATTTATTTCCAAATTACAGTGGAAAATAAGTATTTGGTCACCTACAAACAAGATTTCTGGCTGTTAAAGAGATGTAACTTCTTCTAACGAGGTCTAACGAGGCTCCACTCGTTACTTGTATTAATGGCACCTGTTTAACTCGTTATCGGTATAAAAGACATTTGTCCACAACCTCTGTCAGTCACACTCCAAACTCCACTATGGCCAAGACCAAAGAGCTGTTGAAGGACGCCAGAGACAAAATTGTAGACCTGTACCAGGCTGGGAAGACTTAATCTGCAATAGGTAAAACACTTGGTGTAAAGAAATCAACTGTGGGAGCAATTATTAGAAAATGGAAGACATACAAGACCACTGATAATCTCCCTCGATCTGGGGCTCCATGCAAGATCTCACCCCGTGGCGTCAAAATGATAACAAGAACGGTGAGCAAAAATCCCAGAACCACATGGGGGCACCTAGTGAATGACCTACAGAGAGCTGGGACCACAGTAACAAAGGCTGCGGTTCGCTAGAGAGCATTTGGATGATCCAGAAGAGGACTGGGAGAATGTGTTATGGTCAGATGACACCAAAATAGAACTTTTTGGGAGAAACACAGGTTTTTCGTGTTTGGAGGAGAAAGAATACTGAATTGCATCTGAAGAACACCATACCCACTGTGAAGCATGGGGGTGGAAACATCATGCTTTGGGGCTGTTTTTCTGCAAAGGGACCAGTACGACTGATCTGTGTAAAGGAAGGAATGGGGCCATGTATCGAGAGATTTTAAGTGAAAATCTCCTTCCATCAGCAATGGCATTGAAGATGAGACGTGGCTGGGTCTTTCAGCATGACAATGATCCCAAACACACAGCCAGGGCAACAAAGGAGTGGCTTCGTAATATGCATTTCAAGGTCCTCAAGTGGCCTAGCCAGTCTCCAGATCTCAACCCCATAGAAAATCTGCGGAGGGAGTTGAAAGTCCGTGTTGCCCAACAACAGCCCCAAAACATCATTGCTCTAGAGGAGATCTGCATGGAGGAATGGGCCAAAATACCAGCAACAGTGTGTGAAAAGCATGTGAAGAGTTCCAGCAATCAAGGGGGAGGGGGTTACTGTATAGTGGTACCTTCAAGAACCAATTAAACTGGAAAGGGGTTGAGGAGTAGAGGTGTCACAATATATTGAAAAGTTGATATATCGCAATACTTTGTAGCCCAAAAGGTTATCGATATGCTCTAATCAAGAATCAATACATTGGTTTAAAAAGGTGTCACTGTTTAAAAAAAATAAAAATAAATGAATAAATAAAAGAACCAAGAGGTTGCTACCAAAATCTTCCATTATAATAGTGTCTACATTAGCTCGCTAACTGCCTTGACGGCGCTAGACGTCCAATTCATTCTGACTGGATTGGACATCTAGAGCAGTCAATGGCACTGAAAACAGAACATTCATAGCTAGTCTTTTGTGGACGTTTACAGGTCATATCCTGTTCATTTTAGTGCATTTAGAGGTTACTTCCTGTTAATTTTGAGATACTTCCTATTCATTTGAGGACATTCTGGAGTCATTTCCTTTTCAGTACCCTAAAATCAACCCAAGTAAAGTGACTAGGGCTGCAGCTGTCGATAATTTTAGTAATCAATTAATCCATCAACTAGTTAGTTCGAATCATTGCGTAATCGGATTAGGAACATTTAATGTGTTGCAGAATAAATTTTAGGAGATTTAAAATAAAGGCTTCCTAAGATTGCACTTTCAAAGGAGCAGTAAGTGCGAATACAAAAATTAAAATCCCGAGTGTTTCTTCAAACTATACAGGATCGCACTTTCGTCTAAAAATAAATCAAAATACCCGAGTTTAGCCTCAAATTGTATAAAGACAAATAAATGAGGAACTAAGTACAACAAGAGAATATTTGGCTAACTTTTATTGCAAAAGTCTGCTTGCTTAAATGCTACAAAAAGCTAACTTTTTTTTTTCAAGAAAGCTGAAATCGTTCAAAAACATACTCCGACGAAAAAAAACTTCTAACTATACCTCTAAACTAAATTTTGAATGCATAAACAATCATATTCACGCAAACAAAATCTAACAAGTTAATGTTGGTCTTAACAGGGAGCAGCTCCATCCAGCCATGTTGGTTATTCCATATTCACTTTTGCCACGAGAGGGCAATGTATCCACCCAATCAATAAAACTAAATGCAAACACTTTTAAAACAAACTAGGGTTGTTCCGATCATGTTTTTTTGCTCCCGATCCGATCCCGATCGTTTTAGTTTGAGTATCTGCCGATCCCAATATTTCCCGATCCGATTGCTTTTTTTTTGCTCCGGATTCAATTCCAATCATTCCCGATAATTTTTCCCGATCATATACATTTTGGCAATGCATTAAGAAAAAAATAAATAAAAATCGGACGAATATATACATTCAACATACAGTACACAAGTACTGTATTTGTTTATTATGACAAAAAATCCTCAAGATGGCATTTACATTATTAACATTCTTTCTGTGAGAGGGATCCACGGATAGAAAGACTTGTGACTTTGTATATTGTGACTAAATATTGCCATTTATTGTATTTGTTGAGCTTTCAGTAAATGATACTGAAGGCCATGCCCAAATGCATGATGGGAAGTGGAACCATGACTGTGCGTAGTGCTACCAATTCATATATCTTCTCTGCGTTGGGAAATAACATAAGGTGTTAAGAAAAAGATCAATTGCTACCTTGCTTGCCCACATTGCATCCCATGATATTTCTAATCGAAGGGAGAGGGATTGTAATGCTTTAGCCAATTGAAATAAGGCTCCAAAGGCTGCCAAAATTCACTGCTCATTTTACGCAGCCTTTTAGCTCTCTATATAGGCAAAACGGCGCCATTACAGATGGAGCGCGACAATGCGTGAGTGGGTCGTGCAGCGCATGCATTAATTGCGTTAAAGATTTTAACGTGATACATTTTTTTAAAAATTAATTACCGCCGTTATTGGGATAAATTTGATAACCCTACCTTAAGCCTAAACTAAAGACTCTGGATAAGCGTAACATATTATGTCTGTCACGTTAAATACAATTAGAAAACATTTTAATTAAAAAATATAGATATATTAAGAAAAAGGCATGGCCGATATTTTTTTGCCAATTCCGATACTTTGAAAATGACATGATCGGACCCGATCGATCGGGACATCTCTAAAAGAAACCATTACAATGCCACTCTAATAAACGACCATTCGAAACAGGAGAATTTGATTCGAAGCTTTTTTTCTAATCGAATTATTCGAGTTAATCGATTAATCCTTGTAGCACTAGAAGTGACATGAAATGCTCCAAAATGAACTCATTGCCTGGCATGGGCTGCCACTGTCGGCCATAGACAAACAATCCGTTTGAATATTGAACATTTGTTCATTGGCTGTCATCCCTCCCACTTAAAACGGATTGGACCAGGGGTCGCGTTAACCGAATATTTTACCGTCATTGACCGTTTTTTTAAAACGGTGACGGAAAAAACTGAAGTCCATCTGTCATTTTGACAGGTTGCAATTCACACCCCAGACCACAGGGTGGCGAGTGAGCATATTAATTGGCTATTGTCTCTCTTGATGCGTGACGTCGTTGGCCTTACTCGGAAAAATGTCAAGGCAACTGAGTGTCCGAAGTTTCTTCCTAAAACGCCGATAGTGTTGATAAAAGAGGTGAAAAAAGAGGGACTAATGCCTTGGAGGATGAAAGATGTCAACGAATCAAGTGAATCGCCGGTTCACTCCTCACTGCAGCGAGCAGTTGAAAACACCGCCAATTACCAGGAAGGAAAGAATTGGTAACACGGTGAAAGCGGCATAAAGCCAAAAAAGCGGACCAGACTAGCCAGAGCCTGAAATTATTTCAAGGAAAATATGGAAGGTGCCACCACTGTGTCTACTCTTTTTGCTAAGCTAAGCTCGCATACCACGGGAGCACGTCGGCTATGAACCAACACATGTCCCACTCAGACAGTATTCTGCCTTTTGGTAAGTTTTACAGCAAGGCTTTTTGCGCTGTCTAACAGCGAACTCTTGTGGTCGCTTTGCGACATGGTTTATTGTTTTCTTACCTGTTCAATATGGCTGCACGACGTCTCGGGCTGACCCCTACGTTGTAATGTTGTGCTTATATGATCCTTGGACAAGATTTGTCCGTAAGTATGGTTGTTGTAAAGAATGTACATATTATGTTAGTAAGCGAAATGTTATATTTTTTGTATGAGACGCTTTTTCTTTTTGTTTAGTGAACCTGTGTAGCGTGCTAAGCTAACGTTGTTGCTAATGCAATGCTTGTGTACTTTTTTTTGTAGTTTTACGACGGTCTAAAGAGGACAATGGTTTGAGGCCATTTTATTCATAAATCAGATGAAAAAGGAAGAAGTCTGATTATTAAGGCGTCGTTCACTAGCTGTCTAGCCTTGGAAAAAGTAGACGCTTCGGAGTGAGGAAAGCATAGACAGATTTAAATGACAGTAGAGTGAAATGCCCACTACGGTCCTTATGTACTGTATGTTGAATGTATATATCCATCTTGTGTCCTATCTTTCCATTCCAACAATTTATTTTACAGAATATATATATAATTTACAGAAAAATATGGCATATTTTATAGATGGTTTGAATTGCGATTAATTGCGATTAATTACGATTAATTAATTTTTAAGCTGTAATTAACTCGATTAAAAATTTTAATCGTTTGACAGCCCTAATATATATATATATATATATATACGGTATATATATATATATATACCGTATATATATATGGAAACACAGCACTGGCCTGCTTACTGTAATCCATGACTGCACTAATGTTAGTTACTTTATATTATAAAGTATTATTGTGTATATACATATAGTGACTGCATCAAGATATAGTCATTTTAAAAATTAAAGTGACCGGTAAAAATAGATTATGACCGGATTTTTATGACCCTGTCAGTCAAAATGACAGACAACGAAAAAGTCTAGCGCAACCTCTGGATTGGACGTCTACTAGTGATAAACTTATACCAATTCACGGCAGAAGTATGAAAATAGCTTGTTTTTCTGTTTATTAGCTGTTTTGTTGAATGTCCTAGAATTATTTCCTGACTCATGTATCGATAATTGTCGTGAGATCGTTATCGTGAGCCTTGTATCGCAAATCATATCATATCGTGAGGTAACCAGAGGTTGTAGTAGCTTGCTCATGACTCTAATTTTGGCCTGCAAAACCAAGCAAAAAATATTGTCCGAGTGATTTTGAAGCACTCGTAAATCATTTCAAATGTTAATTATGATGCCATTTAAGTAAAGAAGTTTGCCTCGGACTAGCAGCGGGAGCTGATTGGCCAACCTGTTATAAAAACTCTGATTTCCCCTCTGGCTTGTCGGACTCCCGGCGGACACAGAGGCGCCGCTTGTTCCCGCCGCCATACACACATTTCCATTTATATGAAAAGAGAACGTGAGAGACACCAGCCTGGAAGACCAATCCTGTTGTGGCCTCAAGGTGAGTGCACGGCTGGCGCGCTGAAAGGGGGGCGCAAATGGAGCGTGGCGGCAAAAAAATTTCGTCACGACAGAGAAAAGGAAAAAGGAGCTTCGACACGAGTCCCGTTGCCCTTTTCACGCTCTTTAAATAGTTCACAAAAGTCACACGGAATGGTTCGTTTTGACCTTAACCATTCATTGTGACTCACTATTATGTCGCGTATCTGGATGAGTCACGAGGGTGCGTGACACGCGTTGGCTCACCTGATAGGTAGATGTTATCGCCGGCCGAGATGACGCTGAAGAACTCCCGGTCGTAGAATGGCAGGCTGGCTAATGGGTACCATTTGCTGTTCTGAGGGTTGAAGCAGGTGACCGCTGTCAGGGAGCGCTGATTCATCCCGATGGCCTGGCGACCCCCCACGAGGACGATCACCTCTGCCACACCTGTGAGATTTTTCAAAATGATTTGTAAATAAAAACCTACCTCTGAAACTTTCACTTCAAAGTTTGCATGCTAAAGGTTTGTTTGAGGGTGCTTTTATGAGAAGACTCATCACGAGCATGGAAAAAATAGCTTGTAAAAGACACAAAATTTGCCTGTTTTTCTGAACCTACAGATATCACTGCTAAATGTATTGCCTCAGGCGATAGGGCGGTAGTGCCAGTTTCCCATAAATGAGGAGGAACCGACTCATTGCTTTCCTTTGACAGTGATAGATGGACCACAGTTGTTTTAAAAATGAACAGTTTTACTACGAAAACAGATTAACAACCTCTCTATTGTTTCAATGGCTTTCATGTTATTTCAGAAATTACCGTAATTTATTGGCCACTCAAGCTGGATTGGATGTTTATCGCCGTCAATGGCACTGAAACAGTTTTGAATTAACTCCAACCTTAGAAACGTTCACTTCAAAGTTTGCATCCTAAAGGTTTGTTTGAGGGGTGCTTTTGCAAAAAGACTTATCACGGGCACTGAAAAAAATTGCTTATAAAATACACCAAAGTTGCCCGTTTTTTTTTGAGAACTTAAAGATATCGCTGCTAAATGCATTACCTCAAGCGACAGGGTGATGGTGCCAGTTTTCCATAAATGATGAGAACGTAACTCACTGATTTTTAAGGAGCCCCTAAAGCAGTGGTCTCCGAACTATTCCACATAAGGCCGCAGTGGGTGCAGGATTCACTCCAACAAAAGAAGACCACACCTTTTCACCAATCTGGTGTTTTATAAGTGTAATCAGTTGATTGCAGTCACGTGCTGCTTGTTTTAGTACAAACCACATTGGTTAAAGGTCTGTGCTTGATCGGTATGAACAAAAACCAGGACCCACAACGGCCCTCGAGGACTGGTTTGGAGACCCCTGCCCTAAAGGTACATCGACAGAAATAAAATATATTCTATCTAATGCGCACCAGAAACTATCTGGTAAACATTAGCATTATATTGCATTTAAGCTAGCGGACTTTTGCTATGCAAGTTAGCCAATTGAAACAACGCAACAATTGGCAATTGCAAAAATGCAACAATTGGCTAACTTGCATGGCAAATGTCCGCTAGCTTAAATGCTATATAATTCTAATGTTTACAACAATTGGCTAACTTGCATAGCAAAAGTCCGCTAGCTGAAATGCTATTAAATGCTAATGTTTACAACAATCGGCTAACTTGCATAGCAAAAGTCCGGTGGCTTAAACACTATTAAATGTTAATGTTTACAACAACTGGCTAACTTGCATAGCAAAAGTCCGCAAGCTTAAATGCTATTAAATGCTAATGTTTACAACAATTGGCTAAATTGCATAGCAAAAGTCCGCAAGCTTCCGTGTTATATAATGCTAATGTTTACCAGATTATTTCTGGTGCGCACCAGAAACTATCTGGTAAACATTAGCATTATATTGCATTTAAGCTAGCGGACTTTTGCTATGCAAGTTAGCCAATTGCAACAACGCAACAATTGGCAATTGCAAAAATGCAACAATTGGCTAACTTGCATAGCAAATGTCCGCTAGCTTAAATGCTATATAATTCTAATGTTTACAACAATTGGCTAACTTGCATAGCAAAATTACGCTAGCTGAAATGCTATTAAATGCTAATGTTTACAACAATCGGCTAACTTGCATAGCAAAAGTCCGGTGGCTTAAACACTATTAAATGTTAATGTTTACAACAACTGGCTAACTTGCATAGCAAAAGTCCGCAAGCTTAAATGCTATTAAATGCTAATGTTTACAACAATTGGCTAACTTGCATAGCAAAAGTCCGTAAGCTTACATGTTATATAATGCTAATGTTTACCAGATTGTTTCTGGTGCGCACCAGATTGCTTAAATTTATTTGATTTCTCTCGATGTCCCTTTAGGTGCTTGGTAGCTTTCAATTAACAGTGATAGATGGACAAGAGTTGCTCTAAAACTATTTTTACACTAACTACGAAAACAGAGCAAAAACCTCCCTATTGTTCCAACAGCCTTAAGGTTATTTAAAAAATTAACTCATAGCAGATCCTGCCAGCCAGTCAAAACAGATTGGACATATATCACCCATTCAGTCTTATGGTGCCACTGTCCAGTAAAGTGTTACCAAATACCATAACTAGCAATTCATGAAACAACTGGAACAGGAACTGAAGAAACAATTAGCACAGAACATGAATTTTGATTGTTATTTATATCAGTAGCGCTTGCAATGCATGCTAGGAGACATGTTGGACAACAACAGTGTTGACAGCAGGTGGCATCAGAAGTTGACTGTCTGGGAGCAGTGATGGCCAAATGAAGCTTCTTTAAGCTTCATTGCCAATTGGTTCAAAGCTTCATGGGGGTTCATTTGGTCTTTTGACAGTCTTACGATGCCACTGTCAAATAAAGTGTTACCGGTTAATATCTTTTGGTGTAAATATCCCAAAATACAGTGAGGACAGGTGCGTTTTTTTTGTCCAGTGCGGCTTATCTGTGAAGAAATGCCGTTTTTGTGTCAAATTTGGTGGGTGGGAGGCTGTAGTCAGGTGCGCCTTACAGTCCGAAAAATATAGTAAATCTGTCGGAACACGAGGGGCGAATGAAGAGGATGCTTGGATACACATGTATACATTCAGTAGAGGTCCCTCTTAGCCAATTGGAAGCCAGGAATGCAAGGCAATAGCCAATGGCAGAGCAGCTACAAGTATGTTACATTCAGTAAACTCTGGGAGCTATGAGTACCAACCACACTGTATTTTTGCCTATCATATCCTGAAATATATTTCAAAATAAGAGGCAATATTTTCCCGTTGAGGCGTTCTTAACTTGAAAATTCTGTATGTAGAGACGTTCATAAGCAGTGTTGGGAATAACAACGCTGTTACATAACGGTGTTATTTTTTCAGTAACGGGGTAATCTAACTAATTATTTTTTCCGCCGTTACCGTTACTGACGGTCAAAAGCGGTGCGTTACTTACTCTGAATAAATTGAAGAAACCACCAGCCGTAGCGAGTCTACTCTGCTCTGTTTATTTGTCATCCAAGACCGTGGGTGCATTCAGGTTCGAGAATAGCGCAAGTGTTTTGTTTTGTGCTTTTTCTTAGCAAAGATATACCACACAGGACGTGCTGGCACTCTGCTTCTTTAATAGCACATATAAGTTCAACATTAACACAAACGTACGGCTCTCGGCAGGCCGTGTCTCTAACTCATTCCCGCATCATGTGAGGAACAGCGTGTGCGGCAAACACACACATGCTAAACAGATGCAGAGGGATATGATGGCAGAGCATTCAGAGGAAAATTTGTCCTCTACGAGGTGGAGATATAAACACTCTTTCAAGTCAAAATACTTGAAGTACAGTAGGCTATGTCTATTTCTCAGGTTGTGAGGGTTAGATTTAATTGATTAAACTCACTTTATATTGTTTACTGCCGATTGTTATTTTATTATATTGTTTGCTGTTTATTTTTGTTGCACTTCAAGTGTAGGATAAATCTGTTGCTGGTGAGATGCAATAAATATTACAAGGTTCTATAAAACTACCTTTCTGTTCTTCTCTATTCAACTGACTCAAATACTGCTCAGAAAATTTCAAATTCTTTGACATACAACAACTTCTTTTTAAAGTAACGGAAATAATTACTTTCCCTGGTAACTAGTTACTTTTACTATAGAGTAATTCACTTACTCAGTTACTTTTTGGAAGAAGTAGTGAGTAACTATAACTAATTACTTTTTTAAAGTAACGTGCCCAACACTGTTCATAAGTACAGGAACCGCTGTACTCAGGTTCCTAAAGTCCAAAAGTGGCTAATAAACTGCCAAAATGCCGTTTATTGTGCAGCGAGTTGAGATCCTAGTTTCCATTCTAGCTCCTATATGAAGGCTTGCATCATAAAAAACTCATCCGTTCGGACACTTGTATCCCAAAGAACGGCAAAACGGTTGCAATCGTGCATGATATTCAGCGGGTTTCATCTAGCCTTAGGGTTTTGGCTGGAAGCGTGCACACACACTCGCACACACAGAGGGCGGGATAAAGACACCAGTGATCCAGAACACACAAACAGGCTGGCAGGCTGCCACTAAGCGACTCCCAGCCGGGCGACAAGGCGGCCGCCAGACCTGAGTGAGCAGCGTGTTTGCGAGCAGCAGGCATCCAGAAGGAGGGGAGGCAAGGCCCCTGTGATACGGGGGGCAGCCAGGATTGAGAAAAAGGTGAGGAATGGGAGGTTAATCTTCATAGACTGGCGAAATCAAGGCCAACAAGCGCTTTATCTTTTGCCCCCCAATCGATTTTGCTGCTCAGTCGAGTCTTTTTACCCGCTGCTTTCCCAGCTTACAAACCAACAACAAATAGCGGACATTCCTCTTTTTAACTCTGAAGTCCCCCCGTCAAAGCCACTAAAACAAACAGGGAAAAAAAGCCAAAGAGGAAGATGGGGAAAAAGATGGAAGCAAAAAGGCCAAAGCAGAGCTTAGCCGACAGCCTGTGGATGAGTGGATGTTTTTCTGGGGTGAAGCTTTAAGAGGCTCCCTGATGGATGTGACGGCCAAAGCCAGGTTTAAGGTGTTGTTTGTTTTAAAGATGAAGCCAGCAACTACTTTAAAACAAAACAGGAACAATGAGGGAGGAGCGGTTACGGGTAAAAGTCAAAATACATGCAGAGCCATGATGGCTGTTTTGACAGGCCTTCAAATGAACTCATAGCATCATTTTTTAAAAAACAAACATTCACATTTTATGGATTATTGCATAATGCGAATGGACAGACTGATGCATACTTGTCCATTTGAATTTTATTAGAGATGTCCCGATCGATCAGCATCCCGATCGATCGGGTCCGATCACGTCATTTTCAAAGTATCGGAATCGGCAAAAAAAATCAGACATGCCTTTTTTAAAATTGTAAATATGTTTTGATTAAATCGTTTTCTAATTGTATTTAACGTTACAGACATAATATGTTACACTCATCCAGAGTCTTTAGTTTAGGCTTAAGGTAGGGTTATCAAATTTATCCCGTTAACGGCAGTAATTATTATTTTTTAAATTTATCATGTTAAAATATTTAACGCAATTAACGCATGCGCTGCACGACCCACTCACGCATTGTAGCGTTCAATCTGTAATGGCGCCGTTTTACCTATATATAGAGATAAAAGGCTGCGTAACATGAGTAGAGTGAATTTTGGCAGCCTTTGGAGCCTTTTTTTAAATTGGCTAAAGCCTTACAATCCCTCTCCCTACGATTAGAAATATCGTGGGAAGCAATGTGGGGAAGAAAGGTAGTAATTGATCTTTTTCTTAACACCCTATGTTATTCCAAACGCAGAAAGAGATATATCAATTGGTACCAGTACGCACAGTCATGGTTGCACGTCCCATCATGCATTTGGCCAGAACAGTTAAATGGCTACAGTATTATTTACTGAAAGCTCAACAAATACACTAGATGGCAATATTTAGTCACAATATACAAAGTCACATTTATCCTTTAAGAATTACAAGTCTTTCTATCCGTGGATCCCTCTCACAGAAAGAATGTTAATAATGTAAATGCCATCTTGAGGATTTATTGTCATAATAAACAAATACAGTACTTATGTACTGTATGTTGAATGTATATATTTGTCTGAGTTTTATTCATTTTTTTCGTAATGCATTGCCAAAATGTATATGATCGGGAAAAATGATCAGGAATGATTGGAATTGAATCGGGAGCAAAAAAAAAGCAATCGGATCGGGAAATATCGGGATCGGCAGATACTCAAAACGATCAGGATCGGATCTGGAGCAAAAAAACATAATCGGAACAACCCTAATGTTTATATAATTGGATGCATTTCGATTGAATTGAGAGACTTTTAAGCTATGTAAATGAACAAAGTGTGCAGTATGTTCGTATGTGAATGGACAGATTCATACATGTTTTACCTATGTATGTGAAGTGTCAATATTTGGTTTATGCAAATAGATGTTTGCATTATGTGCAGGAGTCAATGGACTGAGTGTGACTTTACAGACCGGTGCGTACATTCAATATGTATGTAAATCGAGAGACGGATACAGACAGTCCCCGGGTTAAGACGTAGTTGACTTACGCAATTTCGACTGTACGACGCCAGAGTCTAAGCCGCCATTTTTTCTCCAGTTGCATAACCAGTACCTTATTGTACCTCACAGTATCTTATTTTTTACTGTACTTTATTGATATTACCTGTTCTGTCCTCACTAAACGTTTAGTTGTTCAGCTTTACAGACAGCAAACAAGGCGATTGTGCTTTTTGAAGCTTTTGAAGCTCACTTTTGACAATTTGTAAAGCTGTAACACACACATGTACACTTATGTTAAAAAAACGAAACGCATTTTAACAATAGAACACTTGACAAAAAAACAATTGGTGTTCAAACGTCCATCTCGTCTAATCAATATGTAAATTTAATAGATTAAATTAGCCTAACATGCCCAAGAAAAGTCCACTAGCTTAAATTCTACGAAAGCTAACGTATTTACTAGAGATGTCCCGATCGATCGGCCCGATCAGGTCATTTTCAAAGTATCGGAATTGGCAAAAAAATATCGGCCATGCCTTTTTTAAATATATATACAGTGGGGAGAATAAATATTTGATACACTATTGGCAGTGTATCAAATACTTATTCTCCCCACTGTATATTTTTTAATTAAATCGTTTTCTAATTGTATTTAACGTTACAGACATATTATGTTACACTCATCCAGAGTCTTTAGTTTAGACTTAAGGTAGGGTTATCAAATTTATCCCGATAACAACGGTTATTACCTTTTTAAAAAATGTATCACGTTAAAATATTTAATGCAATTAATGCATGCACTGAACGACCCACTCACGCATTGTCGTGCTCAATCTGTAATGGCGTCGTTTTACCTCTATAGAGAGATAAAAGGCAGCGTAATATGAGTAGAGTAAATTTTGGCAGCCTTGGAGCCTTTTTTTTAATTGGCTAAAGCCTTACAATCCCTCTTCCCACGATTAGAAATATCATGGGAAGCAATGTGGGGAAGCAAGGTAGCAATTGTTCTTTTTCTTAACACCTTATGTTATTTCCCAACGCAGAGAAGATATATCAATTGGTAGCACTACGCACAGTCATGGTTCCAATTCCCATCATGCATTTGGGCATGGCTATAGTATCATTTACTAAAAGCTCAACAAATACACTGGATGGCAATATTTAGTCCCAATATACAAAGTCACAAGTCTTTCTATCCGTGGATCCCTCTCACAGAAAGAATGTTAATAATGTAAATGCCATCTTCAGGATTTATTGTCATAATAAACAAATAAAGTACTTATGTACTGTATGTTGAATGTAAATATTCGTCCGAGTTTTATTCATTTTTTTCTTAATGCATTGCCAAAATGTATATGATCGGGAAAAATTATCGGGAATGATTGGAACTGAATCGGGAGGAAAAAAAAAGCAATCGGATCGGGAAATATCAGGATCGGCAGATACTAAAACGATCGGGATCGGATCTGGAGCAAAAAAACATGATCGGAACAACCCTAGTATTTACAATTCTCAAAGCATATCGCTAACAAGCAACTCCACAAACCGTAGCTGTAAATTTAATTACAAATGCATACACATGCACACATGCATACATTGCACTACCCTCCCCTCACACCCCCATCACGGTGCTGGGTGATGGCTGCCAGTCGGGAACCTGGCAGCCACAGTAATAGGGTGGTAGGTGGGTCCCACACTTTTTCTATATGGCGTGGCTCCCTGGGTGTGGCCTCCCCTCTGCCTCGGCTGCCGGCCGCGGGAGTGGGTTGGGGGGTCGGGTCTCCGATCTTGCATCGCCCCGTGGCAGTTCCTGGGCGTTCTCCTGCCTCCGCCTTCCCCTCTCTTCTCTGGCTGGGCATCCGCCCTGCGCTCCATCGCGGGTCGCTGGCTGGGCGCCCGTGTATCAGCGGGGTGTAGCCTGCACCGGCGGGGGACCCTGCCTTGCCTGGGGCTTGGTGGGCCGCTGGGGGTCCCGTGGCGTGCCGTGCCGGTTGGGGGGCTGTGGCTGTGGCTCGTGGCCCGGGTGGGCGGGCGGGGGTGGGTGTAGGCGTGGGGTTGGTGATTCGTCCCCTCCTGCCATCCCTGAAGGCCGGTTGATGGGCACGCGGGTGGCCCGGGGGACCACCCTGGGTCCCGGGGGGGGACGGTGGCTCCTTTGCTGGGCGGCGGGAGGAGGGATGGGCTGCGCGTGGCACCCCCAATCCCCCGCTCGCCCTCCCTCCCCGGGCTGGCTGGGTGGGGGCCGTGGCCCTGGGTTGGCGCCCGCGCAGTTTCTCCGCCCGTCTGCGTGGCTGTCGCGCGCCCGGTGGGGCTTGTGTGCTGCTGGATGTGGTAGGGCATGCTCGGGTTGGGGGTTCCGGTGCCGGGATTGGCGATGCAGCGGCGTAGGGTTGGTCGCCAACGGGCTTACACTCATAAGAGATTCACATGATTACTGGGTTCTAGATCACAGAACTGATTTGTGTACACTCTACCCCTTTCAGTCACTTAGCTTATAGTCTTATAGACACCCCCACCCCCATTCTCCTCTTTCACTGGCCAATTGGCCCCCACATGGTGTAAACCGGAAATACATCTCGCTGACGATAGCACAAGCATATTAGTAACTAGTTTAGATGTTCAATGTATTTCTTGTTGTTGTTTGTGTATGTGTTTCTTTTCTTTCTTCTCTTGTATTTCTTTTCTTCTGTCCCCCCATAATCCCTTCCTGTTCGCTGCTTTGTCATAATAAAAAGGTATTTTGAATGATCACAATGGGAGTATGTCAGACTCTCCATGTGAAACATTAAAACTGTTCAGAATCCGGGCACTTAGACTTCCATTCTCTGTGTCAAACAGCTGAACAGGACAGGTTTAAAAAAAAAAAAAAAAAAAAATGCATACACAACCACATATTAGCTGAAACAACTTACAGACCTAACTAGAGCGCAGCTACCCTTTATCCCTGTCAGAAGTCTGAGTCTGCTTTTCAATCATACAAGTTGAAAGTCCAGCCAGACCCAACACTGCCACCAGAGGGCAGTGTATCCTCCATCGTTTAAAAAAAAAAAAAAAAAAACACTTGGATTTTTGGATAGTTATTTTCAGGGTCGGACATCGTTTGAATTTGAACGGTTCCGGTTCCGATTCCAAGTTTTGATTCCGGTTCCAAATGATTCTCAATTCAGATCAGGCAAGGTAAAAAAAATCCATAGTTTATATTGATTTCTTAACTTCTCGCTTATTTTTTAAATTATATGAACTTTGCTATTAAGCTCTCACAGGGCTACTTTTTAAAACTTGTTAATAAATATCAGTCTTTGAACTTGAATATGATGAAGTTTCTTCCCACAGGAGCACACTTTCACAAAGATGTTTATTTTCAAAAGCTCACGGAGAAAACATTTACACATATTCTTTTGCCTATGTTTTAGAGTGTCTTATGCAGCAGGCATTTATTGTATTGCATCGTTTGTTTTAAGTGGTATTTAGTTAGTTAAGGGCTGGACAGAGTAGTGTTCTGCCCCTCGATCTTAAATTGCCTACTTTTTAAATTTGATTTCTGTACAGTTTTTCTTTGTGCTATGTGCGCTTGGCTTTCCCTAGTGGTGACTTACTGAAAGCAGCAGGCAAAAAGAACATTAACTTTAGTTGGAAAATAATCCTTGACGTGCACAGAAGCTACACACCTCCTCTGCAATACATATTGTTGAAAAACCTTGACAAAACAAAATCTGTAAGTTTGCGCGTTTTAACAGAGGATCTGAAAATATTTCGGTGTATTTGTTCTGTTACTTTGTTGTGATTTATGTGAAGCGATTTAACATGTTTTTGTAATAAGCTAAATTAGCCATTTAATTTGATTTGCTCATAACAGAGCTAGTCTTCATGTGGCTTCTTCTTCGTGGTGTTCGGCAGCTATTTTTTCGTCAGGCCATCAAAACTTGTAATTGAAATTAAAAGATTCGAATAGTTCTGGAGTGTTCGTCCCGGATCCCATCGATGCTCGATGCCCAACCCTAGTTATTTTCTAGGGGTACTTAAAGGGTTTATTCCAATTTACACGGAAATTCGAGTTACGTCGCCAGTGAAGGAACGGAACTCGTTCGTAATTGTGAGAATGAGGAAGGACATGGAAATATGGAAGTGGACACAGTTGACAGTGTCTATGACTGGATGGGAAAAAAACCAACATCAGTGTTTTAAACGCCACGGTTTATGATTCTGATGACCCCACGTGTACGTGTGCTTTCCGCTCGGTCGCCCGCGTCAACGATCATCCACATCTGGCCGTCTGAATGATCCCTGAAGGTTGAAAGCGCGCTGGCGGACTAACACAACTCAACATAGCCCTGTCAGAACACGGCAGCGGTGGCGAGGGATGGAGCGGCAGCGGTTTGGGGTCACGGCTCGCGAAGGGGCGGCCGCCACTCATCCAGCGGTTTGGAGGAAAGGGAGGCAGCCAAGGAGGAAGAGAACTTTGACAAGCTGATGTTTTCTTCCTGGCAAGAGTAACACATTTTGGAGATGAAAAGATTGGTCTTGACCTTTTTCCCCCCTGTCTACTTTGAAAGATCGCCGATGAGAGGAATGTTCACTGAGAGTAGATGAGTAAAGAGACTTAAATCATTTTATTAGGTACACACAATAGTAAAATGTTTTCATAAGTTGTTGTTTTTTTTTTATTTATTTAAAAATAAAATTGTATAACATGGCTGTATACTGTATGTATCTGTGAATGTACAATAGATGTATAGCTAGCTTTATATCAAGGATATACAGTTAGCTAGCTACACATCTATTGTACATTCACAAATACATACAGTATACAATAATGTTATAAAATCTGATTATTAAACAAAACAACTTGAAAGAAAACATTTTACTATTGTGTGTACCTAATAAAATGATTTACAGTGGGCAAATAAGTATTTAGTCAACCACCAATTGTGCAAGTTCTCCTACTTGAAAACATTAGAGGGGCCTGTAATTGTCAACATGGGTAAACCTCAACCATGAGAGACAGAATGTGGAAAAAAGCCCAGATAATCACATTGTTTGATTTTTAAAGAATTTATTTCCAAATTAGATTGGAAAATAAGTATTTGTTCACCTACAAACAAGCAAGATTTCTGGCTGTCAAAGAGGTTTAACTTCTTCTAAAGAGGTCTAACGAGGCTCCACTCGTTACCTGTATTAATGGCACCTGTTTTAAGTCATTATCGGTATAAAATACACCTGTCTACAACCTCAGTCAGTCACACTCCAAACTCCACTATGGCCAATACCAAAGAGCTGTCGAAGGACACCAGAGACAGAATTGTAGACCTGCACCAGGCTGGGAAGACTGAATCCGCAATAGGTAAAACTCGTAGTGTAAAGAAATCCACTGTAGGAGCAATTATTAGAAAATGGAAGACATATAAGACCATTGATAATCTCCCTCGATCTGGGGCTCAATGCAAGATCTCACCCCGTGGCGTCAAAATGATAACAAGAACGGTTAGCAAAAATCCCAGAAACACACGGGGGGGACCTAGTGAATGACCTACAGAGAGCTGGGACCACAGTAACAAAGGCTACTATCAGCAACACAATGCGCCGCCAGGGACTCAAATCCTGCACTGCCAGACGTGTCCCCCTGCTGAAGCCAGTACACGTCCAGGCCCGTCTGCGGTTCGCTAGAGAGCACTTGGATGATCCAGAAGTGGACTGGGAGAATGTGTTAGGGTCAGATGAAACCAAAATAGAACTTTTTGGTAGAAACACAGGTTCTCGCGCTTGGAGGAGAAAGAATACTGAATTGCACCCGAAGAACACCATACCCACTGTGAAGCACGGGGGTGGAAACATCATGCTTTGGGGCTGTTTTTCTGCAAAGGGACCAGGACGACTGATCTGTGTAAAGGAAAGAATGAACAGGGCCATGTATCGAGAGATTTTGAGTGAAAATCTCCTTCCATCAGCAAGAGCATTGAATATTAGATGTGGCTGGGTCTTTCAGCATGACAATGATCCCAAACACACAGCCAGGGCAACAAAGGAGTGGCTTCGTAAAAAGCATTTCAAGGTCCTGGAGTTGCCTAGCCAGTCTCCAGATCTCAACCCCATAGAAAATCTGTGGAGGGAGTTGTAAGTCCGTGTTGCCCAACGACAGCTCCAAAACATCACTGCTCTAGAGGAGATCTGCATGGAGGAATGGTCCAAAATACCAGCAACAGTGTGTGAAAAGCTAGTGAAGAGTTCCAGAAAACGTTTGGCCTCCGTTATTTGCGACAAAGGGTACATAACAAAGTATTGAGATGAACTTTTGGTATTGACCAAATACTTATTTTCCACCATGATTTGCAAATAAAATTAAAAATCAAACAATGCAATTTTCTGTTTTTTTCCCCCCCCACATTCTGTCTCTCATGGTTGAGGTTTACCCATGTTGACAATTACAGGCCTCTCTAATATTTTCAAGTGGGAGAATTTGCACAATTAGTGGTTGACTAAATACTTATTTGCCCCACTGTAGGTCTCTTTACTCATCTACTCTCAGTATATCCCAGATATAAAGCTAGCTCTACATCTATTGTACATCCACAAATACATACAGTATACAGTAATGTTATAAAATTTTATTTTTAAAGAAAAAAACTTATGAAAACATTTTACTATTGTGTGTACCCAATAAAATGATTTAAGTCTCTTTACTCATCTACTCTCAGTGAACATTCCTCTCATTGGCGATCTTTCAAAGTAGACGGGGGAAAAAAGGTCAAGACCAATCTTTAGCTAGCTTTATATCTAGGATATACAGTTAGCTAGCTAGCTAGCGTTATATCTCGGATGCAGGGAGTCCTCCGGTTACGGTGTACTCAAACTATGATGTTTCGACTTTACGACACCCGTGCCGCGTCCACCATTAAGTCTCCTGCACCAGTTTCTGCTTAACTCGCGCATGCTCTTCTGTGTCTAAGAAAATGATTGATTTTAATTTAGTGGTTCAATTCAGACATGCTTGGTTATTCAGTAAAAGGAGATTCATTGAAAAATGTTTTCAATTCCATCTAAAATTGTTTAAGGTGATGTGTTCATGGTATTAAAAGGCGTGTTAGACAAATAAAAAAAGGTAATTTCATTCATTATAGTCTGTTTTTTTTCCGAAAAAAAGAAAGAAAGGTTTATTGAAGGCCTAATGCTGGTTGAAAACACAATTAAAACGTGTTCGGTTTCATTTAAGTCGTAACCATAACTGTCTTAGATGTTGCAGTTGCTCTTAAAGTGCTGTATAAAAGTGGAGAAACATATTTCAATTTAAGATTAAATGGATGGTAAATCAAAGACAATTTGGGTGGAAACGGTGTATTTTTTGGGGGGGTTTACCTTTAGTTTTTATTCATAATTTGTGTTTCGTGACGTGAAAGATAGATATTTACAGCAGATATAACGAGCTTTGAAACATTTCAACAGCCGTCACCCTCTGAAGGCTGCCACCTGCTGCTTTTTTGGCGGCGTCCCAATTAACATGAGTTGATCCCGAATTTCTCGTCCCTCCTCGCCTCTCTTTCAAGCTTTAATTGAATGTGTTGTGTCTGCGTTTAAGCAGGCAGCAAGGTGAATCTGTCAGCAGCTCAGAAAGACAATTAAAAGCGTTTTAACCCTGACTTTGTTGATTCTTGTCCGGCTCCGAGTAATTATTAAGCCTCACCGTTTTTTCTCGGGGAGTAAATGCAGCGTGAGATTACTTGTGCTGCAGCGGACTTTCACCGGGTTTCTTTTATTTACACACGATTAAAACATTTATCCTTGCCGTTAAGTTGTCTTCGGTGTTCGAGAAAACTCCCAAGTTCCTTTGATGACTAAATCGTCATTGATGTTCACTGAAAGGTTAATTGAAGACTGATTTCCTTTCATGTTTACAAAAACCTCAGTTTTGGCTAAATTGGAAACTAAATTGTTTGTTTGTGAAAACATGCGTGTTAGCATTTTTAGCATGTTGTTGTTCTTAGGGCTTTTTGAAGACTCAATTGTGTTTTTGTTAAATTAATTCCTTCAAAGAAACACTGTGTTAACTCAAAAGAACATGTATCTAAGACGACTTTGAACTGTCTTTGGTGCTACGTATGGTTGCCTGTCATTGCCTGTGATTGACAGGTGATTTTAAAAATAAAGTCCTCTGGGCTTCCACATGACCCAGAACAGGATATGCTTTCTAGACGAGAGACGTGAGAGTTTTTCAGTCATACATTTGCAGTGTGAAGTGGCGACGGTCTCGCAGCTTATCGACAAAATCTCATCCGGTGCGGACTCATAAATTCGACACAGAGAAAGTAAATCCAGCTTAGGTGAAGCGCATCCGCAACGCTGACCCGCTGGACACACTGCAAATCTGCTGGAGCCTCTTCCAGCATTCATTACAGACACGGGAACATCCTTTGACCAAATTGTAGGGATTCTTTTGGATATGCAAGGCTATCTGTTGCTCAGCAGATTGAAATATTGACTGTTGTGTTAGCCAAAATTATTTACCAACCATAGAATGACTGTCAATACCCGATCGTGACGGGCTCTCGGATTACGCATGCACGAACCGATGCCATTTTCTCTCGAGCGATGACAGCAGATAAGGGTACAGTGGTGTGAAAAAGTATCTGAACCTTTTGGAATTTCTCACATTTCTGCATAAAATCACCATTAAAATATGATCTGATCTTTGTCAAAATCACACAGATGAAAAAAAACAGTGTCTGCTTTACCTAAAACCACCCAAACGTTTACAGGTTTTCATATTGTAATGAAGACATCATGCAAACAATGACAAAAGGGGGAAAATATTAGAGGTAGGAATCTTTGGGCACCTAACGATTCGGTTACGATTCAGAGGCTACGATTCGATTATAACTCGATTATTGATGACTGCCCCCCCCCCCCCCCCCCCCGCTATTAGCTGTTTTTAATGTTTTGCACATTAGTTACAAAAACTGTAAAAAAATAAAATAAAAATAAGCTTCCCGGTACAAAGAAAGAAAAAGCAACCCCTGCTGGATATAAAGGGGCACTGCACCTCCTGCCCCGATGCACTGTTTGTAGGGTATTTAGGGGACTTAAATGACTCAAGTCAGCAGCTAAGTAGAACAGCAAACATCCTAATATCCTCTCACACATACTGACGCACAGTCGGTAGCACCATCATGGGGGCGCCGTGGGCCCCCCTCCCTCAACATCGTCATAGCAAATTAGCACCCTGGGAGACAAATCACAGGGTTAGCAAATGAGAGCAAATGGAGTAAAAAGGGAACGTGATAAGACATAATGGTTATGGACCTGCAGCGAGATATAAATGTCTCCCACGGCTATACACAGAGAGTGTGTGTGTGTGTATAAAAAAAGAGCATATCTATGCGTGTTGGGGTGTGCGTGTTCGTGTGTTAGCATCTGCCGCCTTTCAGTTTGCACAATATTTATGTATACACGTGTCACTTTTATGGGCAAACAGACTTTTTGTTGCTCCTATATCAGGCAAGTGAGTAGTTTGTCATAGCATGATGGGCTCAACGTTAATGTCACCATTTCCTTCATGGTGGGTGACAACAAAAGATGGAGTTGTGACAACTCACTTTGCTCACCAAAAAAACTTACTTTATATAGAATCCTACATCCATAGAGTATACTAGGAGTATCTACAGTATCTAGCTAGTTAACTATGCTCAGGAAGTCCTTGAGTTACGTTCCCTAGCTGGCGATGTAATCCAAATTTCCGGGTAAATCGGATTTTACAGTTAAAGTTGGAATTTACGTCAAAATCCTTAGTATAAAAAAGTAAAATACATAAAAAGAAAAAGAAAAAAGATGCTCTACATACCATTATTGCTGAGAATTAGGCTTTTCAATGGTTTATATATGCAACCGAAAGCACTAAACACTTTAAAAACGAATCCAAAACAGCCAACTCGTCTTTCCCTCTGTATTTTCCTCCAGTCAGACAGGCGTTAGGTTTAGGGACAACTCAGAAAAAAAAAAAAACTGATACCGAAGAATAAGATTTGAATGTATTGAGTCGTGATTTGGAGTTAGATTGAGAGTTTGTTTTGTTTAACTTTATCCGAATAACTGTTAATATGTTAAGAGATACCTATTTAGCACTTGGTTTTATTACAACTATAATGTGTAATGTTGGTGCTTCGTCTCTGATTGCTGTGTTTTCGTGACCATAGGGCACATCGTATTAAAAGGCGCAGTAATTTGACAGTGGCATCATATGACTGTCATAAAATCAAATGAACCACCATAAAGCTTTGAACAGATTGGCTGCAAAGCTTCATTGCTTCAAGAAGCTTCATTTGTCCATCTCTTCTCCCTTGGGGGAGACAGTCAACCTCTGCTGCCACCTGCTGTCAACACTGTTGTTGTCCAACATGCCTCCTAGCATGCATTGCAGCTCTATAAATGTAAATAACAATAAAAATTCATATTCTGTGCAAATTATTTCGTCAGTTACTGTTTGAGTTTTTTCATTAATTTTTAGTTATGGTGTTTGGCAAGGGCGTATGTTTGCATAGGGACGGTAGGGACAAAACACTACCAACTTTTCAGGGTGCTCAAATTGTCCCCACCAACTTTAAAGCAACTTTATTTGCGTTATATAATGGATTCAATTATATGGGTCATTTAGATTGTCTTTCCATGTTTTAATTTTATAATTAACCCTACCATCATTAGGTGAATTATTTTCATTATGTTCACACACACATGTCCCTCCTTTCACTTGCTAAATGTGCTGGTAATTTTTCACCCCTCTTAAACGCACATTTGATCGGCTGATGAACACAAACACAGACATTAGATATTAGGGATATTAGATGTTTTTTTTCCCCCGCCAGCAGCAGCCACTGTAAGAAATGTAAAAAGACGTCAATGTTGTGGAAGAGGGGAACACGCCACTAATATTGCTCCTGAAAGTCCGACCTGCATCAGACTTACCATGACGTGAAACTGTGTAACTTGCTAACCAGCTGAACTCGAGTAGGTAGCTGCTTAGAGAGAAGTGTCCTCATGTATGTGATTTCTACTGTTAACGGTAAACGATGAGATATGTAGTGAACCGAATTCTACCCCCTTCTTCCCAGTTTTACCTTTTATTTTGTTTATGTGATCTTAAAGCAGCCCACTGGAGCTTTCAATTTTTTGTTGAGTTTGGCTGTGCTTGTGGACAAAAGCAGTAGTTTTTTACCTGAAGAACAGCTCCATTTTTTATTTTTTTGTTATTCCCTGACAAATAGGATTTTTCTGTTATATTTAATTTCTTAATTGTTAAATGTTTACTTTTTTTACATTCCTGGATAGATAAGAGATGATAAACAAACTTGTATTTATTGTGTATGTTAATATAATTTATGTTCAAATACTGCAATTTAAATTTGCTCATAAAAGCTGGACATTTTTCCTGAAAGTTTTCAAAATGTTTCTTTCGTAACTTTTTAAAACAAGAGATTTGAATTGAACGGTGTAGGCTGAACCAATACACATAAAAATTAGTATAAGTCAATACAGATTTATTTTGTATTGATCACTAAGAATGTCCTGTCCCAGCAAAAAGTGTACATGCAGGTTATGCCATACCGTCCCTACCGATATTGAGACCAAACCTACGCCCTTGGTGTTTGGTAACACTTTTTTTGACAGTGGCCTCATAAGACTGTTATTAGACAATCATAAATATGACATGACCCTGTCATGAGCATTAATGAATACTTATAACAGATGTCATTTAGTGTTATCTGGCAAATTATCTCACTCTTGAATGGATGTAAAAATCCAAGCTGAACATTAATAGAGTTAGTGACATAATTTGCTGTTTGTCACTAAATGACATCCGTCATTCTATCAATTTATCTATCTCCAAGCCGCAGGATTCAAAATGAAGGAAAAAAGTACGAAAAGTACGTCCCAACAACTAACACAAACATAGCACATACAGTGCCTTGCAAAAGTGTTCGGCCCCCTTGAATCTTGCAACCTTTCGCCACATTTCAGGCTTCAAACATAAAGATATTAAATTTAATTTTTTTGTCAAGAATCAACAACAAGTGGGACACAATCGTGAAGTGGAACAACATTTATTGGATAATTTAAACTTTTTTAACAAATAAAAAACTGAAAAGTGGGGCGTGCAATATTATTCGGCCCCTTTACTTTCAGTGCAGCAAACTCACTCCAGAAGTTCAGTGAGGATCTCTGAATGATCCAATGTTGTCCTAAATGACCGATGATGATAAATAGAATCCACCTGTGTGTAATCAAGTCTCCGTATGAATGCACCTGCTCTGTGATAGTCTCAGGGTTCTGTTTAAAGTGCAGAGAGCATTATGAAAACCAAGGAACACACCAGGCAGG
Source organism: Corythoichthys intestinalis (assembly GCF_030265065.1). Classification (NCBI taxonomy): domain Eukaryota; kingdom Metazoa; phylum Chordata; class Actinopteri; order Syngnathiformes; family Syngnathidae; genus Corythoichthys; species Corythoichthys intestinalis. The sequence continues at coordinate 9,777,655 of NC_080413.1, forward strand.
TCCGAGATACTGTTGTGGAGAAGTTTAAAGCCGGATTTGGATACAAAAAGATTTCCCAAGCTTTAAACATCTCAAGGAGCACTGTGCAAGCAATTGAAATGGATGGAGCATCAGACCACCGCAAATCTACCAAGACCCGGCCGTCCTTCCAAACTTTCTTCTCAAACAAGGAGAAAACTGATCAGAGATGCAGCCAAGAGCCCCATGATCACTCTGGATGAACTGCAGAGATCTACAGCTGAGGTGGGAGAGTCTGTCCATAGGACAACAATCAGTCGTACACTGCACAAATCTGGCCTTTATGGAAGAGTGGCAAGAAGAAAGCCATTTCTCAAAGATATCCATAAAAAGTCTCGTTTAAAGTTTGCCACACCCACCTGGGAGACACACCAAACATGTGGAAGAAGGTGCTCTGGTCAGATGAAACCAAAATTGAACTTTTTGGCCACAATGCAAAACGATATGTTTGGCGTAAAAGCAACACAGCTCATCACCCTGAACACACCATCCCCACAGTCAAACATGGTGGTGGCAGCATCATGGTTTGGGCCTGCTTTTCTTCAGCAGGGACAGGGAAGATGGTTAAAATTGACGGGAAGATGGATGCAGCCAAATACAGGAACATTCTGGAAGAAAACCTGTTGGTATCTGCACAAGACCTGAGACTGGGACGGAGATTTATCTTCCAACAGGACAATGATCCAAAACATATAGCCAAATCTACAATGGAATGGTTCAAAAATAAACGTATCCAGGTGTTAGAATGGCCAAGTCAAAGTCCAGACCTGAATCCAATCGAGAATCTGTGGAAAGAGCTGAAGACTGCTATTCACAAACACTCTCCATCCAACCTCACTGAGCTCGAGCTGTTTTGCAAGGAAGAATGGGCAAGAATGTCAGTCTCTCGATGTGCAAAACTGATAGAAACATACCCCAAGCGACTTGCAGCTGTAATTGGAGCAAAAGGTGGCGCTACAAAGTATTAACGCAAGGGGGCCGAATAATATTGCACGCCCCACTTTTCAGTTTTTTATTTGTTAAAAAAGTTTAAATTATCCAATAAATGTTGTTCCACTTCACGATTGTGTCCCACTTGTTGTTGATTCTTGACAAAAAAATTAAATTTCATATCTTTATGTTTGAAGCCTGAAATGTGGCGAAAGGTTGCAAGATTCAAGGGGGCCGAATACTTTTGCAAGGCACTGTATAAAACGATAGAAGCACAAATGAAAATTTGGGCCAAAGACTAAGAAATACTGTGCAGTACTTGTAAAGTACTCGTACCCTGGTCACGAGTAGCGGTTCCCCCACTATATAACAACTTGAGCACACACACCCACCCTCGCAGTGCACTCACAGAGTCCACAGATTGACTTTGCTCAGCAAGAAAGGCTTCACGGATGGCAGTTCTCTTTTCTTTCTACGCTTGACAGTCTTATCAACAGAGCTCAGGTGGCGCCCCATCTGCTTACGCGCCTTTTTAAGCACACACACAACTCGCACACTTTCCCGGACACATGCGCACACATTCAAGGACTAAATCATCTGCCGTTTTTTCACAACTTTCACTTTAGAACATCCTAATTTCTTTTTTGGTTTATTGTCTTCTGAAGCGAAAGCATGTTTTTCTTTTATATCTAAAACAAAAACCAATAAATGCGCTAACGGCCCAATGAGCAGTAGCCCCGTCATGCATCACGCAAGTCGTTAACGAGAAATTACGTATAAAACACTCATTCAGCGTCGAAACGAGCCCACGAACGACATGCCGCGAACACCTCACGACGACCCCAAGGGACGTCATTACATGGAATGAAATAAAAATACGAGCGCAAGCCTCCTTCATGCTCGCTAACCGAAGCAAACGGCTGTTAAGTGACCTCACCGTGATGATGTTTACGCAGCAGTCAAGTGCTCATACTTTAAAATATCTATCATAATTTTCCACGGGCCGTACTCCGGCGCTGTTAACCATCTGAGCTTTGACACAGGTTAAGTTGAAATGTATATAACGCAACTTGACGATGATCCCATTAGCATTTTGAATTGGCTTTTGTGTTGCTTTCTTGAGTGCATGAAACACACGTGAAGCACAAGTCAGTTGCATTAAGAGTTTTATGTACAAGTTAGGGGAGTACAAAGTGCAGCCCGGGGGAGCAATTTGCAGCCCGCAGAGCGCTCGTAAAATTAAACAAGGCATCAGAAGGTTCGGAGAGCAACTTACATTTGGAATGTTGCAAGATTCGCCACTAGTTTTCAAATTAGTTTAAGATTTTATTAAATGTTAAATATGCTGAGATGTCAATTGTTCATCTACAAATGTCTAATAGTGGATTTTGTTTTTTAAAACAATCAATAAAATTTAATATAACGTGACGTTTCACAATCTGTTTCTCATTGGCTGCCAACTTTGCCAATTAACTTGGACACTTGCCACAGTGAATTATGAATAATAATAATGAAAAAAGTTCATTTTTTAAAAATTAATTTTGTTTTATGAAATCTTTAGGGCTGTCAAACGATTAAAAATTTTAATCGAGTTAATCACAGCTTAAAAATTAATTAATCGTAATTAATTGCAATTCAAACCATCTATAAAATATGCCAGATTTTTCTGTAAATTATTGTTGGAATGGAAAGATAAGACACAAGACGGATATATACATTCAACATACTGTACATAAGTACTGTATTTGATGGCATGAACATTATTAACATTCTGTTAAAGCGATCCATGGATAGAAAGACTTGTAGTTCTTAAAAGATAAATGTTAGTACAAGTTATAGAAATTTTATATTAAAACCTCTCTTAATGTTTTCTTTTAATAAAAGTTGTAAAATTTTCAAACAAAAAATAAACTAGAACCTCGCCATTGTTGATGTCAATAATTACACAATGCTCATGGTGCTGAAACCCATAAAATCAGATGCACCCAAGTGCCAGCAGAGGGCGACAAAACACCAAAAAACACAAGTAACAATTGGACATGACACTGTGCTGTCATTTTAATCTGTTTGAGCGGGGCATGTGTGTTAAATGCGTCAAATATTTTAACGTGATTAATTTAAAAAATTAATTACCGCTCGTTAACGCGATAATTTTGCTGGCCCTAGAAATCTTAGATGTTTTACAAATGCTAAAGCAGTATTTCTCACTGAAATGTATTTCAAATATTTTTAAATTATTAATATCTTATCTAAATATATGTTTTAAAGTAAAACTTAATACATTATAACTAATGTAAAATGTATAATTAATAATTTTACATTTTGTAAATATTTTTTTTTAGTAGTTTAGTACTTTAATTATTTGAAACAACTTTTTATTTAAATATACAGTACGTCTATTTTTCTTTTAGGTACTTATTTGATCAATTTTTTTTATCTCTATATATATTTAATAATCAAAACATCTATTTTCAAATGATTACAGTTTTTTCCGCACTATAAGGCGCATCGCAGTCATTATCTCCATTATCAGTTGACGGGACACAAGGCCGATCTGTAGGGGGCCTATTTTCAAAAGTTAAAACTTTAAATTCAAAACCAAAGCCACTCGCGACCTAAAACCAAAACAGGCACCTCACTTCGGCATACATGAGTCTCCATGACACTCCACAGACGTTTTGGCAAAATATTTTGTGTGCTGATGAAATCAAAGTTGAATTGTTTGGGAGTAACACACAATGTCGTGTGTGGAGGAAAAATGGAACAGCTCGCCAACATCAACACCTCATCCCCACCGTGAACCATGGTGGAGGGAGCATCATGATTTGGGGCTGTTTTGCTAACTCAGGGCCTGGACAACTTGCAATCATTGATGGAAGAATGAATTCAAAAGTTTATCAGGACGTTTTCCAGTCTGTCAGACAGTTGAAGCTCAAAAAAGGATTGATGCTGCAACAAGACAATAATTCAAAACACAGAAGTAAATCAACGTCAGAATGGCTACAGAAGAATAAGATGCACCTCCTGGAGTGGCCAAGTCAAAGTACAGACTTAAACCCCATTGAGATGCTGTGGCATGACCTAAAGACAGCGATTCATGCCAGACATCCCAGGATTCTGACTGAACAACAGCAGTTTTTTTTTAGAGAAGAATGGGCCAAGATTAGTCCTGATCGATGTGCCAGACTAATCTGCAGCTACAGGAAGCATCTGGTTGAAGTTATATCTGCACAAAATATTAAATGTGATGGTTCACTTACTTATTTTTCCTCTTTTTGTCATTGTTTGCATACTATCCTCATTAAAATATGAAAACAAATAAATGTTTGGTTGGTTTCAGTTAAAGCAGACAGTTTTTTTCATCTGTGTGATTTTGACAAAGATCAGCTCACATTTCATGGTGATTTTATGCAAAAATGTGTGAAATTCCAAAAACTTCAGATATTTTTTCATATATCTTATTTTTTGCTTTATTTCATTAATATGATGTGTAATAAATGTTTTTGTATAGTTATTTTAAGAGGGGATAATGGGTACTTGCAGAAACTCTTGGTCGTTTTTCAGTTCTGGTCGATTTTAGCTATGCCGGTGGACAAAAGCGGTACTGTTTTGCCTTAAGGAAGACCATGCGTTTCTCATGAGGACCAGCACACACCCTCAAACTGTCGTAAAATCATCAATCAATCAAAAATCAATCTCCCGGTCGCCTGCAGATGAATTAAACAACATTTCTGTTTCCAGCGTCTGTGTGAAAGATTAAAAGTAATAAGGTAATGAATCTAGTTGTGGCTCAACAATAGCATATGACAGTTAGCAACTGTCTGGCTTAAAGTGAAAATACAGTAAATTTCTCATTCATTTCTTACTTTTTTTTTTTTTTGGGGTTAAAAAATGTAAATGTGAAAAAAAGGTTATAAGAGATCACTCTCGTCCTTTTGGCTTACATCACCCACTTTGTGTTATTACAAAAGTATAACATAAAATGCTGAATACTTACTCCACATATTACACTAACGCAAATAACAATTTTATCGCTTGACCTATAAAACAAACTGAGAGGGCGACTGCTTTTTTTCCCTTCACTTGTACATGTACTTTTACGTACTTAGCATATGTAGTCTGCCGGTATAATAAATTGGTTTGAGTATGTTTTGCTCAACACAAGGTTAAGTGGCCCTTCTCCTCTTCTTTATTCCGTCTACACCAACCTCAGTGGACGTTCCTGATGGGCATCAATTAAACTAAGTATCATTCATTAGACTTTGGAAAAGGACATCAGAGTGGATGCGCTTGCTTTCACCTGAAAAGATGGCTTTACTGTCCACAGTGACCTAATGTACCACACATACACAATGCACTGAAGAGCAACGGCCCATTACCTTCATGGTGGGCCAAAATCAATACCGAGCGACGTCTCCTTATGGTGACATGACCTCTCTGTCACCTTGTTACGGCGCGGGATGAATGGTGAGTGTAATGTGCTTTCGTTTTGTCTTGTCGGGCATTCGCGTACTTTACCCGGAAATCTCAAGAGGGGATTGCGGGCGTTACCTGCAGAGAGTCTCGGTCTGGTGCGGGGCGTCTGCATTTCCTGGCGTGCGTGCGGCAACATGTGGTAGCGCTTGGCCTCGTTCACCAGGTCGCGGCATGCCTCTGACGACTTGATCAGCTCCTCGTTATCTACCACGTTAAGCAGGTATGACGGGTGGATGAAGGGCAGACGTACTGATGCCAGCAGATCTGACAGGTGCTAGAAAAGGACATTAAAAAAAAAAAAAAACGTTAATTTTGTTGGTAAGATGAACCATTTATAGGGAGTCCTCCGTTTACAACTAGGGCTGTCAAAATTATCGCGTTAACGGACGGTAATTAATTTTTTAAATTAATCACGTTAAAATATTTGACGCAATTAACGCACATGGCCCACGCAAACAGATTAAAATGACAGCAGTGTCATGTCCACTTGTTACTAGGGTTTTTCCGATCATGTTTTTTTGCTCCCGATCCGATCCCGATCGTTTTAGTTTGAGTATCTGCCGATCCCAATATTTCCCGATCTGATTGTTTTTTTGTTTTTTTTTTGCTCCCGATTCAATTCCAATCATTCCCGATAATTTTCCCCGATCATATACATTTTGGCAATGCATTAAGAAAAAAATGAATAAAACTCGGACGAATATATACATTCAACATACAGTACATAAGTACTGTATTTGTTTATTATGACAATAAATCCTCAAGATGGCATTTACATTATTAACATTCTTTCTGTGAGAGGGATCCACGGATAGAAAGACTTGTAATTCTTATAGGTTAAATGTGACTTTGTATAATGTGACTAAATATTGCCATCTAGTGTATTTGTTGAGCTTTTAGTAAATGATACTGTAGCCATTTAACTGTTCTGCCCAAATGCATGATGGGAAGTGCACCCATGACTGTGCGTAGTGGTACCAATTGATATATGTTCTCTGCGTTGGGAAATAACATAGGGTGTTAAGAAAAAGATCAATTACTACCTTTCATCCCCACATTGCTTCCCACGATATTTCTAATCGTAGGTAGAGGGATTATAAAGCTTTAGCCAATTAAAAAAATGCTCCAAAGGCTGCCAAAATTCACTCTACTCATTTTACGCTGCCTTTTAGTTCTATATATAAGTAAATCGGTGCCATTACAGATTGAATGCGACAATGCGTGAGTGGGTCGTGCAGTGCATGCGTTAATTGCGTGAAATATTTTAACGTGATACTTTTTTTAAAAAAATTAATTACCGCCGGTAACGGGATAAATTTGATAACCCTAACTTACCCTAAACTAAAGACTCTGGATGAGTGTAAAATTATGTCTGTAACGTTAAATACAATTAGAAAATGATTTAATTAAAAAAAATAAATAAATAAAATAAAAAAAGGCATGTCCGATATTTTTGAAAATGACGTGATCGGACCCGATCGATCGGGACATCTCTACTTGTTACTTGTGTTTTTATGTCTCCCTCTGCTGGCGCTTTGGTGCGACTGATTTTATGGACCATGAGCACTGTATAATTATTGACATCAACAATGGCGAGCTACAAATTTATTTTTTGATTGAAATTTTTACAAATTTTATTAAAACGAAAACATGGAGAGGGGTTTAAAAAAAAATTCTATAACTTGTACCAACATTTATCTTTTAAGAACTACAAGTCTTTCTATCCATGGATCGCTTTAACAGAATGTTAATGTTAATGCCATCTTGTTGATTTATTGTTATAATAAACAAATGCAGTAGTTATGTACAGTATGTTGAATGTGTATATCCGTCTTGTGTCTTATCTTTCCATTCCAACAATAATTTACAGAAAAATATGGCATATTTTGTAGATGGTTTGAATTGTGATTAATTCCAAATAATTAATTTTTAAGCTGTGATTAACTCAATTAAAAATTTTAATCGTTTGACAGCCCTATTTACGTTTCGACTTTACGAAGCTCACGCCTCGACAGTACTTAATTTGTAAATCATAAGGTGCCGGAACGCAAAGTATATATGACAGCGCAGGGATGACGGCACGGGGACAGGTCCCGGAAGATATGCAGAAAATGGTGCTGAAAACAAAACGCAAATGCCCACTTGCCATGTGTGGGACTTTCGTTTTTTCTTTCTTTTCTATGTGCACTTCTGACTCGTTTTGAACCATCTTCCTTCTTTTTGAAAAAAAGACAGTAAAGGCAACTGTCTTTTTGGCATGTTGAAAAAACGTTTGATCCTGGCTGCTTGCTCCCCAGATGCCGCAAATTTCAAGTTAAAAAAAAAAAAAAAAAATCATTTTTAATGTCAGGGGCGTGATTTGTTGGTCCAGCTTTTCAGTGCATCAACAAATCTCCGACTCTTTCAAATGACGTAAATTTTTTATAAACAACATGCAATTCTTGGGATTTGTTGTGTAAATGAATTTATGCATATTATTATTTTTATTTTATACTGTAATGTCCGTAACTATGTGCAATATTCTGATATAATTTTTTCCGAGGCACCCTGAAGTGCACGCAACGTTACTGTTGTTTTGGTCACGTGATGCGGGAGTGCGATAGAGAAGCACAGCCTTCCGAGAGCCCCAAACTGTGTTCCTACTGTTAACTCCATATGTTAATAAAGAAACAAAGTTGTCAGCACGTCGTGTGTTCGATACCTTTTTCAAGGAAAAGCTCAAAACAAGACACTATGCACTATCCGTTTAATAGACGCTGGGACTGGAGAACTGTGAGTAGTAGGAAGCGAGGGGGAGACAAGCGAGAAGCAAAAGTTCCCGGTTGAATGTGGCGGTAGCCCGCTATTATTTTGTTTATTGTTTTCTTATTGTTGCCACAATATAGTGGAGAAAGCCATCGACGACTCCTCTCCTTCTTTCCGCCCAACGTTTTTATATTATTATTATTTTATATGCACGAGAGGTGCCGGATCTGCCCAAATCGGTCCCGGAACACAGGGAGGCCAAAATCATTCACGAATTCAGCATCAGTCTGCTGAGCTAACTGACGGCCTGCAACAAGTTGAAATGTGCATTAAGATGCTATGGAAACAGGCAGAAGAAATGGGCAAAGAAAAGTTTCCACAAATCCCCTTTGAAGAACGAGGAACAATATAAACTGATTACTTGCTGCTGGCTACGACATTAAAATCAGCGGTGAAAAAAAAATGATGTGATATCACTCCGACCTGCTCCTCTGCAGAGCTTCTGGATTACAAATGTTGCTGTTCATACTGCAATTATTGGCACGCAATGGTAAGTTTTAATAATTTTATCCAGAAAACATAGCCCACATTATTGATTGCATGGGTTATCAATGATTTTCATGTGTGCATACGTTGTTTATTATTGGCATGCTAAGTCAGCCCTGAAACTAACAAACGAATAACTAACAAACTACACTGAATTTGTTGAAATCAACTCCAACGACTAATAAAACCCTCGCTAACTCGAAGATTAAGCCTGATGTCAAAAATTCCGAACCTCTCCTTGAACTCATTTGATCCCTAAAACGTATAAATACATTCTATTTTTGATTGTTTCAGTGTCCATGACATATTTATACGTCTTTCACGTTTTTTTTCACAAGAGACATCTCTGGGTTCTGATTCAACTTAGCTCCAAAGCACAACGCTGAAAATCCATTTTAAAGCAATACAACTGGCCACTGGAGGGCAATAGCGCATTTGGTAAGACCCGCAACCCGATTCAACGGAATGAACGGCTGGCCGCACGGCCGGGACGCCGGCGGAAGACGAGCGAATGGACGTCCAGGATGCCAGGCGGCGGACGACCGAGCAGAACAACTGGGAGGTCGCCCGGAATGCCAGGCATTAGACGACCGAGCAGAACGACCGGGACCACCAGTGCCGCGGACGATGCCATTGAGTCCGTGCTGCTCGCCGAGCAGAGACAGGCGGCGATGAGGGAATAGTTTACCCTGGCTGTTGCGGCCACAACAGCGTCATCTCTCAGTTAATTATGTGTAAATAAATTGTTACTTTGCTCTCAAAAGCTCTATTTGTCTTGTTGTTTATGTTATTTTGTAAAAGGAAAACAATATTCAGATGTTTGGGATGTAACTAAAGCAAAAAAAATAGCTGTGTTCAAGTCAATGTTTGAAAGGTATGCTTTCACAAAAAGCTCAATTTAGCTGTTTTTTTCACCAGAAATGAAAAAATTGTTCAAACTAGGCTATTTTCTAATGCTGATTTCTGAAGAATGGAAAAAGACATGAACCAACTTTTTTTCCTGCTGAAAGAAGAGAGTCTAATCTTCTTTTGGTGGGTTCCATGTTTACAGTGGGGTAAATAAGTATTTAGACAACCACTAATTGTGCAGGTTCTCCCACTTGAAAATATTAGAGAAGCCTATAACTGTCAACATGGTTAAACTTCAACCATAAGAGCCAGAACGTGACAAAAAAAACCAGAAAATCACATTGTTTGATTTTTCAAGAATTTATTTGCAAATCATGGTGGAAAATAAGTATTTGGTCAATACCAAAGGTTCATCTCAATACTTTGTTATGTACCCTTTGTTGGCGGTAACGGAGGCCAAACGTTTTATGTAATTCTGCACAAGCTTTTCACACACTGTTGCTGGTATTTTGGCCCATTCCTCCATGCAGGTCTCCTCTAGAGCAGTGATGTTTTGGGACTTTCGTTGGGTAACACGGACTTTCAACTCCCTCCTCACCCCGTAGCGTCAAAATGATAACAAGAACGGTGAGCAAAAATCCCAGAACCACACGGGGGGACCTAGTGAATGACTTACAGAGAGCTGGGACCACAGTAACAAAGGCTACTATCAGTAACACAATGCGCCGCCAGGGACTCAAATCCTGCACTGCCAGATGTGTCCCCCTGCTGAAGAAAGTACACGTCCAAGCCCGTATGCGGTTCGCTATAGAGCATTTGGATGATCCAGAAGAGGACTGGGAGAATGTGTTATGGTCAGATGAAACCAAAATAGAACTTTTTGGTAGAAACACAGGTTCTCGTGTTTGGAGGAAAAAGAATACTGAATTGCAGCATACCCACTGTGAAGCATGGGGGTGGAAACATCATGCTTTGGGGCTGTTTTTCTGCAAAAGGACAAGGAGGACTGATCTGTGTAAAGGAAAGAATGAATGGGGCCATATATCGAGAGATTTTGAGTGAAAATCTCCTTCCATCAGCAAGGGCATTGAAGATGAGACATGGCTGGGTCTTTCAGCATGACAGTGATCCCAAACACACAGCCAGGGCAACAAAGGAGTGGCTTCGTAAGAAGCATTTCAAGGTCGGGGTGTGGCCTAGCCAGTCTCCAGATCTCAACCCCATAGAAAATCTGTGGAGGGAGTTGAAAGTCCGTGTTGCCCAACGACAGCCCCAAAAGATCACTGCTCTCGAGGAGATCTGCATGGAGGAATGGGCCAAAATACCAGCAACAGTGTGTGAAAAGCTTGTGAAGAGTTACAGAAAATGTTTGGCCTCTGTTATTGCCAACAAAGGATACATAACAAAGTATTGAGATGAAATTTTGGTATTGACCAAATACTTATTTTCCACCATGATTTGCATATAAATTCTTTAAAAATCAAACAATGTGATTTTCTGTTTTTTTTCCCCACATTCTGTCTCTCATGGTTGAGATTTACCCATGTTGACAATTAAAGGCCTCTCTAATATTTTCAAGTGGGAGAACTTGCACAATTTGTGGTTGACTAAATACTTATTTACCCCACTGTATATAGCAACAGAACAGAATTTTCTGTGGGCCTTGCAAAATCAGTCAAAATCCAGTAAAACGGCCAGGAGCGAAGGGGGTTGCACCGGTGAAAATGGCTGCGAGTGAATGAGTTAATAACTTTCAGTTTTCAGTTATTCTGGCGACGCAAGTGGACAAAAGCGATAATATTTTGCCATGAGGACTTGCGCAAGTGTCATAAAGTCCTTATCTCCCGGTCGCCTGCAGTTGTACTGAACTACTTTTGTGTTTCTAGTGGCTGTGCGAAGGATGAATGGCTAGAATATGACAAAGTAATGCAGGCAGCACATTTGTAGTTTTTTTTAGATATCAGTGTTCTTACTACCCTCCCTGAAGTTGCTTAGTGCCAGTGAAAGTGATACACACCCCCTAGGGCCATGACAGAGGTGTCATTCAACTACTTGGAAGTCGATGTTTCTTTAAAAAAGTTAATACGTTTAATGACGGTTGAAAAGTTATTAAGTGTTGATTTAAAACCAAACGTGGCCCTAAAGCATAAAAGTTTGCCTACACCTGATTTAGCACAGTGGCAGGGGCACAGTTACCAAGGCAACATCATCTAAAGCTGCAGAATGTGTATGCCTGTGTTTAAGTGCGGCGACGTGAAACCCCTGTGGGAGGCTCGTCTAGTGCGACAGCAAAAGCTGTAAACAAGCCGCCACGGAGTGTCATAGCAGCAGGCCGAGGCCGACCGGGATGACCTCGACTGGCTGGTTGCCATGTGGCCCAGCTGGACAGGGGTGAAAAACAACAGACTCCAAGACAGGGAAAAAAAGCCAGTAATAAGCCAAATATCTAACCTCACACACACTCACACACTACGTTGCTCTTTAGCAAGTTGAGTTTGAAATTCCAGTCCCAGAACAGAAGACAGTTTTACTTAGCCATGTGAAATCTGGTCGGCATGTCTATGAGATATTGATGAAATTAGACAAGTATCTTGGAAACTGACACGGAATTCGAGTATTCGTTTAATTAGAGTAGCCTTGTAAGTTGTAATGGTTTGTTTTGGAAGTGTTTACATTTAGCTTTATTGATTTGAGTGCATACATCTAGTTGTAACAGTGAGTACGACATAATTCATTTACCATGGCTAAATCCAGCTGCTCCCTGTTAAGACCAACATAAGGTACCGTAATTTTCGGACTATAAACCGCTACATTTTCCCCCTCATTTGGAATCCTGAGGCTTACAGTCCAGTGTGTCTTATTTGCTGATTTATTTGTGGTATGAGTTTTTATTATTTTTTGTTTAGTTATTGGTTTATTTTCTTGTCATAAACTAAATTACGAATGCATTAAAAAACATTAGCGCAAACCAAAACTTTTCGGACAGTAGGGCGCACCTGACTATAAGCCGCCACCCACCAAATTTGACACGAAAACGGCATTTGTTCATAGCCGTCCATAGCAGCTGTCCTGACTGTATCTTGGGATATTTACACAAAAAAATATTAACCGATAATACTTTATTTGACAGCGGCATCATAAGAGTCTCATAAGACTCTCATATCCCCATGAAGCTTTGAACCAATTGGCTGCAAAGCTTCAAGAAGTTTCATTTGGCCATCACTGCTCCCTTGGGGGAGAAAGTCAGCCTCTGCTGCCACCTGCTGTCAACACTGTTGTTGTCCAACATGCCTCCGAGCATGCATTGCAGCGCTACAGATGTAAACTACAATCAAAATTCGTGTGCTGTGCTAATTATTTCTTCAGTTACTGTTCTAGTTGTTTCATTAATTCATAATTTCATTAACATTGTAAGACTGCAATACGACAGTCATATTTATGACATGACACTATCATGGGTATTAATGAATGCTTATGACTGACGTCATTGAGTGTCATCCAGCAAAATATGTCACTAACTCCATTTATATCAAGCTCTGATCTTTTACATCCATTCAAAAGTCATAATTTTCCGGATGACACAAAATGACATCTGTCATAAGCATTCATTAATGCTCATGGCAGTGTTATATCGTAGTTATGATGGTGTTGTGACAGTCTTATGGCACCACTGTCAAATAAAGTGTTACCAAATACCATAACTAGCATTAATGAAACAACTCGTACAGTGACTGAAGAAATTATCAGCACAGGACATGAATTTTAATTGTAATTTACATCTGTAGCGCTGCAATGCATGCCAGGAGGCATAGTAGACGACAACAGTGTTGCCAGCAGGTGGCAGCAGATGCTGACTTTCTCCCCGAAGGGAGCTGTGACAATTTTTGACTGGGGTAACTACATTGGCACGAAACCGACGGGCGTACCATATTCAATAGATGACAATCTTGGTGAAAAGTATTGCCTAAGCAGCCTGATTTTGAATTCCCCTCAAGAATGAAACAAAAAACGCTCATTGTCAACTTATTAGGGCTGCAGCTATCGATTATTTTAGTAGTCGATTAATTGATGAATTAGTTCGAATAATCGAGTAATCGGAAAAGGAACATGAAAAATTAAAATACCTGAGCTGAGCCTCAAACGGTATTAAAAATAAATAAATGAGGATCTAGGTACAACAAAAGAACAATTGGCTAACTTACATGTCAAAAGTCTGCGAGCTTAAATGCTATAAAATGCTAACCTTTTTTGTTTTTCCAATGCTCTTAACAAATGGTTCGGACTCATATTCCCGCAAAAAACGGCTAAATATACATATAAACTAAATTACGAATGCATTAAAAAACAGCCCAAAGAAAAACTTTGCTTACGTTGGTTTTAGGATTTTTTCCCACGTGTTTCAATTGAATTTCTATTTGTGTCAAGCCATTTTTAAGTTCAAGTTAAGCTTTAAGTTAGTCTAAACTGTAAGTCCTGATAGGATTTAGAGTTTTTGCAGTGTTCAAAATAAATGTATGATACAGGCTGTATTGGAGCACATTAGGGACCAGTGCTACTTGGTGTTTCATTCCAGCAATGACTACTGAGCTAACATTGATAGTTAGCATTATTGAGTTTTTATTTTACACCCTCATCACTCCACAATGCTATGTTATGTTAAAGCCTGTATGTAAGACAAGTTAGCCACGCATCGCAAGTGGTCATAATTAATAGAAACCTAGCCCTCCACAGGCCTAACGTTACTTGAGCTAGTGACAGTAACATTAATCTTATTTATTAGCGCTTAGCGCTCTACTGCTTTAAGATGACGGCTGTTTACTAACGCTGCCCAGACGCGGCCGGGTCTGTCATTTCGCATCTAGTTCAACATACATGTGATCTCTATGAGACTCAGCAGACGCTACCTGCTACCAACGTAGCATCGTGCGGACTAGTATTTAGCAACGTCGGCGTCGTTTGTAGCGGCTGTCGGTTGCAGTAAGGTTTTTTTTTTTTTTTTGCTTCTTCCTCTACGCACGTAACATCAGCGCGTTGTCCCGCATTAAAAGTAGTCCGAGCAAACTGTGATGCCTAAAGCTGTCAAAATAAACGATTACTCGAGGTGAATAAAATTACTCGGATCAGCTTTTAAACTCGAGTTACTCGAGTTGCTAGAGTATTCGTTTAGGCTCTACTCGAGTTAATCGATTAATCGTTGCAGCACTACAACTTATTATTATAAACATTGCGTTTCGCAGTCATCAACATGTTGTGCCCCCCCCCCCCCCCCCGCCCCAAAAGTCAAACTACGGGTGGCACTGTAAAAAACTGAGATGTGCAAAACTGGCAACAGATTTTCACTGCGTCGCTATAGAACTATAAATCACCTGGTAAAAAAGTGCAAAGACAATATTGGAGAGTGCATTAGGAGGTGACCATTCTTGGCGCCATCTTTGTATATTTCTTCCGTTGAACTATATAATTCTAAATCATCAATATGGCACACTAAAGATAGATGGAAGATAATGGGACGATACAATTTAGTCAATAAAAGGTGCAATAGTCAACCAATGACAGAGCAGGAAGGTGGGACGACTTCCTGTCAGATTTAAATGCAGTGTAATTTATGTCTTATTTATGTACTGTGATCCATAAACACATAAATAAAACTCAGTTCCATTGAGAGAAGAGAAGCAGGAGGAATGAAAAACGGCAGGGTGGGAGGTTGGGGGGAGCGTACGCGAGGGCGCCCGTCACGGCGGACATCTGCTGATGACATTTCCTCTCAGCGAGCCCCGCAGATGGGACTGTCGGCTACCGTCACCCATGGGGGAGCGCGCCGTCTGCCAAAACAGTTTATCAAACAAGCCGCACGGGTAAACACGGGCGGGACCTGCCAGATTTAAGAAGTGCTACTTCCTGTGTTCGGCGGCTGACCTTCAGAGCTCAATTAAAGCTTTTTTGGCGGTTCTGGTTTAGCCAGGTGCTGCCTAAAACTGTCACCGGAGATAGCACGTTTGGGCCCTTTCAGTTTGAAATGTAGCGAACGCGAAAGCCGATGACATCCATGAGTGTAAAGTTGGTTCGTACAGTGGGGCAAATAAGTATTTAGTCAACCACTAATTGTGCAAGTTCTCCCTCTTGAATATACTAGAGAAGCCTGTAATTGTCAATATGGGTAAACCTCAACCATGAGAGACAGAATGTAGAACCCCCCCCCCCCCCCCCCCCCCCCCCCCCCCCCCCCCAGAAAATTACATTGTTTGATTTTTAAAGAATTTATTTGCAAATCATGGTGGAAAATAAGTATCTGGTCAATACCAAAAGTTCATCTCAATTCTTTGTTATATACTCTTTGTTGGCAATAACTGAGGCCAAACATTTTCAACTCTTCACAACATTTTCACACACTGTTGCTGGTATTTTGGCCCATTCCTCTATGCAGATCTCCTCTCGAGCAATGATGTTTTGGGGCTGTCGTTGGGCAACACGGACTTTCAACTCCCTCCGCAGATTTTCTATGGGGTTGAGATCTGGAGACTGGCTAGGCCACTCCAAGACCTTGAAATGCTTCTGATGAAGCTACTCCTTTGTTGCCTTGGCTATGTGTTTGGGATCATTGTCATGCTGAAAGACCCAGCCACACTCATCTTCAATGCCCTTGCTGATGGAAGGAGATTTTCACTCAAAATCTCTCGATACATGGCCCCATTCATTCTTTCCTTTACACAGACCAGTCGTCCTGGTCCCTTTGCAGAAAAACAGCCCCAAAGCATGGTGTTTCCACCCCCATGCTTCACAGTGGGTATGGTGTTCTTCAGATGCAATTGAGTATTCTTTCGCTTCCTAACACGAGAACCTGTGTTTCTACCATAAACTTCTATTTTGGTTTCATCTGAACATAACATATTCTCCCAGTCCTCTTCTGGATCATCCAAATGCTCTATAGTGAGCAGCAGACGGGCCTGGAAGTGTACTTTCTTCAGCAGGGGGACACGTCTGGCAGTGCAGGATTTGAGTCCCTGGCGGCGCATTGTGTTACCTACTGCAGATTCGGTCTTCCCAGCCTGGTGCAGGTCTACAATTTTGTCTCTGGTGTCCTTCGACAGCTCTTTGGTATTGGCCATAGCGGAGTTTGGAGTGTGACTGACTGAGATTGTGGACAGGTGTTTTTTATACCAATAAGGAGTAAAAACAGGTGCCATTTATACCGGTAACGAGTGGAGCCTCGTTAGACCTCGTTAGAAGAAATTAGAACTCTTTGACAGCCAGAAATCTTGCTTGTTTGTAGGTGACCAAATACTTATTTTCCAATCTAATTTGGAAATAAATTCTTTAAAAATCAAACAATGTGATTTTCTGTTGTTTTCCCCCCCCACATTCTGTCTCTCATAGTTGAGGTTTACCCATGTTGACAATTACAGGCCTCTGTAATCTTTTCAAGTAGGAGAACTTGCACAATTGGTGGTTGACTAAATACTTATTTTGCCCACTGTATGTCTGTACAAGTGCTTTTGGAGATAATGTGAGACACCTCAAACATCTAACATCATTTCTTCTACTCTCACACATTCCTCACTGTATAAAATGTAATTAACGACAGCAGTTATAAGTGACATGTATTTGAACACAAACAGTGGAGCAACATTGGAGACAACACTTGAATTTCATTTGGATTACGTCTTTGCAGAAAACAAATGCTCAAATTCCAGGTGTAAACACCACAAACAATTGTGAGCTGTGAAATAAAGGAAGTGACCTTAGTGGAGCTGTTAGAGCAAGTATTTTACCGTGATACATTCC